>NC_059360.1:7575000-10452500 GCF_019703515.2 Myxocyprinus asiaticus | reverse complement strand
AATAAAGCAAAACATTTACTAAACTCACCCACTCCATCCCTGTGTGATAAACCAGACTGATGTCTCTGGTTTAAACTAACAGCAGGTAGCAGTAATAACAGCAGTTAATGGTAATAATGAACCATTTTAATTTGCCATCCACTGTTATAAAGGAGGAAGATGTTCAATCAACATACACTGGAGATCAGCTTGCTCATATTTGTGAATCAAGGCCATGGACCAAGAGTTTCAAAACTATCTACATTTGTGAATTGACCAGATGAATGAATCTGTTAAGTTTGTGAATTTGTAAATTGCTGTGTGCTTGTGTAGATCTGTTGCATGATTTGTGGATTTAGTGCGCATGCTAATTTGTTGCATGCATTTGTGGATTGCCTTTTTTGTGTGTGGATACGTTGCGTGCATTTATGGATTGCTGTGTATGTGAGTGTGAATCTGTTATGTGCATTTGTAGATTGCCATAGGGGAAGTGACTAAATTAAGCCCACCAAAATCTAGGTTTTACCTGTTTTCTTGATTAAATGTTAACAGCCTTCCAATAAAATGAGTATTAAATCTCATGCAGGAGCGCCTGTATACTGTATATAGCTACTGTATGTACAGTGATGCATGGAAACTATATGCACCAAACTCAAAAAAGTCCACTGGCTGCCCTTCCTTGCATGTTATACATTTTGATAGCAGTCAAGGAACACTCTCCCCATCAGACGATCGCCTTGCTCGCTGCGTAGACGTACTTAAAGGAATAGTTCGCCCAAAAATTAAAACTCTCTCATAATTAACTCACCCTCATGCTACCCCAGATGTGTATGACTTTCGTTCCTCTGCAGAACACAAACAAAGATTTTTCGAAGAATTTCTCAGCTCTGTTGGTCCAAACAATACAAGTGAATGGGTACTAAAACTTTTAAGCTCCAAAAGTCAGCATAAAAGTAATCCATAAGACTCCAGTGGTCTTCTGAAGAGATATGGTAAGTGTGGGCGAGAAACTGATCAATATTTAAGTCCATTTTTACTATAAATCTCTGCTTTCACTTTTAATTTCTTCTTTTGTTTTTGGGGATTCACATTCTTCATGCTTATGGCCACCCACTGGGCAGGGGATGAGAATTTATAGTAAAAAGGACTTAAATGTTGACCTGTTTCTCACCCACACCTACCATATTGCTTATTAATTTCTTTTATGTTGAGTTTATGTGCTTTTTTTGGGCTTCAAAAGTTTAGAACAGATCCAAGATGGATTGTAAGGATTTACCAAACTGAAATTTTAAATTTCTTCTAAATATCTGTGTGTTCAGCAGAAGAAAGAAAGTCATTCACATCTGGGACTGCATGAGGGTGAGACAATAATGAAAGAATTTTAATTTTTGGGTTGAACTGTATGTTTCGAGCATTATACTATGCACTAAAAGTGTACTCTGTTATTTGCAAAGATGTTAATTTAATAATATTAAATGTTAATATGCTAATGTAATGAATACTGGTAATGTTTGCACTTCAGTACGTAGTTAAAATATTGGGATATACTACCAGGGTTGGGAGGGTTACTTTTGAAATGTATTCCACTACAGATTACAGAATACATGCTGTAAAATGTAATTTGTAACATATTCTGTTAGATTACTCAAGGTCAGTAACCTTTGTAAAACTTTGGATTACTTCTTCAGCACTGGTAGATTTTTTCACTTGTTTTGACTATAGAAACTCCAGTACTGCCAGTACAGTAAGACAAAATACACATGTTAATAATGCATTCTCTGAAAAACCTAAATATCTTGTGCAGTGTTGTTTCTAAAACAAGATAAATCAAATTGATCTTGTTTTAAGGATTTTTAGATTTTTTACAGGAAAACAATACAAAAAATATTATCAAGAATATGATTTTTGCCCTAATATCAAAGGTCTTACTAGAAAAAAAGAAATGATGATCCAACGTGAATTTTCTTGATAAAAAAAAATATGATCGTGCCTGGTAACGTCCATGTAAAATGGCTAGAAATAGCATTTTAGCTTAGCATAAAGCTGACAATTTACACAAGGTTTATTTCTATTTCTTCTGCTCCAAACTTATTTCAAACTTACTTCTCTGTCTGCTCGTATGAATGTAACACATCATAAGAAAGTGTTTCACCACTGTTCAAATGCAAATTTAGGTATAAATGTTTTCCTTCTGAAAGGACTAAATGTTAAATGAAACAAATGACAATAAAATGCAAAGTAATCTCTTCAGTAATCAAAATACATTTTGAATGTAACTGCATTCTAATTACCAATGATTTAAATTGTAACTGTAGTGGAATACAGTTACTTATATTTAGTATTTTAAATACATAATCCCGTTACATGTATTCCGTTACTCCCCAAACCTGTACACTAATATGTCATAAAATTGGATCTTGTACCACAGACCTCTTTGCCATGTTTGCATTTGCATGTAAACGTTAACATCAAGGTAAAATAATTGCCTGAAAAATCAACTAAATTAGTTCTAGGTTCATGCATTTAAAAATGCAAAAACTTCAAAATCCAGAGTGTACCATCTTGGCACTTTTGACATTCTATTTTCACCATCTATAATTTAGGACACACTAATTGTAATCCTGCATAGGCTATTATTTAGGACAGGTAGTATGCAAATTGGGACACAGGGTAAATCTGTGTTTGCAGGCTGTGTCCTCCCCTTGAGACACACCAGTCAATTTATGAATAACATACTAACTGTTTTTTACTAACTGTTGGGGTGGGGGGGTTGGTTATCCTTGTGCTTTTTCCAATGGAATTTTTGTGCCCTTGAAGGGCACTGTGGCAAGGGGACGCCACTCAAAGAGTTTGTCCAAATGAAAGTAAGAAAATGATTTTATTCACGAAGGGTCCTTCCACAAGGCTGTTAGCGAAGGGTGTGTTATATATGTTGTCTCGTGTTTCCTGTTTCTTTTCTTCCTGTTTTCTATCTTTGTTGGTTTATCTTTTTTGTTTGTTCATTAATGTACATCATGTGTTCTGTGTTGGATGAGTCGCATATTTTACTGCATTTATTGTCTCCGTTCAGTATGCTACATCCTTGTTTTATTTATTTTTTCCCAGTGGCATTTCCCAGTGGCATTATTATGACAAAGGATGTTGATGTAAAGTAAGTTCTTTAAAAGTTAATTGGCACCAACAGATCATCATCTGCCATTGGTACAACAAACATATAAACCCAAAACTCATGCAATTGGTTGAACCAATGTTGCTATATTGGGTTAGTGGATATGCTTAAACAAAAAGAGAATCTTTTGATAGCATCACAAAATCACAGTGATCGCTTCTTGCGGAAATTAACCTATAAACGGCTTACTTCAAATAGTCACTAGAGATTTAGATGGAAAGTGTAAACATTAAAAAATTAAAAATACAGACTTTACCTTTAAAAATGTCAGTATTACAAGTTACGGTGGGAATGTTTAACAGAGAAGCCAACAATCTGTGGTTGATAAGAAGGGGAAAGGGTAGAGTATCTGCTTTTCATGTCATGTCATTTTTACTTGTTTTTTGTTTTTGTTTTTTTACCAATGTTTTTGGCTCTAGTATGTAACTGTCTATTGGCAGCCCACACTAACTGAGAATGTAGCACATGTATATTGTACACAGTTAAAGACCATATCCCGAGGGATTTTCAGTCACAGCCATGTAGCACAAGCACCAGTCTCTAACTGCCCACGTCCTCAATAGATTTTTTGCACAGTGTCATTGATGCAGTCCATAATGTTTTCCCCTCTGGGCCCTGCGTGTGGGAGAACCAGGTCCTGCTCTTATCTGAAACTGCCAGACATCACCCCACCACGAGCATCCTACGCACAGCCTCCAGACATGCCAAGGCATGAAGGGCTGGCACCCATATCAACTGCTCTGAGAGAGAGAGAGAGAGAGAGAGAGAGAGAGAGAGAGAGAGAGAGAGAGAGAGAGAGAGTGAAAGCCTGTTTCATGAGAGGGTTTGAAAATGACATAAAAAGTGCTTTTCCACTCATTGAAAGAACCTGGTTCTGTGGGAGGAGAGGTTCATCCACCCCCTACCTTTTGGCTAATCTAATGTGGAGAAATGGCATAAAGCCCCCTCACGCTTTGAGAGAGCACGAAACAGCATCGCTTTTAAATGCTGTGATTTATGGCTGTCACTCGAACTCTGGAGTTCCTCTATATTGATGGTACAGATGTAGATCAGTTAGTCCTAAGCGCTCCATCCATCATTTCCTATGCCTCATAATAACACCCCTAGCAAGAGAAAATTCAAAAGAGGCTAACAGAGGGGAAGTTGGAAAATAGAGATGCAGGAAAGTATGTGGATTTCCCTGGATTTCCACATAAATCTTTAACTAAAGCCTGTGCACACTGAAAGGTTTTCTTAACTGTCCTTAATGATTGTTGCTTGTCATATTGTATGATAAGACTCCTGTGAGATCTTGGTAAAATCCAAAGCAGATTGTGGGACATCAGCTTTATGTCATATTGTATGATATACTGTACATCTTAGCTTAGACTTTGCTGACAACTGACTTTTTTTTTACCAGGGTGTTTTAAGTCACCAGTCTGTGTCAGATCTGACATCTTCATTTGGATGTGAAATCTTCGCAAGCTTTGGTGCAAATGTCGGCAACATTGGGGATGTGACAATGAGGATGTCACATTGAGGGCGTGTGCACCTGTCAAGGATTAAGCTATGACGAACATTACATAAACAGATACAGATTCATTCTCATCATTGTAACTAAAGAAACACATTAACGGTGTGTTTCAACGTGTTTGCAAATGTCTTTTTCAAACCTGTGAAACTTATAAGACACTTACAATACAATAGAAATATACAATAAACCTAATACCTGATGTTAAAATGTGAGCTTTTTCTGCCATAAAGAATCAGTGTTGATATACCAAAAACTAACAATGCCTGGCCAAACCACAGTGTAAATCCACATTTTCCAAACATCACAAATTAGTACCGCCCATGTATATTGACAGTGGAGAATGATTTACGACTAACTGTGTCGGGTATTGAACCATGTATTGCCATGATGTGCTCTCTCAGACTCATTTTCACATTAAAAATGTTAAGTAAAGGTTCACTTTTGGTCTTGATTTTGCAGTCTGTGACAAACACAGTCTACTTAGGTGGTTAACACAGTAACAATGATACGTTTTCATGCTTTTTTAATTTTTTATATTAAACCATGTAAAGATTCACAGTGCAGGGTGGAAAAATTATGTGGATCCCTAGGCTAATGACTTCTCCAAAGGCTTATTGAAATCAGGAGTCAGCTAACCTGGAGTCCAATCAATAAAACAAGATAAGAGGTGTTAATCAAAGCCAACCCGTCCTACAAAAACATTTGAGATTGCTATGTTTCTTGAGCATTGTTGAGCTTCATGGCTCTGCATGTTCAATTTCCATTGGGTGGCCACTGTGTGACTTCAAATTTTAGTTGTGCAGCATTATACACAACAATATTTCTTCTATAGTCAATTCTAAAAAATTAAAAAAGTTTTATATACACTGACTAGATGGAGTCATAGTCTGAGAGTAAAAAATCAGACAGTCTGAACACTTCATATATTACACAATGTTCTGTGAAATCTGTCAGCTCTGACTGGCACAAAAACTGCAGACTGGAGCTTATGCCAGGGGCTCGTCAATATTCACTGCATGATCAACATTTTTGAAATCTCATTTAGACAGGCTCCTCACTGCAAAAGTGTTGAAGCCCTCAGAATTCAATTTTACAAACTGTTCCTTTTCAATCTGCCAAGCCATCCTAGAATCCTGTTCTCATGGACACACAGCCCTGGATTCCTCCTAGTTCCAATATCATCTAGCTAGAAAAGCTAATTAACCACTAGAACACCCCTTACAAACATATGAAGCTGAGCTTATGTGACAGAGGGAAGTATAAAAAAATGAGAGAGAAAGATATGGAGGTATATAGTGTAGATGGCAGAGAGACAAAGTGCGAGGGGTAATACAAAGTTGAGGAAATGGTAAAGCTAGAGATATTTATAGGTTAAATAAATAAACATGCTAAAAGCTTTGTGTTTTGTAACTTTAGACAGGAACTACTAGCAGAGGAAAAAGACAACAGAGTACACAATGGCCTCTATATGTAAGGTTCTCCCAGCATCTCAAATGAGACACTTTCTACCAAGAGTCTCAACCCCCTGCTTCTTAATTGAGACTGTGTAGAGCAAACAAAACATGTCTGGCATCTACAGCAGCTGCAATTTTTCTTCATTTGTGACCACTGTGTATTTACATGGCAGAATAGTGTTTATGCACTAGGCAGACCCAAGGGGAGGCATGTTATATAATTAACACTGCAGATGCTTGGAGACAGAGAATCCAGTGATAAGGGACAACCAGTCCATGAATTTGCATGTTGTGTTGTACTTGGTCTTAATTATCCACAAGATGACCGTCAACACAGTAGATAACCATTGTTTGTTTCTAATAGTTTAAGGATTAATTCCTGACATACTTAGCAAATATTAAAAAAAAAAGTAGATGGCCTAGATCAGCGGTTCTCAACTGGTTTTGCTTCAAGACCCAGATTTACCTTGAACATCAAGTGGCAACCCACCATAATAAAAAACATAACCCATATTTAATGGGTTGTCTTTATCTTGCACATATTTGTTAATTTTATTTATTTATTTAAATTTGGTTTTTAAGGTATAAGGGCATGTATCAAGTGACATTATTTTTGTTCTTGATCTTAACAACAAAAATAAGTTCTCTCTCCCCCTTTAAAAGTTGATGAGCCAATTTATTTACATGAGCCTATTATATTTATTATCCAGTTTATTTCCTAATGTCAAACATCATTCAAACAGATCATATGTATATTACATAATTTGTCTTGTAGGTCCAGACCTTAAAGCCCTTTATGTACTTGCTGTTATATTTACAGTACAATGATATATAAGCACAGGTAAGACCATGGACAACTCAACATGGTTAGGTCAATGTAGCTAGTCTTTTTTTTTTTTAAAAAAAAAAACAATAACTAAATAGTATTTATGGGAAAAAAATAAAGTAGTAAAAGACATTTTTAAACTTTTACTACAACTGCCACTGTTGTAAGAACAAGGTCTAATAGATACCTAATAGATTATTTAATTTGAAACATATATATATATATATAATATATATATATATATATATATATATATATATAATTTTTCGTTTTTTTAAATTTTATTTTTATATATCACAGTTACTGTTACTAATGTAAAATCATGAAACAGTTTTGTAAAGGTGATGCTGTGTAATAAAAAAATGAAAAAAATAAATTGTTTTTTTTGGCGTATGGCATGTCGGGTCTGTCTACTATTTGAGAGGTTTGACTTGACTTCCTCCATAGAACTTTAACCCTTGTGCTGTCTTTAATTTTTATTTTTTTTTATTTACCTCATTTGTGTTCCCAGTAAAAAATGACCAGCCTATTAAAAATTGCTTATAAGTCTCTCATTATGCTATATTATCACCAAACCTTTTTGTCCACCTTGTTTTCTTTCAATTAGCACAGGTTTTGTATTTCTTTTTAAACTTACTGATTGTAGGCCACTCTGACCTGAACTTATGCACCTTGGTCTTTGAGCGAAAAATAAAAATACATTATTTGTGGATAGTTTTGGTAATATTAAATAAAATATGAAAACATTTTCTACTATTTATCACACTAGTGTGCTTTAATGTGTAACCAGGAAGTTTGTTTTTGAAATGCTAGGGCCAGTTGTGTTCCCACTGTCACTTCTGGGGCTTCATCATGCCTCTTGTCAGGATATGTTTCCAGCGCACAACAGTACAGGTTCGGGAAAAAAATAAAAAACATTTGGGCACAGAACAAATCCATTAAAACCCTCAATGGACAAAATGGCGCCCAAAGAAATCACTTTTCATGTTTCGGTTAACTTTCATAGATGGTTTGCTGGGACATCGCCCCACTGTTAGTGGAAAGACCACTCAGGACATCATGGCAGTTACAGTCAATGAACTGTTATCGCTAATGTATCTTGCTAGCTTGCTAACTAATGTTTACTTTCGATGTAAACTCGATATTCTAGATAACTAGATAACATGATACCACAGCTTGAACTTCCCTTCTGCTTGTGAAATGGGCGAGGTGTGTGATGTTGGCACCAGTTACTGGCCCCGGCTGGCCAGTTGATTGCCCTGGCTCGCACTTGCCCGAATGTGGAGTCACTGTGGGGCTGTGTGTGTCTGTGATAATGTTGGATGGATGAATGGATGTAGGCTAAAGTTCAGGGTAAAGAATGAATGTCAAAGAATGTCATCTCAGAATCAGAATGAGCTTTATTGCCAAGTATACTTACACATAAAAGGAATCTGTCTTGGTGACAGAAACTTACAGTGCACAAACCATACAAGACAGATAATAAAAAATAAAATAAAAAGTGAATAGAAAATATAAGTATATATATAAATACACAATTAGACAATATATATATATATATATACAGTTGTGCACAAAAGTTTGCATACCTTGGCAGAAATTGTGACATATTTGCATTGATTTTGAAAATATGACTGATCATGCAAAAAAACTGTCTTTTATTTAAGGATAGTGATCATATGAAGCCATTTATTATCAAATAGTTGTTTGGCTCCTTTTTAAATCATAATGATAACAGAAATCACCCAAATGGCCCTGATCAAAAATGTACATACCCTTGAATGTTTAGCCTTGTTATAGACACAAAAGGTGACACACACAGGTTTAAATGGCAATTAAAGGTTAATTTCCCACACCTGTGGCTTTTTAAATTGCAATTAGTGTATGTGTATAAATAGTCAATGAGTTTGTTAGCTCTAACGTAGATGCACTGAGCAGGCTAGATACTGAGCCATGAGGAGCAGAAAAGAACTGTCATAAGACCTGCGTAATAAGGTTATGGAACTTTATAAATTTGGAAAAGGATATAAAAAGATATCCAAAGCCTTGAAAATACCAGTCAGTACTGTTCAATCACTTATTAAGAAGTGGAAAATTCGGGGATCTCTTGATACCAAGCCAAGGTCAGGTAGACCAAGAAAGATTTCAGCCACAACTGCCAGAAGAATTGTTCGGGATACAAAGAAAAACCCACAGGTAACCTCAGGAGAAATACAGGCTGCTCTGGAAAAAGATGGTGTGGTTGTTTCAAGGAGCACAATATGATAATACTTGAACAAAAATGAGCTGCATGGTCGAGTTGCCAGAAAGAAGCCTTTACTGCGCCAATGCCGCAAAAAAGCCTGGTTACAATATGCCCAACAACACCTTGACATGCTTCACAGCTTCTGGCACATTGTAATTTGGAGTGACGAGACCAAAATAGAGCTTTATGGTCACAACCATAAGCACTATGTTTGGAGAGGGGTCAACAAGTCCTATTGTGAAATGAATACCATCCCCAGTGTTAAGTATGGTGGTGGCTCACTGATGTTTTGGGGGTGTGTGAGCTCTAAAGGCACAGGGAATCTTGTGAAAATTGATGGCAAGATTAATGCAGCATGTTATCAGAAAATACTGGCAGACAATTTGCATTCTTCTGCACGAAAGCTGCACATGGGATGCTCTTGGACATTCCAGCATGACAATGACCCTAAGCACAATGCCAAGTTGATCCTCCAGTGGTTACAGCAGAAAAAGGTGAAGGTTCTGGAGTGGCCATCACAGTCTCCTGACCTCAATATCATCGAGCCACTCTGGGGAGATCTCAAACGTGCAGTTCATGCAAGACGACCAAAGACTTTACATGACCTGGAGGCATTTTGCCAAGACGAATGGGCAGCTATACCACCTGCAAGAATTCGGGGCCTCATAGACAACTATTACAAAAGACTGCACGCTGTCATTGATGCTAAAGTGGGAAATACACAGTATTAAGAACTAAGGGTATGCAGACTTTTGAACAGGGGTCATTTCATTTTTTTCTTTGTTGCCATGTTTTGTTTTATGATTGTGCCATTCTGTTATAACCTACAGTTGAATATGAATCTCATTAGAAAAAAAAAAGAAATGTGATTTGCCTGCTCACTCATGTTTTCTTTAAAAATGGTACATATATTACCAATTCTCCAAGGGTATGCAAACTTTTGAGCACAACTGTATATATATATATATATATATATATATATATATATACACACACACACACAGTACTGTGCAAACGTTTTAGGCACTTAAGATGTTTCACAAAAACATGTGTCTTAAGATGGTTATTTATATCTTCAGCTTTAGTGTGTCAATAGGAAAAATACATTTTAGACTCCCAAACATTACTTTTGCAAATAGAAAAGATTAGAATAGAAGTACAGGGCGCTCTGCAAGAGATGGCATTGCCCCCACAGAGCCCCCACTGAACATTGAGTCAGTCTGGGATTACTTGCAAAGACAGAAGCAATTGAGACCTACCTACAGTGCATCCAGAAAGATTCACAGCGCTTCACTTTTTCCACATTTTTTTATGTTACAGCCTTACTCCAAAATGGATTAAATTAATTATTTTCCTCAAAATTCTACAAACAATACCCCATAATGACAACATGAAAGAAGTTTGTTTGAAATCTTTGCAAATTTATAAAAAAATAAATAAAAGAAAAATCACATGTACATAAGTATTCACCAGCCTTTGCTCAATACTTTGTTGAAGCACCTTTGGCACCAATTACAGCCTCAAGTCTTTTTGAGTATGATGCTACAAGCTTGGCACACCTTTTTTTGGGCAGTTTCTCCCATTCTTCTATGCAGGACCTCTCAAGGTCCATCAGGTTGGATGGGGAGCATCGGTGCACAGCCATTTTCAGATCTCTCCAGAGATGTTCAATCGGGTTCAAGTCTGGGCTCCGGCTGGACCACTCAAGGACATTCACAGAGTTGTCCCGGAGCCACTCCTTTGTTATGTTGGCTGTGTGCTTAGGGCCGTTGTCCTGTTGGAAGATGAACCTTCGCCCCAGTCTGAGGTCCAGAGTGCTCTGAAGCAGGTTTTCATCAAGGAGGTCTCTGTTCATTGCTGCATTCATCTTTCCTTCGATCCTGACTAGTCTCCCAGTTCCTGCTGCTGAAAAACATCCCCACAGCATGATGCTGCCACCACCATGCTTCACTGTAGGGATGGTATTGGCCAGGTGATGAGCGGTGCCTGGTTTCCTCCAGACATGATGCTTGACCTTCAGGCCAAAGAGTTCAGTCTTTGTTTCTCATGGTCTGAGAGTCCTTCAGGTGCCTTTTGGCAAACTCCAGGCGGGCTGTCATGTGCCTTTTACTGAGGAGTGGCTTCCGTCTGGCCACTCTACCATACAGGCCTGATTGGTGGAGTGCTGCAGAGATGGTTGTTCTTCTGGAAGGTTCTCCTCTCTCCACAGAGAAATGCTGGAGCTCTGTCAGAGTGACCATCAGGTTCTTTTGTCACCTCCCTGACTAAGGCCCTTCTCCCCCGATCGCTCAGTTTGGCCAGGTGGCCAGCTCTAGGAAGAGTCCTGGTGGTTCCAAACTTCTTCCATTTACGGATGATGGAGGCCACTGTGCTCATTGGGACCTTCAATGCTGCAGAAATTTTTTTGTACCCTTCGCCAGATCTGTGCCTCGATACAATCCTGTCTCGGAGGTCTACAGACAATTCCTTGGACTTCATGGCTTGGTTTGTGCTCTGACATGCACTGTTAACTGTGGGACCTTATATAGACAGGTGTGTGCCTTTCCAAATCATGTCTAATCAACTGAATTTACCAAAGGTGGACTCCAATCAAGTTGTAGAAACATCTCAAGGATGATCAGTGGAAACAGGATGCACCTGAGCTCAGTTTTGAGTGTCATGGCAAAGGCTGTGAATACTTATGTACATGTGATTTATTATTTTTATTTTTATTTTTTTAATACATTTGCAAAGATTTCAAACAAACTTCTTTCACATTGTCATTATGGGGTATTGTTTGTAGAATTTTGAGGAAAATAATGAATTTAATCCATTTTAGAATAAGGCTTTAACGTAACAAAATGTGGAAAAAGTGAAGCGCTGTGAATACTTTCCAGATGCACTGTGAATAGGTAGAAGAACTGTGGTGAATTCTCCAAGAAGCTTGGTTCATCCTATCTGCCAACAACCAAGAAAAACTGTGTCCAGTTGTACCTAGGAGAATTGGGGCTGTTTTAAAGGCAAAGGTGGTCACACCAAATATTGATTTAGCTTTTTTATGTTTACTGGACTTTGTATGATATTAATTGATAAATGAAAACTATTTATGGCATTATTTTTGAAGACATCCTCACTATGCAACATTTTTCACAAGTGCCTAAAACTTTTGCACAGTACTGTATATACATATGTACAAATACAAATCTGTTATATACAATGCAAGGTAATGTAATGGCAGAAGAGGTAGTATATGTTAGATAAATATAAATATAAACTGTGTATTGCACATAATTAGTGCTCTATAGGGCAGTTTTAACTGTTCATGAGATGGGATAGCCTGAGGGAAGAAACTGTTCTTGTGCCTGGCAGTTCTGGTGCTCAGTGATCTGTAGCACCGGCCAGAAGGCAACAGTTCAAAAGTTATTGGGCTGGGTGAGTGGGTTCCAGAGTGATTTTTCCGGCCCTTTTCCTCACTCTAGAAGTGTGCAGTCCTTGAAGGGAGGGCATGGGCAACCAATAATCCGCTCAGCAGTCTGAACTCTCCTTTGAAGTCCACTGAAGTCCGATTTCATAGCTGAATCAAACCAGACAGTTATTGAAGTGCAGAGGACAGACTCAGTGACTGCTGAGTAGAACTGGATTAGTAGCGCCTGTGGCAGGTTGAACTTCCTCAACTAGCAAAGGATGTAAAACCTCTGCTGGGACTTTTTCACAGTGGAGTCTGTGTGGGTCTCTCACTTCAGGTCCTGTGAGATGGTAGAGCCCAGGAACCTGAATGACTCCACTGCTGCCACCGTGCTGTTCAGAATGGTGAGCGGGGTCAATGTTGGGGTGTTCCTCCTGAAGTCCACAATCGTCTCCACTGTTTTGAGCATGTTCAGCTCCAGGTTATTTTGACTGCACCAGACAGCCAGCTGTTCAGCCTCTCTTCTGTATGCAGACTCGTCGTCATCTTGGATGAGGCCGATGATAGTAGTGTCATCTGCAAACTTCATGAGCTTGACAGAGGGGTCCTTGGCAGTGTAGTCATTTGTGTACAGGGAGAAGAGTAGTGGGGAGAGCACATATCCCTAGGGGGCACCAGTGCTGATCGTACAGGTGCTGGAAGTGAATTTCACCAGTCTCACTAGCAGCTGCCTGTCCATCAGAAAGCTGGTGATCCACTGACAGATAGAGCTGGGAACATGGAATTGGGTTAATTTAGTCTGGAGATTAGCTGGGATGATTGTGTTGAAAGCTGAACTGTAGCCCACAAAAAGGATCCTTGCATATGTCCCTGGTCTGTCCAGATGTTGCAGGATATGGTGCAATCCCATGCTGACTGCGTCATCCACAGACCAGTTGTCTTGATAAGCAAATTGAAGGGGATCCAGAAAGGGTCCAGTGATGTCCTTCAGGTGGGCCAACACCAGTCTCTCAAATGACTTCATGACCACAGACTTCAGAGTGACAGGTTTGTAGTCATAAAGTCCTGCGATCTTGGGTTTCTTTGGGACAGGGATGATGGTGGAGCATTTGAAGCAGCTGGGAACTTCACAGTGCTCCAGTGATGTGTTGAAGTTCTGACTGAAGATGGGGGCCAGCTGGTCAGCACAGGCTTTTAGACAAGTGGGTGAAACTCTGTCTGGGCCCTGTGCTTTCCTTGTCTTTTGTTTCCGGAAGACCTGCAGGGTCATCACCTTCTTTTAGCCACTCTAATATCCTTTGTCAGTGTGTTTTTGGCCTGATTATACAAGATTGTATCCTGTCTTCAGTAAGCATCCTCTTTGGCCTGATGAAGCTGCCTGAGTCTTGCTGTAAACCATGGTTTGTCATTGTTAAACATTAAATGAGTCCTAATAGGAATGCACATATCCTCACAGAAACTGACATATTATGTTACAGTATCTGTGAGCTCATCCAGATTGGTGACTGCACTTCAAAAACAACCCAATCAGTACAGTCAAAGCAGGCTTGTAGTTCCAGCTCTGCTTCATTGGTTCAAATCTTTACAGTCTTTACTACAGGTTTAGCTGATTTAAGTTCCTGCCTGTAGGTCGGAAGAAGATGAACCAGACAGTGATCAGAGAGTCCCAAACTGCTCTAGGGACAGAGTAATATGCATCCTTTAATGTTGTCTAGCAGTGGTCCGGTATATTTCTGTCTCTAGTGGGGCATGTAATGTGCTGTCTGTATTTTGGCAGTACATGGGTGAGGTTGGCTCTGTTAAAATCACTGAGAACAATAATAAGTGAGTCCGGGTATTGTTGCTCACACACACTTGTGGAGGAATGTAAACACTCACTAAAATAAACAAGGAAATCTCCCATCGCGTGTAGAAAGGCTTACAGTTGATAAAGAGTGCTTCCAAATTAGGACCGCACTTCTTCTTTAACATTGTTACATCTGTACACCAACTTTCATTCATGTAAAAGCATGTTCCACCACCTCTCATTTTCCCCGTTAACTTCGTAATGCGATCCACCCTGAACAGCTGGAAGCCCGGCACTGTCCGGAATGGCTTCACTCAGCCAGGTTTCTATGAAGCACAAGGCAGCAGAGTTTGAAAAGTGCTTTTTTGTATGGGTGAGATGTAGTTTGTCCATTTTGTTAGGACGAGAGTGGAGATTCATTAGATGAATGCTCGGCAGCGCTGTTCGAAAGCCGCGCTTTTGGAGCTTGACCAGCGTGCCGGCTAGCTTCCCTTGCTTGTGTCTCATAGTGCGCTTGAACAACACAGCTGCGCCTCCAAAGTCCAGCAAAACATCCAAATAGTAAAAAAACGGGAAAAGATTGTCTAGTTTGTGCTATCGAATGTTCAGCAGTTCGTCCCAGGTAAAATTGATTGGAAAAAAATTACTAAACATAGGACAAACAAACAAAAACAACAAAAGAATTGGGGAGCTCCACACTGAGACGGCCATCCGTGGCGCCATCTTGCACATCTCTGCCCTTAAGGTACAAAAAAAAAAATAAATAAATAAATAAATATATATATATATATATATATATATATATATATATATATATATATATATATATATATATATATATAAATCTTGTAGGCTCCAGGGTAAAACACAAAGGATGAATCTCACAAATCTCATTCTTGTATTGCCAAAAGAATCATCAAAAAAGGCAACAATCATCCCAGTTTTCCCAATATCCAAAACCACCCTAGATCCAATGCATTCCATGTTTTGTTGCCCATGTTTTCTTTCTAAACTTCAGTGTCTTTGGAGCTGAAGACAAATTTATTTAATCAGCACTAAACTACTCAACAAACATAAGGCACTTACTACTTAATAAATAAATAATCTCTTTGTCTGCTTCTTTCTTCTGCCCTAGATTCCATACTACTCTAGCTTGGAACTTAGCAGTGTGATTCTGCAGATAGTGCTGTTAATTTGTAAGTCACTTTGGATAAAATTGTCTGCTAAATGACTAAATCTAAGGCTATGTTCAGATAGGCAGAAAAAATGAGATTTTTTTGGCCAATCTGACTCAAATCCATATTCAATCTGACTCAAACAAAGGTTTTTGTAGTCTGAACAGGACAAAAACACAAATAAATCAGATTTTTGCAAGACTGATCCAAACCACATTCATAGGTGGTTTAGAATCCGATTAAAATCAGATTTTTATTAATGTGTCTCAGTCTGAACGGTCAGATTGGATTTCATGTGTTTTTTTTTCAGTCATTCATTGTGCGCAATGGGTTTTTTCGTCAGGTGTTGCGATAAGAAGACATGTACTGCATTCCAAATGGTATAAACAGTGTTGGGGAGTAACGAAATACATGTAACGGGATTACGTATTTAAAATACAAAATATAAGTAACTGTATTCCACTACAGTTACAATTTAAATCATTGGTATTTAGAATACAGTTACATTCAAAAAGTATTTTGATTACTGAAGAGATTACTTTGCATTTTATTGTCATTCATTTAATTTAATATTTAGTCCTTTCAGATGGAAAAATGTATACATATAAATGATGCAATCCAAAGTGCATTTGAACAGCAGTGAAACACTTTCTTATGATGTGTTACATTCATACAAGCAGACAGAGAAGTAAGTCTGAAGTAAGTTTGGAGCAGAAGAAATAGAAATAAACCTTTTGAAAAATAAAAATTGTCAGCTTTACTCTAAGCTAAAATGCTATTTCTAGCCTTTTTAGATGCACGTTACCAGGCACGATCATATTTTTTTATCAAGAAAATTCACTTTGGATCATAATTGCTTTATTTCTAGTAAGACCTTCGATATTAGGGCAAAAATCATATTCTTGATAATAATTTTTGTATTGTTTTCCTGTAAAAATATCTACAAATCCTTAAAACAAGATCAGTTAGATTTATCTTGTTTCAGAAACAACACTGCATAAGATATTTAGGTTTTTCAGAGAATGTATTTTTAACATGTGTATTTTGTCTTACTGTACTGGCAGAGTTTTTATAGTCAAAACAAGTGAAAAAATCTACCAGTGCTGAAGAAGTAATCCAAAGTATTTAGAATACGTTACTGACCTTGAGTAATCTAACGGAATACATTACAAATTACATTTTACAGCATGTATTCTGTAATCTGTATTGGAATACATTTCAAAAGTAACCCTCCCAACCCTGGGTATAAACAATGCCTTCACGGGACATTTAGAAGGGAAAACAATAATGATGGCCACGCTGTAGGATCATTACAAGAGAATTTTCAATAAAAATGACTTAAAAAGTGAGTTCAGAATGGTCATTTTATTAAACCTTTCAGCCCTCCGACAGTGGAAGGTGAAGTATGAGAATCTCTTCTGATTGGAACGCAATCATATGTCTTATATACTGTATGTTACAGGGCAGCAAAGCAGTGCAAACCTCTTTTAAAATAATACAGACATTGGCTTTCCTTACAAAATGAGATGTGCGAGCTACCACAGCGTGATGAGATTGATTGTCTCACGTGAATACGGGACGGCACGGGGGTCCTCTTCAAAAGTCTCGATGTCCGACCCTTTTATGCTTCAGTATGGGACACAAAGCCTTCAATAAGGGACATTTCGCTACCCACTAAAATAATAGGCATGTCCCATTTGTGATAAAATAAGGGACGTCTGGCAAAAATGGGACAGTTGTAAACCTTAGCATCAATAAATATTTAACGCATTGCATATGCCACCTCTCCCATTTTTAAGCCATTTTCTGTGAAGAATGTGTTAATATTTGGATGCCCTCATGAAAAACATCCACTGACAAACACTCTCGCAAGTTTGCATCTTTACTATGATAACTAATGTAGACATGCTAGCAAAAGCGACTGCAGTCTGAACAGTAAAAAATCTGATTTGTCCACATA
Organism: Myxocyprinus asiaticus; assembly: GCF_019703515.2. Lineage (NCBI taxonomy): Eukaryota > Metazoa > Chordata > Actinopteri > Cypriniformes > Catostomidae > Myxocyprinus > Myxocyprinus asiaticus. The sequence goes on along the minus strand of NC_059360.1, from coordinate 10,435,008 downwards.
TAACCTGCAGTTTGAACAGTCAGTCTAAAGAATCTGATTTGAGAAAAATCTGATTTTTCCTGCAGTGTGAACAAAGCCTAAATGTTCTTTCCTTAAATATAAATAGAGTGTCCCTGTTGAAAAGAACAGCTTAGACCAGCATACATTTCTGTGTTCTCCAGCAAAACTTAGCTGACACAGCTAGTCGACCAGCATAATTTTCTTTTTCTTTTTGGTGATGCTGGTTAGTCAGGGAAGACTTTAGTTAAGCCAGTCAAGAAGATTTTTTGGTGGAACATCACCATACATACTGGAGACCAGTATCCAAAACATGGTGGTGACCAGCTATGTTTTTTTGGAGATGTGGTGCAGTGCTTAGCTCATCAGGATTTGGCTGGGTCATGGTGCTTTCTTTTGGATGCAGATTTGAGTCTGGTCTGTGTCATTTCTTGATCCCATTCCCTCTCTATCCCAATGCTTTCCTGTTGCGCTACACTGTCTTGTCCCATAAAGACAAAAAGGCTATAATAAAGTTCTTAAAGTATGAATAGTGTATGTTTATACTATATATCCTAATGTTCGACTTTCATCAATGCAAGTACCACTTTGGGAAAACAAGCTTGGCCACCTTGCCAAATCCACCTGCCAGTTTACTAGTGAGAACAAAAAAAACAAAAAACAAAAAAAAAGTAAGATCAGTAAGATTACAAACTCAGCAAAAAAAGAAACATCCCTTTTTCAGGACACTGTATTTTAAAGATAATTTGGTAAAAATTCAAATAACTTCACAGATCTTTATTGTAAAGTGTTTAAACAATGTTCCCTGTCTGTCACTCACTCGACGTTGTGTTGATGTAGTGACACTAGGGGTTCGATCTTGAGAGCCCCAATCACCTTTGCTTAAAACAGAAAAGGCAAATGAAAATTGGTGAGTGGAATTTGCATGCCACTCTCTGCCCCGGACAAACAGGTATAAAAGGAGATGGCGTGCATCACTCATTCAGATTTTTTCTTCGGAGCCGAATGCTTGTGTGTTCGTCCTCTCACCTATTGCTATGGTGCTGGATTTTTTACACCGCATATCAGTGGTCACCCTTGCACGGTCGAGTGCGGTGCTTCCCCTGGGTGCTTCGGCAGCCTGAGTCTGTGGGTGCTAAAAGAGAATATTCAAAGGAGTATGTTTTCTCTAAAAGAGCTCACGCAAACGCTTGGCATCTTTTTAAAGATGTCCTTCCATGTTTGCGCTACTGGATGTGGCTGTTATCTCTCCCCTCCGGATACCCATGAAATCTACCTTGAGTACCTGTTCTCACTGAGAGAACATGCCCATGAAAACACTGCGGTCACGGCTCACTTCCTTCTTCATGAAGCAAGGAAGTGACTAAAGTGACTTGTCCTGGGCTGACGCTCAGCCGGCCAGGTTGGCAAGCACCGTGGGCGATCTGGATGTGGACATGGGAGCGTTTCCGCTGGCTGAGCCCCTGCAAACCTCCCATCCCCCAGCATGCTCGTTCTGTCCGGACGAGCTGTCGAGCGATGCAGGCGGTCTTCCTCAGGGTGGGTTTAATGTATCATTCGCAGCTTGCGACGAGGATGAGCTTTCGGTCACGGCATCAGGCCACCGAGGTCCCGCACCCCATCTGCTTCTCGCCAGAGCCATTCCCCTGTGGTGCCGGCCCCAGCTCCTGTACCATAGGAGCCCGCACGACAGCCTCAGAGAAAAAGATCCTCCCGTGGGAAGTCGGCTCCACCTGCCCATCAGCCAGCCCCCAAGAACCCCAGATGGGCTTCGAGGCAGTCCTGACATGGGCCGCCCAGGGATGAGGAAACTACTCCTGACGGTCTGGCCCGGGTCATCTCTCCATCCCCACCATCACCCCTGGGCCAGCGCGTGGTGAGTATTACATCACCGAGAATAAAAGAGCAGTTTCCCTGGGCCAGCGTACTCGCAACAGCCAGGTGCTGGAAGTCTTTCCGGTCAATCAGGCGAACTTGAGTACCTCCTGTTCCCTCGTTCTCTGTCGAGAGACAGCCAGCGAACAGGTAAGTGTGCTGGTCTCTGGGGCCGCTCGCCCGCCCCATTCACCGGCCACCATTGCAGGCTTGTGGAGCAGCACGCCCACCCTGGGCTGACTTCCAGGTGGGGTGCCTGCTCTGCCTGGTCGCGAACCACCCTGCCCGGGCACAGTAAGTCCAGTCGTCCCCCTGGTGCCGCTGTCGCAGAGGCTGGAGGCCTAGTAGTGCTCTCCAGCCCCTCGCGGTGGCTCATCAGGATGATTCGCCTCGGCTATGCGATCCAGTCTGCCAGACACCACCCCGGTTCGGTGGCATCCACTCCACTACGGTGCAGGGCGAGGGTGCCTCTGTCCTCCGGGCCAATTATCTCGATGACTGACTAATCCTAGCTCACTCGCAAGATCTATTGTGAGTGCACAGGGACCTTGTGCTTCAGCACCTCAGCCGACTCAGGCTTCGATCGACTGAAGACCTTCAGGCAGAAGGTAGCAGCACCAGTGAAACAATTTCAGAGGCTCCTGGGGCATATGGCATCCTCGGTGGCGGTTCTCCCCCTCGGGTTGATGCATATGAGACCACTTCAGCACTGGCTACAGACTCGAGTCCCAAGGTGGGCATGGCTCCACAGCACCTGGCGTATGACTATCATGCCACAGTGCCATCAGACTTTCAACCCTTGGTTGGACCTGGCATTTCTATGGGCAGGTGTTCCCCTAGAGCAGGTCTCAAGGTGTATCATGGTCATGACAGACACCTCGAACTCGTGCTGGGGCGCCGTGTGCAATGGGTAAGCAGTGTCGCTGGCGGTATTGCTGGCCCTGAGGAGGCTTTGGCTGTTAATTCAGGGCAAGCATGTGTTGATCCGAACCAACAATACAATGACCGTAGCGTACATAAACCAGCAAGGCGGTGTACGCTCGCATCGCATCTCGCCTCTTTTGGAGTCAGCAGACCTTGAAGACTCTGCGAGCCTCAACCATGCAGCGGATGCGCTCTCACAGCAGGTAACGCTCTGCGGGGAGTGGAGATTTCACCCCTACATAGTCCAGCTGATTTGGGAGAGATTCAGGGAGGCACAGATATACATGTTCACCTCCCAAGACTCCTCTCACTACCCCCTGTGGTACTCCCTGTCCGAGGCCCCCCTCAGCATGGATGCCTTGGCACACAGCTGGCCTCGGGGGCTACGCAAGTATGCATTTCCTCCTGTGAGCCTCATTGCACAGACTCTGAGCAAAGTCAGGGAGGACGAGCAGCAATCCTGTTTGTTGCACCGTACTGGCCCAACCGGACTAGGTTCTTGGATCTGATGCTCCTGATAGTAGCATCTACCTGGTGCATTCCCCTGAGACCTACCAGGTCTTCCGCCAGTGGTGGTAGACATGATCACTCAGGCCAGGGCCCCCTCTACGAGGTGGCTGTATGCCTTGAAGTGGCATCTTTTCGCTAACTTGTGTTCTTCCCGTGGGGAAGACCCACAGAGATGCGCCATTGGGTCTGTGCTGTCTTTCCTTCAGGAAAGTGTACCCTGAAAGTGTACATGGCTGCCATAGCAGCTCACCATGATACACTGGAAGGGAGACCCTCATGACAGCGCGACCTGATCAACAGGTTTCTCAAAGGCGTGAGGAGGTTGAATCCTCCTAGACCGCACCTGATCCCCTCTTGGGATCTCTCTGTGGTCCTACCTGCCCTACAGAGAGCCCCCTTTGAGCCCCTGGAGCAGGCCGAGCTCAGCACTCTGTCCCTGAAGACGGCACTCCAGGTGGCGCTCACTTCCATCAAGAGGGTGGGGGACCTGCAGGCGCTCTCTGTTACCAGCGAATGCCTGGAGTTCGGGCCGGCACACTCTCACGTGATCTTGAGACCCTGGCCCGGTTATGTGCCCAAAGTTCCCACCACTCATTTTCGGGACCAGGTGGTGAACCTGCAAGTGCTCCCTTCAGAGGAGGAAGACCCGGTCTTGTCGTTGCTGTGTCCAGTTTGCACCCTGCGCATCTATCTGGACCGCAAGGAGAACTTTAGACGCTCGGAGCAGCTCTTTGTCTGTTTTGGAGGACAGCAGAAGGGGAAAGCTGTCTCCAAGCAGAAATTAGCCCATTGGATTGTGGATGCCATTTTCCTCGCATACCAGTCTCAGGACTTGCCGTGCCCCTTGGGAGTCCAGGCGCACTCAACTAGAGGTGTTGCGTCCTCCTGGGCACTGGCAAGGGGGACCTCTCTAGCAGACATATGCAGAGCTGTGGGTTGGGTTACACCCAATACATTTTGCGAGGTTTTATAACCTATGCATAGACCCAGTTTCGACCCGAGTGTTATGTGGTAACAGCAGGTAGACTGGGCGGCCAGTTGGGAGTACCGCTTGCATTGCACCTTTCACCTTTTTCAAAGGTGATGATGTGTGCCTTTTTGTCCACAACAATTCCCCGTACCCGGTGAAATCCGGACACCTCTTTAATTCTTAAGCACTGTTCGGTGACTAACTCGGCAGAGGAGTAACGCCACCAGGCCCAGTACTCCTGGTATTCCCCTTTTTCCGGTGAGCCCGTGTGCTCGGGCTCAGTGCTCCATGCATGGTGATTCCCCCTTGGTAATCCCGTATGATGAGTTTCCACTGTTCGGTTTCCCCTTAGGTGAACCCTGTGTTTCCCCTCGTCAGAGCTTTATCTGCCTCGGCCACTGTGCGGCTTACCCTCTCTGTAGATAGGGTCCTCCTGTGGTATCATTCCATATGTGAACTTCCCCGTTGCTAAGTCCATGTGAGGTATGCTCCACATGTTAGCCTCCCTCCTGCAGGATGTGGTCTCTGTAGTGCTATCCTTCCTGGAGAGGGAAGAGCACTTCCCAGCTCTATTCTAGAAAGTGTTTGGTGGGAGATTGCTTAACAGCAAATTAAGAAAGGCACCGCCGGTAGCCTACTTGAGTAAGTGCCTCCTCCCCCATTAACGGGACTAGGGAGACGCCTTACCTAACTCACTGGAAGGTCACGACGTGATTGAGCGCTCGCTGTGAGGTACGCAGCAGCTTGCCCGTGTTCACTCTTCCGTACCTCGTGAAACGTTTCAGCGCCTGTGGCATTTCCTATAGGAAACCCTAGTGTCACTACATTGACACAACGTCGAGTGAGTGACAGACAGGGAATGTCTTGGTTACTGATGTAAACTCTGTTCCCTGATGGAGGGAACGAGATGTCATGTCCCTCCTGCCACGGCGCTGAACCGGCCGCTGACATGTCTCTCTATCGGCTCCTCAGCATAAATCTGAATGCCCGAGTTACAACAGGAATGCACAATCCCTCCATCAGTGCTCAGACTGTCTGCAATAGGCTGAGAGAGGCTGGACTGAGGGGTTGTAAGCCTGTTGTAAGGCAGGTCCTTACCAGACATCACCAGCAACAATGTCGCCTATGGGCACAAACCCACCTTCGCATGACCACAGGCCTGGCAAAAAGTGCTCTTCACTGACGAGTCGAGGTTTTGTCTCACCACAGGTGATGGTCGGACTAGCATTTATCATCGCAGGAATGAGCGTTACACAGAGGCCTGTACACTGGAGCGGGATCTATTTGGAGGTTTAGGGTTCCTCATGGTCTGGAGCGCTGTGTCACAGCATCATCAGACTGAGCTTGTTGTCATTGCAGGCAATCTCAACACTGTGCGTTACAAGGAAGACATCCTCCACCCTCATGTGTTACCCTTCCTGCAGGCTCATCCTGACATGACCCTCCAGCATGACAATTCCACCAGCCATACTGCTCGTTCTGTGCGTGATTTCCTGCAAGACAGGAATGTCAGTGTTCTGCCATAGCCAGCGAAGCGCCCGTATCTCAATCCCATTGAGCACATCTGTGACCTGTTGGATCGGAGGGTGAGGGCTAGGGCCATTCCCCCAAGAAATGTCCGGGAACTTGCAAGTGCCTCGGTGGAAGAGTGAGGTAACATCTCACAGCAAGAACTGGAAAATCTGGTGCAGTCCATGAGGAGGAGACCCACCAGATACTGACTATTACTTTTGTTCAGGGACACATCATTCCATTTCTGTTAGTCACATAACTGTGAAACTTGTTCAGTTTATGTCTTAGTTGTTGAATCTTTTTATGTTCATACAAATATTTACACATTACGTTTGCTGAAAATAAAAGCAGTTGAAAGTGAAAGGACGTTTCTTTTTTTGCTGAGTTTATAACCAATCACTGCCAAAATGGTATTATAGTATCATACAGAGCTTTGTCTCTACACTTTAGTCCATAAAAAAACACACTGCACTAAAAACTGCAGGAAGACAAGCTTAATGCAAAATATAACCTCAGTACACAGGCCATATTGTGAAAACGTCATGGTTACTGGTGTAACCTCCGTTCCCTGATGGAGGGAACGAGACGTTGGTGTCGATGTAGTGACACTAGGGGTCACTCTTGGGAGCCCGAGACACCTCTGGTCTTTGATAAAAGGCCAATGAAAATTGGCGAGTGGTATTTGCATGCCACTCCCCCGAACATACGGGTATAAAAGGAGCTGGTATGCAACCACTCATTCAGGTTTTACGCTGAGAAGCCGATATAAGGTCCGGCCATTTCAGCGGGTAGTTCAGCGTTGTGGCAGGAGGGACCAACGTCTCGTTCCCTCCATCAGGGAACGGAGGTTACACCAGTAACCATGACGTTCCCTATCTGTCACTCACTCGACGTTGGTGTCGATGTAGTGACACTAGGGGTCCCTATACAAAACGCCACAAGGCTGAACTGTGTTACGTGAACTGGCGGTGTGTGGTGGGCAGACTTGCTGTGTGCCTCATAGCCAGCACACCAGGTCGACACGTAACCTCCCCCAACACAGTTATGAGTGTCGAACGGCCCTTTTTGGGGACAAGTCGACTACCCAGAGATAGAGACAGGCTTAACCCAGTCATGGCCTCTTTCCCCTTCTCTTTTCCACTCCCTAAAAAGAAGGGGGATTATCCGACTGGGCCGCCAGGTCTAGTCGGGGGGTGTCCCTCCCAAGGGGAGGACACCGCGGAGACCACACCTCGCCCCAAGAGAGGGGGGATATTTAAGTGGAAGAATACATCACATGGTCTTTCCAACCATGTGGAGAGCCTTCAAGGTAGATCCTACCCAATGGGGGAGGAGTTACTACAACATGGAGACTGAGGGGCTCTGCCCAAGGAAGACGCAGTTTGCCAGTAGGGAAACGAACTAGCGGAAGATATAGATCGCATGGGGTTAGCCTTACAGGGAACCGCCACATGCGGAGCACCTACCCCAGAACCGGGCTCTTAGTTAGCGCGTGTACTGGGCCGGCAGCGAGTCTCTCCGAAAACTCGACTGCCACAGGGCTCGGAGGAAGTCAACCAGGGAACAACCTTTGTGAACACTACTGGGAATTAACAGCGCACGTCTTCAGCTCAAAAGGAGGTGGAAGGCGCTATGTGCAAGCGATACACCCGGCCGGCTATCCCGGGCTTATCCGCTTGTGTTGCGTGCCACTACCTGGGACGAAACCGGTTCCACCCGGAGGTTGTAAAACCTTGCAAAGGTGTTGGGTGTTGCCCAGCCCGCTGCTCTGCAATGTCTGTTAGAGAGGCACCTCTGGCCAGGGCCCAAGAAGCCGCTACACCACGAGTAGAATGGGCTCGTAGCCCTACCGGGGGCGGCATGTTTTGGGCGAGACATGCCATAGTTATGGCGTCAATGAGCCAGTGGGCGATCCTCTGCTTGGAGACAGCACTTCCTTTCCGCTGTGCACCGAAGCAGACAAAGAGCTGCTCAGAGAGTCTAAAGCTCTGCGTGCGATCCAAATAGATGCGCAAAGCGCGCACCGGACACAGCAACGCCAGGGCTGGGTCTGCCTCCTCCTGGGGCAGCGCTTGCAGGTTCACCACCTGGTCTCTAAAAGGAGTGGTGGGAACCTTGGGCACATAGCCCGGTCGGGGGTCTCAGGATCACGTGAGAATAGCCCGGACCGAACTCCAGGCACATTTCGCTGACAGAGAACGCTTGCAGGTCACCTACCCTCTTGATGGAAGTGAGCGCAGTCAGGAGGGCAGTCTTCAAGGAGAGTGCCTTAAGCCCGGCTGACTGCAAAACTCAAAGGGGGCTCTCTGTAGACCCTGAAAAACTACAGAGGTCCGATGAGGGAACAAGGCGTGGCCTGGAGGGATTCAGCCTCCTGGCGCCTCTTAGGAACCTGATGATCAGATCATGCTTCCCTAAGGACTCACCGTCGACTGCGTCATGGCGTGCTGCTATGGCAGCAACGTACACCTTCAAGGTGGAAGGGGACAGCCTCCCTTCCAACCTCTCTTGCAGGAAGGAAAGCACTGATCTGACTGCGCACCTCTGGGGGTCTTCCTGATGGGAAGAACACCACTTAGCGAACAGACACCACTTAAAGGCATACAGGTGCCTCATAGAGGGAGCCCTAGCCTGAGTGAACGTGTCTACCACCGCAGGTGGGAGACAGCTTAGGTCTTCCACGTCCCGTCCAGGAGCCAGACATGGAGATTCCAGAGGTCTGGGTGCGGGTGCCGGATGGTGCCCCTTCCCTGAGAAAGAAGGGCCTTTCTCAGGGGAATTTGCCCGGGGGGAGCTGTCACGAGGAGCGTGAGGTCCGAGCACCACGTCTGGGCGGGCCAGTAGGGTGCTTACCAGGACGACCTTCTCCTCGTCCTCCCTGACCTTGCACAGGGTCTGTGCGAGCAGGCTCACTGGGGAAAACGCATATTTGCGAATGCCAGGGGACCAGCTGTGCCAGCGCGTCTATGCCGAGGAAGGCCTCGGTGAGGGCGTACCAGAGCGGGCAGTGGGAGGATTCTTGGGAGGCGAACAGGTGCACCTGTGCCTGACTGAATCGACTCCAAATCAGCTGGACCACCTGAAGGTGGAGTCTCCACTCTCCCCTGCGGGGAACCTGCCGTGACAGCGCGTCCGCTGTAACGTTGAGGTTGCCCGGGATATGAGTGGCTCGCAGCGACTTGAGGTGCTGCTGACTCCGGAGGAGGAGACGGCGGGCGAGTTGTGACATACAGCGGGAGCACAGACCGCCTTGGCGGTTGACATATGCTACCGCTGCCGTGCTGTCTGTCCGAACTAGCACGTGCTTGCCCTGGATCAACGGCCGGAACCTCCGCAGGGCGAGCAGAATTGCCAGTAACTCGAGGCAGTTGATGTGCCAACGCAGCCGCGGACCCGTCCAGAGGCCGGTGGCTGCGTGCCCGTTGCAAACAGCACCCCAGCCCATCTTGGAGGCGTCTGTCGTGACCATGATGCGCCTGGAGACCAGTTCTAGAGGAACACCTGCTCGTAGAAACGAGAGGTCGGTCCAAGGGCTGAAAAGACGGTGACAGACCGGTGTAATGGCCACGCGGTGTGTCCCGTGGTGCCATGCCCGTCTCGGGACTTGAGTCTGGAGCCAGTGCTGAAGCGGCCTCATATGCATCAACCCGAGCGGGGTGGCCACCGCCGAGGACGCCATATGCCCCAGGAGCCTCTGAAAATGTTTCAGTGGAACCGCTGTTTTCTGTTTGAACGCCTTCAAACAGGCCAGCACCGACTGGGCGCGCTCGTTCATAAGGTGCGCCGTCAAGGAGACTGAGTCCAACTCCAAACCGAGAAAAGAGATGCTCTGAACCGGGAGGAGCTTGCTCTTTTCCCAGCTGACCCGAAGCCCTAGTCGGCTGAGGTGTGAGAGCACCAGGTCCCTGTGTGCGCATAACCCGTCTCGAGAGTGAGCTAGGATTAGCCAGTCGTCGAGATAGTTGAGAATGCGAATGCCCACCTCCCTTAACGGGGCAAGGGCAGCCTCTGCGATCTTCGTAAAGACGCGAGGAGACAGGGACAGGCCGAAAGGGAGGACTTGTACCGATACGCCTGACCCTCAAACGCAAACCGCAGGAAGGGTCTGTGTCGAGGAAGGATCGAGACGTGAAAGTACGCATCCTTCGGGTCTACTGCCGCGAACCAATCTTGATGCCGGACGCTCGCTAGAATGCGTCTTTGCGTCAGCATCTTGAACGGGAGTCTGTGTAAGGCCCGGTTCAGTACTCGCAGGTCCAAGATTGGCCGCAACCCACCGCCTTTTTTCGGTACAATGAAGTAGGGGCTGTAAAACCCCCTCTTCATCTCGGCTGGAGGGCCAGGTTCTATCGCGTCCTTCCGTAGGAGGGTAGCGATCTCCGCGCAAGGTAGCAGCGTTTCCATCTTTCACCAAGGTGAAGTGGACACCGCTGGACCTGGGCGGATGCCCAGCGAAGTGAATCGTGCAGCCGAGTCGGACGGTCCGGACCAGCCCTCGCGACGGACTGGAAAGCGCAAGCCATGCTTCACACGAGTTCCGCGCAAGGGGGACCAAAGGGACAACGTCATCGGATGTACCGGCGGGTGGGGCCTCGCGGCGGGGCGGAGCCTGAGGTGCCACACCCCATCGTGGCCGTGCTGAGTCAGAGGACATCGAAGCACTTACCTGGCTCCTTGTGACCACCCCCGGAACAGCCTGGGACGGGGGAGGAAGAGGCCTGTCCTCATGACCCGTGGAGACTGTCACATCGGGGGCAGATTTGTGCCACAGCTGGGCGCTCAGGGCGGGAGACCGCCGCTGGAGTGCCAACCTGCCAAATGGAGTGGTGGACGGTGGTCGTGATGCCAGCCGTACACACCGAATATGTGACCCAGGGAACAAGGAAACCACTCTTGCGGAGCTCTTGAGTACTGCAGCCACTTGGGCATGCAGCGCAATTAAATGCAAAAGGTAACAAAAAGAAGATCTGCTTACCAGCTCCAGAGCAGCGGGTTTCGTTGTCCCTGGGTCGCCCGTCTCAGGGGCGCTTCGAAGACCTCCGTGGGTTCTTCGGTGCCGGCTGTGAGACGGGTGGCGTCGGCTTCCTGCGGTGGGCTCCACGCCGGGGCCGGGCCGGAGGGGCGGGCTGCGGCGGAGCCGGTGCAGTCACCGCAGGGGGACGCCCTCGGCGATGAGTAGATGGGGGGATCTTGAGCCACGCCGGGGCAGGACAAGCCGGCTAGCACCCATCTACTGCTCTACCATCGAGAACTGCTGGGCAAAGTCCTCGACAGTGTCGCCGAATAGGCCCGCCTGGAAAATGGGGGCAGCAAGGGATCGTGTCCTGTTGGCCTCACCCATCTTGACCAGGTTGAGCCAAAGGTGGCGCTCCTGGACCACTAGTGTGGCCATCGTCCGCCCGGGAGACCGTGCCGTGACCTCCGTCGCTCGGAGAGCGAGGTCGGTCGTCGAGCGCAGTTCCTGCATCAATCCCGGGGCGGAACTACCCTCGTGCAGTTCCTTTAGCGCCTTGGCAGACTTGCAGGAGAGCCATGGCGTGCAGGGCGGAGGCGGCTTGTCCAGCAGCGCCGTAGGCTTCGACCGTCAGAGACGACGTAAACCTACAGGCCTTGGACGGGGCTTTGGGCACCCACGCCAGGTGGCGGCGCTCTGCGGGCATAGATGCACCGCGAGCGCCTTTATCCACCGGGGGATTGCCGAATAACCCTTGGCCGCCCCACCATCGAGGGTAGTGAGAGCGGGGAAGCTGAAAAGATCGGGACCGGGCAGTAAAAGGTGCCTCCCGCGATCTTGTCAGCTCTTCATGCACTTCCGGGAAGAAAGGAACGGGGCGGGGCGTGGCTTTGAGCGGCGCCGCGAGCCCAGGAACCAATCACAGAGCCGCGAGGGTTCAGGGAAGAGCGGTGAAATCCACTCTAACCGACGCTCGCGGCTGTCCGGGAAAGCATGTCGTCATCTCCGCGTCAGCCTGTGACTGGGCGATCGACCCCGAAGGGAGGAGCCCAGCCGAGGCTTCCGACTGGACGAGCCCGCTCTCCGATGCTGCGCTCGAGAGCTCATCACTTTCGCGGGCTCCGAATAAGAGGTCGAACTCGCCGTGAGACGAGCCGGCGGACTCACCCGGAAGCCCGATCGGGGCAGACGAGCGTGCTGGGGGATGGGAGTTCCGCGGGGGGATACCCGGCGGAGGCGGTCCCATTGGGGTCCCCAAATCGCCCCCAGTGCTAGCCGCGCTGGCCTCAAACCCGTGGGTAAAAGGACCGAGGCGGGAGCCTCTGGGGTGGCTCGCTTCCTTACGAAGGCGAGCCGCGACCGCAACGTTGCCATGGACACATTCTCGCAATGAGAATGTGACCATCCACGAACGCTGTCTCCGCGTGAGCAGTGCCCAGACACGAAAGACAGTGATCGTGACCGTTAGAAGGCGAGAGATAACGAGCACAACCAGGAATAACACACAATCGGAAAAGCATCTTTAAAAGACGCGTCTTTAAAAGACGTTCCGTGTGTGCGCTCTTTTAGAGAAATATATACTCTTTTAGAGGGGAAAAATGCTCTTTCAGAAAATATACTCTCTAGTTTTTCTGCCGAAGCGCCCAGGGGCGTTCTCTGCAGTGCACCAGTGCAGAGGAGGGAGAAGCCGCTGAAATGCGCCGTCAGATCCAGCAGGTGAATGAACAGTAGTATTCAGCTCAATGAGCATGACCGTTCGGCTCCGAAGAGAAAATCTGAATGAGTGGTTGCATACCAGCTCCTTTTATACCCGTATGTTCGGGGGAGTGGCATGCAAATACCACTCGCCAATTTTCATTGGCCTTTTATCAAAGACCAGAGGTGTCTCGGGCTCCCAAGAGTGACCCCTAGTGTCACTACATCGACACCAACGTCGAGTGAGTGACAGATAGGGAACCCCTATGTACTGTAACATCATTTGTAAAAAATCCCCATACTCAGGTGTTTAAGAAACAAAAATAGTATGCTTAAGTAGGCCTATGTTAAGGGAAGATTGAACATATTCATATAGAGCAGTTTTGCATAGAAAACGCTATAAAAGGCTGAATACATCTAGCACACACTCACAAATACAGCATGCCCTGTTTTCAGCAGAAAGCAAAACTTTACTTTTTAACTCACTTTTTTATGTAGCCACAACCACTGTTTTATTGGAGTTCAGTTTCAGCAAACAAAGTTTCCCGCAAAGACACGTGGTATGGCAACACTGGCGTTTCTGGCAAATTATTTTCACACTGACGCTTTTGTCACACTGATTCCCCAGGATAGAAAACTTTTGCAGCTTTCAGTAGATCAATGCTGCTCCTCCTTGGGAATTTTTGCATTGTCTGCAGCGCCGCTAGAAAAACCAAAAAAAAAAAAAAAACAGCAGTGGCCTACTTTTGTGATTGTTCCTTTCCGGGCTGTTTAACTGATGAGTGCTCTATTTGAGAGGAATTAGAAATGGAGGGAATTGTTTTTTTCTGTGAGTGATTAATTACCACGGAAATAATTATCACCCAAAAAATAAAGCAATCTCAAAGTAATAAGAAATGATACCCTGCAGAGGTATGACTAAGGACTTTTTGTATGATTCTTTATTCTGCAGAGTCAGAGGGGGGAATTCACTTAGTAGGAATTCGTGGCCCCTGATGGCATGCTTATTTGTCTTTGCATGATGTCTAAATTGTTTTAGCACCCAATTCACTAAAGGAACAATGCAAACAGGTAACGGCACAAACATGGTCCCAAATTTTGTGCTGAACACAGTTTCAATGACGCTTCCCGATTTTGCCGATTATTTGTGTATATATATATATACACTCACTGAGCACTTTGAACACCTGTACACCTTCTTTTTCATGCAATTATCTAATCAGCCAATCATGTAGCAGCAGTGCAATGCATAAAATCATGCAGATACAGGTCAGGAGCTCCAGTTAATGTTCACATCAACCATCACAATTGAGGAAAAATGTGATCTCAGTGATTCATACAACTGTGGCATGATTGTTGGTGCTAGATGGGCTGGTTTGAGTATTTCTGTAACTGCTGATCTCCTGGGATTTCAGAACGTCTGGAGTTTACTCAGAATAAACCTTATTCACAGCAGCACCATCTTTGATTTGTGACGGTAATGACAATGACTGCAGTTTAAAGTGTTTTTGGACCGTTCCGCAGACAAAACATTGAAAAAAAACATCTTTTCAAGAACATTCAGTAGATAAAAAACTCCAGACAGCATGAGTTTAAAATGAGGAAACAACATGAGGAAAATCAGATGTGATCTAGGAGAAACAGATGACAAAATGGACGAAATACATCTCACCCGTACAAAAAAGGACTTTTCAAACTCTGCTGTCTTGTGCTTCACAGAAACCTGGCTGAGTGAAGCCATTCCGGACAGCGCCGGGCTTCCAGCTGTTCAGAGCTGATCGCATTATGAAGTTAATGGGGAAAACGAGAGGCTGTGGAACATGCTTTTACATGAATCAAAGTTGGTGTATAGATGCAACAATGTTAAAGAAGATGTGCGTTCCATTTAACAGATGTAAGTCTATCCCTCACAGCCTCGTTGTCATTCCCATTAAAAAATCAAAGATGGTGCTACAGTTAATAAGGTCTAAGGTGTCAAAAAAAAAAAAAACAAACAAAAAAAAAACATACACTGAGCGAAAGTTCTACGGACAGAAACTCCTTGTTGATGAAAGAGGTAAAGGAGAATGGTCAGACTGGTTCGAGCTGACAGAAAGGCTACGATAACTCAGATAACCACTCTGTTCAATTGTAGTGAGCGGAATGTACAACAGAATGCACAAGTCGAACCTTGATGTTGATAGGCTACAACAACAGAAGAACACGTCAGGTTCCACTTATGTCAGCCAAGAACAGAAAGCTGAGGCTGCAGCGGGCACAGGCTTACCAAAACTTGACAGTTAAGGACTGGAAAAAATAGCCTGGTCTGATGAATCTTGATTTGTGCTAAGGCACAAAGACGGTAAGGTCAGAATTTTGCGCTAACAGCATGAATCCATGGACCCAACCTGAGCAGTGGTATACAGTGGGTATCCATTCAGAACAGGCTTTCTACTAGGGATGGGCGGATCGATCCTAAAGTATCAATAATTCCTATACTGATGTTGTATCATAAATATCGATCCTCACACAAAAATATAGATTCTAAAACATTTTATTTTTTAATTATTTTTTAAACTAGGTATATTACTATTTGGTTACCATGAACATGAACAATAATCATACGCTTCAAAATGAAATAAAAAGGATTAAGCTATGTTAGCAGATACTTGTACAGGATGGGAACTATTTCGTCTTCTGCTCATCTTAACATGCATGCTAAAAGACACAAGCAGACAAGTACTTGCACCGTCACAAGGCTCGTTCAAACAAGAGGGATCAGTGCCTGGTAGAGGTAATGATAGAAAATCAAAGAAACCGCTTCTGGACAGTAGTGTAGTCTAGGGCATACGCAGGCATATGCTGCATGCCCACCTATCTTTCTTAGGATTTTGCATATGCCCACCTGAAATAAGTGATGATTTTCAATCTACTAACGCAATGCCGCAGCACCGTTATTTATATATATATATATATAGTGTACAGTGATTCTCTCTAAATGAAAATGTGCGCTTTTTCTCCCCATGTGAGTTCCTGAGACCAGTGAACCCTGGATATCTTTCCTCCTCAGCCCTGCGGCAGGCGAATTCGGTGGGGAAAATCGATGCCAGGCCCAGTATTTGTGATAGTATGCCCTGTACTGGGGTAGGTGCTCCACATGTGTTGGTTGCCTGTGGTAACCCCATGTGATGTATTTTCTACGGTATGGTTTCCCTGATGGCAAACCCGTGTCTTCCCTCAGGCAGAGCCTCCTCTGCCCCCAGTCGCTGCATTTGTAGAGCTCCTCCCTTCCGGGTAGGACCTACCGCAGGGGCTTCTTTCCACATGTGTACTACCGGTTGGTAAGTCCATGTGAGGTATTCTCCACATGTAAACCTCCCCTTAGGGCAGGATGTGGTCACGTTTTCACATGGTGGGACTCCCCACTGAAGTAAGGCTCAATCTGGTTGCTTGCCCACTGTTATGGTTTGGGGAATGTTTTCTTGGCACACTTTGGCCCTGTTATTACCAATCAATCATTGCTTGAATGCCACAGCCTATTTGAGGATTGTTGCTGACCATGTGCACCCATTCATGGCCACAATTGACCTATCTTCTAATAGCTATTTCTAGCGTGATAATGCACCATGTCACAAAGCAAAGGTTGTCTCAAACTGTTTTTTATAAACATGACAATGAGCTCACTGTTCTTCAGTAGCCTTCTCAGTCACCAGATCCGATCCAACAGAACACCTTTGGGAAGTGGTAGAATGGGAGATGTGCAGCATGAATGTGCAGCTGACAAATATGCAGAAATTGCATGATGCAATCATGTCAATATGGACCAGAATTTCAAAGGAATGTTTCCATGGAATCCAGGCCACGAAGAATTGAGGCTGTTTTGAAAGAAAAGAGAGGCCCAACCCACTATTAGTATAGTGTTCCTAATAAAGTGCTCAGTGAATGTATATATAATACATATATACAGTGTTGGGTAATGTTACTTTTAAAAGTAACTCGTTAGAATATTGTGCTACTCCTTAAAAATATAACTTCATTAATTACAAAGTATTTTTTTTTTTAATGGAAAGTAAAGCATTACATTACTTTGGCGTTATTTTTGCGTTACTTTTTTTCTCACAGCCACTTTCTCTTCTGCTATGCTATGCATTCAATACAAATAAGCCATGCATTGCATACAAGAGACATTACAGGTCATGCTAGCTACTGTACAACACTTGTGTCAAAACAACATATTAAACAAACAGATATTTAGAAAGTAGGTCTTCTCGTCATATTTATAACAAAGAATCAATAACCTGAATATGATATGTTTTTTCATCAACATGGCAGTCAGTATGAATAATGAAGAATAACCACTGTCTTACCTAGAGCAGCAAAGTCCAGCACTTGAACCTGCATCATATATGTCATCATGTGCTGTGCCCATTGATAATGTCAGAGTCAACTTAATATGTTTTTCAAAAGTCAGGATAAAATTCAGAGGGGAATGCAAGCCTAACATGTTCAAGGAATGTGTCTGATAATAAAATAATATTTTTCACTTAAGTCATCTCAGTCCGGGCTTGTTTTGAGTTGATCCACGGTGCGTACAGACGCCACTGGTTGATTGCATACAACTTCAAAGGTGCATGTTGTTACAACTGATCCAGAGTCAGGTTTCTCATCCCATTCTTCCAGTTATGAGGAGCTGTAACACGGAGCAGTTCAGCTGCATAAGTCAGTGAACTGAGTGAGTATTTCACCCTATGTCATGGCCAGTGGATACTGATTTTTTTAATGCAGTGTGTATTAACACATGAATCAATCGCATTTCACTCAACCGAATGTTGACCTCATATTACACTAAAACACACAATTTTCCCAGCTTGTATAGCTAATGCGTTAGCGAGTTGATTGACAGGCAATGTCTGTATCTAAAAGGTGACTGGCTCTTTTACCTGCAAGGCGGGACTTCCTTTGTACATCCATTGACTATTGGGTGCTAGAGATTCTTGGTTGGGCATTCCAATTTTTCCCATTCATTTAAATAGAAGTGACGTGTCTGTGCTAAATAGTCTCTGGCCTCACACTCTATAGAACTACAAAGCCCATCATGCACTACATCTCCTCCCCAATGTTTGCACAATTTTACTCCTGATTTCTTGCAATACAGGGAAAGTAGAGGTGTACAAAAGCAATGCGTTACTTTATTTAAAAAGTAACTCTGATATTATGGTCTAAAAAAAAAAAAAAGTACATTTACCCGTTATTAAAAAAAAAGTAATCTGATTACGTAATGTACGTTACTTGTAACACATTACCCCCAACACTGCAAATATATTATATATATATATATATATATATATATATATATATATATATATATATATATATATATTGTTTTTATTCAGCAAGATAAGATTCAGGTTTTGCGTTGAATTACTGTCTTGTCACAGGGTGAAGCTGCAGGCAATTTAGACACTAGCTACCATCATGGAAAAAAAATCCCCCTGGTTGCTTTAAGATCAAAGAATGATGCAATAAGTTTAAACACACTTGTGTTCACTTAATGTAATTGCATATAGTGTGAGATATACTCTTATATCTCACACCGGACTGTCATAAATTATATTATTATTATATTATATTCTCTCTTAATAACTGACTATCAACCGACAGCTGAATGTCAATATAGTACAATACTGTACATTCTATATATACTTTTTTATATATTTTATTTTTTATTTTTATTGAATAATGTGTATCTATATAGTGTGTATTGTATACTGTACAGTGTATGTTATTATATGTATATTGTTGAGTGTAATTATGTGTATATCAAATGTTTAAATTGTGTTGTGTTAATTTGATGTTATTGTAAATTGGTATATGTCTCATCACTGTCACGACTGCTATGTTGATCGGAACTGCACCCAAGAATTTCACACACCATTGCACTTGTGTATATGGCTGTGTGACAATAAAGTGATTTGATTTTTTATTTTTGATATAGGAAGCACTCAGTAGAGGATACTTGCTAACAAAAGGCTGCGCTAGTAACTGTATGTACCAGACCTGAGTACATGCATATTGAGTTGTAGTTCTGCTCTCTGCTTGTTTTATTTACGAAGATGACTGCTCGACTTCCTCTCCCATTCCTCTAGTGTGTGAGGGTGAGCCTGCCTTCTGTATGAAATATGAATGTAAATGTTCAAATGGTGGCCCTGGGGGCCATAACACAACAGTATTAGCAAAGCAAACACTAACACTGACAACACAACACAACAGTATAAACCCACAACACAACAGCCAAACATGTGTGGGTTTTAGCTTTGAGGCCATCTTAATGCTAGTATACTCCTAAATGTTTGCAAAATTCACTTTGAACAGATATACGCATTTCAAATGTACAGTCTTTCTCTTCCGGGAAAACAGACCAACAATCTTGATGACTCATGCACTAAACATATTTTTGTCCAGTTAAATGCTCTCTAGAATGAGAATGTCCCTTCCTCCAAATACTACCTATAACCAGCTAGCAAGAATCCAGTCATGGTTAATGGCTGTGACAGACTAACGTCTATTGGCTATTTAATTCTTGTTTGGACATAGAATTAATATATGTCAACATAGGTAAGAAAACTCTGCCCATCAAGTGATTTTATGCAGTCTTTATTAGAAGTAATGATTTCCCAGACATTTTTAATTTAACATTTGGTACACACTCTTATCCAAAGTAACCATGTATCTAAGGTTTACATTCATCAGTATGTGTTTACAGGGAAACGAACCGATGACCTTAGTTACTCACCGCTCTACCAGTTGAGCTACAAGGACATTTCCAGAATGTTTCTGAACTATGTGACATTCTTGTGAAAGATCAATTTGTTGAGAAAAGGAGCAGAAACTAGATTCCTGAAAGTGAATTGCTTGCAGCTGATTTTACTTTTGAGAAGTGTTCAATGGTAATGAGGATGAGTTTGGAAAAATCATTAACAGCAAAAGCAAATGAATTGGTTCAATGGATTGAGATTTGGCTGGTAGTCTTTAGACGTGAACAACACTGCAAGCCTCTAAATCAATTCTTAATGTTCACTTGCAACTTTCTTTCAAGTCACTAAGCTTGACTGGTTCTGGAGTCTTGGGTCACTGCTCTGTGTACCACTAACTATTGCTTTGTGAATCTGCTAAATTATAAATGATCCTCAGTTCATCCATCATTAAATGACACTAGACAGAAGTTTCCATTATTTTGTAGGGCAGCCATGCAGTGCTGTTAACCTGTAGTTCCCTATCTGTCACTCACTCGATGTTGTGTCAATGTAGTGACACTAGGGGTCACTCTTGGGAGCCCCAAACACCTCTGATGTTTGAAGAAAAGGCCAATGAAAATTGGTGAGTGGAATTTGCATGCCACTCCCCTGGACATACAGGTATAAAAGGAGCTGGTGTGCAACCACTCATTCCGATTTTTTCTTTGGAGCCGAGCAGTGTTGATGTATTCCACTGCTAATCCATTCACCTCTTTGCTCCACAAAGAGCGATCTCCGCGGCTGCTGGATTTTATAGCGCATCACAGCGGGTTCTCCCCTTCTCACACAGATAAGTGCGGAGAACGCCCCTGGGTGCTTCGGCAGCGCGTGTGGAACGCTAAAAGAGTATATTTCTCCTTAAAAAAGAGTATATATTCCCTAAAAGAGTGGGCACTGACGGAAAGCGTCTTTTTAAAGATGCCTTTCCTTTGCGGTCATCATCTCTCCACTTCTGATGGTCACAATCGCTGCCTTACGTGTCTGGGCTTCAGACACGCTGAGACAGCGTACGTGGATGGTTCATGCCTGCACTGCGAGAGCATGACCATGGCCACGTTGCGATCGCGGCTTTCCTTCCTTAGAGGGAAAGCCACTCCAGCTGCTCCCCACCCCGGTGCTTCTGCCCATGGGCAAAAGACTGTGACAGTTAGCACTGGGGGCGATTTGGGGACTTCAATGGAAGTAACTCAGCCGGGTGAATCCCCACTGACCTCCAATTCCCCAGCACGCCTGGGCACCCCGGTTGACTTCTGGGATGAGTCAGGCGACCCGCCTCAGAGCGGGTTCAACCTCTCATTCTGCGCTCAAGAGGAGGATGCATCGGAGAGCAGGCTGCTTCTGTCCGATGCGGAGGACTCGGCTGGGCTTCCGCCTTCAGGTGTGGTCGCCCAGTCTGAGGCTGACACCGAGCTGATGGCCATGCTTGCCCGGGCCGCCGTGAGTGTCGGGCTAGAGTGGAACCCTCCACCCTGCCCTGAAACCTCGTGGCTTGATGATTGGTTCCTGGGGTCAGAGCGCCGCTCACGGCCTGTAAGACTACGTCTTCTCTGATGGCAAAGGCTTACAGTGCCATGGGGCGGGCCGCCTCTGCTCTGCATGCCATGGCCCTCCTGCAGGTCCACCAGGCCAAGGCATTGAAAGAGCTGCATGAGGGTGGTCCTGACCTGGGAGTAATGCAGGAGCTGCGCTCGGCGACTGACCTTGCCCTACGGGCAACGAAGGTCACAGTGCGGGCTCTCGGGCAGGCGATGTCCACGTTGGTGGTCCAGGAACACCACCTTTGGCTCAACTTGGTTGAGATGAGGGATGCCGACAAGGTTCACTTCCTTGATGCCCCCATTTCCCAGTCTGGCCTTTTCGACGACACCATCGAAGACTTCACACAGCAGTTTTCGACGGTAAAGCAGCAGACTGAGGCCATTCAGCACATCTTGCCCCGGCGTGGTTCAAGATTGCGCACCCCGTCTGCCCGTTGGGGAGACAACCCCGTCTTCCTGCGGCGGCAACATCGGCTCCACCGCAGCCTGAGCCAACGGCTCGGCCCCAGTGTAGAGCTCCCTGCAGGAAGTTGACGCCCCCCGTCTTATGGTCCACGACCAAGAACCCCAGGAAGGCTTCTAAGCACCCCTAAGATGGGCGACCCGGAGTTGAGGAGACCCGCGCCACATTTGGAGGTGGTAGACAGACCACTCCATCCCCCGGTAGACGGCCAGAGGGAGAATCCTTGGTTTCCTTTTTTTGTTGAGTTCGCCGCACGCCCAAGTGGCTGCAGTACCCACATTTAAAAAAAGAGCACTTTCCTCACTCTCTGAGTCATACGCTCGATGCCTTCATCCGTCGTCATTACGACAGCCATGCACCGAGCATTTGCGGCCAGGGCGCTGCAGGTGTGGGTTTCCCGCCACCACACACCCGGCCATGACACACACACACACCCACGCACAGGCAGTTGTGGCTGGCTACGAGGACGCTCAGCCTCCTCCCCCGTCGCTGACCAGTCCTACGTTGGGTACGCAGAGCAAGGTAAGAGCCTTAACATCTCTCCCTATACAGCGAGATCGGGACATGAGGCCCCTGATGTAGCACTTTCCGCCCTGCTCTGCCGCGAGACCCATTCCATGGGTACGTCAGCAGCAGTCGTCCCCTTGGTGCCCCTCGCCCAGAGTTTGGAGGCATGGTTAACGCTTTCCAACCCGTCGCAATGGCTGGCCAGGACAATCCGACTTGGCTACGCGATTCAGTTCGCCAAGCGCCCACCCAGGTTCAGCAGCATCCGTTTCACCTCCCTACATGCGGAAGTCATGGTCCTTCTGCAGAAGGGTGCGATAGAGCCTGTCCCTCCATCCGAGATGAAGAGTGGCTTCTACAGCCCCTACATCATCGTACCTAAGAAAGGCGGTGGGTTGCGACCGATCTTGGACCTGCAGGCACTGTATCGGGCCCTGTACAGGCTTCTGTTCAGGATGCTCACACAGAAGCACATTCTATCTTGAGTCTGGCACTGAGATTGGTTTGCGGCGGTAGACCTGAAAGACGCGTACTTTCATGTCTCGATCCTGCAGACCGTTCCTTCGGTTTGCCTTCGAGGGTCAGGCATACCAGTACAAGGTCCTCCCCTTCGGTCTGTCCCTGTCGCCTCGTGTTTTCACGAAGGTCGCAGAGCCAGCCCTTGCCCCACTAAGGGAAGTGGGCATCCAGCTGATCCTAGCTCACTCTCGAGATCTGTTGTGTGCACACAGGGACCTGGTGCTCAGCCACATCAGCCGATTGGGGCTTCACGTCAACTGGAAAAAGAGTTCGCCCCGATGCAAAGCATCTCTTTTCTCGGGATGGAGCTGGACTCGGTCGCTATGACCGCTCGTCTCACGAACGAGCGTGCACAGTTGGTGCTGAATTGCCTGAAGGCATTCAGGGGGAGAACAGCAGTCCCACTGAAACAATTTTGCCGCGGCACGTATCGCGAGGCTATCACGCTGATCTGCCACCGCTTGTTCAGCCCTTGGACGGACCTGGCATTTCTACGGGCAGGGGTTCTCCTAGAACAGGTCTCCAGGCAAGTCGTCTTCACAACAGACGCCTCCAAGTCGGGCTGGGGCACCGTTTGCAATGGGCATGCAGCCACAGGTTCCTGGACAGGCCCTCATCTGCGTTGGCACATCAACTGCCTCGAGTTGCTTGTGGTACTGCTCACCCTGCAGAGGCTTCAGCCATTGATCCAGGGCAAGCATGTGTTGGTCCGGATGGACAACACGGCGACGGTAGTGTACATAACCCGCCAAGGTGGTATGCGCTCACCCCGCATGTCGGACAGCGGACGCGCTGTCGCAGCAGGTGACGCACAGGGGAGAGTGGAGGCTCCACCCCCAGGTGGTCTGGCTGATTTGGAGTCGATTCGGTCAAGCGCAGGTAGACCTGTTTGCCTCCCAGGAATCCTCCCACTGCCCGCTGTGGTATTCCCTGTCCGAGGCCCCTCTCGGCACGGATGCACTGGCACACAGCTGGCCCCAGGGTCTGCGCAAGTATGCATTTCCCCCAGTGAGCCTACTTGCACAGACATTGTGCAATGTCAGGGAGGACGAGGAACAGGTCTTGTTGGTAGCGCCCTACTGGCCCACCCAGACTTGGTTCTTGGAACTCACGCTCCTCGCGACACAAAACTGAACTACTCGCTTGTAATGGCCGGGACTCTGTCTCAGCTCCTCAGCACAAACCTGAATGAGTGGTTGCACACCAGCTCCTTTTATACCCGTATGTCCGGGGGAGTGGCATGCAAATTCCACTCGCCAATTTTCATTGGCCTTTTCTTAAAACATCAGAGGTGTTTGGGGCTCCCAAGAGTGACCCCTAGTGTCACTACATCGACACAACGTCTCGTTCCCTCCATCAGGGAACAGGGGTTACGACAGTAACCTAGACGACATGAACCATATCAGGGCATGATGCTGGCTAGCCCAGTTCTGTATCTTTGTACGGCATTATTGGACATCTTTGGAAGCACTTATGCTGGTGAAAAAAAATAAATAAATACTAGCACAAATTAAATTTTATAAGCACTCAGAAGAGTGTACAACAGCTCTTAAGTGTGACTGCATGTCCAACGCGCAGCACAGAAGGAACATTACCCCGACCCTGACAACAAATCCATGGCAACCCGCTTAAGTGTGAGGGCTCAGTTTGGCAATAACAAAGGAGTCTTGACACTAATTGTACATGTTCTTTGTGACAACATTCCTTGTACCCTCGCAGAAATGACATTTATCATACACATGTGTGAATGGGTTAAAATAATTTTTAATTGCAAATGTGAGCAAAACTGCTGCACTGTAAAGCCTTGTATTGTGATGATTCTGCCTGATGGATAGACCAACTTCATGAATTTCTATGCTGGTATATGCTTGTTATGCTGGTTGTAGCTAATGCACAAGCATAGCTTAAGTAAAACTTAGTTGGTTGATCAAGGCAATCTTGCTAGTAATCTTGCCAATGAAGCAGCAGGTTCCTGGTATTTAAGCTGGTCCACCAGTGCGGTCTTGCTCATTAAGAAGTTTTTTGTCAATGATTAAGTAGCCTAGTAGGGACAAACCAGCACACCAGCATGTCATGTTGAGGACCAGCATACCAGCATCTAAAACATGGCACATTATATTTTTCTTTTTCTTTATGGGAAATTAAAGTAATCTGTTTCCAATCTTTTAGCCACTGCACATTAGAAATATGTGGCTCTCCATGTATTTTTCAATTATTGTTTAGTTTAAGCTCTTGGTGATTACTGATGGTTTCTAATGTTTTCTAATAGAATGCTGCCTTGAGTACACTCTTGATGGTTCTTTGGAGAAAAATGCACTTATTATTTTAGCCTCTGCTTCTTTGACTTACTTCTGTATTTCTAGTGCAGTTTCAGTGCCTTTTTATTAAGCAGTTTCCAGAGTGTATGCTATAGACATGCCATTGTGTTTTATTAGCAGCCAGCAACTAACCATGTGGACAATGGACTAATGTTTCTCTGTAGCTCTCTCATGTAACTTATATAGCCTCTTTCACTGGATTTGCTGTTATAGTAGCATTCCATTAATTCCAGGTTGTCAGATCTCATTCATTTATGACTGGTTCCAATAAATAATAATAATAATAATAATAATAATAATAATAATAATAATAATAATAAAAAGCTAGGTTACCAGATGGAAAACACAAAACAAAAGATAAACTAAAGTTCAGAAATGTTATTCACAGTTAGTGCCATTGCCCATCCAATATAGTTGCTGTTGTTTTTACTGCATTAAGAATTGAGGGTTAGATAAATACAAAATGTTTTTATGTTAAATTGTAAGATTTGCCATTTGCTGATTCTCTGTTTTAATACAACCATCATTCTCTCAGGTCTACAGCATAGGTGGATGCACTTTTGGTCCAAGAACCTTTAACCAGACAAGAAATGCAGGCATAACAGAACAATCAATGTGTGCAAGTGAGATGTGAAACAATTTAGGGGATATTAGTGGCAACATGTGTAGTGTTGTGTGACAGCTGTAGGACAACAGCAGCTCAGCAGTCTCTAAAAAACTGTTTCCCACATAGAACAATTCTGACCCATGAAAGGGCATGACAGGGCAGTGTATCAAACTTCCTAAAACTACCAAATAGATAGTTATTTTCAACAGTAAACTGGTTAGCCTGGCCCCATTAGCTCCTGCCGTAACTTAACCATCTGGGGTACGTCACATGTGTTTCCTGAAACTTTAGTAACTATGTTGCACATCCATCGTCTGAACCATGTTGATTCAACAACATAGAGCTGTCGTTAATGATGTTATGCAGGGGGTGGAGTAATAACTTCCCCTAATTTTAAATAATAAAAGCTAATTTACTCGTACACCAGAAAGCCATTTAATGCGAGAAAGCTGTTGAAGACAGGAAGACCATCTTTCTCCTTTGAAGGCCATTCATGCACCACCTGCAAAAAAAGCCATTGAGATGAATGGGAATGCTAATGAATAGTTTTCTCCAGGTTATAGACTTCTATAACCCCAACCCTAACCTTCCTTGGTTTGGGTTTGCTGACATGTCTTTGGAGGGCAGAGTTTTGGAGAGAAGGTGTGTGGTCACAGAGGTGTTCGTCTGCATAAGAATTAATTAAATTGTTGTGGTCTGCTTTACACTTCTAATTGGTTGAACTTTATACAGCAAACAAATCTACTGACTTTATCAAACTGCTGAAGGAGGAGCAAAGCAACAAAGATGTTGATTAGATGCCAGGGGGACTAAAACTTCATATTCAGAGAATAGATGAGAGTTTGTGTCTATAAAAGAAAACTAGATCAACATCAGTTTTTGTTTTGCATGAGTTTTCAAGCAAGAACTTGGTGCCACTTTTCTGCCTTTAAACACAATGTAACATATCTGTTCTGACACTTTTTATGCCTATGCAAGGTAATTTGCCACAAAGAACTAGAAGAAGGTATTCTTGGAAGTTTAGTCATTAAGGGCTGCTGATGAAAGATTTTTTTATTCTTAACAACAAGTCTAAAATTACAATGGTCTATTTTATTTTTATTTTTTTTCTAGATGTGAAAGCCTTCTTTGTAGGCATATTCTTACTTTTGAGAAAGTCTCTGTTATTTTCCCTGAAGGTGCATCTGCTTACCCGAGGACAGATATGTCATAGCACAAGGCATTGTTTCCTAGTAGTTTGTAGTGTTGATGCAAACTGAGAACAACAAACGATTCCCAAATGTAATTTGATCGGGAAACTAAAACTTAAAACATTATAGGGGTTAAAATATATGTGGCATTGAATATCCCAACATGCAATGCTAGAATGTTTCCATTGAAATAGAGTGAAAAAGGAGTAAGACCATATAAGATCATCGTTAATATGTACCCGCTCTGATTGTGAAACTCCATAAACTGAAAGAAGAGTGAAATATCCACCACAGTTTTTCCAGTCGCAATATATATTCAACAGACCTTTTTCTGACAGGACCAAAAATAGTGAAGTAGCTATTGTGTCTAATATTCTCACTCTATGTGCACTTCAATAATGTGTTGTATTACATTATTAGCAAGTAACTGCAGTGACAGAATACAGAAGCAGCTGGAGAATGCAGCAGAGTGTCCTTCTCTGTTCCTGCTACAGTACTTGCATGAAAATGACCTAGTTGTCAACCAAATTTTGATAACAGGATTGCAAAAGTTGCAAACCTAATATAAAATGAATAGAAAATAAAACAGTTTATATAATATTTAGTGTGACATCCTGAGATTATGGATCAACATTTTCTGAAGGTTAAGCACCTTCTTTCACTGATTATTTGTTAAAAAAAAAAAAAGAAATATATATATATATATATATATATATATATATATACAGGTGCTGGTCATATAATTAGAATATCATCAAAAAGTTGATTTATTTCACTAATTCCATTCAAAAAGTGAAACTTGTATATTATATTCATTCATTACACACAGACTGATATATTTCAAATGTTTATTTCTTTTAATTTTGATGATTATAACTGACAACTTAGGAAAATCCCAAATTCAGTATCTCAGAAAATTAGAATATTGTGAAAAGGTTCAATATTGAAGACACCTGGTGCCACACTCTAATCAGCTAATTAACTCAAAACACCTGCAAAGGCCTTTAAATGGTCTCTCAGTCTAGTTCTGTACGCTACACAATCATGGGGAAGACTGCTGACTTGACAGTTGTCCAAAAGACGACCATTGACACGTTGCACAAGGAGGGCAAGACACAAAAGGTCATTGCAAAAGAGGCTGGCTGTTCACAGAGCTCTGTGTCCAAGCACATTAATAGAGAGGCGAAGGGAAGGAAAAGATGTGGTAGAAAAAAGTGTACAAGCAATAGGGATAACCGCACCCTGGAGAGGACTGTGAAACAAAACCCATTCAAAAATGTGGGGGAGAACCACTACGCACAGACGTATGCAAGACATGGGTTTCAGCTGTCGCATTCCTTGTGTCAAGCCACTCTTGAACAACAGACAGCGTCTGAAGCGTCTCGCCTGGGCTAAAGACAAAAAGGACTGGACTGCTGCTGAGTGGTCCAAAGTTATGTTCTCTGATGAAAGTAAATTTTGCATTTCCTTTGGAAATCAGGGTCCCAGAGTCTGGAGGAAGAGAGGAGAGGCACACAATCCACGTTGCTTGAGGTCCAGTGTAAAGTTTCCACAGTCAGTGATGGTTTGGGGTGCCATGTCATCTGCTGGTGTTGGTCCACTGTGTTTTCTGAGGTCCAAGGTCAACGCAGCCGTATACCAGGAAGTTTTAGAGCACTTCATGCTTCCTGCTGCTGACCAACTTTATGGAGATGCAGATTTCATTTTCCAACAGGACTTGGCACCTGCACACAGTGCCAAAGCAACCAGTATCTGGTTTAAGGACCATGGTATCCCTGTTCTTAATTGGCCAGCAAACTCGCCTGACCTTAACCCCATAGAAAATCTATGGGGTATTGTGAAGAGGAAGATGCGATATGCCAGACCCAACAATGCAGAAGAGCTGAAGGCCACTATCAGAGCAACCTGGGCTCTCATAACACCTGAGCAGTGCCACAGACTGATCGACTCCATGCCACGCCGCATTGCTGCAGTAATTCAGGCAAAAGGAGCCCCAACTAAGTATTGAGTGCTGTACATGCTCATACTTTTCATGTTCATACTTTTCAGTTGGCCAAGATTTCTAAAAATCCTTTCTTTGTATTGGTCTTAAGTAATATTCTAATTTTCTGAGATACTGAATTTGGGATTTTCCTTAGTTGTCAGTTATAATCATCAAAATTAAAAGAAATAAACATTTGAAATATATCAGTCTGTGTGTAATGAATGAATATAATATACAAGTTTCACTTTTTGAATGGAATTAGTGAAATAAATAAACTTTTTGATGATATTCTAATTATATGACCAGCACCTGTATATATATTTATATATATTTTTATTATTATTATTTCAGGCCCTATTTTGTATTCTATTCACGCACAGTGCCAGATACTATTTGTAGATATGTGTAGAGAGATATGACTCTCTCCAAAAATTGATATTGTTCTTGAAGGTAAAACTCAAGATTTCAAACTTGATCTTGATTACTTCTCTTTCATCTTTTGAAAGCTAGAGATGCCAATGCTAAATTGTAATATGGCTTGGTATTTTATAAAGCAATGGGTGAATGGTAGAAATTTCACATCACAAATATCTCTGTGTTGCCAATCCTGGTGACTGTGCACCCTGGGTAAATTGTGTGGATCAAAATGTCATCACTTATAGTAATTGTCCAGAAGAGACGCTTGCATAATCAAAGATAACTTCACAGCAACGTGAGAAAAGGGTGTACTATGTCATTAACCAATTTTATTAAAGGTTCATTCTGATGCTGAAATTAGACCAATTTGAGAAAACAATTATATAATTATATTCTGAATAATATATTCCTCATAAACAGGCTGTGTGGCTAGTAGTCTTGTAATTTTAGACTTGTTGTAAAGCCTCAGTTATATATTAGATTTTTTAATAGTTATACAATATTATAAAATGTTATTGTTTTATTGTTATTTTCAAATCATTATTGCTGTATCCATACTGAGATAGACATTATTGATATACCTTTCTTCCTCTTGCTACAAAAGGTAAGCAATTCTTCAAACTTGATCCAAAAGCATACAGACACAGCACATTAAATATTCAATTTCTTATTCCATTTCATATACATATTCCATCCACATTCAGTTTCTAGAAAGTGTAAAAAGAAAACCCAACTCTCATTCTTAGCACCCTAAATAGTAAACAAAAAAACAAAAAACAAAAAGTATTTATTGATATTCGCTCTGTTGTGCTAATCACAGGTGTAACCAACCTGGGCTGCATTTCACAAAAGCATAGTAAGCCAATGGTCTCTACAATCAACTTAAGTTGCAATGCTTTTGGGAAAGGTAGCCCTGGTCTAATACCTGCTGCCTACTAAACATTTTTTTTTTATTTAAATGTGCAACAGAATGCCAGCTTAGAGAGTATTTTCCTACAAACAGTTGGCTTTGGCGTGATATTTACCACTTGGCCGCTAACATTATTAGCAACTGTATTATTACGTTCTTTACACTGAACAGTGAGAAGAATAATTTGAATCTTACAATATTTGTTTATCTATGCCTAAAGGTTTTTTATTTTTTTTATTTTTTCCACTCCAGAACTCCATGGTTTACATGTTGAATATTCCTTACATTAAGGCCATATCCACACTAATACTTTTTTGTTTGAAAATGCATTAACTTCTGTGGAAATGTCCTCAAGCTAATCAGCTCTTTTTGCCTTTCATCTTCTGAAACATACATGCAATGAAAATACACGAAAAAGGAATACACTCTCTTCATAATGCCAGTTATCGTGTTTGCCATCACTTCAATATTTTACAGTTTTTTATTTTTGTTTTTTTTTCTCAGATGAAGAACCTAAACACTGCATGAAAGTGTTTGTGACTTCACAAACGGAATGAATATTTAATCAGGTAAGCACTGAGGCCTTATATGATTGGTTGTGTGTTGGCAAACAACTTTCTGTAACATTCTAACACTGCATCGTTTCACACTGCATACCATTGGCACCACAATGTGGGGTTAACCCTGCAAATGCGATGCCAACCCAGCTCTGGAGCAGGGTTTCATAACCCAGGGTTAAAGGGATAGTTCAAAATGAAAATTCTCTTATCATTTACTAACCCTAAGGCCATCCCAGGTGTGTATATATATATATATATATATATATATTTTTTTTTTCTTCTGCAGAACACAAATTAAGATTTTTAGAAGAATATGTCAGTTCTGTAGGTCCTCACAATGCAAGTGAATGCATACCAAATTCCAAATTCCAAAGGTCCAAAAAGCATATAATGGCAGTGTACAAGTAATCCATAAGACTCCAGTGGCAAAATCCATATCTTCAGAAACAATATGATTCAGTAGTTCGTATGTTAATGTAATCTTGTGTTGAAGCAGCAAACGTATTTGGCTTGCTGTCCGTATACTGGAGGGTTCGGAGCTCAAGACTCGACTCGAGTCCTGATTACCCCCAAAAAGGCATTAAGATGAAAGAACAGTACCATGACTATGGCAGGAAGTATTTAGGACAGCAAGCCAGCAACAATTCTATTTGGCAAATTGGCCTGGCGGATGCTTCTGAATTGTTCTTTCCCCCAAAATCTGTACAGAGGGAGTGCTTTAAGCATTTGTTTGAAGGTGCGTTTTTGTACGATTGCTGGTCGAGAGGGCTACGCTGTGATTCGAACGAGAGACCACCCCTCATTGTAGAACTGGGTGGGCTCATGGTATGCGAACAGGGAAGGTGAAAATGAGAGTTGGCTCGTGCTGCGTTCGAAAGGGAGGGCTCACACTGCAATTCAAATGGGAGACTGTTCTAAGAGAGAGAGGTTTAGCTCATGGCGTTTGAATGGGTAAGCCCAGCAAGCAGTCGAACGGGGAAGGTGAGAATGAGAGTTGGCTTGCACTGTGTTCGAAAGGGAGGGCTCACACTGCGATTCGAATGGGAGACTGCTCTATAGAGAGAGAGCACTCACGGCATTCGAACGGGTAAGCCCAGCAAGCAGTCGAACAGGAAGAATAAGAGTTGGCTCGCATTGTGTTCGAAAGGGAGGACTCACACTGCAATTCGAATAGGAGACTGCTCCATAGAGAGAGAGCACTCACGGCATTCGAACGGGTAAGCCCAGCAAGCAATCGAATGGGCAAAATGAGCACGAGAGTTGGTCATGCTGCATTCGAAAGGGAGGGCTCACACTGCGATTCGAACAGGAGACTGCTCTATAAAGAGAGAGCGCTCACGGCATTCGAACGTGTAAGCCCAGCAAGCAGTCGAACGGGGAAAGTGCGTTGCCCCTGTGTTCAGAATGAAATAAATCACACTCCGAAGGGCACTTTGGAGGGAGAAACAATCGTGATATTCATGTTAGAAGATGACAAACAATCGCTGAATAGAGCACGCCCTCTAATCAAGCTATGGTGTGGTAATGAGGCTGACAGGCATCACCTGTGTGGCAGAACCTGATAAAAAATGCTGGGGTTGAAATGGTGGTTGGATTGAATAGTTAATCTTTGTTTCTTTCGCTTACAAATAAAAATGAATTCTGATGGCATGAAGCCTGAACAGCACCCATTCGCGGTGGCAGCTGGCACTGCTTTCCAGGTGGAAAGTTTAGATAAGAGAACATATGAACAGTTGTAGAGAGCTGTTTCACATTTTTAAAGTGCAGGAGCAGCCAGTTTGTGGCAGCAACTTGACGCTATAAGCTGCTTCATCGAATGGAGCATAGAAAGACAGACAGGGTAAAAAATAAATATATATATATATATATATATAACACTTAACGTGGTAGCCTTCAATACTACTAAAAAACAAAGAGCTGCTGTGGCAGCTTCTGTTGAATAACGAGATTGTTTGGATGGAAGAGCTGTTCTGGTGGAGCCGAATGCTTTGCAGGTTAGTTGCATCCTATGATCCGTCTGCCTGGGTCAGTTTGTGGGAAATGGGCGGGGCCGAATGCAGGAAAGACTCTCATATCAGGAGAGTTGTCACAGGAAGCAGGTAAGCAGCTGCTTATAAACTCCTGCTCATGGGCTGTGATTTGTCAGATTAAAATTAACATGCTCCTCCCGAACCTCTGTTAATTGACTCCATTAGGTGTGGGTGAGAAACAGATAAATACTTAAGTCCTTTATTTTAGATCAATACCAACTTTCATTTTCACTTTCATACTCATATTTTTTTGGCAATTTGTATTCTTCATGCATATCAACATCTACTTGGCAGGGAGGAGAATTTATATTAAAAAAGGACTTAAATATTGATCAGTTTCTCACCCACACCTATCATATCGCTTTTGAAGATATGGATTTAACCACTGAAGACTTATGGATTACTTTTATGCTGCCTTCATGTGATTTCTGGAGTTTCACAATTTTGCTACCCATTCACTTGCATTGTGAGGACCTACAGAGCTGAGATATTCTTCTAAAAATCTTTGTTTGTGTTCAGCAGAAGAAAGAAAGTCATACACATCTGGAATGGCATTAGGGTGAGTAAATGATGAGAGCATTTTAATTTTTTTTGGTGAACTACATTTAAGCGCCGTGTGAAAAGCCCTTTTATCACTGTCAAAGTAAGATAATAACAAGTAAAGCAGGTGTAAACTGGTTGAATCAAAGGGTGTAATTTCATGCACTCTTCCGCTGTTACGAATCATGCCTATGTAGTTCCTCCCGCTCACCACCAGAGGGCTCCATCACCTAGGTATTGACTTGAACTCTCTGGACTCCATCCCCGTACCTGGCACTGATTACCTGCTCACCTGTTTCTCATTAATTCAGCTATTTAAGACTCACTCTCACTCTCACTCTCTCTCATTGCCAAGTCTTGTTTTGTCCTAGCTGACATTTCTGAGCGTTACCTGTGTTACTACCTTGCCTGTGTACGATCCTGAACTGTTTATCCTGTTTTGACCCGTTGCTGCCTGCCTGACCTCTTGTGGGGCAGTGGTGGCTTGGTGGTTAAAGCTTTGGGTTACTGACTAGATGGTCAGGGGTTCAAGCCCCAACACTGCCACAATGCCACCGTTGGGCCCTTGAGAAAGGCTCTTGACTCCATCTGCTCCAGGGTGCCGTATGGCTGGCCCTTTATGTATAATTATTATTATACATCTTGGCTGACCCTGCACTCTGACCCCAGCTTGGCTGGGATATGCAAAAAAGGGTCAGTGGTTAAGGCTTTGGATTACTGATCAAAAGGTTGGGAGTTCAAGCCCCAGCACTGCCAAGATGCTACTGTTGGGCCCTTGAGCAAGGCCCTTGACCCTATCTGCTCCAGGGGCACTGTATCATGGCTGACCCTGCACTCTGACCCCAGCTTAGCTGGGATATGTGAAAAAAATAATTTCACTGTATATGTGCAAACGTATAATGTGTGATAAATAAAATTATTAATTATTATTAAATTATTAATTAATTATTGTCTGTTTATTGACTACTCTCTGGATTGCCTGTTGCTGGTGTTTGACCCCTGCCTGTCTGTATTACTACGTTTATTGTTATTAAAAGCTGCACATGGATCTCAACTCCGTTGACTCATCATTACATCCACATTATCAAGTAGTGTCTTCTTACCTATATTTTGTTTTCTGCTATATGGTTCTCACAGCCTCGATTTTTAAACACTCTCAGACAGCAGCTTACACCATAGTTTTCCAAAAACAACTTTCCAGTCTACAATTAAAAAGAAAAAGAAATGCAACCATTAGTGTCTTTCAACAGTGCATTCGTAATTCAATGAAGAGATTATCTGCAATCCGATAGTAAACTGTTCATGTTTTTATTCCGTGACTTTTAAAGAGGAAATAGACACAGACGTTTTGGCACACAGGCCTTCCTCAATGTGTAAAACAATCATCATATTCACCCTCTTTTTATATACAAACCACATCTCTGTAAATTCATCACATGACTTTACATATTCAATCATGATTTGTCACAAGATAGAATCAATTAAACAATCACCAGGTGCAAAAAATAAAAGACACACAATTAACTCTCAATAAAAAAAAATTTATTTACCGACTCATACATCTAAATGCTAATTCACAAAATCACCACATCACACAAGTATTGCAAAACATACATGATTTTATACAATCACTAAACAAGAACACTGCATTGACATAGATGATACAGTATGGTCTATATTTTTGGGTTCTCAAATAAAGTCTGGTTGTTCCTATGAAATGGTGATTTGTTTTTGTGATGTCCATTTTGCTTCTACAGCAGTGTTATACCATTTCAATCCACCAGAAGGCCAGATTTGTTTGAATTGTGAAATTGCATGACTATTTATTTATTTTTTTCACAACAGGGTTTACTGTTGTTACAAACTATTACTGTTTTTACAAAAGTTCCATGGTCATATGATTTATACATATTACATTATGATCTCTACACTTCTTTGTTTCCTCTTTCCACTATTATCTTATAAATCCTTTCCTTACTACATCTTTTTATTATTATTATTATTATTATTATTATTATTATACATCTCGAGGTTTAATTACTTGCTCCATGTCATGCCCAGATCAGCCCCTTGGTTGCCACAACCAAAACACAAGTCTCACCCAACACCAGTCATAACATGTTTCTGTCATACATTGCTTACATCTCTAATATCTGCACATCATATGGATTCCAGTAGTGTTAGAAGTCATTACAATCATAAATAATTAAACAAATTAGTCAAGAGTATCGTTAATGCTGAATTATTTTAATTACTTTAATTATTATAATTTGTGTATGCTTGTTTTTATGTATAATTGTGTAATAGTGTATTTATAAATAATTATAAATTAAGTTTGGATCATACATCCATGATCTTTGCATAACAGGCCTGTCTGTCAACATGCAATGCCTATATACACCCAAATATGCCTAAATAACAGCACATTATATGTTATACAGCTGAGGCAAAGGGCATGTGTGAAAGCACTGCTTGTTTTTTTATTATTTATTACTATTTGTATTATTTGTTTCTGTTATTATGTGTGGATGTGTGGACGCAGTGTGATGTACCATAATCTTTGTTACTTACTGGAGTGAGTCTGATCACTTGTCATTGCTGTCCAAACAAAAAACAACCTCATTTCCAAGAAATGTTTATTTGAAACAGGGAGGATGTCATTACAGATGATGAGACCAATAATACGAAATAGCCCAGTAATATCCTGTTTCTGTGTGTCATTTTTTTTTTTTTTTTTATCTCACCCAACTCCAGTCATAACCTTTGTCTGTCATACATTGCTTACATCCCTAATATCTGCACATCATATGGATTTCAGTAGTGTTAGAAGTCATTAAATTAATAAATAAATAAAAAAAAATGAAATAAAATAAAGACTATCATTAATACGGAATTATTTTAATATTATAATTTGTGTATGCATTTTTTTATGTCTAATTATGTAATAATGTATTAATAAATAATTATAAATTAAGTTTGGATCACACATCCGTCAACTGCAAAGGATTTAACATCTTTCTCTTCTTTTTTGTGTAACAATGGTTAACCTCATTTGTGTCAAATTTTTTCTTTCTTTCTTTCTTTCTTTCTTGCTTTTCTTTCTTTCTTTCAAATGTGAAAGCTCATGATCCATTGGTCCAAGAGCACTGACACATACGTATGTAGTAAACAATAAACTTTTATTATTTGATCACATGCAAAGTCATTTCTAGGGCAGCATACTCACATTGCTTTTTAGAAATGTTAAGAAAAAAAGGAGGGACATTCTGTTTTCTCCATTTATAGACACACCAACCAATATAGACTAATTGTGTAGCAATTTAGTTGTCACAGTAGCCCACAGTTCACATCCTGTTTTTTGTTTTGTTTTTTTTTATCCCATTTTTCTCCCAATTTGGAATGCCCAATTCCCACTACTTAGTAGGTCCTCCGCTTCTTAGACAGTCAATCTGCGCATTTTGTCACATGGCTCGTCATGCATGACACCGCGGAGATTCCGCATTTGGAGGCTCATGCTACTCTCCGCGATCCACGCACAACTTACCATGCGCCCCATTGAAAGCGAGAACCACTAATCATGACCACGAGGAGTTTACCCCATGTGACTCTACCCTCCCTAGCAACTGGGCAAATTTGGTTGCTTAGGAGACCTGGCTGGAGTCACTCAGCACACCCTGGATTCGAACTCGCAACTCCAGGGGTGGTAGTCAGCATCAATACTCGCTGAGCTACCCAGGCCCCAGCACATCCTGCTTTTTTAGTAGGCTTTCATCTGTCTGTTCAGAGTCATTTGTTTAAACCAAAAATGTAGTGTAGTGCATCCTTAATGCAGAGTTTCTCTATCCAAACATTTTAATGTTTGGTTGTGATCCTGTTTTAGCAAATAATTCCAGAGAGGATGCAGATAAAATGCCAGAGAGGACACAGATAAGGGCAAAAACATGACAATTTGGAAAGCAGTTTCCACAATCCATTTTCATTTCTTTTTTTCTCTCAGGCCCCAGAATTTCCATTCTCAAAGTCAGATTAGTATGACGCTCTAGCTAGAGTTATTTTTTAGTATTTCCTTCACACCAGTTTACCATATCACATGTGAAGCATACTGCCTTTCTGGTTTCCAGACTGTCACAGAGTCTTGTTTGTGTTTGCCAGTTTGTTTTGTTTTGTATGTTTTGTTATTTTCTCTCCCTCATGTCTCGTAGGCATGCATGATCAGCGTTTCCATGGGAACATTGATTGTTCCTGGGGGAAAGAGGATCAGGCCACTGATTAGCGTGCCAAGCAACACCTGTTATCTTCTAATTCACTCCCTTCTTAAGCCCTTAGTGTTCTCAGTATCTTTGCTAGATTGTTGTTTGGTGTGAAGTAACTAACCTCACTCTCCCTGCCTAGTTGGTGCTTTCTCGTGTATCTGTTGGTTGCCTGCGTGTCGGGTGTGTGGTTGCCTTCCAGTTTGCTGCGTTTCAGCTGGGTTTCCACGGAGGATACCTCGTCTTTGCCTGCATGTCGGGAGCTACATAGCCCTACCCTGCCTGGCGTCATTCTGCACCTCACTTAGCTTCAACTGAGTTTTCAACTAATCTATTCCTGACTTCCACAACGCACATACTCATTCTACGAACACACTCTTCACGGATTGCCCCAGACGTGGCATGCTTCTCTGTTGTCTCTCCCCACTGCTGCAGCCGGTGCTGGTATCCTCGACATCCAAAATGACTGCTCACATTTATTGTAAATAAATCCTTTGAACAGTTCCTCTGTAGTTGGGTCTGTTTGTCTCGCTATCGCTCGTTACACAGCCAGTGCACTTTTGCAAGTGACATGAGATGGATGAGGTATTGACAGCTCTTGAATTAGAAATGATGTGTGTGTGTGTGTGGGTGGGTGGGTACTTATATAATACAATTATGAATAAAGGATAAAAATAAAATAGCAGCCATTGTGCATGTGCAGAAATGTATGTTTATATATAACTTCAATCCTAAACAAAAGCTAAAAATAATAGTTTAGCTAAAAAACTAAATCACAAAAGTTGATGTGTTTTTATTATATTTTGCCTGTTCTTTTCCATGTGAAAGGTGAATGAGGATTTCAAGCTCCAAAATTACACAAACACACATTATAAAATATCAAAAAATTTAGTCCAGTTGACTTATGTGCCATATTTAAACTCTTCTGATGCCGTACAATATATTTGTGTAAAAAAACAGTAATTTGTGTAAGTTGATTTTCACTGACAATCTTTGCCTGTGCAGAAACTCTGAAATGCACTACAAAAAGGGCACATCAAATGATGCCAAAAGCCATTGGCTCTCTCGTGTCTCATGAATGGTGCCATATCTGATTTGAGAGCTAGAGTGTAGGGGCAGAGTTTAGATAATAACTTAAAGATCCTGTAAAAACTACTAAAGTTTTGCTACTTTTAGTCCATATCTATTAGCTCACTGCTACCATTTGGCAGACGGTACCACAGCATCAGAGCCCGCACCAGCAGGCTGCAGGACAGCTTTTTCCCTCAGGCCATCAGACTGCTGAACTGCTTACAACTCCATACCCTAGGACCTTAACACTAATTTTACTGGACTCAATATATACATATATATATAAAGCGATCTATCTACAGGAGTCTGCAGTTGCATGTAAGTGTGTTTATTCCATTGTTTTACTTTGTTGTAGAGTAGTACAGTATTCATTGCTAGACTTGTGCTGTTTGTTTACTGTCTTGAACTTGCATTGCTTAAATGTGTGTAGGTGTGTGTGTGCTACATTGTTCCCTGTCTGTCACTCACTCGATGTTGTGTCGATGTAGTGACATTAGGGGTTCGATCTTGAGAGCCCCAATAACCTTTGCTTAAAATAGAAAAGGCCAATGAGAATTGGCGAGTGGAATTTGCATGCCAATCTCTGCCCCGGACATACGGATATAAAAAGGAGATGGCATGCACCACTCATTCAGATTTTTTCTTCGGAGCCGAATGCATGTTGTGTTCATCCTCTCACCTTTCGCTACGCTGCTGGATTCTTACGGCGCATATCAGTGGTCACCCTAACACGGTCAAGTGTTATGCTTCCCCTGGGCGCTTCGGTTTTCTTCTAAAAGAGCTTGCACAAACGCTTGCCGTCTTTTTAAAGATGTCCTTCCACGTTTGCGCTACTGGATGTGGCCGTTATCTCTCCCCTCCGGATACCTATGAAATCTGTCTTGAGTGCTTGGGGTGCCAGCACGCAGAGGCGGCTTTCGTGGAAAGGTCGTGTTCTCATTGCGAGAACATGCCCATGAGAACGTAGCAGTCATGGCTCATTTCCTTCTTCATGAAGCAAGGAGCCACCGTGGCTGCTCCCCAACCTGGTCCGTCCTGGGCTGATGCTCAGCCGGCTGGGTCGACAAGTACCGCGGGCGATCTGGATGTGGACATGGGAGCGTTTCCGCCGGCTCAGCCCCCACGGACCTCCCATCCCCCAGCATGCTCATTCTATCCGGAAGAGCTGTCGAGCGATACAGGCGGTCCGCCTCAGCGCGGGTTTAATGTGTCGTTCGTGGCTCGCGACGAGGATGAGCTTTCGGTTGCAGCATCGGAGGGTGGGCTTCTGTTATCGGAAGCGGATGAATTTTCTGAGCTCCCTCCCATGGGCAGTAAAGCACAGGATGAGGTGCCATGCCCTGCCCCAGTGCCTTTCTTCTTGGAAGTGCACGAGGAGCTAACGAAGTCATGGAAGGCACCTTTTTCTGCCCGTACACGCTTCGCGGGCTCGTCCACTCTGACTACCCTCGACGGCAGAGTGGATAAGGGATATGTCGAGCTCCCCCAGGTAGAGCGCGCCGTAGTGGTGCATTTATGCCTGCAGGGTGCAACCACCTGGCACGACTGACCAAGGCTCCCTTCCAAGGCTTGTAAGTTCTCTTCCTCATTAATGACGAAGGCTTACAAGGCTGCGGGTCAAGCTGCCATAGCAGCTTACCACAATACACTGGACAAGTGACCCTCACAATTGCGTAACCTGATCAACAGGTTCCTCAAGGGCGCGAGGAGGTTGAATCCTCCTAGACCATGCCTGATTCCCTCTTGGGATCTCTCTGTGGTCCTACCTGCCCTACAGAGAGCCCCCTTTGAGCCCCTGGAGCAGGCCGAGCTCAGCACTTTGTCTCTAAAGATGGCCCTCCTGGTGGCGCTCACTTCCATCAAGAGGGTGGAGGACCTGCAGGTGCTCTCTGTCACCAGTGAATGCCTGGAGTTCGGGCCAGCACACTCTCATGTGAGCTTGAGACCCCGGCCCAGTTACGTGCCCAAAGTTCCCACCACTCCTTTTCGGGACCAGATGGTGAACCTGCAAGCACTCCCTTCAGAGGAAGAAGACCCGGCCTTGTCATTACTGTGTCCAGTTCATGCCCTGCGCATCTATCTGGACCACACCCAGAGTTTTAGATGCTTGGAGCAGCTCTTTGTCTGTTTTGGAGGACAGCAGAAGAGACTTCTTCCTCCCCCATTAACGGGACTAGGGAGATGCCTTACCTTACTCGCTGGAAGATCACGACATGGTTGAGTGCTCACTGTGAGGCACACAACAGCATGCCCGTGTCCACTCTTCTGTACCTCGTGACACGGTTCAGTGCCTGTGGCATTTCCTATAGGAACCTATAACATCGACACAATGTTGAGTGAGTGACAGACAGGGAACGTCTTAGTTACTGATGTAACCTCTGTTCCCTGATGGAGGGAACGAGATGTTGTGTCCCTCCTGCCGCGGCGCTGAACCGGCCGCTGACATGGCCGGGACTCTCTATCGGCTCCTCAGCATAAATCTGAATGAGTGGTGCACATCATCTCCTTTTTATACCCATATGTCCAGGGCGGAGAGTGGCATACAAATTCCACTCACCAATTCTCATTGGCCTTTTCTATTTTAAGCAAAGGTGATTGGGGCTCTCAAGATCAAACCCCTTGTGTCACTACATCAACACAACATCTCATTCCCTCCAGCAGGAAACAGAGGTTACAAGAGTTACCAAGACATTTTGACTTGTCCTAGGGTATTCACTGCTAGATTTAGAGTTGTTTGTCCAGTATGTGTAAAACTATCATTGTTTTTAGTGTCTATAAACAGTGCTTCACTTGTTTTAGAGTATTATTTAAAGCAGCATAATTTATTTGCGGTGTACTGAAGTCGCATTTGTTCCTGCGTTTGTCACCTCGCGCGACCCACAAGCCTTGTCCACACTAATATGTTTTCATTTGAAAACGCATCTTTTTCTCTCCGTTGTGAAAACGGAGACTTTTGAAAACGATGACGCATTTTTAGTCAGGTGACGCAGTCATGTGACCCATTCAGTCCAAAACAAGATGGTGGACGACTTTGTATTGCAGTTGTTTTGGCTACTCTCCAGTTTGATTGCGTTGTTAAAGATTAATGTCAGTTTGTACATACTTGAGCTTACATTTCTTCAAAGGAAACGGGATGTTTACTCGCAGTTGTTGTTCAGCGGCAGAACGCGAGCCAGTTGCATTTCCAGAATTTGAGATTTTGGGTGAGACCTGGACGCACCCGTGCGTGGTGGGATAATTTTGAACATTAAATTATCATGCCCGAGTAGTGGCGTGAGAACTTTAGGATGTCTAAGGACTCTCTATATCATCTGAGTGAACTTCTATGACCTCATATTCAAGGCCAGACAACACGACTGACATCACCGGTGGATGTTGTTACAAAGGTTGCGTGTACTCTATACTACTTAAGCGATGAAGGTAGACTCCAAAAAATGGTGAATGCGTTTGGATTAGCCCGACAAACTGTGTCTAAAATAATCAGAGAAGTGTGCAGAGCTATTACATTACACCTGGGTCCCGAGTATGTTTGTCCGTCCATTTAAAAAATTCGGTGCCTTTCCTCGACATTGCCACGATGTTTCAAAGAGGTGGAAAGTAAATAAACGCCTGACAGAAATGACGCATGTCGAAGCGTCATGTTTTACTCATGCGCAGTACAGGGATGTAAGCATTTTCAAACGTTTCAGTGTGGATGAGCAACTTTTGGAAAACGCTTGAAAATGCTAGTGTGGATGGAGAGCGTTTTGAAAGGAAAACGCAGTTTTCAAATGTATCCGGATTAATGTAGACATAGCCTTAGTTTCGGCT
Source organism: Myxocyprinus asiaticus (assembly GCF_019703515.2). Lineage (NCBI taxonomy): Eukaryota > Metazoa > Chordata > Actinopteri > Cypriniformes > Catostomidae > Myxocyprinus > Myxocyprinus asiaticus. Next base: position 10,393,084 of record NC_059360.1, on the reverse strand, counting down.
GCCCACATGACTAGCTTTGTAGTGCTAAGTAGCATTAAGGCATGTCCTGCTTTTTTCACTGAATGGCTTGTTAGCATCGTGTATATATTTGACGCAAATGCTGATGAGGAAGCGGTAGCGGAAGTGGTAGCCCTTGTGTAAAGCCCTCCTCGTGTAAAGACCTACTTGTGTAAAGACCAGTGAGTCTACCTGTGCGAGTCCACCGAGCAAGGACACGACAAGGTGCCACTCACCATAGCATTAAGTATCTTTTAATTGTATCTATTTTCTTATTTTCCTTCTACATACTAACATGTCTACTTCACAAATAACATATGCCTTCAAGCACATTCCTGTTATCTGTTACACACCGTTTACACGATATAGACGCAAGACGAAATGCAACCCACACAACCTATGGCCACTTTGCACTTCAGCACCTACTCCACTCTCTTTATCAGTGGGACTCTGGAACTGCCAGTCAGCTGTGAACAAAGCTGACTTCATTCCAGCCTTCGCCACATTGTCCACCCTCAGCATCCTGGCACTGACAGAAACATGGATACGTCCAGAGGATACAGCAACACCTGCTGCTCTCTCCAACAACTTCTCCTTCTCTCACACCCCTCAACACACTGGTAGGGGTGGGGGAACAGGTTTGCTCATTCCAAACAACTGGACTTTTTCACCACACTCTTCTCTATGTAACAATACTACTTTTGAATTCCATGCTATTACTACAATGCAACCCACAAAAATACATGTTGTCATCTATCGCCCTCCAGGTCAGCTGAATTTTCTCGAGGAGTTGGATGTCCTGTTGTCCTACTTCTTGGAGGATGGTAGGCCACTTGTGATTCTTGGTGATTTCAACATACACCAAGACAAGCCCCAGGCCACTGAACTTAATGCTCTTCTGGCCTCATTTGACTTGGAAAGACTAAGCACTACAGCAACTCACAGTTCGGGCAACCAGCTAGACATCATTTTTACACGTAACTATACCAACACAAAGGATTAGCCCGACAAACTGTGTCTAAAATAATCAGAGAAGTGTGCAGAAACCTTCACCGAAACACTTTCCCGGACTTTTGGCTTCATCATACCACGTTGGTGGAATGACCTTCGCAACTCCATCCATGAAGCTGACTCACTTTCTGTCTTCAAAAAACAGCTAAAAACACATCTTTTCCATGAGCACTTAACCAGTCACTATTTTTTTAAATAAATAAATAATAACATAATAATAATAATAATTTATTGTTGCACTTTAATCTAGTAACCATAGTTTTAACCATAGTGCCCTCCAAGCTTGATGAGAAACTCCGGGCTCTGGGCTTAAACAGCTCACTGTGCAGCTGGATCCTGGATTTCCTGTCAAGCAGATGCCAGGTGGTTAGAATGGCCAGTAACATCTCCTCATTACTGACCCTCAACACTGGAGCCCCGCAGGGCTGTGTTCTTAGCCCTGTTCTCAGCTCAAATATTCTTTTACTCCTTTTCATGTCTCTGATCACTACTTTGTTCAATTCAACATGACTCTCCCATCTACATTAAAACAGACTCCACCTTTTGTTTCCTTTCGCTGTATCCTCCGTTCTCTTTCACCCTCTCGCCTTTCCAGGTGGCTGAGAGGAGATGGCAGAAATCTAAAGATATGGCAGATCTAGGTAAGTATCAGTCTCTGCTTGCAACTTTTTCAGATAACGTTAAATTTGCAAAAACTTCCTATTACCAGAACAAGATCAACAGCACACTCGCAGCTTGTTTAGAACATTCAACACACTTCTCTGTCCTCCCCCTCCACCGCCTGACACATCACTGACAGCAGATGTCTTCGCCAGATTTTATACTAATAAGGTTTCAACCATCAGCAATACATTCTCAGCACCACACCCTGTCAAACACCCATCTCCTGTATGCAACTCTTCTGTCTCTATGTTCTCTCCTCTGACTGACACTGAGGTCTCTAAACTCCTCACCTCCAACCACCCCACCACCTGTTCCCTTGACCCCATTCCTTCTCCAGGCCATCTCTCCGTCCATCCTACCTGCATTCACACACATAATTAACACATCTCTACTTACAGGCACTTTTCCCACTACATTTAAGCAGGCCCAAGTAAGCAGGCTGCTGAAGAAACCCGCACTTAACCCCACACAAGTAGAACACTACAGACCAGTCTCTCTCATCCCATTCATGGCAAAAACACTTGAAAGGGCAGTTTTCAATCAAATCTCTGCCTATCTCTCACAGAACAAGCTGCTGGATGACAATCAATCAGGCTTCAAAAGTGGACACTCCACCGAGACTGCCCTGCTGTCTGTCCCCGAGTCGCTGAGACAGGCGAAAGCTGAATCCAGATCATCCGTCCTGATTCTGATGGACCTTTCTGCAGCCATTGACACAGTCAACCATCAGATCTTACTCTCCACCCTCTCTTCGGTGGGCATCACATCCAGCCCAATGACACCACAGTGACTGCTCAAATCTCTGCCTGCCTGGCAGACATCTCGACCTGGATGAAGGAACACCACCTGCAACTTAACCCAGCCAAGACCGAACTCCTTGTCTTTCCAGCCAACCCTGCTGTTGAACACAACATCACCGTGCAGTTGGGTGCAACTACAGTGACGCCTTCCAAAACGGTCAGAAATCTATGGGTAACCATTGATAACAAACTAAATTTCACAGATCACATCTCAAAGGCCACAAGATCATGTAGATTTACACTCTACAATATCAGGAAGATAAGACCCTTTCTATCTGAACATGCAACACAACTTCTTGTTCAGTCACTTGTCATAACTAGACTGGACTACTGTAACATTCTCATTGCAGGCCTCCCTGCATGTGCAATTAGACCCCTGCAAATGGTCCAGAATGCTGCAGCACGTCTGGTTTTTAATGAACCAAAGAGAGTGCATGTTACACCACTCCTTGTCTCTCTTCACTGGCTGCCAATTGATGCACGTATCAAATATAAGGCTCTGATGCTGGCATACAGAACAGTCACTGGGTCTGCTCCAGCATACCTAAAATCATTTCAGCAGAGCTACGCACCCACTAGAAGCCTGCGGTCGGCTAAGGAACATCGCCTTGTTGTACCAACACAAAGGATTAGCCCGACAAACTGTGTCTAAAATAATCAGAGAAGTGTGCAGAAACCTTCACCGAAACACTTTCCCGGACTTTTGGCTTCATCATACCACGTTGGTGGAATGACCTTCGCAACTCCATCCATGAAGCTGACTCACTTTCTGTCTTCAAAAAACAGCTAAAAACACATCTTTTCCATGAGCACTTAACCAGTCACTATTTTTTTAAATAAATAAATAATAACATAATAATAATAATAATTTATTGTTGAACTTTAATCTAGTAACCATAGTTTTAACCATAGTGCCCTCCAAGCTTGATGAGAAACTCCGGGCTCTGGGCTTAAACAGCTCACTGTGCAGCTGGATCCTGGATTTCCTGTCAAGCAGATGCCAGGTGGTTAGAATGGCCAGTAACATCTCCTCATTACTGACCCTCAACACTGGAGCCCCGCAGGGCTGTGTTCTTAGCCCACTCCTGTATTCCCTGTACACACATGACTGTGTGGCAATACATAGCTCCAATGCCATCATTAGGTTTGTTGATGATATGACTGTGGTAAGTCTGATCACTGACAATGATGAAAAAGCCTACAGAGAGGAGGTGCACACTCTGACACACTGGTGTCAGGAGCACAACAACCTCTCCCTCAACGTCAGTAAGACAAAGGAGCTTGTGGTGGACTTCAGGAGAAGAGAAAGAGAACACAGCCCCATCACCATCAATGGAGCACCAGTGGAGAGAGTCAGCAGCTTCAAGTTCCTGGGTGTCCACATCACTGAGGAACTCACATGGTCCGTCCACACTGAGGCCATTGTGAAGAAGGCTCATCAGTGCCTCTTCTTCCTGAGACGGCTGAGGATGTTTGGAATGAACCACCACATCCTCACATGGTTCTACACCAGCACCGTAGAGAGCATCCTGACTGGTTGCATCTCTGCCTGGTACAGCAATAGCACCACCCACAACCGCAAAGCCCTGCAAAGTGTGGTGCGAACTGCCAGACACATCATCGGAGGTGAGCTTCCCTCCCTCCAGGAAATATACACTAGGCGGTGTGTAAAAAAAGCTCAGAGGATCATCAGAGACTCCAGCCACCCAAGCCATGGGCTGCTCTCACTGCTACCATCAGGCAGGCGGTATCGCAGCATCAGGACCCGCACCAGCCGAATTCATGACAGCTTCTTCCCCCAAGCAATCAGACTTTTGAACTCTTGATCTCTCACGATCAATATACATCAGCACTGCACTTTATTAATCTTATTATCTCACACTGGACTGTCATAAATTATATTCTCTTAACAACACACTGGCAGCTGACTATCAACCGACAGCCTGAATGTCAATACAGTACAATACAACCTACTGTAAATTTTATATATACTATATATACAATTTTTTTTTTATTGTATAATGTGTATTCTATATTGTGTGTATTGTATAATGTACATTGTATGCTATTATTTGTATATTGTGTTGTGTGTAATTATGTGTATATTAGATTTTAAATTGTGTTGTGTAAATTTGATGTTTATTGTAGATTGGTATATGTCTCATCACTGTCACGACTGCTATGTTGCTTGGAAATGCACCCAAGATTTTCACACACTATTGCACTTGTGTATATGGTTGTGTGACAATAAAAATGATTTGATTTTGATTTGATTTGATCTGTTTTGAATGCTACTATTCTGATGCTAGTGAAACTTTGTAATATGGCACTTTTCATACCACTGTCTCCTTAAGATGATTCGCTTATGTTTTCCTCTTTTGTAAGTCGCTTTAGATAAAAGAATGAATAAATGTAAATGTAAATTATCCAATTGCGTCTGAAACTAACGTTCTGGGGTGCGTTTCCCATACAATGACATAACTAACTGCGTAACCACCATAGTATGATGCATCTTTGTAGAAATTAACTAGCTAGTCACGACTGTTTTCCGAAACTGTAGTAACTATGTCGCAATTCCATCGTTCAAACCACATTGGTTGAACTGTCGTTGATGACATTAGTCCGGGGTGGAGTAATAACTTCCGCACATATGAAATTATACTAACTCATATACATGTGCACCAGAAAGTCTTTTAATCTGAGAAAGCTGCTGAAGATGTGAAAGCGGCATGCAGTGTGTAATGCGACAGATGCATTGCGTTGCAATAGATGGGTTTCCTTTTACATTAGACTTCGGTGTTGAACCCATCAGTTTGCCTCCTGCAGTTATGCCAGGGAGAACATCCCATAGAGGATTATGTGGACGACTTCTGTGCTTTGGCCTTCGAGGTGGATTTCAACGATGTCACCCTCAAGGACTGTTTCCATGGTGGCTTAAATGCTCCATGATGCCAAGAGGTAGAATTCCATGGACTCTGGCTCAGTTCATGGACTATGCCCTGGTGCTGAGCAATTCGTCTTTCACTGTAGGAGTGGCTGAAGAGGAACTCAGCACTCCTACAGTAGTCGCCACGTCAGAGTCTACCACGTCGGAGTCTATGGCTGCCTTTACCACTGAGCCCTCTACATCTCCAGCTGCCCTGACCTCGCCCGAGTCACCCACTGCCCTGACCTCACCCGAGTCCTCAGCCGCCCTGACTTCGCCACCTGAGTCCTTGGCTGCCTTGATTTTTTAAACCTCCAAATGCTCCATCCCCTGGACCTCCTGTTGCTATAGCTCCATCCCCTGAGCTTCCAGCAACTGCAACCCTGGACCTCCTGTTGCCTTGGCTCAGCCCCCTGAGACTCCAGCAGCCCGCCCCTAGACATGTTGCCTTGTCTCCGCCCCCTGAACCTCCAATTGCCTTGGCTCCACCCCCTAAGCCTTCAGCGGCTCCTTTCTTGTCTTGGTTATGTTCCTTGTTTTGTCATGTGACTACCTTGTCTTGTCATGTGACCCTCATGTTTCATGTGTCCTGTTATGATTGATCTTTAGTTTATTAGTCTTGTCTTTTCACTGGTCCTGCTTAATTGTCTTGTTATCTCGTTATAATTTCTGTCCTGTTATTGGTTGTCTTGTTATCTTGTTTGCATACAATGTTTAAATACAATGTCCTTGTATTTAAACCTTCATGTTTGCTATTGTCCTTTGTTGAGTATTGTTACCGTTATATTAGTATCCTGTCCAGTCAGTCATGTGTTCCTTCCAGTTTAGTCTTCAGTTCTGTTCTTGCTTTTGTTTTGTTTTTGTTACACATTTATGAATAAATACTGCACTTGGGTTCTCACAACATCATTGTCTCATCCTCATCTGTTCCTGCTCTGCCGGCCAGTATGTTACAACAGCCTGCACTCACATTTACATGTCATTTCAGAATGCTGCTTTCTGCAAAATCCCCAAATAAATAGTTTTATTAAATGAATGTTAACATGGTCAAAGTGTTGAAAGAAATAACGATATATACGGGATAAAAGATATATTAGTGAAATAATGTCCACACAGTGAACTAACAAGGATCTAAGCTTCTAACTACAGGTAAAGAGCTGTAGTTCCAACCACACAACTTTGCGATGCTGTTTGCGAATGTTTTTTTTTTTTTGTTTTGTTTTTTTGGAATTATGGTTTCGGGAAACACTAAATCGTTGAACTATGTAGGTAACGATGGAACTTGTGACCATAGTTGGCTAACGATGCTTTTGGGAAAGGCACCCCTGTTTGATCGCTCAGCTGAGTCAGACTGTCTATCTTGCCCATGCCTTCAGTTGCGCTCCCGCCTCCCACTGCTTTGTGCGCATTTAGAGAGGATCTCTCTACACTTTAAACACACACAATTTACTCAACGGTGCTGCGGCATCCCCTCAGTAGATTGAAAAATCAAAAACCTACTCATTGTTCTGGCAGCCATATGTATCATTACTCATTTTAGGTGAGCATGCGCAAAATCCTTAGAAAGATAGGTGGACATACGGCATATGCCCTAGACTACACTACTGGCTATAGGGTTGTTCCAAACATATTTCCTAATAAGAATCACTTAAAAATTTAGTTCTAATGACCGTTATTCATTTTAGCCCTTGCACAGTAGAGGTATTTTTTTTTTTTTTTTTTAAGGAAATAGAGCATATGTATGACCTCTGCTAAATGGGACATGCCAACGTGGGAGTTGGATGAGAGGAAACTTGCTGGAGTTTATTCATATGTTTAATGCAGCCATTTTTCAGAGGTTTCTTGGGATGTTCAGCACAAGTAAGTGTGATTTATTATTTATGTTTAGTGTATTGTGATGCAAAACATTGTTATTATTATATTTTACTTGCTTGTTTCTCATTGTCATCTGCAATGATGTCAGGGCTATTTCTAGACAAAGGTGAACTAATTAATGTGCACAACGGCTGTGTTGTGCTGCCTGTGTTTGTTTGTGGGATGGTTATGTAGAAACAGATCAGTGAGATCATCTTTTGGTCGTCAAGTCAGTGGAAAAGAGGTCAAACTTTGGTAGATAACTTATTTGGCTGAATGCTGCCTTTCTCTGACATGAGAAGCATCAGGTGTGTGTGTGTGTGTTGCTTTGCAGAGGGCTGCATTGTAAACTAAAGCCTATTGGCTGTTTTTAAAAAATGCATGGGCTGTTCGACAATCCTACCCCAACTTCATTTTTCAGTAGGACATATGTCAACAGGCTAAAGAAAGCTGCATTTTTCAAGGCACTTCAGGGGGACTTTAAATTTTGTTCTGTTAATGAATTGTAATATGGAAATGAGTGGCAAGGATACAATTTAACTATTCACCTTTTGTGTTCCACAGAAGAAAGAAAGTCATATAGGTTTGAAACAACACAAAGGCGATTTAATAATGACCTAATTTTCATTTTTGAGTGAACTATTCCTTTAAAGATGTATAAAGTAAGATCAAGAATTTCCCAGGTTAACTTTGGCCTGCTCTGAAATGTATCTATGAAATACCAAAATAAAAATGACTAATTACAACAGAATAAAACAAATGTTTTTTTGTTTGTTTTTTTAGGTGAATCCACACAGTTGAATGAAACAAATTACAAATTGCTAGCAAAATCTAAAAAGAAGTACAATTTAATGGAGGGGATTGACCTTTTCAAAGAGTCTTTGGAGATAAATAATGAAAATTCTGTAATGTGCTCAGTGACAGTCTCTGACGTTTGCATTCGGAATAAACAAACACCTCTGTTTGGCTAAAAGAGGCTCTAGAGATTAATACTCTGTTGCCAAGCCTCAAGAGAACAACTGTTGAAATATCATCAATTAACATTAGACTAAACTTAGAGATATGAAAACATCCCCAGGCCGTTCACAATTTAAGAAGACAGATTTTCTATGACAGTGTGTTCCATATCATTACACACCGTCTGTTTTGTGTGTTTTTTTTTTTTTTTTGTGTGTATTAAAGTCACAGTGAGAAATTTCTGAGATGCATCTTCCTTTGATGGATGCATGGTCCCATTCAAATTAACATCATGCCAACATAGTGACTTAACACAGATGTTACCCTAATGTTAGTACTTATATTTTATCATTAAAAGACAAAATCTTAAATGTCCATTCTGAATTGGAAACATTGTTGGAAATAGGGCTGGGCGATATATTGAATATTAACTATATATTTCTGGTGACTCGACGTGATATAAAATGAACAACATTCGGGATATTACAATGATTTTATCGTACTTTTAATTTGGCCTTTTAGTTTTCTAAAGAGCTAACATGATTTTATGAGAATGCGTATGTATTCTTACGTAAAGTTTGGTTCAAGCAAACTTACCTTCTCTTACGTTTGTGTAGACACTGAAATGCATCTAAAAGTCATCATTTTACCTATCAACAACTATAGAAACATAAAAATGTTTACATGTACTGTTTAAATTGATTAATATTGAATTCATAAAATTATTCAGTTAATTACATTTAATTTAGAATCAATGAGATTAGTTAAATGTATTACATTAATATGACATTTTAACGGTTTCATTCAGTTCTGTGTGATTTCTGCTGCCCTATACAACGTTTTAAAGGATTATATCACTTTAATCAAAACTACACTTTAAAATGTTAAAATGAATAAAAACTCTGTAATCATTTAATTTGATTTTGTTTGCCATGGGACACAAAATGTGTTTTCAGAATATGCCAAAAAACAAAATATACTACAAAAAGCACCGTAAAACGATCAAATTAATCAATAAATTTGTTTGCAATAATCCTAATCTTCACATTTCTTTCTGTGAAGAACAGACCCAAATTTAAACCTTTAATTCATCAATCTCCATCTCCATCCACCGTTGCACCCGCCGAAACCATCAACCCATGTTGTTTTTGTTTTCAAAATTCAAAAATTGCCACCCCAAGAAGCATTATGACCACCGAGTTTATGGCGGTGATGTCGAATGCTCATTGGCTCTCAAGTGTCTCGTGACCATTTGCGACACGACATATTCTGTGATGTATATGTTTGAATGAGATATGACAGCGCTGTTACGGTGTGCATCTGGAGAAGATTTATAGCAATTAATAAATTAAAATTTGCCATTTTTCTGAATAAATGACTGTGATTAAATGTATCTGCCTGTTACATGTTTCATATGCTTAATAAATGGCTATGGTTAGGTTAAGGAGTAGGTGTGGGATTAGTGGCTGTAAAATATATATAAATGAATGTATTGTAAGTAACAAAAATTATTGCTAATGTACATTAATCTACTTATTACTTGGTTATGTTTAGAGGATGTGGTAGGGTTAAGGGATCTAAAATACCTATAAAAAAGTAAAAATGTACAAATATATTTATAATCGATTTGTGTATTCAAATATATTTGTAATGGATTTGTCAATATTTAACTTTTCTAAAGCTGTAAATACATACAAATGTTTACATTTCAGATGCTTGTAAGTTTAGAGTCTATCCAAACATGCAATCATGTACATTTAAATGTTATAAATATAATAATGTACATATAGCTACATATATTAATGATATCAGACTGGAAGAGCACATCATTAAACTAGTTTCACAATTCAAATCCTTGTCTTGCAATGTGCGAATATATGAGCGTTAAGGCAGAGATTTTAATAGTGTCTCTGATTTACACTTCAGATGTAAAAATGCTGTTTAGAGTTCTCCCTTGTGTTTATTTAGTGAAAAACATTCCTTATATATTTTATACTAGATTTTTGTGTATTTATACTGATATATATATATATATATATAAACTCAGCAAAAAAAGAAACGTCCCTTTTTCAGGACACTGTATTTTAAAGATAATTTTGTAAAAATCCAAATAACTTTACAGATCTTTATTGTAAAGGGTTTAATCAACGTTTTCCAGGCTTGCTCAATGAACAATAAACAATTAATGAACATACACATGCGGAATGGTCGTTAAGACAGTAACAGCTTACAGACAGTAGGCAATTAAGGTCACAGTTATAAAAACTTTGGACACTAAAGAGACCTTTCTACTGACTCTGAAAAACACCAAAAGAAAGATGCCCAGGGTCCCTGCTCATCTGCGTAAATGTGCCTTAGGCATGCTGCATGGAGGCACGAGGACTGCAGATGTGGCCAAGGCAATAAATTGCAATGTCCGTACTGTGAGATGCCTAAGGCAGCACTACAGGGAGACAGGAAGGACAACTGATCATCCTCGCAGTGACAGACCACGTGTAAAAACAACTGCACAGGATCGGTACACCGAATATCACAACTACGGGACAGGTACAGGATGGCAACAACAATTGCCCGAGTTACACCAGGAATGCACAATCCCTCCATCAGTGCTCAGACTGTCCGCAATAGGCTGAGAGAGGCTGGACTGAGGGCTTGTAGGCCTGTTGTAAGGCAGGTCCTTACCAGACATCACCGGCAACAACGTCGCCTATGGGCACAAACCCACCTTCGCTGGACACGACAGGACTGGCAAAAAGTGCTCTTCACTGACGAGTCACGGTTTTGTATCATCAGGGGTGATGGTCGGACTCGTGTTTATCATAGAAGAAATGAGCATTACACCGAGGCCTGTACTCTGGAGCGGGATCGATTTGGAGGTGGAGGGTCCGTCATGGTCTGGGCCGCTTTGTCACAGCATCAACGGACTGAACTTGTTGTCATTGCAGGCAATCTCAATGCTGTGCGTTACAGGGAAGACATCCTCCTCCCTCAAGTGGTACCCTTCCTGCAGGCTCATCCTGACATGACCCTCCAGCATTACAATGCCACCAGCCATACTGTTCCTTCTGTGCGTGATTTCCTGCAAGACAGGAATGTCAATGTTCTGCCATGGCCAGCGAAGAGCCCGGATCTCAATCCCATTGAGCACGTCTGGGACCTGTTGAATCGGAGGGTGAGGGCTAGGGCCATTACCCCCAGAAATGTCTGGGAGCTTGCAAGTGCCTTGGTGGAAGAGTGGGGTAACATTTCAAAGCAAGAACTGGCAAATCTGGTGCAGTCCATGAGGAGGAGATGCACTGCAGAACTTAATGCACCAGATACTGACTGTTACTTTTGACCCCCCCCCCCCGTTCAGTTTATGTCTTAGTTGTTGAAACTTTTTATGTTCATACAAATATTTACACGTTCATTTTGCTGAAAATAAAAGCAGCTGAAAGTGAGAGGAGGTTTCTTTTTTTGCTGAGTTTTATGTATATATATATATATATATATATATATATATATATATATATATATATATATATATATATGCTCTGAACCGTAATTACAGCCAAATAGCCATTTGTCTGTTTGGTTGTAATTATGGTTCAGAGCAAATTAATTTCAGAAGAAAAATAAATAAATAAATTATATATATATATATATATATATATATATATATATATATATATATATATATATATACACACTGGTATATTGAATATCATCAAAAAGTGGAGAAATATCAAGATAGCTATATTGCACAACCCTAGTTGCAAAGATTTAAAATCCTCTAAAGTCTCTACAAAAGTCTATAAAAAAAATTCATCCATGGGTTGAGCACGAACATTGAGACCAGCACAGCTGAAAGAACAGTTTGTTCCGTGTGGCTTGTAGACAGCTTCAATTTGCCTGCGTCAATACAGAGGCTTTATGAGGGTCAGTGCTTTCAGAGCATGCTGTACACACACATCCAAATACAAAATGGGAGTTGCTTAGCCACCTGACAAAAAAACGAGCCCGCTCTTATTATAGAAGTAACCTGGGCTAACCTTCACGCCTGTATTCAATAACTTACACTGGCTGAGCTTAGTAACACACGTTACTTTTCTCAACTCTGGAGTTTCACAGCATAAAGTTTTATTGAATTTAAATATGTTATTATGTTGCACCGTGTGTGCAGCACTGTTGCGCTACTAACACTTCGGCTCACACAAAAATGACATGAACGATATCAAAGATTAAATGAAGTTCTGGCAATGTCGTCATGAAAATCCCTCACACCAACATTGAGCATGGCAAAACTTGGGCAAGTGGCATAGTAAAGCTACATTTTTCTATTCTGCATTGAATGCAAAATAGAAAAAAGCCACACTGTGCAAAGCCTCCTTGATTTGATTTCAGGATAAACTTAGCCATCATGCATTGCTCTATTAGATTAATAGTTAGAAAAATCCATAGGTCTAGCCAACAACATAACAAATGCTTTAAGCCTGTCTCTGGACCAACAACAGATGAACCCTTTCATTAACCTTTGCTTATTAACCTTGACTGAGTTGTGATACTGTATGTGTAAAAGACAATAGCAAGTACAAAAGCTCCCTTTACTGCTTCACATGCTTAAACAATATTTGTTTATCTGATATATAATGGGGCCCAAAAGTCTGAGACCACACTGACAACCTGAACATAACTGAAAAATATAAAACAAATGCCATTAAAGCAAAAGGTGTATACAGATCCACCAAATGCTAAGCATTTCTTAAATTATATTTAAATGTCAAACTTTTCACTCAAATTGTTATGCTGATTGTATATTTTTTATTATATTAGAAAAATGCAAAATTATTGTATTTTAACAAGTGGTTTTAGACTTTTGGGCCCCACTATATCTCTCTGACATGTTGCTATTGAATGTAACATGAGCAGGTCATCCAGATATCAGATGTACCAACTGCATGTACACTTATGAACCGAAAGGTGTGAATTTGATACTGTATCTTTGAAACTATACAGGCAGACAGTAAATAAAAATTGCACTCATTATAACCTCAAAAGAGATTCCTCAAGTGTATTGGTCTAGACTATCATATTTTATATGTTGTGCCCTTGACTTTGTGGTTGGTAAGAATATTGATGGAGAGCCTGTTCCAAAGCATGGTAGCTAATGTAGAGGAACATCCTTAGGGACAGTGAAACAGAGAAAGAATAAGTAAAAAAAAAAAAAAAAAAAAAAAGACAAATGTGTTTATAACATATTAGATAACACTTTACAATAAAGTTCTAAATGTTAACATTAGTCAATGCATTAGGTATCATATACTAGCAATTATCTATATATATATATATATTGTATTTTATATATTTATTAAAAACACTATTGCTCATTGATAGTTCATTATGCATTCATAACAGTTGGAAGTGGGGGTGCTGCAACCTATATACTGTATGTGACATTAATCCGAAATATCCACAGCACGTAATATTAATTTACATCTGCACAGACTGAATCCTTTAGTATACTCTTTACATGCTATAATTATAGGAGCTCATGTTTTCAAAAGGACGTCACAATTTTTGTGATCATAAATTAAAAATTATGTTCATAAAAATACTAGTTTACTAAAATGTGTTATTTTCATCTACTAAAATTATTAGCAATTTTAGTCAAATGGACTCAAATTAATGAATACAACATGACAAAATATTGACAACCTGATGGACATTTCTGTCAAAAGACAAAAATGATGATTGAAAATGTATTTTATTTTTGTTTGTTTTTTGAAGGCTGCCACTGCGCAGCTTTGATCACTGCCTTTGTTACATGTTGATTTGTTGCTTGAATTGGAGAATCAGATCTTTTTATCTAGGTATTTTTATTACGTTTACATCCTTTGCACATAATTTTGGTATAAATGCAAATAAGTGACCCTTTCAAAAAATGTATAAAGACAAAAACAAATGCCATAATCAGTTGGTCTAAGATCATTGTAATATTGCATTTACTAAAGTTAATGTAGAAAACCTTAAAGTAAAATTGCCCATTGCTTTAACCCTTAAATGCATACCTTAATAATGCATACTTTAGTGATCGGGGCCTCATTCTACACCCTGTACCCCATCCATTTTTTTGGAGTTATGCCCACACCCTCAACATTAGTTTTATTAATAGTATAAAATAAATACCAGTATTGTAATTGCATTTTTTTTTTTTTTTTTACAGTACTGGTATTTATTTTATACTATTAATAAAAATAATGTTGAGTGTGTGGGCATAACTCCAAAAAAATGGATGGGGTACAGGGTGTAGAATGAGGTCCCGACATTTTGTCACTTGCCCTAAGAAATGGACCACACAGTCAGTGTTCTTTCATTGTTCTACACCGCTGAAAACTTGAAATCTTAATGCATACATTCAATTCGAGATACAGTTTTAGTGTGAGGCATCTTAAAGAAGTGTTGAGGGGACTTTTACTGTCTTCACAGCCATCTCACACTCATGGTTTTCCTGTGGAGAGGTGTAATCACATTTTCCTCTAGGTTTTGGACAAGTGCACCTTAGATAAGAGCTTATCATATTCTCCCAAGTTGTCATTATGTACCTCTTGCTTTGGGACGCTGGGCATGTCCACTTATCTGGCCCCAGCAATTTGAGAGGGACCACTGGGTTTAGTACTATGTCTCTTTTCTTGCTGGGAGATGCATTCTGAAAATAGATATTACTTTGCATCAGTGAGGTTCCCTGGAATAAAAGAACCTAGAAATAAAATGGACGTCCTATTGAAGGAAGGCCAGCACTGAGGTCTAAATGGCACAAAAAAAATGGGCATGCTCACATAGCATTTTTTCTATTTAAAAATCACAATATTATTTTCTAATGCTGCAGTTCTCTGAGACTGCCATGATGGATGGCAAAAGCCTTCACAATTGTATGTGCATATACAGTAGGCCTACATGTAAAACAATAAATATGGGAAAGATTAAATCAGTTCTTTCAATTTGTATAATAATGATTATCTGTACAGTACCACATTCATAAAATCTGCCACAAAATATTAAAGAGGCAAATTTTTTATATTTAGCTCAATATCGCTGACCACTACCTGTAATGCCATCAATAAATCTTGGGGGTAGTGTACCGTACTTTATGATAAAATGAGGCCAAATTGAATACTCATTTGGAGGCTTGACACTCAGCCCCTCTCTGGGTTCTTTGTATTGATTGGTTTGCAGTAATACTAAGGATGTAATTATTGAATTATGTTGAATTGTGTCTAATTCACTGCAAGTCATTAATTGATAAAACCAGCCATGATGCATGATGAGGTTATGGATACAAATATGGAAGTGAAATATGTAAGAGAGTTTACATTTTAGAGGCTGTCAATACTTTGATATTGTTAATGTGCTAGAAACACACTTTACATACAAATAGCTATAAATATAAATGAGTTGAAATATGAGTGTGACCAGACCAAATAGCTGTTCAAATATAATAATAGAATGATGGAATCTGGGGCGACTCACAAAGACAGCATCTGTTAGACAGTCAGCAATGACCCATAATAAATTAGGCCAAACTGAGGGTGCACCAACAGTTTATATTATAACCTCACTCTGCCCAAGAGCTGATCCTGAAAGTCTCCTTATCTTTGATCACCTCTGATCCAAAGCATTATATTTCTGTACTCTTATTTCTTAATAAGACAACAAGCACAGAATATACATATTTTTTTTGCTGGATTAAAATTAGCATTAAATTGACTTTGTTTCTGTCCTGGTATGACAATTTCAAAAATACTGCTGGTGTTGTAGGGTTGAGCCATATCTTTTGATACATGTTATACTGTATAAAACAGAGGTTTTATGGAATAAATTCACTGCTAGGACAACCAAGTTTTAATTGTAGCCTATTATACCATCTGGAACCATCTTTACATTGCTACTGTGCCCAAAAAAATAAATAAAAATAAAATAAAATAAAAGTGATCACAGTGTCACAAAAGTGATATATGAAGGGGAATTATACCAGAAAAATGAGACATAAATGTATTCAAACTGGAATCACACTTGAGGGAAACAATGTATCACATGATTGAAACTTGACTATTCACTCTCATGTACCAGCCTGATCTCATTAATATACACCGCTATTTGTACATTAATATTTGTGACATTAAACATACATGTTTATTACATTTGAATAGACACTAAAACGTAAAATATGGATGTTTGAAAGCATGTAAAACATAAACATTGTTACGTATTTACAGCTTTAAAAACATAAAATATTGACAAATCCATTACAACTATATTTGAATACGCAAATCTATTATATATATATATTGTACATTTTTACTGTTTTATAGATATTTTAGATCCCTTAACCTACCCCAACCTCTAAACATAACCACATTTCAACAATATAAAAACATGTAACAACTAGATTAATGTACATCGCAATAATTTTTGTTAAAATATATTCATTTATATATATATTACAGCCACTAATCCCACACCTACTCCTAAACCTAACCATAACAATTTATTAAGCATATAAAACACGTAACAGGCAAATACATTTAATCACAACAATTTATTCAGAAAAATGGCAAAATTCAGTACAAAAGTAGTCCAGTGGGCGACGTGCTGCATACGATGTGCTTCCTGACGGCATACAATAGCATTGTGTGAGGTGGAGAGTAGAATTTTTTTTTTACTTTTCCTTTTTTTATTGATTCACATATATAACAAAGAAAAGCAAAACAAATATACACAGAATCAACATTTCACCCCCCCATTACCCCTCCTAATCCACAACCCCACCCTGACCCTCAACAACATTCCTGTGGTCAAACATGATTATAGACAAAATCACATATAATAATCACACACATTTAAAACTAAACTTCTCTCTCCACTGCCCCCGAGAGCCCTCCAATAACGCCAAATAGCTGCCCCATTTCTCATCAAACGAATCCCAATTCCCCAGCCTCCTACATGACGCTTCCTCAAAAGCCGCTACCTTCCCCATCTCTTTGCACCACTCTTGAAATGAGGGTGCTCCAGCCGACTTCCATCCCCTTCTGATCTGCCAATCATAACACTGGTTAGGACCCAAGTTTTTATGTGTTTATCCCCTATATTGATGACTACCCCATCACCTAAAATACAGAGACGAAATTTGAGTGCCCAATACATCACACATAAAACTCTAAACCTTCAACCAAAATTCTTGGATCTTAACACACCACCAAAAAACATGGGTTGTGTCTCCATTTTCTGATTGGCATCGCCAGCAGGTGGGTGTGTCTTTAAGACCAAGCCTATACAATCTAGAGGGGGTCCAATAGAATCGATGTAAAATCTTGAATTACATAAGGCACACCCTTGCATTTCTAGATGCAGACTTGATGTTTTTAGAATCCTAGCCTACACTCCTTCCTCCAATACCAAGTTTAAATCTTTCTCCCATAATCGCTTGAAAGAAGTTAAAGCTCCGTCCCCCAGACTCTGATTTAGCAGGGAGTATTACATTGATGCCTCATGACCTTTCCCAAAAGCAGTAATCACCTCCAAAGAGGGGTGTGTGCTACTCCCAAAAACAGTACAAAGCATATGGCGCAGCTGTAAATACCTATAAAACTGAGCTCTGGGAATCCCAAAATGATGACCCAAATTCTCAAAAGATCTCAACACTCCACTCTCATACAGGTCGCCGAGTGTAGCAACCCCCTCAAAATCCACTCTGACCAACAGAAAGGGGACTTGTTGATACATAATTTTGGGTTAAGTCATATGCTCGAGGCAACATTTAAATAAATGTCAAAATTGAATACTCTGGCCACTCTTGTCCAAATCATGTGCAAATGTGAGATAACGGGGTGTGACTTAACTTCTCCGGTTAGTTTGATAGATGCTTTGATAAATGCTTTGCAATGGCGAAATAGGGGCAAGGACTTCCTGTTGTTGGGCCTCATGTATTCAGATAGAAGACAAAGGCAGGCCTAACACAGTCGTAAAAACATAACTCAAGCCCCCACCTTCTAAGTCGTAAATTTTACTGATAAAAATCGCGCCAAAATCAAACAAAGAGAGTCCAAAACAGACTACAGATCCATGAAGCCTTGCCCACTAAAGGATCGAGCTCTCAACTCCTATTGGTTGAGGCACACAACAGAACGTCCCTCAAACATGACATCATCAGGAGTTGAAATAATTCTGAAATGCGTCCAGAATTCGCTTCCAGCGACTTCGTCCACTGAATATAGACATAGCTTTTTTTGCTGCTCTCCGGTGCAACCTCGTGGCACAAGGAAGTAATGTCCGACTTGTAGCCATACAATCTCCATCTTGCTGGACGAGTTGAGATTACTCTGTGTTCAACCAAACACTCTAACGGATCCGAAGGAGACCACCGAGCAATTTTCATCTTCATCCGTTTGCCTACAGAAGTGAAGAGATTAAAGATTTCTCTTCCATCTTCAATCAAGTCAACATTTCTGAGTTCTCCGCCAGCCCGCCGAGAATCAACAGCCGTACCGCCCGCTGACAATCAACAGCCATACCGCCTGCCGACAGAGCAAGAAAACGGCCTCCCGTCATCACACGAGCCTCAAGGAACCGGGACAAAGTTAAAGGACGGAGGAAAACACATTCTACCTGTGTCCTCATGTGATTCAAGTAAGAGGTTACGTCTGGGCAGAGATTGAATATTATAGCGTGTTATTCTTATGTTTCAAGGTTTTTGCTTGTATAGTTTACGAATTGCCATGTCCGCTCATTATTAATACTCAGGGTATTAATTATCACAAATTTGTTTTGCTGTATTGTGGTCCAACCAAATTGGATTGTGCAATTTCGCCATCGCGGGTGAGACAGAAACTGAGTTCATCCATTAGAGTCAAATAACGCAGGACTTTTACGAGCCCCGCTCGTAAAACCGTGTCTCTGAGTGATGAACACAGCTGCTTTCTCTCCCACTATCGCGAAATCAGCTTTAGGGCTGTCACTTAATCATCTCTCTCTCTCTCTCTCTCTCTCTCTCTCTCTCACTAACCACACTGACACACACACACACACTGTCACACACACACACCTTATGTGTTATAGGATTATTTTTATTTCCATATCTAATCATATCACTGTTTAGTTTGTAGTTGTAAGTCGGAAGTTTATTGACTGCATTGTATTAATTATTAATTGATATTACTGCATAAATAAACTTTGTTTATATTACAAAGAGAAGTGTTTTGGTTTGTTTTGGTTTTGCATATGCCTGTGTCATGCTGACGGGATGTCAGTGCTCAGATTCAAACCTTCATTCATTGTTTTTTTCCCGAAAATCGATATTCTTCGGATGTCGATTTTCCTAAGAAAACAATCTAATATTGAGACTGTTTACTATTCGGTTATTAGTCCCTGATTTCAGGGTGGTGCCCCGTCAATGTTAATCCTTATTAATATTCTATTGATTTTTGATAATTGATAATTATCTTTGATTGAATTTGAATGATCAATAAGCTAGTGTTAATTTTAATTAATGTTTCATCGATGTTAACAATTAAAGATTATCTTTGATAATTGTTGATTTAAAGGATTTAAAAAAAGCTAACACTGATTCTCATCAATGTTCTATTGATTTTAATAATTAATAATTATCTTTGATAATTATTAATTATTGCTAATAACCAAACTTGCTCCTAAACGTAGCACACTACATTTACTGGAGTCCCATATGAGGTTTTAATGAGTTAGTTCCAATTAATTAATTTAAATATTAATTAATAACTACAGAAATAATTATTAATTATTTCTGATAGTAACACTGATCTAAATGACCAGTAAAGCCCTACACTGTTCAATAGAAAACCAGGGAGGGGCTCTTTCATGTGGAAGTGACCAATGAGCCAGATGCCTGAGACCGAACGCATAATAATAAAACAAACTCTTGGGTAGGCCTAGTCCAACTTTGTCAATCGGACTATGTAATTTGTTGAAATGTAGTCTGGGACGTTTACCATTCCAAATGCAGGACTTCGCTATGTTACCAAATTGCTTGAAATAAGAGAGGGGGACATCTATATGGAGTGACTGTAGCAGGTAGTTGAATTTTGGAATACAGTTCATTTTAATAACATTAACCTTCCCAATCATCAATAAATTTAATGAAGCCCATCTGTCCACATCGCTCGAAAATCTTTTAATTAAAGGGTAAAAATTAACTCTAACTAAGTCAGACAAATTTGCTGGGAATAAAATACCCAAATACTTAATGCCCTGTTTGGGCCACTGGAAGGCGCCCGACTGGATTTAGACCAATTGACTTTATATCATGAGAGCTTGGAAAAGGAATTAATAATTCTGTGGAGGCAAGGCATAGATCTAGTAGGGTCAGAGACAAATAATAAACTATCAAAAAAATAACCTTCCTTAACTGGCCTGTTATGTTGAGCAGACTCGGAAAGAGCTCGTCCAGGAATTTCACCATATCTCTAACCTTTTCATGCTCAGGAATTCCAACAATCCGTATATATGAGTCCTTCGGCTCATATTTTCAAGATATTCCAGTTTTTCCAAAATTTGTTCCAAGTCTGTTTTGGACACGGGCGGATTAGCGAATAATTCCCTTTCTGATGACTCCAGATAATCGATCTGTTTCTCAACATCCGACACTCTTGTGACCAACTCAGAGAATTTTGTTTCCATCGCTGTAATCGATCGACGTATTACAGCAAGATCCTCCAAGTCAGCAACAACCTTCGTCAGCATTACCGAGATGTTGGACAGTTGACGCTGAATTTCTTCTCCCGGCGTGCCTTCCAAATTGAGTCCCCGGCTCGCTGCCTGTTCGGGGGTATCAGCTTGAGCATGTAAGTGTCTTTTAATGTCTCCAGAGTCTGAGGATTCCGACTTCTTTGCCATGTTTACCTCAAAGAGCAAATATGTAATTGGGTGTATCGAATCTAACTGGATTATAACATTAAATAATTAAAAAATTAGCAAAGTGCGCAGAGCTCGTGATTCACACGTCTGCTTCTTGCATGCCGTCATGTGTACCCCCCAAAATTGAAGGTTTTAATAGTTGAAAACCTTCTGCTCTACTAGTTTCTAATGTTTAAGTTTGAGTGTTATGGCGGATGGGAACTTGGGGCTCTATTTTCGTGACTGCGCTAGGCGCAGCGCAACGTACAACCTCCTATCTAATTTTCGTAAGAGCACTAAATCTAAGCACAATTTGCATGCCAGTGGGCATGTGTGGGTGTGTTTGCGCTATCTGTGGGTGTATTGTATGTTAATTAAGTGCCGTAAAGCGCAATTTGCTAATTTCCTGAGAAATAGGTCATTGCACTAAGATGTTTCAGAACCACGTCCGTGTTTAGCGCAATGTCTTTAGTTCCTGCATTTGTAGTTTGGAGATTCCACCAACAGGTGGTAATAAACTCTTAAAAAATAGTGGAGCATCAAATTATGTCCCTGACAATCACTGTTGTAGCTGTTTTATGAAACAAAATCTTTATGAGATTTGTGTTAAACTTTCTAGAGGTCATGTTTTTTTATTATTATTATTATTATTGTTGTTGTTATAATTCTGTATATATTTACAATCGTATTTATGATCTAATTATGTTAATATTTTTCCAACTGTTGTTGTAGAGTGATTTTTAAGTCACTGCAGTAGAAGAAGCTGAAGAGGGTGAAATGTTTGGATTTAACGGGAGGTGGTTATATAGGATTTTTTGACAACTTCGTTATTTTGATTATATTTTCATTTTGTTTGAAGTGTAATTTGTATTTATAAAATATTTTTGGTTAAAAAATTTTGTTTCGATAAATGATTTAATTTTTTTAATCAAACTTGATTGGTAGAAGTGAAGCACATGTTTCACCAAACCCTCTTGCGCCTAGACTTAATGCATTCTTGCACATAAATACCAAAACTTCAAGGCCATGCCCATTGAAGTAACTAATAAAATAACTTATTAATTTTAACTTTTTAAAGTTTAGAGTCACATTTGAAATATGTTACAAATGTAACTTTTTGATGGTGGAGGATAAACATCACTGCAATGACATTTCCTGACGAGAGTGTTGCTGTATGGATGTTGGTGTCAGGTAATATCACTAGGAGAGTTGGATAAAAGTGCAATATGGCAGTTTAATGAAGTTTAGGCAACAATCCAATAAAGACAACAGGCAAAATCCAACAATGAGTACAGGCAGAAGGTCAGGCGATCGGCAAACAGACATAACGTGGCTAGAGGTAAACTCGTGGTCAAAACAAGCAAAGGAATTATAACAAAGTATCAGGCAGACTTTGAAGGCCTGGCAATGTTAAACACAAGGGAATAGAATGTGTCCTTCGCAATGTGACTGTGGCTCTTATAAAGGGTCTGAAATTGCATGCAGGTGTGTGTAATCAGAAGTCTGGTGATTGAGAGCAGTGCATTGTGTTGTGGGAATTGGAGTCCGGGGAGACCATGTTTGGAGGCTGTGTTGCTTGCTTGGAAACTGAGTTCATGACAGTTGGACTCTGGATTTATCCTTCAAAATCTTCCAGTACTTTGTTAAACAGCATGCACTAGGTCTCAGCAATGGGTAATTTTGTGGTAAACCTTATATAATTACATTTCATGTTTGTATGATGAAAGAAATCAGCCAGTGTTGGGTTGTGAATTCAGTGTGTGCCCACCAACACAAAAGCAAGCATAAAAGATAAGCCAGTAAGGTGTGCTTTTTTGCTTTCACAGCATGCAACATTAACTTGACATTTAAGAAGTGAGCTTTTTTGCAACATATCCACACAATAGCTTTCAATTTATTTCCACCCACAATCCATCCCCTTTCCATCCCCCAGCACTGTGTAAACTATTTAAAGCCTGAAAAATGACATGCAGAGTGAATAAGCTCAATCCAGCATGAGGAATCTGTGGAAGGGGAGATGTTTGCCCTTTTTTTATTTCTAAGCCCCTGATATTCCGAGATTTAACGCCTTTTCTCACTCTTCTGCTGAACCCCAACTCACCCACCCTTCAAACTGGGATGCATTACACATGGAATTTAAAGCCCCACACGACATCCATGTTTCCTGTGGAGGTTTGGGAAAAGCTCCTCTCTGTGACTTATAAGTAGCTCATCTTATCACTCTAAGCATATCTGTAATACATCGTATAATCTTACTTAACTTTCTGATAGCTCTTCTCAGTGGATTACAGTCAGGGATCTGTCGGTTCTTCTTGCCTGATGCTGTACTTCTCCACACTACAACGATATGTGACATTAAATAAATGTAATTTCTTCATTTATTTAAAGGACTCCATGTTCCACACTCTTGAGACCATCTGACAACCAATCACAGTTTGTTTTTTTATGTGTCATTTAGGGGTGGTCAAATATGACACAGATATCACAATAACAGACTGGCATGGAAAAGAACCCATAGAAAATATGATGCGGCAGTCTCTGCAAATGGTTCACAAATCGAAATTGCAATTGCATGATATACTGTAAACGCGCAACTGCATGATGTAAATGCATAATTGCAAGATAAAATTGGCAGTTGCAAATTTGTCTCACAACTTCGAATGTATTTCTTTATATTACGAGATCTAAAGTTCCAATTCTGAGAAATAAAGTCACAAATGCAAGATATAAATCTAAAGTCACTATTGCAAGTTTATATATCTGTAGCAAGGAATTCTGGGCCCCCTGAATGTATACTGGTCTGGGCCCCTTTCATACAGCTAAAAATCTGTTGTGGGCCCCTGGAATCTTCACCACCGCTCACCCCATTAGCTACGGCCTTGCTCATAAGCATGACTTTATATTGTGGGATATAAAGTCTGAATTGCTAGATGAGGTTGAGCCACGTTTGTATAACTTTGATTGCTGACACCATCTTGAAGAATTGCAATCACAACAAAACTTACTTTTTTTGGCTAGATATTTGGATATTACATTTCAGTCTATATTGTGAGAATTGTTTGTGTAAGATCGTGTCAAAATGAATTGCTGCACACTAAAATCATATTATGCAGAACTGGTGACTTTTCAACCACTGCATCCGCCATCAAAAAGCGTCCAAGAGTAGTTTACAGCTGCAACCAATTACTGCATATCCAGAGGCCTCATCAAATTCTGGTACTACGCCTCTATAAAACCATCCTCTTTTATACATATACTTGATGTTGTCATCTATGCCCTGCAAACCTTGCAAAAATGGATTCTGCTCTTCAAGTGTCACTTGAAAACGTGAGAGTCCTGAATATATGAAATGTTGCAGATTGAGTATGTTTGCGTGGGAGTGTGTGTGCAAGCGGACTTGTCTGTTTGTGTGTGTGTGTGTCAAAGTGTCAAAGAGCGAGGCAGAGTGAGACTTACTGTGCAGTCTTAACAGTGCCGTGTTTGTTCTTCTTTCAGTATGTGTTGCCTTGAGACATCAGTGCGCTCAGAGCTGCAGTGCTTTGGACACCGGCGAATGAAATGTCAGACACCCGGGGACAAGACACAGATCTCAGCCACAGCATATCAGAATATCAACACAACCCTCCAGCTAGATAAAGAAATGAAATACTCAGAAAAGCTTGTTTTCCCAAGATTCTACTGATGGTCTCCCTTTTCATGCATAGCAATGTCCTCTGTGTTGAGAGAGATAGATGACTTTAGTTCCTCCGCATGGCACTTGTCATCTTTGTCTTGTCCAATTTCATACTGGTTGTCTCAGGTCACTTATCAACTAGGTCATCTACCACTTGTGTTACTGTTTCAGTTTGATATATGATCCAAAAACAACCATTCAAACTATCTTAAGCAGCTAACACAGTACATTCAAACTGCACATTTTATTAATACATGCATTGCCTGTGAACTCTGGACCTTGGTATTGTTAGCACCATGCTGTATGTTAAAAGAAAACAAAACTGACAAATAATGACAAAGTAGTGCTGCAATCAAAGCAAAATAAAGTAATTAATGGGTGAATGTCATTCCTGCAATGTCAAGAAATGTTTGGGTCATAAATTTTTTTAAAATATATATTAGGGTTGGGATCGATGCCTTTTTTACGCATTAAAAATCGGAAGATTTTCCCCATGATTATCGATATATCGGGATTTTTTTCAGATATAAATAGGGCTGTTTGTTGCACAATATTCTTTGTCTCTTCATACATATTTCTCAACACAACTTTGGTTGTGTGAGCGGCAGGGTAAATTAAAGGTGGTCGCACACTGGTCGTGTCTGGCGAACGATATGGTGCATTCTAAAATTAGATTTTTTTTTTTTTTTAAATAAATATATATATATATATATATATATATTTTTTTTTTTTTTTTTTTTTTCAACAAAGGTACGAACACACCACCAATGCTCAGCGTCAAAATTCTGCAGATCCACGGAATTCAACTCGCATAGTTTTCCATTCAATTAGACCCAAATCATTATCAAAGGACAAAGATTATTTACTCTAGCCATCATTCATTGAACCTACACAATGTATTTTCTGTTACAAGTATGTCGTTTTGTGGTTTGACGTCTGGAATGAATGACCTGTTCAAGGCTACATACAGAGAAATTGCATGATAAACGTCGCAATTTCTAATAATTCAGTTTGCGCAGTTATACCAGTTTCACTAACGTGCAAAATCAACTTCTCTATGTTCATTCTTGAAGTACAAAATCCTTCGTAACTTTGGACTGCAGTCTCCTGAGCCGCATCAGCTTGTGCTGTGTGTGTGTGATCCTGACCAGGACCGGCTTCAGTAAATGGTCTATCTCCCTGTGGAGCGGGACGTGGTCGTGTATCTGTCACTGGGGTGAGAGGAAGCGGTAAGGGCCATCACCTGGTGATTACTGATATTAAACACCTGTGTCTCATTTCAGGGACGACGTAGATGGGCTTTAAAAAGCCACCTGAGCGACATACTGGGAGAGGGACCAGAGATGCTATGTGTGTTCTAAATACTATGTTGTGAAGCTGAAGACAACTGCATTAAAAGTTGACTCACGTGGACTGTGAAACCGGCTCCCGTGTCCTTCCTGCTTGAACTCCTCTACACTGGTGCCGAAACCCAGGATCAACCCTTACCAGCCGGAGCGTTAAAATTTGGGAACAATTATTCCTATGGTTCCTATCTCAATATCTTTGCCATCAAATCACCGATTTTATTTCTGAAAACTGCCAGATACTCATGACAATATAAGCTAAAAGCACATATGATTGGTTAAGGGGTACCTGGGCGTCATCAGCGTCATCCTCCATTTGCCTGAGCGGAGCCAGAGAGGATAAGCCGGGAGATTACCTCAGGTGTTGGACTTACTGCTTCAAATTGAAAACAGAGGTGATCTTTCGTGGTAAGACAAGTTATTTAACATGTGCTATCAATATTGTCAATTGAAAGTCAAAACGTTTTAGTTACGAAGCAGTTATTTGTAGAAGTAACGCTAGTTATTTCTGGAAAAAATGACATGACCGTCAGCGTTCATCGGACAGGCAGCTAGCCTCTTTTTAAGCAAGTTTCTGTGAAACTTGCTAAAACATTAGCTAGCAATACTATGTAAATTTTTAGCTAAATATCAGTAACTTTTTTTTGCCAATTTTGTCGCTTGTGAAAAATCCGCCTGAAGTAATGTGAGACAGAGAGCAGACTAGGTATGTAATGGTATTACGGTATGATGGTTTCCATACCGTTGACTTTTCCTTAATGACGGTATTGTGTGAAAAATATTAATATATATATATATATATTAAAAATCCCAAGTAAATTAATTATATTTCCATTTACTAATGGTTCATTTAATAATAATAAAAAAAATATATAATAATAATAAAAAAAAATAATGAAAGATGAGTCGCATTCAACACGTCACGTCACTCTGTCAGACCAACGGACAACAGCACGAGCGCTGTGTAGAACAAAATGTCGGACTCGGAGGAGCCTCTTTTCCCCCCCACCTAAGCGGATAAAGTCCGCTGTGTGGGAGTATTTCGCTTATTTAAAAGACACAAAAGGCAACATCAGTGTTGATGGACACCCTATTTGCGAAAAGTGTCGGCTCAGTCAAGAAACACTTCAAACATGAAGCACCATCTCTGAGAGCACCATCCCACAGAATTTGTGGACATGAATGTAAGCGAAAAACTCTGTGAATTGTCTGGTAATCAATTAAAAAAATATATATCCTCTTTCATAGAATACATAAGCAGATGCAATACACGTTTAAAAGACTAGTTACCCATTATTTGGAATTGGTTTATAAGCTTACGCAACGTTAGTGCTTCTGCATTCTAAGCGCTTATCTGTAACACTTTGAAAGACTAAGGCAATGAGGTATTTGCAAAATAATAAAACCCACAGAAAGTCAAATGTGGTAAAACATTAATATATTACCTACAAATATGATTTGATCCATCATTTTGGGTCATTTTGACCCCAAAACGCATTTTGAATGAACAAGAAAAGTCTCGGCTATCAATAACAGATTAAGAAAAATATATATAATTCACATATACAAATTAATGCACAAATGTAATATTATATTTAACATGTTGGCAATATACTCCTCTCGAATTTATTGTTCTAGTCAAATAATGAAATACGGGCATTAGATGAGTAGATGTCGCGCGTTAGATGACAAGCCGACTCCCCACGGTTGAAACACAGATTTGGCATGCAGATTAAACATTTTAGTAATGTATACTGTATCTTTTAAAATCTCTGATATTTTCCATTTTGTGCTACTTGTAATAATGTACATACAATGATACACCCACGGCCGCGAGTCTTGCTCAGTGACGCTGCTTGAACTTGAGGCAAAAACAGTGATTGGTGGTCATGGCAAAGACTGTCAAAATAACATTTATTTTTGTGAATTTCATGATTTAAAAAAAAAAAAGAAAATAAAATGAAAATCCTTATGTCTCATTTTGTTGGAGCAGTTCACAAATGTATCTTGTTTGGCTCAATTTGATTTCATAAACTTTAAAATTACATCCATTCATTACACTGCAAAAAAAATATTTTTTTCTCAAGATATATTACTTGATTTCATTTACACAATATATTTACACAATATAATATAATGTTGTGTTTTCAGGGTAATTTATCAAAATTCAACAAGGTTTATGCTTAAAACAACGCTCCCGCCTCAGCACAGATAACATAAATATGCTTACTTTTTTGGATCACAACCTACCCTGACTTTGAGTATGAATCTAATTTGACATATATTTTACATTTTTCAATCATATTAAAAACCATTTGATTTGTTGCAAAATTATTATTATTAGTAGTAGTAGTATTATTTTTACTTTTTTTAAACTTGTTTTGATTATCTTATGTTTATGTTAGTCATGTGATTAAGAGTGTTCTAAAGAAACAAAACAATACATTTTAAGAACTTGTTATAACTAAAAAAAATGTCTGTTTATCAGACATGTGCCAAACTTAAAATTAAAGGTTTAGAAGATAAGCACCATAATACCGTGATACAGATGTATTTTTTGTGATGGTTTTCATACTGTGAAAATTTCATACCATTACATCCCTAGAGCAGACACTGTTCAGACCTGCCTGCCTGGAAACTGGCCTGCTAGTTAGATAAGTTATCTAGCTTGTTGATTTTCCCATGTAATATATTATAGAAAGAAATCTAAAATATATTTTAGATTTCTTTCTATAATTTAGCAGATAGCCTTACCCATCCATCACACTGACATGATTTTAGGTTGTGTGTAGCTTCCTATTCACAAGGAAAGTGTGAGGGGCTGTCTGCATTTGGACATTCTGGTTAGTCTGCAAACCTTTGGTGACTATTCAGTGTACGGATTTGTGAAGAACACACTGCTGGCTACCAATTGTTCTACTTTTTTTCTGTTGTAGAGATGGATAGAGACTATGGCTCCCTGCTCAGCACCCTCAAGAGGAGGAGGCAGCTGACTGCTGATGAGCTTAGGTTCATAGCAGAGGAGGACGTGGTTTATGAGGGCATGAGCACACAGGAGGAAGATCTGCTGGACCAGGAACTACTGCAGGAAGATCCGGACCACGAGGAGATGGAGGATGAGATGGAACCAGATCCCCAGCCATGTTTACTGGTGTTATTGTCCTCCCCTCTTTTCTCCCTCTCTTCTCTCCACAGGTATTGCAGTTGTTGAGTATTTATGAATTTATATACATGTATTATGTTCCTGCACTCTTTATTAAAAATGTATTTACTGTAGATAGTTCTAAAGTTTGATTTTGTATGTTTTGCTGTGTAATTTGTGTGTAATTCTAATGTTCAAATTAAATAGTGTGTGTTTTATTGAACACATCAAATGTATATTTCAGTGTTTGTGTCCTTCAATTTCAGATGCAACC
The DNA here is from genome assembly GCF_019703515.2 of Myxocyprinus asiaticus. Lineage (NCBI taxonomy): Eukaryota > Metazoa > Chordata > Actinopteri > Cypriniformes > Catostomidae > Myxocyprinus > Myxocyprinus asiaticus. The sequence goes on along the minus strand of NC_059360.1, from coordinate 10,363,538 downwards.
TCAGTTTATTATTACAGGTGCTCAAAAGGAGTATTTGAGGAGTGGTCATGTGAAATGTATCTTAACATTGTAAATGTTTTTTTATTCCGTTTTCCCACTAATCACTAGAATGGTTATAACTTTTAAACAATAGATTATTTCTAATCTGTCTGCTATTCTACATTGCCCACACAATTATGTATATTTCATACACTCTAAATTTCCCTCTAGCTTGTAATTAAAATGGTTGAAAATGCAGTTGTCTGAAGCTGTATGGTGGCCGGAGAAGATTTTTGTAAAAATTGCTGTGTGAAATCTTTTTGATAAAGGATGATTAGCCTTAAATAATCACACATATATTTATATCATTTGAAAGCCCTAGTTCTTCTTGTTCAATATGGTATATACAGTTCAGGTGTGTGATGTTATATGGATATGAATATCATATTCTGGCACAGAATGGAATTTTCAGAATTTTGGGCTGAGGCTTTAAAGGGTTAAGGAAGAAGACGTGCCGCTATGGACACCTCACTGCTGGATGAAGTCATCCGTGCCCTGGCCAGCATCCAGGAGTCTCACCAGCGAGCTCCAAGCCCAGGCCGAGGATCGGCAGGCCTTACAGAGCTGGCTAGCTCCAGGCGGATCCTCCACTGCAACCCCAGAGGCAGCGATGAAGCAGCCCCTCCTGCTCACAAGATGGGTCCCCAGGATGATCCGGAGGCTTTTGTGAGTCTTTTTGAGCAGTCAGCCACCGCCTCCGCCTGGCTGTGAACCAAATGGGCCCTTTTTGGTTCAAAATGGGCCCATTGCGCAGCAATTACCAGCTGAGGGCCGCCTGGACTATGTCAAGCTGAAGATCACTGTCCTGCAATGGGTTGGCCGTAGTCCTGAACAACACCATCAGTGATTCTGCTCCATCTTGAGCGACGCCGGCCACCCGTTCACGTTTGCTCAGCAGCTCTGTTATGCCTGCCGAAGATGGGTGTTATCGACCTGATGGTGCTGGAGCAGTTAACCATTCGTCTGCCCCGAGGAACTGCGGAATGGGTCCAGTGCCATCCCCCATGTCGGTGGATGATGCCGTCCAGCTGGCCGAAGCCCACATGGCGGCCTACCTGGAAGCCGGCGAGCAGTTGTCCAGATCTCTCTCTCTCTCTCCCTCTTGCTTCTCCTACTCCTCTTGTCCCTCCCTCTCGCCCTATACCCGCTCCCCGGAAATGAGGAGCGGTTCCACCCAAACCAGTGCCTTGCCTTTGCGGGCTGCACTATGCACCAGCCCCCTCCCCTACCCCTCTCTGTCGTCCTTCCCAGGTTGATGTCTCTGCCACCATGGGTGCAGCTGTGAAGCCTGGGCCGTTCTGTTGGAGTGGCAGGGGGCTGAGATGCATCCAAGACCGGCGTCAGCAATGGAGGTGGAGACATGGATTCGGTTCCCCGACATGCCACGGACTGCCCCGATCGAGCAGGGACATACATGATGCCGGTAAAAATTAAGGGGCGTACATACCTAGCCCTGGTGGATTCTGGTTGCAATCAAACCTCGATTCACCACGGTTTGATTCAAGATGGGGCTTTGGGTACAAACCACAAGGTGATGGTGAGGTGTGTGTATGGGGATATTCACAAATATCCGCTAGTGACTACCATCATTCAATTTCGGGGGGTAAAACACAGAGTGGAGGCCACGGTTAATTCACGCCTCACCCATCCACTGATTCTGGGAACAAATTGGCCGGGGTTTAAAAGGCTATTAAAAGTGCTGTGTGTGGATGGGTCCTGCAAACCAAAATCTCGGTGTGTGATGTGTGACGCGATGGCTGGGGAGGCGGAGCCGGGGCCATCCACATCTGCTCAGCATCAGAGTGACACATGGGGGGGGGGGATCATCCGGCATTCCCACCCTTAGGGAGTTCCCGGAGGGGGATTTCCCTATAGAGCAGTTGCGTGATGAAACCCTTAGGCACGCCTTTGACCAAGTGAGAGTAATCGATGGCCAGCCTGACGTTGCTCTCACATATCCATATTTTACAATTATTAGGGACCAGTTGTTGGTACCTGGCACTTCAGCCATTCAAATTTAAGGTGGTCCACAGGCCGGGATTGCAGATGGTTGTGGCTGATTTCCTCTCCAGGAATTGGGGGGAGGGGGGGGTTTAGCAGGCTGGATGGGGCCCGGGCCTAAGTCGGGCGGTGGGGGTATGTGGAGCGGGACGTGGTCGTGTGTCTGTCACTGGGGAGAGAGGAAGCGCTAAGGGCCATCATACTGATATTAAACACCTGTGTCTCATTTCAGGGAAAACGGAGACGGGCTTTAAAAAGCCACCTGAGCGACATACTGGGAGAGAGACCAGAGACGCTATGTGTGTTCTAAATACTATGTTGTGAAGCTGAAAAGCCAATACTCAAGTTGACTCACGTGGACTGTAAAACCGGCTCCCGTGTCCTTCCTACTCGAACCCCTCTACATTCCCTCTTGTGGTCTCCCAACGCTATTACACCAGACTGTTAAACAGAGTGCCAACTGAGTGAATGGGAAAGCACACAAATTGGGCATCTAATTTAAATGTCGGCTAATTTTAATATACCAAAGCCTCAAAAATATATCGCTAAAATAATGTGTTGAACAATAATTGATATATCGATATTTTATGACATTCATAATATATATATATATATATATATATATATATATATATATATATATATTAGGGCTGGGGGGAAAATTGATTCTGTTACAAATCGCAGTTCTTGAGCAAAACGATTTTAAAATCATCTCCCTGATGAAAAATCTATTTTTTTATTTAATAGAAAATATACATGTTTATCTTAATGCTGCAATGATAAATAGATAAAAATAATAAGATATATTTGTGCAGAGTTCCACACTAACAGGTTTTTTATTTTTTCTATTGCGATAATAATTAATAGATAAATATTTGAAGCACTTACAGGTTTTCGGTCTGAGAAGTTTTGTCTCTTTAATTCTTTACGTTTAGTCCTTTAATGCACTGCTGCTGCAGCCATCAATGCACCATTTATTCACTGTAGGACGTCAAAATCCTCTGCTGTGATCAATGTTCCTGATAATCCAGAAGTTTATTTGAGAGGTGTTGTGGACAGTATTTGTCAGAAGTCACTCTGCAGATTCAGTCTGACAATTCTTTAATAAATAGTTTAGCTGTAAAAAAGGCGTAATGTTGGATGGTGTAAACTACATGTCGCACCCCTGCAATATTTATAATCTAATGCCCTTTTCACACATGATCCGTATGCAGTATGTATGCATTACGTATTTTTTGTTAACAGGTTAGAGAATTCAGACTGCATGCGGATACAGCATGGCAATGCATTGCAGGAGTAGTGCAGGAGAGGCAGTGCAGCGATCGTTTCCGCACCGAGTCTATTTTTGCTGTGTTGCATGTGCTGAATTAAAGTGATAGCGCATTGTTTGTGGTTAAAATGAACATGGATTGGCATGAAAATGTAGCAATTTCACCATAAATGCATATAAAGTCTACTGTGGTTCACAGTCACAATATGACTTTTAGCCCTGGGAGAAGCAAAGAAAACCAAAACACACTATTAACAGGAGTTGCAAAAATAACAAATGTGATCAGAATCATTTCATGTGAAATACACTACACAGTATTTTATATGGTGTGTGGGGGAGGGGGGAGACACTCGCCTCTCAGCAGAAAGCGACAATCACGTGACAAGCTGGTGGTCAGAGAATTACACTTTACCTCACATTTGGAAAACAAGGGGACATAATGGATGACGCTCGTATCATCGTTGAGGTGGAAAAACATAAAGCTCTGTATGACCCGCAGGATTTCTTGTACAAAGATTTGAGTGCAAAAGAAAATGCATGGGAGGCAGTTTCCTCGGCTATTTCTATGGATGGTAAGTTTTCATTTAAAATGTTTGTGAAACTACCTTTTCACGTAAGAGAAGTACCATGTTTAAATGTTTTGCCACTTGCTTGAGCAACTTAATATATAAATCTATATATAATTAATGAATGGAATATTACGTTGTTTATATTTATTGTGTTTAAATATGAAAATGTCTATGAAAGATTGCATTACTGTACTGTGTTGCTCTAAACTTCATTCAAAGTCCTGTCACCCTCCACCTTCATGTCCTTTTCTGAATGTGTGTTTATACACCACACAACATTTTCTGTTGGCTGTTGCTACATTATACAATTTTGATTTTTCAATGTTTTAATTCAATTTTCAAGAAATGTGACAAGAGATTCAATATTGGCATTTATATGTTTATTTACTTTGTAAACTTTACAACTGATGTTATTTTTTTTATATATTACACAAAGAAGCAAAGCTGTTTACTATTTAAAAAGTCCTGTAGATTCAACACTGTATTAAGAACACAGCCTTGGAGAAGGTTGATGGTAAGCCCTAGACCATCTGGTCTTGCCAGGACACTCTGCCTTCAGGGGAGCTGAAAAATGTGCAAAGCCTCTCACGCACATCATAGGCTTCTCTGCATTTCCTATTTCCACCCATGTTTCTCACAGGTGGTAGCACTTCCCCTCTTTCTTCCACCTCATCCAGCCACCTTTGGTTCTCTGATGGATTTAGGAGGTAATTGTGCAGGATATGCTGCAGTGACCACAGAGTCAGCATTTATAGGCTTCACATTCATCCTTGTATGGAGTACTCTCCATCTGGATGATAGAATGCCAAAGGCACACTCCACAACCATCCTTGCCCGAGACAGTCTATAATTGAAAATTGTGGAATTCGGTTCCCAGGAAATGGCCTCATAAAAATACGTCTTTAGGGGAAATGCAGCATCTCCAATCATGGTGTATGGCATTGGACCTTGCGCACCTGACCCTGGCAAAGGGCAGTCTGCAGGCACAGACAACCTTTTGGCCTCCATTGCTCTTCCAAGTGCTGAACCACTATACACTCCTCCATCACTTGTTCTTCCAAAGTCACCCAGTTGTACAAATGTTAATCTATAGGCAGCATCAGCCAGTTCAAGGAGAACAATGGAGAAAGTCCTCTTGTAATAAAAAACAAGCTCCTAGAATGTGCTGGTGACACTATGGTGACATATTTGCCATCAATTGCACCTAGGCAATTTTGAAAAGTCAATTTTTCCCAAAATTTTGAGGCAATAGCTCTCCACATTTCCTCAGTTGGTTTAGGGAACTGTGATGCCATCATTTGACTCTCGATGGCTCTGCAGGTCATGTGGACAGATTCATCCATGGTGCTTATCCCTAGTCTATACTGGAATGCTAGGCTGGTGAAGCTCGCCCCTGTTCCAAGGAATCTGTGTACAAAAGAAAAGAAAGTTTGTTACAATGGCCAGCAGCCATATCAGCCTGCAGCTCATGCCTGGTTGCCCACTAAAGCTAAGCAGGGTTGAGCCTGGCCAGTACCTGAATGGGACCACCTCCTCGGGAAAACTGTGTTTGCTGCAGGAAGAGGTATTAGAGAGGCCAGCAGGGGGTACTCATCCTGTGGTCTGTGTGGGTCCTAATGCCCCAGTATAGTGACGGGGACACTATACTGGAAAAAAGCACCGTCTTTCGGTTGAGTCGTTAAACCAAGGTCCTGACTCTCTGAGGTCATTAAAAATCCCAGGGCACTTCTCGTAAAGAGTAGGGTGTAACCCTGGTATCCTGGCCAAATTCCCCCCATTGGCCCTTATCTATCATGGCCTCCTAATAATCCCCATCCCTGAATTGGCTACATCACTCTACTCTCGCCTCTCCACCAATAGCTGGTGTGTGGTGAGCATACTGGCGCACTATGGCTACTGTCGCATCATCCAGGTGGATGCTGCACACTGGTGGTGGTTGAGGAGAGGTCCACTATACTATGTAAAGCTCTTTGAGTGTCTAGAACAGCGCTATATATATATGTATGTATATATATATATATATATATATATATATATATATATATATATATATATATGTATGTATATATATATATATATATCAGTGAGTGAATGCAAGTGGAGATGGAGACTACCAAGAGATGCTTTTGTAAGGAATAAGAAGCAAAAAAAAAATGCCTAGTGGTTCTGCTGGTGGCACAGTCGGAGAGTGGAAATATGAAAAGTGTGATGTCTTTCCTGTTTCCGCATATGCATGCCAGAAGGTTAGTATGTTAGTAATGTTGACATAATAACTAAGCAAGCAAGTTGGGAAAACAAGAACTATTTAAAATATATATATATATATATATATATACTGTATGTTTTCAATGAGCATAACTACATTGTTATAATTATACTTATGAGATTGTAACTGTACATTAATAACAGCTGTTATTTAAAATTCAGTTCCAAAAACACTTTACAGCCTGAAGATGAACCAGTAAACATGACTATGACTGAGGAGGATGTGGAACCAGAGTTATGTCAACTAAATAGACCATACAGTCCCCTTACTGCTATACAGAGGCCTGCAACACCCACACCGGAAGGTCAAATATCTTCAACCCCCACACCACCACAGGGCACCTCCACTCCTTCATTATCAGCACAAATAGCTGACACCCTCATCCCATATCCCAGAGTGCAGGCACTAATGAGTGAAGGTTGACAGAGACAGAAAAGGAGGAGTGTCACATCACCAAGTACAGCAGAGCAACAGCTTCTGGATATTATTACCCAACCCACAACTGCAGCTCCACCATATACTCAGACAGGAGGATTAAATGTACTAATTTGCCCTCAGTTAAGAGCCTAAACTTAACAGGCTTCATCCTAGGAACCAGAATAGGGCACAAATCCATATCCTCAGCTACCTTGCAGACATGGAGTTAGAAGAAAATCAACAACATCAAGCCACACAAGCCCGCCCTGTGTTCTCACATACCCAGCCCCCACAAACAACAGGATTTCAGGCATTCCACCCCACCCCCTCCTGCCATGATGTCCAGACCCATCATCCCCACCATGTTACACTTGCCCCAACAACATCCTGCCAACAGCATGGATCAGAACAGGATTCCTCTCCTGTTTACCACAGATTTCCATAGTTTTATATAGTTCTTTATATAAACATTAAAATTATTTATTTATTGTTAATTATTACTAATTTTGCCATTTTGTAATTTTTGTTCCTTTATGTTGTAAATAGGTCAGTAGTTTAATGTTATTCTGAAGGTCTGAAGTTTTTTTTTTTATTTATTTATTATTTTTTTTTTGTTTAATGTCACCTACATCTTATACTTTTATGTGGAATATAGTTCAATCATGTATGCATGACTCAGTTGTAATATTTGTGTATTGTACTTAACAAATACTTGTTTAAAATTTGAATTGCATAAAGCAATTTTGTTTGGTTAAAGTTTCAAACTAGGACTAAAGAACTTATAAAAAAAAAAAATGCAATCTTTCCAAACAGACATTCAGCTATCTTTTATACTTTACTGTAATACATGTGTATTTTATCTGGCATTTTTAAAGAAAATATATAACTCAACTTGTCCTTACCTCAGTATAACAGCAAGCCTCTGCTTGAGTTCGATGGACACCTGGTAAGTTGTTGTTTGCCTTGTGAGGTCGGCTCCAACCAGAGAAAGAACGTGATCCATCTGCTCTGCACTCATCCTGAAGAACTTCAGGTGCTGGTCACTGTCAAGGCGAAGTTCTGAGACAAGATGGTAATATGCAACAAATTCTCTCCTGCACTGGTTGACTGAGTGAACCCAAAGTCTGCGTCTCATCCTTCTCCGTAACCTTCTTATCAACAGATACAGCGCGATAGCCTTTTTTCTCTCAACAACTCGCACTACACGCAAAACAAAGAGAATCACAATGCTGAAAAAGCATTTTAAGTAACTTTAACAATGTTTGCATTTAAAATCAATATAATGGAGAACTACTTAGCTATTGTTGAAACAGAAACCGCGGATCAGTTGCGCACTGCAAAAGCGTCTTATGTGATGAGTAATTTTTCACATTTACCTGCCACTGTCGACAATAAATGGTGCTAGACACAAAGACGCGTACTTGAGGAAACACACCTGATTATATTTCGAAGAACAGACGAAAGAATTGCCGGCGATGCACGTGTTTGATTTGCTTTTTTATTCAGAAGTTAATTTGCACTTTGGCGCCAACGCGCGCTGCTCGGTCGTGTCTCGCAGAACACGCGCAAATGGTGAGTTCTCAGTTTTTTTCTCTGTTAGTGATCTGGGAGCAATTTGTAAGAATAGTGTTGTAAATGAGAATGCTGAATAGGATCTCAGACTTTCTCATGATGCGTATGCAAATAACATGCAACGACATTGGGACTACAGGTGAATTTTCATAATCCAGTACAGCCTCAGAGATGGTTCTTGAACAATTTACCCTTTAGCTTCCATTTGTATGTTGCAAAATTATAATTAAGATAATAGTAATAGCCTATGGTATTATATGTTATATTTTATATTCTAAAATAACTAACTTAGTTTTATAAGTTAACATTATATATGTATATATTTATTTGTTGAATACAAATGGACATAATGCAGCCTTATACATGGGTTCCGTTGCATTAACTAGTCCAGACAACACACTGACTGGTCGATTGGTAGTCTTAAATTGGTAGTTTTGCACATCCCTACCTTTTACCCACAAGTTATATATTATAGAGTGAAAACAATTGTCATTTCAGACACAACTGTTCTTCAATAGACATTTCTTTCTGAGAAAAAGGAGTTAACAAAGTTTATATTTATCTTTTTAAGAAATTTTTTATATCAAAACATCAAATCGCAATACTTACAGAATCGCAATATCACAAAACATATCGAATCAGCCAGGAAATATCGTTGTAATATCGACTCGGGAGGTCTGTGGCAATTCCCAGCCCTAATATATATATATATATATATATCAACTCTGACACAACTCGTTGTCTTGGTTTCCCGTTCCTCTTCTCTTTCAATAATACAGCAAACTAATTTAGTCAAACCTATAGCAGAGAGTGGCTCTCCCCAGAGGGACCCGTTACCAGAATACCAAATGTATCCATTTAATTAATAAATTCAATGCACCAAATCAAATTCTGCCACAGAGCTGCTGCCTGCCATTGAGTTAACCATTCATGCCTCAGTCTATGTGACTGTACTAACACTATTACCCAGAGCCATGGGGGATATTTAATTATCAGTGTGAATTACAAAGAAAGCTATTTGTTATGCTGAAAAAAGGCAAAGGAGTCATGTTTGCAGGGCAGAATAGGAGCTTGTCTGGTCTCCAAACAAATCAGAAAACCTCTGTTCCACACAAGTTATAACAACCGTTATTTTACGACAGCCATTGCTTTGGTAAAGGGTGCCAAATTCTTGTGTCATCCAAATAAAACCTGCAATTTAGAAGGACCTTGAGAATTTTGAACAACAGCTGAAACACCAAACACAACCACCACTTGAATTTACACCAATGCGTTTCAAAGGAATATTTGCAACCAAAAATGAATATTCTGTCATTATTTAGCCTACTCAACCTTGTCTTCCAAACCTGGATGATGTTATTTTTTTTTATGATACACATAAGAAGAAATGTATTGCTCCTTTTCCCATACAATGACAGTTCATAGTAACGCACACTGATGGATACTATTCACTGATAATCTTGCCCTCCAGTGAGAGGTCAACTTGAGAAATGGATAATTGAGTCAACTCGAGAACCATGTTGTGAACAAATGATCAAATTGAGACTGCTCTTTAAAATAAATCAGCTGATCTGGTTCACAAATTGTATTGATCATGTGTCTCAAATTCAACTCATTGATTCAATATTCCGGTCCCAATAGCTCTTGAGTCAACAGTTTACTGGAGGATAAAGATTATCAGTGATTAATGAATTGTTAATGTATATCTTTGAACTTAAAATATAGCAAAGAAGTTGTATGAACTTTTATGGTGTTTTATGGTGTTAATTTTCATATGAATATTTGTTATATGAAAAGAGTTGTGTGAAGATTCATCAAAGTTCTCCTTTTGTGTTCCACTTGGAAAAAAAAAAAAGAACGGTGCTTTTTAGATGAGGTTACGGTATATTTGAAATGAAGCAGTATTGTGAAAGATCCTATGAGTCATGTACATTACACAGAAAATCTTTATCTAAGATGACTAAAATGTCAATGTTCTGACAAGAAACTGACTCCATGCATATCTATATTCATGAGTGCAGAATTAGACAAAGACAAATCAGAGAGACTGAGGCAGAACTTATGCCTAAATTTGATGGGTCAGATTAGGCTCAGCAAACCCACCAAAGACATCTTACAGCTCACTGGATGCAGTGGAAAGAGACATTGGTATGAAACTGAGGGATTTCACAGCTGGGATGTTCAGAAGATTGCCTGAACAGAGTTAAGAAGCCCAAGATTTCAGCACTATCATGATCTACATAATTTAGTAATAAACCATGGTGTGAATGTAACATTGTTATAGTACAAAGAAAGTCTCACCACTGAAGGATAACATAATATTGAATAACTTTCACATCATTTTCAAGCAAAATTAATTCAGATCCATAACTTTTTTTAAAATGCGAACTAGATTTGAAACTGTGCCTCACATATGAGCACCACGAGTCCATGGCCATGTTTGAAATAGCATACTAACATCCCACTCTTACTATTTCTACTATACATAAATGTTATGTATCCAGAGAATAGCATAGATGAGCTGCTGCATTTGCCAAAATGTGCAATATGCAACAACAATGTGTAATGCACTTTACTTGACCTTTTATTTCCAGTGTGACGAATAATCCAGAAGTATTTAGAGCTCTTTTTAGAATCTCTTTTTTGACTCATTACTTAACTGGGCAGCCAAATATTAAGAAATGTTTATACCAACAAAAAAAAAAAAAAAAAAAAAAAACATTAACCACGGAATAATGCCTACTGTTTAACTTACTATTTAAAAAAGTGCACAGTATTCAGTGAGTAGTAAGCTAGCATTCCATTCCAAAACACAGCCCATATCTTGTTCAGTACAATCGTGAAATCTCTTCAGCTCTACCTTAAAGATGAAGTGTGTAAATTTTTTTTATGTTAAAACACTTTGTCATATCTAAGCCTAATATGCAGAAGCAACTATAAAACATTAATATTTTTAGATTTCCCCAAAAAGTGTGAACACTGTGGAGGGAATTCACTAAGAATTCATTGCTATGTAGCAGAGGATGCAGCAGACCACTGTGATACTGAGACACTCTAGCGCAGGGTTTCTCAACCACTGGGTCGCAATGTCTGCTGGGTCAGGAGATCTTTTCTGTCATGAGTACAAGTTAACAATTAGAAGGACTGAACTGTACATTTGCAATGTTTGGGGCAACAATGATCTCTATTGTCGAATCGTGTTAATATCTCCAGGTTTACGTAAATGACTGTAAGTATGAGGCTGCATTTCTCTGACATTAATTATTAGCTGTCCAATCCCAATAATCCATCAGTGCTATGAATCGTTCTTTTTGGACAAGGTCTCTTTACGTAGCATTGCATGCACTAGTTCCATTCATTACCGTGCTAGTCTGAATGCAATCCAGTCTCTGGACATCATCATTTCAGAGCACCAGTCCCGAAGATGGTTGCCACCTGTTCCGTTAAATACGGAATTGTCCTTCAAGATAATTAATTTAACCTTGATATTCGTTGGAAATAGTGTGTATGGTGGGAAAGGGACCATCTGAAAAGTCCTCACATTGTGCTAAAACGTGGAGGGTGTAGTAAGGGACTGTCTGAACATTTTATCCAGCAGCACCAAAGCTACAAATATTGGGCTATAGATAGTAGGCTGCTGTATTATAAGCATATAAACATAATTAAACATATAAACATCACTCACTACTGTGATCTAGACACCTGAATCATCTCTTTAACATGCTGAGAGTGTGCTTGACTAATCCGCAAACCTGTCTGAATATATGACAGGTTGTAATGCTCTTCTCCATCATTTGATCATTATTTGATGAATTACTGCTGATATGATCATTAGAAAATGTACACAAACATCTCTTTAAAAAATAAATAAATAAATAAATAAATCTTGTTAACCGCCTTGTTAACCAGAATGACAATGACTTAATTTAAATACTGAAGACTCAGCACAACTTCAGTGCTGATTGTGCCTGATTGCGTTTGGTTAGTGAATAAGATGCAGGTTTTCGGTGCAACCAGTAGTGTAGTCTAGCGGATACACAAGCATATGCAATATGCCTACCTATCTTTCTAAGGATTTTGTGTTTGCTCACCTAAAATCAGTGAAGTATGGCCACCATAAAAAACAAGTAGGGTTTTGACCCGTAACCTTTCTATCTACTGATGCTATGCCACAGCACCATTGCATGAATTGTGATTTTTTTATTTTAAAAAGTGTATAGATTCTCTCTAATGTGCATGGACCAGTGGCGGCACTGAACTGAAGGCATAGGCAAGAGAGACAGTCCGACACATCTGAGCAACCAATCAGGGCAGCATTTCTCAAAAGCATCGTAAGCCTAAGTAGATAGTAGAAACCAATGGCTCCAGTGGTCTCTACAATCAACTTAAGCTTGCAATGCTTTTGGGAAAAGCTGCCCAGAACATTAATTTTAACCAAGATTGGATATTTGCTAATCAATTATACTTACTGTTTCAGTAAGTGGCAGGACATTTCTAGCGTCTTCAATGAATGCTAGCCCCAGAGTCATCATAATTTGCACTGTAAATTTACTTAGCTGCTAAATATGAACATATTTATGCATTTACTCTAAATACAGCTTACTGCACCCGCGTTAGTTTTTGACAGTCTTCGCAGATGCTGGCCAAGTTATCTGAGTTGTCCTGTAAGTATATCAAATGTAAAAATGTTCTGCCTTTAACTTCTGTCAGTGGAGCCTTTTAATGATAAATTCACATTATTCCCACATCTTTAGTCATCACTACACCACTGGGTGGAACTATTTAGTAAATTCGCCCCTGAGGCTCTTAGGAGCTATCAGCCAATGGGGTGAGTCCGGGACAGGACTATCTGTTTGTTCAGCCAATGGCAATATGCACTAAAGTATATAGTACACTTTAAAATGTCCTTTATATACCTGTAAGCAGCAATAGTCTACATCATTGATTCCCAAGCTGGGATTGGTTTGGCAGTTTCCAGGGGGTAACAGTATCGTTTTAGTGCTGTTGGGGCTGTAATAATATTGACAAAATTTAAATGATATCCAGTAAAACATGATTTTCCAAGGAACACATTTCTGGTTTGGTCAATGAAGGGGTATTTAAACATTCTTGATCTGGCTGTAAGAGTACATAAATAAATAAAAAAGCTTGGAAAACACTGGTGACTTTGACTGATACAAATGCATCACTACTCAGCCATAAAGAGTTTAATACCCCCTCCCCCATGTCAACAAACCCTGAGCAAAATAAGCCTATCAGTTCCTCTGCCAGCATGATTTAGTTTGAAATATCAATCCAGTCGATATGGCATTCTGCAGTTATCTTGGCTCGAAACATTCCAGAATCACAGCATCCCACAATCAATTTCCTCAGGGTGCTTTGCATCCTCTCTATCCCTCATCTGAAGTACCTTATCAGTAAAAAAAAAAAAAAAAAAAAGCTAACATAGACTAACTCAATGCTATGCTGGTTTTGTTTACTATGCCTGGGGTAAACAACAAGCCACAAACAAGAGGAGCTCAAGGGAAAAGACCTAGGCCAGATACTAAATTTAATAAGATAGAACCTGATGAGTTCTGATGACATGAGCGCTTACACTGATTTGATATAATTCATATCGCCAATGACAGCGAAGCCTGCATTGTAACTGCTAGAGACAATTCAATCAGTGAAGGGCTCTTTTAAAGGGAAAATGGTGAAACTGCTTAGCTAGCCTGTTCTCATGTTCAACTGAAAAATGACATTGGGAGAAAATTTCTCCTGCCCCATTAAATGAGACATACCTAACATAATGCTTTATCGTTTACCTAATAATTGCATTTGTTGGGCCTCATGTATTCAGATAGAAGACAAAGGCAGGCCTAACACAGTCGTAAAATCTAACTCAGGCCCACATACAAAGTCATAAATCTTACTGATAAAAACCACGGCAAAATCAAACAAAGGGAGTCCAAAACAGACTACAAATCCCATGAAGCCTTGCTCACTAAAGGATCAAACTCTCAACTCCTATTGGATGAAGCACATGACAGAATGCCCCTCAACCATGACATCATCAGGAGTAGAAATACCTCTGAAATGCTTCCGGGATTTGCTTCCAGCAACTTTGCTCGCCGTGCGTAGATGCAGCTCATCGCTGCTCTCAGGTGTAGCCTCATCCCATCGCTGGATGAGATGAGATTACTCAGTGTTCCACCGAACACTCTAATGGATCCGAAGGAGACTGCCGAGCAATCCTCAGCTTCATCCGTTTGCCTGCAGAAGTGAAGAGATTAAACATTTCTCTTCCATCTTCAATCAAATCGACGTCGCTGATTTCTCCGCCAGCCCGCCAAGAATCAGCAGCCATACCACCTGCCGACAGAGCGAGGAAACGGCCTCCCGTCATCACCCGAGCCTCGAGGAACCGAGTCGGAGTTAAAGGATGGATGAACACACATTCTACGTCCTCATACGATTCAAGTAAGAGGTTTACGTCTGGGCAGAGATAGAATATTATAGTGTGTTATCCTTGTGTATCAAGGTTATTGCTTGTACAGTTTACGGACCACCGAGTCCGCTCATTGCGGCTAATACTCAAGGTATTAATTATCACAAACGAGATCTTTTTTTTTTGTAGTCCAACCACATTGGACTGTTGTGCATTTCCACCATTGCAGGCACACTGAGTTTATCCATTAAAGAATCAAAGACCGCGGGATGGTTTACGAGCCGCCCACCGCGTCTCTGAGTGATAAACTTACAGCTGCTTCTCTCCCACGATTGCGAAATCGGCTTTGGGGCTGTCACTTTATTCTCTCTCCCTCTCTCTCGTACTAACCACACACACATGCGACCCCTCACAAACATTCTCGCACACATTTTTGGCTAGTAGATAGCTTCATGATAAAGCTCAGCTTTGTCCCTAAGCTATCGTACAAGCGGATACACGCGGTAAACTGGCAGACGCCATTGACTGGTTTCTCTCCGCCCACATTCACGGCCATATTCTCTGGCCGGAAGTCTCGCGTGACATACTCTTCACAAGAGTCACGTCCGCCATTTTGTGCGCGTCCCTCCTTACACACACACACACACACACACCTTCCTCATGTGTTATAGGATTATTTTGGTTTCCATATCTAATCATATCACTGTTCAGTTTGTAGTTGTAAGTCGGAAGTTTATTGACTGCATTGTATTAATTATTAGTTGATATTACTGCATAAATAAACTTTGTTATATTTCAAAGAGAAGTGTTTTGGTTTGTTTTGCATACACCTGTGTCACATGCTGACGGGATGTCAGTGCTCGGATTCAAGCCTTCATTCATTGTTTTTTTTCCGGAAATCGATATTCTTCGGATGTCGATTTTCCCAAGAAAACAATCTAATATTGAGACTGTTATACTGTCTGGTTATTAGTCCCTGATTCCAGGGTGGTGCCCCGGCAATATTAATCCTTATTAATATTCTGTTGATTTTTGATAATTGATAATTATCTTTGATGATTGTTGAATTTGGAGGATCAATAAGCTAGTGTTAATTTTAATTAATGTTTCATCGATGTTAATGATTAGTGATTATCTTTGATAATTGCTGATTTAAAGGATTAAAAAAAGCTAACATTGATTCTCATCAATGTTCTATTGATTTTAATAATTAATAATTATCTTTGATAATTATTAATTATTGCTAATAACCAAACCCGCTCCTAAGCATAGCGCACTACATTTACTGGAGCCCCATATGAGGTTTTAATGAGTTATAGTCAATTAATTAATTTAAATATTAATTAATAACTAAAGAAATAATTATTAATTATTTCTGATAGTAACACTGATCTAAACAACGAGTAAAGCCCTACACATTCATAGTTGTATTCAAGGCAACTATTTTCCAGAAGTTGATCCTAAGGTACTGGCCTAAAGTAACCCCATCATCCAGATACAGGTGCATCTCAATAAATTAGAATGTCGTGGAAAAGTTCATTTATTTCAGTAATTCAACTCAAATTGTGAAACTCGTGTATTAAATAAATTCAGTGCACACAGACTGAAGTAGTTTAAGTCTTTGGTTCTTTTAATTGTGATGATTTTGGCTCACATTTAACAAAAACCCACCAATTCACTATCTCAAAAAATTAGAATACATCATAAGACCAATAAAAAAAACATTTTTAGTGAATTGTTGGTCTTCTGGAAAGTATGTTCATTTACTGTATATGTACTCAGTACTTGGTAGGGGCTCCTTTTGCTTTAATTACTGCCTCAATTCGGCGTGGCATGGAGGTGATCAGTTTGTGGCACTGCTGAGGTGGTATGGAAGCCCAGGTTTCTTTGACAGTGGCCTTCAGCTCATCTGCATTTTTTGGTCTCTTGTTTCTCGTTTTCCTCTTGACAATACCCCATAGATTCTCTATGGGGTTCAGGTCTGGTGAGTTTGCTGGCCAGTCAAGCACACCAACACCATGGTCATTTAACCAACTTTTGGTGCTTTTGGCAGTGTGGGCAGGTGCCAAATCCTGCTGGAAAATGAAATCAGCATCTTTAAAAAGCTGGTCAGCAGAAGGAAGCATGTGCTCCAAAAGTTCCTGGTAA
Source organism: Myxocyprinus asiaticus (assembly GCF_019703515.2). Lineage (NCBI taxonomy): Eukaryota > Metazoa > Chordata > Actinopteri > Cypriniformes > Catostomidae > Myxocyprinus > Myxocyprinus asiaticus. Next base: position 10,346,826 of record NC_059360.1, on the reverse strand, counting down.
TCGGGTGCAGTGACTTTGGTTTTCAAAAAACACAATGGACCAACACCAGCAGATGACATTGTACCCCAAATCATCACAGACTGTGGAAACTTAACACTGGACTTCAAGCAACTTGGGCTATGAGCTTCTCCACCCTTCCTCCAGACTCTAGGACCTTGGTTTCCAAATGAAATACAAAACTTGCTCTCATCTGAAAAGAGGACTTTGGACCACTGGGCAACAGTCCAGTTCTTCTTCTCCTTAGCCCAGGTAAGACGCCTCTGACGTTATCTGTGGTTCAGGAGTGGCTTAACAAGAGGAATACGACAACTGTAGCCAAATTCCTTGACATGTCTGTGTGTGGTGGCTCTTGATGCCTTGACCCCAGCCTCAGTCCATTCCTTGTGAAGTTCACCCAAATTCTTGAATCGATTTTGCTTGACAATCATAAGGCTGCCGTTCTCTCTGTTGGTTGTGCATCTTTTTCTTCCACACTTTTTCCTTCCACTCAACTTTCTGTTAACACGCTTGGATACAGCACTCTGTGAACAGCCAGCTTATTTGGCAATGAATGTTTGTGGCTTACCCTCCTTGTGAAGGGTGTCAATGATTGTCTTCTGGACAACTGTCAGATCAGCAGTCTTCCCCATGATTGTGTAGCTTAGTGAACCAAACTGAGAGACCATTTTGAAGGCTCAGGAAAACTTTGCAGGTGTTTTGAGTTGATTAGCTGATTGGCATGTCACCATATTCTAATTTTTTGAGATAGTGAATTGGTGGGTTTTTGTTAAATGTGAACCAAAATCATCACAATTAAAAGAACAAAAGACTTAAACTACTTCAGTCTGTGTGCACTGAATTTATTTAATACACGAGTTTCACAATTTGAGTTGAATTACTGAAATAAATGAACTTTTCCATGACATTCTAATTTATTGAGATGCACATGTATTATTATGCACATAACAATTTATATTTTAACAAAAGTATTCACTATGGTTTAAAGCAATAGGTTAACATTTTACAATAATGTTCCATTTTATAACATTAATTAGCAACATTAGTTAACATGAATTAACAATGAACAATACTTATTAATGACATTACATTTTAAATTTGTTACATTTATATTACATTTATTAATCTTGGTTAATATTAAATTTTAACATATACAAATTTTAAAATCAAAAGTTGTATATGTTAACATTAGTTACTGCACTATGAACTAACATGAACTAACAATGAACAATTGTATTTTAATGAACTAACATTGACAAAGATTAATAAAAGCTATCAAAATATATTGTTCATTGTTAGTTCATGTTACCTAATTCATTAACTAATATTAAGGAATGGAACCTTATTGTAAAGTGTTACCAGGAATAGTTTACCACAAAATGAAAATTGTCATTATTCACTCACCCTTGTGTCTGTAAACTGTTTTGAACATGGAATATTCACACAAGGACAGTTCATAGTAAACTCTCAAGGGATGTTTACAGGCTGTCAGATTCCAAAAATGACAAAAAGACACTATAAAAGAACCATAAGAATAGTCCATTTGAAATATGTGCAATATTCCAAGTCTTCTGAAGTCACATGATAGCTGTGTGTGAGGAATTTAAGAGCAAAAGTTAAGTCAATAATCAATGATAATCACCACTGCAGCTCAGATCAAATAAAGCACGTTATGAGACTTCAGAACCAATAATGTTCAATATTATTTATTTTATTGTGTTCCACAAAAAATTAAAATAACATCATAGAAGTTTAGAACATTATAAGGGCAAGTAAGTAATGACAGAATGTTCCTTTTTGGATTCCTTTGTCATTACATGAAAAATGAGTAAAAAATTATTAAATACAATCCTGCAACATACTAAAGGGCTTTATTAGAAGAATCCATTGTACAAGCATTGCTGGGTTTTCAAAACTTAAAACTGCAGTACAATGTTATCATTTTTTACAGTATTGTGATACAGTATGTAGCTGTGGGCTGTTAATGCAAGATTCGCTATGTTGACCTGCTACTGAGTACCAGGGTCTCTGCTTTCAAACTTGGCCATACACTATTACAATATTCCTTTTCCAAGTGGTGACCAATAAGTAGGCGAGAAGGCACCAAGCATTAAAAGGAAGGTGTTCACAAACGCCTACTCTGAAAGAAAACATATTTTCTTAAATAGATAAAATGACCCAATGTACTGTATCGTGGTCTAAAGCTGTTACTCAGGTCTTGGAGCTTGATTGGTATAGCGTAGTTCTAGCAGTGGGTCATAGGTTTGATTTCCAGGCAACACACATACTGCATATCTTGAATGCACTGCAAGTTGCTTTAGATAAAATGAGCAAATGTAAATGTCAGTTTGTGCTGTACATTTCTATGTCCTTGGACTTCACTGTGTCTAAAATCTTATGAAACCAGTCAAGAAAATGTCTAGGACTTATTTAAAATTAAAAATTTAAAGTAAGAAATAAGAAACTATATTTTGCTTAAGAAAGTTAAGCCTATTTTAAGGACCATCGAGAGTTTTAGGATGTCATCATTTATTCACCCTTATACCATCTCAAACTTTTATGACATTCTATCTTCTGTGGAACACAAACAAAGATATTTTGATGGAGATATGATATGATTAGAGTGTGTGGGCAGAGCGTGTGTACAGTCTAGCATGAGTAAGTGTACCTAGGAGACTGCTGATGGCAAGATTTATTTTGGCCTGTTTCTCACCCAAAACTGACTGTATCGATTCACAAGACATGGATTAAGCTACTTGAGTCGTATGGATTACCTTTATGCTTGGTGTTGGACCTCACTGACTTGCATCGGATGTGTAGCAGGATAGGCTGTCCGTTTTTAGAGTAATTATTTCATTGATTGACTGCCTAGCCATGTCACAGCTGGTCTATTTAAGGGCTCTTGTCTGCCACCTGGTTATGCATCACTGTCAAACCCTCCCTCTTTCTAGTATCACATGGGTCATTTGAGTGCCACTTTCTGTGTCTGGCCCTGTTTTTAAGTTTTCTCAGACTGTTGTTGTGTCAACTTGTCATCCCAACTGTTTATATTTAAATTTTAACACTGTCTTTGTCTTTTTCATTATTTGCAGGAGCTGAGTGCTTGAGGTAGGGAGACTGGCTTTTCTTCCATGCCTTGTGGTGGTTTTCTCTTCACTGAGTGCTGTGCTCATCACATTATTATTGTTAGGCACTTAAGTGTGCGTGTGTATGTGATGCAGGTGTGATTGTGGTGTTTTCCAGGAAAGATAGTGTCTGCAATTAGCTGTTCCCTGCTGGTAAGCCTCAGATCTATGTAGTGTGTATTTGTATGAGTGTGCCATTTTTGGTTTATGTGATTTCAATTTGGCCACAGAGTTTACTAGTGTTTTTACTGCTTTTGATTATTGTGACATGTCAAATAAATATATTTTTGTACTGGTATCCACGTCTCTTGCCTTTCATTGGTAGAAACGGACCTGTGTGACATTTTTGTGTGTAGAATTAATTCCATGTTTGTGTATATTCACTGGGTGAAATTCCCAGTGGCCTGTGGCATGAAGCCAGTTTCAGTGGCTAACCGGTGTTAGGCCTCATGTATTCAGATAGAAGACAAAGGCAGGCCTAACACAGTCATAAAAACCTAACTCAAGCCCCCACATTCCATGTCGTAAATCTTACTGATAAAAATCGTGCCAAAATCAAACAAAGGGAGTCCAAAACAGACTACAAATCCATGAAGCCTTGCTCACTAAAGGATCGAACTCTCAACTCCTATTGGATGAGGCACACAACAGAACGTCACCTCAAACCATGACATCATCAGGAGTTGAAATACCTCTGAAATGCTTTCGTGAGTTGCTTCCAGCGACTTTGTTTGCAGCGTGTGGACGCAGCTCTTCGTTGCTCTCCGGTGCAACCTCGTGGCACAAGGAAGTAACGTCTGACTTGAAACTGTACCCATACAATCTCCATCTCGCTGGACGAGTTGAGATTACTCTGTGTTCAACCGAACACTCTAACGGATCCGAAGGAGACCGCCGAGCAATTCTCATCTTCATCCGTTTCCCTACAGAAGTGAATAGATTACAGATTTCTCTTCCATCTTCAATCAAGTCGACATTTCTGAGTTCTCCGCCAGCCCGCCGAGAATCAACAGCCGTACCGCCCGCCGACAGAGCGAGGAAACGGCCTCCCGACATCACACGACCCTCAAGGAACCGGGTCAGAATTAAAGGACGGAGGAAAACACATTCTACCTGTGTCCTCATGCGATTCAAGTAAGAGGTTTACGTCAGGGCAGAGATAGAATATTATAGTGTGTTATTCTTGTGTTTCAAGGTTTTTGCTTGTACAGTTTACGGACCGCCATGTCCGCTCATTATTAATACTCAGGGTATTAATTAACACTAATTTGTTTTGCTGTATTGTGGTCCAACCAGATTGGACTGTTGTGCAATTTCGCCATCGCGGGTGAGACAGCAGCTGAGTTTATCCATAAAAGAGTCAAATAACGCGGGACTGTTTACGAGCCGTCCACCGTGTCTCTGAGCGATGAACTAATAGCTGTTTTCTCTCCCACGATCGCAAAATCGGCTTTTTCCTATTTTTTGGGATGAGCATTCACCCTCTGTTCAGACCACGCCCCGCTCCAATGGCTCCACCGCATGAAGGATGCCAACGCCTGGATCACCCGTTGGTATCTGGCACTCCAGCCATGTAAGTTCGAGGTGGTCCACAGACCGGGGTCACAGATGGCTGTCGAGGACTTCCTCTAATATTCTATTGATTTTTGATAATTGATAATTATCTTTGATGGTTGTTGAATTTGAATGATCAATAAGCTAGTGTTAATTTTAATTAATGTTTCATCGATGTTAACAATTAACGATTATCTTTGATAATTGTTGATTTAAAGGAATTAAAAAAGCTACCATTGATTCTCATCAATGTTCTATTGATTTTAATAATTAATCATTATCTTTGGTAATGATTAGTTATTGCTAATAACCAAACTTGATCCTAAACGTAGCACACTACATTTACTGGAGCCCCATATGAGGTTTTAATGAGTTAGATTCAATTGATTAATTCAAATATTAATTAATAACTACAGAAATAATTATTAATTATTTCTGATAGTAACACTGATCTAAACAACCAGTAAAGCCCTACACCGTGTAAGGAGTCAATCATGACCGGAACAAGTCTGTGGTGGTGAGGGCGTGGTCGAGCGGTAATCTAGGGAGAAAGAAAGTGGTAAGGAGTTTCACCTGAGATGAATTTGCTGGAAATTACTGTTTCTGTGTTTGCAGTGAGAGACGGGGGAGATAAAAATGGCTCTGTGAATTTGACGCATATCCAATGCCTCATATTGATGAACTGCTTGATTGGTTGGGCACAGCTCATTTTTACTTGACACTGGACTTAACAAAGGGTTATTGGCAGATCCCCTTAACGGCGATGTCCCTTGAGAAAATGGCCTTCTCCACACCATTTGGATTACACCAATTTGTGACTCTTCCGTTCAGTTTGTTTGGGGCCCCAGCTACGTTACAGCGTCTGATAGATCGAGTACTCAGACCGCACGCTGCATAAGCCGCAGCTTATTTGGATGATATCATTATATACATTAATGTTTGGGAGCGACACATGCAGCATCTAGGGGCCGTTCTGAGGTCGCTGCGACGAGCAGGGCTCATAGCAAACCCAAAGAAGTGTGCAATTGGATGGGTGGAGGTATGGTATCTGGGTTTCCACTTGGGGCATGGGCAGATGCGACCACAAATTGATAAAACCGCAGTGATTGCAACCTGCCAAGACCTAAGACCAAAAAGGAGGTGAGACAGTTCTTGGAGCTGGCTTGCTATTATCGAAGGTTTGAACCTAATTATTTGGATGTCACCAGCCCGCTGACTGATCTCACTAAAAAGGAAGCTCCAGACCCGTCCAGTGTACGAAGCCGTGCCAACGGGCATTCACACATGTAAAAGCTGCACTTTTTGGTGGGCCGCTTCTGCATTCCCCTGATTTCTCTCTCCCTTTTGTTTTGCAGATGGACGCATCGGACAGGGGGCTAGGTTCTGTACTGTCCCAAGTGGTAGAGGGGGAGGAGTGCCCGGTGCTGTACATTAGTCGGAAGCTCTCTATGTGAAGGAGTGTCTGGCCATCAAGTGAGCGGTCCTCACCCTCCGCTACTATTTTTTGGGATGAGCATTCACCCTCTGTTCAGACCACGCCCCGCTCCAATGGCTCCACCGCATGAAGGATGCCAACGCCTGGATCACCCGTTGGTATCTGGCACTCCAGCCATGTAAGTTCGAGGTGGTCCACAGACCGGGGTCACAGATGGCTGTCGAGGACTTCCTCTCCAGAAAATTGGGGGGGGGGGGGGCAGTCCGGATGGTTCCCCCAGCCTGAATCGGATGTTGGGGTTTGTTGAGGTGAGGGCATGGTCAAGCACCCGTCTGGGGAGAGAGGAAGCGGTAAGGAGTTTCATCTGAGATGAATTTGCTGGTAATTACTGTTCCTTGCATTCACACAGGTAAAAGCTGCACTTTTTGGTGGGCCGCTTCTGCATTCCCCTGATTTCCCTCTCCCTTTTGTTTTGCAGATGGACGCGTCGGACAGGGTGCTAGGTTCTGTACTGTCCCAAGTGGTAGAGGGGGAGGAGTGTCCGGTGCTGTACATTAGTCGGAAGCTCTCTATGAGAGAGACGAAGTACAGCACCATAGAGAAGGAGTGTCTGGCCATCAAGTGAGTGGTCCTCATCCTCCACTACTATTTGTTGGGATGAGCATTCACCCTCTGTTCGGACCACACCCTGCTCCAATGGCTCCACCGCATGAAGGATGCCAATGCCTGGATCACCCGTTGGTATCTGGCACGCCAGCCATGTAAGTTCGAGGTGGTACACAGACCGGGGTCACAGATGGCTGTCGAGGACTTCCTCTCCAGAAAAGTCCGGACGGTTCCCCCAGCCTGAATCGGGTGTTGGAGTTTGTTGAGATGAGGGCATGGTCGAGCACCCGTCTGGGGAGAGAGAAAGCGGTAAGGAGTTTCATCTGAGATGGATTTGCTGGTAATTACTGTTTCTGTGTTTGCAGTGAGAGACGGGGAGATAAAAATGGCCCGGTGTGCAGAGAGAGCGCGACTGGGGCACACGAGAGACTGCATGTCTATTAATGAGTGTATATGTATTCTGAAAAGCAGATCTTTATTTGTATACGCTGTGAAGCCAACCCTTTGTGTGTAAGCTGAAAAGCATTTTCTGTTTGTAAATTAAAGACTGACTCACGTGGATTGTGGAAACTGGCTCTCGCTTCCTCCTTTTTAATCCAAATACGAACATCTGTTACAAAGTCCAATTATCCTTTATTGAAATGTGTGTGTCCACAAGAGACTTCAGCACAACAGAGTGTTAAAGCATCATAAGCATTTCCCCTCAAATGACAACAAAGCCTATCTATCATATTCTGAACTGCTGAGCATGACTTGTCATCAAGCTACACACACACACACACACAAAAAAAAACCAATACTAGCCTACAAATAATTATGAGTTTCAATAACTTCTGTATGTCATTGTAATGTGTGGTCATAACACACTTTTATTCATAATTCAACCGGCCTCTTGTTGAACAAGATTGACAAACTAAAAAAACAGCTCCTCTTCTTGTTCAGTCAAACAGCAGCTCCTCATTCATGAATGAGATGACTGTTTCATTCATTTTGTTCATTTGCAAATGAGTTGACTGACTGGTTCAGTGAAGGTGTGTATTCGTTCAGTGGTTGAAACGTCATGGTTACTTTCGTAACCTCCGTTCCCTGATGGAGGGAATGAGATGTTGTGTCGATGTAGTGACACTAGGGGTCACTCTTGGGAGCACCAAACACCTCTGCTTTTTTGAAAAAAGGCCAATGAGAATTGGCGAGTGGAATTTGCATGCCACTCCCCCAGACACACGGGTATAAAAGGAGCTGGTATGCAACCACTCATTCAGGTTTTGTGCTGAGGAGCTGAGACCAGGTCCCGGCCATTTCAGCGGGTAGTTCATCATTGTGGCAAGAGGGACACAACGACTTGTTCCCTCTATCAGGGAACTAAGGTTATGAATGTAACCAAGATGTTCCCTATCTGTCACTCACTCGACATTGTGTCGATGTAGTGACACTAAGGGTCCCTATACAAAACGCCACAACTATCTGAACTGTGTTACATGAACTTGCGGTGTGTGACGGGCAAACTGCTGTGTGCCTCATAGCCAGTGCACCAGGCTGTAACGTAACCTCCCCCAGTGCTCTTATGAGAGTCGAATGGTCCATCAGGAACAAGTCGACTGCCCAACTATAGGGACAAGCTAGCCCAGCCGAGGCCTCTTTCCCTCTCTTTTCTCCCAAAAAAAGTGGAATTTGTTAACTGACTGGGAGCCATAAGTGTCTGCATCGGGGGGTGTCCCTCCCAAGGGGAAGACACCGCGGAGACCACACCCTGCCCAAAAAGGGGGGGTATTTTGAGTGGAATATGTCACATGGTCTTACCGAGTCTTGTCAGAAGTATGTCATATGGAGAGGTCCCATGGTATATCCTACCCGAAAGGGGAGGAGTTTCTACAGAGCATGGTGACCAGGGGCAGAGGGGCCTCTTCCCAAGGAAGACGCAGTTTGCCGACAGGGAAACGATTTTGCAGAAGATATCACACTGGGTCGCCTTCGGGGAACCAGCACATGTGGAGCACCTACCTCAGTACAGGGGCTCATTAGCGCACATACCGGGCCGGTCAGCGAGTTTCTCCACAAACTCAACAGCCAGAGGGCTAAGGAGGAAATTCATCCAGGGATCACAGTCTGTGAACACGACTGGGAGTCGAGAGTGCACGTCTTCACCTCAAGGGAGGGGAAAGGCGCTATGCGCAAGCGGTACACCCGGCCAGCTGTCCCGGAACTTACCTGCTCATGCCTGCCAATACACAGGAGGAGACCGGCTCAACCTGGAGATTGTAGAACCTCGCAGAGGTGTTGGGTGTTGCCCAGCCCGCTGTTCTGCAGATGTCAGCCAAAGAGGTGCCACTGGCCAGGGCCCAGGAGGCCACCACACTCCTGGTAGGGTGAGCCCATAACCCCGCAGGGGGTGGCACGTCCTGAGCCTGATATGCCATCGCGATAGCGTCAATGACCCAGTGGGCAATCCTCTGTTTGGAGACAGCGCTTTTTTTCCCCTGTCCACCAAAGCAGACAAAGAGCTGCTCGGAGCTTCTAAGGCTCTGTGTGTGATCCAAATAGATGTGTAAAGCTCACACCAGACACAGCAACGCCACGGCTGGGTCTGCCTCCTCCTGGGGTAGCGCTTGCAGGTTCACCACCTGATCCCTAAAAGGGGTCATGGGAACCTTGGGCACATAGCCCGGTCGGGGTCTCAGGGTCACGTGAGAGTAACCCAGACCGAACTCCAGGCACGATTCGCTGACAGAGAACGCCTGCATTTCCCCTACCCTTTTGATGGAAGTGACCGCAGTCAGGAGGGCGTCTTCAAAGAGAGTGCCTTAAGCTCAGCTGACTCCAAAGGCTCAAAAGGAGCTCCCTGTAGACCCCGAAGGACTACAGAGAGGTCCCACGAGGGGACGAGGTGCGGTCTGGAGGGATTCAACCTCCTAGCACCTCTCAGGAACCTGATGATGAAGTCGTGCTTCCCCGAGTACTTACCATCTACTGTATCGTGATAAGCAGAAATAACTGCTACATACACCTTCAAGGTGGAGGGCGACAGCCACCCCTCCAGCCTCTCCTGCAGGAAGGAAAGCACCGATCTGACTGCGCATTTCTGGGGGTCTTCATGTCGGGAAGAACACCACTTAGCGAACAGACGCCACTTCAAGGCATACAGGTGCCTCATAGAGGGATCCCTAGCCTGAGTGATCGTGTCTACCACTGCGGGTGGTAGGCCACTTGGGTCTTCCGTGTCCCATCCAGGGGCCAGACGTGGAGATTCCAGAGGTCTGGTCACAGGTGCCAGATGGTGCCCCGTCCCTGAGAAAGAAGGTCCTTCCTCAGGAGAATTTGTCAGGGGGGAGTGCTGTCATGAGGAGCGTGAGATCCGAGAACTACGTCTGGGTGGGCCAGTAGGTTGCTACTAGGACGACCTGCTCCTCGTCCTCCCTGACCCTGCACAGGGTCTGATGCAAGTAGGCTCACTGGTGGAAACACATATTTGCGTAGTCCAGGGGGCCAGCTGTGTGCCAGCACATCTATACCGAGGGATGCCTCGGTCAGGGCGTACCAAAGCAGGCAGTGGGAAAATTCCCGGGAAGCAAACAGATCAACCTTTGCTCGACCGAATCAACTCCAAATCAGCTGGACCACCTGAGGGTGGAGTCTCCACTCTCCCCTGTGGGTAACCTGACGTGACAGCATGTCCGCTGTGGTGTTGAGGTCTCCTGGGATGTGAGTGGCTCATAGCAACTTGAGGCACTGCTGACTCCAGAGGAGGAGACTGCGGGCAAGTTGTGACATGCAACGGGAGTGTAGACCACCTTGATGGTTGATGTACGCTACCATCACTGTGTTGTCCGTCCGGACCAACATGTGCTTGCCCTGGATCAACGGCCAGAACCTCCGCAGGGCGAGCAGTACTTCCAACAACTCTAGGCAGTTGATGTGCCAATGCAGCCGCGGGTCAGTCCAGGAGCCGGCGGCTGTGTGCCCATTGCATCTGGTGCCCCAGCCTGTCTCGGAGGCACCTGTTGTAACCACAACGTGCCTGGAGACCTGCTCTAGGGGAACCCATGCCTGTAGAAATGCAAGGTCAGTCCAAGGGCTGAAGAGGCGGCAACAGATCGGCGTGATGGTCACGCGATGTGTCCCGCGGCGCCATGCCCATCTCAAAACTCAAGTCTGAAGCTAGTGCTGAAGCGGTCTTATATGCATCAACCCGAGTGGTGTGGCCGCTGCTGAGGATGCCATATGCCCCAGGAGCCTCTGAAAAAGTTTCAGTGGAACCGCTGTCCTTCGTCTGAACGCCTTCAGACAGTTCAGCACCGACTGTGCGCTCTCGTTCGTGAGGCGCGCTGTCATCGAGACTGAGTCCAACTCCAAACCGAGAAAAGAGATGCTCTGAACCGGGGAGAGCTTGCTCTTTTCCCAATTGACCCGAAGCCCCAGTCGGCTGAGGTGCCGGAGCACGAGGTCCCTGTGTGAGCACAGCAACTCTCGAGAGTGAGCTAGGATTAGCCAGTCGTCGAGATAGTTGAGGATGCGGACGCCCACTTCCCTTAGCGGGGCAAGGGCTGCCTCTGCGACCTTCGTGAAGACGCGAGTGGACAAGGACAGGCCGAAAGGGAGGACCTTGTACTGGTACACCTGGCCTTCGAAGGCAAACGGCAGGAAGGGTCTGTGTCGAGGTAAGACCAAGACGTGGCAGTACACGTCCTTCAGGTCTACTGCCGCAAACCAATCTTGATGCCGGACGCTCGTTAGAGTGCGTTTTTGCATCAGCATCTTGGACAGGAGTCTGTGTAAAGCCCGGTTCAGTACTCGCAGGTCCAGGATTAGTCACAACCCACTGCCTTTCTTTGGTACGATGAAGTAAGGGCCGACCTTTCTTCATCTCGGCTGGAGGGACAGGCTCTATCGCGCCCTTGCACAGAAGGGTAGCGATCTCCACCCGCAAGGTAGCGGCGTTCTCGCCCTTCACCGAGGTGTAGCGGTCGCCGCTGAACCTGGGCGGGCACCTGGCAAACTGAATCGCGTAGCCGAGTCGGACGGTCTGGGTCAGCCATCGCGACGGGTTGGAAAGCGCGAGCCATGCACCCGGGCGAGGGGGACCAAGGGAATGATCACGTCGGACGTACCAGCAGGCGGGGCCTCGTGGCGGGGTGAACTAAAAAATGGTTTCAACTGAAAATAGTTTCAAAATATAGCTGCAAGCAACAATTATAGTGCCAAGCACCAACATGGCAACCACTTCACAACACAAAGATCTCACAGAGCAAGCATAGACCACATTGCCACCAGACAGATTTGAACCCACAACTTTCCATTCCATAGATCAATGTGCTATCCACTGCACCACACAGCTACAACATTGCCAGTCAACAAAGGGACATACCAAGCTTAGAGGAATCACAGCCGAGCACAGGTTTTACCATGATAAACTTTATATTTATGCAACTTTTCAACAAAGATGCAAATTAACATTTGATTGGGGGAAAAAAATAACCTTCAAACAAGGAAGTCTTAAATAAACTAAAGACTCTGCTAACTAAATTCATCTGACTGGATACATGTGTTAATGGACTATGATAATGGCCTACTCGGACAACACATTGTTTCCTAGAGCTGGCAGAAAATACTCAAAACAGACACAAGCAGCGTATCCATCAACCACAAATAATATAATATTGAACAGCAGCCGTCGGAGTTGCATTGGAGTGACGTCACCTCCCCTGTTCGAATGATTGGCTAGAGGAGGAGCTGTCGATCAAGAACTAGTGGACCAATAGGGATTCAAAACGCCCCCTGATTTACATGAAACTCTACTCACAAGTTTTGGAAGACCAAGCGCAGAACTTGGAAACAAAAGCAAAGACAAATACAGAGTAAGCGTAAACAAAATGAAAATATGAGCAAAATTGTCAGAGAGCACAAAAAACAGTAATATAACCAGGGAAAACATGATTTTGTTTGCAATTCTTATGACTTTGCTTTAGTTTTTCTGTTGTTTTTTTTTTTTTTGTTTTTTTTTGCAGCATATATTAAATGTGTTCATATATTTTAGATTCATTCTTGTTATTTTTTTATCTGTGCTATTTATTTTGATCTGTGCTTATTATTTTGATCTGCGCTTTTTATTTATTTTTGCACGTATTATTTTTTTATCTGCACTTATTATTTTTTGATTCTCGCTTATTATTTTGATTCACACTTATAATTTTTGGATCCGTGACCACATTACATTTGACGGGATTTTGATGCCATACAATCACTTTCAGATAAATGGCGGACGGCAACAGTTGCTAAAATAGTATTGAAGCTCAGAAATGCTTTTAAGGCAGGGCTTAGCGAAGGATCAGTTGTATGTGTGCTTTGCAAGCATGGCAAGGAATTGTTTTTATATAACAAGGACATTTGCATAAAGCGGACATGTATTGTAGATTTCCTTAATAACTCTAGAGCCCTACCAAAATACATTCACACAATAAAGGGTGCAGCTATATAGCTATATTTTATTTATTTATTCAGAGAAAAATAATTGACTGGTATAACAATCAGCTCACAAATTAAAAGTATATCATTTGTTAGCAATATGAATTTGTGTGCAAAAAAGAACAACTATTAGAGTTACGAGCAACTCTTATAAGCACACAAGGACAATAACAAACCTGAATCTAAGTTCTACTGTATGTTGGATAAATCTAGGGTGTTTTTTTACTTATAGTAAAGGTAAAGGTTTCCACTATGGATTGTCTCAATTATAAAGCTCAAAACCATTATTCATGTTCTGATGCAAAGACATTAACCAAGGTCTCTTACTAATGCATAGACTGGCAGATCTGTGCTGTGCCAAAGCCTTTTAACTTTCCATGATTACACAATAAATCATGACACCATCTGTCAGCGCCGCTCGTCAGCTGACTAACAATGGCAGCGTGGAGTATCTTACCATCAGCTATGACCGGGTACTCAAGGAACTGTATGGGAGTATAAGTGAGCAGGAAACCGCGCACCCTGTGGCCGCATTCATTGTGACCGGGGACTTTAATAAAGACAGTTTAAAATCAGTCGCACCAAAATACCAACAGCACATTAGTTTCAACACACGAGGGGACCGGGTTTTGGACCATTGCTACTCTACCTTCCGGGATGGCTACAAATCCCTCCCCCGCCCACCATTTGGCAAATCGGACCACTCTTCCATTCTGCTTCTGCCCGCTTACAGGCAGAAATTGAAACAGGAAGCACCCACCCTCAGAATGATCCAGTGCTGGTCGGACCAATCAGACTCTATGCTACAAGACTGTTTTGATCACACGGACTGGGAGATGTTCTGGTCCGCCTCTGATGACGACATCAAGCTTTACGCTGATAGCGTAATGTGTTTCATCAGAACGTGCGTAGATTACGTGGTTCCGACCAGAACAATACGGATCTATCCGAATCAGAAACCTTGGATCAATAGTGATGTTCGTGCGGCACTTAATGTGCGGACCTCCGCTTTTAATTCCGGGAACGCAGAGGAGCATAAACAAGCCAGTTATGCCCTCCGAAAAACTATCAGAACTGCAAAATGTCAGTACAGGAGCAAGATTGAAGGACAGTTTAACACCACCAACTCTAGAAGCATGTGGCAGGGAATTAACATCATCACAGACTTTAAAGGGAATAAAAACTCCACCATGAACACCGCTGCCTCTCTCCCGGATGTGCTAAATACTTTTTATGCTCGTTTCGAGGGAAATAACACTGCCCTCGCGGAGAGAGCTCTCACGGCTGAAGCTACAGAGGTTAGTTCACTCTCCGTCTCTGTAGCGGATGTAACCCGATCCTTCAGATGGGTGAATATCCGCAAAGCCGCGGGCCCAGACGGCATTCCGGGCCGCGTCATCAAAGCGTGCGCGAACCAGCTGGCTGGTGTTTTTACGGACATTTTCAACCTTTCCCTCTCTTTGTCTGTAGTCCCCACATGCTTTAAAACATCCACCATTGTGCCTGTTCCAAAACAATCAAAAATAACTTGCTTAAATGACTGGCATCCTGTTGCTCTGACCCCCATCATCAGCAAATACTTTGAGAGACTAATCAGAGATTACATCTGCTCTGTATTGCCTCTCTCTCTTGACCCGCTGCAGTTTGCTTACCACAACAACCGCTCCACTGATGATGCCATTGCATCTACAATACACACTGCTCTCTCCCACCTGGAAAAAAAGAACACTTATGTGAGAATGCTGTTTGTAGACTACAGCTCAGCATTCAACACCATAGTGCCCGCTAAGCTAGATGAGAAACTCCGGGCTCTGGGCTTAAACAGCTCGCTGTGCAGCTGGATCCTGGACTTCCTGTCAAGCAGACGCCAGGTGGTTAGAATAGGCAGCAACATCTCCTCCTCACAGACCCTCAACACTGGAGCCCCACAGGGCTGTGTTCTCAGCCCACTCCTGTATTCCCTGTACACACATGACTGTGTGGCAACACATAGCTCCAATGCCATCATTAAGTTTGCTGATGACACGACGGTGGTAGGTCTGATCACTGACAATGATGAAACAACCTACAGAGAGGAGGTGCACACTCTGACGCACTGGTGTCAGGAGCACAACCTCTCCCTCAACGTCAGTAAGACAAAGGAGCTTGTGGTGGACTTCAGAAGAAAAGACAGAGAACAGAGTCCCATCACCATCAATGGAGCACCAGTGGAGAGAGTCAGCAGCTTCAAGTTCCTGGGTGTCCACATTACTGAGGAACTCACATGGTCCATCCACACTGAAGTCATTGTGAAGAAGGCTCATCAGCACCTCTTCTTCCTGAGACGGCTGAGGAAGTTTGGAATGAACCGCCACATCCTCACACGGTTCTACACCTGCACTGTAGAAAGCATCCTGACTGGCTGCATCTCCACCTGGTACGGCAATAGCACCGCCCACAACCGCAAAGCACTGCAAAGGGTGGTGCGAATTGCCAGACACATCATCGGAGGTGAGCTTCCCTCCCTCCAGGAAATATATACAAGGCGGTGTGTGAAAAAAGCTCGGAGGATCATCAGAGACTCCAGCCACCCGAGCCATGGGCTGTTCTCACTGCTACCATCAGGTAGGTGGTATTGCAGCATCAGGACCCGCACCAGCCGACTCCATGATAGCTTCTTCCCCCAAGCAATCAGACTTCTGAACTCTTGATCTCCCACGATCAAAATACATCAGCACTGCACTTTATTACTCTTACTCTTATATCTCACACCAGACTGTCATAAATTATATTATTATTATATTATATTCTCTCTTAACAACTGCCTATCAACCGACAGCCTGAATGTCAATACAGTACAATACTGTACATTCTATATATACTATATATACTTTTTTATATATTTTTATTTTTTATTTTTATTGAATAATGTGTATCTATATATTGCGTATTGTATACTGTACAGTGTATGTTATTATTTGTATATTGCTGAGTGTAATTATGTGTATATCAGATGTTTAAATTGTGCTGTGTTAATTTGATGTTATTGTAAATTGGTACTGTCTCATCACTGTCACGACTGCTGTGTTGTTCGGAACTGCACCCAAGAATTTCACACACCATTGCACTTGTGTGTATGGCTGTGTGACAATAAAGTGATTTGATTTGATTTGAGTGAGTGACTGCTTTGCCAATGAAAGTGACATGGCCATACAACATAATAAGACTATCAGTTTTTACCAGAGTTGCCAAGCGTAAACAGGTTTGAGACGCTTCTAGATTTCATTGTGATTACACTTGACTTTTATATTTTCAGATCTATCGAGAATGACAAGCATATGCTTGTTGTGCTCTTATGTCACCACCAAACTTGAGAGGGAATCAAACCTTGAGTTGTTTCTACCAAACACTCAGGAATATCACTCTCTACAAAGTAATTAACAATTAACTAAATAGTACAGTTTAATAAACCGTTTGAAAACAGTGCATTTTCAACTTGGAAAGACAGTGAAATGTATTAGTGTGTTGACACCATCTAAAACATAAACCTGTTTACACATGTACAAATTTAGAGACGTACAACTCTTTTCAAATCCTCTGAAGATATATGAGGGTACCACAACAGATGCCAGATGTCTTTATAGTGGGACTCTGGATGCATCTCAGCCAGCTCCCTAGTTCAGTAGTAAGGGCACTGATCAGGGAGTCGGCCATTTTAGCGCTGTCTCAATCACAAAATTGTCCCAGTGCACTGAAACGTTTCCTTCCTAAAAATTTCCAGAATGCACAGTAAAAATCAGGAAGCATTGTTGTTTACCATGTTCCCTTACCGGAAATATCGTCAGGTCTTCTTAAGTTATTAGAAGTGTAAAACTATGAAGTCAAAGCCTCATTTTCTCTTTAAAAGAGATGATGTTTGTAATGTCTTTCATCCATAACCACCATGAAAGGAAAACAATCTTTTAAATGTATGAGTTTTTAGAAGGTTAAAAATACACTCCCTTATAATGTACTTTATGGCACTTATTAGGGGTGTGCAGTGAAGACATTATCTGTATTTGTATCTGTATCTGTTCATATGACAAATTATCTGTATATGTCTCTGTATTCGGATAGAATGAGGTGTGTGTGGGGCTTAAACCAGAAGTACATCAAAACTAAATGAAACACCCATTTTTAAATGTTTCTCTCACATTTATAGTTTCTATTAATAATATATGCCCTGTATATACCTTTTCATAATAACAGTATAATAATAATAATAATAATAATAATAATAATTATTATTATTATTATTATTATACAATTATTATTAAAACAATCTTTTTATTTTATATTTTTTTTTTTCTTAGCAGATGAAGCTGAATTTGTAGGCTTCATTAATTGTGGAATATGTTGTGGTTTCTCCTGGTATTTCTGATATTAATATATGTATGAAACAGAACTTTCATTTGTCTGTGTATGTATAACAACATTATGCTCAGGCTTAGGCTATAAATAAATACATAGGAATCACATGTGAATCGTGTGATACATTAACAGACAATTCAAGAAGTGGAAAGTGTATATGATATTGTATCTTAGTTAATGTTACACTTGACAAGCTCCAGACGAGCACAATTAACAGAGACTGCACCCATCCGATCTGAAATCACAGAGTGCGCATTTCCATTCATAAGGTTCACAATTTAGAAATATTGGCTGCACAGATTCATAAATTCATTGTAATTTTGGATATGTTTATTTAAAATGATGCTTTATACTTGTGCTTCTTGTGTAATCAGTCATACATATTCGGCTTCGGCACATCTCTACCACTTATATTTCATAATAACACTGTACATATATTATGATAGCAATTTTTATATTTATACAGAAATTTATGTATAATTTATACAGCAATGTTGTTGATTAATACCAGCTGCTTTAATGCTCGAGATCGTAATCATGTCGCAGGTGATTAAGTCATTTGTGTCTCAATGTTCAGTGGATGAACATTCTTGCCAGTGACCAAATTTGTGTTCACGATGTACCGATTCAAAATTTTCACATTTTTTCACTTTTTTAAGTATAAATAAATAATAGTACTTTTACTTTTACTTGAGTTGATTAAAAATGAAGTATTCAACTTCGCTACAGTTAAATAAAGTTAAACCACAATTACAAAGTACAAAAAAATACATAATATTTCAGCATTTTTGGTAAGAAGAAAGTTATAAGCACTAAATCTGTTTATAAACATCTTGGTTACAGTCCCTGATGGAGGGAACGAGACGTTGTGTCGATGTAGTGACACTAGGGGTCATTCTTGAGAGCCCCGAACATCTCTATTCTGAGGAGCCAAGACAAGGTCTGGCCATTTCAGTGGCTAGTACAGCGTTGTGGCAAGAGGGACACAATGTCTCATTCCCTCCATCAGGGAATGGAGGTTACGACAGTAACCAAGACGTTCCCATTCTGTCACTCACTCGACGTTGTGTCGATGTAGTGACACTAGGGGTCCCTATATAAAAACACCACAACAGGTGAACCGTGTTACGTGAACTGCTGATGCAGGTGCAAGCAAGCTGCAATGTGTGTAATAGCAGGTGCATCAGTCTGCACGTAACCTCCCCCAACGCCCCAAAAAGACATCATGTATTTCCCCACATCCCTGAGGGGGGGAAGCGACATAACTAGCATGGGAGCAGGCCACGCCAGCCATTATACGCATCGGGGAATGTGTTCTTTTCCATTCCTATTCTTTCAGGGGGAAAAGACCCAGCAGAGACCACATCCTGCCCAAAGGGGAGGTCAACATGTGGCAATACGACACGTGGGCTCACTAGCTGCACATGGAAGGGGTGCGGTGGTAGGTCCTGCCTCAAAGGGGAGGAGCTCTACAAACACGGCGGCCAGGGCAGAGAGGGCCCTGCCCAAGGGAGACGCGGGTCTGCCGACAGGGAGACCGTACCATGGAAAAAATATCACAGGGGGTTACTTGAGTAATCGGCACCTGTGGAGCACCTATCCCAGTACAGGGTATATTAGTACCCGTAGTGGGTCTGGCTGCGAACTCCTCCGCTGAATTTGCGAGCCACGGGGCTAGGGAGGAAGGACATCCAGGGTCCACGACTTCGTGAACTCGACTGGTGGTAAAAGCGCACTCTTTTGCCTCAGGGAAGGGGAAAGGCGCTATATGCAAGCAATACACCCGGCCAGTTGTTCCGTATTACCAAACTCTACCTGTTCGTACCAGACAAAACACGGGATGAAAGCGGCTCAACCCGGAGATTGTAAAATCTCACAAAGATATTGGGTGTAGCCCAGCCTGCTGCTCTGCAGATGTCTGCTAGAGAGGTGCCATGGGCCAGTGCCCACGAGGATGCCACACTCCTAGTAGAGTGTGCTCGTATTCTCAAAGGGGCGGGCACGGCCTGGGCCTGGTATACCAGAGCGATGGCATCCACGATCCAGTGGGCAAGCCTCTGTTTAGAGACAGCGTTCCCTTTCCGCTGTCCGCCGAAGCAGACAAGGAGCTGTTCAGAGAGGTCTAAAGCTCCGTAGCGGATGTCTCGCTCCCTGGGTCATCTGTCTCAGGGGTGCTTAGGAGCCTTCTGGGTCCTCATGCCGGCCCGTGAGACGGGGGTGTCAGCTTCCTGCAGGGGGGCTCTATGCTGTGGCCGAGAGCTGGGCTCAGGCAGAGCCACCTGGGCTTTCGCTGCCACAGGGGGGCGGGATCTTGAGCCGCGCTGGGGCAAGATGTGCTGGATGGCCTCTGTCTGCTTCTTCACCACCGAGAACTGCTGGGCGAAGTCCTCAACGGTTTCGCCGAAAAGTCCAATCTGGGAGATGGGCGCATTGAGAAAGCGTGCTTTCCCTCATCTCAACCAGATTCAGCCACAGGTGTTGCTCCTGGACCACCAAGGTGTACATCGCCTGCCCGAGTGCTCGTGGCGTGACCTTCGTCACCCGGAGGGTGAGGTCGGTCGCCGAGCGCAGCTCCTGCAGCACATCGGGATCAGGACTACCCACGTGCAGTTCTTTTAGTGCCTTGGCCTGATGTACCTGCAGGAGGGCCATGGCATGCAGAGCGCAGGTCGGCCTGTCCAGCGGCACTGTAGGCTTTCGAAGACGACATAGTCCTACAGGCTCTGGAGGGGAGCACCGGACGATCCTGCCAGGTGGTGGTGTTTTGCGGGCACAGGTGCATCGCAACCGCCTTATCCACCTGAGGGACATCCGTGTACCCGTGGACCGCCTCGCCGTCGAGGGTAGTGAGAGCGGACGAACCCGGAAGTCTGTTTCGGGCAGCAAAAGGTGCCCTCCACAACCTCGTCAGTTCGTCGTGCACCTCCGGGAAGAAAGGAACCGGGGGGGCGTGGCCGTGAGCGGCGCCCCGAACCCAGGAACCAACCCAGGCGTCCGGTGCAAGCATGGTGGTCAGCTCTCCGTTAGCCTCAGACTGGGCGGGCAGACCCGAAGGTGGCAGTCGAGTCCTCAGCATCCAACATCGCCAGTGCGCTCTCCAATGCAGTGATCGAAGACTCATCCGGCTCGCAGGCCCCGAAAGAGATGTCAAGCTGGTCATGAGGTGGGCTGGTCTCATTTCGGAACCGGACGGGAGCAAACAAGCATGCTGGGGAATGGGAGGTCCACGGTGAATTACCCGGCAAGACTGCGCCCATTGAACTCCCCAAATCGCCTCCAGCGCCAGCCGGGCCGGCCTCATACCCGTGGGTAGAAGGTACAGCGTGGGGGGCGGCTAGAGTGGCTTTCCCACTTTGGAAGAAGGAAAGCCGCGACCACAATGTTGCCATGGTCATATTCTCGCAATGAGAACATGAACCATCCAAAACGCTGCCTCAGTGTGATCGCTGCCCAGACACGTGAGGCAGTGCCCGTGGCCATCAGAGGTGGAGAGATAATGACCGCATCCAGGAATCACACAAAGATGGAAAGACATCTTTATAAAGATGTGTCTTTAAAAAGACATTCAACATCAATGTGTGTGCTCTAATAGAGAAAATATACTCTTTAGCAGGAATATACATTCTTTTAGCACTGTCGAAGCGCCCAGAGGCGAAATCTGCACTCGTCGTGCAGAAGGAGAGAAAGCCGCTGGAAATGTGGTGTATATCCAACAGCATACGCTTCTTAAGAGGTGAATGGATCAGCAGTAGTATTCGGCTCGCTGATAGTACAACCGCTCGCCTCCGAAGAAAAATTCTGAATGACAGTGGGCATTCCTTCTCCTTTTATACACGTATGTCCGGGGGAGTGGCATGCAAATTCCACCCGCCAATTCTCATTGGCCTTTTCTCAAAAGAATAGAGGTGTTCGGGGCTCTCAAGAGCGACCCCTAATGTCACTACATCGACACAACGTCGAGTGAGTGACAGAAGGGGAACTAATATGCACTGTGCGCAGTTGTGATGGGAAGATCGGATCATTTTACTGACTTGGTTCTTAGAGTCTCATTCAGCAAAATGAATGTCATTTTGTTCAAGTCATTTCGTTCATTTGAGCAGAATTAAATTAAAATGTTACATTTTCAATTTCAAACAGAAATTAATGGGGACACAGGGCAAAAATGCCACCGAAATTAATAAAAATATCCCCGAAATTCAAAATATGGAGGCAAAAAATACCCACAATTACATACATTGCGATCTTCTTTTGATTTTTCACTGAACATTTATTTTTTCACCATCCGATTTCTCGCACCATCGCGCACACAGACTGGCTCTTCACTTCTATCAATCCGCATCAGTCTGGTATTGTACTCCCATGTTAAATTCCATAACCGTTCGCCCCTCTTGTTCAAAATAAACTGTCCTAGCGGGTAACATTTTTGCTTACGGTGCTGTACTGTACTTCTCTGCCCTGTACTGCTGTTAAAGCCTCACCCACTAGAGGCCAAAAGTGCGCAAGGGATGGATTTTATATAAATAAGGTATGATAAATCACAACAAATAATGTAACAAAATGCTACAGTTTACTTAATAATAATATCTCAATATGTTAACCATAACATTAATTAAGACTTTATTATTACAACTGTAATACAATAATACAAATACAGACCAACCACTTTTAGTGTTTCAATCAATCATATCGCTCACTAAACACTGTGTGAAATGTTTATTTTTGCCTTATTTTATTCAGTTGGCATGTAGGAGTTGATAACAGTTTGCTCAATAATCTCTATGATATTGCATTATATTAGTTTTGTACAGTATGTTAATTTAATAGCCAAAATACTTGGACATACTGTACATGAATGAAAATAAAACTGAAATAGGAATGTGTTTCAGTCACAATGCACATTATGTATTTTAGAGACAATTTAGAGACATTTCGAATGTTACAAATGGCTATTTCTATTTAAATAAATGTTGTATTCTTAAAATGTTCTGTTTGTCCAAGGATCCTATTGCAGCAATGCAGGTCCTTGGCATTTAGAAGCTGCTAGTTTAAGACCCTCATATCAATAATCTCTGGAGACTGTCTACATTTCACGTTATTTCTAAAGACAGTTACCTTTATTAGAGAACTGCTTAGCGTGAAATAAACAATTATCAAGCGATACAGAATGTTATGGTAAAGGAAAGATTAGAATTGTTTAAAACTGTCTCTTCTCCTTAAATACTCATGCCTCGCTTCACTGGAACGCGAGGCTGGTGTGGCGTGCAGATGGAAGTCATTCACCACTTATCTTCACTCTGCCCAGATACTGCTCATCTCCGCCCTGCTCACCACAACAATATATAATATAATTTTCATAAAGTAACTTGTAACGTAATTACTTGTATTTTTTCAGCAAGCTACTAATTTACTCTTACTAATTTACGAGTCATAATATTTCTCAGCACTTCTTCTTGTACTCAAGTGAATTATTTCTCAAGTAGCAGTACTTTTACTTAACTAAAAAAAAAGATCAGTACTCTTTCCATCACCTGGTGCAGACTGAGATGCCGAAGCATTTTCTGTTGTGTTAATGAAAGTCACTGAGAAGTACAAATTAATTTACCAAACGTACTGTAAGTTGTATGAGTGGGCAGCAAGGGGTCGTGATGGCCCGCATGAAAGCGTAATGCCCACATGCACTTTTGTACATTTTTACGCCCATAGGTTAAATTTAGTGTTAGCACAGGGGACAAAAAACTTTCAAGATGCCAAGATGTTTTTTGCCTCACTGTTTGTGTGCTCAATCACCGAAAAGGACCGCTTTACTGACAGAAAACAACAATTTAGTTCGGATTCCCAGAGGCTCTACTTCCATGTGGGACTTCAAAAGCCAAGCTGTGAATGCAGTATGTGAAAGTCAAGAGTATCGGAATATTATATTTGGCTGAATCATAATGGAGCCAGGCTGAAATAATAGCTCAGGCCTTGGCACCCAAAGAGAAATTGTATGATTTCAAGTTGCTGAAAGTTTTTAGAGCCGTTTTTAGACACACAGATGTTTTGTTCCAGGTTCTCCAAGTTAGCTCCTTTGATTTGAGGTGGTTGTTTCACTATATGTTTGTGATATTCAATGCCCTGAAAGCCCTTTGTAGTGACACAACATTTTAGTAAATCTATTATAACACTATGACAACACAGGCATTCCTGAAGCAGAACTGGCCACAGTTTTAAAGGCCTACCCCTAGATAACACTTTCCATAAAGCTCTGAGCAACTCACTTCAGATGATCATACATCCTGTATGATTTGTATACCACCCTTCCAGAAGTCAAACTGCTTAAATTGATGCTATCAATTCCTGTAACAAGTGTGTCTGCTGAAAGGTCTTTCTCTGGCCTGAAGAGAGTGAAATCGTATCTTCGCAGTAACTGCAGACATGAAGACTGTCACACCTTGAAATAATCTCAATGGTGTGAGCCTTAATTGGTGAATTGAAGAGGAAAGGAGTATTATATGACAACGTCATGGACACCTTTGCTGCTAAACATGACAGAATAGGTGATAGGTAAGTGGAGGCAAAATTTTATTGTTTCACTGTGTGTGTTTGTATACTCACTGAGCATTATTAAGAACACCTGTACACCTACTTATTCATGTGATTATCTAATCAGCCAATCGTGTGGCAGCAGTGCAATGCATAAAATTAAGCATATACAGGTCAGGAGCTTCAGTCAATGTTCACAACATCCTTCAGAATCGGGAAAAAATTTGATCTCAGTGATTTCGACCGTGGCATGATTGTTGGTGCCAGACAGTCTGGTTTGAGTATTTCTGTAACTGCTGATCTCCTGGGATTTTCATGCACAATAGTCTCTAGAGTTTACTCAGAATGGTGCCAAAAAAAACAAACAAAAAAAAAAAACAAAAAAAAACATCCAATGATCAGCAGTTCTGTGGACGGAAACACCTTGTTGATGAGAGAGGTCAACAGAGAATGGCCAGACTGGTTCGAGCTGACAGAAAGGCTACAGTTACTCAGATAACCACTCTGTACAATTGTAGTGAGCCGAATAGTACCTCAGAATGCACAACACGAACCTTGAGGCAGATGGGCTACAACAGAAGAAGACCATGTTGGGTTCCACTTCTGTCAGCCAAGAACAGAAAAATGAGGCTGTAGTGGGCACAGGCTCACCAAAACATTATGTTTTTGAAAACCGCAAAAACGTAGCCACTTTTGGTCCGTTAATACCAATCAATGATCGCTTGAATGCCACAGCTTATTTGAGTATTGTTGCTGATTATGTGCATCCCTTCATAGCCACAATTTACCCATCTTCTAATGGCTACTTCCAGCATGATAATGCACCAAGTCACAAAGCAAAATCATCTCAAACTGGTTTCACGAACATAACAATGAGTTCACTGTTTTTCAGTGGCCTTCCCAGTCACCAGATCTGAATCCAACAGAACACCTTTGGGATGTGGTAGAATGGGGGATTTCAGCATGAATGTTCAGCTGACAAATCTTCAAAAAACTGCATGAAAATTGCATGAATTGCATGCAAACAAATGTTTCCAACTTGAATCCATGCCATGGAGAATTGAGGCTGTTTTGAGAGCAAAGGAAGGCCCTACACAGTATTAGTGTAGTGCTCCTAATAAAGTGCTCAGTGAGTGTTATATTTATATTTATTAAATCAAACAGATTGTACATATGAAATTGTGGGTGCAAATGAACAGAGGCCAATAAGGATGCAACATACGTTTAGACTGCATGCGGCCAGGAGAGATTTGATAGAGCTTTCAACAGGGAGAGACTCAATGCAGCCCTTTGAATGGAAATGGCTGATGTCTTCAAAGAGGCTGCTTCCCGCAGTCACCTTGTGGTGTGGCATCTGATCCCATAAAAAAAGCTTGGTTGTTGTGGGTGCTTAGGAAGCATCAAAGTACAGGCCTTATGGAAGGCAAATGTTCCATGTATTCTCCATATTAAATAATGATGAAAAAAAGGGATTAACATTAAGGGATGAACACGATTGGGAGAGGAACTATTGAGAATGTCAAATTAAGGTCAATTGTGAGGCATTGTCCGGCTGGCAATTTCATAAAAGTGGTCCCAATCAGTAACGTGCTTACTAGAAATTAGCATGATGTTTTGAGGCTGGGAAAGGGAAGAGTGCTATTATTCATTTATATGGCCAGGTTCAATGTTACTATTGCTTTTACTTGTGGTTAGGGATTTGAACAAAGCCCCAACTCTAAGGATTAAACTTCAGCATTCGATTTGTTTGTGCTATGAAATTGAATGATACCTCAAATCATGCAGCTTATTGAGAGGAGGTGTGCTATTACTTTTCTTATTCTTAATTATCTGGATGATGTAACCATTCAGAGCCAATGACCATTGTAATCAGAATCATCAGAAATCAATGCATCAGTAATTAGAAACAATACAACATTATCATATACTGAATTTAAGATTACTTATCATTTAAAGTAGAAAGAAAGCATGGTGATATTGTGTACCTGGAACATGATTTGTGTCTGAATGGGTTAATAATATAATGCAAAATAGGACATCAATTTAAAGGCCAGTAAGGCATATTTATGGTCAGTAAATTTTCTCAGTTCACCCAATTAATTTTAAACCCTGCCTACAACAGCTGAAAGACTTGGTTGTGGAGTCTTTATTGGAATCTTTACAATATAAACAGAATGCCCAGCCTGTTCCTCATTGCTGTTGCAGAATGATTTAATAAGTGAAGGGTGGGTTTGGGGGGGGGCCTAACTTGCCTCCCACTATGTTTGGAATTACACTCAACATTGTTGCATTAGTTGAGTACTGTCTGATGCATTATTCATTTGCCAATGATGTAAACATGTAGACCAGAATTACAGAGACTCAAACCCTCTAACACTCTCCATGTAATAATGATAATGGTGTTTATGAGTTTGGGACTCTTACTGTAAACAGCAATGACCGCCTCCTGGTATTTTAAAGCAGTCCCAGGTATAGAAAGGAAGAACTGAAAAAGAGATTGGTGCATATATAAATCTGTATTTTGTCATTATTGTTTATTATTTAGAGTAGCTGTATAAAGGTTGGCATTTTTAAAGGGCAGCCCATTTGCTTTTACCCTGACCTGTGTCACCTTGACTTCAATTTGATTTACGATAAATAAATACATTAAAAATAAACAAACTTTCAGTGTAACTAAGGAGAACGCATCTGTTCTTGTGTTAAAAAAGGCAGGGTGTGCTAGTAGGGGGGCAACTGTATTATACCTTAAATGTCCCCTGTACACAAATAAAACATCATGTGCTGTTTTAATATTTGCGGACATGCAATTTTTTAAAGACGACCAAAGATTGGGAGGAGTATGGTGACGCCATGCAAAGGGCAGACGTGTGAGAGGCAGCTCTGTGCACTTTGCTAAATTTTTTAATTATTTTCATGATATAATCTGGTGAAATTCGATACACCCAGTTACACATTTACTGTTTGAGGTAAACATGGCAAAGAAGTCAAAATCCTCAGGCTCTGGAGACATTAAAAGACACTTACGGGTTCAAGATGAAAGCCCAGAAAGGCCTGTGGACCGAGGACTTGATTTGGATGGCGCAGCGGGAGAAGGAATCCAGCGTCAACTGTCTAACATGTCGGTGATGTTGACGAAGGTACTTGCGGAATTGGAGGATCTCGCTGTAATACATCAATTGATTACAGCGATGAAAAAAAAAAATCTGAGCTATTCACAAGAGTGACAGATGTTGAAAAAAACAAATTGATTATTTGGAGTCATCAGAGAGGGAATTAGCCGCTAATCCACCCACGACCAAAGTTGATTTGGAACGTGTTCTTGAAAAGCTTGAAGATCTTGAGAATAGAAGCCGCAGGAATAACATTCGAATTGTTGGAACTCCTGAGCATGAGGAGGGCAGAGATGTGGTGAAATTCCTAGACAAGCTTTTCCTGAGTCTGCTCGACATAACAGGCCACAAGCTGGAAATCGAGTGATCTCACAGAGTCCCAGCTTGCAGATGTGCTGAAGGAGGAAGGCCCAGATCGATTCTGGCCAAATGTTTTAGATCATCCGATAAAGATCTCGTGTTGCACCAGGCGAGAAGCAAAGGAAAGCTTTCTTGGAAGAATTACAATATTTTCTTGTTCCCGGACTTTGCGAACTCGACAAGAGAGAAACGCGATCAGTTTAAGGAATGCAAGAAACTCTTACATCAGCGGAAGATCACTTTTGCTCTGATGTTTCCAGCCAGACTGAGAATAAACACCAAGGATGGCAGCAAAGTATTTACATGTCCCAATCAGGCAATGTCTTTTATTTAAACAATGGGTGAGTAACCATTGGGTGTTTTTCTTGTGAGTGGACTCTGGCTTTCGAAGGAAGCTGGGTGCCATTTTTGTTTCCTTTTGCGTTGGCTCCACCGAGCGGCTGGAGTTTGTTTTGTTTTGTGGATTAACACTTTTCCTTAAAGAAACTTTTGCATTGATGAAAGATCACTTTTACAATGAAGAGATGACCGCAAAATATCTACATGCCCACACAAAGGATGTCTTTTATAAAGTTGGTGGACTGTGTAAATCATGGGATATACTTTTATGCGCCCTCTGAGTGAATTGACTCTTGACCATCCGAGGAACCGGGATGTGTGTTTCGTTTCCTTTTGTGCTGATTCCGCCTAGCGGTTGGAGTTTGTTTTGTTAAATAACATTACTTTGGCACAGTTATGGATGAATCTGTCAGTTCCTTGTGCTTATGCCTCCTGTTGGCTGGAGTATGATTTGTGGAGTATTTTCATGGGACATTGGAATGATTATGTCATGTGCTGCACTCATCAGCTGGCTCACTGAAGATTCGTTTGTCTGACCGAGGAAACTGAATGGCTTTATATCGGCTGGAATTTGTTTTGTGAAGGAACACACCTTCAAGACAGTTCTATGAATGAGACTACAGGTTCTTTGTGTTTATTCTGCCTATTGGCTGGGGTTTGTTTTACAAAATATTTGATTTTATGTAATTTTGCCTTACAAATTTGTGAGGCAAAATTGAGCAATCCGATGGCAAAGTTGTCGCGGGGGCTCTCGTAGGCGTACATGGACTCTTTGAGTTTAAAGGGAATGACGCCGGTTGGCGCTTTCGTGCATGGGGTTAATGCGCATGTTTTTCTTTTTTCTGTTTGTTTTGTTCAGGGGGAAATTCGGAGTTTTATTGTTGCATTGATGTTGAAATGTGGTCTTCATAATTTTGTTTTTGGCACACAATTTATTTTTTCTATTATATCAAAATGTCGAATGTTGGTATGAGTGTACTATCTCTCTCCACATGGAATGTGAATGGGTTGGGGCACCTCATAAAAAGAAGGAAGATTATTTATTTTCTTAAACGTAAGAAATATGATATCTTTCCCCGCAGGAAGCTGAAAATTTGGGAAGATATGGGGTGGACATGTTTTCTTTAGTGTTGGCACAAGTAAGAGCAAGGGAGTCAATATATTGTAAATAAACATTTACAATTCACATTTCTCAAACAGTTTAATGATAAATTAGGAAGAGTCATTATTGTTTTAGCAGAAATTCAGGGGCAGAGTCTGATTTTGGCTAATATTTACGCACCTAATGCTGATGATCAGGGCTTTTTTATAGATCTTGAAGGGATGTTGCAAGCTGCTGGCACCCCTCATGATATCATTTTGGGAGGAGATTTCATCTTTTGATGGACTCAGTCCTTGATCATAGTGAAGCAAAAGTGTGTAAGCCCCCTAGAGCAACATTGACGCTTCACAGGATGTGTAAAAATCTTGGTCTTACAGATATTTGGAGACTTTTGAACCCATCTGGTAGAGACTATACATTTTTTTCATCAGTCCATAAGATTTATTCTAGAATAGATTTTTTTTTATTTCCAAATCCCTCATTTCATCTGTTGTTGATTGCTCAGTTGGAAATATCTTAGTCTCGGTTCACACCCTGGTGAGTTTAGAGGTGTTGCCACATACAGAGAAAAATAAATCATATAGTTGCTGCCTTAATGTGTCCCTTTTGCAAAATCCTGATTTCCAACAAATGTTAAAGACTGAAATCAGTGTTTATATGGAGACCAACTGGTCCTCAGTATCCTCTGTGGGCGTGGCTTGGGAGGCACTTAAGGCAGTTCTTAGGGGTCAGATCATACAGTATGCCTCCTTCATCAAAAAATCCAAAGCACGAGAACTCGTGGAGTTGGAAGGAAATATTAAAAGTGCAGAGGCAGAGCTGAAGCGCCATATGTCATCTGATGGCCTCAGAGAATTGACCTGATTGAAATATAGATATAATACTATTTTGTCGCAGAAAGTGGAGTTTTGGTTATTCAGGGCAGGACAGTCATACTTTGAGTTGGGGGACAAATCAGTGAAGCTTTTGGCTAGATATATAAAGCAGAGAGAGTCTTTTTCTACCATTCCCTCAGTGAAATCTGCTGGTGGTGAAATGTTTTTATTAAGTCCCTACCTACTGGCAAGGCTCTGGGGCCAGTAGAATTTTTTAGATCCTTTGCTACAGAACTGGTTCCACTTTTGTTAGAAGTTTATACTGAATCATTAAAGAATTGAAAGCTTTGGCCTGGGTAGCTCAGTGGTAAAGATGCTGGCTACCACCCCTGGAGTTCGCTAGTCCCAGGGCGTGCTGAGTGACTCCAGCCAGGTCTCCTAAGCAACCAAATTGGCCCGGTTGCTAGGGAGGGTAGAGTCACATGGGGTAACCTCCTCGTGATCGCTATAATGTGGTTCGTTCTCAGTGGGGTGCGTGGTGAGTTGAGGATGGTTGCCGCCGTGGATGGTGTGAAGCCTCCACACACGCTATGTCTCCATGGCAACGTGCTCAACAAGCCACATGATAAGATGCACGGGATGACGATCTCAGACGCGGAGGCAACTGGGATTCGTCCTCCACCACCCGGACTGAGGCGAATCACTACGCGACCATGAGGACTTAAAAGCACATTGGGAATTGGGCATTCCAAATTGGGAGAAAAAGGGGAAAAAGAAAAAAAAAAGAAAAAAAAAGAATGGAAAGCTTCCTCCAACCATGACACAAGCCCGCTCAGTCTGATTCTTAAAAAGGACAAAGATCCAAGCAAGTGTAAAAGTTACCGTCCAATCTCCCTGATCCAACTAGATGTAAAAATGTTGTCAAAAATTTTGGCTAACCGATTAAGTAAGGTTATGACATCTCTTATACATATAGATCAGGTGGGGTTTATTCGGGGCCGCAGCTCTTCTGATAACATTAGGTGTCTCATCAATATCATGTCTTCAGTAGCGAATGATCAGTCTCCAGTCACTGCCATCTCACTTGACCCCAAAAAGGCGTTTTATATGGTAGAATGGGATTATCTTTTTAAGATTTTGGAAATGTATGGGTTCGGGAGTACATTCATTGGTTGGATTAAGTTACTTTATAAACACCCTGTAGCAGCAGTACAAACAAATTGATTAATTTCAGATTATTTGGTTGCCCTCTTTCCCCATTATTGTTCTGTCTTGCCCTGGAACCATTAGCAGCCGCGATAAGAAAGGAGGATGATTTTCCAGGGGTGATTGCGGGAGGTGTGGCGCATAAGCTTCTGCTTTACGCAGATGATATTTTATTATTCGTCTCCGACCACACTAGATCTATGCCTTGCCTCCACAGAATTATTCATTCCTTTTCCAAGTTCTCAGGATACAAAGTCAATTGGTCTAAATCTGAAGCTTTGGCTTTGACAGCGTACTGTCCAGTAATGGCCTTCCAGCCAGGCGCCTTCCAGTAGCCCAAACAGGGCATTAAGTGTTTGGGAATTTTATTCCCAGCAAATTTGTCTGATTTAGTCAGAGTTAATTTTGATCCCTTAATAAAAAGGTTTTCGAATGTTGTGGACAGGTGGGCTTCATTACACTTATTTTATTTTATTTTGATTGGGAAGGTTAATGTAATTAAATGAATTGTATTCCAAAATTCAACTACCTGTTACAAAATCTCCCTATAGATGTCCCCCTCTCTTATTTCATGCAATTTGATAGCATAGCGAAGTCCTTCATTTGGAATGGTAAGCGTGACAGGTTAAATTTCAATAAGTTACATAGGCTGATTGACAAAGGTGGGTTAGGCCTACCCAAGATTTTGTTTTATTATTATGCATTCGGTCTCAGACATTTGGCTCATTGGTCACTTCCACCTGAGATAGCCCCTCCCTGATTTTGTATTGAAAAAGAAGCTCTTGCCCCTATCTCACCTCTGCATAGCCTTTCGATCAAACTAATCGGAGAAGTTAAGTCACACCCTGTTATTTTGCATTTACACTCGATATGGACAAAAGTGTCCAGAGTGTTTAATTCGGATATTTATTTAAACGTAGCCTCGAGCATATGGCAGAACCCTAAGCTATGCATTAATAAGTCCCCTTTCTGTTGGTCAGATTGGATTGCAAGGAGGGTTAATACACTCGGTGACCTATATGAGAGTGGACTATTGAGACCTTTTGAAAATTTGGTTCAAAATTTTGGGATTCCTAGATCTCAATTTTATAAGTATTTACAGCTGCGCCACCTACTCTGCACTGTTTTTGGGAGTGGCACGCAACCCCCTAGTGCGGCAGATACTCTGGGAGTGGTGATTACTGCTTTTGGAAAAGGTCATGAGGCATCAGTGTATTACTCCCTGCTAATTCAGAGTCTGGGGGACGAGCTTTAAATTCCCTCAAAAGATTATGGGAGGAAGATTTAAATTTGTTTTTGGAGGAGGGAGTGTGGGCTATGATTCTTAAAAACGTCAAGTCTGCATCTAGAGATGCAAGGGTGCGCCTTATGCAATTTAAGATTCTACATAGATTTTATTGGACCCCTTCTAAATTGTATAGGCTTGGTCTTAAGGACACACCCACCTGCTGGCGATGCCATTTAGAAGACACCACCCATGTTTTTGGGGGGTGTCGTAAGATACAGGAGTACTGGTTGAGGGTCCAAAATTTTATGGCCGATGTATTGGGTACTCAGATCTCCTTTTGCCCCAGGCTCTGTATTTTGGGTGATGGGGCAGTCATTGATGTAGGAGATAAGCACATGAAGAATTGGATCCTGGCCGGTGTTATGGTGGGCAGACAGGTTATCCTTAGAAGATGGAAGTCAGCAGGAGCCCCCTCGTTTCGTGAGTGGTGCGAGGAGATGGGCAGGGTGGCAGATTGGGAAGAGTTGTCATATAGAAGGCTAGGCAACATGGATATGTTCATCAGGAGGTGGGGCAGCTCTTTGGCCTATTTGGAGGGCTCTCAGGGAGGGGCAGTGGAGGGAGACGTGTTGTTTTAAATGTGTATGTTGTAGCCTTTTTGTTTTTGAACATATACTTTTTTAAAATATATTTCTAAATATTTGTTCTGTTTTATTTTTGTTTGTGTGTCTTTGTCAATTGTATTTGACCACTGGGGTATCTGTTTGTGTTGGGTGGTGGGGTGGGGTGGGGTGGTTAATGTTCGGGAGGAGGGGTTGTAAACAATATAATGTGATTCCAAATATTCTGTTATTTTATATATGTGTGTGTATATATATATATATATATATATATATATTATATGGAGTAAACATTTTTAAATATATAAACAAACAGGCTCATGACAAATGTTTTAATTAGTCAATACACCCTAATGTTATAGTTTTACCCACAAACTTTAAGCCATGTTGCCATGCTGTTCTTTAGAATGACTTATGCAGAAAAATGATTGGATATATATATATATATTTATATTTTTTATTTATTTTTTAATCATTATTATGTCTGTCAGCTTTCCTCATTGAGCGTACTTGGTGTGTGCCAATTATAAGAGAATGATGTTGCTAATATTAAGCTCAATTCTCCAGTACTGAGCACATGTGTGCCTCTTCCTTGTGACTGGTGTGCCGTGTGTTAAGTACTTGACTGATACTGTAAATGGTGTTCATAAAGAGGATGTTAAGTTTGCTATCTACCCTGTAAAATATAAACTATATAAAAGAGAAGCAGCAGGACCAACTCTGAAGCTTTGTTCACTCTCTCTTGGTTAATTGCGTGTTTGCTTTTTATTCTTGCACCAGAACCCAACAGTACCAATATTAATCTGTATATATTATTAGGCTGAAGTGCATTGATGTGGTGATCTTAGTGTATAAGAGCCTTTCTCACGTGAGGTAAGGCATTTATTTGGGCTTTAGTGGGGTGGTTTATAAGGGTTTCAGTTTTATTTTTTTAAGTGTATTCATAATAAATTTGCCATTGCAGGTGTGGTATGGCCCTGTATAACGCCAACTGCTATTTCTTTATACCTGTTTCTATACATCTGTTCCTACATGCTGTTCATCAGAGTCGCTTCATTGTTTGTTTTGCCAAACTTGTTGCACTACATGTGTCCTGTTTCTGCATTGTACAGTGCAAAACATTACATTAAAGACAATGGGAAAAAATGCCTAATTATAAATAACATAAGTGTGTACTGTATGTTGTTCCAGAAATGAAAACCAGACAGATACACATACATAAAAAAATGCAGTTGCATTGAACACTTGGACACCAGTGATGTTTTATCACAGTGTGTGGACTTTTTAGACGATCTCTTATGAACCATAAATTAATATTTAATTAAATTAAACTTTATCCTGCTAAATATTATTATGCAGTCATAATGCATTGATGTTTTGTTTAAATATAATTTGTTTGGTCTATTTATTATGATGTGGGGTCACTGAAATCTCAGTAGGATGGAAAATGAGAATTCCTCTCTTACCATTCTACCACTCCAATTTAGGGGGGCCACTAGGGGGGCAGGCCTAGTGACGTGGGGGCACTGCTGCCATTATCAATAAAAATATACATAAGCATCTCTTGTTAATGAAATTATATTATTATAGAACAAATAGTGCTGTGTCTCGTAAATAATGCACAATATATAATAAGCCTAACTGACATAAAAAGGTGTATTTGCACTAAAATGAACGACAATTATTTTATTTCAATGCTGAATTTTTTTATTTTATTTAAACTGGATTACGGGTGGTAGTGAATGCAAGTCTCATAAAGCATTTAAAGAACACAATTCAGAGAATATTTAAAGGATTAGTTCACCCGAAAATTCAGTCATTGTTTACTCAACTCCTGTGTTGTTATAACCCTATATGATTTTCTTTCTTTTTCTTAACACAAAGGGAGTAATTGTGAACAAATTTTGTGCTCAGTGATCTCATACAATGGCAGTTTATAATGACCACTTCTTCAAGTTTCAAAAGAATGCAAAAGTATATAAAGTCAAAAGTCTAATAAATTATTCCATGAGACTCATGATTGTTATGAAAGCATGTGATAATGTTTAGTGAGAAACAAACCAAAATCTGATGTAATAATTAGTGAAAATGTTCACTGACCATTGATCTCCTGTTCATGATTGGGCACGAGAGAAACAGTTCACGTATCCCTCTTGCGACATTGGGGCGTTCAAGCGAAAACTATTTGTTTGTCTAAAAACATGTCCGCCACAACGATAGTGACAACAGAACACAACACAGCTGTACACAAAACAGAGAACAGAACTTAACATGTCTGAAGAGTTTGTAGTCGAAGAATTAATGCACTTCTATGCCCAGCCTTATTTTTTTGAAGGGAGTACTTGGAAATCAAACAAAAACATAGAGGAGGCTACAGGCAGCCACTGACGGTAAACGACACACGATAAAAAGTATCTTTTCTATGTTAATCAGAGTTTTTGTCCTAACCAGCAGTGATGTGCAATGGAACATCAATTGTTTGTTTTCTATTTTTGGCATTGCATGGGTAATTTCATTCGCTGTTAACTGGCACCGGTCCAAAAACTAAAAACTAAATAAAATAAGGCTGGGCGTAAAAATGCATCAGTTCTTTGACTACAAACTCTTCAAACATGTTTAGTAAGTTCTGTTCTCTGTTTGTGTGCAGCTGTGTTGTGTTCTGTTGTCACTATCGCTGTGGCAGACATGTTTTTAGATAAACAAAACAAGTTTTCACTTGAATGCTCCAATGTCGCGAGGGGGCTGCATGAACTATTAATCTTGTGCCCTATTATGAACGTGCACAGGAGATCAACGGTCAGTGAACATTTTCATTAAATAATACATTAGATTTCGGTTTGTTTCTCACCAAATTTTATCTTATGCTTTCATAACAATCTTGAGTCTCATGAAATAACTTATTAGACTTCTGAATTATACTTTTGCATTCTTTTGAAGCTTGAAGAGGTGGTCACAATAAACTGCCATTTTATGACCATTTTATCACTGAGCACACATTTTTCACAATTTCTCCCTTTGTGTTAAGAAAAAGAGAGAAAGTCATATAGGGTTATAACAACACAGGGTGAGTAAACAATGACTGAATTTTAATTTTTGGGTGAACTATCCCTTTACACCAATATTTATGTAGTGTGGCTGCTTCACAGAGACATAGTACACTTCCAAAGTGATAACAGAATGAATAGTGCTGTGTCTCGTAAATAATGCACAACATATAATAAGCCTAACTGACATAAAAAGGTGAAATGAATGAAAATTATTTTATTTAAATGCTCTTATTTTTTTTTATTTATTTTTTTTTAAACTAGACTGCGGGTGTTTAGTGAATGTAACTTTTAGTGTTAAAATGCAGCATGCAAACGTTTAGTGAATTTGTCCTGTACTCCCATATTATAAATAAATAAACCCTAAAGCTTTTTACTAATTCAAAGAAAGTCTCAAAAGCATTTAAAGGACAAAATTCATAGCAATTTTAAGCATATATATATGCAGTGCAGCTGCTTCACATAGATATAGTACAATTCTGTTGCGTTCCATTCAAGTCGGATGTGGGATATTCCTACTTAACATCTCCGATCTCCGACCATAAATGCATTCCATTGCCAGATGCTCGGAAGATGACATTTAAGGAAACAAAACTGTAATGCTGCTGTCAGCTTAGCAGGTGTTTGACCGTCACCAGAGATGTCTCCTAGCAACCCAACTGATAAACAATGCTGCAGCGCTAGCATTTGTGCTACAGGTGTACAATTATAAAAAGATAGTAGAATTTATCATGTTTTGAACACCTGTCTCTGCTAACATTTGTTCCCTATCTGTCACTCACTCGACATTGTGTCGATGTAGTGACACTAGGGGTCACTCTTGGGAGCCCGAGACACCTCTGGTCTTTGATAAAAGGCCAATGAAAATTGGCGAGTGGTATTTGCATGCCACTCCCCCGAACATACGGGTATAAAAGGAGCTGGTATGCAACCACTCATCCAGATATTCTCTTCGGAGCCGAACGGTCATGCTCACTGAGCTGAATTCTCACGACTGTTCATTCACCTCTGCTGGATCTTACGGCGCATTTCAGCGGCTTCTCCCTCCTCTGCACTGGTGCACTGCAGAGAACGCCCCTGGGCAGAAAAAAGAGAGTATATTTTCCTGAAAGAGTATATTTCTCTAAAAGAGCGGCACACACGGAATGTCTTTTTAAAGACGCGTCTTTTTAAAGATGACTTTCCGATTGTGTGTTATTCCTGGTTGCGGTCGTTACCTCTCAACTTCAGATGGTCACGATCGCTGTCTTTCATGTCTGGGTGCGACAAGCAAGCCACCCCAGCGGCTCCCCGCCTCGGTCCTTCTACCTACGGGTTTGAGGACAGCGCGGCAAGCACTGGGGGCAATATGGGGACCCCAATGGGACCGCCTCCACCAGGTATCCCCCTGCGGACCTCCCATTCCCCAGCATGTTCATCTGCCCCGATCGGGCTTCCGGAAGAGTCCGCCGGCTCGTCTCACGGCAAGTTCGACCTCTTGTTCGGAGCCTACGAAGCTGATGAGCTCTCGAGCGCAGAATCGGAGAGTGGGCTTGTCCAGTTGGACGCAGAAGCCTTAGCTGGGCTCCCCCCTTCAGGGACGATTGCCCAGTCACAGGCTGATGCAGAGATGACGGACATGCTTTCCCGGGTGGCCGTGAGCGTCGGGCAAGAGTGGAACCCTCCACTCTCCCCTGAACCCTCGCAGCTCGATGATTTGTTCCTGGACTTGCGGCGCCGCTCAAAGCAGCCGCGCCCCGCTTCAGTGCCTTTCTTCCCGGAAGTACACGAGGAGCTGACAAAATCGTGGGAGGCACCTTTTACTGCCCGGTCCCAATTTCTCAGTTCCCCCGCCCTCACTACCCTTGATGGCAGGGTGGCCAGGGGCTATAAGGCAATTCCCCCGGTGGATAAGGTGCTCGCGGTGCACCTATGCCCGCAGAGTGCTGCCACCTGGTGCGGACACCCAAAGCTCCCGTCCAAGCCCTGTAGGTTCACATCATTCCTGACGGACAAAGCCTACAGCACTGCTGGACAAGCCACCTCTGCCCTGCATGCCATGGCTCTCCTGCAGGTCCACCAAGCCAAGGCGCTAAAAGAACTGCACAAGGATAGTTCTGCCCCAGATCTGATGCAGGAACTGTGCTCGGAGCGACGAAGGTCACGGCGGGGTCCTGGCCTACGCAAATATGCGTTTCCCCCAGTGAGCCTACTCGCACAGACTCTGGGGTGCTTAAGGCACTCTCCTTGAAGACTGCCCTCCTGACTGCGCTTACTTCCATCAAGAGGGTAGGAGACCTGCAAGGGTTCTCTGTCAGCGAAACGTGCCTGGAGTTTGGTCCAGGCTACTCTCATGTGATCTTGAGACCCCGACCGGGCTATGTGCCCAAGGTTCCCACGACCCCTTTTAGGGACCAGGTGGTGAACCTGCGAGCGCTGCCCCAGGAGGAGGCAGACCCAGCCCTGTCGTTACTGTGTCTGGTGCGCGCTTTATGCATCTATTTGGATCGTACACAGATCTTTAGGATCTCTGAGCAGCTCTTTGTCTGCTTTGGTGCACAGCGGAAAGGAAGCGCTGTCTCCAAGCAGAGGATAGCCCACTGGCTCATTGACGCCATAGCTATGGCATATCACGCATAGGCTACGAGCCCATTCTTCCAGGGGTGTAGCGGCCTCCTGGGCCCTGGCCAGGGGTGCCTCTCTAACAGACATTTGCAGAGCAGTGGGCTGGGCAACACCCAACACCTTTGCAAGGTTCTACAACCTCCGGGTGGAACCGGTTTCATCCCAGGTATTGGCACGCAATACAGGCGGATAAGCCCAGGATAGCCGGCTGGGTGTATCGCTTGGACATAATGCCTTTCACCTCCTCTGAGCTGAAGACCTGTGCCATTAATTCCCAGTAGTGTTCACAAACTATGTTCCCTGGTTGACTTCCTCCGAGCCCTGTGGCAGTCGAGTTTTCGGAGAGACTCGCTGCCGGCCCAGTACACGTGCTAACTAAGAGCACTGTTCTGGGGTAGGTGCTCCGTATGTGGCAGTTCCCTGTAAGGTAACCCCATGCGATGTATATCTTCCGCTAATTCATTTCCCTGTTGGCAAACTGTGTCTTCCTTGGGCAGAGCCCCCTCTGCCACAGTCTCCACATTTGTAGTAACTCCTCCCCCGTTGGGTAGGATCTACCATGAGACTTCTCCACATGGTCGGCAAGACCATGTGACGTATTTTCTACTTAAATATCCCCCCCTCTCTTTGGGCGACTGTATGTTTCTGATGTCAATAAGACATTCTACATATGTCTTTAAGACGTTTATGATTTAGAATGTTTGTAAATCTGATCTTTTTAAGATGTTTAGCAGATGTTAATTAGATTGTGATGCTTTCCTGATGAAAAGATCTAAAGCAGACATCTCGGAGATGTACGTGTGCTATCTGGGCTTTCTGGGCGCCAACATGTTTGTGTGATGTTCATGCACCTGCATCTCGGCGAAATTGGAGTTTAAAATTTCCACATGACTTTCCGAGTTCGAATTCTGACTTCAAATAGTGTTCCATTGCACTTTTCCTAGTAGAAAGTTGGAAAATCCGACTCTCCGAGTTGAATGGAACGCAGCATTTCAAATGAGAATTTTTTTTTAGCATATTAGCATAATTTAGTTTTTAAAAAATGTAACATTATTTTACAAATAGGACATTCACGTAATATTTGTGGTACAGTGATGGAATCAGATTGTAATACTATGGTATTTTGATATATGCCATGATGCTGAATGTTACTCTTCCATATTCATATGCCAAAAATGGTAATGCTATGGAATATTTCCAAAATAAACATGGCAGTTTTTGTTAGTGGCATCTATAAATTGACAGAGCAGGCAGTTAACCGAGTGATATGATGAATGCCTTATCTGAAGTATAATGTATCTGCCTGCTTCTGTGACTGTGTGATAAGCTAAAGTTTTGTGAAAGCTAAAGTATCCAACAAATACTACTTTAGTCTTGTTTTCATTTATACATATTCAAAAACGACCAATCCCAAAAGGCAAAATCATTCAATATACAGTAAACATTCCAAATTTGGGTGACGTTTTTGTTTGCATATCACTTGAGTATCCTGATAACGCAACACCAGCCTTGTGTTCATTCATACATATTCAAAAATCACCAGTCCCCAAAGGTAAAATCAGTCATTGTAAGCATTCCAAATATGGAGTAATATCCATGGTGCATATTTTTGAATCAGGAATTGGAGCCATGCTTGTATTTGCCTTGTTTATGTGATGCTTAGCTAACAGAGTATATAGCCGAGAGGGATGACTGGCTTACAACCAAACTGGCGCGATGGTAACCACAGCTCCTGTGAGTGAGCTCACAAAGAGGAAAACCTGATTCTGTCTCCACTGGTCTGGCTATAAAGTGCCAAGTAGTTGGATAAGACCCAAGTGGTTGCTAACAAGGTGGGCCAACTCCAATGAGGAAAACATAGGGATCTTCATATCACCTGCCCTAAAGACAACAGGCAGCCGTTAAAGCCATCAGGGAAGGACTTCCTACCACCTACACCTTTCCATTGCCAAAGTAGAGAAGAAATCTCCCACAGCGAAAGATTCTTCTTCTGTTAGGCTAGGTACAGCCTCAACACAGCAGCTACATTGGCTGATTATACAAACGAGCTGTGGGAATATTACCTAAAGAGTATGATAAAGTTCACCCAAAAAAGATATCTCTCTCATTTTTTACTCACCCTTATGCCCAACTCAAACTCATGTGACTTTATTTCTTCTGCGGAACACAAACAAAGATATTTTAGTGGATATGCTATGATGTCTGTTTGTCTAAACAATGCAAGTGAGTGGTGACCAGACTTCCAAGCTCCAAAAAGGACATGAAGGCAACATTAAAGTAATCCACATGACTCCAGTGGTTTAATCCATGTTTTCTAAAGCAATCCAATTGATTTTGGGTTAGAACAGACCAAAATATAACTCCTTTCTCACTATAAATCTTGACATCAGCAGTCTTCTTGGCAATTATGATTTCAAGCTCAATTATACTTCTTAGCCCTCTGTGCATGTGTCAAGCACTAAGAAGTGTAATTGAGCTTGAAATTGTAGTCGTGCCTAGAGAATGGCAAGGTGTACAGTGAAAAGGAGTAACATTTTGGTCTGTTCTAACCCAAAGTGTGGTCACCATTCTCTTGCATTGCAAGGGTGAGTAAATGATGAGATAATTATCATTTTTGGGTGAACACTTAAGACATCTGAGAACCACATCTATTCTCAGACGTGCATAAAAACATAAACTAAGCATGAAAAGTGTGTCAGAAAGGTATACCTGACATTCAAGAAAGATGCAGTTACTGCACAAATTAATGAAAAACACAAATGGTCCATACTTCTATTGTCTTATGTATTGCACAAATCCCATTTAGTCTAACTACCAACTTCTTATGATATCTATATCTTCATTTATTTGACTTGCACTTTGCATGCACAATTTTGCTATTCTATGGCTTCAGAAAACTTGGAACATATAGCATACAAGCCATGTGCACCATGTTTAGGATACTTCTGTAATGTTTAATGTGTGTGTTCATGTATTTCATGTATTTTATTTTGGAAGTTTATTTCCTGTTTCATGTCATGTGTCCCTAGTCATGTGATGTCCTGTTTTCCCTCCATGTTCATGTGTCTTGTTTTCATTGGTTCATTGTCTTGTTATCCTGTTATCAGTTCTGTTTTTTCATTGGTTATCTTTGACATGTGTTCTTCCATGTTCATGTATTTATACCCTCATGTTTTCCATTGTCCTTTGTGAGGTATTGTGTGTTTGGTAACGTTGTTAGTTTGAAGTCAAGCCAAGTTTGAAGTCAAGTTTTAAGTCAAGTCAAATTCATGTTTATGTTTCACATTTGTAGTTAGGGTTTTTTGGTTTTCACATTTATTAATAAATTGCACTTGGGTTCTTCATTTCATCGTCATCGTCTTCGTCATTGCCAGCAGCAGCATCGTTACAGAAATACCTCACCGAACAACGAACCCAGCAATTTAGCTCCTGTGCCTACGTCAGGGGAATCATCCCCTGGAGGATTACGTGGAGGACTTTTGTGCTCTGGCCTGCCAGGTGGACTTTAATGAGGTTGCCCTCAAATACTGTTTCCGATTTGGACTGAATGAGCCCATCTCTTTTCTGATACCAGGCGGTCAGAGTACCCTCAGCCTGGCTCAATATATCGACCTCGCCCTGCAGATTATTGGTTCCATGTTCACTGTGGGGGTGGCGAATGCCGAGCCAGAGTTCCACGACATGGCCGCCGAGCCAGAGTTCCACGACATGGTCGCTGAGCTAGCGCCATCTTTAGCCATGCCTCAGCCTGCTCCGTGCCATGTCACAGCAACGCCTCAGCCTGTTC
This sequence comes from Myxocyprinus asiaticus, assembly GCF_019703515.2. Classification (NCBI taxonomy): domain Eukaryota; kingdom Metazoa; phylum Chordata; class Actinopteri; order Cypriniformes; family Catostomidae; genus Myxocyprinus; species Myxocyprinus asiaticus. The sequence continues at coordinate 10,304,524 of NC_059360.1, read as the reverse complement.
CGTGCCATGTCACAGCAACGCCTCAGCATGCTCTGTGCCTTCTCACAGCCAGGCCCGAGTCAGCTCCGTGCCTTGTCACAGCCAGGCCCGAGTCAGCTCCGTGCCTTGTCACAGCCAGGCCCGAGTCAGCTCCGTGCCTTGTCACAGCCAGGCCCGAGTCAGCTCCGTGCCTTGTCACAGCCAGGCCCGAGTCAGCTCCGTGCCTTGTCACAGCCAGGCCCGAGTCAGCTCCGTGCCTTGTCACAGCCAGGCCCGAGTCAGCTCCGTGCCTTGTCACAGCCAGGCCCGAGTCAGCTCCGTGCCTTGTCACAGCCAGGCCCGAGTCAGCTCCGTGCCTTGTCACAGTCACGCCTGAGTCTGCTCTATGCCATGTCATGGCCACATCTGAGCTATTGGACCTGGAAGTGGTTCCCGCCATTGTACCACCCTATGGATGTTTCTTCATGATCAGGCAAGGGGAACTTTTGACTCTCCAAACCTGCCTAGACCCTCTGAGCCCTGGACTCCGCCTTGGCCTGTTGATCCCTCATCAACACCTCGGCTCTACGTTCCCTCGGCTCCACTGTGGTCCTTCAGCCTGTTGGCATTACCGGGGTCCCTCGTACCTCCAGCTCCTCTTTGGTCAGTCAGTCACCTGGCTCCGCCTTGGCTCTCCGATCCTCTGGCTACACCTCGTCCCTCCGATCTGTCAGCTCTACTGGGGACCTCCTTCCCTACGGCTCCACCTTGGTCCTCAGTCCCACCGGCTCCACCTTGCTCCTCCAAGCCTCCAGTGCCGCATTGGTCCTCCCTGCCATTGGCTCCACCCTGGCCCTTCAAGTTTTCGGCTACTCTCTGGGTACCAAGTTCCATGGTGTCGCCCTTCAAGTCTCTCACGGCTCTGCTTTCCATGGCTCCGCCCCTCAAGTCTCTCAGGGCCCCACCTTCCATTGACTCTGCCCTGGTCCCATGCCCCACACCCTGTCTTGCCAGGCCAAGCCCCACACCTCAAGACCCCCCCCCCCCAGCTCCCTAAAGAACTTTGGAACTATGTAATGTTTAATGTGTGTTCATGTATTGGGGCATCAGGAGCCACCCCTAGTAGGGGGATATGTAACGTTTAATGTGTGTTTTCATGTATTTCATGTCTTCTATTTTGGAAGTTTATTTCATGTTTCATGTCATGTGTCCCTAGTCATGTGATGTCCTGTTTTCCCTCCATGTTCATGTGTCTTGTTTTCATTGGTTCATTCTTTTGTTATCCTGTTATCAGTTCTGTTTGTTCATTGGTTATCTTTGTCATGTGTTCTTCCATGTCCATGTTTTATACCCTCATGTTTTCCATTGTCCTTTTGTGAGGTATTGTGTGTTTGGTAACGTTGTTAGTTTATGTCAAGCCATGTTTATGTCAAGTCAAGTTCATGTTTATGTTTCACGTTTGCAGTTAGGGTTTTTTGGTTTTCACATTTATTAGTAAATTGGGTTCTTCATTTCATCATCATCGTCTTCGTCATTGCCAGCAGCAGCATCGTTACAACTTCCATGGTGCTTTTTTCATTATGAAGCTTGAAAGTCCCAGTACTCTTTTACTTTCATTATATGAAAAAGAGTGTTTAGGATATTCTTCAATAATTCACCTTTTGTGTTCCATGGAAGAAAGAATGTCCCACAGGAACAGCATGGGGGTGAGAGAATGACAGACATTTACACAAATACTATGTTCCATTCAGCTTAGAAAGTCTGACTCCAAACTTGGAAACTAAATCTACCAAGAAGTAAGTGTAAAGTGTGATGTCACACAAACATGGCAACACCCAGGAGCACTGTTAATGGTAAACATTCACTTTTAAGCATAAAATGCATCAAGGAGTCAAATTACTCACATTACACAAACATGTCTAGCAAAGACAGGTGTGTAAACCATGCCTAAAGATATTTTCTGTTAATAAACATATACCTGAAAAACAAATGCAAGCATTGCTTACATCATCTTCAGAGAATCAAAAAACAGAACACTATATATTCTGACAAACATTCTGCAACTCATGCTGGTTTATTTTCACCTTTCAATAAGTACATATCTTGAAAAAATTGAGAGTTTATCACAAGGTCATGTTGATGTGTCTGGCAAACACTGTAGTATAAGTCATATGAATGAAGTGATCAGAATTTCACTGGTAGAGAGGTCACTGCTTTCAGCTCACAGTGATTGGCTGCCGCCTGGCATTTTTGCTCCTTATTTGCATATAGTTAAGCAGGCGTTTTCAATTATATTCTATCGGGAGACGAGCAACGCTCTCAAGGGGTATTGTGGGATTCACAGTGGAGCGGAGTTAATGTTGAGATGAAAGCATCAACAAATTTAGAAATGCTCAACTTTATGTAAATAAAGACCCAAAAAAAAAAAAAAAATGCCAGGCGGCAGTCAATACTATGAGCTGAAAGCAGCAATGTCTGTCTTAAATGCTTCAAAATCTGACAATAATGCTGCTCTTCTTGCTGATTCAGTTTCAGCTCAAACTACATTGTTATGTCTAATTCATACTTCAAACGGACTTCAAATGAAGATTGCACTCATTCATTGTGACAATGATGTGGCTAAGTAAGCAAAAGTTGTATAAATCAACCCCTTTTATATACTGTGGGCATTCTGGAATGAAGTTTGCATTCAACTGTAATTGTGCACACATATGATTTTATTGTCCGTGTCCTGAAAACAACTATAGACAATACACACTCACTTTACATATTGCAAACATGCTACAAAGTGGCAGCTCTCGAGCACTGTGAGCGGCTTTGAGCGGATTTCTTCTGCTCCAGTGGATACGTACCATTAGCGCTCATGAGTGAGGAAAGAAGCGATGACTTTTGAACTTGAGCATTGGAGGTAAGCGCACACACGAGCAAATATTTGAGCGAAGCAGCAACTAGCTCCACGCCACTCACATGCTCTGGGCATATGTTGCTTTGTAAAAGCATTTGACAGTTGTGTCTTGCATTGATTTGTGAAGAAGAAAGAACCCATAACAAGCCATTTCCGGACTTTGACCTCCTGCACCAGTGCTCATTATGTTGATTGTGATCGACAGATCGATCGCAATAAAAACACATCAATCTCATTAACAGGTCAAAAGGGAAAGGGATTAGAAAGAGAAACTTCACAAATAACGAGAATTAGAAAGATCACTTTTTATTTCCAAACTTCCTAATTCAAAACTTGAATACTTGATACTACTGTTAGAAACTTTAAGCACTGTTTTCTTAGTTTGGTTCTTTGTTCTTACCTAAATATAATTTAGTTGGTGTTAGTTTTGGTATTGGGAAGCGTCAAATTCCACTGGTATTAGTACCGACTGCTGAAATGTTGGTATTGTGACAACACTGCCTAAATGTAGATTTAAATTATGCATGATAGTTCTTACTATAATAGCATTATGAAAAAGTAGATCTCATGCCATAGAAGTGTGAGCACCCATGTCCTACATGGTAGCTGGTGAGCTACTGGAAAAAAAAAAGAATTTGTGTTTCGAGATGCAAAGTTTGACACCAGGGAACCAAATTGAAATGAAAAAAATAGAGCTTTGAGAAAGTAGACTGCCTGTCACCCTTTTTCTAATTATAACACCTATTAAAACTATCATCCAAAGGCCTTGACATAAATATGGGAACATTCTGCTGTATAATGTTAATCACAGCCACAGTCTACTTTCTCCACCATTTGCTTATCCCTTTTACCAACCAAATGATTCATCAACCCACTTTTGATTTTGTTTTAATTTCTTTTCTATCATCTTTTTAAAGCAGCTGTTTTTCTTAGATTCCATGACTTAATTTGCTGCTGAACTGAGAGTAGTCCTCTGTCTACCTCTCTTTTTCTCCTTCGCTTCCTCTACTTATTCAGATGAGCACACTTTCATTTTTTTAAACTGACTGCACTCTGCTCAGAAAGAGCGCTACCATCCAAGATAAGCACGCTTGAAGTGGCAAATTAGATTACCCTGGACCTTTACTGATGGACAGAAACAAACAACATGTGTGGCCTCCGCAGAACCTTGCATTTTATAAGAGACCCTCCAGTGAGAAAATGTTGATCCATGGCAGGATGCATAAAAAACATTGCTCAATGGCCACCTGACACTGCAAGAAATAAATTTTGATTAGACGAAAAGATTCAATAGGTTGGATCAATAATACATAATGAATGAGGGTCATCAGAGCTAGCACTTTGTTAACACTATCATGATCCACATTGAATGTAAATAATGTTAATGTAATGGATTGTCTTATCAGTTTGCAAGTGATTTAAGGGCTACAAGCTACAGAGTCACTATTTATGATAGATAAAACATGATATGACATTTGAGAGGTTGTTGTGAATATTCTCTTCCTGGTATTCATGTGCATACTGTTTCAAAAGTTTATCTTTTATTGTACTTCCATTGAAAATGACTTGCTCTTCTGTGAATTATTATTATTATTATTTATTTTTTTTTCTGTAGCAATATTTTTTATTTTTTTTTGCCATAAATGCTGTAATAAAGCTTAACTTGTTTTGAACCTGGAATATTCCTCTACCTCCAAAAATACATGATCACATGGGAAGTCGACATGTTGTTACCTAATGTTCCAGTACCCTGACCAAGTTACTGACAAGCTGTATCTTCCATAAAAAATATTTGGAACAGTTCAAGAGTATTTACCTTCTCCTGTGGTGTGACCGATAGTGTGTTGCAATAGCAGCACCAAACACCAAGGTTCTACTGACGGTTAGGTGTAGGGTTTGGGTGTTGGGGTAGAGTTCATAAAATATGCACTCATCTTCACTGTATTACATTCTTTGCAACTAATAACAAATCACTCTAAAACTTGCTTTTGGCACCTCCTGTGGACATTTCACACAAAAAACGTGAAGGAGCCTTACTACCACGGGGAGTACCGCTGCGTAAAACCTTTAAATTCTCACACGTGAGACATGTTCGCAAAATCACCGCCATGAGGTGCAAAGGGACACTTTTGTCACCATCATTTAGTAGTATGAAGAAAGTGAGAGCTATTATGATTAAATTGTTAATATTATTATTAGGGTTTCAAAAACTGAAACCCTATTGCATTTGTAAGGATTATTATTATTATTATTTTTCTGGCCTAAAACTGACCTAGGTTGATTGCCCGATCAGAACTTAACCAGTGAAGAGAGATATTTCAATAATTATCAAAAAAAGTTTGAACTTTTGATTTATCGTTGCAAAGGTACACAAAACGTACAAAGTGGCTGTGGCCTCTTTTACTCAAACGGTTATAACTCTTGAATGGAACAAGATATCATCACCAAATTTGGGACACTTATGTAGGAGGTCAGTCTGAGGACACCCCAAACAACTGCACACCTCTGCCTCTTGGTGGCACTAAAAAAATTAGGAATGTAACAAATGCCATATCTCTTTATCATTGTTTTAGGTGCTAACAATCTGTTTTATTAATACTTAATATCTGTTGCATATGTACTTAAAGGACCTTAATAGCTTTAACCCTGTTAATTGTTGCTTGCAGCTATATTTTGTATTGAATTTTGTATTTTATTTTGATGTGTAGAAAGCAATTTAACAATGCAAAATTAATGGCAGCATTAAAGTTATAACTTAGTTAGCTCATGAATTGATATACAGAAAAACACATCAAAACTGTTGATTCATAGATTTTAGGTATTTAATTATCTTCATATATTTCATAAAATCTTCATAAAATACATTGTGAACATTCATAATTTTATTTGTTAGACCTAATGAAAAAACAACAACAATGCATTTAATTAATAGTGTTAACCAGTGTTATAATTGACCCAGCTAGTCGGCAGTGTTAGACTAAATGTGTTAGACCCCCTCATAAGCGTAATGATATATATATATATATATATATATATATATATATATATATATATATATATATATATATACAGTATGTGTGTGCTTATTTTGTTGTTTTTAAATAATATTCTTTAAAGTTACAGCTGTTGGTGTGGAGTAGTTAAAAACTACTAAAAACTAAAGTTCTTTGAAAGGCATATGTGACTGATAACTTAAGGCAGGGGTCGGGAACCTATGGCTCGCGAGCCACAAGTGGCTCATTTCTTGTCATATGTCACTCTGAGACATCTTACAGGCGGGTGACCTGTAAGACGTCTCGGAGTGACACATGACAAGAAATGCTGTTAGTCACAAAGATGCGCTTGAAGAAACACACTTTATTATATTTTTAAGAACAGACAAAAGAAAAGCCGTCAGTACTTGTGTCTGATTCGCTGTTTGTTTAGAGGCGTGCAGCAGGACCCTGTCTAGTGAAACAAGTGCATGTAAAGAGTTATCACTCCTTTTTCTCTGTTTCATTCAACTGAAAACTGTTTGCAAGAATAAAGTAGTCTATGAGAATGCTGCAAATGATCTCCGATCATCTCGTGAGGTGCTGTGAGTTTAGTTTGCTTTATTTCCACAGAAAAGTTCGCTCTTACACATTGTGAACGCAACTCTGCAGGTTCAGTAATATATATATATATTTGTATTAAAGAAACAAAGATGAAAGTGATTAAATCATAAAGTAATACAAGACACGTTCACCTTGAACCTAAAATTGAGTTCTTTTTTATTTTCTTTAGGCAGCATGAACTGTATTACCAAAACGTAATACAAACACATTAGATAAGAACACACATTTGGCAGCATTTTTTGGGAACACAAGGGAATTTATTAGGCTTATTTATTATGATGATTATTATAATTATCTTTACATTTATAATTGTCTTTAGTTCTTATTATAGGCTATTAGTAATTTTTCATCTGATGTCATTGACGGATGCTTGTGTGTTAGCAAACGGGGCCGCTGGAGACGGTAAATGTTTGGATTTGGGGAGATGGTTATATATAAGATTTTTTTAATCACTTCTTTATTTTAAGTGCAATTTGAATTTAGAAATATATTTTACATTTTTTGTGTTTCAATAAATTAATTTTTAAAGCAAAATCAATAAAGCAAGCCTTGGTAGGGGGGCTATAATCGGATATCCTGATATTTTAAAGGCAATTATCGTTAAAATATTTTTTACATATCGCCCAGCCCAAAAGGTAAGTGAACTTTTTCATGAACAATTGTAAAATGAAGTAATTTTACACATGTGCTCAATTCCATATTGCAATGTTACCTATTAATTTTTGCATATTTGTTTGTTTTTGTGTTTTTGAGTGTAGTCTATGGGCAATATAAACATTTAATTTTATTGAAAAACTATGGCTCTTTCGAAAAAATGCATCAACCAAAAAAACAAAAAAAACAAAAAAACAAAAATGGCTCCTTAGTGAAAAAAGGTTCCTGACCCCTGGCTTAGGGGCTGTGCACTCGTGTCAGCAACAGGATGCTGTCTTTTCCTGCAAATCGCGGGTTCAAGACCAGCTTTACTTATCTTATTGTCTGTTTGGATACATGTAGACAGTAAACTACATCCAGCAGATTCACAAAAAGCCATTTTGCGCTCTGCTTGGCACTGACGCTGTCCTGTAAGGTCACTGTTGGTCATTTGTTCATATTATAATGTATCTATTTTATACATGGTATTGAACTTATATTTGTTGGCACAATTGTGTTTTGAAGATAAAATCATTGGTGATACAGTTGCATAGGCGACAAGCATTCATGATTACATGATAATGTTTATTATTCAACTTAATTACATTATACAGTAGCCTAGTAGTTTGCAATAGTGTGGAACATTATTGCTATTTGTCACATTGTTTTGCGTACGCTGCAGCCGAGCGAACCGAGACAATGAGCCCCACGACCAGGGACGGGAATCATAAGGAATTTAACGATTCCTGTTCTGATTCATCTTAACGATTCCAGTTCCTTAACGGTTCAGTAACAGTTATTCTTTTAGTACCTTTTTAAAAAAAGAATTAGCTGGAAATGAGAAATGCAATTCTTATTGCATTTATTACCCTCTGCTGTCTAATGAGATCATAACAGATTTCTACAGAGCAGATATAACCAGAAATAAATGTCATAAAATTCTTGTAAATGTGTGTTTGCAGACTTTTTAGAGACATAATTACAATCCAATAATAGATCCTAACTATATTTTAAATAAACAAATCTAAACTAACAAGAAATGTGATGGCATATTTCATTAATTCATTTTTATAAAATGTATATAAATGTATATAAAATTCCACTTATTACAAAAAACAAACAAACAAACAAAAACAAAAACCTGTGTATCTTTAATTATATATTGTCATATGAACAATCAGTCAGTAACTGCACTGCTTGATTTAACAGCGACGCAGACCATCATTAAATAAATTGTAACAGTTCCAGAGACAGTTTAGACTGTGTTATGTAGCCTACTGTTGTATTTCAGGCATGTGATACTTCAACAGTTCTTATTTAATTTCGAGTTGGACATTCATAACTTGCACATCAGTATAAGATTACTTGTATACTGGACTATAAATGGAAGTGCTGTATGTTTTGCGCTGTAGATTCAAAAGAACCGGCTCATTAGAATAATTTCTTCAGTAATCAGACTATACCGGAAAAGGCATATGTTTTGGGCTGTAGATTCAAAAGAACCGGCTCCTTTGAATAATTATTTCAGGAGTCGAACTATACCAGAAGCACCGTATGTTTTGGGCTGTAGTTTCAAAAGAACCAGGTCATTTTAATAAATCTTTCGGGAATTGAACTATACCGGAAGAGGCGTGTGTTTCGCGCTGTAGATTCAAAAGAGCTGGCTCGAGATCGGGAATCAAATACACTGGTACAGCTGTGTGTTTTACGCTGTAGAGTCAGTAGAGGGCAGTGCTGCTGCCTAGATGTGCTGCTGGAAAAATTGTCAGAGTATTTCAGAAATGTGTTCCAGCCGCATCTGCAGAAAATTGCATGCAGGAGAACCGTTAATTGAACAGAAAAGTTCTTCCTGATCATTGGACTCAAGATGGTGCCGAGTATGGCTGCTGCGTTGCGAGCTCCCACACAACATAGTAGTGTTTTGTTTGTTTTGTTCACAATTCTTATGTTTTTTGTCGTGGATGTTGTCTGCCTTATTGTCTACGACAGACAAACACTTTTGGACATTGGTTCAGCAATTTCACACCGTAAACTGGACTTCAAATTTCTCAATGCCGACCCGCTGTTTACAAACACGCAAGCGGAGCCCTTTGTCTGGGCAGCACAGCCGCGGAAACGCAGGAGGAAAAGGGGAAACAGAGCCGGCGTTCTCATCAGAGTAAGACGCCACGCAAATCGACCCCCCCACCCACTGTTCTACTGGCAAATGTTCAGTCTCTGGATAACAAGCTCTGCGAGCTGAAAGCGCGGATCTCTTTCCAACAAGATATGAGGGACTGCTGCATTATCTGCCTTACGGAAACTTGGATGTCTGCGGAGATTCCAGACCATTCTGGCTACCGATGGAAATTCACAGCGGTCATTATCACAGCTGTGTACATTCCCCCACAAGCCGACACAGACCGGGCACTCAAGGAACTGTATGGGAGTATAAGTGAGCAGGAAACCGCGCACCCTGAGGCCGCGTTCATTGTGACCGGGGACTTTAATAAAGCCAGTTTAAAATCGGACGCACCAAAATACCACCAGCACATTAGTTTCAACACACGAGGGGACCGGGTTTTGGACCATTGCTACTCTCCCTTCCGGGATGGCTACAAATCCCTCCCCCGCCCACCATTTGGCAAATCGGACCACTCTTCCATTCTGCTTCTGCCCGCTTACAGGCAGAAACTGAAACAGGAAGCACCCACCCTCAGAATGATCCAGTGCTGGTAGGACCAATCAGATTCCATGCTACAAGACTGTTTTGATCACACGGACTGGGAGATGTTCCGGTCCACCTCTGATGACGACATCGAGCTTTACGTTGATAGCGTAATGTGTTTCATCAAAAAGTGCATGGAGGACGTGGTTCCAACCAGAACAATACGGATCTATCCGAATCAGAAACCATGGATAAATAACGATGTTTGCGCGGCACTTAATGTGCGGACCTCCGCTTTTAATTCCGGGAACGCGGAGGAGCATAAACAAGCCAGTTATGCCCTCCGAAAAACTATCAGAACCGCAAAATGCCAGTACAGGAGCAAGATTGAAGGACAGTTTAACACCACCAACTCTAGAAGCATGTGGCAGGGAATTAACATCATCACGGACTTTAAAGGGAATAAAAACTCCGACATGAACACCGCTGCCTCTCTCCCGGATGAGCTAAATACTTTTTATGCTCATTTTGAGGAAATAACACTGCCCTCATGGAGAGAGCTCTCGCGGCTGAAGCTACAGAGGTTAGTTCGCTCTCCGTCTCTGTAGCGGATGTAACCCGATCCTTCCGACGGGTGAATATCCGCAAAGCCGCAGGCCCAGACGGCATTTCGGGCCGTGTCATCAGAGCGTGCACGAACCAGCTGGCTGGTGTTTTTACGGACATTTTCAACCTTTCCCTCTCTTTGTCTGTAGTCCCCACATGCTTTAAAACATCCACCATTGTGCCTGTTCCAAAGCAATCAAAAATAACTTGCTTAAATGACTGGCGTCCTGTTGCTCTGACCCCCATCATCAGCAAATGCTTTGAGAGACTAATCAGAGATTACATCTGCTCTGTGCTGCCTCTCTCTCTTGACCCGTTGCAGTTTGCTTACCGCAACAACCGCTCCACTGATGATGCCATTGCATCTACAATACACACTGCTCTCTCCCACCTGGAAAAAAAGAACACTTATGTGAGAATGCTGTTTGTAGACTACAGCTTAGCATTCAACACCATAGTGCCCTCCAAGCTTGATGAGAAACTCCGGGCTCTGGGCTTATACAGCTCGCTGTGCAGCTGGATCCTGGACTTCCTGTCAAGCAGATGCCAGGTGGTTAGAATAGGCAGCAACATCTCCTCATCACTGACCCTCAACACTGGAGCCCCGCAGGGCTGTGTTCTCAGCCCACTACTGTATTCCTTGTACACACATGACTGTGTGGCAACACATAGCTCCAATGCCATCATTAAGTTTGCTGATGACACGACGGTGGTAGGTCTGATCACTGACAATTATGAAACAGCCTACAGAGAGGAGGTGCACACTCTGACACACTGGTATCAGGAGCACAACATCTCCCTCAACGTCAGTAAGACAAAGGAGCTTGTGGTGGACTTCAGAAGAAAAGACAGAGAACACAGTCCCATCACCATCAATGGAGCACCAGTGGAGAGAGTCAGCAGCTTCAAGTTCCTGGGTGTCCACATCACTGAGGAACTCACATGGTCCATCCACACTGAAGTTGTTGTGAAGAAGGCTCATCAGCGCCTCTTCTTCCTGAGACGGCTGAGGAAGTTTGGAATGAACTGCCACATCCTCACATGGTTCTACACCTGCACTGTAGAGAGCATCCTGACTGGCTGCATCTCCGCCTGGTACGGCAATAGCACCGCCCACAACCGCAAAGCACTGCAAAGAGTGGTGCGAACTGCCAGACACATCATCGGAGGTGAGTTCCCTCCCTCCAGGAAATATATACAAGGTGGTGTGTGAAAAAATCTCAGAGGATCATCAGAGACTCCAGCCACCCGAGCCATGGGCTGCTCTCACTGCTACCATCAGGCAGGTGGTATCGCAGAATCAGGACCCGCACCAGCCGACTCCATGACACCTTCTTCCCCCAAGCAATCAGACTTCTGAACTCTTGATCTCCCACGATCAAAATTCATCAGCACTGCACTTTATTACCCTTACTCTTATATCTCACACCGGACTGTCATAAATTATATTATTATTATATTATATTCTCTCTTAACAACTGACTATCAACCGACAGCCTGAATGTCAATACAGTACAATACTGTACATTCTATATATACTATATATACTTTTTTTTATATATTTTTATTTTTTATTTTTATTGAATAATGTGTATCTATATAGTGCGTATTGTATACTGTACAGTTTATGTTATTATTTGTATATTGTTGAGTGTAATTATGTGTATATCAGATGTTTATATTGTGCTGTGTTAATTTGATGTTATTGTAAATTGGTACTGTCTCATCACTGTCACGACTGCTGTGTTGATCGGAACTGCACCCAAGAATTTCACACACCATTGCACTTGTGTATATGGCTGTGTGACAATAAAGTGATTTGATTTGATTTGATTTGAAAGTCAGGAAGATCATATGATTCCCGTATTTTTTTAAAGAATGGAACCAGAATGGAACAGAACAAGAACTGGTTCTCAGTTCCCAACCCTACCCATGACACATGTAAATAACGAACATGACACCAGAGCAAGATTTGTTCTTCTTGCTCCAATTTATTTCCAAAATGTTCTACAGTTACTGGTGTGTTTGTTGTTTTATTTTCATCACGCTTGCCACTGTATTGCGCTGTGATAGTGGGGGTTCCCTCTACGTCATTCTCTGGTGTTACGGTTTAACTGGGGCTGAGTTCTGAATAAACTTACTACATAATGTTGCCATCCTTGAACAGATGAAAATAAGTGGTATAATTAGCTCGAATGGCAGAATTACGCAAAACAAAACAAAAAACTTACTGAGGCAGGAGATTCGATCTGGTTAAAAAACAATATGATCAGTGCAACTTAACACAACATTATCAGTTTTGAGCTATTAGGCAGCAATAACAGTAATGAGCATCTTTATGTTCAAATTAGGTTTCTTTATTCGGTGTGAAATGGTGCACATTATCAAGTAATGTGTCCATTTAAACTTGTGCTTCACAATCACAAAATGATGGTCTTGTCAGATTATGACTATGTATGAAAGTCTTTTTCTTGTCTAAACGCTGGTCCCAAATATTATGCGACATTATAAAATCAATCAGTAATTGAATGAACAAAAAACTGCCAGATTTAATAAAGCCCTACTGAGTTTGTTATTAGTGTAAATTTATATATATTTCAATATATGTTGCTAATGTAATCAATCATGTTCTTGCCTGGCAACATGTGAGTCCCCACAGCACATTTTTCAGCTCAAACAAAAGATTTAATCACCTCCTCCCCCGTTGAGATAAAGTGTGAATTGTCTGTTAAAAAAGTTTCTAGAAAAATGTCTCGATAAAAAGTGTTAAAATGGTTCTAAAGTCCTAAATAATGCACTAAACCGATTGGAACACAGATCTGTCCTGACGTCCTCTACTGATAAAATAACCATAGTATTACCATGGAATTTTGTAGTTAAATAATTGTAAACACAATATTAAACATGGTTACTATATTAACACCATATTATTGTAGTAACACCATTGTTAATATAATAAAAGCTATGATTTCTGCCAAAAAAAATCATAGTTAGTACAATATTACTATAGTACAACTACCATGATATTATTTTTTATTTATTATAAATAATAATAAAGAAAATATTAAGATTGGAGTCAAGAAACAGAATGGGAAAAATAATACACCAAATGCAGAACCGAACCCTGGTCATACAGAACTGATATTACGCTCCACGCCATTGGAGCGACACTCTCGATGAACTTTGTTGTGTATTTCTCTGTTTCCAATAGAATATTGGAGTTACATCTGAAAGCAAATAGTCACCCCAAAAAAAAATAATTCTGAAAAATAATCAATATTATCAAGCTTTGGGGCAACATTGGTTAATAGCAAATATTAACTACAAATAAAATACTACGAAAGATAATGAATAACAAAGCTCATAACCTACAGGTTTGAATTTCATAGCGTTTCCGGTTAGCGCATGTATTGAGACAAATATTATACAAATAATGTGGTCACAGTACTAACTTCCACCCTAATTCATGTCATGGAAAATTGCGGTTCTTTTTCAAATATTTTATAATATTTAATTTGATAAGTATTCTGCTACCATAAATAATGATTCTGTTCACTTTTTTTCAGTACTTTAGTATTGACTGAAAACAATAACAAAATTACAGCAACATGACAAAGACAGCAACTTAGGTAAAGAGATCCAATGCATTTCTAAAAATGCAACTTAACTTTCTTATCTCATATATGCTGTAGTAGCATCTTCAGGTGTGTGTGTGTGTGTGTGTCCGCTTCTTCTTAGCTGTGTGTGGCATGTATGTGTGCAATATGCTTGTTTACCTGTGTTTGTGTTGGTGTGAAAGACAGAAAAAGAAAACTAATGAACTGAAAACATTTCTGAAAATACATTTGCAAACAGCTTTGATAGTAAAACCATTGTGTATTTGAATGCTTGTTGTTTCTTTTTGGTGTGCATATACAGGTTTGCATGTGTGTTGCATCATGCATGTGTATGTGTGCATGTACAGTATGTCTGTTTGTGTGTGTACATGTGCAGCATGTGTGTGTTTACACAACTTTACAGTGAATGGATTATTTTTACCTCCCTGCTTGTGCTCGGATGAATTGAGTATCCTTTATCACTTGCGCATCTGTAATGCAATTGCATTGTGTTTGATTGTGTACAGTACAAAAAGAATATAAAAGAGCTGTTTGCTTAGCGACGTCTTTTTCAAGACGCTGTTCCGCAAATGTTTCCACCTTGTGAGCGATATATCCCTCTGTCAGATGGGAGCAGGCACGTACACATAGATATCAAAGGGGGCTTGAGCACCTGCCCTGTTTCTTCCTCGAGAGAAAGTGCCCTTTTTTCTGGGGTGCTTTTTTTTTTTTTTTTTTTTTTTTAATAAATGAATATATACACTACCGGTCAAAAGTTTTGAAATACATGACTGAAATGTTTCCCATGATCTTAAAAATCTTTTGATCTGAAGGCGTATGCTTAAATGTTTGAAATGAGTTTTGTAGACAAAAATATAATTGTGCCACCATATTAATTTATTTCATTATAAATCTAAAATTTAATTTAAAAAAAAGTTTTTGAAATTGATGACTTGGACCAAATAATAAAGAAAAGCAGCAAATAAGTGCCCAGCATATTCCTTCAATACTGTTTAAAAAGCATCCCAGGGTGATACCTCAAGAAGTTGTTTGAGAAAATGTCAAGAGTACATTTCTAAATATAACTAAAATATGATGCTAAAATATAACACAGTTTTGATTTATTTTGGATTTTGTTTAGTCACAACATAATTCCCATAGTTCCATTTATGTTGTTCCATAGTTTTAATGACTTCTATTATTCTAAAATGTGAAGAAAAAAAAAAAAATTATAATAAAGAATGAGTAAGTGTTTCAAAACATTTGACCGGTAGTGTGTGTATCAAAATACCAGATCGGGAGATGAGACTTTTTGTCGAGTTCCGATGCTCTCCCTCCCTCTCTCTCTCTCTCTCTCTCTCTCTCTCTCTCTCTCTCTCTCTCTCTCTCTCTCTCTCTCTCTCTCTCTCCCTCTGCATCTCCGCGCAGCTGTGAAGCGCACATTGGCACATCAGACACACAGACAGGCAGGCAGCAGCCCCTCCCAGCTCCAATCCCAGTTGTGTTTTTCTTGGCTTGTGTGGAGGTGAGTGGTGATGAACAAAAGACTAAGCTACCAGTGCCTCGACTTTACAGCTAATTAGCCAAAAGACAAATATAGATAACTTGTGTCTTGCTAACATGCATGAGTCATGAGCTACTAGCTAATGTAATAAGTTAGCTAAAGTTTAGCTAAGGCAATATTTCATGGCCATACAGGCTAATGTACTGTACTTAATGGAGACACTACAGGTGAATACAGTAAAATTTGTGTCTAATAACATCATCACAATCGCCACACTGATATGCAAATTAGGCGTTAACTAATTAAAATGCGATAATTTGCATACATTTGACAAGGCACTGCAGGTGAATAGGATAAACAAAATAACTAAAGCATATCACCACAGAACTTCCCCAGTTAATGACTTACATCAAGAGTCTTTTCCCCTGAAATGTTATGTTTAAATATGCAGATTAGCTTGTTTTGGTTAATTTAGAAGAAATCTACAGATGCAAACAGACGGAGGGTAGTAGCCTTAAAACAAACACCATCTAAATGTGTATTTTGGAAGTTTTCTTTCCATTAGAGTAAAAGAAGACATAGAAGCAAAATAGACCAAAATCTCAAAACTGACCACTACATGAAAAAAGTGTCCTGCCTTGAACAGTAACTTCATAATTTTGTTCGTAGGCTCCTCATCTAAAACGATTTATTGCCTTGTGCAAAATAAACAAATTATTAGTGAAACTATGTCCCTCTCCTTGGTGCAGTCATTTATTCAATATATATACTTGAAACTAGTAACATAGAAAACATGCACATTCTGGCATAGTTTCCTTTGCTGTTGCCTGCTCTTGTGATAAACCTAGTGAATACTAAAGAAGACCATGGTCTCTGTGTGAACTGATTATTTTGTGAAATCTGTTGAGTATGAAACAATTGCATGAGTGTGAGGGAATTAAAATAAATTGGCAAGAAAGTCAGAGTTGTGTTAATATATTTAACGTTTTGTTTAAAAAAATTTTTTTAAATAAATAATTATGAGATGTGCCCTTTTTTCCACTTGAGCCCCTGCCCCCAAAAATGTCTGTGCATGTTCCTGGACGGGAACGAGCTCTATTTTCCATATACGCCAGAAGCCGATCCCCTCTCCTCCCATGGCAGCTGCAGAGGGACACACGAGGGAAGCGCATGAGGATGGGGTAGAGCACGAAGATTTGAGGAGGATTTGTTGCCGGCCCAGCCTTGCGTGCCTCTCACCTCCAGATGGGGCTGGGAGAGCGCTGACACAGTGCTCGCTGAGACTGATTGTGAGAGCATGAAAACTTGAAACGTTTTACTTTCGTTTTCAATTCAATAAAATACTACTTTCTCGCTAGAAATGGAATCAAAAGTTTAAAAAAGCGAGAAAAAAAAAAACTTACATTTATACACAAACTGGCTATCAACTGCCTCTTCTGCCACCATTTTCTTTCTTCAGCTCAACTGCTGTGGATCCGCACGCTCAGGATTGTGGGATTTGATAGGCAGCAAAGGATACATCTACTGTATGCTGCCTTCAAAAATCAATCAGATGAAGGTATCTCAGTAGACAGGATGTGACGTGAACATTGGATTCGGACGTGACTTGGTCCCTTCCTACATCTGTATACAGACTCCAGAGGCAGCATTTTCCTGGATTCAGACGCAGCCAGGGAGCCCCAAACCTAACCCTTTCCCTAACCATAACCATGAATGGAAGTGATGCCCCCTTTTAGAGTTGGTGCAAACCCATTTTGGAGTAACCCCGCCCCATTCTGGAGGAAGCTCACCCTCTTTTGGAGATTCCACCCCCATTTGGAGGTCTCCGGCCTGCAGCCATACCTACTTGCATAAAACTGGAGCTCACACATGCCTATACTGCAGGGGTCGGCAACCTATAGCATGCGTGCCAGCATTGGCACGCAGAGGGGTAATCACTGGCACACCAGCAACGGCGAGAGAGAAGTAAATTCCGCACCTGCATTCCAGTCTACATCCTTCCTCATGATCACGTAACGTGTTTCATGTGCTGAATGGGAGGCTAAACAAAAAGTTAAAATGTGACAAGACTGCAGTATACAAGCCATTCTCGCATCATGAGCCGGCAGTGATTCACTTTTGGATAATCGCACGAGTAAACGAGCCCGCTTTGTTTCGGTCAGGCAGCACGGATGATGTAATAAGGAAAACACCACTATTAATCCTTGAGATTTCCAACCCAGCATACAGGTACACCCTCCTTAAACCATAGTCACACTCAAAATTACATTAAACGATTAAAAGAGAAAACATAAACCCACATTGTGTGGTTCAAAAATCTGAGTCTATTCAAAATATAAATTAAACCTGGAAATAAAGTTTGAGGATTTTGCAGATGTGATTCACTCAAAAAGGGCAAAACTGCTGATCGGCTTATGAGGCGTGAATGGCTTGCACAGGTAGCATGAGTCTCGTCACACTTTAATAGTGTTTAGTCTCCCATTCACCTGATGAATGTGATCATGTGGAAGGACAGCCATTGACCAGGAAAATAAAAAATGGCACTCCATGTCAAAAAGGTTGCCGACGCCTGCTATACTGTATGTTCAAAAACCCTTCCCTCTTCAGCCACTGGGGGCAGTGCTAACAAACCTAGTTTATCTCAAGAACTTCATGCTGCCAAATTCACAATGATATCAGTCTGCTCCAAAAGTAGCTCAAACTTCCCATGATCTGTGAATATGATTCATGCAGAGAGCTTTTTTTTTTTTTTTTTTTTGTCTGACCAGCTTGCTTTGAAATAAAAAGTGTGCTTGTTAAAAAAAAAAAAAAAAGACATTAAAAAGGTAATCTTTTAAAATCTTATTTCTAAAACCTAAATTCTGTGTTTTTACTTGAGTTCCCTTTGATCTGCAAATATTGGTCTCTGAATAATGTTATGTTTAAGTGGGTTGGCTTCAGATAAAACTGATCAACCATTTGCAACTTTTTCATTTGAATGTTTCCAGATGAACATTGCTCAGGTTCTATTTGTCCTCCCTGAGGTTTACGTAAAGATTTATGCACTGACATCAAATATTAATGCAAAAGCACAGTTCTGCTTTTTTGTCATTAGCAATTTTCCTTCCTACACCACAAAACTGCTCTGATTTCCATGGCAACTAATCTGTCAGGAAAGCACAGTAAGTAATCCCCACCGAATACAGGACTGCCACAACCCGTATGTTATCATTAGCAACAAAGCTGAGTCAAAGGGAGCTGTCCGTTTTTCTGGCCTAAGTAGACTTAAATGATCTTCATGGATGTATTAGAAAGAAGTGTATGCTGTCATGTGGCCTTGTAGTTTGATGTGGGCGGCAGTAGTGAAATACCAAGGTATACAAATAATTTGCAATGGAGAACTGGGGAAATAAATATTTTCTTTCTCATTTCAGGTAAGCATAATGTGTTCTTGCATTCATCTTGAAAAACGCCAGCTTTACTAAAAAATAAAAAAAATAAAAAATAAAAAAAAGAAATGTTTTTAGGTTTGGACAGCAGAACGTCCTGGTTTCTTGCGTAACCTCTATTCTTTGATGGAGGGAATGAGACGTTGTGTCAATGTAGTGACACTAGGGGTCACTCTTGGGAGCCTGAAACACCTCTGGTCTTTGATAAAAGGCCAGTGAAAATTGGCGAGTGGTATTTGCATACCACTCCCCCAAACATACGGGTATAAAAGGAGCTGGTATACAACCACTCATTCAGGTTTTGTGCTGAGGAGCCGAAACAAGGTCCTTGCCATTTCAGCGGGTAGTCCAGTGTTGTGGCAGGAGGGACACAATGTCTCGTTCCCTCCATCAGGGAACGGAGGTTACGCAAGTAACCAGGACGTTCCCTGTCTGTCACTCACTCGACATTGTGTCGATGTAGTGACACTAGGGATCCCAATGCGAAATGCCACAACTGGCTGAACTGTGTTACATGAACTGGCGGTGTGTGACGGGCAGACCACTGTGTGCCTCATAGCCAGCGCACCAGGCCGACACGTAACCTCCCCCAACGCTGTTATGAGTGTCGAACGGCCCTTCAGGGACAAGTTGACTGCCCAAAAGATAGAGACAGGCTAGACCAGTCGTGGCCTCTTATCCTCTTTTTTCCTCTCCCCAAAAAAAGAGTTAACCAACTGGGGCCACCAGGTCTACATCAGGGGGTGTCCCTCCCAAGGGGAAGACACCGCAGAGACCACACCCCGGCCAGAGGGGGGGGGGGTATTTTGAGTGGAAATACATCACATGGTCTTGCTGAGCTTTGTCGGAAGTATGTCATGTGGAGAAGTCCCATGGTAGGTCTTACCCTACGGGGGAGGAGTTTCTACAAACATGGTGACTGGGTCAGAGGGGCCTCTGCCCAAGGAAGACAGTTTACCAACAGGGAAACGAATTAGTGGAAGATATACGTCGCATGGGGTTACCTATGGGGAACCAACACATGTGGAGCACAGGCGCCTCGTAGAGGGGGCCCTAGCCTGAGTGTTCGTGTCTACTACTGCGGGTGGTAGGCCACTTAAGTCTTCCGCGTCCCATCCAGGGGCCAGACATGGAGATTCTAGAGGTCTGGTCGCGGGTGCCAGATGGTGCCCCGCCCCTGAGAAAGAAGGTCCTTCCTCAGGGGAATTCACCGGGGGGCTGTCACGAGGAGCGTGAGGTCCGAGAACCATGTCTGGGTTGGCCAGTAGGGTGCTACCAGGATGATCTGCTCCTCATCCTCCCTGACCTTGCACAGGGTCTGTGCAAGTAGGCTCACTGGGGGAAATGCATATTTGTGTAGTTCAGGGGGCCAGCTGTGTGCCAGCGCTTCTATACCGAGAGGTGCCTTGGTCAGGGCGTACCAGAGCGGGCAGTGGGAGGATTCTTGGGAAGCGAACAGGTCTAGCTGTGCCTGCCTGAATCGACTCCAAATCATCTGGATCACCTGAGGGTGGAGTCTCCACTGTCCACTGAGGGTAACCTGTCATGACAGCGCGTCCGCTGCAGTGTTGAGGTCGCCCGGGATGTGAGTGGCTCACAGCAACTTGAGGTGCTGCTGACTCCAGAGGAGGAGACGGCGGGCGAGTTGTGACATACAACGGGAGCGTAAACCGCCTTGACGGTTGATGTATGCCACCGTTGCCATGTTGTCTGTCCGAACTAACACATGCTTGCCCTGGATCAACGGCCGAAACCTCCGCAGGGCGAGCAGAATTGCCAACATCTCGAGGCAGTTGATGTGCCAACGCAGCCGTGGGCCCGTCCAGGACCCGTCGGCAGCGTGCCCGTTGCATACAGCGCCCCAGCCCGTTTTGGAGGCATCTGTCATAACCATGACATGCCTGGAGACCTGCTCTAGGGGAACGCCTGCCCGTAGAAATGTGAGGTCGGTCCAAGGGCTGAAGAGGTGGTGACAGACCAGCGTGATGGCCACACGATGTGTCCCGTGGCGCCATGCCCATCTCGGGACTCGAGTCTGGAGCCAGTGCTGAAGCAGTCTCATATGCATCAACCTGAGTGGAGTGGCCACCGCTGAGGATGCCATATGCCCCAGGAGCCTCTGAAACAGTTTCAGTGGAACCGCTGTCTTCTGTCTGAACGCCTTCAAACAGGTCAGCACTGACTGTGCACACTCGTTCATGAGGCGCGCCGTCATTGAGACTGAGTCCAACTCCAAGCCGAGAAAAGAGATGCTCTGAACCGGGAGGAGCTTTCTCTTTCCCCAGTCGACCCAAAGCCCTAGTCGGCTGAGGTGCGAGAGCACCAGGTCCCTGTGTGCACACAACATATCCCGAGAGTGAGCTAGGATTAGCCAATCATCGAGATAGTTCCCTTAACGGGGCAAGGGCTGCCTCTGTGACCTTCATGAAGACACGAGGGGACTAGGACAGGCTGAAAGGGAGGACCTTGTACTGATACACCTGACCCTCGAATGCAAACTGCAGGAAGGGTCTGTGTCGGGGTAGAATCAAGACATGGAAGTACGCGTCCTTCAGGTCTACCGCCACGAAACAATCTTGATGCCGGACGTTTGCTAGAACGTGTTTTTGGGTCAGCATCTTGAACGGGAGTCTGTGTAAGGCCCGGTTCAGTACTCGCAGGTCCAAGATTGGCCGGAACCCACTGCTTTTCTTCGGTACAATGAAGTAGGGGCTGTAAAACCCCTTCTTCATCTCGGCAGGAGGGACAGGCTCTATCGCACCCTTCCGTAGGAGGGTAGTGATTTTCACGCACAAGGTAACAGCGTTTTGCCCTTCACAGAGGTGAAGTGGATGCCGCTGAACCAAGGCGGATGCCTGGTGAACTGAATCGCGTGGCCAAGTCGGACGGTCCGGACCAACCATCGCGACGGGTTGGAAAGCACAAGCCATGCGTCCAAGGGGGACCAAGGGGACAATCTCATCGGACGTACTGGTGGGTGGGGCCTCGCGGCAGGGTGGAGCCTAAGGTTCCACGCCGTGTCGTGGCCATGCTGAGTTCAGGGACATCGAAGCACTTACTTGGCTCCTTGTGACCACCCCCGGAACAGCCTGGGACCAGGGAGAAAGAGGCCTGTCCTCGTGACCCGTGGAGACCGTCACATCGGGGCGGATTTGTGCCACAGCTGGGCGCGTAGGGGCGGGGAGACCGCCGCTGGAGCGCCAAAACTGCCAAAATGGAATGGTGGATGGTGGTCGTGATGATGGACGTGTGCACCGGGTATGTGACCCAGGGAACAAGGAAACTGCTCTTGCTGAGCTCTTGGGTACCACAGCCACTTGGGCATGCTGCAAAATTAAATGAAAAGGTAACAAAAGATTCTCCTCCCGGCCCTACACCGGGGGATGGAGTGGTCTGCTTACCAGCTCCAGGGCAGTGGGTTTCATCGTCCCTGGGTCTCCCGTCTCAGGGGCGCTTCGAAGCCTTTCGCGGGTTCTTGGGGGCCGGCCGTGAGACGGGTGGTGTCTGCTTCCTGCGGTGGGCTCCATGCCGGGGCTGGGCCACAGAGGTGGGCTGCAGCGGAGCCGGTGCAGTCACCGCAGGGGGATGCCCTTGGCAATGAGCAGACGGGGTGCGGGATCTTGAGCCGTGCTGGGGCAGGATGTGCCGGATAGCCTCCGTCTGCTGCTTCACTGCCAACAACTGCTGGGCAAAGTCCTCGACGATGTCACCGAACAGGCCAAGCTGGGAAATGGGGGCGCCAAGGAACCGTGCCTTGTCGGCCTCTCCCATCTCGACCAGGTTGAGCCAAAGGTGGTGCTCCTGGACCACCAAGGTGGATATCGCCCGCCCAAGAGACTGCGCCATGACCTTCGTCGCCCGGAGAGTGAGGTCGGTCGCCGAGTGCAGCTCCTGCATCAATCCCGGGGCGGAACTACCCTCGTGCAGTTCCTTTAGCGCCTTGGCTTGGTGGACTTGCAGGAGAGCCATGGCGTGCAGGGCGGAGGCGGCTTGTCCAGCAGGACCGTAGGCTTTGGTCGTCAGCGACAACATAATCCTACATGCCTTGGACAGGAGCTTTGGGCGCCCGTGCCAGGTGGCGGTGCTCTGTGGGCATAGGTGCACCGAGAGCGCCTTATCCACCGGGGGATCACCGAATAGCCCTTGGCTGCCCCACCATTGAGGGTAGTGAGGGCGGGGGAGCTGAAAGATCGGGACCGGGCAGTAAAAGTTGCCTCCCACGACTTTGTCAGCTCCTCGTGCACTTCCGGGAAGAAAGGAACTGGGGCGGAGCATGGCTGTGAGTGGCGCCGCGAGCCCAGAAACCAATCATCGAGCCACGAGGGTTCAGGGGAGAGCGGAGATTTCCACTCTAGCCTGACGCTCGCAGCTGCCCGGGAAAGCATGTAAGTCATCTCCGTGTCAGCCTGTGACTGGGTGACTGCACCCGAGGGGAGGAGCCCAGCTGAGGCTTGGATGGACGAGCCCGCTCTCCGATGCTGCGCTCGAGAGCTCATCACCTTCACGGGCTCCGAATAAGTGGTCGAACTTGCCGTGAGACGAGCCGGCGGACTCATCCGTAAGCCCGATCGGGGCAGACGAGTGTGCTGGGTAATGGGAGGTCCGTGGGGGGATACCCAGCAGAGGTGGTCCCATTGGGGTCCCCAAATCGCCTCATACCCGTGGGTAGAAGGACCGGGGCGGGGAGCCGCTGGGGTGGCTTGCTTTCTTACAAAGGCAAGCCGCGACCGCATCGTTGCCATGGACATGTTCTCACAATGAGTACATGACCCATCCACGAACGCTTTCTCTGCGTGGGCAGGGCCCAGACATGAAAGACAGCGATCGTGACCATCAGAAGGCGAGAGAAAACGAGCGCAACCAGGAATAACACATAAACGGTAAGGCATCTTTAAAAAGACGCGTCTTTAAAAAGACGTTCAATGTGTGCCGCTCTTTTAGAGAAATATACTCTTTTTTTTTTTAATATACTCTTTTATTTCTGCCGAAGCGCCCAAGGGTTGTCTCTGCAGTGCACCAGTGCAGAGGGGGGAGAAGCCGCTGAAATGCACCATCGGATCCAGCAGAGATGAATGAACAGCCTTGGGAATTCAGCTCAGTGAGCATCGATCGTTCGGCTCCGAAGAGAAAATCTGAATGAGTGGTTGCATACCAGCTCCTTTTATACCTGTATGTTCGGGGGAGTGGTATGCAAATACCACTCGCCAATTTTCATTGGCCTTTTATCAAAGACCAGAGGTGTTTCTGGCTCCCAAGAGTGACCCCTAGTGTCACTACATCGACACAATGTCGAGTGAGTGACAGAGAGGGAAATTATGTTTACTATTAAAGTATACATAATATCAGCTCTCTGAATTCCAAGATATATACTTAACAAACACTTCAGAAATTATCTTTCAATAAGCCCACATTAGTATTCTTTGGTATTTGTGCATAAAGTGTAGTATACATTTGTTTGGACACACACTGATTTTATTGTATTTATAATAAATGGCATCAATTAAATGTTTAATGTCATTGCATTTATGTGAAAATAATTTGAAATTCTAATGAATTTTATTATATTCTGTGTGATTTCTAAAGTCTGGTCAAAAACATTTTTACAGCAAACACAAACAAGCATAGTCCCCGCAAATGGTTTGAACAATTTCAGTTCTGACCAGCCTTCTAAAGAAGAATTCTTAAAGATTTCAGTGTATCAAAATTTGGACAACAGAATACTATATGGTGTGAAAGGGTTTACAGTTTAGAAGTTAATATGTTAATACTGTACAATTTTTATTGTCTATCCAACCCTGCATCTTCAGATTTTCCAAAGGCCCTTTCCTTGGGTATTAATTAATCTTACTAAAACATAATTGTACCTACCACAAACACATTCTGAAGTGAAAGGAATAAGTGCAGGAATACTTTTCACACACATTAAAGAACTCAATATGTTGCTTATTTGGTCCAATTAATCATTCACACTTGGCAGTGATACCGTACTACGTCACAGCGATTGAGGGAAGAGAAAAAAGGGTTACTTAACACTTTTAGCAGCATTTTACAAAGGTTTCTTAAAAGTTTACTAACATGCAAATATAATCTCTGCTTCTGTCAGTTTACAGACCTGCATTTTGTTTTACAACAGTTCAATCACATTTACTGGCTGAATCAGTTTTGTAAGTGAACAAACACATTTTAAATTGGATGCATTTTTCACACCTATTCATTTCTTAATTAAATATCCAAAGAGCAATTTAGTCTCTGATTGAAAAACAAAATCATCATTACTTTGAAAATCTACAGTGTGAGTCATCACAGGGGAAATAATTATTCAAAGATCAAACACACCAGAAAATATTGCTACTAACTTTTTTTCTGGACTTCTTAAATATTTACTTTTAATATTATATTTCTGAGAAGATATTTAGGACATTAAAGGATTTTTGCATTTTACTTAAGGTTGCTCTGTACCTCCTCCAAATTATGTGTAAAGATTGAATGCTGCTTAAAAGCAATGCTAGAATACACAACTCTTATCCACCTCAGTCCCTAGTATCAAAGGCAGCTCTGATTCGGCTTTGGTTCTGTGTAATTGCAACATGATCACACGGGAACCCGACATGTGGTACCTAATGTTCCAGAACCCTGACAACAACCCCTTTAACTGACAAGTGCCATCTCCCATCAGACACATTTGCATCATTTATTATAATGGGATCTATCTGCTATTGATGCGATGCAATGTGGCACTCGCGTCCAGTGTAAAGAGACATTGGTTCTGGTCCCACATAGAAACTAGTAATTTATTGCATTTACATATTCTGAGGTTGCATTTTTGCTCTAAAAGGTTTAGGGTTGGGGTCTGGGTTAGGGGGTAAGGTTAGTAAAATGTGCATTCCTTTTGATTGTATTTCATCATTTACAAATAAAAATAACTTGCTTTTGGCGCCATTCTGTGGACATTGTTTTCCAGGAAACTATAGTACATACGTTTAACAACACTTCCAGCTTCAAACTGGTTCCATGTCAGCTGTGTTCAGTTTGAATGTTTTTTTTTTTTTTCATTGACAAATGCAGGCCATCATAATTCAACTGGTTGCTCATTTTCTGAATTTAAAGGTACACTAAGTAATTTTTTTTTTTTTACATTTGTCATCTTGGACTTACAATGAAACCTAGTGGTGTCAAGTCAGGCCAAGTCATTTTTATTTGTATAGCGCTTTTCATAACACACATTTGTAGGGAAATTCGTTAGTATAAATGTACACGGTATGGGTTAAAGCGCTCGCGTACCTCCATCATTATGTAGGGACATTTATAATTAGCCGCGTTTGATAACCATTAAAAAAAAGATATAGGACAAATAATTTTATTATTTGTCTGAATAAAATTCTCCATCATTAACATTTTGTTATATCTGCTTACAATTTCTATTGTAAGGAATTAGCTTTAATAAGGGAATTATGATTAATTCACCTATTGGAGTAATATTATTCTCATTGCTTTTTGAAAATTAAATCACAAATATTTTAGATATTTCTGAGCTTTGAAGCAAGATCTTTTAAAATCAAGTGATGAGATTATTTATCAAAATATACCACAGTCAAATTAACCTTGAATACAAACAAGACTGTATTGCTAATCTAAACATAAAAACTAATCTAACACATACAAACATGAAACAGGTTGGTGAGTAAAGTGAACAGAGTAGCTTGAATGGAAATGAACTATACAGAGAAAAGGAACTTTATGAAGTCTGTAGACAGTGCCTTAAGAACCACTGATATTTAATTCAGTCTAACTTGATTTGCAATCGGGTAACTCAAATTATTATAGTAATACACCAGCACTTTCAGCAAAGTCAGGAGATGTACTTGCATGTTGTTGCATTTCCTTGTGTTGCTTTGGTTCTTTGGCTGTGTCAGTAGAAATTTCTGGTTGTTCTGTCGATGTTTTGGACCTCTGTTAAGATCATGGATGTCTGTTGCTGGGAAGATAAGGCAGGGCTTTGAAGCGGGGCCTTCTGAATCTAGGACTTGCGACTCCCCATCAGGTTGGTGAGTCGTTGCACAGAGAAGAGGAGGGCTTCCTCAGAACTTGGCATCCGAGCCTTCTTGGACTTCTACATGGTACGGAACTTGAGGGATGCCGGGGAGAGGCTGCAAGCAATGAGGGCCAGAGCGTGGAGGATGCAGAGCTGCAGAGGAAATAAAGAAGCAAGAGAAGCGAGCGAAGAAGAAGAGCGTTCTTCCTTGGTACCAGATTCTTGAGTGTAGACTGGCTGCACCCCAAACGTGTCCTGAGCCAATCAGAAGTGACTTTTCGGAGTCACAAGGTCAACTCCTTCCTTCCTTTTCAAAGTTGATTTACAATCCTTTGTGTAAAGGATTCTTAAAAATTCCCGCTCTAAATAGTACATGTTTTAACCATACATTTTATATCTTGGATACAACTGAATATATCAAAAATGTATTAACATAAACATTCCTGAAATGCCAAAAGAATTTCAACGATAGTAAACATGATTTTAATAATAGGTAATAACATTCATGATAAGTGATTACAAGAGTAATAAGAATAAATCATATGGTTAAAGCAAGGACAACCTTACATGAGGTAGTATGACCATCTCTAAGGTAGATATACATATGAGAAAGACAAGAACAATGTTAGTTCCATGTATTTAAAAGGGTAAAATGTTAGTAAATTCCAGTCTTGGAATTTCACAGCTTCAGATCTCACGCTCTTGAGTGTAACTTCGAGAAGAAGGGGATGGGACCTCCCTTCCTTTGTTCTGAAACTGAGAGCTCCAAATAGGATGCCAAATTAAAAGTTATAATGGTTATTCCATTAACTTGCTTAATTATCTGTTATTGTAGATGATATGGTCAGGCTAAGCCTGGGATATTAAAGTATATTGTACGCTTTGTCCAACATGCATAGAGAGTCAAAAGTTCAGAAGGTCATACTGAGTCTGCCCCATGTCACTGTCCTGTGGGTTGCAGGGCCTCTCTGACCAATGGCCCTTTTGTTTTAAATCATGCTGTTTTAGCAGAATGGGTAGTCTCCTTGACCAGCCATTTGGCACTCATCAGTTATCTCAAATCAACCACCTAAAGGGAGCTTCAGTCTCCCAAGAGGGGACTCCCCAAGGGGAGTGTGATCTTGGACAAGTCTCCTTTGTTCACTTTATTGGCCAGATGTTTATCTCATTTAGCTGGGCCATGCCAGACTTTAGGGTGCCATTTTGGCAGTCTCTTAATTTTATGGCTTTGAGGAATTCCAGGGTTAAAAGGTTGGGTTTTCCTGGATTCAAGTCATTTTGCATAGCAATTCTTCTGCACCGAATATAGTCCACATCATTTCAAAGCAGCTTTACAGAAAATCATGCATTAACAGAAAATGAAACTGTAATATCTATAAAGTTTTAGAGTGATCATTGTGTAGTTTGAATAAATATGTTTGTATGATTTTGAGTGGTGTGGATGCAGCATCATTCAAACAAAATAGTTTTCACTTACCAACGGCATTATAGAAATTCACTATTCACAGTCAGCCATAATTAACTTAATTGATGAATAAAGGGTCCAGTAACAGGGCAGTAACTGTGATTAAGCGAGTAGTATTCAGCTGGTCATGTGATCCTAACATGTCAGCTCTCATGAGGGGACCCTCTCCATGTAGAATAAAACAGCTTTTATAAAGTTACTGATATGGCTGGATTCTTCATCTCATGTGAGTGCTCATGATTTTATACATATGTTTCAAAATTAAAATGTATTTCTTTAGGAGTAAAAAGTTTTAAATGAGGAAAAAAATTACTGAATGTACCTTTAAAGAGAAGTGTTCGATTCTTCCAATGATTTTCTCTGTGACTGGCAATGGCAGTGATTATAAGGATTTCTGGTATCAGAATCAGAATCAGAATCACATTTGGATTTATTGCCAAGTGTGCTCACGCACACAAGGAATTTTTTATTTTTTATTTATTTATTTATTTTTTGGTGATAGGAGAAACAAGCAAGTCCATTCCAGTGAGACACAGAATATAAAACAAGGTAATAATTATTATTATTTGTAGTATTAAATTGTATAGTATTGTATAGTGTTATTTTTGTATTATTATTATTATAATATCATAAAGCAATTAAAAAAATCGACAACACTAAGTGTTGCATATTTTCATGGTAATCATTTCAGGCTAAAAGAAACAAAGTAAGACATTTTAAGAAAACTCTGATTGAAGACTATATTGACTCTAGCACATTGTTCCACTCCATGCATTCCTAGATAAATGTGTTTTCATCATAATGTTTTTAGAGTCAAATTTTGCACAGCTGACAGGATAAGATCTAGAGGGTTTTATCACCTGTTGTTATCGTACCATAATTGTTCACGCCACACTGAGACATTTTTCTGTAACAGTCTCTCATACTGCAGGATACACAAAGATAAAACAATTTAGGAATATACTATGATTGAAAAATCCAGGTTACTAGGAATTAATGATCTTAGAGAAAGTTTGCATTTTATTAATTTACCCTGCACAACCACACCAGTTATGCTACAATTAACCTTAAAAGATGAAGGGATGACACCACATTGTTCTGTCAAAGTTACTGAGCTCTAATTATGTTTAAGCAGTACTTTTTTATTAATGACATAAGATTTAGTAAAAACACTGAATGAAATGTGGAAGCCCAAGCTCGGAGGTGCATGCAGATTTCGATTCACTCTGTTTTCAGTGAATTGCATCGCCATCATGCATCACTATATCGACATAGCAGCAATGAGGTATCATCTGTGTAGTTTAACGAAAATATATGAATAGGAACATATTTAACTTTATTAGAAAATGCTAATGAAAACGTACTGTGCAAACCTTAGAGAAGAGATACAAGTGGCTAACACTATGACACTTTGCTTCTTTGGAGTTTGCTACTTGTGAAACGCCCAACATCAGTCCTCGCACTCTAACTAAGCAGTTCTACACTCTTATTTATTGAGGCCTGTAGTGGAACTGTTGTCATTTGTGTGACATACGAGGGCACTTAATCCAGTCTCAGGAGAGAATGCAGTGCCAGATGGCTGAGGAGAGTGACACTGGTCAGGTGGTGGACAGACATCCACCATCAGAGTACACTGACAAACTGGCTGACTGTCAGCAGACAGCATGTGGCATTTAGGCAGTTTACTGGCAGGTCACCAGATAATGGTTTACCTTAAGTGCTAAACATTTATCCAGTCTGGACACAGTCAGTGTCCTGAGGGGCTTTGGCTAAGCTGACAGATAGCTTTAGAGTGTTCATATTTTAACTTGTCTGATGCAACTGAAGAAAAAAAAAAAAATAGATGGCATGGTTATTAATTTGACAATTATTGTTGTAATAACACTAGATTTTACTAGACGACTAGAGTCGTGCTTGGCAGTACAAAATTTACCACAAGAGGATTTTGGCTAGTTGCCATGGTGTTATGATGTGGTTGATAAGATGTTTGCATGGGTGGTTGCATCCTGTCCAAAGTCAAAAGAGCCTATCTACACCGAATTAAATGTCAACCTAAAAAAAAATGTGCGTCATGTTGTAACATCTAAATTAACTAATTTGATTCAAGTCAAAAATAGCATTTAACATCACTGGATAAAACTGCATGCATGACTAAGTTCAGGCATGAAGCTCTGAATGGGGAAACCTGATAGGTTCTTTGAACTTGTTATCTGATAGTCAGTCAGCTCACTCACATCGGATCAAGCCAATCAGCTCACACAGTGTAAACTGATAGGGCATTTGATGTCTAATCGGGTAGCCAATCAACTTACATACTCTTTGCCTAACATTTAAATTTGCTAGGTTTCCAAGTAAGCTGATTTCACTGTAGCATGCTACGAGAGTTTTCTCTGAAACCCTCAACTTTCCCAGCTCCATGTGTCTAAATATGCTACACGGGGATTTTATTTATATCTAATTGTGCAGCAACATGTCATACATGCTGATGCAGCATGTCTTGTGTTTTTTCTAATCATGCAGCAGCATGTCCACAGGCCTCACTCAGTATGTCTGTGTATGTTCTAGCAGCAGCAAGTCTCTGTACTTGCTCTGCAGCAGCAGCAGCAGCAGCATAGCAGATTTATTCTACTAAGACCAATTTCCTATCAGTATGTCATACCCACATTAACATGTAAAATCTTTCAGAGAGTTGTCACGACTGAAATAAGGTTACACCAAAAAAAAAAAAAAAAATAATATTTTTTGAGGGTTAGATCAGGTAGATCAGGGTCCTTAAGATTTTAGTTCCTTAACATTTTGCAATTTACCACTTTTTACAGTGTAGTCAAACAACCCTGAGTATGAGCAATTCTAATAGTTATGAACAAATCCTTACTGTACGAATTAAAGTTGTCCTGCAATAATTTTTGCAATGAAGATTTATGATAACTCATATCATGTAGAAGTGGTGAAATAAATAAATAAATGCAAACTTATATTACTGGAGGGACCAGAGCCATATATGAATCAGAATATCATAGGATAGAATAGGAGAGGGCAGTATTTTATTTAATACTTATAATATTTTATACTTTTTTATGCCTTTATATAACAGAGACATGGGGTAGGCTCTATTGACTGTTCCAGTAAACAACCAGCTAGCAACAACCCAGGGGTGCGTTTCCCGTACAACACCGTAACGAACTGCTTAACCACCACAGTATGATGCATTGTTTGTGAAATATTACTAGCTAGACATTACTCCTCCCTGAAAACTGTAATAACTATGTTGCACATCCGTCGTTCGAACTATGTTGGTTGGGAGTTGAGAGAACTGCCAAATTATGAATGTCAAATTATAATGGCTCATTTACATGGTCACTAGAAAGCTGTTTATTGCGAGAAAGCTCCTTAAGACACGGGGGTCTGGCTTTCTGCAAAAACTTCGAAATAAGTCTTTTCCTTAAGTGCATGAAAAAGGAGTCAAAAGTCTTGACAGAATGAAAGATATAGAATGAAAGAAATATATGGAATGAAAGATATAAAAGCCAGTCTAATGAGGTCAACTCTGCAAAATAACAGGAAACTATGCTTTTAACCACAAGTGGAGTGTTGTAGTTCCAACCACACAACTTTGCGTTGCTGTTTGCAAATATTCATTGGAACTATGGTTTCGAGGAACACCAAGTCAATGAACTATGTTAGTTACGATGGAACATGTGACCATAGTTGGCTAACTATGCTTTTACGAAAAATACCCAAGAATACCCTATAGCAACTGCATAGCAATGTGCTAAAATCACTCATAACACCTAAGCAACTGCATAGCAATGCTCTGGCAATCACCCACAACAGCCTAGCAGTACAGTGGGGAGTTTTACATGGACAAGCACCACTCGCATAACCTATAAAAAAGGTAAATCTGACAAATTTTACTATATTATTAATAATATTATATTTAGAATAATATTATTTGGCTGCTGTGGTATAATAAAGGTCTTTGATACATTATAGATGCAGCAGAACATGTGTACTTATTTATCTCTTAATCTATGGAAAAACACAATTTATAAAGTCCTGTGTGACACTATGCACATTAATTAATGTTATCTTGAAGGACTGCCCTTTTTATTTTGGAAACCAGCCAACACATTTCAAAAATAGTGTGTTTTGTAAAACTTGATAAAGGTCATGAAATGGTTTTCCCAGCCCACACAATTAACCCGCTTTCTTTGTAAGGCAGCAGTCTGTTGGGAGTCAATTAAAGACCACTGCTTCCTGCGGAGAGTCTTCATAACACTACAAGAACCTTGCCTGCAATAACCATGGCAATTGTAACATGTGTTGTTAACCCTTCTCTGGGGTTTCCAAGAAAAAAAAAAAAGCTAATACCATGTAAATAAATAGCTGTCACTGGTGAGCATTAATTGCATGACACAACAGCAAATGTTTTGTTGAAAAAAAAAAAAAAGGATTTAGACACTTAAGCCACACTTGGCACTCATCAATTCACACAAATGTATGAATGTCATTGAATACATAACAAAATATCAAACCAAGTGGCATTAAAGTATTTAAAAGAAAGTGGCACAAACACACTTTTCATAACATTTCACATCATACTGTACAAAGTGTCTTCAAAAGACTTGGTATATGACAAATGAGTCACATAGATAGGAAAATGTTATGACACTTTTGTGTGCTTTATAAAGCATAAAAGTGAGTCACTATGTATTGCCACTAAAATGAATTCAGCCAACTAAACATTCTTTAAATTATTTCCTTTTGGGTTCTGCAGAAGAAAGAAAGTCATGTGGGTTTGGAACAATATGAGAGTGAGTAATAATGACATAATTTCCTTTTTTGATTGAACTATTCCTACATACCATCTGTGGATACTCTGATTGTACACATGTTTGAACTTGGGGAACTGACTTCATACATCCACTAAAAGTCACATTAATGAAAGTTGGTTAAAAGTAATTGAAAAATGGCTAAGAAAAGTAAAGTTAATTCTGAGAAAAGGACTAGTATCTAAGATCTAGCATTTGTTTGCAGATGCCACTTGATTTGATATTTGTATACCTTTTTTATGTTTGACTTCAGTCTCCAAATACTTTTTGGGGCTACTGTATATACATAGGTATTTGGCAAAGCCACCCATATTA
The DNA here is from genome assembly GCF_019703515.2 of Myxocyprinus asiaticus. NCBI lineage: Eukaryota > Metazoa > Chordata > Actinopteri > Cypriniformes > Catostomidae > Myxocyprinus > Myxocyprinus asiaticus. The sequence goes on along the minus strand of NC_059360.1, from coordinate 10,271,007 downwards.
TAATGCACATTTCACAAGAGACACCCTTTTTGTAATAAACTAATATCAAGTGCAGCCTTGTTTTACACAGTATGCACTGAACAGAATAATGTAAGTTAATTCTCTTTAGGGTTGAATCAAGATGAAGGGTTAAAGTCTTCTTCAACCTACATTGTAAATGTAATTGTCAGGCAACCTATAAAAACTTAATTTGGTAACATCTAAATTAACTGATTTTAATCAAGTCAAACATGAATGAATGAATGAATGAACGTTACATTTACACCGATCACACACAACATTAAATCCACTTGCCTAATACTGTGAAGGTCCCCCTCTTGCCACCAGAATAGTGCCAACCTGCATCTCAGAATACCATTCTGAAAAGCTGCTTTAACACAGCTTTAACACAAGATTTGGATTTTACCACCACACAATTTATTGTAGCTTTTTTGTTTGTCTTAACAGACTTTCCTTTCTATGGTTTCATTGCACAGCTTGCACATTATGGTGAGGAATACGGTAAACTCAATGTTGTCATCCAAGTGCCCTATTACATTTTACTAACAATCTCTCACACAATTAGCTGAAGGGCATTTCAAACTGCATGATAAAGCATGACGGCTTGCATCCCATTCTGGGTTTGAGATGCTTGAATTCCAAGCTAGTGAAGTGTCAATTCAGCATGATAACACAAAAGCAATTAATGTCACTAGTACATCCGGGGGATTGGTTTGTGATAATAGATTTGAAGGATGCTTATTTCCATATTCAGATTGTGCCGAAGCACAGGTGCGTTCTCAGATTCACTTTTGGGGGCAAAGCGTATCAATTTTGCATCCTTCCATTCGAACTTGCACTAGCACCAAGCACTTTCGCAAATGCATGGATGCAGTTTTGATGCCCTTGAGGCTTCAGGGCATCCACATTTTAAATTAACTCGACGATTGGTTGGTGCTAGCCCACTCGGAGACTCTGGCTGCCCAACATCAAGAGGTCATTCTCAGCTATCTGAGCAATCTAGGGCTGTGTGTAAACCAAGACAAGATAGTCCTGTTGCCAAGGCAACAGTTGCCAATTTTTCCTCCCGGAGATTCAGGGCAGCCATGTCCTTATCCGTTCGGACAACAGGACAATGGTGTCCTACATCAATCGCCAGGGAGGGGTGGAGCTAGATTCACGGATGTTGCATGCACGGCTGTCTCCAGCTTGCGTTGTCATTTCGCCGGTGTCTAGCAGTGTTCAAAGTGGGACACGTTCTCCCTGCGAGAAAATTTCACAGGCTTTTGGGGCTCATGATTGCGGCTTCTGCTGTCATTCCCATGGGCAAGTTGCATGTGAGACCTTTTCAATGCTGGATGAACTCCACATAGGGACTTCAGCCACTGATGCATGCGTTCCATCCCTTCAGAAAGTGATGTGTGGGTGCTACCGAACACTGTTACCATGGAAACGGACTCACCTTCTGATGTTGGACATTCCGTTGGGACAGGTGTGTCGCCACAAAGTTATAACGACAGACGCCTCTTCCATGGGTTGAGGCGCTGTGTACGAGGGGCATCCAGCCTACGGGGTTTGGACGAGCCAGCGGCAATATTGACACATAAACTGTCTGGAGATGTTCACGGTGCTGCTGGCATTAAAAATTTTCCTCCCAGAGATTCAGGGCAGCCATGTCCTTTTCCGGTCAGTAAACAGGATGATGGTGTCCTAAATCAATCGCCAGGGAAGATGGCATGGCACATTCATCTGTGGGCACAGGACAGTGTGCTGTCTCTACAAGCTGTACATGTTCTGAGCCAGTTGAATTTAGGGGGCAGATCTCCTGTCCAGATGAGGCTTGATGCCTGGAGAATGAACATTACATCCTCAGAAAGTGGGACAAATCTGGAGAAGATTCGGCAGAGCGGAAATGGATATGTTTGCTTCGAGCGAGACATCACACTGCCCCCTCTGGTTTTTCCCCCTTGCCCCTGGCACCGCTGGGCATCGATGCGTTGGTGCATCGGTGGTCGACAATGCATCTTTACATGTTTCTATCGACCAGTCTGTTGTGCACAGTTCCGCAGAGAGTTTGGAAGGATCAGATTCGGCTTCTGTTAGCAACGCCGTATTGGCCAGTATGGCCCCTTAACGGGGCACTCTTTTGAATGATGGTTTATTCCCTGTGGTGGTTGATACCATTCTGAATGCTAGAGCTCCATCAACCAGAAAGCCTTATACTTTCAAGTGGCATATTTTTTGCTTCTTAGTGTACAGCGTGAGATGAAGATCCAGTTCACTGCCCTATTGGTACAGTGCTGGAATTTTTGCAAGAGCATTTTGGGGCTGGGGTTGCCCCAGCAATGCTTAAAGTCTATGTTGCTGCTAGAGCGGCTGAGCAAGCACTTATTAATGGAGTCTCTGTTGGTGGACATTCTCTTGTTCTCTTGTTTTATGCGTTGCATACGAAGGCTTAGACATTTTCATCCTGCCGCGTTCCCTTAGGGGATTTATCTGTTGTTTTTGAGGCACTCTCGGGAGCCCCGTTTGAGCACCTGGAAACAGTTGCTGATAAGTTTCTGACTCTCAGAACGGCCCTGCTGGTGGCATTGGCATCGTTTAAGAGGGTTGGTGATTTGCATGCCCTGTCGGTCAATCCCTTTTGTATGGATTTTGCTCCAGGGTATTCAAGGGTGGTGTTAAGACCACATTTGGGCTATTTTCCCAAGGTCATGTCTACATACTTTCGCTCGCAGACTATTAATTTTCAGGCTTTCTGTCCTCCCCCATTTGAGTCAGAGGAGCACAAAAGGTTACATATGCTTTGCCCAGTTAGGGCGGTGCAAGTTTATGTTGACCGTACGAGCCAGTGGAGTAAGTCGGAGCAGTTGTTTGCTTTGGTGGCTGCAACAGAGGTGTTTCGGTGTCCAAGCAAAGAGTGTCTCATTGGCTTGTTGATGCAATTTCGAGTGCTTACAAAGTCCATGGTTTACGTTCGCCTTCGGGTATTTGAGCCCATTCTACAAGGAACATCGCATCCTTATGGACTTTGGCTAGAGGTGCACCATTGGAAGGCATTTGTATGGTGGCCCTTTCTGCATACATTTGTGAAATTTTATCATTTGGATAAGAGTTTGACTCCTGCTTCCCAGACTATATCTGTTGGAACAGGAGTCATAGTTTCCTCTGTTATTTCTTAATCCATGATTTAATTATTTAATTATTTCCTCATAATTTCCTCTGCCGCTATATGCTTGCCACACGGGCATAGACAGTTGGCAGCTTCTGTTCGCATGGTATGAATGTACATCATTCCCCATAGTGATTACACAGCTTGAGTCCCTCAAGAAGGAACGTCTCGATTACGTGAAGCATAACCCTTGTTCCCTGAGAGGGAATGAGACACTACGTAAGCTTACCATACTTTCTAGTAGCTGCATAGGCTCATGCCTTCCTGCAGAAAATCTGACGCGATAGCGCGAAGTGAGCACCTTTATGGAGCTCGTGACGTAGCTCCCTGGTGGCATCGCTAAGCACCATCAGCCAATAAATTGGCATGATTGTATAAGGGCTTCAGACCATGTGAATCTCAGGGCGTGTCCCCATAGCGATTATACAGCATCTCGTTCCCTCACAGGGAAAACAGGGTCACCTAACTGAGATGTTTTTTTAGTTAAGGACCCTGACAAAAATTAACCGTTGTTTTACTATAGTAACCATGACTGTAATAACCATGACTGCTGTCACCATTGTTTTCTTAGCAGAAATCATGGTTTTGATACAATTAACCATGCTTTTATAACAGTATACTGTAGTTTCCATATAGTAACCATGGTATAACTATATTGTAACCATGACAGTAACCATGCTGATTTTGTGATTCCTATGATTTTACTGCATATTTCATGCTTAAATCTATGGTTACTGTTGTAAAAAGGGCAAATCTGCTGAAGTGTTTGCCAAATAGAGTATTCTTTGGATTTGACAGTAATATTTTTGTTTCTGAAAATACTGTAGCAAATACCGAACCATACCGAAACCGTGACCCTAAAACCGTGATACAAACCGAACTGTGAGAAGTTCAAACCGTTACACCCCTAGTGGGTATGTCTCCACTCCACTCACTCCACACACTCTTTCTATGTCATTAATCAGTGTATCATGAACACGAATTTGGGCACTGGCAAGGGTGTTCATCCACTGAGCACTGGGACACTTATCAGAATCAGAATCAGAATGAGCATTATTGCCAAGTATGCTTACACATACAAGGAATTTGTCTTGGTGACAGAAGCTTCCAGTGCACAAACAATACAACAACAAGACAGAGATAATAAAAAACAGAATAAAAATAAAAAGTGAATAGAAAATATAAGTATATATAGAAATACACAGTAGGACAAATATATATATATATATTTGTACAGAAGTGGTAGGATATGTTGAATAAATATAAATAGACTAAGCTGTTTATTGCACATAATTATTGCTCAATGGAGCAGTTTTAACTGTTCATGAGATGGATAGCCTGAGGGAAAAAACTGTTCTTGTGCCTGACGGTTCTGGTGCTAAGTGCTCTTTAGTGCAGGCCAGAAGGCAACAGTTCAAAAAGGTAGTGGGCTGGGTGAATGGGGTCCAGAGTGATTTTTCCAGCCCTTTTCCTTACTCTGGAAGTGTACAGTTCTTGAAGGGAGGGCAGGGGTCAACCAATAATCCTCTCAGCAGTCCGAACTGTCCTGAACTGATCAGAGAGTCCCAAAGCTGCTCTAGGGACAGAGCGATATGCATCCTTTAATTTTGTGTAGCAGTGATCCAGTATATTTATGTTTCTGGTGGGGCATGTAATTTGCTGTCTGTATTTTGGAAGTTCACATGTGAGGTTGGCTCTGTTAAAATCGCTGAGAATAATAATAAATTAGTCCGGGTATTGTTGTTCCGTGTCTGTGATCTGATCAGCCAGCTTTTGCAGTGCTGCGACGTAGTATTATGACTTAGTATAATCATCTGCGACACGACAGCTTGTATTAATCAACAACATCGGTGTATAACTGACACTGCTATGCACTTTTGTTGTAGGTATTCAAAAGTACTGTGTTATTATGAAAAATAAATGACATAAATAAAGAAATACATATATAAAGGAGTACATTTAACCATCTTCTAACAACTATTTAAAATATTTAAAGATTGTTTCCCTTTCATTGTCATTATAGATGAAATATATTACAAACAATATCTCTTTTAAATAGAAAATAAGTCATAGTTTTACACTTTTGCTCATCTTCTAATGACTTGAAAGATTTCAGAAGACATGACAACATTTCCGGTAAGGGAACACAGTGAGCGATGCTCTCTGGTTTTTACAATGCATTCTGGAAATTTTTAGGGAGCGAACGTTTCAGTGCACCTGAACGATTTTGCAATTGAGACAGCGTTAGAAATGAAAGAGTCTCTTTTCAGTGCCCTGACTACTGAACTAGGGGACCTGATTGAGATGCACCTTGTTTCATAATGCAATGCACCTAACTGGACCTTCTATTTATATGTAATGAGTGTAAGTAATATCAGCATTTTTTATATCAATAATATGAGGTCATGTGATGACAATGTAGCATACTATTGTTTGAAATATTTATCATTGCATCATGATTAGTAATTTACATATTATTTTTAACAATAGTTGGCAGTACATTGCATATTGTGCAGTAAACTGTACACTTGTATTCCATTCCGAACATAGCCTAAGAATGTGGCATTCTGAATGTGATATGACATTTCTGTGACCTTCCTGCAGGGCAGTGCGTAAATATTGACATTCATTTGTTTGACAGACCATCATCCAAAGCTATTTACAGTGCATTAAAAGGATACATGTCATATGTGTATTTCCTGGGAATTGAAACCATGACCCTGGTGTTACCACCATACTCTACAGGAAAATCAGGCAGCAGCATGTTCAGTTCAGTTTCAGGGTCAGTACCAAAACAGAATGTGTTGTTTATGCATCAAATAAATCGCATATTACTAGATAATGGATGCCTTGAGACCATTATTAATACTGCTGTGCTTTCAAAGCTTTTAGGAAATTACTATAACCAACTCACATGCACGCCTGTGCATAGATTGTCTAGCCTGTGCATTTTTTATTTATTTTCCTGATTTGATTATTTTAACTTTCTTTGACAGAATACATTTTTTTAGTTGGTCTTGAGATTCTTTCCTTTTTACCATTTTATGCTTGTTCTGTTAAGGTGAAAAGATTGTTATAGACACAAAATAATTTCAAATTTGCTCACGCTCAAATCCCTGGAGATGTGAGTCAAGGCTTTATATGTGAGACACCTAAATTTATGTATTTTCCCTCACTGAAAAACTTTACAATTTTTCTTTCTGTGTGGTAACATCTTAATTGACTGTTTTTGATTTAATATGGCTGAATCAACTACATTAGGTTATACCATGTAAAATATCTTTTTGCAGTGCTGAACAGTAACAAATAGCCTATTTGGGCAACAAGATAAAATTACATATAATATTAAACACTCACAATTATATGTTAACATGTCTGAATCAACTTGACTATATTAGATTACACCAACAAAACACATTTTTTGTTACTAATTTTTAGATTTAGGTCAGGTAGAAATAACTCCTTTTACAGTGTTTTTACAGTGTAGGGCTTCAGCTTTAATAAATTATATATAACAATTAATAATACATTCAACATATACTATCTAGTCCCCTTTTTCCTCAACACTGCAAACCATACAGTTTTGAAGTTAGGATTCTTTGTATTGAGCTAAGAGGTCAGTCTGTGGTGTTCAGATCCCGTACACACTTTTTGCTATATGAATTCACAGGTTAGATTTCACCAATCCTGATCATGGCACACAGCAAAAGACAAAACTTCTAAGCAAATGTGTGTATTCCTGCTCTCCCAGGTTTGCATGAATGGAAGTGAATAGAACACAAAGTTTAGTGTGACCACACCTTCAAAATCCTGGCCCCTGGCTGTAGGGCAATCATGAGTATATGATTAAATTCTTCATTTTCTTAACCCCCAGAACAGACTTTGCATTTTTGTCTGTGTTCTTCATGTTTCTCGTTTCTCAAGTGTTTCTCGTCAGATTGAGTGATATGACCTCAGTGAGATCTTGCATAAAAGCCAAAGCAGACTGTGGACATCAAAATTGCAATAGTCTGTAACGATACCAGTGAAATTTCAAGGTTCTTGAAACCAGTTTCAATACCGCAACAAAAATATGCTAACTGGTAATGTGCTATTGACCACACTCTTTTAGCCTATTTAAAGTTACTTTTCCATCTAAATAATAAATTAACATAAATGCATGTTTCCTTCAAGTGTTTCTTAATGAAGTATGCATTGCTTGAGTGTTCTTAAGTAGGGCCCTACTGAAATCTGTTTTATTTTTTTCCCAAATCCTTTTTTAATTATTTTTTTTCCAGAATTCCATGTTTTAAAGTTTAATTTAATTTAATCATCAAAATGATGTCTAATCAAATTAATTCTTAAACTTTTAAAAACGTTTAAAAAGTTAAAATTAGAACACTTACTTTTCAACATACCATTGCATTTTTTAACAAACATTTATTCAGAACAACAGCACTCTTGCTTGTGACTTCATTATTATTATTATTTATTAATCATTATTTATTATTAATATTAATACAGTGAATATTATATATTATATTACAGTTGCAATATATTTCTGTTGCAATTTCTTCAGTTTCAGGTATCAAGCTTTTATTCTGACGTGAACTTGTATTTTGACGTGTGGTTTTGACGGAAGCTTCACTGACTTATAAACAGTTCGCTATATGGCCCAGTGTGATCATTACAGGGCAAATGCTGTGATTTAATTATATAAAAATATAGTCTACACATGCTGCTCGCTGTACAGTGGTTTATATCTCATACAACACAAATAATTATACATTTCTGTGGAGTCTCTTGTGGTGTGCAAATGCTATTATGCCAGATTACATGAAACGAGGCCAACTGAGTGAACTGGAAAGCACGAAAATTAGGCTTCTAATTTAAAAGTTGGCTAATGTTAACATATTGATGCCTCAAAAATATATTGATAAAATAACGTGCCAATCAGTAATCGACTGATATTTTGTGACATGCCAATACATTATAAATATATATATATAAATATAAATATATATATATATATATATATATATATATATATATATATATATATATATATATAAAGCTGGCAGAATTAGCGCGTTAGCGCATGCAATTAATTTGAAATGTTTAACACGTTATTTTTTCTTAATTTTTTCTAAGTCCCATAGACATTCTGTGGGCAGTACTGTCATAAAACGCTAGTTGACCGTTACGCTCTCTCCTATGATTTCTCTCTCGCATTTTTCAGTCTAAGTGAGGTGCATTTTAATTACCACAGAAGCATGTCAAGTCTTAACTATCACCAAAATGCAGAAAGAGACATTTTCATGTGCTCTTCATGTGGATTTTAAAGTGGCACTGGCATTGATTCCCTGGTGCGAATCATGAACGTAGCTTCATGATTGCAGTAGGAAAGCGGATAGCCACAGTCTACTGGCAGACTGTGAAGGATTTGAGTTTAAGAGATTTAATGCCCATTGCAGTGAAAATGCAACATATGTGGGTACTAGTTCTTTTAACTAGTTAAACTCCCAGTTAGACTTTGGGAAACATTTAATGTTACTTGAATTGGTGCTAGTTTTATGCATTTTTATCTTTATACTGTGGAAGGCTTTGTTTGGAAAATTGTAATAAAGCATTCTATTGTTACATAGTGTTTTGTTTTCTTTCCTAAGATGGAAATAAATGCATTTTGACAGTAAAAGAGGTATATATATTGTCAAATTTCAGCACTTTCAAAATCTGCGATTAATTACAAATAAATTATGTGATTAATCATGATTAAATATTGCAATCGACTGACAGCTCATATATATATATATATATATATACAATATAATAAATATATATAATATAAATAAATAAATAAATATAATATAATAAATATAATATATATATAAATGGTTATATTGATTAATAATTGTATTATTACTATTACTATTATTACTATTCTTATTACTATTAATTTAATAATTTTTATAGTGCATACATAGTGCAGATATAGGGGCAATATTAACAGGGCAAAATTTGTTTGCTTTTGAGACAGCAAGATGCACTTTTGAGTAACAAATTAAGACAATCTTTTCGAAGTAACCAATTCAGAAAAGGGTGTACCTTTTCCTGTTACATTCAATTAAATTTGGAATTTCATAACATCTCATGATCTATAAACAAAATAATCTCCATTGTGTTTGGATCAGTCACTGTGAGCCTACTTTGAACATTCTTCATAACAAACAAATCTCTGAATATGTACCACACAAACCCTTGCGATAATATTGCCATTGAACAAAACAGAAAAGATGAAGTTTGTCGCGAGCTGGGTGAAAGAGGGAAATTTGTGGACTGCTCATTCTTCAGAGCAAACTCAAGGTTATTTTGATAGTACTATCATACTATCATTAAGGGAATTATAAATAAATAGATTTATGTTGCATATCCTGGTATTAACATTTTCAATTGAACTTCTCGCACTCACTCTCTCTGTCACACACTACATCGGAGGTTCTGATGAGATTCATTACAAAGGCTATCCATCTGCCATCAGTTAGCATGTCACCATGATCAAAGACTGCAGATTTTTCCTTACAATGAAAGACTTCTTTTACAATTCCTGAAATTCCTGGCCAAAAGTGTAGTGCAGCGAGCTTTACACAGTATTCAGGATAAAAACCCTTTCCTTAATTATTACATTATTACATCAAAGTATCATTAGTTTTATGGAATCTGTGTGGACATGAATTGAACAACAGGCAGAATGACACACTGCAGCAGGAGAAATGCAGTAGAGTTTGTTTACTGACCTTCCTGTCTCCCTGCTGGCAACAAACAATCAGAGATGTCTGTCTCTCTCCCTCTGCTCTCGAAAAACTGGGGCAAGGTGACTTATTTTCCAGAACTCCGCTAAAGCACTATCCCACCTCACTGGGTCACTTTTTCACCTGCAACACAGAGAAAATGCATTCTGAATATGTGTTTACTGTGCATTGATTGCTCAATTTTATCACCCAAAGATGTAGATGTAGAAAATGTATGGGTAAGGCAGGGTGCCAGGGTGTTTGCATTCAAAAGACAGAACTCCCTGGTCGACTCGCCTAAATAATGTTAGTCATTACCTCTGATTACTGTTAACATTATTCCGGCCAAGGGTACATAAGAAACTATGGAGACTAAATAAAAGTACTAACTAGATACGGTAACGTTGGTCAGCCTATCCAGAGAGTATTAGTCACTCCTTCTGGCTGAGAGTAGTGTTAATTTAATTAAGTGTATGCAGATCTAGGGGGACTAAACAAAAATATTATTCAGATAAAAGTATGCAGGGAGTAACTTAATAGTCTGATTAGTATTAGTCAATTACCTCTGGATAATGATCCAAAACTGGCCAGTTTGTGGAATGATCATGCATAACCCGGCCGGTGTGTAGACTCTGCTAACAGGAATCCAAATGAACGAGTGCAATTTAAAATTATAGAATTAACTAGAATAATCTAGTATCCAAATCTAGATAAGATCTCAATTGATGAACAATAATAATTGGAATCTCAATCTAAATTCGAGGTCAAATATAATTGGAGTCAGATTAAATTATTAATGGAGTCAGACTGGGTCTTAACTAACTCAAATAGTTGTGATGCTACAGCCACACGCGCACGAAAAAGACAAACGCGCAGATACCTTAACCACTTCGCTGGATTCCACCATTGGGCCAGCAAGGTGGCATTTTTACAACACAAACTAAAATAACTGCAATAAACCTACAAATGTAACCCTAGGGTAATTTTACTTTAGTTGGTGCAACAATGTAGCCAGGTTGATCATGTTATACAATATTTTGACCTGAATAAAACCAGTAAATTCAGATGTTGCCACATAAAGAACATTTGTTACAAACATATTCTGTGTGATTCGCAACAGGAAGGCACTGCAGAGAAGGCAAGCTGTTTTTTCTTGTTGCCCTTTGCGGTTTCAAGCTGAATGCCGATATTTTTGTTTTTGAAAATCATCTTGCGATGTATCTAGGGGTGTAAAAATGCATAGATGCATAGCAATGCATCAATCTATCAAATAAATTTCAATGTATTGATTATGGAATTAAAAAATCGATTATCTTTACTATATTAAAACCCAATGTGGCTCATATTACACAAACCTTCTCGCAACAGACACTGTGCGCAGCATGCGAGATTGAAGGGAAAGAAAGCACTCTTTTAAATGTAGAAAGTTTATGCTTCCAAGTTCACCCCGCGAACCTACATAAGATAAAATAGATGGATGGATGCTGCCGAGTTCGGCTTTATGTGTCATTATTCATAATTGTTTGCATCCATTTTACCAAAGTAAGTTAATTGTTGTTGCCTCCTTTCCAGATTAAGATTATGTAAATTATGTAAATATTATGTATCTCCATAAAATGTGTTATTTCTCCATAAAACAGTTTAACCATGAATAGAACTTAGCTTAAATAAATGTGATTGTGAGCAGACATTGTTTGTAAATTAAAATACTCATTCATTCATTCTCTTTATAGTGAATACTACAGGGAACAGGGAGTGATTTCAGACTGTTCTGAAGGGAACCAACAAGGTCAGTACAGTCACTTGTGATTGGTCAATGACATGGCAGCCACGAAAATATATATATTTGTTTATCTTTCACAGTGTGTGCCACAAAAAGTCCTGCATGAAAATGCGATTGAATTCTTGTGAACTAGCTTGATGAGCAGAGGCGTCTCCGTTTAGCTGTCTGGCACCTCTTTCCCTATCCCAAAATGAATAGGGAACTCACAGTTACCACATCCCGTGTATAACCACCTTTACACGCAACTAATAGATAGTTTTTCATTCTATGACCCTGCTTGATTTAAACATGAATCTTATCTGCCTGCACATGTCATTTTATCTGTAAATAGCCTACTGGTGAAACAAAACTTAACGTTACATGATATGTGAATCTATTATGCTTATTTCACGGTTTACTGTCTTTTTGTATGTTGCATCAGACATTATGTTTTCCTTTATTCATATTGGATATCTATTATGCATGTAACATGTTATATACAGTATGTAACATATCTATATGTACCACATTATGTATATATGTAACATATTCATATCTATGATGCATTTCATGTTTGTTAATATATGCAGCCACACATACAGTATAAGCCAATCCTCCTTGGTCCTAAATGCATCTGTAACTCTAGTGCTTAAGTCTGGTGCATTTCTGTGCTGTCTAAATTGTGAATGGTAAGTAAAAACTTTTAGGGCTCTATTTTTGTGAGTGTGCAAAGCGCAGCGCAACGTGCTACGACCGTGTGCAATATCTTATCCAATTTTTGTAAGAACGCTAATGTGCAATTTTCATGCCAGCACAAAGTGCAAATGGGCATGGGTGGAAGTGTTTGCGCTACTGTGGGTGTAGGCACGCAAACTGTGGGCTATTGGAAGAAGTTGGACAGAGTAAAATGTTTGGATTTGGTATGATTTTTTTGACCACTTCGTTATTTTGATCATATTTTCGTTTTGTTTGAAGTGTAATTTGAATTTAGAAATATATTTGGTTTAATTTGTTCATGTTTCAATAAATGAATATTTTTTTTTTTTCAAAATCAACATGTAGAAGTGCATTCCCACAAATGTAATACTTACATCCTCTATAATTTAAAGGCGCATACATCCATAAGTCCATATTTCTATTATTTTAATTCATTGCATATAGTCTATTTACACTACCAACTTCTCATGAATGTGCTGTCATTGTTTAAAACATTGGTGCTTGAGGGAATGAACTATATAATAGGACGCAGACGCTGGAATAACTGGAAAAGAACCTCAGAATTAAATTGTACTTGGTCCAGCCTTTTGCGCGGTGCACGCATGATTTCGCCAAACCCACTTGTGCCTGAACAGTGCATACTTGCACGAAAATGTCAAAACTTCATGGCCATGCCCATTGACTTTGCGCTTATGAATTAAGGCATTGCATTGCGCATTCTTAAAATAGGGATCTTAATCTTTTTTTGGCATATTTTTGAAAATAATTATGTATCGTTCCAAAATAATTGGATCGAATCGTGACCAAATTTCAGGTTTCACAATGCATCATAATCATTAGGTAAAGAATCATATTCAAATAGAATCATTGTCAGAGCATCATGTATCTTGTCATTATGACAATAAGAAATGTGCACTGAAAAAGTGCTAACCTACAATTGTTACCTCAAAGATATATTACTACTTGTAACTAACGCTACTTTTGTTGGTGTAACCTAATTTGTCAGGTAAATTTACCCATGTAGCACACTGTGACGAGGAGGAGGGCGGGGCCGGGCCGTGACTACGCACGCCCGGCCCTCAACCGGGCTAATCACCCGAGGAGAGGGATAAGTGCAGCGGGATGCGGCAGTTCGAGAGAGACAGCCACACGCAGCTGCCATATGTGTGTTTTATTTTTTGTGTCTTTTTGTTTAAGTTTAAATTAAAATATTACTTTGACTGTTCAGCTGGTTCCCACCTCCTCCTTGCCCATTTTTAAGCTTGTTACATTGGTGCCGAAACCCGGGAGGGAGGAGGGATGAGCTGTCGTGGAGACCTCGCCACTGCCGTCCGCCCAAAGGAGCAGCCGCGGCCGTCCGCCGGGGGGCGGAGGAGTCGCTACCAGCCACCTGGATGCGGAGGAACGGCCGCTGTCCGCGAGGGGAGGAGGGGCTCATTTCTGGCCACCTGGAGCAGTGAAGCCGCTTCCAGGGGCGGAGGGGCTCCCTACCTGCCGCCAGAACACGGAGGGGTGTTCCATCCACCAGGGGTCGGAGGACTTGCTCTGGTCTGCCCGGGGTGGAGCGGCTGTCATCCGCCAGAGGGCGGAGGAGTGATCGAGGACCAGGCAACGGCATGTCTGGGAACTGGCGAGCAAGTTTTTTTCTCTCTCTCCTCTCTCTCTCTCACTGTCGCTCCACTTTGCCCTTTCCCTCTCCTCTTTTTTTTTGTGTTTGTTTTTTGTTGTTCCCTCCCCTTGTCCCACTCCCCAGCTCTACAGAGGCTTGGCCTTGACTACGCACGCCCGGCCCCCAATCAGGCTAATCAGCCGAGGTGAGGGATAAGTGCAGCGGGATGCAGCAGTTCGAGAGAGAGAGAGCCACACGCAGCTGCCATGTGTGCGTTTATGTTTTTTGTCTTTTTGTTTAAGTTTAAATTAAAATATTACTTTGTTCAGCCAGTTCCCGCCTCCACCTTGCCCATTTTTAATCTTTTTACATACACATACATCTCTGAGTTGTCTGTTTTAGATCTTTTCATCTGGAAAGCATCACAATCTAATTACAACTGCTAAACATCTTAAAAAGATCAAATTAGAAACATTTTAAATCATAAACGGATCAAAGATATCTGCTAAATGTCTTATTTGACATACTTATTGGCATACAGTATGTCTTTTAGACATATTGCAGATAAGCAAACAATGAAAAAATGCATCTTCCAGATGTAAACACACACATCAAATAGACGTCTGGGTGATGTATGTGTGCTATCAGGGTAGAGGCACAAAGGGTCAAGATTAAATAAAAAAATACATATTTAATATTTTTATTTTTTATTTAGATGTTACATCATGAGGCACATATTTTGGGTAAAATCCAAAACATTTTGTCTAAATGCCTGGACAAAAATGCACTTTCAATGAAGACCTGAAAGAATCATATCCATTTCCTCTTGCAACACAGGAAAACAGAAAGCAAAAGCATGCTAATCCAATGGTGAAAGTGCTCAGTGTAGGTGCTCAACCAAATAAAGGGAGAAAACAGCTTCAAAAGAAAAACTCAGCACACTACAGCTCAAAAAATAGAAATATAATATATTCCCACCTTGGTGACGTTTCGAGCCACTCGGCTCTTCATCAGACTGATGCAACACAGGAAAAAGCTTTTTAAGTCTTTTGCCCTCACTGTAATGTTTTTGTATTGCCCACAATGGTAAATCAAACATTCCAATGGATCCCATGAATTAGTCAAATTAGGGACCTAGTCAAAATAATGTAATGTAGTCAACACAATTTCTTTGATTGATATGTGGATTGATTGATATAATACACCAGCTATTTAGTTTACCATTGGATGCTAGATGACTAAGTTCATGATTTAAGTCTTGTCTAGACAGATATAGTCACAACCGATGGTGGTTACTGTGTAAATAAACAGGGGGCTCTATTTCATACCTGCGTAAGGCATACCTGCGCTACGTCTTATCCAGTTTTTGTGAGAGCGTAAATTTTTGTGCGTGCTGATTCACCATCCCACAAATATTCTAAAGCATGGCCACGCCCACTGACTTTGCATGTATGAAGTACAGCATGACATAGCACTGCGCTTAAACGGTCTTAAAATAGGGCCCCACTCTCTTACTTTGGCATGGAACATTTATCCCACAACACTACTTTTCATATTAGTCAGTTTTCTGCCACTTTTCTACTACTATCTTTCCTTGAGGGACTCAACACTATTACGTAGCAAGAGATTCACACATTTGTGATGATGTCGCTGTTATCAGTGTCACTTAGACTGTAACACAGGCCTATCTAAAGCTGCATTTCTGGCCGTGTTGTTGTGTTTCACTGACACAGTTGTCCTGTCTCACTGTAACTCATGACAATGTCATAAACAACACATTCTATTTTGGTATTAACCATGACATGAAGATGTTCTTCTGATCACATGCCGCTACTCTAATAAGCCGAGAAGACAACATTAGAATATCTATTCCTGATCCAAATCTATCCTTAAACACTGCACATACTAGCACTTGGGTTCATACAAATTGCCCAGGAAATGTTGTTGCTAACCTTTTGAAGAAATGTGGCATATAACTTGTAAACAAACAGAACACTTCATAATGACGTGACAGTTGTATGTGACATCATTTATGTTGTTGTATGAAACAGTATATGAAGGCAACCCTGAAATAATGCTTGGCATCAAAATGTTATTTAACAGCATCAGGGCACACCTGCAAGCCAGTATGATTTATGCTATGAGAGGGTGTACAATGTATCATTGGGATGAATGTCAACCACACTTGCGGTATGTTGCTGTGAGCTGAATGTTTGCCTCAGAAATTCTAATCAGTGCTTACTGACATACAGCTTACTATTTAAAATGTGATTTTTACATACCTAAGAAAATACCTAAGATAATTAGGTGATATACACAAGGGCCAAACATAGAGAATTAATTACAGTAATTAGTAAAAATGCTGGTAAAGTTTTAGCCAGAGATGTGATACTACACTATAACCACTTATAGGAATGATTTTAGATAACTGAGGTGGAAAAGCGGCATAAATACGTATGTTTTCGGAGGCATATCTTTACACAGTTATTGAAATCCCAGACATATTTATGAGTGATGATGAAGTAGTTTTTGGTCAGAGATCTCAATTTATGATATGATGCTTCACACAGTGAAGATGTTCCGATGACCTTCACGAAAGACCAGATGCTTTAGATATTTTGTCATGTTGACCTACAGGCTCATTCACTTCAGCAACATCCAATATTTAGACATATTCAGAGATTTTTCATGTTTTAAATACACAACTAGGGTAATATTTTTGATAACAAATTATGTTGTTGTAATGAATATATCATCATGTATTTCTTTTATTAATTAAAGAGATCATTCTAACAGAAAATTCTGTATAATTTGCTCATCCTCGTGTTATTCCAAAACCTAATAGCTTTCTTTGCTGAACACAAAAGGAGATAGTTAGGTAGAATTTTCATGCTTTTCTTTTCCATACATTGAAAGTGAATGGTGACCAGGGGCTGTCAAACTCCAAAAATTTATATATATATATATATATATAAACCATCATAAAACATCATAAAATTAAGACCTTTGAAGACATACAATAGCGTTGTGCGAAGAAACAGACACGATTAATTTTTCATTAGTCATTATTAATTAAAAATCTTCCATAGCTTTCAAATCTCATTTATGTACAGTATATGCATACTGAAGTTCAGTTACAAGACATATGAGAACCGATGACATTTGGCATCATTGACATCAGACCTGGTGTGACATGTTTTGCACCCTTTTTAAATATATATGCTTATGACGTAAATTATACTGTATTTCAGATCTGCGGCGGAGGGGGATATTTTCAATGGGAAATGACATAAATTTCATATTATATGGCTTCAGTGGACCTTTTCAAGTTGTTCTGACTACTTTAATGGAGCATTTTTTCATGTTCTTTTTTTTTTTTTTTTTTTTTTTTTGGTTACCATTCATTTTCATTTTATGGAAAAGAGTAGCATGAACTTTCATCTTTAGTTTAGATTGACATGAGGGTGCTTAAATGATGACAGAATTTATTTTGTGTGTGAACTGTTCCTTTAAGACATCTTAACCTCAAGCCATGTTACATGTGCAGCGATGCAAAGAATAAGATGATTAGTTATTTTGTTGGATTACTTACACATTTCATTTCTTGTATCCTGTCTGGATAATCTGTAAAATAATTGAAATTGCACCTCAAATGTGACATATTTTATCTTAGCACCAGATAAAACCACAAAAGTCTAAGCTACTTAAAAATAAGCCTTGCATTTTGTTTTGCACGGAAAATTACTAATCAAAATAATTCATTCAGAAACCTAATCACACCAATAAAAAAATAATGTATCAATGCTCACAAAAAGTGCTGTAGGAGCTGTGAAATGGACTGACGGAAATTCTGCTTACATTTCATGCCTCAGCAACATTACAATCTGCACACCTTAGAACATGTACATCTGCCACAGCATGCAACCTTCAGGGAATGTTTAATGATCACCATAAAAAAAATAAAACTCACAGGGTGAAGCAGACAGGCTTCTTTTCATTTTTTATTGCCTCTATAGTCAAAAACCTCACAAAGCAATTGTTGAGGCCTAATTTGTCACTTGCCTCAAGGATAAGGAATTCCTTAAGACTCCATAATTCATGCAATTCCCTAATGAATATGCCGTTCAAGACAAGTTGATTGGCAAAACAGCTTTGTCTAGTCTCTTGTTTGCTAGCCACCTGGTGAGATGTTTCTCCCTTGTTTTAGTGTTAACAATCCTTCCCTGATGGAAGCTGGATTCTCTATTTAATGGAAATGTGTATTACATTGCAGTGGCTTTCTGATATAGTTGGATTTACTTGCTTCTCATACAGAGCAGGATCTTTCACAAGTCTTGGCCTACCTGACATTACTCTGAACTTTTTACCTGATCATGTAGAATCAATAAATTTGTTAGGGCAACTATGATAGAGCACAAGCGTATAGAATAAAAAAGAAAATTAAAAAAAAGAAAATTAAAAAAAAAAAAAAAAAAAAACTGATCTATGAACACCTATTGTCTATACTGAATCTTTGCCATAAAAAAATGACACAATCCTAATAAGGGACCACTTGATATATATTTGTGGGGACACAAACGACACAGATTATTGGAGATTTGGACTTATTTAAATTTCCATTAGGATTGGTGGATCAGGACAAACTCAGGATTTGACATTTATGCTCTGATAAGACCCACTGGCCCAGCAGCTGCTGTTGGTAGGTTTTAAATTTTCATGAAACAATCACACAAACTATGATCACAAACAGTTATTTAATTCCCAAAGTGCAATGGCTGTGACAGATATGAGGGCAAATATGATTTTATAATCTTATACCACCATGGGAGATCTAACGGTATGAATGGGACCTTGTCTCCATCTCCACAGCACATAGGCTGCTGACCGCATATCGAGTTAAAGCAGAGAATTACCTGAGAAAGGACATGTTTGTGAAAACATTTATTTAAAGGGGTCATGACATATTCTTTTTTTTATAATTTTATTATCTTCCCAATGATAATGTTACTAAAGGTTTTTTTTTTTTTTTTTTTTTTTTTTTTTTTGCACCAAAACATGATAATTTAGTAATATGATAATTTTCCTGTGTCTGACCCTCTGCTTGGTTTTGGCCTAAGCACCTCCTTTAATCTTCAACATAAAAGCCCACTGTTATGATTGGCTAGCATTGAATATCCCTCGAATGCAGCTATATATATTGGAAACTCAATTGGAAGAGAATGAACAAGCTCCACAACATTTTAAACTACATTTCAGTGTTTGTACATAACACATATCCAACACATTGCATCCAAATATATTAAACTGTTCACTCAAGCACAGCAGAACCATAAACTATCAAACAGTCATGACATTTGAAATATTAATGAATGAATGTGTTTACACACGGTTTTGCAATCAGGTCCAGTGGTGTTTTTAACTGCCCCACCCTTCAATAACAGTTCCATGAATCATATTATGACTGGTTCACAAGCAAACCACACTGATATGAAATGAAAAAAAAACCACACATACATAGTCCAAAGCACGATAAAACAAGACACGTGCACATCGCCAGAAATGCATCAAAATGGTCAAAGTGTGCGATGAATTAAAGTAGGTGTTGATGTTGCTGCTCTAGAGGCGGTAATGAATTAATAAGCTCCCAAGTTACGTAGGGAAATCGCGGAAGTAGAGAGAGGGGCGTTCTTGCAGCATGGTTGAAATAAATGCTTTTGAGTTCTAAATAAATGCTTTTGAGTTCTAAAATTTGCAGTATGTTTTTATAGTAAAATAACTGCTTATGTGTCAAAATTTTTATTCCTCATGATATGACCCCTTTAAACTACGTATGTTTATACAAAATGCTACTTCATTGAAACTGAAAGTGGCTGAAAATTGGCGTTTGAGGATAATATATTATAAATAAACCTAAGACTTAGACTGACATATGACATCCTGTTGACACGTACTTTCAGACTTGGTGGACATTTATTTTTGTTGTAGAACTGTGGGAATTGAAGCACTGGAAATGCAAATCACACTCTTGTTGAGCCTCCAATTTATGGCTCTTTCCCAGCCTGTTCTCATTTCTTAGACAAATGAGTGCAAAAATAAACAAGAATAGATACAAATTTCCTATCAATGTGGTCTTTATCAAACATAGGATATAACATTAATTAATTGCATCTAACCCTAACCTTTACCTAACCCATGATGTCTTTTTGAAGAACAAAAATAAAAATGTTTTACTCTCCCAAGGAAAATAGCTAGTTTTCTTCGTAGGTGGCTTACATAAGATAGGCAAATGGATATCCAATTGATAGTTTTAAAGAATGAAGGGAAAACAAAACAAAACACGATAAACAGAAAAAGAGTGATTCATATCAGTAATAAACAACATTGGTTATAAAGAATGCAGTAAATGGCCCCAAGTGTAAAGAAATATCAGTACTGTAGTATACAACCAATAATGCTAACTGTTTAAATGTAGGTATATGTGTCATGCCATGTTATTCAGATGCATACATTTATATACAAATCTGGTGTCTTCCTATGTTGAATGTGGTTACATACACATACAGACAACAACGTTTATGAGAACATGTTGCAAGTTCTTTTTTATTTTGAATTATGAAATCTGCACAGCAAGAAACATTTATAATTGATGTGAATTTAACAAGATGGAACAGGATGTTTGTGTTTGCATTTGCGTTTGCATCTAATGCAGTATGTACAGTTTATTCAAACACTTGAAGGTATCTCTAAACTAATGTGACTCTCATTGCACTGTGAGGTGTGGGAGTTGAATGATAATTGCTTTTGGTAATTATCCTTTTTTATTTGCAGTTACATAAGTCATGGCCTTCTCAGTAACATCATTTGTGATGCCATTTAACAAAATGCTTGGTGTTTACTAAAATGCAGGCAGAATTAGAAACTGCTGCCTGATACAGTTGGATACAGTAGTTGAGTAGGAACGTCTTCTAGAAACCAACAATACAGCAACTTTGTGACCTCCAGCAATTTAGTCACTGTATGATTGTAAACCATTGTAATGCTCAGTAAACAATAGTAAAAAAACAGTAAAATTGATGTGAAAGGAATATGTTGCAAAGTAATATAGTTGCAATAGTAATATAGCTAAATAATATAGTTCATTAGTGTAACTGTGGGTAACAGTGAGTTGTGTACGATTGCCAAGCAACACTATCATTTGCCATACTAATATTAAGTTCAACTGATGTGCAGTCACAGGCATAGGCGCCGATTTATGTTCTTGCTTGTGGGTTCCCTAAATAATCGAGGGTGCTTGGCCCTTCCCTGTGGGTGCTCGGTTACTATTATCTAGTATTTACTATTATTTAAACTATTAAATAACATGAAATTAACGTATGAAGAGTAGCTAGTTTTAAAACATCAAATGTTTTTATCCTCCCACCCTTTAAATGGGAATTTTTGACCTTCCTGACTGTATTGAATATTTAAAATTGTAGAGCAGTGTTTTATTTAATTTATGGAAAAGTTAATAACTAAATCAACATCTAGCCCCTATTGATAACTGTTACCATTTTATTATTATTTTTCATATTATAATATTCATATTATAATTATAATATTCAATTACAGACAGTATTCATCAGGAACAAAATATATTTGATTTTTTTTACATTCATATTTTGGATTTTTCATTTTCTTTTATTGTAATATATGGCACAATGGATTCATCTTTTTTTTTTTATCATAAATCTGTTATTGAGGCAATAAACAGTTTTATCCCTTAATGTAGGCTGTTCTTGTTATTATTTGTTGTTGTTGATGTCTGTAGCAAATATACAACTACATTTACAAACCACACATTTTGTTACAGTAGCTAAAAGTCCAATGCCCATAAAGGCACTAAATAATTACTTGTTAACCTTTATAAACATTTACAATGGATGAATAGTTTAAACCTTAGATTGGGAACTGCTAACATATGAGCAAATAATTAATAAATGATTTGTAAAGATGTGTAAATAGTAAAAGCATGCACACATACACAACAAACAAACTTTTTTTTCTAATTAGCTGGACATCAATGATTTTTTTTTTTTTTTACATAAATAGAATGATAAAGTGAATAAGCTCATTTATGAATCATTTATTAAAAAGTTTAATGACATTTGTAAGCATTCAAATGTATGCTAACAATGATCTTTTAATCATTATATAACATTTGTAAAATAAAAAAGTGCAAGGCCATACATGTCTGGCTTAAGCTTTGATGTTCACTTCATCCCTCACTGGTGGCAAGTCAAGACAAGCTTTACTAATAATCAGACAGCTTCCAGCCATCCGGAGAGCAGAAGAACAGATGGCTGACTTGCCACACAGGTGAAAGCACACCAAGACACTTACACATCACCTGTGTGCACCCATCAGACCCCATAGTCTTATGTTTACACACTCCCACAAGGAAACTGCACTCTACTTACATTTATCTGTACACTACCAAAACTGAAAGGTTTCATTTTGTTTTAGAGGAATCTGTTATCTTCTGATGTCTTTGCCAGATGATTTTTCCCGGTGTGGTGTGGGTGTTTTTTTTTCCTGACATATTCTAAGTGTTAAGCAGGGCTGGACAGGTTTGTAAAAAGTAGGGGTACAACAGGGCAAAAGGCTCTGCAGGGTAATGGCTCCTTTGATTTTATTTTCTCCCAAAACACTAAATAGCATACAAAACTACAACAGCACTTTCTTAAACACCTGTTTGTCACTATGAACTGCACATTTTTCCTCTTCCATGAGATCATTGCGTGTAATGTCTAAAGGTTGATTTTGAGGCAGTTTGATCTAATAATTATTTTTATTTTTTTTAAATGTTGTACATTTATGTAGCTAATGAATATCCTGGAAATTATCACATTTATTTGTAGACAAAATAGTTTTTTTGTCATTTTCAGTTTTGCTCATGTTCATTAAATCAAACGTTTTTGGGGTAAAAAGCCCCCCTGTTGCAGGGGCTAAAGGCCCCTGTTAAACACATTGTTTTTCTTATGTGGGGGAAAAGGTTTGTTATGGGAATTTTTCAAAGTTGGCTCACATTAACTGATTCAATCACAATGAAGATTAATTTGTTTATAGAATACTTGAAATGTTATAGAATGCCAAATGTGTTTGAAATTAACAGGAAATCATGCACGATTTTCTGAAGTGGTTATTTTGAATAAGCATTATCTTAATTTGTTACTCAAAAAAGCATCTTTATGTCTCAAATGTATTTGCACAAGTTGAAGAATTGTGTCCTATGACTATTGTCCCGGAATGTACATTATATCACTATAACCTCCCTAGGGGCCTTTTACCAAAAGTGAGGGAGCCTTTTACCCCAGGTGTGGTGTAAAAGGCTCCCTCGTCCCTCGTCAATAAATAAAACAAACTTCTGTTGTTATCTTTTCAATCAAATTATGTTGCTCCATCACTATTCAATAAAAATAAATGTATTTCTTAAATCTTGGGACACTTTGTGACCCGAAGAAAAGCACATTTTCTGTAAGGTGTGCCTTTTGCCCCGTTGTACCCTACTCGGAAATTATACTTTAGTAAACATACGGATACTGAGTGAAAATGTTACACAATTAAAAGTCCCAGTATCTAGCCAAAATATACTTGAGTGAAAGTAAAACTGTATTCACATTAAATTGTACTTAAGTATTAAAAAAGTAAAAAGTTAGTTTTTTCCATGCTAGAATTAAATCAAGAGAGGAGATTGTGTAAGAGAGGATGTTGTGGCCAATTACATTGTACAGTACATAGATTTCATTGTCGGAATAAGTGACTTGTAAATTAACTTAGATTGGTTTGTCAAGTCACCATTTCACAGTCTCCGACACTCGCATACAACTTATATTTCTCCCCTAGTGGCATTCACAACTTGGTCTCAAAGAATCATGTTACTACATTTTTGCTAAATTATTTTACATTGATTGTTGTAGGGCAGTTTCCTTGTTAAATGAACACTAGAGGTGCTACAACATCAACTTTTATTCACTTTCAGTTCATATTCAGTTCAACACTAACTTTTCACTTTGTTCCTCACACAATGGTATCTTATGACATCTAAACCCTTTTACTATAGTGCATAACTTGTAAGGCGACATATTTTAACATTTGCATTACATAACCAACTATATTTACAAGCTTATTCGAGTGTGATCAAATTGCACAGTAGCTTAACTGATAGAACGTTGCATTTCCGATAGAAAGGACAAGAGTACAAGTCCTAAAGAGCATGCAATTTGAAGTGAGTGTCATAGAAGCAGCTCAAAATGACATGGTTGCTTCAGCATTTGTGTTTTTCAACTCACATTTGCTTTTTATGACACTATCAGTTAGGTTTACCTTTAAGGTTTATGGTAGGGAGGTAGGTTTTGTTGATTTAAAACTCAACAGAGCATTAACCTAAAAAAAAAACCTCTGTTTGGGAGAATATTTCACTTACTTTTAACGCTACACAGTGGACATTTAACTCAGCTGATGAAATATGTGTAATAAACAACGGAATTTCATTTTGAATCTTTTTCCCCCACAGTCATAAGATCAGGATTGGCATTCAAGATGAACTGTCAATTTGGGTATTTGTGATGAACTGTCAAAATGTGTTTGTTGCATGGGAGAAGGCACTGACGAGTTGCGATGTCAGAGTAGCCAGTCCCTTGAGACAGATAGAAAGGTCAAATAATGAAACCGAAGCTTTGAAGAAAATTACTAATATTGTTGGTTTTGTGAGTTATTTTCTGAGGTTTGCTACCAAGGTTTGATTTTGTTGAGCAGATGGATGTATTCAATAAAATTCATAATTTATATTTACTCAGCATTTATTATCATTATTATCATTATTATTACTGTTTTAGTTATTTAACTTTAATAAGTTATTATTATAATTAATAATGGCCTAACAACAACAACAATAATTATTCAGCAATTAGGGAGTAGAAATTCATAGATATGATTTAAATATAAAGGTTTTGCCAGTGTAGAACCAACCATTGGGCAACCAAAGGGAGCTGACCACTTGGGCTCTAGTGCATACAGTACAAGCTGATTACTAGTGTCATGGCTGCTATTTTTAGTTGTCTAATGTTAGCCTAACAAGTGCCCAAGAGCCTCGCACAACCATGATTTATCTGTGATATTGAGTAAAGTTACTGTGCATTATTGTTCTCTTAAATTGTGTGACTTTCGACATGTTGTATGGCATATGTCAGCTTTCCGCACACGTTGCATTATACTTCTTTGCATGTTATATTTGACCATGCATGCAGTATAAACAGAACTATCAAACAAATATATGCAATTCATAAAATTCTGTAATGAAAATTATCTTGATATTTTAATTTACACCCTACTTCTGTATTCTGCATCACTCAAAGACATGATGCCATCATGTAGGGCATCTACAAAATAGAGTTTCTGTTGCATAAGAGAAAGCTGCAAATCCGTTGATTTTAACAATGTGGTGTGTTAAAAGGACGGAGGGAAAAATCAAATGTTCCAACGGCAATCTCACTAGTGTGTAGGTGCCCTCAAACATGTGATAACATCTGAAGATAATCGATGCTTTATGGAGTTCTTAAAAGAGGTTCAAATGTTACCAGTTTGACAGTATTATACAGTATTAAATCAGAGTGATTTAATTTATATTTATAGGTATTCGTAAATTAAAGGTGCACTTAGCGACTGACACCTATGGGCATGAATGCAGCATCATTCAAACACAAGAGTTTTCAGTTACGACTGCCGCAGTAGAAAGTTACTATTCACAGTCAGCCATGGTTCATTTAATCCATGTCTCCATGTTAAATAAAACAGCTCATGTGAATGGTCATGATTTTATACAAACATTTCAAAATTACTTGTAATTTCTTTTGAAGTAAAACTTTTTTTTTATTATTGCAGAAAAAATACTAAATGCATTTTTAAGTGTAGACGCACATATTTGTACTTTTGGAAAGACATTTAAAATATAGAATATCAATGTCACATTTATCATGCCACAGTCATAATGTGTTTGAATGACACATACAGTAATAATGTGTAAGAAAGAAAAGAGCACCTGTATTATTGTGCACTGTCAAAGATAGTGTTGATTCATGTTGGAACTGTTTGAATCTATCAAATTGACCACATCCGTCTCTGCATTGTCAAAAAGTTGCAGTGAACTTTCTACAAGCTGTCTGTTCTCTTTCAACCTTGCCATCAATGTGACGTTTTCATCAAATTAAAAAAGAACCTAGTGGCTGTTGAGAAAGTAAGATGACAGGATATGTGCAAAGAGTTACTCACACTGTCAAAACCAAGGCGATATTGGAGTTCTCTGTCACCTGGGCGACACTTAGAGGAGCAAGGAAACTAGACACAGTGGTGTGACATTTGCAGTGCGGAACAAAACATGGATGTTAACATTTAACACAATAAGTGTTGCAGTTATTCATCAGTGCAGTTGGTATATGAGATGTTGCTCATACAATCTGTTTCCAACAGTGTTTGCATGGATTTTGTGTGGGTTTTATGTTTAGTACATTGTAAAAAGTGAAAATGTGCAGTTATTACCTTCAGGGGTTATTTCTTAGTGGATTCAGTCATATTAAAAATATATTTGACTAAAACCAGTTCAAAAACAGACCCTTAAACCAGTAGTCAAAACTAACACTGTTTTACTTACCCTTTCTTATTGTATTCATCGGTGTACATTATTCATACATATATTCATATTACTTTTATTCCTCACCGGAAATATAATATTTTATTTTATTAAAAAAAAATAAATAAAAAAAAAAACAATAATAATAATAATAATAATAATATTTCAGAACTGTTACTCTACCATATAGAAAAGACAATAATTTGCTTTGTGTAATGTTCCTTACATATCATAGCGATCTGAAACGCTTCACTGTGCTCTCCAAACAAATGCAGGTAATGTAAGGAGAATCATTCTATGTATAGTAAACGATAAGGCCTCATTATGAGCAGTTTAGCATGCTCGCCTCACGAGTAAGGAGCATACAAACACATCCATTTTACAATACCTTTCATTAAGGTACAAACATGAATTCATGTAGAATCGATGAATCATATAAAACAAGCTCTGGCATAGATGGTGCTCTGAACATTAATCTTAATGCCTCATATTGTGCATACTATCTGCAGACAGTTCCCAGTAATGAGTTAATCTGAAAATGTATTATAGGGATCTCTTGAATGGAAAGAAAGAAAGAAAGAAAGAAAGAAAGAAAGAAAGAAAGAAAGAAAAAGAAAGAGGGCCAAACTTTAGTGTTGAGTAAAAGTAGCAAAATACATGTACTTTTCATGTAATTTGGAACAGGCTGTAATTAGTGTAACTAAGGAAAGCATCACTATTAGGCCTATTATTGCTCATACTTAAGGTTAAGTTTTTAAATAGACCCCTAACCCTAAGTATTAAGCTTTCCCACACTATTTGTACTACTGACATGAACAAAACCTAAAATCGCACAGCTTATTGAGGAAATATGGTCACATTTACTAAGTGACTGGATGTAAGATTTTTGTCTCAAAAAATAACAAAGACTTACATTGAAGCAGGGACCCAAGCCACATATAGGGACAAGGATATCATAGAAACTTGGTGGTGGACGTTTTTTGACAGAGTAAGAAACCACCCACATCACCCTAGCAACCACGTAGTAATGCCCTTGCAACCACTAAGAATATCTTAGCAACCACAAAGCCACACCCTGTCAACCACCCAGAACGCACAGGGAAGCACTACTCATATTTTCTTCAGAAAATGTAAATATCGAGTTACACATTGTTATTGCTATACGATGACTATATTAATAGTGAGGTTTTTTTAATGTCCACTTATTGGTTCAGGTCAATAAAAAATGAATGAATGAATTAATTAATTAAATAAAAACACACATCTGCCCATGTCCAGACTTTTTGACACTCAATTTAAAACCTCAAACAAATACCCTCATGACTTTATACTTAAAAAAGAAAACAAAAAACAAAACAATTGAGACATGTACACTCATGTGCATTCAAGTAAATATGTTATTATTACTTTTAACTTGTTGACTACACAACTTGACATTTTTAGATTCATTAAATGAAAACTGTGTTGAAAATGGTATAAAATGTTTTTCAAATCCATAAGAAACTAACCTAAATACAAATATTTAATTTCTAAGAACTTGGAACATGCATTTTTAAATAGATATTTTTGAAAATATTTTTCCTTTTCATCATCCTTATTTTTCAGTGACCCTTGTGTATGTGCTTGTTTGTGTGAATGCAGCATTTTTGTCTTCGTAAGAGTGGAAGTGCATTTTGCAATGCCACAACAGCTTCCTGTCTTCCCAACATGTGAGCCGCCAGTCATGTGTCTCAATCTAATTAATCTGATTCTAAGCTTTCCTCACATTTCCCATCACAGACTTGGTCATTATCAAATGACACCAGCGAGTCTTAATGATTCTACACCATGTCACATGAACCTTCATTCTAACCTGTCTGCCCACCCCAAATGAAGCCATCTCTGCCGAGGCCTCGTGCAGCAATGCCAAAGCTCTAACGCTAACTGAGTCATCAACCAACCACTGACTCAGCCACTAACGCACATGTGGCAGGAAATCTTTAATCCAGTCTTTCAGTCCCATAGGTCATCCGGCCCCCCTCTTACTCACAAAAATAAAGTCTTCTCTTATCTCCTAATTCCCACACATTCTCTTCTCTCTGTGGAATTCTATTACTTTTCTGTTAGCAGGCTTCAATTTTTCCAAATTGAGAGAAGCTTGGCCACTGCAGGGGAGGGGGCAATCTTTTTTATGGAGTGTGGAATGGGCTCATAATGTTTCATTGAATTATCCCCTTTTGCTGGTTGAAGTCAGTCAGCAAAGCCTCTTACGCTGACTGCGGGACTTGCAATGAAGCCAGATGCAATCTGATATCTCCCCACACCAATTCCAAAGCAGGAAGCAGTATGAGAAAAGGATTTCCAGCATATGCAATTTTCACCACAGGCTTGGCTCTGTAAAACTGTTACTTGCACATTCTCCCCACGCTTTGTGTTAGTCTTGCACAGGCTCAAAAAATAAAAAATAAAAAATAAAATAATAAAATAAAAAAAATACAAAATACATTTACAAGGAATAGTTCACCCAGTATTGAAAATTCTGTCATTATTTACTCAACCATGTTCCTTCAAAACCATATTTTGTGGTCGCTCTTTTCCATGCAATTACTATTAATGGGAAACTGAGATTTCAAGCTTTAAAAAGGACACAAATACACTGTACAAGTATTATAATAATAGTATATATGACTTGCTGTGTTCCTGTGCTATATTTTATACAATATGCCATAAAATAGCTTTGTATTGCATCTCTTTTTGTGTTCCACCGTAACAGGAGAGAAACGGGGGAAAAGGTCATACAGGTTTGGAATATACAGTAGATATCCAACGAGAATAGGCTTAGCACCCACCACATTCTTACAGGACTCCTACCCCAAACCCAACAACTGGCTGACGACCTGAATGTGTTCTACTGCAGATTTGAAAGGCCCAATCTCACACCCCACACCCACTCTGACCTTCACTTCACACAAACACCAACACCTCCTGCATCCCCCCTCCTCCCCCCTCCTGCTACTCAACCTGCACTTAAGATCTGTGAAGATGATGTGAGCCACATCTTTCGGAAACAAAAGACAAGGAAGGCTTCAGGCCCAGATGGCATCTCACCAGTGTGTCTTCGATCCTGTGCTAACCAGCTGGCCCCCATCTTCACACAGATCTTCAATAGATCACTGGAGCAGTGTGAAGTCCCATGCTGCTTCAAACGCTCAATCATTATTCCTGTCCCAAAGAAACCAAAAATCACAGGATTTAATGACTACAGACCTGTTGCCCTGAAGTCAGTGGTCATGAAATCATTTGAGAGACTGGTGTTGGCCCACCTGAAGAACATCACTGGACCCTTTCTAGATCCCTTTCAATTTGCGTATCGAGTAAACAGGTCTGTGGATGATGGAGTCAACATAGGATTGCATCATATCCTTCAACACCATCATCCTAGATATACTCCAGAATAAATCACACCTACTCTCTGTTCCCACGTCTATCTGTCAGTGGATTACCAGCATTCTGACGGTCAGCAGCTTGTGAGACAGGGGAAACTCACTTCTAGCACCTGTACAATCAGCACTGGTGCCCCACAGGGATGTGTGCTCTCCCTACTACTCTTCTCCCTCTACACCAATGACTGCATCGCCAAGGACCCCTCTGTCAAGCTCCTGAAGTTTGCAGATGACACCACTGTCATCGGCCTCATCCGAGATGATGATGAGTCTGCATACACAAGGGAGGTTGAACAGCTGGCTCTCTGGTGCAGTCAAAACAACCTTGAGCTGAACACGCTCAAAACGGTGGAGATCATTGTGGACTTTAGGAGAAACACCCCAACACTGACCCCCCTCACCATTCTAAACAGCACTGTGGCAGCAGAGGAGTCATTCAGGTTCCTGGGCACTACCATCTCACAGGATCTGAAGTGGGAGACCCACATTGACTCCATTGTGAAAAAGGCCCAGCAGAGGTTGTACTTCCTTTGCCAGCTGAGGAAATTCAACCTGCCACAGGCGCTGCTGATACAGTTTTACTCAGCAGTCATTGAGTCTGTACTCTGCACTTCAGTAACTGTCTGGTTTGGTTCAGCTACGAAATCAGACATCAGAAGACTACAAAGGACAGTTCGGACTGCTGAGAGGATTATTGGTTCTTATATTTATCCAATACATCCAAACTCTTCTGCCATTTCATTCCTCTGAAAAAATAAAAAAATAAATAAAAAACATCTGCACTGTACATAACAGATTTGTATTTGCACTGTACATAACAGATAACAGATTGTATTAGATTTGCACTACCCATGTGTATGTGTGTATGTATGTATGTGTGTGTCTGTAGGTACGTGTATAATTAGTTTTATTTTTTATTTTTTATTATTATCTATATCTTGCTGCTGTTTTTGTATTGTTGTACACTGGAAGCTCCTGTCACCAAGACAAATTCCTTGTATGTGTAAGCATACTTGGCAATAAAGCTGATTCTGAAACCTCTCATATGTTATAAGCATAGAATTTCAAAAGGCCAGAGCTGAATGCCTCAAAGCTTTTTCTCACAACATTACGAACATTCAGTATGTTGCAGTAATGTTTGGTTAAGCTTGTTTTGCCAACCGCCATAAAATAGAAGAAGAAGAAACAAAAGAAGAACAAATATTGATTTGACAAACAGCACTGAAAGTGTTTCTTCAGATGGATGTGCACGACTTGAGCCTGTCAATTGACATTTTCCACTCCTTAAAATATCTATATTAATGTATCACATGATTCACATGCAATGATTTCCATGTATTCATTTATAAACCAACATGAGCGCAATGTTAAATTCCTGACCTGAAGTGATGATTTCACAGCGGAGCTCGTCTATTCACCTCTAAAAGTTGACCACATTTATTAAGGTAAGTATCTGGTTAAGACTTTATTCCAAAAAAATTTAAATGCTCCATAATGGTTTAAATGCTCCATAAAGTGTACATCTATTCAGAATATTCCTTCTCATGTGATGCAAAGAAACTGAAACATGCGCGATCTTTTTCCCCTCCCTTTAAACTGTACTAAATTTGAAAATGTTAAATTAACATTATTATTATTATTATTATTATTATTATTATTAGACTATTATTATTCTTTTCTCACTATTTCGCTAATTTTGTACATGTAATTTAACTAAATAATTGTGTCCTCCACATCCACTACTATCCTGATCCACCACACTGGGCTATATTGATTTATTCTAATTTCTTTTAATGTTTGTATTTAATGTTCACTGCAAAATGTGTGCTTGACATTTCACAATTGCTTGACACCTCGTGCCTCAGTTAACAACATATTCTACAGTTCATGAGCCTATATATTCAGGTTCATCTGGTAAGAAAAAAAATATATAAAATAATAATATAATGAAATAATAATAGCACAATAATAATAATAATAAAAATACTCATTGTAATAATAATTAGTATTATTTTTATTAGGCTATTATTATGAATGGCATATACAAGGCATATTTTATTTATAGAAACTATACATGTAATTGAGTTACATTTAAAAAATGGGTGTTTAATTTACTTTTGTCGCACTTCCGGCTTAAGATATTGATAATTTAGCAATAGTAACAGATACAGATACAGCTGCACACCCCTTTTAATAATAATAACTCAATTTCTTCAAATGATGCTGCCAAAAATACGATGGTGCCAAAAATGTCCCTTTGAGATCCTGCAGTGATTTTGTGTGTCTCGGGGTTTTAACACTGCGTTAATCCCCGCGATAGTAAGGGTCATTCTGCTTGGATACTAGGGGTGTGCAGTGAAGCCATTATCTGTATTTGTATCTGTATCTGTATCTGTAGCCCCACCCATTGCCCATGAACAGACCTGTGCAAGTGACCTCGGATCATCGGATACAACTTTGCTGCAAAACATTCGCCTTCATCAGAACAGCTCTTCCATCTAAATCATCTCATTCTTTTTTACAGCATTGACGGCTACCACTTTAAGTGCTACTTTTACTTTCTTCCTAATCTCTATTCACAAAGCCGATTATTGCACGAAGCTGCTTCCGCAAACTGGCTGCTTTGGAGCTGTATACTTGTGAAACAGCTCCCTATGACTCTTTGTATGTTCTCTTATCCAAACTTTCCACCCAGAGTGGTCCACTACATGAAGTTGCTTCCTTGAGCGGACGCTGCTACGGCTTCATGCCACTTGAGCTCTATTACAGCTTTATTCAAATGCCAGGGAAACAAATATGAACTATTTAATTCAATCATCATTCCAACGCTCCCCAGCATTTCAATGTGGTTCTCCCGCACAGCTGATTCCCGTCAGCCTCATTACCTCACCTCACAGCTCGTTTAGGGCGCGATCCATTCAGCGATTCTGTTTCTTCCAACATGATTATCATGATTGTTCTCCCTTCAAAGCGCCCCACGGAGTGTGATTTATTCCATTTGGAACACAGGGGCAATCATGCAACAAGTGAACTTCTTCCAAACGACCACTACTCTAATTACAACATCTTTTCAAATCAATGCAGACATTTTAACGTGAACTCACTGCTGCGCAGCACCTGCTCTGACCATGCTACAGCCATAGACTGTATGGCTACAGCTCACTACAGCTATACACAGCCTCTATCCAAACAGACATGAGCCGTATTCAGCTCCACAAGAGGTAGATTGTGTGCTGCGTCCAACTCATTCATAACCATTCTGCAAACGTGTCTCGCCTCCTAGCAGCATTCGAGCTCGCCGTGCAGCCCCGATAACCATGAAGCAAGCGCTTCTACAAACTTCTACAAACTTCTAGACCATAACATGCCTTTTTCTCCTTCCGCCTAGGACAAACTCTACACGCAGGTAAATCAATCCATCATTTTATTTTACAGACAACTCTTCTCTACTTTTGCCCGAATCATTGGATTACTAACTCTTAACAAGCTCGACCATAGAATCGAATTGCTGCATGACATTAAAAGCGTTTTACAATCTGTCATAATCTTACACTCCACCCAAGTTTAAAATAACGGGTTTAAATTGATGCTAGATGATTTGGCTTTGCACTTTGCTTCATACTCCAATATTGCAGTTTTTCTGTAGAATCCATTACAGGTCATTAATATAAACAAGTCATTTTATTCATCACACTAGATATAGTGTGGCACCCATATAGTATCTATTAAATCCAACTCTCAGGCACAAACTCCAAATGATTTCATACGTCCTCATCAAACAAGACGAGTCACCCCGTGCAAATAATACAGAGTTAATGAAATTACTTGCATTACATTGGAAAACAATCTACAAAGCTCCAAACCATACACTTAAGTTAAATAAACATCAGACTAAGGTATTTATCTGGGTACTTAGTTTCAGGTACTTACTAATTTCATGACAAACCAACTTTAAATGGCATCGTATGTATGCACACGCAAGAATGTTTCCTAACATTGCCTCACATATTCCTGATATTTAATCTACCAAACAATCATGTCCAGGCGTCCGTAGCTGCCATGTTTACCATGTTATCATGTTTACTATTGGCTATACATCCCTAAGCAGCACAATGTGCTATCCAGATGCCGCAACTGCGGCGTCTTTTGGGTCATGCGACTAAACTTCCCACTATACCACAACAGCGCAAATGCGTTGTCCAATCACTGCACCTGTGGCGTCTTTCGGGCCATGTGACAAACTCCCACTTCACTGCAAACAGTGCAGCGTGCTGTCCAAGCGCCGTAACCGTGAAGTCTTTCGGGCCATGCGACAAACTCCCACTACACGGCAAAACAGCGCAATGTGCCATTCATGTGCCACAACTGCAGCACATCTTTCAGGCCATGCGTCTCAGATTCCATGGCTCTGTAACACATATTATGCCACTCATACTAAATGAACCATCACCCACCTAGTGATTGACAACAATCGGGCCGCTTTAGGTCTTCCCTAAACAGTCTGCCATAAGCCGGCATCTCCGCATCAATCAATTTCATTCAAACATCGCCTACTATATATATATATATATATACCCTCCCGCTGAACGCTGCACTTGATGACTCAACCCATTCATATCCCAGAGTGAGTTATTGCTTATATGCAGCGTGAACTTTTCACATAAAAACACGGACTCTTCCTGTTAATGCCGTGCAATCCCGTGCTCAAAGATTCAGCCCATCCATTTCGCATAGGGAGTTTCTTTAAATGCATCATATATCACTTATATGCTATGTGGGCCAACGCCTGCTCCGAGTGAGCTCAGAAAAAAAAAAATAAATAAATAAATAAAATACATACAGAAAACATTCTCACAGGAATCGTACGCTCTCCCATTGAATGCTGTGTGGTCCTGCGCCTGAGGATTCAGCCCATTCATATCGCAAATACACATGCAAGCACGTATCCTGACATTGCTTCTCACATGTTCCAGGTGCCTCTGTTTTTCCACGCAACCTATACTTTCTGCCAAAATCCATCCCTCTATCCCTTCCGTATGGGCCACCAGAGCAGATTCCACAGCCTCCCAAATGCTGTTCAAAGAGGTGTATTGTCTTCCCTCACTGTAAATCTCACGCTTGAGAAGGGCCCACAAGTTCTCAGTAGGATTTAAGTCAGGTGAGGAAGGGGGCCAAGTCATTATTTGGGCATCTTTGAGGGCCTTGCTGGCTAGCCAAGCAGTGGAGTACTTGGCTGCATGTGATGGAGCATTGTCCTGCAAAAAGATCATAGCCTTCTTGAATGTTGAGGACTTCATCCTGTACCAATGCTTGAAGAAAGTACTTTCCAGAAACTGGCAGTAGGTTTGAGAGTTGAGTTTCAGTCCATCTTCAACTCGAAAAGGTCCAACTACCTCATCTTTAATGATAGCAGCCCATACCAGTACCCCTCCTCCACCTTGCTGGCACCTGACTCGAAGTGGTGCCCTGTGTCCATTAGTGATCCAACCATGGGCCCATCCGTCTGGTCCATCAAGAGTCACTCTCATTCCATCTGTCCATAAAACCTTTGAAATATCTGTCTTCATGTATTTCTTTGCCCAATCTTGACATGTCAACTTGTGAATATATTCAGCGGTGGTCGTGTTTCAGCCTTCTTGACCTTGGCCATGTCTCTGAGCACTTGACACCTTGTACTTCTGCACACTCCAGGTAGGTTGCAGTTCTGGAATATGGTAGCATTGGCGGATAATGGGTTCCTGGTAGCTTCACGTTTAATTCTTCTCAAGTCTTTTGCAGTTAATTTGCACTTTTTCTTCTCCATGCGTTTTTTTGCGCCCCAGTTGACTGTTCGTAGCAAAATGTTTGATTGTCTGGTGGTCGCCTCAGTAGTTTAGCTATTTCAAGAGTGTTGAATCCGTCTGAAACGCATTTTACAATATTTG
Organism: Myxocyprinus asiaticus; assembly: GCF_019703515.2. NCBI lineage: Eukaryota > Metazoa > Chordata > Actinopteri > Cypriniformes > Catostomidae > Myxocyprinus > Myxocyprinus asiaticus. The sequence goes on along the minus strand of NC_059360.1, from coordinate 10,234,991 downwards.
ACTTTTCAGTGTCAGTTAAATCTCTTTTTTGGCCCATTTTATCTGAGGTAATGAAGCAGCCTAATAATTATGCACACCTTGATATATCACCTGAAAATAACTGAATACAATAAGCATTCAAGTTTATATGGTTTGGAGTTGGAAAATGTGCATATAGTGATATAGAAATAATGATAAGATCAGAATACTCACTTGCCTAATAATTGGGCACGCAGTGTATATCCATTTCCACTCTCAAATGCTAGCAGAGATTTAGAGCCTTGGCCCCAGAAGCGAACCCGACACCAGCCCCAGTTCCTCCCTGTTCAGAACTGAAATTCATATAAATCACAAACAATACTAGGCTACCCCTCACCACCAATCTGATAACTCGATATCTAAAATATTTTCCACCAGGGTTACATTTCTCAAAACACCTAAAAACAACAACAACAAAAAAAAAAAAAAAAACACTAGACGCAATGTTCATCCTTCTTCGGCTTCCTTTGCTGTTCATAACTCACTACCATGGCAAATTCGACCCAAGAATCCATCCCACCATTTTGGACCTCCACAACATAGACAACGATACAATCAGATGCTTTATCAAATCAGACCAAACGAGGACATTCATTTTCAATCTGCCAACTCCCATCCAGCCTTTCTAATTGCTAGCACACTATCTCCATTACAGAGGGTCCCGCTTAAATCCAGCATCTCAGGAGAACTATACTCAAGCCATTCCTTCCATTTCGGCACCGCAACCACAGCAGCCCATGGTCTGCCTGAGCACCAAATATGCCTACTGGGCCGATGGTAACCCGACATTATCTCAGCTATATCCATACTAACCATCTCCACATCAGAAAGACACAACAAGCTCCCACTGTGCCTGGAGAAGGGGGCCAGGTTGGTTTCAGGCGGCTATGATTCACGCCTCCTCTTGGGGCTCTCCCGTTTGTACCGCTGTGAAGACTTCCACTGTTTGAATGCAGTAAGAGCCCTCATTCGATCGCAGGAGGGGCTCGTCCACTCGAGCTGCTGCTGAGCCCCACAACCGTGGGGTTAGCCCATTCACAGCATGGGCCCCTCCCGTCAAATGACTTGCATCTGGAGGTGACATAAGATCGAGTCCTCCTCCAGGGACAGCGAGCCAAACTCGTTTACACTATCCTTACTACAGAATTACATTAATTTGCAAACTACTGAAATATTGACGAGATGTGTTCTGCATTCCAATGGAGATATAGTCAGGTACAGGCCTTTTGTCCCGATAATCAGTCTCAGCTTTATGAAACTGACATCACTGTGCTTTGTGCTTTTTCTATCATGATAAACAAGTGACAAGTAACGAGAGAATCCTTCATTTCCGCAGTTAGAATCAGTGGTACTTTCTATGAGAAGCTCCCAGCCTGTGCTAAACTTTCCTCCTAACTGCCCCTTCCCATTTCTGCTGCTGTCTGTCTGCCCATAAGAAAAGTCTCTTCACCTGCTAGAAGCCAAAAACCATGGAGGGAGGGATGATAAAAGTGCCATACAGTACAGATAAAGGTAATCAAATGGCAAAATACTGTAAAATGTGTCCTCTTCATATAGCCCACTACAAGCTCTCCTCTTACATATCCACCTTATTTTGCAAAGTGGAAATAAGCAAGCGGTTACTGTGACAATGTTCTGCTGTCATTGACTGCATTATAAATAACTAGGAGGATAATAATACCAGAATTTAATGATATGGGCCTATAAACTCTCACATAACCACAGGATGTACAGAAGAATAATATCTTAAGTGCATGCATGTCGGATAATTTTCCAACGTCAGCATTTATAGTAAAAGAGAAGTAAATCATTCACTTGTTGCTGTGTTGTACTGAAGAGACAATAATAAAATCTGCCTCTTACTTTACAGAGCGTGATGATGCAGTATTTTCATGTCTCCATCTAAACCTCCATTCATTTGTACCTGCATAACCTCTGATGATGCCTTTATTTATTTCCAAAGACAAAACAAGATGTATTTTTGTGCAAAGAAAGTTAAAGCAGCATTTTCTCCTCTCTTTCTTCTTTTCTCTCCTGGTTGTGTAAAGTTTGTGGTAGCCTGTGACAGATGGAGCTAAGTGTTTCAGTGACTGATTTCTCATTCATTGATGCAGTCGTCTGCCTGTGCAACTGCATGTGTTAAAAGTATGGCATAATGCGATAAACTGTAAAATGATATGTGCACCAAACTAACGTGTTGATGAAAATATTAATAAATGATAATAATACGATTACATGTATTGCCAGCCTGCACTATAAAGCAGTATAAATTAGTATTTTTGTATTGCTGAAATGGCTAGAGGTGGTTTACACTGGATATTATTAGTCCACATTCAAGGTTGATAATGATGCCACCTTAGTCACACTGAAAATAAGGAGGATAGGCTACAGTCAGTAGAATCGCACACATGTACCAAATGAGCCATGTGTTCATTTTTTGGATTTTGTTGAAAACAACTGTACAGAACTGCAACCATATCATGGAGCTGTTACTGGTTTATTCATCGCTCTCCACAAACCGTGATGTGAAAACGGAAAGTTTATCTTGTATGCTGGACTTTGCTTGTACTGTAAGCCAATCCCTGAGAGCTGTGAATACATTTACCTGAAGTGAAATGACTATGTATTGGGTAGAGTAAAATGCAACGAATATGACACTTTGATACATTTACTGTATAAAGAGCATTTTGAATTCATTTTTGAATTCATTTAAGGATATATTAAGTGTTTGTCATGTATTGATTTCTCAAAAGTTCTGTACCATATCTCCTGCACACATTTGATTTTCGCTTAATGAAAGAGCAACAAAAATAAACCGACTTTGATTTTTTAAATAATAGTGTGTTTAGTTAAGTATTTGACACTTAGAAGTTTGTGCAAAACTACAAACTTGCACTTGAATCGGCTGATAGAATATTTTACAGGTAATTGTATAGACATAGGCAATTTGTTGAGGAGGTGCTGTTGCATCCCATTTTTTTTTTTTTTTTTTTTTTTTTTTTTTTTTGTCATGGTCATCTGTTCACCCTTGTTCTAACCATGGTTTGTGTTAGTCTTGCATGGGTTCACAATAATTATATGTTTTCAAGGAACTAAAGCTTTTACTGTAAGAACCTTCAAGAAAAACTTTAGCAGTCTTCTGTAAAATTTGAATGATATAAACATGAGCTCACTGCTTGCAGCCACAGCACTAAATGTCAGTGACAAAATGTTGTTTGTTTTAAACCAACAGAACATATTTTGGGACCTTACTACTGCATTTGGTTACACTTTATTTTAATAAGTCCTTGTTACAGTGTAATTACACAAAAAATTACAGATTATTACTAATTAACATCATGTACTTACTATTGGGTTAGGGTTAGAGTAAGGGTAAGGGTTTGGTTTAGGGTTAGTTGCTTGTAATTACGCATAAAATAAAGTTATTACTACAGTAAATACATGTAATATGTGTAACAAGGACACATTAAAATAAAGTGTTACCCAGCATTTTTTTGACAATATTTTCAGTGCAGTTTAATGCATGGTTAGGACAAGGGGGGAATATTACAGTGTGCTGTAGTCCCCTGAGGAAATCCTCAAAACTTTGCAGTAAAATTCTCAATTTACACAAATATCACAGCAGCATTTATCATCCAGAGAAAGAAAACATCCCCCTTTAAAGAGCAATGCCTTTGCCGTTTGAGTAGTACATTTATCTTGACCAAATGCACCAGTTCCCTTTTCATTGCATGCTTTGTAAATGTCATGGCAGTCGTTAAACGAGAAAATAAGGTTATTGGGTCTCTATTTTATTTATTTATGATATTGTTTGCGAATTGGCCCTTTAAAAGGCGAAAGTGTGGAGTTTGTTTGATATGGCAAAGCAGTGAATAAATCAGATGGAAATACAGCATCAACTACATTACAGTTGTAGCCTCTGTCTCACTCAAATGTTTGTAATATTTACAGTATTTGAATTGCACAATATTACGCAAGTCAGAGACACATGGCTCAATATACAAAGTTTATTACAGTTTATATAATCATGAGTTTTCCGTTCTTTCCAGACAGTGTTTACTTGTTTATGAAGGGTACCAACACAAAGTCCTCACTTTTCAATGGTGTATATGTGTGTTGGTGTTTTGGTGTGATTGGTGCAGGGACGTGCATAGAGGGATGGCAACAGTAGCTCAGTCCACTGCCCCTTTATCCTCCTGGGCTGAGGTTTCCTTGTGGAGAAATTAATTTCATTTGCATATTCATTTTCAGATGCTTGCCCTTTATCTCAATATGAGCCACTGCCCCTAAAAATGTCTGTGCATGGCCCTGAATAAGTGGGTAGGTATATGTGAAGTAGGATTGCCACTTTTGAAGTTTTAAAAATAAGGGACACTTAAATGGGGGGGGGGCGATCTCCACGTGCAAGGTAGTAGCATTCTCGCCCTTCACCAAGGTGAAGTGGATGGTGCTGAACCTGGGCGGACGCCTGGCGAACTGAATCACGTAGCCGAGTCGGACGGGCCAGATAAGCCATCGCGACGGATTGGAAAGCACAAGCCATGCGTCCAAGCTCCAGGTGAGGGGGACCAAGGGGACAATCTCGTCGGACGTACCGACAGGTGGGGCCTCGTGGCGGGGCGGAGCCTGAGGTGTCATGCCATGTTGTGAGCGTGCTGATTACAGGGACATTGAAGCACTTACCTGGCTCCTTGTGACCACCCCCGGAACAGCCTGAGACAGGGGAGGAAGAGGCCTATCCTCGTGACCCGTGGAGACTGTCACATCGGGGGGCGGATTGTGCCACAACTGGGCACACAGGGGCGGGGAGACCGCCGCTGGAGCACCAAACCTTCCAAAATGGAATGGTGGATGGTGGGCATGATGACGGCCGTGCACACCAGGTATGTGACCCAGGGAACGAGAAAACCGCTCTTTTGCTGAACTGTTGGGTACCGTAGCCACTTGGGCATGTGGCTAAATTAAATGAAAAGGCAACAAAAGATTTTCCTTCCGGCCCTCCACCAGGGGATGGAGTCGTCTGCTTACCAGCTCCAAGGCAGTGGGTTTCGTCGTCCCTGGGTCGCCCGTCTCAGGGGTGCTTTGAAGCCTTTCGTGGGTTCTTGGCGGCCGGCCGTGAGACGGGTGGCGTCTGCTTCCGCAGGGGGATGCCCTTGGCGAAGAGCAGGCGGGGTGTGGGATCTTGAGCCATGCCGGGGCAGGATGTGCTGGATAGCCTCCATCTGCTGCTTCACCGTCGAGAACTGCTGGGAAAAGTCCTCGACGGTGTCACCGAATAGGCCAACCTGGGAAATGGGGGCAGCAAGTAACCGTGCCTTGTCGGTGGACATCGCCCGCCCGAGAGACCGCGCCATGACCTTTGTTGCCTGGAGAGTGAGGTCGGTCGCCGACCGCAGCTCCTGCATCAAATCTGGGGCGGAACTACCCTCGTGCAGTTCCTTTATCGCCTTGGCTTGGTGGACTTACAGGAGAGCCATGGTGTGCAGGGCGGAGGCGGCTTGTCCAGCAGCACTGTAGGCTTTGGCCGTCAGGGATGACGTAAACCTACAGGCCTTGGACAGGAGCTTTGGGCGCCCACACCAGGTGGAAGCGCTCCATGGGCATAGGTGCACCGCGAGCGCCTTATCCACCGGGGAATCGCTGAATAGTACCTGGCCACCCCACCATCGAGGGTAGTGAGGGCGGGGGAGCTGAAAGATCAGGACCGGGCAGTAAAAGGTGCCTCCTACGACCTTGTCAGCTCCTCGTGCACTTCCTGGAAGAAAGGAACTGGAGCGGGGCATGGCTGTGAGCGGCGCTGCGAGCCCAGGAACCAATCAACGAGCCGCGAGGGTTCAGGGGAGTGCGGAGGGTTCCACTCTAGCCCAACGATCGCGGCTGCCCGGGAAAGCATGTCCGTCATTTCCGCGTCAGCCTGTGACTGGGCGACCGTACCCAAGGGGGGGAGCCCAGCTGAGGCTTCTGCGTCTGACTGGATGAGCCTGCTCTCCGATGCTGTGCTCGAGAGCTCATCAGCTTCACAGGCTCCAAACAAGAGGTCGAACTCACCATGAGACGAGCCGGCGGACTCATCCGGAAGCCCGATCGGGTCAGACGAGCGTGCTGGGGAATGGGAGGTCCGTGGGGAATACCCGGCGGAGGTGGTCCCATTGGGGTCCCCAAATCGCCCCCAGTGCTAGCCGCGCTGGCCTCATTCCTCATTCTTACGAAAGCAAGCCGCGACCGCAACGTTGACATAGTCATGTTCTCGCAATGAGTACACGATCCATTCATGAACGCTGTCTCTGTGTGGGTCGCGCCCAGACATGATAGACAGCGATCGTGACCGTCAGAAGTTGAGAGATAACGACCGCAACCAGGAATAACACACAAACGTAAAGGCATCTTTAAAAAGATGCGTCTTTAAAAAGACGTTCCGTTTGTGCCGCTCTTTTAGAGAAATATACTCTTTTAGAAAAAATATACTCCCTTATTTCTGCCGAAGCGCCCAGGGGCGTTCTCTGCAGTGCACCAGTGCAGAGCAGGGAGAAGCCGCTGAAATGCGCCGTCAGATCCAGCAGAGGTGAATGAACAGTCAGCTCAGTAAACATCGACCGTTCGGCTCCGAAGAGAAAATCTGAATGAGTGGTTGCATACCAGCTCTTTTTATACCCGTATTTCCGAGGGAGTGGTATGCAAATACCATTCGCCAATTTTCATTGGCCTTTATCAAAGACCAAAGGTGTCTCGGGCTCCCTAGAGTGACCCCTAGTGTCACTACATCGACACAACGTCGAGTGAGTGACAGATAGGGAAAGATAGATTGATTGATTGATTGATATGTGACGTATTAACTCATTCTTTAAAATTCTTTATCCTATCCCTTCAATATACAGTGTGCATGCCTTTGTGTGTATACACACACACACACACACACACACACACACACATATATATATATATATACATTGGGCATATTGGGCATTAAGGCGATACGCACCAGTGTCTGCCACCCGCAGACAGACGGCCTGGTTGAGCGTTTTAATAAAACCCTTAAGAACATGATTCATAGGTTCATGCATGAGGATGCTAGGAATTGGGATAAATGGCTCGACCCCCTGTTATTTGCAGTACGAGAGGTCCCGCAAGCCTCCACTGGGTTTTCCCCGTTCGAGCTACTGTATGGGCGCCGCCCGCGCAGAGTGCTTGACGTCATCCACGAAGCTTGGGAGGAGTTTGCACAAAATAGAAAGACTGACTCACTGTGTGACCGTGAGGCCTGATTGTTATTTTAGTTTGATTTTGCGGTGCGGCCTTGGGGCACGTGTTTTTGTTTAAATAAACCAACCTGTTTTTGAAGACCTGTGTTCCGGGCCCTCCTTTCCATTGAAATATCTCACAATGTGTTTATATATTTTTAATTCATGCTTGTTATTTTTTGATCTGCGCTAATTATTTTGATTCACACTTATTATTTTTGGGATCCGTGACCGCAATACTTTTGACAGGATTTTGATCCCATACATTACTCAAGTAGAAGTAAAAGTAATGATGTTAATAATTGCTTAAGTAAGAGTAAAAAAGTATCCGATTAAAAGAATACTCAATTTGTGAGTAACTAGTTACTTTCATGTGCAACATAATGGATGTTTAATCTCCAATATTCCATTACATACTGGTAATACACATTTAACATGTATTACAGAATAATAATAATAATAATAATAATAATAATAATAATAATTGTGTTATTATTATTATTATTATTATTATTATTACTATTATTAATCTTATTCTTAATATTATTATTATTATTGGAAATTCTTTCATCATTCACCCTCATGTTGTTCCAAACCTCTATGACTTTCTTTCTTCAATGCAACACAATTAAAGGAATATTCTAGGTTCAAAATAAGTAAAGGTCCGTTGACAGCATTTTGGCACAATATTGATTACGACAATAATGTATTTTGTCTTGCCCCTCCTTTCTTTAAAAAAAGCAAATATCTGGGTTACATTGAGGCACTTACAATGGAAGTGAAAGGGGTAGATTTTTGAACATTAAAACACTTTTTCAAAAGTATAGCCACAAGACATAAACAATATGCATGTAAACATTATTTTACTGTGATAAAATAACTTACTAACCCTTTCTGTGTAAAGTTATAGACAATTTTGCAACTTCGTTACCATGACAATGTAATGTCAACAAATCCTAAAACCCTAAAATGACTGTAAAAATATCAATTTACAACTCAAATAATACACAAGTTTTAACAGAATAATTAATGCAAGTGCTTTTATAAAATTATAAGGTTCACATTTCTGCCTTTAAACCCTCCAAAAATTGGCCACATTCACTTCCATTATAAGTAGCTCACTGTAACCTCCATTTTTTATTGTTTAAAAAGAAAAGGAGGGACGAGATGAAATTAATATTTGTGTTAATCAACATTATGCCACAAATGCTGTCGATTGAGCTTAACTTGTATTGAACCTGAAATATTCCTTTAAGGAGATGTCAGACAGAATGTTAGCCTTATAGTCACCATTTACTTTCACTGCATGTTTTTTTCCTCCATATTTTAAAAGGGAATGGTGATTGAGACTGTCAGTCTCTAACATTCTGTCTAACATCTTTTGGGTTCCACAAAATACAGAAAGTCACACAGGTTTGGAACAACATGGGGGTGGGGAAATGATGACAGTACATTTATGTGTGGCTGAACTATCACTTTAAGGACGCTTGTCAGATTTGGACAAATGTGTCAGTTAGAAGAGAAGTTTGGACACCAGTTTCTAGAAATTATTACGGTGAAAAATGTGAACAATATTCTACAGGCCCAATCATATATAATGTTGAATAAAAGGAAGCAAGATCATGCTTTTATTAATGGCTACCTCCACTATTTCACAGCATTTTAAAGTCCTGAATGGATTCTTGGTTCAGTTACAGTATTTTCAGTGTAGAAATAATTTAGATCATTAGTTCTGTATATTAAGGGTAAACTGCACCTTATCTCTGTATTTGGAAGCGTGTTAGGCTTATATAAGTTCAGAGCTTGTTCTCTGTTGTCCATGAGAAAAACGTGCCACATCCCTCAAAGGCAAAGTTGCTGTGCAGTGTGCACGCGCAGAGATGCGCTCCAGCACGCGATAGGCAGAGTAAAAAGGCATTTACACTTAACACAGATGTTTACATGGATTTATACGGTAGGCACTGATATATTTCAGCACTGATATAAAAATATATACATAGAAACTGATGTCATAAGAGCCCATAGTTACAGAATCACCCTGAAAATGACCATCACCACAACACAGACATGCTCACGTTATCACAATGCCAAAACTCACCACAACGAGTTTTCATAAATTGGAGCTGCAATTCTAATCCTGAAATATCCGCTTGTCTTGGTGTAAAATGAAGGTATTGGATGACGAAAGTGTTTGTTTTGAGTGCTTGTTGCTGTTGCTGAATAGATGAATATATCATCATGATGGCACCGCGGATGGCTGCCTCGGTGTGGAGCTCCTCAGTTCTTTTGTTGTTTTTGTTTGTTTGTCCTGTGTTTAGTAATCTTTTTCACCAGTCAGTTTTACCAGAGACGAACTGCTGAACATTCGACAGCATATACCAGACAAACTTTTCCCGGTTTTCGAATATGCAGACGTTTTGCTGGACATTTTAGTTGGAGGCGCAGCTCTGCTGTTCAAGAGACGCAGGCAAGGGAGATGAGCCTGTGCGCTGGTCAAACTCCATCGGCGTGAATTTCGAACAGCACTGCCGAGTATTCACTTAGCGAATCTCTGCTTTCTTCCTAACAAAATGGACGAACTACATCTCCTCACCCGCACAAACAAGGACTTTTCAACCTCTGCTGCCTTGTGCTTCACAGAAACCTGGCTGAGTGAATCCATTCCGGACAGCGCGTTACACCTGCCGGGCTTCCAGCTGTTCAGAGCGGATCGCAGAGCAAACGGGGAAAACGAGAGGCGGTGGAACATGTTTTTATATCAATGAAAGTTGGTGTACAGATGTAACAACGTTAAAGCGCTCTATATTAACTGTAAGCCTTTCTACTCACCACGGGAGTTTTCCTCGTTTATTCTGGTGAGTGTGTATATCGCGCCAAACGCATGTTTGAATGTCGCGCTGCAACAGCTGGCCGATCAAATTACAGACACAGAACAACAATACCCGGACTCAGTTATTATTATTCTTGGGGATTTTGACAAAGCAGATCTCACACATGAACTGCCCAAATACAAACAGTACATTACATGCCCCACCAGAGACAGGAACATACTGGATCATTGCTACACAACAATAAAGAATGCATATCGCTCTGTCCCTAGAGCAGCTTTGGGACTCTCTGATCACTGTCTGGTTCATCTTCTTCCAAACTACAGGCAGAAATTAAAATCAACCAAGCCAGTAGTAAGGACTGTAAAGAGATGGACCAATGAAGCAGAGCAGGAACTACAAGCCTGCTTCGATTGCACGGATTGGAGTGTTTTTGAGGCTGCAGCCACAGACCTGGATGAGCTCACAGATACTGTTACATCATATATCAGTTTCTGTGAGGATATGTGCATTCCTACTAGGACTTATTTAAAGTTCAACAATGACAAACAGTGGTTTACAGCAGAGCTCAGGCAGCTTCGTCAGGCCAAAGAGGATGCTTACAGGGATGGGGATAAAGTCTTGTACAATCAGGCCAGGAACACACTGAACAAGGAAATCAGAGTGGTTAAAAGAAAATACTCTGAGAAGCTGAAAAACAAGTTCCCTATCTGTCACTCACTCGATGTTGTGTCGATGTAGTGACACTAGGGGTCACTCTTGGGAGCCCCAAACACCTCTGCTTTTTTGAAAAAAGGCCAATGAGAATTGGCGAGTGGAATTTGCATGCCACTCCCCCAGACGTATGGGTATAAAAGGAGCTGGTATGCAACCACTCATTCAGGTTTTCTCTTCGGAGCAGAGCGGTTGTATTCAGTGCACTGAATTCAATTCCCTCCAAAGACGCGCCTCAAAACTGCTGGATTTATGGCGCATTTCAGTGGCTTTTCCCCCTCTGCACCCGTGGAGTGCAGAGAATGCCTCTGGGCACTTCGGCAGAGCGAAAATAAGGGAGTATATTCTAAAAGAGTATATTTTCATTCACAAAAAGAGCGGCACACACACGGAACATCTTTTTAAAGATGCCTTTCCGTTTGTGTGTTATTCCTGGTTGCGGTTGTTATCTCGGCGCTTCTGACGGCCACGATCGCAGTCTTACGTGTCTGGGCACTGCCCACACGGAGACATCATTCCTGGATGAGTCATGTCCTCATTACGAGAACATGACCATAGCAACGTTACGGTCGCGGCTTGCTTTCGTAAGCACCCCAGCGGCTCCCCGCACCGGTCCTTCTACCTATGGGTTTGAGGCCCCGTCGGTTAGCACTGGGGGCGATTTGGGGACATCAATGGGACCACCTCCGCCGGGTATCCCCCCACGGACCTCCCATTCCCCAGCATGCTCACTTGCCCCAATCGGGCTCTCACACGAGATCACCGGCTCATCTCAGCGTGAGTTCGACTTCTCGTTCGGAGCTCGGGAAGACGATGAGTTATCGAGCGCAGCATCGGAGAGCGGGCTCTTCCAGTCTGACACAGAGGCTTCGGCTGCACTTCCACCTTCGGGAACGGTCGCCCAGTCTCACGCCAATGCGGAAATGATGGACATGCTTTCCCGGGCCGCGCCCTGCCCCATTCCTTTCTTCCCGGAAGTGTATGAGGAGCTGACAAGATCATGGGAGGCACCTTTTACTGCCCTGTCCCGGTCTTTCAGCTCCCCCGCTATCACTACCCTCGATGGTGGAGCGGCAAGGGGGTATTCGGTGTTTCCCCAGGTGGATAAGGCGCTCGCGGTGCACTTGTGTCCGCAGAAGCTCCCGTCCAGGGCTTGTAGGTTTACATCGTCCCTGACGACTGTGGCCTGCAGTGCCGCTGGACAAGCCGCCTCCGCCCTGCACGCCATGGCTCTCCTGCAAGTACACCAAACCAAGGTGCTAAAAGAACTGCACGAGGGTAGTTCTGACCTGGGATTGATGCAGGAACTGCACTCCGTGACCGACCTCGCTTTCCGGGCGATGAAGGTCACGGTGCGGTCTCTCGGGCAGGCGATGTCCACCCTGCTGGTCCAGGAGCGCCACCTTTGACTCAACTTAGTCGAGATGGGAGAGGCGGACAAGGCACGGTTCCTTGATGCCCCCAGAAGAAGAAGCAGACAAAGGCCTTACAACATATTCTGCCATGGCGCGGCTTAAGACCCCGCACCCTGTCTGCTCGCCGCCAAGGGAGTCCTCCTGCAGCAACAACACAGACACTGCCGCAGCCTGCCCCCATGGCCTGGCTCCGGCGTGGAGCCCTCCGCAGGAAGCAGACACCACCCGTCTCATGGCCGGCCACTAAGAACCCGAGGAAGGCTTCGAAGCGCCCCCGAGACAGGCGACCCAGGGGTGAGGAGACCCACTTCTCTGGGACTGGTCAACAGACCACTCCATCCCCCGGTGGAGGGCCGGAAGGAGAATCTTTTGTTTTGCTGCATGCCCAGGAGGCTGTGGCACCCAAAAGCCTGACAAAAGAATGGTTCCCTCGTCTCCTGGGTCACATGTTCGGTGCGTACGGCCATCGTCATGACCACCGTCCACCATCCCATTTGGCAGGTATGGCGCTCCAGCGGCGGACCCCCCTACCCCTGTGCGCCCAGCTGTGGCACAAACACGCCCACATGGGATTGGTTTCAGTGGACCATGGGGACGAGATTCCTCCTCCCCCCTCCTCAGCCAATCTTACGGTGGGCGGCAGGAGCCAGGTAAGTGCTTCGATGTCCCTGGACTCAGCACGGCCACGGGGCTCAAGTCCCCTCGACGTGGCACCTAAAGCTCTGCCCCGCTGCGAGGCCCCACCCGCCGGTACGTCCGACGTGATCATTCCCTCGGTCCCCCTCGCCTGGCTTGCACTTTCCAACCCGCCGCGATGGCTGACCTGGACCGTCCGACTCGGCTACGCGATTCAGTTCGGCAGGCACCCGTCCAGGTTCAGCGGCATCCGCTTCACCTTGGTGAAGGGCGAGAACGCCGCTACCTTGCATGCAGAAATTGCTACCCTTCTGCGCAAGGGCACGATTGAGCCTGTTCCTCCAGCCGAGATGAAGAAAGGGTTCTACAGCCCTTACTTCATCGTACCAAAGAAAGGCGGTGGGTTGCGGCTAATCCTGGACCTGCGAGTACTGAACCGGGCTTTGCACAGACTCCCGCCCAAGATGCTGACACAAAAACGCACTCTAACGAGCAACCGGCATCAGGATTGGTTCACGGCGGTAGACCTAAAGGGCATGTACTGCCATGTCTTGGTCTTACCATGCCTGGAGTTTGGTCAGGTTTATTCTCATGTGATCCTGAGACCCCGACCGGGCTATGTGCCCAAGGTTCCCACGACCCCTTTTAGGGATCAGGTGGTGAACCTGCAAGCGCTGCCCCAGGAGGAGGCAGACACAACCTTGGCATTGCTGTGTCCGGTGTGAGCTTTACGCATCTATTTGGATCGTACACAGAGCCTTAGAAGCTCCGAGCAGCTCTTTGTCTGCTTTGGTGGACAGCGGAAATGAAGCGCTCTCTCCAAACAGAGGATCACCCACTGGGTCATTGACGCCATCGTGATGGCATATCAGGCTCAGGACATGCCACCCCCTGCGGAGTTACGAGCCCACTCTACCAGAAGTGTGGCGACCTCCTGGGCCCTGGCCAGTGGCACCTCTTTGGCAGACATCTGCAGAGCAGCGGGCTGGGCAACACCCAACACCTTTGCGAGGTTCTACAATCTCGGGTTGAGCTGGTCTCGTCCCGTGTATTGGCAGGCATGAGCATGTAAGTTCCGAGACAGCTGGCCAGGTGTACTGCTTGCGCATAGCGCCTTTCCCCTCCCTTGAGGTGAAGACGTGCACTTTTGACTCCCAGTCGTGTTCACAGACTATGATCCCTGGATGACTTTCCTCCTTAGCCCTCTGGCAGTTGAGATTGCAGAGAAACTCGCTGACCTGCCCAGTACATGCGCTAATGAGCCCCTGTACTGAGGTAGGTGCTCCACATGTGCTGGTTCCCCGAAGGCGACCCCATGTGATATTTTACGCAAAATCGTTTCCCTGTCGACAAACTGCATCTTCCTTGGGCAGAGGCCCCTCTGCCCCCGTCGACATGCTCTGTAGAAACTCCTCCCCCTTCGGGTAGGACCTACCATAGGACCTCTCTACATGACATATTTCCGACAAGACTCGGTAAGACCATGTGAAGTATTCCACTCAAAATACCCCCCCCCCCTTTTTGGGTGGGGTGTGGTCTCCACGGTGTCTTCCCCTTGGGAGGGACACCCCCCGATGCAGACAATTATGGCTCACAGTCAGTTAACAAATTCCACTCTTTTTGGGAGAAATGAGAGAGAAAGAGGCCTCAGCTGGGCTAGCCTGTCCCTATAGTTGGGCAGTCAACTTGTTCCTGATAGACCGTTTGACGCTCATAAGAGCGTTGGGGGAGGTTACGTGACGGCCTGTTGTGCTGGCTACGAGACACACAGTGGTCTGCCCGTCACACACCACCAGTTTACGTAACACAGTTCAGAAAGTTGTGGCATTTTGTATAGGGACCCCTAGTGTCACTACATCGACACAACGTTGAGTGAGTGACAGACAGGGAACGTTCTGGTTACTTTCGCAACCTCCGTTCCCTGATGGAGGGAACGAGACGTGTCCCTCTTGCCACAATGCTGAACTACCTGCTGAAATGGCCAGGACCTGGTCTTGGCTCCTCAGCACAAAACCTGAATGAGTGTTTGCATACCAGCTCCTTTTATACCCGTATGTCCGGGGGAGTGGCATGCAAATTCCACTCGGCAATTCTCATTGGCCTTTTTTCAAAAAAGCAGAGGTGTTTGGGGCTCCCAAGAGGCTCCATCAGGGAACGGAGGTTACAAAAGTAACCAGGACGTTTTCAGCTAACGACCCTGCATCAGTGTGGAGTGGCATGAAACAACTCACAAATTACAGGACTCCTACCCCCAACCCAGTGGTGGACCATCAACTGGCTGATGACCTGAATGTGTTCTACTGCAGATTTGAAAGGCCCAATTTCACACCCCACACCCACTCTGAACTTCACTTCACACAAACACCAACACATCCTGCAACCTCCCTCCTCCCCCTCCTGCTATTCAACCTGCACTTAAGATCTGTGAAGATGATGTGAGCCACGTTTTTCGGAAACAAAAGACGAGGAAAGCTTCAGGCGCAGATGGCATCTCACCAGCGTGTCTTCGATCCTGTGCTAACCAGCTGACCCATCACACAGATCTTCAATAGATCACTGGAGCAGTGTGAAGTCCCACGCTGCTTCGAATGCTTAATCATTATTCCTGTCCCAAAGAAACCAAAAATCACAGGACTTAATGACTACAGACCTGTCACCCTGACATCTGTGGTCATGAAATCATTTGAGAGACTGGTGTTGGCCCACCTGAAGAACATCACTGGACCCTTTCTAGATCCCCTTCAATTTGCTTATCAAGCAAACAAGTCTGTGGATGATGCAGTCAACATGGGATTGCATCATAACCTGCAACATCTGGACAGACCAGGGACATATGCAAGGATCCTTTTTGTGGACTTCAGTTCGGCTTTCAACACCATCATCCCAGCTATACTCCAGAATAAATTACACCAACTCTCTGTTCCCATATCTATCTGTCAGTGGATTACCAGCTTTCTGCCGGACAGGCAGCAGCTTGTGAGACAGGGGAAACTCACTTCTAGCACCTGTACAATCAGCACTGGTGCCCCACAGGGATGTGTGCTCTCCCCACTACTCTTCTCCCTCTACACCAATGACTGCATCACCAAGGACCCATCTGTCAAGCTCCTGAAGTTTGCAGATGACACCATTGTCATCGACCTCATCTGAGATGATGATGAGTCTACATACAGAAGGGAGGTTGAACAGCTGGCTGTCTGGTGCAGTCAAAACAACCTTGAGCTGAACATGCTCAAAACGGTGGAGATCATTGTGGACTTTAGGAGGAACACCCCAACACTGAGCCCCCTCACCATTCTAAACAACACTGTGGCAGCAGTGGAGTCTTTCAGGTTCCTGGGCACTACCATCTCACAGGACCTGAAGTGGGAGACCCACATTGACTCCATTGTGAAAAAGGCCCAGCAGAGGTTGTACTTCCTTCGCCAGCTGAGGAAATTCAACATGCCACAGGCGCTGCTGATACAGTTTTACTCAGCAGTCATTGAGTCTGTCCTCTGCACTTCAATAACTGTCTGGTTTGGTTCAGCTACGATATCAGATATCAGAAGACTACAAAGGACAGTTCGGACTGCTGAGAGGATTATTGGTTGCCCCCTGCCCCCCCTTCAAGAACTGTACACTTCCAGAGTGAGGAAAAAGGCTGATAAAATCACTCTGGACCCCACTCACCCTGCCCACTACCTTTTTGAACTGTTGCCTTCTGGCCGATGCTTCAGAGCTCTGAGCACCAGAACCGTCAGGCACAGGAACAGTTTTTTCCCTCAGGCTATCCATCTCATGAACAGTTAAATTGCCCCATTGAGCAATAACTATGTGTAATACATAGTTTAGTCTTTTTGATATTTATCCAACACATCCAACCTCTTCTGCCATTTCATTCCTCTGAATAAAACAAAACAAAAAAAAAAAAACAAAGAAACATTTGCACTGTACATAACAGATTTGTAATTGCACTGTACATAACAGATAACAGATTGTATTAGATTTGCACTACCTATGTGTATGTATGTACGTATGTGTGTGTCTGTACGTATATGTATAATTATTTTTTATTTTTTATTATTATCTATGTCTTGGTACTGTTTTTGTATTGTTTTTGTATTGTTGTACACTTGTCACCAAGACAAATTCCTTGTATGTGTAAGCATACTTGGCAAAAAGCTGATTCTGATTCTGATTCTGATGAACTCGACTCGAGTGACAACTGTAAAGTTCCGCTGTAGTAAAAGTCCCATTCAAAAATCTCTCATTAAATTACCCATTATTTTTTTTATTAAAACCAGTAATGTAACTAAAGGAACATTGCCCATTGTACCAAAGTAAAAGTAAAAAAAATTATAAATTTCTCCAAAAATGTACTCAAGTAAATGTAACGGTGTAAATGAAACGTGTTACTACCAACCTCTGCACAAGATAGGGAAGAGGAAACTTAAGATCCCTTACGACTCAGTACACACGACATTGCGTAGCAACGCATATGGGGAATACCTTCTTATACAACCTAGTTGAAACCTCTCTACAATAACGGCAATATTCTAATATTGGCTGTGGTGTTTGAGCCCTGCCTGTTTTGGCGTGAATTTGTCTGCTATAAAAACAGGTGCACAAACACCATTTCCTCAGAATTTCTTCCTTCAAGACAGTGATCATCTCTTGTCTAGAAGCCCTCTACCTTCGCCATCGATATACACAAGTCAGCAGGCGTAATCTTCGCGGGAAGACTTTCCGCTTCCCTGCAGTGCTCCGGCAAACATCACACTGCCTAACCGATTGATGCTTCAATGGTGAACGGGCCTCAGCATCCTGATTCCCCCATGCATTCCAGCAGGGTTTGTGTATCCTTACAAAGCAATTGTATATTGTGTATTGTATATTGTGTGACATAAATATAAATCTATATTAATTTATATATTTATATATCTAAAAGAGTCACTTATTTTTTAGTGTCTTTTTAAAGATATCATTCCTTAAGTGTTCCTTGTGCAAGAGGCACATCCCACTGTCAGATCAGCATGAGAGTTATGTTTACTGTGTTTGCTCTCATGGAGACAGAATGTCCTCACTGTGAGGGAATGAGTCTCAAGACGCTTCGCTCACGAATCACCCTCGTTCTGAGGGACGATTCAGCCTTATGCATCCTCCCACCCGCCTCTTCTGTGATACCCAAGCATTCACACGAGGAGCCATGGCGGGGGCCGCGAGCTCGAGCAGGATGACTTTGAGGTGGACCTCATGGCACCACACGCCCCACGAGCCCCTCAATCTCTCCGAAGTGCATGTTTTCCGATACGCTATGTGCGAGACGAGCTCTGACTTTCTGAAAGAGCGGGAGGTCTCATCTCGTGCAGCGGTTCTGATGCTGTGGATGATAATGATGAAGTAACGTCTCTCGCTGCATCAGGCGAGTGGTCAGTGGATGATGCTGCTGCCCCTCCCCCCAGCGAGGAAGATGAACGTGCATGTGCCACTGACAGGGAGATGCTCCGCATCCTTACAAGGGTGGTCGAAGAGCTTCACCTTGAGTGGTCTCCCCCAGAGAAAACTGAACAGTCTCACCATGATGAATGGTTCTTGCAGTCCGTACGCCATCAAATGGCTGCGTCCTGCAAATCTTCCCCGTTCTTCCCCGAAATTCATAATGAACTAAGTCCTGGAACGCGCCCTTCTCAGCGCGTTCGCGCAGTGACGTCATCCTCTTTAATGTGGATCACGGGGAAGAAAACAGTAATGCCGAATTACCCCCTGTGGAGGAGGTGCTAGTGGCACACCTCTGCCTAGCAAGTAATAGGGCGTGGAAATCACGGGCCATACATCCTTTCAAACCGTGTCGACAAACGTCCGCACTGGCGGGAAAAGCTTACTCAGTGGCAGGACAAGCTGGATCAGCACTCCACACAATGGCGGTGCTCCAGGTATTTCAAGCCAAGCTCCTGGACAAGCACGGCTTCGATCCAGAGACATTCAAAGAGCTCCGCACCACTACAGACTTAGTGCTGCATTCCATGAAATTCACTGCGCAAGCCATCGGCAAGTCCATGGGCAACCTGGCAGTTCTGGATCGACATATATGGCTGACCCTCACAGAAATGAGTGATAAGGAAAAAGCCACTCTTTTGGATGCTCCAGTATCTCCAGCCGGCCTCTCTCTGTGAATAAGTTTGCTGAGCATTACTTCGCCATTCTGCAGCAGTCACAGGCTATGAGACACTTTATGCCCAAACGGAGTATATCATAGCCAGTTCAACCTTGCTCTGTTTCGAGCCAATGCCCAACTAAAAGCCACATACCTGCTGTCTCACCGGCAACTGCGTATCAGCACGCGCAGCAAAAGTGCTCCTGATGGGCACAACCCTTTGAAGCGGAAAGCAGAGCCCACGGTTCCCTCCGGGTCTGATCCAAAAAAGGCTCGATTGGAGACATAAAACACTGTTCCCCATCTCCCCACTACTGTTTGTCAGGAAAGGAATATTGTTGTTCACAGTATTGTTCAAAATGTTGTTTCAGTGACTTGCACTCAAATAAATGCAATAAAAAATGCAATAAGTGCAAAAAAGAATAAAGCACTCATTGCAAATGCACGAAATGCTCAAATATTCTAAAAAAATAGCCCTTTAAAGCACACACATTATGCGCAACCACTTCCTTATAGTGAGCGTCGCATCATATCATACAGTGAGCAAACCAAATTGCCCTCTGTCCCATTATGTAGACATGTGGCGAGCCCTAACGGGTATTTCAGAATGGGTGCCAATCCTGGATCTGAGACATTTAAATTGCACACTCATAAAGTGCCCTGGACAGGGTAGAAGAAAGCTTGGCACATCAACTGCCTAGAGCTATTGGCTGTATTTCTAGACTTAAAGGCTTTTCAGTCAGAAATAGCGAGCAGTCATGTTCTGGTTCACTCAGACAACATGACAGTTGTGGCATATATAAATTCCTTCAAATCAAATCAAATCAAATCACTTTATTGTCACACAGCCATATACACAAGTGCAATGGTGTGTGAAATTCTTGGGTGCAGTTCCGATCAACATAGCAGTCGTGACAGTGATGAGACATATACCAATTTACAATAACATCAAATTAACACAACACAATTTAAACATCTGTTATACACATAATTACACTCAACAGTATACAAATAATAACATACACTGTACAGTATACAATACACACTATATAGATACACATTATTCAATAAAAATAAAAAATAAAAATATATAAAAAAGTATATAAATATATATATATATATATATATATATATATAGAATGTACAGTATTGTACTGTATTGACATTCAGGCTGTCGGTTGATAGTCAGTTGTTAAGAGAGAACATAATATAATAATAATAATAATATAATTTATGACAGTCCGGTGTGAGATATAAGAGTAAGGGTAATAAAGTGCAGTGCTGATGTATTTTGATCGTGGGAGATCAAGAGTTCAAAAGTCTGATTGCTTGGGGGAAGAAGCTATCATGGAGTCGGCTGGTGCGGGTCCTGATGCTGCGATACCGCCTACCTGATGGTAGCAGTGAGAACAGCCCATGGCTCGGGTGGCTGGAGTCTCTGATGATCCTCCGAGCTTTTTTCACACACCGCCTTGTATATATTTCCTGGAGGGAGGGAAGCTCACCTCCGATGATGTGTCTGGGAGTTCGCACCACCCTTTGCAGTGCTTTGCGGTTGTGGGCGATGCTATTGCCGTACCAGGCGGAGATACAGCCAGTCAGGATGCTCTCTACAGTGCAGGTGTAGAACCGTGTGAGGATGTGGCGGTTCATTCCAAACTTCCTCAGCCGTCTCAGGAAGAAGAGGCGCTGATAAGCCTTCTTCACAACGACTTCAGTGTGGATGGACCATGTGAGTTCCTCAGTGATGTGGACATCCAGGAACTTGAAGCTGCTGACTCTCTCCACTGGTGCTCCATTGATGGTGATGGGACTGTGTTCTCTGTCTTTTCTTCTGAAGTCCACCACAAGCTCCTTTGTCTTACTGACGTTGAAGGAGAGGTTGTGCTCCTGACACCAGTGTGTCAGAGTGTGTACCTCCTCTCTGTAGGCTGTTTGATCATTGTCAGTGATCAGACCTACCACCGTCGTGTCATCAGCAAACTTAATGATGGCATTGGAGCTATGTGTTGCCACACAGTCATGTGTGTACAAGGAATACAGTAGTGGGCTGAGAACACAGCCCTGCGGGGCTCCAGTGTTGAGGGTCAGTGATGAGGAGATATTGCTGCCTATTCTAACCACCTGGCGTCTGCTTGACAGGAAGTCCAGGATCCAGCTGCACAGCGAGCTGTTTAAGCCCAGAGCCCGGAGTTTCTCATCTAGCTTGGAGGGCACTATGGTGTTGAATGCTGAGCTGTAGTCTACAAACAGCATTCTCACATAAGTGTTCTTTTTTTCCAGGTGGGAGAGAGCAGTGTGTATTGTAGATGCAATGGCATCATCAGTGGAGCAGTTGTTGCAGTAAGCAAACTGCAGCGGGTCAAGAGAGTGTGGCAATACAGAGCAGATGTAATCTCTGATTAGTCTCTCAAAACATTTGCTGATGATGGGGGTCAGAGCAACAGGATGCCAGTCATTTAAACAAGTTATTTTTGATTGTTTTGGAACAGGCACAATGGTGGATGTTTTAAAGCATGTGGGGACTACAGATAAAGAGAGGGAAAGGTTGAAAATGTCCGTAAAAACACCAGCCAGCTGGTTCATGCACGCTCTGATGACGCGGCCTGGAATGCCGTCTGGGCCAGCGGCTTTGCGGATATTCACCCGTCAGAAGGATCGGGTTACATCCGCTACAGAGACGGAGAGTGAACTAACCTCTGTAGCTTCAGCCACGAGAGCTCTCTCTACGAGGGCGGTGTTATTTCCCTCGAAACGAGCATAAAAGTATTTAGCTCATCCGGTAGAGAGGCAGCGGTGTTCATGGCGGAGTTTTTGTTCCCTTTAAAGTCCGTGATGATGTTAATTCCCTGCAACATGCTTCTAGAGTTGGTGGTGTTAAACTGTCCTTCAATCTTACTCCTGTACTGGCATTTTGCGGTTCTGATAGTTTTTCGGAGGGCATAACTGGCTTGTTTATGCTCCTCCACGTTCCCGGAATTAAAAGCGGAGGTCCGCACATTAAGTGCCGCGTGAACATCGTTATTGATCCAAGGTTTCTGATTCGGATAGATTCGTACAGTTCTGGTCGGAATGACATCCTCTACGCACGTTCTGATGAAACACATTACGCTATCAGTGTAAAGCTCGATGTCGTCATCAGAGGCGGACCGGAACATCTCCCAGTCCGTGTGATTAAAACAGTCTTGTAGCGTAGAATCTGATTGGTCCGACCAGCACTGGATCGTTCTGAGGGTGGGTGCTTCCTGTTTCAATTTCTGCCTGTAAGCGGGCAGAAGCAGAATGGAAGAGTGGTCCGATTTGCCAAATGGTGGGCGGGGGAGGGATTTGTAGCCATCCCGGACGGGAGAGTAGCAATGGTCCAAAACCCGGTCCCCTCATGTGTTGAAACTAATGTGCTGGTGATATTTTGGTGCGACTGATTTTAAACTGGCTTTATTAAAGTCCCCGGTCACAATGAACACGGCCTCAGGGTGCGCGGTTTCCTGCTCACTTATAATCCCATACAGATCCTTGAGTGCCCGGTCTGTGTCGGCTTGTGGGGGAATGTACACAGCAGTAATAATGACTGCTGTGAATTCCCTCGGTAGCCAGAATGGTCGACACAGAAGCATAAGAAATTCCAGATCAGGAGAGCAGAAAGACTTGATAGAATGTACATTCCTCTGATCACACCAGGATTTGTTGATCATAAAACATACACCACCACCTCTGCTTTTACCTGAGAGATCTTTCGCTCTGTCCGCTCGGTGCACGGAGAACCCCACGGGTTCAATGGCTGAGTCTGGAATCTCCGCAGACATCCAAGTTTCTGTTAGGCAGATAATGCAGCAGTCCCTCGTCTCTCGTTGGAAAGAGATCCGCGCTTTCAGCTCGCAGAGCTTGTTATCCAGAGACTGAACATTTGCCAGTAGAATACTGGGTAGCAGGGGTCGATTTGCGCGGCATCTTACTCTGATGAGAACGCCGGCTCTGTTTCCCCTTTTCCTCCTGCTTTTCCGCGGCCGTGCTGCCCAGACAAAGGGCTCTGCTTGTGTGTTTGTAAACAGCGGGTCGGCATTGAGGAATGTGAAGTCCGGTTTACGGTGTGAGATTGCTGAACCAATGTCCAAAAGTGTTTGTCTGTCGTAGACAATAAGGCAGACAACATCCAAGACAAAAAACATAAGAACTGTTAACAAAACAAACAAAACATTACTATGTTGTGTCGGAGCTCGCAACGCAGCAGCCATACTCGGCGCCATCTTGAGTCCTATGCTATGCTTCAACGCCATTGTTGAGACTGACGCGTCTCCTCCTGTGGAGTGAGCATCTTCTCCTCTCCCTGAGAGTGACATATATCCCAGGCCGCCTGAATTATGGTGCGGACCTACTGTCACACCAAGGGGTGATACCGGGCGAATGGAGACTTCATCCTCAAACTGTATTTAGTATTTGGGAAATATTCGGCAAAGCAGAAATCAATCTATTTGCCTCAGTGGAGAATGCCCTCTGTCCCCTCTGGTACTCGAAGTCCCAAGCCCCGCTGGGAGCTGATGCAATGGCACACAAATGGCCGGCGAAACGCAAATATGCATTTCCCCATGTATGCCTGATTCACTCTGTCATATGAAAAGTCTGAGAGGACATGGAAACGGTTCTATTAGCTGCGCCGATATGGCCCAACCAGCCGTGGTTTCTGGAAATTATGGAGATGCTGTACAGCTTGCCATGGGAAATACAGCTGAGGAGGGATCTCCTCTCTCAAGCGCAAGGCACAATCTGGCATCCACAACTCCAGCTGTGGAACCTGCATGTGTGGCCCCTGAACGGGGCGCACTAGACGTGCCAGAACTGACGTGTTCAGTCATAAACACAATTTTACAGGCCAGAGCACCATCCACGAGACGCCGCTATGTGCTAAAATTTAAGGTGTTCACTGATTGGTGTCTCTTACATGGGAAAGACAGAGTAAACTGCCCCATATATGAAATTCTAATATTTCTTCAAGAGTAATTAGATGCAGGACTCACCCCGTCAATGCTCAAAGTGTATGTGGCAACTATTTCTGCATATCACGCACATGAAGCCAGCGCCTCTATAGGCAATCATGATTTTATCATAAAGTTCCTTAAGGGAGCAAGATGATTAAACCCACCTCGGCTGGCTACAGTCCCAACTTGGGACTTAACTTTAGTCCTAAAAGCTCTTGCAGGGCCCCCCTACGAGCCTTTGGACATTCGCCTTCATTGATTTGCACATGCTCTCTGTTAAGACAGCACTACTGCTGGCTCTGGCCTCAGTAAAACGGGTAGGTGACCTGCATGCACAATCAGTCAACAATTCATGTCTGGAGTTTTGCCCTGGTCTATCAAGGGAAACTGTCAAACCCAGGAAAGGCCTGTGCCTAAGATCCTAACCACACTCTTCAAAGTGCAGGTGGTTCATCTTCAGGCCTTCTTCCCTCCTCCATTTAATTTGAATGAGGAACAATCATTGCAATATTTCTTTTTTAATTTATATTTTAGTTTTTATTTACATTTGGCCCTTGGCATCAATTCTCAATTAAACATGTGCCCTTAATTTGTAATTCTGCAAGACTACAGGAGCCCCTGTCCCTCCCCCTCTTTGACATTCTTTGTCACAGCCTCCACACAACATCGAAGTCTACCTGACCAGCCTTCATTTGTGACAGCCAGGTAAGGATAATGTTTGCTCTAAACTTCAACATTGTTTGCCATTGCTGTGAAATTAAACCATTATAAAAAAATCTCCATAGAGCCAGCAGAATTTATGCAATAGCCCTCCATTAAGCTTAACAACAAGCAAGCTAATCAGGCATTGGCTCAAAATAGCGTCGTGCAGGGTCGGAAATGCCCCCAAAATTCAATATTTGAATTGCACCTGTTTGAGTTGTTTTTTTGTTTTGTTTTTTATATTGATAACATAACATAGTCAATCCTCTGTGGTCACCGGAGTCGCCGGCGCGATCACCTGACTTTTTCCCTGATAACAGCAGAAAGAAATACTCTTGTCATTTTTGGTCATACAGATAAGAGTGAGACATAATTGGAAACTATAAAGGGTTTACCTTTATTTGTGTACACACAATAACAGCAAAACGTTGTGGTTTTGTAAAATAAAGAAATCATACAGGATGCGCTTTCTGCCGTCTCGGTCTCCGTGAACTTCTGTCTGGAGCACCTCACGAAAATGAACCGAAACTCAGCATATAATTGCCTCGCAGACATGAGAAATATGTTTATAGAAAGCTTGAACTGTCTACTTTTAAATAGGGCTGCCCCCGACCAAAGATATTCCTAGTCGACTAGTAGGAGTTAATTTAAGCCATTAGTCGACTAGTCGCACGTATATGATATTAATTACTTGAATATATATTTGTAGGGGCATCAGAAAATGGTTTGAGTTCCAGGGCTGAGAAAGAATGTTATAAGTAACATTGCTAACACTGTTCTACATTACAGAGATATACTAAACCGTAATAATGAGCCTTTAAAATATAAATTTTACAAGCGCACACACGAAGCTAGCCGCAGCGACACCGGCAAAAGCGGTAATGATTCTGAATGTGTCTGAAAAACCAGCAAGGAGACTGTCTGAATATTTTGTTAATTTATAGAGAGAAATGCACATTAGGGTTGTGCCGACAGACGATGATCTCGGGGATCGACGTTGGTCAGAGTGATCGCCAATAGCTGATGTCTTTGACGATGTCAAGACGATATTTGGCTCCTTTTCCCATGTATCAAATTATTATTATTATTATTATTATTATTATTATTATTAGGCTATTATTATCAAATTAATATTACAAATATTTTGCCCGTAGAGACACAGACACTGACAGAAAAGCCGTCTATGCGCATGTATGACACGCTGATACGGAGGCGTGCAGTCTTGTGGAACACGCGCATCTAAAAGGTTCTCACTCTTTGTTTCCGTCTTCCGATTTTTATTTTTATTTTATTTTATTTATTTATTTATTTATTTATTTATTTATTTATTTATTTTTTGCAAGAACAGTATCGTCTATGAGTGCTGCAAATGACCTCAGACATATCAGCTCAGAAGGTGCTTTGAGTTAAGTTCACTTTATTTCCACAGAGCAGTTTATTGTGACCAACTCTGCAGCTTATATCTTTTATCACTTCATTATTTTAATTGCTTTTTCGTTTCGTTTGGAGTGCAATTTGAATTTAGAAATGTATTTAATTTAAGTTTTTCGTTTTTTAAATAAATTAATTGAATTTTCAATGCAAAATCACTAAAGCAAGAATATTCACCGATCCCTAAGCCCAGGGGTTGCCGATGTAATATATATATATATACTGTGAAGGAGGAAACAAAACGAATTTATTCACACACAAGATGTATTTCCCCGGATAACGAAATACCCGACCGGTAGAGAATGCATGGATGACGTAGGTTCTTTGCCAGAGAGATGCTGACAACTGAAATATTATTATTTTCCAGTTTCATTTGAATTTTTAGTTAAAATATATAAAAAATAAAGTTCTAAGTTTGAAATAAAGGTGTCTTGCTTTATTGTGTAGGCTTAACCCTAACCCTGCTTAATGAAAATTACCCCATAGTACCACCTAGCGTCCAACCAGCGGTAATACCGGTGTTCGTCGTTTTTCTGTGGAGACTATCAGGGGGCAGCCCTACATTTAAATGAACCAATTTAAATCGAAAACAAATATTCTCTGATTGTGTAATCCGTATGAAACCAACGAGAGGTACAGTCTTTCCAATTTGAGCTCATTGTCATTTTTGGAATTTACCTCAGAAGAAGAGCGTGATTTTGTATTGTTATCTCAGAGCAAGTTATAGCATTTGGAACCAAGGTAGCCTTTTTTATCAAAAGTCCAAAAACCTCTCCAAACAAGTGATCTGAGGGTTTTACTGAACCTAAGAACTATTACATTTGTAAATGCCACAATAAACCAGAAAAATAATTACACAGAATAAGTAACAAGTAATAAGATCCAGCACTGTTTCAGTTGTGCGCATGGTAAATCAAGACCTGCCTATCTAAGCGATCAGTCCAATCCAAGCTGTAAAACAGTGGCCGATTGGTCTTTACACATCGTCCCTTCCCACCATACCCACCCACATACCTGAGATCAGAGATGATCTTATTATCGGTTTAAGAGGTTAATCAAGTTTGCTGTTTGTTAACTATAAATGAACACATTAGCTGTCATGTTGTTTTTAATTAATTTAATGTTGAACAGGTTAGCTTTTTTAATTAAATATGCTATAAGGTGATAGTTGTCATTTTCTTCAATCATCTAATTACTAGAACACCTAAAATATGTTGCTTGTAAGTGTTTGCTTCAGCCAGTGGAAGGCATGGTACAAGTGTATGTGTGCACATACACACATCAGGATGGTACCACCTCTGCCTCATTTTGAGCCAGGATAAACCCTGAAGTGTATTTAGGGAGGCTGTTCTGTTTAGACGGTGGCAATCCTGTCTTCTTGCCACGTGTCTGATCATAAACAGGATTACACAACGGTTTGTTCAAAAACAGAAGACAATGATGAAAACCGAAACTTGAAGTTATGTCAACTCTATTTTTTATCTACTTTAGGTCCAGTTTCCAGGATTTACCCCACAACATGATTTTGGTGTTAGGTTGTCATGACAATGGAGTTGAAATACTGGATAACTTAGACAGACAAGAAGGTTAGTAAGCGATTTTATTATGATTTAAAACAGTGTATATGTTTAATGTTTTGTGTATCGGACCTATTTATTTTCATTGTATGTGCCTTACTGCACAGGATATTTTTCTTTAGAAAAAGAGGGATGAGTCTAAATTATTTTCTGTAGTAATCAACATTATGCCACAAATGCTGTCAATAGAGTTTAACTTGTATTAAACCCAAAACACTCCTTGAAAGAATAAATATCTATGAATTATTGTAAAGTCTTAAAGCAATGCTGGTTCCCTATCTGTCACTCACTCGACGTTGTGTCGATGTAGTGACACTAGGGGTCGAACTTGGGAGCCCCAAACACCTCTGATATTTGAGAAAAGGCCAATGAGAATTGGCGAGTGGAATTTGCATGCCACTCCCATGAACATACGGGTATAAAAGGAGATGGCTTGCATCCACTCATTCAGATTTGTTGTTCGGAGCCGATCAGTGTGTAGCTAATCCACTGGTGTTCCATTCACCTCCGCGAGAGTGTAAAAGGGCTGTTGGATATACGGCGCATTACCGCGGCTTCTCCCTTTCCGCACAGATAAGTGCAGAGAACGCCCCTGTGCGCTTCAGCAGCCACACTAAAAAAAAAGAGTATATTTTCTCTAAAAGAGTAAGCACTGACGGAGAGCGTCTTTTAAAGATGCCTTTCCGTTTATGTGCAGTTCCTGTGTGCGGTCGTTATCTCTCTGCCTCTGATGGCCACGATCGCTGTCCCACGTGTATGAGTCGTAGTCACGCTGAGACAGTGTTTGTGGATGGTTCATGTTCTCATTGCGAGAACATGACCATGGCAATGTTGCGATTGCGGCTTTCTTTCTTTCATAGAAGGAAAGCCACTCCAGCCTTTCCATGCCCTGGTCCTTCTGTTACGTGGACAATGCCGCGGCGGCTAGTGCTGGGGGCGATTTGGGGGCTTCAATGGGAGCATTTCCACCAGGTGAATCCCCACGGACCTCCCAATCCCCAGCATGCTCGTTTCTGCCGGTCGAGTTCATGGATGAGTCAGGCGGCTCGCCCCATGGCAAACTTAATGTCTCATTCAGGGATCAGGAGGAGGATGAAGTATCAATCACAGCATCGGAGAGCTGGCTGTTACAGTCTGTCTGACATGGAGGACTCGGACGGGCTCCTACCATCTGGTGCGATTGCCCAGTTAGAGTCCGATGCTGAGTTGACGGCCACGCTTGCCCAGGCTGCCGTGAATGTCGCACTGGAGTGGAACCCCTCACCTTGCCCTGACGTTCGTGGCTGGACAACTGGTCCCTGGGCTCAGAGCGCCACACATAGCCGCACTCTGCCCCAGTTCATTTCTTCCCGGAAGTGCATGAGGAGCTGACGAAGTCGTAGCGGGCAACTTTTACTGCCCGGTCCTGTCTCACGAGTTCCTCCACTCTCACTACCCTCAGTGGTGGGGCGGCCAGGGTGTACACGGAGGTTCCTCAGGTAGAGCAGGCGATTGCAGTGCACTTGTGCCCACAAAATACCGCCACCTGGCGGAATCATCCAAGGCTCCCGTCCAAGGCCTGTAAGTTCACGTTGTCCCTGATGGCCAATGCTTACAGTGCTGCTGGACAGGCCGCCTCCGCCTTGCATACCATGGCCCTCCTGCAAGTTCACCAGGCCAAGGCACTAAAAGAGCTGCACGAGGGTAGTCCTGACCCGGGATTGATGCAGGAGCTGCGCTCGGCGACTGACCTCACCCTACGGGCAACGAAGGTTATGGTGTGGGCTCTCGGGAAGGCGATGTCCACTATGGTGGTCCAGGAGCACCACTTGTGGCTTTGAGAGAGATGTTCCTTGTAGAGATGAGGGACACTGACAAGATTTGCTTTCCTGACGCCTCCATCTCTCAAGGTGGCCTGTTTGGCAACATTTTCGAGGACTTTGCCCAGCAGTTCTCGACAGTCAAGAAGCAGATGGAGGCCATCCAGCACATCCTGCCCTGGTGTGATTCCACCCCCAGGCCACTGAGATCCAACACCCCGTCTGTTTGTTGCAGAGGGCATCCACCTATGGCAGCAACACCGGCTCCGCCACAGCCCGAGCCAACGGCTCGGCCTCAGTGTAGAGCCTCCTGCAGGAAGTTGATGCACCCGTCCCTCGATCTGGCACCAAGAACCCCAGGAGGGCTTCGAAGCATCCCTGAGACCCGCTGTAAACCAGGAGGTGGTACACAGGCCACTCCATCCTCCGGTGGAGGGCCAGGAGGAGAATCTTTTGTTCCCTTTTGTTATGATTTTGCCACATGCCCAAGGGGAACTGGCACTTTTATTTGCAAAAAAGAGCAGTTTCCTCATTCTCTGGGTGTCTACGGCCATCGTTGTCACAACAGCTGTACATCGAACACTCACAGCTGTGACACACACATACCCACAATCAGGCGTATGTGACGCACCACGAGGACGCCCAGCCTCCTCTCCCGTCACAGACCGGTCCTATGGTGGGTACGCGGAGTGAGGTAAGTGCTCTAACATTTCTCTCAGCCACGAGTTCGGGACACAAGGCATCTCCTGCTCTGCCCTGCCATGAAGCCCCATCCGCAGGTATATCAAAGGCGATTGTTCCCTTGTTGCCCCTTGCACGGAGTCTGGAGGCATGGTTAACACTCTCCAACCCATCCTGCTGGCTGGTCAGGATGATCCGACTCAGCTACGCGATTCAGTTCACCAGGTGCCTGCCCAGGTTCAATGGCGTCCGTTTTACCTCAGTAGCAGGCAAGGTTCTGCATGCGGAAATCACAGTCCTTCTAGAGAAGGACGCGATAGAGCCGAGATGAAGAAGGGGATCTACAGCCCCTACTTCATCATTCCGAAGAAAGGCGGTGGGTTGCGGCCAATCTTAGACCTGCAAGCTTTGAATCAGGCCCTGCACAATGCTGACGCATTTTCTGAAGCGTATTCTGTCATGCGTGCAGCATCAAGATTGGTTCGCGGCAGTAGACCTGAAGGACGCATACTTTTATGTCTCGATTTTGCCTTGACATAGATTGTTCCTTTGGGTTGCCTTCGAGAGTCAGGCATATCAGTACAAGGTCCTCCCCTTCGGTCTGTCTCTGTCACCTCGCATCTTTACGAAAGTCGCAGAGGCAGCCCTCGCATGGCTATCACGCCGATCTGTTGCTGCAAGTTCAGCCCTTGGATGGACCTTGCATTTCTACGGGCAGGGGTTCCCCTAGAACAAGTGTCCAGGTGTGTCATTGTCACAACAGATGTGTCCAAGTCAGGCTGGGGTGCCGTTTGCAATGGGCACGCAGGCTCGGGCTCCTGGACGGGACCTCGACTGCGTTGGCATATCAACTGTTGTTGCGGGCCACTCACAAGTGACGCTCAGAGGAGAGTGGAGACTCCACCCCCAGGTGGTTCAGCTGATTTCAAGTTGATTCGGCAAAGCGCAGGTAGGCCTGTTTGCTTACCAGAAATCCCCCCACTGCCCTCTATGGTACTCACTTGCTGAGGACCTGTTTGGCACAGATGCGATGGCACACAGCTGGTCCCAGGGCCTGCGCAAGTGTGTGTTTCCCCCAGTGAGCCTGCTTGCACAGACTTTGTGCAAAGTTAGGGAGGATGAAGAACAAGTCCTGTTGGTGGCACCATACTGGCCCACCCAGACTTGGTTCTCGGAGCTCACGCTCCTCGTGACAGCCCCTCCCTGGCAAATTCCCTTGAGGAAGGACCTCCTTTCTCAGGGACAGGGCATGATTTGGCACCCACAGCCAGACCTCTGGAACCTCCATGTCTGGCCCTTGGATGGGATGTTGAAGATCTAAGTGGTAGACACTATCACTCAGGCCAGAGCTCCCTCTATGAGGCAGCTGTATGCCTTGAAGTGGCATCTGTTCATGAATTGGTGTTCTTCCAGAGGCGAAGACCCACAAAGATGCACAGTCAGGTCAGTGCTTTCCTTCCTGCAGGAGAGGTTGGAGGGGCGGCTGTCGCCCTCCACCTTAAAAGTGTATGTGGCCGCCATAGCGGCACACCACGATGCGGTAGACGGGGAAGCATGACCTGATCATCAGGTTCCTTAGATCACCAGGAGGTTGAATCCTTCTAGGCCACGTCTCATTCCCTTGTGGGACCTCTCTGTAGTCTTGCTGGGCCTACAGGGATCCCCGTTTGAGCCCCTGGAGTCAGTCGAGCTAAAAGCCCTCTCATTGAAGACGGCCCTCCTGACTGCGCTCACTTCCATTAAGAGGGTTGGGGACCTGCAGGCATTCTCTGTCAGCAATATGTTTCTAGAGTTCGGTCCAGCATACTCTCACATGATCCTGAGACCCTGGCTGGGCTATGTGCCCATGGTTTCCACTACCCCTTTTAGGCATCAAGTGGTGAACTTGCAAGAGCTGCACCGGGAGGAGGCAGACCCAGCCTTGTCATTGCTGTGTCCGGTACGCACTTTGCGTGTTTACTTAGACCGCAGAGAGCTTTAGATGCTCTGAGCTGCTCTTTGTCTGTTTTGGGGGACAGCAGAAGGGGAAGGCTGTCTCCAAACAGAGGATTGCCCACTGGATTGTGGATGCCATCGCTTAGGCATACCAGGCCCAGGGCGCGCCGTGCCCTCTGGGAGTACGAGCATACTCCACTAGGAGTGTGGCATCCTCCTGGGCCCTGGCGAACGGTGCTTCTCTAACAGACATCTGTAGAGCAGCAGGCTGGGGCCAATACCATTGCGAGATTTTACAATCTCCGGGTTGAGCCAGTTTTGTCCCGTGTGTTAGCAGGCACGAACAGGTAAATATGCGGGCAGCTGGCTGGGTGTACCGCTTACACTTAGCACCTTTCCCCTCCCTGAGGGGATAACATGCGCTTTTTCATCCACGTAAGTTCCGGGACTGGCGAACCCTGGATGTCTTTCCTCCCCCAGCACCCTGTGGCAGGCGAATTCGATGCCAGGCCCAGTACTCATGAAGTATGCCCTGTCAGGTCAGCCCCTGTACTTGGGATGGGTGCTCCATATGTGGTGGTTTCCTGTCGGTAATCCCATATGAGGTATTTTCCACGGTACGGTTTCCCTGACGGTACATCCATGTCTTCCCTTCGGCAGAGTTCTGCTCTGCCACCAGTCGCTGCACTTGTAGAGTCCCTCCCTTCCAGGTAGGACCTACTGCAGGGACTCCTTTCCATATGTGGTACCCGGCGGGTAAGTCCATGTGATGTGCTCTCCATATGTTAACCTCCCTTCGGGCAGGATGTGGTCTCCGCGGTGTCCTTTCACCATGGAGAAAGGAACACCTTCCCCGGCGCGAATACATCTTGGTCCCATTTGAATTTTATTTATTTTTTTAAAGAAGAGAAAAGGTCAAAACAACTGGTGCGGCCTATTCCCATTGTAAGTACGGCTTGTCCCCCCTTGGGGTACAACGGACTATGCGACTTGTGTGGGGCATTGGGAAGATTACGATGGGGCTATGTGCAATTGTTACTAGGCACACGGTAGCCTGCCTGCACCTGCACAGCCGATCCATATAACACAGTTCATTTGGTTGTGGCATTTTGTATAGGGACCCCTAGTGTCACTACATCGACACAACGTTCAGTGAGTGACAGATAGGGAACGTCTTGGTTACTGTTGTAACCTCCATTCCCTGATGGAGGGAACGAGACATTGTGTCCCTCCTGCCACAACACTGAACTACCCGCTGAAATGGCCGGGACTCTGTCTCAGCTCCTCAGCACAAACCAGAATGAGTGGATGCAAGCCGTCTCCTTTTATACCCGTATGTCTGGGGGAGTGGCATGCAAATTCCACTCACCAATTCTCATTGGCCTTTTCTCAAATATCAAAGGTGTTTGGGGCTTCCAAGTTCGACCTCTAGTGTCACTACATCGACACAATGTTAACCTCCATCAGGGAATGGAGGTTACAACAGTAACCAAAACATTTTGATGGTAATGTCTGCTCTGAGTGCTGTTCTCACTTCATTCCCAAAAGTTTGAACAAAATATCCAAATCATTTTGCAGATTTGCAAACTGTTCTGTTGTTTTCACTCTTCAAATGTTTGTCCCATGATTGATATACAGCCCCAAACACTTTTGTTTTAATTTCCACTCATAATGTGAGGTTTAGCCATCTCCGTTTTTGGAAGTAGCTCTTGTACCCCCTCCCATTTTCCCTCTTCCTGCCCAAAATACCCGCCAACATATTTATATATTTTCCCGCCCATTTTGAGAGTCATTTTTCAGTCTGAAAAATTGGGATTTTGGGATTTTGGTATTTTTCCTTAAATTATGAAGGTTTAAGTACCGTTAAGTACCGTTGGGGAGGGGTTATTTTTTCAGCTTCAATATGGAACAGAACAACATACAGGATGTCCTGGCTAATATAGTACAGTTTGCATTTGCAACCAATCAAACCAGGGGATTTCTATGCCGTACCACCAATAATGCGCAAATCATGTCAGTATTGCCAGCTATTCCTGATCCCGCCAAATGATGAGGGCCACGGATTTCTTTGAGCACTAAGGCTTTCTCATTTTAACTAATTTTAGCTAACCTAGCTAATGTGATTTCTGTGTGGCTCTTATTACCTTCAAATTTTCAGATCCTTGGATAATGAGAGCATCTTCACAGCTGGAAGGCATAAATTCCACTGAACTTTAATGTTGTTTCGCTTTTCTCTTTTAAAGAGCGAATAATGTCATAAGCAGCTGTTTGCCTGGTGAGCAGAGTGCTGATGTGAGACAGCAGGTGTTATTTATGCATGCGACAGTAGGAGGCGCTCCTGACTCAAGTGAGTCATAAGAGAGAACCCAAAGAGAATGCGCATCTAAACCATCTCTAACTCTAAAAAACAGCTGTCTGTATCACTTTATGTCAGGAAAATTCACTATTTCTTTGGTCAAAAATTAAAGCTTGTAATCCTGACAGTAATACCAATTTTTTTAATGTAACTGTAATCTGATTACAATTATTCCCTTTGAAGTCCGTGATGATATTAATTCCCTGCCACATGCTTCAAGAGTCGGTGGTGTCGAACTATCCTTCAATCTTGACACTGTACTGGCGTTTGGCTGCTCTGATAGTTTTGCGGAGAGCATAACAGGCTTGTTTATGCTCCTCCGTGTTCCCGGAATTAAAAGTGGAGGTTCGCGCATTAAATGCCACATAAACATCGCTATTAATCCATGGTTTCTGATTAGGGAAAATCCATATTATTTTGGTCAGCACTACATCATCTATGCACTTCCTGATGAAACACGTTACGGTATCAGCTTAGACCTCTATGTCATCATCAGAGGTGGACCGGAACATCGCCCAGTCCACATGATCAAAACAGTCTTGTAGCATAGAATCTGACTGGTCTGACCAGCACTGGATTGTTCTGAGGGCAGGTACTTCCTGTTTCAGTTTCTGCCTGTAAGAGGGCAGAATCAGAACGGAAGAGTGGTCCGATTTGCCAAATGGTGGGCGGGGTAGGAATTTGTAGCCATCCCGGAAGGGAGAGTAGCAATGGTCCAAAACCCAGTCCCCTCGTGTGTTGAAACTGATGTGTTGGTAGTATTTCGGTGCTAATGACTTGAAGTTGGCTTTGTTAAATTCCCCGGTCACAATGAATGTGGCCTCAGGGTGCGCAGTTTCCTACTCACTTATACTCCCATACAGTTCCTTTAGTGCCCGGTCTGTGTCGGCTTGTGGCAGGATGTACACAGCTGTGATAATGACCGCTGTATATTCCCTCGGTAGCCAGAATGGTTGACACAGAAGCATGAGAAATTCCAGATCAGGAGAGCAGAAAGACTTGATAGAATGTACGTTCCTCTGATCACACCAGGATTTGTTGATCATAAAACATACACCACCTCCTCTGCTTTTACCTGAGAGGTCTTTCGCTCTGTCCACTCGGTGCACGGAGAATCCCACGAGTCTGGAATCTCCGCAGACATCCAAATTTCTGTAAGGCAGATAATGCAGTTGAATGCTGGGTAGGGGGTTGATTTGCGTGACATCTTAGACTGATGAGAACGCTGGCTCTCCTTCCCCATTTCCGGCTACGTTTCCGCGGCCGGCTGCCCTGACAAAGGGCTCCACTGTCGTGTTTGATAACAGCGGGTCAGCATGGAGGTATTTAAAGTCTGGTTTTCAGTGTGCTATTGCAGAACCAATGTCCAAAATTGTTTGTCTATCATAGACAATAAGGCAGACAACATCCAAGACAAAAAAACATAATAATTGTAGACAAAACAAACAAAAAACTGCAATACTGGATCGGAGCTCACAACGCAGCAGCCATACTCGGCACCATCTTGAACTTCAATCACGTCTGCAATGAACATTCTGATTGGTAAATCAGCTTAGTCGGACTGTCTGTCTTGCCAGTGCCATCAGTTGCGCTTCCGCAGCTCCGTGCATGTTTAGAGAGAATCTCTGTACACTTAAAATAATAATGTTAATATATATATATACACACACACACACACACACACAATTCACTCAACGGTGCTGTGGCATCATGTTATTAGATTGAAAAAGTTCTGGGTCAAAAGAGTACTCATTGTTCTGGCGGCCATATCATCACTTATTTCAAGTGGGTATACTCAAAATCCTATAAAAGATAGGTGGGCATATGGCATATGCCTCCGTATGCCCTAGACTACACTACTGTCCAGAAGCTGTTTTGTTAGGTTATTTTTCTCCATTAACCAACATCTTATGTTTTGTGTTCCTTGCCACAGTCACCTTCAGCTTGCTCACAGGGGTCCTAAATACAATTATTATTTAATTATTTAACTTTTATACACAATTCACAGTCATATTTAATCAAACTGTACAATGATCACTCTAAGACTTTATAGATATTACAGTTTAATTTTTTGTTAATACATGATTTTCTGAAAAGCTGCTTTGAAACTATGTGTTTTGTGAAAAGCGCTATACAAATAAAAATGTCTTGACTTGACTTGACCCTTTCTCTGATTTTCTATCATTACCTTTACAAGGCACTGATTCCTCTTGAACCAGCCTTGTGACGGCGCAAGCGCTTGTCTGCTTGTGTCTTTCAGCATGCATGTTAATATGAGCAGAAGAAGCAATTGTTCCCATCCTGCACAAGTATTTGCTAATATAGCATAATCCTTTTTATTTCACTTTGAATATTATGATTATTGTTCATGTTCATGGTAACCGAATAATAATATCCCTAGTTTAAAAAATAAATAAATTTAGAATCGATAATTTTGTGTGAGGACTGATATTTTTGATACAAAATCAGTATTGAAAGTATCGATACTTTAGGATCGATCTGCCCATGCCTACTAAGACTCAATACAGCTTCTTAATATTGCTCTTGTATAGTCACAGCTGCTATCAAAACCATTTCTCCTGAAGTAATAGGCTATGTGAAACCAGGCTTTCAAAGAATAATTGTGTTTTGCACAATTGAGCTTCAGTCTCATTAATATATACTGATCTGATGCTTGCAATGAGCAGTCTAAGTATTCATATTGTTTCAGATACATGTATTCCCTGGGCCATGGGTTGCTTTATTATTTATAACTGTTATATCAATGCTGCAGACAGCAGTGGGGCAGCTCACTTACTAAAACTAGAACAGTGCTTACTAGAACCAGAATATATGGTCATATCAGTCCAATTTTATCAGCACTATACACTGGCTGCATATTAGGTTTTGTATCAGTTTTAAAATTCTGCTAATTACTTACAAAGCTTTGCATGGTTAACCCCTCACTACTTAAACAACCTTATACTGTGCTATAATCCATCAAGTTCACTATGGTCACAAAATTTCGGCCTGGTGATAATACCTAGAATATCAAAATCCACAGTAGGAGGTAGGTAATTTTCCTGTTTGGCTCCTAAACTCTAGAATATTCTTCCTAGCATTGTTCAGGACTCACTCTCTCAGTTTAAGTCTAGACTAAAGATTCTTCCACCAGGACTACACATAATTTATCCCTCAACCTGTAGTTATGCTGCATTAGTTAGGTCTGCCGGAAACTAAAACACTTCTCATGTTTTATAACTCTGATTTATAATTGCTGTAAGTGAATGGCATCTACACTAATATTATTAAAATTGTTTCCCTGTTTCAGCCTCAGGATACATATCCGGAGGATACCAGAGCCTGCCAGATTCATTTTCGGTTCAGCCCGATGTCTCACTTTCAATACTATGTGTCGCTGAGCGATGACTACTAACTGCAGCCTGTGCAAATCTGACAGTGATAGGCGCTCCAACCTGTCTGCTTCATTTTAGTCTACTATGATGGACTTTTCAGAGGATAAACTAGTGCCAACTCTAGGCGGACATCAAGGGATACTTTACTGGCCACTTTCTGCACCTCGGTCTTATGGACTGGATGGACTTCACCAAAAATGAATTCACCCCAAGCTTCCAACCAGATTGCGAGGCACACTTTACTGACCACTGCCTGTATCATCATGGCCTTAGAATGGACTACACCACGAATAAACTGCTATCAACTGCAATCTGATCACTGTTTGCATCACTTCTCTGAAAATGGAAGACAGACAATAAATTACTGCTCAATAAAACCTTTATCAGCATATGGTGATTTTATCTAATTTGCTAAAAAAAAAAAAAAAAAAAAAAAAAAAAAGATAAAATGGATAATGTAGCCATAAAAAAATGGGAAAATCATTACAACAATCGCTCATAATTTTAAAATAAACAGAATTTCAAAAATAATAAATGCTTTCAAACAGTTTTCCTGGACAGTCCCCCATCAGCCATTCATTGAAAAAACAAGTAGTCTCGCCCCAAACTCACAGCAATGGTTGAGCCAATGTCGCTTTGTCTAGCTGGTAAGGATGCTCAAACAAATGCATTGATGTGACAGCACCAAAAGCCAACAGTGATTTTACTTTTAAGGGGAAATCAACCTACGAATAACTTATGTGTAGTTCTGTCTGAATATGAACAAACGAAATATCGTAGGGACTTGGGGGAGGGCACTTTTGACATAGGCAAGTAAGCAACCAATAAGAACACGCTAGCAAACACTAAGAAAACCTTAGCAACTGCATTTCAATGCCCTTGTATCCATCCAGAAAGCCACACTATTGTGGCAAGTTTTATACGGCTAAAAACCACAATTTCCTTCAGAAATTATAAAAATTTAGTATTTATATTTCTTTTATAAAGGTATTTACAATCAATTAGCTCATCCTTTACCTATAAACTTAAAATAGAAAAGCAATAAAGTTTGCATTTGTATTTACTTTACATGCTATCTGTTTTTCCTAGTATTTGGTCAAGTCAGGCCAAGCAGACATGTTCATTCCAGCAGGTGTTTATACATTAACAGCTATTTTTGAGACATTTTTACTAGTTAAATGGATATAGAGATTTGAAGAAAAAAAAGAAAAGAAAAATGAAAGTAGCTTGCTTTAGAAACCAGTTTAATCTCATTACGCAATGAAATTAAACAAGTAAAAAACTTCATTATCCTCAACATTTAATCAATGCCATGTTAAACAAACATATTTGGAGAACAGTGATTTACAGAGTAATCACATCTTTATGAAATAAATATCATATAAAACTCATACATAATTCAGTGCAAATGAAAGCTCTTGCCAACTAAATCTTGCCTAAGATGTTCACTATGGCTAATTCTATGTTCTATGTTCTAATGTTCTATGTCACTTTTGGAATATTTGGCTAGATATGAGTAATTAATTATGTAATGATTTTCTTCTTCGTTGTTATAAATTCATTGGTTTGTGAAAATTTGTGTAGATATCTGTAATCACGGCTTAATTATAGATTTTTCAAATGCAGAAATAAACAGTATTAAGAAAAATTTAATGTGGCATTGCCAGCACCATTTTCCTCACTCAAGAAACATTGTGGAGAAAATGCTATTTAATTTGACAGAAAACAGCTTGCCTGTACAGTGATTCATCAGTATAAAACTCACGCCCTTAAAGCACATTTCTTTTTGATGGCAAAAAATATAGAATAATATACTGTAATTAACTAAATTAATTTTAATAAATAATTAGCAAACATTATATAAGGCTTAAAAAATGAGGTGTTCATGTACATTTTAATATGAATATATAAAAATGTATGAACCAAAAGTTTTATTTCTAACTATTTTAATGTGCATTACCTAATGATCTGTTACAAGTTTTATAATGCAAAAATATTTGTTTTTACTAGATGTAGAATGATATACTATGAGATTCTTCCAGTGAGTCTCCTCTAACAGTCTAACAAGATTCAGCGGTTTATTGAAATGTCCACCAATGGAGATTGTATTATGATTACACAGGAAGCATGGCTTCCCCTAAAAGTTAATGAAAAAATTTTCATATACACACACTCTTCTTGCATGTTAACAATGTTAATGAATAAAAGTGTAAAATAGTAAAAATAAAATATTGGCACACTGTTCGTTCGGTTAACACTATTTACTTTTATTTTTTGCAAACATGTCCATAGTGTCCATAAGCCATGCTTCAGTGGGAGTCCATGACACACACCTGTACACCTGGTTTTTATCATAGATATCCTTCATGGATGGTATGGATTCGACAGTCCCCCACCACTTTTTGCTGAGGCCAATTTTGTCACCAAAAACTCTGTTAAATAGCTTGTGTCAGGGACAATATAAATAAAATAAAAAAATCTCTAGTTCTTTAAGCAGGACTTTCCATTTTTATTCATGTGTTTGTTTGTTTTTTATGTTATGGTAAGTCCTTGTTTAGTCTGTTATACAGACGCTCTCCACTCACTCCGCTTTTCCGCTGCTCATGCTCCTTTCCAGTAAAATCGCAAAGCAAAATGCAAACAAATGTGTCCCCACTCATGATATACATCCATTGACGTACAGATGCAATCGTGGTTAATTAAAATAAAGTTATATCAGGGTGGATTAGAACCCAGAACCCACTGTACCTGCGGCAAAACTGTTAGTACTAGACAAACAGGTAATGCTTTTGAAACATTAGCAGATCCATGGACACTCACAGAGCACTTTATTAGGAACAACTGTACACCACTTATTTATGCATTAATCTAATCAGCCAGTTGTGTGGCAGCAGTGCAATGTATCAAAAAACGAAACGCCATTGCAACACCTGATAAATCCTGTGAGCTGGTGCGTAGGAAAAATTGAATAAGAGAATAACCAAAGGACAAACACTGCTGTTGCTTGCAATCTGTGTATGTTTTGGTCATGTTTGACCAACCTTCATCAGGCATTGTTAGGCAGTGCATGCATAAAATCATACAGATACGGGTCAGGAGTTTCAGTAAATGTTCACATCAACCATCAGAATGTGGAAAGAAAATGTGATCTCAGTGATTTCGACTGTGGCATGATTGTTGGTGCCAGACGGGTTGGTTTAAGTATTTCTGTAACTGCTGATCTCCTGGGATTTTCATGCACAACAGTCTCTAGAGTTTACTCAGAATGGTGCCAAAAACAAAACACATCCAGTGAGCAGTAGTTCTGCGGACAGAAACGCCTTGTTGATGAGAGAGGTCAACGGAGAATGGCCAGACTGGTTAGAGCGGACAGAAAGTATGGTAACTCAGATAAACACTCAATTTTAGTGAGCAGAATAGCGTCTCAGAATGCACAACACTTTGAACCTTGAGGTGGATGGGCTACAACAGCAGAAGACCATGTTGGGCACTTTATTAGGACCATAGTGTTCATAATAAAGTGCTCTCAGTGAGTGTATTAAACAACTGACTAACAAAAAATTATTGAATTAATTATGTGAAAGAGCCTATATTTGAGCACTTAAATAGGTAATTATGAATGATTATTAAATAAAAAGAAAAAGGTTATTTGAAATCATCTACCTATAGCCTAATTAATATTAATGAGCTTCGATATTTTGTGATGTCACAACCTTTCTTTACACCCCCAAACTGCCCCCATCACTTTCTAAAACAAATTGGCACACATGGTTTTAATGAAGCACTTATCAATATTTATTGGACAAGAGGTTTTAAAAACATAATTTTGGGGTCATCCAGGAGGTAAGCTTCAGTGGAAAGTTATGAGAGTGTTATTTATTGAACATTGGAATTTTAATCGATTTATTTAGGTTATGTTAGGTGAGTTCAGTTTATTTGTAGTTTGCATGTGCTATACTAACCGCCACAAGTTTAAGCCCTTGGATTTCAAGTTTGTTTAAATCCCTAACTCTAAGTATGAGCAATAGTTATAGTGATGTTTGCCTTAGCAATAACCACTAATAAAATAGGTTCAAGTAGACCTACTTTTTTTGCTACTGATAACTGACATACTTTCCTCTTTTGAAAATCACCAGCCCAGAGTTGACTCCAGGGAATGGACAGGCAAACAGGCAAAAGAATAAAAAAAACAACTACAAATACACAAAATGTATAAAGAAAACATACAAAAAAATGTTACGTATAATGCACCACAGATGTGGCCAAGTTACTAAGAACATGCTATATCAAAATCTTTTAGCAAAATAAAATTATCATATGTTCATTATTCTATTAATTTACTGTTAACAATGTATTGCCTTGTACCATCAGTTGGCTGCGCTATATTTGCTCAAATCAGTAAATAAAAACCACAAACCTCGAAACAGCTGCAGCTTGAAAGGTGTCAATGAGCTGTGGTGCAGGCTCCATATGTTACTGGAAATCTTCTGGCAACCTCTCTTCTCCCTACCAATATACCCAAGGGCATAGATTTCAGGGGGGATGGGGGAGAGGTAACCCCCCTCCCAATAATCAAAACAAGCAAGTACAATCCCCCCAGTATTTATACCATGATCAATGGAAACATGTAAATGCTTCATGCTGCATCCCCCCCCATTTTCAAGCCAAATCTACGCGCTTGAATATACCCTCTGTTGTGTCCCTGAGAAGCTGAGTGCACCCACGCACCTTGTATTTATCAGACACAATATGTGGCCCCCAAGGTATCACACTCTTAAAAATGCACAAGTTCTAGAGCTACTGCTCAAGAACAATACTGCATCATTTGCTAGAGTTACAGTTTCATTTTTTGTTAATGCATGATTTTCTGAAAAGCTGCTTTGAAACGATGTGTTTTGTGAAAAGCGCTACACAAATAAAAATGATTTGACTTGACTGTTTCTCTGATTTTCTATCATTACCTCTATGTATTAGCTAAGTATTTGCTAATATAGCCTAATCCTTTTTATTTCACTTTGAATCTTATGATTATTGTTCATGATCATGGTAACCAATATAAACTCAGCAAAAAAAGAAACGTCCTCTCACTTTCAACTGCTTTTATTTTCAGCAAACTATTAACATGTAAATATTTGTGTGAACATAAAAGGATTCAACAACTAAGACAAAAACTGAACAAGTTTCACAGACATGTGACTAACAGAAATGGAATAATGTGTCCCTGAAAAAAGGGGGAGTCAAAATCAAAAGTAATAGTCAGTATCTGGTGTGGCCGCCAGCTGCAATAACCCTCTGGGGTCTGAGAGTGTTTTGGGTCCTGGAGAAGTTTTGACATGCCTTGACATTTGTGCTTTTTTCAGTTGCTTAAAAATATATTAATGGCTAAAGTCTGATAACACTGTATTCAGCACAAACTGGGCTGCAATAATATGTGAGCAACATGTATGTACATGTTTGTATTTTTGAAAAAACAAAAATTAAGTCCATATAGTGAATAAGGCCATATAACACATACTAAACATTTGTTCACAAGACTTTTGAGAACTGGATCTTGTAGCCTAGAGTTTTTGCTACAAAATGATGTGAAAACCATCCTGATCACTCATTCATACAAAACAATATAGTCATTTAACTTTTGTAAGACACTTTTAGTGTTAGAAAGGCCATATGCGAGGAGGCGTGGATGATCATGAATATTGATGTGATTCATACCTGAGAAGACAAAGACCCCTCCCCTGAGAGAGAATGAATGTGAGGAGACTTAATGATTGAATGTATTATTTGTATCTTATTCACAAAATCAAGTTTAAGTTAAAAGAAGTAATCTGACTATACATTTTCTTTACATAAAGACTTTACTTAAAAACTTTAGACCTACACTACCGTTTAAAAGTTTTAGATCGGTAAGATTTTTTAATGTTTTTAAAAGAAGTCTCTTCTGCTCACCAAGGCTGCATTTATTTGATCCAAAATACAGCAAAAACAGTGATAATGTGAATGTAACGTTGTTGGCTGCTGACAATGATGGCAATGACGAAGACGTGAAGATGAAGAACCCAAGTGCAGTTTATTTTCAAACGTGAACACCAATAACCCTGACTACAAAACAAAACATGAACATGGATTAAACTAGACTTGACTTGACTTGACCATGGCTTGACAAACACATCTGATAACATTCAATACTCCACAAATAGACAATGCAAACATGAGGGCTTAAATACAAGACATGGGAGAACATAAACCAAAGATAATTAAACAATAAACCAATGAAAACATGACACATGAACATGGAGGGAAAACAGAAAATCACATGACTAGGGAAACAGGAACACGTGACATGAAACAGGAACTAGAATTTCAAAATAAAAGACATGAATCAACAGAATACACCTGACATATCCCCCCCACTAAGGGGTGGCTCCTGACACCCCAACACATAAACAAAACATGTAATACATGACATAATTCAAAGTTCTGTAAGGAGCGGGGGGGGGGTGTCTTGAGGCGTGGGGCGTGGTGTGGCGAGAAAAGGCGAGGGGCATGGGACCAGGGCAAAGTCCGTGGGAGGTGAAGCCATGAGAGGCTCGAGGGGCAGAGCCATGGAAGGTGGTGCCATGAGAGGCTTGAGGGGCGGAGCCTTGGAATGTGGTGCCCGGAGAGTAGCCGAAGACACAAAGGGCCAGGGTGGAGCCGATGGCAGGGAGGACCAAGGCAGTGCTAGAGGCTCGAAGGAGCAAGGCGGAGCTGAGGGATCGTAGAGCCAAAGCGGAGCCAGGTGACCGACAGACCAAGGAGAAGCCAGAGGGACGAGGGACCCCGGCACAGCCGACAGGCTGAAGGACCGTAGTGGAGCTGAGGGAATGCCGAGTTGAGGCGATGTCGAGGGACTGACAGGCCAAAGCGAAGTCCAGGGCTCAGAGGGTCCAGGCGAAATCGGAGGGCCGAAAGTTCCCCTTGCCTGCTCAGGAGAACTAAAGGTGGGTATAAGGGTGGGAACCATCTCCAGGTCCCACTGCTCAGGTGTGGCTGTGACATGGAATGGAGCAGGCTGAGGCATTGCT
The DNA here is from genome assembly GCF_019703515.2 of Myxocyprinus asiaticus. Lineage (NCBI taxonomy): Eukaryota > Metazoa > Chordata > Actinopteri > Cypriniformes > Catostomidae > Myxocyprinus > Myxocyprinus asiaticus. Next base: position 10,190,093 of record NC_059360.1, on the reverse strand, counting down.
GTGACGTGGCATGGAGCAGGCTGAAGCGTCGCTGTGACGTGGCATGGAGCAGGCTGAGGTGTCGCTGTGACGTGGCATGGAGCAGGCTGAGGCGTCGCTGTGACGTGGCATGGAGCAGGCTGAGGCGTCGCTGTGGCGTGGCATGGAGCAGGCTGAGGTGTTGCTGTGGCATGGCATGGAGCAGGCTGAGGCGTCGCTGTGGCGTGGCATGGAGCAGGCTGAGGCGTCACTGTGGCGTGGCACTCTGGCTCGGCGGCGGCCATGTCGTGCGACTCTGGCTCGGCGGCGGCCATGTCGTGGGACTCTGGCTCGGCGGCGGCCATGACGTGGGACTCTGGCTCGGGATCCGCCTCCCCCACAGTGAATGGGGAACCGATGAATCGAAGGGCGAGGTTGATATATTGAGCCAGGCTGAGGGAACTGCGATCGCCAGGGATCAAAAAAGAAATGGACTCATTCAGTCCAAATCTAAAACAACCCTTGCGGGCAACCTCATCAAAGTCCACCTGGCTGGCTAGACCGCAAAAGTCCTCAACATAGTCCTCCAGAGGATGATTCCCCTGACGTAAGCGCAGAAGCAAAACCGCTGGGTCCATGGGAGGTGGAGTATTCTGTAACGTTGTTGGCTGCTGACAATGATGGCAATGACGAAGACGTGAAGATGAAGAACCCAAGTGCAGTTTATAACCCTGACTACAAAACAAAAAATGAACATGGATTAAACTAGACATGGCTTGACCATGGCTTGACCATGGCTTGACCATGGCTTGACCATGGCTTGACCATGGCTTGACCATGGCTTGACCAACACATCCAATAACATTCAATACTCCACAAATAGTCAATGCAAACATGAGGGCTTAAATACAAGACATGGGAGAACATAAACCAATGAACAAACAGAACTGATAACAAGATAATTAAACAATAAACCAATGAAAACATGACACATGAACATGGAGGGAAAACAGAAATCACATGACTAGGGAAACAGGAACACATGACATGAAACAGGAACTAGAATTTCAAAATAAAAGACATGAATCAACAGAATACACCTGACAGTGAAATATTTTTACAATTTAAAATAACTTTTTTCTATTTGAATATATTGTAAAATGCAATTTATTCCTGTGATCAAAGCTGAATTTTCAGCATCATTACTTCATCGTTAATTTTATATCATATTACATATCATATTTATATAATACAGCATACAATTTAAATACCTGCTTCAGCCGAAACAACATTTAAATGTAACTAAAACTTGCCTATTAGGACATATTTCAAATTTCAGTACTTTGAATACTGGCTGGCAAGTCTGGAAATAGTCCAACTAGTAAAATATGTACATGTTTATATAAAATAGCATGTCAACTAATGTAAGTAAAGACTTACTCATCCGAAATTGTATCCTCAGATGGATCAAGTCTTCTTCTGAGGAAGATATGAACTCTTCCTCACCTGTGTAGCGTGCCATCTTCCAAACGTGCAGGAAAGTGAATGAATCTGATGATGAACTTGATGCTTTTTAAGGCATTGTTGGGGGCGTTTACCATTTGCATTGATCGCCTCAGCACATTACCGTATGAACAGCAAGCTCTGCTGGTGGGTGTGATCACATGAGCGATAATTTGCTGAGCCAGGTGAAACTATACATCTCTTTGTTTCATACTGATTACATTGCAGGAGAATATTTGTTTTAAATTTGAATTGTTTTATTTATTTATTTATTTTGGGGGGGTGGGATTTTTCCCCTTTTTCTCCCAATTTGGAATGCCCAATTCCCAATGCCCTCTAAGTCCTCGTGGTCGCATAGTGATTCGCCTCAGTCCGGGTGGAGGAGGACTAATCCCAGTTGCCTCCGTGTCTGAGACAGTCAACCCGCGCATCTTATCACGTGGCTTGTTGAGCGCGTTGCCACGGAGACATAGTGCATGTGGAGGCTTCATGCCATCCACCGCGGCAACCACACTCAATTCACCATGTGCCCCACTGAGAACAAACCACATTATAGTGACCACGAGGAGGTTACCCCATGTGACTCTACCCTCCCTAGCAACCGGGCCAATTAGGTTGCTTATGAGACCAGGCTGGAGTCACTCAGCACGCCCTGGGATTCGAACTAGCGAACTCCAGGGGTGGTAGCCAGCGTATTTTACCACTGAGCTACCCAGGCCCCGAATTGTTTTATTTAAAAGACATTTTAAGCTTTCTTTAGACATATGTTTCATGTTTGTCTGATAAGTATTCACGGAGTTTCAGTTCATTTTTGTGACGTGTTTCAGAAAGATGCTCGCGGAGACAGAGACAGCTGAAAGCGCACCCTGTTTATTTTCTTCATTTTACAAAAGCACAAGGTTTTGTTGTTATTGTGAGTGTACACAAATAAAAGTAGACCCTTTATAGTATCTGATGATGTCTTACACTTATCTGTATGCCCAAAAATGACAGAGTATTTTAAGTTGTTTCCGCTGTTATGAGGAAAAAATCCAGCAGGACGCGCCATCACATCTGTCAACCCCAGAAGGTTAAGTACTGCAGTGCATCTCCTCCTCATGGACTGCACCAGATTTGCCCATTCTTGCTGTGAGATGTTACCCCACTCTTCCACCAAGGCACTTGCAAATTCCCAGACATTTCTGGGGGGAATGGCCCTCACCCTCCAATCCAACAGTTCCCAGACGTGCTCAATGGGACTGAGATCCAGGCTCTTCGCTGGCCATGGCAGAACACTGACATTCCTGTCTTGCAGGAAATCACGCACAGAACAAGCAATATGGCTGGTGGCATTGTCATGCTGGAGGGTCATGTCAGGATGAGCCTGCAGGAAGGGTAACACATGAGGGAGGAGGATGTCTTCCCTGTAACACACAGCGTTGAGATTACCTGCAATGACAACAAGCTCAGTCCGATGATGCGGTGACACACCGCCCCAGACAATGACGGACCCTCCACCTCCAAATCTATCCCACTCCAGAGTACAGGCCTTGGTGTAACGTTCATTCCTTTGACGACAGACACGAGTCTGACCATCACCTCTGGTGAGACAAAACCGTGACTCGTCAGTGAAGAGCACTTTTTGCCAGTCCTGTCTGGTCCAGCGAAGGTGGGTTTGTGCCCATAGGTGACGTTGTTGCCGGTGATGTCAGGTAAGGACCTGCCTTACAACAGGCCTACAAGCCCTCAGTCCAGCCTCTCTCAGCCTATTGCAGACAGTCTGAGCACTGATGGAGGGATTGAGCATTCCTGGTGTAACTCAGGCAGTTGTTATTGCCATCCTGTACCTGTCCCGCAGGTGTGATATTCGGATGTACCGATCCTTTTCAGGTGATGTTACACGTGGTCTGCCACTGCGAGGATGATCAGCTTTCCTTTCTGTCTCCCTGTAGCGCTATCTTAGGACATTGCAATATATTGCCCTGGCCACATCTGCAGTCCTCATGCCTCCAAGCAGCATGCCTAAGGCACATTCACGCAGATGAGCAGGGATCCTGGGCATCTTTCTTTTGGTGTTTTTCAGAGTCAGTAGAAATGTCTCTTTAGTGTCCTAAGTTTTTATAACTGTGACCTTAATTGCCTACCATCTGTAAGCTGTTAGTGTCTTAACGACCATTCCACAGGTGCATGTTCATTAATTGTTTATGGTTCATTGAACAAGCATAGAAAACACTGTTTATACCCTTTACAATAAAGATCTGTAAAAATATTGGGGTTTTTACAAAATTATCTTTAAAATACAGTGTCCTGAAAAAGGGACGTTTATTTTTTTGCTGAGCAAAAAAGAAACATCCGTTTTTCAGGACACTGTATTTTAAAGATAATTTTGTAAAAATCCAAATAACTTTACAGATTGTTATTGTAAAGGGTATAAACAATATTTATTTATTTATTTATTTATTTGAATGGCAAGGTTTAGCTGTTTAACAGAACACAAAATAATTTTTTGGTTTTATCATATTATAGGAAAGATAGGACAGGAAGTGATGGAGACAAGGAATGGAAACATAGTTAGCTGCATAGGTGAATTAAAATAATAAAAAAAAGCTTAATTTGATTGAAAAGGCCATTAGCCATACAAAGTATGACATACTTTGAGAAACACAGCCTAGGTTTTGAATAAAGTGTGCTGGCATTCACAAATTATCTTCATCCTCCCATAAATTACACCTATGGTGAGCTGGACTCAAACTAATCGTCATCCAACTGAGCACCAAATCTCATTGTGTGCTAACCGCTAGATGCTAACTGCTACAAAAACCAACTACAATAACTCTTTAATCCTTTAAAGGTTTCTATATTAGGTCTTATCACTTCTCCTTAGTAGCAATTAATAACAATTAGCTACCATCATGGTATGCTAACCTGAGGAGGGCACGTGATTAGAATGTTGGATGTTTTTATTGTAGACTTTGCTCAAAATCACATGCTAGCCGATGGTGTGACAATGATTATTGGTTAGTTTAGTAGAGGGAAGTTTTAGAAAGCTGTATTTGCCATATTGGTTTTGCCATATGGGGTGTGGCACCAAGCCAGAAAAATCTCACTGGTGTATAGCAAGCATCTTGAAAGTGTTTTGAAAGAGACACTAATGAGAAATAAATCAGTTGACATTACACGTGATGAAAGTGCATCTCGCTCAGAGGGGATCTTTATCTCTTTGAAATTGTTAACATGATTATTTCATAATTGATCGTGCCAGTTGTGGGTGATGTTAAAAGATGCATTAGCTTGAATTAAAATCTCTTTGAATGTCACTTATGATGAGAGGAGCTTCACAGCTTCATTTCATTTCATAGTCGACACTTCTGCTGTTTGTCACAAAGTTAGACAGTAAGAAACACTATTGGGACAAGTAATCCTTATAGAAATTCCTGTAAAATCCTTTGAGGACAACGCTGTAAATCTGGGTGAAGGCAGCTTGGGAGTTTCACAGAGACAGCAACAATAAGCTGACACCAACTTGTATATACAGTATATGCTTGAAGAAGTTTTGGCAACCCAACAAACTAGGGCTGGGCAATGTAACACAAAAATTTTTATATATATTTTATATTATAATATTTAATAATATATTCAGCCCTCTAACGATATTCAATGTACAGTATATCACAATTATTGTGTGTTTGTTTATTTCAATTAGAACAACCATAATATGGACCACATGCCTAAAGGGAGAGTTTACCCAAAGAGGAAAATTCTGTAATCCTTCTCTTAACCTCATATTGTTCCAAACCTATTTGACTTTCTTTTGTGGAATACATAAGGAGATTTCATTGTTAAACATTTCCCTGCACTGATTTTCACTAAATGAACTCAAGGAAGTATCATATACATTTTCATGTAGACCTATATGCACCACTATATAAATAGTAATAAACCGCAATATTTACCTATCATTTACTTAAACATTTTAATATTTGAAAATGCCACACAGAGACTTTATGAACATGTTTAATTGGTGACACCAATGAATCACAGTTTTAAATCAATTCATTGAAACCAACAGTTTGAATTTATTCATGGAAGTGAATCAACCTCAGCAAAGCAGTTAAAACATCTGTCTTAGAGCTCTTATAAAGAAGGATTCCAAAACTATCCTAATGACGGTCTTTAGGAAACATGATGTCCAATAAAAAAGTGGACTAAAATCTTTGCAATATTTACAATGTTACTTTAAAGGTACTGTAAATTATGCAAAAAAATTGTCCTACTCCCTCAAAGAAATTAATGAAATGTGTTGTAAGATATCTCACCTGTCTCTGTGACAGCACTAGACCTTGTAAACAGCAAATAAAATGTGTCCGCATGCCGCTGACAATGACGCTTTCGACCTGTCAATCATTTTGTGTGTTCTCATAGTATTGTAGTTGCAGTGAATTATTGAGGGTTAATGCCATTTTTAAGCCATGTTGTTCATAACAGTTGTCTGTTGAGGGCGCTCTTTTGCTGCTGTTGTTTTAAACAACAATTTCTGCACAATGTCGGTCAATATAAAGCTCATTTGTTATCTTTGGAGTGCAGGGTTTTGAAAGAGGGGGCATGGCTAATTCAACGATTCAGTCTCATGGAAGTAGAGCAGCTGTAATCGCTTACAGCACCTTTAAGTAATTTCTGTGCCACTAGTGGCACCAAACAGAATTGCAAAAATAAGAACTTTGTATAAGAATTGTATAAGAACTTTGTCCAACTAGATCGATCAGTCATGTAGGCGCCGATGCAATCATTGGTGTGGCACTCATGTCCATGAGCTTGTTTGCCATCACTGTGCAATGATTGACATCCCAACAGGGCACACACTGCGTTCAGACGGGTAGATGTGGAGCATGCAGGTGAAAAATTGCAATTTTTTAGATGAGACACATGCTAGATGGTAGTCGAATACAGAAGTGCTGACTCCTGCGACTTATCCAGTGTGTGTATGATTGGGTAAGTGTGCATCTGTTTGTCTGCTTGTGTGAGAGACTGCTGAAGCCTTGGCTTTGTTGTTACATGCCTGCCCTGTTTGTGACTAACAGTGTCAAGAGAGTGAGAGATGTTTACATGGGTTTTAATTGTGTGTGGGTTACTTGGCTCTAGATAAACTTGTCCTCAAAAGTGAGCTAAATCTAAAAAAACCTCCCTTTGGTGATATCATCAATTGGAAATCTTTTTTTTTTTTAATCAAGAAAAAAATGTTTTTTATTGGTATGGTTAGGTTATGGCTTAGGTTAGACTGTAGTAATTATAATTAAACAACATAAGTCTAAATAATGTCTTAAAGTGAAAGACAGTATAAAAAAAAAAAAAAAAAAAAAAAAAGTCAATGGATAGTCCCCACCATGATAGAAATCAAATGTGTGTGTATGTTAGCAGACCTCAGCACCACCATGACGTCATTATTTGCTCTAAAAATCATTGCTTTAATGACCCCTTGTGCTAATCAGCAATGGCCATATGGCACAAGCATGCAGTAAACACAGCTAAAAACACACACAAACACACGTACACACACACATAGCATAAGGACAAACGTGTGTATTTGCCTGATCAACTTACATACCTAGTTTTCTTACCCAATTAATCTGAAATGACTGAAGGAAATGTACTCACTTTTAGTTTGTTGCACACAGCCCTGATAAATGAGCTACTCTAAAGTATACATTAACAAGTAATTCTTGTTAAGCCTTTGTTAAATCATAACACTAATTTATTAATCAGTGTTGTCTTCTTAAAGTGTATTATACAACCATGATATACTTGTGCAATTACACAAGTCTTTTAGAATATGTCATTGGTCTTCTGTCAAGGGTGTGGCATGTAACATTTTATTTGTCAAGTTAAGTTTTATAAAAGGAATAGTTCACTCAAAAATTAAAATTCTGTCATATTTTACTCACCCTCGTGTCGTTGAAGCAACTCTAACATGAGCAGCACAGTGAAAAGGTGTGTGAGTGTGTGTATGTGTGTGTGTGTGTGTGTGTGTGTGTGTGTGTGTGTGTGTGTCTGTAAACTAAAGCCTATTGGCTATTTTTAAAAACAGGATGAATCGTTCAACATGTCACGCCCCCAATTCCTGTTTCAGTAGGAAATACATCAAAACAGCTAACCGAACAGTGCTCGTCAAGACACTTCAGTGTAGGGTTGGGAACCAAGAACCGGTTCTTGTTCAGAACCGGTTCCATACTTTAAAAAATACTGGAATCGTATGATCTTCGTAACTTTCGGTTCCATTAACGGTTCTCCTGCATGCAATTTTCCGCCAACGGAAACACCGTCCTGAACATCTCTGCAGCATCGCTGCCATCTACTGACCGTACAGCGTATAACACACAGCTCTACCAATGTATTGCCTCCAGTATAGTTCGATTCCTGAAATAATTATTCAAAGGAGCTGGTTCTTTTGAATCTACAGCCAAAACTATGGCGCTCCTGGTATAGTTCGATTCCCGAAAGAATCATTCTAATGAGCCATTTTTTAAATTTTTTATCTACAGTGTGAAACATTTAGTGCTTCCATTAGTCCAGTATACAAGTAAACTTATACTGATGTGCAAGTTGTGAATGTCCAACTCAAAAGTAAATAAGAACTGTTGAAATCTCACAAGCCTGTAGTACAACATTAGGCTAAATAACAGTCTAAACTGTCTCTGGAACTGTTACTGTTTATTTAATGATGACCTGTGTCTCTATTAAATCAAGCAGTGCAGTAACTGACTGGTTGTTTTTATGACGATGTATAATTACAGATACATGAGAGTTGTTGTAATAAGTGGAATTTTATAAAAGAATAAATTAATTAATTAAATATGCCATCACATTTCTTGTTGGTTTAGATTTATTTAAAATTTAGTTAGGATCTATTATTGGATTGTAATTATGTCTCTGAAAAGTCTGCAAACACACCTTTTACAAGAATTGTATTAAATTTATTTCTGATTTGTTAAATATGCTCTGTAGCAATCTGAAATAATCTCATCATTTAGTAACTGATAGCAGATGGTATTAAATACAAAAATAATTACTTTTCTCATTTCCAAATAATTCTTAAAAAAAAAAAAAAAAAAAAGTAGGCCTACTAAAATAATTACTGGAATCGTTACTGGAACTGTTAAGGAAACGGAATCGTTAAGAGGAATCGGAACCGGAATCGTTAAATTCCTTAAGATTCCCATCCCTACTTGTGACTTTAATGGTCTTTCACAATTTGTTTAGTGGGTGGAACAGTAGCACAAGCACAATAACTGCAAATTACACCCTTGTCAGATCAATTTATTTGTATGACTTGTTTCAATGTCCCTCATCCCTCCCATTTCCTTGATTAACAGCTCTCCACGCCACAAAACACTGAAATGTTGGTCACTATGACAGTAAACCAAAAACCGAGTTTCTTAGGCATATTGATCTTTCACATTGTCTGTTCAGCTTCAGAGTGGATCAATAGTGCCATCCCTATATAAAAAAGTGATATTAAATGACTGCAGAGCCTTAAAAGTGCTGCATTCTCAAATGAAAAAAATAAATAAAAAATAATGAATGGTGCTTATGCATTTGGAATATTTTGGAGTGATTGTTAAATGTGGGGCATTTTGGAAAATGAAAGTTCAAACTGTTTCATCTGCAGTATTTTTAAACATTTATCACATGTCCTGATTAAAGATCTGACCATGGCCCTTAAAATGTGGTAGTAAGAATTTTTTAGATTGTGTATGATGATAATGATGTGTGATGGTAATGGCAATTTTTTTTTCTTCGGTTTTTGGTCAATTAATTTTGAACTTATAGAAGAAAAAAATAGATCTTTTGTCAATTAAAATTGTCCAATACTGATCAGTTTGGTAATAACACCTAATATAACTATACTTCCAGATCAGTTTGTCAAAATCATAATATGACATTATTTAAGCTGTCACTCTGTTGCACTGGTAAAGATTTGCTCCCCTGCCCATTTTCATTTCCATCAAAATTCAAATAAAACTCTTGAAAAAACTGTTGTTCTCTTATATACTTGCTGTGATGGTAATGACAGCAGTATTGGGGACAGTGATTCTTTGTTGTATATACAAAAATGCAAATTGTAGGCTACACATGAAAACCACATTATTTAAAAATTCTTAGGGAAAAGTAGAATTTCCCTAATTTATACACTTTTTATACTGTATATTTATTTTAGAGGAGAATTGGTAGGGGACAAGCCCAGAATAGGAAAATTCTAACATTTCACTGCCTCCAAAAAGAGAAAAGTTAATTAAAGAGACACACTACAATTTTAAAGCTATTATAGTCTTTTATAACTGGAATGATTGTTTTTCTTTAAAATATTCCCACTGGACAGAAAGGCTCACCTTACTGAAGATTCCCCTTATATCCCTTATATAGGGGATTTTGGCCTTATAAGGATAGAGTTAAGTTTATGGTTCTGGTCCTAGGCAGAGTATTAGGATAAATTTTAATGCTGTGCATGGCAGTATTTCTCCCCTACTATGCCTCCCAGCAATGTATCCTTGTACAGTCCACATAACCCAAATTGTTCTACCAAAATACATTCAGATCATGTTGTTCTTAAGGAGCTCTGGGCCCACTCTGGAGACTTTAAGACAGCTGTTTTACTAGTGGCATTACGGATTCCTCAAAAGCTACACCCACCTGACCATACGCTTATAAAGAGTTAATCAGTACACCCACTTACTCAACGGAGTTCATCTCAATCTTGGAGGACGATGACAGACCCTGTTCTCTAGAGAGCTGGTTTGCTTTACCAAGGCTCCGAATGCAGAACAGAGGATCTCATGCCCTCAGTGTTTTTCAGAGCAAACAACACCCAGAGGCATTTGACATAAAAATGAATGAAAATGCTTCTGTCTGTGTCTCCCACCCCCTTTCCGCTGCCATACTTCATTGACCGCTTACCTTACCTGCACCAGCAGGAAGTTAACACAATAGCTGAAAACCCTGCTGAAAAAAAAAAAAAAACAAAAACAAAAAAACACACACAGTGTAAACCAGTCTAAGCTGGTTTGCTAGTCTTAGCTAAGCAACAGGCTGTTTTCAACTGGTCAGACTTGTCTAGTTTGATGGATTTAAAAACATTTTAAGCACATGTCAACTGGTAAGGCTAGAAGACCAGATAGCTGAACAGCTAAACCAGCTGAAAACTAGTTTGGCCAGGCTGCAGACCAGCTGGGAGGCCAGCTAAACTAGATAAGACCAGAAAACCCTCTTAGGCTGGTTTAAGATGGCCTTTTTAGCAGGGAATTTAAAAGATTTGTCTTTATGTCTATGTGAGAGCATTACACTCTGTTCCAAGACCTGGTAAGCTGCCTACCTTGACAGAACTTTAAGGCATCATATGTGCACTCTGGATGTGAAGGTTACAGAAGGTAGGCAGCAACCTTATGCTGCCTTCAAAGATACTACATTTTGACCAAAATCAGTTTCATATGCATCCTTCATAGAAAAGCCTATCCCAGACATGAGCTATGTGAAAAAATTAAATAATTGTAATATATATATATATATATATATATATATATATATATATATATATATATATATATATTACAAATTCACTTGCAAAATTGATTGCTGTGGACAGTATGCCAATGATAGGCTAATGTTCAATAAAATGGAAATAAACAATATATTGCCTTTTAAAGCCACTTTTTGTATTGTCTTATCAACTCATCTGCCACAATAAATGCCATATTCAAATCCATACATTTTTCTCCCAACTCCGCACAGAACATTAAAAAACAATTCTGCAGATCTGGGCCTGCTTATAAGGTTTCATTCCAATTAGAAGGCAGCTTCCCCTGAATGCAGTAGACAGCAAGGCAGCTCACTAGGTTTTGGAGCAAAGCTTATGTGTCTGAGTGTGTGTGAGTGTGCTGTTAGCTGTGTTTCCCTCTCAGAGTGACTCATCCCTAGAGTTTTTTCGTCTTTCCTGTGTTTCTTCCCCTTTCTCCAACATCAGGTTGCCAACAGATAAGCCTTGGATCCATTCTAAATTACAGCCTCACAGATCCATGTCCCCAGCTGAGCCTGAATGTTATCGCCTCACCGCTGTACAAGTAGTTCTCCATTTTTGGTCTGTGGAGCGAAACTGTTTTAACACTTTCCTAAGAGTCTGCAGACCTCCCTTCTTCCTCTAATCCATTTGAACAAGTGGTATGAGAAAGCCAGTGTCCAGGTCTTAACCACGCATACTGCAGCCCTAATACACAGACCAAAAACATATCTATATACATTATATGTGGCCAGAGCCAACTGCCCAAGACATTATGATAAAACAACATGTCCTGTCTAAACATTCAGTTTTCAGTTCAAATTTTTTTGTAAAACCCTGCCAGTATTGCAGTACACTGGCTGCTCTAGACATTATTAACTCAAGCATGAGTATACAAGGAGCCCACAGGGAATATTAAGAGGGGAATAGGGCTTCCCATAGCTGCATGCAAAGGTTATTGGCACAGAGCGGTTGTTGGCTATTCGTGCTGTAAGAATGAAAAACCATTATCGACTGATTTGGGATACACTGTTTGGTAGATTCTTCTGTGCTACATTAATGCTACATACAAAATAATTCACTACACTGAACAAAGACCCAGATTTGCTCACCTTATATTCAGGTAGTTGTACTATAAAATATCCTTTGAATTGCTAGATTAGGTTAAAAGATTGCTTTCATTGTAAGTGTTAAGGACTGGATTTTAGCTGAACCATTTTTTTTTTTTTCAGTAAGGTGTAAAAATGCACAGTTAGCATATTTGTAAGTAGTGTTGGAAAGTAGCCAGACTACTATAGCTAAAAGTAAATGTATTAAAAGATGATTTATTATAAGTTTAAAGGAATGTTCGGGTTCAATACAAGTTGAGCTCATTTGACATCATTTGTGGCATAATATTGATTACCACAAAAAAATATTTTGACTTATCCCAAAAATCTTGGTTCCAGTGAGGCACTTATAATGGAAGTGAATGGGGCCAGTTTTTGAACATTAAAATACTCACTGTTTTAAAAGTATTGCCACAAGACATAAAGGATATGCATGTAAAAATGATTTTAGTGTGATAAAATCACTTACTAACCTTTCTGTGTAAAGTTATAGCCAATTTTACAACTTCGTTACCACGATGATGTAATGTCAACAAACCCTAAAACGACTGAAAAAATGAAAATTTTACTTTAAAATTTTACAGCTCAAATAATACACAAGTTTTAAAAGAACAATTAATGTAAGTGCTTTTTAAAAATTATAAGCTTCACATTTCTGTGTTTAAACCATCCAAATATTGGCCACATTCACTTTCATTGACCCCATTCATTTCCATTGTAAGTGCCTCACTGAAACCCAGCTTGTTTTTTTTTTTTTTTTTTTTTTTTTTTAAAAAAGGAGGGACGAGTCTAAACTAATTTGTGCCACAAATGCTGTCCATTGAGCTTAACTTGTATTGGACCCAGAACATTCCTTTAACCCCTAACCCAAACCCCAAACCTAAACCTAACCTTAACCATGATTTTAAGAGGAAAATCACTTTTGTGTACCATGAAAGAAAGAAAACATGACAGTTTGGAACGAGACGAGGTCTCGTATTTTTATTACATAATGATTAACAAAATTTGTTCATAAATGTTTCCTTTATTAAAATAAAGTGTTGGATAGGATGTTAGCAAAAACTGTATGCATGTATTGTCATTATCAATTTGAAATTGTGATTGGTTGGTATGTGCATAAAAGTTACACAATATTAACCGATTTTGCCATGTTGCACGAATTATTACAAATTGTGATGAGACTGTGTTGGCAATAACACTTTCTCCTAGAGTGTCTTCTCTGTCACACGTTAACATGTAGCATTGGGAAGCTCTGCTGTAGTTTAACTACTTTAAATTATGTGCAGCTTTTAGCTTGGCAAGCTACAATTTCAAAATAGCTTCCACAATATTACAGTATGTTTAAGCCAAGCAAACATAGGACAATAATGCATGCTGTTTACATACAATTAACCAAAACACACAATACCCATATTTATCTCTACACGCTCACATACTATTTATGCTAAACGACACAATGTTGCACGATCCTTGCACTATGTATGCAAATAGCATGTGCCTAGAGCCCTTTTAATGGTAGTGGATAAAATAAATTAAGGTTATAAAACCTGACTCTATTGCATTCCTAAACTAAGCACAAAGGCTTCAGCTCTTTGGGCACCTTAGATCATGGGTAGAAGTACTGATGTTCTTATATTTCACGGTGGATGAGAACCGCTCCCCTGAGTCCCTGGAGGGGTCTCTAATTCAGTGTGTGGCTGCAGGGCATGGCCCAGCTCCTCTCGATTCACTGTCCCTGAGGTGCCATTGCTCCAGTTACTTTCTGCCTTTGTCAGAAATCAGCTCTCACAAGCCACTTCTTCATCATTGCCTTTATCATTAAATCACCAAGTCTGACCCAAGATCAGCCAGTACAGGGATAGTTTCCTTGAAAAGGATGTGATCACAATCTTTTTAATGGACAGAAACAACCATAGTATATGGGTTATGCTGAGGGCCACCATTACCACACTGGATCCAATATAGCACCACGATCTAGATCAGACACTTTAGTTAAGTGATTCTTAACTGGCTTTGCTTCAGGACCCAGATTTTAAATTGGACATCAAGTGGAGACCCAACACCCTGATAGCACACGTATATCACCCAGACGTCTATTTGATGTGTGGAATGTCTGGAAAACATATTTTTTACGTTATTTGTAAGAATGTATCGGATGTCAATAAGACATTCAGCAGTCTTGGAGACATTTATGATTTAGAATGTTTGTAAAATGTTTGTAAACCAGATCTTTTTAAGATGTTTAGCAGATGTAACTAGATTGTGATGCTTTCCAGGGGAAAAGATCTAAAAATAGACATCTCGGAGATGTACGTGTTCTGTCTGGATATAATGTACAAAGTTACAGAAAGTTTTCTTAAATCAAACACTGAAATGTATTAATATTACCACAAACTGCACTAGCCCAACAATATGCATTTGCAAATTATTAACTCGACATAGGCTGAATAGGAAAATGTATAATTTGGGTTTCTAAATGTCTCTTGAATTTTGATGGTTTCGTGCTCTCGGTAGCTAATAATTTATCATCACAAAACACATCAAGTCATTTTTATTTGTATAGTGCTGTCACTTTTATTTGTATAGTGCTTTTGACAACACGCATCGTTTCAAAGCAGCTTTACAGAAAATTATGCTGTAACAGAAAATGAAGCTGTAATTCACTGAAGCTGTAAAAACACATTGTGGACAGCACAAACCATGTTTAACCTAGTTGCAATATTGGTTTTTAATTTAGTCTGGGTCGTATATTCTTTTTCACTTGCACATATTTGTTCATGGTTTTCGAGGATGAGGGCATGTCATTCAACCTGTCCATGTTGGCATCTGCCTAATTTGGCTAGTGCTTACCAAGTGACAGATTAATTTGTGAATTTTGATGTCAGTAACAAAACATATGGTTGCATTTTCTTCTTTTGATAAACCTATTTATTTTGCTATACTATCTATGCATATTTATATGGTTAGTTGCATTTTATTATTTACATTTTGCCTTGTTTATTCCCTGCTGTCTTTAACCCTATCAGGACAGACCTGCGACCCATATGTGGGTTGTTTCCCACCAGCTGAGAACCACTTCTTTTCATTTATATTGAAATTGCTGAGGACCTTCAATTCATTGGCATGTTTACCCTAGGCTTTCATTTATCAGACCCAAAATTATTAGAAATCTTACAGTCTGTCTGCAGCACCACTTTAAAATGTGCAGCAAGAGAATTATGATCATTTACAATAAGTTTTGTTTGGTGTTGACAATAATGGGCTAGAGTTTTGCTTCAATTTATTATGGAATGAAAGCTGTGCAAGCGGATGTTATATTCTGTGCAATCCAGGAATGTCTGGGAGGATTTTCAAACATCAGTCAATGAGTCCTAAGTAATGCATTTGTTAAAGTTATTACATTATTTTTTTATTACGTAAAAGCACCATCAACTGAATAACATTGGTGCTTTTTTGCATCTTCACTTTAACTACTAGACTAGAGCTTCCTCACTGAATTCAGAAGCACCCTCAGAGAGTTTGATCGGGAAATGGGCCTGCCCAGTACTCCTGCAGACATGCATATATCTAGACATACACATACACCACACACACACTGCCTTTTCTTCAGTCTCAGTAGCTATAAAAAAGATCATAATGTCTTACTATCTGACCTTATACACTGGGAGAACCGAGAAAATCTTATCAGCTCTGGTGGTCATGATCTCTTACCACCTAAGGCAGACTTGGTCATGACACATTAGTTTAATAATAAGACAGCAGAGGAATGCATATTCTTAGTGAATGTCACAAAGCAATTTAAGACTGGCCCCTTAACACCCCAATTTTGATTATTATTATTCATACTAATCAGCATAGACTTTCAGTCTTTACAGGAAATGAATTACAACATTACAACATTGAATTTGAAGCAAAAACTATATAGAAACCTGTTAAAAAGATAAGGACTGTGTACTTTTGAATAATATCATCAAATCAGTATGAACATTTTGGGGTCATGAAAGGGGTTCTTGGTTCAAAGTGTGAGGGTTTGCCAAACCGTGCTCTAGGGTTACCCTCAATTTAGAGTTAAACTCCTAGGCAACTGATCTTTATAATGCAATGCACAGACCTACTATTTCAAGACACTGGATAGCCTACACATAGGACAGTAGTTTTAGTGCAGTGCCAACTCAACAACAACAAACAAACAACAACTAAGCGTCCTGCAAAGATATCTTCAAACATTGCCATAGTGCTCACACCAGACCAAGGTCCAGGGTGCTTCAAAGAGGGCTCTGCAAATTGGGTCCAGTGGGTGAGAGGCTTTAACTGTAAGTTCATTATGGAAATGTTCCTAATACCTTAAGGGCTAAGACAGTATAAGTATTTTACTGCCAGGCACAGAGATTAAGCTGCAAGCACTCCTGGCCATGTCGTTCCTATGACTGAATAGATGGCAGTCAGGATGTCAAGAGTTCTGTGTAGCATTTTTATAGTAATAAAAATGCTATATATATATATATATATATTATTTTTTTATTTTTTTTTACCTTAGTCTGGAGGGTTCTTTCTAAGCTTGCATAATATCTATTGTTTGAGAACAGACAGATTTTACCAACACTTAGTGTAGATAATGCCTGTTCCCTAGGTTAAGTAGTACACTTAATGGTTCATGGTCTAAAACGTTTAATCAAACATAGTGACCTCAATGCTAAGTCTTCACAGTAAACATACTGTATATTCTCCAAAAAATGACTGTGAAATGGAAACCAGTGTTAAATACTCAGCATTTGCATCTTTCTCTATAACATTAACTCAATACAATAAGATTGCATTTATTATATTTAGGGAATACAAAAGACGCTGTACAGTTCAGAGCAGACTGGCATATAAATGATGATGACATCATGGGAAATTTGTGTCAACAATCTTACACTGATACCAGCTGAGGAGGGACAAGTACACGAGACTTTCTATGCTCAGGCAGCCTGTGAAAAGAGGCAAACCATCTGTCCAGAACACTGGAATGGCAAAAGAGCCTTTTAAGTGGCTAAGACTAAGCTAAGCAGGTTTATGTCAGGTCAATTGGAAGTGATTGTTTGAGAGGTGAGGTGGCTTTAAAATTTGACCATTGGTCTATACTACCATCACTTTCCTGACCTTATGGTTCCCATTTGACAGTGTAATCTTAAGACATTTATGCCCTATCCACACAGACTATTTAGATGAGGGCTATAGTTGAATTTTTTTTAAACATTTGCTATGAAATGTATTTAAATCTTATATTATAGATTGCCATTGTGGCTTGATTTATTAATTAAGTACATTTCAGCCATTGTTCTCAGTTATATTTGGAAAGGTTGGGAGCAGGTAGACAAGAAGGGGTTTGGGTGGGGCGGGGAATTGGGCTTATTAGAGTTGCCAGTACACGCAAGTCCTAATCAAACTGGCTTTGTGCTGAAGCTTGTGCATCTAATGAATCTGTTCCTCACACATTAACACACTGCATGAGCTGGCCATGAATGTGAAGGCTGCTGCCGTCTTTGTGCCTACCAATCATCCTTGACATCTGCCAGAGAGTTTAATTAAGGTATTATTAAACAATTTTCCCCTTCAAGTGCGATCTATTGGAACACTACGGGCAACACAAGTACAGCTCGATTCGGGTGCTGTCCATGGTACTGATCATCATACAGCTTCTGTCCAGTCTCCCCATTCCAGTATGTAGGCTACTAGTGTGGTGTATTGTGCCAAGATTATAATGATCTATGATATATTATATACTACAATTATATTATGATATTTAATGGCCACCTTGTGAAAAAAAATTAAATAAAATAAAAAATAAAAATAAAAATAAAAATAAAAAAATAAAATAAAAAACAACTACACGTTTATAATGTCAGTATAGGGGCGCTGACGTTTATCGAGGACCAGCAATGGACACATTATATGTTTTAGTACACTCAACTCTTCTTATTACAAACATCTTAAAATCTGCGTGAATTCCATACAAAGGACTGATGGCGATACATAACCTGGCATGTCAAAGGCATAGTTTCTGTATAACTGCAATTAAATGAATGCTTAACTGCTATACAAAACAACACTGCTTTCATGGTAATTCTGCGTCGATGTCTTAGCAATGTTGCATTAATTTTCTTTCTTTATTTTTATTTTTTTTTCTGATTGAGAGGTGCTCAAGCCTTTCACCTACCTTATTCATTGTAAACGTATCCATTCGCTTTGATTCCACTTTATTCTCACAGATGTTCCTAAAGCTTCGACCGTTTCAAGAACATGTCTTCTTGTTTAATGTAAAGAGAAGCAGAAAAACAGAACCAGGTGCATTCTTTTGCACGCCGACTTGCGCTGAAACCGGAGTTCTAACAATCTCCACCAAGTTGAGCCGAAACGACCACACACACCTTTAGATCAGGCAATAAACATCCCAGATTTGTTTTAAATTGTTATTCCTCTCCGAACGCCACCCGTTTATTCCCGTGTTTCATTTGTTGTCTGTTTCTCCATTTTGTTTGCTGAGAATCCATTAAAGCAATTGTAGTTCCGTTTGCAAACTAAGCAGATATTCAGATATACCCGAAGGAAAGTGGACAGATTGAGGCTTGATTTCTATGCTGAGAGGAGCGCAGAGCAGAGGAAGCATGCACCGGTCATGCAACGACGATGATCACAAGCTCTCTGGAGCTGCATGGAACCTGTGTAAATCTGTAGATGGCACAAACGAGTCAGAACGGACATGGTGAGTTGCAGGGACAACTCCGAGAAGCTTATCCGGATCCCAATAATGCACAGACGGCTCTGTGTTCTCCGTCAATGGCGCATGCCGGGGCGTCCGGGTTTACGCATTATCTGTGCGTTCACTAAACCTTCATAATTAGTCTTTGTGGGACTAGACGGATCGGTGTTGACTGCGCTCAGACAAAGAATGCCCGATTTCGACGGATCAGCTTGTACTGCGTTTATTCGGATTATCTGTGCCCTTACTTAACCTATGTGATTAGTCTTTGCGTTTGATCAGATTAAACGTTAACTCAACTCACTTTTATTGTCACTACACCATTACACAAGTGAAATGATGTGTGAAAAGCTTATGTGCGTGGTCCAGACATTGCAGCCATACATTTAAATACAATAAGTATAAGTACACTCAACAGAATAACAATGTACAGAATAACAATATGACAATGTACAGAATACAAATATAAAAATGTACAAAATAACAAAATAACAGTGTACAGAATAACAATACAGAATGAAAATTAGCAATATACAGAATAACAATACACAAATGTTTACACAGTTTGCATGTTACACAATACACATTACACAATATACAAACTAAACAGTTAGAGACAATTGCACTGAATTGAATTAAGTACAGTATACATAGTATACATAATGTGCAGTGATGTGTGGCATATACTATTGTGTTGCCATTAATTCTCAGATGTGCATGAAGGGGTATATATTAATAATGATAGATGTGATATACACTTTATATACATATTGAGTCCAGTGAAATCCAGTGAATTTAGTGTTAAGGTCCTAGGGTATGGTATTGTTAGCAGTTCATCAGTCTGATGGCCTGAGGGAAAAAGCTGTCCCACAGCCTGCTGGTGTGGGCTCTGATGCTGCGTTACCATCTGCCAGATGGTAGCAGTGAGAGCAGTCCATGGCTTGGATGGCTGGAGTCTGTGATTATCCTCCATGCTTTCCTTACACATCACCTGGTATAGATGTCCTGGAGGGAGGGAAGCTCACCTCCCATGATGTGCTGGGATGTTCGTACTACCCTCTGCAGAGCTTTGCGGTTGAGAGCAGTACTGTTCCCATACCAGACAGTGATGCAGCCAGTCAGAATGCTCTCCACAGTTCACATGTAGAACGATCTGAGGATGCTGTGACTCTAAGGAAGAAGAGCCGCTGGTGCGCCTTCTCCACTGCTGCCTTTGTATGGACGGACCATGTGAAGTCGTCAGAGATGGGGACTCCAAGGAATTTGAAGCTGCAGACCCTCTCCACCGGTGCTCCATCGATAGTGATGGGGCTGTGTTCTTTGTCCAGTCTACTGTAGTCCACCACAAGCTCCTTGGTCTTGTTGACGTTGAGAGAGACGTTGTTCTCCTGTTACCAGCGTGTTAGGGAACGCACTTCCTCTCTGTAGGCCTTCTCGACGTCATTTGTGATCAGGCCTTCCACAGTTGTATCATCTGCAAACTTGACGATGACGTTGGAGCTGTGTGTGGTCACGCAGCCATGGGTGTAGAGAGAGTACAGAAGTGGGCTGAGAATTCAGCCCTGCGGCGCTCCAGTGTTGAGGGTCAGTGGAGTAGAGATGTTGCTGCCCATTCTGACCACCTGGCGTCTGCCTGACGGGAAGTCCATGATCCAGCTGCACAGCAAGCTGTTCAAGCCCAGAGCCCGGAGCTTAACGTAAAGCTAAGAGGGCACTATGGTGTTGAATGCTGAACTGTAGTCCACAAACAGCATTCTCACATATGTGTTCCTTATGTCCAGGTGGGAGAGAGCAGTATGTAGAGTGAAAGCAATAGCATCATCAGTGGAGCATCATCCACCGTAAAGCAATCATCCTTGATAGCAAATTAGGGATCACTTTTATTCTTTAAGTGTTTTAAAATGGTGAATGTAAAAAAAAAATAAAAATATATAAAACCGATAGTTCCGGTGTCGTGTCCGATTTTTCACACTGCTGTAGAGCTTACTTTGCTGGCCCCAATCCTCTTGATTGGTGGAGCACTTTGCTTCAGGGTTATGGGTGGTGTAGTTTTTCACCATCAATTCTGCTATTAAACACGATTTCTAAGACTGATGGCTTCAACAAAGCATATAGCATTGGTTAACAGCTCAGAGCTCATGACTGGTCTGTCTTAAAAGTTAATAATTTATTGTTTAAAATGTATTTGCATATGGAAAAAAAAAGTATTTTTACATCCAGGAACCCAACTGTTGTGCTCTATATAAGCCAGCTATAAACCATTTTTGACATGATCTATGTCATGCATTGGCATAGATTTAGGTAAGGATGGTATGGACATGTCCCTACCAACTTCTAGAAAATCAGAAATGTCCCTACCAACATATGGGTAATTTTACCATATAGAAAATACTTTGACTTTATACTTTGTTTTTATTTTCATTTTAATGACTATTAAAGTTCCTCAGTATCATAATTCATGTTTAAATTATTAAAACATTTAAATTATTTTAAATTATTAAGAATTTGATTTTGACACCATAATCTAGGTTAATAGCATCACATATCATTGTCATATAATCCAACAAGTTTTTCACATTTGGCATTTTTCCTCAATATCATGCAGCCTTAGTGGTCAGTTCTAAACTTGTTTATTCTTCAAAAATAAACAAATAACAGACTAATATTTATTGTGGTGGGCCAGAAAAATGGGAAATGTTACTTTTTACCTATATGAGGAAATAATGTTATTTTGCCTATTACCAGACTGACATTCTCACATTTTCTTTAAACCAACATTTTGAATTTTATCCTCCTTGTAATATGTCCATACCAACTTTCAAACCAAACCTATGCCCTTGATGTCATGTTACGTCGCATCCCATCCCAGAGATGCTAGTGAATAGAACTTGAAACATTCTTTTAATGCACCAAGTTGCTCTGTTGCTTGGCATAAATAGCCTAAAGAACTTTTTTACCTATTAGTTAAATAATTACAATAATAGTCTTTATTATTATTATTGATTAATTTAACTTCATACTGATTAATATTAACTATCACTGTAACACAGTTAACCTTGGGATACATATCCTGAGGTTACCAGAGACTGCCAGATCCAGCTCTGGTCCTGCCTGATATCCGACTCCAAATAGTACGTGTTGCTGAGTGATAATGACTAACTGCAGCCTGTGCCAGCCAGATTTCACTTCAGTCTTCTATGATAGACTTCACAGAGAATGAACTGATGCCGACATCAACCGTCAGACATGGGATACTTCACTGAACACTGCCTGAAACTTGGAATTAAGATAGATTCCACCAGAAATTAATCTGCCAAGAGCTTACAGTAGAACTATAGTGAAACTTACTGACCTCAGGCCAAAGGATGGACTACACTCTTAAAATGGAATACATAGACAAATATAGCTGCAAGCAGCGATGACGGGCCCAAGCACCATGGGTCCATTTCCACCCTGTGGCTTTCGGAAAACAATGCATTATTCTAAACAATTTTGAGGCAATTTGGGTAAATGTAAGAGGACTATTTTAAAGATTGTTGTAAGAGCTACACTTCAAGCTTCCAGGTGGTGGTGCTATGACCATGACCCAAAATAGTCACATCCATGTGATTAGCCCCCAAGACTAAACATACATCTCAATTTTGATCTCTTCCTGTTTCCCATTTTTTTGCAGTTATTTTAATGCCTCACCATGGCAACAACTTTCGATATATAAAAAAATCTGTTCACAATTTAGCATCTTCAATGTCTTGACATAATATTGTCTGAATATGGTGACAGTCCCATGAATCCCCTAGGAGGTGTATTTAAAATTTCAGAGCCTGCAATTTTCAGAACATCCAAAATGGCCAACTTCCTGTTGGGTGGACATAATGACTATAATTATGAAAGTTATCAGGCATGATGAGATTTATATATTTACTAATTTTGGTGACTGTAGGTGAAAATGGGGGTGGTACAGATGCCGTCTTACATGCCCATTTTAAAGGGGGCACTACAGAGCCCCCCCCCACATGCCTATGCGTGAACTTTTGCCCAGACCTAATGGCCAATGACTCTGATGTGTGTGCAAAATTTCATGAAATTTTAAGCATGCCAAGTGCCTCAAAAACACACAAAAATAGGAAGAAAGGAATAATAACAAATAATGTGTTGCCATGGCAGCAGTATTTAAGATATCAAATATCCCTTTACAAATTTACATCAGCAGTGTCTTGACATTATTCTAAAGAATTTTGAAGCAATTCATGTTAACATAAGATGGCTGTTAAAAGTTCCATACTTCCTGCTGCCAGTAGGTGGCGCTATGACCGTGACCCATAATAGTTTAATCCATGTGATCAGCCCCTATTACCAAACATGCAGCTGAATTTTCATCAAAATCACACAATGTGCACAAAAGATATACAGTGCATCCGGAAAGTATTCACAGCGCTTTACTTTTTCCACATTTTGTTATGTTACAGCCTTATTCCAAAATGGATTAAATTAATTATTTTCCTCAAAATTCTACAAACCATACCCCATAATGACAATGTGAAAGAAGTTTGTTTGAAATCTTTGTAAATTTATTAAAAATAAAAAACGAAAACAAATCACATGTACATAAGTATTCACAGCCTTTGCCATGACACTCAAAATTGAGCTCAGGTGCATCCTGTTTCCACTGATCATCCTTGAGATGTTTCTACAACTTGTTTGGAGTCCACCTGTGGTAAATTCAGTTGATTGGACATGATTTGGAAAGGCACACACCTGTCTATATAAGGTCCCACAGTTAACAGTACATGTCAGAGCACAAATCAAGCCATTGTAGGGCTTTACTGGTTGTTTAGATCAGAGTTACTATCAGAAAAAAATCGGTAATTATTTCTTTAGTTATTAATTAATATTTAAATTAATTAATTGAATCTAACTCATTAAAACCTCATATGGGGCTCCAGTAAATGTAGTGTGATACATTTAGGAGCGGGTTTGATTATTAGCAATAATTAATAACTATCAAAGACAATTATTAATTATTAAAATCAATAGAACATTGATGAAAATCAATGTTAGCTTTTTTTAATCTTTAAAATCAACAATTATCAAAGATAATCACTAATCATTAACATTGATGAAACATTAATTAAAATTAACACTAGCTTATTGATCATTAAAATTCAACAATCATCAAAGATAATTATCAATTATCAAAAATCAATAGAATATTAATAAGGATTAATATTGACGGGGCACCACCCTGGAATCAGGGACTAATAACCAGATAGTATAACAGTCTCAATATCAGATTGTTTTCTTAGGAAAATCGACATCCGAAGAATATTGATTTTCGAAAAAAAAAACAAAAACAAACGAGTACAGCTTTATCATCTGGACAGAGATTGAGGCACATCTGGGCATAGAACTTCTAGCTAAATCTAAAACTACATTCATCACACATAAACATTTCAAGTTATTGGAAGGCACAGCATTAACCGTAACACAATCCTTTGTTGTTCTTTGGTCATAACACAGAATCAAAGTAGAACCTGACATTGGTTACTAGGAATATAATGTTAGAGGAAATGAGGGTTAAAGGTTAAAAGGCTTATCCTTGGAAATGATTGGGGTTAACCTGTGGGATGTGCTTAGACTGGTGTGTAAAATGTGGCTGTACGAGGAGTGAGTCCAGTCTGGCCTGTAGGTGTTTTATTTTTATTTTTTTTGGATTTTTCCCCTTTTTCTCCCAATTTGGAATGCCTAATTCCCAATGCGCTGTAAGTCCTTGTGGTCGCATAGTGATTCGCCTCAGTCCGGGTGGCGGAGGATGAATCCCAGTTGCCTCCGCATCTGAGACAGTCAACCCGCGCATCTTATCACGTGGCTTGTTGAGCGCATTGCCATGGAGACATAGTGCGTGTGGAGGCTTCACGCCATCCACCGCGGCAACCACGCTCAATTCACCATGCACCCCACCGAGAACAAACCACATTATAGCGACCACGAGGAGGTTACCCCATGTGACTCTACCTTCCCTAGCAACCGGGCCAGTTTGGTTGCTTAGGAGACCTGGCTGGAGTCACTCAGCATGCCCTGGGATTCGAACTAGCGAACTAGCGAACTCCAGGGGTGGTAGCCAGCGTATTTTACCACTGAGCTACCCAGGCCCCGGTCTGTAGGTGTTGAATGTACCTGTACATGGCGTGTGCAATAATTGCGATGAGCCAACCACTAAGGAGGAGCCAGAGGCAAACCAAAC
This sequence comes from Myxocyprinus asiaticus, assembly GCF_019703515.2. Taxonomy (NCBI): domain Eukaryota; kingdom Metazoa; phylum Chordata; class Actinopteri; order Cypriniformes; family Catostomidae; genus Myxocyprinus; species Myxocyprinus asiaticus. Next base: position 10,165,017 of record NC_059360.1, on the reverse strand, counting down.
TGATAGGGTGTTCTCAGTAAGATGACGATCTGCTTATGTGACTAGGAAATATAGTGGTCAAGCCAGTCAGTTTGAGACTGAACTTCACTAATTTCATCCCTTCAGCCTGAAGCTGCTGTTGAAGAGTGTCATCAATGGTGAGGTTGTGACCTTTAAATGCGTCCACGATCTCAATTTCTGCATCATGTTTGTCGACGTTGAGATGATGGAGGACAATATCGTCAATGTGCACCGTGGCTCCTTGGGTAACCATTAATAACACTGTTTGGTTTGGTAGTGTTAGTTTAATGGCTGTATCATGGCGGTTGTATGACATTGGGACTTCGGTGGCTGGTGTGTTAATGAGCCAGCAATTGCCTGCTCACTCTACCCTTGTCTCTGTTCCTTCGTCTTTGATGGACATGCTACCTTGACACTTGTTCAGGGAATTCGGCTCTTAGGCCGCAGAGGTAGTTAGTCACCACTCTAACAAAGGGGTTGCATTTGGACAAACCCAATGAATGTCCTTTGTCTTGGTACACATGTTAAGGTTAGGGATAAGGTAGAGCGAGGGGTCCTCATCATGGTAGGCGAGTGTTGGTGGTGTTTTGAGGTGAATGTGTGCATTACCTCTCTGAAAACCAACATTAAATACGGACTTTAGTCGGTATATATTCTGTCTTTCTATGACGGTAGATTGAGGATAAATCCTGTTTTGAGGTTCTGAGGACTTAAATGGATTGGAATTTTAATGCCAAAACTATATGCCAGGTGTATCTGTGAAGGTTGCACAATGGAGATAGTAGCAGATCTAAGGATTTGTTCAACAAGGTCTAGGGAGACCAGGTAAGCTGGAATCCTTCCATCACTCAGACTGTTGACCGAGGAGCTAATTTCCCTGAGGTCCTGCATTAGATCTCTAACGATACACACATAAGTTGTCTTCTCTGACAAAGTCCCTAAAGTGTGCAAAGTGTTATTGATAAGAACGGATTGCAAATTTACAGTTATTATAGTACCCTGAAGGGTTTTATTTAGGCCCTGTAATTGTTCTTGTTAGAGTCGTCATCTCTGCTGGATTTTTGGATGATGGCGACTTGTCCATCTGAAGCTGGAGAACTGTTTTCTGGACCAAGTGGTCTCGGTATGTCAACCTGAGCCCACATGTCCACGATGGCAGTCAATGAGTGGAGCCAATCGGTTCAGTAGGTCCTGGCCAACTAACAGATGTTCCGTAATGATGGGACATATGTAAACAGGGTCTATTAGCATCATCCCTTGAAAGGTAATGTCAATCCACACCCGTTTTTTGATAGACGACTTATCTTTCGTGTAGCTTGTGATGCTTACGCTGCAGTTCTGTCTGTAACAGTTTGCCAAGGGAGAGCTTTGCTCTAGCCACCACTGCGAAGGTGTTGGAACCCATTAAACTTATTTCGGAACCAGTGTCGAGTAGTGCTTGGGAGCTGAACCCATGTGTCAGGCATTGCCCTTACGGTACAGATCGCCCAAGAAGGTCAGAAAAGTAGGGTGTGGCATGTTAGGAGTGACTGTTTTGGGGAGCAGCTTGGACCCTGTTCCCCTTTTCCCGACCTACAAAATAAACTTTGGCATCAACAGGAGGGGGTACATCATCTAGTCATACTGACGGGGTTTCAACGCCGTGTTCCTTTGAGGAGATCAGCGGACCTGGTGAACAACGGAGCACATCAAGCTTCATTACTAACTCAGTCAAGTATCTCCTTATATCCTCCATTTCTTTTCTCAAATCTTGTTCTCTGAGGGGGTTTGAAACCTTTTCTACCCACCCACCTTCTTGTTTGGGTTTTCGTTCGATCCGCACCTTTCCTTTCAGCCGGCGAACGTTTTATTGTTTTGGCCTGCTGTGACCCTGGGGGTGTGTCTGGTTACCACCCCCCTGGTTCTGTTGCCTACCCTGCTGGCAGGGTGATCGGTGCCTCTGGGGTCCTGTTCTAGCATTCACCTTAACGCGAGGCATTTCGTTGCCTTCAAACGCTAGGTCCGCATATTCTGAGGCTTGGATCCCCAGGACTCTGGCATCGACTTTGTGCCCTCAGGCAGGGCGCATGCGTGTCTCCCATGCCAGTTGCGTGTTCCTTCTGATTTCCTGCATGGTGGGGTTACCCGTTCTGCAGTGCATCGTGACATCATATCGCATGCACTCGTGGAGTTTGTGAAGGAAAAGAGACTTGAAAGCTCGTTCCTCCTCCAGACCTGGTGCGTTACTTCATTGGAAGTACGTGGTTCTCAGGCATCTGTAATACTCACGCAGAGGCTCGTGCCTCTTCTGGGTGATGGCGAAAGCAACTATGGTAGCAGAGGCTTCGTCGATATACAGCGAATACTCCTCGCGTCGGGCTTTACACAGAGCTGAGTAGCGGTTTTGTGTACCAGTCGGTAGCATTTCCATGAACACATGGACACTCCTTACCGTGGTCTTCCATATAAGCTTGAGTTTTTCACGCGACGAAGCGTAAGTCAACAAGGCAGTGCTCCATTTCCCTAAGATAATTGTCGATGTTTGAATGTCAATTACTTGGGTCAAAGCATTCTATGTCCCCTGTGAGGGACTCGAGTTGTTGGATGTGCAAGCGTTGGTGGCGGTATGACCACGGGTCATCCGAGTCATCCAAAACATCATAGTCACTCGGATCCCTATAGTGAGAATGGACAACTTCCTCCCCTTCGTGGTGGGGAAGGAGTCCAGTCGACACGTGGGGGTGGACCCCGGGTTGCGTACAGCTCCCTGGCTAATGGGATCTTTGAGCCACTTACACCACTCTGGGCTTGGAAATAATTGTCCCCCCTCCGTGGTGTGGAATCAGTCGGTTTGAAACGCACGGTGGTGTGACTGAAAACTGACTGAGGGGGCAACTGTAAGGAGGGGCACCTGCATCCAACCAGCGGGCTGCTGGAGGAGCTTGAAAGGTGTCTTGGAGGACGAAGTCAGAGATTGTACCACTAGGGGCAGCTCGGCTCCTAGCGTCTGTCCCTGGGTTTCTCAGGGGCAAATTTCTACAAGTAGCGCTAAAGAGGGGGCCCTCTTCTATGTCACATGTTGTGCTGTGTGTTTCAGCTGCACTTACCTGATCTGACTCTACTCTGAGCTGGGCAGCTTGAAGCTGCCTGCACAGGGTTTCGTTTTCCTCCTGCATCCAGGCATTATCTTCCTGTGCCTGGACTTTCTCAGCTTGGGTGCACCTAACTTCTTGGTGCAGAAGATTTTCCCTGTGCACCGCTTGGTAGCTGCTCTGCAGCTGGGTGAGCTGGGCCTGGTGCTCTGCGGTTTGCAGTTGGGTTCTGCAGTGATGAAGAAGGAACATTTGGCCCACTAGTTCCGGGATTCTGCACTTTGGCTTCCCGACCGGGTTGTTGACATAATCAACTAGTTCCTGCAATGCTTCATCACAACGACTAATATTGTAGCCGTTAAGGTTATCTCTCTCCTCTACGGAGAGACGGAGGACAGCAGCGACCACATCTTGCAGTGCTGGGTCGACTAACCTCTGTGGAGCTTCAGCTCCAGTCATGCGGGGCGATTAGTGACTCATTTTACTGGGGCAGTAAAAATTCTTGCAACACAGTGGCTCTGATAGCTTGTTGTTTTACAGTTTCTATAATGCTGACACGAACACACATGTGAGAGGCTTCGACCTGTGGCTTACGGGCTACTGTTATGTAATGTGCAAATTTCATTGCGTTCTCTCTTTGGTGGACGTTAATAAAGTGACTTGGCACCTCTCTGTAACATCTAGGTGAAAGCGTTTGGAGTTAAATAACAACAACAGCAGGTTTTAAGCAGACTATAGTAAATTTACCAACCCCTAATTCACTCTTAAGAGCACTTTCACACCACACTGGCTTATGTTTGGCAAGTTGTGAGAAGTCAATTGTCAAACAGAACCAAACTTTAAAGATGATTAAAGTTATTACTTTGGATTCTTATGCATACACACTGTGACAGAACTGGCACGTAGGATGCCTCACACGGGGCACCAATTATTATGTAGGGCTTTACTGGTTGTTTAGATCAGTGTTACTATCAGAAATAATTGGTAATTATTTCTTTAGTTATTAATTAATATTTAAATTAATTAATATTTAAATTAATTAATTGAATCTAACTCATTAAAACCTCATATGGGGCTCCAGTAAATGTAGTGTGCTACGTTTAGGAGTGGGTTTGGTTATTAGCAATAATTACTAATTATCAAAGACAATTATTAATTATTAAAATCAATAGAACATTGATGAAAATAAATGTTTTTAATCCTTTAAATCAACAATTATCAAAGATAATCACTAATCATTAACATCGATGAAACATTAATTAAAATTAACACTAGCTTATTGATCATTCAAATTCAACAATCATCAAAGATAATTATCAATTATCAAAAGTCAATAGAATATTAATAAGGATTAATATTGACAGGGCACCACCCTGGAATCAGGGACTAATAACCAGATAGTATAACAGTCTCAATATTAGATTGTTTTCTTAGGAAAATCAACATCCGAAGAATATGGATTTTCGGGAAAAAAAAACAATGAATGAAGGCTTGAATCCGAGCACTGACATCCCGTCAGCATGACACAGGTGTATACAAAACAAACCAAAACACTTCTCTTTGTAATATAACAAAGTTTATTTATGCAGTAATATCAATTAATAATTAATACAATGCAGTCAATAAACTTCCGACTTACAACTACAAACTAAACAGTGATATGATTAGATATGGAAATCAAAATAATCCTATAACACATGAGGGTGTGTGTGTGAGAGAGTGAGTGTGTGTGTGTGTGTGTGTAAGGAGGGACGCGCACAAAATGGCGGACGTGATTCTCGTGGAGAGTATGTCACGCGAGACTTCCAGCCAGAGAATATGGCCGCGAATGTGGGCAGAGAGAAACCAGTCAATGACGTCTACCAGTTACCACGTGTATCCGCTTGTACGATAGCTTAGAGACAAAGCTGAGCTTTATCACGAAGCTATCTACTAGCCAAAAATGTGTGCAAGAATGTTTGTGAGGGGTTGCGAGTGTATGTGTGGTTAGTACGAGAGAGAAAGAGAGAATTAAGTGACGGCCCCAAAGCTGGTTTCGTGATCATGGGAGAGAAAGCAGCTGTTAGTTTATCACTCAGAGACGTGGTGGATGGCTCGTAAGCCGTCCCGTGGTCTTTGATTCTTTAATGGATAAAGTCAGTGTGCCGGTCTCACCCGCGATGGCAGAAATGCACAACAGTCCAGTGTGGTTGGACTACAATACAGCAAATCTCATTCGTGATAATTAATACCCTGAGTTTTAATCACAATGAGCGGACTCGGTGGTCCGTATGTTGCACAAATTTGGGGCCAGTCACATGAATCCCCTAGGAGGAGTATTTAAAATTTCAGAGCTGGTGATTTTCAGAAAATCCAAAATGGCTTACTTTCTCTTGGGCAGAGCTAATGACTGTAATTATGAAAGTTGTTCTGCTTGATGAGAACAATATATGTACTGAGTTTGGTGACTCTAGGTGAAAATGGGGGTGCTACATAGACCCCGTTACATGCTTATGTTATAGGGGGTGCTACAGAGCCCCCCCCCCCCCCCACACACACACACACACACACACACACACACACACGCCCATGTGTGAACTTTTGCCCAGTCTTAATGGCCAATGATTCTGATGTGTGTGCAAAATTTCATGAAATTTTAAGCATGCCATGTGCCTCAAAAACACCCAAACATAGGAAGAAAGGAATAATAACAATTAATGCATTGCCATGGCAACAGTATTTAAGATATCAAATATTCCTTTACAATTTTACATCAGCAGTGTCTTGATATTATTCTATAGAATTTTCAAACAAGTCATGTAAACACAAGAGGGCTATTTCACAGTCTGTTAAAGGTGCCATACTTCTTGTTGCCAGTTGGTGGCGCTATGACCGTGAAGCATAATAGCCCCATCCATGTGATTAGCCCCCATTACCAAATGTGATACACACAAAATATGTACACATTTGTGTTGAGTTATTTTCCCTTTAAGAGTATTGTTCTAAGTTAATAAGTATGTATTTCCCGTTTAGTGTATCCAGTTTTTAGATGTTGAATATGTGATGATGCTTACATAAAGGAAAGAAAAGGGGACTATTATTTGACATGTTCATGTACTGGAGAAATTCTAGAGAGATTGCGGGCAAAGTAGAGTTAATGCATGCTCTCCCTCATACCAATGGAGGAGCTGTGTAAGATCAGATGCGATTCTCCTGTCTCCTCATTTTCTCCTGTTTTTAACAGGTAAAATATGTACAGTGAAAAGAGAAACTGTTTCAAATGGAATGATACATTGACGATTGTGAACTGAAACTATGTCATGAGTAAAATTATCAGAAAACGTATATTTTACTGGTACACAATGTTTGAGTTTTCCAAGATAACAATAGTGACTTAAGGGGCTCTCCAGTGATCTTTATATGTAATAATAGTGTTGTATTGCTTAATTTCGGGTGACAGAATATCTATTTGTTCATGTTAAAGAGTTGTTTAAGTGTTAAATGCATCTTTAAAGGCTCACTCTGTGATCGCGTTTGGCGCGCTTGCTGGTCACATGATATACAGGGACAATGTGTATAAAGTGTATGAGAATTCATGCTAAATTCACTCTTCTGAGGAGAAATCTGTGAGTTTTTATTAACAATATCCTTAAACATAGAGCAGATCTTGTTTAAACAGATAGACATGCAGAGAAAATAATGAGACAAAATGTTTTGTTGATTCAGAGTACTGTTGTTAATACCAAATCTGTTGGGCATTCAAATGTAAACTAAAGAAGACAAAATGAATGTAATGAGATGAAAAAGTGATGATGTAATTTATTTCTGATATTTGTGGCTATGTGTTGTAAGAAGGAAAAAAGACACTGAGACAAAGAGATGTGAAGAAATGTTTTATTCGTGCTGTTGAAAAGCAATTATTGATAACTGAAACTGACTTAATGTTGAAAATAAATATACCAATGGAGGAGCTGTGAAAGACCAGATGCAATTCTCCTGTCTCCGCATTTTCTCCTGTTTTTACAGGTATAATTCTCATCTGTTTGCCTAGTCCTCCTTAGCGGGGTCTGCAACAGATTTGTGGGGGCTCGTCCGGGATTGGCTTTGTACATTGAAGGGAAGCTGATTCAGAGATTCCTGAACCCTGGGACCAGATACGCAGTGGTGCTGATGCCGTGGTGTCGGTGAATGCCAAGCCTAGGGAAACGTCGAGGTAAAGGAAGTGTAAAAGTGTCAAGAAGACGGCTGTCTTCATCTTGGGGCACTGACTGTGACGAAAAGGGACTGCGGAAAGTGTCTTCATGGCGGATCGTGTGAGAAGAAGCCTGGTGTGAGACATCAGGAAAAGTCTGGTTACGTTGCCTGCTAAGGAACTGTCCATATTGCCAAAACCTTTGGTCTAGTGCCAGGAAAGGACCAGTCCAAACTAGATCTGGAAGATAATGAGAGTTGCTTTGAGTATATTAACGCCTTCATGTCCAGTGAGTCTTTGTTGGTATCAGAGGATCGAGGTATGAGTGAACTCTTAGCACTACAAGAGACTGTGAATTCTGTTAAACAGACCTGTACTTTTGTGAAATTGGTCCTTCAATGTCTCTGCGAGCACCAACTATTCCTCAAGGTGGAGAAATGCTCTTTCCAACAAGTTTCAGTTAAATTCCTGGGCTATATCATCAGTTCCAAGGGTGTGCAGATGGATCCTGGGAAGATTCAAGCCATCCAATCCTGGCCACAGCCCACCACCTTGAAAGAGCTGCAGCACTTCCTAGGATTCTCAAACTTCAACTGCCGTTTCATCTGGAATTTCAGTTCCATCGTTGCTTCCTTAACTCCCCCCCTCAAAAACCAGCCCAAAACCCTTCCTTACCCACAAGAAGCCGCAAAGCCTTCCAACAGCTAAAAGATGCATTTACGACTGTACCTATTCTCCAGCATCCAAATCCCAAACTTCCCTTCATCATTGAAATCGATGCCTCCACCACCGGTGTCGGCGCCATGTTGTCTCAACAGCAGGGTACTCCCAACAAATTACACCCTTGCGCCTTCTCAAGGAAGTTGTCAGCCACCAAACAAAACTATGATGTCGGCAACCGGGAGTTATTGGCCATCAAGCTGGCGCTAGAGGAGTGGCGTCACTGGCTTGAGGGTGCCCGACATCCATTCCAAGTCATCATTGACCACCAAAACGTAGAAAATCTCAGTGACGCCTGATTACCACCCCTGGAGTCGCAAATTCAAATCCAGGGCATGATGAATGACTCCAGCCAGGTCTCCTAAGCAACCAAATTGGCCTGGTTGCTAGGGAGGGTAACGTCACATGGGGTAACCTCCCTGTGGTCACTATAATGTGTGGTTCTCACTCTCAGTGGGGCATGTGGTGAGTTGTGCGTGGATGCCACGGAGAATAGCATGGGCCTCCACACGCACTACGTCTCCGCGGCAATACGCTCAATAAGACATTTGATAAGATGCGCGGATTGACGGTCTCAGACACGGAGGCAACTGAGATTCATCCTCTGCCACCTGGATTGAGGTGAGTCACTACGCCACCACGAGGACTTAGAACACATTGGGAATTGGGCATTCCAAATTGGGGAGAAAAGGGAAGAAAAAAAGAAAATCTCTGTGACGCCAAGCGGCTGAACCCTCGCCAGGCCTGGTGGGCTTTATTTTTTACCCAATTCTCCTTCACTGTCACATATCAGCCTGGATCCAAAAATACCAAGGTGGATGTACTCTCCTGGGTCTTTGCTCCTGAATCTTCCATCGTCACCCCTTAATCAATCCTCCCTCCCACAATCATCAGTCCCATCCAGTGGAACATGGATGAACAAATAGCTCAAGCCACCACCACCGATTCTGTTCCCACCGAATGTCCACCGGGGCGCACTTACGTGCCAACGATCCTGCGCAATCAGCTCCTGGACTCTCTTCACTCCTCTCTGGGTTTGGTCCATCCAGGACTGCTCAACCCTCTCACTCCTTCGTAACTTGCACTGATGGCCTCACATGCCTCGAGACGTACAACGCTTTGTTCACGCCTGTCCAGATTGTGCTATGGCGAAGGTTCCTCATCGCCTCCTAGCCGGCAAACTCCTTCCGCTTCCAGTTCCCCAGTGCCCATGGTCCCACCTAGGTGTGGACTTCATCACCAATCTCCCTCTCTCCAATGGTCATACCTGCTTTCTTGTCACAGTTGATCATTTCTCAAAAGCCTGCCTCCTGGTCCCTTTGAAAGGGTTACCAACAGCGTTTGAGACCACAGAGATCCTGCTCCATTATGTCTTCTGGAACTTTGGCCTCCTGGAAGATATAGTATCTGGTAGTGGGCCCCAATTCAATTCGACTTCCTGAGAACTTACTGCCACCTTGGGCCGAATATGCCCAGAACTCCCTCCAACAGCCATCTACAGGTTTAACTCAATTCTAGTGTGTCCTGGGTGTAGGGCTTTACTGGTTGTTTAGATCAGTGTTACTATCAGAAATAATTAATAATTATTTCTGTAGTTATTAATTAATATTTGAATTAATTAATTGAATCTAACTCATTAAAATCTCATATGGGGCTCCAGTAAATGTAGTGTGCTACGTTTAGGAGCAAGTTTGGTTATTAGCAATAATTAATAATTATCAAAGATAATTATTAATTATTAAAATCAATAGAACATTGATGAGAATCAATGTTAGCTTTTTTAAATCCTTTAAATCAACAATTATCAAAGATAATCGTTAATTGTTAACATCGATGAAACATTAATTAAAATTAACACTAGCTTATTGATCATTCAAATTCAACAACCATCAAAGATAATTATCAATTATCAAAAATCAATAGAATATTAATAAGGATTAACATTGATGGGGCACCACCCTGGAATCAGGGACTAATAACCAAATAGTAAAACAGTCTCAATATTAGGTTGTTTTCTTAGGAAAATCGACATCCGAAGAATATTGATTTTCGGGAAAAAAACAATGAATGAAGGTTTGAATCCAAGCACTGACATCCCGTCAGCATGACACAGGCGTATGCAAAACAAACCAAAACACTTCTCTTTGTAATATAAACAAAGTTTATTTATGCAGTAATATCAATTAATAATTAATACAGTGCAGTCAATAAACTTCCGACTTACAACTACAAACTAAACATTGATATGATTAGATATGGAAATAAAATAATCCTATAACACATAAGGTGTGTGTGTGACAGTGTGTGTGTGTGTCAGTGTGGTTAGTACGAGAGAGAGAGAGAGAGAGAGAGAAGTGACAGCCCTAAAGCCGATTTCGCGATAGTGGGAGAGAAAGCAGCTCTCAGTTTATCACTCAGAGACGCGGTTTTACGAGTGGGGCTTGTAAAAGTCCCACGTTATTTGACTCTTTAATGGATGAACTCAGTTTCTGTCTCACCCACGATGGCGAAATTGCACAACAATCCAATTTGGTTGGACCACAATACAGCAAAACAAATTTGTGATAATTAATACCCTGAGTATTAATAATGAGCGGACATGGCGGTCCGTAAACTGTACAAGCAAAAACCTTGAAACACAAGAATAACACACTATAATATTCTATCTCTGCCCAGACGCAAACCTCTTACTTGAATCACCTGAGGACACAGGTAGAATGTGTTTTCCTCCGTCCTTTAACTCTGACCCGGTTCCTTGAGGCTCGGGTGATGACGGGAGGCCGTTTTCTCGCTCTGTCGTCGGGCAGTTCGGCTGTTGATTCTCGGCGGGCTGGCGGAGAACTCAGAAATGTCGACTTGATTGAAGATGGAAGAGAAATCTTTAATCTCTTCACTTCTGTAGGCAAACGGATGAAGATGCGAATTGCTCGGCGGTCTCCTTCGGATCCGTTAGAGTGTTCAGTTGAACACAGAGTAATCTCAACTCATCCATCGAGATGGAGATTGTATGGCTACAGTTTCAAGTCCAACGTTACTTCCTTGTGCCACGAGGTTGCACATGAGAGCAGCAAAGAGCTGCGTCCACATGCTGCAAACAAAGTCACTGGAAGCGAATTCTGGAAGCATTTCAGAAGTATTTCAACTCCTGATGATGTCATGTTTGAGGGACGTTCTGTTGTGTGCCTCATCCAATAGGAGTTGAGAGTTCGATCCTATAGTGAGCAAGGCTTCATGGATTTGTAGTTTGTTTTGGACTCCCTTTGTTTGATTTTGGTGCGATTTTTATCAGTATAATTTACAACTTGGAATGTGGGGGCTTGAGTTAGGTTTTTATGACTATGTTAGGCCTGCCTTTGTCTTCTATCTGAATATATGAGGCCCAACATGGGATTCCAACCTCCCTTATTCCCCTGGTCTGGTGAGCCCTCTGACATCGTGAGAGTGAAAGAGTTTGGAACAGTGCTCATGTCCATCTGCAAAGAGCCATCTGTCGGCAATAGAGCCATGCAGACACTCCACTCCATGCAATGCTCTGACACTCCACAATACCAACCTGGACAAAAAGTATGGCTCTCTCCACCAGTGACACCCGACTCCGCCTTCCATGCAAAAATCTAAGTCCCCATTATACTGGTCCCTTCCCTATCACACAACAGATAAATCCAATCACGTACCAGCTCCAACTTCCTCCTCAATATCATAACCTACTTTTCATGTGTCACTCCTCAAACCTTACATACCTTCCCTCTCTCCTTCCTCTGTAGAGTCTGGTGAGGATGGTGATGCCCCTCCACCGTTGTTCCTGGAGGAAGGTCAGGTGTACGCTCTTCAGACCATCCTGGACTCCCAGCACCAGAGGGGTTGTCTCGAGTACCTGGTCAACTGGGAGGGATACGGCCCCGATGAAAGATCCTGGGTGCCTCAGGATGACATTCTGGACCCATCTCTGCTTACCACCTTCCACGACAGGCATCCTGACCTCGGCGTCGGGGGCCTCAGGCCTCTGGAGCAGCCCATGGGGGGGGGGGGGGTCTGTCACGCCTCCATCAGACTCTCAGCCTCATTCCACTCTCCGTTCCCTCTCACCAGAGTTCTAATCACACACACCTGGACACAATCAACTAGGCAATCACAGTCACTTTATATACTCACCTCATGCTTATCTTCAGTGTCTAGTCTCAGCAAGGACTGCTAAGACTGCACTGGTCTCCTGCAATGTTCCAACTTCTAAAGATTATCCAATCAAGATCATCATTGAGTGTGGTATTATATATCTCTAAGTGTTTGTTATTCCACTGCTCTGGTCTGCTACACCATTGCTTTGAAATTCATCTATCTGTTTATCTGCTGTCTCCTGTGAGTGTGCATTGTTTATTATCCATTTTGCAGTCTGCTGTATCTTCAATAAAAGTCCCAGAAATAGGGTTCATCATCTTTATCGGTGTGTACGCTTCCTGATATTGCTATTCTAACACTCAATTAATACTCAAACCCTAACTTCATGTTGCTTAACTACAACATGTAATCAGTGATACTGAACATATCAGTCATTTACCTTCAATAGATGTGAATATAATTAGAGATAAATAATTACAATATCACAGCACTAACACAGTACATACTTATTGTCACATCTGATCATTATAATAGATTAAACCTTCAAATGTAGTTAACATACCTTATTGCCCGTAGAATACATCTGCTTTTATTCACAAAGAAAAATAGAAAAGATAAAAAAAAAAAAAAACATTCCTTTCCTTCCTCTAAATGTAATTCTATAAAAGCTGCATATTCTACATTAAATGCAGTTTATCTAATCAAATCACACAGATCTGTAAATGTTTGTACTTTCCTTCCGAAGGACTGTTTTTTTATTTATTTATTTTTATTTTGTATTTTTTTTTTTTTTTTTGGTGCAATACAAATTTACTTACATTAAGTGGGGATAAATTACATAATAATGTTAAGAATAATTCGATATAATAAGCAGAAATTTCAGTTTTGCAGATGTGTAGGATTAGTAAATCCATTTTAACAAAGTCAGGGTCAATAAACAATCAAACAAACAACTAAAAAATTAAGTTTAACAAACTAAATATGGGGCTTACATTTACATTATTTCCATACACTTATTTCATAAATAAAATATATCTTGTCAGAATGTATGAAAAGAACATTGCCGTTCAATCTTAAAAAAAAAAAAAAAACTTAAAACACCTTCAATGTGGGTATCAGTCACCTCACTATTACCCTTCCCAATTTCTGCTTCAGCTATAACTTCAGGAATGTTACACTGAATGGAGATTCTCCTGAAGCTGTTTCTTTAGCTGTTGCTTTGGTATTTTATGGAGCTCACACACAGCTGTCAGCTGAGCTGAGAGGAGAGGAGGGGAGAGAATGGGGGGCTCATTTTGTCTCCTGCAGTCTACATCGATCATCCTGTGAGGGAAGGTTGTGGAAGCCCTCTATGTGAACCCAATCAAAGGGGGTGTTCATTGAGAGCATCTGCCAAAAAACACATCCACGCCTGGGTTAACCTCCAGCAAGCACAAACAGATACTTACTATTCTTCATCTCTGAGCAATCTAAGCTGAGCTCACATTTTAAAAAGATTTTTGTTTCTGTAGGTGTGCGTTACAAATGGGAATATCATATCAAAGAGAGCAATTACAGCTTTCAATACCTTCAGAGCCACACAATTTGACCTAGAATGTGTTGTTACATTAAATGTTTGTTTTTTATATATATAAAAAATATATCTGATAGATGAATTTGTTCATTTTAATTCAGCATCTCAGCAGTTATACTCAAATCTTTTTTAGACAATGCATATTCCACCCTACATTATTATTATTATTAATATTAATATTTATTAATAGTACTACTACAAAAAAATAATTCCTTTTTTTATTTTTGAGGTTTACAAACAAATCCAGAATTTTTTTTTATCAAGTATTATTAAAGCAATAAGGTTTGAGAGACTATGCTGACTAAAAGGCATAGCTACTGTAGGCACAACATGCAACTCCCCCACAGCAGTGAGTATATTCACTAGGGGTGTGCAGCGAAGCCATTATCTCTATTTGTATCTGTATATATTCATATGACAAAATTATCATTATCTGTCTCTGTATTCAGATAGAACCGAGTGTGGGCGGGGCTTAAACTGGAAGTGCGTCAAAACTAGATGAAACGCCCATTTTTAAATGTTACTCTTACATGTATAGTTTCTATTAATAAAAAATAAGCTTTATTTTCTGTCAGAGATCTCTTAACCATGTGATTTACAGACAGTGCTCCATGTGTTGTGTGGTATCTCTGTGATATTTCACGGTGATATTTCCTCATATCAGTGACAGATAACTGATTACGTAAATCTCAAGCTGCAATAGTGTCAGTCAGGCAGAACGTAAATGCATAATGCAGCTTCATAGCAACAGAATACACCAGCTCACCATCTTCCAAAAGAAGCTACTTATATTATTGTCAAGTCATTTTTTATTTGTATAGTGCTTTTCACAACACACATAATTTCAAAGCAGCTTTACAGAAAATTATGCTTTAACATAAAAAACGTCTTGATTACTGGTGTAACCTCTGTTCCCTGATGGAGGGAACGAGACGCTGTGTCGATGTAATGACACTAGGGGTTCGCTCTTGAGAGCCCCAATCACCTTTGCTTTATTTATTTGGAATTTGCATGCCACTCTCCACCCCGGACATACGGGTATAAAAGGAGATGGTGTGCACCATTCATTCAGAGTTGTGCTGAGGAGCCGAGAGAGAGTCCCGGCCATGTCAGCAGTCAGTTCAGCGCCGCGGCAGGAGGGACACAACGTCTCATTCCCTCCATCAGGGAACAGAGGTTACACCAGTAACCAAGACGTTCCCTGTCTGTCACTCATTCGACGTTGTGTCAATGTAGTGACATCAGGGGTTCCTATACGAAATGCCGCATGTGCTGAACCATGTCATGAGGTATGGAGGAGCGGACACGGGCAGGCTGCTGTGTGCCTCGGAGTGAGTGCTCGACCATGTCGTGACCTTCCAGCGAGTTAGGTAAGGCATCTCCCGGGTCCCAATAAAGGTGGGAGGAGGCACTTACCCGAGGAAGCTACAGGCAGTGGCCTTTCCTGATTTTTGTATTAAGCAATTTCCCACCGAGCACCTGCTAGAATAGCACTGGGGAAGTGCTCTTCCCTCTCCAGGAGGGAGAGCACTACGGAGACCACATCCTACCGGAGGGAGGTTAACGTGTAGAATACCTCACATGGACTTACCGACAGGGAAGTTCACATATGGAATGATGCCACTGGGAAAGACCCTATCTACAGAGAGGGTACACAGCAACAGTGGCCGAGGCAGAACAGAGCTTTGACGAGGGGAAACACAGGGTTCACCTGAAAGGAAACCGAACAGTGGAAATGCATCATACGAGATTACCGAGGGGGAAATTACCACATATGGAGCACTGAGCCCAAGTACACGCACCATGCTCACCTCGGGACTCGAGTCTGTAGCCAGTGCTGGAGCGGTCACATATGCATCAACCCGAGGGGATGCCCCAGGAGCGTCTGAAATTGTTTCACCGGGACTGCTACGTTCTGCATGAAAGGTTTCAGGCAGGCCAGCACTGACTGTGCACGCTTGTTCATAAGGTGTGCCATCAGGGAGACTGAGTCCAACTCCATACTGAGAAAGAGATGCTCTGCGCTGGGGATAGCTTGCTCTTTTTCCAGTTGATCTGAAGCCCAGTCAGTCGAGGTGCTGAAGCACAAGGTCCCTGTGCACACACAATAGATCTTGCGAGTGAGCTAGGATCAGCCAGTCATTGAAATAATTGAGAATGCGAATGCTCTTATCCCTCAGCGGGGCCAGGGCAGCCTCTGCGACTTTGGTAAAGATGCGAGGAGACAGGGACGGACCGAAAGGGAGGACCTTGTACTGGTATGCTCGTCCTTTGAAGGCAAAGCGAAGAAAGGGTCTGAGTTGAGGAAGGATCGATACGTGAAAGTACGCGTCCTTCAAGTCGATGGCCGTGAACAAATCCTGATGTTGTACAGATGTCAGGATGCGCTTCTGCGTCAACATCTTGAACGGAAGCCTGTGTAAGGCTCTGTTCAAGGCATGCAGATCCAGGATTGGGCACAACTCACCCCCCCGGGCATGATAAAATAAGGGCTGTAAAAGCCCTTGTGTGACTCGGCTAAGGGGATGGGTTCTATCGTTCCCTTCGCCAGAAGGGTGGTGACCTCCACCCAAAGGACCAAGGCATCCTCGCCTCACACAGCAGTGGAGAGGGCGCCACTGAACCTGGGCGGCCGTCTGGCGAACTGTATCGCGTACGCAGTTCCTGCATAAGTCCTGGGTCGGTCCTACTCTCGTGCAGATCTTTGAGCGCCTTGGCCTGGTGGACCTGCAGGATGGCCATGGCATGCAGGGTGGAAGTGGCCTGACCCGCGGCATTGTAAGCCTTCGCCATGAGTGACGGAGAAAACATACACGCCTTGGAAGGGATTCTTGATCGGTTCCACCAGTTGGCTGCGCCCTGCAGGCATAAATGCACAGCGATGGCGTGCTCTACCTGGGGAAACTCGACATATCCCTTAGCCGCTCCGTCGTCGAGGGTAGTTAGGATGGACGAGCTGGCGAAGCGTGTACAGGCAGAGAAAGTTCGCGAGCTCCTCTTGCACTTTTGGGAAGGGCACTGGGATGGGGTGCGGCTGTGAGTTGCGCACCAAGCCCAGAAATGCTCAGGGCAGGGCAGGGCAGGGCAGAGGGTTCCGCTCCAGCCTGATGTTCACAGCAGCCCGGGCAAGCATGGCTTCTAACTCTGCGTCCACCTCATCCTGAGCTCTACCGGCCAAGAGCGGGAGCTCAGACATTTGTCCGCTTCTGAAAGCAGAAGCCCACCCTCTGATGCTGTGACCGATAACTCATCCTCGTCGTGAGCCCCGAACGAGATATTAAATCTGCCCTGAGGCGGACCACCTACCTTGCTCATGAACTCTACCGAGCAGAACGAGTGTGCTGGGGGCTGGGAGGTCCGCGGGGATTGAGCCGGCGGAAACGCTCCCATATCCACATCCAGATCACACGTGGCACTCGCCGACGCAGCCGCCTGAGTTTTAACGCAGGACAGACCGGGTCGGAAAACAGCCGCGGTGGCTCTCTGCTTCACAAAGAAGGAAGAGAGCCACACTGCAATGTTCTCATGGGCATGTTCTCGCAGTGAGAAAATGACACCTCCACGAAAGCTGCCTCAGCGTGCTGGCGACCCAAGCACTCGAGACAGATCTTATGGCCATCCGGTGGGGAGAGATAACGGCCGCACCCCGTAGCACAAAGGTGAAAGGACATCTTTAAAAAAACGCCAATCGTTTGTGTGAGCTCTTTTAGAGAAAATGTACTCTTTTGGAATATACTCTTCTAACACCTGTGGACTCATCCGCCAAAGCACCCAGGGGAAGCAACATTCGACCGTGCGAGGGCGACCGCTGATATGCGCCATAAATTCCAGCAGCAAGGAATAAGGTGATGGGACGAACACACACACACACACACATGCGCTCGGCTCCAAAAAACAAGTCTGAATGAGTGATGCACGCCATATCCTTTTATACCCGTATGTCCTGGGCGGAGAGTGGCATGTAAATTCCACTTACCAATTTTCATTAGACTTTTCTGAATAAAGCAAAGGTGATTGGGGCTCTCAAGAGCGAACCCCTAGTGTCACTACATCAACACAACGTCTAGTGAGTGACAGATAATATACACGGCTGTAACAATAACAACAGAGAACTCCTGTGGCAGATAGAAGTGTCTGCACTTTAATGCCTGAAACTCCAGATCCAGTGAGCAGTGCTTGTCGATGATGGCAGTGTTTGTACATCAGTTGTTGTTTACATAAATACGCAGGTAACCTTGTTTCTGTCGCTGCGGTGGGTTGAGCGGCCTGCTAGCTCGATACCTGCATCTGGGACTCCTGGATTTAGCCAAGTTTCGGTAATAATCATCACGCAGCTATCCCGAATGGGTGTCTGTGATGATAAACCCAGTCTCAGCTCATCCATTTTGTTGGAAAGCAGAGGTGGGGGACTCGAGTTACATGACTTGACTCGAGTCTGACTCGAGTCGCAAATTTAAGGACTTGTGACTTGCTTGACTAAATTAAGAAAATGACTTGACTTGACTTTGACTTGAGAACCAGCGACTCGAGACTTGACTTGACTTGAACTACATGACTCGACAATGACTTGAATGTTTTTTATTATTATTATTATTTTCAATAACTTATTATAAACAGTAATGAAATGTGTTAAAAAAAATATTGCCACATCGATTAGTTAATATGCAAAATTGTAAGCCGGCCAGCACCACTGATCTGCATCTGCGCAGTTAGCGCTGCACTCACAATGCGCCAAAATGACAGATGATTGTCGAGTTCCCAAAATAATCTCCTTTGGATATAAAGATTTCGAATTGGACCGTGTGAATAAAAAAAAAAGATTTGCCAGATGCACAATATGCAGCGCAAAAATATCCAATACAACCACCACAACCTCGCATTTACCCAACATTGCCTCTAAATGTGTGTGCTTTTTCTAAACCTTCTCAACAGTCAACAATATACCATAACCATTTGTTGGCAATATAAAGCATAACAGGCAGATTTGCAGTCACAACACTTTATTTAAAACGTGACAAGTAGTATAAAATATACAGAATGTCTCGTGACAAGTTCCAAGTGCTCTTATAGTGATTATGACTTCTGAAGGCTTTAACTAAAGCCCTTGAATGCAATACCTTTATGACTATTTTATATAAATGTATCTCTGAAAGGAACTGACTGTCTTCAGAAAAGTTTCGATGGCATTTTCTTTTCATCTTACCTTCATATATTGCCTAATAAAGTAGTTGATAAGCGCAGGGCTGCTTTGTGTACAGGCGTTACCAGGGTAACCACTATATTTATGCTGTTCCATAAGCGCCACCTACTGTCAGAGAGCAAATTTGCATTTTCATTCTGCCCGTCTGCCGTTTTTGTTAGATCAGTGTGAAAATCTGACCGCATTTTTACACAGCATACATGCAGTGTTATACATTTTAACTGGTTAATTAAAAAAAATCTAAACTATTGCAATTTACTATATACAATTCATATAAAAAAAATAATGTAAAGCTATGTATAAGTTCATCTTTTCAGAGCAAAAATACATATTTATTTCAAAAATTAAAATATTTACATCATATTTAGAAAGACTTGATATTATAATATCAAATGTAATACAAGAATTTGCAAGTTTGTCATGCAATTTCGACTTTATATCTCCCAATTTTGACTGTATTTCTCGCAATTGTGACTTTATGTAAAATCAAAGCAAATAAAATCGAAACTGAGAAATATAAAGTTAAAATTGTGACTTAATACGTCAAATAAAATAAGTAGAAATTGTGAAATACAAAGTTAAAATTACCACTTAATGTATTTATTCCGTGGCAGAATCTGGCTTCCATACCATACAATTGTCCAGTCTCCCCAAATGAAGAATAAAAATGTAATAAAAGTATAAAGAATTGTTTACAGATTGCATTAATTTATTTATTCTCATATAACCTGCAGTGTGGTTTATATAGAAACATTGCTATGTCAAATTTGCCTTGACTAACAAAATAATACAGAGAAAACACTTTGACAGAGGACTATGCTGGACTCAAGATGGCGCCGAGTATGGCTGCTGCGTTGCGAGCTCCGACACAACATGGTAGTGCTTTGTTTGTTTTGTTTACAATTCTTATGTTTTTTGTCTTGGATGTTGTCTGCCTTATTGTCTATGACAGACAAACACTTTTGGACATTGGTTCAGCAATTACACACCATAAACCGGACTTCAAATTCCTCAATGCCGACCCGCTGTTTACAAACACACCAGCGGAGCCCTTTGTCTGGGCTGCCCGGCCATGGAAACACAGGAGGAAAAGGGGAAACAGAGCCGGCGTTCTCATCAGAGTAAGACGCCGCGCAAATCGACCCCCACTACCCAGTATTCTACTGGCAAATGTTCAGTCTCTGGATAACAAGCTCTGGGAGCTGAAAGGGCAGATCTCTCTCTGCTGCATTATCTGCCTTACAGAAACTTGGATGTCTGCGGAGATTCCAGCCATTGAACCCACGGGGTTCTCCGTGCACTGAGCGGACAGAGCGAAAGACCTCTCAGGTAAAAGCAGAGGTGGTGGTGTATGTTTCATGATCAACAAATCCTGGTGTGATCAGAGGAACGTACATTCTATCAAGTCTTTCTGCTCTCCTGATCTGGAATTTCTCATGCTTCTGTGTCGACCATTTTGGCTACCGAGGGAATTCACAGCAGTCATTATCACTGCTGTGTACATCCCGCCACAAGCCGACACAGACCAGGCACTCAAGGAACTGTACAGGATTATAAGCAAACAGGAAACCGCGCACCCTGAGGCTGCGTTCATTGTGACCGGGGACTTTAACAAAGCCAGTTTCAAATCAGTTGCACCAAAATACCACCAACACATTAGTTTTAACACACGAGGAGACCGGGTTTTGGACCATTGCTACTCTCCCTACCGGGATGGCTACAAATCCCTCCTCTGCCCATCATTTGGCAAATCGGACCACTCTTTCATTCTGCTTCTGCCCGCTTACAGGCAGAAACTGAAACAGGAAGCACCCGCCCTCAGAACGATCCAGTGCTGGTCGGACCAATCAGACTCTAAGCTACAAGACTGTTTTGATCACATGGACTGGGAGATGTTCCGGTCCGCCTCTGATGACGACATCGAGCTTCATCAGAAAGTGCGTAGAGGATGTCGTTCTGACCAGAACAATACGGATCTATCCGAACCAGAAACCATGGATTAATAGCGATGTTCGCGTGGCACTTAATGTGCGGACCTCCGCTTTTAATTCCGGGAATGCAGAGGAGCATAAACAAGCCAGTTATGCCCTAATTAACGCAGAACAGCAAAACGCCAGTACAGGAATAAGATTGAAGGACAGTTTAACACCACCAACTCTAGAAGCATGTGGCAGGGAATTAATATCATCACGGACTTTAAAATAAATAAAAACTCCGCCATGAACACCGCTTCCTCTCTTCCGGATGAGCTAAATATTTTTATGCTTGTTTTGAGGGAAATAACACCGCCCTCGCGGAGAGAGCTCTCGCGGCCGAAGCTACAGAGGTTTGTTCACTCTCCATCTCTGTAGCAGATGTAACCCGATCCTTCCGACGGGTGAATATCTGCAAAGCTGTGGGCCAGACGGCATTCCGGGCCACGTCATCAGAGTATGTGTGAACCAACTGGCTGGTGTTTTTATGGACATTTTCAATCTTTCCCTCTCTTTGTCTATAGTCCCCACGTGTTTCAAAACATCCACCATTGTGCCTGTTCCAAAGCAATCCAAAATCACTTGCTTAAATGACTGGCGTCCTGTTGCTCTGACCCCCATCATCAGCAAATGCTTTGAGAGACTAATCAGAGATTACATCTGCTCTGTGCTACCACTCTCACTTGACCCATTGCAGTTTGCTTACCGCAACAACCGCTCCACTGATGATGCCATTGCATCTACAATACACACTGCTCTCTCCCACCTGAAAAAAAAGAACACTTATGTGAGAATGCTGTTTGTAGACTACAGCTCAGCATTCAACACCATAGTGCCCTCCAAGCTTGATGAGAAGCTCCGGGCTCTGGGCTTAAACAGCTCGCTGTGCAGCTGGATCCTGGATTTCCTGTCAAGCAGACGCCAGGTGGTTAGAATAGGCAGCAACATATCCTCATCACTGACCCTCAACACTGGAGCCCTGCAGGGCTGTGTTCTCAGCCCACTCTTGTATTCTCTGTACACACATGACTGTGTGGCAACACATAGCTCCAATGCCATCATTAAGTTTGCTGATGACACGACGGTGGTAGGTCTGATCACTGACAATTTTGAAACTGCCTACAGAGAGGAGGTGCACACTCTGACACACTGGTATCAGGAGCACAACATCTCCCTCAACGTCAGTAAGACAAAGGAGCTTGTGGTGGACTTCAGAAGAAAAGACAGAGAACACAGTCCCATCACCATCAATGGAGCACCAGTGGAGAGAGTCAGCAGCTTCAAGTTCCTGGGTGTCCACATCACTGAGGAACTCACATGGTCCATCCACACTGAAGCCGTTGTGAAGAAAGCTCATCAGCGCCTCTTCTTCCTGAGACGGCTGAGGAAGTTTGGAATGAACCGCCATATCCTCACACGGTTCTACACCTGCACTGTAGAGAGCATCCTGACTGGCTGCATCTCCACCTGGTACAGCAATAGCACCGCCCACAACTGCAAAGCCCTGCAAAGGGTGGTGTGAACTGCCAGACACATCATCAGAGTTGAGCTTCCCTCCCTTCAGGACATATATACCAGGCGGTGTGTGAAAAAAGCTCGGAGGATCATCAGAGACTCCAGCCACCCGAGCCATGGGCTTTTCTCACTGCTACCATCAGGCAGGCGGTATTGCAGCATCAGAACCCGCACCAGCCGACTTCATGATAGCTTCTTCCCCCAATCTATCAGACTTTTGAACTCTTGATCTCCCATGATCAAAACACATCAGCACTGCACTTTATTACTCTTACTCTTATATCTCACACTGGACTGTCATAATTATATTATTATTATATTATATTCTCTCTTAACAACTTACTATCAACCGACAGCCTGAATGTCAATACAGTACAATTCAACCTACTGTACATTTTATATATACTATATATACTTTTTTTATTGTATTGTGTGTATTGTATACTGTACAGTGTATGTTATTATTTGTATATTGTGTTGTGTGTAATTATGTGTATATTAGACTTTGCGTTGTGTAAATCTGATGTTTATTGTAAATTGGTATATGCCTCATCACTTTCATGACTACTATGTTGCTCGGAACTGCACCCAAGAATTTCACACACTATTGCACTTGTGTATATGGTTGTGACAATAAAAGTGATTTGATTTGATTTGACTGATTTGCAGAAGGTGGCTGGTGTTGGCACTTTTTTAATGTATTTGACAATGCTCACTCAATTTTCATCAATTTTACCTCATAAGTAATCAAACCTATGAAGTTATTGATTTTGCAGTCAGCACACTGATTGAATCTGTTTGATATAATTACATCGGCAGTCTAAAATTGGCCGTGTGGTTTCAAAGATTTAGATTTTACATCACTATGTTCACCTCTTTATTGGATAGTGAAAAAGGACAGGAAATTAAACAATGGGAATGAGACTAGGACACATCATGGATCAGATTCAAAACTGCATCACCCTGGGGGCCTGGGTAGCTCAGATAGTAAAGACGCTGACTATCACCCCTGATGTCGCAAGATTGAATCCTGGGCATGCTGAGTGACTCCAGCCAGGTCTCCTAAGCAACCAAATTGGCCCAGTTGCTAGGGAGGGTAGAGACACTTGGGGTAACCTCCTTGTGGTCACTATAATGTGGTTCTCGCTCTTGGTGGTGTGCATGGTGAGTTGTACGTGGATGCTGCGGAGAATAGCATGAAGCCTCCACGTGCGCTATGTCTCCGCGGTAACGCGCTCAACAAGCCACGTGATAAGATGCATGGATTGACGGTCTCAGACACGGAGGCAACTGAGATTCATCCTCCGCCACCCGGATTGAGGCAAGTCACTATGCCACCACGAGGACTTAGAGCACATTGGGAATTGGGCATTCCAAATTGGGGAGAAAAGAGGAGAAAAACAAACTGCATCACCCACATGAGCACCATAGTTTAACATGTCTAAAGCATAATGCTAACTAACCACTGTGCCATGGCTCAGCTGCAACTGTCCCCTATAAGCCGAGATGTCCCGTATTTTGGCCAAAATAAAGATGTCCCTCACATGATGCATTTTGTCCCATATTTTTGCAGATTGCGAAATGTCCTGTATTGAAGGAAGCTGCAAAACTATCAAGGGGAAACTCTGGTTCAAACCAAGTGTGAAAACAAACTGAGCGGTTCATGTGAAAGTGCATATTGAAGCATCACTTCTTTGGGAGAGCAGTCACAACACATCTGTTCAAGATGACAGAAGTGTTTTGTTTTTGTTTTGTTTTTTTAACTTAAGAGTCAGGTAGTTGATCAGAGGTCGATAAGCCTATTGGTATCCCAAAGGGAGTTAAGGATCATGTTTTCCCTATTGGTAAGTACCCGGGTGAGCGATTGTGCTTTTACCGGAGGCTGACCATTCCTGTTCTCCAGGGACATGTTGTGTTGGCAGGTATTCTAAGGCCGGGTTCAATACTGTGGCCTGTTTGTGCCAGTAAAAGAGAGCAGTAAAAGCCTCATCTGTATTGTAAACATGGTCATTGTGCAGAGTAAGGTGAATTAATTTAATTAATTTCTTATTTATTTGTATAGAACTTTAAGCAATTGTAATTGCCACAAAGTCAATTACTAAAACTGTGTCCTAAAGCCAGGCAGAACAAGCACAATGTGATGGGCAGATGTAAAAACAAATCCTGGGAAGTAACAGGGTTTAATAAAGAAAACAATCCTCCTTAAGGCTAAAAAGAAAATACATTAGTTTTATAGTTTATTATATCATGTCTTTGGCAGCTCTATCATGGCTGGGCAGTCTACTATATATTGCAGTTGCAAATTCAACTGGCCCTGGACATGGTGATAAATAAATGTTTTGTTAACAGCATACTCTTTTCAAAAGGCTTTTTGTTTTACCAATAGCTGAGTGGAGGTCCGTAAGAAATCACAACGCATTGCTGACTAAAATTCAGTTACAGTTGCATGTGAAATCCACTAAGAAGCTAGTACCTCTGGCCAAGTGGTAACTGACTGCATGGGGGAATTTAAAAAATGGCAACTAACCACCAGGATTATTGACTCTTGATGACTTGCTGAGAAGAAATTGCTATTATACATTGAATGCATTTGGGGGCAGCCACATTGTGATACTTTCTAATACCTTCCCTACTGAGAGAACTGCTTTAATGTGTTTAATCCACTAAGAGGCATATGCTTCTGATTATGTGACTGGCTTCTTGCCAAGTGGGTGATGTCTACTGCTGGGCAAATGTCGCCAAAGTGTTGAGCCTACCATTCGCTACTGGGTTGTGTCTAGAAGAGATACCTCTCACGTCAATCTCACAAGATTCTTACACTGCATTAAAGGAATAGTTCACCTAAAAATGAAAATGTGCTGATAATTTACTCACCCTCAGGCCATTCAAGATGTATCTGAGTTTCTTTCTTCATCAAAACAGAATTTAAGACTTTTAGGATTTCATTTCAGGCCTCCTAAGTACAAATAGCGATAGATGCTACACTAAGTGTAAATAGCAACATCTTCTTTGCAGTATGTGCACCCCTAATTAAATACTTACACGGCATCACTGCAGTGTGTTTATTGTGTGTTTATAGTCCCACAGACACCAACCCCATACCCCTAAACCTAACCTTAAACCTAACCTTCCCTTACAAATATTAACCATGGTTTTACTACAGTAACCATAGTATCACCATGGTATTTCATAGTGTAGGGCTTTACTGGTTGTTTAGATCAGTGTTACTATCAGAAATAATTAATAATTATTTCTTTATTTATTAATTAATATTTAAATTAAAAAATAGAATCTAACTCATTAAAACCTCATATGGGGCTCCAGTAAATGTAGTGTGCTACGTTTAGGAGCGGGTTTGGTTATTAGCAAAAATTAATCATTATCAAAGATAATGATTAATTATTAAAATCAATAGAACATTGATTTGAATCAATGATAGCTTTTATTAATCCTTTAAATCAACAATTATCAAACATAATCGTTAATTATTAACATCGATGAAACATTGATTAAAATTAACACTAGCTTATTGATCCTTCAGATTCAACATTCATCAAAGATAATTATCAATTATCAAAAATCAATAAAATATTAATAAGGATTAATATCACCGGGGCACCACCCTGGAATCAGGGACTAATAACCAGATAGTATAACAGTCTCAATATTAGATTGTTCTCTTAGGAAAATCGACATCCAAAGAATATCGATTTGTGGAGAAAATAAACAATGCTTGAATCTGAGCACTGACATCCCGTCAGCATTTAACACAGGTGTATGCAAACAAACCAAAACACTTCTTTTTTAAATATAACGAAGTTTATTTATGCAGTAATATCAATTAATAATCAATACAATGCAGTCAATAAACTTCCGACTTACAACTACAAACTAAACAGTGATATGATTAGATATGGTAACCAAAATAATCCTATAACACATGAGGAAGGTGTGTGTGAGAGAGATTTTGTGTGTGTGTGTGTGTGTGTGTGTGTGTGTGTGTGTAAGGAGGGACACACACAAAATGGCGGACGTGACTCTCGTGGAGAGTGTCACGCGAGATTTCCGGCCAGAGAATATGGCCGCGAATGTGGTGGAGAGAAACCGGTCAATGGCGTCTGCCAGTTTACCATGTGTATCCGCTTGTACGATAGCTTAGGGACAAAGCTGAGCTTTATCACAAAGTTATCTACTAGCCAAAAATGTGTGCGAGAATGTTTGTGAGGGGTCACGTGTGTGTGTGGTTAGTACGAGAGAGAGAGAGAATTAAGTGATGGCCCCAAAGCTGGATTCGTGATCGTGGGAGAGAAAGCAGCTGTTAGTTTATCATTTAGAGATGCGGTGGACGGCTCGTAAACCGTCCCGCGGTCTTTGATTCTTTAATGGATGAACTCAGTTTGCCGGTCTCACCTGCGATGGAAGAAATGCACAACAGTCCAATGTAGCTTGACTACAATACAGCAAATCTCATTCGTGATAATTAATACCCTGAGTATTAGCCTCAATGAGCGGACACAGCGGTCCGTAAACTGTACAAGCAATAACCTTGATACACAAGAATAACACACTATAATATTCTATCTCTGCCCAGACATAAACCTCTTACTTGAATCGTATGAGGACGCAGAATGTGTTTTCATTCGTCCTTTAACTCCGTCTCGGTTCCTCGAGGCTCGGGTGATGACGGGAGGCCGTTTCCTCGCTCTCTCGGTGGGCGGTACAGCTGCTGATTCTCGGCAGGCTGGCGGAGAAATCAGCGATGTCAACTTGATTGAAGATGGAAGAGAAATCTTTTATCTCTTCACTTCTGCAGGCAAACAGATGAAGATGCAGATTGCTCAGTTCTCTCCTTCGGATCCGTTAGAGTGTTCGGTGGAACACAGAGTAATCTCAACTCATCCAGCGAGATGGAGATTGTATGGCCACAGTTTCAAGTCATACGTTACTTCCTAGTGCCACACCTGAGAGCAGCGATGAGCTGCTTCTACGTACGGTAGAAAGTTGCTGGAAGTAAATCTCGGAAGCATTTCAGAGGTATTTCTACTCCTGATTATGTCATGGTTGAGAGACGTTCTGTTGTTTGCCTAATCCAATAGGAGTTGAGAGTTCGATCCTTTAGTGAGCAAGGCTTCATGGGATTTGTAGTCTGTTTTGGACTCCCTTTGTTTGATTTTGGCGTGTTTTTTTCAGTAAGATTTATGAATTTTATGTGGGGGCCTGAGTTAGGTTTTATGACTGTGTTAGGCCTGCCTTTGTCTTCTATCTGACTACATGAGGCCCAACAAGATGGAGGGAAATTTTAAACAAAGAAAAGAGAGAAGCCCTCATTGACTTCTTTGAACTTTTTCATTTAGAATATTGTGTTAGAAGTGAACTAAATATTTCTGTGGTTCTATGGGCAGGGTGTCAAGCAGAATTAACCCCATTTCTCACTTTTATACATTGGGCAGGAGGAATAGCTGCCACAAGCCACTGGTTTGCTGAAGACAAGCTTTGGAGTTTTTACATAATTAGCCTAAGAGGAGACATTATTTGGATACAGAACAATTCACATTGGTTAGGAGCAAAGTACAACCACTAACTAGAAAGCAAATAAATGCTGTTTTGAAATATCTCAGACAGACTAACAAAATACCCTAAAAAACTGTGACAAGTCCTCAACACAGCAAAAGCCCAGGGGAAGTCAGGGGTCAGATAATTTTAGTGATCCTCGTCTGACCAGTCTGGTAAAGACTAGTTAAGAACAGACACAAGCTGGGGTTAGAGATGTACGTTAAAAACATAACATGCACTGTAATAATAATTTAAAGTAACAATGACATCAACACGAGTAGAGCTGATGTGTTCAGAATACAAATATGTAAAGATATCATAAGGGAATTTTCCAAAAAATGGAAAAAAAAGAATAAAGAGTTTAAACACAAAATGGGAACATCTGATGTGGCTATGTGTAGAGAAATGGAGGCATTAATAAAAAAAAAACACAAAGCCAAAGATAAGGGCAGGAAAAGGGAAGAAAAAAGGGAAAAAGAACAAGAAATACTGAATTTATTTAAAAATCAAGGGATAAAATTACTAACAATTGACAGGCAAAAAGACTATTGGATGATAAAGCTGAAAAAACAGAGCCCAAACAGTGTGCACCACCTTTTGACCAATCTGGGAAGCAGATGCCTGTCATATTGGGAACAGTAGAAGTGAGAGGGAACATAGAAATAGAGGATGATGTAAAGGAAAGAGATGACGAAGAAAGGGAAAGTGTAATGACAAGAGAGAGGGAACAGCCAAGAGCAGAAAGCATAAGTGGAAGGGACAGTGAGATGATAAATAATAGAGAAACCAAAAAGGGAAAAAGACAATATATGAGAAAAGATGATATGGAAAATATGAATGCCTATCAGAATATGACAACAACACTAGAAGGGATGAGAGAGACACAAGAAGATCAGGATGTGTCACAAATACTAGAAGAGCTGAGAAATAAACAAGAAAAAGAGTGGGAGGAAAGGTCAAGGGCAAGATTTACACCTAAAAGTGACCTAACAGAAGTGATGAAGACATTAGATCAAGAGATAATGGAGACTGGGGAACAAATATCAAGAGAGGAGCAAGCAATGAGAAGAGACCTGGCAAGACTGGAATCTAGAGAAAGACACAGATGCTCAACTCCAAGAACATGCTCAAACAGCCCTAAGAGAGACTATAAACATGTTTCAGGCAACCTACTCTTTGAGGATGTGCCAAAGGAAGAACCATACTGGAAAACAAGTGGAGGGGGCAGATTGAGAAGATCCACAAGCAGCATGCATCTATCCAGTGACTACCCAAGCAATATGCATATACTTAGTGAATGTAGCTCTCTGGTTTACTTGTCGTCGACTCTTTTACTGATGGTTCACGGATTCCTTTTTATTTTCACAGATTACTTGAGCAACCTTGAATCACTTTCAGTAATCTTGAATCACCGTGAATAGCTTCGAATAATTTTGAATCACCGTAAGAGCTGTATGAAAACAGAAACATACAATAAAGAATTAAATAAAACAATGTATACAAATTAATATGTAAACAAAAATAAACCATTTACATTAAACACAGTTTCACCATTTTATAACAAAGTATTACTACACAAGGTGGTGACAGAGACCGTGCCATGTAACCAATGCAATGAGTCAGCACAATGTATGTACGAACTTTTCTAATTTACAAACAGGTAAATTCACTCAATATAACACACACCTTGTTCTCCACTGCAAACCAGGACTAAAAACTGAATATACTTATGAAGAATCCGTGTTTGATTAGTGAAAACTTTCGAAACATTTACAGAGTGCATTTAGAGTGTCCTACTCCTTCACTCCCATAACATGCACTGACTTAACATGCTCTGTAAAGACTGACACAAGATGTAACGTGCCTTTCAAAATAAAAGTCCTCAAACTCCAATCTCAATAGACATAAATGAAATAAGTCTGATTACTCAAATGCAAAAAAAAAATATAGACTGTAAAAAGTGAAATATAAACAATATATATGTACATTCCATTAAAATGTATTAATGGTCATTTACAGTAAGTGCCCAAGCAACACATACCCACTCAGTGAAGACCCAATGCAATGTCCAATTTTGATCAAGGGAACACAATGGCAGTATGTGCCATGGGCCAATCAAGACCTTGATGGATTGATAGCCCACCTTCCAGACATCCATGAGGGGGCTGGCAAATGGATCAGAATGGCGGAAGAAGAAACAGTGGGTAAGTTGCTGGCAATTGGGGATATCAAAGCACTACTAGCTAAATACCTGGGGAGATCCAAGATGAATGAGATCTGTAGAAAAGTGTATCAAAGAGGAGCAATTGACAATCCAAGAATGGATGGGGTCGCATTTGACAGACATCACATTGATGTATGGGCAGCATTGAGAAATGAATACCCAACACGAATGGACCTGTAATCCCTGAGAGGAGAACCAACAGGTGAAACAGAAAATCCTACCACCTACATTCAGAGACATCTGAGAAGATGGAAACAAGAGCTGGAAAGAAACTCAGAAGGAGATCCAGTGATGACAACATTATTCAGTAGAGCCATAGTAGATGCCATGCCACCCCCAGTAAAGGCCAAGCTGGAAGATGTAGTTGGACTGAACTCCAAGACACATAGGGAGTTATGTGAACATGTGACTCATGCTGTGGAACAATACAGGAAGAATGAGCTAAAACTTAAAAAAATCAAGAGAGAGAACTGCAGAGAAAGCTGACATAACTACAACTTGAAGAACTAACTGGCATGAAGAAGAAGATTCAAGCTGCAGTAAAAGAAAAAGAAGAAGAACAATCAGCATTAATAGCTCCTGTGAACATCTGTACCCGCTGCCCAGACCACACTAGTAGCACCGGCACCTGTTGTCCAGAATGCAATGACAACAGCTGGAAATGTGTCACAGCCACCAGCACCAATTGTGATCTACCAAAAACCAGAACAACTAAACAAGAGAAACTGGAACAGACAACAACAAGGAGGAAGAGGAAGACAGAACAGTGGCCAACAGAGAATTAATGGCCCACCAGGAATATGCTGGGGATGCAATCAGCCCGGACACAACAGTAGAGACTGCCCCACCAATCCATGGCAAAATGACCAATCACCAAGTCCAAGTAATAATCCATGGCAGCAAGAATACCAAGCACATATTGCCAGTTGCTAAGGCAGACAAATCAAAATGGCACTTAGTACATGACTTGAGAGCATTTAATGAGGTAGTGGAAGACTGGCCTGCAGAAGTTCAAAATCCACATACGCTGTTGACTAATGTTCCTCCTGCTGCCAATTATTTTAATGTCATTGACCTGTGCTCTGCTTTTTTCAGCATCCCTTTAGCAGAGGAAAACAGACACCTTTTTTCATTCACCTATCAAGGTAAACAGTATACATACACCAGAATGCCCCAGGGATTCAAACATTCACCACATGTGTTCAATCAAGTTATGAAAACTGATTTGGAAGATCTTAGATTGGATAGCACATTGATACAGTATGTAGATGATCTGCTGATTTGCTCAACAACAGTAGAACAATGTCTCCAAGATTAGATCAAAGTGCTCACTAAATTGGCTGAAGGAGGCCACAAGGTCTCTAAAGATAAATTCCAATACTGCCTACCACAGGTAGAATATTTAGGACGAATCATTGCACATAAAACCAAGGCTATATAACCAAGCCAATTGGAGGGCATAAGTAAAGCACCTCAACCACAAACAGTGGGAAAATTATGACCTTTTTAGGTATGACAGGTTTTAGTGCTGACTGGATAGAAGATTATGCTATCAAAACGGCCCCCTTGAGGGCACTGATGAAACAGACAGGGCATCAGAATCTCCGAGCTCAACTAACATAGAATACTGATGCATTGATAGCTTTTGAATCATTAAAAAAATAGCTTAAGACAGCTCCAGCTCTAGCAACCCCAGACTATGCCAAACCATTTCATTTGTATGTAGCAGATAGAACAGATGGATATGCATCAGCAGTCTTAATGCAGGAAACTTGTAGTGGAAGAAAAAAGCAACCAATTGCTTATTATAGCACCAAATTGGACAATGTAGCACAGGGCTACACGCCATGCTATCAAGGACTGGCAGCAGTATATTTAGCTTATGACAAAGCTTCCACTGTGACAATGGGCTACCCAGTAATAATTTACACTCATCACAGAGTAACATAACTATTAGAACAAGGTAGATTTGTTTTAACCCAAGCCAGGTGTTTGACATGTTCAACACTGCTAACTTATCCAGATATCACCATAAAATGATGCACAACATTAAACCCAGCCAATTTCATTCCTATAGAAGGGGAGGGAACACCTCAAGAATGTGTAATAGACTCCCTAGCTTTTACTCATATAAGGCCAGATCTAGAGTCTACACCATTCATTGATGCAGAGGCAGATTATTTTGTAGATGGGTCATGTTATAGAGACCATCTGGGAAACCATGCTGTGTATGCTATTGTCAAGAGAGAAGACAAAAATGTTGTCCCAATTATGTTACAGCATTGTGAGCAACCATGCTCAGCATAATTGGCTGAATTAAAAGCACTGACTGAAGCTTGTCTATTGGCTAAAAATCAAACTGTTAATATTTATACAGATTCTGCATATGTACATGGAGTGTGCCATCTGTTTGGAGCAGTTTGGAAGCAAGGGGGGTTCAAAAAGTGTGATGGGACACCAATTCAGCACGTTGACCAAATAATCAAGCTAATTTCAGCCATGATGCATCAAAAGAGATTGGCTATCATCAAATGTCAAGCACACAAATAAAGGCAATGATTTTGTCATTCAAGGTAATAATGCTGCAGACTTACATAGGGCCTCAGGATGCCAATTAGCAGTAATGGCACCTTCAATTTTGATTCAACCTCAACCCCAATTGGATGATATAGCACATATGCAGCAACAAGCTGGCATTTATGAACATCGGGTATAGCAACAAAGAGGTGCAAGCAGGGATGTAAATGGTATATGGTGCTCACATGAAGGTCACATGATTGCTCCAGCAGCACTCCTTACTATTTTAATCTCAGATGCACATGGTTTTGAACATTGTGCAAGGGGGTAAGTGATTAAGAAAATAAAACAACAGGGATATTGGTCCCCATATTTACAGGCAATGGTAGATGGATTTTTGGCTGATTATGAAATTTGTGCCCAACATAATGTCAGAAAGGGTACATCTGCACCAATAGGTCACATACCATTTGCAGAAGGACCATTTAAACATCTGGTAATAGATTATGTGGACATGATAAAATCAGTAAGAGGAAAAAGATACATGCTGGTGATAATAGACAGATTCAGTAGATGGGTAGAAGCAGTGCCATCAGCAGACCAGGGAGCTCAAACTTTGATTACATTTTTGACCAGAGAAGTAATTCCAAGATTTGGCATACCATCTCAGATCAGTTCTGATAATGGCTCAGCATTTGTTCAAAGAAGAGTGAAAACTGTGTTACAACAACTGAGAATAAAACAAAGACTAGGGTGTGTCTATCATCCACAATCACAGGGAATGGTAGAAAGAGTGAATGGAACTCTCAAAGCTAAGCTTAATCAAATTTGTGCTGACACTAAACTCAATTGGGTTGATGCCCTACCTCTTGCATTGATGAGTTACCGCATGCAGACCAATAGAATCACTAATCTAATACCACATTAAATGTTAACAGGCAGACCCATGCCAGTACCATATTTGAGAGGTCCTTATGAAGGCCCACCTCTGGAAAAGTTGCAGATGGAATTATGGGCTTACATGAAACAATTAACTACTATACATGAAGCCATTTATTCACAGGAACAGAGAAGGGGACCCAGGGAAGAAGAACAAGTGCCCTGTCCCATAGGTCCTTGAGACCAAGTGTACCTGAGAGATTTTAGAAAGAAATGGAATGAACCCAGAAGGGAAGGACCTTATACTGTAGTAAGGGCAACCCCAAAAGCAGTACAGGTGGAAGGTAGCACAACGTGATATCATTTAAATCACTGCACTAGAGTGCCTAGATTGAGACCAAGGATGCGAGAAGATCAAATAGATAGTGCAGAAGATGATCAGGAAGATTTAAATGTGGATTCCCCTGAAGATGAAAGAGAACTTGAAGCCCATGACCAAGAAAGGGCAGAGCAGGAAGGAGAGTGTAGTAACACTGTTGCACCTCATTTTAGGGCAGCTGAGCATGCAGAAGCAAGAGATGAAGTACAGCTGCAGGAGGATGTACCGCAGCCAATGGAGACAGGACAGGAAGGTGAGAGAGGATCTGACATTGATACTGATGCTGGTACATCTGGTGCAGCAGTTGCCCCAGGCCCAGGGCCTAGAGACCATTCCTCAGACCCAGGGCAGGAAGACTTTCCCATGCTTGACAGATGTTCCCCACAGTTGACTTCTCAGTCTTTGAGTGGTTTCCCAAGTCTCCATAATGTCACTGATCCGACACAAGGTACTCAAGTAAATAAATCCATTAAAAAGAGGTTTGTAGAATTTCCACTGGGAACCTTTTATGATGTCTACAATGATACAGACTATGAAGTTGACCCATTATTGGAAAAGGAAAGATTGCTAGAAAATGCACATCATAATGATTGGTTCAAGTGGGCAGAGTATACAGTGAAGCAATCAGGAATGTCTAATTGCTTGTTATGTTCACCATTACCCCTTAAAAAGCTTACAGCTTACAGTGTGCCCAACACTATTCACAAAATTGTTCACAATTTTGTGCTACAAGAGCAATACCCTTTTGCCCAGCTGAGTTTCTGGCATGTCTAGGACATCCAAAATATAAAACATATTACACTGAAGAACATTGTGGAGCTGATTGAAAATGCTTAGATGTTAGAATAGATGCAAGAAAAAGAGTCCATTAACATATGTCATAAACCCCAGGCTTGAATATGAGTGTTTTAATAAATCCATTGGAGGGGTTAATATGGGAAGATTTCGAGGCAACTGCGCAATAATTTGGCATCTGGATGAAGAAACATATAATCAGACAGGAGTTTATCTATTTAATAAAACAGTATTTGCAGCAGCCACAATAAAGGACAATTTTACATTTGTAGAAGCCCCAAACTATGTGAATACATCTGAGGAAGAATGCCTTTCACTTTGTAACAATCGAACTTTGACTCCCCCTTTGATGGGATTATATGAGGAACAAACAGCAGCCACAGCAGACTACTTTTGGATTTGTGGAGGAAAACGATTGTGAAATGATATTACCCAAAGAGTGGAGAGGAATATGTACCAGAGTAAGATTAGTGCAAGAAATAACAATATTAGACTGGAACCCAAAAGAATATGAAAACCTGGAGGAACATAGAGAAACTGTACAGAAAACACATAGAGTGAAAAGAGCATACCAGCCAGACCCTAATGTATACATTGATGCGATTGGTCAACCAAGAGGAATACCACAGGGATTTAAAGCTAGGGATTAAATAAAATCAGGCTTTGAGTCTATACTCGTATGGATAACACCCAATAAGTATACAGAATGGATTAATTACATTTACTACAATCAGCAAAGATTCATTAATTACACTATTGAAGCATTGATGGCCTTAGGAGAACAGCTAGGACCTACAAGTAAGATGGCGTGGCAAAATAGACAGGCATTAACTTGGTTATTGGCATAAAAAGGAGGGGTTTGTGTAATGTTTGGAGCTGACTGTTGCACTTATATCCCAAATAATACAGCTACTGATGGATCCTTTACTGAAGCAATGAAGACGCTGAAAGGTCTAAGGGAAGAGGTGACTGTGAATGCAGGAAGAGACCACCATATTGGAAACTGGTTTGACAAAATATTTGGAGCCTGGGGAGAATGGCTTGCTAAAGTAGGAATAATATTAGCTGTAGCTGTTGTTATTTTTGTGTTGTTTTGTTGTGTTGTACCTCTCCTCAGATCAATGCTGGCCAATGCTGCAGCCAAACAGATGATCAATGTGTCTGTAAAACCATCTGGAATTGACATTGGGGCCACTGTATACCTCATAGGCCCTGAACTGGATGAACTGGATGAAATAATATAGAACCTTGGTATACAAAGAGTGGTAGGGAAGGGGAGCCTTTTTATTTTTGACTCTTTATTTGAATTTTTTTTTTATTGTTTTTGGATAGCAAGGGAGTCAGCATACTTATTGTGTTTTCTTTTATACAAAATTAGGTAGTACTCTAGATTGGGTAGATTAGGCAGGAAGATAGAGGGTATTATGTTTATTATTTTGGCATATGCACCTTCCTGAAGTCATTTATCTCTTTTAGAGTAAAAATATATGCTGTTTGTTGTTTAATCAAGTCATGTGAATGAAAGGGGACGATGAAGGTCTGAAGCAGGTCATTATCCGTGTTACGAGGTAATGTGACCAGAATTAAAAGGGAACGATAAGAAGGTTTATTTTGATTATTAGTATTTTTTGAATATTT
This sequence comes from Myxocyprinus asiaticus, assembly GCF_019703515.2. NCBI lineage: Eukaryota > Metazoa > Chordata > Actinopteri > Cypriniformes > Catostomidae > Myxocyprinus > Myxocyprinus asiaticus. The sequence continues at coordinate 10,128,693 of NC_059360.1, read as the reverse complement.
TAAAAGTATAATTTATTGTTTGAATAATTTCTGAAGGTACCATTAACCAAGTAAATTGCTGTTGAATTAAATATAGTATGCATGTTTAAACTTTGAAAAACACTGGAAATACCACTGGAGGACCAGAGGATATCACAAAATGAAGAAAGGATCGACATGCACCTCAGTGCTTAGCAGCAAGAGCAAGACTCTACTGGTGGTTTAAAAACCCGCTGTCTGCTCCAACACCATCAGATAGCTCTCCAGGCTACCGGGAATGTCTGTGAGTTCCTCTGGCAATGTGGGACATATCAATATGCTGAGTAATCTACTGAGATTGTTTAATCACTGAAGTATGTTAACCTACTGAAATAAGTCTAATCACTGATGTACTCTACGTAACCATGAGCATGGGCAAGGCTAAAATTGCATGCACATGCTTTTATACAAGAACTTGGTTTGTTTCTGATTTGTGTTGCCCCCAAGAAAGATCTAGTTATGGAGATGAGATCTTTTACTTCCTCCTAGCTTAAAACAGGGGGAGATGTTTGGTCTTATTTCTCCTCCAGTGTGCGGCTCCATAAGAGAAGTAATTGTTAGAAGAATGTGTGACCTACATTGGTCACTTGGCAGGAATGAAGGAGACTGGCTTGTGAGGTTGCTCTCTGGGTAAGAGCAATAGAGGTGTTTTTATATCAAACAAAAAAAGGTACCTGTATAGAAGAGCCTGGGCATTATGTAATCCAGGAAAGAGAATATGAGGCTATGAGTCCTAAGTGCTTATGCTGTGAGAAACACACGGTGCACTCAGCTGTAACAAACACAATGGTGTAAGGCAGAGAGAGTGCATTCCTAAGGCACTGAAGGGCACAGCCAATAGTCAGGGTTACAGTATTATTCTTAAACTGTTCTATTCTATTTACTTAAAATGTATACTTTCATAATAAATGAATTTAAAAGGTTATTTAAAAGAAAAAAATAGATTGATGGCCAGAATTCCACCATTAAAAAGAAGCCAGAGGGTCTGTGAAATAATGGTGGCAGACAGAAAAAGGTGGAAACGCATGCCCATTGGCTAAGATAACAAGAGAGTAGGGGTGTGACAATACACTTAGCTCACGAGATGAGACGATACACGATACTGGGTTCACAAGAATGAGACGATATTTTAACACTATATACACTACCGGTCAAAAGTTTTGAAACACTTACTCATTCTTTATTATAATAATTTTTTCTTCACATTTTAGAATAATAGTAAAGTCATTAAAACTATGGAATAACATAAATGGAACTATGGGAATTATGTTGTGACTAAACAAAATTCAAAATAAATCTAAACTATGTTATATTTTAGCATCTTCAGAGTAGTCACCCTTTGCCTAGAATTTGCAGACATAAATTTAAGTTTTGTAATGAAATAAATTAATATGGTGGCACAATTATATTTTTGTCTACAAAACTAATTTCAAACATTTAAGCATATGCATTCAGATCAAAAGATTTAAGATCATGAGAAACATTTTAGGCAAGTGTTTCAAAACTTTTGTCCGGTAGTGTATATGACTGGAAATATAATCTTTTATTCGACTGAAAGTCACAAAATGCAAAACAATGCAGGTGCATTTTGAAATGTTTTAACTAATCATCTTGTAATAAATGTCACTTCAGTTCTACTTTCTGAGTATGAATTATCATATGCAGTAAAAGACAGAACAATATGCAAGCACTGTAAAAGATTTTGCCACAAACTCAACTGACTGGCTTCTCTCCTGTATGATTTCACATGAGTCTCTTCAGACCTGGTTAATTTTAGTTGAGAGCTGCGGTGGTTCTGTAGGTGTCTTTGCATAGTGCTTGTGTTAGCTGCGGTGTACTGCACTATTTTCTTACAGTGCTTATATATTGCCTGTGTCTCGTTTGGAAGGCTGCGTCCTCCGGAGGTCGCATTTTTTGGCCGCATACATCACCGAGGCTGTCTCATTTAATTTTTTAATTTTTTATTGGGAATGCAAAAAAGGTTAACAATTGTATAAATGTAAGTGCATATACATAATAGGCATTGACAATAGATAAAAAATAATAAAAATAAAAATAAAAAATGAAACGAGACATACCTCGATGACGTATGCGGCCAATAAATGCGACCTCCAGAGGACGCAGCCTTCCAAACGAGACACAGCCTTTGTTCGTGTCTTGTCTGTCACTCTTTCGCCATTTATTGTTTCCACCGGGTACCTAAAATGCTGCCACACAAACAATTTAAAAGTGGTGGGGGCATCTTCTATGCTAATTTCACCCTCACACTCTGTCATGCTGATATCGTGAGACAGCTTTTCACCTCAACGAGAAATAGCGTCACGTTTTAATATTGCGAGATCTCGTGGCACGAGATCTCGTCACACCCCTACAAGAGAGGTGTGCTTATGAGGTAATTCATGATAACAGAAGTGTATAAAGATGAGAGTTTGGAATGAGAGAGTCAGATGAACAGCTGGCATCACAGGTTTTGTTGTCTTGCTCAATAAATCCTAACCTTTGACATATGGAACTCCTGACTTCGAGAGTTTTCTTGCATAGAGGGAAAAGAGACTTCAATATTCCATGACAGAAGTCGAAGAAATGTGCTTTCATGTCTGGTTTCTTTCGCAGTATGTGCTGTAGTGATGTTAATCTCTACTTAGCTTACTCTCTATTGTTTGGGAGTTGGCTTCGGGGGAAGCGGAATGGAAATGGTGCTACCCAATGCTTTTCCTCATTAATGTGTAACCTCTCTATTCATGATGTCGAGAAAGGTTTTATCTTCCATGGCAGTTTTATCATCATCTGAAGTTCTGAAGAAAACATTGTCTTCCAAACCACTTGTATAGTTTTCACAAGACTATGCACATTTGTGAATACATGGTGGAGAAGGTAGGTAATGCAAAAGAGGTGATTCACCTAGCTCCTTGACATTGATACCTTTTGTACATGGGGAGAAGTATGAAGTTCATCCATTTGGAAGTATGTTAGTTTTGTAAGCGTTTACACTGGACTGCCGATGAGTTCCATCAAGGCAAACTTCTCCTACAGTCACCCAGCCTAAATCTAATCATTGTGCATAAGGTGTGTTGTGTGGTCCATTGTGTTGTTCACACACTTTGTGCACACTAAGAACATCTCGTCCCAGGAGCAGGAGGATGGGAGCGCTATGATCTAAAGGCTGGATTTTATCTGCCACAGTTTTGAGGTGAGGGAAATGCAGTGCTATTTCTGACGTAAAAATTTCCACTTTGTCATCTGGTATTGTGTTACGCTCTATCAGAGTTGGAAGTGCAACTGTTGTTTCCCCATCAAGTGTTTCAACTTTGAAGCCATTCACTTTTCTCCACACCGTCTCCACTATGCCTAAGCATGTCCGTAGCATGTAGGGAGATGAACTGCCATCAATTTTGAACAGACCAAACAATTGTGACTTTACCAATGATCTATTACTCTGTTCATCCAAAACAGCATAAATGTGTTTGGCCTTGTCACACTGGTTGGAAGGATAGACATTTACAAGGCAAATCTTTGAACATGATTTGGGCTGATTTGCTTCACCACAGATCTCAGTACACTTATTGGTGACTTCAAGAGCACTCTCCATAGTTCCTTCTTTGTTTTGCTCTGCTGCCGTTGCAGTCACTCTGATCACTCGGAGCAGGACCAGGATGTGTGGCCGCAATATATCCATCACTGTCACATTCCTTGCATTTAATAGGTGCTTTGCAGTCCTTTGCAACATGCTTGGTGGAAGCACAACATCTAAAACAGATGGACCTTTCTGTTATATATACTTTCCAATCATCAAGATGTTTGCTCCTGAATGCACGACACTTGTGTAGGGGATGTGACTTTCTGTGAATGTTGCAGAATTTGTCAGGATCAATGTCCTTATCTGAGTTACTGCGCTGAGCTGCTGGTCTTGCAGCTGCTACTTCAGCTTTCTTCACAAAGACAGAAGTTTTGTTATTGAGCCTGACTGCTCTGTCAAGTTTCATATTGTTTGAGCAGCTAGTTGAAGCAAATGCGGAACTTGGATCATTTCTGGTTCTTGCTTGTCTGCAAACAAACTCAACGAAGAAGCTGAATGGGGTAAAGCATACATTGTAGTCCTCTTTGTACCAAGAACCTTGTGTAATCCACTTGTCCTGGAGACCATACGGGAGTTTTTCTACAATGGGGTTAACTCCCCGTGCTGTGTCAAGATAAGCGAGTCCAGGTAAAAGACCATTCTCTTTTGCAAACTCCAGCTCCAGCAGCAGATCTTCTAAGTCTCTGAGACGATGAGTGTCTTTGTTTGCGATGTGTGGGAAATCCTCAAGTCACTTTAACATAGCCTGTACGATGACTTTGGGACATCCGTAGCAATCCTCCAGGTGATGCCATATCATTCGGAAGGATTATTGACATGAACTGAATTAATTTGTTTTGCATGATTTGCTGATTCAGGACCCAGCCATCTGATGAGAAGATCAATCTCCTCTCTAAAGGTAGATTCGTGCTTCATCTGTGCTGACTTGTTTTGATGGCTTACTACATCAGCTCTGTAAAGCACTTCGACTTTAACATCTTAAGGAAGAGACTGAAGGTGATTTTGAATTGTGCATCTCTGACTCATGGGAACTGTCTATGTGTATGACTCCCCCTTGGCTGCAGGAGGGTAATATTGAATTGAACCTTTAGCAATGCTTCGAATTATATAACTTGAATCTCCGCATGCATATTGGGATTTAGGAATTTACTGGCGAGTATTTTGTACCTGAGAGTGTTTCTGCACGTACTCTCTGGTGCGTTCAGCTCTGTCTGACCTGCATGATTCCTTTTCTAAATTAACACTCAATCCATCTTCCAAATTAGCTGCAGCTTCAAAAACCTTGGCTTCTGTGGATGCTGCCACAGCCTCCTTCTGTAGTTGTAACAAAATACAAGTCAGCTTCAACTTCTACTTTTCTACGTGCTGTTTCAGCTAAAGTTTTCTGTTGCTGCTCTTCTATTTGAGCTTTTTCTCTTAACATAACAGCTTCCCTCTCAGCATAAGAAGCTTTCACTTTGCATGCTGCTGCTTTAGCTCTTGCAATGGTTGCAGCTGCACTAGCTGAAGACCTGCTCGATTGGCATGATTTGCTCGACTGCGATTTTGTCTCTAGTGCTTGGTTAACTTCTTCTGTTTGTTTCTCCATGTTGATTTACATGATGTTTTGTTTTTCTTCACCTGCTGAGTATACAACCTTTTACTATTCTGTCCTGGCAGTTGTGTTCATTACAAAGCTCTGACAGATAGAGTGAAGCTTCGTGACACGTCTTTCATTGTATTGATGTGATGCATACTTTAATGCACTCCACTTCACTACACATTTTCTGTAAACTGAAAGAAACATAAAAAAGATACAAATTACAGCATAATTCACAAACCACTTCGATATTTTCACATTCACATGCATTCATTTACACATTTGAATAACTGAACAAACAACCCGTCATTAATTACTTTAAATTCCTCGATTTGCATTGAACTATATGCATTTGCATACAGAGAGGATTACTTAACCTTCTCAGAAATGCTACACATTAGCTTGTCCAAACTTTCATAACATACCATCGATCGATTAACATTTCACTAAATGTTCAACTTTCAAGTAAACTTGTACATAAGAGCGCTACACTTGTTTAAACACAACAATTATAACTTACGGTCGTATCTACTCCAAGGATTGGACCATTGAAAACGACAATGCGCACCAGAACACAGATACAGAGCCTTTTACTACAGACTTCCTGTTTCAGTTCTATAAACAGGTGCAGTAACATTTTTCACCACTAGATGTCACAGTTGAACCAAATAACTCAAATCAAAGGACAGCTCAACAAAAAACGATACAATGAAACACTATTCAGAACAATTACATTTATCTGCTTGTTTCACATGTATATAGGGTATATTAGTGCTGTCAGTCGATTAAAATATTTAATTGCGATAAATCACATGATTTTTCCTTAGTTAATCACAATTTGATAGTGTTGAAATTTGAATCTATACCCAGGTAGCCAGTGCAATTGGGCCAATTGCGGCTGAGTGTTGACTCACTCGGCTGTGTTCTGGCAGCGGCTCTGGCCCAGTAATCGTTGCCAGATTTGGCTAGGCTTTGGATGTGCGGATTTGGCCTGATTTGGGCTGAGACATGGCATATAAAGCCACATTCGGCCCGACTATGGACCATAAGTGCTGGCCTCATATTGGATGAGATATGGACATACAGACCTGGACCAGTTTAGGTTGAGTGCTGGGGCCAGTTTAGGTTGAGTGCTGGGGGTGGACAGATCAGGGACTAGGGCACAGGGTAGGGTAGAGATGCCTTTTCAAGGTGGGTCACCTTTTAACTATGTTGAAAATTGGTCTGACTTTGTCATAAAATAATGTAGCAGTGACCCCTAAATTTCAACGTAATATATTTTAACATAACTCACACACACACACACACACAAACACACACACATAATTAACTAAGCTAAATTACTAAACCGCAAAATGATTTATCTTTTTAACAAATATACTTTGGAAGATCAGTTGTAAAGCCCTTTCCCTGTAAAATTTATGTTATTTATTGTATTTCATTATTATTTTAATTCCTATTTGTTTTTGTTTTTTTGTTTTTTTAGCTTTTTTCCACGTTCTCCTTTTTTCTTCTTAACTTTGGTGATTTCATCATGGAGGTTGTTTGTTTCTTTAATAAATCCATTAAATGTAACTAAATTTGGTAATTAATGATATAATTCATATAATCAAACAAGCTTAAAGTGGTTAAGAGAACTGTGGTTTTGAAGAGAAAAAAAAAACACCATCTCTGCTGTGAGTTTCAAGACATGTGCACTAGCTGCAACATCTAGTGTCGCCACTTGGCAGGCTTTTGGAGCTGCTAGATTAACTGCCAGAACAGCAGAAGAACATCTAGCTTGCTACTGCAGTGAGTATATCTTTGATAATCTAACATATAATATAATTTTAATAAACCATTATACACACGTAATATCGACGTAATGTTTATTTATAGTTATTTATTTTTATTACCTTATGCAGAGGTGGTGGTGTATGTTTTATGATCAACAAATCCTGGTGTGATCAGAGGAATGTACATTCTATCAAGTCTTTCTGCTCTCCTGATCTGGAATTTCTCATGCTTCTGTGTCGACCATTCTGGCTACCGAGGGAATACACAGCGGTCATTATCTCAGCTGTGTACATTCCCCCAAAAGCCGACACAGACCGGGCACTCAAGGAACTGTATGGGATTATAAGTGAGCAGGAAACTGCACACCCCGAGGCCACGTTCATTGTGACTGGGGACTTTAATAAAGCCAGTTTAAAATCAGTCGCACCAAAATACCACCAGCACATTAGTTTCAACACACGAGGGGACCGGGTTTTGGACCATTGCTACTCTCCCTTCCGGGATGGCTACAAATCCCTCCCCCACCCACCATTTGGCAAATCGGATCACTCTTCCATTCTGCTTCTGCCCGCTTACAGGCAGAAACTGAAACAGGAAGCACCCACTCTCAGAACGATCCAGTGCTGGTCAGACCAATCAGACTCTACGCTACAGGACTGTTTTGATCACACGGACTGGGAGATGTTCCGGTCCGCCTCTGATGACGACATCGAGCTTTACGCTGATAGCGTAATGTGTTTCATCAAAAAGTGCGTGGAGGACGTGGTTCCGACCAAAACAATACGGATCCATCCGAACCAGAAACCATGGATAAATAACGATGTTCGCGCGGCACTTAATGTTTAACACCACCAACTCTAGAAGTATGTGGCAGGGAATTAACATCATCAAGGACTTAGGAAATAAAAACTCCGCCATGAACACCGCTGCCTCTCTCCCGGATGAGCTAAATACTTTTTATGCTCGTTTTGAGGGAAATAACACCGCCCTCGCGGAGAGAGCTCTCACGGCCGAAGCTACAGAGGTTAGTTCACTCTCCGTCTCTGTAGCAGATGTAACCTGATCCTTCTGATGGGTGAATATCCACAAAGCAGCGGGTCCAGACGGCATTCCAGCTGGCTGGTGTTTTTACAGACATTTTCAACCTTTCCCTCTCTTTGTCTGTAGTCCCCACATGCTTTAAAACATCCACCTTGTGCCTGTTCCAAAGCAATCAAAAATAACTTGCTTAAATGACTGGCGTCCTGTTGCTCTGACCCCCATCATCAGCAAATGCTTTGAGAGACTAATCAGAGATTACATCTGCTCTATGCTGCCTCTCTCTCTTGACCCATTGCAGTTTGCTTACCGCAACAACTGCTCCACTGATGATGCCATTGCATCTACAATACACACTGCTCTCTCCCACCTGGAAAAAAAGAACACTTATGTGAGAATGCTGTTTGTAGACTACAGCTCAGCATTCAACACCATAGTGCCCTCCAAGCTAGATGAGAAACTCCGGGCTCTGGGCTTAAACAGCTCACTGTGCAGCTGGAACCTGGACTTCCTGTCAAGCAGACGCCAGGTGGTTAGAATAGGCAGCAACATCTCCTCATCACTAACCCTCAACACTGGAGCCCCACAGGGCTGTGTTCTCAGCCCACTACTGTATTCCCTGTACACACATGACTGTGTGGCAACACATAGCTCCAATGCCATCATTAAGTTTGCTGATGACACGACGGTGGTAGGTCTGATCACTGACAATGATGAAGCAGCCTACAGAGAGGAGGTGCACACTCTGACACACTGGTGTCAGGAGCACAACCTCTCCCTCAATGTCAGTAAGACAAAGGAGCTTGTGGTGGACTTCAGAAGAAAGGACAGAGAACACAGTCCCATCACCATCAATGGAGCACCAGTGGAGAGAGTCAGCAGCTCCTGGTTCTCAAGTTCCTGGGTGTCCACATCACTGAGGAACTCACATGGTCCATCCACACTGAAGTCGTTGTGAAGAAGGCTCATCAGCGCCTCTTCTTCCTGAGACGGCTGAGGAAGTTTGGAATGAACCGCCACATCCTCACACGGTTCTACACCTGAACTGTAGAGAGCATCCTGACTGGCTACATCTCTGCCTGGTACAGCAATAGCACCGTCCACAACCGCAAAGTACTGCAAAGGGTGGTGCGAACTGCCAGACACATCATCGGAGGTGAGCTTCCCTCCCTCCAGGAAATATATACAAGGCGGTGTGTGAAAAAAGCTCGGAGGATCATCAGAGACTCCAGCCACCCGAGCAATGGGCTGTTCTCACTGCTACCATCAGGCAGGCGGTATCGCAGCATCAGGACCCGCACCAGCCGTCTCCATGACAGCTTCTTCCCCCAAGCAATCAGACTTTTGAACTCTTGATCTCCCACAATCAAAATACATCAGCACTGCACTTTATTACCCTTACTCTTATATCTCACACCGGACTGTCATAAATTACATTATTATTATATTATATTCTCTCTTAACAACTGACTATCAACCAACAGCCTGAATGTCAATACAGTACAATACTGTACATTCTATATATACTATATATACTTTTTTTTTAATATATTTTTATTTTTTACTTTTATTGAATAATGTGTATCTATATAGTGTGTATTGTATACTGTACAGTGTATGTTATTATTTGTATACTGTTGAGTGTAATTATGTGTATATCAGATGTTTAAATTGTGTTGTGTTAATTTGATGTTATTGTAAATTGGTACTGTCTCATCACTGTCACGACTGCTGTGTTGTTCAGAACTGCACCCAAGAATTTCACACACCATTGCACTTGTGTATATGGCTGTGTGACAATAAAGTGATTTGATTTTATTTGATTTGATTTGATTTTTATTTTGATTTATAAGGAAGCTAAAATTGTGTGTTGGCTGACATAGCACTAGATATACTCTTGAGAATTATGGTAGCCAATTTAAAAGCTTATCGCTTAATGAATTGACAGCCTGTCTGCTAATATTCAAAATGTTTTACACTAAACAGTATACTTTTGTAGTGAACTATATGTAGAGTTTGCTACGATAAAAATGCTGTTCAATAAGACAAGGCCGTGTAGAAAATGTTGTGACAGGACTCGTTTTTTTAAATTACCACCAGCTTATATCAACAAATGTGTAGCATTACAATTTAATAATACATTTTGTATATTGTGTAAAGAATGTAAAAATCAATGTTTTTGTTCAAATTAAAACTCTGAAAGCCGTCCACTGATGGTTTTGGTTTACATGACACACGTCATCCAGCTTGACCGTTACGCTTCTCCAGAGGTAGAGCCGGTTGGTATCTCCTATCTAGACGTATTGGGGGAATTCAGCTATTAAAAATATAACATTCTAATTTAATTCTGCTCAAATGAATGAAATGACTTAAATAAACATTTGTTCATTTTGCTTAATGAGATTCAAAGATCCAAGTCAGTCTGGAGTCTTGATTTAGTGTTTTATATATGTAATTAATTTAGATAACTTTGTTGAAATCGGTTTTCACTTTGATATTAAGGGATTTTTCTGTTAATTATTGTCATAAAAACCACATTTAATATACTTTGATTCTGTGCTGTAAGACATGAAAACTTCTTAGGAAGATTGTAACGTTGCTGGCTGCTGGCAATGATGATGATGACGAAGTGTAGAGAACCCAAGTGCAGTTTATCTACAAATGTGATAACCTATAACCCTAACTACAAACATGAAACATAAAACATAAACACGAACTTGACTATAAGCAAGACTTGACTTGAACCAACATTACATCAACATTCACATTCAATACTTGACAAAGACACAATGGAAAACATGAGGCTTAAATACAAGACATGGGAGAACATAAACCAATGAACAGACAGAACTGATAACAAGCTAATTAAACAATAAACCAATGAAAACAAGACACATGAACATGGAGAGATCACATGACATGAATCAGGAACTAAACTTTTCAAAATAAAAGACATGAATCAACAAAATACACATGACATATCCCCCCCACTAAGGAGCGACTCCCGACGCCCCAACACAAGAATAAACACAAAAAACATTACAAAGTTCCAAAGTTCTGTAGGGAGCTGGGGGGACGTCTTGAGGCGTGGGGCATGGTGTGGCGAGAAAGGGCGAGGGGCATGGGACCAGGGCAAAATCCGTGGGGGGTGGAGCAATGAGAGGCTCGAGGGGCAGAGCCGAGCCATAAGAGGCTAGAGGGGTGGAGCCAAGGAAGGTGGAGCCGTGAGAGACTCGAGGGGTGGAGCCATGGAACTTGGTGCCCGGAGCGTAGCCGAAGACTCGAAGGGCCAGGGTGGAGCCATGGCAGAGAGGACCAAGGCAGCGCTGAAGGCTCAGAGGAGCAAGGTGGAGCTGGGGGATCGGAAGACTGAGGTGGAGCCGGTGGGACTGAGGACCAAGGTGGAGCCGTAGGGAAGGAGGTCCCCGGAGGAGCTGACAGATCGGAGGAACGAGGCGCAGCCAGAGGATCGGAGAGCCAAAGCAGAGCCAGGTGACGACAGACCAAGGAGGAGCCGGAGGGACGAGGGACCCCGGCAAAGCCGACAGGCTGAAGGACCGTAGTGGAGCCGAGGGAACACCGAGCTGAGGCAATGTCAAGGGAAAGGCGAAGTCCAGGGCTCGGAGGATCCAGGCGGGGTCGGAGGGCCGAAAGTTCCCCTTGCCTGCTCAGGAGAACTAAGGGTGGGTATAAAGGTGGGAACCATCTCCAGGTCCAACTGCTCAGGTGTGGCTGTGACGTGGCATGGAGCAGGCTGAGGCGTTGCTGTGACGTGGCATGGAGCAGGCTGAGGTGTTGCTGTGACATGGCATGGAGCAAAAGATGGCGCTAGCTCAGCGACCATGACAAGGAACTCTGGCTTGGCGGCCATGACGTGGAACGCTGGCTCAGCGGCGGCCATGTCGTGGAACACTGGCTCGGCAGCGGCCTCCCCCACAGTAAACGTGGAACCAATGATCTGTAGGGTGAGGTTGATATATTGAGCCAGGCTGAGGGAACTGTGACCGCTAGGCATCAAGGAGGAGATCGGCTCACTTAACCCCACCCTATAAATGTCCTTGAGGATGACCACATTAAAATCCACTTGGCTGGCCAGAGCGCAAAAGTGCTCTATGTAATCCTCCAGGGAACGATTTCCCTGACGTAGGCGTATAAGCCAAACTGCTGGGTTCATTATTTGGTCAAGTATTCTGTAACGTTGCTGGCTGCTGGCAATGATGAAGACGATGACAATGACGAAGTGTAGAAGTGTAATACAAGACATGGGAGAACATAAACCAATGAACAGACAGAACTGATAACAAGCTAATTATACAATAAACCGATGAAAACAAGACATGAACATGGAGGGAAAACAGGACATCACATGACAAGGGATCACATGACATAAAACATGAACTAAACTTTTCAAAATAAAAGACATGAATCAACAAAATCCACATGACAAAGATGAATACTTTATAATTTATAGGCACTGTTCCATTTATAACTGACAATATTGTCTTTCAGGTCACCTATTTTGGACTGGCAGGGGGTCTGACTGTAAAAGAAGCTGTCTGGAGAATAATGTCAAAACTAATGACAAATCAACTGGCGAAGCAAATTAACTGGCCCCGAGTGAATGGGAAGTATGGCTTTGAACCACGCGCTATTAAAGATGTTGTCCTCTGTAAGTTTTATTTGTGTATCAGAGTGTTAATTCATTTTCATCGTTATAGGAAACACATTTACACTTTCTTGCAGAGAGTTAGATGAGAAGAATTCTAACAATATACACAGCTCTTTAATAAAGTAAAAGTATTTCTTATCAGATTACTCTGTTAATCAATATAATAATCGGTAGAATACTTGATTACTAAAATAGCTGAAAGCTGTACCCATTTAAAGGCTGTGATTCTTGCGAAAGTACTGACCAGGCAGGGTGTCCAAACTTTACGGCCTTTTTATTTTTATTATTTTGAAACTATAAAATATCTCAATTGTGTTCATTTAAAATAAAATCTACAACACAATAAAGTCTGCAAAAAGTGAAGGGGTCTGAATACTTTCTCAAACGACTATATAACCCCGTAAAGTGCTAGTAGGCATGGGGTAATACATGGGGTAGTAGGTGGGGATGCCATGAAAAAAAGAGGGTAAAAGGGCCAAACCCTCAATCTTTGTAAACTTGACACATTTTCAAAATTCTTAAGGCCAATATAAACTAATTTGTTTACACTTATAGTCCCCCTCCACTCCAGTTTGTTTTGCTTATTGTTTCTTCATATAGATGTTTAAGCTGATGTAATGACATACACTATATTGCCAAAAGTATTCGCTCACCCATCCAAATAATTGAATTCAGGTGTTCCAATCACTTTCATGGCCACAGGTGTATAAAATGAAGCACCTAGGCATGCAGACTTCTTCTACAAACATTTGTGAAAGAATGGGCCGCTCTCAGGAGCTCAGTGAATTCCAGCATGGTACTGTGATAGGATGCCACCTGCGCAACAAGTCCAGTCGTGAAATTTCCTCGCTACTAAATATTCCACAGTCAACTGTCAGTGGTATTATAACAAAGTGGAAGCGATTGGGAATGACAGCAACTCCAAGGCCATGTAAAATGACAGAGCGGGGTCAGCGGATGCTGAGGCGCATAGTGCGCGGAGGTCGCCAACTTTCTGCAGAGTCAATCGCTACAGACCTCCAAAGTTCATGTGGCCTTCAGATTAGCTCAAGAACAGTGCGTAGAGAGCTTCATGGAATGGGTTTCCATGGCCGAGCAGCTGCATCCAAGCCATACATCACCAAGTGCAATGCAAAGCGTCGGATGCAGTGGTGTAAAGCATGCCGCCACTGGACTCTAGAGCAGTGGAGACGTGTTCTCTGGAGTGACGAATCACGCTTCTCCATCTGGCAATCTGATGGAAGAGTTTGGGTTTGGCGGTTGCCAGGAGAACGGTACTTGTCTGACTGCATTGTGCCAACTGTGAAGTTTGGTGGAGGGGGGATTATGGTGTGGGGTTGTTTTTCAGGAGCTGGGCTTGGCCCCTTAGTTCCAGTGAAAGGAACTCTGAATGCTTCAGCATACCAAGAGATTTTGGACAATTCCATGCTCCCAACTTTGTGGGAACAGTTTGGGGATGGCCCCTTCCTGTTCCAACATGACTGCGCACCAGTGCACAAAGCAAGGTCCATAAAGACATGGATGAGCGAGTTTGGTGTGGAAGAACTTGACTGGCCTGCACAGAGTCCTAACCTCAACCCGACAGAGCACCTTTGGGATGAATTAGAGCGAAGACTGCGAGCCAGGCCTTCTCGTCCAACATCAGTGTCTGACCTCACAAATGCACTTCTGGAAGAATGGTCAAAAATTCCCATAAACACATTCCTAAACCTTGTGGAAAGCCTTCCCAGAAGAGTTGAAGCTGTTATAGCTGCAAAGGGTGGGCCGACGTCATATTAAACCCTATGGATTAAGAATGGGATGTCACTTAAGTTCATATGCGTCTAAAGGCAGATGAGCGAATACTTTTGGCAATATAGTGTATGTTCAGTGTTGCCAGGAGGCTCTGAGCTTACCTAAAATCTGAGTTTAAGGCATGTATCTGCGAGGAGGATTTGACCGTCACAAATAGTTTAGAGCCAATCACGGTAAAGCATAACACCTACAGTATACAAGCGTGAAACTTAACGCCTCCACATTTAAAGCCTCCAAAGCCTCACAAACGCTGAAAATGTATTTTACATTGAAAAAAGCTTCCATTCTGCAGTTCAACTTTTGAAATGAAAAATATTTGCATATTAAGTTTGGTTACACTTTATTTTAAGGTATCATTGTTACAGTGTAATTATACATTTAAGTACTGAGTAATATTAATTAATTAGGGTTAGGAATACGGTTTGGTTTAGGGTTAGTTGCATGTAATTATGCATAATTTACTGTTATTACTACAGTAAGTACATGTAACGTATGTAACAAGGACACTGTAAAATAAAGTGTATTTTTTTCTAAGTTTTTTTTTTTTTTTTAAGAAGGTGGAAGTAGATGCCATCTTATGGATTTTAACATGGTAATAGAATATCGTTTTGTGGAAAAACATTTGAGGAAAATTATTCAAAGCTCTGTTTTTATATAAAAACTGGCAGGAGTCTTTATTAAACAACATACATTTCAGTAGTTTTTGGTAACCAATTCATTACAAGAAGAGTTTTATTGAACACAAAAAGCTTTCAATTCTGTTTTAGATTAAGTGCAAGTTATATACTTAATTTAGCAAACAAGCTAATATTGCTTTGGCAAAATGACTTTTGTTGTTCTTATTAAATAGATGTAGTTTTGTATTTCATATACATTTCCCTTTGGTACCCAGGCTCGGGCCAATACCGGCTAAGTGTACAATTTTTGTTGGCATGATTGTGGCCCTATGCCGGCAGTGTCGGCTCAGTTTTAGAACCCAGACTTGGGCTAGTGGTACATTGCCGTGTTTCACAAGAGTCCGGCAACCGCAAGTGGGCCAATCAGCCACAACATTAAAACCACCTGCCTAATATTGTGTAGGTCCCCTTCGTCCCACCAAAACAGCACCAATCCACATCTCAGTATAGCATTCTGAGGTGCTATTATTCTCAGCACAATTGCACAGAGCGGTTATCTGAGTTACCGTAGACTTTGTCAGTTCAAACCAGTCTGACCATTCTCTGTTGACCTCTCTCATTACCAAGGCGTTTCCATCTGCAGAACTGCCCCTCACTGGATATTTTTTGGTTTTTGCACTTGTTGTGAGCAGGGCAGAGCCGAGAGGCATCTGGGCAGAGCCCCTTTTGTTATTGCGCTTCAGCGAGAGGAGACGGGATTATTTAAGGAGAAGAGACAGCGGCAAATGGGAGAGAGATGTACAAAGCTTGTCCGCGTGTTTGAATGTTCTTATGATTTGATGCAGCTGGCTGAAAAGCAGTGTGCGTTTTTGTTTCTTTGTACGCTGAAAAGTGTAATTAAATGTTTATGTGTTTTCAAGCCAGTCCCAGCTTCCTCTTTACCTTCGTAAGTGTTACAGCACCATTCTGAGTCAATTCTAGAGACTGTTGTGCGTGAAAATACCAGGAGATCAGCAGTTACAGAAATACTCTAACCAGTCTAGCACAAACAATCATCCATGCGATTATCTAATCAGCCAATCATGTGGCAGCAGTGCATCATGAAGATACGGGTCAGAAGCTTCTGTTAATGTTCACATCAACCATCAGAATGGAGAAAAAATGTGATCTCTGTGATTTGGACCGTGGCATGATTGTTGGTGCCAGATGGGCTGGTTTGAGTATTTCTGTAACTGCTGATCTCCTGGGATTTTCACATACAACAGTCTCTAGAATTTACTCTGAATGGTGCCAGAAACAACAACAACAAAAAACACCCTAACCCATACCCTAACCGCTAACATACCCTAACCATTTTTTAATATATATATACTGTATATTTTTTGTACATTTGGATAGACTCTAAAACATACACTGGTGGCCAAAAGTTTGAAATAATGTACAGATTTTGCTCTTATGTAAAGAAATTGGTACTTTTATTCACCAAAGTGGCATTCAACTGATCACAATGTATAGTCAGTATATTAATAATGTGAAAAATTACTATTACAATGTAAAAAAATAAAAATAAAAAAAAGAATGTCAGAGGACGACTTGCTGCCCAGCTTCCTTCTCCTGAAGAACTGCCTGCATGTCTGGTTGAACATGACTACATCTAGACAGTAAACCTCTCCAGATGTAATCATGTTTACTAGAAGTTTGACAATATTTAAAACATAGATTAGATGATATACTGTATATAGATAGATAGATAGATAGATAAGTGTGTGTATATGTTCATTTGTTGCCATGTGCTTTTTCTTGTTCTGGATAATTAAAGTTTAACTGCATGACTGTAAATAATTGTATATACACTGGCAGCCAAAAGTTTGTAATAATTATTTTGCTCTTATGGAAAGAAATTGATACTTTTATTCACCAAAGTCGCATTCAACTGATCACAAAGTATAGTCAGGACATTAATAACATGAAAAATTACTATTACAAAGAGTTCTCATCAAAAATTCCTCCACATGCAGCAATGACAGCTTTGCAGATCCTTGTCATTTTAGTTGTCAGTTTTTCTAGATACTCAGGTGACATTTCACCCCACGCTACCTTTAGCACTTGCCATAGATGTGGCTGTCTTGTCAGGCACTTCTCACACACCTTACAGTCTAGCTGATCCCACAAAAGCTCAGTGGGGTTAAGATCCATAACACTCTTTTCCAATTATCTGTTGTCCCTTATCTGTGTTTCTTTTCCCACTCTAACCTTTTCTTTTTGTTTTTCTGTTGTGGATTTTTCTTTGCAGTTATTTCCATAAGGCCTGCACCCCTGAGTCTTCTACTTATCCTCTTGTTAATTGTACATCTGGCCTTCCGCATCTCTTTTTGTCCTTGTTAGAGCCAGTTGTCCTTTGTCTTTGAAGACTGTAGTGTACACCTTTGTATGAAATCTTCAGGTTTTTTTTTTTGGCAATTTCAAGCACTGTATAGCCGTCATTCCTCAAAACAATGAATGACTGACGAGTTTCTAGAGAAAGCTGTTTCTTTTTTGCCATTTTTAACCTAATATTGACCTTAAGACATGCCAGTCTATTGCATACTGTGGCAACACAAAAACAAACACAAACACAATGTTAAGCTTCATTTAATGAACCAAATAGCTTTCAACTGTGTTTGATAGAAGTGATTTTCTAGTACCAAATTAGCAATTTAGCATGATTTCTCAAGGATAAGGTGTTAGAGTGATGGCTGCTGGAAATGGGGCCTGTCTAGATTTGATCAAAAATGACTTTTTTCAAGTAGTGATGGTGCTGTTTTTTACATCAGTAATGTTCTGACTATACTTTGTGATCAGTTGAATGCCACTTTGGTGAATTAAAGAACCAATTTCCTTCCGAAACAGCAAACTCTGTACATTATTCCAAATTTTTGGCCACCAGTGTATGTGTTAATATTATGTACGAATATCTGAGAATAATAATGGGATCAGGCTGTAAATAAAAAATAAATAAACAAATAAAAATACAAAATGCTAGCTAAACTAACAATTATTCTACAGAAAAAATAACTAAGCTAAAACCTTTAGAGTAATTAGCTACAAACTACATGGTAAAAAAAAGCTTGATACATTTAAGCTAATTTAAAATAAATGTGAAATATTACAAGTAGTTACATGCAATATACAGTAATATGTTTATATATATATATATATATATATATATATATATATATATATATATATATAATATATATATATAAAACACGTCCAAAAGAAGTTCATCAGAAAAAATATATTGTCTGTTGATATGCAAGGTACATACTGTCAAAGACAAGGCATTTCTAAAAGATTTATTCACTTGATAGACTACCAGTTTAAGTGTATTTGAAGTTGAAGTACCATACTGTGTTGGCAACATACAGTGATAGTATTAGATAGTAATGCCATGGTACTTTGATACCATGGTTCCATATTTATGTACCATGGTTTTTGCAAGGTACTTCAAAGAATAACATGGTAATACCATGGTACTTTAAGTGCTTTTGTGCACTTGCTGTACAGAGACATTCACAAACTGCACATTATTTATAGCTGGAAAATGGATGCATTTGCAGGGTTGGTTTCAGCTGATTGTAGGAAAATATCCACTTCATCCAGCATTCACTTTGTTCTCTGAGTTCCCTTTCAATTCAGTTCACTCAACATTGCTGTAAGCAGTATGGGGAGTGTCCTTCACACGACCTTGTTGAAACCCTTATACAATCATGCCAGTCCATTGATTGGCAATGGTGTCTGAGCCCTGCCCCTTTAGACACACAGTCGGCCTATATAAGTGGGCGCTCAGTCACCATATCTTCAGAATTTTCTTCAAGACTGCAAACTTTGTCTTCATCTTGGAACCCTTTCTGCTTCACCGTTGATATACACTCGTCACTTGTGCTCAGCGTCTGCACCGAGAAGCTTCCGCTCCCCTCTGTGTTCCGGTGAAAAGTTCTCCACATAGACATCAAAGATGCTCTCAGTGAATGGGTTCTTCACATCAGACGCTCATCGTTGATCAATATGGCTCTTCAGCAAAACTCCTACCCGCTTCCAACAGCGCTCCGGCTGGAATTACTGTATACTTTATACACTGACCACTGACAGGTGAAGTGAATAACATTGATTGTCTCATTACAATGGCACCTATCAAGGGCTGGGATATATTAGGCAGCAAGTAAATAGTCAGTTTTTGAATTTCATGTGTTGGAAGCAGGACAAATGGGCAAGCGTAAGGATCTGAGTGACTTTGACAAGGGCCAAATTGTGATGGCTAGACGACTGGGTCAGAGTGTAACGATAAATAGGACCCAGACACAGGAGTAAAAATATAACAAAGTTTAATAAATGAGAAGTAGCACAAACAACGGATCAGTCCAGAGATGAGTTGGGAGAAGATGATAGTGATGGACTCTGATGGCAACAGCTGCAGAGGGGAGAGAGTAGAGGTAATATTCCAATGTGTGTAATGGCAGCGACTGGAGCAGAGAGAAACACAGGTGAGTGATCTGATGAATGGAGGAGATGGAAATGGCTGGAGCACAGGAAAAAGGCAAAAATATCCAAACTAGATAAAACAAGAGAAAGGCGTGAGAAACACGAGTAAACATGGCACATAACACGAGAACGATCCGATACTGACCTCACACAAAAGGGCTGCTTAAAAGGGAAAGAGAAGATAGTGTGCAGGTGCTGAGCTAATCAAGCAGCAGCTGGTAATGAGCATTGCTGGGCAACGCTGCCATGTGTTTAACCCCGCACCTGCAACAACAAGAGAGAGACACACAGAAACAAACCAACAGAATGAATCCTCCCATGACACAGAGCATCTCCAAAATGGCAGGTCTTGTGGGGTGTTCCCGGTATGCAGTGATTAGTACCTACCAAAAGTCATCCAAGGAAGGACAACCAGTTGTTGGGGCTTCATTCAGGAGCGGGTTTGGTTATTAGCAATAGTTAATAATTATCAAAGACAATTATTAATAATTAAAATCAATTGAACATTGGTTAGAATCCACATTAGCTTATTAATCCTTCAAATCAACAATCATAAAAGATAACTATTAATTATCAAAATCAAAATAATATTAATAAGGTTTAATATCACTGGGGCACCACCCTGGAATTAGGGAGTAATAACCAGACAGTATAGCTGTCTCAAAATAGGATTGTTCTCTTAGAAAAGTCGACATCCGGAGCACATCAACATTCAAAAAGGGAACAATGAAGGCTTGAATCCGAGCACTGACATCCCCTACCAGCCCTTGGCACAGGTGCATGCAGAACAATACCAAAACACTTCTCTTTAAAGTATCACAAAGTTTATTAATGCAGTGATATCAATTAATAATCAATACAATGCAGTCAATAAACTCCCGACTTCCAACTACAAACTAAACAGTAACATGATTAGATATGGTAAAAAATAAGCCAATAATACATGAGAGGAGTGTAGAGATGTGCGTGTGTGTGTGTGTGTGTGTGTGTGTGTGTGTGTGTGTGTGTGTGTGTGCATGAATGTAAGGAGAGAAGGAGTGCAAAATGGCGGGCATGGCTCTCGTGGAGAGTGCGTCATGTGAGGTTTCCGGCCAGAGAATGTGGGCGGAGAGACTGGTTACTGGCGTCTGCCACTTAACACTTATCTCCGCTGGTACGATAACTTAGGGACAAAGCTGGGCTCCATCACCAAGTTATCTGTTCGCCAAATGTGTGTGCAGGTATGTTTGTGAGGGGTCATGTGTGTGTGGGGGTTTAGTAAGAGAGAGAGAGAGAACAGCCAAAGCCGGTTTAGCGATCATGGGAGTGATGGCAACCATTAGTTTTATCACTCAGAGACGCGGTGAAAAGCTCGTAATCCATCTGCTTGGTTCTTTAATGGATCCACGATGGCGGAAATGCACAAACAGCTAATGTGGTTGGATGACAACATTGCAAATCTCATTTGTGGTAACAGTGAGTTACAATAATACCTTGAGTATTATTAGCAGCAATGAGTGGACTCGGTGGTCCGTAAATTGTACAAGCAATTACCTTGATACACAAGAATAACACACCATAATAATCTATCTCTGCCCAGATGTAAAACTCTTACTTGAGTCATGTGAGGACATGGGTAGAATGTGTGTTCTTCCATTGTTTGACTCTGACTCGGTTCCTCGAAGCTCGGGTGATGACAGGAGACCGTTTCATCACCCTGTCAGCAGGCGGTACGGCGGCTGATTATTGGTGGGTTGGCGGAGATATCAGCGAAGTCGACTCATTTGAAGAAGGAAGAGAAATCTTCTTTCTTCACTTCTGCAGGCAAAAGGGTGAGACGTGGATTGCTCGGCAGTCTCCTTTGGATCTGTTAGCATGCTCGGTGGAACACGGAGAATCTTGGCTCATTCAGCGAGATGGAGATTGTATGGCCAAAGTTCAGTTATGTACGTTACTTCCATGGACAACGAGGCTACACCTGGGAGAAGCAGGGCTGCAACTAGAAGTGGCACATACTGTCGCTAGAAGTGAGTTTAGGAGGAATATCTGGGGTTTTATACTCTCGATGACATCATGGCTGAGGGATGCATTCTGTCATGCGTTTCATCCAATAGGAGTTGAGAGTTCGATCCTTCTGAATTTCACACCTAGGTGTAAAGTGAGCAAGGCTTTATGGGATCTGTAGTCTGTTTGGACTCCCTTTGTTTGATTTTGGCAGCTGATTCTGTGTTATCCAGCTTTGAGTACAAAAGGCATGTACTCCAGCTTTGAGTACATGCCTCAGTCAGGCTTTATGACTGTAGGTAGGCCTGCCTTTGTCTCCTATCTGAGCACATGAGGCCCAACACACTGAACCGGCGACAGGGTCATGGGCACCCAAGGCTCATTGAAGCGCGTGGAAAGAGTGAAGGCTAGCTTGTCTGGTCCTATCCCACAGAAGAGCTACTGTAGCACAAATTGCTGAAAAACATAATGCTGGCTATGATAGGAGTCATGTGATGCCATGCGAGGTTCCGACGTGTGAACAGCGAGCTCTGTGCACTTTGCTTGCTTTAATAATTTTTATGTCATAAACCAATGAGATTTGATACACCCTGATCCTTAACTGTTCTAGGAAGACAATGTGTCAAAGAATTCAAATTCCTTGGGCTCTGGAGATATTATAAGACATTTACGTGCTCAAGCTGACGTCCCTGACAAGGCCGCAGACCAGGGACTCGATTTGGCCGGAGAAGTGCGGGAAAATCAGTGAGAACTGTTGAATTTGTCGGCAATGCTGACGAAGGTCATTGCTGACTTGGAGGATCTTGCTGTAATACGTCGATCAATCACTGCCATGGAGATGAAATTCACTGAGGTGGTTACAACAGTGGGAGATGTCGAGAAACGGATCAATTATCTGGAGTCTTTGGAGAGGGAATTAGCTGTTAATCGGCTAGCGACCATGGTGGATTTGGAGCGCATCTGGGAAAAGTTGGAGGACATGGAAAATCGTAGTCGGCGGAATAATGTCCAGATTGTTGGAATTCCTGAGGCTGAAGAAGGTCAAGATATGGTGAAATTCCTGGACAGGCTCCTTCCGAGTCTGCTCGACATAACAGACCATAAGCTGGAAATCGAGCTGACAATGATGAAACAGCCTACAGAGAGGAGGTGCACACTCTGACACACTGGTGTGAACCCATCCGGCAGGGACTATCCATTTTTTCATCAGTCCATAAGATTTATTCTAGAATAGTTTTTCTTTTTTTTTTTTTTTTTTTAAGTCCCTCATTTCCTCTGTTGTTGATTGCTCAATTGGAAACATCTTAGTCTCAGATCATGCCCAGGTCAGTTTAGAAGTGTTGCCACATACGGAGAAAAAGAAATCATATAGTTGCCGCTTTAATGTATCCCTTTTGCAAAATCCTGAATTCCAACATATGTTAAAGGCTCAAATCAATGTTTATATGGAGACCAACTGATCCTCAGTATCCTCTGTGGGCATGGCTTGGGAGGCACTTAAGGTGGTTCTTAGGGGTCGGATCATACAGTATGCCTCATTCATCAAAAAATCCAAAGCATGAGAACTCGTGGAGTTGGAGAGGAAAATTAAAAGTGCCGAGGCAGATCTGAAGCGCCGAATGTAGTCTGATGGCCTCAGAGAATTGACCCGATTGAAATACAGATATAATACTATTTTGTTGCGGAAGGTGGAGTTTTGGCTATTCAGGGCATGACAGTCATTCTTTGAGTCGGGGAACAAAGCAGAAAATCTTCTGGCTAGATATATAAAACAGAGAGAGTTTTTCTACCATTCACTCAGTGAAATCTGCTGGTGGTGAAAGATTTACCGCAGCCATTGATATTAGTAATGTTTTAAAGAATTCTATCTTGATCTCTATAGTTCCACGTCTTCATGTACTGATGAAGATATTAAAAACTTTGTGAAACCACTAGAACTCCCAAAACTGATGAATGACCAAAAAAATGTTCTTGATTCTGAGAAAACCTTGGAGGAGCTTGGTGAAGGGGCCAGATGGCTTTGCCGTGGAGTTTCTTATGTTACAGAATTGGCTCCACTTTTACTAGAAGTTTATACGAATCATTAAAGTTCATAGCTCCAACGCCATCATTAAGTTTGCTGATGACACGACGGCGGTAGGTCTGATCACTGACAATGATGAAACAGCCTACAGAGAGGAGGTGCACACTCTGACACACTGGTGTCAGGAGCACAACCTCTCCCTCAACGTCAGTAAGACAAAGGAGCTTGTGGTGGACTTCAGGAGAAGAGACAGAGAAAACAGTCCCATCACCATCAATGGAGCGCCAGTGGAGAGAGTCAGCAGCTTCAAGTTCCTGGGTGTCCACATCACTGAGGAACTCACATGGTCCATCCACACTGAAGTCGTTGTGAAGAAGGCTCATCAGTGCCTCTTCTTCCTGAGACATCTGAGGAAGTTTGGAATGAACCACCACATCCTCACACGGTTCTACACACTTGCCTGGTACGGAAATAGCACAGCCCACAACCGCAAAGCACTACAAATGGTGGTGTGTACTGCCAGACACATCATCGGAGGTGAGCTTCCCTCCCTCCAGGAAATATATACAAGGCGGTGTGTTAAAAAAGCTTGGAGGATCATCAGAGACTCCAGCCACCCGAGCCATGGGCTGTTCTTACTGCTACCATCAGGCAGGCAGTATCGTAGCATCAGGACCTGCACCAGCCGACTCCATGATAGCTTTTCCCCCAAGCATTCAGACTTCTGAACTCTTGATCTCCCACGATCAAAATACATCAGCACTGCACTTTATTACTCCTGCTCTTATATCTCATACCGGACTGTCATAAATTATATTATTATTATATATATTCTCTCTTAACAACTTACTATCAACCGACAGCCTGAATGTCAATACAGTACAATACAACCTACTGCACATTTTATATATACTACTATATATACTTTTTTATTTTTTATTTTTATTGAATAATGTGTATCTATATTGTGAGTGAATACTTTTGGCAATATAGTGTATATATATATATATATACACTATATTGCCAAAAGTATTCGCTCACCCATCCAAATAATTGAATTCAGGTGTTCCAATCACTTCCATGGCCACAGGTGTATAAAATGAAGCACATAGGCATGCAGACTGCTTCTACAAACATTTGTGAAAGAATGGGCCGCTCTCAGGAGCTCAGTGAATTCCAGCGTGGTACTGTGATAGGATGCCACCTGTGCAACAAGTCCAGTCGTGAAATTTCCTCGCTACTAAATATTCCACAGTCAACTGTCAGTGGTATTATAACAAAGTGGAAGCGATTGGGAATGACAGCAACTCAGCCACGAAGTGGTAGGCCACGTAAAATGACAGAGCGGGGTCAGCGGATGCTGAGGCGCATAGTGCGCAGAGGTCGCCAACTTTCTGCAGAGTCAATCGTTACAGACCTCCAAAGTTCACGTGGCCTTCAGATTAGCTCAAGAACAGTGCGTAGAGAGCTTCATGGAATGGGTTTCCATGGCCGAGCAGCTGCATCCAAGCCATACATCACCAAGTGCAATGCAAAGCGTCAGATGCAGTGGTGTAAAGCACGCCGCCACTGGACTCTAGAGCAGTGGAGACGCGTTCTCTGGAGTGACGAATCACGCTTCTCCATCTGGCAATCTGATGGACGAGTCTGGGTTTGGCGGTTGCCAGGAGAACGGTACTTGTCTGACTGCACTGTGCCAACTGTGAAGTTTGGTGGAGGGGGATTATGGTGTGGGGTTGTTTTTCAGGAGCTGGGCTTGGCCCCTTAGTTCCAGTGAAAGGAACACTGAATGCTTCAGCATACCAAGAGATTTTGGACAATTCCATGCTCCCAACTTTGTGGGAACAGTTTGGGGATGGCCCCTTCCTGTTCCAACATGACTGCGCACCAGTGCACAAAGCAAGGTCCATAAAGACATGGATGAGCGAGTTTGGTGTGGAAGAACTTGACTGGCCTGCACAGAGTCCTGACCTCAACCCGATAGAGCACCTTTGGGATGAATTAGAGCGAAGACTGCGAGCCAGGCCTTCTCGTCCAACATCAGTATCTGACCTCACAAATGCGCTTCTGGAAGAATGGTCAAAAATTCCCATAAACACACTCCTAAACCTTGTGGAAAGCCTTCCCAGAAGAGTTGAAGCTGTTATAGCTGCAAAGGGTGGGCCGACGTCATATTAAACCCTATGGATTAAGAATGGGATGTCACTTAAGTTCATATGCGTCTAAAGGCAGATGAGCGAATACTTTTGGCAATATAGTGTATATATACATATATGGATATATATTTCAGTATATATTTTGCTCAGAATTGTGTACATCTATTTAACATACATGTTCCCATATACATGTTAAAATATAGTGCATATATGTTCAAACATATTTATACTCAATATGTATATATTTACAAATATATAATTACATATTCACATATATGGATATATATTACAGTATATATTTCCTCAGAACTGTGTACATATATTGCTCATACATATTCCCATATAAATGTGACTATGTATGTTAACATATGTTAAAATATATTTAAGCACACATTACCATTTTTTATCACATGCACATCTATTGTAACGTATACTCAGACTCGAGGATGATGTTTGAACACAAGCAGGTATTTATTGGCACACAAACAAAGACAGCAGGTAAGTGATGGCGTGACAGTACTGGGTTGCAGTGGTGATAGTTTACGTGATAAAGACTAATGCTGATAGAGATGGTGACTTTCTTTGAGGTGGAGGGTTTGCAACAACGAAGCTTGCATTGAGGAGATGGACACTGGAGTCGCTGGAGGGGAAACGTTTGGAGTAGGAGAGTCACTGGAGAGGAGAGGAATTGTTATGGTGTTAAAAGCTGGAGATGCAGGTAAGTGAGTCTGTACACGAAGTTGAGACCAGACACAAAATGGAAGGGGAGTAAGGTTTATATAGAGGGGTTGATTGATGCAATGATTGGAGGCAGGCATAGGTGATCAGTACTCAGGAGAGTGAGAGGGTTGAGTGAAATTGGTAGGTGGGTCAGAAGGATCCGTGACATCTATATATTATGAAGTGTATTATTGAATATAATACATTACAATATACAAGGACCCCAACATATGAAATTATTTCCCAATCATATATTTCCCAATATATGAAAAGCAGCAATTCCTTATGTATTACTCAGTATATTGTAATATATTAACACAATGTATTATTCTATATAATTATGAATATACTGAAAATTATTTAATATATTGAGCTTTAATATATAATGAAATATATTTTCTTTGCGTAAGGGCCGTCATCGGCGAGCCTCTTCTTTTTATATAAACCTTTTTTTGGAAGTTTCTGTGAGACTTGCTAAATAAACATTAGTTAGCAATACTATGTTACATTTTAGCTAAATATCAATAACGTCTTTGGCCAATTTTGTCGCTTGTGAAAAATCCGCCTGATGTAATGTGAGGCAGAGAGCAGATGCTGTTCAGACCTGCTTGGAAACTGGCCTACTAGTTAGATAAGTTATCTAGCTTTTTGATTTTCCTATGTAATAAACAAAATGGTTGACATCTTTCTACAATTTAGCAGATAGCCTTACCCATCCACCACACTGACATGATTTTAGGTTGTGTGTAGCTTCCTGTTCACAAGGAAAGTGTGAGAGGGCTGTCTGCAGTTGGACATTCTGGTTAGTCTGCAAGCCTTTGGTGACTATTCAGTGTATGGATTTGTGAAGAACACACTGCTGGCTACCAATTGTTGTACTTTTCTTTCTGTTGTAGAGATGGATAGAGACTATGGCTCCCTGCTCTGCACCCTCAAGAGGAGGAGGCAGCTGACTGCTGATGAGCTTAGGTTCATAGCAGAGGAGGACGTGGCTCATGAGGGCATGAGCACACAGGAGGAAGATCTGCTGGACCAGGAACTACTGCAGGAAGATCCGGACCACGAGGAGATGGAGGATGAGATGGAACCTGATCCCCATCCAAGACCATCAACTGGATATGTATGAATGTGTATGTATTGTTTGTTTCTATTTCTCATATGACTGATACTAGACTCATATGAATTTATATATATTCTGTTCCTACACTCTTTATTAAAAATGTATTTATTGTAGATAGTTCAAAAGTTTGATTTTGTATGTTTTGCTGTGTAATTCGTGTGTAATTCTAATGTTCAAATTAAATAAAGTGTGTGTTTTATTGAACACATAAAATGTATATTTCAGTGTTTGTGTCCTTGAGTTTCAGATGCAATCTCAATTTATTATTACAGGTGCTCAAAAGGAGTATTTGAGGAGTGGTCATGTGAAATGTATCTTAACATTCTAAATGTTTGTTTTATTCCGTTTTCCCACTAATCACTAGAATGGTCATAACTTTAAACAATAGATTATATTTCTAATCTGGCTGCAATTCTACATTCCCCACAAAATTATGTATATTTCATACACTCTAAGTTTCCCTCTAGCTTGTAATTAAAATGGTTGAAAATGCAGTTGTCTGATGAAGTATGGTGGCCGGAGAAGATTTTTGTAAAAATTGCTGTGTGAAATCTTATTGATAAAGGATGATTAGCCTTAAATAATCATACATATATTTATATCATTTGAAAGCCCTAGTTCTTCTTTTCAATATGGTATATACAGTTCAGGTGTGTGATGTTATATGAATATGAATGTAATATGAATATTGATATGAATATCATATTCTGGCACAGAATGGAGTTTTGGGAATTTTGAGCTCAGGCTTTAAAGGGTTAAACAAATGGATGAGCAAGGCCCCAATCTAGAGCTGTTCAAAGAGCTCCACACTGCTACAGATTTGGTGGTACGAGCCACGAAAGCCACCGCTCAGACCATCGGCAAAGTGATGAGCAGCCTGGTGGTTCTGGACCAGCATATTTGGCTAGTTCTCACTTATTATTATAAGACCCAGTGCCAAAGAAGGCTCAATTTGAGGCACACAGTGTCTTGAACGTAGCATCCGCCATCATATCATTAGGTCTGTTACACGAGACCTCTCCAGTACTGGCTCAAGCGACCACAGGTTGTGCTGGTGTTGCATGCAGAGATTCACAGTCTCCTCACAAAAAAATGTGATAAAGACTGTCCCAGACTGCAACACACACAGCGGGGTTTACAGCCGTTATTTTCTCATTCCGAAGAAAGACTGTGGGGTTTGGCCCATTCACTACGACTGTGGGGTTCGCCCCGCTTAAATTGTGCTCTTGCAAAGCACCCATTCAAAATGTTAACTCAGAAACAGATCTTATCATCCTCAGGAATGGTTTGCATTAATAGATCTGAAGGACACGTACTTTCATGTACCAATTGCACTGTGTCACAGGCAGTTTTTGAGAACTGCATCTCAATTCAAAGTCCTTCCTTTCGTTCTGTCTCTGGCTTCCCGCACGTTCACGAAATGTATCGATGCGGCACTCGCCCCATTGAAAATAAATGGTTTGCGTGTTTTGAATTACCTCGACGACTGGTTATTACTAGCCCAATCAGAGGCAGTACTAGGAGTTTGTCTTGACTCCGTGAGCATGCGCGCGCACCTCATGAACGAGCGTGTACAGACCATTCTTCGGTGCCTGTTTCAGTTCAAACTGGGGAAAACACTGAAGTAATTTCAGAGAATGCTGGATTTTATGGTGGCAGTATCCACCATCGTACCGTTAGATGTGTAACACATGAGACCTGGCTCAAGCAACAAGTTCCTCATCATGCCTGGAGCCTCGGGTGCATGTGCATCACAGTGACTCGCCGCTGTCTGGCTGCTCTAGCACCATGGACAGCACCGACCTTCTACCAACCAGGTGTTATGCTGGGTCAAATTTTCAGAAGAAACGTGTTCACCACAGATGCATCTAACACAGGTTGGGGCACGGGGTGTGATGGACACCCAATTTTCGGCACCTGGACAGGTGCAAAACAGGCGTGGCAAATCAACCGCCTAGAACAACTGGCTGTCATTCTAGCTTTGAGAGCTATTCATTCCAACATTGTGAATCACCACATTCTGATTCATTCAGACAACACAACAGCAGTGGCATACATAAATCACCAGGGCGGACTCCGATCGCCAAAATTAATGAGCATGACACAACGCCACCTCTAATGGAGCGGGCATCATCTCCTCTCATTGCATGCAACACATGTCCCAGGTCATCTGAATTACAGAGCGGATCTGATGTCACACCATGGAGCATTACCAGGGTAATGGAGACTTCAACCTTAGTGATGAGGATTTGGGAAATATTCGGCAAAGCGGAAGTCGACCTATTCACCTCCGCGGAGAATGCTCACTGTCCGCTTTGGTACTCCATGTCCCACTCCCCACTGGGTGTGGACGCGCTGGCTCACAAATGGCTGGTGAAATGCAAGTATACGTTTTCACTACACTACTACTTCAGAGATTCATAAATACGAGTGACTCACTCTTGCCCCTCAGTCAGAAAATTCTGACGAAATGGTGACTGAGCACTCATTTATATAGGCTGACTGCATGCCTAAAGGGGTGGGGCACAGACGCCATTGCCAATCAGAGGATTGGCATGATTGTATAAGGGTTTCAACAAGGTTGAGTGAAGGACACTCCCTATTGTGCATACAGCAATGTCTCGTTCCCTTCATCTCAGGGAACGTCTTTGTTACTGGTACTTGGTGTCGATGTAGTGACACTAGGGGTTCGATCTTGAGAGCCCCAATCACTTTTGCTTAAAATAGAAAAGGCCAATGAAAATTGGCGAGTGGAATTTGCATGCCACTCTCCGCCCCAGACTTACGGGTATAAAAGGAGATGGCGTGCCTCACTCATTCAGATTTATGCTAAGGAGCCAATAGAGAGTCCCAGCCATGTCAATACACCCAACCGGCCGCCCGGTCTACCTGCTGTTAACGTGTAACACTCGGGTCGAAACCGGGTCTATGCGTAGGTTATAAAACCTCGCAAAGGTATTGGGTGTAGTCCAACCCGCAGCTCTGCATATGTCTGCAAGAGAGGCCCCGCTTGCCAGTGCCCAGGAGGACGCAAAACCTCTAGTGGAGTGCGCCCGGACTCCCAAGGGGCATGTCAAGTTCTGAGACTGGTATGCGAGGAAAATGGCATCCACAATCCAATGGGCTAATCTCTGCTTGGAGACAGCTTTCGCATTCTGCTGTCCTCCAAAACAGACAAAGAGCTGCTCCGAGCATCTAAAGCTCTGCATGCGGTCCAGATAGATGCGCAGAGCGCAAACGACACAGCAACGAAGGGAGTGCTTGCAGGTTCACCACCTGGTCCAAAAAAAGGAGTGGTGGGAACTTTGGGCATGTAACCAGGCCGGGGTCTCAAGATCACGTGAGAGTGTGCCGGCCCAAACTCCAGGCATTCACTGGTAACAGAGAGCACCTGCAGGTCCCCCACCCTCTTGATGGAAGTGAGCACCACCAGGAGGGCCATCTTCAGGGACAGAATGCTGAGCTTGCCCTGCTCCAGGGTCTCAAAGGGGGCTCTCTGTAGGGCAGGTAGGACCACAGAGAGATCCCAAGACGAGGATTCCACCTCCTCGCGCCTTTGAGGAACCTGTTGATCAGGTCACGCTGTCGTGAGGGTCTCCTATCCAGTGTATCATGGTGAGCTGTTATGGAAGCTTCATACACGTTCAGGGTAGAGGAAGACAGCTGACTCTCCAACCCTTCCTGAAGGAAAGACAGCACAGACCGAACGGCGCATCTCTGTGTGTCTTCCCCACAGGAAGAACACCAGTTAGCGAAAAGATGCCACTTCAAGGCATACAGCAGCCTAATAGAGCGTGCCCTGGCCTGAGTGATTGTGTCTACCACCACTGGCTAGACCTGCTAGGTCGTCCATGTCCTGTCCAGGAGCCAGATGTGGAGATTCCAGAGGTCCAGCCACGGGTGCTGGAGAATGCCCTGCCCCTGAGTGAGAAGGTCCTGCCTCAGGGGAATGCGCCAGGGAGGTGCTACTGTCAGGAGCATCAGCTCTGAGAATCAAGTCCGGTTGGGCCAGTACGGTGCAACGAACAGGACTTGCTGCTCGTCCTCCTTGACTTTGCACTGAGTCTGTGCAATGAGGCTCACAGGAGGAAACATATACTTGCGTAGCCCCCGAGACAAGCTGTGCACCAAGGCATCTGTGCCGAGGGGGGCTTCGGACAGGGAGTACCACAGGGGGCAATGAGAGGAGTCTTGGGAGGTGAACAGGTCTACCTGTGCCTCCCTGAATCTCTCCCAAATCAGCTGGTCTCTGAAATTGTTTTACTGGTGCTGCTACCTTCTGTCTGAAGGTCTGCAGGTCTTCAGGCCGGTTAGCACTGACTGAGCATGTTCGGTTGTAAGATGGGCCCTGAGAGTGACCGAGTACAACTCCATACCGAGAAAAGAGATGCTCTGCACGGGGGAGAGCTTGCTCGATCGAGTCGATCGAGGTGCTGAAGCACAAGGTCCCTGTGCGCACACAATAGATCTCACGAGTGAGCTAGGGTAAGCCAGTCATCAAGATAATTGAGAATGCAAATGCCCTTCTCCCTCAGCGGGGCCCGTGACCTTGGTAAAGACATGAGGAGACAGGGACAAACTGAAGGGGAGGACCTTGTACTGGTATGCTCATCCCTCGAAGGCAAACCGAAGAAAGGGTCTGTGTCAAGGAAGGATCTATATGTGAAAGTACGCATCCTTCAGGTCGATGGCCGCGAACCAATCCTGATGTCGTACTGACGCCAGGTTGTGCTTCTGCGTTAAAATCCTGAACGGAAGCTTGTGTAAGGCCTTGTTCAGGGCACGCGGGTCCAAGATTGGGTGCGACCCTCCTCCTCTCTTGGGCACAATAAAACAAGGGCTGTAGAAGCCCTTGTGCAACTCGGCTATGGGGATGGGCTCTATTGCTCCCTTCGCCAGAAGGGTGGCAACTTCCGCCTGGAGGACGGAGGCACCCTTGCCCTGCACCGTAGTGGAGAGGATGCCACTGAACAGGGGCAGGTGTTCTGCGATCTGGATCGCGTAGCCGAGACGAATCATCCTGATGAGCCACCATGAGGGGCTGAGAGCTCTAAACAGGCCTCCAGTCTCTGTGACAGTGGCGCCAGGGGGATGACTGGACTTACCGTGCCCAGGCAGAGTGGTTCATGGCAAGGCAGAGCAGGCACTGGAAGACAGCCCAGGGGGGATGTGCTGCTCTGAAAGCCTGCAACGGTGGCAGGTGACTGGGGTGGGCGAGCGGCCCCAGAGACCAGCACACTTACCTGTTCGCCGGCTGTCTCTCGATGGAGAACGAGGGAACGGGAAGTACTCACGTTCACCTGATTGACCAGAAAGACTTCCAGCGCCTGGCCATTGTGAGTGCGCTGGCCCAGGGAATGAAGAAACTGCTTTTTTATTGACCATGTGGGTGCCGAGGTCCAGAGGGCACTCACCGATGTTATACTCACCATGTGC
The DNA here is from genome assembly GCF_019703515.2 of Myxocyprinus asiaticus. Classification (NCBI taxonomy): domain Eukaryota; kingdom Metazoa; phylum Chordata; class Actinopteri; order Cypriniformes; family Catostomidae; genus Myxocyprinus; species Myxocyprinus asiaticus. The sequence goes on along the minus strand of NC_059360.1, from coordinate 10,095,666 downwards.
TGGCCCAGGGGCAATGATGGGGCTGGAGAGAAATTTTACTTAAGATTATATTTTTATAGTGTTTAAACAGAGACCATATGATGATGTATGGTTTATGACAAAATAACACCAGTGACCAGACCGGTCAGGAGTAGTCACCACATCCTTGGGCGGGCCATGTCAGGACTGCCTCAAAGCCCGTCTGGGGTTCTTGGGGGCCGGCTGATGGGAAGGTGGAGCCGACTTACCGCGGGAGGATCTTTTTCTCTGAGGCTGGTGTGCAGGCTCTGATGGTAAAGGAGCCAGGACTGGCACCGCAGGGGAACGGCTCTGGTGAGAAGCAGACAGATTACGGAACCTCAGTGGCCTGAAGGCGACCGGGTCGTGCTATGGCAGGATGTGTTTAATTGCCTCGGTCTGCTTCCTCACCGTCAAGAACTGATGGGTGAAATCCTCGATGATGTCAGCCCCCCTTGGGAGATGACCGCATTAAGAAAGCGGACTTTCAGGGGCCTGGGTAGCTCAATGGTAAAATACGCTGGCTACCACCTCTGGAGTTTGCTAGCTCGCTAGTTTGAATCCCAGGGCATGCTGAGTGACTCCAGCCAGGTCTCCTAAGCAACCAAATTGGCCCGATTGCTAGGGAGGGTAGAGTCACATGGGGTAAACTCCTCGTGGTTGCTATAATGTGGTTCGTTCTCGGTGGGGCACATGGTGAGTTGAGCGTGGTTGCCGCAGTGGGTGGTGTGAAGCCTCCACACGCACTATGTCTCTGTGGCAATGCGCTCAACAAGCCATGTGATAAGATGCGGGGGTTGATGGGCTCAGACGCGGAGGCAACTGGGATTCGTCCTCCGCCACCTGGACTGAGGCGAATCACTACACGACCACGAGGACTTAAAAAAGCACATTGGGAATTGGGCATTCCAAATAAAAAATAAAAAAAAGAAAGAAAGCAGACTTCCTCAGTGTCTCGCATCTTCGCAAGGTTGAGCCACAGGTGCCACTCTTGGACCACTAGCGTGGACATCGTCCAGCCCAGGGCGCACGCTGTGACCTTCACCGCATGTAAGGCGAGGTTGGTCGCACTGCGCAGTTCCTGCATCAGCCCTGGGTCAGTCCTACCCTTGTGCATATCTTTTCGCACCTTGGCCTGGTGGACCTGCAAGATGCCCATGGCGTGCAGGGTGGAAGCGGCCTGATCCGCGGCCTTGTAAGCCTTCATCATTAAAGAGGAAGAGAACTTACAGGCCTTGGAAGGGAGCCTTGGTCGGTTGCGCCAGGTGGCTGCACCCTGTGGGCATAAATGCACTGCTTTTGTGCGCTCTACCTAGGGGAGCTCGACATATCCCTTATACGCTCCGCCGTCGAGGGTAGTCAGAGTGGACGATCCCGCAAAGCATGTACGGGCAGTAAAAGGTGCCTTCCATGACTTTGTTAGCTCCTCGTGCACTTCCGGGAAGAAAGGCACTGGGGTGGAGCACGGCCTTGAGTCACGCTCCGAGCCCAGAAACCAATCATCCAGCCGAGAACGCTCAGGGCAGGGTGGAGGATTCCACTTCAGCCTGATGTTCGCAGCTACCCAGGCAAGCATGACTGCCATCTCAGTGTCCACCTCATCTTGTGCTCTACCACCCGTAGGCGGGAGCTCAGAAGATTCGCCTGCTTCTGATAGCAGAAGCCCACCCTCTGATGCTGCGACCAAAAGCTCATCTTCGTCGCAAGCCGCAAATGACACATTAAACCCATTAAACATATTAGACCGCTTGCATTGCTCGACAGCTCGTCCAGACAGAACGAGCATGCTGGGGAATGGGAGGTCCGTGGGGGCTGGGCTGGTGGAAACGCTCCCATGTCCACATCCAGATCGCTTGCGGTGCTTGCTGACCCGGCCGACTGAGCATCAGCCCAGGACGGACTAGGTTGGGGAGCAGCCACAGTGGCTCCTTGCTTCACGTAGAACGTTCTCATGGGCATGTTCTCACAATGAGAACACAACCCTTCCACGAAAGCCGCCTCAGCGTGCTGGCGCCCCAGACGCTCAAGGCAGATTTCATGGGTATCCGGAGGGGAGAGATAACAGCCACATCCAGTAGCGCAAACGCGGAAGGACATCTTTAAAAAGACGGCAAGCGTTTGCGCGAGCTCTTTTAGAAGGAAAATATACTCTTTCTTGAATATAGTCTTTTAGCACCTGCAGACTCAGGCTGCCGTAAGCGCCCAGGGGAAGCACAGCACTCAACCGTGTGAGGGTGACTGCTGATATACGCTGTAAAAATCCAACAGCATAGCAAGAGGTGAGAGGACGAACACACACACACATGCATTCGGCTCTGAAGAAAAAATCTGAATGAGTGATGCACGCCATCTCCTTTTATACCTGTATGTCCGGGGCGGAGAGTGGCATGCAAATTCCACTCATCAGTTTTCATTGGCCTTTTCTATTTTAAGCAAAGGTGATTGGGGCTCTCAAGATCGAACCCCTAGTGTCACTACATCGACACAACGTCGAGTGAGTGACAGACAGGGAACCGAGGTTACATGTGTAACCGGAGACAATCTAAAGTATCCTTTTAGTATTTTACTGAGTGAGAAGCGATTCCAAACAATTCAGGCCGTGAGTGAACACTCTGAATGATTCTGACTGTTCTGCTATCCCATTTGATCGAATGATTGAAAATAACTGACTCAAAAGAATGATATTTCTGATTTTAAACAGCCAACAGAAAATATCAGATGCACAACTTAATTGCTGAAATGTTTTTAAGGAAAAAATATTTTTATTAAAAAATATTACACTACCCCCACAACTGAATCGATAAAATAACTTTGCTATTGAAAACCTAAATAATTACAAAAATCAGTGAGCCTTCCAACTCACTACTAAAAATGGAGATAAACTAATAGCTTTACAATTTGAAATGTCACTCACTTTCATTCATGAATAGTATTCAAAATATCTCCCATCATGTAGAATACCCATTTTAGCTTTTTCTTCTGGCTTACATTACCTTTGCAAATTTGTTCCCTTCCTTTATCTTCAGTCCTCCTTCATGGGAGGAAACCCTTTGCTGCTAATAAACTGGTCAGAGAGGTTTTATTCTGACACACACCAGTATCTGGCTTCAAGATGCTGAATATCAATATGTTCACCCAAGAGGTGCCATTAAAGAGACTGCAAAAAGTCCTGCTGTCTTCACAGTCCTGCTGTCTCACCATCTTCAAGGTGGAGGAAACTCTTTTCTGCAATTACCCACACCCAGTAATCTGACCCCCTGAATGTTCAGGTACTCAGAGGAGCTGGGTATTGAAAACAAAATCTAAAAGGTCATCACAAGGTTTCATTATGGCTTTGAGGAATTCCCAGTGCTGGATTGAGGGTATTGGGGTATGGGATTGTCTGGTGGAGCCCTCTCTCACAAGCTAAAGCAGAGACAACAACTTCCTGCTCACCCCCTTGACCCCCCTCCATACCCACCCCCACCCCTGCATGGATTACACACCCGGCCTTTGACAAATGCCACAGCTTTCAATCAATATATAATTACCAGCCATTTAATTGCCCATTTTAAGTGCAGATCGGCTTCCCGTTAAGTAGTAATCGATGAGCTGCCTTTACATGCATGTCAGCTTGCAAAGGGCAATTTCAAAGCAAATTATAAGTGCATTAAATGTCATCAAGGATCTATTCGTGGTGGGGGGAAATGAATCTTTTGAAGTTGAATCACATGACTCTAATAGCCTGGGATTATGGCAATACCCACAAATCAGCATCAATAGCTGGTTACTGCTGGTGCATTTCAGCATTCTTAAAGGAATAGTTTATCCAAAAATGAAAATCATGCCATTATTTACTCAGCCTCATGTTATTCCAAACACATACGTTTTTTCTGTGGAACGCAAAATGAGAATTTTTGAACGTTTACCATACAATAACAGTTCATAACGATCACTGCCCAGTTTTCCAAAAGCATTGTAAGCCTAAGTAGATCGTAGAAACAATCATACGAATCATCTTAGACTTACGGACTGTTTCCCAAAAGCATTGCAACTTAAATAGTACTTGAAAATCGTTGTAGCTCTACGAGTGTTCTGGAGTGGCTGCATGATTGTATTACAAATGAAATTCAAAGGGAATTGCGATGTTATATTTAAATTCATCTTCCCACCTTCCTCCTCTTCTGAAACCTCCTAAACTTTTTCTCTAACACCCAAGGGCATTGTCACCTGCAATGCAGTGTTGTTGTGCAGAATTGATGTTACTGGTATCATTTTGGAAGCAAATCTCTGCTTGATTAGTGAATGTATGCACTTGTACCCCATGTAAGTGCTTCCATCGGCCTAATGTGCACTTGCTATAGGCCTACTGCCAACATGGCAGCTTGCACTTCACTCACCCTGCAGCTTGCACTTAGACCCACAGATTAATTTGTGTAAAGGCAAACGCACATATGAACAAAGCAGAGATTATATACAAATTATTGATTGTGTTGTACAAAATAATTACAAAACTATTCATTAAATTATGTAGTTAATTAGTTTTATTATTTAAGAGAATATAGCTTTAAACATTTCCCTGAGAGGTAAATTAAAAGCATTTATAAAGTTACATGCAAAGCTATAATGAAATTACAATGATGAGCGACACTATATGGTTATATTTCAGCATTTCACACATGGATAGCGACTCTAAAAAAGCACTTAAAGTGCATCGATGCACAGCACTGTTAAGTACAGTTTTGGGAAACAAAAGTTAAAATGAAAAGAACATTTGTAACTTTGAACCATTAAAGTAGTCCAAATGACTAATGCACTATTTTCTAGGTCTTCTGAAGACACATGATTGATTTGTGTGATGAACAGACCAGGATTCAAGTCATTATTTACTCTCAAATCAAATAATTAATGCAAATCATTATGCAACTCTCTAATCGCATAGGTTTTGTGATCATGCCATTTGTTTACAAGATACACAAGAGCCAATGATGTTTGATGTTACTGATGTTCAACCTGCACCATCAGTGCTAAATTTAATTTGAGAGTTGCGTGAATTATTTGATTTGAGAGTGAATAATAACTTAAATTTTCATCTGTATGTCACACAAAGCTATGACATCAGAGTTGAATGCATTGCTTTTATGGTACTTTTTTTCTTTCTTTTTTGATGCATAAAAACCACAGACGTGGTTAATATGAACTGTCGTTGTATGGAAAAGACCTGCATGGAGATTCTTCAAAATTATTTTTTTGTATTCCATAAAAATCAATTACAACATACAAGTTCAATACTGACCAGATAAACACACACACACACACACACACACACACACACACATGTTGGTGCGGCTATCCTTATGAGGACTCTCCATAAACATAATTATTTTTATACTGTACGAACTATTGATTACCCTAAAAAACATTTTCTGCATTTTTACATTTTCAAAAAAAACATTTGTATGTTTTTTAAGCGATTTGAATTATGGGGACACTAGACATGTCCTCATAAACCACATTTATAGCATAATTCCCTTGTAATTACCAATTTGTAACTTAAACAAATGTCTTCATAAACCACCCAAGCCCTCCCACACACACACACACACACACACACACACAAAGGAGTTGATAAAAAAAAGCCCTCAGCTGGGTTTATTATGAATTCCATAACAGCAACTCAAAACGGATGAATGGTCGCAGCAGAGCTGCTGGTCAGAGTTTGATAGAAGACAGAGCTGTCAAACTATTTTGCATTTGTGACACTCTCCACTTGTTGCGAATGCAAGGTCTTTTGCTTTTTTCTCTTTATCCACTACTGTCTCCTTATTTTGTATGAGCGAGTCTTTCTTTGTATTCTTTCATTCTGTTTAAACTGGCAGAAGCGATTTGCCAGAAATCCTCTTAGAATTACATTCTTCAATATGTATGTCAAAGAGCCAGAGCAGCTCAGAGCAACAGTATGCTTGAGAGATTATGATGACTTTTTGTAGTTTTAGATGTGAGTGACATTTATTTTCTTACTGACCTGCCTCCTGCCAGGAATTCCATCCGAATGATTTCAGGCTGCAGGAATATTATTGGATGTGTTCCACAATGAGGCAAAATGCACCAACTAAAAACAATTAAAATGGTGTTGTAGCAATTTTTACCTTTCAAAAAGACAAGAAAAAAGGCAAATTTCAGCAAAGGAAAGGAACACAATGTGCAAATAGGGCACAAAGCATTCTAAATTGCAGAGTTAAAGCAGTTCTTGCCTTGTGATACTGAAAACTGTTGGACGAGAAGAAGGGTACTTATTGGGAAGATAATCTTGTGGATGTGGGACAATACTGTGGTAGACTGTACTACTGGTTTTAATGTTCTTATCAGTTATCTGAAAACATGACTGTAAGACACTGGGGTTGGAAAAATGAGAAATAAAAATAATGAATATGGTAATCATTTAGTGTCATGGCATATATCAAAGAACTAAGGTATTACAATATAATACCATAAATCTACCATTGTATCGCCACAGGCCTTTTTTGCAACACTGATTTACTTATCAAAAGGGATCTTTTGCATTCAAAAGCTCAGAGGTGCTGATAGCGGTTAAAGCAAATTGGATGAGATGTTTATGCAATGGTGGGCTGCAAATGTTCATAACTACAGTACAGTGGGGGTTAAATGTTGTCTGCTGATTGGTAAGTTTGACTGTCTCAGGTTAGGTTGTCACAAGGTCAAGGACATTATAAAAGAGGATTGTAACAGTCTCTCTCTCTCTCTCTCTCTCTCTCTCTCTCTCTCTCTCTTCTCTGAGCTCTGTTCTTAGATGTATGCAAATGTGTATGTATGTTTATTTAAGGTTACTATACTTTGGCAATGTACATTTTTTTTTTTTTTTTTTTTTTTTTTTACCATGACAATAAAGCTATTTGAATCTTGAATCTTTTCCCATTCTTCTTTAACTGAGCTTCAGCAACTGGGCTACAGGCCATCTGGCCAGATTCCAGCTTTCAATGACATCTCTCTTTCTCTCTTCTGAGCCATGGGCATCTTATTTCATGTAGCTTCTCTAAAGCTACACTTATTCCCTTTTTCTCTCTTTCATTATTTTTCACCTAGGTCGCATTTTCCACTCAGGTGCATACTGGTTTCATCACTGGTTACATAATTCATACAATATGTCTAGCTTGTAATCACTTCAACTACTTTGTTATTATCTGATGAAACATTTCAGGCATACTGAAAATAAACCCTCTCACTTTCAGTCCATGTGTAGCTTAATGACACTGTAAAGACATTTTAAGATGAAACATTTACTGTAAGTGTTACTTATAGCATTACAATATGGTTACAATGCTTTCCCATATGTGTTGCTATTCTAACTGCACTTATTACCTTTGTTGGTATAATGGTATAAGTAGCAGAGGGTGTGAATAGACAAGAAATGCAGTTTTATACCATCATACGGTCATTTCGGCATTCTTGCAGCTGAACCACTATAGTGAAAACCACCCTACAGGTCAATTTAAAAGTCTCAAGTTGAGCTTATGGTAAAGAATAAAAGATGACAGTGTACAGTAATTTTTTTTTCTTTTTTTTTCCCTCTCAATTCCTTTACTCTTTACTTGAGCCATCTCCAGGACAACTGGGGTGCTCACGCTTCTATCCATAGGTTCAGACTTGACAAAGCAATCAGAAGTCATTCGTTTTCATTGAGAGTTAGCGATTGGTGGTAAAAAAGCTTCTTTTGTCTCAAGAACAGGTCTTCTCCAGATAGTTGTGTCCTTTACATCTCTATTCTATGCATTTTTCCAAACAATTGTATTATGGCAGTTAACACTATAACAGTTAACACTTAATTACAGCTCCCATTCAATGTCCTTTGTTGCATGTTTGCAAAATATTTAAATGGAGCTCTCTAATTTCTTTCTTGTACTCTGACAGGTCACGTTACAATGCCATTGATGTTCTTATCTAAGCTCACCTCAGTTTTCCTTAAAATATAGGAGGCATGTCACCAAAAGCAACGTGGGCTTCATGCTAAATATGCAGTTGTCTGACAAGCTGTTGCCAGTAATAGTAGCAACGTTGTTGTTTCCCCATGTGAATACCAAAGCTTCCACAGTGCTACCAAGGGCCTTGCTCTGTTTCTCTGTACATTCAGAACAGGAAACCACATCATGGCTGTTTTTTTTTTTATTTATTTATTTTTTTATCTACAGTATTTTTAATCTGTTGGGTTCATGTGTTAAAGATTGCTCCTTTACAGAAAAAAAAAAAAAAAACCCACTGCTAACAGCAGGACTTAAGGTATATTCACACCACAGGCGACGCGATATGAGAGGTGAATCACTGACGAATGGCCCTTTACCATACCTACAATAGGTGGCACTAAACAACAAGCAATTTTACCCCGATACAGTAGGTGGCTCAATGCACCTTTGAGCTGGTCTGCCCTCCGCCCATCACCAGGTGAGAAGAAATAACCATTTGACAAGTTTGCAAAACTAACAAGAAAAGCTAATTTTTCTCTATCGAGCAGATCGAAAAAAGAAAACACATCTCTCTACAAGCTGTAGCAACAATGACGAGTGTGTTGTTGATTTGCTCATCGAGAAAGAAAACTTTCGAGACACTTCACAAACTATTTCAGTTCACCTGCTGGACAAGTTGACTGACAGTATTATCATGTATTCACCCATTTGAGAGGTGATGAGAACAGACTGATCCCACATAAAAATCAACAAGTATGTGCCGATTTTTCTTTAACCGTAATCGGTATACGTTGACCGAATCTGCCCCCAGAGGCTAAAGCAGTAAGTGTTTCAGAGCATATAAAAAAGTGTGACATCCATTTATATCCAGGAGAGGTTTTCCAGAAGCCAATTAAAAAATTTATTGTTTTACAGCTGAACAGGGTGTAAAACAGTGAAGAGAAATTCTTATTTTATTCAGTCTACCCCCCAACCACAACCAAAATCTAACCCTAAATATTAGTAGAGAAAAAATGCAAAGTTAGGGATAAATATGCAACCTCCTTATCACACTAGTGATTGTTTATACAAACATGATTACTTCCTCATTTGAATGGATATTGAACTGTGGTCTCCCATGCAACTGACGCAACACGCTACCAGTCGTACCATGAGGGAAAGTAACTGCTGTTGAGTCGTTCTAAATATGTCAGATGGGAGATAGGGCATGTTAGTGAGTTGGCATACTGTTGCCGATCCTAGGGTACCGGAACTAGGGATGGGCGATCCCACTTATTTTCTTTTTGATCCAGTACCAATAATTTCAAGTCCAATCTTGTCTATGCCAATACCGATACTTTTACTAAATAGATTTTTTTGCAATTTCTTGGGATAAAATGGGTAATTTAAAATATTATTTTTAGTCATAATTTGCCATTATTATTATGTTTTACATTTGTGAGCCTAAACTGAAAATTCTTAGACTTCTGTTTTGTTTACCCTTACATAAATGTATCATGGTTTCACTACTGTAACTATAGTTTAACCATGGTGTTTAGTTATACCATAGTAATCACACAAACCATGGTTACTTCTACAATATTACTGTAGTAAAACCATTTTACTTATTTACTTATTAACACCAATTACACACAAATATAAGAAATAAGAAGTGTCACGTTTAGATATGTTGCTATTTTAGCATGAATTTACTACAGAAGCTGTTTCTCTGATTTTGTCATGCCCTCGTCAGCCTCTTCTCCTCCAAACTCCTCTCACTCTCCTGATTATTAATTACTTCCACCTGCTCCCCATCAAACCATCAACCAGGACACTATAAAGTCTCACCACTTCCCCTCAGTCTTTGTCTAGTCTGATTTGGACCCGCTTCTAGTGTGTTCAGCTCTTCCTTGAATCCTAGTTTCGTGAGTTATTTACCAGTTCGTCATCGTTTATCTTTGTTACCTAGAATCCTGATTTAATCTGTGGTTTTTCCTTGTTTTTCTCTGTTTCTTCCTGAGTTCTGCAATAAACTGCATCTGGGTTCTACAAGGCAATGATCCCTCTTGTTTGAATGAGCATTTTGATGGTGCAAGCACTTGTCTGCTTGTGTCTTTCAGCATGCATGTTAAGATGAGCGGAAGAAGAAATAGTTCCCATCCTGCACAAGTATTTGCTAATATATCCTAATCCTTTTTATTTCACTTTGAAGCTTATTATTATTGTTCATGTTCATAACCAAATAATATCCTTAGCTGAGAAATTTTAGAATCAATATTTTTATTTGTGAGGATCGATATTGTTGATATAACATCAGTATCGGAAGTATCGGTACTTTAGGATCGATCCGCCCATCCCTAACCGGAACTATTGGAAACAGCATGCCGACTTCCCGTGTGATCATGTTGCAGACGAAAGAATCGAGTGTAAAAAAAAAAAATTATATTAATGGTTAAGACATTGATTATATGCAACTGCCGCATACTGTATATACTTGTTAAGTGCATTTGTTTAAAATAACCACGTAATGAACACTCATAATGTCTGTGTCACATCTAGATGTGTTTTTGTTCATGTTTTGTGTTCATGTCTTTTATTTTCAAGTTTATTTCCTGTTCCTGTCATGTCATATGATTTCCTGTTCCCTCATGTGATCTTGTCATGTATTTCCCCTGTTCATGTGTCTTGTTTTCATTGGTTTATTGTTTGATTACTTTGTTATTAGTCTTGTCTTTTCATTGGTTATAGTTCATTTAGTCTTGTTATATTGTTTATAGTTTAGTCTTGTGATTGGTTGTCTTGTTTATTTGTTCTCCCATGTTCATGTATTTAAGCCTCATGTTTTCCTTTGCCCGGTGTCAGGTATTGTTGAATGTAACTTTGGTTGTGTTTGTAACATTGTTTAATTCAAGCCAAGCCAAGTTTAGTTTAGATTATATTTATGTTAATTCAAGTCAAGTATATGTTCATTGTTCATATTTATGTTTTGTTTAGTTCACGTTTATAATTAGGGTTATTGTATTTCACTATTGTAAATAAAACCGCACTTGGGTTCATCACGTCTTCGTCATTGCCAGTGCCGGAAGCAACGTTACAGAATACCTGACCGCCAACCATGCACCCAGCAGTCTGACTCCTGCGCCTACGTCAGGGAAATCGATCCCTGGAGGAATATGTGGGGGACTTCTGCTCTCTAGCCAGCGAGGTGGACTTTAATGAGGTCGCCCTCAAAGACTGCTTCCAGTTCGGAATAAGTGAGCCAATTTCCTGCCTGGTGGTCTCAGTTCCCCCAGCCTCGCTTGGTATATCGTCCTTGCCACGGCCAATGAGCCAATGCCCACACCTGCCACGGCCAACGAGCCAACGCCCATGCCTGCCAACGAGCCAACGCCCACGCCTGCCATGGCCAACGAGTCAACGCCCACACCTGCCACAGCCAACGAGCTAGAAGCCTCGCCCGTCCCAGAGCCTGCGTTGCCAGCCTCGCCCGTCCCAGAGCCAGCATTGCCAACTTCGGCCATCCAGAGGAGGAAGAGAAGAAAAGTTTCCGTTCCCGAGTCTCTGCCCATGCCCATGACTACAGAGGTCGTTCCCGAGTCTCCGCTCATGCCCACGACCACAGAGGTCACTCCCGAGTCTCCGCTCATGCCCACAACCATTGAGGGTTTTTCCCAGTCATTCAAGACTCTTAGTCTCGAGCCTACCATGGCTCTGCCTGCCACGGATTTGTCCCTTGAGCCTCCCATAGCTCCACCTTCCACAACTTTGCTCCACGTCATGGCTGCCACGCCAGAGTCGGCTCCAGGCCATGTCACAGCCACGCCAGAGTCGGCTCCAGGCCATGTCACAGCCACGCCAGAGTCGGCTCCAGGCCATGTCACAGCCACGCCTCAGCCTGCTCCATGTCACAGCTGTGCCTCAGCCTGCTCCATGCCATGTCTCAACAACTCCTGACCCTGTTCCGGCCCTGTGGCCGCCTCCCAGGACTACTGACCCTGTCCCCACCTTGAGGTCATCTCCCTGGTCTCCTGGCCGTCCGCCTGATCTGCTCTGGTCTCCCTGGTCTCCTGGCTGTCCACCTGATCTGCTCTGGTCTCCTGGATGTCTACTTGATCTGCTCTGGTCTCCAGGCCCGCCTCTGCTCCACGATCCAGGCCCGCCTCTGCTCCACGATCCAGGCCCGCCTCTGCTCCACGATCCAGGCCCGCCTCTGCTCCACGATCCAGGCCCGCCTCTGCTCCATGGACCAGGCCCGCCTCCGCTCCACAAGCCAGCGCTCACGCCTGCCACGTCAAGTCGCAACGCCCCCCCCCAGCTCCCTCCTGAACACTGTTTTTGTTTTGGGTCGTCAGGAGCCGCCCCTAGAGGGGAGGATATGTCACGTCTAGATGTGTTTTTGTTCATGTTTTGTGTTCATGTCTTTTATTTTCAAGTTTATTTCCTGTTCCTGTCATGTGATTTCCTGTTCCCTCGTGTGATCTTTTCATGTGTTTCCCCTGTTCATGTGTCTTGTTTTCATTGGTTTATTGTTTGATTACTTTGTTATTAGTCTTGTCTTTTCATTGGTTATAGTTCATTTAGTCTTGTTATCTTGTTTATAGTTTAGTCTTGTGATTGGTTGTCTTGTTTACTTGTTCTCCCATGTTCATGTATTTAAGCCTCATGTTTTCCTTTGTCCAGTGTCAGGTTTTGTTGAATGTAACATTGGTTGTGTTTGTAACGTTGTTTAATTCAAGCCAAGCCAAGTTTAGTTTAGTTTATATTTATGTTAAGTCAAGTATAGTCAAGTTTATGTTCATTGTTCATATTTATGTTTTGTTTAGTTCACGTTTATAATTAGGGTTATTGTATTTCACTATTGTAAATAAAACCGCACTTGGGTTCATCACGTCTTCGTCCTTGCCAGCGCCAAAAGCAACGTTACAGACTGTTAAAACAAATGTTTTACTATCGTATTGCCATGTACATCTACTTGTGTTATTTGCTCAAAACCCTGCATGTTAAACATGATGAAATTTTAAAGCTCCAAGAGTGCAAGCAATAAAACACAGATCTCACCCAACAAAACCCATCTTCAGTCTGAACCATTATTAGATACTTTTATACTGCTAATGGCTATTAAAAATAGCACAGCAATAGCAATTTGGTTTTTGGTATTCAAAGGCACACAGAGTGCACTGCAAGTCACAGCAATAGTATTGATATTATTAATATTTGGCAAAGAAAAACAATTAAGATCCGTAAAGTTGTTTATTAAAAAAGTGATACGAAGAGGCTATATTTTATATTAGAGATATAAGAAAACTCACATAAGATTAAATGCAAAGACCAAACAATTCAGAAATATGGAATTAATTATGAAGACAATCTACATGAGATCAGATAATTTTTAAAGGGGTTGCATCCAATGCAGTGATACAGCAATATCATATTCATGTTAAGAAAAACCATATGAGAAGAAACTGTTTCCGTTTTTAAGGAATTTGATGGAAATGATCTACACATCCACACTGCTGGTTCAGGATGTCTTCCTCAAGTTACTTCAGTGTTTAATGTTGTTGGTCAAAAAAGCTTTCTGTGCTCTAGCGTCACCCTTTGCTCTGGTTCTGGTAACTGCAACAGCTTCTGACCTGTGATCTAAATCTTATATATTATTGGTCAGGGCTTTTCTTCAGTTGGCGAAGAAAACAAAAATTGACACACTCAAAAAAAAAAAAAAAAAAAAAAAAACCTTTCCTTTGTTGCTGTGCGATTCAGCGCAAATGTTCGCTTCAGGTGAGAATGGCTTGTTAGAAATCTATTGTTTCAATTCAAAATGTTGATCGTGTTGAAATCGCGTTGTGTGCAATAGCCTTTAAAAACACAATTCCTATGTTTTTCTAGGGCCACCCAAAATTGACAAGTTAATTCACTTTGCTACAAAAGACATTCAAAGGAATAGTTTACTCAAAAATTTAAGTTCTGTCATCATTCACTCACCCTCATGTCTTTCCAAAACTCAATGAATTTCTTTGTTCCGTGCAACACAAAAGGAGAATGTACTAGCCATTCTTTTCAATATAATGAAAATTAATGGGGATTCAGGTCAACAAGCTCCAAAACTGTATTTAAAAAAGCACCATATTTACCAAGTATAAAAAAAATTTTTTTTAAAAAAAAACCCTGAGTCCTCTTAGCTACGACATTTCATAGAGGGGAAGGTTATGTGAATAAAACTTACATTTTGACATGTCTCTCACAAAAAGCTATAGAATTTCTCAGAAGACTTGGAAAATAGTGCACAACTCATATGGACTACTTTTATTATGCTTACGATACTGCTTTTTTGTCATTTAGTCCCTATTCACTGACATTATGAGCCAAAGAGTGGCCAGTATAGAGTGCAATAATCTGGTTCCGGATGAAAAAATCCCATTAATTTATCCCATAGATGAATTTATTTTCAACGATATCTTATAAACCTTTATAGACAGAACTATCGTGAGCTACAAGGTTGTTCATCGATGGTATATGCTTCCGTTGAAGCCATCCGTCTGTGTTTTTTCAACTTCATTGTTTAAAAATCATAGCAGAATTCATGGTAAACAATTACCCATGGTACAACAGAAAAATATCCACCAATCAGAGAACGCTGTCAGCGGAACCCGCGAAACGTGCCTCTGAGTGACCGTACGCTCCCATGATGCACAGTGAATTATGCAATCGAGTCAGTCTCCCTTCACCCTTAAACTACTTATATATTTGTACATATCAGAATATATTGCAACAAACTTTTAATATATTGTTTCTATACTTATAATCATAAACCTAAAATCAATAGTTTTATATATTCCCATCATTTTTATTCAATGACATAATTCGCAATGATTCATGGGATTGTAGTCCATGTCCTCATGAAAGACAGTAAGTACACAGTCTTGTACCTTTGTTTTTATGTTCAATTTTCAAATACTTTTTTGCCTCAAAACAAAGTTTGTGATGTTGTGATTCTCCTTGGAGCTGGCTGGTTTGGTTCATGGCTTACAACTCTTTTATGAAGGATTTTATAAAAAGTCTGTGGAAGAAATGAATGGGGAAAATACTTCCGGAACCCAGTCGGCTGAAAAACTGGGGGGGCACTGTTGCGCTCTGTAGTCGCCAACATTTCTCCTTTTGTGTCATACACTTTTGGGACATGACGGTAAGGAAATTATGATATAACTTTTATTTTTTGAAATTTAAAATTTTATTTAAATCTTCCCATGAAATAAAGAAAGTCATATAGAAAGGCATGAAGGTAAATAATGACCGAATTTTCATTTTTGGATCAACTATTCCATTAACCTTCACATCTGCTCCTAATGTGCATTTACAAGCAAACCAACTGGTTTAATGAGATGATCGCAGTAGTGATGTGTTAAGGATGTACCAGGATACACAATAAGTGTTTAATTTTGATGAAGGACTTAGTTCTGGGAAAGAGTCTCTCAGTGCTGTAGTAGTGTCTGAAGAGGTGGGTATACTGTGAATTTATGAAGGAACCCACCCAAACCACCACCCGACAGGGTTCCGGAAGTAGTTTCCCCATTATGAAGGACCCCCACCCAACAAACAAACAAACAAATAACAAAAAAAAACATGCACCTGGTCTCAAAAATTTATTATTATTTATATGTAAACTGTGTAAGAGATAATTTTTTCCAATAAAAAAAATATTGCTGTTGTAATCATGGTAATGGCAAGCCATTCGCGCATCACGAGCCTGCAGCAATTCACTATTGGTTAATCACACAAGTAAACGCGGCCGCTTGCTTCGTACATTCCTCGTTTCTTTTTAAAGAAAAACACCACCATTAATCCTTGAGATTTCCAACCCAGTCTATTCAAAATATAAATTAAACCTAGAAATAAAGTTTTAGGATTTTGCAGGAGCGATTTACCAAAAAGGACTAAATAGTTGATTGGCTTGTGGTGCGCAAATGGCTTGCACGCACAGTGTGAGTCTCATCACACTTTAATAGTGTTTAGCTTCTCATTTAGCTGATGAAAACACGTTGCGTGATCATGAAGGATTACATCAAGACGTAGTTTGGAATGCAGGTGCAAAAAACTTCATATAAATAATTTAGCCTGCTCCTCTCTCGCTGTTGCTCGCATATTAGTGATTACCCCTCTGCATAATTTTGAAAAATGTACGACATAAGAAATATTTAAGATTCCACACAATTTCGTGATCAGTAATCAAATAAGCAAATTTGTGACATTAACTGTGTTAACCTGTCCTTTTGTACAAAATGAGTTTTCTTTCATCAAAGCACTTTCACAAGATGCTCTGTGAATAGTCACGTGCATGATCATGATTATACCATAATCATCAGGTTTTGCACAAATTTTTCACTCAATCTGTTATGCTGATAATATCATTTGTAATTAAAAATAAAGGATTAAATTAGAAAAATACAAAATAGAAGTTTTTATACAAGTGGACTCAATCTTCAGAAAATCACACACACATGTATATTTTTGACCAGGAATATAAAATATGGCACTCTATGTCAAAAAGGTTGCCGACACCTACGTCTAATTAAACTAATACATACATAATACACAATAAACTGTTTAGCATTGTATAGTTAATATGAGTGTTGTGAGGGACTCAACAGAGGCGAAGGTAGAATCCAAATTCAGGAAGTTTATTAAACACAGCAAACAAATCCAAAACAAGGCAGAGACGTAGTCATTAAAGCAGGCAAGGTAGTCGTGTAAAGTAATCAGTCCAACCAGGCAAACAGAGCAAAACAGTAATAAGGCAGGAACAATGGTCATAACATGAAGACAATGAAAAACAGGCAATGGGAAAACACATGTTAAGGCAGTGAAACTGGCAATACTTCACAAAGTAACAATGGAGAGGCATGGCTATTTATACAGTGCAAACAGGAAGTAAACGTAGAAGAAACTGTTCATGGATAGTATACGGGAGAGGGCTCCCTCTGGCAGTTGGCTGAATGAATACCAGCCTCATTCATTACAGAACCAACCCCCCCCCCCCCCCCCCCCCATGAACAACTCCCAGTGTTCCCTTCGGGGTCGTCCCATTGGTCGTGGTGCTGGATGATTCCGGGTACCCTTGGTGAAAGTCATGAATCAAGGATGGATCCAATATGTTGTTGGTGGCTACCCACGATCTCTCCTCTGGCCCGTAACCTTCCCAGTCCACCAGGTACTGCATCTGGTCCCCTCTACGATGAGAGTCCATTATCTCTCTGACCATGTAAGCAGGTAATCCGGTCTCCAATGGAGGAGGAGACTCAGGATTTGTGGTTCCGGGGCCAGATATCAGGTGGACTGGTTTCAACAAGGACACATGAAAGGAGGGAGAGATGTGGTAGTTAGAAGGAAGCTCCAATCGGTATGTTACAGGATTGATTTGTCTAAGAATTCTGAATGGACCAACATACCTGGGGCTTAGCTTCCTGCAGGGTAGCCACAACTTGGTCACGTGTGGATAACCAGACCCTCTGACCAGGCTGGTAGTTGGGGTGGGGATGCCTCCGTCGATCAGCTTGGATCCGTTGAGCCCAGATGGCCCGCTGCAGTCTGACGTGCACACTGTCCCACACCTGCTCGCTCCACCTGATCCAATCATCCACCGCTGGCACCGTAGAACAACCAAGGGAACATTGGAGGTTGGTAGTCCAGCACACATTGGAAGGGAGTGAGTCCAGTGGAAGAGTGAGTGAGGGAGTTCTGAGCATATTCTGCCCATGGGAGGAAGTCGCTCCATTTCTGTTGTTCACAACTGCAGTACAACCTGAGATATCTCTCTTGGTTCAGCCTCTCCACCTGTCCATTTGCTTGAGGATGATATCCAGACATGAGGCTGACGTTGATATCTAGCTGCTTGCAGAAGGCCTGCCACACTCTGTAGGTGAACTGGGATCCCTGATCAGACACTATGTCTTCTGGCAGACCATAGATCCTATAAACTTGGTGGAAAAGAGTGTTAGCGGTCTCCATGGCAGTGGGTAGACCTTTCATGGGATTAGTCTGCATGATTTTGAAAACCGATCAATGATAACAAAGATGGTGGTATACCCATTGGAGTTTGGCATATCCGTGATGAAGTCAATGGACAGGTGGGACCAGGGTCTCTGAGGGATAGGCAGTGGTTGCAGAAGGCCGGCTGGCAGTTCTCTGGGGGGTTTTGACTGTGCACAAACTTGACATGCCTTAATATGTGCAGTGACATCATTTATGAGTGAAGGCCACCAGAATGAGTTACGTACCAGGCTTATTGTCCTCTGGATGCCAGGGTGTCCAGTGCTGAGGGAGGTATGGATCCATTGGATTGTTCTTTGGTGTAGAGTGCGTGGTACATACTGTCTTGTTGGGGGCATTCTGGTGGTGCAGGGTCTGTCTGTTGGGCTCTTTGAATTTCTTCCATGATGTCCCAGCTTATGGGTGCGATGATGATTGAAGGTGGAAAAATGGATTCATTGAGGTGTGTTGTGAGGAGGACCATGACGACGAGAAAGAGCATCAGCTTTGCAGTTCTTACTGCCAGGGCAGTAGGTGACTGTGAATTGGAATCTTGTGAAGAAGAGTGACCATCGGGCTTGACATGGATTGAGTCATTTTGCTCCCTTGATATATTCAAGGTTTTAATGGTCGGTGATTACTTGAAATGAATGGACAGATCCTTCAAGCCAGTGGTGCCACTCTTCTAATGCAGCCTTCATGGAGAGTAACTTTTTGTTTCTAACATCATAGTTCCTTTCAGCTGACTTCATTTTTCGTGAAAATGCACAAGGATAAAGTTTTCCAGGATTACCGTGGCATTGAGAGAGAACCGCCCCAGTGCCGCAGTCTGATGCATCAACCTCCACAATAAATAGTTGGTTAGGATCGGGGTGCTTGAGAATGGGGTGGTCGTGAAACTTGTCATGAGGGCTTTGAAGGCCTTTTGAGCAGAGTCACTCCATGGTAATTTGGATGGTTTGCCTTTGAGCAGTGACATTAAAGGGGAAGAGATGAGACTGTAGTTGTGGATAAACCTCCTGTAGAAATTTGCAAAGACCAGAAAACGTTGTAACTCCTTGACATTGTTGGGTCTTGCCCATTCTGTAACTGCCTGGATTTTGGAATTATTCATCTCAACACCTTTATGACTGATGATATACCCCAAGAATATTGTATGGGTAGTGTGGAACTCACATTTCTCTGTTTTCACGTAGAGTTGGTGCTTCTGAAGGCATGAGAGGACCATCTTTTGGTGTGTAGCTCTTCAGTTCTTTTGTTGTTTTTGTTTGTTTGTCCTGTGTTTAGTAATATTTCTCCAGTCAGTTTTACCAGGGACGAACTGCTGAACATTCGGCAACATATACCAGACAACCTTTTCCGTTTTTTTTTTTCTCCGTATTTGGAATTCCCAATTCCCAATGTGCTTTTAAGTCCTCGTGGTCGCATAGTGATTCGCCTCAGTCCGGGTGGCGGAGGACGAATCCCAGTTGCCTCCGCATCTGAGACCATCAACCCGTACATCTTATCACGTGGCTTGTTGAGCACGTTGCCACGGAGACATAGCACGTGTGGAGGCTTCACGCCATCCACCGCGGCAACCACGCTTAACTCACCACGTGCCCCACCGAGAACAAACCACATTATAGCGACCACGAGGAGTTTACCCCATGTGACTCTAGCCTCCCTAGCAACTAGGCCAATTTGGTTGCTTTGGAGACCTGGATGGAGTCACTCAGCATGCCCTAGGATTTGAGCTAGCGAGCTAGCGAACTCCATGGGTGGTAGCCAGCGTATTTTACCACTGAGCTACCCAGGCCCCCTCCTTTTCCCGGTTTTTGAATATTCGGATGTTTTGCTGGACATTTTAGTCGGAGGTGCGGCTGTATTATTTAAACGTGCTATGAGACGCAGGCGAGGGAGACAAGCAGGCATGCTGGTCAGGCTCCGTTGGCGTGGCTTTCGAACAGCGCTGCTGAGTATTCATCTAGCGAATCTCTGCTCTCTTCCTAACAAAACGGACGAACTACATCTCCTCACCAGCACAAACAAGGACTTTTCAAACTCTGCTGCCTTGTGCTTCACAGAAACCTGGCTGAGTGAAGCCATTCCAGACAGCGCTTTACATCAGCTGGGCTTTCAGCTGTTCAGAGCGGATCGCATCGCGAAGTTAACAGGGAAAACGAGAGGTGGTGGAACATGCTTTTACATCAATGAAAGTTGGTGTACAGATGTAACAACGTTAAAGAGGATGTGCTGTCCTAATTTGGAAGCGCTCTTTATTAACTGTAAGCCATTTTTCTCACCGCAGGAGTTTTCCTCGCTTATTCTGGTGAGTGTGTATATCGCGCCAAATGCGTGTGTGAACACAGCGCTGCAACAGCTGACTGATCAAATCACAGACACAGAACAACAATACCCAGACTCAGTTATTATTATTCTTGGGGATTTTAACAAAGCAAATCTCACACATAAACTGCCCAAATACAAACAGCACATTACATGCCCCACCAGAGACAGGAACATACTGGATCATTGCTACACAACAATAAAGGATGCACATCACTCTGTCCCTAGAGCAGCTTTGGGACTCTATGATCACTGTCTGGTTCATCTTCTTCCAACCTACAGGCAGAAATTAAAATCAACCAAGCCAGTAGGAAGGACTGTAAAGAGATGGACCAATGAAGCAGAGCGGGAACTAAAAGCCTGCTTCGATTGCACGGATTGGAGTGTTATTGAGGCTGCAGACACCAATCTGGATAAGCTCACAGATACTGTTACATCATATATCAGTTTCTGTGAGGATATGTGTATTCCTACTAGGACTAATTTAAAGTTCAACAACGACAAACTGTGGCTTACATGCAGAGCTCAGGCAGCTTTGTCAGGCCAAAGAGGATGCTTACAGGGGTGGGGATAAAGTCTTATACAATCAGGCCAGGAACACACTGAACAAGGAAATCAGAGTGGCTAAAAGAAGATACTCTGAGAAGCTGAAAAACAAGTTTTCAACTAACGACCCTGCATCAGTGTGGAGTGGCATGAAACAACTCACAAATTACAGGACTCCTACCCCCAATCCTGTGGTGGACCATCAACTGGCTGACGACCTGAATGTGTTCTACTGCAGATTTGAAAGGCCCAATCTCACACCCCACAACCACTCTGACCTTCAATTCACACAAACACCAACACCTCCTGCAACCCCCCTCCTCCCCCCTCCTGCTACTCAACCTGCACTTAAGATCTGTGAAGATGATGTGAGCCGGGTCTTTCAGAAACAAAAGACGAGGAAAGCTTCAGGCCCAGATGGTGTCTCACCAGCATGTCTTCGATCCTGTGCTAACCAGCTTGCCCCCATCTTCACACAGATCTTCAATAGATCACTGGAGCAGTGTGAAGTTCCATGCTGCTTCAAACGCTCAACCATTATTGCTGTCCCAAAGAAACCAAAAATCACAGGACTTAATGACTACAGACATGTCACCCTGACCTCTGTGGTCATGAAATCATTTGAGAGACTGGTGTTGGCCCACCTGAAGAACATCACTGGACCCTTTGTAGATCCCCTTCAATTTGCTTATCAAGCAGACTGTGGCTGATGCAGTCAACATGGGATTGCATCATATCCTGCAACACCTGGACAGACCAGAGACATATGCAAGGATCATTTTTGTGGAATTCAGTTCAGTTTTCAACACCATCATCCCAGTTATGCTCCAGAATAAATTACACCAACTCTCTGTTCCCATGTCTATCTGTCAGCGGATTACCAGCATTCTGAAGGACAGGCAGCAGCTTGTGAGACAGGGGAAACTCACTTCCAGCACCTGTACAATCAGCACTGGTGCCATCCAGGGATGTGTGCTCTCCCCACTACTCTTCTCCCTGAACAGCTGGCTGTCTGGTGCAGTCAAAACAACCTTGAGCTGAACATGCTCAAAACAGTGGAGATGATTGTGGAACACCCCAACACTGACCCCCCTCACCATTCTAAAGAGCACTGTGGCAGCAGTGGAGTCATTCAGGTTCCTGGGCACTACCATCTCACAGGACCTGAAGTGGGAGACACACATTGTGAAAAAGGCCCAGCAGAGGTTGTACTTCCTTTGCCATCTGAGGAAGTTCAACCTGCCACAGGCGCTGCTGATACAGTTCTACTCAGCAGTCATTGAATCTGTCCTCTGCACAGTAACTGTCTGGTTTGGTTCAGCTACAAAATCAGACATCAGAAGACTACAAAGGACAGTTCGGACTGCTGAGAGGATTATTGGTTGCCTCCTGCACCCCCTTCAAGAACTATACACTTCCAGAGTGAGGAAAAAGG
Source organism: Myxocyprinus asiaticus (assembly GCF_019703515.2). Classification (NCBI taxonomy): domain Eukaryota; kingdom Metazoa; phylum Chordata; class Actinopteri; order Cypriniformes; family Catostomidae; genus Myxocyprinus; species Myxocyprinus asiaticus. The sequence continues at coordinate 10,073,403 of NC_059360.1, read as the reverse complement.
CTGGAAATATCACTCTGGACCCCACTAACCCTGCACATTACCTTTTTGAACCGTTGCCTTCTGGCCGACGCTTCAGAGCTCTGAGCACCAGAACCGTCAGGCACAGGAACAGTTTTTTTCCCTCAGGTTATCCATCTCATGAACAGTTAAATTTCCCCATTGAGCAATAACTATGTGCAATACACAGTTTAGTCTTTTTATATTTATCCAATACATCAAACCTCTTCTGCCATTTCATTCCTCTGAAAAAAATAAAAAAACATTTGCAATGTACATAACAGATTGTATTTGCACTGTACATAACAGATAACAGATTTGTATTCGATTTGCACTATGTATGTGTATGTGTGTATGTATGTATGTGCATAATTATGTTTTATTTTTTATCATAATCTATGTCTTGCTGCTGTTTTTGTATTGTTTTTGTATTGTTGTACACTGGAAGCTCCTGTCACCAAGACAAATTCCTTGTATGTGTAAGCATATTTGGCAATAAAGCTGATTCTGATTCTGATTCTGATTCTGATCTTGACATCTTTGATATGTTGTGCTTTATTTTGGGAGTGGATGAGTCGATGTAGGCAATGACACACTTGTTGAGGAGGTCTCTGAAAATCTCGTTGATGAACGATTGGAACACAGCTGGTGCACTGGCCAGGCCATAAGGCATCACCTGGTACTCATAGTACCCCCTAGTGGTGATGAATGCGGTTTTCCACTCGTCTCCTTCTCTAATACGAATGAGATTGTAAGCACTTCTCAAATCAAGCTTGGTGTAGATGCGTGCTTCACGTAGTTGTTCTAGGGCAGATGGAACAGGAGGGAGTGGATACCTGTATTTGATTTTTACTGTATTCAGTCCTCAGTAATCAATACATGGACGGATCCCTCCATCTTTTTTCTCAACGCAGAAAAAGCCTGCTGCAGCTGGTGAGGTGGAAGGACGAATAAAACCTGAAGCTAGAGCCTCCTCTATGTAGGTTTCCATGGCCATGTTTTCAGGTCTTGATAATGGATAGGCTTTGCTCCTGGGAGGTGCCATGTTGGACAGTAACTCAATAGCGCAGTCCCATGGACGATGAGGAGGTAGTTGAGTTGCCTTGATCTTGCTAAAAACTTCAGAAAATTCTGAATATTCTTTGAGGATTTTGATTTGAGCTTGAATCTCAGGACTTTCGATGCAAGTGGTTAAACATGGCATGGTGACTGTGACATGAAGACAATTTGAACGGCAATAGTCTGACCATTGTTTTAACTCACCCTGGTTCCAGGAGATGATGGGATCGTGGACAGCCAGCCATGGATGACCCAGGATGAGAATATGCTTGGGTGAGTTGATGACATAAAGAGATATGGTTTCTGTGTGAAATAATCTAATTCATAGTGTCACTGGAACAGTTTTGTGAGTGATGCCTGTGCCTATGGGTGCATTATCCACAGCAGTGATGTTAATGGTAGGTATGCAAGGTACTGTTGGGATATGGAGTTCTTGTACAAGAAAATGACAGCAGCCCCTGAGTCAACAAGTGCAGAAACACATTTAAATTTATCATCAAAGGAGTGTTCGATGGGAAAAGAAAAACTGTGGTGTATGGGAGAGGAAATATTCTTGGGTTCTTGCCTTTGTGAGGGCATGCAGAAGTTTGATGACTCCTTTCACCACAGTAGTAACACAGTCCCTCCTTATGACGACGATCGCGTTCTTCAACAGAAACTGTAGTATAGGTGATCTGCATAGGTTCAGGAACTTCGGGGCATGCCTGGACTTGACTATGGACTGATAGTTGTGACTTTGGGCTAATCTTTGAACGTGGTGAGTTACACAGTAAATTATCAATCTTTACAGCCAACAAAATGAATTCAGTGAGCGTTGAATCCTCACCCTTGCATGCAAGTTCGGCCTGCAGATTGTGGTTCAGTCCCTCTATGAACACAGTCTTGAGTGTGATATTATTCCATCCACTTTGAGCTGCTAGTGTCCTGAAGTGTATGGCAAAGTCAGCTGCAGAATGTGAACCCTGGCATACATGAAGCAGCTGAACAGAGACATCTTTGCCTCCCTCTGGGTATTCAAACACTTCATGGATCTGGGAAGCGAAGTAATCAAATGACGTTTGAAGTTGTCTATCATACTCCCAAACAGCTGAGGCCCAGTCTAACACTTTTTCGGTAAGTAATGTCATCATAAATGCACATTTCTTGGAATCCTGGCTGAATGACTCTTGTTGACTGGAGAAATATATTTTACATTTCTCTGGTGAACCATCAAACTTATCAGGAAGAGCGAATCTTACCTGTGTAGCTTGCGGGGATGGAAGAGAGCGGATGTAGTGGGTGAGGCTCTCATTTGCAGCTCTTATGTTGTTCGGTTGCTCTTGGGAATGCAGTGAATGCAGCCTGGAGCTGAGAAACTTCTGCTGGATTCATTGGTGGTGAAGTATTCTGTGAGGGACTCGACATAGAGGCGAAGGTAGAATCCAAACGCAGGAAGTTTATTAAACACAGCAAACAAATCCAAAACAAAAGGCAGAGACGTAGTCATTAAAGCAAGCAAGGTAGTCGTGTAAAGTAATCAGTCCAACCAGGCAAACAGAGCAAAACAGTAATCCAAAAATCGGTAATCCAATAAGGCAGGCACAATGGTCATAACAGGAAGACAGTGAAAAACAGGCAATGGGAAAATGCTTGGTAAGGCATTGAAACTGGCAACACTTCGCAAAGTAATAATGGAGAGGCATGGCTATTTATACAGTGCAAACAGGGAGTAAATGTAGAAGAAACTGTTCATGGTTAGTATTCGGGAGAGGGCTGCCTCTGGCGGTTGGCTGAATGAATACCAGCCTCATTTGTTACAAGTGTAGTAATGTTCACGTTAAAACGTTATCTTGTATTACCTAATATATACCCTACATAAGAATGAATGGTTATTTGTTTTATTTGTGTACAATAATATGCTTTTCTGTGTATAGTGAAATAGTTTTCCTACTTTACTGATAATTTGATATCACGAGAAAAAGACATCACCGACAGCAGTATAAGGTAAATAATTAAATTAAATAAAACATTTGAAATAATTATGGGACACAGTTGTCCAGCATCTGTGAAAAGCATCAAAAACTAGCACGACTGCAATACATGCTGTATTTTCACAAAGTGTAATTGTATACTGTATATATACGTTTAGCAGGGAAATAAATGTAAAGCTCAAGTTATGGCAACTTCAGGGATGCTTGTACATCAGCATTAGATGCTGGAAATGTCACGCCCCTTGCTGAAACTTAAAATATGATTGGTTAACAAATATCATATTGCATCTAAAATGAACGTTCTGATTGGTGGATCAGCTTAGTCGGACTGTATGTATTGTCCATGCCATCAGTTGCGTTCCTGCTCCCGCAGCTCCATGTGCGTTTAGAGAGAATCTTTGTACACTTATATATATATAAATCACTCAACGGTGCTGCGGCATCACATTAGTACATTGGAAAAAGTTCTGGGTCAAAAGCCTACTCATTGTTCTAGCGGCCATATGTATCATCACTTATTTTAGGTGGGCATACACAAAATCCTAAGAAAGATTGGTGGGCATACGGCGTATGCCCTAGACCAGTGTTTCCCAACCTTTTTTCTGCCGCGGCACACTTTTTATGACTAAAACATTCTACAGCACACCTCTATCCCACAAAGGCTAACCATCGTCAATATTTTTTCTTTTCAAGAACTTGTTTATGTTTTCTGTCCATCTTAGTAGCGTGTTTACTTGTAATGTTTGAAATTTGGCTATGCAAAAAAAAAAAAAAAAAAAAAAAAATGTCACATAGGTAGGCTACGCTGTGAGGTCACAGGTGGCAAGATCGCTAAATGGGTAATGAAAAAAACAACAAATTTGCTTCTTTCCTAATTTGTAGATTTGTCTTGCAATGCCACAACAAATTTCAGGGATGCAAACTCATGAGGGGTGAAAAAGGTAAGACAATCACTGGTCCACGAACATTTTTTCTGGGGATATTTTATTTAAAGTATAAGCACCAATTCCAGCTATTTTAGTGATTCAAGTTTATTCAAGTTTACAATTGTGCAGAATTAGCTGCAAAATAAAGAGTATTTTGGTGAGGCTTGCTTCTGTTTCACAAATTTGTTAAATTTTATTAACTGATTAGTTCAGTGACCCCTTCTGGAAATGTCACTAGGTGGCGACAAATGAGCATCTTATCTGCTATGAGTGAGTCAGTGAATCATTTTGAGTCATTCATGACTGAAATCTACCAAGAGACTTTATAGTGTTTAAGCATTAAAAGAACAAAGCAGATCTATAGTCTTCCTTCAGTCTGAGCATTATTTTTCATCTAAAAAGACAACAATAATGGTCTAATAATAGTGAGTTTCAATAACGTCCTTACCTTCTCCTTTATTAAAACTTGCATGGCTACAAATCGTCTTGGTTTCTGATGTAACCTCTGTTCCCTGATGGAGGGAACGAGACATTGTGTCGATGAAGTGAGATCTTGAGAGCCCCAATCACCTTTGCTTAAAATAGAAAAGGCCAATGGGAATTTGCATGACACTCTCTGCCCCAGACATATGGGGATAAAAGGAGATGGCGTGCACCACTCATTCAGATTTATGCTGAGGAGCCAATAGAGAGTCCCGGCCCGGTTCAGCGCCGCGGCAGGAGGTGTAGCCCAACCCGCAGCTCTACATATATCCACTAGAGAGCCCCCCCCCCCCCCGCCAGTGCCCAGGAGGATGCAACACCACTAGTGGAGTGCACCCGGACTCCCAAGGGGCACGGCAAGTCCTGAGATTGGTATGCGAGAGAAATGGCATCCACAATCCAATGGGCTAGCCTCTGCTTGGAGACAGCTTTCCCCTTCTGCTGTCCTCCAAAACAGACAAAGAGCTGCTCCGAGCATCTAAAGCTCTGCGTGCGGTCCAGATAGATGCGCAGGGTGCGAACTGGACACAGAAACCTCTGAAATTATTACACTGGCACCACCACCTTCTGCCTGCAGGTCAGCACTGACTGAGCACGTTCGGTCGTAAGATGTGCCTTGAGAGTGACCGAGTCCAACTCCATACCGAGAAAAGAGATGCTCCGCACAGGGGAGAGCTTGCTCTTCTCCCAGTTGACCTGCAGCCTGAGTCGGTCGAGGTGCTGAAGCATGAGGTCCCTGTGTGCACACAATAGGTCTCGCGAGTGAGCTAGAATTAGCCAGTCGTCGAGATAATTGAGAATGCGTATGCCCTCAGCAGGGCCAGGGCAGTCTCTGCAACCTTGGTAAAGACACGAGGGGACAGGGACAGACCAAAGGGGAGGACCTTGTACTGGTATACTCGTCTCTCATATCAAACCGAAGAAAGGGTTTATGTCGAGGAAGGATCAATATGTGAAAGTACACATCCTTCTGGTCGATGGCCGCAAACCAATCCTGACGTTGTACTGATGCCAGGATGTGCTTCTTTGTGTTAACATCCTGTAAGGCTTTGTTCAAGGCACTCAGATCAAAGATTGGGTGCAACCCTCCCTATTGGATATGATAAATTAAGGGCTGTAAAAGCCCTTGCACAACTCGGCTATGGGGATGGGCTCTATTGCTCCCTTCGCCAGAGCACCGTATTGGAGAGGATGCCACTGAACCTGGGCAGGCGTCTGGCGAACTGGAACATGTAGCCAAGGTGAATCGTCCTAATGAGCCACCGCAAGGGGCTGGAGAGCACTAACCAGGCCTCCAGCTCCCGTGACAGCGGCACCAAGGGGATGACTGGATTTACTGTGCCTGGGCAGGGAGGTTCGTAGCAATGCACAGCAGGCGCCCCACCTGGAAGACAGCCCAGTGGGGACGTGCTGCTCCACAAACCCGCAACGGTGGCCAGTGACTGGGGTTGGCGAGCGACCCCAGATACCAGCATACTTACCTGTTTGCCGGCTGTCTCTCGATGGAGAACAAGGGAACGGGAGGTACTCGCGTTTGCCTGATTGACCGGAAAGACTTCCAGTGCATGAACGTTGCGTGTGTGCTGGCCCAGGAAATGAGGGGCTGCCCTTTTACTTACCATGTGGGTGCCGAGGCCTGGGGGCACTCGGGGATAGAATACTCACCACGTGCTGGCCCAGGGGTGATGGTGGGGCTGGAGAGATCAGACCGGTCGAAGGCAGTCACCTCATCCCTGGGCTGCCCGTGTCAGGGCTGCCTCGAAGCCCTTCTGGGGTTCTTGGGGGCTGACTGATGGGCAGGTGGAGCTGACTTCCCATGGGAGGATCTTTTTCTCTGAGGCCGGCATACGGACTCCGATGGTTCGGGAGCCGGAGCCGGCACCGCAGGGGAACGGCTCTGGTGAGAAGCAAACGGGGCGCAAGATTTCGGAGGCCTGGAGGCAGCCGAGTCGTGCCTGCAAGATGTGCTTAATTGCCTCGGTCTGCTTTCTCACCATCGAGAATTGATGGGTGAAATCCTCGACGGTGTTGCCAAAAAGCCCCCCTTGGGAAATGGGCGCATCGAGACTTCCTCTGCGTCACGCTTCTCTTCAAGTCTGAGCCAAAGGTGCCGCTCTTGGACCACATCGTCTGGCCCAGGGCACGCGCCGTGACTTTCGTCACCCGTAAGTCGAGGTCGGTCGCAGTACACAGTTCCTGCATCAGCCCTGGGTCGGTTCTACCCTCATGCAGATATTTCTGCACCTTGGCCTGGTGGACCTGCAGGACGGCCATGGTGTGCAGGGCAGAAGCGGCTTGATCCACGGCCTTGTAAGCCTTTGTCATTAATGACAAACTTTTGCATTCTATGATCTTTAAAAGTGGAAGAAAAAAAGGGGTAAGCTGTGAGTAACCTCAAGCAGACAGGTGAAATGCACATGCCAGTTTGGAAGGCTGTTGACTTCTTTTGTATCTATGTTTTGAGTGATACCCAAATATAAAGCCCTTTAAAAGCAATTATGCCAAAAAGGTTTTATTATTATTATTATTATTATTTTATTACTGTCCAGGTGTGATCATTTCATCAACCCAAAAAATACAGTTGCAGGAAAACGTATTTGAACATTTTTGATTTACCTGGATTTGTACAGGAACTGGTCATACAATATGGAAGTTACAATAATAGAAAACATATGCCTTTTGGAGTTCTTAGAGTGGCTCAGTCCTGACCTTAACCTCATTTAGTTGCTTTTACATGACTTCAAGAGAGTGATTCAAACCTGACATACCAAGAATATTGCTGAACTGAATCAGTTTTGTAAAGTGGAATGGCACAAAATTGCTTCTGACCATTGTGCAGGTCTCATCCACAGTTACAGGAAATGTTTAGTAGGGGTTACTGGGGTTACTTGAGGGCTTGGACTCAAGATGGCGCCGAGTATGGCTGCTGCGTTGCGAGCTCCGACACAACATAGTAATGTTTTGTTTGTTTTGTTCACAATTCTTATGTTTTTTGTCTCGGATGTTGTCTGCCTTATTGTCTACGACAGACAAACACTTTTGGACATTGGTTCAGCAATCTCACACCGTAAACCGGACTTCACATTCCTCAATGCCGACCCGCTGTTTACAAACACGCAAGCGGAGCCCTTTGTCTGGGCAGCACAGCCGCGGAAACGCAGGAGGAAAAGGGGAAACAAAGCCGGCGTTCTCATCAGAGTAAGACGCCGCGCAAATCGACCCCCGCTACCCACTATTCTACTGGCAAATGTTCAGTCTCTGGATAACAAGCTCTGCGAGCTGAAAGCGCGGATCTCTTTCCAACGAGATACAAGGGACTGCTGCATTATCTGCCTAACAGAAACTTGGATGTCTGCGGAGATTCCAGACTCAGCCATTGAACCTGCAGGGTTCTCCGTGCACCGAGCGGACAGAGCGAAAGACCTCTCAGGTAAAAGCAGAGGTGGTGGTGTATGTTTTATGATCAACAAATCCTGGTGTGATCAGAGGAACGTACATTCTATCAAGTCTTTCTGCTCTCCTGATCTGGAATTTCTTATGCTTCTGTGTCGACCATTCTGGCTACCGAGGGAATTCACAGCGGTCATTATCATTGCTGTGTACATCCCGCCACAAGCCGACACAGACCAGGCACTCAAGGAACTGTATGGGATTATAAGTGAGCAGGAAACCGCGCACCCTGAGGCCACGTTCATTGTGACCGGGGACTTTAATAAAGCCAGTTTAAAATCAGTCGCACCAAAATATCACCAGCACATTAGTTTCAACACACGAGGGGACCGGGTTTTGGACCATTTCTACTCTCCGTTCCGGGATGGCTACAAATCCCTCCCCCGCCCACCATTTGGCAAATCGGACCACTCTTCCATTCTGTTTCTGCCCACTTACAGGCAGAAATTGAAACAGGAAGCACCCACCCTCAGAACGATCCAGTGCTGGTCGGACCAATCAGATTCTACGCTACAAGACTGTTTTGATCACACGGACTGGGAGATGTTCCGGTCCGCCTCTGATGGCGACATCGAGCTTTACGCTGATAGCGTAATGTGTTTCATCAGAACGTGCGTAGAGGACATCGTTCTGACCAGAACAGTACGAATCTATCCGAATCAGAAGCCATGGATAAATAGCGATGTTCGCGTGGCACTTAATGTGTGGACTTCCGCTTTTAATTCCAGGAAAGTGGAGGAGCATAAACAAGCCAGTTATGCCCTCCGAAAAACTATCAGAACCGCAAAACGCCAGTACAAGAGTAAGATTGAAGGACAGTTTAACACCACCAACTCTAGAAGCATGTGGCAGGGAATTAACATCATCACGGACTTTAAAGGGAATAAAAACTCCGCCATGAACACCGCTGCCTCTCTACCGGATGAGCTAAATACTTTTTATGCTCGTTTCGAGGGAAATAACACCGCCCTCACGGAGAGAGCTCTCGCGGCTGAAGCTACAGAGGTTAGTTCACTCTCCGTCTCTGTAGCTGATGTAACCCAATCCTTCCGACGGGTGAACATCCGTAAAGCCGCTGGCCCAGACGGTATTCCGGGCCGCATCATCAGAGCGTGCGCGAACCAGCTGGCTGGTGTTTTTACGGACATTTTCAACCTTTCCCTCTCTTTGTCTGTAGTGCCCACATGCTTTAAAACATCCACCATTGTGCCTGTTCCAAAACAATCAAAAATAACTTGTTTAAATGACTGGCGTCCTGTTGCTCTTACCCCCATCATCGGCAAATGTTTTGAGAGACTAATCAGAGATTACATCTGCTCTGTATTGCCACTCTCTCTAGACCCATTGCAGTTTGCTTACTGCACCAACCGCTCCACTGATGATGCCATTGCATCTACAATACACACTGCTCTCTCCCACCTGGAAAAAAGGAACACTTATGTGAGAATGCTGTTTGTAGACTACAGCTCAGCATTCAACACCATAGTGCCCTCCAAGCTAGATGAGAAACTCTGGGCTCTGGGCTTAAACAGCTCGCTGTGCAGCTGGATCCTGGACTTCCTGTCAAACAGACGCCAAGCGGTTAGAATAGGCAGCAACATCTCCTCATCACTAACCCTCAACACTGGAGCCCCACAGGGCTGTGTTCTCAGCCCACTACTGTATTCCTTGTACACACATGGCTGTGTGGCAACACATAGCTCCAATGCCATCATTAAGTTTGCTGATGACACGACGGTGGTAGGTCTGATCACTGACAATGATGAAACAGCCTACAGAGAGGAGGTGCACACTCTGACACACTGGTGTCAGGAGCACAACCTCTCCCTCAACGTCAGTAAGACAAAGGAGCTTGTGGTGGACTTCAGGAGAAGAGACAGAGAAAACAGTCCCATCACCATCAATGGAGCGCCAGTGGAGAGAGTCAGCAGCTTCAAGTTCCTGGGTGTCCACATCACTGAGGAACTCACATGGTCCGTCCACACTGAAGTTGTTGTGAAGAAGGCTCATCAGCGCCTCTTCTTCCTGAGACAGCTGAGGAAGTTTGGAATGAACCGCCACATCCTCACATGGTTCTACACCTGCACTGTGGAGAGCATCCTGACTGGCTGTATCTCCGCCTGGTACGGCAATAGCACAGCCCACAACCACAAAACACTGCAAAGGGTGGTACGAACTGCCAGACACATCATCGGAGGTGAGCTTCCCTCCCTCCAGGAAATATATACAAGGCGGTGTGTGAAAAAAGCTCGGAGTATCATCAGAGACTCCAGCCACCCGAGCCATGGGCAGTTCTCACTGCTACCATCAGGTAGGCGGTATCGCAGCATCAGGATTCGCACCAGCCGACTCCATGATAGCTTCTTCCCCCAAGCAATCAGACTTTTGAACTCTTGATCTCCCACGACCAAAATACATCAGCACTGCACTTTATTACCGTTACTCTTATATCTCACACCGGACTGTCATAAATTATATTATTATTATATTATGTTCTCTCTTAACAACTGACTATCAACCGACAGCCTGAATGTCAATACAGTACAATACTGTACATTCTATATATATATATATACTTTTTTATATATTTTTATTTTTAATTTTTATTGAATAATGTGTATCTATATAGTGCGTATTGTATACTGTACAGTGTATGTTATTATTTGCATACTGTTGAGTGTAATTATGTGTATAACAGATGTTTAAATTGTGTTGTGTTAATTTGATGTTATTGTAAATTGGTTTATGTCTCATCACTGTCACGACTGCTATGTTGATCGGAACTGCACCCAAGAATTTCACACACCATTGCACTTGTGTATATGGCTGTGTGACAATAAAGTGATTTTATTTTATTTTATTTGATTAAAGGAGGGTCAACCAGTTAATAAATATAAGGGTTCACATATTTTGTCCACCCTGCACTTTGAATGTTTACACAGTATGTCCAAACTGTTTACACAGTGTGTTGTTTGTGTTTTAATTCTATAAGTAAACTGTGTTTGTCTTTTGTGACTAGATAAAGATCAGAAATGTAATGCAGTAATCCAGGATAATGAAAAGGGTTTACATTTTTTTTTTTTTTTTTTTTTTTTTTTCCTGCAGCTGTATCTCAAGAACATTATTCTGGGAAATATACTTTACCATTGTGTGTATATACTAATACCTTCTCAGAAGTCTTTCATCACAGGATGAGTTTCAGCAGAGTATGCCTTTGAATGATCTGATATATTCTGCAACATCATCTTCTAATGTTGAGTTAATAGGCAAGGAAAACATCTGTCTCTTTAATGTTATGTGTGAACAGCTACAGTGGGTAAGCAACCAGATTGTGCCTTACTACCGCGGGGAGTACCACCAGTTTTCACACGTGAGACACTTTCACAAAATCACCACCAGGAGGCGCAAAGTAGCACTTTTGTCACCATCGTTTAGTAGTGTGAAGAAAGTGATATTTATTATGATTAAATTGTTAATATTATTATCCGTATTGTATTTTTTACATTTTGATGTGTAGAAGGCTAACAATGCACGATTTATGGCAGCATTAAAGTTATAGCTTAGTTAGCTCATGAATTGATAGAGGAAAAAAAATGCTCGAATGTCAGCCTTTTTCAATAAATTAAAACTGTTGCTTCATAGATATTAGCTATTTAATTATCTTCCTGAAAATCAAAACGAAAATACATTGTAAACAATCATAATTTAATTTCTTAGCCCTAATGAAAACAACAACAACAATGCATTTAATTAATGGCATTGACCCTTGTTATAATTGACCCGACTAGTTGGCAGTGTTATACTAAAAATGTTAGACCCGCTCATAAGCATGAGGAAATTAGGGTTATATATATATGTGTGTGTGTGTTTGTGTGTGTTGTTGTTTTTAAATAGCATTCTTTAAAGTTACAATGGTTGGTGTGGAGTAGTTTAAAACTAGATAAAAAAGTTTGTGGACAAACTTTAGGTTGGCTTGAAAAAGCCTGGTCTGAAAGTTTAAGATAGATAGATAGATAAATAGACTACTTGGTTGCTAGAGTGATCCAATTTGGTTGCTAGGCAGTTACCAGGGTGATACTAAAAAGGCTCCTTGATAGCCTGAGTCAAATGAGCCAAACTGGAAGTCTATATGATGTTCTGGTGCAGAGATAAGTGCTTTGCTACTTGGTTGCTAGTGTGACCCCATCTGGTTGCTAGGCAGTTGCTAAGGTAATACTAACAAGGCTCCTTGCTAGCTTGAGTCAGATGAGCCAACCCAGAAGTATTTACAATGTTCTGGTGCAGAGATATGTGTTTTGTTACTTGGTTGCTAGTGTGACCCCATCTGGTTGCTAGGCAGTTGCTAAGGTAATACTAACAAGGCTCCTTGCTAGTTTGAGTGAAATGAGCCAACCCAGAATTCTCTACAATGTTCTGGTGCAAAGATATGTGTTTTGCTACTTGGTTGCTAGGGTGATCCCATATGGATGCTAGGCAGTTACCAGGGTGATACTCAAAAGGCTCCTTGCTAGCCTGAGTCAAATGAGCCAACCCAGAAGTGTCAACAATTCTGTTGCAGAGATATGTGTTTTGTTACTTGGTTGCTAGGGTGAGCTCATTTGGTTGCTAGGCATTTACCAGGGTGATACTCAAAAGGCTCCTTGCAAGCCCAAGTCAAATGAGCCAACTCGGAAGTGTTTACAGTGTTATGGTTTAGAGATATGTGTTTTGCTACTTGGTTGCTAGGGTGAGCTCATTTTGGTTGCTAGGAAGTTGCCAGTGTGATACTAACAAGGCTGCTTGCTGGCCTGAGTCATACGAGCCAACAATGTAGTCTCTATGATATTCTGATCTGGAGATATTTATCTAAGCCAATTTGAATGGAAGTCAGTGGGTTTTGGTTACTAAGCATGCACTAAATGGTTGCTAGGGTTTGGCTAAGTATTTTCCAGCACAATATTTAAAGGCTCTTTGCTGGTCAAATAAGTCAAAGTTGAAGTATCTACAATGTCTGGTGCAGAGATATGTGTTTTGCTACTCGGTTGCTAGGGTGACCCTATATGTTTTCTAGGCAGTTGCTAGGGTGATACTAACAAGGCTCCTTGGTAGCTTGAATCAAATGAGCCAACCCAGGAGTCTCTACAATGTTCTGGTTCTGAGATATTTGCTTTGCTACTCGGTTGCTAGGGTGATCCCATTTGGTTGCTAGGCTGTTACCAGGGTAATACTAACAAGGCTCCTTGCTAGTCTGAGGCAAATGAGCTAACCTGGAAGTGTCTACAATGTTCTGGTGTAGCGGTATGTGTTTTACTACTTGGTTGTTAGGGTTAGCTCATTTGGTTGCTAGGCAGTTACCAGGGTGATACTCAAAAGGCTCCTTGCTAGCCTGAGTCAAATGAGCCAACCCAAAATCTCTAGGATGTTCTGGTGCAAAGATATGTGTTTTGCTACTCGGTTGCTTGGGTGATCCCATCTGGTTGCTAGGCAGTTACCAGGGTGATTCTCAAAAGGCTCCTTGCTAGCCTGAGTCAAATGAGCCAACCCGGAAGTCTCCACGATGTTCTGGTGCCAAGATATGTGTTTTGCTACTCGGTTGCTAGGATGATCCCATTTGGTTGCTAGGCTGTTACCAGGGTGATACTCAAAAGGCTCCTTGCTAGCCTGAGTCACATGAGCCAAACCAGAAGTATCTACGATGTTCTGGTTTAGAGATATGTGTTTTGCTATTTGGTTGCTAGGGTGAGCTCATTTGGTTGCTAGGCAGTTACCAGGGTGATACTCAAAAGGCTCCTTGCTAGCCCGAGTCAAATGAGCCAAACCGGAAGTGTCTACAATGTTCTGGTTTAGAGATATGTGTTTTGCTATTTGGTTGCTAGGGTGAGCTCATTTGTTTGCTAGGAAGTTGCCAGGGTGATACTAACAAGGCTCCTTTTTAGTCTGAGTCAAATGTGCCAACCTGGAAGTCTATACAATGTATACAAGCGTAAGGGACCCTCAGAAGTTTCAGTTAAGCACTAGTAGAAATGATGGTGGGAGTTTCCGGTTAGAGAAACAGGAGCAAGAGAGAGTATCCCAGCTGAAGGGTTTTATTTTGATTATTCCTGCATGTATGCTGTATTAGAGGCATTTGCCAATCAGTGTGTGGTCTACAATGAACAGAGAAAACAAAATACAATATAAAATTTGCTAATATAAACAGTATTATGGATAGCATAAAGAGAATGGACATTATACAAAACGGAAGTAACAATAAATCAGGTTATTAAATGTTTAACATGAGGTAGTATCTGTAAACCATAGCTTTGCATTACTTTGGTAAAGTGTATTCAAGTTGCATTTAAATAGTTGTATTCAAGTATTTAACATTTAAATATATAACATAAATAGGTGTGCAAATTTACCTTAAACATCTAAATTATACTGCAGAACATACACAACTAAACAGTGTCAACCAGCTTTAACATTCGACTTGACATGGAATTGGTCAGCACACAATCTACTCGAAAATATAATTATTTAAATTATTTGAACTAGTAAAGTTAACGCATGACATTAACAGAATACACAGAATATTTAAGTTTGAACAGCACAGAATGTAAAACAGATAACTTCTTAATCACTCACAGGAACAACAAACATGCAGCAGTCCAGATTGTGCAATGAAAACAAGTCAGTCTCTCCAACTATATATATATATATATATATATATATATATATAGACTGCCCCCCCAGTACTTGTTCTGGCATGTCTTGACTTGTCTGGGCTTGTTCAAAATTAATAGTTATATACATAAAGATACCGCCAGGGGGCATGGTTGGCTTTCATACATAGCCGCCTGCCCCCAAATGTTCATCAGGACATTTGAACCTGATAGAAAGTCCTTCCTAAGTGGCAGAATTGGTGTTGTCATCATCCATGAGTTTGGGAAGTGGGACTAATGGAGCCACAGGTCTAACATAAGTCCGATCTTGAACCTGTACTGCAACTGTCCTTATACGTCCATCAGGTCCAGGGAAGGTACGGGTCACCTTGCCCATTGGCCAGAGGGCTTGTGGAAGTTGTGGGTCCATGATGAGCACCTCCTGGTCAACCCTGAGTTCGTTGTTGTACCTTTGCCATTTTTGTCTTTCCTGGAGGTTTGGCAGATAGTAATTGATAAATCTAGCCCAGAATTGGTCTGCAAGTATATGTCGCCATCTCCTGGTTCTTAAGAGATTGCTGGAGTCATATATTACTTGTGGTAGAGAGGAGTCATGGCAACCAATGAGCAGGATGCTGGGTATGATTGGGTCTGGATCTGCCTAAAGGCTTGGCATTCATTATGCCTTCCACCTGAGAGGTGAAGGGCATCAATTGGACTCAAGATGGTGCCGAGTATGGCTGCTGCATTGCGAGCTCCGACACAACATTGCAGTTTTTTTGTTTGATTTGTTTACAGTTGTTATGTTTTTTGTCTTGGATGTTGTCTGCCTTATTGTATGTGACAGACAAACACTTTTGGACATTGGTTCTGCAATTGCACACAGAAAACCGGACTTCCAATTCCTCAATGCCGACCCGCTGTTTACTAACACGCCAGCGGAGCCCTTTGTCTGGGCTGCCCGGCCGCGGAAACGCAGAAGGAAAAGGGGAAATGGAGCGTTCTCATCAGATTAAGACATTGCGCAAATCGACCCCCGCTACCCAGTATTCTACTGGCAAATGTTCAGTCTCTGGACAACAAGCTCTGCGAGCTGAGAGCGCGGATCTCCTTCCAACGAGAGACGAGGGACTGCTGCATTATCTGCCTTACAGAAACTTGGATGTCTGTGGAGATTCCAGATTCAGCCATCGAATCCGCGGGGTTCTCCGTGCACCGAGCGGACAGAGTGAAAGACCTCTCAGGTAAAAGCAGAGGTGGTGAACGTACATTCTATCAAGTCTTTCTGCTCTCCTGATCTGGAATTTCTCATGCTTCTGTGTCGACCATTCTGGCTACCGAGGGAATTCACAGCGGTCATTATCACTGCTGTGTACATCCCGCCATAAGCCAACACAGACCAGGCACTCAAGGAACTGTATGGGAGTATAAGTGAGCAGGAAACCGCGCACCCTGAGGCCACGTTCATTGTGACCGGGGACTTTAACAAAACCAGTTTCAAATCAATCGCACTGAAATACCACCAACAAATCAGTTTCAACACACAAGGGGACCGGGTTTTGGACCATTGCTATTCTCCCTTCCAAGATGGCTACAAATCCCTCCCCCGCCCTCCATTTGGCAAATCAGACCACTCTTCCGTTCTCCTTCTGCCTGCTTACAGGCAGAGACTGTAACAGGAAGCACCCACCCTCAGAATGATCCAGTGCTGGTCGGACCAATCAGATTCTACGCTACAAGACTGTTTTGATCACGCAGACTGAGAGATGTTCCGGTCCACCTCTGATGACGACATCGAGGTATAAGCAGACAGTGTAACGTGTTTCATCAGAAAGTGCGTAGAGGACGATATTCTGACCAAAACAATATGGATCTACCCTAACCAGACACCATGGGTTAATAGCGATGTTCGCGCGGCACTTAATGCGCGGACATCCACTTTTAATTCCGGGAATGCGGAGGAGCATAAACAAGCCAGTTATGCCCTCCACAATACTATCAAGAGCAGCAAAATGCCAATACAGGGATAAGATTGAAGGACAGTTCAACACCACCGACTCTAGAAGCATGTGGCAGGGAATTAATATCATCACGGACTACAAAGGGAGTAAAAACTCCGCCGTGAACACCGCTGCCTCTCTCCCGGATGAGCTAAATACTTTTTATGCTCGTTTCGAGGGAAATAACACTGCCCTCACCGAGAGAGCTCTCGCGGCCGAAGCTACAGAGGTTAGTTCATTCTCTGTCTCAGTAGCGGATGTAACACGATCCATCCAACGAGTGAATATCATTAAAGCTGCAGGTCCAGATGGCATTCCGTGCTGCATCATCAGAGCGTGCACGAACCAACTGGCTGGTGTTTTTATGGACATTTTCAACCTTTCCCTCTCCTTGTCTTTAGTCCCCACATGCTTCAAAACGTCCACCATTGTGCCTGTACCAAAGCAATCCAAAATCACTTGCTTAAATGACTGGCGTCCTGTTGCTCTGACCACCATCATCAGCAAATACTTTGAGAGGCTAATCAGAGATTACATCTGCTCTGTGCTGCCTGCCTCACTGGACCCGTTGCAGTTTGCATAGCGCAACAACCGCTCCACTGATGATGCCATTGCTGGAAAAAAGGAACACTTGTAGACTGTGTTTGTAGACTACAGCTCAGCATTCAATATCATAGTTCCCTCCAAGCTTGATGAGAAACTCTGGGCTCTGGGCTTAAACAGCTCACTGTGCAGCTGGATCCTGGACTTCCTATCAAGCAGATGCCAGGTGGTTAGAATAGGCAGCAACATCTCATCACTGACCCTCAACACTGGAGCCCTGCAGGGCTGTGTTCTCAGCCCACTCCTGTATTCCCTGTACACACATGACTGTGAACACACAGCTCCAATGCCATCATTAAGTTTGTTGATGCTACGACGGTGGTAGTAGATCACTGACAATAATGAAACAGCCTACAGAGAGGAGGTGGACACTCTGACACACTGGTGTCAGGAGCACAACCTCTCCCTCAACATCAGCAAGATCAAGGAGCTTGTGGTGGACTTCAGGAGAAAAGACAGAGAACACAGCCCCATCACCATCAATGGAGCACCAGTGGAGAGAGTCAGCAGCTTCAAGTTCCTCGGTCTCCACATCACAAAGGAACTCACATGGTCCATCCACACTGAGGCCATTGTGAAGATGGCTCATCAGCGCCTCTTCTTCCTGAGATGGCTGAGGAAGTTAGGAATGAACCACCACATCCTCACACGGTTCTACACCAGCACTGTGGAGAGCATCCTGACTGGCTGCATCACTACCTGGTACGGCAATAGCACCGTCCACAACCACAAAGCCCTGCAAAGTGTGGTGTGAACTGTCAGACACATCATCGGAGGTGAGCTTCCCTCCCTCCAGGAAATATATACCAGGCGGTGTGTGAAAAAGCTTGGAGGATCATCAGAGACTCCAGCCACCGGAGCCATGGTCTGCTCTCACTGCTACCATCAGGCAGGCAGTATCGCAGCATCAGGATCCGCACCAGCCGACCTCATGACAGCTTCTTCCCCCAAGCAATCAGACTTTTGAACTCTTGATCTCTCACAATCAACATACATCAGCACTGCACTTTATTAATCTTATTATCTCACACCTGACTGTCAAAAATTACATTCTCTCTTAACAACACTGGCAACCAACAGCCTGAATGTCAATACAGTACAATACATTTTATATATACATTATATACTATTTTTATTGTATGTGTATTCTATATTATGTGTATGTGTGTTCTATATTGTGTGTATTGTATACTGTACATTGTATATTATTATTGTGTTGTGTATCTATGTGTATATTAGATATGTAAATTGTGTTGTGTAAATCTGATGTTTATTGTAAATTGGTATATGTTTTATCACTGTCATGACTGCTATGATGCTCGGAACTACACCCAAGACTTTCACCCACTGTTGCACTTGTGCATATGGTTGTGTGACAATAAAAGTGATTTGATTTGATTTGAATGAGAACAGTGCGGAGGACAGCTTCAGGGACTGTATGTTCCTTTAGAATGACTTTCAAGTCTTGTTTCACTGATTTTACTTCTCTCTCCCAAATACCACCAAAATGCGGAGCACTGGGAGGAATAAATCTGAAAGAGATTTTCTGTTTGGCTAATTGCTCCTTTAATCAAGGTGCCATAGCTTCATAGGCCTCTTTTATCTCTCTGTTCCTTCCAAAGTCGGTGCCATTATCAGAGAAGAGCTCGAAAGGCTTGCCTCTTCTAACTATAAATCTCCGTAGAGACATCAAGAAGGCATCAGTGTCGAGACTCTTAAGCAGATCCAGATGGAGGCATCGGGTGGTCTTACACTTGAAGACTATTCCCCATCTCTTTTCAGTTTGTCATCCTATTTTTACTGTAAATGGGCCAAAGCAGTCCATTCATTTGCATTTACATTTATTCATTTGGAAGACGCTTTTATCCAAAGTGACTTACAAAAGAGGAAAACATAAGCAAATCATTTTAAGGAGACAGTAGTATGAAAAGTGCCATATTACAAAGTTTCACTAGCATCAGAATAGTATTCAAAACAGAATAAAGTGGAACAGGAATTATTTTATTTATTTATTTATTTATTTATTTATTTATTTTTTATGACTGGTTAAGTGCTCATGGAAAAGATGTGTTTTTAGTCGTTTTTTGAACGACTTCACGGATGGAGTTGGGAAGGTCATTCCACCAACGTGGTATGATGAAGCTGAAAGTCCGTGAAAGTGTTTTGGTGTCTCTTTGTGGTGGTACAACAAGGTGATATTCCTTAGCTGACCGCAGGCTTCTAGTGGGCGCGTAGCTCTGCATAAATTATTTTAGGTATGCTGGAGCAGACCCAGTGACTGTTCTGTATGCCAGCATCAGAGCCTTGAATTTGATACATGCATCAACCGGCAGTCAGTGGAGAGAGACAAGGAGTGGTGTAACATGCGCTTTCTTTGGTTCATTAAAGACCAGATGTGCTGCTGCATTCTGGATCATTTGCAGGGGTCTAATTGCACATGCAAGGAGGCCTGCAATGAGAGCATTACAGTAGTCCAGTCTAGTTATGACAAGTGTCTGGACAAGCAGTTGTGTGGCATGTTCAGAGAGGAAGGGTCTTATCTTTCTGATATTGTAGAGTGTAAAGCTACATGATCTTGCGGTCTTTGAGATGTGGTCTGTGAAATTTAGTCTGTTGTCAATGGTTACCCTTAGATTTCTGACCGATTTGGAAGGTGTTACTGTAGTTGCACCCAGCTTCACAGTGATGTTGTGTTCAACAGCAGGGTTGGCTGGAAAGACAAGGAGTTCAGTCTTGGCTGGGTTGAGTTGCAGGTGGTGCTCCTTCATCCAGGCCGAGATGTCTGCCAGACAGGCAGAAATTCGAGCAGTCACTGTGGTGTCGTTGGGCTGGAAAGACAAGTAGAGTTGTGTGTCATCAGCGTAGCAGTGGTAAGAGAAACCATGTGCCTGAATGATGGGTCCCAGTGATGTTGTGTATATAGAGAAGAGAAGTGGCCCAAGCACTGATCCCTGAGGTACCCCAGTAAGTAGCTGATGAAGCTTGGATACCCCACCTCACCAGGCTACCTTGAAGGACCTACCTGAGAGATAGGAGTTAAACCAGTCAAGCACAGTTCCTGTGATGCCCAGCGAGGAGAGGGTGGAGAGTAAGATCTGATGGTTGACTGTGTCAAAGGCTGCAGAAAGGTCCAGCAGAATCAGGACGGATGATCTGGATTCAGCTTTCGCCTGTATCAGTGACTCAGTGACAGCCAGCAGGGCAGTCTCGGTGGAGTGTCCACTTTTGAAACCTGACTGATTGTCATCCAGCAGCTTGTTCTGTGAGAGATAGGCAGAGATTTGATTGAAAACTGCCCTTTCAAGTGTTTTTGCCATGAATGGGATAAGAGAGACTGGTCTGTAGTGTTCTATTTGTGTGGGGTTAAGTGTGGATTTCTTCAGCAGTGGGGTTACTCGAGCCTGATTGAATGTAGTGGGAAAAGTGCCTGTAATTAGAGATGTGTTAATTATGTGTGTGAGTGCAGGTAGGATGGACAGAGAAATGGCCTGGAGAAGATGAGGAGGAATGGGGTCAAGGGAACAGGTGGTGGGGTGGTTGGAGAGGAGGAGTTTAGAGACCTCAGTGTCAGTCAAAGGAGAGAACATAAAGACAGAAGAGTTGCATACACGAGACGGGTGTTTGACAGGGTGTGTTGCTGAGAATGTATTGCTGATGGATTTAACCTTATTAGTAAAAAATGTGGCGATGACATCTATTCCAGTGGAATAGAAGGGGGCTTGTAAAGCCTAAGACGAGCTGGTGGTAGATCTGCCATCATGGGAATGTTAAGTTGGGCACGCCACTTTTGACATTCAATACAGGTGAGTTGATGTTTTTTTGATGGCTGTTCTGCCTCTCAAAATCCAATAGTGATGTCTGAGCTCGGCAAGGACTCTTTCTGGCCTGGTATGAAGGAGATTGGCATCATATTCCTTAATAAGGAGTCTAGCTTGTTGTTGATGGGGATCAAGAACTATGGGATGTAGGGCATTCATGTCTATATGTTCAGCATGATGTAGTCTCCCTCCAACCCTAATTAGCCCAACATCTCTATCATATTCAGGAGACAGTGACACTAACTGGCTATTGGATGGTAAGAGTCAGTTTGATGAAAGAGCCTTAACCTCCTCTGGAAATGAATCTTTTTGGGCTTGTTGGAGAAGGAGCCTCTCTGCAGCAACATAATGCTCAGCTTCATCTATTTGTGGTGTGGAAGATTGAGCCTCCCTGTGTAGATACGCCACTGTGGCCTTTAACAGGTCTTTCCAGGTGTTATACTGATTTGCGTCTGGCTCCCAGGAATAGTGCATAGTGCTGACTTCTTTAATTCGGTATCTGGTTCAGGGTCAGCAGCTGGCATGGTTGGCCAGTATGCTTCTGATTGATACAAGAAGTCTGGTCCATTAGTCCAGTGACATGATTGTGTCAACTCCTTTAAGGATTTGCCATGGGTTATGTCGTCTGCTTCCAAGAGGTTCGGGTCTTTGGCGAGTCTCCGTTCAGTGCTGTGAATGCATGCCAGCACTGCTTCCTTTGGGGCTTTGAGGGTTACAGTATTTGGCCGTCTAAGCAAAGGAGTGACATATCTTAGAATGCCATCCACCTCAATCCTAGTAGTGCATGTTTGGAGTAATGTCAGAGCATGCTGGTCTTGTTTAGAATGAGTGGCTGTTGTTTCATTAATGTAAGGCAGGGTATCAATCTGCCAAAGATGCTCAATGTTCTTGAGTAGCTCAGCATTCTGAGCATCTATAGACATGTGCAGACATTGTTGATCCCAGGGAGCAGTTTGGTTGTATCCAACAGGGCCTTGGAGAGCCCAACCAAGTCTGGTGTGAACAGCTATGGGTGCATTAGGAGGTCCCATTTGAATGGGTTGGACTGGCCCAAGTAGGAGAGGCATGTCCGACCCAATGAGTAGCAAGGGTTGTGCTCGCTCAATCTGTGGCAATGGTAAGGATCGGATATGGGCATATTTGCGTTGGAGAGCAGCTACTGGATAAGAGTGATTAGACAGTCTCAGATTCTCTGCAGTGAAGGCATGATTAATCTGGAACTTCCTAGTTGGCCTGTTTAAAGGTGACACAGAGAGGGAAACAGATGCTCCATTTAATTGAAGTACATCCTGATGTATTGTATGTAGTGTGAGAGTTTCAGGCACTGTTGTGAGATTTAACTGTTCCACAGTCTGTGGCAGTATAATGCTATGCTCAGAGCCATCATCTAACACTGCATATGTCTCCATGGCTTTATCCCTGTTATGAAGTAGGACCTTAACTACCTTAAGCATCACCTTTAGAGATCAGTTGGGATGATCTAAGTATACCTGGGAGGTGGGAACATTGACCAGAAGAACACACTTTTGTGTCTGCATGGCTGCTTAATGGAGAATGGTCAGGTGCAGCTCTTTACAGGTCTTGCACCCTCCCTTTAGAGTGCAGTTGTCTGAAGTATGTGTCCTTCAACATTTCCAACAATGCTTTCCATCCGTTATCCACTTCATTATTTGCTCTGTGGTAAGTAACTTAAATTTAGAACAAGAGTTTAGGAAATGGTCCTTATTGTTGCAATATGGACTGGATGGTTGAAACTTGGGTGTCTTAACTCTTGCTTGTCCTTGAACAGGTAAGGTACTGTTAGTTAGTAGGAGTAAAGGATTGAGGTGGATCTGTCCTTAGGGAGAGAAGGTGTGTGTGGATCCTTCTTAGTTGTCCTGGTTACCTCACTTTGATAAAGTGCTGCTGCCTTGTTTGAAATATGCTTAGCCTGAGACTTTAGCTGTAGCCATACAGAGAAATCGGGTAGAGTGTAGGTACAGTCTGTGCCAGTCTGGAGAATGCTGTGGTTTAAGCAGTACTCAACAAAACTGTCATGGTATGATGGTGGCATTTTACTTAAAAGGCAATCGACATGAGATCCACACCTTAACTCATAGCTATTTGGCCTTCTAAAGTCCTGAGCATCCCTACTAATGAATGGATGGATAAGGCAAAGTCGTCAAAAGCTTCAGCATCTCCAAAGTTTACAGCAGGGGCATTCAGTATGGCACTTATCTCAAACTGGACTAGTTGGCGTGGTTGGCCATATTTATCTTTCAGTGCTTGTAATGCAGCATTGTATGGCCTGGGATTGTGCATGTATGCCTTTGCAAGCTGGAGAGCACTGGGAAGCTTTAAGTGACCTAGAGGCACTTGATACTTGTACTGTTCACTTAAGTGCTGTTGGTTATTCATTAGATTGCCCAGTGCCATTTTGAGCAGTGCAAAGTCACTTTCATGTCCAGTTTCGAAGGTCGGTATGACAGGTTTTGGGACACCATAGGCAGAAGCAGCTAACATCTCTAGTCTGGGCTGCTGGATTTGAGGTATATACATTGTTGCCTGAGCTGGAAGGGCATGAGATGGACAGGATGAGTGGCTAGGAATTCCATTTGAGCATGAGGATACATTACTTGGGGTGGCTGAGGATTAAGAGGTCCGGAGGTGAAGCTATTGAAGGAGGCACACTGATCGCAGGTATCTGATGGTAGGTTACAGTGGTGACAGAAGGAGTTGGCTGCACTGTAACTGTAGCTGGATAAATGGGTGAAGGGTCAGTGAAAGCAGTTCTAGACTCTGAAGTGGACTGAGCTGCTGCAAGAGGGGGCGATGACCATGTCACTATGTTGGGATGCCGCACATCTGAAGTAAAGTCATGGGCACTGGAGGAAGCTTCATTTGCTAAGGCTGTGGTCAGCACTACATGTGGTGCTGGAGGAGGCAATACTGATGCCTTGGAGGCAGGAATGACAGGGTGTGGTGTGGAATGTCCCTGCATTTCCTGGGCAGATGATATGAAGATATCACTAGTAGCAGCTCTCTGTTGAGGTGGGCTTACCTCAGGTAGTGATTCAGGTGAGTTACTGGCAATGCTAGATTGCAATCCACGTCTACTCAGGTCGTGGGTGTCCTGTTTAAGGAGCGAGGTGACTAGTTTGGCAACCTCAAGCTCATTTAGTATTTTCTTGAGACGGCATTGTGTCTCAATTTGTTTTGCCAAGGCTTCTCTGGCTTGATCATGTGCTACTCTGTCTCAAGTCTCTGACATACCCTATCTGCTGTATTGTCCTCTTCGATCTGACGTTGTAGTTCCTCTAGTTCAAGAGCCTTTAATCTCTCCTCCAGCATTGCAGCTTGGACATCAGAGAGAGCATGTCTTGGAGATCTACTTGATGCACTGTGGCTTGTTCTGGATGTAGTGTTGGAGGCTGTACCAGAGGAGATGGACTTAGAGGAATGACTAGAATGTCTCTGTGAAGAGGAGTCAGCTGGGGTTGGTGCTGAGTGCAGGTGTGCAGGGAGCTGGACTTCATAAACCTCAAGATGGGCTGGAAGATGTCTCTCTCTTTGTGTGCAGGGTAGGACCGTGGGATCTGCTGTTCTGGCAGTATCAGGATCCATCTCCACTGAAATACATCCGGCTCGAAGGTCCATATATGAGCATAAGGGATGCTTATTAATTTTATTCATAAAATAAACACCAGCAACAAAAAATATAATGATAAAACACATTTATTCCTTCACCAAGCAATGTAGTTCCAAAGAGGTTGCCAAGCAACACACGCAGCAACAAAGGATCAAGGACCAGAACTATCCGTTTTATAATTAACATTTATTTGGATATCACCATATGTGCAATTGCTGAAGCATTGATCAAATAAGTTAACACTCCTCTTTGCTGGATGAGGAGGAGTTTTTAATGCTGTACAGGTGCGCTTTAATTTTGCAGTGCCAGAGGCAAGGATATTGCTCCAGCATCGTCTCTCCTCGTAGTTTGGGTGCCAGTAAGATTGCAGGGACGATTCACATTTATGCCCCGTCACTGACATGATTTCTCTCGCCTCTAGGCTAGCATCAGAAAGTTGTTGTACAGTCGTGCTTCGCAAGTAGTGGTTGGTGTATATTGTCTCAATGCCAGCTGCTTTACAAATCTGTGGCAACATAGAACCAAGGAAGTTCACCCCCATAGGCTCTTTAGTGTACCTAACATTAGGAGAAAGAAAAAATGTTGCCTTGTAACCTGTTGCATTGTAGCTGTTGTCACTTGCCAGCATTGTCTTTTTTTTTCTTGTTACAGTGTAGAGTAACCAAGCAACACTGTAACAAAAAATATATTGCTGGCAAATGACAGCATGACTACAGAAAGGTGTGCACAATATGCTACAAATAAAAAAGTAAACTAAAGTTTAACTTACCATACATCTTTAGTGTAGTTTGTCCTCTTTGGATGGAGATAAAAAGCCGGTGGATTGGCCAGCAGCAACAAGAGGTATTTCTCCAATGAGGCGACAGGACACAGAGGATTCCCTGACTGCTCAAACATAAATTCCCATAGGCTTTCTTTGTTTCTTTCGCTGGCATCTTTGTGGTCTTTTGTGCATTCGCTGAATGACAGTGTTACATACTTCTGACCGTTCTCGTCCTGGCGGATGATAAATGATTCGGGCTTCAGTTGGCAGTTGCCCTCTTTAGCTCTGCGTCCCATTAATCCAGCGGTTGGTGGATGCCCTCTTTAGCCGTATATCAAACCAGACTTTGTTTGCAAGACCCTCAGGTGTATTTGGATTCAGTGCTGCAGACACCTTGATTTTCTGAAAATCTGCCTCCATTAATGCAGGATGGCGGAATGTTTTGTCACGTTCCTCTCTTGATCGAAAATTTTTCACTACTCCAACAAATATTTTGTTGCTAGTGATAAACTTGGGATCTTTCAACAGACATCAGGATCGGCTGATCGGTGGATAATTTATGTACCAGTTAAGCTCCGCACGTAGGCCGATATAACTTCTGAAACCGTAGGGTTCACCTTTCCCATTTTTCACGGTGGCATAAAACTGATGGAGAGCCTGGTTTAGGTCAGTTTTGGTTACTGTTATCTTCTATCTCTGTCCTGTCCATCTCTTTCCACCACTCATCCATGCTTAGACCACCCAGTAAGTCAAAATTTACAACAAAATCTGTCATTTTGAAACAATTTCTTTGGTGCAGTAATACTGAATTGTTTTACAGAATCACTAATGGCAGTTGCGCAGTAATACCGATGTAATGCAGTCACAGGTGTATGTTTGTTGAGTAATTTACAACGGCTTCGAACGCAGCTCAACCAATCAGAATCAAGGACTGGAACTATCCGTTTTATAACTGAATCTCTATGACATTCTGATCAGGAGATATCCATCTTAGACATTTTGAATGGCAGTCAATGAGTTTTGGTTGCTAGGGTGCACTAAATGGTTGCTAGGTTGTATGCAGTTGCAAGGGTGTTAAAGTAATGGAGTGAAAGAAAGAATAAAAAGAGTGGAGTGATGTAAATATAGAAAAGAAAGTGATGGAGTGATAGAAAGTATGAGTGGTAAATTAGGTAGAGCAGCTAAAGGCATATTAGAGGCCTTCTGTGGGTCTGTTTACTTTTGAATTTTAGAAAGAACCTTTTGAATAGTTTTGGCTCATCTAAACATTCCATCAATGTAAGTGAATGGGATTTTTCAGATATTTGATCGTCCGCTGTGGGAAAACCATAAGTCCGATCAGTTAGAAAAGATAATGCACACTATTCGAGATCAGTCTGAAGGTCTGTGCAGAGTTTGGTGCATGTAGCTTGAAATCTCTAGGAGTTAGTGTTAATAATATTATTTTTCTGAGACTAACATTTTTAAGTTTAAATAGTAGATCAGTAGGTTGGCTTGAAAGAGCCAATCTACTGATCTACTATTTAAACTTAATATTATTATTCTTCCAACCTATCTAAATTTCTTTGTAAGTCACATATGGACTGATAGCTAAGGCACTCTGCACTCATATCAACTGATACTGCCTTTTCCTGCTAATCACGGGTTCGAGACCAGCTTTACTTATCTTATTATCTGTTTGTATACATGTAGAAAGTAAACTACATCCAGCAGATTCACAAAAAGCCATTTTGCGCTGTGGCTGCTACTGACATTGTCCCCTGTAAGATCATTGTTGGTCATTTGTTCATATTATACTGTATATTAATATTATATTAATATTAATATTAATATTATTATATTATATTTTTTACATGGTATTTAACTTAAACACTACCAGTCAAAAGTTTAGGGTCACTTACTCATTCTTTATTATTATTATTTTTCACATTTAAGGATAATAGTAAAGTCATTAAAACTATGTAAGAACAGAAATGGATCTATAGGAATTGTATTGTGACTAAAAAAAATCCAAAATAAATCAAAACTATGTTATACTTTAGTATCTTCAAAGTAGCCACCCTTTGCATAGACTTTGCAGAAATTTACTCTTAACATTTTATCAACCAGCTTCTTGAGGTTTCACCCTGGGATGCTTTTTAAACAGTATTGAAGGAGTTCCCATCAATACTAGGCACTTATTAGCTGCTTTTCTTTATTATTCGGTCCAAGTCATCAATTTCAGAAATATGTTTTATTTTTTAATTTTTTAAATAAAATTTTAGTTTTGTAATGAAATAAATTAATATGTTGGCACAATTATATTTTTGTCTACAAAACTAATTTCATACATTTAAGCATATGCTTTCAAATCAAAAGGTTTTTAAGATCATGAGAAACATTTCATTCAAGTGACCCCAGACTTTTGAACAGCACTGTATTTGTCGCCACGACTGTGTTTTAAAGGTAAAATCGTTGGCAAAACAGTGCATATGGTGGCAGCGTTCATTGTTACATGATAAAGTTTACTATTTAACTTAATTACATTATACAGTAACCTACAATAGCATGAGTGTAGTTCACAATAGTGTGGAACATTAATGAATGGGTTCCCTCTATGTCATTCTCCGATGTTACGGTTTAATTGGGGCTGAGTTCTGAATAAAATTACTACATAAAGTTGGCATCCTTGTACAGATGAAAATAAGTGGTATAATTAGATCCAACTGCAGAATGATGCAAAACAAAACAAAAAACTTACAGAGGCAGAAGATTCAATCTGGTTAAAAAACAATATGTTCAGCGGAAATTCACACAGTGTTATCAGTTTGAGCTATTAGGCGGCAATGACAGTAGTGAGCATCTTTATGTTCAAATGAGGTTTCATCATATGGTGTAGAATGGTGCACATTATCAAGCAATATTAACGCCATGTTAACTTCATGTTTACAATATGATGGTCTTGTCAAATTATAACATTGTATGAAATCCAAACATCTTTTTCTCGTCAAAACGCTGCTCCCAAATATTATGCGACATTATAAACTCAATCAATAATCAAAAATCAATAATGAATAACAAACTGTCAGAATTAATAGAGCCCTACTGAGTTTGTTTGTTATTAGTGTAAATATATTTTTCAATGTATGTTGCTAATATATTCAATCATGTTCTTGCCTGGCAACATGTGAGTCCCCACTGCACCTTTTTCAGCTCAAACAAAAGATTTAAACACCTCCTCCCCCGTGAAGTTAAGGTGTAAATCACTGAAGCTCTGGGTGTTAAAAATTTCTATCTGTTAAGAACGTTTCTAGAAAAATGTCTTGATGAAAAGTGTTAAAAGGGTTCTAAAGTCCTAAATAATGCACTAAACCGTTTGGAACATGGATCTGTCCTGAAGTCCTCTACAGATAAAATAACCATAGTATCCCCATGGCATTTTGTAGTAAAATAATTGTAACCACAAAATTAAACATGGTTACTATATTAACACCATATTACTGTAGTAGCACCATTGTTGATATACAATCTATGTTTTCTGCCAAAAAATCATGTTTACTACAATATTACTATAGTACAACTACCTTTATATTATTTCTTATTTATTAGAAATAGTAATAAAGAAAATATTAAGAGTGGAGTCAAGAAACAGAATGGGAAAATTAATATGCCAAATGCAGAACCGAACTTGTCATACAGACACAGGTACACTGACGTTACTTTGCATGCCATTGGAGCAACACATTCAACAGATTATTGGGGTTACATCTGAATGCAAACAGTCACTCTGAAAAAGAATCAATATTATCAAGCTTTGGGGCAACATTGGTTAATAGCACATATTGACTACTAATAAAATACTACGACAGATAATGAATAAAGCTCGTAAACTACAGGTTTGAACTGCATAGCGTTTCTGGTTATTACATGTGTAGCATAAAACTCAACGCATGTATTGAGAAAATATTATACAAATAATGTGGTCACAGTACTAACTTCCACCTTAATTCATGTAATGGAAAATTGTGATTCCTTTTAAAATATTTTATAATGTTTTATTTGATAAGTATTCTGCTCCCATAAATATGTATTCTGTTCACATTTTCTTTTGTTTTTTATTGCCAGGAGAATATAACATACTATGACACAAAGGAAATTATGGGCTAGCCTATCAGCACATTAAAAGAAAGCACAGGTTTAGAGTCTTAACAGTTTTTGGAAGTCATAATTGTTTAAATATGCAGTCTAATGATGCTCGCTCATAATGTCTGTGCATATGTATAAAAATACTCACAAATGATAATTATCTCTAATGAAATGTGAATTAATGAATGCAAACAAATAACTCTCCATTGCATGGACATCCTCGAGAATGCTGAATGCAGTAATGTCTTTATCATGTGCCTTCGTTGCAATGTTTAGCCAGAAAATAAATGTTGTGGTGTTTTTAAGTTTGTTGTTCTTCTTCCTTCTCCTCTTTTTTTCTTTTTATGGTGGTTGGCAAAACAAGCGTAACTTGCCCTTACCACCTCCAACTTAATGGTCGTTACGTTGGGAGAAAGAGCTCTGAGGCGTTCAGCTCTGGCCTGTTGAAATTCTATAGTTCTAGTGTCCTTAGTGGTTTAGAGCTGTTAATAAGCTGCTAATGACTCATTCACATGGTGGTCGCTTCGGTAGAAAGCCTATTCTGAATTAGAGGTCTGCACCGGCCTTAAAATGAAACCCGAACCCGACCCGTACCCAAGATCGTGTGACCCAACCAAACCCGGCCCGAATAATACCATCAGATTTTAAGCCCAAACCTGACTCGGACCCAAAATCGCTTACTATCTAATTTCTTCTCCTAGCAAGTACTGATGCAATAGGCTGTATTTTATGTAAGCATACAGGCAACATTCGTTACAGTATGGAAACAGCAAATATACACCATTTTAATAAGGCACAGCAGCGCTTTAGTACACTAGAGCAGAAGGGGAAAAAAGCATTGACTTACCGTTTATTTGCTGAAACTTCACTTGGTGCAGAACAATCTGGAATAATATGAAACACTACAACAGCCCACTCTATGCAGTCTGAACTTGTTTAAAATGTTGAATCTTTGTGACAACTGCACTAAAAACAATCTAGATGCAGCGCAAAGAATGAAACAGGGCACAGGTGTCTCAACGTGCATTTTAAAAAATGTAAAGTTCTTTTTAACTTGACATGGTGGTTAAAATGTGCCGATCCTGCGTAAGACGCTGAAGAAAACACAAGATGCAGTGCAAATGTCAAAGACATTCGTCCAGCATGTGTTTACATAGGAAAACAATGGGAAAACAGAACAGAGCATGTCTGTGAGTCAGAGCGCGTGCGCAAAACAAGTTTGGTAGGCCTGTTTATTTTTTCATTCAAAAAAACCTGAACCCGAACCCGAAGTCCTACTTAAAAAACTGACCCAAACCCGTCCACAAAACCCGTCAGATTCTCAGGTCACGTCGGGCCCTGGTCGGGTTGCAGACCTCTATTCTGAATGGATACCTACTGTAGCAAACTCTTTAAAGAACCAACATAACATGCAGCATCTTCTGTCTGATTCATCTAATGCACATTCGCTTGCTTTCTCTATAACCTTGACAGCAACATCAAGCTAGTTCAAATTATCTAAGTGCAATAAACAAGAAGAAAAAACAGCTCAACAAACAGCTCAGTAGTCCATCAATGCATGTCACATATACAAGTGAGTTTTGTATCTAAACTGCCTCATAAGACTGCTAGACTAAACTAGGAACAGAACTTTAGTGTCTTGATAGACAGTTTCTATAGCTTATAATGGTCAAATACATGTTGATTTATGACTCTTAAATGCAAATACAATTTTTACATTTTCAGAAAAAAAAGAAAAAAAAAGAAAAGCTGTGTAGTGCAAACCCCGCCACCACAATGCGGAGGTGTTGTAGATGGTTGCCAGTATGTTGCTATGCAGTTGCTTAGGTGTTCAGTGTGATTTTTCAATGCTGTTTGGAATCATTGATGTCAAACCTGACACAATGCATCTTTATGCGCTAAATTTTAATATACAATGTTCAAATGAGATTTGAGATCTACGGCAGAGGGGGTGACTTAAATGACTACAATTTAGGTCTGTTCCTCACACAAAGCTATCGAATGGCTTCAGAAGAATATTGCACACAAGTCATAGAGATCACTTTTGGATGAGGGAATATAATGAAAGAATTTTCATTTTTGGGTGAACTCACCCTAACCCTAACTGTTAATTAGCAAGCACTAATAATCACATCCATCCATCAATCCATCCATCCATTTTCTATACCCACTTATTCTGTGTAGGGTCACAGGGGGTGCTGGAATCCTATTCCAGCTACCTCAAGCTGAAATTTGGGAATCTACTGTGTGTGCAGTACATAGTGAGCCTTAGATTTATGACATTTACTGCACACTACTTATTCGTAGAACTGCAGGAATATGTCTTAACCCTGGCACGAAGCATGACTCAACCAGACTGAATGCACAAGGTGTGACATGAGCAGAGAAGCTGAATGCATTTGCATGCAGAATCACATCTATCAGCAGGGCCACACTACTGCACTCCCTTTCATTCAGTCCCGGTCACCTGGGTAATGGACAATAATTGTGTTGTGCCTTTTGTCACAATGCCATATAGCTATGCAGCCAGTTAGGCAGAGCAGCTTTACTGAGTTCCTAAAGCGAGTCTGCACACAAAACCTGACAGCTGGGGAAGCACTGTTGTAGTCAAACTCAGTGGCAGAGAATGATAATGTAACCCAAGCATTCTGTTTCTGTGTTCTTCTGTTTTATTGCTATTGTTCAATATAAAAAGGCTGCAAACCCTTGGGTGTTCAGAACATCAGTCATGTTCATTTAACCTTATTTAATGAGGCAGTTTTGCTTAATTAGAATACGGGTCAATGACATGACGGAATTTTTTTTGTGTCCATATGGTTTAGTTAAATTGACAAAGGATACATTTGAAAATAAATGTACAAATTACTTGCATACATTCTTTTATTGAGGACCTAGTCTAAAAGTTCTGGTTTTAATCAATTTTGAGAGAATATTTGGGGGAGGATGGCAAAAATGTCAATGTGGTGTAACCGTAAAAACTTTGTACCAAAAAATTTAACTTGCTTAAAAAAGGTGAAATTCTCAATAAAACACCCTATCAACTAGTTTGGCATAATATTACATTGGAACTATTTAATAGTAAATAAAATTAATGGAACACCATTGTTCTGAATATTACAATTAATTTGGGGGATCCTGTCAGTCAAGTCAATTTCCTGAAGTGTCAAGAAGGTGTAACCACCATTCAAGGAGCCATTTCGTAACGTGCAAGAAGACCATGTGACAGGAAATGATATCACAGAAAAAGACCCCTGATGACCCTAACTACTGCATAAAAAGATTAGTAAGTCTCTTTAAAACATTCGAGATAATTTGATATGTTTAGGGTATGGTCAGGTATGCTTGTGTCAAATGTCAAATGGTATGACCCCAGTAAAACATTGATCATTCATCATCATTTCAAAAACGAGTGGCTATTTACTTTAAAAATTATGTTTGTAATATTCATACCAAGGCCATGTGCTTGTGTCCATGATAATGCCTGTCAAATTAGATTTTAAATTGAAATGTCAAATGGTGTAACCCGTTTGACTCCTATTACAAGCCTGTCCGTTAGAGGCCAATTTTGACAAATATCAGTAGTTTATGATGCTGATTAAAGTAAATATTACACAATATTAGACAACATTTACATAAATATTACATTAAGTAAATACTACTTTGCCACCTCCTGTTGAACATGAACAGCATCTTTAAAATACCTCAAACTCCAACAATTCAGTGATAGGAGAAATGTTACTCAAAGATAAAAATGTACATCTATAAAATACAATTCATTGAATTTCTGCAATTTCACAATTAATACAATATAATAGAGGGCAATTCCTTTTTTGAAAACACGTTTTTACTCTGATTTGTTGTTGTCAGATATTTTTCCTTCATTGAAATAAAATAAAACAATAAAAAGTTTACTTCACCTTGTTGACTATCATGCTTGATTTTCACTGTCAATTTCTTCAACAAACAATGGCCTTTGATTGTAGAAGCAATATGGTCAGGTGGCATAACTGGTTTGTCAATTGGCATAACCAGTATTTTTAATAAAATTATGATATTATACAGGAAAATTAATGTGGAATAAAATGTACTCTTCTATTGCAGTGTAATAATATGTTTTTTTATTTTTTTTTATTTTTTTACATAATTTGTCAAAGATTATTTAGAAAAAGAGGTGCTTTCAGCATATGTCTTGCTCAATATTGCAAAATACAATTAAAATTTAGAGATAATCCTAATAAAATCTATTTTCATATGATATTTTATAATGATTTAATTATTTTGATGAGTATACTTACACTCTAGGTGGATAAAATGTGTAATATTTCTCATTCTTTCGTGGTTACACCACTTGACATTTTCAAGCGCATTCAGTGTTACCTTTTTTTTTAAATGGTGCAAATGTCATTTCAAATTACATGAAACCAACACAAATACAAAATGTACATTTGAACAAACCTTATGCATGCTTTTAAAACAAGTTTTTAAAAGATTTTTGAATTGCTCATCTTGCCAACCCTTATTTGTCATTGACCAATACATTGTAGATGAATCCACATGATATCAAAGCATTATGTCCCTAATTGCCACATTTCATGCTTTGCTCATTTGTGGGTGTTCATACGGAACGCCACTGTGACCGTCTTGACACCCAGTAGCGTCCATGGTTGGTAGTCTTCCTAAGTTTTCTGAAGATAAAGTTGTGTTCTCTGTTGAGGAGAGCTGTCATTGTGCACAGTCACTGTACCATGAAATAGAACTTGTAGAGCAATGAGAGAGAAGCAAAATTCAAGTGACGGCAGAATGGCCCTGTGGAGGTTTAAAATGGTTGGGTAGTATATCAGTCTAACTTTGCTGAATGAGTGGGATAACAACTCCAAAAGCTATCATCATTCCCCAAAGTATATCAAGAGCCAGAAATCATGCTCAAAATGATAAATAAAACAACTTGTGTGATGGTTAGTTTGACAATGTATTTCTTGCAATTTCTGTGCAATAGTAGAGAACAGGACTTTCAGAGTTAAAATATCACACAGGAGAATATTATGTCAGAAGATAAGAATGCCTAAATGAAGTAGTAGTAACATTACATTATGGTGATTCAGGCATTAGCAATGTCCGATAAGTGAAAGGGATGGTTCGCTCAAAGATAAAAAAATTTAAAACATATTGTCTTGGTTACGTATGTAACCCTGGTTCCCTGAGAGGGAATGAGATGCTGCATCGCTTGACGCCTTGGGAACACATCAGTGGTCACGTGGTCTGAAGCCCTATAGAAACACGAGCGATAGTCATGGGCTCCTTATAAGCACTCGCCTTGGCGCCATCACTCCAGATTTTCTGCAAGAGGCACGAGCCTATGCAACAACTTGTGAGTATGGCCAGCTACGCAGTGTCTCATTCCCACTCAGGGAATTAGGGTAACATACGTAACCGAGACGTTCCCTTTTGTAGGAACTCTACGCTGCATTGCTTGATACCTTGGGAACGATATACAATTGCGACAGGCGAAGAGTAGCTGCCAAATATTTCAACCCATGTGGCAAGCAAAGTGGTGTACAAGCAAGCTTAACAACATAGAAATTATGATTTAATTCCTGTTCCAAAAGAGAAAACATTGGGAGCAGGAGTCAAACACTTGTCCAGATTATAAAATCTGACAAAAGTGTGCAAAGAGGACCACCCTGCTGCTACACAAATGTCTTCCAAGGACATGAATCTAGCCAATGCCACAAGGATGCCACGCTCCTTGTAGAATGAGCCTGAATGCCCAAAGATGAAGGCAAACTGCATGCCTCGAAATTGCTTTCTACAAGCTAATGAGACAGCCTATGCTTAGAGACCAAAACACCTCTGTCGCAGGCACCAAAGCAAACAAACAGCTGTTCTGATTTACGTAACTGGCTAGTGCGATCAACATAGACTCACAAAGTTCTAACAGGGCATAACATGCAACTTCTCACTCTCATCTGTCTCAAATGGGGGAGAGAGAGGGACTGCAAAGTGAAGGAGTTGTTTCGGTAATCTGAGTTAGTTCGAGGTTAGATCCTCAGTTCATTTTCTGTTTCTGTCTTCTATATTTGGAAATGTGGAGAACTTTGTCTTTAATAAGCTGTCTCTCAAATGATTGAAACTCAACTTTGACTGGCCTTCATTGTTCATACTGGTCTCTCTAATGTATATAACTGTATTACCTCACAAAAGTAATAAACTGCGAGTGAAAGGATGTAGAAACAACCTTAGCAATTACCCCAAATGAGGCCTAAACACAACCTTTGATAAACCAGGCACAAAATCCATACACAGTGGATTGATCTACAGGGCATGTAAATCACTAACCCTCGACGGCAATGCTAACAGCAGGGCCATAACTTACAGAGTCAAAAACATATCAGAGACAGATGCAAGGGGCTAAAATAGGGCACCCAAGAGTGCCTCTAGCACCACAGATAAGTCCCATGAAGGGACGCGGACAGCGTGAAAAGGTCTAAGCCTACGCACTCCGCGCATAAATCAAGAGAAAAGAGAATGTCTACTGATTGAAGCTACATTCACAAGCATGTGTTCAGCCACTATAGCGGCAACACAAACTTTGAGCTTTGGTTGGGCAACCCCGGCCCCGAAACACTCCAGTAAAAATTCCACTACTGATTAGGGCAGTGAACTGGATTTTAATTTGAGCTGAACACAAGGAGGCAAAAATACGGCACTTAAGCATTAAGCATACAGTTTCCTTGTTGATGGGGCTCTAACGTTCAAAATGGTATCAGCCAAACAGGGGGATAAACTATCGTTCATAAGAGCTCCCCATGGAGGGGCCAAACCCATAATTCCCATAAGTCAGGCCAGGGGTGCCAAATGCGACGCCATGCCTGAGACAACATCTGCCAGTGCAATGATGCCCAGCGGGGCCAGGGGAGACAGGAAAAATAACAATGGGCAGTGTGAGGTCTCGCTTGACTCGAACAGGTCCACATCCGCACTGCCAATCCTCCTCCATATTTTTTCTACAATCATTAGGGTGTAATGTACATTTTCCGGGGCTCAGACCCTGTCTGGAAAAGAGATCCACTCCCAAATTCAAGCAATCTGGGACATGCACGGCTTGGATAGACAGTACATTGTCCTTTGTCCATAGAAAAATGTGATGTGCCAGCCTCAGCATGGCATGAGTGCTCACTCCTTCCTCAATGTTGATGTAAGACATGAAATTCTGGAAGTAAACGTCTCAATACCAACAACATCGCACAAATTTCCTGGCAGTTTATGTGTTACTTTTGCCACTGACCCATCCATACTCTTTAAGCTGGACGACCTTCTTACACAGCACCCCAACCCACAGAGGAGGTGTCTGTTGTTATCACTTTGCGGTGACACACCTGTCCCAATGGAATGCCCGATATTAGAAAGTGGGTCTGTCTCCATGGTACCAGAACCTGGCAGCAACCACATGTCACTATGAAGGCATGAAGCGTATGCCTCAGTGGGTGAAGTCCTTTCATGGACTTCATCCAACACCGGAAAGGTCTTGCATGCAACATGCTGAGGAGAATGATAGCAGACACTGCAATCATAAGCCCCAACAGCCTGTGAAATGTTCTCACAGGGAGAACACTTGAAAAACAGCTAGACACTGGCGTAATGACAGAGTGCGAGCTGAAGACAGGCAAGCCTTCATTGTCAGCAAGTCCAGCTCCACACCTAAAAAAAGAGTCTGTTACCTTGGCAACAGGATGCTCTTCTCTAGATTGACTCGCAGCCACAGATTGTTCAAATAGCTGATAATGATATCTTGATGTGGATCAGCCAGACTTTCTGAGTGGGCTAACACCAACCAGTCATCGAGATAATTAAAAATGTGGATGCCCTGAAGCCTCAAAGGGGCCAGAGCTGCCTCCATGCATTTCGTGAACATGCATGGTGCCAAAGCAAATCCGAACGGAAGGACACTTCTCTATGAGGAGGAGGAATTTCCTCTATTGCTCCTGTCTGTAAGAGAGAACAAGAACGGGGCTTCCTGAACAGAAAGCACTGTAGATAGTACCCTGTTGAATATCGGCAGTGCCTGTCTGAATTAAATGACATAACCATGCTTTGTCATTCTAATTACCAATTTGACACCATCTGTAACTTCTGACAGGCCAATAGACGGGCAGACAGTGGAATTAATGCATGATTCCCTATTGCGCAATGGTGTCGAGTAACTACTAGATGGCACCCTCTGCTTACTTTTGGCAGCTGAATGGGAATAAATAATGTTTTTGCCTTTTTTATATCTAGGCATGTATAATAGTCGCTCTGAAGTGTGTCTTCAGCAGGGACGCTCATTAATAAACCTCTTCCCTGGCATGTTGAACATGGAAGAATGTGGGGGGAATTAGGAACAAAACTGGTCTGCCACCACTACCCAGCATCTATTATGGGGGACAGTGCATGGTGTTTATGAAAGTGTGTATTGTGTACACTTGTGCTTGTTGTACATCAAGTCTTTCTGGCTGCTGCCCTACAATCAACATCACAGTGGAAGGAGACCCTAGTGCCTTCATTACTGTGGCTGATCGAATAGGAATTAATAATGTTCTTTCCTTTATTATATCTAGGCATGTACAAAAGTCACCCTGAAGTGTGTCTACAGTAGGGAGGCTCATTGAGAAAACCTCTTCCCTGGCATTTGAGCAGGGAAGAGTGTGTAAATATGGGGGAATTGGGAACAAGTTGGTCTAATGATAATAATAATAATAATAATAATAATAATAATACGTTTTATTTATATAATGCCTTTCCAAAAGCTCAAGGTCACTTTACAATCAGTGTACATTCAATTATAACAAAAAATTACAAGGATCTAAGGAAGAAAAAAAAAAAAACTAGTCACTTAATACATACACAGTCATACTATCAGCAACCAGAAATAGAATTATAGTACTGTGAGAACAGATAAATTTTAAGCTGAGATTTGGAGATGGAGGAAATGTTACAGAGACTAATAGAAAGTGAATTCCAAATCTTTGGTGCAATTACACTGAAGGTTCTACCACCGAAAGTCGAGAGGCAAAATCTGGGGATAGAGAGCAGTCTGGAGTCAGAAGAACGAAGAGAACGTGCTGGTGTGTATGGATGTATCAGATCACATAAGTAGAGGGGTGCTAGATCATAAAGAGCATTGAAAGTTAAGAGGAGTATTTTAAACTGAATATGACATGAGACCAGTGAAGACTGAACAAAATGGGAGTAATGTGTATAGACCGCTTGGTGTTTGAGAGGACCTAAGCTGCTGAGTTTTGGATATACTGCTAACTGGCAATGCTTTTACCAGGCAGGCCAATGAAGAGGATCTTGCAGTTGTCAAGACGTGATGTTATGAATGCATGAACTATTGATTCAGCATCCTTTGATCTAAACATCGGTCGGAGCAATGTTGCGTAGTAAATGCCTTTTTGGTGATGGATTTGTGTGACGAGGAGGAGGGCGTGGCCGGGTCCTGAGGATGCACACCCGGCGCTGAGTAGCCTAATCAGTGGGAGGGAGATAGGGGAAGAGCCGGGGATGCCAGAGAAAGAGAGAGAGAGAGACGCGGCCACTCTGTCTGTGTGTGTGTTTATGTTGATGTGTTTTCAGTTTATGTTGATGTCTCATTAGTCTTGTTGTTTGTTACTCCTGTTCCCACATCCTTCTTTCCCGAACTGGTGCTGAAACTGCCCGATCTGGACTGGCTTACTCGCACCCCCCCATCCCCCCATTTCTGGAGGGGAGACACTGCCCTTCCGGCTCTTCCACCACCCAATGGTCCTCCCCGCCTTCTGTGAATCTGAGAGAGATGAGGGGAGGGAGGGGGAGAGAGAAAACATGAGCAGGAGACAGAGAGGAGAGAGAAAAGAAAATGCTCTTCTTCGATTCGCGCAGGCACGTCGCCCACATGGTCCTCAGTCACTCCTCCACCCCCTGGCGGACGGCAGCAGTTCCTCCACCTCCCGGCGGACAGCAGCGTGTCCTCTATCCCCTGGTGGATGGCAACGGCTCCTCCCCTTCCTGGTGGATGGCAGCGGTTCCTCTGTCTTGTGGCAGATAGTGTCAAAAGCAGAGCTTAAATCAAGAAGGATCAGAACACTGAGGGACCCAGAGTCAGCAGAGAGGAGAAGATCATTAACATCCTTCAGGAGAGCTGTTTCAGTGCTGTGAAATGGAGGAAAGCCAGATTGGAAAGGCTCATATAGATTATTGGCTGCTAGATTGACTGTAACTGTGAAGCTAGATTTGGAACTTTTTCCAAGAGTTTAGAGATGAAAGGCAGGTTGGAAATTGGACAATAGTTGAAGAGGATAGATGGATCTAAGCTGGGGTTTTAAAGGACTGGTGTGACTGCAGCAGTTTTGAGATAAGTAGGAACAATGGCAGACGCAAGTGATGTGTTTATCTAATGTGAAATTGGAGCAGAAATGACAGACAGACAGCACTTAACAAGAGTGGTTGGAGCATGGTCAAGCTGACAGGTAGAGGAATTAGACTGCAAAATTAAATCACTGACTGAAGATGGACTAGTGGGAGTAAAATAATAGAGATATTGGATAGGGTGTTGTGGTAAGAATCCATGAAGGTGGGTTTCCTGTGTTTTTGCAACAAAGGTTTGGTGAAAGAAGTGAAGAAAAGAGCAACAGAGTTCATAAGAGCCTGAAATTTCTTGAGCTGGTTGGTGAATTAGTTTGTTGAGGGTGGTAAAGAGAGCTTTAGGTCTACAGCTTGCATTATTAATGAAAGATGAAAAATACACTGAACGTGCTGCATTAAGAGCAGTTCTATATTAAAGCAGATGTTCAGAAAGTGATAAAAAGTGGACAGTGAGGCCTGTTTTTCTACAAAGTCGCTCAAGGCGATGACCACTTCTCTTCATGGCCCAAAGCTCAGGTGTTAAACAAGGGGATGAGTGAGAGGAGGGCATCAGCCGAGACTTAGTGGGGGCATGATCTTCAAGGGCATCTGAGATGACAGAATTGTAATTCGAGAGAATCTCAGAGGGACAAGAAAGTTGAATGGAGTCAAGAACGATTAACTTAATTAACATTTAATTTAGAACCTAGCCCGACACCTATGCAGGGAAAAATAAGCTCAAAAGTGGAAAAATGTTTAAATAATCATTAATTAAATTGGGAATATTAATCAGTTCGAGGAATCTTGAGGGAATCAATTTTAGACAATTAATTAAAGTATTCGTCCACCGAATATTTGATACAAATGCCTATCAATTCTATTATGTTGTCACAGCTTTGGCCATAAGCAGAAACAATTTAATATAGATTAAGTATTTTAGAGCAAAGTAGTACAGATAGGCCGAACCAGTGACCTTAATTTGTGAACATAAAAATCAACAAACAGCAAAATGTGAAGACAAACAATATTTTATTGACTATTCTAAGACGAACTAACATAGAAGGGTAATACTACACACTAAACTAACAAACTATCACACACACACACATACACACAAAATAAACAAAAGTAATGGGTAAACAAAGAAAATGTAAAGACCTGAGTTCTATGGCAATAAGTGAGAAACTGATACTTGAAACCATCAGTAAACCATTTATCTTAATAACTCTCTGTGTGAGTGCAGTAGGTAAATCTTAACTTAATGTATCAGTTTTTTCTTTCCATGTTGGAGATAATAATATTAATACGTTTTATTTATATAGCACCTTTCCACAAGCTCAAAGACACTTTACACTCCATATACACTTAACAGGACAAAGTACATTAATATACATTTCAACAGAATTTACAGTCTCAATAACAAAGGGGGAAAGAAAACATCAATCAGTAACAGATAGATAATGCTGTCAAGAGTTTTTTTGCTTTAATGTTATATTTTGGCCACTAGAGGCCCTCATTGTGTTTCATTTCAGTTTCCCGCCATTTTATCATATGCTATTGTTTTCACCTGTGCCTCGTTCTGGACTGTGTATTTAAGTTGATCACTTCCTTTGTTTCTTTGCTTGGTTATTGATGTTCCTAGCCAGTTACTGCCTTAAGTCTGCTCTAGTTCCAAGTACTAAACTTTGTAAGCCTTTTGGTTTGTTCTTTCCCCGTGTTTATTTTTTGCTGTTTTTTGATGTCTTTTTCCTGAGTTTGTTTTAGATTATTTTTTCCTCCTTTTGGATCCTTTTCTGGACTAAATATTTTTCTGTTTTTTGTGATTGTCAGTAAGAAATTGCTTTTGTACTCTTTTGCTATTTTTTATTTTTTTATTGGACTATCTGTGGCTCAGTGGTAGAAATTAAGACTCTTGCACCAGAGACCCAAGTTCGATTTCCCGGCTCTGACTGAATAACCAAGCCACATTATGAACCCAGAGACGCCTAACGCTCAAGAACTCCTGGCCACAATTGCTCAGCAGGAGTCCACAATCCAATGCCATGAGTCAATACTAGTCCAGCAGGAGACTGTGATGGCTAAACACTCACAAGTGCTGTCGGATCTCATGATTTCTGTTCGTCAGATCCTGGACCGGCTGCCT
Organism: Myxocyprinus asiaticus; assembly: GCF_019703515.2. Classification (NCBI taxonomy): domain Eukaryota; kingdom Metazoa; phylum Chordata; class Actinopteri; order Cypriniformes; family Catostomidae; genus Myxocyprinus; species Myxocyprinus asiaticus. Next base: position 10,031,456 of record NC_059360.1, on the reverse strand, counting down.
CAGCTACTGCTTCTACTGCTGCCTTTGTACCCCTTCCGGATTCTCGAGTACTCTCTCCTCTGATTGAACCTCGCCTACCTCCACCACAACATGTATCAGGTGATCCCAGTGCATGTGATGGGTTCCTGACTTAATGCTCTCTCACATTTGAATTGCAACCATCTTCCTTCCCCTCAGATCGGGCCAAGATCGCATATGTTATCACCCTCCTTTCTGGCAAGGCTCTTTCTTGGGCAACAGCGGTCTGGAAGGCACAGGCACCCTTCTGTTCAAGTTATTCTGTGTTTGAAAAGGAGTTCAAGCGAGTCTTTGACCACCCCCTCAGTGGCCGGCAATCCTCTAAGAGACTTCTCGCCCTCCGACAAGGTAATGGCAGTGCGGCTGAATATGCCATACAGTTTCGGACAGTTGCAACAGGGAGCGGCTGGAACGATGAGGCCCTCATGGTGTGCTTCCTGAATGGTCTGTCTGAGGCAATCAAGGATGATATGGCTACCAGAGAACCTGCTTGTGATCTCGAGACCCTCATGGATCAAGCAATCTGGCTGGATAATCAGGGCGCCTGCTCTGCCTTGCTGTGAACCTTGCTTCCTGGACACGATAAATCCAGTCATCCCCTTGGTGCCACTGGCACGGAGTCTGGAGGCCTGGTTAGAGCTCTCCAGCCCCTCGCGGTGGCTCGCCAGGATGATAAAAAAAGATCAAAAGAAAAAAGCATCAACTGCTTAGAGTTGCTGGCAGTATCGCTGGCCCTGCGGAGGCTTTGGCCATTCATTCAGGGCAAGCATGTGTTGGTCCGGACCTACAACACAGCAACCATGGTGTTCATAAACCGCCATGGCGGCATACGCTCACGTCGCATGTCGCAACTCAGCTGCCGCCTCCTCCTTTGGAGTCAGCAGACGTTGAAGTCTCTGTGAGCCACTCACCTTCCGGGCGTCCTCAACCATGCAGCAGACGCGTGGCAGGTAATGCTCCGTGGGGAGTGGAGACTCCGCCCCCACATAGTCCAGATGATTTGTGGAGAGATTTAGGGAGGTGCAGGCAGACCTGTTTGCCTCCCGAGATTCCTTACACTGCCCCCTTTGGTACTCCCTGTCTGAGGCTCCCCTCGGCACAGATACCCTGGCACACAGCTGACCTCGGGGGCTATGCAAGTATGCGTTTCCTCCAGTGAGCCTCATTGCACAGACAATGTGCAAAGTCAGGGAGGATGGGCAGCAAGTCCTGTTCGTTGCGCCGTACTGGCCCAACCAGATGTGGTTCTCAGACCTGATGCTCGTGGCAGTAGCCCCTCCCTGGCACATTCCTCTGAGGCAGGACCTTCTCTCTCAGGGGCAGGGCACTCTCCGGCACCCGCGACCAGACCTCTGGAATCTCCACGTCTGGCTCATGTACGGGACATGGAAGACCTAGCAAATCTTCCACCAGCGGTGGTAAATATGATCACTCAGGCCAGAGCCCCCTCTACAAGGCAGCTGTATGCCTTGAAGTGGCGTCTCTTCGCAAACTGGTGTTCTTCCCATGGGGAAGACCCACAAAGGTGCATGGTTGGGTCTGTGCTGTCTTTCCTACAGGAAGGGCTGGAGAGACGGCTGTCTCCCTCTACCCTGAAGGTGTACGTGGCTGCTATAGCAGCGTATCACGATACACTGGATGGGAGACCCTCATGGCAGCACGACCTGATCACCAGGTTCCTCAAAGGCGTGAGGAGGTTGAATCCTCCTAGACCACACCTGATTCCATTTTGGGATCTCTCTGTGGTCCTACCTGCCCTACAGAGAACCCCCTTTGAGCCCCTGGAGCAGGCCGAGCTCAGCACTTTGTCACTGAAGATGGCCCTCCTGGTGGTGTGCACCTCCATCAAGAGGGTGGGGGACCTACAGGTGCTCTCTGTCACCAGCGAATTCCTGGAGTTTGGGCCGGCACTCTCTCACGTGATCTTGAGACCCCGGCCCGCTTACGTGCCCAAAGTTCCCACCACTCCCTTTCGAGACCAGGTGGTGAACCTGCAAGCGCTCCATTCAGAGGAGGAAGACCCGGCCTTGTCATTGCTATGTCCAGTTCATGCCCTGTGCATCTATCTGGACCGCACGCAGAGCTTCAGGCGCTCGGAGCATCTCTTTGTCTGCTTTGGAGGGCAGCAGAAGGGGAAAGCTGTCTCCAAACAGAGGCTGGCCCATTGGATTGTAGATGCCATTTCCTTGGCTTACCAGTCACAAGACCTGCTGCGCCCCTTGGGAGTTCGTGTGCACTCCACTAGAGGTGTTGCGTCCTCCTGGGCACTGGCAAGGGGGGCCTCTCTAGGGGACATATGCAGAGCTGTGGGCTGGGCTACACCCAATACCTTTGCGAGGTTTTACAACCTACATATAGAACCGGTTTAGTCCCTAGTGTTACGAGGTAACAGCAGGTAGGCCGGGCAGCCGGTAGGGTGTAACACTTGCATTTCCTCTTTCCCCTTTTTCAACGTAATAATGTGTGTTTTTTTTTTGTCCACAACAGTTCCCTGTAACTGGTGAACCCTGGACGCCTCTTTAAATCTTAAGCACTGTTCGGTGACGAACTCGGCGGAGAAGTGATGCCACCAGGCCCAGTACTTGTGGTATGCCCCTTTTCAGGTGAACTCATGTACATGGGCTCAGTGCTCCATACGTGGTGATTCCCCTCTGGGTAATCCCGTGTGATGCATTTCTACTGTTTGGTTTCCCCTCTGGTGAACCCTGTGTTTCCCCTCATCAGAGCCTTGCTCTGCTTCGGCCACTGTCACTGTGTACCCTCTCCGTAGATAGGGTCCTTCCAGTGGTATCATTCCATATGTGAACTTCCCCGTTGGTAAGTCCATGTGAGGTATTCTCCACATGTTAACCTCCCTCTGGTAGGATGTGGTCTCCATAGTGCCCTCCCTCCTGGAGAGGGAAGAGCACTTCCCAGCGTTATTCTAGAATGTGCTCGGTGGGACATTTCTTAACAGCAAATATCAGGAAAGGCCACCGCCTGTAGCCTCCTTGGGTAAGCGCCTCCTCCCCACTAGGGACTAGGGAGATGCCTTACCTAAACTCGCTGGAAGGTCACGACGTGGTCGAGTGCTCGCTGCAAGGCACACAGAAACTTGCCCGTGTCCATTCTTCCGTACCTCGTGACATGGTTCAGCGCCTGCGGCGTTTCCTATAGGAACCCCTAGTGCCACTACATCGACACAACGTTGAGTGAGTGACAGACAGGGAACATCTGGGTTACTGGTGTAACCCTGTTACCTGATGGAGGGAACAAGATGTTTTGTCCCTCCTGCCACAGCGCTTAACCGGCCACTGACATGGCCGGGACTCTCTATCGCCTCCTCAGCATAAATCTGAATGAGTGATGCACGCCATCTCCTTTTATACCAGTATGTCCGGGGCGGACAGTGGCATGCAAATTCCACTCGCCAGTTCTCATTGGCCTTTTCTATTTTAAGCAAAGGTGATTGGGGCTCTCAAGATAGAACCCCTAGTGTCACTACATCGACACAACGTCTCGTTCCCTCCATCAGGGAACAGGGGTTACACTAGTAACCCAGACATTTTTCACAATTCCTGACATTTAATCATGGAATACATTCCCTGTCTTAGGTCAGTTAGGTTCACTACTTTATTGTATAATATATATATATATATATATATATATAGTAGAGAGAATTATTTATTTCAGCTTTTATTTCTTTTATCACATTCCCAGTGGGTCAGAAGTTTACATACACTTTGTTAGTATTAGGTATCATTGCCATTAAATTGTTTAACTTGAGTCAAACCTTTTGGGTAGCCTTCCCCAAGCTTCTCACAATAAGTTGCTGCAATTTTGGCCCATTCCTCCAGACAGAACTGGTGTAATTGTGTCAGGTTTGTAGGCCTCCTTACTCGCACATGCTTTTTCAGTTCTGCCCACAAAAGTTCTGTCGGATTGAGGTCAAGGCTTTGTGATGGCCACTCCAATACCTTGACTTTGTTGTCCTTAAGCCATTTTGTCACAACTTTGGAGGTATGCTTGGGGTCATTGTCCATGTGGAAGATCCATTTGCGACCAAGCTTTAACTTCCTGGCTGATGTCTTGAGATGTTACTTCAATATATCCACATAGTTTTCCTTCCTCATGATGCCATCTATTTTGTGAAGTGCACCAGTCCATTCTGCAGCAAAGCACCCCCACAACATGATGCTGCCACCCCCATGCTTCACGGTCGGGATGGTGTTCTTCAGATTGCAAGCCTCACCCTTTTTCCTCCAAACATAACGATGGTGTTTATGGCCAAACAGTTCAATTTTTGTTTCATCAGACCAGAGGACATTTCTCCAAAAAGTAAGATCTTTGTCCCCATGTGCACTTGCAAACAGCAGTCTGGCTTTTTTATGGCAGTTTTGGAGCAGTGGCTTATTTGTTTTTCCTGAGCATCCTTTCAGGTTATGTCGATATAGGACTTGTTTTACTGTGAATATAGATACTTGCCTACCTGCTTCCTCCAGCATCTTCACAAGGTCCTTTGCTGTTTTTCTGGGATTGATATGCACTTTTCGCACCAAACTACGTTCATCCCTAGGAGACAGAATACGTTTCCTTCCTGAGCAGTATGATGGCTGCGTGGTCCCATGGTGTTTATACTTGCGTACTATTGTATGTACAGATTAACATGGTACCTTCAGGCATTTGGAAACTGCTTCCAAAGATGAACCAGACTGATTTCTTTTGATTTTTCCCATGATGTCAAGCAAAGAGGCACTGAGTTTGAAGGTAGGCCTTAAAATAATTCCACAGGTACACCTCCAATTCAGTACACCTCCTATCAGAAGCTAATTGTCTAATTGTCTAAAGGCTTGACATCATTTTCTGGAATTTTCCAAGCTGCTAAAAGGCACAGTTAACTTACTGTATGTAAACTTCTGACCCATTGGAATTGTGATATAGTCAATTAAAAGTGAAACAATCTGTCTGTCTGTAAACAATTGTTGGAAAAATTACTCATGTCATGCACAAAGTAGAAGTACTAAACGACTTGCTAAAAACTATAGTTTGCTAATATGAAATCTGTGCAGTGGTTAAAAAATGGGTTTTAATTACTTTAACCTAAGTGTATGTAAACTTCTGACGTCAACTGTATATGTACATATAAGTGTGCTTCTGTATAAGTCAGTGAGATGCCGAATTCAGTTTTCAGTATTTCTGTGCCTGAGTCATGGCCTCCAGAGGGGATGAGGAATAAATCTGTGTCTTTTGATATTCTGTTCTCCTGATAAGATGGCACCAGAGTGGGGAGAGAAGAGGTGACCCCAGAAGGGTGATGTGTGGGCATTCACATATCTTCTTGGTTTCATGGCCCAGTCATAGTGAGGGCCTGGTTGAACTGTTTGCCTCCATTGTGCTAACCATGGGGCAATGCTGTAGCTCTTTGATCAACAGTATGTGTGTTTTGCTGTTCTGGGTTCTCAGGATACAATCTAAGCGGTGCAGAGGATTTTTGGTAGCCATCAGGTGAGGTTAGATGTGGCAGGCTTTCTGTCCACCTCCCAGCTGGGAAATCTAGTTCAGCCATCTTCAAGCTTTGTGGTCATTAAAAACCCAGGGCACTTTCCATAAAGAGTAGGTGTGTAACCCCTGTGTCCTGGCCAAATTCCCCCATTGGCCCTTCTCAATCATGGCCTCTTAATAATTCCTATCCATTAATTGGCTCTATAACTGTACTCTTTCCTCTCCACCAATAGCTGGTGTGTGGTGAGCGTACTGGCACACTATGGCTGCCGTCGCATCATCCAGGTGGATGCTGCACACTGGTGGTGGTTGAGGAGAGTCCCCTGTTCACTGTGTAAAGTGCTTTGAGTGTAGTGTCAGAAAAGCGCTATAAAAATGTAATGTTCATTCATACCTCCCAGTGCCTGTGACTAGCGGTTGCTATGGGGACGAACACATACGAATACAGTTCCAGCCAAGCACAAGATAAATATAAACATTCCAAGCACATGCACAATGAACAAGTACAACTATGCACAGTGTTGAATTTAAACTGTGTATATTCAAAGTTTCTACACAATGATTAATTCACAGAAAACCCCACAAAGTGGAGTTTATAACTTCACTGATCCAAGGCTCTTACTCCCTTACAGCAATCAGTTATCTCTATTCAAGCGGCACAGTTACTATGGCTATTTCAACTCAACGGTTGTTTAAAATATACTCAGACACTGAGACACAATGTTACACGAGTGTGAGGATGGGGGGCCTGGTCATGTGTCTGTCTGTGGGAGAGGGAGATTGGTTAGACTCGTCACCTGGGCTGTCATTATCATTAATACCTGTCTCTCATTATAGTGATGGCAGAGGGAGACCTGAAAAGGCCGGCAAGTGCATCATTCAGGAGAAGGAGAGAGCTGCTGGCTGTGGAGGGTTTAAAAGAATGTCCCTCTTGCTTGGGCTCTATTTGAAGCTCAAAGGAGTGTTTTAACTCTCCTCTTACCTCAAGATTCCCAGAATTTAATAACATTGCCAAAGTAATTAATAACGATTAATTAAACAATTTCCCCTACATATTGGTGGAGAATTCGGGCACCATCCACACTTTGATTTGTGAACATAAACTTTGCCACTGTGAATGCTTACCTGTTTTATAAATCCAGATGATAAATCCAGATGCTAAATTTTAATCAGGATTTAAGCCCCATCACAGTACAGAGACTGCACTTATCAGAGTTACAAATGACTTGCTCTTATCATCTGATTGCAGCTGCACTTCCCTTCTAGTGGTTTTAGATCTTAGTGCTGCCTCCGATACGATAGATCACGGCATTCTCTTGAATATGCTGGAGAATTATGTTGGCATTAGTGGACTTGTATTAGCATGGTTTAGGTCCTATTTATCAGACCGCTACCACTTTGTATATGTAAACGAGGAATTTTCAAAACAAACAAAAGTTAAATATGGAGTGCCACAGGGATCAGTTTTAGGGCCTCTGCTTTTCTCCTTATACATGCTTCCCCTGGGAGATATTATCAGGAATCAAGGAATAAGTTTCCACTATTGTTATGCCAACAATACCCAACTTTATGTTTCTTCAAAACCCAATGAAAATTCACAATTCTCCAAATTAGCAGAGTGTATCAATGAAATCAAAGATTGGATGGCCAGAAATTTCCTTCTACTCAATTCTGACAACAGAGGTACTAATTATTGGACCAAAAACCTCTAAAATATAAGCAGCTAAAATATAATTTGACTCTAGATGGATGTACTGTTATGTCGTCTTCTACAGCAAAGAACATAGGTGTTATATTTGATACCAATCTGTCCTTTGAAAATAAAATTTCTAATGTTTGTAGAACAGCATTCTTCCACCTCAGAAATATTGCTAAGTTATGACACATGCTCTCTGTTGCTGATGCCGAAAAACTAATTAATGTGTTCATGACCTCAAGACTAGATTATTGTAATGCATTACTGGGAGGATGTCCAGCAAGTTCAATAAATAAACTTCAGTTGGTTCAAAATGCAGCTGCCAGAGTGCTGACTACAACCAAGAAATATGGTCATATTAGCCCAATTTCATCATTGTTACATTAGCTACCTGTTAAATTTTGTATTAATTTTAAAATTCTGTTAACTACATACAAAGCTTTGAATGGTCTAGCTCCACTGTACTTAAGTGACCTTCTGACATGCTATATTCCGTCATGTTCATTACGATCACAAAATTCTGGCTTGTTAGTAATTCAAAGAATATCAGAATCCACAAAAGGAGGTAGATCCTTTTCATATTTGGCTCCTAAACTATGGAATAGTCTCCCTAAGGTTCAGACACACTCACTCAGTTTAAGTCTAGACTAAAGACTCTACACCTAATTTATCCATCAACTCACAATTAGGCTGCTTTAGTTAGGTCTGCCCAAACCAGAAACATCTATCATGATCTATAAATCTGCATAAAATTGAATGGCATTTATGCTAATATTATTCTATTTGTTTCCATGTCTCAACCTCAGGATTCATATCCCGAGGTTACCAGAGCTGGCCAGATCCAGCTCCGTTCCTGCTTGGTGTCAGACTCCACTGCTAGATGTCGCTGAGTGATGACGACAAACTACAGCCTGTCCTAGCCAGACATCACTTCATTTTGACTTCAGAGGATGAACTGTTGCCAACTCCAACTGTAAGACATTGGATACTGCATATGCCACTGCCTGAGCCTTGGATTTAGGATGGACCCCACCTTACCTGCCGGTTGAACTGCGATGCACCTCATTGATCTCTGCCTGCATCGCCTTTGTCTATTGATGGAATACCCTCTTGAAATGGAATACATAGACCATCATTTAATTGCCAGCACAAGCCTTCATCAGCCAACTAACAAAGGACAATGCATTTCTGTGAACTTCTGCAGTTAATCCAGGATGGACTTCAAAGACATAAGTCATTCATTTGAAAGTTCATACATTTGTTTTATTTTTTATCTTACTTAATGTTCAAATTTTAAAGAATGACTTGCACTGCACACAAATAACTAATATTGGCATTATATTCATGTTGATTAGCAAGAGGGGAACTGGCCCCCACAGTGAGCCTGGTTTCTCCCAAGGTTATTTTTCTCCATTAACCAACATCTTATGGAGTTTGTGTTCCTTGACACAGTCTCCTTCAGCTTGCTCACAGAGGATCTAAATACAATTATTATTTAATTATTAAATTTTTATACACAATTTACAATCATATTTAATCAAACTACACAATGATCACTCTAAGACTTTATATATATTACAGTTTAATTTTTACAGTAAATAAATGCATGATTTCCTGTAAAAATGCTTTGAAACTATGGGCTTGATAAGGCAGGAAAGTAGAATTATGTGTTTTGTGTAGTCCCTTTGTCTATTCGACTTGTTTAAATGCATGATTAAGCAGTAGCTTAAAATCCAACTATCTTCTTGTGGTTAAAAAGTGTCTTCCATGTAAATGGTACCAAATTATATTTAATCTGTCTGTAGAAGAAATCCCTGTCAGTTTAAAAGTAAACTGCATTTTGATGAAGAAATCTCAATTGCAGTGTTATGTAAAGAAATTTGAATTGTGAAGTTCCTCATTTTATCCTTGTGAAGGCCTTGTGTTTGCTGCAAGATTTAAGTAAATTAATCTGAGCTGTTAATTTGTAATGTTAAAAACTAGCTAGTAATAATTCATTGTGCGCTCGCCGAGTGAAGTTGAGAAATAACTTGTTATAACAGCATTGGTATTTCAGGGCAAATAGAGGAGTCAGGAGGCAGCGGAAACACTCAACGTGAGTACTTTTATTACTCCTTTTTGTTAACCTGGGGTCGCACCTGCCCGTGACCAAGTGGAACCTCAGATACTGAACTTCCACCCGCCCAATTGAAGCGACCTCAGGACAGCTCTCATATGTTGCATGTGCCACCACCAGTCATTACTATAAATAATAATATCATCTAAATACATGGCAGCATATGATGTATGTGGTCTGAGAAATTTGTCCATGAGACACTGAAACAAGAACAGAAGAGTCACAAATTGGTGTTTTTTCCTCAGGAGAATGGAGTTAAATGGATATGCCAATAACCCTTTGTTAAGTCCAGTGTCTAATGAAATTGAGCCGAGGCCAACTGATCGAGCAACTCGTCAATCCGAGGCATTGGGTACGCATCAAATTTGGACACCGCGTTCACTTTGCGATAGTCTACACAGAACCGGACCGTCCCATTGCTCTTAGGTACCAGAACCACCGGGCTGGCCCTATTGCTGTGCAACTCTTCTATTACGCCCAACTCGGGCATTGCCTCTAATTTTTCCTGAACAACCCTTTTCTTGTGTTCAGGAAGGCGATGGGGGTGGCTATGAACCACCACCTCCAGGGTGGTCTCATTATGGTGTTCTGTGAGTTTTGTGCGACTGGGGAGAGGCAAGAACACGTCCGCTAATTCCGCTTGCAACTTGGCCACGTCTGTGAGCTGTGACAGTGAGAGGTGGTCTCCAAACGGGACCGGGGTGAATTAATTTGGTTTGAGAGTCACCTCCGGCCCAAGCTCTGCCCTTTCTGGAACTACCATCACCAAGGCCACAGGGACCGCCTCCCTCCATGATTTTAGGAGGTTGAGGTGGTAAATTTGACATGCCCCGCCCCTGTCTGTTCACCTAATCTCATAATCAAGATCTCCGACTCGCTGTGTGACCTCAAAGGGCCCTTTAGTAATTAGTAATTTAGAGCTTGAGGTGGGCAGTAATACAAGCACTTTATCTCCCGGTGTGAATTCCCGTCGTCGAGTGCCCCTGTCATATATTTGGCTTTGATGTTCCTGAACTTGGAGCAAATTCTACTGTGCTAATTGACCCAAAGTGTAGAGTTTTGCTATAAGATCAAGAACATATTGAATTTCATTTTTACTGTTTGAAGGTCCCTCCTCCCAAGCTTCACGCATGATGTCCAGCACGCCGTGTGTCCAACACCCATACAGCAGCTCGAATGGGGAAAACCCTGTGGAGTCTTGTGGGACCTCGCACACTACAAATAACAGGGGTTCCAGCAACTTATCCCAATTCCTAGCGTCCTTGTGTACTAACTTACGAATCATATTTTTCAAGGTTTTATTAAATCGTTGGTGGTAAATACTGGTGTGAATCGATTTAATACCTAACAATTCATACAGTTCGCATAGTGTTTGTGACATAAATTTAGTGCCTTGATCAGTGAGGATTTTTTTTGGAATCCCCACTTGGGAGATTATTCTGAAGAGTGAAAATTCTGAAAATTTGTGAGGCAACATTGAGCAATCCGATGGCAAAGTTGTTGCGGGGGCTCTCGTAGGCGTACATAGACCTTTTGAGTTTAGAGGGATTGACGCCAGTTGGCACTGTCGTGCGTGGGGTTAATGCGAAATTGTTTTCTTTTTTTCTGTTTGTTTGGTTCGGGGGGGAGTTCAGGGTTTGATTGTTGCACTAATGGGGAATGTGGTCTGTATAATCTTGTTCCCTTTCTGTCACTCACTCGACGTTGTGTCGATGTAGTGACACTAGGGGTTCGATCTTGAGAGCCCCAATCACCTTTGCTTAAAACAGAAAAGGCCAATAAGAATTGGCAAGTGTAATTTGCATGCCACTCTCTGCCTCTGGGCGTACGGGTATAAAAGTAGATGGCGTGCAACACTCATTCTGATTTTTTCTTCAGAGCATGCTTGTGTTCATCCTCTCACCTTTCACTTACACTGCTGGATTTTATGGCGTATATCAGCGGTCACCCTTGCACGGTCGAGTGTTGTGCTTCTCCTGAGCACCTCGGCGGCTGAGTCCGGGGGTTCTAAAAGAGTATATACAAAAGAGTATATTCCTTTTAAAAGAGCTCGCGCAAACGCTTGCCGTCTTTTTGAAGATGTCCTTCCGTGTTTGCGCTACTGGATGTGGCCATTATCTCTCCCCTCCGGACAGCCATGACATCTGTCTCGAGTGCTTGGGGTGCCAGCACTCATGGAAGGGTTATGTTCTCATTGTGAGAACATGCCCATCAGAATGTTGTGGTCACGGCTCACTTCTTTCTTCATGAAGCAAGGAGCCACCGTGGCTGCTCCCCAACCCGCTCCATCTGATGCTCATTGCAACGAAGATGAGCTTTCGGTAGCAGCATCGGAGGGTGGGATTCTGCTGTCGGAAGCGGACGAATATTCTGAGCTCCTGCCCACGGGCAGTAGTGCACAGAATGAGGCGGACGCTGAGATGGCTGCCGTGCTTGCCCGGGCAGCTGCGAACATGGGGTGAAGTGCAACCCTCCATTCTGCCCTGAGTGTTCATGGCTGGATGATTGGTTTCTGGGCTCGGAGCAGGACTCATGGCCGCACCCCGCCCCGGTGCCTTTCTTCCCAGAAGTGCACGAGGAGCTAACAAGTCGTGGAAGGCACCTTTTTCTGCCCGTACACGCTTCGCCGACTCGTCCATGCTAACTACCCGTGATGGCGGCGCGGCTAAGGGATATGTCGAGCTCCCCCAGGTAGAGCACGCCATAGTGGTGCATTTATGCCCGCAGGATGCAGCCACCTGGCGTGACCGACCAAGGCTCCCTTCCAAGGCCTGTAAGTTCTCTTCTTCATTAATGACAAAGGCTTACAAGGCCGCGGGTCAAGCCGCTTCCATCCTGCACTCCATGGCCATCCTGCAGATCCACAAGGCCAAAAGATCTGTACGAGGGTAGAACCAACCCAGGGCTGATGCAGGAACTGCGTACTGCGACCAACCTCGCCTTATGGTTGAAGAAAGTCACGGCGCTTGCCCTGAGCCGGACGATGTCCACTCTTGTGGTCCTAGAGCGGCACCTGTGGCTCAACCTTGCGGAGATGCATCATGCCGAGAAAGTCCGCTTTCTCGATGCGCCCATCTCCCAAGGGGGGCTTTTTGGTGATATCGTCGAGGATTTCGCCCATCAGTTCTCGACGGTGAGGAAGCAGACTGAGGCGATTAAGCACATCTTGCCATGGCGTGACTTGGCCACCTTCAGGTCTCCGAAGTCCAGCGCCCCGTCTGCTTCCCGCCAGAGCCATTCCCCTGCGTTCTTCTTCTCAGAGAAGAAGATCCTGCCATAGGAAGTCAGCTCCACCTGCCCGTCAGCTGGCCCCCAAGAACTCCGGATGGGCTTCGAGGCAGCCCTGGCACGGGCAGCCCGGGGATGAGGCAACTGACTCTGGCCCGGATGAACTCTCCAGCCCCACCATCGCCCCTGGGCCAGCACATGGTAAGTATTATATCGCCAGGTGCCCTTTGGGCCTCGGTGCCCAAATGGTCGGTAAAACAGCAGTTTTCTCATTCCCTGGGTCAGTGCATTCACGACGGCCAGGTGCTGGAAATCTTACCGGTCGATCAGCCGAACACGAGTACCTCCCATTCCCTCGTTCTCCATCGAGAGACAGCCAGCAAACAGTTAAGTGTGCTGGTCTCTGGGGTCTCTTGCCTACCCCAGTCACCGGCCACCGTTGTGGGCTTGCGGAGCAGCACATCCCCCCTGGGCTGTCTTCCAGTCGGGGTGCCTGCTCTGCCTTGCCGCGAACCAACCTGCCCGAGCACGGTAAGTCCAGTCGTCCCCCAGGTGCCGCTGGCGTGGAATCTGGAGGCCTGGTTGGCGCTCTCCAGCCCCTCACTGTGGCTCATCAGGATGATTCGCCTCGGCTACGTGATCGAGTTCACCAGACACCCGCCCAGATTCAATGGCATCCTCTCCACTACAGTGCGGGGTGAGGATGTTTCTGTCCTTTGGGCAGAGGTTGCCAGCCCTTCTTTTATCGTGCCCAAGAGAGGGGGAGGGTTGTGCCCAATCTTGGATCTGCATGCTTGAACAAAGCCTTACATAGGCTTTAGTTCAAGATGTTAATGCAGAAGCGCATCCTGGCATCAGTACGACATCAGGATTGGTTCGCGGCCATCGACCTGAAGGACACATACTTTCACGTATCGATCCTTCCTCAACACAGACCCTTTCTTCAGTTTGCCTTTGAGGGACGAGCATACTAGTACAAGGTCCTGCCCTTTGGTCTGTCCCTGTGCCCTTGTGTCTTTACCAAGGTTGCAGAGGCTGCCCTAGCCCCGCTAAGGGAAAAGGGCATTCGCATTCTCAATTATCTCAATGACTGGCTAATCCTAGCTCACTCGCGTAATCTATTGTGTGTGTGCACAGGGACCTTGTGCTTCAGCACCTCGACAGACTTGGGCTTCAGGTCAACTGGGAGAAGAGCAAGATCTCCCCTGTGTAGAGCATTTCTTTTATCGGTATGGAGTTGGACTCGGTCACTCTCAAGGCACATCTTATGACCAAAGGTGCTCAGTCAGTGCTGACCTGCCTGAAGACCTTCAGGCAGAAGGTAGCGGTGCCAGTGAAACAATTTCAGAGGCTCATGGGACATATGCCATGCTTGGCATATGTCCCATATCTCCCCCTCGGGTTGATGCATATGAGACCGCATATGAGACCGCTTCAGCACTGGCTACAGACTCGAGTCCTGAGGTGGGCATGGTACCATGGCACCCGGCATGTGACCATCATGCCACAGTGCTGTCAGACTTTCAGCCTATGGTCGGATGGCTCTGGACAGAGCCCCGACTCCTTTGGCAGAGCATCAACTGCTTAGAGTTGCTGGCGGTATTGCTGGCCCTGCGGAGGCTTCGGCCATTGATTCAGGGCAAGCATGTGTTGGTCCGGACCGACAACATAGCGACGGTGGCATACATAAACTGCCAAGGCGGCGTACGCTCACGTCGCATGTCGCAACTCGCCAGCCGCCTCCTCCTCTGGAGTCAGCAGATGTTGAAGTCTCTGCGAGCCACTTACCTTCCAGGTGTCCTCAACCATCCAGCGGATGTGCTCTCACTGCAGTTAACGCTCCATGGGGAGTGGAGACTCCACCCCCATGTAGTCCAGCTGATTTGGGAGAGATTCTGGGAGGCACAGGTAGTTACGCGGTAACAGCAGATAGACCGGGTGGCCGATTGGGTGTACCACTTGCATTGCGCCTTTACCCTTTTTCAAAGGTGATAATGTGCACCACTTTTCTATATCACGTGACACGGTTCAGCGCCTGCGGCATTTCCTATAGGAACCCCTAGTGTCACTACGTCGACACAACATCGAGTGAGTGACAGACAGGGAACATCTTGGTTTCTGGTGTAACCTCTGTTCTCTGATGGAGGGATTGAGACTTTGTGTCCTTCCTGCGCTGCGTTGAACCGGCTGCTGACATGGCCGGGACTCTCTATCGGCTCCTCAGCATAAATCTGAATGAGTGGTGCATGCCATCTCCTTTTATACCCACATGTCCGGGGGCGGAGAGTGGCATGCAAATTCCACTCGCCAATTCTCATTGGCCTTTTCTATTTTAAGCAAAGGTGATTGGGGCTCTCAAGATTGAACCCCTAGTGTCACTACATCGACACAACTTCTCATTCCCTCTGTCAAGGAACAGAGGTTACACCAATAACCAAGACATTTTTGACACACAGTTAATTTTTTCTATTATATCAAAATGTCAAATGTTAATATGAGTGGGTTATCTTCCTCTATGTGGAATGTGAATGGGTTGGGGCACCCCATAAAAAGAAGGAAGGTTATTTATTTTCTTAAGCGTAAAAAATATGAAGTAGTGTTTCTTCAAGAAACTCATCTTTCCCCGCAGGAAGCTGAAAAATTTTGGAAGATATGGGGTGGACATGTTTTCTTTAGTGCTGGCTCAAGTAAGAGCAGGGGAGTCATTATATTGATAAATAAACATCTACAATTCAAATATCTCAAACAGATTAAAGATAAATTAGGAAGAGTCATTATTGTTTTAGCAGAAACCAGGGGCATAGGTTGATTTTAGCTAATATATATGCACCTAACGCTGATGACCATGACTTTTTTCATAGATCTTGAAGGGATGTTGCAAGCCGCTGGCACCCCTCATGATACAATATTGGGAGGAGACTTTAATCTTTTGATGGACTCAGTCCTTGATCATAGTGAAGCAAAAGTGTGTAAGTCCCCTAGAGCAACATTGATGCTTCACAGGATGCGTAAAAATCTTGGTCTTGCAGATATTTGTTGACTTTTGAACTAATCTGGTAGGGACTATACATTTTTTTCATCAGTCCATAAAATTGACTGTAGAATAGATTTTTATATATATATATATATATATATATATATATATATATATATATATATATATATATATATATATATATGTCCCTCATTTCATCTGTTGTGGGTTGTTCAATTGGAAACATCTTAGTCTCAGATCACGCCTTGATGAGTTTAGAGATGTTGCCACATACAGAGAAAAAGAAATCATATAGTTGGTGCTTTAATGTATCCCTTTTGCAAAATCCTGATTTCCAACAAATGTTAAAGGCAGAAATCAAGGTAATTAAGGCCTTGTGAACATTAATTAAGATGGCATTCCAGGGACCAGTTTATGGCAGGGCCCCTCTATAACCTATAACCTACACATGTACCTCACTGTGATTGGATCCTTGGTAAATGAACATAAACAAATGTTCAGCAACATCAGATAAGATGCTAAGACAACTGCCAGACACCTTTTACAGGGCAGAAAGGGGACCTTCTGCACCCAGCAAACTCATTCCTGAGGTTTAGGCAAGAACTGCCATAAATTCCTTCAGGACCTCCCGGATGCAGCAGCAGTGGGGGCCACAGAGATCTATTCATACCTAGGTTTGGAGGCCTTAAATTAATATAAACTGCAACACATCCACTCCATCTTCATACAAAACACATTTTATGTTAATGGTTATTGCCTGCTAACACAACAGTTCATGGGACAGACCTATTAACAGATAAACGAATGCATGGATGATGACTTAACCGTTTCTTATTGTGTTTGGTCTCTATCTGCTCCATATGATGCCCTTAATAATTTGAAAGAGGTTTGGTAAAGAAATAATGCATAGGTAAAAAGTTAAAGACACTGTTTTAACACTGTACTTTATGCTATGCAAATGAGTTCCATACTAGGGTGGGCAACACCGTAGCTATTTCAGACACCAGTGGCCAATCACACTCCAGGGATCGGAAAAGCGCCAGATTTCAGTCTCCTACTAAAATAAAGATAAATATGTCCCCCGGGTAGACACACTCTTGTCCTGCATTTCCAACTTAACAGGGAAGGAGACATTAGCAGACACACCACGTCCTGAGTTTCTGACCTGTCGAGGAAAGAGGCTACAAGATATTTGAAGTTAAGCTTTTGCGAGCAAAACATTTTATATTGCTTTATTGCTATATTGCAGCACTCTAACTGAAAAAGGGCCCCAGCATTGAGGGACCTTATCTGACCCTTACGGCCCCTCCAGCAGTGCAGCCCAATCCACAAAGGACCTCTGCATTGGCAGACATTGCCTGTCTCACACGGCTCCTCAGTGACGCAGCCAGCCTGCAAAGGACCCTGTGAATATTCAACTGACCCAGCTGCCCAGTCCACTCTTTAAGGACCATCTTGGCACAACCGAGTTCAGCATCCTCCAGCCCAGCGTGGCAATGACTACTGGATCGCAACACTGCGTCCTTCCCACTGCATGCTACCCGCATCACCAGTGGAAGACGTCTCTATTGCCGGACTGATCACCTGACTGTGTGGAACGTAAATATAAACTTACCAAACCTTTCTAGAGACCTTGGCATTAGTTTATACCTACAGCATATGTTTTTCTAACTTGCTTAGATAACAGTTACCTGGGGTCAGCTTGTTACAAATAATAGGTATATTATTTGTTTAATGATAAATAAGCATTATTTATCACCATTTTGCCAGAGCCATTAGGTGGTTTCCCATAAGGAGCATTCCCATACAATTCTCTCCCATTGCTACATTTATTTCAACAGCATTGAATTTATCCATTCTGTGTTGAAATCATTTATTAGTTTTATTGTTTAATTCAGTACTTTCCTTTTTGGTTATTAGTTTATTATTCTTTAGCAGTGCATATTCATTATTTGCATTATTAATCGTTGTGGTATTTACTCTTGCATATCTATTGTTAATAAATTTCATTCATTTTATTACAACTGTGTCTTCATTTTGTTGATGATCAAAGATTCTACTAGTTGTCCAGACTCTCACAAATCCTTCAGATAAATCAGCTGACCAACTCCCTCTAGTTTACATTAATTCTAAATTATCGAACAGCTCTATTGGGAGTGTTCTTAAATTGTTAAGATAGTATTCTTAACTGGTGCCCCGTATTGCAAAGGGGGCGGGGTCATCTGATACACTCATAACCACACCTTAAGTGACACATGATCAAAAATCACTACGTCATCAGTGAATTGAGTAGAAATCACTACACCTACAGGCAAAGCTCCGGGGCCAGATGGTTTTGCCGCTGAATTTTTTAGATCCTATGCTACTGAATTGGCTCCACTTTTGTTAGAAGTTTATACGGAAGCATTAAAGAATGGAAAGCTTCCCCCAACCATGACACAAGCCCGGATCAGTCTGATTCTCAAAAAGGACAACAATCCAAGCGAGTGTAAAAGTTACCGTCCAATTTCCCTGATCCAGCTAGATGTAAAAATTTTGTCAAACATTTTGGCTAACCGATTAAGTTATGACATCTCTTATACATATAGATCAGGTGGGGTTTATTCGAGGCCGTAGCTCTTCTGATAACATTAGGCATTTCATCAATATCATGTGGTCAGTAGCGAATGATCATTCTCCGGTCGCTGCCATCTCACTTGACACTGAAAAGGTGTTTGTTATGGTAGAATGGGATTATCTTTTTAAGATTTTGGAAATGTATGGGTTCGGGAGTACATTTATTGGTTGGATTAATTTATTTTATAGACACCCTGTAGCAGCGGTACAAACAAATGGATTAATTTCAGATTATTTTACTCTGAATAGAGGCACTTGGCAGGGTTGTCCGCTTTCCCCATTATTGTTCTGTCTTGCCCTGGAACCATTAGCAGCCACGATAAGAAAGGAGGATGATATTCCAGGGGTGATTGCAGGAGGTGTGGCGCATAAGCTTCTGCTTTACGCAGATGATATTTTATTATTTGTCTCTGACCCTACTATATCTATGCCTTGCCTCCACAGAATTATTAATTCCTTTTCCAAGTTCTGAGGATACAAAGTCAATTGGGCTAAATCTGAAGCTTTGGCTCTGACAGCGTACTGTCCAGTAGCAGCCTTCCAGCCTGGCACCTTCCAGTGGCCCAAACAGGGCATTAAGTATTTGGATATTTTATTCCCAGCAAATTTGTCTGATTTAGTTTGAGTTAATTTTGACCCTTAATTTAGACCTGTGTAACAAGGTAATGGAACTTTATGAAGATGGAAAAGGATATAACAAGTTATCCAAAGCCTTGAAAATGCCAGTCAGTACTGTTCAATCACTTATTAAGAAGTGGAAAATTTGGGGATCTCTTGATACCAAGCCAAGGCCAGGTAGACCAAGAAAGATTTCAGCCATACAAAGAAAAACCCACAGGTAACTTCAGGAGAAATACAGGCTGCTCTGGAAAAAAAGACGGTGTGGTTGTTTCAAGGAGCACAATACAACAATACTTGAACAAAAATGAGCTGCATGTTCGAGTTGCCAGAAAGAAGCCTTTACTGCGCCAATGCCACAAAAAAGCCTGGTTACAATATGCCGACAACACCTTGACACACCTCACAGCTTCTGGCACACTGTAATTTGGAGTGACGAGACCAAAATAGAGCTTTATGGTCACAACCATAAACGCTATGTTTGAAGAGGGGTCAACAAGGCCTATAGTGAAAAGAATACCATTCCCACTGTGAAGCATGGTGGTGGCTCACTGATGTTTTGGGGGTGTGTGAGCGCTAAAGGCACGGGGAATCTTGTGAAAATTTATGGCAAGATGAATGCAGCATGTTATCAGAAAATACTGGCAGACAATTTGCAATCTTCTGCACGAAAGCTGCGCATGGGATGCTCTTGGACTTTCCAGCACGACAATGACCCTAAGCACAAGGCGAAGTTGACCCTCCAGTGGTTACAGCAGAAAAAGGTGAAGGTTCTGGAGTGGCCATCACAGTCTCCTGACCTTAATATCATCGAGCCACTCTGGGGAGATCTCAAATGTGCGGTTCATGCAAGACGACCAAAGACTTTGCATGACCTGGAGGCATTTTGCCAAGACGAATGGGCAGCTATACCACCTGCAGGAATTTGGGGCCTCATAGACAACTATTATAAAAGACTGCACGCTGTCATTGATGCTAAAGGGGGCAATACACAGTAATAAGAACTAAGGGTATGCAGACTTTTGAACAGGTGTCATTTCATTTTTTTGTTTGTTGCCATGTTTTGTTTTATGATTGTGCCATTCTGTTATAACCTACAGTTGAATATGAATCCCATAAGAAATAAAAGAAATGTGTTTTGCCTGCTCACTCATGTTTTCTTTAAAAATGGTACATATATTACTAATTCTCCAAGGGTATGCAAATTTTTGAGCAGAACTGTGTGTGTATATATATATATATATATATATATATATATATATATATATATATATGTAGTGTGTGTGTGTGTGTATGTGTATGTACTGTATGTGTGTGTGTGTGTATATATATATATATATATATATATATACACAATTTTTTTATTATTATTTCTATTCCCTGTATATGTGTGTACTTATGTAAGACCACTGGGATGTTCATTTGGGGTCGGGTGGGGTTTTTCTTTGCTTTAAAAAAAAAAAAAAAAGACTAGTCTATTTAGCAAGGCATACACCTAATTTATCTTTCAACTCTTTAGTTAGGTCTGCTGGAACCAGAAACCAGAAACATTGATCATGATCTATAACTCTGCAATAAATTGAATGGCATCTATGCTAATATTATTCTATTTGTTTCCCTGTCTCCACCTCGGGACTCCTATCCTCAGGTCACCAGAACCGTCTGGATCCAGCTCTATTCCTGCTTCGTGTTGGACTCCACTGCTACGTGTCTCTGAGTGATGACAACTAATAGCAGCCAGTACCAGCCAAACATCACTTCAGTATATTACGATGGATTTTAGAGGATGAATTGATGCCAACTCCAACCATAAGACATGGGATACATCACATGCCATTGCCTGAACCTTGAACTTAGGATATACACTACTGGTCAGAAGTTTTGAAACACTTATTCTTTATATATATATATATATATATATATATATATTTTTTTTTTTTTTTTTTTTTCTGCACATTTTAGAATAATAGTAAAGTCATCAAAACTATGGAATAACATAAATGGAACTATGGGAATTATGTTGTGACTAAATCATTCAAATTTTTTGTAATTAAATTTTAGTTTTATAATGAAATAAATTAATATGGTGGCACAATTATATTTTTGTCTACAAAACTAATTTCAAACATTTAAGCATACACCTTCAGATCAAAAGATTTTTAAGATCATGAGAAACATTTCAGTCAAGTGTTTCAAAACTTTTGACCGGTAGTGTACCTCAACGAAATTACCGTCCAGTTGAACTGCGATGCACCTCACTGATCTCTGGCTGCATCACCTCGGTCTAATGATGGACTACACTCTTATAATGGAATACATAGACTATCAATTAATTGCAACAAAACCCTTCATCAGCTAACTAACCAGGACAATGCATCTGTGTGAACTTCTGCAGTTAATCCAGGATGGACTTCAGAGATATTAGTCATTAATCTTACAGTTCATACAAAATCT
Organism: Myxocyprinus asiaticus; assembly: GCF_019703515.2. Classification (NCBI taxonomy): domain Eukaryota; kingdom Metazoa; phylum Chordata; class Actinopteri; order Cypriniformes; family Catostomidae; genus Myxocyprinus; species Myxocyprinus asiaticus. Next base: position 10,010,234 of record NC_059360.1, on the reverse strand, counting down.
TTGTTTAAACACTGACCCTTAGCACTTACTTAGTTTAATAATTTTAAACCATGACTTGCACTATACATAAGTAATAATGGCATTATATTCATGATGTTAGCCAGAGGGGAACTGGCTCCCACAATGAGCCTGGTTTCTCCCAAGGTTATTCTTCTCCATTAACCAACATCTTATGGAGTTTTGTGTTCCTTACCACAGTCGCCTTTGGCATGCTCACTGGGGTTCTAAATACAATTATTATTTAATTACTTATTTAAACTCACAATCGTATTTCATCAAACTACACAATGATGACTGTAAGACATTATAGATATTAAAGTTTCATTTTCAGTTAACGCATAATTTTTTGTAAAGCTGCTTTGAAACGATGTGTGTTGTGAAAGGCACTATACAAATAAAAATGACTTGACTTGACTTGACTTGGCACTGGACCCACTCGGCCATCCTCCGAGGGAGTTGAGAGATAAACCGCTCCAGTCTCATCAGGCTGATGATATCCACGGAGCCGCAGGTTCCCTCAGCCAGCAGCCATCTTCGACATGCATCCCAGAGCTGTTGTGCGAATGCAAACGGGCGGTCGTGCTTCCCAAACTCCAGGGTCCTGAAGTGCTGGCGGTTCTGCTCTGGACTACTGCCAACCCATTTCATGATCAGCTTCTTTATGTCTCTGTAGTTGAGGAGGCTGGCGGCAGGAAGTTTCTGGGCCACTAGCTGAGCTTGCCCAGACAGCAGTGTTAACAGGCGGTCGCGCACTGGTCGGGTGGCCATCTCCACACCTTGGCCGTCTTCTCAAATAAGTCGAGGTAGGCCTCAAGATCATCACTCAGCCTCATCTTGATGAGGATAACAGAGATAGTGGGTTCCGGGGTCACAGCTGCAACCTCCTCTCTGGCGATCAGGCTCCGGATCGCCTGCCGATCCTCCACTTAGGCCTGGATCAGGAGTTGGAAATGCTGTTCCTACTCCAGGCGTAAATCAATGAGGGCTTGATACTGGTTCTGCTGGATGCTGGCGAGGGACTTGATTACTTCGCCCAGTGGTGAAGTGTCCATGATGACGTTATCCTCCAAATCCCGGGTTTCGGCACCAGTGTAACAGCATTCGTATTTCAGGGAAAATGGAGCAGTTAGGAGACAGGAGGCAGCGGAAAGAGTCAGCGTGAGTACTTTTACGAGTCCTTTTAGTCAGGCTATCGCTGTCAGTTGTCTTGTGTCCCTAATATCAGGCACTTCATTTTTTATTTTGTATTCATTGTTAATTTATTGTTAATTTTATTTTTTCTTTCATTTAATTTTTCTTCCATTTTTTTTTTTTTTTTTTTTTATTCTAGTCCTATGAATTGGCTTTACTGTCCCATGGTGTCAGTCCTTTTAATAGTTTCATTTTCTACCCTGTATTATGATCCCATAGTATCAGGTCCTCAGTCTCACAGACGTTTTATAGCTTTAGTGCCATTATTTTTTGTTTATCTCCTTATAACAGTTTCTCCCTTATAGTATTTAATATTCCCTCAGAGCCCATTTTCCAATTATGTTTAACCACCTTTTTTATTTTTAATTCAGTCACCCTTTTTTAGCCATTATCTAATTGTTTCACTATTGTTCTACTCCCTTGTGTTTGGCAGGTGAAACAACTGGTCCTCCCATTGTGGGTCTCCTCCAGCTTGATTCATCTGACTCTGGCTCTCCACCACCACCTGCTTTTGGGTATCTCGGATGCTCCAGCCCCTGTGCCAGTGGCGGTGACCTCGTAAAGCGGCATCAGCAGTTGGACACTCCAATTTGTCGGGACAACTATACCAGCTGACACGTGAAGGTCAAGTTTTGGGAAGCCTGAATCATTAGTACCATGTTCTGGACACTGCATGCCTGGGACAAAATGAACCCTCCATAGCTCTACCCCAGGAGGAGCCCACTGCATTGGGAAATGCTCAGCGAAACATTCAATCTTGGCTGTGCCAGCTGGTCACTGACTCACCTCATTTTGAGTGCGGTCCAATTGTGCCAAAGGTCACAACACCTGATGCCATCATCAGGTACGTGGATGAGGGACCGGGCCCCTCTATTTGTGTGCCATGGGCGGTCAGGTCAGGTGGTCTTTTTCGCTGGACCCCACTTGGGTGAACTTTTGTACTAGCCTCCAGAGACCTCCACTTACAACATAGTCACCTGTCCATCCTTCCCTTTTGCTTTATCATTTTGTTGTTTATTTGGGTTTTCATTTCCCATTTATTTTTATTGGTTTATTTTGGTCAGGTTTATACTCCTATTTCACCCTCATCTCAGTCAATTACTAGTGCCTAGCTTGAATCGTAGCATTGCTAGTACATAGTAATAGACATAAGAAATAACAGAATTAAGAGAACAATCTCTTACTTTACCTGTCCTCTTTTCCTTATATTGTTTTCTTTTGTTTTTATTGGAGACAGAGCCTGTGAGAACCATCAGTAAACTTTGATAATAACAAGACAATTTCAATAAACTATTGCACACAGTGTTTACAGATGACCACACCCAGTCTCTCTCACTCTCAGTGCATTCAAAGACATAAACCCTGACACCTGACTGACTCCCCGCTAGGATCATAATAGGATACCCTCTCCACTAGCGGCTTACACAAGCTGGTCACATCCACCTAACTACACTACACATTTAGTACACCCCATACACTACACGACATTCACACATCTGCTTTGTTTTATGCCCTGGTCATAGCAAGGGCCTGATTGAACCATTTGCCTTCATTGTGCTCACCATGGGGCACTCCTGTAGCTCTTTGATCACCAGTATGTGTGTTTTGCTGTTCTGCCCCCCAAGTAGGATGTTCTTCATGATCAGTTACAGGACTTCTGTTGTATCAGGATGAGAAGATTAGCTCAGGGATCGTAATATCTGGGGTTGTAAGGAGGTGAAAGACAGATAGAGAGAGGGCTCCCAGTAGCATATGAGTGGCCCCTTTCGTCCACAAAATGGGGGTTCACCCTCCAGTTAATCAATAAACACTTAGTGGGCTTTGGCTGGCCAGAAGACCGCGGTCCTCTGAATGCTGCTATTCCGAAATCCAAGTGCTTGCGTGAGACGTGAATGTGCAGGGGGGGGAGAAGTGTTTGCTAACCTCAATTCGTAGAAGGCACAAAGTCCTTTGTCCATCACCCTTGCAAACAAAAGCATTGCCTTGACTGACACATTCCCCAGTGCAAGCCACTGGGGGAAATCAAGGAAAAGTCCAAACAGAGAAGGTGGGCTCAAACAAACACTTAACGTTTAACGCCATGCACTTGGTTGAACTGTAAAACCATCGTATGCATATCCAATAGCTATCTGAAAAGAGCTACACCCAAAATGAGCAACGATAGCAGTCAGCATCTCTTCTTTCACAAGAACACCCATGTCATCCATGAAACAGGCCAAAAAATAGTCCAAATACCTCGCCAGCTCCTGATAGAATCCCAAGGAAAAAATGGCACAAACAAAGCACTCCGTGCATTGGTTTGCCATCAATCAGTTGGGGAATTTTCTCTTATTCAGGCGTTGTTGTTCCGCGGCCAGTGTTCACCGGTCCATGCAGCATTTCATCCACCACGAGACAGCGCTCCAAACAGGGGGAAGAGAGAAAGAGAGGCCGGGGCTGCACCACCAACTGCCTTATTCATGCGCACTGTCTCAGAACTACACAGAAAAAAGACAATAGGATTAAAGGGGCCCATTTTGTTTTCTTATTGTTCAGCGACAAATCCTATTATACAATGTTACTTAATGGCACCGGCCTGCAAAGTGTCTGGATTTCATATGCAGCTTCACCAGAAAATGGCCGCTGAGCTGGGCTGAACGCTGTAATCGAGCTTGAAATCATGATCGCCAAGGAGACTGTTGTCAAGATGTACAGTGAAAATGGAGTTAACTTTTGGTCTGTTCTCACCCAGAACCAACCTGATCACTTCTGAAGACATTGATTAAACCACTGAAGTCTGATGGATGTTTATGCTGACTTTATCTCCTTTTTGGAGCTTCAAATAAAAATCAAATCCCTTTGTTGTCACTCAACCATATACACAAGAGCAACAGTTGGTGAAAGTCTTGGGTGTGGTTCCAAGCAACATAGCAGTATGACAATTACAATAAATATCTGATTTACACATAACACAGTTTACACATCTTGTTACACAATATACAATATACACCTAATAATAAACAATATACAGCATACACAAAATAAGAAGACTGTATACCAAAAAAATAAAATACAATAAACAGTATCCACAAAATAAGAAGACTGTATACAAAAAAAATACACTGTTATAGATGTCTTGGAGGGAGGGAAGCTCACCTCCAGTGATGTGTCTGGCAGTTCGCACCACCATTTGCAGGGCTTTGCGGTTGAGGTCGGTGCTGTTGCCATACCAGGCAGTGATGCTTCTTCACAATGGCCTCAGTATGGATGGACATGTGAGTTCCTCAGTGATGTGGACACTGAGGAACTTGAAGCTGCTGACTCTCTCTGCCTAGTGCTCCATTGATGGTGATGGGGCTGTGTTCTCTGTCTTTTCTTCTGAAGTCCACCACAAGCTCCTTGGTCTTACTGATGTTGAGGCAGAAGTTGTGCTCCTGACACCAGCATGTCAGAGTGTGCACCTCCTCTCTGTAGGCTGTTTCATCATTGTCAGTGATCAGACCTACCGCCGTCATATCATCAGCAAAATTAATGATGGCATTGGAGCTATGTGTTGCCAAAGGCCTGATCACCATTCACTTGCATTGTATGGACCTACAGAGCTAAGATATTCTTCTAAAAATCTTCGTTTCTGTTCAACAGAAGATAGAAAGTCATTTGCAACTTAGATGGTGTGAGGGTGAGTAAATTATGAGATAATTTTCATTTTTGGCTTCACGATCCCTTTAACCGTCATAATATCAAAATTAACATGGGGAAAGTGTTGCATGCCTGTTACTGTGTGAATAATTTGTGTGAGTAGTTCAGAACAGTATTTTCTGTTGAGCCATATTGTAAAAAATGGTGTTGATAAATACGTTTTATAGTGCATTCCAACATGTTTTCTGCTGAGTTCAGCGTGCGCTGTATGGTAGGCTGCATGCCATATCTCTCCTCTCACTGCAGCTTTCTGGATGCAGCACTGCATGCACGGCTCACACAGCCAGTGTAAACTGTAACCTGAAGACATAGGCTGCATCCGAAAACTGGAAAAGGTTAAAGAGTAAGGAGGTAGGTTAAAATAAGGTGCTTTTCAAACTGTCCAGAGATCATTTTCCTTAAGAGTAAAATTCATTCAAAAACCCTACAGTTTAAGCCATTAACTGATCAGGAAGCAAGGCAGCTGCCAAGATTTTCGGATGCAGCCAAAGTTTGTGTAAAAGAGCTCTAACAAAAGTGCAGCTCCGATCCTGAAGTCCTCTGTCAGTGTTGTTGATTTTGTTGTTGTTGCTATTAAATTGTGCATGCAAATGGTGTCAGAGGAAAATGGTCAACACTATATGACGTCACGTTTGTGTGTGCGAATGCAAGAGGGCAAAGTCTCCTAGGCTGAGCTGTTCCTTTTAAGAGTTCTCATCTAGAAAGTTACTAAGGATAGAGTACCGTGAATGTGGATGGGAAAGTGGCTAATGAGTCAAGATTTGGTTGTTTAAGCCCTTCTGGTAGATGTCATAACTGCAACATTCAGAGAGCAAAAAGCACCTTTCACATATAAATTACAAGTATTTCATTACACTATACTAGATGTTTTATCTGTGCATGATTTTTGACTCTTAAAAGTGTGAAACTGAATTATATTTTGCCCTTACTGCTGCCTTTGACATCACTGTTCATGCACCAGCAGGATAGTCACTAGTGAACTGCTCCAGAGTAAGTAGTTACATGGCATTTACAGTCCAGGGCCCAGTTGTTCAGAAGTAATCTGTTCAGATTTCACTATTGGATTGGATCAAATCTTGAAAATGGGTTGTTCAAAAATCAAAAAAAGTATTCTGAAATCAGATTAGATCACGTAATCCAATCTTGGTTTTGATCTGGATCAAACCTTCAGCCCTTACTTCTGCCTTTGACATCACTGTTCATGCACCAGCAGGATAATCACTAATGAACTGCTCCAGAGTAAGTAGTTACATGGCATTTACAATCCAGGGCCCAGTTGTTCAGAAGTAATCTGATCAGATTTTGCTATTGGATTGGTTCAAATCTTGAAAATGGGTTGTTCAGAAATAAAAAAGGATTCTGAAATCGGATTAGATCACGTAATCCAGGCTTAGTTTTGATCTGGATAAAACCTTCAGTATGTTCAAAACTTTTTAGTAGGATTGGGATACCTTTGATCCAAAAAAATCAGGATTATCCTGATCCCAGCAGAAGGGTGGATTCAGGGTAGATTTCAGGAACAAAATGCAAAACTTTCAAATTGGTCAAATAATACAACATTTGTATTATGTATTATATATCCATTTATTTATATTTTGCTCTTGATTTGTTTAACCGTTAGAGTGATATAGTAGACAAAGTAGACATTAGGCTACCTATTAAGCCTTTCAGTACAGTAAAGTTAAAAAAAATATATTATTTTGTCCACATAAACCATCCCCCAAACAGCTGTCAATATCAATAAAGAAAAATATATTTAATTTTAACTGTCATTTATCATTGTATATTAATTACAATGACACAATCATCAGAGATGAACCAGTCAAAAGTAGTTTCTAACAATTGCATCCTTTATTGCACGTACAGTCAGTCCCTCATTCTGAGAGAACGCCGGAGGTTGGTCTAGGTCTTCAACAGGCTCAGGTGCATCATAAATGTCATCACAGAGAGGTACGTTTAGCCTTTTTATGATTTAAAACGCATTCAAAATATCCACAATGTATTTGTGAATAATTTATATTTGTTTGTTTTTATTTATTTGTTGTGGGACAGATGAGGGGTCTGACTGTTTAAAATAATTTCTTTAAGACGATTTATCACTTTTAGAATTACAGCACTGCAAAGGACATTTCATAGTAAATTGCATGACCACTCTAGGCATGGGAGATTGGAATTTAATGCAATGAATGGTTATTAACATCCTGAGCTGCATCTGCATACAGTTACTGCATACATACTCAATTTCAAATTGTATGTAATTCCTCAAAGTAGTACACATGTGGAAAATAGAAAATGAATAATCCATTAAATGTATGTGTATGCTGTATGGCTAATTTGTTGCCTTTGGACACATGCACTAATCTTGCTTCTCTTTGTAAAGTGATAAGACCATAAAAAGGAGTCTGAAAAAGGAGCTTGCTATGCAGAACAGATCCTCTCTGATATTTTCTGTAAAGCAGACCAATTTGGAGAACCTGTAATTGCTCTTTTAGTTCTCTGATACACTTACTCTTAATTCTTGCAAGAATTCTAAAGAACTCTAAGAACTCTCATCGGTTGCTTCAGTAACCCCACCATAAGGGAATGGCTTTGAGGTGCTTGAAATATATCTTGCTCACTCAGGGTCTAAAGACAAATAATTGTTAAAGCATGATTTTGTATGCTTTGTGTGCTTTAACTTTTCGTATAAACACTTATTTTGAATATGGACTTATGTTGATAGTTTTGTGTTTACTGTTTCTCATGTTCCTGTTTCCTGTCTTTCCCTTGCCCAAGTGTATCTAGTCTGTCATTAGTTTCACGTGTTTTTAAGCCCTCATATTTCCCTTATTCATTGTCTGGTCTTATCTTTTCATGGGTGTATCTTTGGTGTGTGATCTTTAGTTATTGTTTTTGTTGTACTTTGGAATTCTTCAATTAATAAACACTGCATTTGGATCCCATCCTCTTCACACTCTTCTCTTGGAGTATTGACATTACAGAAGACTAGACCTTTAAATATATGGATGCAGCAGCAGAACTTTTGTACATCAGGCAAGCAGATGATGAATCTATAAAGGCATATTCAGAGCTTTTCTGTGATCTTGCTAGCTGTGTGAACTGGGGGAGACCTTGGACATAAGGATGTTTACAGTTGGGGTCTTAATAAGTATATTAAAAGCTCTATGCCTTGTGGCAGATGTAATCTCCCTTTGCAGCAGTATATAGACATGCTCTGTACATGAGTGGCTCATCCTATACTGTGGGTGTGAAGCAGGATACTCGCACTCCCCTGACTCGGCTCTCTCTCGCCAGAAGTGGCACTCAACAGTCACTTGCCTGGGGGCCTGGGTAGCTCAGTGGTAAAATACGCTGGCTACCACCCCTGGAGTTTGCTAGTTCGAATCCCAGGGCATGCTGAGTGACTCCAGCCAGGTCTCCTAAGCAACCAAATTGGCCCGGTTGCTAGGGAGGGTAGAGTCACATGGGGTAACCTCCTCGTGGTCGCTATAATGTGGTTTGTTCTCAGTGGGGCACATGGTGAATTGAGCGTGGTTGCCGTGGTGGATGGCGTGAAGCCTCCACACACGCTATATCTCCGTGGCAATGCGCTCAACAAGCCACGTGATAAGATGTGGACTGTCTCAGACGCGGAGGCAACTGGGATTCGTCCCATCACTATGTGAGGTGAATCACTATGAGACCACGAGGACTTAGAGCGCAATTGGGCATTCCAAATTGGGAGAAAAAGGGGAAAAATCCCCCCCCCCCCCCCAAAAAAAAAGTGGCACTTGTCACTTTCCTGCTGGAGGCAGCGACCGGTAAGGAGGAAGAGGGGATGAAAGGCATTGCACTTCCCTATGTGTCCATGAGGGCAGAGCTGTCATCTCCATTCTCTACAGTTGCCATCTCTGAGGCCCCTCTGTTCCCAGCTCCAGTTGTCCCAACCTTGGTGGTTCTGTGGTCTCAATCTCGGTTGTCTTTGAAAAAAAATGTATAACTGCACAACTCAAAATATATAGGCTCTTTTATTTTTATTACCAACGTTTCGGCAGTCAGCATTTTTCAAGGTATAATGTCATCACAATAGGAAGCAAACATATATAGAGTCAGCAATTACCAACAGGTGAAGACTATAACATCATGACAGGAGTTTTTGATTAGTAAACAATGTCAGGTTTTTTTAAAACTTCTGTAACACATTTAATAGAAAGGAGGAGGCGAGAACCAGCTTAACAAAATAAATAATATTTAATGATTAACTAAAACAAAGAGACACAACCAAACACATACAGGTCAGCTGCCTGTAATTCTTTCTCTCTCGCACTGCCATCTCTGGTCGGCTTTATCTCTCTCGGGCTTAATCAGCCTAATTAGGGTCCGGGTGTGCGGAATCACGACCTGGCCCCGCCCTCTGCCCTGCCACATTCCTCCCTCGTTCTCTCAGGTCGGGGAGCCACTGCCATGACGTACATCTCCTCCCCCTTTCCCTGGGGGGAGGCATGCCCTTCCGGCCCCATCTGCTGGCAGGTCATCCCCGCCTTCCTGTATCTGGGAGTGGACAGGGGGAGGGAAACAACAATAACAAAAAAACTTGGTACTTATACACCGTAATGGTGATAATACTAACTAAACTAATACTAATATTTAAAAAGAGAGGGAAAGGCCAATGCGGAGTGGCAGTGGGAGAGAGAGAGGAGAGAGAGAAAAATAAATAAATAATTTATTCACCAGTTCTCCGATACACCATAGCCTGGTCCTCGGCCACTCCTCCACCCTCTAGTGGATGACAGCCGTGCCTCCCCAGGCAGATTGGAGGCAGTCCTCCGGCCCCTGGCGGATGGAATGCCCCACCACATTTTCAGTGGATGAAAGGTGTCTCCCCCGCCCCTGAAAGTGGTTCTCCTGCTCCAGGCGATCGGCCAGGAGCCCCTCCTCCCCTCGCGGTCGGCAGCCATTCCTCCGCTCTCAGGCGGCCGGGCTCCTCCGTCCCCTGGCGGATGGCCCCGGCTGCTCCATTGGGGTGGATGGTAATGGCGAGGAATCTACTACGGCGCATCCCTCCTCCTTCCCGGGTTTTCGGCACCAGTGTAACACATTCAATGGAAAGGAGGAGGCGAGAACCGGCTTAACAACATAAATAATATTTAATGATTAACTAAAACAAAAAGACACAACCAAACACATACAGGTCAGCTGCCTGTAATTCTTTCTCTCTCACACTGCTGTCTCCGGTCGGCTTTATCCCTCTCAGGCTTAATCAGCCTAATTAGGGGCCGAGTGTGCAGAATCACGACCCGGCCCTGCCCTCAGCCCTGCCACAACTTCATTTAAAGTTTAAGATACATTCAAAAAGAGTAATCCCATGGCTCATAGCAAGAAAGGCACAACTCAAAAAACACACAAAGGTATCAATTCAAGAACTCACAACACAATTACGAAGCCTCAGAATCAACATTTAAATTCATGTGTCACCACCAGTCAAAGATGCCCAATACAACAATTCAAAGACACACAATCACATCAATTAATGATATCCACAATACAACAATTCAAAATCACTATTGAAACATTTTTTTTTTTAAATATTCACCATCACTAATTCAAAACATACAAAAGAGCAGATCCAAACACCTCATAAAATCAACACTTAAGTCCCAGAGTTTTTAATGTATGGATCCATAAGGCTTCTCGTTTTAGTAATGTTTGATCTAAAGCTCCACCTCTTCTTGGTAGTGACACTGTCTCAGTTCCTTTATAGTGTAATGATGCAGTTGGATGATTGTGTTCAATAAAATGTGCTGCTAAATGGTAATTCATATTTTTACATCTTAGTGTTTTTCCCACTTATGATTTACTGCAAGGACAAATTATGAGGTAAATCACACCTTTTGTTTTGCAGGTTATAATACTTCCTATTGGGATAGATTTGAATATCAAACGAACATATAAGGTATGTATAATTGCATTGGTTACATGCACCACAAGGACGATTCTGGAATAGGTGTTAACATACCTTGTGATTTTCTTTGGTGGAGAGGGGATCAAGTCTGATTTAACCAGATAGTCTCTTAAATTCTTCTTTTAAAAACTGTAAGAGGGGGATCACAGAAAAAAGGAAGCCTCTGATCAGATTGTTATATTTTGTGGTATTATACTATATAGAGTATACTATAGTAGTTATACTCTTTTTTTTTTTTTTAAACATAACAAAAAATCATCATGGTTACTGGTGTAACCTCTGTTCCCTGATGGAAGGAACGAGACGTTGTGTCGATGTAGTGACACTAGGGGTCACTCTTGGGAGCCCGAGACACCTCTGGTCTTTGATAAAAGGCCAATGACAATTGGCGAGTGGTATTTGCATGCCACTCCCCCGGACATACGGGTATAAAAGGAGCTGGTATGCAGCCACTCATTCAGGTTTTATGCTGTGGAGCCGATATAAGGTCCGGCCATTTCAGTGGGTAGTTCAGCGTTGTGGCAGGAGGGACACAACGTCTCGTTCCCTCCATCAGGGAACGGAGGTTACACCAGTAACCATGACGTTCCCTATCTGTCACTCACTCGACGTTGTGTTGATGTAGTGACACTAGGGGTCCCTATACGAAATGCCACAACTGGCTGAACTGTGTTACGTGAACTGGCGGTGTGTGGCGGGCAGACTGCTGTGTGCCTTATAGCCTGCGCACCAGGTCAACACGTAACCTCCCCCAACATAGTTATGAGTGTCGAACGGCCCTTTTTGGGGACAAGTCTACTACCCAAAGATAGAGACAGGCGTGGCCCAGTCGTGGACTCTTTTCCCCTATCTCTTTTTCCACTCCCTAAAAAAGAAGGGGGATTATCCGACTGGGCTGCCAGGTCTAGTCGGGGGGTGTCCCTCCCAAGGGGAAGACACCGCGGAGACCACACCTCACCCAAAGAGATGGGGGGATATTTAAATGGAAAAATACGTCACACGGTCTTTCCAACCATGTGGAGAGCCTTCAAGGTAGATCCTGCCCAATGGGGCAGGAGTTACTACAAACATGGAGACTGGGGCAGAGGGGTTCTGCCCAAGGGAGACGCAGTTTGCCAGCAGGGAAACGAACTAGTGGAAGATATATATCGCATGGGGTTAGCCTTACAGGGAACCACGATATGCGGAGCACCTACCCCAGAACAGGGCTCTTAGTTAGCGTGTGTACTGGGCCGGCAGCTAGTCTCTCCGAAAACTCGATTGCCACAGGGCTCGGAGGAAGTCAACCAGGGAACAAAGTTTGTGAACACTACTGGGAATTAATGGCGCACGTTTTCAGCTCCAAGGGAGGTGGAAGGCACTATGTGCAAGTGATACACCCGGCCACCTATCCCGGGCTTATCCGCTTGTGTTGCGTGCCACTACCTGGGACGAAACCGGTTCCACCCGGAAGTTGTAGAACCTTGCACAGGTGCTGGGTGTTGCCCAGCCTGCTGCTCTGCAAATGTCTGTTAGAGAGGCACCCCTGGCCAGGGCCCAGGGAGCCGCTACACCCCTGGTAGAATGGGCTGGTAGCCCTACCGGGGGCGGCATGTCCTAGGTGACATACGCCATAGTTATGGTGTCAATGAGCCAGTGGGCGATCCTCTGCTTGGAGACAGCGCTTCCTTTCCGCTGTGCACCAAAGCAGACAAAGAGCTGCTCAGAGATTCTAAAGCTCTGTGTGCGATCCAAATAGATGCGTAAAGCGCGCACCGGACACAGCAACGACAGGGCTGTGTTGGGCCTCATGTATTCATATAGAAGAAAAAGGCAGGCCTAACACAGTCATAAAAACCTAACTCAAGCCCCCACATTCCAAATCGTAAATCTTACTGATAAAAATCACGCCAAAATCAAACAAAGGAAGTCCAAAACAGATTACAAATCCATGAAGCCTTGCTCACTAAAGGATCGAACTCTCAACTCCTATTGGATGAGGCACACAACAGAACGTCACCTCAAACCATAACATCATCAGCAGTTGAAATACCTCTGAAATGCTTTCGAGATTTGCTTCCAGCGACTTTGCTTGCAGTGTGTGGACACAGTTCAACGCTGCTCTCATGTGCAACCTCGTGGCACAAGGAAGTAACGTCCGACTTGAAACTGTACCCATACAATCTCCATCTCGCTGGACAAGTTGAGATTACTTTGTGTTCAACCGAACACTCTAACGGATCCGAAGGAGACCACCAAGCAATTCGCATCTTCATCCGTTTGCCTTCAGAAGTGAAGAGATTAAAGATTTATCTTCCATCTTCAATCAAGTCGACATTTCTGAGTTCTCCGCCAGCCCGCTGAGAATCAACAGCCGTACCGCCCGCCGACAGAGCGAGGAAACGGCCTCCCATCATCACCTGAGCCTCAAGGAACTGGGTCAGATTTAAAGGATGGAGGAAAACACATTCTACCTGTGTTCTCATGCGATTCAAGTAAGAGCTTTACGTCTGGGCAGAGATAGAATATTATAGCGTGTTATTCTTGTGTTTCAAGGTTTTTTTTGGCTTGTACAGTTTACGGACTGCCATGTCCGCTCATTATTAATACTCAGGGTATTAATCATCACAAATTTGTTTTGCTGTATTGTGGTCCAACCAAATTGGATTGTGCAATTTTGCCATCGGTGGTGAGACAGCAACTGAGTTCATCCATGAAAGAGTCAAATAACGCGGGACTTTTACGAGCTGTCCACTGCGTCTCTGAGTGATAAACTGACAGCTGTTTTCTCTCCCACTATCGCGAAATCGGCTTTAGGGCTGTCACTTAATCATCTTTCTCTCTCTCTCGTACTAACCACACACCACACACACACACACACACACACACACACACACACACACACACACACCTTATGTGTTATAGGATTATATTTATTTCCATATCTAATCAAATCACTGTTTAGTTTGTAGTTGTAAGTCAGAAGTTTCTTGACTGCATTGTACTAATTATTAATTGATATTACTGCATAAATAAACTTTGTTTATATTACAAAGAGAAGTGTTTTGGTTTGTTTTGCATACACCTGTGTCATGCTGACGGGATGTCAGTGCTCGGATTCAAACCTTCATTCATTGTTTTTTTCCCGAAAATCGATATTCTTCGGATGTCGATTTTCCTAAGAAAACAATCTAATATTGAGACTGTTTTACTATTTGGTTATTAGTCCCTGATTCCAGGGTGGTGCCCCGTCAATGTTAATCCTTATTAATATTCTATTGATTTTTGATAATTGATAATTATCTTTGATGGTTGTTGAATTTGAATGATCAATAAGCTAGTGTTAATTTTAATTAATGTTTCATCGATGTTAACAATTAACGATTATCTTTGATAATTGTTGATTTTAAAGGATTAAAAAAGCTAACATTGATTCTCATCAATGTTCTATTGATTTTAATAATTAATAATTATCTTTGATAATTATTAATTATTGCTAATAACCAAACTTGCTCCTAAACGTAGCACACTACATTTACTGGAGCCCCATATGAGGTTTTAATGAGTTAGATTCAATTGATTAATTTAAATATTAATTAATAACTACAGAAATAATTATTAATTATTTCTGATAGTAACACTGATCTAAACAACCAGTAAAGCCCTACAGCTGGGTCTGCCTCCTCCTGGGGCAGCGCTTGCAGGTTCGCCACCTGGTCCCTAAAGGGGTGGTGGGATTCTTGGGCACATAGCCCGGTCAGGGTCTCAGGATCATGTGAGAGTAACCTGGACCGAACTCCAGGCATGTTTCGCTGACAGAGAACGCTTGCAGGTCACCTACCCTCTTGATGGAAGTGAGCGCAGTCAGGAGGGCTGTCTTCAGGGAGAGTGCCTTAAGCTCGGCTGACAGCAAAGGCTCAAAGGGGGCTCTCTGTAGACCCTGAAGAACTACAGAGGTCCGATGAGGGAACAAGGTGCGGTCTGGAGGGATTCAGCCTCCTGGTGCCTCTTAGGAACCTGATGATCAGGTCGTGCTTCCCTAAGGACTTACCGTCAACTGCGTCGTGGTGTGCTGCTATGGCGGCAATGTACACCTTCAAGGTGGAAGGGGACAGCCTCCCTTCCAACCTCTCCTGCAGGAAGGAAAGCACTGAGCTGACTGCGCATCTCTTAGCGAACAGACGCCACTTAAAGGCATACAGGCGCTTATAGAGGGGTCCCTAGCCTGAGTGATCGTGTCTACCACCGCAGATGGTAGACCACTTAGGTCTTCCGCGTCCCGTCCGGAAAGATTCTTGGGAGGCGAACAGGTGCACCTGTGCCTGTCGAATCGACTCCAAATCAGCTGGACCACCTGAGGGTGGAGTCTCCACTCTCCCCTGAGGGTAACCTGTTGTGACAGCACGTCCACTGTAGTGTTGAGGTTGCCCGGAATGTGAGTGGCTTGCAGCAACTTGAAGTGCTGCTGACTCCAGAGGAGGAGACGGCGGGCGAGTTGTGACATACAACAAGAGCGCAAACTGCCTTGGCAGTTGACATATGCTACCGTTGTCATGTTGTCTGTCTGAACTAACATGTGCTTGCCCTGGATCAATGGCCGAAACCTCCGCAGGGTGAGCAGAATTGCCAGCAACTCGAGGCAGTTGATGTGCCAATGCAGTCGCAGACCCGTCCAGAGGCCAGTGGCTGTGTGCCCATTGCAAACAACGCCCCAGCCTGTTTTGGAGGCGTCTGTCATGACCACGACGTGCCTGGAGACCAGTTCTAGAGGAACACCTACCCATAGAAATAAGAGGTTGGTCCAAGGGCTGAAAAGACGGTTACAGACCGGCGTGATGACCACGCGACGTGTCCCGTGGCACCATGCCCATCTCGGGACTCAAGTCTGGAGCCAGTGCTGAAGCGGCCTCATATGCATCAACCCGAGCAGGGTGGCCACCGCTGAGAATGCCATATGCCCCAGGAGCCTCTGAAAAAGTTTCAGTGGAACCACTGTTTTCTGTTTGAACGCCTTCAAACAGGCCAGCACCGACTGGGCATGCTCGTTCATAAGGCGCACCGTCAAGGAGACTGAGTCCAACTCCAAACCGAGAAAAGAGATGCTCTGAACCGGGAGGAGCTTGCTCTTTTCCTAGTTGACCCGAAGCCCTAGGCTGAGGTGTGGGAGCACCAGGTCCCTGTGTGCGCACAACATGTCTCAAGAATGAGCTAGATTTAGCCAGTCATCAAGATAGTTGAGAACGCGAATGCCCACCTCCCTTAACGGGGCAAGGGCAGCCTCTGCGACCTTCGTAACGACGCGAGGAGACAGGGACAGGCCGAAAGGGAGGACTTTGTATTGATACGCCTGACTCTCGGACGCAAACCGCAGGAAGGGTCTGTGTTGAGGAAGGATCGAGACATAGAAGTACGCATCCTTCAGGTCTACCACCATGAACCAGTCTTGATGCCTGATGGCCTTGGCCGTCAGAGATGACATAAACCTACAGGCCTTGGACTTTGGGCACCCGCACCAGGTGGCGGTGCTCTGCGGGCACAAGTGCACTGCGAGCGCCTTTATCCACGGGGGGATTGACGAATAGCCCTTGGCCGCCCCACCATCAAGGGTAGTGAGGGCGGGGAAGCTGAAAAGATCGGTACCGGGCAGTAAAAAGTTGCTCCCGCGACCTTGTCAGCTCTTCATGCACTTCTGGGAAGAAAGGAACGGGGGCGTGGAGTGGCTTTGAGCGGCGCCGCGAGCCCAGGAACCAATCACCGAGCCGCGAGGGTTCAGTGAAGAGCAGTGAGTTCCACTCTAAAGCATGTCGTCATTTCCGCGTCAGCCTGTGACTGGGCGATCGACCCCGAAGGGAGGAGCCCAGCTGAGGCTTCCGACTGGACGAGCCCGCTCTCCGATGCTGCGCTCGAGAGCTCATCACTTTCGCGGGCTCTGAATAAGAGGTCGAACTCGCCGTGAGATGAGCTGGCAGACTCATCCGGAAGCCCGATCGGGGCAGACGAGCATGCTGGGGAATGGGAGGTCCGCGGGGGGATACGCGGCAGAGGAGGTCCCATTGGGGTCCCCAAATCGCCCCCAGTGCTAGCCGCGCTGGCCTCATACTCGTGGGTAAAAGGACCGAGGCGGGAGCCTCTGGGGTGGCTTGCTTTCTTACGAAGGCGAGCCGCGACCGCAATGTTGCCATGGACATATTCTCGTAATGAGAACATGACCACCTACGAATGCTGTCTCCACGTGAGCAGTGCCCAGACATGAAAGACAGTGATCGTGACCGTCAGAAGGCAAGAGATAACGAGCACAACCAGGAATAACACAAAATCGGAAAAGCATCTTTAAAAAGACGCATCTTTAAAAAGACGTTCCGTGTGTGCTGCTTTTTTAGAGAAATATACTCTTTTATTTCTGCCGAAGCACCCAGGGGCATTCTCTGCAGTGCACCAGTGCAGAGGGGGGAGAAGCCGCTGAAATGCGCCATCAGATCCAGCAGAGGTGAATGAACAGTAGTATTCAGCTCAGTGAGCTTGACCGTTCGGCTCCGAAGAGAAAATCTGAATGAGTGGTTGCATACCAGCTCCTTTTATACCCATATGTCCGGGGGAGTGGCATGCAAATACCACTCGCCAATTTTCATTGGCCCTTTATCAAGGACCAGAGGTGTCTCGGGCTGCCAAGAGTGACCCCTAGTGTCAGTACATCGACACAATGTCGAGTGAGTGACAGATAGGGAACCATAACTTAAACCTCTGAATCTAAGATGTGCATTTACTTGATTGTCATTTTCAAACTCAATCTTGGTGGTCCTAGCTACGGTGATCCAGGTGATCCCAACCTCGGTGGTCTCAACCTCAGTGGTCACAGCCTTGGTGGTCCCAACCTTGGTGGTCACAGCCTCGGTGGTCCCATCCTTGTGGTTTAGGTGGTCTCAACCTCAGTTGTCCAGCTTTGGTGTTCCAAACCTCTGTGGTTATAGCTTCGGTGGTCCCAGTGGTCCCAACCTTAGTGGTCCCAGCTTCTGTGGTCCCATTGGTCCCACTCTTTGAGCCCCCAGCTTCCTTGTCCTCACCTTAATTCCCAGCTAACTTGACCTCACCCTCTGAGTCCCTGGACACCTTGACCTTGCCCGAGTCCCCAGCTACCTTGACTTTAAACTCTGGTTCCCCTAGTGCCTTCACTTCTGGTTCCCCTTGTGCCTTGATCTCTAGTGCCTTGACCTCTGAGTCCCTTAGAGCTTTGACATCCGAGTCTCCTAATGCCCTGTCCTCCGAGTCCCCAGTGGCTCTGCTCCTGCCTGAGTACCCTTTTGTCAAGTCACATTTTAACATAATATGAGACCATATGAAACTCTTATGATAACGCGTGAGAGAAGTATTTCATCTTGAGTACCTGATAAAGCCAAGTGCACACTATTCGACTCAAGCTCGTCTCCTTTGATGTTTTCAGTGACTGGTCTGCGACAAGAAGTCTCAGATCTCACAACAAATGGTCATGTAGTGTGCACACTCCTGCAACATGCTCCGACAAGTCGCAGAAGATACGACAGATTTCAAACCAGCTTAATATTTCATCAGGTGTGCACACTGTCCCGATGAGTGAGAGACTGACAATGAGCCACAGCCAATTAAATATATAGAGAGCGCATTTGGGGAGCAAGGTATTAGGAAGTAGGAGACAAAAAATTATTAGAAAATAAAATAAAACCACCTATATCTTCCTTCCCGCTGTCTATATTTTCAGCTGCAAAAACATCAATGTTTGTTGACATGTCACAAATAAACTGTGAGTTTGTGAATTAAATTCTTTATCATAATTTTTAGATTTTGGGCAGTCTGTTTGAAACGGGACAACACTAAACACAGCTGTAATGGGGTCCAAACTGTTTTGTGATATGTCCACTTCAAACACATTCAGACACTGGGCTCGCAGTGCCACAGCATTATAGCGCCTCCTAATAAAACAAAGAGTTTAAACTTTGCAGGTTATGTGCAGATTTAAAGGGAAATAACCATACAATCTGAAAATTTTAAAAAGTAAATGCATGAACATGCAAAATAATTCTTCAGTATGTCTGATATCAACACACAGGGACACAGATATTAGAGGCACACACATTAGAAGCTCAGTTACAGGTGCTCCACTGAATAACTCAGAATTCTGCTCTAAACTTCATGTTTGCATATAATTAAGAGAAACTGCAGCAGTTTTAGCACTTTCTTTTTGTTCTTTTACTTTATTTACACTTTATTATCATTCAATAATACACAGAGATAATGACTGATGTATTTCCTCATGAAATCAGAGATTATCCCCTCGAAATCTGAACACAAGTGGTCAAAAGAGACAACCAGGTGAAACGGTTATAGGTCTTGCTTGTATACTTGTGATTTGATCACCCAAAACCCATATTAATACCAGGTGTAAGCAGGACCTCAGTCTGGGATGGATAGTCGTGTATTTGATACACCCAGTCTGCGATCAGTCGTGTAGTGTGCACACCCAAACAACAGAAAACAAAAGGAAAAAGCTGGATAACCATGGCACTCTTATTAATTAAAAAGCCTTTATTATCACATGGCTTAATACAAAAATTAAAACAGCTCTCCTACATGTTTCAGCGTAAGCCTTCCTCAGGGAGAGTAACAAACAAGCTTCACACAGGTGAGAGTAATATCACTCATTAAGTAAGTCACATGATCAACTTGTTAAGTATAGTGTTAAACATTTGCTAGTGTTACTTTTTTATATTCAAAGTGAATATTACAAAGAATACACACAAAAAAATAAAATTAAAATTAAAATAAGGACTAAAATCCAAATCCTCCTTCAATCTAGGATATTTCATAGCATTTAGCTTGTATATCCAAACAGTCTCTCTTTGATTAAGTTTTTGTTCTCCATTACCTTTCCTGATTGAAATATTTACATGGTCGATACCTTGTATTTTAAGAGTAGATGGATTACAGTTGTGCATTAATTTAAAATGTTTAGCCATAGGATACTCCTCATTACCCCTCCTAATGGCATATTTATGTTCAGCCAGACAGTCTTGCAATCATCTTTTTGTTCTACCAATATAGAAAACCTTACAATGTGGACATTCCAACCTGTAGATAACATGAGTATTTTTACTGTTAATTAAGTATTTGATAGAATAAATCTTATTTGTTTTTCCATCTAGAAAAGTTTTTTCTTGTACTACATTATCACAGTGATTGCACCAATGACATTTAAAACAACCCTTAGGTTTATCCCCTAACCAATGATTTTCGCAAGTGGGTGGTAGGTAACTATGTACTAATCTGTCACCTAAAGTAGTGCTTTTCTTAAAACTTATCATTTGAAAGTGTGGGAATGTATCTCTCAAACAAATCATCACTCTGTATAATGCCCCAATTTTTTCGGATAATCCGGTTTACTTTTTCAGCAATCGTGCTATATTGTGTAACTAAACTTTATTTGATGTTTCAGATCTCATTTTTCTTTTTAACAAATCTGTCCTTGTCATATTTTTCACATGTGTTCTAGATTTTTGGATAGTTTCGAACTTATACACTCTGTTTAAAAAGTGTTTTTCTAAATCCTTAGATTTATCCTCAAAATCTTGCTCTTTGTCACAAATCTTACACAGTCTTTGAAATTGTCCAAAAGGTATGTTTCGTATCAATTTTGGAGGATGGAAACTCTTATCATGAAGAACTGTATTTCTATTAGTAGATTTCCTAAATATTGATTTATGTAAAAAGCCATCTTTATCTTTACTGATTTCAAGGTCCAGAAAATGTATATTTTCCTTATTGTACTCTAGGCATAGTTTAATATTTGAGTTGGTACTATTAAGATATTGGTGAAATGATATTAGATCTTCCACTGAACCTGAAAAAAAAAAAAAAAAGAAAATAGGATAATGTCATCAATGTAACATCCCCACCAGATAGAAAGTGATTTGTTCTAGGATTCAATACATAATCATATTCCCATTTACCTAAGAATAAACCAGCATAGGAAGGAATGTAACAAGTGCCCATAGCACATCCTTTTACTCGTTTAAAGAGCTTTTCTTGGAAAACAAAGAAATTATTATTAAGGGTCCATTTAGTAAGATTCAGTATGAACCCGGAAGGTGGTAACTCTGTATCAGGTCTAGTATTCAGAAAATATTCCAAAGCCAACAATCCATTTTCATGTTCAATTTTAGTATATAAAGACTCTGCATCCATAGTTACAAGATAAGAAGAAACGCCAATGTTGTTCAATTCTTGAATTTTTTTCCAATACATCTGTAGTGTCTTGTGTATTTTGTTGGTTCATGTTTTTCATGTATTTTATTTTGAAATATTCTAGTTCCTGTTTCATGTCATGTGGTTCCCTTGTCATGTGAATTCATGTTTCCCTCCATGTTCTTGTGTCTTGTTTTTCATTGGTTGATTGTCTTGTTATCTTGTTTAGAGTTCTCCCATGTGCTCCCATGTTCATGTATTTAAGCCTCATGTTTTCCTTTGTCCACTGTCAGGTATTGATTGTTTGTTGAATGTAACTTTGAAAGTCAATTCAAGTTTATATCAAGTTAAAGTCAAGTTCATGTTTGTTGTTTACGTTTGTAGTTAGGATTTTTGGATTTAACTTTTGTTAATAAATTTGCACTTGGGTTCTTTACTTCATGGTCATCATCTTTGTCATTGCCAGTACCAGCACCATCGTTACAGAGAGAACGTTACATCTTGGATGTATGTAGGTAAAAAGGACTTAATAAAATAGTCATAATACTTTGAAATAGGTTCAGTTAAACTACCATTACCCTTGATCACTGTTCTACCTGGAGGATTTACTAAATTTGTTAATTTTGGGGAGCAAATAAAAATAGGCTAACTGTGGTGTTTTATTTAATAAAATTGATTGCATTATCAGAAATCCAATGACTATGTTCCAGCTCTAACTTAAGGCTATCTGTAGGATCAAAAGTAAGCCATTGATAGTATTCTGTATTCTCCAAATGTCTATTAGATTCATCTATGTATTTATCTTTACCCTAAATTATGATTGCACCTCCTTTGTCAGCTCTTTATGACAATTCTATCATATTGCATCAAACTTGTAAGAGCCTCGTTTTCCTTTTTAGATAAATTAATCTTGTGAATGTCTTGATGTTCTCTCCACATCACAAAAAGCTGCTCCACATCAAAATAAACCTTTTTATTTTGTTGTTTGTTTTTTTTTTTACAAAAGTATTCAAAGTAGCATTTGGAAACAAAGGACAAAAAGTGGATTTAGGTTTAAAAATACTGCCTGGTGGGGGGCTCACGTGACGCCGTGCGAGAAGCAGACGTGTGAGCGGCTAGCTCTGTGCACTTTGCTGGTTTTTTGATTCATTTCATGTTATAACCGGTGAGATTCGATACACTCGGTTACATCAATCAATCAAAATCAAATCACTTTTATTGTCATACAACCATATACACAAGTGCAATGGTGTGTGAAATTCTTGGGTGCAGTTCCGAGCAACATAGCAGTCATGATAGTGATGAGACTTCAGATTTACACAACACAATTTTAAAATCTAATATACAACATAATTACAACACAATATACAAATAATAACATACAATGTGTAGTATACAATACACACAATATAGAATACACATTATACAATAAAAAATAGTATATATAGTATATATAAAATGTACAGTAGGTTATATTGTACTGTACTGACATTCAGGCTGTCGGCTGATAGTCAGTTGCCAGTGTGTTGTTAAGCGAGATATAATTATGACAGTCCAGTGTGAGATAATAAGATTAATAAAGTGCAGTACTGATGTATATTGATCATGAGAGATCAAGAGTCCAAAAGTCTGATTGCTTGGGGGAAGAAGCTGTCATAAAGTCGGCTGGTGCGGGTCCTGATGCTGCGATACCGCCTGCCTGACGGTAGCAGTGAGAGCAGCCCATGGCTCGGGTGGCTGGAGTCTCTGATGATCCTCCGAGCTTTTTTCACACACCGCCTGTTATATATGCCCTGGAGGGAGGGAAGCTCACCTCCAATGATGTGTCTGGCAGTGTGTTCGCACCACCATTTGCAAGCTTTGCGGTTGTGGGTGGTGCTATTTCCGTACCAGGCGGAGATGCAGCCAGTAAGGATGCTCTCTACAGTGCTGGTGTAGAACCATGTGAGGGTGTGGCGGTTCATTCCAATCTTCCTCAGCCATCTCAGGAAGAAGAGGCGCTGATGAGCCTTCTTCACAATGGCTTCAGTGTGGATGGACCATGTGAGTTCCTCAGTGATGTGGACACCCAGGAACTTGAAGCTGCTGACTCTCTCCACTGGTGCTCCATTGATGGTGATGGGGCTGTGTTCTCTTTCTCTTCTCCTGAAGTCCACCACAAGCTCTTTCTGACATTGAGGGAGAGGTTGTACTCCTGACACCAACGTGTCAGAGTGTGCACCTCCTCTCTGTAGGCTGTTTCATCATTGTCAGTGATAAGACCTACCTCCGTCGTATCATCAACAAACTTAATGATGGCATTGGAGCTGTGTGTTGCCACACAGTCATGTGTGTACAGGGAGTACAGGAGTGGGCTGAGAACACAGCCCTGTGGGGCTCCAGTGTTGAGGGTCAATGATGAGGAGATGTTACTGCCCATTCTAACCACCTGGCGTCTGCTTGACAGGAAGTCCAGGATCCAGCTGCACAGTGAGCTGTTTAATCCCAGAGCCCGGAGTTTCTCATCAAGCTTGGAGGGCACTATGGTTTTGAATGCTGAGCTGTAGTCTACAAACAGCATTCTCACATAAGTGTTCCTTTTTTCCAGGTGGGAGAGAGCAGTGTGTATTGTAGATACAATGGCATCATCAGTGGAGCAGTTGTTGCAGTAAGCAAACTGCAATGGGTCCAGTGATGGAGGCAGCACAGAGCATATGTAATCTTTGATTAGTCTCTCAAAGTATTTGCTGATGATGGGGGTCAGAGCAACAGGATGGCAGTCATTTAAGCAAGTGATTTTGGATTGCTTTGGTACAGGCACAATGGTGGATGTTTTAAAGCATGTAGGGACTACAGACAAAGAGAGGGAAAGGTTGAAAATATCCATAAAAACACCAGCCAATTGGTTCGCGCATGCTCTGATGACACAGCCCGGAATGCCGTCTGGACCCGCGATTTTAAGGATATTCACCCGTAGGAAGGATCGGGTTACATCTGCTACAGAGACGGAGAGTGAACTAACCTCTGTAGCTTCGGCCACGAGAGCTCTCTCAATGAGGGCGGTGTTATTTCCCTCGAAACATGCATAAAAAGTATTTAGCTCATCCGGGAGAGGCAGCGGTGTTCACGGCAGAGTTTTTATTCCCTTCAAGGTCCGTGATGATATTAATTCCCTGCCACATGCATCTAGAGTTGGTGGTGTTAAACTGTCCTTCAATCTTGTTCCTGTACTGGCGTTTTGCTGCTTTGATAGTTTTCCGGAGGGCATAACTGGCTTGTTTATTCTCCTCCGCGTTCCCGGAATTAAAAGCGGAGGTCCGCGCATTAAGTGCCGCACGTTAATCCAAGGTTTCTGGTTCTGGTAGATCCATATTGTTTTGGTTGGAACAACATCCTCTATACACTTTCTGATGAAACACGTTACGCTATAAGCGTAAAGCTCGATGTCGTCAACAGAGACGGACCGGAACATCTCCCAGTCCGTGTGATCAAAACAGTCTTGTAGCATAGAGTCTGATTGGTCCGACCAGCACTGGATTGTTCTGAGGGCAGGTGCTTCCTGTTTCAGTTTCTGCCTGTAAGCGGGCAGAAGCAGAATGGAAGAGTGGTCCGATTTGCCAAATGGTGGGCGGGGGAGGGATTTGTAGCCATCCCAGAAGGGAGAGTAAACAATGGTCCAAAACCCGGTCCCCTCGTGTGTTAAAACTGATGTGTTGGTGGTATTTTGGTGCGACTGACTTGAGATTGGCTTTGTTAAAGTCCCCGGTCACAATGAATTTGACCTCAGGGCGTGCAGTTTCCTGCTTGCTTATAATCCTGTACAGTTCCTTGAGTGCCCGGTCTGTGTCGGCTTGTGGCAGGATGTACACAGCTGTGATAATGACCGCTGTGAATTCCCTCGGTAGCCAGAATGGTCGACACAGAAGCATGAGAAATTCCAGATCAGGAGAGCAGAAAGACTTGATAGAATGTACGTTCCTCTGATCACACCAGGATTTGTTGATCATAAAACATACACCACCACCTCTGTTTTTACCTGAGAGGTCTTTTGCTCTGTCTACTCGGTGCACGGAGAACCCCGGGGGTTCGATGGCTGAATCTGGAATCTCCGCAGACATCCAAGTTTCTGTAAGGTAGATAATGCAGCAGTCCCTCATCTCTTGTTGGAAAGAGATCCGCACTCTCAGCTTGCAGAGCTTGTTGTCCAGAGACTGAACATTTGCCAGTAGAATACTGGGTAGCAGGGGTCGATTTGCGTGACGTCTTACTCTGATGAGAACGCCGGCTCTGTTTCCCCTTTTCCTTCTGTGTTTCCACGGCCGGGCTGCCCAGACAAAGGGCTCCGCTGGCGTGTTTGTAAACTGCGGGTTGGCATTGAGGAATTTGAAGTCCAGTTTACGGTGTGTAATTGCAGAACCAATGTCCAAAAGTGTTTGTCTGTCGTAGACAATAAGGCAGACAACATCCAAGACAAAAAACATAAGAACTATAAACAAAACAAACAAAAAACTGCAATGTTGTGTCGGAGCTCACAATGCAGCAGCAATACTCGGCACCATCTTGAGAATATTTGCTCGTTGAGGTAAACATGGCAAAGAAGTCAAAATTCTCAGACTCCCGAGACATTAAAAGACACTTACGTGTTCAAGCGGAGGCCTCTGGTGGC
The DNA here is from genome assembly GCF_019703515.2 of Myxocyprinus asiaticus. Classification (NCBI taxonomy): domain Eukaryota; kingdom Metazoa; phylum Chordata; class Actinopteri; order Cypriniformes; family Catostomidae; genus Myxocyprinus; species Myxocyprinus asiaticus. The sequence continues at coordinate 9,984,588 of NC_059360.1, read as the reverse complement.
CCTGCGAGCCAGCGACTCAATTTGGAAGGCATGTCAGGAGATGAAATCCAGCGTCAACTGTCCAACATCTTGGTGATGCTGACAAAGTTTGTTGCTGACTTGGAGAATCTCACTGTTATACGTCAATCTATTACGGCAATGGAAACAAAATTCTCTGAGTTGGCCACAAGAGTGACTGAAGTTGAGAAACGAATCAATCATCTGGAGTCTTCGGAAAGGGAATTATTCAAAACAGTCCAATCGTCCAAAACAGACTTGGAATTTATTTTGGAAAAACTTGAAGATCTCGAAAATAGGAATCGAAGGAACAATATTCGAATTGTTGTAATTCTTGAACATAAAGAGGGCAGAGATATGGTGAAATTCCTAGACGATCTCTTTGCGAGTCTGCTCGACATAACATGCCATAAGCTGGAAATCGAGCAAGCTCACAGAGTCCCAGCTCGGTGATCTGCTGAGGGAGACAGGTCCCGATCAATTCTGACCAAATTTCTGAGATCATCCGATAAAGATCTTGTGTTGCACCAAGCGAGGAGTAAAGGAAATCTTTCTTGGAAGAATCACAATATTTTTTTGTTCCCGGATTTTGCGAGGGAAACGTGATCATTTCAAGGAATGAAAGAAACACTTACATCAACGGAAGATTGCTTTTGCACTGATGTTTCTGGCCAAACTGATAATAGACACCAAGGATGGCAGCAAAGTATTGTTATGCCCCAAAAAGGCACTGGCCTTCATACAAACGATGGGTGAGTAAACCATTGTGCGTTTTATGTGAGTGGACTGACTTGCTGTTCAATGTCTTGACTGTCTGAGGAAGCTGGGCGCCATTTTTTGTTTCTTTCTGCGTTGGCTCTGCCTAGCGGCTGGAGTTTGTTTTGTGGCATGACTCTCCAAGAAACTTTTGCATTGACGGAAGATCGCTTTTACAAAGTTCCCAGCCAGATTGAGAATGGACACTATGAATGACTGCAAAATATCTACATGCTCACATAAAGGACGTCTTTTATAAAGTTGACGGACTAAGTCATGATGTCTTTTTTTTTTTATGTGGCCTCTGAGTGAATTTGACTCTTGATCACCCGAGGAACCAGGATGCCTGTTTTGTTTCTTTATGTGCTGGCTCCGCCTAGCGGCTGGAGTTTGTTTTGTTGAATAATACTCCTTCGGGTCAGCTGTGGATGAATCTGATCATTCTTTGTGCTTACGCCTCCTTTGGGCTGGAGTTTGTTTTTGTGGAGTATTTTTTAGGGACATTAGAATGATTACGTCAACTGCTGCACTCATAACAGCCGGCTCACTGAACAATTGTCTGTCTGTCCGAGGAAACTAAATGGTTTTATATCAGCTGGAGTTTGTTTTGTGGAGGAAAACACCTTATTCTGCCTGTTGGCTGGGGTCTGTTTTGCAAAGTATATTCTGTTATGTAATTTTGCCTCATGGGACCTGTGCAGAAGCACCAGACTTGAGCAATCCAATGGCAAAGTTGTCGCGGGGGTTCTCGTATGCATACATGGACCTTTTGAGTTTAGAGGGATTGACGCCGGTTGGCGCTGTCGTGCGCGGGATTAATGCGCACATTTTTCTTTTTTCTGTTTGTTTTGTTCGGGGGGAAGTTTGGGGTTTGATTGTTGTATTAATGGGGAATGTGGTCTGTATAATCTTGCTTTTGACACACAATTTTTTTATTATGTCATTATGTCAGTTGTTAATATGAGTGGATTATCTCTCTCCACATGGAATGTCAATTTTATGGGGCACCCCATAAAAAGAAGGAAGGTTATTTATTTTCTTAAGCATAAGAAATATGATATAGTCTTTCTTTAAGAAACGCATCTTTCCCCGCAGGAAGCTGAAAAATTTGGGAATATATGGGGTGGGCATGTTTTATTTATTACTGGCTCAAGTAAGAGTAGGGGAGTCATTATACTGATAAATAAACATCTACAATTCAAATTTCTCAAACAGATTAAAGATAAAATAGGAAGAGTCATTATAGTTTTAGCAGACATTCAGGGGCAAAGGTTGAGTTTGGCTAATATTTACACGCCTAATGCTGATGATCAGGGCTTTTTTATAGATCTTGAAGGGATGTTGCAAACCGCTGGCACCCCTCATGATATAATACTGGGAGGAGACTTTAATCTTTTGATGGACTGAGTCCTTGATCGTAGTAAAGCAAAAGTGTGTAAGCCCCCTAGGGCAACAGTGACACTTCACAGGATGTGTAAAAATCTTGGTCTTGCAGATATCTGGTGACTTTTGAACCCATCTGGTAGGGACTATACATTTTTTTCATCAATTCATAAGATTTATTTTAGAATAGATTTTTTTTTATATCAAAATCCCTCATTTCATCTGTTGTTGTCTGCTCAATTGGAAACATCTTAGTCTCAAATCACGGCCTGGTGAGTTTAGAGATGTTACCACATACAGAGAAAAAGAAATCATATAGTTGGCACTTTAATGTATCCCTTCTGCAAAATCCTGATTTCCAAAAAATGTAAAGACTGAAATCAATGTTTACATGGAGACCAACTAGTCCTCAGTATCCTCTGTGGGCATGGCTTGGGAGGCACTTAAGGCAGTTCTTAGGGGTCAGATCATACAGTATGCCTCATTCATCAAAAAATCCAAAGCACGAGAACTCGTGGAGTTGGAAGAGAATATTAAAAGTGCCGAGGCAGAGCTGAAGTGCCGAATGTTGTTTGATGGCCTCAGAGAATTGACACGATTGAAATACAGATATAATACTATTTTGTCGCGGAAAGTGGAGTTTTGGTTTTTCAGGGCAAGACAGTCATACTTTGAGTTGGGGAACAAAGCAGGGAAGCTTCTAGCAAAATATATAAAACAGAGAGAGTCTTTTTCTACCATTCCCTCAGTGAAATCTGCTGATGGTGAAATATTTACCTCAGCCATTGATATTAATAATGCTTTTAAAAAATTCTATCTTGATCTCTATAGTTCCACGTCTTCGTCTACTGATGAAAGTATTAGAAATTTTGTGGAACCATTAGAACTCCACAAAGTGACGACTGAGCAAAAAAATCTCTTGATTGTGAAATAACCTTGGAGGAGCTTTATGAGGTAATTAAGGCCTTGCCTTCAGGCAAATCTCCGGGGCCAGATGGTTTTGCTGCTGAATTTTTTAGATCTTATGCTGCAGGACTGGCTCCACTTTTGTTAGAAGTTTATATGGAATCATTAAAGAATGAAAAGCTTCCGCCAACCATGACACAAGCCCGGATCAGTCTGATTCTTAAAAAGGACAAAGATCCAAGCGAGTGTAAGAGTTACCGTCCAATTTCCCTGATCCAGCTAGGTGTAAAAATATTGTCAAAAATGTTGGCTAATCGATTAAGTTATGACATCTATTATACATATAGATCAGGTGGGGTTTATTAGGGGCCGCAGCTCTTCTGACAACATTAGGCGTTTCATCAATATCATGTGGTCAGTGGTGAATGATCAGACTCCAGTCACTGCCATCTCACTTGATATGTTAGAATGGGATATCTTTTTAAGATTTTGGAAAAATACGGGTTTGGGAGCACATTTATTGGTTGGATTAAGTTACTTTATAGACACCCTGTAGTGGCGGTACAACCCTGCCGAGTGAATAGGGGCACTCGGCAGGGTTGCCCTCTTTCCCCATCATTGTTCTGTTTTGCCCTGGAACCATTAGCAGCTGCGATAAGAAAGGAGGATGATTTTCCAGGGGTGGTGGCGGGAGGTGTGGCGCATAAGCTTTTGCTTTACGCAGATGATATTTTATTATTAGTCTCTGACCCTACTAGATCTATGCCTTGCCTCCACAGAATTATTAATTCCTTTTCCAAGTTCTGAGGATACAAAGTCATTTGGGCTAAATCTGAAGCTTTGGCTCTGACAGCATACTGTCCAGTAGCGGCCTTCCAGCCTGGCGCCTTCCAGTGGCCCAAACAGGGCATTAAGTATTTGGGCATTTTATTCACAGCAAAATTGTGTGATTTATTTAATTTTGACCCCTTAATAAAACGGTTTTTGAGCGATGTGGACAGGTGGGCTTCATTGCATTTATCTATGATAGGGAAAGTTAATGTTATTAAAATGAATTGTATTCCAAAATTCAATTACTTGCTGCAGTCTCTCCTTATAGATGTCCCCCTCTCTTATTTCAAGCAATTTGATAGCATAGCGAAGTCCTTCATTTGGAATGGTAAGCGTCCCAAATTACATTTCAATAAGTTACATAGGCCAATTGACAAAGGTGGGCTAGACCTACCCAAGATTTTATTTTATTATTATGCATTTGGTTCAGACATTTGGCTCATTGGTTGCTTCCACCTGAGAGAGCCCCTCCCTGGTTCTGTATAGAACAGGAAGTTATTGCCCCTATTTCACCATTGCAGAACTTTTCTATCAAATTAATCGGAGAAGTTAAGTTATATCCCGTTATCTCGCATTTGAACTCGGTATGGACAAAAGTGTCCAGAGTGTTTAATTCAGACATTTATTTAAATGTTGCCTCGAGCATATGGTTGAACCCCAAATTATGCATCAACAAGTCCCCTTTTTGCTGTTCAGAATGGATTGGGAGGGGGGTTACTACACTCAGTGACCTATATGAGAGTGGAGTGTTGAGATCCTTTCAAAATTTGGTTCAACCTTTTGGGATTCCCAGATCTCAGTTCTGTAAGTATTTACAGTTGCGCTACCTGCTTTGTACTGTTTTTGGGAGTGTTTTACACCCCCCTAAAGCAGCAGATACACTGGGAGTGGTGATTACTGCTTTTGGAAAAGGTCATGAGGCATTGGTGTTTTACTCCTTGTTAATTCAGAGTCTGGGGGATGGAACTTCAGCTTCTCTTAAGAGATTATGGGAGAAAGATCTAAACTTGGTATTGGAGGAGGGTTAGGATTCTAAAAAAATTCAAATCTGCATCTAGAGATGCAAGGGTTCGCCATATGCAGTTTAAGACTTTACATAGAGTTTATTGGACCCCCTCTAGATTGCATAGGCTTGGTCTTAAAGACACACCCACCTGTTGGCGATGTCAATCAGAAGATGGAGACACAACCCATGTCTTTTGGGGATGTATTAAGATTCAAGAGTTCTGGTTGAGGATTCAGAGTTTTATGTGCAAGGTTTTGGCCTCTCGGATTTTATTCTGCCCCAGACTCTGTATTTTAGGAGATGGGGCAGTCATTAATTTGGAGAATAATCACGTGAAGAACTGGGTCCTAACTAGTATTATGATTGCGAGACAGATTATTTTAAAGAGTTGGAAGTCAGCTGGAGTGCCCCCATTTCAGGAGTGGTGTTCAGAGGTGGCCAGAGTGGCAGCTCTTTAAGAGGGGATATCCAGAAGACTGGTGTTGGGCCTCATGTATTCAGATAGAAGACAAAGGCAGGCCTAACAGTCATAAAAAACATTCCTCAAGCCCCCTCCTTCTAAGTCAGATGTTGTACTGATAAAAATCGTGCCAAAATCAAACAAAGGGAGTCCAAAACAGATTACAGATCCATGAAGCCTTGCCCTCTAAAGGATCGAGCTCTCAACTCCTATTGGATGAGGCACACCACAGAACGTCCCTCAAACATGACATCATCAGGACTTCAAATAATTCTGAAATGCTTCCAAAGTGGCTTCCAGCGACTTAGTTCACCGAATACGGACGTAGCTTTTTGCTGCTCTCCGGTGCAACCTCGTGGCATAAGGAAGTAATGTCCGACTTGAAACTGTAGCCATACAATCTCCATCTCGCTGGACGAGCTAAGATTACTCTGTGTTCAACCGAACACTCTAACGGATCCGAAGGAGACCGCCGAGCAATTCGCATCTTCATCCGTTGGCCTACAGAAGTGAAGAGATTAAAGATTTCTCTTCCATCTTCAATCAAGTCGACATTTCTGAGTTCGTACCGCCCTCTGACAATCAACAGCCGTACCGCCCGCCGACAGCGCGAGGAAACGACCTCTCGTCATCACACGAGCCTCAAGGAACCGGGTCAAAGTTAAAGGACGGAGGAAAACACATTCTACCTGTGTCCTCATGCGATTCAAGTAAGAGGTTTACGTCTGGGCAGAGATAGAATATTATAGCGTGTTATTCTTGTGTTTCAAGGTTTTTGCTTGTACAGTTTACGGACCGCCATGTCCGCTCATTATTAATACTCAGGGTATTAATTATCACGAATTTGTTTTGCTGTATTGTGGTCCAACCAAATTGGACTGTTGTGCATTTTCGCCATCGCGAGTGAGACAGCAACTGAGTTCATCCATTAAAGAGTCAAATAACAAGGGACTTTTACGAGCCCCGCTCGTAAAACCGCGTCTCTGAGTGATGAACACGGCTGCTTTATCTCCAGCTATCGCGAAATCAGCTTTCAAGCTGTCACTTAATAATTGGTGCCCCGTGTGAGGAATCCTACGTGCCAGTTCTGTCACAATGTGTATGCATAAGAATCCAAAGTAATAACTTGAAATCCTTACTTCAAAGTTTGGTTCTGTTTGACAATTTACTTCTCACAACTTGCCAAACATAAGCCAGTGTGGTGTGAAAGTGCTCTTAAAAGTGAATTAGGGGTTGGTAAATTTACTATAGTCTGCTTAAAACCTGCTGTTGTTGTTATTTAACTCCTAACGCTTTCATCTAAATGTTACAGAGAGGTGCCAAGTCACTTCATTGACATCCACCAAAGAGAGAACACAGTGAAATTTGCACATTACATAACAGTAGACTGTAAGCCACAGGTCGAAGCCTCTCAACTGTGCTTTCGTGTTAGCATTATATCAACTGTAAAACAACAAGCTGTCAGAGCCACTATCACAAGAATTTTTACGGCCCCAATAAAATGAGTCACCAATCGCCCTGCGTGACTGGAGCTAAAGCTCCACAGAGGTTAGTCGACCCAGCACTGCAAGATGTAGTTGCTGCTGTCCTCCGTCTCTCCGCAGAGGAGAGAAATAACCTTAACGGCTACAATGTTAGTCGTTGTGATGAAGCATTGCAGGAACTAGTTGATTATGTCAACAACCCGGTCGGGAAGCCAATGCGCACAATCCTGGACCTTGTGGGCCAAATGTTCCTTCTTCATCACTGCAAAACCCAACTGCAAACCGCCGAGCACCAGGCCCAGCTCGCACAGCTGCAGAGCAGCTATCATGCGGTGCAGAGGGAAAATATCAGCCTGCACCAAGAAATTAGGTGCACTCAAGCTGAGAAAGTCCAGGCACAGAAAGATAATGCCCGGATGCAGGAGGAAAACGAAGCCCTGCGCAGGCAGCTTCAAGCTGCCCAGCTAAAAGTAGAGTCAGATCAGGTAAGTGCAGCTGAAATGCACCGCACGACATCTGACATAGAAGAGGGCTCCCTTTGTAGCGCTACGCGTAGAAATGTGCCCATGAGAAACCCAGGAACACACGCAGGTGCCCCTCGTTATAGTTGCCCTCCTCAGTCAGTTTTCAGTCATGCCACCTTGCGTTTCAAACCGACTGATTCCACACCACGAAGGGGGGACAATTATTTTCAAGAACAGAGTGGTGTAAGTGGCTCAAATATCCCATTAGCCAGGGAGCTGTATGCAACCCGGGGTCCACCCCCATGCGTCGACTGGACTCCTTCCCCACCACGAAGGGGAGGAAGTCGTCCTCATCGCTATAGCGATCCGAGTGACTATGATGTTTCGGATGACTCGGACGACCCGTGGTCATACCGACACCAGCGCTTGCGCATCCGACAACTCGAGTCCATCGCAGGGGACATAGAACGCTTTGACCCAAATAATCGAGATTCAAACATCTACAATTATCTTAGGGAAATTGAGGACTGCCTGATTGATTTGCCTTACGCTTCGTCGCGTGAAAAACTCAAGCTCATATGGAAGACCACGGTAAGGAGTGTCCATGCGTTCATGGAAACACTACCGACTGGTACACGAAACCGCTACTCAGCTCTGTGTAAAGCCCTACGCGAGGAGTATTCGCTGTATATCGACGAAGCCTCCGCTACCATAGCTGCTTTCACCATCACCCAGAAGAGGCACGAGCCTCCGCGTGAGTATTATAGATGCCTGAGAACCACGTACTTCCAAGGAAGTAATGCACCAGGTCTGGAGGAGGAACGAGCTTTCAAGTCTCTTTTCCTTCACAACATCCACGAGTGCGTGCGATATGACGTCACAATGCACTGCAGAATGGGCAACCCCACCATGCAGGAAATCAGAAAGTACGCGCAACTGGCATGGGAGACACGCGTGCGCCCTGCCCGAGGGCATGATGGCGACACCAGAGCCCTGGGGATCCAAGCCTCATATGCAGACCTAGCGTTTGAAGGCAACAAAATGCCTCGCGTTAAGGTGAATGCTAGAACCGGACCCCAGAGGCGCCGATCACCCCGCCAGCAGGGTAAGCAACAGAACCAGGGGGGTGGTAACCAGACACACCCCCAGGGTCACGGCAGGCCTAAACAACAAAACGTTCGCCGGCCGAAAGGAAATGCGTGTTTCAAACGAAAACCCAAACAAGAAGGTGAGTGGGTAGGAAAGGTTTCAAATACCCTCAGAGAACAAGATTTGAGAGAGGAAATGGAGGATATTAGGAGATGCTTGACTGAGTTGGTAACTAAGCTTGACGTGCTCCGTTGTTCACCAGGTCCATTGACCTCCTCAAAGGAACACGGCGCTGAAACCTCGTCAGTATGACTAGACGATGTACCCCCTCCTGTTAACGCCAAAGTTTACTTTGTAGGTCGGGAAAAGGGGAACAGTGTCCAAGTTGCTCCCCAAAACAGTCACTTCTAACATGCCACACCCTCTTTTCTGACCTTCTTGGGCGATCTGTACCGTAAGGCAACGCTTGACACATGGGTCATTCAACTCCCACACACTACTCAACACCGGTTCCGAAATAGTCTAATGGGTTCCAACACCTTCGCAGAGGTGGCTAGAGCAAAGCTCTCCCTTGGCACACCGTTATAGACAGAGACCTGCAACGTAAGCGTCACAAGCTACATGCAAGAGAGGTCGTCTATCACAAAACGGGCCTGGATTGACACCTTTCAAGGGATGATGCTAACAGACCCTGTTTACATATGTCCCGTTAATACGGAACCACTGTTAGTTGGCCAGAACCTACTGAACCGATTGGCTCCGCTCATTGACTGCCGTCGTGGACACGTGGGCTCAGGTTGACATACCGAGACCACTTGGTCCAGAAAACAGTTCGCCAGCTTCAGATACACACGTCGCCATCGTCCAAAAATCCAGCAGAGACGACGACTCCAGTAAGAACAATTACAGGGCCTGAATAAAACCCTTCAGGGTACTATAGTCACTGTAAATTTGCAATCCGTTCTTATCAATAACACTTTGCACTCTTTAGGGACTTTGTCAGAGAAAACAACTTATGCGTGTATCGTTAAAGATCTAATGCAGGACCTCCTCAGGGAAATTAGTTCCTCAGTCAACAGTCTGAGTGGTGGAAGGATTCCAGCTTACCTGGTCTCCCTAGACCTTGTCGAACAAATCCTTAGATCTGCTACTATCTCCGTTGTGCAACCTTCACAGATACACATGGCATATAGTTTTGGCATTGAAATTCCAATCCATGTAAATCCTCAGAACCTCAAAATAGGATTTATCCTCAATCTACCGTCATAGGCAGAATATGTATAGACTAAAATCTGTATTTAATGTTGGTTTTCAGAGAGGTAATGCACACATTCACCTCAAAACACCACCAACACTCGCCTACCATGATGAGGACCCCTCGCTCTACCTTATCTCTAACCTAAACATGTGTACCAAGACAAAGTACATTCATTGGGTTTGTCAAAACGCAACCCCTTTGTTAGAGAGGTGACTAACTACCTCTGCAGCCAAAGAGCCGAATTCCATGAACAAGTATCATGATAGCATGTCCATCAAAGATGAAGGAACAGAGACAAAGGTAGAGCGAGCAGGCAGTCGCTGGCTCGTTAACACCAGCCACCGAAGTCATACGACTGCCATGATACAGCCACTAAGCTAAGGCCACTAAACTAAGGCTACCAAACCAAACGGTGTTCTTAATGGTTCCCCAAAGAGCCATCGTGCACACTGACGATATTGTCCTCCATCTCAACGTCAACAAACATGATGCAGAAATTGAGATCATGGACGCATTTAGAGGTCACAGCCTCACCGTTGATGACACCCTTCGACAGCAGCTTCAGGCTGAAGGGATGGAATTAGTGAAGTTCAGTCTCAAACCGACTGGCTTGACCACTATATTTCATAGTCACATAAGCAGATCGTCATCTTACCGAGAACACCCTACCATACTCAGGGTATTAATTATCACGAATTTGTTTTGCTGTATTGTGGTCCAACCAAATTGGACTGTTGTGCATTTTCGCCATCGCGGGTGAGACAGCAACTGAGTTCATCCATTAAAGAGTCAAATAACAAGGGACTTTTACGAGCCCCGCTCGTAAAACCGCGTCTCTGAGTGATGAACACGGCTGCTTTATCTCCAGCTATCGTGAAATCAGCTTTCAAGCTGTCACTTAATCATCTCTCTCTCTCTCTCTCACTAACCACACTGACACACACACACACACACTGTCACACACACACCTTATGTGTTATAGAATTATTTTTATTTCCATATCTAATCATATCACTGTTTAGTTTGTAGTTGTAAGTCGGAAGTTCATTGACTGCATTGTATTAATTATTAATTGATATTACTGCATAAATAAACTTCGTTTATATTACAAAGAGACGTGTTTTGGTTTGTTTTGCATACAGCTGTGTCATGCTGACGGGATGTCAGTGCTCGGATTCAAACCTTCATTCATTGTTTTTTTTCCCGAAAATCGATATTTTTCGGATGTCGATTTTCCTAAGAAAACAATCTAATATTGAGACTGTTTTAATATTCGGTTATTGGTCCCTGATTTCAGGGTGGTGCCCCGTCAATGTTAATCCTTATTAATATTCTATTGATTTTTGATAATTGATAATTATCTTTGATTGAATTTGAATGATAAATAAGCTAGTGTTAATTTTAATTAATGTTTCATCGACGTTAACAATTAACGATTATCTTTGATAACTGTTGATTTAAAGGATTAAAAAAGCTAACATTGATTCTCATCAATGTTCTATTGATTTTAATAATTAATAATTATCTTTGATAATTATTAATTATTGCTAATAACCAAACTTGCTACTAAACGTAGCGCACTACATTTACTGGAGTCCCATATGAGGTTTTAATGAGTTAGATCCAATTAATTAATTTAAATATTGATTAATAACTACAGAAATAATTACCAATTATTTCTGATAGTAACACTGATCTAAACAACCAGTAAAGCCCTACACTGTGGAGTCTAGACCTGTTTGGGGAGAAATGGGGCAAATATCTATCTTTTTTGGAGGGCTCTCAGGGAGGGACAGTGGAGAGAGGTGTAGTGGATGTGTGTGATTAGTTTATTATTTCTTTTATTTTTATTTATTTATTTATATACTTTTTTTGTTTTTTTTGTTTTTTGTTGTGTGTCTGTAACTATGTGACCACTGGGGTGTTGATGGGGGTTGGGTGGGGGATTGGGGGGGAGTTTGGGATAGTTAGGGTTAAATATTGATTCTGTGTATACATATGTTTTGCTGTTCGTTTCTAATAGATGAATCAATAAAAATGTTAATCACAAAAAAGATACTGCCTGGTATCATAGTAACTTTCTTAGATGTACTTGTATCGTCCTTTGACAAGAACTTGATTTATACCACACTTTCAAATGCAAGTTTCTATAGAAACAGAAAAGGTCTAATTTTGTATCTAATTCATTAGGAGTAGATATCAGGGTAAATGACAGCCCATTAGATAAGACTTTTATACTGTTCTCTGAAAGATGTTCATCTGAGATATTGATTACATTTTCAGTCTGTTCCTGCTCCATGTATCCAGCTTTTTGTTTTTGGACTATTATGAACCCTTGACCATAAGTTTATATTCTACTATAACAAGGTTAACATGGGAAAGGAGGAGGCAGGAACCGGCTGAATGGTCAAAATAATATTTAATTTAAACGTACTCAAACGGCAGCTGCATGTGGCTCTCTCTCTCCAGAACTGCCGCATTCCGCTGAACTTATCCCTCTCCCGATTGGGGCTAATCGCCCTCCTAATAGCAGGCTTTTCCCCGCCTCTCTAGGGTTGAGGAGGGGTGCGAGGGGAGGGGGGAAAAAAGAGAAAAGGGAAAGCGCAAGGCAGAGCGACAGTTCCCAGACACACCGTCACCTGGTCCTCAACCACTCCTCCACCCTCTGGCTGATGACAACCGCTCCTCCCTGGGCGGACCGGAGCCAGTCCTCCGACCCCTGGCGGATGGAACGCCCCTCTGCGTATTGGTGGCCGGTAGGGAACTCCTCCGCCCCTGGCAGCGGCTCCACTGCTCCAGGCGGCCGGCAGCGAGCCCCTTCTCCCCTCGCAGATGGCGGCTGTTCCTCCGTGTCCAGGCAGTCAGCAGCAACTCCGCGGCTGCTCCTTTGGGTGGATGGCAGTGGCGAGGACTCCATGACAGCGCATCCCTCTTCCTTCCTGGGTTTCAGCACCATTGTAACAAGGTTAACATGGGAAAGGAGGAGGCGGGAACCGGCTGAACAGTCAAAATAATATTTAATGTAAACAAAACACAAATACACACACGGCAGCTGCATGTGGCACTCTCTCTCTCCCGAACTGCCACATTCCGCTGCACTAATCCCTCTCCTCGGCTGATTAGCCCGATTGGGGGCTGGGAGTGTGTAGTCATGGCCCGGCCCTGCCCTTATCCTCATGACATCTACCCTGGAAGCACTCTCTCTCATTGGACACTGTTTAACAGAAAACAAAAGTTTGTCCCAGGGCACTAACTGTAAGTGTTGTAGTGTGTGCACTTGGTTTAAAGGAGAGGAAGAAGACACAGCTCACTGTCCAGATGTACTCCAAACTTTCCAAACAGCTTAAGGTGATGCAAAATATGAGAGAATTATACAAATACAAAAGTATACAGAATCAGTTTTGATGTGAAATTAAGTGGAGCTTGCATTCCACTGGAGCAAAACTTGCATGTTAGAGGGTCTAAAACAGGGCCATAACCACCATAGACATTGAGGGGGACATGTACCCCTCACTATTCATTATAGTGGTTTACTGGTATGGGGTTTTTCCATGGTTGATTATTAAATTATTATATTTGGTCCCCCAAGTCCTGAATATGTGGTTACATCCTGGAAACACGAAAAAAGGAACAAGTTCAGATAATAAGGAAGCAGGTCCTGTACGTAAATAAGCACAAACTCTGAAATTGGTATTACTCTGTGCGATCAGAGCTGCTTCTAAAACTTGCGTGAAGTGTCCCCATCTGAGCAACAGATACATTGAAACTGCTCATCTATCGCTTGCATTTGCCACAGCTTCAGATGATAATGTGATGGCTTACGATTTACTGAATCAGGATTATTGCTGTCAGTCGATTAAAATCTTTAATTGCAATTAATCACATAATTTTCCGTACCTAGTTGCGATAATCGCAGATTTTAAAAGTGCTGAAATTTGACTCTACATATCCTTCTATTCATGTCAAAATGCATTTATTTTCTTCTTAGAAAAAAAAAAAAAAAAAAAAAAAAACAATATGTAACAATATAATGGTTTAACATTTTCCAAACAAAGCCTACCTAAAATACAGTTATAAAAAATAAGCTTACATAAAAAGAAAATCTCTGAAACAAATCTACATATGTAATGTTGCTTCTCAGGGAAAATCTTGTTTTATATATATATATATATATATATATATATTTTTTATTTTTTTTTTTTATTTTTTTAAATAGAAAACAAGACAAACAATATATATTTTTTACTGAATTAAACTATGTTGTGTTCGTCTTTGGTTTCCATTAAAAGCTGCATTTAGATCCTCATTCCTTGCCTGCCTCCTCACAGAAAGACTGACCAAGGAATGGATCTAGCAGCTGTCAGAATTCTACTCCTTCAACAAGGGGACCATCCAGTTGAGGATCATGTCCGTGAGTTTTTAGAGCTAGCAAATTAAGTGCACCATCCAGACCGCTCTCTGGTGGTTTTCTTCCGGGCCGGTCTGAATAGTGCACAGTGCTAACTGATGCCTCTGGCTGATCCTCACTGGACGCTCGGCAAATATGTGGATAAGGCTCTGGAACTTTGCGGTTCCCATTATACAGTGGATTATGGTGGGAACCCCTGTCTCGAAGCCTTCCACGGACCCTGTCTCGAAGCCTTCCATGGTCTCGAAGTTGTATGATCTGCCACTGATGTCGGTGCGTAGGTTCATGAAGACCCTACCTCAAAAATTGTCTGCGCCCATGCCTGCCACAGCCAACGAGCTAGAAGCCTCGTCCGTCCCAGAGCCTGCGTTGCCAGCCTCGTCCGTCCCAGAGCCAGCATTGTCAACTTCGGCCATCCGGAGAAGGAGAAGAAAAGTTTCTGTTCCCAAGTCTCTTCCCGTGTACACGACCACGGAGGTCGTTCCTGAGTCTCTGCCCATGTTCCGCGACCATGGATGTCATTTCCCATTCATCCAGGACTCTTTGTCTTGAGCCTGCCATGGCTCCGCTTTCCACAGCTTCGCCCCTCGAGCCTGCCACGGCTCCGCCTTCCATGGCTTCGCCCCTCGAACCTTCCACGGCTCCACCTGCTCCCCAGAGACTATTCCTCCTGCGGCTCTGCCTCCTGACCCTGTCCCGGCCCTGCGGCCGCCTCCCAGGCCTCCTGACCCTGTCCCAGCCCTGCGGCCGCCTCCCAGGCCTCCTGACCCTGTCCCGGCCCTGCGGGCGCCTCCCAGGCCTCCTGACCCTGTCCCGGCCCTGCGGGCGCCTCCCAGGACTCCTGACCCTGTCTCAGCCTTGCGGCCGCCTCCCAGGACTCCTGACCCAATCCCCACCTTGAGGTCCTCTCCTTGGTCTCCTGGCCGTCCGCCTGATCAGTTTGGCAATTAAAGATAATTATGCAGATAATAAAAAAAATAAAATAAAAATATCCTGCAAAATGTTGTCAGATGCACTGTGTTTTTACAACCTCATATGTGGTGTAATTAATTTGTTTAGAAGATTTGCAATAAAATCTGACAATGGTATCATAAATTGCACTTCTTTAGCTCAGATCACGCAGAATCTATGCTGTGTTGCAGGCTGGTTAAACTCATGCATATTTTCTATGAAAACTTGGCTCTTTGAACTGTAAGTTGGGACTTCCATTCCTTTAGCCGCCATATTCAGCATTATGATTTCTCCCATTCATGAGTATACCACTGACCCATCTTACTCTATTCTGCCTCTGTTTATACTGCATGTTATTTGGTTCAAGAACCACCCACTTAGACAGGAAGTACCATCTGACAGAGTGTTCAGTCACAGTTGGTATTGTTTTTACGTGCTGTTTACTGGTGGGTTAACAATTATCTTCTAAACACAACAGGCAGAATGTTATAAAAGCCTGTGTGCCAATCAGATTAGTCCTTACTTGAACAAGAAAGCATTTTCCAGTTTTGTGTGTAATAAGCATCAGATGGTTAGTGAACGGAATGGACTGTGGGTGGTCCATGGGTGTGCCACCTGAGAGAAGCTCCGCATAAAAGCCGCATCAAATAGGCAAATATACAGTACAAGGTGTTTACTAAGACTTTTAAATGGTGCACATTTTTAAGAACAGAGCTCCATTCTCGAATTGCAGATGCAATTCCTTGATCTGACACACTGTATGTACCACCAGATTTACACTTTCAAAATGACAGAAAATATTTTAGCTCAGAATAGGCAGATTAAAGAGATTTTTTTTTTTTTTTTTTTTTTTTTTTGAAGGGATAGTTGACCAAAAAAATAAGTAATCATTTACTCACTCATGTTGTTCCAAAACTTGTATGACTTCTTTTCTTCTGTGAAGCATTCATTTTGGTAAAAAAAATGGAAAATAGTAAATGGTGAAATAAGATAATATTTTGCCAATGATAGTGAATATTGACTGAGGCTAACATTCTGCATAACATCCCTTTTTGTGTTCCATGGAAAAAAGAAAGTCATACAGGGTGTAAATGGTGACAAAATGTTAATTTTTGGGACAACTATCACTTTAAAAGAAGGTTAAATTACCCAAAATAAAGATGCTAGTCATCAAGATCGCAAGATTTGGTGGCGCCACAGACTCAATTCCAGTAAAATTGCTTTATTTTGGAATAAATGACTTATTATTGATATTAACCTTTGGAGCTAAGGGAGATGATCATGGCATAACCATTTGATTTAGCTTTCTTATTGCTGACATTTAATCTGTTCAAAAGAGGCAAGGCATAACATTTGTTTTTATAAAATATTATGTACGAAGTAGATTACCATATTCAGTCAATCAATGTGGTAAACCTTATTCATGAAAAGAGAAAACACTGAATATCATTACACAACAAACACAAGGGGTAAAGTCAATGTCATTCAATGTTTTAAATGCAATGGAAATTGCTTGAGTTTAACCACCAGTTTTCATGTTGCATATCTTTCAGACTTCTTTCATTTTATCTTATGTTTGAAGTAATCTTGCCAAAGGCCTTCTCTATACACCAGGAGATTGAGAATCAGAAAACATGTTGCAGCATCAAAAGACTCCATTGAATGTTTAATTTCTGACATACTGCCAGTTAGGCAAGAGCAGTTGCCTTCCACTCATTACGCACTCGTTCTATTGCTCATTAATACAGTGTGCTGATAAGCAGACGTAATGCGGTGCCAAAAGCATAATTAATAAATGATTGTATTTCACAGGGATGAGCCAGTTTAACCTTAATGCAACAGAGCCAAAGTATTATTTAAAATAATAATAATAATAATAATAATAATAATAATAATAATATTATGTGTATATATATATATATATATATATATATATATATATATACACACACACACAGTTGTGCTCATAAGTTTACATACCCTGGCAGAAATTGTGAAATTTTGGCACTGATTTGGAAATATGACTGATCATGCAAAAAAACTGTCTTTTATTTAAGGATAGTGATCATATGAAGCCATTTATTATCACATAGTTTTTTGGCTCCTTTTTAAATCATAATGATAACAGAAATCACCCAAATGGCCCTGATCAAAAGTTTACATACCCTTGAATGTTTGGCCTTGTTACAGACACACAAGGCAACACACACAGGTTTAAATGGCAATTAAAGGTTAATTTCCCACACCTGTAGCCTTTTAAATTGCAATTAGTGTCTGTGTATATATAGTCAATGAGTTTGTTAGCTCTCACATGGATGCACTGAGCAGGCTAGATACTGAGCCAAGGGGAGCAGAAAAGAACTGTCAAAAAACCTGTATAACAAGGTAATGGAACTTTATAAAGATATTAAAGGATATAAGGATATAAAAAGATATCCAAAGCCTTGAAAATGCCAGTCAGTACTGTTCAATCACTTATTAAGAAGTGGAAAATTCGGGGATCTCTTGATACCAAGCCAAGGTCAGGTAGACCAAGAAAGATTTCAGCCAAAACTGCCAGAAGAATTGTTCGGGATACAAAGAAAAACCCACAGGTAACCTCAGGAGAAATACAGGCTGCTCTGGAAAAAGATGGTGTGGATGTTTCAAGGAGCACAATACGACAATACTTGAACAAAAATTAGCTGCATGGTCGAGTTGCCAGAAAGAAGCCTTTACTGCGCCAATGCCACAAAAAAGCCTGGTTACAAAATGTCCGACAACACCTTGACATGCCTCACAGCTTCTGGCACACTGTAATTTGGAGTGACGAGACCAAAATAGAGCTTTATGGTCACAACCATAAGCACTATGTTTGGAGAGGGGTCAACAAGGCCTATAGTGAAAAGAATACCATCCCCACTGTGAAGCATGGTGATGGCTCACTGATGTTTTGGGGGTGTGTGAGCTCTAAAGGCACAGGGAATCTTGTGAAAATTTATGGCAAGATGAATGCAGCATGTTATCAGAAAATACTGGCAGACAATTTGCATTCTTCTGCACAAAAGCTGTGCATGGGACACTCTTGGACTTTCCAGCACGACAATGACCCTAAGCACAAGACCAAGTTGACCCTCCAGTGGTTGCAGCAGAAAAAGGTGAAGGTTCTGGAGTGGCCATCACAGTCTCCTGACCTTAATATCATCGAGCCACTCTGGGGAGATCTCAAACATGCGGTTCATGCAAGACGACCAAAGACCTGGAGGCATTTTGCCAAGACGAATGGGCAGCTATACCACCTGCAAGAATTTGGGGCCTCATAGACAACTATTACAAAAGACTGCACGCTGTCATTGATGCTAAAGGGGGCAGTACACAGTAATAAGAACTAAGGGTATGCAGACTTTTGAACAGGGGTCATTTCATTTTTTTCTTTGTTGCCATGTTTTGTTTTATGATTGTTCCATTTTGTTATAACCTACAGTTGAATATGGATCCCATAAGAAATAAAAGAAATATGTTTTGCCTGCTCACTCATGTTTTCTTTAAAAATGGTACATATATTACCAATTCTCCAAGGGCATGCAAACTTTTGAGCACAACTGTAAATATATATATATATATATATATATATATATATATATATATATATATATATATGTGTGTGTGTGTGTGTGTGTGTGTGTGTGTGTGTGTGTGTGTGGTCAAGTAAGTAAATACAGCGGAAAAGTATAAGTACTTTTTATAGTTAGTTCAAGCATGAACTTGAAACTTTTAAGCAGCATCTGCATTTGTATTCAATTCAAGCAATTTACTCTGAATCCTCAAAAATCAATGTCATAAAAAAGACAAAATTGTTATTTTTACACATGAATCAATTTTATAGGTAAAAAAATAAAATAAATAATAAGTAAAATCTACTTAACTTCACAACATAATTAAGCATGGTGTAATATGACATGAGCAAGAGTGCAGCTGTACTGAATATCAGCACTGCTGTGAATAGGTTCGTTTGAGATGTGCAAATTCTTAGCAGAACCGATCACCGGTGATCACTGGCAGGTGCATGCTGGTTAGAAATCTGTCTGACTTATTGTGATGTCATGACGATGTATGTCAAAAAATGTCCCACGAGAGCGAGGTGGCTCTAGTTGTAGCAGCCAGGTGGCGCAGTTGCTTTTTCTGAGCTGCGCGAAATGCAAGCACGATGGGAAATGACTTGCTGACGACACAGCTTAATGCTCATTGGCTTAAACAACTGTGATGCTTTGTTCTCTTTTAAAATGTTTGATTTTTTATCTCTAATATGTTTTTATGTGTATAAATTATAAGTGAATATTCCCAACACTATCTCTGTATGGGATATCTGATTGGTAACATATTTCTGAAATATCTAAAATACGTGTCTTTATTAAACTAAAAATTTAGACCTGGCGTGGAAGGAGCATACTCCTCGCCAAGTCTGTCAAAAACATCGGCTCAGGCAGCAGCTGATTTCCATCAGAAATAAGCTAAGTTCTCATCATATCCATCAAATGCATTCAGATTTAGCCATGGGTCTAGGCCTTCTGTTGCCTATGCTGTCTGTTCATCATAACACATCTGCATCAATATCAAAAAGGAATTTTTCATGTCAACAGCGCATTCGCTCTCATAGTAACAGCAGGCAACCATGCGTTCACAGCATGATCACATGAGGGTAACTCGGTCAAGGTTCACTCGCATGTCATTCACCGTGTCACATGCCCCAGTGTTCCCCATCAGGGAATTATGATCATTATTCAGGCATGTCATGACGTACAGTGCTCATTGTACGGGGTCCCATCACTCCATTCAGTAAGATATCCCTGTTTTGTTGGTCGCCTTCACTCTAAATCACATAGTGGGCAGAGCTCATGATTTGGGCACTCTGAAGGGAGCATGGGATCACAGTTAAATGTAGCCTTCACTAAGGTCTTGTGAAAGGGTCCTTATTTAAAGATAATTTATTTCGTTCTGTTCAACATTTCGAGTGCTGTTCCCTCCCGAGTGCCTTCAAGGGCGCATTAATGCCGCTTTGGAAAATGCAGTGTTTTCTTACTCTATACATACTTCCACGTTCTCATCAGAAGCACCACTCTTGTGGCGCGCCTCTGACACCTAGCGGTAGGCTCCGCACTGCATTCCCTTATTCATCAGATTATTTCATTATCAGCATAATGCATTCACTTTCATCTTTGTTTGGACCATGTTTCAATCTATGGGGATCTTCAAGCATTGGGGTTTTATCAATGTACCAAATTTTAACAGTCATGTCTGAGTTTAACAGTCATGTCAGCCTAACTACATTACTTTTAATTTAAGTATCAATGCATTTCAGTATGATGCTGTTCACTTTTAATGCGCGTGGTCGGGGATGTTACATTTAGTAGCAGGTAAGTAGATTTGGCAATCATTGGATAAAACCTGTGCCGAGTCAAGCTCATTAATATCATCTTGCTACTGTTAATTTCTGTTCCTGCTGGTAAGTCATAGCTCCCTCCTAATGCTTTTGTTATTTCTTCAATGATGTTGCCAAATGCCTTATTGATTTTAAAGTTATCAATATTTTCATTTTGCTCTACTCAATGTATGAATATATATATATATATATATATATATATATATATATATATATATATATATATATCTCCGTATGACATGTCCATTTTCATGGACGCGGCTCCCTCCATAGGTTTCGGGGGATATTTTCTAGGATCATGGTTCACAGGGAAATGGCCAGACTAATTTTTCAATATAGCTTCCTACGCTCCCTCATCCGCTCTCTTTGAAATTTATCCCATCATCATGGCCAGCATTATATGGGGTTCACTGTGGACATGCAAACATGTCGTAGCTTTGTGACAATTCCGGTCCTCCTCTAGCCATCATGTCCTTTATGAGACGTCTGACATGGCAGAGCATTTCCTACCACTTCATTATCTCAGCCAGACACATTCCTGAGTTTTTCAATGTAATCACTGACTCCCTCTCTCGTTTCGCTTCCAGGAGTTCCACAGACCATGCCTCCCACCCCACCAGAAAAAACAAACAAAAAAAAAACACATTCCCTGCCACCCTTCTCAGACCTCCTGCTGAATTAAGCCCCTCCTTACTACCCCATTTAAATTCTGCTCCAACTCTCATGCAGAAAGGACTTGCCCAGTCCACACTTCCTACAACTCCACCTGGGCCCACTATTCCTCCTTCTGCCAATCACACAGTATTCCTCTATTTTCCGTTCTGATTTTCTCCCCTATTCATCACTCCATCCCCCATGTTCATAAACCACCTCACTGCTCCCTAAAACATTATGGTCTCTCCCCTCATGTCTTCTCGGGGCATTCCTTTTGCTTTGGAGCAGCTTCTACTGCCGCTCTTCAAGGAATTCCGGAGTCCACTGTCAAGATGCTTGGCCGCTGGTCTTCCTCATCCTACATGAAATATAGTCGACCTAACCCAAATCATCAAACAAGCTCAACTCTCCATCAGCCATAAGTTTTCATACCTATCTGGTGGTGGTTAGTGGCTCTCTCTCATCACATCTTTACCTATACAATGATTCAATTCAAACACGTCCATCGTTTTGCAAGGATAATGCATAACTATGTCTACCCTCCTCGCCAGGGCTTCCATAATCTCAAGCATGGTTTCCTTTGCATAGGTATTGCACAAGCCAGCTCGCCCTCACTGGAAAGCTCACACTATCATGGGATATCTTTCAACAGGGTATTGCACGACAACATCGCCATTATCATATGGCTTTATGTATGCTATTCACCTTGGCAAAGATAACCATTAAACAATGGCCGTCCTCATTGGAGGGTTTGAGCCTCATGGATATCTTTAAACGAAGGCTATTGCACGCAATGTCACCATTATCGCAATAGCTTTACGCATGTTGTTCACCTTTCAGCAAAGATAACTATCAAACAATGTCTGCCCTCGTCAGAGAGTTCATAATCAAATGTTGTTTTCTTTCATCGAAAGGTATTGCACGCAACGTCGCCATTATTGTATGGCTTTACGTTACGTTGTTCATCTTTCGGCAAAGATATCTCAAACAACTCTTCCCTCATCGGAGGGTTTTTATAATCAAATGTTGTTTTCTTTCAACGAAAGTTTATCAAAATCAAATAAAAAAAATCTAATAACTTTTATTGTCACACAACCATATACACAAGTGCAATAGTGTTTGAAATTCTTGGGTGTAGTTCCGAGCAACATAGCAGTCATGACAGTGATGAGACATATACCAATTTACAATAAACTTCAGATTTACACAACACAATTTAAAATCTACACACAACACAATATACAAATAATAACATACAATGTACAGTATACAATACACACAATATAGAATACACATCATACAATAAAAAAATTGTATATATAGTATATTTAAAATGTACCGTAGGTTGTATTGTACTGTAATGACATTCAGGCTGTCGGTTGATAGTCAGTTGCCAGTGTGTTGTTAAGAGAGAATATAATTTATGACAGTCCGGTGTGAGATAATAAGATTAATAAAGTGCAGTGCTGATGTATATTGATCGTGAGAGATCAAGAGTTCAAAAGTCTGATTGCTTGGGGGAAGAAGCTGTCATGAAGTCGGCTGGTGCGGGTCCTGATGCTGTGATACCGCCTGCCTGATGGTAGCAGTGTGAGCAGCTCATGGCTCGGGTGGCTGGAGTCTCTGATGATCCTCCGAGCTTTATTCACACGCAATGTCACCATTATCGTATGGTTTTACGGAACGTTGTTCACCTTTTGGCAAAGATATCTCAAACAACTCTTCCCTCATCAGGGGGTTTTCATAATCAAATGTTGTTTATCTTTCAACAAAGATACTTCACAGCAACGCTGGCCTAACGTAGGGCATCATACCACGTTGTTCGTCTTTGGCAAAGATTCTGCACAACCAGGGGCTCCTCGACGGAGAGCCCAAAATTGCATTCAAGGACAAGGATAAAAAAAATAAAAAAAACTGACAAGGAGAAAATCAAACTCAAGGAAGAAAAAAAAAAACACACAAGGACAAAATCAAACTCAAGGAGGAAAAAACAAACAAAAAAAAAAAACAAAAAACACGGCTTTTCCTATTGCAAAGGTATTGCTTAACCATGCCAGAGATATCACACACCATGTCAAATCTAGGTGTTTGTGTCTCTCCTTTCTTTTTCCCTCTTCTCCAGAATGAACGCCTAACACAAGACCTGGTTTGTACCTGACTGGATCTTCTCTTTTGGGGGTAGTATTCTACTTTCTCTCTCTTTTGGGGTAGGCTCCTCGCCCCTGCCTCCTATCTCAGGCAGGATATGATGGTTCAGAGTACAACATCTTCGGACCGCCAGACGGGGCTTACGCCAAAGAGAGACATTACATTTCTGTTTTATATGATCAAATAAATGTAATCTTACATTTCACAAGTCTGCGAGTCTTCCTGATAGAAACGTAAGCGCAGCGTAGTTCTAGCAGGAAGAATAGCAGCTTTACATCATCGCACCATTAGCTAGGTAACTCCTAGCCAATCACATGTAAGCTATTGCTTTATAAATCTGCTCACAATCTGTCATATTGCTGTTTCAGTGACACTTCTAGAAATTCCAAATGCTCCATTAAGCTCCTGCTGTTATTATGGTATGTTATTTTAGTTAATTAACTCGCACTATGTAATTTTAGATAATTTGCTAGCACTGTTATATTAGTTAATTAGCACTGGTATTAGTACCCAGTGTCTTTTTCTTGGGTAAGGTTATGCATAGGTTTATAAGCCAACAACAAACGACTAGAAGGGAATCAAGGCATTACTTTTTTATTGTAACTCAATTCGTACTGGATTAATGTTTAATCTGTTTTCATATTGTAGGTTATATCTCAAAATGACACAATTCAGAAATACAGCTGTGCACTTTAGCAGGGCTTTCATACTTTAGCAGAAACCCTGCATCTCATTCACAGCCACAATTGCTTAACAGGCACTATAGTTGCTTTTTCATGATCAGGCCAAACAGCTATCATTGCTGAATCGTGCAGTTCTGTACCAATCCGGGCTCATTCACACCATTACAGCTTCTTTTTCCATTGTGGTACTGTAAAATAAAGATTAGTATTGACTGACTGTGCATGTGACCAATTGTGATTTGCCACGTCATTAAAGCCATTCCATCAGCAAGGTTTTCCTACAGTGAGTGCACATACTGATAAAATAAATAGGGGGAGACTGTGGTCAGTTATAACATTTTCAGATTTTTGGGTAAATCTTGGGAACCAAATAAGCTACACCACCAATTTTTGGCTCAGAAGAGGTACTCATAACTACCCAAATAATTATAATGTTTTTTATTATTATTTTTTTTGTTTTTTGTTTGTTTGTTATTAACAATTTTATTGATTCCATATAACATAAAATAAAATAAAAATAAATACAGAATATTTGGAATCACTTCATAAAATGTACAACTCTTCCCCCCGAACATTAACCCCTCCACCCAACACAAACAGATACCCTTGTGGTCAAATGCCAATTGACAAAGACACACAAACAGACAATAAAACAGTAGAAAATATTTAGAAATATATATATATATATATATATATATATATATATATATATATATATATATATATAAAACAACAACAATAATAATAATAATAAATGATTAAAAAAAAACATAAAAAGTATACGTTCAAAAACAAAAAGGCTACAACACACACATTTAAACCAACATGTCTCCCTCCACTGCCCCTCCCCGAGAGTATTCTAAAAAGGCTAAATAGATGCCACATTTCTTATTGAATAAATCCATTTTGCCTAGCCTTCTATGTGTCAAATCTTCAAATGTGGCTACCCTGCCCATCTCCGCATACCACTCACGAAACGATGGTGCTCCAGCCGACTTCCATCCTCTAAGGATGACCTGTTTGCCTATCATAACACCAGCCAGGATCCAATTCTTCATGTTCTTATCCCCTACATCAATGACTGCCCCATCACCTAAAATACAGAGTCTGGGGCAAAATGAGATTTGAGTACCTAATATATCACCCATAACACACCACCAAAAAACATGGGTTGTGTCCCCAGCTTCTGATTGATTCTGACCCCCAGACTCTGAATTAGCAGGGAGTAATAAACTGATGCCTCATGGCCTTTTCCAAACGCAGTAATCGCCACTTCCAGAGTATCTGCCACTTTACGGGGGTGTATGCTAACCCCAAAAATAGTACAGAGCAGGTGGCGCAGCTGTAAATACCTTAAGAACTGAGATCTGGGAATCCTAAAATGTTGAACCATATTTTCATAAAATCTCATCACTCCACTCTCATATAGGTCACGGAGTGTAGTAACCCCCCTCACAATCCACTCTGACCAGCAGAAAGGGGACTTATTAATACATAATTTTGGATTCTGCCATATGCTCGAGGCAACATTTAAATAAATGTCCGAATTAAACACTCTAGACACATTTGTCCATACTGAGAGCAAATGCGAGATAACGGGGTGTAACTTAACTTCTCTGATTATTCTGATAGAATGGCTTTGCAATGGCGAAATAGGGGCAAGAACTTCCTGTTCAATACAAAACCAGGGAGGGGCTCTCTCAGGTGGAGGCGACCAATGAGCCAAATGTCTGAGACTGAATGCATAATAATAAAACAAATCTTGGGAAGGCCTAGCCCACCTTTGTCAATCGGCCTATGTAATTTATTGAAATGTAATCTGGGATGCTTACCATTCCAAATGAAGGACTTTGCTATGCTATCAAATTGCTTGAAATAAGAGAGGGGGACATCTACAGGGAGAGAATGTAGCAGATAGTTGAATTTTGGAATACAATTCATTTTAATAACATTAACCTTCCCAATCATAGATAAATTAATGAAGCCCACCTGCTCACATTGCTCAAAAAGCTTTATATTAAAGGGTCAAAATTAACTCTAACTAAATCACACAAACTTGCTGGGAATAAAATGCCCAAATACTGAATGCCCTGTTTGGGCCACTGGAAGGTGCCCAGTTGAAAAGGCATTACTGGGCAGTACGCTGTCAGAGCCAAAGCTTCGGATTTAGACCAATTAACTCTGTATTCCGAGATCTTAGAGAAGGAATTAATGATCCTGTGGAGGCAAGGCATAGATCTAGTGGGGTCGAAGACAAATAACAAAATATCATCTGCGTAAAACAAAATCTTATGTGCCACCCCTCACGCCATCACCCCTGGAAAATCATCCTCCTTTCTTATCATGGCTGCTAATGGTTCCAGGGCAAGACAGAACAATAATGGGGAAAGAGGGAAACACTGCCGGGTGCCCCTGTCCAGAGTAAAATAATCTGAAATTAATCCATTTGTTTGTATCGCCGCTACTGGGTGTATATAAAGTAACTTAACCCATTCAATAAAAGTATATCTGAACCTGTATATTTCCAAAACCTTAAAAAGAGAATCCCATTCTACCATATCAAACGTCTTTTCAGCGTCAAGTGAGATGGCAGCGACCGGAGTCTGATCACTCGCCTTAATTACCTCATCAAGCTCCTCCAAGGTTATCTCAGAATCAAGATAATTTTTTGCTCATTCGTCAGTTTGTGGAGATCTAATGGTTCCACAAAGTTTCTAATACCATCATCATTAGATGAAGAATTCTTTAAAAGCATTATTAATATCAATGGCTGAGGTAGATATTTCACCACTAGCAGTTTTCATTGAGGGAATGGTAAAAAAAGACTCTGCTTTATATATCTAGCCAAAAGCTTCCCTGGTTTATCCTCTGACTCAAAGTAAGACTGTCTTGCCCTGAACAGCCAAAACTCCACCTTCCGCAACAAAATAGTATTATATCTGTATTTCAATCAGGTCAATTCTCTGAGGCCATCAGACGACATTTGGTGCTTCAGCTCTGCCTCAGCATTTTTAATATTCCTTTCTAGCTCCACGAGTTCTCGAGCTTTGGATATTTTGGTGAATGAGGCATATTGTATTATCCGACCCCTAAGAACTGCCTTAAGTGCCTCCCAAGCCACGCCCACAGAGGATACTGAGGAACAGTTGGTCTCCATATAAACATTGATTTCAACTTTTAACATTTGTTGGAATTCAGGATTTTGCAAAGGGATACATTAAAGCGCCAACTATATGATTTCTTTTTCTCCGTATATGGCAACACCTCTAAACTCACCAGGGTGTGATCTGAGACTAAGATGTTTCCAATTGAGAAATCCACAACAGATGAAATGAGGGACTTAAAAAACTTTAAAATAATCTATTCTAGAATAAATCTTATGGACTAATAAAAAAAATGTATAGTCCCTACCAGATGGGTTCAAAAGTCTCCAAATATCTGCAAGACCAAGATTGAAGCGTCAGTGTTGCTCTAGGAGGCTTGTACACTTTTGCTTCACTATGGTCAAGGACTGAGTCCATCAATAGTTTAAAGTCTCCTCCCAATATTATATCATGAGGGGTGCCAGCGGCTTGCAACATCCCTTCAAGATCTATAAAAAAGCTCTGATCATCAACGTTAGTTGCGTAAATATTAGCCAAAATCAACCTTTGCCCCTGAATGTCTGCTAAAACAATAATGACTCTTCCTAATTTATCTTTAATCTGTTTGAGACATTTGAATTGTAGATGTTTACTTATCAGTGTAATGACTCCCCTGCTCTTACATGAGCCAGCACTAAAGAAAACATGTCCACCCCATATCTTCCCAAATTTTTCAGCTTCCTGCGAGGAAAGATGTGTTTCTTGAAGAAACACTATATCATATTTCTTACGTTTAAGAAAAGAAATAACATTCCTTCTTTTTATGGGGTGCCCCAACCCATTCACATTCCACATGGAGAGAGACAATCCACTCATATTAACATTTTACATTTTGACATATAAAAATAAATTGTTATCTAAGATGGCGCCGCGGATGGCCACCTTGGTTTGTTGGTGCACTTTGTTTGTCTTGTTTTGTTTGTAAATACAGTGTTTTGTCAGAATACAGGGAGCTCTTTAATTAGAGAAGAGCTCATGAACACCAGGGTCACAACACCTTCAGATTTATTTCCTACTTTCATCGTCACATCTGTGGAATTACAGGACATTCTGTTCAAAGGTGCCCTCACCTTTGCACATTCAGCGAAACGCCGGAGGAGAGGGAAATGTGCCGGCGCGCTCGTGTGTCTCTGCCGACACAGATCTCGCACAACGTTGCCAGGAATATTCCTCTCTAATGTACGTTCACTGAGCAACAAACTGGATGAACTTCAGCTCTTGGTGGGGAAAAACAGAGACTTTCTTCATCTTCCATTTTGTGCTTCATGGAAACTTGGCTGTGTGGACTGATACAAGACTCTGTGCAGCAGCTGGCAGGCTTCCAACTCTTCAGAGTGGATCGCCACATGGAACTCTCAGGCAAGACAAAAGGTGGAGGAAACTGTTTTTACACTAACTGTGGCTGGTGCAATGATGTGACAGTGATCCAACAGCACTGTTCTCCTGATCTGGAATCTTTTATCATAAACTGTAAACCCGTCTACTCCCCCCATGAGTTCGTCTCATTCATACTGGTCGGTGTTTACATTCCACCACAGGCCAACGTGCAGGATGCGCAGCATGTGTTCACCGACCAGATACTGTGTGTGGAGCGGACAAACCCAGACTCCTAAGTTATTGTCCTCGGCAACTTTAACAAAGGTAATTTCATTCATGAACTCCCCAAATACAGACAGTTTATTAAATGCCTGACCAGAAAGGAGAACATTCTGGATCACTGTTACACTACAGTAAGCAGTGCCTATCATGCTGTCCCCTGCGCTGTACTGGGTCACTCTGACCACGTCATGGTCCACCTGATTCCTGCATACAGGCAGAAATTAAAACTATCTAAACCTGTTGTTAGGACATCACAGCAGTGGACCAGTGGGGCTGTTGAGGATCTGCAGGCATGCTTGGACTGTATTGATTGGGATGTATTCAGGACTGCTACCAACAGTCTGTATGAGTACACAGAGGCTGTGACATCATACATCAGCTTCTGTGAGGACTGCTGTGTACCATCATGCACCAGGGTGAGTTACAACAATGACAAACCCTGGTTCACAGCCAAACTCAGACAGCTAAGGTTAGAGAAAGAAGCAGCATTTAGGCATGGGGACAGAGACAGGTTCAGAATGTCAAAGTACAGGTTTAGTAAGGCAGTGAGAGATGCCAAACAGCTGTACTCTGAGAAAGTACAACAGCAGTTCTCAGCCAATGACTCTCCTTCTGTCTGGAAAGGGCTCAGACAGATCACAAACTGCAAGCCTAAAGCCCCCCACTCCACTAAAGACTTGCGCCTGGCCAACAGCCTGAATGAGTTGTACTGTCTCTTTGAAAGACAATGGGACATTCCTGACACCATTCCCTGTGACACCATTGATCAGCTCCAGCCCACCAGCTCCAGCCCTGCTCCACTTCCCTCATCACAGCAGGGGCCTGGTCCTCTCCACAGCTACTTACCTCAGAGGCCCCCTCCTCCCCCACCACAATGAAGACTCTCTTCATCATGGAGAGAGACGTAAACAGACTATTCAAGAGACAGAACCCCTGCAAAGCAGTCGCGTCCAGACTCCATCCACCTTGAAGCATTGTGCTGATCAGCTGTCTCTGGTGTTCACAGAAATCTTTAACACCTCACTGGAGACATGCCATGTGCCAGCCTGCTTCAAGACCTCCACCATCATCCCTGTCCCCAAAAAACAAGGACAACAGGACTTAATGACTTCAGACTTGTCGACCTGACCTCTGTGGTAATGAAGTCATTTGAGCGTCTTGTGCGGTCCCACCTCAAAGCCATCACTGATCCTCTCCTGGATCCCCTGCAGTTTGCCTACAGAGCTAACAGGTCAGTAGATGATGCAGTTAACATGGCCCCCCACTTCATCCTCCAGCACCTGGACTCCTCAGGAACTTACGCCAGGATCTTGTTTGTGGATTTTAGCTCTGCCTTCAACACCATCATCCTGGCTCTGCTGCAGAACAAGCTCTCCCAGCTGAGTCTGCCTGACTCCACATGCAGGTGGATCACAGACTTCCTGACTGATAGGAGGCAGCACGTGAGGCTAGAAAACATGTCTCTGACTCCCAGACCATCAGCACTGGTTCCCCTCAAGGCTGTGTTCTTTCCCCTCTACTTTTCTCCCTGTACACTAACAGCTGCACCTCCAGCTGTTGGGGATGAGTCCGCCTACAGGCAGGAGATTGATCATCTGGTGACCTGGTGAAATCAGAACAACTTGGAGCTCAATGCTGTGAAGACAGTGGAGATGGTCGTAGATTTCAGAAAGAACCCAGGCCCACCCACCCCCATCATCCTGTGTGACTCTCCAGTTGACACTGTGGAGTCCTTCCATTTCATCTCCCAGGACCTCAAGTGGAATCTGAACATCAGCTCTCTAATTAAAAAATGCTCAGCAGAGGATGTACTTCCTGTGACAGCTGAAGAAGTTCAACCTGCCGAAGACAATGATGGTGCACTTCTACACCTCCATCATTGAGTCCATCCTCACCTCCTCCATCATCATCTGGTACGCTGCTGCCACTGCCAAGGACAAAAGCATTCTGCAGTGTGTCATTCGTTCTGCTGAGAAGGTGATTGGCTGCAATCTGCCATCTCTCCAGGACCTGTATGCCTCCAGGACCCTGAGGTGTGCAGAAAAGATTGTGGCTGACCCCTCCCACCCAGGACACAATCTCTTTGAGACACTCCCCTCCAGCAGGAGGTTATGGTCCATCAGGACTATAATGAGCCGTCTGGAATAACATTTCCCGACGGCTCTGCAGTATTAACAGCTGGGTTGTATCCCCTTTTGTCTGAGCGTCCTGCATCACTCGATACAACCGCTCTTTTATAATAGCAAAAAAGGGATATGAAAGTGCAATGTTTGGTTGGAGTCATTGACCATCAATAACTTTCACTTGGTCAAGGGCATGCTAAAGGGTTTTGTCTCTTGACTGCTCTAGAGGGAAATCTCTTTAGGAAAATCCTCTAAGGACGGGAGAGGCCGAAGCCTCCCCCTCCCTTACGTAATCCTGACGTAGAGCTGATGAGGACTGCCCCGGCTCCGCCTCCCCTGCCAAGGCATCACACATTTCATATCTAACAACTTTCTTGCATGACCCATCCACACATATTCCCTTTAATACACACCAAAAATAGTGGATGGGTGAGGCGGGAACTAACCTTTTTAGTAAAGGTAATGCTTTTTCCCCCAAATTTTAATAACAATTGTCACTACAGGATAATTGTGAATATCCCCATGCACGCACCTCACCCTCACCCTTTTGCTTGTGTCCAAAGCCACGTGTTAAACCAAACATTGGTGTATAGTGGTCTGGTTACAGCCCGTATGCACCAAGGCTTGATGTGTACTCCCCTTGACACTCACCGGTATTCCGTATGCTCCGGCTCAATCGGGGGCAGCCCGTGAAGTGTCGGGGATCCGGACCACAGTTCCCAGCTCCATCATTGGGCATTGGTCCTGGAAGTGCCCTGGGTCTCCGCAACTCCAGCAGGCTGGCCCAGGCACTACATCTGCACCTGTGTCAGCGAGTACATCAATCTGAGGGGGAAAGCAATGAGACAGTGAGGCCACCGGTGGCGGGACAAACCACCGCGAATGGGGAGCTGGCTCCGGCGGCAGGTTTCCACGCTTCCGGGGTACTGGGATGGGCTGCAGTGAATGGACAGAGTGAGGGGGGGAACACAAGGGGAGGAGAGAGAGATTAGTAGGGTTCTTCTGCCCTCTGATATGCCAACATATGGTTCTCTGCCAGTTGGATGCCTCCTCCAGCGACTCCCTCAGCGTCGCAGCCCTCAGCCAGCAGTCACTTCCGGCAGGCATCCCAGAGCTGTTGAGAGAAGGCAAATGGGCGGCCGCGCCCATCCATCTTCATCGACCGGAAGAGTTGTCAGTATTGCTCCGGGCTGCGACCGACCCGCTGCAGGATGGTCTTCCTGCTGGTAGTTGTTAGACCGTGAGTTGAGCTTCCCCGGACAACAATGGGATGAGTCTGGCCACCCACTGTGCACGTGGCCAGCCCCAGATCTCTGCTGTCCTCTCGAACAGATTCAGGAGGACCTCAGGATCATCTTCTGCCCCATCTTCAAGAGGGCAACTGGGGGCATGGGGGCTGCTGGATCTGGGGTCGCAGCCGGGGCTTTCTCCTGGTGTAGTAGGCTCCGGATCGTGTGCCGGTCCTCTGCTTGAGCTTGGAGCACCTCCTGGAATTGGCGATCCTCCTGGCATAGCTCAAACAGGGCCTGATGTTGCGCATGGTGCATACTGGTGAGGGAATTGATGACTTCCGCCAACTGTGAGGACTCCACGCCGGTGTATTTCCTCCAATTCTCCCATGTTTTGGCACCAGTGTAAATGTTCAAGAAAGGAAGGGAAAGGAGGACACAGGAAACTTGGGCTTCAACTCAATGGTATAACTTATATTAAACAAACTCAAAGGGGCTTTTCAGCATAACACTCTTTAGCTAAACACCCACAGTCTCTTTCAGACAGGTAGCTCTCTCTCCCTCGTCTCTGGCATGGTGCCTTTTTATCGCTCTCCCCAGTGCTTACTGCAATCAGAAACACGTGTTAGACATTATAGGGCTCAGGTGTGTGCTCCCTTACCACTTTCTCTCTCTCCGGACGAATGCTCAACCACGCCCCCACTGCCACAAAGGTCTTTGTATGACATACTTTCAATGTCTAACCAAGAATGTTGATCAGGTTTCAGATAGAGCCACTTATAGATGACATGTAGCTGAGCTGCCAAAAAGTTAATTAGAAAATTTGGGGCATTAAGTCCTCCAAGATGGGTTGGTTTTTAAAGATTCTTTCATTTGATTTAGAAGTTTTAGATTTCCAATAAAAATTTACCATTATTGAATTTAATGATGTTAACCAGTCGGTGGTTGGGCAGGCTGGGGCCATTGTAAATAAATAGGCTACCTTTGGCAATATAGACATTTTAATTGTTGCTATCCTGCCATACTGGTATACACATCCACCTCTTCAAAGGTTCTTCCACTTTCTTTAAGAGGGGTATATAGTTTAGTGCAAATAAGTCTTCAAGATTTGCAGGAACATCTATACCCTGATACCTGATTTTATTAGTCCACTTGATGGGGATAATAATTGGCAGGGAGAGAATTTCAGATTTGGACCAATTTACAGTATAATCTGATAAATGTCCAAACTCATTTTATAATATCAAATACAGCTAGAATGGATCAATGTACAAATGACTGACTCCGGCCTAGTAGAAAGAGCTTTACTAATAATTTTAACATTTTTAACATAATTAGAGATATTGGCCTATAACTGGAGCAAAGCAGTGGATTTTTATTTGGTTTAAAACACCCATAAGTGCAGTATTCATATAATGTGGAAAATAACCTTGCTCATACACTTCATTGACCATTCAAAGGAATGTAGGGGCAAGAATACTTCAAAACTTTTTATTAAATTCAATTGAATAACCATCCAAACTAGGTGCCCTTTCTCCCCTCAAACCATCCAAAACCCGTTTCAACTCCTTTATTGATAAAGGTGCATCTAAAAGTTCAGACTGCTGCTTATCTAACCGAGGGAGCTGAATAATGAAAAAAAAATAAATAAAAATAAAATTTGAAAACATTGTTAATACCCTGGGCTGTATTACTTTATCTTCTTGGGTCTGAATGCTCTTGATTAAAGTTTTTTTTTTTTTTCATTGTAATTTAGTTGAGCAGCAAGCTATTTACCACTTTGTTCCCCATTCTCATAACTCTGTTGTCTTAGTTGCAATGCAATAAATTTGAGTCTTTTGTTCAAGACTAGATTATTGTAATGCATTACTGGGATGATTTCCAGCAGATTCAATAAATAAACTTCATTTGTTCAAAATGCAGCAGCTAGAGTGCTGACTAGAACCAAGAAATATGATCATATCAGCCCAATTTTATCATTGCTACACTGGCTACCTGTTAAATTTCGAATTAATTTTAAAATTCTGTTAACTACATTGGTGTCAGAAGTGGGATTGGTTCAGGAGCGGAGTGAAGGCTGCCACATCGGGATGGCTGTTAGCGAGCTATATACAAATGAGTGGCCACTCTGAGGTAAACACTTTTGCTTTTAGTATAAGTGTTTGTGTTAGCTCACCACAAAGTCTGCCCATAGTGGTAAGATCATTCTTAAAAAGGCTTCTCCAAATTAAAGAACAGACAAGTTTCTGATTCCAAAAGCATTGACTTGCATGCAAAAATGTGTGTTTTATTGTTAAGAGGGCCTTGATGGATAACAATGAAAATTGTGTATAATATGTAGAAAAGTCCTTCATGGGTAGGCAAAAATCCTAATAATACCACTTTTGTTGTGTCGAGGAAGTGAATCGGCGAGAAGGGCTGCTTATTAGGTTGCCTAAGAGAGGTGATAGAATAGTTGTGCTTTAGAAGTGTATTGTATTTAAGAGCTCTGTGTTTATGAAGGCCTTGTGTTTGTAAGAAGTGTGAACATTTCTGTGTTTGTGAGAGTATGTGTATCTTTGTTTGAAAGTGTGTGTAGTGCGATTGTGTATGAAAGTGTATGATTGAGTATAAACAATGAGCCTTTATGTAAGGAAAAAGTGTAAATGAATGAGCCTTGTCATAAAAGACAGATGTGAATGAAATGAGTCCTTAAAAATAAGGAACAAATGAGTGACTGTTTCATGAGCCATAAATCATAAATTGACACTGAATGGAGTGGAAGTTTTCTAATAAAGAAGTTTGTCTTATACAAGTTGAATGGATGAAAGCCTGTCTCTTGTGAAAATTTGGAAAGGCATTTTCTTTGTAAACACAGAGATGTAAACATTCTGAAATATTGGCTTTGTAAGTTATTTGGACATTTTTCTGATTGAAGAATTTGTGATCCAGATAGAGAAACTCAATCCTTGCTCTGTGACTAATGCCATTAATATATGTGCTATATAGGGAAGAAGATCCATTAACCCTCTGGGGTCTGATGGTGTTTTGGGCCCTGGAGAAGTTTTGACATGCCTTGACATTTGTGCTTTTTTTCAGTTGCTTAAAAAATATGAATGGCTAAAGTCTTATAGCACTGTATTCAGCACAAACTAGGCTACAATAATATGTGAGCAACATGTATGTACATGCTTGTATTTTTGAGAAAATAACGTTTATGCGTGGTTATTGAAAAAACAAAAATTTTAAGTCACTGAAATAAGGCCATATAACACATACTAAACATTTGTTCACAATACTTTTGAGAACTGGATCATGTAGCCTAGAGTTTTTGCTACAAAATGATGTGAAAACCATCCTGATCACTCGTCCATACGAAACAGTATAGTTATTTAACTTTTGTAAGACACTTTTAGTGTTAGAAAGGCCATATGCAAGAAGGCATGAATGATCATGAATATTCATGTGATTCACACCTGAGGAGACAAAGATCCCTCCCCTGGGCCTATGAGGAATGTGACTGAGAGAGAATGATTGTCAGGAGATGTAATGATTGAATGTATTTTTTTGTAGCTTATTCACAAAATCAAGTTTAAGTTAAAAGAAGTAATCTGACTATACATTTTCTTTACATAAAGACTTAAACGGTAGTGTAGGTCTAAAGTTTTTAAGAGTTTTAGATCGGTAAGATTTTTTAATGTTTTAAAAGAAGTTTCTTCTGCTCACCAAGGCTGCATTTATTTGATCCAAAATACAGCAAAAACTATGATATTGTGAAATATTTTTTACAATTTAAAATAACTGTTTTCTATTTGAATATATTGTAAAATGCAATTTATTCTTGGGATCAAAGCTGAATTTTCAGCATCATTACTGCAGTCTTGAGTGTCACATGATCCTTCAGAAATCATTCTAATATGCTGATTTACTGCTCAAGAAACATTTATCATTATCATACTGGGGTGCTGCGTGCCCTCCTAGTGCGAATGGCAGGTGAAGGCGAGAATGATGCAGCCACGTTCATTTAAAAAATAAAAATAAATAAATAAATTGTAAAGTCATACAGGCACATATTGTATAATCACTAATTATATAAACAAAATTAAACTAACATCTGTAAAATAGTGGGTAAATGTATACTTACTTTTTTCTGATTTTCCATTACGTTGCTGCATACCCTCCTAGTGCGAATGTCAGGTGAAGGTGAGAGTGATGCAGCCACATTCCTTTCAAAAAAATAAATACAAATAAATAAATAAATTGTAAAGTCATACAGGCACATATTGTATTATCATTAATTATTGTTGGGCCTCATGTATTCAGATAGAAGACAAAGGCAGGCCTTACACAGTGATAAAACCTAACTCAGCCCCCACACACCAAGTCGTAAATCGTACTGATAAAAATCGCGCCAAAATCAAACAAAGTGAGTCCAAAACAGACTACAAATCCCATGAAGCCTTGCTCACTAAAGGATCAAAGTCTCAACTTCTATTGGATGAGGCACACAACAGAACGTCCCTCAAACCATGACATCATCAGGAGTAGAAATACCTCTGAATTGCTTCCAGGATTTGCTTCCAGCAACTTTGTTCACCGAGTATAGACGTAGCTCATCGCAGCTCTCAGGTGCAACCTCGTGGCACAAGGAAGTAACATCCGACTTGAAACTGTGGCCATACAATCTCCATCTCGCTGGACGAGTTGAGATTACTCTGTGTTCAACCGAACACTCTAACGGATCCGAAGGAGACCGCCGAGCAATCCGCATCTTCATCCGTTTGCCTGCAGAAGTGAAGAAATAAAAGATTTCTCTTCCATCTTCAATCAAGTTGACATTTCTGAAGTTCTCCGCCAGCTCGCCGAGAATCAACAGCCGTGCCCGCCAACAGAGCGAGGAAACGGCCTCCCGTCATCACACAAGCCTCAAGGAACAGGGTCGGAGTTAAAGGACGGAGGGACACACATTCTACCTGTGTCCTCATGTGATTCAAGTAAGAGGTTTATGTCTGGGCAGAGATAGAATATTATAAAGTGTTATTCTTGTGTTTCAAGGTTTTTTGCTTGTACAGTTTACGGACCACCATGTCCGCTCATTATTAATACACAGGGTATTAATTATCACAAATTTGTTTTGCTGTATTGTGGTCCAACCAAATTGGACTGTTGTGCATTTTTGCCATCGCAGGTGAGACCGGCAAACTGTTTTGATCCATTAAGAGTCAAAGAATGTGGGACTGTTTATGAGCCGTCCACTGCGTTACTCTGAGTGATAAACTAACAGCTGCTTTCTCTTCCACGATCGCGAAATCGGCTTTAAGGCCGTCACTTTATTCTCTCTCTCTCTCTCTCGTACTAACCACACACACACAAACACACACACACACACACACACACACACACACACACACACACCTTATGTGTTATAGGATTATTTTAGTTTCCATATCTAATCATATCACTGTTTAGTTTGTAGTTGTAAGTCGGAAGTTTATTGACTGCATTGTATTAATTATTAATTGATATTACTGCAAAAATAAACTTTGTTATGTTACAAATAGAAGTGTTTTGTTTTGTTTTGCATACACCTGTGTCATGCTGACAGGATGTCAGTGCTCGGATTCAAGCCTTCATTCATTGTTTTTTCCCAAAAATCGATATTCTTCGGATGTCGATTTTCCTAAGAAAACAATCTAATATTGAGACTGTTATACTATCTGTTTATTAGTCCCTGATTCCAGGGTGGTGCCCCGTCAATGTTAATCCTTATTAATATTCTATTGATTTTTGATAATTGATCATTATCTTTGATGATTGTTAAATTTGAATGATCAATAAGCTAGTATTAATTTTAATTAATGTTTCATCGATGTTGACAATTATTGATTATCTTAGATAATTGTTGATTTAAAGGATTAAAAAAGCTAACGTTGATTCTCATCAATGTTCTATTGATTTTAATAATTAATTATTGTCTTTGATAATTATTAATTATTGCTAATAACCAAACCCACTCCTAAACGTAGCGCACTACATTTACTGGAGCCCCATATGATGTTTTAATGAGTTAGATTCAATTAATTAATTTAAATATTAATTAATAACTAAAGAAATAATTATTAATTATTTCTGATAGTAACACTGATCTAAACAACCAGTAAAGCCCTACATTATATAAACAAAATTAAACTAACATCTGTAAAATAGTGGGTAAATGTGTAATTACTCTTTCTGATTTTCGATTGGGTTGCTGCATGCCCTCCTAGTGCAAATGGCAGGTGAAGGCAGAGTGATGCAGCCACATTCCTAAAAAAAAAGTTGAAAACTATATTACATATATATTCCAAAGTATAATACCAGTAGCCTATATGCATAAATGACAGAATTAATGGGTATAGATGCATGCTGTATATGTCTGTCAATGGTTGCAGTAGGGAAGTAGTAAGGCCGGGAGGTCCTCGGAGCACTTATTCAGTAGCTCTGTGGCTACTGGTTCATGGACGCTGCGCGACGCCCCCTAGATGATTTTTGCTGACGAGCAGCGCCACTCCACGTTGACCGGTGGGTCCCCCGAAGACGACCAGAGGTGTCCCCGAGTGGCTGCGCCCCACGGTGGCTGCACTACGAGCATTCAAAAACTAAACGTTTTTCCTTGCAGTTCTGCAGCCAACCGCTGGGTGGCATCACCACGTCCCACCGCAGGCTTATTGCAGTGGGTTCCCTCTCCATTCAAATAAACCACAGGTGGGTTCTTTTTTTGGGGAAGGTGGGGGCTGACCACAAAAACCTTATAAGCCCAAATACCCACTATATTGCATCACTTCCTCCTCGGGGTGGCAAAGACCGCCCCCACGACCCACGGAGCCACTTAACGGCCCCTTACCAGCTATTTTGGGGAAGAGCCCATGGAAGCGAGTCTTTGGTTGGCCGACCGCGGGGAGTGTGTCCGGGAGGGGGCGGGGCTGACCAAGAACACACTATTTGTTCACCTTCCCACTATATTACAAGACTTTGTCCCTGGGGGTCCACGGACCCCGGGGGTGTGTCCGGGAGGGGGCGGGGCTGACCAAGAACACACTATTTGTTCACCTTCCCACTATATTACAAGACTTTGTCCCTGGGGGACCACGGACCAATGGAGTGTATCCAGTAGGGGATGGGGCTGACCACAAAACAACTATTTGTCAATTTACCCAGTAAATTGAACAACTTTCTCACTGTTGGTCTGAGGACCCTCTGTGTGTGTCCGGGAGGCAGTGGGTCTGTCCAAGGACAAATTATTTGTCCCCTTTGACCACGTTAAAATATTTATGAGTGCAAGTGGGTGCAGTAGCAATTAAGCTCACTTATGATACAATGGTGGTAGATCTAATCACTGACAATGATGAAACAGCCTACAGAGAGGAAGTGCACACTCTGACACGCTGTCACCACCAACATACTAAATGTCCATTTCCAATTTATTGTATAGGTGTATTAACCCTAAGTCCACCAACATACTAAATGTCCATTTCCAATTTATTGTATAGGTGTATTACCCGTGTCCACTTCCAATTTTTTGTATTGGTCTATTGTGTCCACCAAAATATTAAATGTCCATTTCCAATTTATTGTATTGATGTATTACCCCTAAGTCCACCTACATACTAAATGTCAATTTCCAATTTACTGTATAGGTGTATTACACCTGTGTCCACAACATACTAAATGTTCATTTCCAATTTATTGTATTGGTCTATTGTGTCCGCCAACATTCTAAAGGTCCATTTCCAATTTATTGTATTGGTCTCTTATGTCCATGTCAGGTGTATTCTGTTGATTCATGTCTTTTATTTTGAAATTCTAGTTCCTGTTTCATGTCATGTGTCATGTTTTCATTGGTTTATTGTTTAATTATCTTTTCATCAGTTCTGTTTGTTCATTGGTTTATGTTCTCCCATGTCTTGTATTTAAGCCTTCATGTTTGCATTGTCTGTTGGTCGAGTATTGAATGTGATGGTATGTGTTAGGTACGCCATAGTCAAGTCAAGTCAAGTCAAGTCAAGTCAAGTCTAGTCTAGTTTTGTCACATGTTCATGTTTTGTTTTGTAGTCAGGGTTACTGGTTCACGTTTGTAAATAAACTGCACTTGGGTTCTTCATCTTCACGTCTTCGTCATTGTCATCATTGTCAGCAGTTCCAGCCAACAACGTTACAGAATACTCGACCACCCATGGACCCAGCAGTTTTACTTCTGTGCTTACGTCAGGGGAATCGTCCTCTGGAGGACTGTGTTGAGGACTTCTGCGGTCTAGCCAGCCAGGTAGACTTTAATGAGGTTGCCCTCAAGGGTTGTTTTAGATTTGGACTAAATGAGTCCATTTCTTTTTTGATGCCTGGCGATCGCAGTTCCCTCAGCCTGGCTCAATATATCGACCTCGCCCTTCGATTCATCGGTTCCCCGTTCACTGTGGGGGAGGCGGATCCCGAGCCAGAGTTCCACATCATGGCCGCCGCCGAGCCAGAGTTCCACGACATGGCCGCCGCCGAGCCAGAGTTCCACGACATGGCCGCCGCCGAGCCAGAGTTCCACGACATGGCCGCCGCCGAGCCAGAGTTCCACGACATGGCCGCCGCCGAGCCAGAGTTCCACGTCACAGCGACGCCTCAGCCTGCTCCATGCCCTGTCACAGCGACGCCTCAGCCTGCTCCATGCCTCGTCACAGCGACACCTCAGCCTGCTCCATGCCCCGTCACAGCGACACCTCAGCCTGCTCCATGCCCCGTCACAGCGACGCCTCAGCCTGCTCCATGCCCCGTCACAGCGACGCCTCAGCCTGCTCCATGCCCCGTCACAGCTACGCCTCAGCCTGCTCCATGCCCCGTCACAGCGACGCCTCAGCCTGCTCCATGCCACGTCACAGCGACGCTTCAGCCTGCTCCATGCCACGTCACAGCAATGCCTCAACCTGCTCCATGCCATGTCACAGCCACACCTGAGCAGTGGGACCTGGAGATGGTTCCCACCCTTATACCCACCTTTAGTTCTCCTGAGCAGGCAAGGGGAACTTTCGGCCCTCCGATCCCGCCTGGACTCTCTGAGCCCTGGACTTCGCTTTGGCCTGTCGGTCCCTCGACATTGCCTCAGCTCGGCGTTCCCTCGGCTCCACTACGGTCCTTCAGTCTGTCGGCTGTGCCGGGGTCCCTCGTCCCTCTGGCTCCTCCTTGGTCTGTCGGTCACCTGGCTCCGCTTTGGCTCTCCGATCCTCTGGCTGTGCCTCGTCCCTCCGATCTGTCAGCTTCACTGGGGACCTCCTTCCCTACGGCTCCACCTTGGTCCTCAGTCCCACCGGCTCCACCTCAGTCTTCTGATCCCTCAGCTCCGCCTTGCTCCTCCGAGCCTCCAGCACCACCTTGGTCCTCCCTGCCATCGGTTCCACCCTGGCCCTTCGAGTCTTCGGCTACTCTCCGGGCACCAAGTTCCAAGGCTCCGCCCCTCGAGCCTCTCACGGCTCCACCTTCCATGGCTCCACCCCTCGAGCCTCTCATGGCTTCACCTCCCACGGACTTTGCCCTGGTCCCATGCCCCTCGCCCTTTCTCGCCACGCCACGCCCCACGCCTCAAGAGACATATATTACGTGTTTTGTTTATGTGTTGGGGTGTCAGGAGCCACCCCTTAGTGGGGGGGATATGTCAGGTGTATTCTGTTGATTCATGTCTTTTATTTTGAAATTCTAGTTCCTGTTTCATGTCATGTGTCATGTTTTCATTGGTTTCTTGTTTAATTATCTTGTTATCAGTTCTGTTTGTTCATTGGTTTATGTTCCCTCATGTTTGCATTGTCTATTGGTCGAGTATTGAATGTGATGGTATGTGTTAGGTACGCCATAGTCAAGTCAAGCCATAGTCAAGTCAAGTCAAGTCAAGTCAAATCTAGTCTAGTTTTGTCCATGTTCATGTTTTGTTTTGTAGTCAGGGTTACTGGTTCACATTTGTAAATAAACTGCACTTGTGTTCTTCATCTTCACGTCTTCGTCCTTTGTCATCATTGTCAGCAGTTCCAGCCAACAACGTTACAGTCCACCAACATACTAAATGTCCATTTTCAGTTTATTGTATTGGTCTATTACCCCTGTGTCCACCAACATACTAAATGTCCATTTTCAATTTATTGTATTGGTCTATTACCCCTGTGTCAATCAACATACTAAAAGTCCATTTTCAATTTATTGTATTGGTTTATTGTGTCCACCAACATATTCAATGTCCATTTTCAATTTATTGTATTGGTCTATTACCCTAAATCCACCAACATACTAAATGTCAGTTTCCAATTTATTGTATTGGTCTATTACCCCTGTGTCCACCAACATACTAAATGTCAATTTCCAATTTATTGTATAGGTGTATTACCCCTGTGTCCACAACATACTAAATGTTCATTTCCAATTTATTGTATTGCTGTATTAACCCTAGTCCACCAACATACTAAATGTCCATTTCCAATTTATTTTATAGGTGTATTAACCCTGAGACAAAATATTTTGACTTTCTCCTCTCAAAATTCACACCAAAGATAGAGGAGACTGAGATGAGCACAGAAGTACCAGTTTCAACTTCCTAGCTAAACCCAGAGCTGAGAATTGCAGATCCCACTTACAATTTATCCAATTCAAAATTTTAGGTGGTTCGTGGACAGTAAAATTTTGAGGTTTTGAAGGGTGTATGTTGTTCAGGGGCATCATAGAGTCACCTAAATGTGATTTTCTTGGAAACATTGCCACATTTTTTTATTTATATGACTTTATTAGCATTTATATTAAATATTATCAATAAAACATCATGTATGACCCTCAGGACACTCCTATAAATGCATGTATGTAACTTACAACTCTTTAAAATGTATAATTAGCTAAACAATTACTGTCCATGAACCATGTATTTGCCACCATTAAAATAAGTTGTACGTGGGCACGTCCTACAAGACTAAGCAATAAGACAGAAGTGCCCATGTACAATTTATTTGCATTGCCTGAAATAGTCACTTGGTGGACAGCTGTTTTTAATGTGTGGGATAGATTAATTCACTGAATATCACGTTTAGGTGACTGTATGACATCCCCTGAACAATATACACCCTTCAAAACCTCAAAATTTGACTGTCCACGAACCACCTAAACTTTTTAATGGAATAAATTGTACATGGGATCACCATGTCTCAGCTCTAGATTGAGCTAGCAAGTTGAAACTGGTACTTCTGCGCTCATCTCAACCTCCTCTATCTATGGTGTGAATTTCAAGAAGATTGGAGAAAGTCAAAAATTTAGTGCAAAAAAACTCCAAGGGCCCTTTTGGTTTTTTCGGATGAAATTTTGG
This sequence comes from Myxocyprinus asiaticus, assembly GCF_019703515.2. NCBI lineage: Eukaryota > Metazoa > Chordata > Actinopteri > Cypriniformes > Catostomidae > Myxocyprinus > Myxocyprinus asiaticus. The sequence continues at coordinate 9,941,262 of NC_059360.1, read as the reverse complement.
ACTTGCTCTGATTCTCTCAAAATTCAAACCATAGATAGAGGATATTGAGATGAGCACAGGAGTGCAGGTTTGAGGTGTCTAAGTTGTCCCAGCCTGGAGTTATGGAGATCCCACATACAATTTATCCCATTCAAAATTTTAGGTGGTTTGTGGACAGAAACATTTTTGAGGTTTTGAAGGGTGTATGTTGTTCAGGGGGCATCATAGAGTCATCTAAATGTGATTTTGAGTCATACATTTTATCCTGGAGTTATAAAAATGATGTCTACCAAACACCTATTTTAGCCCATTAGATAGATTGTAAGTGGGACGGCCCACAGGCAATTTATTTGCATTGCCTGCAATAGTCACTTGGTGGACATCTGTTTTTAATGTGTGGGATAGATTAATTCACTGAATATCACATTTAGGTGAATGTATGACACCCCCTGAACAGCATACACCCTTCATCATCTCAAAATTCAACTGTCCACGAACCACCTAAAATTTTGAATGGGATCAATTGTAACTGGGATCTGCATATCTCAGCTCTGGAATTAACTAGGGAGTTGAAACTGGTACACTTGTGCTCTTCTCAGTCTCCTCTCTCTATGGTGTGACTTTTGGGAGAATCAGAGAACGTCAAAAAATTTCACGCAAAAAATTGAAACTGTCTGTGATTTTGTGTTAAAACGTACTTTTTAGCACTTTTGCACAGTGCAATTCTCAATATGTCAACTATGTATGTATGTATATATGTATGTATGTATCTATCTATCTATCTATCTGTCTGCCCTGTCAGTGTTTTCCACGAACCTTTTGGACTTTGGAAAAATTGCCACACTTTTTATTTATATGACTTTATTATCATTTTTATTGCATGTATGTAACTAACAAATTTCTAAAATGTATAATTAGTTAAAAAAAAATACTGTCCAGAAACCATGTATTTGCCACCATTAAAATAAATTGCACTTCCTACAAGACAGCAAAAAGACAAAAGTGCCCACGTGCAATTTATTTTAATGGTGGCAAATACATGGTTCATGGACAGTCATTTGTATGGCTTTCCTTGCTATTTGCATGTAATATTATCAATTAAACATCAAGTATATCACTAAACATACTCAACTGAACCCATTTATGCAACTTACAACTCTTTAAAATGTATAATTAGCTAAAAAATGACTGTCCACGAGCCATGTATTTTTCACCATTCAAATAAATTGTACGTGGGCACTTCCTCATTAAAAATCCGTGTCTCTCACCATTTGGGAAGCACTTAAAAAAAATCAAGAAAAATATTATGGAAAAATAACTGTCATTTTAGGTGCACAAGTCAGCTAATTCAGCACTTAACGAATTCATTCAGACTTTAAACTTTGCACACTGTCTAAGGCCCTCCTGAGAAGCTATAGATTTCAAATTGGAGTCATTTTGAGCTTTCTTAGGGGTGTCCATGAAACACCTATAGAAATGAATGGAATAAATTGCTTGTGGGATGTGCCCTGGCAGCATACCCAGAGGTCCGACAGACCCCAAATTTCACATGGTGACAGGTCGAGTGCCCCTCGACACCATATTAAGAGGACTAAGGCTTAGGATGCAGAAAAGTATTTTTCATTATTTTCAATAGATCTCCCTGCTTGTCACAGGAATCAGTGAGACAGCCTGCCCTGTAGGCCCATGTGCAGCAGTACATTCATCAGAGTCTTTAATACTTAGCAAGCAGCTATGGCCTCCAACTTCTAGAACCTAATTTAGGGGGCCCTGACAGTCGAGGATCTCAAATTTCTAGGTCCTGTGGCCTTTGGAACCCCCTTTTCTAGACGTATCACTTGCCCATTAAACCAATGTAATTCCATAGGTGTTTCATGGTGTTGGGCCTCATGTATTCAGATAGAAGACAAAGGCAGGCCTAACACAAGTCGTAAAACCTAACTCAGCCCCCACACATTCCATGTCGTAAATTGTACTGATAAAAATTGCACCAAAATCAAACAAAGGGAGTACAAAACAGACTACAAATCCATGAAGCCTTGCTCACTAAAGGATCGAACTCTCAACTCCTATTGGATGAGGCACACAACAGAACGTCCCTCAAACATGACATCATCAGGAGTTGAAATACCTCTGAAATGTTTCGTGAGTTGCTTCCAGCGACTTTGTTCACAGAATATAGACATAGTTTTTTTTTGCTGCTCTCCGGTGCAACCTCGTGGCACAAGGAAGTAATGTCCGACTTGAAACTGTAGCCATACAATCTCCATCTCGCTGGACGAGTTGAGATTACTCTGTGTTCAACCAAACACTCTAACGGATCCGAAGGAGACCGCCGAGCAATTCGCATCTTCATCCGTTTGCCTACAGAAGTGAAGAGATTAAAGATTTCTCTTCCATCTTCAATCAAGTCGACATTTCTGAGTTCTCTGCCAGCCCGCCGAGAATCAACAGCCGTACCGCCCGCCGACAATCAACAGCTGTACCAACCAAATTGGATTGTGCAATTTCGCCATCGTGGGTGAGACAGAAACTGAGTTCATCCAGTAAAGAGTCAAATAACGCAGGACTTTTACGAGCCCCGCTCGTAAAACCGCGTCTCTGAGTGATGAACACAGATGCTTTCTCTCCCACAATCACGAAATCAGCTTTAGGGCTGTCACTTCTCTCTCTCTCTCTCTCTTACTAATCACACACACACACACACACACACACACACACACACACACACACACACTGTCACACACACACACCTTATGTGTTATAGGATTATTTTGATTTCCATATCTGATCATATAACTGTTTAGTTTGTAGTTGTAAGTCGGAAGTTTATTGACTGCATTGTATTAATTATTAATTGATATTACTGAATAAATAAACTTTGTTTATATTACAAAGAGAAGTGTTTTGGTTTGTTTTGCATACACCTGTGTCATGCTGATGGGATGTCAGTGCTCGGATTCAAACCTTCATTCATTGTTTTTTTTCCCCGAAAATCAATATTCTTTGGATGTCGATTTTCCTAAGAAAACAATCTAATATTGAGACTGTTTTACTATTCGGTTATTAGTCCCTGATTTCAGGGTGGTGCCCCGTCAATGTTAATCCTTATTAATATTCTATTGATTTTTGATAATTGCTAATTATCTTTGATGATTGAATTTGAATGATCAATAAGCTAGTATTAATTTTAATTAATGTTTCATCGATGTTAACAATTAACAATTATCTTTGATAATTGTTGATTTAAAGGATTTTAAAAAAAACTAACATTGATTGTCATCAATGTTCTATTGATTTTAATAATTAATAACTATCTTTGATAATTATTAATTATTGCTAATAACCAAACTTGCTCCTAAACATAGCACCCTACATTTACTGGAGTCCCATATGAGGTTTTAATGAGTTAGATCCAATTAATTAATTTAAATATTAATTAATAACTACAGAAATAATTATTAATTATTTCTGATAGTAACACTGATCTAAACAACCAGTAAAGCCCTACATAATAATTGGTGCCCCGTGTGAGGAATACTACGTGCCAGTTCTGTCACAGTGTGTATGCATAAGAATCCAAAGTAATAACTTGAATCCTTACTTCAAAGTTTGGTTCTGTTTGACAATTTACTTCTCAAAACTTGCCAAACATAAGCCAGTGTGGTGTGAAAGTGCTCTTAAGAGTGAATTAGGGGTTGGTAAATTTACTATAGTCTGCTTGAAATCTGCTGTTGTTGTTATTTAACTCCTAACGCTTTCATCTAAATGTTACAGAGAGGTGCCAAGTCACTTCATTGACATCCACCAAAAAGAGAACGCAGTGAAATTTGCTCATTACGTAACAGTAGACCATAAGCCACAGGTTGAAGCCTCTCAACTGTGCTTTCGTGTTAGCAGTATATCAACTGTAAAACAACAAGCTATCAGAGCCACTATCACAAGAATTTTTACGGCCCCAGTAAAATGAGTCACCAATCGCCCTGCGTGACTGGAGCTGAAGCTCCACAGAGGTTAGTCGACCCAGCACTGCAAGATGTAGTTGCTGCTGTCCTTCATCTCTCCATAGAGGAGAGAGATAACCTTAACGGCTACAATATTAGTCGTTGTGATGAAGCATTGCAGGAACTAGTTGATTATGTCAACAACCCGGTCGGGAAGCCAATGCACACAATCCTGGACCTAGTGGGCCAAATTTTCCTTCTTCATCACCGCAAAACCCAACTGCAAACCGCCGAGCACCAGGCCCAGATCGCCCAGCTGCAGAGCAGCTATCAAGCAGTGCAGAGGGAAAATCTCAGCCTGCACCAAGAAATTAGGTGCACCCAAGCTGAGAAAGTCCAGGCACAGGAAGATAATGCCCGGATGCAGGAGGAAAACGAAACCCTGCGCAGGCAGCTTCAAGCTGCCCAGCTAAAAGTAGAGTCAGATCAGGTAAGTGCAGCGGAAACACACAGCACGACATCTGACATAGAAGAGGGCCGCCTTTTTAGCGCTACGTGTAGAAATGTGCCCCTGAGAAACCCAGGAACACACGATAGGAGCCGAGCTGCCCCTAGTGGTACAGTCTCTGACTTCGTCCTCAAGACATCTTTCAAAATCCTCCAGTGGCCCGCTGGTTGGATGCAGGTGCCCCTCCTTATAGTTGCCCTCCTCAGTCAGTTTTCAGTCACGCCACCGTGCGTTTCAAACCGACTGATTCCACACCACGGAGGGGGGGAAATTATTTTCAAGCCCAGAGTGGTGTAAGCGGCTCAAATATCCCATTAGCCAGGGATCTGTACGTAACCCGGGGTCCACCCCCACGCGTCGACTGGACTCCTTCCCCACCACGAAGGGGAGGAAGTCGCCCTCATCGCTATAGCGATCGAGTGACTATGATGTTTCGGATGACTCGGATGACCCGTGGTCATACCGACACCAACGCTTGCGAATCCGACAACTCGAGTCCCTCGCAGGGGACATAGAATGCTTTGACCCAAGTAATCGAGATTCAAACATCGACAATTATCTTAGGGAAATTGAGCACTGCATGATTGATTTGCCTTATGCTTCCTCACGTGAAGAACTCAAGCTTATATGGAAGACCACGGTAAGGAGTGTCCATGTGTTCATGGAAACGCTACCGACTGGTACATGAAACCGCTACTCAGCTCTGTGTAAAGCCCTACACGAGGAGTATTCGCTGTATATCGACGAAGCCTCCGCTACCGTAGCTGCTTTCGCCATCACCCAGAAGAGGCACGAGCCTCCGCGTGAGTATTATAGATGCCTGAGAACCACGTACTTCCAAGGAAGTAACACACCAGGTCTGGAGGAGGAATGAGCTTTCAAGTCTCTTTTCCTTCACAACCTCCACGAGTGCGTGCGATATGACGTCACGATGCACTGCAGAATGGGCAACCCCACCATGCAGGAAATCAGAAAGTACACACAACTGGCATGGGAGAAACGCATGCGCCCTGCCCGAGGGCATGAAGGCGATGCCAGAGCCCTGGGGATCCAAGCCTCATATGCAGACCTAGCGCTTGAAGGCAACAAAATGCCTCGCGTTAAGGTGAATGCTAGAACAGGACCCCAGAGGCGCCGATCACCCCACCAGCAGGGTAGGCAACAGAACCAGGGGGGTGGTGACCAGACACACCCCCAGGGTCACGGCAGGCCTAAACAACAAAACGTTCGCCGGCCGAAAAGAAATGCGCGTTTCGAACGAAAACCCAAACAAGAAGGTGAGTGGGTAGGCAAGGTTTCAAATCCCCTCAGAGAACAAAATTTGAGAGAGGAAATGGAGGATATAAGGAGACGCTTGACTGAGTTAGTAACTAAGCTTGACGTGCTCCGTTGTTCACCAGGTCCGTCGACCTCCTCAAAGGAACACGGCACTGAAACCCCGTTAGTATGACTAGACGATGTACCCCCTCCCATTAACGCCAAAGTTTACTTTGTAGGTTGGGAAAAGGGGAACAGGGTCCAAGTTGCTCCCCAAAACAGTCACTCCTAACATGCCACACCCTCCTTTTCTGTCCTTCTTGGGCGATCTGTACCATAAGGGCAACACCTGACACATGGGTCATTCAGCTCCCACACACTACTCAACACCGGTTCTGAAATAGTCTAATGGGTTCCAACACCTTTGCAGAGGTGACTACAGCAAAGCTCTCCCTTGGCAAACCGTTATAAACAGAGACCTGCAACGTAAGCATCACAAGCTACATGCAAGATAGGTCGTCTATCACAAAACGGGCCTGGATTGACACCTTTCAAGGGATGATGCTAATAGACCCTGTTTACATATGTCCCATTAATACGGAACCACTGTTAGTTGGCCAGGACCTACTGAACAGATTGGCTCTGCTCATTGACTGCCGTCGTGGACACATGTGGGCTCAGGTTGACATACCGAGACCACTTGGTCCAGAAAACAGTTCGCCAGCTTCAGATGCACGTGTCGCCATCGTCCAAAAAATCCAGCAGAGAAGACGACTCCAATAAGAACAATTACAGGGCCTGGGTAAAACCCTTCAGGGTACTATAGTCACTGTAAATTTGAAATCCGTTCTTATCAATAACACTTTGCACGCTTTAGGGACTTTGTCAGAGAAAACAACTTATGCGTTTATCGTTAGAGATCTAATGCAGGACCTCCTCAGGGAAATTAGTTCCTCAGTCAACAGTCTGAGTTGTGGAAGGATTCCAGCTTACCTGGTCTCCCTAGACCTTGTCGAACAAATCCTTAGATCTGCTACTATCTCCGTTGTGCAACCTTCACAGATACACATGGCATATAGTTCTGGCATTGAAATTCCAATCCATGTAAATCCTCAGAACCTCAAAATAGGATTTATCCTCAATCTACAGTCATAGGCAGTATATATATACACTAAAATCTGTATTTAATGTTGGTTTTCAGAGAGGTAATGCACACATTCACCTCAAAACACCACCAACACTCACCGACCATGATGAGGACCCCTCGCTCTACCTTATCTCTAACCTAAACATGTGTACCAAGACAAAGTACATTCATTGGGTTTGTCAAAACGCAACCCCTTTGTTAGAGAGGTGACTAACTACCTCCCTGAACAAGTGTCATGGTGGCATGTCCATCAAAGATGAAGGAACAGAGACAAAGGTAGAGCGAGCAGGCAGTCGCTGGCTCGTTAACACACCAGCCACCGAAGTCATATGACTGCCATGATACAGCCACTAATCTAAGGCTACTAAACTAAGGCTACCAAACCAAACGGTGTTCTTAATGGTTCCCCAAGGAGACATCGTGCACATTGACGATATTGTCCTCCATCATCTCAACGTCGACAAAAATGACGCAGAAATTGAGATCATGGATGCATTTAGAGGTCACAGCCTCACCGTTCATGACACCCTTCAACAGCAGCTTCAGGCTGAAGGGATGGAATTAGTGAAGTTCAGTCTCAAACCGACTGGCTTGACCACTATATTTCATAGTCACATAAGCAGATTGCCATCTTACCGAGAACACCCTATCAGTTTGGTTGCCCTCTGGCTCCTCCTTAGTGGTTGGATCATCATCGCAATTATTGCACACGCCATGTACAGGTACATTCAACAACTACAGGCCAGACTGGACTCACCCCTCGTACAGCCATGTTTTACACACCAGTCTGAGCCCATCCCACAGGTTAACCCCAATCATTTCCAAGGTTAAGCCTTTTAACCTTTAACCCTCCTTTCCTCTAACATTTTGTTCCAGTAACCAATGTCAGGTTCTACTTTGATTTTGTGTTATGACCAAACAACAACAAAGGATTGTGTTATGGTTAATGCTGTGCCTTCCAATAACTTGAAATGTTTATGTGTGATGAATGTAGTTTTAGAATTAGCTACAAGTTCTTTGCCCAGATGTGCCTCAATCTCTGTCCAGACGATAAAGCCTCTGTGAACTCTAAGGAACTGTATGGACTGTGCAACCATTTTTCTTTCCTATCAGGAATACATGGATGGCGTAACCCACAGGTTACTGTGAACCGATAAGAACTGTTCAGCCCTTCAGTTGCTCTAAAGATGCTGGACAACAACCAACTCTTCAGAACAAAGGGGGGAATGTTAGGCCTCATGTATTCAGACAGAAGACAAAGGCAGGCCTAACACAAGTCGTAAAACCTAACTCAGCCCCCACACATTCCATGTCGTAAATTTTACTGATAAAAATTGCGCCAAAATCAAACAAAGGGAGTCCAAAACAGACTACAAATCCATGAAGCCTTGCTCACTAAAGGATCGAACTCTCAACTCCTATTGGATGAGGCACACAACAGAACGTCCCTCAAACATGACATCATCAGGAGTTGAAATACCTCTGAAATGTTTCGTGAGTTGCTTCCAGCGACTTTGTTCACAGAATATAGACGTAGTTTTTTTTTGCTGCTCTCCGGTGCAACCTCGTGGCACAAGGAATTAATGTCCAACTTGAAACTGTAGCCATACAATCTCCATCTCGCTGGACGAGTTGAGATTACTCTGTGTTCAACCAAACACTCTAACGGATCCGAAGGAGACCGCCGAGCAATTCGCATCTTCATCCGTTTGCCTACAGAAGTGAAGAGATTAAAGATTTCTCTTCCATCTTCAATCAAGTCGACACTTCTGAGTTCTCCACCAGCCCGCCGAGAATCAACAGCCGTACCGCCCGCCGACAATCAACAGCCATACCGCCCGCCGACAGAGCGAGGAAACGGCCTCCCGTCATCACCCGAGCCTCAAGAAACCGGGTCAAAGTTAAAGGACGGAGGAAAACACATTCTACCTGTGTCCTCATGCGATTCAAGTAAGAGGTTACGTCTGGGCAGAGATAGAATATTATAGCGTGTTATTTTTGTGTTTCAAGGTTTTTGCTTGTACAGTTTACGGACCGCCATGTCTGCTCATTATTAATACTCAGGGTATTAATTATCACAGATTTGTTTTGCTGTATTGTGGTCCAACCAAATTGGATTGTGCAATATCGACATCGTGGGTGAGACAGAAACTGAGTTCATCCAGTAAAGAGTCAAATAACACAGGACTTTTACGAGCCCCGCTCGTAAAACCGTGTCTCTGAGTGATGAACACAGCTGCTTTCTCTCCCACGATCACAAAATCAGCTTTAGGGCTGTCACTTCTCTCTCTCTCTCTCTTACTAATCACACACACACACACACACACACACACACACACACACACACACAACACACACTGTCACACACACACACCTTATGTGTTGTAGGATTATTTTGATTTCCATATCTGATCATATCACTGTTTAGTTTGTAGTTGTAAGTCGGAAGTTTATTGACTGCATTGTATTAATTATTAATTGATATTACTGCATAAATAAACTTTGTTTATATTACAAAGAGAAGTGTTTTGGTTTGTTTTGCATACACCTGTGTCATGCTGACAGGATGTCAGTGCTCAGATTCAAACCTTCATTCATTGTTTTTTTTTTCCCGAAAATAGATATTCTTCGGATGTCGATTTTCCTAAGAAAACAATCTAATATTGAGACTGTTTTACTATTCGGTTATTAGTCCCTGATTTCAGGGTGGTGCCCCGTCAATGTTAATCCTTATTAATATTCTATTGATTTTTGATAATTATCTTTGATGATTGAATTTGAATGATCAATAAGCTAGTATTAATTTTAATTAATGTTTCATCGATGTTAACAATTAACGATTATCTTTGATAATTGTTGATTTAAAGGATTTAAAAAAAAAACTAACATTGATTCTCATCAATGTTCTATTGATTTTAATAATCAATAACTATCTTTGATAATTATTAATTATTGCTAATAACCAAACTTGCTCCTAAACGTAGCACCCTACATTTACTGGAGTCCCATATGAGGTTTTAATGAGTTAGATCCAATTAATTAATTTAAATATTAATTAATGACTACAGAAATAATTATTAATTATTTCTGATAGTAACACTGATCTAAACAACCAGTAAATCCCTACATAATAATTGGTGCCCCGTGTGAGGAATACTACGTGCCAGTTCTGTCACAGTGTGTATGCATAAGAATCCAAAGTAATAACTTGAATCCTTACTTTAAAGTTTGGTTCTGTTTGACAATTTACTTCTCAAAACTTGCCAAACATAAGCCAGTGTGGTGTGAAAGTGCTCTTAAGAGTGAATTAGGGGTTGGTAAATTTACTATAGTCTGCTTAAAATCTGCTAAATATTAATTAATAACTACAGAAATAATTATTAATTATTTCTGATAGTAACACTGATCCAAACAACCAGTAAAGCCCTACAGTGGACAGCCTTAAATTTGGTGCTGAGAACTGGGGGCTTTGAATGCTTCATCATAGGGCCCTCAGAAACAACATATTAAAAAGCCGTGTCCCTCAGAGTTTGGGAAGTACTTTAAAAAAATCAAGAAATTATTATAGAAAAATAACTGTCACTTTTCATTCACAAGTCAGCCAATTAAGCACTTAACGAAGTCATTCAGACTTCAAACTTTGCACACTTACTCAGGGGCCCCTGAGAAGCTATAGATTTCAAATTGGAGTCATTTTGAGCTTTCTGAGGGGTGTCCATGAAACACCTATAGAAATTAATGGAATAAATTGCAGGTGGGACTTTTCTAGAAAGGTCCTGCAGCCCCCAAATTTCACACGGTGGTAGCGCGATGTCTTTCGAAAGACACATCAAGAGCACGAGGCTCTAGAAAATAGGAAAAGTATTTTTAACAGTTTATGCAAGATTCTCACACACAGGCCTCTTGCACTCACAGCTTGACAGAGCCTCTTGAATTAGATTAGAGATAACTAGGGTAGGGTTTGGACCTATGCTCAGGAAGGATCTAGATACCCCAAATTTTGGGGCCTGATTCGGGGGGGCCCTGACAGTCGAGGATCTCAAATTTCAAGGTCCTGTGGCCTTCGGAACCCCCTTTTCTAGACGGCCCACTTGCCCATTAAACCAATGCAGTTCCGTAGGTGTTTCATGTGCAGCCTTAAATTAGGTGCTAAGACCTGGGGGCTTTGAATGCTTCATCGTAGGGCCCTTAGAAACAACATATTAAGAAGCCGTGTCCCTCAGAGTTTGGGAAGTACTTTAAAAAAAAATCAAGAAATATATTATAGAAAAAGAACTGTCACTTTTCATTCACAAGTCAGCCAATTAAGCACTTAATGAAGTCATTCAGACTTCAAACTTTGCACACTTACTAAAGGGCCCCTGAGAAGCTATATATTTCAAATTGGAGTCATTTGGAGCTTTCTGAGGGGTGTCCATGAAACACCTATAGAAATGAATGGAATAAATTGCTCATGGGATGTGCCCTGGCAGCGTGCCCAGAGGTCCCAGAGACCCCAAATTTCACATAGTGACCCCTCGTGGGCCTCTTGAAGACATACTGAGAGTGCTAAAGATTTCGGTGAAGTTTTGGTCGAATGTCAGAAAACACCTTTAAAGGACTCTGGGCAGGCACAGTGGGCCCCCGCCATGTGCCCCATGAGGAAATTTATTAAAAAATGTAACAAAAAATAATTTGTGTCAGGAACGCCTAAAAACACACTTATAAGGGGCATGTGGGATGCCTGGGCGCTGCCCGGCACGAATTAGGGCAATGTATGGCATCAGGGGGCACACTGGGGGCAAAGGCATGCCAAAATTGTATTTAGTGGGTAAGGGGACAAATAGAGGTTCTGTGGACGGAAGGAAGACTATGATGAAGACTAGTGGGTAAGGGGGACACAGGAAGTGAGTTTGTGGACAACAGGAAGCCCATTTAGAAGAATAGTGGGTAAGGGGGACACAGGAAGTGAGTTCGTGGACAAGAGGAAGACTATGAAGACTGAGTGACAGATGGCCACCAAGCTAGTGGCCAAGTGGGTGTCCACATAAGGGGTACGATCCATCGCCCCAACTATGGGTCCAATAGCAATTTTAATGAATAGGGCTCGATCCCTTAAACCACCTAACTTCACTTACCATTAACATGTAGAAATCTGGGGAAATCTGTTTTTATTTTTTCACAAATACTTTTTTCCATTTAATTTTTTCTGAATTTAATTTTTGACCATTTAATTTCACTATATCATCAAAAGGGTGTCTAAATAATTTAATGTATTACAACTTTAACCAAATTAAAATTAAAAAATTAATTTTCAACATAAAACTGCATTATTTATATCTTTATATAAATATATTTATTTCTGTATTTTAGAGCTGTCAGAATTAACGCATTAATGCATGCGACTAATTTGAAAAGTTTAATGTGTTCATTTTTCTTAATCGCGATTAACACATTTACCGTTAATACAGCATAAACACTGGTGTGAAGGGCGGAACCATTGTAATGTTTACGAGCAGAGTCATAACACTGACGCACATACCACAAACACACACACACAACAGTGCCAGAGCCCTTCTACCAAGATGAGCCTAAAAGCTTAGCATAAAATAGCATAACGCACCAGTCCCATAGACATTCTATGGGTGGTACTGTCGTAACACGCTAGTTGACCGTTACGTTCTCTCCTATGATAGAGCCTCGGAGGATGTTATCTCAGTAAAAATAAAATAATCTCTGAAAGCGCTTCCCTGTTAGTGATAAAATTATGGAGAAAGTTGCTCTTAGTACTATTTGATGTACAAAACAAGCCCAGATGGGACTTGTGATAGAAATCAAGTGTTTTTCAGCCTATGTAAGGTGCATTTTAATTACTGCAGAAGCACACCAAATCTTAACTATCAACAAAATGCAGAATGAGATGTTTTTGTCTGCAAGCGCTTTTCATGGAGAGTTCTAAGCAGCGCTCAATGCTGTAGCACACCCATTTTCACCTATGGTCACCAAAATTGGTACATACAGTATATTGTTCTCATCCAGCCGAACAACTTTCATACTCACAGTCATAAGTTCCACCCAACAGGAAGTTGGCCATTTTGGATTTTCTGAAAATCACAGGCTCTGAACTTTTAAATACTCCTCCTAGGGTATTCATGTGACTGGCACCAAATTTGTGAATGGATTTTTGATATATTGAATGGTTCTGCCATGGCGAGGCAATAAATTAATCGCAAAAAAGGGAAACAGGAAGTGTTGTATATCTTCTGTGTGCGTTGTGCGATTTAGATCAAAATTGAGCTGTATGTTTGGTCTTGGGGGCTGATCACACACATATAGCTACTGTAGGTCATGGTCATAGCGCCACCAACTGGAAACAGGAAGTGTGGCACTTACAACAGACTTTTAAATAGTCCTCTAAAATTTACCCAAAATGCTTAAAAATTGTTAACAATAATGTCAAGACACAGCTGATGAAAAATTGTGAAGGGATTCTTGATATCTTGAAAAGTTTGATGCTGTAGTGTATTCGGGTGTATTTGACAAACTCAGCCATATGTTTAATAACGCTTATGAAATGAATGTGGCTATAGTGGGTCACGGTCATAGGGCCTTCAGCTGGCAACAATAGATCTTCAAGGGTATTCCAAAGCTTTCCATAATTACACATTTATTTCATTTGCCACTCACAGCAAAGTTGTTAACCATTATGTCTGAACATTTTTCTTTTAATGCTTGAATTTGTATTTATTATTCAGTTCAAAATGTCACATTTTGCTTGACACCTCCTGCCTCCAGAATAATGTTGTTATACATGAACAGATGAATGAAAATTCTGTTTCAGGCAGATATCAATATCTGAAATACCAGAAGAAACCAAAGTTAACGACATTTTCCACAGTTAATGTGGCCAACAAATTCATCTTCATCTGTTAAGACAAAAAATATTAACCATTTAAAGCCTGAGCCCAAAATTGCGAAAATTCCATTTTGTGCTAGAATATGATATTCATATCCATATTCATATTCATATAACATCACACACCTGAACTGTATATACCATATTGAAGACAAAAACTAGGGCTTTCAAATGATATAAATATATGTATGATTATTTAAGGCTAATCATCCTTTATCAGTAAGATTTCACACAGCAATTTTTACAAAAATCTTCTCCGGCCACCATACTTCATCAGACAACTGCATTTTCAACCATTTTAATTACAAGCTAGAGGGAAACTTAGAGTGTATGAAATATACATAGTTTTGTGGGCAATGTAGAATAGCAGACAGATTAGAAATATAATCTATTGTTTAAAAGTTATGACCATTCGAGTGATTAGTGGGAAAACTGAATAAAAAAAACAAAACATTTAGAGTGTTAAGATACATTTCACATGACCACTCCTCAAATACTCCTTTTGAGCACCTGTAATGTAATTTTAAATAATATGTAATATAACCTGTAAATAAATTGAGATTGCATCTGAAATTGAAGGACACAAACACTGAAATATACATTTTATGTTCAATAAAACACACACTTTATTTAATTTGAACATTAGAATTACACACGAATTACACAGCAAAACATACAAAATCAAACTTTCGAACTATCTACAGTAAATACATTTTTAATAAATAGTGCAGGAACAGAATATATATAAATTCATAAATACTCAACAACTGCAATACCTGTGGAGAGAAGAGAGGGAGAAAAGAGGGGAGGGTGAGGACAACAACACCAGTAAACACAGCCCAACCTAGGCCTCTTCGCGAAACTGGTCACACTCAGCTGAGTGCCAAGACTGAAAACAGTTCCTATCATGAACCAAGCAAAGTCTTTTGCCATTACATTCCAACGCGCAACAAGCTACTTTAGTTTTATTTTCAGTCCTACTTTTCCGATAGCATAGCCAACATCTCTTAGAAGACTCCTCAAATTTAGGGACATGGGCTGTGTGGAGTGATGACGAAGGAGGGATTACAGGCTTTAGTGTATGCAAAGGGAAACTTGCGTGAATATCGATACCTCCCAGCTGACGAGCCAGGTTTTCTCTGAAATCTATCTGGGTTAATTTCACCAGTCTACACTCATCCCCTTCCACTGAATTACAAGTATATTCCCCTCAATCCTACACCACCTCATATCCCCTTGAGCTGTCTTGCGTTCCCATCTTTTGATGTCTTTAAATTCTGCAGGAAACAGTTTACAGTTCACCCTGCATGTCCCACAGGCATTAGTTCCCATTTCTAACAACTTAACCATAAGATCTGGGGATGTGTAAAAGTTGTCAAACCAAACATTGTGGCCCTGGTCTTTGAATGACTGCAGTAATGATTCAACTACCTTGATGGCCAAGTCAGTGACACGCCCATCATGACTACCTGTGTAAACATTAAAGTCGAGAGTATACCCCGAGTCTGATGTTGCAATTACCCATCATTTAAAACCCCACCGAGTAGGCTTGCCCTTCATGTATTGTTTAAATCCTGACCGAGCTTTAGACTTGACCATACGACCATACAATTGCGAGATTTTGGTTAGGCTGAAAGAGCTGCTGGCATTTTTGTTTGAGGTGGTCCATACGATAACACAACTTCCTAAGGCAATCCTGATTATCCTATGTGGTAGGGTCTACAACATGTAGAGTTGCTAAAAGAGCCTTGTAGTGGTCATGCAACATAAATCCCCTCGCCCACGAGCCCTGAAGTGACTTGGTTCCCCATTGACAATGGGAATCAGGGAGAATTGAAAACCCCATGTAAATGAGCAACACAAGAAATTTGTAAAATTCATCGGGGGTCACCTCCATCCAAGCTCCTTGGTAGCTGGAATATGATAGACAGTTTAGGATGAGCTCCCACCCCTGACAGTTTGTAAAGCTGCATATCTCAGCAACTAAAGCCTGAGTAAAAAACAGCAAGAAAAATTCAATTTCTCACAACATAGTATTGGAGGTTGACCGCACAGCCTGACGCACACTACCTAAGTCAATTCTGAATGGATGGCTAGGCTTAAATATGTCAGAGTATGAGGGATAAGAAACAGAGTCAGGGAAGAGTTTACCCTTTCTAGCTGACTTGGGACCTGTGCGAGAATGGCTAGCCATAACCAAAATAATAAGAGTAACAGTGTTAGTGTTACTGTGAGTATCAGTCATATGAGAAATAGAAACAAACAATACATACACACTCATACATACCCAGCTGATGGTCTTGGCTGGGGATCAGGTTCCATCTCATCCTCCATCTCCTCTTGGTCCGGGTCTTCCTGCAGTAGTTCCTGGTCCAGCAGATTTGCTACTGTGTGCTCATGCCCTCATGAGCCATGTCCTCCTCTGCTATGAACCTAAGCTCATCAGCAGTCAACTGCCTCCTCCTCTTGATGGTGCTAAGCAGGGAGCCATAATCTCTGTCCATCTCTACAACAGAAAAACAACAATTGGTAGCCAGCAGTGTGTTCTTCACAAATCCATACACTGAATAGTCACCAAAGGCTTGCAGACTAAGCAGAATGTCCAACTGCAGACAGCCCTCTCACACTTTCCTTGTTCACAGGAAGCTACACACAATCTAAAACATGTCTGTGTGATGGATGGGTAAGGCTATCTGCTAAATTATAGAAAGATATCTACCATTATTTTTTATTACATGGGAAAATCAACAAGCTAGATAACTTATCTAACTAGCAGGCCAGATTCCAGGCAGGTCTGAACAGCATAAAAAAAAAAAAATCTGAACAGCGTCTGCTCTCTGCCTCACATTACTTCAGGCGGATTTTTTACAAGCAACAAAATTGGCAAATAAAGTTATTGATATTTAGTTAAAAATGTACATAGTATTGCTAGCTAATGTTTATTTAGCAAGTTTCACAGAAACTGCCGAAAAAAGATTGATATAAAAAGAGGCTCGCCGATGACGGTCACATACATTTTTCCAGACAAAAACGTCTTGGTTACTGTTGTAACCTCCATTCCCTAATGGAGGGAACGAGACGTTGTGTCGATGTAGTGACACTAGGGGTCGCTCCTGGGAGCCCAAAACACCTCCAATCTTTGAGAAAAGGCCAATGAGAATTGGCGAGTGGAATTTGCATGCCACTCCCCCGGACATATGGGTATAAAAGGAGCTGGCTCGCAACCACTCATTCAGGTTTTGTGCTGGGGAACAGAGACAAGGTCCCGGCCATTTCAACGGATAGTACAGCATTGTGGCAAGAGGGACACAACGTCTCATTCCCTCCATCAGGGAACGGAGGTTACAACAGTAACCGAGACATTCCCCTTCTGTCACTTACTTGACGTTGTGTCGATGTAGTGACACTAGGGGTCCCTATAAAAAAATGCCACAACAGCTGGACCATGTTACGTGAACTGCCAATGCAGGTGCAAGCAAGTTATAGCAGGCGTAGTAGCAGGTGTATCAGTCCGCACATAACCTCCCCCAACGCCCCACAAGATGTTATGTAGTTCCCCACATCCCAGAAGGGGGGAAGCATCATAACTAGCGTGGGAGCAGGCCGCGCCAGCCGTTTCTCTCTATGTTTTCTCTCCACAGAGTATTAGATTCAGCTGGGGCCATCTAACGCGCCGGGGAATGTGTTCTTTTCCTTTCCTATTCTTTCAGGGGGAAAAGACCCCGCGGAGACCACATCCTGCCCGGAGGGGAGAAAACATGTGGCAATACATCACGTGGGCTCACCAGCCGCACATGGAATAGGCGCGGTGGTAGGTCCTGCCTGGAAATGGAGGAGCTCTACAAACACTGTGACCGGGGACAGAGAGGGCTCTGCCAAAGGGAGACACAGGTCTGCCGACAGGGAGACCGTACCATGGAAAATACATCACAGGGGGTTACCAGAGTAACCGGCACCTGTGGAGCACCTATCCCAGTACAGGGCATATTAGTACCCATAGTGGGTCCGGCTGCGAATTCCTCCACCGAATTTGCGAGCCACAGGGCTAGGGAGGAATGATATCCAGGGTTCACGGTTTGTGAACTCGCATGGGAGAAGTGCACGTCTTCGCCTCATGGAGGGGAAAGGCGCTATATGCAAGCGATACACCGTATTACCAAACTTACCTGTTCGTACCTGACGAAACACGGGACAAAACTGGCTCAACCTAGAGATTGTAACATCTCGCAAAGGTATTGGGTGTTTCCTAGCCCGCTGCTCTGCAGATGTCTGCTAGAGAGGTGCCACTGGCCAGTGCATACGAGGATGCCAGACTCCTTGTAGAGTATGGTCGTATTCCCAAAGGGGCGGGCACAGCCTGGGCTTGGTATGCCAGAGCGATGGCATCCATGATCCAGTGGGAAAGCCTCTGTTTGGAGACAGAGTTCCATTTCCACTGTCTGCCAAAGCAGACAAAGAGCTGCTCAGAGCATCTAGAGTTCTGCATGTGATCCAAATAGATGCGCAAAGCATGCATCGGACACAGCAATTATAAGGCTGGGTCTGCCTCCTCCCAGGGCAGCTTCACTTGCAGGCTCACCACCTGACCTCTAAGGGGTCGTGGACACCTTGGGCACATAGCCCGGTCGGGGTCTCAAGACCACATGAGAACACTCCGGACGGAACTCCAGGCAGGTGTCGCTTCCAGAGGATGCCTGCAGGTCCCGAACACTCTTGATGGATTTCGTGAGCGCAGTCAGGAGGGCCGTCTTCAAAGAGAGGCCTTTCAGCTCGACTGATTCTAGTGGCACAAGCGGGGCTCTCTGAAGGCCCAAAAGGACCACGGAGAGATTCTGAGGGAAAGAGGCATAGCCTAGGAGGATTCAACCTCCTGGCGCCTTTCAGGAACCTGATAATTAGGTTGTGCTTCCCCAAGGACTTACCGTCTGCCGCATCGTGGTGTGCCGCTATGGCGGCCACATACACCTTCAAGGTGGAGGGGGACAGCCGCCCCTCCAGCCTCTCCTGCAGGGAGGGAAGCACTGACCGACTGCGCATCTCTGGGGGCCTTCGCCTCGGGAAGAACACCAATTTGCGAATGAACGCCACTTCAGGGCAAATAGCTGCCTCGTAGAGGGAGCCTTGGCCTGAGTGACCGTGTCTACCACTGCCAGTGGTAAGCCACTTAAAGTCTTCCGTGTCCCGTCCAGGGCTTGCCAGACAGGTCTGGGCGCGGGTGCCAGATGGTGCCCCATCCCTGAGAGAGGAGGTCCTGCCTCAGGGGAATCTGCCAGGGAGGGGCTGTCACGAGGAGCGTGCGATCTGAGAACCAAGTCTGAGTGGGCCAGTATGGCACCACGAGGGTGAACTGTTCCTCGTCCTCCCTGACTTTGCACAAAGTCTGTGCAAGCCGGCTCACTGGGGGGGCACACATTTGTGCAGCCCCCGGGGCCAGCTGTGTGCCAGCACGTCTGTGCTGAGGGGAGCCCCCGTTGAAGAATACCAGAGCGGGCAGTGGAAGGATTTCCGGGAAGCAAACAGGTCTACCTGTGCTTCGCTGAATCGACTCCAAAACAGCTGGCCCACCTGGGGGTGGAGTCTCGACTCTCCCCTGAACATCACCCACCGTGACCGCGACCACGTCCACTGTACGGTTCAGGCTGCCTGGGATGTGAGTGGTCCACAGCCACCACAGGATAACTCCGGAGGAGGAGACGGTGGGCGAGCTGTGGCATGCGACTCAGATGTACAACACAACAGGTCTCTGTGTGCACACAACAGGTCTCGAGAGTGAGCTAGAATCAGCCAGTCATCGAGGTAGTTGAGTATGCGGATGCCCACTTTCCTTAACAGGGCAATAGCTGCCTCTGCGACCTTCGTGAAGATGGGAGGGGACAGGAACAGGCCAAAAGGGAGGACCTTGTACTGATATGCCCGGCCATCGAAAGCAAACCGTAGGAAGGGTCTGTGATGAGGTAAAACCAAGACGTGAAAGTACGCATCCTTCAGGTCTACCGCAGCAAACCAATCATGATGCCGGACGCACGCCAAAATGCGCTTCTGCATCAGCATCTTGAACGGGAGTCTGTGTAAAGCCCGGTTCAAAACTTGCAGGTCCAAGATTGGCCGCAACCCACCGCCTTTCTTTGGCACGATGAAGTAAGGGCTGTAGAACCCTTTCCTCATCTCGGCTAGAGGGACAGGCTCGAACGCACCCTTGCGCAGAAGGGTTGCAATCTCCGCATGCAGGGTGGTGGCGTTCTTGCCCTGCACTGAGGTGAAGTGGACGCCGCTGCACTGGGCCAGGTGCCTGCAAACTGAATAGCGTAGCCGAGTCGGATGGTCCTGGCCAGCCATCACGATGGGTTGGAAAGCGTTAACCACGTGTCCAAGCTCCGGGCAAGGGGCACTAAGGGGACAATTGTGTCTAACGTACCTGTGGGTGGGGCCTCACGGCGGGGGGGAGCCGGGGATGCCACATCGAGGAGCCTTGCTTCGTCTCGAACTCATGGCTGCTCTGAGGGGGCCCTCGAAGCACTTACCTGGCTCCATGTACCTGGCATCGGGGGAGGTCGGCAACAGGGGAGGAGTGACTTTGACAAGCCTCGTAACTCATCACAACCGCCTGGCCGTGGGTGTGCGTGTGATGCGGTCGGGTGTGCAAAGGCAGGGGGCCCAGGAGTGACCCCTAGTGTCACTAAATTGACACAACGTCGAGTGACTGACAGAAGGGGAACTAGCTAGTGCTACTCCTACAAATAAATGCTTCGTAACTAAAAAGTTTTGACTATCTTCCACAAGCGACAAAATTGGCCAAAAAAGTGATTGATATTTAGCTAAAAATGTACATAGTATTGCTAGCTAATGTTTATTTACCAAATAAATTACTACATATATACTGTATGTTGATTTATTCATTTAAGCATTTGAGATTCTAAAAAGCAAAGAAAATAAGCTGATTGTATAACATAATTTAACCCACCTGAAATCAACGTAGTTTCATCGTCAGATAAGAAAACCAATTAGATCGAATTTACGTTTGTTTTGAATGGTGTGACTGATGTTGAATCAACATGACTTTGATGAGCAAAAAGATGCAGAATAAACATTGAATATCAATGTTGTTTCGATGCTACGAGAGATCGATTCTACATTGATTCTTTGCCAGTTTTCTGTCTGAGTAGCTACTGGTTTTGGTGTGCTGTTGACATTGTTATTAATTATGGGAAATGTTTGATTAAAGAGTGATCTTACCATGTTTATTTTCAGGAAAAGTGGAAGAGCGAAATGTTTACTTGCTTATCTGCAAACGGCTGGACCGCAACCAGTCAAAAGGAATCCCCAGAGGAGGGTTCTTTTATAAGATAAAAATCCTGCATTTACTCCGGAAATTGACATTACTTCCGGTAGGCCTCATTATAAAAGGAGAGTGTTTGTCTGATTATGGAGGAAATCTTCGTTCCACACTCCAACGCAGTAGGTGGCGGATATGCACCTGGCTGCCAACTACCATAAAATGGAAAAGAAGAAGAAGATGATTATGGAGAATTGTTTGAAGTAACAGAAACTGTGTTGTTGATGGACTGCTGTGCTGTTTAAGCAGTGCTGTTACAACATTGTTTTTGCAATTTTTTTTATACAAATAGTGTATATATATAATGTTTTTTTTTTTTTTTTTTTTTTTGGTACAGTGCATTCAGAAAGTATTCAGACCCATAAGTTTTTTTCCCACATTTTGTTATGTTGCAGCCTTATGCTAAAATGCTTTAAATTATAAAGAAAAAAAAAAAAAAACATTTCCACATCAATCTACACTGCATACCCCATAATGACAAAGCAAAAACCAGATTTTTGATAACTTTGCACATTTATTAAAAAGAAAAACTGAAATATCACATTAACATAAGTATTCGGACCCTTTGCTATGACACTTAAAATTTAGCTCGGGTGCATCCCATTTCTCTGGATCATCTTTGAGATGTTTCTACACTTTGATTGGAGTCCACCAAATTTTGAAGTGGCAAATTCAGTTGATTGGACATGATTTGGAAAGGCACACACCTGTCTATATAAGGTCTCCCAGCCAGAGATGGGGACTCCAGTTAGAGACTCGGAGTCGAGTCACATTTTAATAGACTTCCCAGATAGCAAACTGACATAGAATCAACATAGAATCGATGTCTCTTGCGGCATCGAAACAATGTTGATTCTGCATCTTTTTGCTCATCGAAGTCATGTTGAATCTACATCATTCACGCCACTAAAAACTAACATAAAATCAATCTAATTGGTTTGCTTACCTGACGATGAAACGATGGTGATTTCAGTTGGGTGAAACGATGTTCTACAATCAACATATTTTCTACATTTTTTTTTAAAAATCCCAAATATTTAAAAATGAATAAATCAGCCTATTTATGTACTCTTTATTAAAGCTACACTATGTACATTTGGCCCTCTAGTGGTTAAAAAATAAAACTGCATGCGTCTTGCAGAAGAACATTGTTTTGGTAATGACGCAAGTAGTGCTTAGGCTCTTCTCCTCTGCACGGATGAATGTAGTTCAAGGCACCGGTGTACATATGGATACAGGACAGCTTATCAGAGCGAATGGACAAATAAATAACGAAAGAAAGGAAAAGACGGATATCCGAAACCCTGTCATCTGAGCTGGTAAGTGCCATATCTTATGCTGTTGTTTTGACTTATTTGAAACATTGATGTTTTGAAATAAATGACGTTACAAAAGATAGACAACGTTCGTTAACATTAGACACAATGATTGTTAGTCTGATTAGGTCATTTGTTGTAATGTTTTTATAACTGGAGGATATTCTGGCCAAATAGACCATGGTAGTAACTAATTTATAGATTGTCATTGTTACCAACCAGTGGTCATTGATCATTTCAAGACTCACATGTCCTTGGCAAGCTTAGGACTAAAGGATTTATTTATATAAATTATTGCTGTTATAAAGAAAAATACACACGTGTGCTAGCAAGTGAAAAGTTCTGTACTGATTACAGTATAATTATTGTTTTTCACTACACACACAACTATACATAAACCATATCAATAAAATATCTTACCTGTTGAGTAAAAATAAGCCATCTCTGGGTCGCTTTTAAATCCTTTCAGATCTCGGAGATGTCACCACCTCTGAAAAGCCAAGCCGATGTTGATTTGGGTTTTATTACAGACTCTGTCACTTACCCTTTTTGCTTGTAGACTCTGCTCTGTTCAGTGTTTCTTTGTTTTTACAACCGGTGATTCCCTGGAGGGTTGGTCAATTTTTCTCATTCTTTGTGACAACAAACTTTCAACTTCATGCTACTCCCACACAATAGAGCTTATTTTCTCCATGTATGGATATGATGTGAACACACATGGGCGAATGATGTATGTATGCAATTTCCCGTGAAATCTGTCCCGACAGCTCTAAAGTATAATTATAGGTCATCAAAGTGTATTTGGGTAAAGACATGGTTTGGAAGATGGATTTTTGTTGCACTCTCTCATTAATAACATTTTGTTTTTTATTTATTTTTTATCAAAAAAAGTTACATAGTGTAGCTTTAAACACACAGCAGATTCAGATACTCATAGTTTTACTTATACAAAATTTACATATATTTACACCTGAATAACATACAGGTTTGAAACATACAGAGCCCCTTAAGAGGACAGAGAGGGAAGATTCCACCCCCAAAATATTTTGCATTCCCTTGGAAAAAAAAAAAAAAAAAAAAAGTGGTTTTACTACAGTAACCATATTTGAACAATGGTATTTGTAGTAAAACCATAACCAAAAAACTTAGCATGGTTTTAGTAGGAACCACATTTTAACAGTGATACTTGTAGTGAAACCAATGTATAATAATACAGGACAATGAAATGTATGGTAATAAAATTAGAATTGTGTGGTTCCTCTGGTTTTACTACCATAATTAAACTATTGTTACAGCTGAAATTTTTTTTTAAAAAAATCAAAAAATACTTTATGAAAATTAAACCTTGTTTTACTACAGAAACCACTGTTTAACCATGGTATTTGAAAACCATTACTACAAGAATTACCATGGTTACTAAAGTCATGTTTGCTACAATTTTACTAAAGTAAAACTATGGATAATTTATTGTGAGGGAGCAATAATAAAGCATTAGTTCACCCAAAAATTAGAATTATCTCATCATTTACACACGTTCATGCCATCCCAGATGTGTATGACTTACTTTCTTCTGCTGAACACATTTGAAGAAAAACTGTAAAATATTTTAGCTCAGTAGGTCCTTATAATGCAAGTGGATGGTGATCAGACTTTGGAGCGCCAAATATCACAGACAGTCAACATAAACGTCATCCATATGACTCCAGCGGATAAATTAATGTCTTCTAAAGCGACATGATCGCTTTTGGAGTGAAAAAGATCAATATTTAAATTATTTTTAGCTCTAAATCATTGTTTCCGGTCAGCAACAGTATGCGCATGTGACATAATCGCGTTGGCATGTTCACACAAGAACTGACGTGCGACACACACGGAAGAGCAGCGCTGTTTACAGCTGAGCAGGAGGAACGCTGTACAGAAGCTTCATTGATTATCTGTTTGTTTACTCACAAAGGTGCATTTGTGTGCTTATCCTGGACGTCTCAACCGAGAGAAAAACGTGAGATTATGCGCGTAACATGCCAACACGATTTCATCACATGAGACGTGTACATAGCGCTCTCATGAATGCGTATACGGCTGCTGACCGAAAGCGATGGTTTAGAAAATACAGAGATATCCTTAATGAAAACCTGGTCCAGAGCGTTCAGGACCTGAGACTGGGCCAAGGGTTCACCTTCCAACAGGACAATGACCCTAAGCACACAGCCAATACAACGCAAGAGTGGCTTAGGGAAAACTCTGTGAATATCCTTGAGTTGCCCAGCCAGAGCCTGGATTTGAACCCAATCGAACATCTCTGTAGAGACCTGAAAATGGTCACCTCTCTTACCAAGCCCCTTCTCCCCCGATTGCTCAGTTTGGCTGGGCGGCCAGCTCTAGGAATAGTCTTGGTTGTGGAAAATATCAAGGGGTCTAGTCTTATTTCAAAGTAACAAAAATTATGTGCGCTATAGCTCTAGCTGGGTTCTGGTTCTATCCATGAGTGCTCAGTGATGGAGCACAGCACACAAATGACATACGCTAACACCCATGTCACATCACAAGCTTGAGCAAGACGTGAGCAAAGCGTCAGCTTTAATACATCGTAACTACAGCTGCAGACTTGCCAATTATGGAGGTAAACTCATGACTAAAGACTTTGAAGCATACAAGCATGTTGAATTGCTCTAATCGAAAAAATAAATGCATTGTTTTATCAGTGCTTGCATTTAAATGCATTGCATTTACAGTGCTTGCATTTTGGAAGGATGAAATTTAACATGGTTGTATTTTTAAGCATTGAATATTTCATCTGAAAACATTTCACAACTAATTTCATTATTAAAAATTCCAAAGTTCATTTCCAAAATATTCAATTCAGCCTTCCACAACTGCAGGAAAAGCAGCAACTCTGCTTGTGTTTATGTGTGTGTGTTGGCAGAGCGGTGCTCGTTCAGTAAAGCATGGTGCCAGAGACTACTTAGCTGTGCATGATGACTGTATGTTTATTATTAAACACAGCCTTTTGCAATTCACAAAGCTTTTGGATGACTGTAAGAGCCTGAATAAAATGCATGAGTTATATGGACTACTTAAATTGTGATCTGAAGGTTATTTATGTCATTATTTGAGCTTGACAGTAAGGTCAATGACCAACATGCGGTATCGGATTTGGATCGGGCTTGTCGGACCGATACCCAATCCGGGTGAAAACGTCAGTATCGGACCTGATACCGATCCAGGTATCGGATCGGTACCATCCCTAATCCGTACTTTGTAAATTTGTAGAGAAAATATTAATAAAGTGTGATTAGACTTTTCAGTCGTGAATGACTCAGTGCTTTATCAGTGATTTAATGACTCAATAAAAACACATAAAAGGGATTCATTTTTTTACCACCTACTAGGGCTGTCAATTAGCCAGAAAAAATTCATTCAAATTTTTTACTTAAATAATTTCAAAATTTGAATTTTAAAGTCAGCTAATTTTTGAATTGACATTGTTTCCTTAGTCCACAAGAGGGCACATTAAATACATAAACCATACAGCACCATTATATTATTGCAAATAACATTCCTGGCTATTAAAAAAAGAACATTTCATTTTCAACTAATGTTCATAAAATGAATAAATGAAAAGTTTTAGTCGGTCCATATTTTCAAATGTTAAGCCAAAAGTAAAATGAGCGGGATAAACGCTTCAATAGGCAGTCTACATGGTGTCAACACTAGCACTGATGCCACAGTCTACTACCCCAGACTTAAGCTTCATTATAACAGCGAAATACCACTTTGTTTTTTTATTCAGTACTGCTGTGTGTAGGGTAGCAATATTCCCAGAGAGCAGTATACGGCTGAACTTGGTGGTGAAGTGGCTCAGGCCAGGGGCTGTTCAAACAGACACATTTCCAAGTTGAACATCTTTCCTGACAAAGTGTTTAAAAAACTCATTGCTTAATCAGAGAAAAGCTTATAAGAGACGCAACGGCCAAGTACCTCCCCCTACTGTAAGGGGCTGTTCACACCAATGCTTTTGCAAGCATCTATTTGTTTTTCTACGTAAACTGCGCTAGACAAATGTCTTAGTTTCGCTTTGTTTTTGCTTAATCAGCATCTTGTGCAGGAGTGCTGTTTTTTTAGATGATGTGTCTAATTAAAAAGAACTTTAAAAAGCATCTTGAGATGCCTGCTTTCTATTAAACTGTATTTGTTGCGCTGTGTCTAGCCTTTTTAGCGCAAGAGTCCAGTCGATCTGAAGTCACCGACAGTGCTTGGCACACATCCTAAATTCGAATGCACAGTTTTAGCATTCAAATGTGCATTTTTTTTCTTCAATTCGAAGAAAATTCTAATTTCGAATTGTTATTTGACAGCCCTACCACCTACTGGTTTATTGTAATTTACAGCAATTGTCACTGAATTAATCCATAAATTGATTCAAGCAACTAGAGTCACGAGTTGACAGACAATAAATAAATCACTTACATTAAATAAATGTGACACTTATTGTACGTATTGTTAAATTATAGAAGTTACACTATTATTGATTCAAGACCAAATAAAATAAGAATAAGATAATTAGATAAATGTTTGTTACAGAAAATTACAATAATCTGAATGAATATAAAATGAAACTGTCTTTTAAACCATCAAACCATCTTTGCAACAGAGTGGAATACACTAAATGTGCACATCTTATAGTGGCATTGGGGGCTGAGCCGCCCTAAGATTGACATCCTAGAATTGAACGTGTCGCATCATAAGCACAATGCTGTTGCAGCACGATGCGTTGCGTCGACAAAGCAAAAAACGAATGCCCGTTCTAATTTGCACTGGTGTTACTCCTGCCAGCAAGTCAAATGGACCGGTTTAGAACATTCGATTTGATGCGTCCAGTGTAGACAGCCTCAAGCCGTTGCGGGTATAGACACTAAAGCCTGATTTATACTTTGGCAGAAGCCAAACTTTGTTCTCCTGGACAAACCAAAACACCCTTGGTCGAATGCAGCTGGTGTTTATACTACACGCTGCGTCTTTTTTAAAGTAGTTCACCAAACGAACACACTGACAGAACAAAACCGTTACTGCATATCGTCATCATTTTGGGCGAACTAAGCAAAGTCTGTTCGCCCAGTATGTATAAATCAGGCTTAACTAAAACGCATAAAACATTATCTCAAATACTTACCAGATGTAACCGTCTTTACAAGAAGAGGTCACCAGTGTCATCTGTTTCTTGCATTGCTTGCATTTCATTTGAACTTTTAATAATCTTTTTCTTTGCATCCACTTTATTTGTTTGAGACGTGCCTTGTCTGTTTCGCGAACATAAACTTTCTGAATGAGTGCTCTTAATAAAAACTCATTTGTGCAGAGATGATAAAACGTCCTGGTTACTTTCGTAACCTCCGTTCCCTGATGGAGGGAACGAGACGTTGTGTCGATGTAGTGACACTAGGGGTCACTCTTGGGAGCCCCAAACACCTCTGCTTTTTTGAAAAAAGGCCAATGAGAATGGGCGAGTGGAATTTGCATGCCACTCCCTCGGACATACGGGTATAAAAGGAGCTGGTATGCAAACACTCATTCAGGTTTTGTGCTGAGGATCCGAGACCAAGTCCCGGCCATTTCAGTGGGTAGTTCAGCGTTGTGGCAAGAGGGACACAACGTCTCGTTCCCTCCATCAGGGAACGGAGGTTACGAAAGTAGCCAGGACTTTCCCTATCTGTCACTCACTTGACGTTGTGTCGATGTAGTGACACTAGGGGTCCCTATACAAAATGCCACAACTAGCTGAACTGTGTTGCATGAACTGGCGGTGTGTGACGGGCAGACTGCTGTGTGCCTCGTAGCCAGCGCACCAGGCCATCACGTAACCTCCCCCAACACTCTTATGAGCGTCGAACGGTCCATCAGGAACAAGTCGACTGCCCAACTATAGGGACAGGCTAGCCCAGCCGAGGCCTCTTTTCCCTCTTTTTTTCTCCCCAAAAAGAGTGGAATTTTGTTAACGGACTGGGATCCGTGAGTGTCCACATCGGGGGGGGTGTCACTCCCAAGGGGAAGACACCGCGGAGACCACACCCTGCCCGGGGGGGGGGGGGGGGGGTACTTCAAGTGGAAATACATCACATGGTCTTACCGAGTCTTGTCGGAGGTATGTCGTGGAGAGTCACATGGTAGGTCCTACCCAAGGGGGGAGGAGTTTCTACAAACATGGCGACTGGAGCAGAGGGCTCTCTGTTGTAACCACGACATGCCTGGAGACCTGCTCTAGGAGAACCCCTGCCTGTAGAAATGCCAGGTCAGTCCAAGGGCTGAAGAGGCGGCGCCTGCCTGAGAGACCGCGCCGTGACCTTCGTCACCCGGATTGCGAGGTTGGTCGCCGAGTGCAATTCCTGCATCAATCCCAGGTCAGAACAACCCTCGTGCAGCTCTTTTAGCGCCTTGGCTTGGTGTACCTGCAGGAGAGCCATGGCATGCAGGGCGGAGGCGGCTTGTCCAGTGGCACCGCAGGACTTAGCCGTCAGAGACAACGTAAACCTACAGGCCCTGGACGGGAGCTTCGTGCGCCCACGCCAGGTGGTGGCGCTCTGCGGGCACAAATGCACCGCGAGCACCTTATCCACCTGGGGGATCACCGAATACCCCTTGGTCGCCCCACCAGTGAGAGCAGGGGAGCTGAAAGATCGGGACTGGGTAGTAAAAGGTGCCCCCCACAATCTTGTCAGCTCCTCGTGCACTTCTGGGAGGAAAGGAACAGAGACAGGGCGCGGCCGTGAGCGGCGCTCTTGGCCCAGGAACCAATCATCGAGCCGCGAGGGTTCAGGGGAGAGTGGAGGGTTCCACTCTTGCCTGACACTCGCAGCTACCTGGGAAAGCATGTCCGTCATCTCCACGTCAGCCTGAGACTGGGCAACCATACCCGAAGGAGGAAGCCCAACCGAAGTCTCTGCGTCAGAGTGGACGAGCCCGCTCTCCAATTTCCAGGCCCCAAATAAGAGGTCGAACTCGCCCTGAGACGAGCCGGCAGCCTCATCTGAGAGCCCGACCGGGGCAAGCAAGCGTGCTGAGGAATGGGAGGTCTGTGCGGGGTTACCCGGTGGAGATGGTCCCATTGGAGTCCCCAAATTACCCCCAGTGCTAACCGACGTGGCCTCATACCTGTAGGTAGAAGGACCGAGGTGGGGAGCCACTGGGGTGGCTTGCTTTCTTACGAAGACAAGTTGTGACCGCAATGTTGCCATGGTCATGTTCTTGCAATGAGAACAAGGCCCATCCATGAACGAAGTCTCCACGTGGGCAGCGCCCAGACACGTAAGACAGCGATCGTGGCCGTCAGAAGCGGAGAGATAACGACCACAACCAGGAATAGCACACAAACGGAAAGGAATCTTTAAAAGACATTTGTGTGTGCCGCTCTTTTAGAATTAAAAATATACTCTTTTTTTTTTTAGAATATACTCATTTTGTTTGTTCTGCCAAAGTTCCCAGGGGCATTCTCTGAACTCCACGGGTGCAGAGGGGGAAAATCAGAGCAGTTTGAGGTGAATTTAATTCAGTGCACTGAATGCAATCGCTCGGCTCCGAAGAGAAAATCTGAATGAGTGGTTGCGTACCAGCTCTTTTTATAACCGTATGTCCGGGGGAGTGGCATGCAAATTCCACTCGCTAATCAATATCAATAATAAAAAAGATGCACTGTCACATGAAAACTGTTACTTTTCTCATCGCTGGTCAGTGTGGAACAATACTATTGTCTTTTTTAATGTAATGTTTTTAGCAAACACTGCAGGGTGCACTTCATTTTGTATGTTAAATATCAATACTTGAATGAACATTTGTTTTTAGTGTACAAATGCATCCAACAACTGACTATCAACCGACAGCCTGAATGTCAATACAGTACAATACTGTACATTCTATATATATATATATATATATATATATATATATATATATATATATATACTTTTTTTTATATATTTTTATTGAATAATGTGTATCTATATAGTAAAAAAAAAAAAAAACAGCGTATTGTATACTGTACAGTGTATGTTATTATTTGTATATTGTTGAGTGTAATTATGTGCATAACAGATGTTTAAATTGTGTTGTGTTAATTTGATGTTATTGTAAATTGGTATATGTCTCATCACTGTCACGACTGCTATGTTGATCGGAACTGCACCCAAGAATTTCACACACCATTGCACTTGTGTATATGGCTGTGTGACAATAAAGTGATTTGGATTTGGATTTTGGAGCATCATAAAACGTCCTGGGATTTGATTTAACAATTTCACTCTTAGAGTAGCCAAGCACCCCCTTGAGGATGAAAACTTTTTTGCCTCAGACTGAGAAAATAGTTTCTTGGTCGCCATATTTCCTGCAATCCCACTCGTTAACGGCAGAAAGAAGACCGCCCACCCATTTGGAAATTGACCAATCTCCCGTTTGATCTCATCGAGAAGGCTTAGACGTCTCGAGTTTTGAGCAAGGGTTCTGTTTACAGTTTTATTTATTTTTTTCCCAATAGAATAATAAAAATAAAATAAAAAGCAAACCAAAAAAGTATATGCTACAAACAAGTCCTATAACTACAGTAATGAGAACATGACCGAAATGTTTTTTTTTTTTTTTTTTTTTTTTTATGTTAGCCTTAACTGCCTAAACTATGTTAGCCTACATTAAATATTTGAATTGACCGGTTTGGATCACATGGTGTTCAGATGCTTGTTTATGGTCAAATAATGGCAATTAATAGTATACCTACATATTAATTATAAAGGTCAAATAATATTGTGTTTGTTCATATTATTGGCTAGATTTCACATTACAACGCCCGGAAAAAGAGAGAGTGAAGAGGATCGAGGTGAAGGTAAGCAAATTACATTAAAGGAATAGTTCACCCAAAAATTAAAATTCTCACATAATTTACTCACCCTCATGCCATCCCAGTTGTTTAAGACTTACTTTCTTCACGGATCTTCAGTGTGTCTTCCTGCACACTTACAGTAGATTAAATTTCAGCTGTACCTTGGAAAAACAGTGTGCCATTTTCCATGCTTTGTTTGTAATTTGTGACATTATTCTGGTTTATTAATGAATGATGTAGTGATGATATATGTTGTCATGAAACCCTCCCCTTGAAAATCGATCACAAGTGCTCACAGGAGATGCATTTGTGCAACCAACAGTGATGTGTCTCACCTGACCACATGTGATCGGATCACCTGGGATACAACTTAATACTGTGATGATAGGCATTAATTACCAATACTTGTTTTTCTTGAAGAATCCAGTAAATGGCACTGTGTTACAGCAAATGTTACAAAATATGGTTTGAGAAATGCAGACGTACAAGACCAACATGTAATGTGCTAGTGGTCAATAAACAGAGACATGTTTAGATGTTATAAAGTGAGTAATTTTATTTCGAATCATTGGACAAAACAAATACCAGCTAAAATGAAATTTGGTAATTTAAGTGTGCTAATTTTCTAGTGAAAATCACTTGCCATTATATCAAACACAGCTGAAAGCTATTTGGTTCGTTAAATGAAGCTTAACATTGTCTTTGTGTTTGTTTTCGAATTGCCACAGTATGGAATAGACTGGCATGTTTTAAGATCAATATTAGGTCAAAAATTGGCAAAAAAGAAATAGCTTTCTCTAGAAACGCGTCAGTCAGTCATTGTTTTGAGGAATGAAGTCTATACAATGCTTGAAATTGCTAAAAAACTGAAGATTTCATACAAAAGTGTACACTACAGTCTTCAAAGACAAAGGACATCTGGCTCTAATAAGGACAGAAAGAGATGTGGAAAGCCCAGATGTACAACTAAACAAGAGGATAAGTACATCAGAGTCTCTAGTTTGAGAAATAGATGCTTCACATGAATTCTACCCGCTCAACACAAGTTTCATGTACAACAGTAAAGAGAAGACTCGGGTACAGAAAATGCCACTTTTGAAACAGAAAAACATAAAGAAAAGGTTAGAGTAGGCAAAGAAACACAGACATTGGACAACAGATAATTGGAAAAGAGTGTTATGGATCTTAACCCCGTTGAGTTTTGTGGGATGAACTAGACTGTAAGGTGCATGAGAAGTGCCCGACAAGACAGCCACATCTATGGCAAGTGCTACAGGAAGTGTGGGGTGAAATGTCACCTGAATATCTGGACAAACTAACAGCTAGAATGCCAAGGATCTACAAAGCTGTTATTGCTGCACGTGGAGGATTTTTTTGATCCTTTTTTGATTTTTTTGTAATAGTAATTTTTCACATTATTAATGTCCTGACAATACATTGTGATCATTTGAATGCCACTTTGGTCAATAAAAGTACCAATTTCTTTCCATAAGAGCAAAATCTGTACATTATTCCAAAGTTTTGGCCACCAGTGTACATTCCAAGGCCACTTCTATAAATCGTCCTCCCAACCCTCTATTAAAAAGGAATATCCGCTATCCGTATATAGTCCTTATTAAGCTCCGTCAGGCGGTGCTCCCACATCTAGATGTATGAATGAATGATCAACACCGCAACAAAAGAATGAATGAATTGCAAACCTTTGATGTAACGGCAACTGTGTTTACTACTAACCAGAAATACGTCCCACATTTCGCGCAAGCATCACGGGGCATCGGAATAAGGTGGATATCCTCAGGGAACATCTCCTGCATTTGCCTTCAAAATGTCTCCCACTACAAATTGTTTACATCAGCAATCTCCTTGGCGATTATGGTTTCAAGCTCGATTACACTTCCTAGTGCCATCTAGCGACTCTGCACATACATCAAGCACCAGGAAGTGCAATTGAGCTTGAAATCATGATCGCCAAGGAGACCGCTGATGTCAAGATTTATAATGAAAAATAAGTTCTGTTTTTACCCAAAAACCAATTGGATCACTTCAGAAGACATTTATTAATCCATTTTTTTTTTTAGCCTCAAAGTTTTGTACCTATTCATGTGCATTGTATGGACCTACAGAGCTCAGATATTCTTCTAAAAAATTGTGTTCAGCAGAAGAAAGAATGTCATACACATCTGGGATGGCATAAGGGTGAGTAAATGATGAGAGAATTTTAGGGTGAACTATTCCTTTGATGCTGCCTTTATGTAGCTACTATGAAGCTAACCTGGAGCTTCCCACTGCCACTGATTTGAAACATTTTTGTTTTTGTTTTATATATATATATACTGTATGTGCCCTGCAATTTCTAGTAAATTTCTTAAGACTCTCTATATTGGACTGCATGCTCTTCTTTGTTTGTTTGTTTTTTAAGCTCCAATGGATACAATGAAGCCAGTCAAACATGAGATAATAATGTGGAAGAACAAGGCGGAAGATTTACAAAGTAAAGTGAATGAGTTGCAAGCCTTGAACGCAGCAAGTTGTGGAGCTTTCAGTACAGCAAAGTATCACTTTAATACATTTCACATGTTATATTGCATTTATTGACATAAATTGTCCTTTCTAGCCTATTAGCTTAAATGTACAGTACTGTGCAAAAGTCTTAGGCACATAAAATGTTTCACAAAAGCATTTGTCTTAAGATGGTTATTTATATCTGCTACTTTAGTGTGTCAATATGAAATATAAATGTTAGACTCCCAAACATTACTTTTGCAAATAGAAAAGATTAGAATAGAAGAACAGGGAGCCCTGCAACAGATGTCATGGCCCCCACAAAGCCCCCCTCTGAACATCGTGTCAGTCTGAGATTACATAATGAGACAGAAGCAATTGAGACAGCCTAAATAGTTAGAAGATCTGTGGCGAATTCTCCAAGAATCTTGGAACATCCTATCTGCCAACAACCAAAAAAAAAAAAATAAATAACTGTCCAGGTGTACCTAGGAGAATTGGTGCTGTTTAAAAGGCAAATGTGATCACACCAAATATTGATTTAGCTTTTTTTATGTTTACTGGACTTTGTATGACATTAAGTGATAAATGAAAACTATTTATGTCAGTATTTTTTAAGACATCCTCACTATGCAACATTTTTCACAAGTGCCTAAAACTTTTGTACAGTACTGTACTTTTTTCCTTATTGAATTTGTCTTTTGTTGAATTGTTGAATTGAATGTTTTATAGTTCCTTCTTTGTATTTTCTTCTTATTTCAAGTGATGATATTTGTAGTACATTACAGGCACATGAGGAAACTGATGTTGACATGTCGAGTGAGGACAACACATCAAGTGATGTGGATTCATCAAACACAGACGAATCATGTGATGACTCGTGTTCAAGTTCAGAAGAGCTTCACAGAAAGAAAAGAAGAAAAGCAAGAACAAGAAAAGCGTGAAACACAAGAAAAAAAAAGAAAGGCAAGACGAACGATTATGTCTCAAACGAGTTAAAGAAAATAATCATAATAATTCTGTTGTTCTTCTTATTTGCAATGCAAGCAATATGTTGTGCCTGACCTATGTAAAAAGTAGATTTGTGACAAAAACATCATGAGGGGGGATGTTTGTTTAAGAAAGAAAATTATCATATATTTTTAGCATCATTTAATGTAATAATGAGACTCTTGTATCGGATAAGATTACTTAGGACTATTCTGGACTATTCAAAATTATGGAAGTTCATGCCTGAAGTTAGTAATGTGCATAAAACATGCCCAAATCATCTCCATATAAGGGATTTCAGCACCACTGAACCTGTATAGTTGCAAATGTGTAGAGAAAGATGCAACCGTAGCAAACTGCCTGGGGAAACTTGAGTTCTGCATCTAACACCTTGGTCAAAAAGGCTCATGTTTATCTGACACTTGTTGCTATTTCACACTTCATTTTGTGACAAAAAAAAAGGGTTTGTCAAAAGATAAACTTACTGTGCTTTGTAATAATATGGGGAATCAGACACGCAAGACTCATAACTTTCTCTTCAAATAAAAATAATTCTAGGTCTTCTTTGCAGTAGAGTTGTATGCTTGTTTTTATATTATGACAATTTGTACACCATTGAGGCCCATTTTCATGATCTCTCCTAGGGCCCTGCAAACTCACAGGCCAGCCCTGTGTAGACAGTTAAGTAGAAGTGTGGGCCAATGCATTTATGTCATATAACTCTTCTATAATGGTATCTAACTGTTCAGAGTTTATAGTTTTTGGAAATGTAGTGGTTTCACATAATATTATATGCAATGAATAATAAGCAATGTGTAATGGATGAAGATGCGGATTGCTCGGCGTTCTCCTTTGGATCCGTTAGAGTGTTCTGTTGAACACAGAGTAATCTCAACTCGTCCAGCGAGATGGAGATTGTTTGGCCACAGTTTCAAGTTGGACGTCACTTCCTTGTGCCACGAGGTTGCACCTGAGAGCAGCGATGAGCTACGTCTATACAGGGCGAACAAAGTTGCTGGAAGCAAATCCCAGAAGCATTTCAGAGGCATTTCTACTCCTGATGATGTCACGGTTGAGGGACGTTCTGTTGTGTGCCTCATCCAATAGGAGTTGAGAGTTCGATCCTTTAGTGAGCAAGGCTTCATGGGATTTGTAGTCTGTTTTGGACTCCCTTTGTTTGATTTTGGCACAATTTTTATCAGTAAGATTGACGACTTGGTACGTGGGGGCTTGAGTTAGGTTTTTACAACTGTGTTAGGCCTGCCTTTGTCTTCTATCTGAATACATGAGGCCCAACAAATGGCAGCAGTAAACATTTATGTCTGTGATTCATCCACAAGCTTTGTTTTGACTTATGTTTTTTTTTTTTTTTAGCTTACAGTGTCCGTGATGACAAAAAGCGCTACAAAAAACTTCTGAAGCTGATAAGACAAGGAGCAAAAATTACCTCAGGATTAAAAAAGAAGGTGTCTCACGGAATGCTGTGGCACAGCTTGACCCTATTGCAGAGCTATACTTTGCTGACAGGGCCCAATTTAAAACCATTGGCTTCACACCAGGGAAGTTGGCAGACTTTGCTCAAAAGTGTAGAGAACATTGTTGGAGATGTTCAAAACAAAGTTATTGCAATGAAAAAGAAAGGTTCACTTCTGCCTTTTTGCCTAATTAAGGCCAGATTATGTGCCACCTTCAATGGTAGGTATTTGTTATAATGTTCAACAGCTCATTTTAAATATTTAAGAATTCTGGTGCAGTATTTTAATATTATTATTTATTTTTATTATTGTTTTTATTATTATTATTATTATTGGCTTGTTTCTTGTTTTAAGCCAAACAGTTATTAAAGAAGACAACAAATCTTCATACGTTGTTGCATGTTTGACAACAATGTAATTGCGCTATAAAAAGTTTGTACCATTTTATACTGTCAAGTTAATTGTTGAGAACATCAGTTCATTGAAATTGTTGGACAAAACAATGACTTCTGTACATTTATATTTCTTTTACATACAGTCTATGTGCTGGTTGCAATGTGAAGCTGTTATTCCTGTGTGTTATTATCGGTATTGGTATTTACCATCTGTTGATAGACTGTTTCAAAAAAGGAGACATGTAGCAGTCAGTTAACCATATTCCTTAGATGTTCACTTTATTTTAATGGTCCCTAGGCAACTATAGATGAACAGTTGATACTACCTTAAAGTAAAGTGACTCTGTACTGATAGGAAATTCATATGCAACATACAGTCAGTAGAACATTTCCAGAAAACCTTTGGGTAACTAATGGTAAAATAACAAAATGAGCAGGTAAGCAAAGAAATGTAAATAGTTCATTAATAATGCTCTTGAGTATCTATATACGGGCTATTGAAAGTCTACTGAATGTTGAAATACTGTTTACTAGCTATAGCAAATCAGTTGATAAACTCTTATTTTGCTGTTTTAAAGCTACTGAGAACTTAAGAACCTGTTGCATATACTTAAGGCAAGCAACTAATATTCTGCTGATTATCTTCAACTGAA
Organism: Myxocyprinus asiaticus; assembly: GCF_019703515.2. Lineage (NCBI taxonomy): Eukaryota > Metazoa > Chordata > Actinopteri > Cypriniformes > Catostomidae > Myxocyprinus > Myxocyprinus asiaticus. The sequence goes on along the minus strand of NC_059360.1, from coordinate 9,904,008 downwards.
ATTGATAGTGATTGGTGGCATTTTACTAAAAGACTGTTCAGTTGTTTTTGACATGCTACAGAGAGGTGAAATGGATATTCTCTAGATAGTGAAATAATGGTATGTAGAAGCTTTGCAAACTATGTTGTTGACAGTCTATAAATACCACTTTAATGGGAGTAAGTTGATATGTAGTTAATAGGTCACTTATAGTCAGCTGAATATCTGTAGGGGGACCGTCAAAAATTAAAAATTAAGTGATTTCTCTGTAACTACGTTGAGTATTTTCCTTTATTAATGATCATAACTATAAAATGTTTATCAGGAGTTGGAGATTGATAAGTCAGCTATTTACACTGCAAGCGTGTGCCGCGAAGTGAAGCGTCCCAGATGCGGCAGTGAACAGATAGTTTCAGCGCCGAGCCTATTTTTGCCGCGCGGCTCACACTGAACTTGGCGGCTCTATATGCAGTAGAACACAAAAATAATCAGGATATTAAAGTAAAAACATGAAAGCATATCAAAATTATTCAAACCTGAGTACACTACAATTTATAGGTCTGCATCCAAGCAAACTGAAATTTTAACTAAATAAAGAGAATAATAAATAAACTGCTGGACCTTTGCCAGTTTGCCATTTTGTATGTTTCACAGCATTAAGTATCTATCATAACTAGCCCATGTTCGTTCGTATTACTTCATCAATATTTATAAACAATAAACTTTATACAAAAAACAAAATACATACTGAACCAGAATTAAAAAAATAGTGCACTACTCACCCATTGTTTTACAAAGGCCACAGACGGAATCCAAACTCGGAATACAAGATATTGTTCTCTACTGTAGAGATCACCCTGTGTGTTGGGAGGTCTATGCAAATTATTTAGCAATAGCGTTGTGATGTGTGCTCCTCCTACTCATGAACTTAATGAAGAAATTATTAACCATCACCCCCTCTCTAAAATATATCTGTAGATAATTTAAGCCATTTTAAAATTAAATATTTGGCATTGGATCCCAGAAAGAACATTATTTTCCATGCAGAGACGTTTGCTGTCTTGCAGAAGACCAGTCTTGCCAGTGTGAAAGCCCAATGCTGACGCGCCGCTCACGCGCCACTGACGAAGTATATGTGAATCTGCCGTTAGATGATGCACCTGGTGGAATGCTCCTATACAGCCGGGAAATGTCTGTCAGATGTCTTTAGCATGTTGTATACTGCACAGCATCACAATGAATTATCATTGATCACTAGATACCTATGTCAGAGTGTGTTGCAGCAACAGCTGAAATCTAGTTTTGTCGCATGACGGGTCAGTTTCGAAAACCATTGTGTTTTCCCTCTATGTTCCTGTAACACACCATTCAGGTGTGGTGTCAAAGTTTTTTCACAGGGGTGGCCAGGCAGGGGCCAGCGCTCAGTCTGTGGTGGCCAAGAAATTCTGTCTGACTTTTCCCCCGCCCGTATTCCGGCAACTCCCGCTACTGATATAATTAAACATCAAATAATTGGATGAAAGTTGTCTATACGTCAACAGCTTGATGACGCCTTCTGATTGGATGGTTATCTCATCCACCTTCAAGATAAGGCATTTGGGTGATACTAACTTCTGACACTTTACCATTCTGATAGTAGAAAAACAATGTGTGTGTTTTCTTTTTATTAGTAAATAGCTGAATAAATGTACTGGTAAAAAAATAATTAGTTATATGTGACATCACTTTGTCCTGAACAATAATGAGTGATATGAATGGAATTGTTTTATGACAACCCAATTTTGCCTGGCTCCCACATTTATGGTTTCACTGTATGCCAGGTAACTATCACGTCCCATGAGAGAATATGTGTTTTTTTGTAATTAACTATTTCAGACTTTTCTGAGAATGCTGTGGAAAAGAAATACATTATTACGTAGAGATGGAATGTGAAGAAATTCAGTTTTAGATAGAAAGAGTATAAGAAGACTGCATGTATGGACATTTTTATTTTTTTACTGAATTTTTTTTTTTTAGAGCTGAAGCTGCACCTACAGAGCTGAAATATTCTTCTACAAATCTTCATTTGTATACAAAGTTATACACATCTGGGATGGCATGAAAGTGAGTAAATGATGAGAGAATTTTTATTTTTGGGTGAACTATCCCTTTGTTCTAATTGTTAATTTGAAATAGTATTATTTTTAATAATAATAATAATAATAATAATAATAAACTAATTGCAGAATTAATTAATGGCAATAACATAAAAAAGAAGTGACAAATAATGTTACATATATATTTAGCTGTATGGGATAATGTATAGTAAATAGGTCTATCAGTTGTATAGGACAGAAGAGAGTAAAAACACACAATCATACACTGGAAGCTGCGGTATTAAATTGCCCCCATTATAATATTAATCGACAAAGCAGTAAACAGCTGATTTAAATACATGTGATAGTTTTGTCTTGTCTAAAGTTAACCATTTAAAATTTGCACTGAACTTCGAACTTTTTCTGCATCTTATCCAACTTTTTCCTAAATGTGGAAGTGTTCCACGATTTGACTGTTTTCAGTTTCTGGTCTCCAGTATTATCACTTGCATCAATGTATATTCTTAGTGGTAATGTAATGTTTAAGGTATTACATTTGTAAAAATGGTCAAAAAACATGTGGCTGTATGGTGCCGATATTTTACAGAGTTGAGATGACTGTTTTTTTAATGACAGTGCCTCACCTGAGTGTGTAGATTTCATGAAGCGATGGTCTGAGGTTAATTACGTCGATATCATTAACTACTTTGAGTTGTAATGACAACTAACGATAGCACAAATTCATTTTTACTCCAAGAAAAACTTAAATAGTTGTTGCTCTCCATCTGGATTGCTCGTTTTGATAGTTTTTAAAGTGCGTCTCGAGACCAGAAACAGAAAACATGCAACTAGAGTCATTACGTGCCACCCAGTTGTTGCTTAGGAAAACTGTGGATATGTTACTAGGGCTATATGAACGACTTCGCAACTGCCCAATCACAGACCGCTTGTAAGTAGCTCTTAGTAGCCAATCTGAATGCAGGAGGCGGGACCTGCCAGAAAACAGGTGGTAAAAAAAATTATACGGGCGTGAACTCAGGAGCTCAAGTTGCGTTATTTTTTCCCCACCCGTTTTCTGGCAGGTCCTGCCTCCTGCATTCAGAGAATACATTTACATTTCCCAGGCGGGCCTATTCGGCGACACCGTCGAGGACTTTGCCCAGCAGTTTTCGATGGTAGAGCAGTAGATAGATGCTAGCCGGCATATCCTGCCCCGGCGCGGCTCAAGATCCCGCACCCCGTCTACTCATCGCCAAGGGTGTCCCCCTGTGGTGACTGCACCGGCTCCACCACAGCCCGCCCCTTCAGCCCGCAGGAAGCAGACGCCACCCGTCTCGCGGCCGCCCAGAACCCGTGAAAGGCTTCAAAGCGCCCTTGAGACGGGCGACCCAGGGACAACGAAACCCACTGCTCTGGAGCTGGTAAGCAGATCTCCATCGTTTTGTTACCTTTTGCATTTAATTGCTCTGCATGCCCAAGTGGCTGCAGTACTCGAGCTCAGCAAGAGCGGTTTCCTTATTCCCTGGGTCACGTATCCGGTGTGTATGGCCGTCATCATGACCACCGTCCACCACTCTATTTGGCAGGTTTGGCGCTCCAGCGGCGGTCTCCCGCCCCTGAGCACCCAGCTGTGGCACAAATCCGCCCCCGATGTGACAGTCTCCACGTGTCACGAGGACAGGCCTCTTCCTCCCCCGTCCCAGGCTGTTCCGGGGGTGGTCACAAGGAGCCAGGTAAGTGCTTCGATGTCCATAGACTCAGCACAGCCACGACGTGGTGTGGCATCTCGAGCTCCGCCCCGCCGCGAGGCCCCACCTGCCGGTATGTCTGATGACGTTGTCCCTTTGGTCCACCTTGCGTGGAACTTGGACGCATGGCTTGCGCTTTCCAATCCGTCGCGAGGGCTGGTCCGGACCATCCGATTCGGCTGTGCAATTCACTTCACCGGGCATCCGCCCAGGTTCAGCGGTGTCCACTTCACCTTGGTGAATGACAAAAAGCTGCTACCTTGCGTGGAGATCGCTACCCTCCTACGGAAGGGCGCAATAGAACCTGTCCCTCCAGCTGAGATGAAGAAGGGGTTTTTCAGCCCCTACTTCATCGTACCGAAAAAAGGCGGTGGGTTGAGGCCAATCTTGGACCTGTGTGTTCTGAACTAGGCTTTATACAGACTCCCGTTCAAGATGCTGATGCAAAAACGCATTTTGGCGAGCGTCCGGCATCAAGATTGGTTCGTGGCGGTAGACCTGAAGGATGCGTACTTCCACGCCTCGATCCTTCCTCGACACAGACCCTTCCTGCGGTTCACGTTCGAGGGTCAGGTGTATCAGTACAAAGTCCTCCCTTTCGGCCTGTCCTGTCTCATCGCGTCTTTACAGAGGCTGCCCTTGCCCCGTTAAGGGAGGTGGGCATTCGCGTTCTCAACTATCTTGACGACTGGCTAATCCTAGCTCACTCTCGAGACGTGTTGTGCGCAAACAGGGACCTGGTGCTCTCACACCTCAGCCGACTAGAGCTTCGGGTCAACTGGGAAAAGAGCAAGCTCCTCCCGGTTCAGAGCATCTCTTTTCTCAGTTTGGAGTTGGACTCAGTCTCCTTGACGGCGCGCCTTATGAACGAGCACACCCAGTCGGTGCTGGCCTGTTTGAAGGCATTCAAACAGGGAACAGCGGTTCCACTGAAAATGTTTCAGAGGCTCCTGGGGCATATGTCATCCTTGGCAGTGGCCACCCCACTCGGGTTGATGCATATGAGGCCGCTTCAGCACTGGCTCCAGACTCGAGTCCCGAGATGGCCATGGCACCACGGGACACACCGCGTGGCCATTACGTTGGTCTGTCACCGTCTTTTCAGCCCTTGGACCGACCTCTCATTCCTACAGCCAGGTGTTCCTCTAAAACTGGTCCCCAGGCACGTCGTGGTCAAGACAGACATCTCCAAAATGGGCTGGGGCACTATTTGCAACGGGCACGCAGCCGCCGGCCTCTGGACGGGTCCGCGACTGCATTGGCACATCAACTGCCTCAAATTGTTGGCAATTCTGCTCGCCCTGCGGAGGTTTCGGCCGTTGATCCAGGGCAAGCACGACAACGGTAGCATATGTCAACCGCCAAGGTGGTTTGCACTCTCGCTGTATGTCACAACTCGCCCGCCGTCTCCTCCTCTGGAGTCAGCAGCACTTCAAGTCGCTGCAAGCCACTCACATCCCGGGCAACTTCAACACTACAGTGGATGCGCTGTCACAACAGGTTACCCTCAGGGGAGAGTGGAGACTCCACCTTCAGGTGGTCCAGCTGATTTGGAGTCGATTCGACAGGCACAGGTGCACCTGTTCGCCTACCAAGAATCCTCCCCACTGCCCGCTCTGGTACACCTGGCCGAGGCCCCCCTCGGCATAGATGCGCTGGTACACAGCTGGCCCCCTGGCATTTGCAAATATGCGTTTCCCCCAGTGAGCCTGCTTGCACAGATCCTGTGCAAGGTCAGGGAGGATGAGGAGCAGGTCGTCCTGGTAGCACCATACTGGCCCGCCCAGACGTGGTGCTCGGACCTCACGCTCCTCGCGACAGCTCCCCCCTGGCGAATTCCCCTGAGGAAGGACCTTCTTTCTCAGGGAAGGGGCACCATCTGGCACCCATGCCCAGACCTCTGGAATCTCCATGTCTGGCCCCTGGACGGGACGCGGAAGACCTAAGCTGCCTCCCGCCTGCGGTGGTAGACACGATCACTCAGGCTAGGGCCCCCTCTACGAGGCACCTGTATGCCTTTAAGTGGCGTCTGTTCGCTAAGTGGTGTTCTTCCCATCGGGAAGACCCCCAGAGATGCACAGTCAGATCAGTGCTTTCCTACCAGCAAAAGAGGTTGGAAGGGAGGCTGTCCCCTTCCATCTTGAAGGTGTACGTTGCTGCCATAGCAGCACACCACGACGCAGTCGACGGTAAGTCCTTAGGGAAGCACGACCTGATCATCAGGTTCCTAAGAGGCGCCAGGAGGCTGAATCCCTCCAGATCGCACCTCGTTCCCTCATCGGACCTCTGTAGTTCTTCAGGGTCTACAGAGAGCCCCCTTTGAGCCTTTGCAGTCAGCCGAGCTTAAGGCACTCTCCTTGAAGACTGCCTTCCTGACTGCGCTCACTTCCATCAAGAGGGTAGGTGACCTGCAAGCGTTCTCTGTCAGTGAAACGTGCCTGGATTTCGGTCCAGGTTACTCTCACGTGATCCTGAGACCCTGACCGGGCTATGTGCCCAAGGTTCCCACCACCCCTTTAGGGATTAGGTGGTGAACCTGCAAGCGCTGCCCCAGGAGGAGGCAGACCCAGCCCTGTCGTCGCTGTGTCCGGTGTGCGCTTTACGCATCTATTTGGATCACACGCAGAGCTTTAGAATCTCTGAGCAGCTCTTTGTCTGCTTTGGTGGACAGCGGAAAGGAAGCGCTGTCTCCAAGCAGAGGATCGCCCACTGGCTCATTGACACCATAACTTGGCATATGTCTCCTAGGACATGCCGCCCCCGGTAGGGCTACCAGCCCATTCTACCAGGGGTGTAACGGCACCCTGGGCCCTGGCCAGGGGTGCCTCTCTAACAGACATTTGCAGAGCAGCGGGCTGGGCAACACCCAACACCTGTGCAAGGTTCTACAACCTCCGGGTGGAACCGGTTTCATCCCAGGTAGTGGCACGCAACACAAGCGGATAAGCCCGGGATAGCTGGCCAGGTGTATCACTTGCACATAGCGCCTTCCACCTCCCTTGGAGCTGAAGAAGTGCGCCATTAATTCCCAGTAGTGTTCACAAACTTTGTTCCCTGGTTGACTTCCTCCGAGCCCTGTGGCAGTTGAGTTTTCGGAGAGACTCGCTGCCGGCCCAGTACATGTGCTAACTAAGAGCCCTGTTCTGGGGTAGGTGCTCTGCATGTGGCGGTTCCCTGTAAGGCTAACCCCATGCAATCTATATCTTCCGCTAGTTTGTTTCCCTGCTGGCAAACTGCATCTTCCTTGGGCAGAGCCCCTCTGCCCCAGTCTCCATGTTTGTAGTAACTCCTCCCCCATTGGGCAGGATCTACCTTGAAGGCTCTCCACATGGTTGGAAAGACCATGTGACGTATTCTTCCACTTAAATATCCCCCCCTCTCTTTGGGCGAGGTGTGGTCTCCGTGGTGTCTTCCCCTTCGGAGGGACACCCCCCGACTAGACCTGGCGGCCCAGTCGGATAATCCCCCTTCTTTTTTAGGGAGTGGAAAAAGAGAAAGGGAAAAGAGTCCACAACTGGGTTAAGCCTGTCTCTATCTTTGGGTAGTTGACTTGTCCCCAGAAAGGGCCGTTCAACACTCATAACTGTGTCGGGGGAGGTTACGTGTCGACCTGGTGTGCTGGCTATGAGGCACACAGCAAGTCTGCCCACCACACACCGCCAGTTCACGTAACACAGTTCAGCCTTGTGGCATTTTGTATAGGGACCCCTAGTGTCACTACATTGACACCACCATCGAGTGAGTGACAGATAGGGAATGTCATGGTTACTGGTGTAACCTCCGTTCCCTGATGGAGGGAACGAGACGTTGTGTCCCTCCTGCCACAACGCTGAACTACCCGCTGAAATGGCCGGACCTTATATCGGCTCCTCAGCATAAAACCTGAATGAGTGGTTGCATACCAGCTCCTTTTATACCCGTATGTCTGGGGGAGTGGCATGCAAATACCACTCGCCAATTTTCATTGGCCTTTTATCAAAGACCAGAGGTGTCTCGGGCTCCCAAGAGTGACCCCTAGTGTCACTACATCGACACCAACGTCTCGTTCCCTCCATCAGGGAACGGAGGTTACACCAGTAACCATGACATTTTTTGTTTTTGTTTTTGTAAGCCTTATATTGTCAATAGTGATTTTCATTAGATTTTCACTACTATAATACAGTAATTGTATTATAATTATTGTAATTAGTAATTATTGTATTATAGTAAAAGATTATTGTATTCAGTTATTTTTTAAATCATTTAATTAAAATCAGTACATGATATATGACATACACAATGTATAAATACTTAACAATTTTAAAGAGCCCATATTATGCTAATGTACAAGTTCATAATTTTATTTTGAGGGTCTATTAGAATAGGTTTACATGCTTTAATGTTCAAAAAACACATTATTTTTCTCATACTGTACATTGCTGGAACACCTATTTTCATCCTCTGCTGAAATGCTCTGATTCAGCTCCTGTCTCTTTAAAGCCTCCTTTTCCGAAAAGTCGAGTCTGCTCTGATTGGTCAGCTGGCCCAATCTGTTGTGATTGGTCAACCACATGTTGGAAATGTAACACCCCTTACCATAACTCAGTTTCAGTATTCCTTATCAGCTGTAAACACTATTATAACTACGGTAATAGTGGTGTCGGTTTTTGCCGGACCAGTTTGAGTCCGAGTCCGATAATGAAAGTTTGGAAGAACAAGCTGATCATCCCGAACCACCTTCGAAAGCATGACTTGAGCAGGACGTTTCACAGTGGTAGGTTTTAATTTTGTAGCTTTCTTACAAGTACACTGTTGATTATTGTGAACCTAACAAAGCTTCAAGTAAAAGACACATAGTGCATCTAAGTTAGTCATCTTTTGCTGGAATGGGGGTAGCCGAACTTGTTTCGCCCGAGCTATGAACAGAGAACAGAGGCTTACTCCCCAGTTAGTGAGCAAGTTAGCCGTGGACTACCGTGGACAGTGGCCTTAACATTACAGCTTGTAATTATATAATTATTTAAGACTCTTGAGATCGACAATTTTATTACACAGTTTTAGGTAAAAGCCGGCACAGAGCGAAATAGCAAACCCTTACCAAAACAATAATGTTACATAGCAAGTTAGCCGAGCACTACCGTGGATTGCAGATTTAAAATGACCATTTGGAAAAATAAATCCATCTCCACACTTGATCACTATTCATGATAGTAAGAACGACAAACAATCTGCATAATTCTACACAATTGTAGGTAAAAGTGGGCGCCCGCTGCTGATTAGCAAAACTATTTCAATACAATAACATTAGCTATCAGGTTAGCAGAGGCCTACAACTGTGCACTGGGTGTACACCGTAGCTACAACACAAAAAAAATATTTAAAAAAATAATAAAGCATACTTACAGGCTGTGATCCTAAAGTGCCAGATTGTCCCAACAAATTGGAACTACACCATATTTCAGGAGTAACCGGCGACAGCACTAACCCAACTCATCCTGGCCTCGGCTATAACTACCTTTGTTTAAGGGTGGGCCAAAGTAGCCCTTAGACGGGCATTATGCAAATGTTTTACATAGTGACATAGATACTTTACGGAAGAAATGGCTGGACTACAAACCAGCTGTTTCGTGTAGTTCTTGAGCAGTGTTGTCTGTGGGAGAGAATAACTCCCTTTTGCGTGGACTTTGTGCTTTGTAACTTTGCAGACCTTTTACATGCACAAACCCCAAAAGCATAATAGGGCCGCTTAATTGTAATTGAAAATGTCACAATGCTAAAAAATCTGTTAACACTTTTTAATAATATAAATTAATAATCATGAATTAATACTTCAGCATGAATTAATGATGAGTTAAGGAATGAACTAATGAAGTGCTAACCTTAACTACTGGAGTAATATGGATTCATGCATGGATAGTGGCCACCTTAATTACATGTTAGTACATATTTGATAGTTAATGCATTCATTAATATTTGTGAGTAAAATAAATCAAACAGGCTTAATAAGAAATAATGTGAAGTATTTCAACCTTGAATTAAAAGTGCACAATTTAATATTGTAATAGTTTAAATATTTTATAAATTTTACTGTCTGCAGTTTTGCAACAAACATAATTGGATAACGTGATTATTCCACCAGTTTTACCTGGATAATAAAATACTTAGACACACTAATAATAATAATTACCACCAATTATTTGATATCAACCTATTTTGCGTTATTCTCTGTCCATTTCCCTTCATACTTATCCTACCTCTCAATTCACACATTTGTTATGGGTGTTGCAGTAGCTGACCTTAGTGACCCATCAAAAAAAAAAAAAATAAATAAATAAATAAATTCACCTTCTTAGAGCATGTGAATGAAATGATTTGTTAATGCAGCATAATTTCTTGACTTTACTTGAAGGGGCACATTCAAGTAAAGACTTAGTAAAAGACTTGACTTGACTTTACCTAGTATTTATTCCAGTTAAATCACTAATCTTTTAGCATCATTTGGTGGTTTGTCATGAAATGATGAAGCAGAGATCAGGATGACGAGTGAATTGAGTCGTAGGACCCAAAGTGGTAGGGTGAGTATGAAAGGAAAGGGACAGAGAGTCATTAAAAATGGGTTGAGATCAAATTATTGGTGACAATTATTAATGTGTTTTTCTACATTTGATAAGGACAATCCATATATTGTAAATAATGCGGAATAATCCTGCGTCATCCAGTGATGTTTGTGGCAAAATGCAGAAAGCAAAATGTATAAAAATGTTAAATTATGACAACATTAAATTACACACTTTTAATTCAAGGGTGAAGTACTTCAAATTATTGGGGGGGGGGGGGGGGATATTTAATGCATTGTATTTATCCCTGTGAGGGCCATGGTTGTAACATTACAACAATTATTTTGAGCTAACCTAAAAAAAAACATCTTTAAGTTTGTTTGTTTTTTCAGACCACATTTAAATAATCAATGTGTCATGTTTGTCCGCCTCTGAATCCTATTGGCCATTAAAATGTATAAAGGTGCCTGACCATCTGACCCGAAGCTCACTCAACCTGTGAACTTTCTTGGAGCAACATAACCGGTTTTTATTGGATTGAATAGCTCAAGATTCAATACTAATAGAGATAAAATGTCTTTGATTATTCACTATAACTAAGTTGTAAATGTGTTTTCTTTGTTAACATTTTGAATTTAGACCTGAATTGAATAAATTACTACATTCTAGTTGTAAAAAATTACATTGAACTGGCCCTGGGCTTTGTTTGTTAGTCAGAAACAGTTGGGCAGAAACAGGTTCTGGAATGATTTAGGTGATGGCTCTTGCATTGGAATGAATGATTTAGGTGATGGTTGTTGCATTGTCCTGGGACAGGTGGGAATATTCTAAATGGTTCTGAATGTTTTAGCTGATGGTTGTTGCATTGGAATTAATGCTCTGGAATGATTTAGGAGTGAATAATACAATATTTTGTGAATATTGTGTGAATAGATTTTAAATAATTACTACTTTTCCAATTTCAGAATGCCACCAGCAAGGAAAGGACCTGTGTATAGTGTGCAGGATGTTCTTGCTATCATCCAAAACAGAGAGAGTGACCTTGAGTTGGATTCAGACGACAGTGATGCAAGTGATAGAGAAACAGATGAAGATGCCGGTGAAGTGGACAAAGAAAACCAACAACCCACTGAACCCACTGACTGCCCAGACAATGATTATGAGGACATTGAGCTACAACCAAAGAAACCGACCGTGCACCGTGACCGGTATCACTGGCTGAAAAGGGATTTTGTCAGTCCCAATACTGATTTTTCTGGTCCAGATGTCACGAATGGTGATGTTTCCATCCACACACCACTGGAGTACTTCCAGATGTTCATGTCAGAAGACATGCTTCAGGCTCTGACACAAAACACAAACGAGTACAGCTTTCAAAAGACTGGAAGATCTGTTAACACCAATAAAAAAGAAATCGAGAAAGTGATTGGAATTTACTTGAAGATGGGCCTAGTTCAAATATCTGGAGTCAGTATGTATTGGGAGATAGCCCTGCGGTACAACCTAGTTTCAGATGTGATGTCACGCAACAGATTCCAAGAACTGCTGAGATTGTTACATTTTGTCAACAACTTGACAGTGCCAAAGACAGAAAAGACAGACAAACTGTGGAAACTAAGACCTTGGCTCGACTCATTCAGAGAGAAGTGTCTGCAGGTTGTACCGGAAGAACACAACTTTGTGGATGAGATGATGATCCCTTTCAAGGGGAAATTCAGCAGCATAAAGCAGTATCTACGAGGAAAGCCACACCCGTGGGGGTTCAAATTATGGGTGAGAAGTGGAATCTCTGGCATGGTCTGTGATTTTGAGGTGTACCAAGGCAGTGTCAATGGACATCGAGCCAAATCTAAACTTGGATTGTCAGGGGATGTTATGATGAAGCTTGCTTCCATGCTTCCAGAAGGGCAGAACTACAAAATCTATGCAAACAACTATTTCACCTGCATCCCATTGGTAGTTCAGCTCCTTCGTCATGGAATTCATTACGTGGGAACAGCCAGACAGGTACGCCTACCCAACTGTAACTTGCAGACAAGAAGAGCTTGAAGAAGAGTGGGAGAGGAAGTTTTGACTTCAGAGTCGAGGGGAACTACAACATCTGTGCTATCAAATGGTTTGACAACAGGGCGGTGACACTTGTGTCATCCTTTGCTGATCCAGAACCTGTGCATAAAATTAAACGCTGGACGGATGTGTGCAGGGACATGGTTGCACATTTACCAGTGAAGACAACAAGAGGAAGCTGCAGACTCTGCAAAACTGGCTACGCCAATACTCAATGCCGCAAGTGCAATGTTCATCTTTGTTTTTCGGAGGACAAGAACGGTCTTTGGGACTACCATACCTGAACTTTGGGACTACCATACCTGAACTTTGGGACTAAGTCTAAGTTCAGTTTTGTAAAAAATGTTTTTCCTGTTTTCCTATATTTTTTATTAATAAATAACAATTCATAAAAAATATGACTGTTGTGTGATTATTATTCATGACATATACAGTTATGGGGCTACATAAGCAATCAACTGTGCAAACGAACACTTGGTTGTTCTGTATATTTGTTCAGACAATGCAAGTACAAATACAGGATTTCTGCTGCCCTCCCTGTCCACTGTTGTAATATTACAACGTGTCATTAAAAAATTAATAAAACGTAAAAACTTTTAAAAAACTTTTTTTCTGCATCAGAGGCCTCCTACAACAACATCTGAAAGGTAAAAAAAAATTTTTGCTCATTTATTTTAACATTTGGCCTTCACAGGGTTAATATATTTAACAAATTATATTTATTGTAACATGTATATATTTAAAAATGTATAATATTTTTATACATTTGAAATGTGTAAATCTTAAAAAAACAAAAACAAAAAAAACAAAACATGAATCTAGACGCTTGTTTCACCCCTCACATGGCCTGATCTATGTTTTGTTTTTGAATTTTCTGAAATTTTTAGCATTGAAGTACCAGCTTTACAGGTCAAGTACAGAGGTTGCACTACAAATATCAGAGGAAGGGGTTGTAACATTTTAATCATGGTCTATTTTATCCATCCTATTAATTTATGTTTCCCTTATAAGTAGTATATTTCAAAGTCAACATTTAGGATTCTGGTTGAGAGCACAGAGCACGTCTGGTGACTGATGCGTGCAGAAAGCAAGCGGGCGGGCAAGAGAGAGAGAGAGATTTTTTTTTTTTTAGACTGCACACTTAGGGTGCTTCTCAAATGGAAGGCTGCAGCATAGTAAGGCTATGTCCTTCCTAGACCAGTCCTAGACCAGTCCTTCTGAGGCTATAGGCTAGACTCCTCCTCAGCACTCAATGCTAGAATGAGACAGTCTAGTAAGTGTGCAAGGTGAACTATAAGCTTAGAACCATGTGATATTTTACTTTGTTTAGAAAACCCATATACTTCAGAAAACGAGAAATATGTCCTTAATCCCTCGATTATTTTAGCAAAATGTTTTATTCACAAAGCTAGAGTCATTCAAAAAAGCCTTTATATAATACATTTAAGATCTAAGATTGCAACACTAATCTTTGAATTTATATTTAAACCCTTTCAAATATGAAAAAACAGAACCCTAGACTTGGTACCCTAAACTATAATTTTTTTTTTTTTTTTTTTTTTTTTTTTTTTTTGTGCTTTGTATCTTCTAATTTGTTGTATTGTCTAAACTACTTGCATTTTTTATTTTTCCACATATTGTCTGTGAATAAATGTGAATACAAAATGTGAATAAAAAGCAGCGTCATAAAGGTTTCTGCCTCAGCGGTCACGCAACTCGTTTTCCACCCTTTTTTTAAATAATTTGGGACATGTGCAAAGGACTGTGGGTGATTGAAGGCCACAAAGGATACACCCGATGCATCCTCCAAAATATGGCAAAGAAGGCTGCGAAACAAGGCTGCTTCCAAGTGTCCTCACAATTGAGATGGCCTTCGACGGTGCTTGATGATGTGGCAGCCGAGATATCCAGCCTAATGAGGCTGCAGCCTTCTGATTGAGAAACACCCTTAGTCTGCTGCTGTCTGTCAGAATAATCACGTAAGGACACGTGAACACGAAAACTGGTGCATAGTATCAAATACACCGAATGTATGAGAGTCCTAACTGCATGTCAATATGAAGAAAGCCAAATCCCAGACATTTATAGCCAATTTTGAAATCCCGGCCGGATGCTTTTTTCAGGTCCAAAAAAGAGGACATGTCCAGGAAAAAGAGGACGTATGGTCACCATAGACATGTGTCAAATGGCAAATTTGGACAAAAGCGGCAAGAAAAGTCTAGCTGATTAAATATGCTTAAACATCTTAACACATGCCAGCACATTAAAAACATCGAGGTTTTCAGAGTTAAACATGTAAGCCATTTCTGTATAAAGAAACAGAAATGATTACAAACATGAATGTGTAAAAATGACAGACCACTGTCATTCATGATTTAGAGGCTTGATGGTTGAAAAGAACCACACAGGTGGTGTTATTAAATATTAACTGAACTTTACAGGAATAAAAATACTTAATATATCAAGTTATTCCCCCTATTATTATTAATATTTTATGTATTGGTAAATTTTGTTTGGTGATTGTTTTCAGTCTTCAGTTCAAGGGTTATGAGAGTTTGGAGTATGTTTGCGCACTGCAGGGAGAAATTGTGATCCTATTACTCAGCAGACCCATAGAGAGTTGTCAAAGAGAAGTGTCTGATATGGTAAAAAGGCACAGGATTACATTAATAATTTACAGCAGTGTTCATTAATAAAAAACTATTTTACAAGTATTTTTTAAGCAGAGAGATGCAAGCTTTTGAGAAAGTGCACTTGCGGTTTTGACCAGAGACGGATAAGGTCAGATCAGGGTCACTTATCTCGTTGGTACATATGAGTATCTATTTGATGACAAATTAATCATAACAGATGGGACTGCACCCAGCCCTCAGCCCCACGCCCCCCTCTACCCCCCTCACATAATCAAAAACTTGCTGCAGTGCTGCTCTGCATCCTTTCCTTACAAGGTCTTTGTTACCTCAACTCATTCATCTCAGATGAAAGCCTGCATTACAAGGACTCAGTGTCAGTAATACGCTCCATTCTTTGACAAGCTAACAGCTGTAATAGAGGCAATTTGTTTTCATGTAATAGGTATATCAGATAAAGCAAATATATATATATATATATATATATATATATATATATATATATATATATATATATATATATATTTTTATTTTTTTAAAAAAGGACTTTAGGACCAAGATCAATGATCTCATATTATGATCCAAAGATTTGTCATAAGATAACATTAAAATTGCAAGATGTAAATGTGCATGTTAGTATGAAAGGAAGTGAGGCACTTCTTAAGTACATCAAAGCAAAGGGGACCTTTAGTCTAATTAGTTTGTCCTTTATAAAAGGATTAAGGGCTCAGATTGTTATATATTTATCAGTTAGCTTAGAAAAGCTAATGTATGAATCAATGCTTTGTCCACTGTTTGGTGGAAGCTGTACACAGGATTTGTCACTTCTGATGACATAACTTCTGCCATTATTTTATTCAATATTCTCTTTAAAACATGCTCTCATTGATTCGTGTTGCATTTATATGAGAAGTAGAGTTATACAGCAGAATTGCGGGAAAATAACAGGTAACTCTTTTGATGTGTTCAACCGGCATTTGTTTGCTTAGCAAGAGCTGTCCATCAATTTTTACGAGTATATGATGTAAGCTTATGAAAACAAAAATGGACTAGTTTTATTCAAGTCAAAATATTATTTAACATCACATTCTTAGCTCATTCTGAAATTGGATTTTGGTCAAACAGAAATAATCGAGTTTACATTAAGCTAATGCCACAGTAGGTTTCGCCTTTTCAAAAACTAGCTATGAGTGGTGGTCAATCTCTTTTTCCCCCCAAACATGAAAAATGTAACTGAAATATTGATTCTTGCAGAGAGAATATTTATACAGTATTGTAAAATAAAATATTGCAGTACTTTGAAATATCTATCCTTACCCCACCTTTACTGTACACAGTGTGCCAGTCAAAGTATGATTAGTTTGGTGCTTGTAGGGTGAAAGCAGTTGTGTCTGAGTCATGTATAAATCTATGTATACAGTGATGTGAAAAAGTATTTGCCCCCGTCCTGATTTCTGGACCTCTATATATTATTGTGGCCTTAACTACTATATACTTAACCATTTGATACAGTGTACTTATTATACATGTTGTTGCATTGTAATTACATTAAAAGTACTTGCATTTAATTACATTTGTAGTTACACTGTTAGCTTTACCCCTAACCCTAATCCAACCCTTACCCCGAAACATAACTCTAACCCCTAATCCTACCTGTACTTCAACTTCAGTAGCAGCAAATGTGGGAATTTTGCAAAAAAAAAAAAAAAAAAAAAAAACATGTAGTTACACAGTAAATACATAGTCTTGTATGTATTTAATGTTAGTGCATAGTAGTTAAGGCCACGTAATATAAAGTGTGACCTGATTGCTTCTATTTTTGTGTATTTTTCATACTAAATTGTTTTAGATCTTCAAACAAGATATAACATAAAACAAAGGCAACCTGAGTAAACACAAAATACAGTTTTCACATATATATATATATATATATATATATATATATATATATATATATACGGTATATATTATATATACATATATATATATATATATATATAATTTATTTATTTTTTGAAGCAAAAAAGTTACCCAAAATCTATATCACTCATGTGAAAAACTAACTGGCCCCTTAAACTTAATAGCTGGTTGTGCCACCTTTAGCAGCAACAACTGCAACCAAATGTTTCCGATAACTGGAGACTTTTTCAACGCTGTGGTGGAATTTTGGCCCACTCTTCTTTGCAGAACTGCTTTAGTTCAGCCACATTGGAGGGTTTTCGAGCATGAATTGCCCGTTTAAGGTTCTGCCACAGCATCTCAATCGGGTTCAAGTCAGGAATTTGACTAGGCTATTCCAAAACTTTAATTTAACTTCTTTTGAGCCATTCAGAGGTGGACTTACTCCTATGCTTTGGATCATTATCTTGCTGCATAATCCAGTTGCGCTTGAGCTTTAACTCATGGACTGATGACCAGACGTTCTCCTTTAGGATTTTCTGGTAGAGAGCAGAATTCATGTTTCCCTCAATTATTGCAAGTCGTCCTGGCCCTGAAGCAGTAAAGCATCCCCACACCATCATACTACAACCACCATACTTAACCGTAGGTATGATGTTCTTTTTGTGGAATTCTGTGTCTGTGCCAGATGTAATGGGACCCCTGTCTTCCAAACAGTTCCACTTTCAACTCATCAGTCCACACAACATTCTCCTAAAATGTTTGAGGATCATCAAGGTGTGGTTTGGCAAAATTCAGACGAGCCTTAATGTTCTTCTGGATTAGCAGTGGTTTCGCCTCGCCAGACTTCTATGGATGCCATTTTTGGCCAGTGTCTATCTGATAGTGAAGTCATGAACAGTGACCTTTATTGATGCGAGAGAGGCCTGCAGTTCCTTGGAACTGAACATGCTGTGACCACTGTGTCTCACTGTAATGTTATGTGTGCACTTGTTTCTCCTATCACCAAAAAAAAAAAAAAAAAAAAAAAAATCCATGTGTGTACGTGAGCACACTTGGCAATAAAGCTCATTCTTATTCTGATTATGATATCCACTACTGCCTATAACATGCGGCTTGTGTCTGGGATTACAAGAAGGCTTCTTAGGACCTGTGAAGAGCAGTAAATTATACTCCGAAACATAGCTCCTCATTAATTCACTAAGAATGAATTGCACATGGTAAACGTGCTGTGTATTTATGCAGATCAGGAAACCGCACAGGCACACCAACAAAACTGTGCTGAACGCAATTTGCACAGCACAATTCAAATCTTGCAGGCCGTACAAGATACCTGCTTACTTCGGGTGGTAATAGCACAGTGTTAATTGCACCAGGCAAATAGCACAGTGTTTTGTGAATAAAGCACAATCTTGAGCCTTATTTACAAAGAAAGGCATGTTTGTGTTGAAAGTAATGACAATGACCAGCCTGAGAGACCAGCTTTATACCATGCAAACCATATTAGGCTGGTTTAAGTAAAAAAAAAAAATAGGTGCCACGCAGGGATGTGTTCTATGTCCGCTCCTGTATTCCATTTGCACACGACTGTGTGGCCACACGTTGCACCAATTCAATAAAACATTTTCAGACGACACCTTTGTGAGGCGTGGGTCACAAACAATGACTGGAGGAGGACCTAAAGAAGGTGGTGAATTTGTCACAATTGGCGGCAGGCAAGCTCTTTCTCCCTGAGCGGCAGATATTGGAAATTTTTATTTTTTTTTTGTAGCTAAGACTTTAAGGTGTGTGGCTATGTAGTAATTGACTTTCAAAAATAAGCCTACCCTGAGAAAAATTCACTGGAGCAAAAAGTGTGACAGCTAACCCTGGACTATATCATTGAATATCCAGGGGGTGGTGTGGTGTGTTGGCTGGTAAGCAAAACATTTCACTGCCATTGTACCAATTTATATGTGACAAATAAAACATTAAATTTGATTGACTGTGGGATTTAAGAAAAGACTAGTGGGTGAGGCAAAATACTCTAATATATATTTTAATTTATTACATTTCAAGTCAGTAAACTAATGACAAATGTTGATTTATTGTCCTATTACTAGACTTAAATGTTTGCCCCTACAAAACTATTGGTTGTGTGGGTGTACAGAGCTGTAGTGGAGATTTCACTTATGCCCAACTCAGAAAATGTAATTTTACACAAACGTGGACCTCATAAAGCATTCTGCTTCAGTGTGCAAAGAAAGGCAGGGAGACAGAGAAAAATGGTCTTGGCTTTGGTGTAGCCCTCACTTCTCTCTCCTGATAGTGCACTCTTTTCCTTTAATCTGTTTTTTACCTTTCTCACTCTTATGTCTTGTCTGTTTTCAAAGTCCTAAAACCACCTTCTCTCTGTCCCACAGTGCAGAGAGATTTACATCTGATAAACACTTGTTGATAGAGCTTCTAATGGAGTCTGCTGTACCGTTAGAACTCAGCTGCTTCTCTGATGCATGGATGAATGGACCTACAAACCGCAAGGGCACCAGCTTTTTGTGAGGCCCCCTCTTGTCCCCCCACACCACTGTCACCAGAGAGTTGGTCTGACATATCTTATCTAACATCTAACATATCTTATAATAGCATCTTTATATTTCACAAATCATCCTAAAATTAGCTGAATTTTTACTTTATATCTCATAATTATAACAGAAAATACAATGATTGCAATTTTTGCTTCTTGTAATTAGAACACTATATTTTGCAAATGTGATTCATCAAGCGGCTGAGAAGAATCAGATTGATGTACACATCCAAATTACCAAAAACTATATAGCAAAAATAAGAATTAAAGTACCAATTGTGAAAAATAAAGTCACAGTTACAATAATGAACACACGATGTGTTAGTACATTGCAACTGTGACAACATTTAGAACTTACAAATTTTATATATTAGCAGTACCTAATTTCTGTGTTTCAGGCCACTGTGAGCTTCTCTAAATAAATGGTTTAAATGACAAAATGGTAGTCAGAGGCCCCAGAGCACTGGCCCCTTTGGCCCGGGCCATAATCCAGCCTTGCCTTGACGTTTAAGACAAAGTTGACCTCAACACTGACTGTCCAAGCCAGGCTATTCTGAAATGTTTACTCCATGCATAATGAGGAGGCTTAGTGAGAGTCTAGTTTACATGAACCATTGAAAACAGCTAATCATGTTTTGCTTGGCAACTGTTGGTCATTCTGGCTTCAGACAACTACAAAGCCAGGCTGAGAATTCTTCCTCCACATCCTTCACTGTAACTGACAGTAACTGCTAGTCCACTAAAATATTATGCCAGAATAGTCAATCCAGCATCCGGGCACTTTTATTGCATTGTAACATAGAAGCCATATAGAACAAAATCTGCAGTCCAATGTAATTGTATACTTCTATATCATTCTTTTCAATGTGGTAGTTGTAAATACATCACAAGTATTTCCTATGATGTATCATATTTTATGATTATAATGAAATAATATGTTTCCCCAAATTTGTATAAAATGTGTCTTTAGTACAACACTTTAACACAGTTAAGCAATAAAGGCAAATGTATATTTTAAAGTCAACATAAAATCAAAACCCTATTTACTTTGTTAATGCATGTTCTTAAAATTGTTCCAAAGAAAAAAATATTGGTCTTCGTAATCTTTCATCAAAATGTTAACTTTCCTTTTCGGCTGATGTCACCACACCCTCTTATTTTTCAAACCCTCCCCTCCAACCACCTGTCACATAGAGACCACTTTTCAAATCCCAGTTCCCGATAGATAAAATTAAGTCCCGCTGTGTTATTTTATCCTTCTGAATATCATGTTTCCGTTGGAAATTTGTCACATTGTGGCAAGTTGTAAACGCCATCAAAATCAACTTGTGAATTCAAAATATTCCATGACATTTGTACATCTCTAAAATTGTTCACACATAAAATGGTTCATGCTTTAGAAACGGTCAATAAAACGGTTGAGATCACGTTGGTACATTACATTTAAAATTAACGATTAAAATGAAAGTTTGAGCTTTTTCTGAAGTTTTGTCAAAGTAAAACATTTTCTTTTTTTTGAGCACATAAGCATGAGCCACATCTTCATAAAAAAATACAACAGGACCATGTTATCAGGGTCTCAGAATTTCACAGAAATTTCTTATCTGTGCAAAATTATAAATATTATTTTCACAGGAATGGTGAAATTTTTAAAATAAAGCTTGTGCTAAATTTGTATTTGATTATGGATCATTTATGCAATAATCCTTCTATTTAGATTGTATTATTTTTACTTAATTTTTCTAATTTTGTTGATAATTTCACCCTAGTAGGACATTTACAGGCCTTACAGTTTAAAAGTGCAAATGAAACATATTGGCATAAGTAATACTGACCTGCATCTGCTTTGTGAAGTTATTCTTTGTATAAAGCAGCAGTGTGTGAATTATACAGTGTTTTGGGGCAAATTTTTCAACATGATCACACAAGAAGTCTACATTTTGCTAACGCATATCCCAGTACCCTTTCATCGACCACATTTTGCATAGTTACTGACAAATGCCATCTCCTATCAGACATTGCATCAATTTAAGTACAGTATGTTTACCTTTTCCTGTGGTGCGACTGATAGCATCTTGCGTCAGCAGCCTCAAAGAATAGGGTTCTCGTCCTGTGTTGAAACCAGGAAGTTCAGTACAAAAAACACTTGAGCAGCCTGTTGTTGCTATGGCAATAGCAATAGCGACTTTGTTTGCGAGAACACAAACATTGCAATTCTGCTACTCTGGGTCTCAGAGGGTTAATAGAACTCTATTGAGCTCAGGTGAATCCAAATGATCTGAAGCTAAAATTCCTAAATAACTTTAATCAACAAACATAGTCGGAATTGTGATGGCTCAGATCAATATTTACATACAAATGATGTGTGTTGTGCTGTAGGTCAGGGACAAAGCTGAAGGTGAAACATGTTTCACTGAAATATAGTTAATCGGACTTAGTGAGTTCTAGAACTTGCTCATTTATAATTTATATTTTCCGCAAGATAAATGGAAGAGCAAAACTAATCTTGAGCAAAATGTTGGACTAATCTACTGCCTTCCTATCAGAAACTTGCTTTCTTTCCTGTGAAATTTTAAAAACCTGATAACATGGTCCTAAAATATGTTTAATGAAGATGTGACTCATTCCTATGTGCTCTAAAAAGGGATTGTTTTACTTTGAAAATAAAAAAGCAGTTAAGAAGAGAAAATGTAAGAAACTGAGGGTTAGTTTGTTTTAATTAATTAATTAATTTGGATGTTTTGAAAGCATATAGGCATAATTAAAATGTATTTATGTGCTACAGAAAGTATACGCAAAATAACAGAACAATCTATAAAACAGCATTCTTTCACTTACTTCTTTGCAAATGTAGTATTTTGCTAGCCAGAGATCAAAAGGGAATTGACATCAACAAGGCATTACATTTTTCAAAATTATAAACTTTGTTTATTTTCAGGTCTAAATCAGATTGTGGACCCCACTGTATATGATCAGTTATTCAAGCTTGGTCCCTAGAAACTACAGGGAAGAAATTGTGTTGTGTTATTAAAGAATTATTAATATAATTGTTACAGTCAATATTTAATTGTCAGGGCCCTCATTCACAAAAAATCTTAAGGCTAAATTTAGCTCCTAACACAGAAATTTAGGAGCAACTTTGGGGCATGCCACTCCTAATTTTAGAACTCGTACGTTTTTCATCTAAGAGTAATTGATGAAGCATTTTAACACTAAAAGTGGCTCCTAAACACACAGCAGCTTAGAAGTCATCCTGAGGACTCCTAAATCCCTAAAGGCCCAAACATACTCTACGCAAGTACGTGAATGCAGACGCACCTTGCTACACAAGCTCGATTTCGTGCGTCATTGAGTTGTGAAATGTGTCAGTGCTCAATTCATAACACAATGCAAATACATGCTGCATTCTCAGCGTTGCCGCAAGGGGCACTAGAGTGTATTTTCTTCTTTCAATCAACAACTGTCATGGCAGACTTGGGCAGCAATTTGAGTTAAATCTTTTCGAAAAATATATACAACTTTTTGTCCCCAGTCCGTTCAAACGAACTTGTTTTTCTCTGTGTCTCTCCCCACTCCTCAACTATCAACTCATCTACAACATCCGGGCTGCATCCGAAAATGTAGGCAGCTGACTTGCTGCCTAATCAGTTAATGGCTTAACTGGCAGCTGTTTTGAATGAATGGAACTCTTAAGGAAACTGGTCTCTGAACAGTTTGAAAAGAACCTTTTTTTCAGCCTGCCTCCATATACAGACTCCGAAGGCACCATTTTCCTGGTTTCGGATGCAGCACCAGTTTCATGGTCACGCCTATATTGCCCTCTTATGGTCTGAGATTTGTAACCACCAGAGCAATGCAAGAGCGCATGTAATGTATGTACAATGGGATCACGCGTTGGCCATGCGTTTGCCAAGCGCTCGCGTCTGCATTTGCGTGCTTGCGTGAAGTATGTTTCGGCCTTATGAGTGACTCACAAACGATCCAACACATGACTGCTGCTGTCAATCCACATTAAAAACTGTATTAGAATATTATTATAACATTGACCATTTAAAAAGGTATCGCTTGAATCATAATTGAGTCAATGTGTTTTAATAATATGTATTTTAATGTAATTATAATATATAATGTTGACACCGACCTTTAAAAAATTGTATTGCCTGAATCGCGAGGGTGTTTTCATTGTTTTAAACTTGGTTAGAGATGCATTTACCTCTCCTACAAACCGAAACAACCCAATTACACCAGAGATAAAGGTTTTGACAACTCTGCGCTCCCTGGCCACATAAAAATGTAAACTGTAATCTATCTATCTATCTATACTGTATATACTGTATATGCATATATATATATATATATATATACATATACATATATATATACATATATATACATATCGTTGTCTGTCTTCGCTGACAAATAGGTTCTCTGTCTACCAATCACTGTGGGGGATTTAAAAGAGTGCGCTCATAAAACGTGATGTCATCCATTGCAATGAGTTCTACTCTGCCTTATTCTTACCTTTAGATTTCCTTAGTTAAACTTGCTCTTAGCAGTTCTGTGGATATGTTTTAAGCAAAAACTCCTATCTAGGAACTCTTTGTAGAACTCCTAGTGGTAAGATAAAAAATTTCATGAATACAAGCCCAGATTGTCAAGTGACTTTTTAAAGCGTTTCATTGTCAACAAGCAATTACACCCCATCTAGACATCTCTATGTCTAGCTCTAACTCTATACTGTGCAATGTACCCAGACATAATCTCTTGTTAATTTTAAATACATTCAGCCATTTAAAGTAATGATTCATAATGTAAGTTTGGGACTTCCTATGCCAGATTTATAAATGAGAATAATATATCAACCTCACTTAACTGGGAGCCGAGAAAATATAACTGAGTATCGTGGGATTTCTTAGATGCATATTAATGTTTCCAGCCCAATGTGGGTAGAGTAATGAAAAATTATGCCTAACATAAATCTAGATAAACCATTCCCTTGTGATATTTCCCTGCCTAATGAATTAATAACAGTAACACTTGGTATACTTGAGTTTCTTAATTACCTTGAAATATGAAAGAGACACATTCCCATTTATCAGTTTTCACATGTATATTTAATTGTACATTTTATGCCACTGTCATAATTAATGCAAGGACATGTGTATCACAACATGGCATATATAGTTACTGTCACTTTCAAACAAAGTAAAGATTAAAGGGATAGCTTGCCCCAAAATGAAAATTATGTTATAATTTATTCACCCTCATGTTGTTCAAAAACAATATGACTTTCTTTTTTCTGTAATACACAAAATATAGTTTGGCAGAAAGGCAGCCTCAGTCACCATTCAGCTTCATTGCATCTTTTTTTCCATATAATGGAGGTGAATGGTGACAGACTTTCAGTCCCTAAAATTCTGTCTAAATGATCCTTTTGTGTTTTATGAAAGAAATAAAATCATACGGGTTTGGAACAACAAGAGGCAAAGTAAATGCTGCCAGAAATTAAAGCAACAGAGGTAGTTCTATCAGGAAGACTCGTAGTAGTTGGGCACGTCATTCTCTCATTTATAATTTTGTTTAACCAATCATATCACACCTCTTTTTTTATAGTTACGTGAACAGCCTCCCCTATTGCTGCCTACAGTGTGCCTACTGGCAATTCATTCATCGCAGTTATGTGTGACTCAGAGTAATTTTCTTCAACGGAAGATCATCTAGATACGCTTATCACAGAAAGCGTTCCTAGCTCTATTCCTACTCACCTGGATACACCTGCTCCTCATCGCAGCTTGCGGTTACAGAAATCTGAGTCGCCATGGGACCACTTGCCGTTAGGAAAGATTGTGGAGATGCTGACACAAAGTTGCATTCCCATAAATCCTGATCTCAGAAAGGTCAGAAATGAACCAGCTTGCCCAAAACATCTTGGGTTGCCCTCCTACTCCCGTAGTTGATGATGCCAGCACCCTGCAAGATCCTACCCCTGCTTTGAAAACCAACTGGGTGAAAACACACAGCAAAATCAGCTTCACCTCCTTGTTCCCAATCAAGGAAAAAAATCTACTTTGCACGCCGCTGCTCCTTCAACATCAGCGGCCAGAGTTCACAATCCCGTTCTGAAGGCCATGCAATCCCTAGCAGATACAATCAAAAACATCAACTCCTGGCTTTCATCTATGGAAACCTCCCACAGCATTCCTTCAACCTCTGGTTCTAGTCTCCCAACAATGGCAGCTTATTCCAATGAGCCTTCACTGTCAGCTGTTCTGCCATCAGATGCGGTTCCATCCATTTCCCTGGAAAGTTCTCTTCCCGCTCCTTCGTCAGGTAGGAGTTTTGTTTCACCAGCCACTACATCCATCTCAGCTGTCTTGAGATCTCAGATCCTTCAAGGTAAATCCTCTTTTGCTGCCGACTCCCGCATGCGATCACCGGCTGGTGGATTGCAGCGATGTTGCTGTGGTACTTTAATCTTCATATCTGTGACTGCATCGCAACCTCTTATTTAGTGGGTTTGTAGTGGCATTTGACACTCAACTGCAATTTAGCCATGATAGCTGATTTCAATCAGTGGTATGGTGGAACCTTGTTCTACGAATACCATAAATCTTTCTCGGCGAAATCGGCTATGTTCATCACTCAATTAAACACCAAAATAGACTGGGCAGCTACCAACACAGAACTGCTCATTAGACATTTCGCAGGGCACCGTGCGCTTGCTTGCACAATATGCAGCTCTCACAGCTACTCATCTGACATGTGTCCAAAAACTGTGTATGGTGGTTCCTTTTCTAATGTCTTCAATGTTGCCGTAAATGACAGTTCTGTAAGACAATGGGACAAAACAGGATGTGCTGTTGAATATTTTAATGGCAGTCCTATTGATAATAATTTGTAAGCATTTGTAAGCTTTTGTAAAAAGCTGTGTGCACTTTTCATTGTTTTTTTTTTCCCCCATGTATGTAGTTTTTGCAAGGACCCTCTTCCGAAATTTGTGTGCCCGTGCCGGTTTCGACCTCTGCGGGGAAAACGGGGATTTCTCTCAAAGAAAACTTGACTCTCCACCCCTCTTCCCCCATTAATGTCACCGTTCTTTCCTCCCATCTCTCTTCTTACCCTGATTCTACGTTTGTAGACTACCTTTTAACTGGCTTATCACAAGGATTTTGGATCAGAGTTTTTTCTCCACTATCCAAATCCTTATCTAGAAATTTGCAGTCAGCTGTAAATGAGCCCTCAGCAGTCTCTGATCTGTTATCAAATGAAATGAGTAAAGTATATTTGATTTGCCCTTTCAGATCTCCTCCTTTTTCTTGGTTCAGGGTTAATCCCATAGGTTTAGCTGCTCGCAAATACTCTGTTAAGAAAAGACTGATATTTTATATTTCAGCTTCCAGGTCCGGGCCCTTTCCTAGCATTAACTCTTTAATTCCTCTTGAGCCATTTTCTTTGCACTCTGCCACTGTAGATCATGCCATTCAATGAATCAAAGTGGCAGGGTTCGGTGCTCTTTTGGCTAAGGCTGACATCACAGATGCCTTCAAAATCTTGCCCATTCTTCCCTCAGATTGACCCCCGTTTGGAATTAAATACAATTAAATTCTATTTTGCAGTCAGACTCACCTTCGGGTGCTGAAGTAGCCCACACATCTTCAATACTTTGTTGGAAGCTCTGTGCTGGAATTTGCTGAACGTTTTCAAGCTCCCATTTGTGCTGCATTTGCTGGATGATTTTTTTGCTGATCAATATCCCTTCCCACCGCAGCCCCATGCTAGACATTTTGAAATCAGTTTTCCAGGAGCTGGGTGATCCCCTCTCAATTGAGAAATCCTGGGCCCCCACTACATCTATCAAATTCCTCTGTATTACTCTCGACTCGCAAAAAAATGTAGGCTCCCTTACCTCAGGATAAATTGGAGAGGATCAAGTCATTTTGCGAATCATTTATCCAATCTGACTCTGTTTCCAAATGTGATATTTTGTCATTTTTAGGACACCTAAATTTTGCTATGCACATCATCCCACAGGGACGTTCTTTCATTTCTCAGCTTCTTTCGTTGGACCATTATGTGGATAATTTGACCAACAGAGTTGACCTGGACGAAGGTTGTTGCTCCGACCTATGATTTTGGTCCAGCTTCCTCAACCACTGGAACTGTATTTCTTTTTTTACAATGATAATTGCAAATCCTTGGTCTCTCTGTCCTTTTCTAAGGATGCAGCTCCTTCTGTTGGTTTCAAGGGCTGTAGTGTGCAGAGGATTGGCCAGCAGAATTTCATGTTCTCGCTGGTAATTCGTCTTCTTCTGCTCTCTATGAAATCTAACCAGTCATGGTAGCTAGTGTGTTATGGGTCTCTCAATGGTTGTGTAAATGAGGTGTTGTATTCTGCGACAACTCAGCGGCTGTCACAATAAACAACAAAGGCCGGTCTTATTGCAGTTTGATCGTGTCATTACTGAGATGATTGATATGACAAAGCACCAATTGTAATTCAATTCTTTGAGCCCAGCACATTCCCAGTTTTTCAAATTCCATTGCTGATTCTCTGTCTCGCTTTTGTTTCCAGAAGTTCTGTCACCGCTGCCGTCATCCAGCGATCTCTCTGTGCTGTATCCACCTTTGACAGACCTTTCTGTTCTATTAAGCCCCTCGCTATTTCCCCTGCTAGATTCCATTAAAATTCTGATGAGGAAAGAAGCTGCCCCTGCTCCACTCATGGCTTATGAATCTGCTTGGTCTAAATTTTCTTCCTCCTGTGTCCTCCACTAGACTTTCCTATTTCCTGTATTAGTGTCCACTGTCTGTGCTTTTATAGCATTTTGTTTTATGTCAGACTTTTGAAACTTTCTATAAATAAAATGGTGGCGGTCATTCAGCTCTATCAGGAAGACTCACAGACTTGAATGAAATTTAAGATGACATTTATTTGATGAATATAAAACAGAAATGTAATGTCTCTCTTTGGCATAAGCCCCATCTGGTGGTCCGAAGAAGTTGTACTCGGAACCATCATATCCTGCCGGATATAGGAGGCAAGGGCGAGGAGACTACCCCCACGTAGGACGGGACTCAACTTGTGGTGGTGTGGTGGTGGAGGTTGCCACGTTAACACACTGAAACAGCAATATGATAGATTGTGAGAAGACTTATAAAGCATTGGCTTACATGTGATTGGCTAGGAGTTACCTAGCTAATGGTGCAATGATGTACAGCTGCTAGTCTTCCCGCTATAACTACGCTGCGCTTACATTTCCATGCTAGATTTCGTTCACCTGATGTTCCTAGCCTTTTCTCCTCTCCTTCGACTCGGCTACTATTAAGAGGTATCAGAAAATCTTCTCCCTCTCTCCCAGACAAGTGCCTACCTATAACTTTACATATTCTATATCTCATTATTTCTTCACTCAGATTAGGTTGTTTTTCTAAATTTGACGACATTCTCTTGGAAGCAGTTTCCTCATGGCCTTCTGTGGTTCTCTGCGGAGTGGGGAATTCACTTCAGATTATCTAATTTTCTTACCTTTTCACCATTTATCTTATTCTGATATTTCTTTTGCACCTGATTCATATTTCATTTTTCTGAAGCACTCTAAAACTGATTCTTCAGGTCATGGCAGCAATATTATCATATCTAAAATCCCTGAAAGTTCCTTCTGTCCTCATGCCTCTATGATTAATTATTTAAAGATGCTGCCTCAATCTTCAGTTTCCTCCCCACTTTTCATCACCTCAACGGGTGACCCTATGATCCGCCACTGGTTCGGATCTCATCTAACATCCTCAAACGCTGTGGTCTGTCTCCTTGAGTGTACTGGTCACTCCTTCTGAATCAGAGCCGCCACAGCAGTGGCTCAATGGTGACTCTTAGAATCTACTATTAAGATGCTTGTTCATTGGTCATCATCTTCATATAAGAAATGCATTTGTTCAAACCCTCATACAACAAACCAGGCACACCTCTAACAAGCAAGTCTACAGAGTTCTATCCTGTTCATCTTACAATTTTCCATCACCCTAGCTATAGAATTGTATATCATTCAGCAACTGTCACTTCTATACTCATCATATCTGGTGATGGTTGGGGCTTATTTGGTATAAAAAATCACAGCATTGTTTAACCTTCTCAAGGATATTGCACAAACAATGCCCCATTACCCTTAAAGCAAAAAAATTATTTAATTGTTACTTTTTTCAAGGACAATGCATAAACAATTCAGGGTTCAGACTCGTCATTGGCAATGTTATACTTTTCAAGGGTATTGCACAACAATGCCAGCTCTATTCAGGGCTCAGATGCATAGCTAAACATTGGTTATCCTTTTCAAGGGTATTGCACAACCAATGCTCGCCCAATTCAGGGCTCAGATAAGTCAAATGCTTTGGTTATCCTTTTTAAGGGTATTGCACCATCAAAGCTTGCCCTACGCAGGGATTAGGAACATCCTAGGCATTGTTTATCCTTTTCAAGGGTATTGCACAAACAATGCCCCCCCCCCCACAAAATGGCTTGTATATTTAGCTAGCGTTGACTATCCTTCACTGGTAGTGCACAGGGCTCTAACCGTATTCAGGGATGCACACTAGTATCAGTCACTCTTTGCAAGTTCATATTGTTCCCTCTGATCTCTAGGCTCAAGCAGTTTCATGCTCTAATATTATGTCTTCCCCTTTTCTTTTCAGATTTTCCACCGTCATCAAGAAATGGTTTGTATTTTCTTTTCATTCTCTTTTTTAATACACTTCTTAATGCAATGCTGTACCGTGTCTTTCTGGTAGAATTATCATTTGGGGTAAACTGGCCCTTTAAGCAGTTTACTAATTTAAAAAATGTATAATTAAAGCCAAATACCTGAAATGATTGGTGTTTTGCTGTATATTCTGCAGTGGTTTTCACGGCATGTCAGGAAAAGAAGTATTCTTCAGTAAGTTCATAATTTCTTCAGTGGCACCCCTTGGGGGAATTTTCTAAGGAAGCTGGTGTGTAAATTTATATTGATAACCTTGTATCTAGTCTCCTTACATTAGCTATAACAGAAAATATAGTAGGTTTATAATTACAATTTTTGCTGATAATTACTCTCCTATACGCAGATGATATTACAAACTTCAGATAAAGCATTGCAGAGGTCATCCATCACCAGCAGTTGCAGCAGTTCCTTGGGTGCCTTGTGGAGGGTAGAGTTAGCATACACAACTTGCAGCTTATTTTTTAGCCTTGACTCATCAAAACAACTGATACATTTTAATCAAAGCCTCGATCTCTGAAGATGGAAACCTGTTTGGCTGTGAAAACTCTTTAAGTGTGTGTGATTAAGAATATGAAAGAAACCTCAAGTTTCTTCATGTCACTGAACCTCCCTTCCAATTGATGTATTACTGGATCCATAATTTCAAAGTACATTCATCTATATGAACCATGAATGTCAGTGTCACTGTCCTCGTTCCTGTAAAATCCTTGCTCAAAATCATCCCGTGTCAGAATTTCTTGCGTCTGTTTCTCCATGTCCTAAAGAGTCCACATTACTTCCGTAGAAGGCCTGACGTTTTTTCTCAGTTCCTGCTGAGACAGGATTAAGGCTCTCAGAGAATTCAGGGTGCCATCAATTCGATCAAATGACCATCTCAGATCTAGGGATTTTGACCGAAGGACCTGAAACAGTGTTTCAGTACGGCCCAAAATCAGTGGCGTGCAGTGCATAAACCGGGTACCCCTTCAACACCACACAACATCCCAACGCACGCAGCATAACACCTCACAGTCCTCCCATGCCTATTTTCAGTCTTACATGTTCTGTCATGTTTCATACCATTACTTTATATTCGGAAGTGCTGACACGGCGATAGTGACAACCTGGTCTCTTTTACAGGGCAATAATTACAATTGCGCACAGCGCAGGAAAGTTGTTAATTAGTCCATTCATTTGAAGAAAATAATGTCTTTCGGATTTGTTGCCATAAAATCCTGCATGGGTTAATGCTGTGCTCCATTCAAAGTCAGATGTGGGATATTCCTACTTGATGCTCGGAAGATGACGTATAAGGAAACAAAACTGCTGGTTAGATTTGCAGGTGTTCTGTCACCAGAGACGTATCCTAGCAACCCAATTAATAAACAATTCTGCAATGCTAGCATTTGTGCTACAGGTGTACGATTATTTTAGAAAAGAGTATAATTTACCATGTTTTGAACACCTGTCTCTGCAAACGTTTGTTAACGAATGAGGCATTTTTTGGATCCTGGAGATGTTTTGACATGCCCTGGTATTTGTGCTTATTTCAGCTACTTACATCATATTAATTGCAAAAGTCTCATTATACTGTACTCAGCACAAATTGTGCTACAATAATATGTGAGCAACATGTATGTACACTTTTGTATTTTTGAGAAAATCAAGTTTAAACTTGGTAAGTAAAAAAAAGAAAGAAAAAAAAAAAGATTAAGGACACTGATGGAGGGCCATAAAACACATACTAAACATTTTTTCACAAGACTTTTGAGTGCTGGATTTTGTAGGCCAGAGTCATAGTTACAACATGTTGAGAAAACAATCCTGCCCATACATTCACATAAAACACTACACTGATTTAACTTGTATGACACCTTTTGTTTTATAAAGGCTGTATCTGAGGGAGTGTCAGTGGTCACGAATATTGATGTACTCCACACCTAGGATGATAATAGCCCAACCCCTAAAGGAACTATCAAAGTGGAATGCCACTGTTATGAACAAAAAGAATGAATGTGATGAGACTAAAATAATAATAATTATTATTATTTTTTATTTTTTTTATTTACAACAAAGTGCATAGCATAATCAAAATATTAATAATGAGGGTCGACACATTTTTGAGCACACATTTTATTTTTTGGTAGTTTCTTTACAACAAAGTGCACAATATAATTGAAATATAAATAATTAGGGTCACATGTACTTGAGCACACAGATATTTTTGGGTAGTTTATTTATAACTAAGAAGACAATATAATCAAAATATAAACGAAGAGGGTAAAAGGCACATTTGAGCACACAGATGTTAACTAATGTAAGTATGAATAAATTAATGATCAGAAATTATATCCTACGCTGGATCAAGTCGCTCTTCAAAATGCAACCGTTCATCATCAGAATCGCGTTCTTCTTCAGATGAAAAGGTGAATTCTTCATCACTGTCAAGGATCAGCTGGAGAGCTTCCTCGCACGAGTAGCGTGTCATCTTCCAAAAGTGATGAAAAATCAATGAATCTGATAAAGCTTGATACCGTTTTTAGAGCATTGATGGGGGCGTTTCCCATATTTGTAATATGAAAATGGGTGTGTCCTGAACAGCACTAATGAGATGAGACAGAAAATCTGTACCGTTTGTTAGTTTCATACACATTACATAATATGTGAATATTTGTTTTGGATTTGAATGGGCTCATTTAAAAGTAGACATTTCAAGGTTACTATAGAGTTTCAGTTCATTTTTGTGACGTGCTCCAGAAAAAAAGAAGAAGAAAAAAAAAAAAAACTTCACAGAGATAGAGGCAGCAGAAAGTGCATCCTGTTTGTTTTCTGTATTTTACAAAAGCACAGCATTTTGTTTTTATTGTGAGTGGACACAAATAAAAGTAGACCCTTGACAGTTTTTAATTATGTACCTCTCTTATCTGTATGACCATAAATGACGGAGTATTTTAAGTCGTTGCTATTGTTATAAGAAAAAAAGAAAAAAAGTGATCCGCACCAGTGCCTCCGTTAGCTCCTGACTGCATGCCACTGCCACAAATAACCGAAAACACGTTCAATAAAAACAGAAACTTAAAATAATGTAGGCTGCATTTCCAGGCACATGAAAAGTTATGGTGATAAACCAGATTTAATTTGTGGGCATAACAGTAAATGAACAGTGTGTGGGGGCACTGGGAATTTATGCAAGCACAAACACCACTGTGCTGTCCACTCAATACAACTCTCCCCATCATAAGTCTGGCATATTTATTTGCTATTCGGACTGTACTGTTTTATTACCCTAATTACTGGCGGTAATAAATTCAGCAGTCCTATCCAAACTCGCATCAAAAAATCTAATAAATAGTTAGCATATTTCTCACCATCCATAAACATACCTCAGTATGATGGCTTACTGACACTCACAAGAAATGTCAGTGATGTCATCAACCTGAACAGCAAGGAAAGGAGCAGCATTCAACTCGGTGTCTACTTTGTCCTGAATGACACAAGCAAAATGTCATTTTGGACTGACTTCGACATACAGTACCTAGGAACTCTGTTGCACTGCTCAAATGTTCTGCCAGAGCACTGTCAAATTCTGTCAACAAATTAACAAGTTCTACAAAACTTGTTAGAACTGGAGGCAGACTCATCATGTCCTCAAAAAGAGAGCTTCTGCATTTCAAGATAGATGCCAGCATCTATCAGATTTCTCAAGATGTTCCGGTTGTTTGTTACTTGGTTGTTATAAGCTTCACTGACAATGCAGCAGCCTGACTGAAGGCCTTGTCAATTCTGACTCTCCCAAATAGTTTCTGCTTTATTGTAGATGATATATGACCTTTTGATTTGTCATGTCTATCTATCCCTCTTGGTAGATTTTTGAGATCGTTAAATCCATCTTTCACCTATGGGATACCAGAGTCCTGTTCAAACCGTAGACAAACAAATAAACAGGTTCAACAGAGAAGATCCTGTGATCCAATCTTTTTTTTTTTTTTTTTTTTTTGTGGTATACAGTACATCATGGCAGAAAGACCAACAAAAATTGACCCATCCTCCCTGCTGTATAATATTAAACTCTGGAGTTGGTTGCAAAATTTTTTTTGCTAATTGCTTATCTAGTGGTAGCTTTCAAAAATCGTTTTGTATTAAATAATCCACAGACATAATCACAGCCATGTTGGCTAAAGTGAGGCTTAGCTTCTCTCATCTTTATTAACCAATAGCAGGCTTGCTTGAATGTGATAATGAAAGCTAATTGGTTTAAGGGACAGCTGATAAATATTGTTGATTATGATTGGTAGGGGTGTGCAGCAAAGCTATTATCTGTATCTGTTGATATGGCACAATTATCTGTATCTGTATTCGGGTAGAACCGGGCATGGGTGGTGCTTAAATCGGAAGTGCATCACAACTAGATAAAACTCCCATTTTATATTGAACTCTTTTACATTAATAGTTTCTATTAATAAAATAAGCCTTGTATATGCCTCGTCAAAAACAAATAATAATAATAATAATTATTATATTATTATTATTAGGCTATTATTATTTTTTCTTACCAGATGAAGATGAACATGTAGGCTACATTAACTGAATATTTTTTCCTTGTATTTCTGACATTCTTATCTGATGAAACAGAATTTTCATTTATGTTCATTTTCTTTTTTTGTCCTTGCATGTAAAAAGTTATTATAATGGAGGAGCGAGGTGTCAAACAATTGTGAAATATCAAGCACACATTTTGCAGTGATTATTAAATACAAATACAAACATTAAAAGAAATGAGAATAAGTCAATATAGCCTACAAACAGGTGAAAGCCCACTAAGTCTTTCAGGAAGTTAAGACAGGACTTGAGGCTGATTTTGTATGCACGTATTTTAATGTAGATGACATCATTATTTAGTTAAATTACATGTGAAGAATTAGAGAAATGCAGTGGAATATATAGTAAGAGCAAGCCTCTAGTTTTTTCAGAAGAGAATAGTGGAAAAATAAGGAGCATGTTATAATTTCTCTGTATCACATGTGGAGGAATATTCTGAATAGATGTACATTCTGTATAGATCATTTAAACTTTTTTTTTTTTTTTTTTTTAATTTTTATCTGGATTAACCAGATAAATACTTAATCTGTGATATGGATGTAAATATGTTCAACTTTAAGACACAGACAGACGAGCTCTGCTGTGAAATCATTACTTCAGGTCAGGAATTGAACATCGGGCTGAAGTTGGTTTATGAATACTTGTAATTCATGTGAAACAGACACATACAATACACAAAGACTGCAAAGGGAGTCAAGACTGTGGCCATCCGAATTGAAATCACATGTGCGCATTTTCATTCATAATGTTAACGCTTTAGTAGTATTGGCTTCAGTTCATAAGTTCATAATTTAGTTGTAATTTTGAATATGTTTATTTAAAATATCGCTTTATCCATCTATTTCTTGGATAAACAGTCTAACGAATATTTTTTTCCTTAATTGTTCGGATGAATTTGTTGTTCTGAAGTCATTATTCGTGCCTTTCCGAATAAGGTATTTGGCTTTGGGCACATCCAGAGTGTCGCAAGTATAGTATAATGATTTGTTATTCATACTTATGCCTTTTACAGACACATTTTTGACGGAAGCAAATGACGCTGCATCATTTGAGTATCCATATCCATTCTAATTGGTCAATTCTTTAATGAGAGGAGTTGATATGGTGTCAGCCTCCTCTGGCATTCTGTGAAATTGTATTGCCTTGGTTCCCGTGCATAAAAGAAAAATGTAAATAAAATATTAATAAATAATAATAATAATAGAAAATCTCTGTATTATGATCATCAAAGTTATGCATAATTGTTAGAAATGTAGTAAAATAAAAGTTCATTTTATCACTTTAGTTACGTTAATTTTTTTATTCATTTTTGAGGAGGCTCAGCCTCCCTTGCCTCTGACGGATTGCCCCTGCATTCCTTTGAACTCATTATATTAGATGTTCATATCAGTCCATATAGTGCTTTGGATGAAATCAAAAAGATTTCAGAAAATGTCATCAAATGGAATGTCTAAGGAGCAAAAGAAGTCCATCAAACTCAAGACAGCAATGACTGAGAGCTTCAGCATCTTTTTAAAGAGATGTGTGGTTTCTCAAACATTGCATCACTTATCAGTCTAAATCATCATCACAAAGTTTCAGAGGTGATTGAA
Organism: Myxocyprinus asiaticus; assembly: GCF_019703515.2. Lineage (NCBI taxonomy): Eukaryota > Metazoa > Chordata > Actinopteri > Cypriniformes > Catostomidae > Myxocyprinus > Myxocyprinus asiaticus. The sequence goes on along the minus strand of NC_059360.1, from coordinate 9,867,587 downwards.
TAACAGGAATTCTGGGAAAATAAAATGATCAAGCACTGTCATTTACTGCAGCGTATGGGAAACACCAAAAAACCAAATGCTCCAAATGTGTGACGAAACTATGTTACCCCATTAAACCGCGCAGTGCCAGAGTAGAGCGAGACTGATCTCACTCATGCAGTGCTGACGAAGCTACTTTGTGTCACATGACCCATCTGAATTAGACACAGAATTCTCTGTCCAAACTTACTTCAAAATCCTAAGGAGTTTAACTACGACATCTTTTTCTGATCGTATGTGGAAGCTCCCAAAGGGAAAGTTCCTTAATGATGTGACATCCACCTTTTCACTCATAACAGTGTGAAAACGCCCTCTGTCAGCTTGTATGAATTTAACACTTTAAAAGAAAGTGTTTCACCACTGTTCAAAGGCTGCTTGGATCGCATCATTTAAATGGATAAATGTTTTCCAACTGAATAAACTAAATATTAAATACAACTAATGGTAATAAAGTGCAAAGTAATCTCTTCAGTATCCAAAATATTTGATGTAGCTGTATTCTGATTACCAACAATATGGACATTAGAACATGTTATTACATCATGTATACATGACAGGCCACATCACAGGGACTTCTGCATACCATGCCATATTATCCTTGTAACTTCCACATAAAGCGTCTAAATTTCAATTTGATTGATGGAACATGTTGTACATAAATAAATAATTACATAAATACATGGTTTGTCTATATTTGCCAAGCAGTCTCTTGTGTATGTATATGTTTAATATAGAGAAAAGACAAAGGTGTCACTGCAGCTGTCATTTGGTCCATGCTGCATATAAAGAATATGCTTTCTGCCTCATTCTATGAATAAATTCCACATGGGATCAGTAAAAGTAACTTTTTTAACCACTTGATTGAAAGTTTATATACTGTATGCAGTAGATTATTTTTTATTTTTACATTCTGCATCCATGGCAATATTCATGGCGCTAATGCTTAAACACTGCCATAAAATGCACCTCTATTATTGTATTGTATGCTGAATTTTATAAAAAAGAATTGGTCAAAGTCATGAAAAGGGTTTTCTCTCTTGATCGCTTAATCACAGCCACACACTCATCTTTTCTACTCCAATAACCAAACTAGTAATGGGAGTTTGGGCTGTCTCTTTGCATGATGCTTAAACAAAGAAAGAAAGTTGTTCTACATCTAAAAGCGTTTAAGGGTTGTAAACCTGAAAATGTTTTAATTTAAAAACATGTAAAGTTTCTTTAAATGTTTTTAAGTAACTGAAAATGTCCTAAAACACTATTAACAATGATATCTTAACTTCAGTTCTGTTCTTTATAAAGAAAGTCAAAAGATTTCCTTGATTCCCTTTCGTAGGAATTCGAGCTGCGTAATCACTATGAGAACATGTCTGAGTGCCACGTGGTCTGAAGCCCTTATACAATCACGCAAATTTGTTGGCTGATGGTGCTTAAGAGATGCCCCTAGGGAGCTACGTCATGGGCTCCATAAAGGCACTCACTTTTGTGCCATCGAGTCAATGCACAATCTCATCTGGCCCATGTTGTACTAGCGACTCACGTCGAAGCGAGGATCATTATTATTCTCCCTTTTGAGTGGCAACACAGGATGGATTTAAGAAGTCAAGCCATGTGCAGCGCTACATGGACACTTGACCCGTGGGAGGCCGGTGCGGACGCCGAGGAGATGGGAGCTGAGCAGCAGGCCGATTTATGGTTCTCTCTGTCACTCTCCCCGGATTCGGCTTGACATTCTGCCGTAGGACTGCACAGCGGTTTCCTCCGGCGCTGAGGATGAGGACACCATGTCTATGGTGGTGTCAGATTCCGAAGATTTTGCCAGCAGCCAGGATGAAGCCTTGCCTCCTAGCGGCTGGATTTACAGACCTTCGATAATGTCTTGGTTACTGATGTAACTTCTGTTCCCTGATGGAGGGAATGAGATGTTGTGTCGATGTAGTGACACTAGGGGTTCGATCTTGAGAGCCCCAATCACCTTTGATTAAAATAGAAAAGGCCAATGAGAATTGGCGGGTGGAATCTGCATGCAACTCTCCGTCCCCGGACATACGGGCATAAAAGGAGATGTTGTACACCACTCATTAAGATTTATGCTGAGGAGCCGATAGAGAGTCCAGGCCATGTCAGCGGCCGGTTCAGCGCCATGGCAGGAGGGATACAACATCTTGTTCCCTCCATCAGGGAACAGAGGTTACATCAGTAACCAAGACGTTGTGACGATGTAGTGACACTAGTTGTTCCTATAGGAAACGGCGCATTCGCTGAACTGTGTCACGAGGTACGGAAGAGTGGACACAGGCAAGCTGCTGCGTGCCTCACAGTGAGCACTCAACCACGTCGTGACCTTCCAGCGAGTTAGGTAAGGTGTCTCACTAGTCCCATTAAGGGGGGGGGGAGGCACTTTCCCAAGTAAGCTTCTGGCGGTGCCTTTCCTGATTTGCTGTTAATTTCCCGCCAAGCACTTTCTAGAATAACACTGGGAAGTGCTCTTCCCTCTTCAGGAAGGAGAGCACTACGGAGACCACATCCTACCGGAGGGAGTTTAACATGTGGAGAATATCTCACATGGACTTACCAACGGGGAAGTTTACATATGGAATGATACCACCGGAGGACCCTATCTACAGCGAGGGTACACAGCCACAGTGGCCGATGCAGAGAAAGCTCTGGTGAGGGGAAACAAAGTGTTCACCTAAGGGGAAACTGAACAGTGGAAACTCATCATACAGGATTACCAAGGGGGAATCACCACACATGGAGCACTGAGCCCGAGCACATGGGCTCACCTGAAAAGGGGCAAACCACGAGTACTGGGCCTGGTGTCATTACTCCTCCACTGAGTTTGTCACCGAACAGTGCTTAAGAATTAAAGAGGTGTCCGGGGTTCACCGGATACGGGGAACTGTTGTGGACAAAAAGGCACACATTATCACCTTTGAAAAAAGGGGAAAGGCGCAATGCAAGCGGTACACCCAACTGGCCGCCCGGTCTACCTGCTGTTACCGCGTAACACTCGGGTTAAAACCGGGTCTATGTGTAGGTTATAAAACCTTGCAAAGGTATTGGGTGTAGCCAAACCTGCAGCTCTGCATATGTCTGCTAGAGAGGCATCCCTTGCCAGTGCCCAGGAGGACGCAACGCCTCTAGTGGAGTGCGCCCGGACTCCCAAAGGGCACAGCAAGTCCTGAGATTGGTATGCAAGAGAAATGGCATCTACAATCCAATGGGCTAGTCTCTGTTTGGACACAACTTTCCCCTTCTGCTGTCCTCCAAAACAGACAAAGAGCTGCTCTGAGCAACTAAGGCTCTGCGTGCTGTCCAGATAGATTCGCAGGGCGCAAACTGGACACAGCAATGACAAGCGCTTGCAGGTTCGCCGCCTGGTCCTGAAAAGGAGTTGTGGGAACTTTGGGCATGTAACCGGGCCGAGGTCTCAAGATCACGTGAAAATGTGCCGGCCTGAACTCCAGGCATTCGCTGGTAACAGAGAGCACCTGCAGGTCCCCCACCCTCTTGATGGAAGTGAGCGCCACCAGGAGGGCCGTCTTCAGAGACAAAGTGCTAAGCTTGGCCTGCTCCAAGGGCTCAAAGGGGGCTCTCTGTAGGGCAGGTAGGACCACAGAGAGATCCCAAGAGGGAATCATGTGCGGTCTAGGATGATTCAACCTCCTTGCGCACTTGAGGAACCTGTTGATCAGGGCGCGCTGTCATGATGGCCTCCCGTCCAGTGTGTTGTGGTAAGCTGCCATGGCAGCCATGTACACTTTCAGGGTAGAGGGAGACAGCCATCTCTCCAGCCCTTCCTGAAGGAAAGACAGCACAGACCCGAAGGCGCATCTCTGTGGGTCTTCCCCACGGGAAGAACACCAGTTCGCGAAGAGGCACCACTTCAAGGCATACAGCCATGGGTGCATTGAGACTGTGCATTGAGGCTCACTGGAGGAGACGTATACTTGCGCGGACCCCGAGGCCAGCTGTGTGCCAAGGCACCCATGCTGAACGGAGCCTCGGACAGGGAGAACCAAAGGGGGCAGTGAGAGAACTTTTGAGAGGTGAACAGGTCTACCTGCGCCTCCCCGAATCTCTCCCAAATCAGCTGGATTACATGGGGGTGGAGTCCCCACTCCCCACAGAATGTTATCTGCCATGAGAGCATGCCTGCTGCATGGTTGAGGATGCCCGGAAGGTGAGTGGCTTGCAGCGACTTCAATGTCTGCTGACTCCAGAGGAGGTGGCGGCAGGCGAGTTGCGACATGCGATGCGAGCATACAGCACCTTGGTGGTTTATACGCTACGGTTGCTGTGTTGTTGGTCCGGACCAACACATGCTTGCCCTGAATCAATGGCCGAAGCCTCCGCAGGGCCAGCAATACTACCAGCAACTCTAAGCAGTTGATGCTCTGCCAAAGGAGTCGGGGCCCTCTCCAGAGCCCAGAGACTGCCTGCCCATTGCACACAGTGCCTGTCATGACCACAATGTGCCTTGAGACCTGCTCTATGGGAACACCTGCCCATAGAAACGCCAGGTCCAACCAAGGGCTGAAAGTCTGTCGGCACTGTGGCGTGATGGTCACACGCCGGGTGCCGTGGCACCATGCCCACCTCGGGACTCGAGTCTGTAGCCAGTGCTGAAGCGGTCTCATATGCATCAACCCTAGGGGGAAAACCGCTGCCGAGGATGGCATATGTCCCAGGAGCCTCTGAAATTGTTTCACTGGCACCGCTACCTTCTGAATGAAGGTCTTAAGGCAGGTCAGAGCATGTTCGGTCATAAGACATGCCTTGAGAGTGACCGAGTCCAACTCCATACCGAGAAAAGGGATATTCTGCACAGGGGAGAGCTTGCTCTTCTCCCAGTTGACCTGAAGTCCGAGTCGGTCGAGGTGCTGAAGTACAAGGTCCCTATGCGCACACAATAAATCTCGCGAGTGAGCTAGGATTAGCCAGTCATCAAGATAATTGAGAATGCGAATGTCCTTCTCCTCAGCGGGGAGATCTTGGTAAAGATGCGAGGGAACAGGGACCAACTGAAGGGGAGGACCTTTTACTGGTATGCTCATCCCTAGAAGGCAAACCAAAGAAACCTGTGTCGAGGAAGGATCGATACGTGAAAGTACGTGTCCTTCAGGTCGATGGCCGCGAACCAATCCTGATGTCGTACTTCTGCATTGACATCTTGAACAGAAGCCTGTGTAAGGGGAAACTGCTGTTTTACCGACCATGTTGGCGCTGAGGCCCAGAGAACACCCGGCAATATAACACATATCATGCGATGGCCCAGGGGCGATGGTGGGGCTGGAGAGTTCACCCGGGTCAGACCGGTCGGAGTCAGTCGCCTCATCCCCGGGTTGCTTATGCCAGGGCCGCCTCAAAGCCCATCCGGGGTTCTTGGGGGCCGGCTGACGGGCAGGTGGAGCTGACTTCCTGCAGGAGGATCTTCTTCTCTGAGGCCGGCATACGGGCTCCAATGGTACGGGAGCCGTGGCCGGCACTGCAGGGGAACAGCTCTGGCGAGAAGCAGACGGGGCAGGGGACTTCGGATGCCTGAAGGCAGACGAGTCGTACCATGGCAAGATGTGCTTAATTGCCTCGGTCTGCTTCCTCACCATCGAGAACTGATGGCCAAAATCCTTGTTGCCAAAAAGCCCCCCTTGGAGATGGCCGCATTGAGAAAGCGGACTATCTCGGCGTCACGCATCTCCGCAAGGTTGAGCCACAGGTGCCGCTCTTGGACCACAAGAGTGGACATCATCTGGCCCAGGGTGTACCCTGTGACTTTCATCGCCCGTAAGGCGAGGTCGGTCGCAGTACGCAGTTCCTGCATCAGCCCTGGGTCGGTACTACCCTCGAGCAGATCTTTCAGCACCTTGGCCTGGTGGATCTGCAGGATGGCCATGGCATGCAGGGTGGAAGCGGCTTGACCCGCAGCCTTGTAAGCCTTTGTCATTAATGAGGAAGAGAATTTACAGGCCTTGGAAGGGAGCCTTGGTTGGTCGTGCCAGGTGACATAAATGCACTGCTACGGCGCGCTCCACTTGGGGGAGCTCAACATATCCTTTAGCCGCTCTGCCGTTGAGGGTAGTTTGAATGGACGAGCCCGCGAAGCGTGTACGGGCAGCTTTAAAAAAAAAAAAAAAAAAAGGTGCCTTCCACGAATTCGTTAGCTCCTCATGCACTTCTGGGAAGAAAGGCACCGGGGAGCCCAGAAACCAATCATCCAGCCATGAATGCGCAGTGCAGGGTGGAGGGTTCCACTTCAGCCCGATATTCACAGCTGCTCGGGCAAGCACAGCTGCCATCTCTGCATCTGCCTCATCCTGAGCTCTACCGCTCATGGGCGGGAGCACAGAAGGTTCGTCCGCTTCCGATAGCAGAAGCCAACCCTCTGATGCTGTGACGCGAGCCGCGAATGACACATTAAATCTGCCCTGAGACAGACCGCCTGTCTGGGGGATGGGAGGTCCACGGGGGTTGAGCCGGAGAAAACGCTCCCATATCCACATCCAGATTGCCCGCAGTGCTTGCTGAGCATCAGCCCAGGACGGAGAGGGTTGGGGAGCAGCCGTGGTGGCTCCTTGCTTCATGAAGAAGGAAGTGAGCCGCGACCGCAACGTTCTGATGGGCATGTTCTCGCAATGAGCACATAACCCTTCCACAAAAACTGCCTTGGCGTGCTGGCGCCCCAAGCACTTGAGACAGATTTCATGGCTGTCCGGAGAGGAGAGATAACGGCCACATCCAATAGTGCAAACGCGGAAGGGCATATTTAAAAAGACGACAAGCGTTTGCGCGAGCTCTTTTAGAAAGAAATATACTCTTTAGAATATACTCTTTTAGCACCCACGGACTCAGCCGCCAAAGCGCCCAGGGGATGCACAACACTCGACCGTGCGAGGGTGACCGCTGATATGCGCTGTAAAATCCAGCAGCATAAGCGAAAGGTGAGAGGACGAACACAATACATGCATTCGGCTCCGAAGAAAATTCTGAATGAGTGGTGCATGCCATCTCCTTTTATACCCGTATGTCCGGGGCGGAGAGTGGCATGCAAATTCCACTCACCAATTCTCATTGGCCTTTTCTATTTTAAGCAAAGGTGATTGGGGCTCTCAAGATTGAATCCCTAGTGTCACTACATCGACACAACGTCGAGTGAGTGACAGACAGGGAACTTATATGTTGCTGGAGGTTATTACACATGCAGTGGAGAAATTTCACCTGGACTGGCCTGATGAAACGCATTCGGTGGATCATAAATCGAAGTGCTGGGATCAACCTTACTTGGCCAGGATTACAAATCAATCTGCCTTGGAATTTTCTAATGTGTGTCGAGCTTCCAACCACGGATATACTTCGGTCCCGGCGATGGAAGAGACACTGGTTGCCCATCTCTCTCCTTCTTCGGCGACCACATGGAAATCGAGGCCTACTCTTCCCTCAAACCGGTAAGGGTGATGTCGTCCTTGTTGAGTAAGGCCTACCAGGGGTTGTTCCAACAGAAGTTTCTGTTTGGGAAGCCGTGTTTTTGATTCAGGAAATTCACTCTTTCTTAGAAAAAGGGGCATTAGAGGAGATTCCCCCTTCTCAGAGAGAATGCGGCTTTTACAGCTGTTATTTTCTGGTCCCCAAAAAAGACGGTGGCTTGCATCACATTCTGGATTTGAGACATTTGAATTTCATTCTAATGAAATGTAAATTCAGGATGCTGACGCAGAAAGAAATAATGTCACAAGTACAGCCGGGGGACTAGTTTGTGATAATAGATTTGAAGGACGATTATTTCCATATTCAGATTGCGCCGAATCACAGGCGCTTTCCCAGATTCGCTTTGAGGGCAAAGTGTATCAATTTTGCGTCCTTCCATTCAGACTTCCTCTGGCACCACACACTTTCACAAAATGCATGGATGCAGCTTTGACGCCCTTGAGGCTTCAAAGCATCCATGTTTTGAATTATCTTGATGATTGTTTGCTGTTAGCCCACTCTGAGAGTTTGGATGGCCAACATTGAGATGTTGTTCTCAGCCATTTGAGCAATCTAGAAAACATAGACAAAACCTAGACAAGAATGTTCTGTTGCCAGGACTGTTTATAGGGGTGGAGCTTGATTCGCAGGCGATGCAGGCGCGTCTGTCTCCAGACTGTCTTTTCGCCAGTGTCTAGTGATGTTCTGAGTGGGACGCGTTCTCTCTGCGAGAACGTTTCACAGGCTTTTGGGGCTCATGATCACGGCTTCTGCTGTTATTCCCCTGGGCATGTTGCATGCAAGAACTTTTTAGTGCTGGATGAACTCCACAAAGGAACTTCAATCACTGACACATCAGAATCAGAATCAAAATCAGAATGAGCTTTATTGCCAAGTATGCTTACACATACAAGGAATTTGTCTTGGTGACAAGAGCTTCCAGTGTACAACAATACAAAAACAATACAAAAACAGCAGCAAGACAAAGATAATAACAAAAAATAAAAAATAAAAAATAATTATACACATACATACAGACACACACATATATACACAACTACACAAGGGTAGTGCAAATCTAATACAATCTGTTATGTACAGTGTAAATACAAATCTGTTATGTACAGTGTAAATGTTTTTTCTGTTTTTTTCAGAGGAATGAAATGGCAGAAGAGGTTGGATGTGTTGGATATATATAAGAAAGTCTAAACTGTGTATTCCACATAGTTATTGCTCAATGGGGCAATTTAACTGTTCATGAGATGGATAGCCTGAGGGAAAAAACTGTTCCTGTGCCTGACGGTTCTGGTGCTCAGAGCTCTGAAGCGTCGGCCAGAAGGCAACAGTTCAAAAAGGTAGTGGGCAGGGTGAGTGGGGTCCAGAGTGATTTTTCCAGCCTTTTTCCTCACTCTGGAAGTGTATAGTTCTTGTAGGGTGGGCAGGGGGCAACCAATAATCCTCTCAGCAGTCCAAACTGTCCTTTGTAGTCTTCTGATGTCTGATTTCGTAGCTGAACCAAACCAGACAGTTAATGAAGTGCAAAGGACAGACTCAATGACTGCTGAGTAGAACTGTATCAGTAGCACCTGTGGCAGGTTGAATTTCCTCAGCTGGCGAAGGAAGTACAACCTCTGCTGGGCCTTTTTCACAATGGAGTCAATGTGGGTCTCCCACTTCAGGTCCTGTGAGATGGTAGTGCCCAGGAACCTGAATGACTCCACTGCTGCCACAGTGCTGTTTATAATAGTGAGGGGGGTCAGTGTTGGGGTGTTCCTCCTAAAGTCCACAATCATTTCCACCGTTTTGAACGTGTTCAGCTCAAGGTTGTTTTGACTGCACCAGACAGCCAGCTGTTTAAACTCCCATCTGTATGCAGACTCATCGTCATCTCGGATGAGGCCGATGACAGTGGTGTCATCTGCAAACTTCAGGAGCTTGACAGAGGGGTCCTTGGCGATGCAGTCATTGGTGTAGAGGGAGAAGAGTAGTGGGGAGAGCACACATCCCTGGGGGGCACCAGTGCTGATTGTACAGGTGCTGGAAGTGAATTTCCCCTGTCTCACAAGCAACTGCCTGTTCATCAGAAAGCTGGTAATTCACTGACAGATAGACATGGGAACAGAGAGTTGGTGTAATTTATTCTGGAGTATAGCTGGGATGATGGTGTTGAAAGCTGAACTGAAGTCCACAAAAAGGATCCTTCCATATGTCCCTGGTCTGTCCAGATGTTGCAGGATATGATGCAATCCCATGTCGACTGCATAATCCACAGACCTGTTTGCTTGATAAGCAAATTGAAGGGGATCTAGAAAGGATCCAGTGATGTTCTTCAGGTGGGCCAACACCAGTCTCTCAAATGATTTCATGACCACAGACGTCAGGGCGACAGGTCTGTAGTCATTAAGTCCTGTGATGTTTGGTTTCTCTGGGATGGGGATTATAGTGGAACATTTGAAGCAGCATGGGACTTCACACTGCTCCAGTGATCTATGGAAGATCTGTGTGAAGATGGGGGCCAGCTGGTTAGCACAGGATCTAAAAAATGCAGGTGAAACGCCATCTGGGCCCTGTGCTTTCCTTATCCATTGTTGTTGAAAGACGCGGCTCACATCATCTTCACAGATCTTAAGTGCAGGTTGAGTAGCAGGAGGGGGGAGGAGGGGGTTGCAGGAGGTGTTGGTGTTTGTGTGAAGTGAAGGTCAGAGTGGGTGTGGGGTGTGAGATTGGGCCTTTCAAATCTACAGTAGAACACATTCAGGTCGTCAGCCAGTTGTTGGTCCACCACAGGGTTGGGGGCAGGAGTCCTGTAATTCGTAAGTTGTTTCATGCCATTCCACACTGATGCAGGGTCGTTAGCTGAAAACTTGTTTTTCAGCTTCTCAGAGTATCTTCTTTTAGCCACTCTGATTTCCTTGTTCAGTGTGTTCCTGGCCTGATTGTACAAGACTTTATCCCCAACTCTGTAAGCATCCTCTTTGGCCTGATGAAGCTGCCTGAGTTCCGCTGTAAACCATGGTTTATCATTGTTAAATGTTAAATAAGTCCTAGTAGGAATGCACATATCCTTACAAAAACTGATATATGATGTAACAGTATCTGTGAGCTCGTCCAGATTGGTTTCTGCAGCCTCAAAAACACTCCAACCAGTGCAGTCAAAGCAGGCTGTAGTTCCAGTTCTGCTTCGTTGGTCCATCTCTTTACAGTCCTTAATACAAGCTTAGCAGATTTTAATATCTGCCTGTAGGTTGGAAGAAGATGAACCAGACAGTTATCAGATAGTCCCAAAGCTGCTCTAGGAACAGAACGATATGCATCCTTTATTGTTGTGTAGCAATGATCCAGTATATTTCTGTTGCATGTGAGTCCCTCACATGCATCCTTAATGGAAATGGACCTGCCATCTGATGTTGGGCGTTCTGTTGGGACAGGTGTGTCGCTACTAGGTTATAACGACAGATGCCTTCTCCACAAGTTGGGGTACTGTGTACGACGGTTGTCCAGCCTATGGGGTTTGGACGGGCCAGCCACAATATTGGCACATAAATTGTATGGAGATGTTCACGGTACTGCTGGTGTGAAGTTTTTCCTCCCGGAAATTCAGGACAGCCATGTCCTCATCCGGTCAGACAACAGGACGGTGGTGTCCTACATCAAGCGCCAGGGAGGAGTGTGCTCTCATGCTATGCTGAGGCTGGCATGTCGCATTCTTCCGTGGGCATGTGACAATGTGTTGTCTCTACGAGCCATACATGTTCCGGGCCAGTAGAATTTGGGGGGTGGATCTCCTGTCCAGACAGGGTTTGATGCCCAGAGAGTGGACATTTCATCCTCAGATTATGGAACAAATCTGTAGAAGGTTTTGCAGAGTGGAAGTGGACTTCTTCATTTCAAGTGAGACATAGCATTGTCCCCTCTGGTTTTCCCTCTAGCACCTGGCACCGCTGGTGTCATAACACATTTTAATGTTGCATTAGTTGTGGGTGTCTGAATGTTTGCAAACAGTATACCACTTGGCTGATTTGAACTTCTTTTTACACCTGAACAAATAATGAAGAAGAACTTCTCCGGAAGTATATCCGGGCCTTAAGCATAACACTGGCAGAATATTTCGAAACTGTACAAGTGTAAAGACTGATTGTGGAATTGCCTCTCATTGCCCCAAATATGTCGAAATCGAATTCTGGTCAACTAAGTGGTGTTATGTAAAGTCTGTTAATTGTCAAACGAAGAGAACTAAAAAATAACTAGGGGGATGGTTTTTGCGATTTCTATCAACAAGGGGTATGGCATCACCTCGAATCCCCCCTCAACTTGAGCCCTGCCAATCAGTTTTCAGAGGATCTGTAAAGATTTGTACATCTCTAAAGATGTGCATATGTACATAAAGGGGTTTATTTAATGTTTAATTGTGTAATGCTTTCAATAGAGTGGTATTGTATGTTTCAGTTTCTATTCAAAATCACATAGGAATATAAATCACGTTGTGTAATCAATGTCAGCTCTACTGTATGAAGACAGTTTTTTTTATTCTGTAGTTCACAGTGCATTAACACATGCATACATTTGGAACATCATTCAAAATGTACTTTTAATTCATTAAAAGTGATACTGGTCTAGGAGCAACCCCTGTGCATGAACACATTGTAAATTGCAAATGTTGTCAGCCACTGACTGTGTCCTATGAGACACAAAGTTTTCTTCCTCCAGGTGGTGCTTGACGGCTCAGAAAATGGAATCCTCCTTTCATCCTCATTTAAAGTGGTCATGAAATGCTCTTTTTTTATAGTTATATTATGTTCTCTGAGGTCCACTGATAATGTTGGTCAAGTTTTTTGCATTAAAACAGTAATAATTTCGTAATATATTATCATTTTGCACCCTGTCTCTGGCCATCTGTCTGAAACGCTCAGTTTTGGCCTAAGATATGTATCAAGTGGTCAGAAACGTCTGTCTGTGCATGTTTATGTATAAAAACATTTAACTCCAGACAGACACATGAAGGTGTCCTGTGTAAGTCCACTTAAGATAAATCTCCCATGACAGGCCTCATTTCTCTCCTCTTCACCTGTGTGAGTGTGACCAACTAAGCACCAGTGGGCGGTGTCAAGGGTTCGATGTCGGAAAAATAGGTGTTGCATATGCAGATGTATTCGGTCCTTGTGACGTCACAAGTTCCATGAATTCCAAACAAGCCATTTTTTTTCAGCTTGGTTTAAATGCTCTTTCTATTAAGGAGGAAGTTAAAGTTATTAAGGATAAAGGAAAATTTGATTGACCCCATGACCCCTTTCAATCTCATATTATATCTCATTGGAGACATTTTTACACTGGATAGTTAGGCTATTTTTAATAAGAACTGATATCTGCAAGGATTCATGCCTGTGAATGGAAATACAACTCAACAGTATCTATAAAAACATTTTTAAAATCCTCATCAACCAATAATAAACAACTGTGATTGGCCCATCCTGGCCAGTGCTGAGAAAAGTAACAGTTATCACGTGAAAGTGCCGTCTTCATGCTGTTTTGGTAGCAGTCCGGACCTTTGGACAATAATTTAAATAAGATAATTGATACTGAATAACCACTGAAATAAAAACAAACCTAAGACAATTTAAAAATGCCGTCACGTTGTGCCCCACTGTACGTGGTGCCCCTGGGCACGTGCCTAATTGCCCATAGTTAATCTGGCCCTGTGCAGGAGCAATGTTAATATATAATTGCTGACCTAAAAATTTAAATTACTCACCCTCATCGCTCAAAACCAGTATACATTTTTCATCCGTGAAACACAAGATTGAGGGATAAGAGGATCGTAATTGTGGCTGTCCAAGCTCCAAAAGCACATAAAAGCACCATAAAAATCATCCATAACACTCATGCCTTATATTTAAATTCTTCTGAAGCCATATGATAATATTGGGTGAGGAACAGACTGAAATGTAAGTGATAATTCACCTTTCACACGTTAAACTGGTGTGCATGAGAAAAACTTTGTTTACAGAAGCACAGCTGTGAGAACCTGAACCGCGTGCAGGACCCACTGCGAAGCGAAAGTTTAAACAAGGCAGGGGAAAAGGCGGAGGAAAATAAATTGCGCACATTGGTTCTTACATGTATTGTCTCTATTTTTGTTGAATGTGAGAAAGTGAACAAGATTTGAGAAGGGGGCAGTCTTCTGCGCCCCCCTTACAATACCAAAGCTTTTCTCATCCATTGTTGACATTCACACAGTGTACCAAAAGGCAGTCACGTGATAACAATAGTAAAGGGTCAAAAGGGTCATAACAACTTAAGTGATAAAATTAAAGGAATAGTTCACCCAAAAATGAAAATTCAGTCAATGTTTACTCACCCCGTTGTGGTTATATAACACAAAGAGAGACATTTTGAAAACTATTTTGTGCTCAGTGATGCCGTATAATGGCAGTTTATGGTGAACACTTCTTCAAGCTTCAAAAAGGATTCAAAAGTATAATTCAAAAGTCTAATAAATTATTGTATGTGACTCATGCCTTGTTCTGAAGGCATGTGATAAGTTTTGGTGAGAAACAAGAGAGTGCACGAGAGCAACAGAATACTAAGCCCTCACTCGCAAGATGGGCTGTTCAAGTGAAAACTTGTTTTGTTTATCTACAGGTCTGCCACAGCAATAGTAACAACAGAACACAACACAGCTGCACACAAACCAGAGAACAGAACTTACAAAACATGTCTGAAGAGTTTAAAGTCGAAGAGAAGATGCATTTATATGTCCAGTCTTATTTGTTTGAACCAGAGTACTCAGAACAGAGAAATGTAAGAGGCTGATGTAGCCACACATAAAGCCGGTGCCTTTTTCCACTGATTTTCAGGTGTTAGCTTCATTAACATAATCACTGACCAAGTGGGGGAGATGCTCTGTCTGACGCAATAGCGTCTCTCAGCGGGAGGAGTTAATCACTTGACAGTCAGGACTCCCTGCTAAGTTAATGGCTTGAATAATTGAAAAAACACATCCGGATTGCTTGAAATTATCACTGGCTATGGGTGGGGCGGTGTAATGGTGGCGGCCCCCAGAATAAATTTAAATAAGTAGTTCAATTTATATAATATTAATTAAGCAAATAAATCAGGCGTCAGACAGGATTTAGCCTGTCAAAATAAATATTTTGGCCGGGATAGCTCTAAACAAGCCACCAGTCACAGCGATGAAAGTGACATTGGTTGAGTTCTGGGGAATTGTCAACTAAAAGAAATCGCTTTCAAACAAAGGAGGATAATGACCATTAAGGGACACCAGTGTCTGTATCTCAACTTATTAAAACATTTATTCTAAACAGTGGCCAACAAAACCAAACAATTAAACAATCCAATAAATCAAACAAACACAATTTCCACAGCATACAGTTACAATGAGTGTAGGTGTGTATGAGTGGTGTATGTGTGATTGGGTGCATGGGAGAGAGTCCAGTTGCTCTGAAATTAGTGAACTGGAGTGCGCTGGGTCAGGAGTGTTTACATGTACCTGAGAGTGAGGTACTGGCTTGCAGGAGCACAGAGGAAAAGTCACAAGAAGGAACTGGGCAGGTCAGAAGACCAAAGCGATCACCTCCAGTACAACTTGACTGCAGAGCACTTCGGCAGGACAGCATGTTGCTTTCAGTTTCCCGTAACTCATGCCACTCCTCATCAACTCAAGTAGCTCAGTCCTAAATGCCTTTATGGCCAACATTTTTTATTGTTGTGCTCAAATTTTAATCTTTTAAACAGTCCTTTTCCAGGACACCTTTTCACTCTGCCACACAGTCAGGACTCCCTGCTAAGTTGTACCAATGAGTGCAGTTCATGTATAATTTTTTTCTGCAGAAAAAGCATTGCATCTGGAAAGCGCTTGTGGACGGTGCATTTGAAAGAGAAGCTTATTGCTTTTTGTAGTCATCAAGTATTTTTGTATGACATATCTAATATGTCATAAAAGAAAAACATTTCTGCTGCTCAAATCTTTGCATGGCGTAAAAATAGATGTGTAAAACCTTTCATATTTAGTACTTGGGTCTTATTTTATATAGCGTAAACATAAGCTTTAAACTTGTATACAGCTTTAGATTATATGAATATATTGTAGTTTAAATATATATAACATTTTGTATAAATATGCATACCTTACAAGTTTGTACTTTTGTTTTATTTTAGTCCATGGTACTTTAATATACTTTTGAATATTTCACGTTCTACCAAATGACACACTTTTGTTGCCAAGCTCAGCACAATGTGACAATAAATGTGTGAAAGAAAAGGATGCTATTTCTTTTTGCTATGCGTTTTCATTAAAGCATGTCTTTATCAAACAACCTAACATAGCAGATGCTGCAGACTCTTGGAGTAATATTGAAAAATACCTGTGTATTCAAAAGCTTCAGGTTAATTGGCTGTGAAAATGGGGCGTGACAGTGAAGAGTTGAGAAAAGTCAAAGGCAGTTGTTAAGTGTTACACCTTCCCTCCATTTTTAGCCAGTGTGACAGGCTCACTGACAAGGAGGGAAAGATCAGCAACAACAGTCAGAAAGTGTGATCCCCCATCCAAATCGAGTTGTTCTGAGTCTGCTTGCGTGATGCCAGCTTAATATGTAAAGCGAGTGTGTATTGTTATATCACTGTTTTCAGTACATAAGCAACAATATCATCTTATACAGGTGCATCTCAATAAATTAGAATGTTGTGGAAAAGTTCATTTATTTCAGTAATTCAACTCAAATTGTGAAACTCGTGTATTAAATAAATTCAGTGCACACAGACTGAAGTAGTTTAAGTCTTTGGTTCTTTTAATTGTGATGATTTTGGCTCACATTTAACAAAAACCCACCAATTCACTATCTCAAAAAATTAGAATACATCATAAGACCAATAAAAAAAAAAACATTTTTAGTGAATTGTTGGCCTTCTGGAAAGTATGTTCATTTACTGTATATGTACTCAATACTTGGTAGGGGCTCCTTTTGCTTTAATTACTGCCTCAATTCAGCGTGGCATGGAGGTGATCAGTTTGTGGCACTGCTGAGGTGGTATGGAAGCCCAGGTTTCTTTGACAGTGGCCTTCAGCTCATCTGCATTTTTTGGTCTCTTGTTTCTCATTTTCCTCTTGACAATACCCCATAGATTCTCTGTGGGGTTCAGGTCTGGTGAGTTTGCTGGCCAGTCAAGCCCACCAACACCATGGTCATTTAACCAACTTTTGGTGCTTTTGGCAGTGTGGACAGGTGCCAAATCCTGCTGGAAAATGAAATCAGCATCTTTAAAAAGCTGGTCAGCAGAAGGAGGCATGAAGTGCTCCAAAATGTCTTGGTAAACGGGTGCAGTGACTTTGGTTTTCGAAAAACACAATGGACCAACACCAGCAGATGACATTGCACCCCAAATCATCACAGACTGTGGAAACTTAACACTGGACTTCAAGCAACTTGGGCTATGAGCTTCTCCACCCTTCCTCCAGACTCTAGGACCTTGGTTTCCAAATGAAATACAAAACTTGCTCTCATCTGAAAAGAGGACTTTGGAACACTGGGCAACAGTCCAGTTCTTCTTCTCCTTAGCCCAGGTAAGACACCTCTGACGTTGTCTGTGGTTCAGGAGTGGCTTAACAAGAGGAATACGACAACTGTAGCCAAATTCCTTGACATGTCTGTGTGTGGTGGCTCTTGATGCCTTGACCCCAGCCTCAGTCCATTCCTTGTGAAGTTCACCCAAATTCTTGAATCGATTTTGCTTGACAATCCTCATAAGGCTGCGGTTCTCTCGGTTGGTTGTGCATCTTTTTCTTCCACACTTTTTCCTTCCACTCAACTTTCTGTTAACATGCTTGGATACAGCACTCTGTGAACAGCCAGCTTCTTTGGCAATGAATGTTTGTGGCATACCCTCCTTGTGAAGGGTGTCAATGATTGTCTTCTGGACAACTGTCAGATCAGCAGTCTTCCCCATGATTGTGTAGCCTAGTGAACCAAACTGAGAGACCATTTTGAAGGCTCAGGAAACCTTTGCAGGTGTTTTGAGTTGATTAGCTGATTAGCATGTCACTATATTCTAATTTTTTGAGCTAGTGAATTGGTGGGTTTTTGTTAAATGTGAGCCAAAATCATCACAATTAAAAGAACCAAAGACTTAAACTACTTCAGTCTGTGTGCATTGAATTTATTTAATACACGAGTTTCACAATTTGAGTTGAATTACTGAAATAAATGAACTTTTCCACGACATTCTAATTTATTGAGATGCACCTGTATATGCATATGCACAATTACAGTTGGAAAGATTCCAGCTTCATTTCTGAATGCCCAAAGTATATAAACAGTGTTGATTTATTACACTTTTGTTTTTGATGCTCTTGACCGCCCTCAACGCTTCTCCTCACCACTGTCAATCCGAAAAACCACCTTGCAAGTGTGGCATTCGCTTAATTTAATTAAATTAAAATGTCTGCTCAGCTCTGCTAAAGATGCACCAGTGGACACGTACGGTCTGATAAACAAAACTGAGCTTTCACTTGAATGTGACCAGTAGCAGTGTAACTGCTGCTCTCCTGCACTCTTGTGAACGTGCACAGGAGAGCAACGGTTGATCAAGATTTTTACTAAATATTCAATTAGATTCAGCTTGATTTTCAGCAAACCATACTGTATGCCTTCAGAACAAGGCATGAGTCACATGACTTCTGAATTATACTTTTGCATCGTTTTTGAAGCTTGAAGAGTTGGTTACCATAAACTGCCATTGTATGACATCACTGAGCACAATTATTTTTTCCTAATTTCTCCCTTTGTGATAAGAAAAAGAAAGTCATATGGGGTTATAACAACACAGGGGTGAGTAAACAATGACAGAATTTTCATTTTTGGGTGAACTATCCTTTAACGGTCATTTTGATCAATGTAACTACTAAAGTGCATAACTCAGATATATATATAATGTGAAAGCAGTAGTCCGGGCGAGTTTTAATTACTGCATAAAAAACCAAAGGATGCTGACAGCATCAAGGCTCTGCTCAGTAAACTGACCAATCAAAATAGTTTTTCATTGGGCACAGCGTCATTTGCTTCCGCCCAAAATGTGGCCGAAAAAGGCGAAATGAAATTTGCCTCCTTCCGCATTAATAACCAGTAATTATCTGAGGTAATCTTTCAAGACAATCAACTTTCAGTATCACGTTGGTATGTTGTCAAGCCTGGTAGTGGTTAACGCAAAGGTGCGAAGAAAGTGACATGTAGCCAAATTTCAATGAAATACAAATTAGTGAATGATCTCAGTAGTGAAAGACTGAAGGAAATATATTCTGTTCAATGAAGGAGTGGAGGCTAAAGCTGCTTTTCTCATGGCGAGTTGATGTTAGCAGGAATGGGGCCCTCCATTCATTTATGAATTGGTCAGTCTGTAGATGGCACTGCATGATTGATTTAATCTATTCTGCTTGTTATATTGACAAGTGTTGGTTTGGTGATCGGAAAGATTAAAACACATTGTTAATCTTCGACTATTTTAAAGTATCAGAAAGTGCTCATCTGTGTATAGGAGCACAACTACGAGCAAAAAAATATATAAAACCTGCCATCTTTGATGGTTTGATCAATTAATATTTACAACCTCCACCCCTCACGGACCACCACTAGTGTATTTCTATGTATCTCTGTTTCTTAAATAACATTTTGCTTAATTTAGATTCATTTTCTAGCAGGATAAAAAGTTATAAATATTATTTTGAATATGTGGTGTTTTTAGGGTCATATAGGTAGTTTTGTCCTTCAGACGGTAATGACAGAACACAATCACTATTTTTAGTTGCATTACAGTACAGTTAGGGTAAAGTGAATGTGTTGATACATCCTGGCTACGGCACTGGGGTTAGGTGTATATAAATGTAATTACTGAAATATTTCAGAAAATTGGACATACTGTGCCTTTCACATCACATCCACTCAAATGTTTGTTTTGTATCCGCAATATTTTCAGCAAGTCCACTGTATTTGGACAGGTGGGCTGAATTTCCAGTTGACTAGCAGAAGTGCGTTTGGTTGGTGTTTTGTGTGTAGCTGGTAACTAACATGTCATTTAGTTAGATTCTTGCTTTAAAAATGTTGTAAAGTGTCTTTGAAAATTTCTTGGGCAATGTGTGTCTTATAGTCGACCGAAACTAAAGGTTTGGCTAAAACAACAATGTTATTATCATAAACCACTCGCAAAAGCACAGCGCTCTTGTCTCTGATGATTCTCCGCCCATCGGCTGCCTACGGAAGAATTGGCTTTGGAATTATTTTTTTTTTAAAAGCCTTGGAATAATTTGTTTGTGTGCTCTAATTACTTTTTTTGATAAGAAGATGTAAGAGGCCATTCCACTGGTCCAATGGCAGTATCCAGCAGAATGTCGAAGGTCTACGCGTGTTCGTCTTTTCTTGCGCATTTGGTTTTACATCTTAAAATATTTGGTTTAGTTAAGACCAAATCTGACTCCAATTAATAATTAAATCTGACTCCAGTTAATAGACTAAGGTCCCAATCAGTTTATGATCATCATTATAGATATAATCATGTTGGGCCTCATGTATTCAGATATAAGACAAAGGCAGGCCTACACACAGTCGTAAAGCCTGACTGAGGCCTACACACACAGTCATAAAACCTTACTGATAACAACCGCGCCAAAATCAAACAAAGGGAGTCCAAAACAGACTACAAATCCCATGAGGCCTTGCTCACTTTATACCTATGTGTGAAATTCCAAAGGATCAAACTCTCAACAACTATTGGATGAGGTGCATAACAGAACGCCCCTCAACCATGACGTCATCGGTAGTAGAAAAACCTCCGATATCTTTCTGGGCGTTGCTTCCAGCATCATTGCGTGCTGTGTCTAGACGCAACTCATTGCTGCTCTCAGGTGTAGCCTCGTTGCACAAGGAAGTAACGTACAACTTGAAACTGTGGCTATACAATCTCCATCTAGCTGGACGAGTTGAGATTTCTCTGTGTTCCACCGAACACGCTAATGGATCTGAAGGAAATCTCCGAGCAATCCGCGTCTTCATGCGTTTGCCTGCACAAGTGAAGAAAGAAGATTTCTCTTTCCTCTTCAACTGAGTCGACTTCGCCGATTTCTCCAGCAGCCCACCGAGAATCAGCAGCCGTACCGCCCACCGACAGAGCGAGAAAACGGCCTTCCGTCATCACCCGAGCCTCAAGGAACCGAGTCGGAGTCAAACGACGGATGAACACACTTTCTACCTGCGTCCTCACGCGATTCAAGTAAGAGGTTTACGTCTGGGCAGAGATAGATTATTAGAGTATGTTATTCTTGTGTATCAAGGTTATTGCTTGTACAGTTTACGGACCGCCGCTCATTGCTGCTAATAATACTCAAGGTATTACTGTAACTTACTGTTATCACGAATGAGATTTGCTGTGTTGTAATCCAACCACGTTGGACTGTTGTGTATTTCCACCGTCGCAGGTGAGACCGGCACACTGAGTTTATCCATTAAAGAACCAAAGGCCGTGGGACAGTTTACGAGCCATTCACCACATCTCTGAGTGATAAACTAACTGTTGCTTTCATTCCCACGATGGTTTGTTTTGCATACACCTGTGTCAAGGGCTGGCAGGGGATGTCAGTGCTCTGATTCAAGCCTTCATTGTTTTCCTTTTGAATGTCGATGTTCTCCGGACGTCGACCTTCCTAAGAGAACAATCCTATATTGATACTATTATACTGTCTGGTTATTAGTCCCTGATTCCAGGATGGTGCCCCGGTGATATAATCCAAATTAATATTCTATTGATTTTGATAATTGCTAATTATCTTTGATGATTGTTGATTTGAAGTATCAATAAGCTAGTGTTAATTCTAATCAGTGTTCTATTGATTTTAATAATTAATAATTATCTTTGATAATTATTAATATTCTATTGAATTTGATAATTGTTATCTTTGATGATTGTTTAAAGTATTAAAAAGATAACATTATTTAAATCAACAGAACATTGATTAGAATCAATTAATAATTATCTTTGATCATTTTTAATTATTGCTAATAGCCAAAACCACTCCTGAACATAGCGCACAGCAATCATAATTTGGTGTTTTTGATTACTTGGTTGGTCTGTATTCTCATTATTTATTCATTAGGTGTCGATGTCGCTTAGAATCTTACGCTGGCTGGAATACGTAGATTTCACGGTCAGTTGCCAGTTCACTCTTAGTCTGCGGTTGCAGGGTTTACTCATATCATTAAATCAGGCCACCTACTGCTTACTCATAATCAAATGATAGTTTTGCTTAGTCACGTACATACATCTTGCTTAGGTGAGTGATAAGTCAGTGACTGACAGTACCAGATGGCTTCTCTCATTCATGGCCTGTAGTAATAATCTTATCCTGGTCATAAGAAGAAGAAGAAGAATGAGATTTATTGCCAAGTATGCTTACACATACAAAGAATTTGTCTTGGTGACAGGAGCTTCCAGTGTACAACAATACAAAAACAATACAAAAACAGCAGCAAGACATAGATAATAATAAAAAAATAAATAAAAAATAATTATACACATACGTACAGACACACACATACATACATACACACATACACATGGGTAAGCTCGCGGTAACATCATTGTGACAGATCACTAGTTCTCTACTGAGGGAGGAAGCTAGGACCAGGTAAAATGTCCAACGTAAAATCTTTATTTCACACACTTTCCAGTCTAACACAAACAGACTTCTTTTCAGCACAACACATAAACGCACAGATCAACTCTGTGCATTTATCTCTCTCTCTCTCTCTCTCTCTCTCTCTCCTACAGCAGTCTGGATTGCCTTTTTAACCCTCTCCAGCTCTCACTGCAACACAAAACAGCTGTTAGAGATAACTTCCCATAGGTGTCAATCCTTACCGCTCTTCCTCTCCCGGCCTTGCTCTCCACAGACATTGCTCGGCCACACCCACATCACCACATACCCCCATCGCACGCCTGTGGACCACCTTGAAAGGCTGGAGAGCTACATACCAATGGGTGATACGTGCATTGGTATCCTTCATGCGATGAAGCCACTGTAGCGGGGTGTGGTCCGAACAGAGGGTGAAAGCACACCCCAACAGATAGTACCGGAGGGTGAGGACTGCCCACTTGATGGCCAAACACTCCTTCTCAACTGTGCTGTACTTAGTCTCCCTCAGCGAGAGCTTCTGACTAATGTACAGCATGGGGCACTCCTCCCCCTGCACCATCTGGGAGAGTACTGCTCCCACCCCCCTGTCCAATGCGTTCATCTGCAAGAAAAAGGGGAGAGTGAAGTCAGGAGTGTGCAATAACGGACCACCATAAAGTGCAGCCTTCACCCATGTGAACACCTGCGGAAACGGCTCTGTCCACTGGACCGGATCTGGTGCCCCCTTTTTAGTCAGATCAGTCAGCTGGCTGGTGATGGTCAAATACAACTGATGGTCAAACCTACAATAATAGCCAGCCAGCCCCAGGAACTCTCACTTCCTTTTCCTTTTTGGTCTTAGGTCTTGGGCAGGCTGCAATCACTGCGGTCTTATCAATTTGGGGCTGCACCTGCCCATTACCGAAGTGGAAGCCCAGAAACCATACATCCACCCGCCCAGTTGCGCACTTCTTTGGGTTTGCTGAGAGCCCCTACTGTCTCAATGACCTCAGGACAGCCCCCAGATGCTGCAGGTGCCACTGCCAATCATTACTGAAAATTATGATGTCATCTAGATAGGCAGTGGTGTAAGCAGCGTGCAGTCTGAGGATTCTGTCCATGAGCCGCTGAAATGTAGCTGGGGCCCCGAACAAACCAAATGGAAGCATCATGAATTGGTGTTATCCGAACGGTGTGGAAAATGCCACCTTTTCACAGGACATGTGAGTTAAGGGGATTTGCCTATATCTCTTCATCAAATCCAGTGTCGAATAAAAGCAAGCAGTGCCTAACCGATCGAGCAGCTCATCAATCCGAGGCATCGGGTACGCATTAAACTTGCATTGGCTTTTCTATCATCCACACAGAAGCAGACCGAGCCATTGCTCTTAGGAACCAGAACCATCGGGCTGGCCCGATACTTTACGTTACTATGGGATTCTACTATTACCCCCATATACATCATGGACTTTAATTCTTCCCGAACCACTTTTTTCTTGTGCTCGGGTAATGGGTGGGGATGACTACATACCACTACTCCTGGGGTTGATTCGATATGGTGTTCTATGAGATTCATATGACCGGGAAGAGGCGAGAACACTTCAGAGAATACTCATTGCAAACTCTGTGACTTGGGATGGTGAGAGGCGGTCTCCACAAGTGACCGGGGTGACTCAATCGGTGGCTTTTAAGTTCACCTCCAGTCCAAGCTCCTAACTCTCCAGAACCACTGTCACCAAAGTCACAGCAACCACCTTTCTCCATGCTTTTAGGAGGTTGAGGTGGCAAATCTGACATGCTCTGCCTCTATCCATTTGTTTCACCTCATAATCGATTTCCCCAACTTGCCATGTGACCTCAAAAGGTCCTTTAAGGACTTTATCTCCCGGTGTAAATTCCCATAGCCGAGAACCCCTATTATACAGCTGGCTTTGACGTTCTTGAGCCTGGAGCAAATTCTCCTGTGTTAATTGCCCCAGTGTGTGGAGTTTTGCTCTCAGGTCAAGAATGTATTAAATTTAGCTTTTTTCTGTTTGAAGTTTCCTCCCAATTTTCCTGTAGGACGTTGAGCACGCCACGCGGTCGACACCCATACAATAATTAAAATGGGGAGAATCCCGTGGAAGCTTGTGGGACCTCTCGAACTGCAAATAATAGGGGCTCGAGCCACTTGTACCAATTTCGATTGTCCTCATGCACAAACTTACGAATCATATTTTTCAGGGTCTGATTAAATCGTTCGACCAAGCTGTCCATTTGGGGGTGGTAAACGCTGGTCTGAATTTATTTAATCCCCAATAATTTGTACAATTAGTGTAGTTTACGTGATATAAACATAGTGCCCTGATTAGTGAGGATTTCTTTCAGAATCCCCACTCGGGAGATTATTCTGAAGAGTTCCTCCACAACACTTTGCACTGAAATGTTGCGCAGAGGCACTACTTCCGGATATCACGTTGCGTAGTCCACCAGAACCAACACAAAGCGATGCCCGCGTGCTGTCCACTCTAATGGCCCGAATAAGTTCATACCAATTCTTTCAAAGGGGGCCTCGATTAACAGAAGGGGGTGCAATGGTGCTCTTGGGGTGGCCGGCGGATTCACCAGCTGACATTCACGGCATGCTGCACACCACCTGCAAACATCCCCGTGAATGCCCGTACAATAGAAATGGGCCATTAGACGATTTAGTGTTTTTTCCTGCTCTAAGTGACCCACCATTGGATTATATTGAGCCGTCTGGAATAACATTTCCTGACAGCTCTTTGGTACCAACAATTGGGTTGTGTCCTCCTTTGTCTGAGTGTCCTGTATTACTCGATACAACTGATCCTTGATAATTGAAAAATGCAGATAAGGGAACGGAGGTTACACAAGTAATCATGATGTTCCCTATCTGTCACTCACTCGATGTTGTGTCGATGTAGTGACACTAGGGGTCCCTATACGAAACGCCACAATTGGCTGAACTGTGTTACGTGAACTGGCGGTGTGTGGTGGGCAGACTACTGTGTGCCTCATAACCAGCACACCAGATCGACACGTAACCTCCCCCAACATAGTTATGAGTGTCGAACGGCCCTTTGGGGACTACTCAAAAGACAGAGACAGGCTTAACCCAGTCGAGGCCTCTTTTCCCCTTCTCTTTTTCCATTCCCTAAAAAAGAAGAGGGATTATCCAACTGGGCCGCCAGGTCTAGTCGGGGGGTGTCCCTCCCAAGGGGAAGACACCGCGGAGACCACACCTCACCCAAAGAGAGGGGGGATATTTAAGTGGAAGAATACGTCACATGGTCTTTCCGACCATGTGGAGAGTCTTCAAGGTAGATTCTACCCAACGGGGAGGAGTTACTACAAACATGGAGACTGGGGCAGAGGGGCTCTGCCCTAGGAAGACGCAGTTTGCCAACAGGGAAACAAACTAGCGGAAGATATATATCGCATGGGGTTAGCCTTACAGGGAACCACCACATACGGAGCACCTACCCCAGAACAGGACTCTTAGTTAGCACGTGCACTGGGTCGGCAGCGAGTCTCTCCAAAAACTTGACTGCCAAAGGGCTCGGAGGAAGTCAACCAGGGAACAAAGTTTGTGAACACTACTGGGAATTAATGGCGCACATCTTCAGCTCCATGGGAGGTGGAACGCGCTATGTGCAAGCAATACACCTGGCCAGCTATCCCGGGCTTATCCGCTTGTGTTGCGTGCCACTACCTGGGACGAAACTAGTTCCACCCGGAGGTTGTAGAACCTTGCAAAGGTGTTGGGTGTTGCCCAGCCCACTGCTCTGCAAATGTCTGTTAGAGAGGCACCTCTGGCCAGGGCCCAGGAAGCCGCTACACTTCTGGTAGAATGGGCTCGTAGCCCTACCGGGGGCTGCATGTCCTGGGCGAGATATGCCATAGTTATGGCGTCAATGAGCCAGTGGGCGATCCTCTGCTTGGAGACAGCGCTTCCTTTCTGCTGTGCACCAAAGCAGACAAAGAGCTGCTCAGAGATTCTAAAGCTCTGTGTGCGATCCAAATAGATGCGTAAAGCATGCACTGGACACAGCAATGATAGGGCTGGGTCTGCCTCCTCCTGGGGCAGCGCTTGCAGGTTCACCACCTAGTCCCTAAAAGGGGTGGTGGGAACCTTGGGCACATAGCCCGGTCGGAGTCTCAGAATCACGTGAGAGTAACCCGGACCAAACTCCAGGCACGTTTCGCTGATAGAGAACGCTTGCAGGTCACCTACCCTCTTGATGGAAGTGAGCACAGTCAGGAGGGCAGTCTTCAAGGAGAGTGCCTTAAGCTCGGCTGACGGCAAAGGCTCAAAGGGGGCTCTCTGTAGACCCTGAAGAACTACAGAGATGTCCCATGAGGGAATGAGGCGCGGTCTGGAGGGATTCAGCCTCCTGGCGCCTCTTAGGAACCTGATGATCAGGTTGTGCTTCCCTAAGGACTTACCGTCGACTGCATTGTGGTGTGCTGCTATGGCAGCAACGTACACCTTCAAGGTGGAAGGGGACAGCCTCCCTTCCAACCTCTCCTGCAGGAAGGAAAGCACTGTTCTGACTGCGCATCTCTGGGGGGCTTCACGTTGGGAAGAACACCACTTAGCGAACAGACGCCACTTAAAGGCATACAGGCGCCTCGTAGAGGGGGCCCTAGCCTGAGTGATCGTGTCTACCACTGTGGGTGGTAGACCACTTAGGTCTTCCACGTCCCATCCAGGGGCCAGACATGGAGATTCCAGAGGTCTGGGCGTGGGTGCCAGAGGGTGCCCCGTCCCTGAGAGAGAAGGTCCTTCCTCAGGGGAATTCACCAGGGGGAGCTGTCGCAAGGAGTGTGAGGTCCAAGAACCACGTCTGGGTGGGCCAGTAGGGTGCTACCAGGATGACCTACTCCTCATCCTCCCTGACCTTGCACAGGGTCTGTGCAAGCAGGCTCAATTTGCGTAGGCCAGGGGGCCAGCTGTGTGCCAGCGCGTCTATGCCGAGGGGAGCCTCGGTGAGGGCGTACCAGAGCGGGCAGTGGGAGGATTCTTGGGAGGTGAACAGGTCCACCTGTGCCTGTCCGAATTGACTCCAAATCAGCTGGACCACCTGAGGGTAACCTGCTATGACAGTTCGTCTGCTGTAGTTTTGAGGTTGCCAGGGATGTGAGTGGCTCGCAGTGACTTGAAGTGCTGCTGACTCCAGAGGAGGAGACAGCGGGTGAGTTGTGACATACAATGAGAGCGCAGACCGCCTTGGGGATTGACATATGCTACCATTGCCGTGCTGTCTGTCCGAACTAACATGTGCTTGCACTGGATCAACGGCCGGAACCTCCACAGGGTGAGCAGAATTGTCAACATCTCGAGGCAGTTGATGTGCCAATGCAGTCACGGGCCTGTCCAGAGGCCGGCGGCTGCGTGCCCGTTGCAAACAGTGCCCTAGCCTGTTTTGGAGGCATCTGTTGTGACCATGACGCGCCTGGAGACCAGTTCTAAAGGAACACCTGCTCGTAGAAATGAGAGGTCAGTCCAAGGGCTGAAAAGACAGTGACAGACCGGTGTGATAGCCACGCAATGTGTCCCGTGGCGCCATGCCCATCTCGGGACTCGAGTCTGGAGCCAGTGCTGAAGCAGCCTCATATGCATCAACCCAAGCGGGGTGGCCACCGCCAAGGATGCCATATGCCCCAGTTGCCTCTGAAAAAGTTTCAGTGGAAGCGCTGTTTTCTGTTTGAACGCCTTCAAACAGGCCAACACCGACTGGGCGCGCTCGTTTGTAAGGCATGCCATCAACAAGACTGAGTCCAACTCCAATCCAAGAAAAGAGATGCTCTGAACTGGGAGGAGCTTGCTCTTTTCCCAGTTGACACAAAACCCTACTCGGCTGAGGTGTAACAGCACCAGGTCCCTGTGTGCACACTGTCTCGAGAGTGAGCTAGGATTAGCCAGTCGTCGAGATAGTTGAGAATGCAAATGCCCACCTCCCTTAACGGGGCAAGGGCAGCCTCTGCGATCTTCATAAAGATGCGAGGAGACAGGGACAGGCCGAAAGGGAGAACTTTGTACTGATATGCCTGACCCTCGAATGCAAACCGCAGGAAGGGTCTGTGTCGAGGAAGGATCGAGACGTGGAAGTACGCATCCTTCAGGTCTACCGCCGCGAACCAATCTTGATGCCAGACGCTCGCCAGAATGCGTTCTTGCGTCAGCATCTTGAACGGGAGTCTGTGTAAAGCCCGGTTCAGTACTTGCAGGTCCAAGATTGGCCGCAACCCATTGCCTTTTTTCGGTACGATGAAGTAGGGGATGTAAAACCCTTTCTTCATCTCAGCTGGAGGGACGGGTTCTATTGCGCGCAGGGTTGCAGCGTTTTCGCCCTTGACCAAGGTGAAGTGAATACCGCTGAACCTGGGCGGGTGCCTTGTGAACTGAATCATGTAGCCGAGTCGGACGGTCCAGATCAGCCATCTCGACGGATTGGAAAGCGCGAGCCACGCGTCCAAGTTCCGCGCGAGGGGGACCAAGGGGACGTCGTCGGATGTACCGGCAGGTGGGGCCTCGCGGCGGGGCGGAGCGTGAGGTGCAACACCATGTCATGGCCATGCTGAGTCTAGGGACATTGAAGCACTTACCTGGCTCCTTGTGACCACCCCTGGAACAGCCTGGGACGGGGAGGAAGAGGCCTGTCCTCGTAACCCGTGGAGACTGCCACGGGGGCGGCTGTGTGCCACAGCTGGGCGCTCAGGGGCGGAAAGGCCACCGCTGGAGCACCAGTCCTGCAAGAGAAAGTCTGTGGACAGTAGTCATGGTGACGACCGTACACACCTGGTATGTGACCCAGGGAGGAAGAAAGCCGCTCTTTTGCTGAACTGTTGGGTACCGCAGCCACTTGGGCATGCAGCGAAATCAAACAAAAAGGCAACAAAAGATTTTCCACCCGGCCCTCCACCGGGGGATGGAGTGGTCTTCTTACCAGCTCCACGTGAGTGGGTTCCCTCGTCCCTGGGTCACCCATCTCAGGGGCACTTTGAGGACCTCCATGGGTTCTTCGGTGCCAGCTGTGAGACGGGTGGCGTGTGCTTCCTGCGGTGGGCTCCACGCCGGGGCCGGGCCGAAGGGGTGGGCTGCGGCGGAGCCGGTGCAGTCACCGCAGGGGGACAACCTTGGCGACGAGCCTTATCCACTGGGGGAATCGCCATATAGCCCCTGGCCGCCCCGCCATTGAGGTTAGTGAGAGCGGGGGAACTGTGGAATTGGGGCCAGGCAGTAAAAGGTGCCTCCCATGACTTCATCAGCTCCTCATGCACTTCCAGGAAGAATGGCACTGGAGCGGGGCGTGGCTGCTTTGAGCGGCGCCGTGAGCCCAGAAACCAATCATCAAGCTGCAAGGGTTCAGGGGAGAGCAGAGGGTTCCGCTCTAACCCGACGCTCACGGCCGCCTGGGAAAGCATGTCTGTCATTTCGGCATCGGACTCTGACTGGGCAATCGTCCCCGAAGGGGAAGCCCAGCTGAGGCTTCTGCGTCCGACTGGACAAGCCCGCTCTCCGATGCTGCACTCGAGAGCTCATCATCTTCGCGGGCTCCGAACAAGAAGCCAGACACGCCGTGAGATGAGCTGGCGAACTCATCCGGAAGCCTGATTGGGGCAGACGAGCGTGCTAGGGAATGGGAGGTCCGTGGGGGGTACCCGGCAGAGACGATCCCATTGGGGTCCCAAAATCGCCCCCAGTGCTAGCCACGCTGGCCTCATACCCGTAGGTAGAAGGTCCGAGGCGGGGAGCCGCTGGGGTGGCTTGCTTTCTTATGAAAGCAAGCCGCGACCGCAATGTTGCCATGGTCATGTTCTCGCAGTGAGAACATGAACCATCCACAAATGCTGCCTTCATGTAGGTCACGCCCAGACATGAAAGACAGTGATCATGACCATCCGAAGTTGAGATATAACGACCGCAACCAGGAATAACACTCAATCGGAAAGGCATCTTTAAAAAGACGCATCTTTAAAAAGACGTTCCGTGTGTGCCGCTCTTTTAGAGAAATATATACTCTTATATAAACGGACCCAGGGGCGTTCTCTGCAGTGCACCAGTGCAGAGGAGGGAGAAGCCACTGAAATGTGCCGTCAGATCCAGCAGAGGTGAATGAACAGTAGTATTCAGCTCAATGAGCATGACCGTTCGGCTCCGAAGAGAAAATCTGAATGAGTGGTTGCATACCAGCTCCTTTTATACCCGTATGTCTGGGGGAGTGGCATGCAAATACCACTCGCCAATTTTCATTGGCCTTTTATCAAAGACCAGAGGTGTCTCGGGCTCCCAAAAGTGACCCCTAGTGTCACTACATCGACACAATGTCTCGTTCCCTCCATCAGGGAATGGAGGTTACGAATGTAACCAGGATGATTTTTATACTGTATGAACTATAGATTCTATCCCCTAACCCTAACCCTACCCCTAAACCTAACCCTCACAAAAAACTTTCTGCATTTTTACATTTTCAATAAAACATTGTTTAGTATGTTTTTTAAGTGATTTGAATTATGGGGACACTAGAAATGTCCTCATAAACCACATTTATAGCATAATACCCTTGTAATTACCAGTTTGTAACCTAAAAAAAAAGTCCTCATAAACCAGTTAAACCTGCCCACACACACACACACTGAGACTTTGGACTAAGGCTGCAGACAGGCTTGTTATTTCTACCACACACACCAAGGAAAGCAAAGGGAAAAGATACAAAGACCCTATACATGCGGCCTTTGTAAAAACCTTGTCTAAAAAAAATAAAAATCACCAATTATAAAATACCCACCATATTTTTTAACTGATTACTACATAATTATCTTAAATGCAATTTCCATCCTTAATCATTTGAATAATGTTGTGGAATTATGCATATTACATTTAATAAGCATGCTAATTGGTTGTTATGTGAGGAGTCTCTATCAGGATTGTGCACCATTCAGAACTTAATTTAGAATTCCTTTTAAATTGCAATTCAATGGCTGAATTTAAATAGAATTTGAACTGAGGGAGCAAACAGGATGCAGAATTGTAATTTAAATTTGAATTTAAGGGAGTATAATTAAAATGGAATGAAAAAATAATAATAAAAATATATAACTGCTTCAAGTGTATTTTTTTAAAATACCTTTCATTTTTAGTATCAATTCGCAGTAAAAATGCGATCATTAACTCATCATATGGGGCATTTCCAGAAACATTAGATAATATAAATAATCCCTGTTTAAAATATGCCACCTATACATTTATATTTAATTTGTATATACAGTACTGTTAAAAAAGTTATGGACCATGGTTGAATAACACTTTCCCAGAATGCAATGGAGCCAAACATCATGAAGAAGACTTACAGTTCATTTGCTGGCTTCCATGGTTGCAGCATGCAGTGCTGTTTGCCTGTAAACTTGTCCAAATTTGGCAACCTGGCGGTGTCGAAATACTATTGGTGAGTGGTCGGGATCACACAGGCCAAAACATAATCAGAAATTCCGACCCGGAATGGAAATTTCAAAGTAGAATATACTGGCTGTAGCATTGTTATCGGAGGAGCCAGTATTTCCTAATTCTCTAATGTCATATTATGGTCATTTTATGATTTAGTACAGTAAAAATATTACATATAGCACCTTTAAAAGTCAACCTGTTCTAACTCCCAGGAGACAAATACTGCCGCTTTTGCATGTCCCCTGCACATCACTTAAGTAATGCAAAACTAAAATATTTTGAAAAATATATGATAAGTGTTTGTCCATACAATGCAAGTTAATGGGGTCCACAACTTTCAAGCTCCAAAAAGGACATAAAGGTAGCATAAAGGTAATCCATACGACTCGAGTAGTTTAATAAATGTCTTCTGAATCGATACAGTCTCTTTGGCGCATTCATTAGAGAAGCTTGATTACACTTCCTCACGCTAGGGGTTGCATGACTACTGATTTTTAATAGTCGACTAGTCGAGCCCATTAGTTGAGTCAAATACAACTAGCCGTGATGTTATCCCCCCTCCCCAGCCCCCATGGATGGGCCAGAAATTCCACTCCCCTACCCACTGAATTTCACAGTATACAATAGAAAGATCTACGTTCGCTACAATGTAATGGGTTTTAACTAGTTATATGTCATGAAAATGTCTATATGTCATCGGGCATTACATAGCCAGTTAGGCTGTGCCTGGGGTCCTGTAGGTTGTAGTTTGACACCTGAGGGAACAATTATGAGCAACGGTCTGAGTGTTGTTTTGTATGTGAACGGATAGAATGGAAAAAACATCAACCATTATGTTATCTGCTTATAAGCACAGTTTTATAAGAAATGTTCAACAAAAGGTAGGCATAAGTCGAGCTTTAATGTTACTAAAAGTTAACATAAGTGTCTGAACATATTTTAGTATGGCCTGGACTACATTTAGTTTCCTGCTCCTCATGTAGACACTTGCACAGATGATTTAGGGTGTATACTGTATCTAGCGTGCAGGATGGGGATGTATTCCGTCATGTAACCGTACTTCATCTTGATGCATTCCGTCATGTAACCGTACTCCATCTTGAAGCGCTTTTCTAATTGTCACCGAATTGCATTCTTTAAGGTGTGAAAAGGCAACCAGGTCAGATATCCAAACACACAAAGTTGTGCTGATCATGTTGAAAATCACTAATCAGTGTTAGTGGGTGCCTTTTTAAATGACTTTGCATAGCACTAGTTTTGCTGTTATATTTGAAGTCCACTTTGCATGTAATTTAAGCGCAGCATAGTTCTAGTGGGAAGACTCGCAGCTGTACATCATCACGCCATTATAAGTGTGCTTACAATCTATCACATTGCTGTTTCAGTGTGCCAATACGGCAACCTCCACCACCCTACTGCCACCAGATGAGTCCCGTCCTGCACGGGGGTAGGCTCCTCGCCCCTGCCTCCTATCTCCGGCAGGATCTGACGTTTCCGAGTACAATCTCTTCGGACCGCCAGATGGGGCTTACGCCAAAGAGAGACATTATATTCCTGTTTTTTTCAAATAAATGTTACCTTAAACTTTACTCAAGTCTGCAAGTCTTTCTGATAGAACTGGAGGTTAATGTTGCATCCTCATCATCCTACGTTTTGGAAATCCGCCACCCACTGCATTTCTTACAGAAACGTGTTGTAAATAATGTAGACAGTGACTAGTCAACTTCAGGCTGACAGTGTCGACTACATTAGTTATAGTTGATTAGTCTATGAAACACCTATCTCAAGCTTGACACATGCACAGAGGAGCATGGGACAGTGCATGTACATTTTTGTCTGTCGCAACTTTAGCATGTCGCAATTGGTAAAAAGACACACAAAAACCATAGATATTAGACATCATTGACATTAAACCTGTGTGGTAATTCTTCTTGAGGCAACAATTCTTTAATGTTTAAATGAATGTGTGATTTGTTACAGTGGAAGGGGACGATGATCATTGTATAAATACATACATTTCAGTATGTTTCTCACACAAAGCAATCATATGGTTTCAGAAGACTGGGAATACAACCAAAACTATACATGTCACTTCAGCATCAACTGTGCAATGTGCACAGAAAACAACAAATTAATAAATGTTGCTGTGTTCACATGGAACTCACACCCCAACTTATCATGTCATGATGATAAAATTATACCCCAACATATAATTTCATGATGATAAAATTCTGATGCCCTTCTTTCAGTCTATTGACACAAAAAATTGGTCAATGAAAGCAGTGGGCTTACTGGCCGCACACAAACATTATAGAGTGCTTTTGCTGTCTACGTGGTGAAGTGCTGGGTTCTTGCCAAGCAGTAGTATTTTAACACCTTTGGGAGTGAGAACCTGTTGTTAAAATTGAGTAAACATGCTCAGACAAAACATACATTGAAACAAATGTCAACCTAAAATGTGCTTCATAGTACATCTAAATTAACTGGTTTTCTTTTCTTTTTATAAGTCAAAAATATTATTTAACATCATTGAATCAACCTGAAAACATTAGGTTATACCAACAAAACTAATTTTAAGGATTAGATAGAAAAAGCTCCCTAAGGGCACAATTGCACACTTTTTACAGTATACCAATACTTTCCAAATATGACATTCAGCACACTAGTATTTAGTAAGTTCGCTTAGAGTATGTTATGGAATTACAGTATTGGTATTAAAGTATAATGGTATTGAAAGACTTAATACATGTGTTGCTAAATTTTGATTGATGTATGATCTATGTGGTTTAAATATTAATATACAGCATGCATAAATGTATATTTGACTGCTAGGGTAATAAATTGTGCACCAACATATTTCCTATAGTGACACTTTTTCTTATCCGAGACATTTTAAAGAAATAATTACAGTGCCTCAGAAAGTCACAGGCTCAAATTATTTTTGTGTGTGTGTGTGTTCAGGTACATATGGTTTACGAGGTCTATTCACTAGCACTATTCTAGATTATACCTCAAGTGTCCTCATAAACCAAAAGTCTTTATTTATTTATTTTTTATGCAAAAATGCAGTAAAACGTTTTCTGTGAGGGTTAGATTTAGGGGTAGGTTTAGCTGATAGAATATATAGTTTGTACATTATAAAGTACATTATGGCTATGGAGAGTCCTCGTAAACTACAAATGCCAACATGTGTGTGTGTGCGAGATCGTAGATCAGTCTATTCATATCCAGGGTGTCTGAGACAAATTAAATAATAATATAAACATTTTGCTTAAGATAAGACTGTTGGAGGTAAGACAATGTCCAGTTAGCCACTCAGTGACAGAGGTAAGAGAGGGTTTTTTGAAGTGCGCATTGAATTATTTTAAGGACTTCTTGCAGAGGGTGAGAATGGAGGTACTGTGCTGCACACTGTGCATGACTCAGACTGGGTAAAATAATGGTTAAAACCATGTTAAATGTAGTGCGATGAGTGTCACAGGATATACTGCTTTCAATGGCCCATTGGCTATTGTCCATCTGTATTACTCAGGCAAAATGGCCTCCAGGATATTCATACCATGCTTTGTGGTGCAGATTGTATGTTCATGAGCAATCCACATTGGATTAAATCTGAATAGACATTTTCATTTCAATAGAAATGCATTCAAACCTTATGGTGTGAAACTGGCAGCATTTGGCTATCTGCATGCAAATTCACCATTCAGACTTTGCAGAGTTTTACAGTGCATCCAGAAAGTATTCACAGCGCTTCACTTTTTCCACATTGTGTTATGTTACAGCCTTAATCCAAAATGGATTAAATTAATTATTTTCCTCAAAATTCTACAAACAATTCCCCATAATGACAACATGAAAGAAGTATGTTTGAAATCTTTGCAAATTAATAAAAAAAATAAAAATAAAAAACATCACATGTACATACCTGTAAGTATTCACAGCCTTTGCCATGACACTCAAAATTGAGCTCAGGTGCATCCTGTTTCCACTGATCATCCTTGAGATGTTTCTACAACTTGATTGGAGTCCACCTGTGGTAAATTCAGTTGATTGGACATGATTTGGAAAGGCACACACCTGTCTATATAAGGTCCCACTGTTAACAGTGCATGTCAGAGCACAAACCAAGCCATGAAGTCCAAGGAATTGTCTGTAGACCTCCAAGACAGGATTGTATGAAGGCACAGATCTGGGGAAGATCTGGGGACTAGTCCCTGCCACTGAAAAATATCCCCACAGCATGATGCCACCACCATGCTTCACTGTAGGGATGGTATTGGCCAGGTGATGAACGGTGCCTGGTTTCCTCCAGACATGACGCTTGCCATTCAGGCCAAAGAGTTCAATCTTTGTTTCTCATGGTCTGAGACTCCTTCAGGTGCCTTTTGGCAAACTCCAGGTGGGCTGTCATGTGCCTTTTACTGAGGAATGGCTTCCGTCTGGCCACTCTACCATACAGGCCTGATTGGTGGAGTGCTGCAGAGATGGTTGTTCTTCTGGAAGGTTCTCTTCTCTCCACAGAGAAATGCTGGAGCTCTGTCAGAGTGACCATCGGGTTCTTGGTCACCTCCCTGACTAAGGCCCTTCTCCCCTGATCGCTCAGTTTGGCCAGGCGGCCAGCTCTAGGAAGAGTCCTGGTGGTTCCAAACTTCTTCCATTTATGGATGATGGAGGCCACTGTGCTCATTGGGACCTTCAATGCTGTAGAAATTTTTCTGTACCCTTCCTCAGATCTGTGCCTCGATACAATCCTGTCTCGGAGGTCTACAGACAATTCCTTGGACTTCATGGCTTGGTTTGTGCTCTGACATGCACTGTTAACTGTGGGACCTTATATAGACAGGTGTGTGCCTTTCCAAATCATGTCCAATCAACAGAATTTACCACAGGTGGACTCCAATCAAGTTGTAGAAACATCTCAAGGATGATCAGTGGAAACAGGATGCACCTGAGCTCAGTTTTGAGTGTCATGGCAAAGGCTTTGAATACTTACGTACATGTGATTTATTTATTTATTTATTTATTTTTTTTCGTTTTTTATTTTTAATAAATTTGCAAAGATTTCAAACAAACTTCTTTCACATTGTCATTATGGGGTATTGTTTGTAGAATTTTGAGGAAAATAATGAATTTAATCCATTTTGGAATAAGGCTGTAACATAACAAAATGTGGAAAAAAGTGAAGTGCTGTGAATACTTTCCGGATGCACTGTATGTGCAATTAAAACATTTATAGTGAATTTGATTGAAACAACTATAAACACATGTACTGTGATGTATTCAGAGTGCTCGTAAGTAACACTTCTGCTAGGACTGCTAAAGCTTTTGTTGTTTTCCTGTAAATGCATTTTTTATTATCCCAATTACATACAAACACATAGCTACAAATTAATAGCTGATTTGACCTTAAATTTCCAATGACCCATTTTATTAAGTGTATGCATTAGAAGGTCTAAAATCACATTTTAATGGTGTTTTGGTTTTAAGAATAATTGACCAGGCTGGCCTTTATTTCTGCATTTTGTCAAGGGATATTTGGCTAAATTACAGTGACCAGAAGAACATGAAATCTACTGTTGGTACTAAGTAAAAAAGAATGCATTAATATTATTTGGCCTTTTGCTTTCATGTAAACTATGCTGATGATTCTGCACAAATTGTGGTAATAACATTACACCAAAACAGTTTACTAGTGCAACCACTATTAAATCTTCCACTTGCAACAACAACAAAGGGAAATTGGCTGTCAGGTTTTTTTTTTCTATCTATACATAGCATTTTATGCAGTCAGTCTCAAACCTCATTCTGAGTTTTCTCTCTTGTTTGCCATTTGTCTTATTAATCTCCTTGTTCTGTATTGTTTGAGCTGAACGCACATCAAAACAAACAATTAAAGACACTAGGACAACATTTGGCATTGGTTTCAACACTCAAAGGGCCCTTGGGAAACTGAAGCATTTGGAGTGTCATATTTGTGTCACTCCATGGAGCACATACAAATCATAGAGCAGAGGCCAAAATTTAGAAAAAGCAGGGTGACCAGGGGTCAATGAATGAAATGACCTTGTAATAGTCATGATATTTGATTTTCATTTAGGTTTTAAAATGTGCAGTTACCAACAATGTGCAAGACCTGCCTCATGTTTTTTTATCACCTCATTCATCAGAATAGTAAGTGCTGGTCAATTTCAAAAAATCAAATCAAATCACTTTATTGTCACACAGCCATATACACAAGTGCAATGGTGTGTGAAATTCTTGGGTGCAGTTCCGATCAACATAGCAGTCGTGACAGTGATGAGACATGTACCAATTTACAATAACATCAAATTAACACAACACAATTTAAACATCTGTTATACACATAATCACACTCAACAGTATACAAATAATAACATACACTGTACAGTATACAATACGCGCTATATAGATACACATTATTCAATAAAAATAAAAAATAAAAATATATAAAAAAGTATATATATATATATATATATATAGAATGTACAGTATTGTACTGTATTGCCATTCAGGCTGTCGGTTGATAGTCAGTTGTTAAGAGAGAATATAATATAATAATAATAATATAATTTATGACAGTCCGGTGTGAGATATAAGAGTAAGGGTAATAAAGTGCAGTGCTGATGTATTTTGATCATGGGAGATCAAGAGTTCAGAAGTCTGATTGCTTGGGGGAAGAAGCTATCATGGAGTCGGCTGGTGCAGGTCCTGATGCTGCGATACTGCCTACCTGATGGTAGCAGTGAGAACAGCCCATGGCTCGGGTGGCTAGAGTCTCTGATGATCCTCCGAGCTTTTTTCATACACCACCTTGTATATATTTCCTGGAGGGAGGGAAGCTCACCTCCGATGATGTGTCTGGCAGTTCGCACCACCCTTTGCAGGGCTTTGCGGTTGTGGGCGGTGCTATTGCCGTACCAGGCGGAGATACAGCCAGTCAGGATGCTCTCCACAGTGCAGGTGTAGAACCGTGTGAGGATGTGGTGGTTCATTCCAAACTTCCTCAGCCGTCTCAGGAAGAAGAGGCGCTGACGAGCCTTCTTCACAACGACTTCAGTGTGGATGGACCATGTGAGTTCCTCAGTGATGTGGACACCCAGGAACTTGAAGCTGCTGACTCTCCACTGGTTCTCCATTGATGGTGATGGGACTGTGGTCTCTGTCTTTTCTTCTGAAGTCCACCACAAGCTCTTTTGTCTTACTGACATTGAGGGAGAGGTTGTGCTCCTGACACCAGTGTGTCAGAGTGTGTACCTCCTCTTTGTAGGCTGTTTCATCATTGTCAGTGATCAGACCTACCACCGTCGTGTCATCAGCAAACTTAATGATGGCATTGGAGCTATGTGTTGCCACACAGTCATGTGTGTACAAGGAATACAGTAGTGGGCTGAGAACACAGCCCTGTGGGGCTCCAGTGTTGAGGGTTAGTGATGAGATGTTGCTGCCTATTCTAACCACCTGGCATCTGCTTGACAGGAAGTCCAGAATCCAGCTGCACAGTGAGCTGTTTAAGCCCAGAGCCCGGAGTTTCTCATCTAGCTTGGAGGGCACTATGGTGTTGAATGCTGAGCTGTAGTCTACAAACAGCATTCTCACATAAGTGTTCTTTTTTTCCAGGTGGGAGAGAGCAGTGTGTATTGTAGATGCAATGGCATCATCAGTGGAGCGGTTGTTGCAGTAAGCAAACTGCAGCGGGTCAAGAGAGAGAGGCAGCACAGAGCAGAAGTAATCTCTGATTAGTCTCTCAAAGCATTTGTTGATGATGGGGGTCAGAGCAACAGGACGCCAGTCATTAAAGTTATTTTTGATTGTTTTGGAACAGGCACAATGGTGGATGTTTTAAAGCATGTGGGGACTACAGACAAAGAGAGGGAAAGGTTGAAAATGTCCGTAAAAACACCAGCCAGCTGGTTCACGCACGCTCTGATGATGCGGCCCGGAATGCCGTCTGGGCCCGCGGCTTTGCGGAATTCACCCGTCGGAAGGATCGGGTTACATCCGCTACAGAGACGGAGAGTGAACTAACCTCTGTAGCTTCGGCTGCGAGAGCTCTCTCCGCGAGGGCAGTGTTATTTCCCTCAAAACGAGCATAAAAAGTATTTAGCTCATCCGGTAGAGAGGCAGCGGTGTTCATGGCGAAGTTTTTATTCCCTTTAAAGTCCGTGATGATGTTAATTCCCTGCCACATGCTTCTAGAGTTGGTGGTGTTAAACTGTCCTTCAGTCTTACTCCTGTACTGGCGTTTTGCGGTTCTGATCAGAGGGCATAACTGGCTTGTTTATGCTCCTCCACGTTCCCGGAATTAAAAGCGGAGGTCCGCACATTAAGTGCCGCGCGAACATCGCTATTGATCCAAGGTTTCTGATTCGGATAGATTCGTACAGTTCTGGTCGGAACGACGTCCTCTACGCACGTTCTGATGAAACACATTACGCTATCAGCGTAAAGCTCGATGTCGTCATCAGAGGCGGACCGGAACATCTCCCAGTCCGTGTGATCAAAACAGTCCTGTAGCGTAGAATCTGACTGGTCCGACCAGCACTGGATCGTTCTGAGGGTGGGTGCTTCCTGTTTCAATTTCTGCCTGTAAGTGGGCAGAAGCAGAATGGAAGAGTGGTCCGATTTGCCCAATGGTGGGTGGGGGAGGGATTTGTAGCCATCCCAGAATGGAGAGTAGCAATGGTCCAAAACCCGGTCCCCTCGTGTGTTGAAACTAATGTGCTGGTGATATTTTGGTGCGACTGATTTTAAACTGGCTTTATTAAAGTCCCCGGTCACAATGAACGTGGCCTCAGGGTGCGTGGTTTCCTGCTCACTTATACTTCCATACAGTTCCTTGAGTGCCCGGTCTGTGTCGGCTTGTGGGGGGATGTACACAGCAGTGATAATGACCGCTGTGAATTCCCTCGGTAGCCAGAATGGTCGACCCAGAAGCATAAGAAATTCCAGATCAGGAGAGCAGAAAGACTTGATAGAATGTACATTCCTTTGATCACAGCAGGATTTGTTGATCATAAAGCATACACCACCACCTCTGCTTTTACCTGAGAGGTCTTTCGCTCTGTCCGCTCGGTGCACGGAGAACCCCGCGGGTTCAATGGCTGAGTCTGGAATCTCCGCAGACATCCAAGTTTCTGTTAGGCAGATAATGCAGCAGTCCCTTGTATCTCGTTGGAAAGAGATCCGCGCTTTCAGCTCGCAGAGCTTGTTATCCAGAGACTGAACATTTGCCAGTAGAATAGTGGGAAGTGGGGGTCGATTTGTGCGGCGTCTTACTCTGATGAGAACTCCGGCTCCGTTTCCCCTTTTCCTCCTGCGTTTCCGTGGCCGTGCTGCCCAGACAAAGGGCTCCGCTTGCGTGTTTGTAAACAGCGGGTCGGCATTGAGGAATGTGAAGTCCGGTTTACGGTGTGAGATTGCTGAACCAATGTCCAAAAGTGTTTGTCTGTCATAGACAATAAGGCAGACAACATCCAAGACAAAAAACATAAGAATTGTGAACAAAACAAACAAAACATTACTATGTTGTGTTGGAGCTCGCAACTAAAATTTCTAAATTCTAAAATTTCTAAAAGACCCTTCCCCTTTTCCCAAACAATGTGGTCAAACCTTTTTCGATTTTTGGAGAATATGATTATTACATAGAAATATTCAAATAAAAAATAATAACCTCTTTTAAGTGTAAGCTTTGTGTAGCACTGAAATAAGTGGTTAGTTGGTTAAATGGGCACAGTGAGATTCACAGTAACCGTACTGCACTTCTATATTAAAAAAGGAGGATTTTGGTAACAGCAAAACCACAACACATATAGTGAGAAATATACAACTTGTATTCAACTTTTCTTCTGAAATACACAATCAAATTATACAATCAGGACTGTAATAAAAAATAAATAAAATAAAATAACATTCCCCTTAAAAAATAAAGAGCTCTTCCCAAAAAAAGAGAAAGGAAAATGTCTCTTAATGTCACAGTCTTTTATGTTTTCAGAAAGAAAACCTTCTACCTTCTACTGGTTGTTTAGATCAGTGTTACTATCAGAAATAATTAATATTTTTTTCTTTAGTTATTAATTAATATTTAAATTAATTAATTGGATCTTACTCATTAAAACCTCATATGGGGCTCCAGTAAATGTATTGCGCTACGTTTAGGAGCAAGTTTGGTTATTAGCAATAATTAATAATTATCAAAGATAGTTATTAATTATTAAAATCAATAGAACATTGATGAGAATCAATGTTAGCTTTTTAAATCCTTTAAATCAACAGTTATCAAAGATAATCGTTAATTGTTAACAACGATGAAAGCTTATTGATCATTCAAATTCAATCATCAAAGATAATTATCAATTATCAAAAATCAATAGAATATTAATAAGGATTAACATTGACGGGGCACCACCCTGAAATCAGGGACTAATAACCGAATAGTAAAACAGTCTCAATATTAGATTGTTTTCTTAGGAAAATTGACATCCGAAGAATATCGATTTTCGGGGAAAAAAAACAATGAATGAAGGTTTGAATCCGAGCACAGACATCCCGTCAGCATGACACAGGCGTATGCAAAACAAACCAAAACACTTCTCTTTGTAATATAAACAAAGTTTATTTATGCAGTAATATCAATTAATAATTAAAACAATGCAGTCAATAAACTTCCGACTTACAACTACAAACTAAACAGTGATATGATTAGATATGGAAATCAAAATAATCCTATAACACATAAGGTGTGTGTGTGTGTGATTAGTAAGAGAGAGAGAGAGAGAGAGAGAGAGAGAGAGAGAGAGAGATGATTAAGTGACAGCCCTAAAGCCGATTTCGCGATAGCTGGAGAGAAAGCAGCTGTGTTCATCACTCAGACGCGGTTTTACGAGCGGGGCTCGTAAAAGTCCTGCGTTATTTGACTCTTTAATGGATGAACTCAGTTTCTGTCTCACCCATGATGGCGAAATTGCACAATCCAATTTGGTTGGACCACAATACAGCAAAACAAATTTGTGATAATTAATACCCTGAGTATTAATAATGAGCGGACATGGCGGTCCGTAAACTGTACAAGCAAAAACCTTGAAACACAAGAATAACACGCTATAATATTCTATCTCTGCCCAGATGTAAACCTCTTACTTTAATCGCATGAGGACACAGGTAGAATGTGTTTTCCTCCGTCCTTTAACTTTGACCCGGTTCCTTGAGGCTCGGGTGTCCAGAGTGATTTTACCAGCCCTTTTCCTCACTCTGGAAGTGTACAGTTTGTACGATTATCCATGAACGAAGCCATCAAATGAACACAACACCACATTCCACAGATCAGACAGATCCCCCACCGAGCCATTAGAGAGTCATAAAAACGAATCCATGGTGCCTAAATTGCTGAAGGAGACCGTCTCTCCCACGCCTGCTTAATCTCAAACTAGGGTTTGTAATGACAGAGCTGACCAATAAAGATCCAAACCAGGGTTTATTGTCTTATTTTCTCCAAGTAAATGTGATATTATCAGTTAATTATTGTCGCAGACACGCCCAAGCAACAGCGTGACAAAGATTTTCCTATTTTCTCGTCGACCGGCCCACTCACCGGGAAAAAGAAAGCGACTCGTCAAACGGCCGCATGCTCGACTAACGGAGACCAACATGGCAAAGCTAGTGCTTCAGAGCTAACCGGCACGACAACTATGGATCAGATTTTGGCAGAGGTAAAATCTGTGGCCTCTCGTTTTAACAGCATGGCTGAATCTGTCGAAGCTCGCTTGGATGTAATTGATGGAGCTTTGGGTGATATAAAAACATCTGTTGCATCGGTCGAACTTTCTCTCTCCAATCTGTCTAACCGGGCAACCGACTTAGAAAGACGCATGGAACAAGCCGAAGTTCAGATTTCTGCTACTTAGGACAGCTACAGTAATCACGACACTCAGTTAACTGCTATGGAAAAAAAACTGTGGAACTGCTACGGCTGAAAGTTGATGATCTGGAGAACTGCACCCGTCGGAAAAATCTAAAAATTGTCAATCTCCCAGAGAATGCGGAGGGTTCTATCCCCCTTGCAGACTTTCTTCAATCATCCCTCCCGACTTTAGTCAGCTTACCTGTTGATTTCCCCGCTCTGGAGATTGAGCGCGCTCACCGAGCTTTAGCTCCCAGTCCGGTCGCGAACAAGCCTTCGAGTGTCCTATTGCGGTTTCTTCGATATTCTCAAAAAGAAGCGGTACTAAAGGCAGCTCTAAAGAAGCGTGATATCCTTCATGACGGTTCCAGACAACGATTTTACTCCGATCTGTCTGCGGAGGTTTTGCGTAAACTACGAGAGTTTGACGCCGTGGGGAAACTGATGGCCCGTCGCAACATGTACCGTGGTTTTGCTTGCCCCGCTCGGCTCTGCTGTCTTCACAACAGGCAGATTCGCCTTTTTGACAACCCTGAGTCCGCTGCTGCTTTTTTAGAAAGTCTTAACTGAGGTATTCTTTTCTTCCTTTTTGTTTATAACGGAGGTAAATAGACTTGCTCCACACTGAGTCCCTATGATCATTTGTTGCAGTTCTGAACGGCTGTGTAACAGAACTGAACTTATTAACAGTCTCATTTTTTAATCATTACTGTTATTTTATTTATCTATTCATTTATTGTATTGCTATTCATTTTAAGATGTAATTTATATGAAATTTGTTTAATCCTAAATACAGCTGAACGTTATTTTTTTATTTTTTTTAGTGGACTCATGTTTATTGTTCATCCCAGGTTTTGGACGTTGTCTCGAGCGACTAAACAGTTACTGTGGTCTCTCAGTTGAGTTAGGACTTGTTTATGTTTAGTATGCTTGGTGACTTCATTTGGGGTATTTTTATTCTGTCGTTTGGTGACAGGATAGGGGTGGGCAAGCGCTGTAATTCTGTTTTTTATGTTTTATGTTCCTTCCG
The DNA here is from genome assembly GCF_019703515.2 of Myxocyprinus asiaticus. NCBI lineage: Eukaryota > Metazoa > Chordata > Actinopteri > Cypriniformes > Catostomidae > Myxocyprinus > Myxocyprinus asiaticus. Next base: position 9,823,018 of record NC_059360.1, on the reverse strand, counting down.
CTACTTATGCCTCATTTTTCAAAAAATTTATTTTTACTTTAATTTTTCTTTCCCTGTTTTATTCTTATTATCTATTTGCATTTCAATGCGATTCTTATGGCTGGTGCACTTAAACTCGTTACTTGGAATGTCCAAGGGATTGGTCATTTAATTAAAAGGAAAAAAATCTTAACTCATTTGAAAAAAACAAAAACCCGACATAGCAATGCTTCAGGAAACAAAACTAAATGACACTGAACATTTGAAGCTTAGGAGAGACTGGGTAGGTCAAGTTTACTTTTCCTCCTACTCACAGAATAAAAGAGATTATTCTTATAAATAAGCATCTACCTTTTATTCTGGAACATAAAGAATCATATCCCAAAAGGAGATTTATTTTGATTACAGGCTCAATTTTCAAACATCATATAACTATTCTCAATGTTTATGCACCAAACTATGATTAACCCAATTTTATATCACGGATGATTTTATTGTTCAATTATCATTGTAAAGGCTTGGGTTTTCATGTTGGTGACTTTAATTGCATAATGAATGCCTCTCTAGACAAATCCTCCTCTACAAATGTATCAAACCCCATGTCATCTAAGGTTCTCAATAATTTAAGCATGGACGCAGGTTTGATAGATATATGGAGGCAGTTGAATCCTAAAGTGAGAGACTACACGTTTTACTCACACCTGCATAATTCATATTCTAGGCTTGACTATTTTTTTTATTCCTAAACAATTTGTGCATGCAGTTCAGTCTTGCCGTTGTCGGGCCTCATGTATTCAGATAGAAGACAAAGGCAGGCCTAACACAGTCGTAAAACCTAACTCAGGCCCCCACATACCAGGTCATAAATCTTACTGATAAAAACCGTGCAAAATCAAACAAAGGGAGTCCAAAACAGATTACAAATCCCATGAAGCCTTGCTCACTAAAGGATCGAACTCTCAACTCCTATTGGATGAGGAACACGACAGAACGCACCTCAACCATGACATGATCAGGAGTAGAAATACCTCTGAAATGCTTCCGGGATTTGCTTCCAGCAACTTTGCTCGCCGTGTGTAGATGCAGCTCATCGATGCTCTCAGGTGCAGCCTCGTGGCACAAGAAAGTAACGTCCGACTTGAAACTGTGGCCATACAATCTCCATCTCGCTGGACGAGTTGAGATTACTCTGTGTTCCACCGAACACTCTAACGGATCTGAAGGAGACCGCCGAGCAATCTGCATCTTAATCAGTTTTCCTGCAGAAGTGATCTTCAATCAAGTCAACGTCGCTGATTTCTCCGCCAGCCCGCCGAGAATCAGCAGCCGTACTGCCCGCAGACAGAGCAAGGAAACGGCCTCCCGTCATCACCCAAGCCTCGAGGAACCGAGTCTGATTTAAAGGATGGATGAACACACATTCTGCATTCTCATGTGATTCAAGTAAGAGGTTTACATCTGGGCAGAGATAGAATATTATAGTGTGTTATTCTCGTGTATCAAGGTTATTGCTTGTACAGTTTACGGACCGCCATGTCCACTCATTATTAATACTCAGGGTATTAATTATCACGAATTTGATTTGCTGTATTGTAGTCCAACCACTTTGGGCTGTTGTGCCTTTCCACCATCGCGGGTGAGACCGGCAAACTGAGTTTATCCATTAAAGAATCAAAGACCACGGGACGGTTTACGAGCCGTCCACCACGTCTCTGAGTGTTAACTCGCGATCGCGAAATCAGCTTTGGGGCTGTCACTTAATTCTCTCTCTCTCTCTCTCGTACTAACCACACACACACACACACACACACACACGCGCGCGCGCACGACCCCTCACAAACATTCTGGCACACATTTGTGGCTAGTAGATAGCTTCGTGATAAAGCTCAGCTTTGTCCCTAAGCTACCATTGACTGGTTTCTCTCCGCCCACATTCGCGGCCATATTCCCTGGCCGGAAGTCTCGTGTGACATACTCTCCACGAGAGTCACGTCCGCCATTTTGTGCATGTCCCTCCTTACACACACACACACACACACACACACACACTCTCACACACACACCTTATGTGTTATAGGATTATTTTAGTTTCCATATCTAATCATATCACTGTTTAGTTTGTAGTTGTAAGTCAGAAGTTTATTGACTGCATTGTATTAATTATTAATTGATATGACAGCATAAATAAACTTTGTTATATTACAAAGAGAAGTGTGTCACTGTGTCATGCTGACGAGATGTCAGTGCTCGGATTCAAGCCTTCATTCACTGATTTTTTTCCCGAAAATCGATATTCTTCGGATGTCGATTTTCCTAAGACAACAATCTAATATTGAGACTGTTATACTATCTGGTTATTAGTCACTGATTCCAGGGTGGTTCCCCCGTCAATGTTAATCCTTATTAATATTCTATTGATTTTTGATAATTGATAATTATCTTTGACGATTGTTGATTTTGAAGGATCAGTGAGCTAGTGTTAATTTTAATTAATGTTTCATCGATGTTAACAATTAATGATTATCTTTGATAATTGTTGATTTAAAGGATTAGAAAAAGCTAACATTGATTCTCATCAATGTTCTATTGATTTTAATAATTAATGATTATCTTTGATAATTATTAATTATTGCTAATAAGCAAACCCGCTCCTAAACGTAGCGCACTACATTTACTGGAGCCCCATATGAGGTTTTAATGAGTTAGATTCAATTAATTAATTTAAATATTAATTTATAACTAAAGAAATAATTATCAATTATTTCTGATAGTAACACTGATCTAAACAACCAGTAAAGCCCTACACCGTATTGACTCTATCGTTTTATCAGATCATGCATCAGTGCATTTGCAGATTGATCCAACTTTCAGCATTCCTAGAACTTCAAATTGGAGGTTTAATACGTCTCTTCTAAATAGTGATCCTTTTTGCTCTTTTGTTATGGACAGTTTATCACAATTTTGGCTCGATAACAGAGACTCCCCAGTGTCTTCAGCTATGATATGGGATGCAGCTAAAGCCATGTTACATGGTCATCTTATTTCTTATACTTCCCACCTCAAGAGAGCTTGCGATAGCAATAAGAAAAATCTTGAAAAAGAAGTCATTAGGCTAGAGCAAATACACAAGCAATTCCCCACAGTTTCAAATCTAAAAGCGATGGTGAATGCAAGGTCCAAATTGAATATGGATCACACTAGCCATGTTCAAAAGCTAATGCTTTTCACCAAACAAAAATATTACGAATTTGGTAACAAGTCCATCCGTTTGCTTGCTCATCAACCAAAGAATCAAAATAATGATCGTTCAATTAATATGATATGGAATGCAGGTGGTGACATCTCAAGCAATCCTTTGATTATAAATAGTATTTTCAGAGATTTTTATAAATCTCTTTATAGCTCAGAAGCGATGGATTTGAATATTGCTGCCTATCTAAAGGATATCTCATTACCTTTTACTACAGAGGAGGATCGTTCTAGTTTAAATGCACCATTTACAAAGGAGGAGGTTTGGGCGGCAATTCAAACCATGCCGAATGGGAAGTGTCCAGGCCCAGATGGTTTTCTATTTGAATATTTGAAAGATTCTGGCCGAAAATCCATCTAATTCTTATGCCTGCTATTAATAACACTTGGAAAGGTGATATCCCTCCTTCCTGGAGACACACTTCTATTAGTTTGCTTTTAAAAATCCTTTGGACTGTTCTTCTTACAGACCCATTAGCCTTCTCAATGTGGACTATAAGATAGTCACAAAAGTACTGGCCTGCAGACTTGAAATGGTCCTTCCCAAAGTTATAAATTCTGATCAGGCAGGTTTCGTGAAATCCAGGTGTGGTACGGATAATGTACTTCGTGTTCTCAATGCCATACATTACTTCAATATTAAAAAAAACCCAGCGATGCTTTTGACCATGTAGAATGGTCCTTTTTGTTTTCAGTATTAGAAAAATTTGGGTTAGGCTCCAGCTTTATTAGTGTGATTAAACATCTTTATGCAGATCCAATAACCTGAGGGGTTTCAAGTATGGAGAGGTTGTGGACAGGGGTGTCCTCTATCACTGTTACTGTTTACTTTATTTATTGAACCTCTGGCAGAATCCATCAGGACTAACCCTGATATACGTGGAATCATAGTGAATGGGAAAAAACATGGTATCTCTTTGTTCGCAGACGATGTTCTCCTGTACTTGGAGAACCCACAGACTTCTATTCCGGTAGTTTTGAATCCCTTAGCTTCGTTCAGTGCTGTGTCAGGTTATAAAGTTAATTTAGGAAAATCTGTCTCTATGCCTTTTAATATTTCCTGTAATTGGTCTATACAATCTCCTTTTCAGGTTTCAGAAAGAGGTCTTAAATATTTGTGCATTTTTATCACTCCCGATTTGAATAATTTATTTGAGAATAATTATTCTCCTCTAATTAAAAAAATGTAAAACGATCTTGAAAAGTGGACCTCTTTGCCAACTTCCCTTCTTGGGAGAGTTAATGTTATAAAAATGAATATTATCCCTCGATTAAATTATTTGTTTCAGAATCTTCCATGTTATTTAACTCTAACCTTTTTTAAATAATTGAATTCCCACATATCTCATTATATCTGGAATAATAACAACAGAGAATTAGTCTTTCTAAACTTTGTAAACCAAAAGATTTGGGGGGGTCTGTCTTTGCCCAATTTTAAATTTTATTATTGGTCTGCTCAACTCAAAATGATGACAAACTGGTTTATGAACAGGCAGAACACTCTATGGATTGACTTTGAATCTCTATCTTGTCACCCCAGAAGACTAGAGTCCCTCTTGTTTATTAACAATATAGACCAGATAAATTCCCTCATTGTTAATGTAATTATTTATAATACATTACTGGTTTGGAAAGATGTGAAAAATTATTTGAATATTCCTCAAGTTATTTCTGTCCGATCTCCCTTGGCTTTTAATTCTGATTTTCCAATTCAGATTAGGAGTATTGGTCTGTTGGACTGGAGTTCAAAGGGCTTATTTGATTTTTCAGGCTTGATGATTTCTGAATCTTTGAAGTCATTTGAACAAATCAGAGTAGAGTTTATCATTTTCCCTGTGGATTTTTTCAAATACCTTCAAATTCGGCATTTCACAGAGTCTCTTTTAAGGCAGGAAAAATTCTTTTTAAACTTATCAGAATTGGAAGAAACCATGATTTCAGCTAAATTTTTCAAAGGAATTATTTCCAAGTTTTATGCCCTATTGGTGTATTCTGATTCTTCAGTTTATGATTCTTTGAAGCCGTTGTGGGAACGGGACCTGGGGGTATCATTCAGTTCAACAGACTGGACTAAGATCTGTAATGGCATTTTTCCACAATGTACTTCAATTTATCTACATGAACAAAATTTCAGTTTTTTTCACAGGATTTACTTTACACCTGTTCGCCTCCATAGAATGTCCCCTAGTTGTTCAAACCTTTGTTCTAAATGTAAGATATACAAGGGCAAATTTTTTTCATTTATTCTGGTCCTGTGATCACATTCAACCATTCTGAAAAGGGGTTCATTCTGTGATCCAAGAGATAATTGGTAAACGTTTTATTTCATCCCCTTCACTTTATCTGCTGAACCATACTCCTAAAGACTTTTTTGACCCGGATACCAAGTATTTATTTACAATCCTTTTATTTCTGGCTAAAAAAATGTATTCTACTGAGGTGGTCTGTACCCCAGGTTCCAACGGTTATCATGTGGATATCTCAGTTATCAGCCTTTTTTCCTTTGGAGAAACTAACTTGTGATCTTAATCACAAGTCGGACAAATTTTGGAGGCTATGGAAAATTATATATATATATATATATATATATATATATATATATATATATATATAATTGTTTATCTTTCAGCATTTTGGATTTGTTTATCTGTTTGTTCATTGATGTTATTGTATGTCTGTATTATTTGAATATCAAAAAAAAAAAAAAGAAAAAAAAAAGAATTAACACTAGCTTATTGATCCTTCAAATTCAACAATCAAAGATAATTATCAATTATCAAAATCAATAGAATATTAATAAGGATTAATATCGCCGGGGTACCACCCTGGGGTATTAGATTGTTCTCTTAAGAAAATCGACATTCAAAAGGAAACAATGAAGGTTTGAATCCGAGCACTGACATCCCCTGCCAGCATTTGACACAGGTGTATGCAAAACAAACCAAAACACTTCTCTTTGAAATATAACAAAGTTTATTGATGCAGTAATAACAATTAATAATCAATACAATGCAGTCAATAAACTTCTGACTTACAACTACAAACTAAACAGTGACATGATTAGATATGGTAACCAAAATAAGCCTATAACACATGAGAGGAAGGTGTGTGTGTGTGTGTGTGTGTGTGTAAGGAGTGACGCGCACAAAATGGCGGACGTGACTCTCGTGGAGAGTATGTTACGCAAGATTTCCGGCCAGAGAATATGGCCGTGAATGTGGACGGAGAGAAACTGGTTAATGGTGTCTGCCTGTTTACCGCGTGTCTCCGCTTGTACGATAACTTAGGGACAAAGCTGAGCTTTATCACTAAGTTATCTACTAGCCAAATGTGTGTGTGGGAATGTTTGTGAGGGGTCGCGTGTGTGTGTGTGGTTAGTACGAGAGAGAGAGAGAATAAATCTTTACGTCTCCAGACTGCCAACATTACACTTGCAGTGCTCTCCACTATAGAAATAGTCAGCTAAGCATTATAACTGTGGCAATGGTTTAGCATGCTGGGAAACAATACAATTACTATAATTATCCATTAATTTCTTATTGACAAATCTATTCTTAATGGGATACGAAAAAACAACAACTTGTTTTCCCTTTTGGAGTAAGCTGACCTTTCTTACCCAATTGACAATTATTTTTTTCTTGTTTCAAGCATTAACATATTTTTTTTTTCTTTGAAAACAAGCCTTAATATCTCATGCAATTTTGCTTCTCGAGAAAATGTATCTTATTCAAAGAATGTTTCGAGATATTTATTGTTAAACAAGATAAAAAAATACTAAGATTCACATCCATGTGTGTGTATATATACTGTATATATATGTATATATTGTTGTGTGCTATATTATCAAAGATAATCATCAATTATTAAAATCAATGGAACATTGATTAGAATTAACACTAGGTTATTGATCCTTCAAATCCAACAATCATCAAAGATAATTATAAATTATCAAAATCAATATAATATTAATAAAGATTAATATCGCTGGGGCACCACCTTGGAATCAGGGACTAATAACCAGACAGTGTAGAGAAGCCAGTTAATGGCGTCTGCCCGTTTACCGCGTGTCTCTGCTTGTACGATAACTTAGGGACAAAGTTGAGCTTTATCACCAAGTTATCTACTAGCCAAATGTGTGTGCGGGTATGTTTGTCACGGGTCGCGCGCGTGTGTGTGTGTGTGTGTGTGGTTAGTACGAGAGAGAGAGAATAAAGTGACGGCAACAAAGCCGGTTTCGCGATCGTGGGAGAGAAAGCAGCTGTTAGTTTATCACTCAGAGAGGCGGTGAATGGCTCGTAAACCGTCCCACGGTCTTTGGTTCTTTAATGGATAAACTCAGTGTGCCGGTCTCATCCGCGATGGTGGAAATACACAACATTCCAATGTGGTTGGACTACAACACAGCAAATCTCATTCGTGATAACAGTACATTACATTAATACCTTGAGTATTATTAGCAGCAATGAGCGGACTCGGCGGTCCGTAAACGGTACAAGCAATAACCTTGATACACAAGAATAACACACTATAATATTCTATCTCTGCCCAGACATAATCCTCTTGAATCGCATTAGGATGCAGGTAGAATGTGTGTTCATCCGTTGTTTGACTCCGACTCGGTTCCTCGAGGCTCGGGTGATGACGGGAAGCCGTTTCTTCGCTCTGTCGGCGGGAGGTACGGCTGCTGATTCTCGGCGGGCTGGCAGAGAAATCAGCAATGTCGATTTGATTGAAGAGGGAAGAGAAATCTTTCTTCACTTCTGCAGGCAAACGGATGAAGATGCAGATTGCTCAGCGATCTCCTTCGGATCTGTTAGAGTGTTTGGTGGAACACAGAGTAATCTCAACTCATCCAGCGAGATAGAGATTGTATGGCCACAGTTTCAAGTCGTACGTTACTTACTTGTGCCATGAGGCTACACCTGAGAGCAGCGAAGAGCTGCATCTACGCATGGTATGCAAAGTTGCTGGAAGCGATGCCCAGAAGGATCTCAGAGGTATTTCTACTCCTGATGACGTCATGGTTGAGGGGCGTTCTGTCGTGTGCCTCATCCAATAGGAGTTGAGAGTTCGATCCTTTGGAATTTCACACATAGGTGTAAAGTGAGCAAGGCTTCATGGGATTTGTAGTCTGTTTTGGACTCCCTTTGTTTGAAATTGGCGTGGTTGTTATCAGTAAGATTTTATGACTGTGTGTGTAGGCCTCAGTCAGGCTTTATGACTGTGTGCAGGCCTGCCTTTGTATTATATCAGAATACATGAGGCCCAACTTGTGTTCGTGCCGCTCTAAACTAAAGTGTAAGAGCAGTGCAGATGTGTTAAGAGCCATCTGTCTCTTTACATTTAATATTGTGACATTACATTTTTAGCCAGTAGGTGGAGTTAAAAGACCAATTTTGTGTGGTATATGAGCCAGTTGGTGACGTGTAGTGTTGCCAACTTAGCGACTTTGTCACTAGATTTAGTGACTTTTCAGACCCCTTTAGCGACTTTTTCTAAAAAAGCACAGTGACAAATCTAATGACTTTTTGGACAAACCTTAGCTACTTTCTATAGACGAGTCACCAGTACTGCTGCATGATTGCAAGGTCTTGCTTTCCCACCACAGGCACACCTCTCTCTGCGTCTACTCTGTTCAGTGAGTGGCAAACAGAGGAGCACATTCAGTTGACCGCATGGCAGCTGACAGAGACATGAATGAGCTACGCATGTGCAAACAGAGTTGCCAGGACCAATCAATAATCTGTATGGTTTGCATTACAAAACCTCCTTTGTTTTAATTTAAATAATTTCATTTGACCATTATTTTTCTTGCTTATCACCCACTGTTACCCAGACTGAGGTGCGCTGTGCAAGAGAAAAAATAAGACATTCTGTCACTTCTAAATTTCTCTCCAAGTGATCATTTTACATGTAAATATAGCCGAATCACAGCACAGCCACTGACTTTAACTTATGTTATAAAATCAGGATTTTAGCAGTGCAGGGTAGCAGTTTGGAAATTGCTTGAAAGTGACTACTGGCTAACATGTAGTCTTAATGGGCAGCATTTCAGTCACTATTTCATACTCGTTCCATTGTCTGACAACAGAAACAGAACAAATATGTAAATGAGAACAGCTTTATTGGGAATTCGGCTGTATTAAAATACAGTATGTGAGCACAGAAAGTAGGAGAGAAGCAAACAGATGTAAAGGGTGACACAAGGCAGAATGCAAATACGACGCGATGACGTTATGAATATGCTAATTAACACATGATGTCATCTAGCGACATTTAGCGACTTTTAACAGGCTTTAGCTAGTTTTCATTGAAAGTAGTTGGCAACACTGGTGACGTGAAGTGAGTCAGTGTCACTCAGTGTTTATATTCAACAGCGCTCCGTGATCGCTCATATTACTACTACACTACTAAAGCTTGGAAATATCTTTAAATGACTTTAAACTAACAACTTCAGCATTAAGGCTCATCATAGCTGAGAGACACAATAGACTGATTAATTACACAAATTCAAGGCGCTTACCTCTTACCGGATTTTCCATGTTGGAGAGGACAAAATGGCGGAGGAGATTGTGGTTTCTATAGTGAAAGACTCTTGCGCACCAGCTACCACGAAATAGAGAGGTATACCCCCGCTTGGATGGCTTTTCACCATGTGAAATTTTTGAATTAATAATGAAGGCTTGGATGCATCATTTGGTTTGAACTAGCAATGGCAGATTCTGATCTGTCACGTAAGAAAGTATTTCCATGCACAAATGCGTTTTTTGTGACCTTACTCAGTTTTTCCTAATTTTTTAAAATGTACTTGTTCATTGAACTGTTGTATATAAGCAATATCACACTTGCAATTGTGCTATATGGCCCTAAATCAGTGCTGCTGTGATTACCTATGGCACTCGGCCTACAGCCTTGTGCCTGTGGCCGAATCACAGCAGTGCTGACACTGTCATTTATGTTTGAGGTGTTTAGAGAGGTTTGAGGTCAGTGTAGAAAACATTAATTGTCATTTACAAGGAGTTACTAATAACTGCAAAGTCTGTTTACAGGAAATTGTGATTGCCGAGCATGCTGTTGGTCAAAGATCCTGTAATTGAACAGAGAGTGTGTACATTATCCACTCAAGGCACGTCAGCTAACAATTTATCAGTGAAGTGGAGCTGACACAGTGTCAAGCTCAGCTTCCTATTCCAGCAAAGTTTTGAAACCTAAAATACAATTTCAAAACTCTTCCACATGCACATTTGCAGAATATCATATATCATAAAACCACAGAGACACAATGTCCTATTTCCAAGGTCAGCACATATAATCTAACAAATAACATGATGATTTAACTCATAATTCAGAGTTCAATTTTACGATGATTGTGAATCGAAGGTTATCATTCCTACAAGTACATGATGAATTTGTCTCATTTCAGCAATGTTACATTTATTTTAAAATGCCATGAAAGTGACTGTGCAAAACATCAACTAATAAAATATTATTTTCATTTTTAAGCCACATCTAATTAAAGCAGTATTGTGTGAGAGGACAGTCAACACAAGAGGGATGATATCTAATTATCTCCAGCACATCATCAATGAAAGAGCAAAATAGCCATTCATTTTGAATAATCAGGGCCACCGCTCCCTTTACACAGATTATGTAGTCTGTGAAGGGCACCAACCCCCTAGGGGGGCCCAATTTTACCCCACGGGGGCACCAAAAATCCACCGTCCTCCAAAAAGTCCACCGGCTGCCCTTCCTTGAAAGTTATATGTTATTCAAGGACTCAACAGCAGTTGCAGAACACTCTCCCCATTTTATGATCGCCTCACACATCAGGTCTATCTTAGCTTTTTATGCTGTAGCCATAATGCAATATTTCTTTTCAATCAAAAGCTTGTATCACCTTTTTTCTGACTTCTCCATCGGTGCCACCATTACGGCGAGAAACTTTCTCTTGGATGCTCTGCACTTACGCTTAGTTGTTGTTATCAGCTAGACAAACATTACTGGTGATGGCGAGCAGCGGAGGATCTGGACGAATAGGTGCTGTTAGAGGGTGTTACTACAGGTGGCTTAAAAACTGCTGGAAAATGAATGTTACAATGATAAGGCATTTCTCATCCCACACAACAGAGGCGGTATAGAGCAGGGGAAGGCAAAGTTTTTTGGTACATGGGCCACATGTTTTTTGGTACAGGGGCCACATTGGGCTTCAAGTAGGCCACATTGTATTTCTTTTGAGATTTAATTCAGTTCAATTATTCAGCGTTGATTTAGTTCTTGTATCTTTTAAGCCCAGATATAGTTGTGTACTCATTCATCTAATGCATGATGCACAATTTTCTGAAGTGTATTTGTGACTGATGGGAAACTTCTGCCTGAAGTATTGATCTACTTTTCAATCAGGCATTAGAAAAAAACTGGATTAAGCCTCCTACCTTACGGGGGAGGAGTTTCTACAAAAATGGTGACTGGGGCAGAGGGGCCTCTGCCCAAGCAAGACGCAGTTTACCAACAGGGAAACAAATTAGCGGAAGATATACGTAGCATGGGGTAACTTATGGGGAACCAAAACATGCGGAGCACCTACCCCAGTACAGGGCTTAGTTAGCACATGTATTGAGCTGGCAGCGAGTTTCTCCGCAAACTCGTCTGCCACAGGGCTCGGAGGAAGTCATCCAGGGAACACAGTTTGTGAACACTACTGGGAGTCAACAGCGCACGTCTTCAGCTCAGGGGAGGTGAAAGGCGCTATGCGCAAGTGATACACCCGGCCAGCTGTCCCGGACTTACCTGCTTGTGCCTGCCACTACACAGGACGAAACCGGTTCCACCCGGAGATTGTAGAACCTCGCAAAGGTGTTGGGTGTTGCCCAGCCTGCTGCTCTGCAAATGTCTGTTAGTGAGGCGCCACTGGTCAAGGCCCAGGAGGCCGCCACACTCCTGGTAGAATGGGCACGTCCTGAGTGTGATATGCCATTGCTATTGCGTCAATGACCCAGTGGGCGATCCTCTGCTTGGAGACAGCGCTTCCTTTCCGCTGTCCACCAAAGCAGACAAAGAGCTGCTCAGAGACTCTAAAGCTCTGCTTGAGATCCAAATAGAAGCATAAAGGGGCTCAAAGGGGGCTCCCCGTAGACCCTGAAGAACTACAGAGAGGTCCCATGAGGGAATGAGGCGCGGTCTGAAGGGATCCAACCTCCTGGCGCCTCTCAGGAACCTGATGATCAGATCGTGCTTCCCTAAGGACTTACTGTCCACTGTGTTGTGGTGTGCCGCTATAACGGCTACATACACCTTCAAGGTGGAGGGGGACAGCCGCCCTTTCAACCTGTCCTGAAGGAAGGAAAGCACTGATCCGACTGCACATCCCTGGGGGTCTTCGTGTCAGGAAGAACACCACTTAGCGAACAGACGCCACTTCAAGGCATACAGGCGCCTCGTAGAGGGGGCCTTAGCCTGAGTGATCGTGTCTACCACCGTGGGTGGTAGGCCACTTAAGTCTTCCACGTCCCATCCAGGGGCCAGATATGGAGATTCCAGAGGTCTGCTCGCGGGTGCCAGATGGTGCCCTGTCCCTGAGAAAGAAGGTCCTTCCTCAGGGGAATTCGCCAGGGGGGGCTGTCGCAAGGAGCATGTCTGGGTGGGCCAGAAGGGGGCTACCAGGACAACCTGCTCCTCGTCCTCCCTGACCTTGCACAGGGTCTGTGCAAGTAGGCTCACTGGGGGAAAGGCATATTTGCATAGTCCAGGGGGCCAGCTGTGTGCCAGCGCGTCTATACCGAGAGGTGCCTTGGTCAGGGCGAACCAGAGCGGGCAGTGGGAGGATTCTCGGGAAGTGAACAGGTCTACCTGTGCCAAATCAGCTGGACCACCTGAGGGTGGAGTCTCCACTCTCCCCTGAGGGTAACCTATCATGACAGCGCGTCCGCTGCAGTGTTGAGGTCGCCTGGGATGCGAGTGGCTCGCAGCGACTTGAGGTGCTGCTGACTCCAGAAGAGGAGACGGCGGGCGAGTTGTGACATAAAATGGGAGCATAACCGCCTTGACGGTTGATGTATGCCAACGTTGCTGTGTTGTCTGTCCAAACTAACACATGCTTGCCCTGGATCAACGGCCGAAACCTCCACAGGGCGAGCAGAATTGCCAACAACTCGAGGCAGTTGATGTGCCAATGTAGCCGCAGGCCCATCCAGGAGCCGGCGGCTGCGTGCCCGTTGCATACAGTGCCCCAGCCCGTTTTGGAGGCATCTGTCATAACCACGAAGCACCTGGAGACCTGCTCTAGTGGAATGCCTGCCCGTAGAAATGTGAGGTCAGTCCAAGGGCTGAAGAGGTGGTGACAGACCGGTGTGATGGCCATGCGATGTGTCCCGTGGCACCATGCCCATCTTGGGACTCGAGTCTGGAGCCAGTGCTGAAGCGGTCTCATATGCATCAACCCGAGCGGAGTGGCCACTGCTGAGGATGCCATATGCCCCAGGAGCTTCTGAAACAGTTTCAGTGGAACCGACGTAAACCTACAGGCATTGGAAGGGAGCTTTGGGCGCCCGCACGAGGTGGCGGCACTCTGCGGGCATAGGTGTACTGAATAGCCCTTGGCCTCCCCACCATCGAGGGTAGTGACGGCGGGGCAGCTGAAAGATCGGGACCGGGCAGTAAAAGGTGCCACCCATGACCTTGTCAGCTCCTTGTGCACTTCCGAGATGAAAGGAACTGGGGCGGGGCGTGGCTATGAGTGGCGCCGTGAGCCCAGGAACCAATCATCGAGCCTCGAGGGTTCAGGGGAGAGCGGAGGGTTCCACTCCAGCCCGGGAAAGCATGTCCATCATTTCCGCGTCAGCCTGTGACTGGGCGACCATACCCGAGGGGGGGAGCCCAGCTGAGGCTTCCGCATCCGACTGGACGAGCCCACTCCCCGATGCTTCGCTCGAGAGCTCGTCACCTTCGCGGGCTTCGAACAAGAGGTCAAACTCGCCGTGAGACGAGCCGGCAAAGCCCATCGGGGCAGACGAGCGTGCTGGGGAATGGGAGGTCCGTGGGGGGATACCCGGCGGAGGTGGTCCCATTGGGGTCCCCAAATCACCCCCAGTGCTAGCCGCACTGGCCTCATACCCGTAGGTATCGTTCCCATGGACATGTTCTCGCAATGAGTACATGACCCATCCATGAACACTGTCTCCATGTGGGCAGCACCCAGACACGAAAGACAGCGATCGTGACCATCAGAAGGCGAGAGATAACGACCGCAACCAGGAATAACACACAAACAGAAGGGCATCTTTAAAAAGATGTTCCGTGTGTGCCGCTCTTTTAGAGAAATATACTCTTTTTAGAATATACTCTTTTATTTCTGCCGAAGCACCCAGGGGCGTTCTCTGCAGTGCACCAGTGCAGAGGGGGGAGAAGCCGCTGAAATGCGGCATCAGATCCAGCAGAGGTGAATGAACAGCCGTGGGAATTCAGCTCAGTGAGCATCGACCGTTCGGCTCCGAAGAGAAAATCTGAATGAGTGGTTGCATACCAGCTCCTTTTATACCCGTATGTTTGGGAGAGTGGTATGCAAATATTACTCGGCCATTTTCATTGGCCTTTTTTCAAAGACCAGAGGTGTTTCGGGCTCCCAAGAGTGACCCCTAGTGTCACTACATCGACACAATATTGAGTGAGTGACAGATAGGGAACCATCTTTTTCCTTCGGATGATGAACTCTCAAATATTCCAGAAGTTGTCTATGTATTCATCGTAAACCAGACCAGTTTCCCCTGCTTCGTACAAGGATCACCCTTACCAGCCGAACATACAGGATGACTAACTCATCACATACCATCCCAGCATAACAAACACAGTTCAAGAGGACCACGCTCACCGCCTCCTTCACGATCTCCTCAATATACAATTGCTCCTCACGTGCCCACATTACAAACACCATCAACGTTACAATCATCTCTTTCTCCAACCGAAAGCTTTCAATTCCTCCCATGGCAAATTGCTCCGTTAATGATCTTTGTCAAGTCCTCTGTAAAACCGACATCCATTTCTCACAAGGAGCCACTAAAGTGCTACTATACAAGTTTTATTTGTGCCATAAACAAACAAAAAAGGTTTCTTACAGTCTTCCAAGAAATCTTCCCAAGGCTTCCAAGCAAACCAATTTCCTCTCTCCTTCTAATCTTCTAAAGCCCCCAACCCAGCTCTTCATCAGCCAGTAGGACTCGAGGTAGCTGCCAGCACTTCCTCATCCACTCCTCTATCCGGCCGGCAGACTACAGCATTCGCGAGCAATAGTTTCACCCCCACTTCATCACTAACAATCCCCCACCCCTTCTCAACAGGCGCTGGCCAGAAGCAATTCCTCAAGACAAATCTATTTCAGGCAAACAAGTCTGTAAAAACTTCAATAATTTTGGCTGTGTCAGACAAAGATATCGTTTTCTGCATGTATGTAATTTATGTGGCGCAGCTCACGCATAAACATTTACCCTGTACACCGCTCTTCTGCAAGCTCCAATAAAGACTTAAGAAAATATCTATCATCTCATATTATTGTGGGGAACTTACAAATCATCCTGATAAAACATTCATACAGTATCTCCTTTCAGGCCTAAAGGAAGGTTTCAACCCAGGGTTGGTGAGCCTTCCGACCACCAGCCTTACATGCATCAACCTTCATTCTGCTAAAGCCGAGCTGGAAACAGTTTATCCCCTTATTTCCAAATAAGTGGAATCCAGTTTCATGATAGGCCCCTTCGACCCCCCTCTTCTAACTTTTTTGCATCAGCCCGATCGGAATAGCTACAAGAACATTTTCCAGGAAGAAACGTCTCATCATAGATCTCTCCGCCCCCCCATGACAGCCCTCATCCAAGCATCAACAGCCTCATTCCTCTAGACGAATTTTCCCTTCACTACCACAATATAGATCAAGTGATCCACCTCATTAAAAATGCCAGCCATGGAGCCTGGCTTGCAAAATTGGACATAACCTCAGCCTTTAAAATCATGCCCATTCACCCAGATTTTTGGCATCTGTTCAGAATTTGCTGGTGGTGAAAATTTTATTTTGCAGTCTGCTTTTGATTTACTCTCTTTAGCTCTTTGTTGGATTTTGCAAAATAACTATGCGGCCCCTTACCTTGTCCATCTTCTCAATGACTTTCTCACCATTTCCCCAAGCTATTTCCCCGCAGCAGCTCACTTACTGACCATCCAAATAGTTTTCAAAAATCTAGGAGTCCCTCTGTCCTTGGAAAAAACAGCAGGCCCTTCTATATCTCTAGAGTTCCTTGGCATTATCCTTGACTCCTCAAAATTCCAAGCTTCCCTTCCCAAAAACAAAACAGACAGGATAATTGCTATCTCCTCTCAACTGCTGGAATAAACCCATTACAGCAAATGTGACTTACTCTCCCTGCTGGGCCACTTAAACTTTGCCATGCACATAGTGCCTCAAGGACGCTCTTTTATATCCCACCTACTGTCTCTCGCCTCTCTTATCCCAGGTCTAGACGATCGTCAGTCCCTAAGCTCCTCGTGCCGTGCTGATCTGAATCTTTGGATCATGTTTCTCCAACAATGGAATGGGCTGACTTTCTTCATCAGTGACATCCTGTCTTGCCCCTCCAATATCCCCCTCTTTACTGACGCCCAAGACACACCGGTGTTAAGAGCCGAAATACACAATCTTCTCGCAAAGAACGCGACAGAGGTTGTTCCAAATTGTCTAACCCTCAAAGGGTTTACAGACACTATTTTCTTGTCCCGAAGATAGACGGCGGGCTTTGGCCAATTTTAGATCTGTGACATTTGAATCACGCACTTACGAAGCACCCATTCAAAATGATTACTCCGAAAAAGATCTTATCGCACATCTGCACACACGATTGGTTTGTGTCGATAAATCTGAAAGACACGTACTTTCATGTTCAAATTGTACAACATCACAGGATGTTTTTGAGATACGTTATACTGTTATACTGAGCGTTACACTATCTAACACCTGTTTCTTATTGCAGTAAGCACTGGGGAGAGCGATAAAAAGAGGGACCACACCAGAGACAGAGAGAGAGAGAGCTCTGCACCCACACAAACATGCCTCGAACTTGTTACACTGGTTCCAAAACCCGGGAAGATTGGAGGAAGTATACATTGGCATGGAGTCCTCGCCGTTGACGGAAATCATTCAGTCCCTCGCCAGCATGCACCATTCACAATATCAGGCCCTGCTTGAGCTTCGCAAGGACCAGGAATGTGTGGAATATGTGTGGATGGGTCCTGCGAGAAGATGTGCGATGCCTTGCCGGGGGAGGAAGTGCCGGGGCGGTCTTTGTCAGCTCCACGTCAGGATGATGTAAGGGAGGGGGAGGCTCTGGCCCCTCCTGTCCTTAGAGGATTTCCCGAAGGGGACTTCCCTCTGGAGCAGTTGAGAGACAAAACCCATAGGCATACATTTGAACAAGTGAAAGATACTGATGGTCTACAGCTCCAGCCAAACATTGCACTTTCATATCCATATTTTTCAATTATCAAGGATCGGTTGTATCGAGTGATGCAGGATGCTCAGACAAAAAAAGGATACAACACAATTGTTAATACCGTGGAGTCGTCAGGAAATGTTATTCCAGGTGGCTCATTATAATCTGATGGCGGATCACTAAGGGCAGGAAAAGACACTGAACTAACTAATGGCCCCTTTCTATTTGCATTCACGGGGTTGTTCGCAGGTGGTATGCGGCATGCCGTGAATGTCAGCTGGTGAATCCGCCGGCCACCCCAAGAGTGTCATTGCGCCCCCTTCCGATAATTGAGGTCCCCTTCAATTGGCATGGACCTCGTCGGGCCAATAGAGCGGACGGCACGTGGACATCGCTTTGTATTGGTTCTGGTGGATTATACAATGCAATATCCAGAAGCAATGGTTTTGCGCAACATCTCAGCACGTAGTGTTGCAGAGGCACTCTTCAGAATAATCTCCCAAGTGGGGATTCCGAAAGAAATTCTCATTGATCAGGGCACTACGTTCATGTCACGTACACTATGCGAACTATATGAATTGTTGGGTATTAAATCAATTCGCACCAGTGTTTACCACCCACAGACAGATGGGTTGGTGGAACGGTTTAATAAAACCCTGAAAAATATCATTCATAAGTTCGTACACGAAGATGCTAGAAATTGGGACAAGTGGCTTGATCCCCTATTATTTGCAGTTCGAGAGGTCCCACAAGCCTCCACAGGGTTTTCCCCATTCGAGCTGCTGTATGGGTGTCGACCACGCGGTGTGCTGGTCATCCTGCGGGAAGCTTGGGAGGAGGGACTTTCAAACAGCAAAAATGAAATTCAGTACGTTCTTGATCTTAGAGCAAAACTCCACACTTTGGGTCAACTAACACAGGAAAATGTGCTCCAAGCTCAAAAACGTCAAAGCCAAATGTATGATGGGGCACTCGGCTATGGGAATTTGCACTGGGAGACAAAGTGCTTGTATTACTCCCAACGTCGAGCCCTAAATTACTCACCAAATGGCAAGGGCCCTTTGAGGTCACACGGCGTGTAGGAGATCATGAAGGCGGACAGATAGAGGTGAAGCACCTCAAATATACCATCTCAACCTCCTGAAATTATGGACAGAGGCGGTCCCTGTGACATTGGCGACAGTGGTTACGGATAGGGAGGAGCTCAGGCCGGAGGTGAAGTTAAAAGCCAATCATGTCACTTGTGGAGGCCGCCTCAAAGTCTCAAGTCACAGAGGTTGCCGAGTTGCAAAAAGAATTTGCAGACATGTTCTCACCTCTGCCTAGGTGCACAAATCTCATAGAGAACCACATCGAGACTACACCTGGGGTAGTGGTACGCACTCGTCCCTATCGGCTTACCAAGCACAAGAAAAAAGCAATAGAAGAATCTCACAGTGATTGGACCAGCCCAGTCATTCTAGTCCCTAAGAGCGATGGGTCAGTACGATTCTGTGTGGATTATAGAAAAGTCAATGTGGTGTCTAAATTTTACACATACCCAATGCATCAGATTGATGAGTTGCTCGATATGTTGGGCACAGCTCGATTTTACTCGACATTGGACTTAACAAAGGGATATTGGCAGTAGTATTGGGTTCAAGTCCACCTTAGTCGAGTCTGAGTCAAGTCCAAGCCTTTAAACAATCGAGTCTGAGTCGAGTCCGAGTCCGAATGAATCTGTTCATGAATCTGAATTAAAACTGTAAACCGTAAACAACTAAGAAAAATGTCTTGGTTACTGATGTAACCTCTGTTCCCTGATGGAGGGAACAAGACGTTGTGTCGATGTAGTGACACTAGGGGTTTGATCTTGAGAGCCCCAATCACCTTTGCTTAAAACAGAAAAGGCCAATGAGAATTGGCGAGTGGAATTTGTATGCCACTCTCCGCCCCGGACATATGGGTATAAAAGGAGATGGCGTGCACCACTCATTCAGATTTATGCAGAGGAGCCGATAGAGAGTCCCGGCCATGTTAGTGGTCGGTTCAGCACCGCGGCAGGAGGGACACAACGTCTCGTTCCTTCCATCAGGTAACAGAGGTTACATCAGTAACCAAGACTTTCCCTGTCTGTCACTCACATGATGTTGTGTCGATGCAGTGACACTAGGGGTTCCTATAGGAAACGGCGCAGTCGCTGAACCTTCACGAGGTGTGGAAGAGTGGACACGGGCAAGCTGCTTCGTGACCTTCCAGCGAGTTAGGTAAGGTCACTCTCCTTAGTCCCATTAAGGGGGAGGAGGCACTTACCCAAGGAGGCTACCGGCGGAGCCTTTCCTGATTTGCTGTTAAGCAATTTCCCACTGAGCACTTTCTAGAATAGCGCTGGGAAGTGCTCTTCCCTCTCCAGAAGGGAGGGCACTACGGAGACCACATCCTACCGGAGGGAGGTTAACATGTGGAGAATACCTCACATGGACTTACCAGTGAAGTCGCACTGCAATAAAAGAGCCCACATATCCTTTGGCCATTTTAACTTTGCCGCAATGCGCTTGAATGCGACAAAATAGAGAATCCACTTCTGCTTCTCTGAAAGAAGGTACAAGCCTAATATACCTACTGACATCAAACTCAGAACATTCAGCAGAGGTTGCTGACATGGTTGGATCAGAATGAGGAAATGGAATTGGTTTTAACATTCTCTCCTCAGCTTGTAACTCCAATTGATTCAGTTTTACAGCTCGATCGGTTTCTGCCTCAACGACACGCAACTTAATTAGCTCCGCCTCACATTCCTGTTTCTTAATTAGCAGCTCTAATTCTCTAAGCTTAACTGCCAACATAGACTCACTACCAGACCCTGAATTATCAGTATTACCATAAAGTCTCCTCTACAACTTCAGGAATTTCCTCCACTGTTTCTGACTGAGCAGGCAAAATACCAGCAGCAACTAGTTGCTCAAATAGCTTCTTTTATAACCTGCTTAGTAGACTCTTTAGGGACCTCAACATGAAATAAATCTGCTATGAGAATTAAATCTTTCTTCCTACAGTAATTGAAAACCTCCGTAGTAGGATTTAGGGAAAATTGTATTAAATCAAAAGCCATACTCTCAATATATACTTTCCTCCCTCACACCAAAGACTCAAATACTTCCAACAAACTTAGAGTTTAAAAAATAGAGTACTCACCCAGAGAATGAACAATTGACAAGCATTCATTTGCTAAGGAACAAGTCCTCAATTTGATGAACGACCAACAGACGAATACGACCCATTTGGTTATATTCACCACAACAAACGAGCGCCCACTTATTATCTTCACTGTAATGTACGAGCACATGTTTGTTACCTTTCACTACAATGTTTCCAATCTCCCTGTAATGATGAGTCATCAGAGCTGAGATCCATGTGCAGCTTTAATAATGATAAACATCGTAATACAGACAGGCAGGGTCAATCACCAGCAACAGTAATAATAAAGGCAATCCAGAGTGGTTGAAAATAAACAGACAAGAGGTCAGGGCAGGTGACAGACAATCATGAGATACCCGCATTTGGTGGGTGCTTATTCCATAAATTGACTATAACCCACAAAAAATTTGCAGCTAGTTACTCGTAAATTAAAATGTAAGTTAAAAATAAGTATGAAATGTGCATGAAAGTAATATTTTGTTTTATTCACAAACATAACCAAGAAAGATTTAAAAATAAGATAACTTCAACAAACTATGCTGAAATGAACAATATGCATTAAAAAAATAAAATAAAATAAAAAGAATATTTAAGTAAAAAATATTTGCAGTCACCCACAGCTTAGAACCATAGAAACCAATGCTGATTGAATTAGGGTAATGCACATATATGAACTCTGATACATAAAAGTCATCACATTTTTAAACAAGTGGTGGAAGATGTCTTTTTGAAAAAGCCGTTCTGCCCATGTTAAGAGATTTAACACACATACACACACACACTGGTCTGATAAGCTTCTGAGTTTCTCATACTGCTTTGCAGTTTCTTTCCACCATAAAATCAGATCCTTGTCCGTTGGTTTGCATGACTCCAACAAGAATTAAATATCAACAGAGTAGAATTAAATAATAATAATAATAATAATTCAAGTATTGCTAGTGTTACACTAAGGTTTGCTTTCAAAAGCACAGATGGCATCATATCATCTTCTCTCAGCCAACACCTCAACGACACACACATCCACTGCACCCCCAATTGTACTGCAAGATTTGGTATAGTATTCTGCACTGCTCACAGCAAATGCACAAAGAAAATAAATTTGCGATATTCGAGTAGTGTTTTTAATAGTCGACTTGCTGGTGCAGAACTAGTATCCCATTAGTTGATTACTCGTGCACATCCCTAGACCAAACACCGACATGACCACATTTGACCCACAGAACATACAGAGTGGATATGATGTACAGTAAATTGCAAAAACACACCAGTTTATGAGTCATCCCAAACGGGGTTCAAACCTGTACCTTTCCAAAATCAAGTCCACCTCACAATCCACAGTACCATGCTGCCACAACAGTTGTCAAAGTAGAAGTAATATGTCTGAGCCTAAAAAATGGGCTGTCATTGGATTCTGCATGACCCAAGGAATGAGAAGAGTACAAATTAATGACTTTAGGCTTGATTATTCAAAAGTTATTGAGGTTAAGAAAAGCATATATACCAAAATTTTTATTTTTTTTATTTTTTAATACAAGGTGATACTATCATAAAACTGTTCAAGGTACCCTCAAAACATGGTGCCAACAATGCCAACAAAGTTATGTTCTATCAGGAAGACTCGTAGACTTGAGTGAAATTTAAGATGACATTTATTTGATGAATATAAAACAGAAATGTAATGTCTCTCTTGGCGTAAGCCCCGTCTGGCAGAAGAAGTTGTACTCTGAACCGTCATATCCTGCCAGAGATAGGAGGCAAGGGCGAGGAGCCTACCCCCTTGCAGGACGGGACTCAACTGCTGGTGGTGGGATGGTGGAGGTTGCCGTGTTAGCACACTGAAACAGCAATGTGATAGATTGTGAGCAGACTTATAAAGCATTGGCTTACATGTGATTGGCTAGGAGTTACCTAGCTAATGGTGCGATGATGTGCAGCTGCTAGTCTTCCCGCTAGAACTACGCTGCGCTTACATTTCCAAAACACGTAAATGTTGGTAAGATACCATAATATTATTATAAAATGTAAAAATGGTAGACAGCAAATTTGACCAAATTATGACAACATAGTTATTGTCTAATTCTGAGCTCATGATTTTAACGCAAATGGTTTAAAAGTTTTATGCAAAAATAAAAAAAAAATGTAGTTGGCTATTTAGCCATTCACCCGTAGGTGGCACTGTCACAGAACTTGGCATGTAGACTGAGATCATGGTCCTAAAGAAGGGTACCAAGTTTTGTTTTCATAGAAAAAAGCATTGCCGAGATACAGCCTCACTTCCTGTTTCATGTCGCAATCAAGATTGCAATTGTGTAATTTCTGAACCATGCCGAAAATCTAAATTCTGTCTTCTGATGAAGATTGGACAAAATTTAATCAAATAAAAAAAAAATATATATATATATATATATATATATATATATATATATATATATATATATATATAAATAAATAAATACATAAATACAAATATATATATATATATATATATATATATATATATATATATATATATATATTTGTATTTATGTATTTATATATATATATATATATATATATATATATATATATATATATATATATATATATATATATATTAATGTCAATATCCACTGTGGTGGCCAATGTAGTGGGTGGAGTTTTAATGTAAGGGGTACCAGTGTTGTAGTACTCGAGATCACTTTTTGAAGGTCTCGGTCTCGTCTCAGAATCGACCGCATTTTTTACTCAGTCTCAGACAAAGAGGACTCTGGATTTTATTTCAAGTCCAGTCAAGACCACAACTGCGGGGATATCACTAACCTGCCTGTGCATTGTCTGATTATTTGTTAACATCATTACTGTGATTGGGTTTAAAACTTCCTGCTTCAAATGCAAGCAGAACTTAATAAAAAATAATAGAAAATAACTTTTCTAATTTGAAATTTTTGTTACTGTTAATGGCTGTTACCCCTCCCCGCCCCCCTTCACATGCACTCCAAGAAAGTGAATGCGGGAGACAGGAGAAGAAACTGTGGCTGTCTGACAGAAAATATTCTGTAATACAATTTGTCTACCTAAACCAGTGTTTCCCAACCACAGTGCCCACTAGTGTGCCGTGATAGATTGTCAAATTATCAAATTCCTCAATATAAATAAATATTGTTTTTTAACGGTATTTTAGTGAATGCACACGTCGTTCACAGAGACGGTAGAAGAGTTTTAAAGTTGCCTATTCAGTATATTTTCCATTACAAACTATTTTATGCAACCAGTTTAAATATTTAGTCCATCATAACATTATTGTTCTAACAAACTGTAGTCCGCTGTCAAACACAACTCCTCAAATGCCCACAAAATGATGCTTCATCATCACACTTGTAGTAAAAACATTAAGTCAGTGAACTGAATGAATGAATAGAATACAACAGGTGTATTGTTTTACTCAAAGACTAAAAGCTGTTTATTTGTGGACAGCATAGAGTTACAGATGTAATGAACAGTTGTAGCTTACTTGTCACATTTCTCTCATGAAACATAAAAAGAATATGAGAAACTGTTACATACGATTACTAAAAGCAAATTCTCCTGTTTTAAACAAGTCCAAAAACACAGTGATTCGATGTGTTTATTCTGAGGTACTGTAATCTTCACGGAGCGCGTTTGACATCTGAACCAGTGAATGGAGGCCGTGCGGTTGTTCCCGGGTCCTAGTGCCTGCCGGATCCAACCTTTGTCAGTTTGACTTATGTGTTTTTTTTTCTTTTCTTTTTTCTCTCTCTATCAACAACGCGATTTTGACCCGGTGCCACTTATAGTCAGGTGCGACTTTATTTCCGTAAAATACAGTAAATAAATACAAAATAATAAATGTATTTGCTGTGTCCTTGCAAGAATTAATTTGCAAGGTACAAATCTACAAATTAGAAAAGACACAAATTTGTTGGTTTTTCATTATCCAGTTAGCGCTCTTGGCATCTGTGACCTCATTATACAGCTTACCTATGTTACTTGCGTTATTTGCGTAGACAAATTTCAAACATTATGAGTTCATGCTACCAAGACAGACAGAAAACATGGACAAGTTCTTGAAAAGGAAAACTTATGACAATGGTTATGTGGGATAGTTGTGTGCCATGAGATTTTTTTAATCGTAAAAAGTGTGAAATGGCAGTAAAAAGGTTGGGAAACACTGACCTAAACCACAAAGAGTTAATCTGCAAAAAAGCGTCCAAAAGAAAACACACAGCAGTATATAAATTCTGCAATGCAATGCTAATCGAGTCAGCTGGGACCACGTCAAACTTTTATCAGCACTTAGAAAGAAAGCATAAAGAAAGGTAAGCTAAGTGTAAGTGATGCTAGCAAAGCTAGCTAGCTAGCTAACATTAGCAATCTGCCTCTTGCTGCATTCCATTCAACTCAGAAAGTCGGATTTTCCAACTTCCTACTGGGAAAAGTGCAATGGAATGGCACTTGAAGTCATAATTACAACTTGGAAGTAGTGCGAAAATTTTAAACTTGAGATGCAG
This sequence comes from Myxocyprinus asiaticus, assembly GCF_019703515.2. NCBI lineage: Eukaryota > Metazoa > Chordata > Actinopteri > Cypriniformes > Catostomidae > Myxocyprinus > Myxocyprinus asiaticus. Next base: position 9,797,637 of record NC_059360.1, on the reverse strand, counting down.
GTGCGTGACATCACACAATCTTGTCGGCACCCAGGAAGATGTACAAAATAAGTGATAAACATTCACTTTTAATATGATAAATGAGTCAAAGTTCCTACATTACATAATATTAAAGCTTGTTTAACAAACGTTAGCAGTGTAGCAGTGTTCAAAACATGGCAAATTACACTCTCTTTTGATAATCGTACACCTGTAACACATGTGCTAGCGTTGCAGATTGTTTATGAATTGGGTTGTTAGGAGACATCTCTGGTGACAGTCAAACACCTGCTAAGCTAACGGGAGAGTTGCAGTTTTGTTTCCTTTAACATCATCTTCTGAGCATCTGGCACTGGAATGCCTTTAGTCAGAGATATCGAGTCGAATATCCCACATTCGATTTAAATGGAACACAGCATCTGTACTTAAACTCATCTTCACCCCTCACCCAAAGAGATTTAGCGAGTATTAGCTATAAATATTAGCTACCTATGTATTTACTGTGTTTTAGGGTGCTTGTTTCAGTTGCTTGCCAGCTATTTGCCACCTAGCTAGGTGCGCAAGCTACCTAATTTAGTTAACATACAGTATATTGAGGGATGTAGCTAGTGCAGTATTAACTTTGTGAGAGATTGAGGGGACACGGCATGTAGTGACAAATTGTTGTTCCCAAGTTACGTTTTTGCTTGTGATAAACAATGACAAAACAGGCCACATAAAGCTATGTAGCTAATGTATATAAAGTTACGTTACATCAACGTTAGCTAATGTCAGCTCCGACATCAACGCTACACGCCGCGGTAACGCTCCCTCACTTGGGTGAGATAGCTAGAGATGTGACAGCAGAGAGTGGAGACCGAGTAATGCGCCTCCACTTATATGGAAAATTTACATTTTAAATAGGCTGCTTTGCTTATGTTTTGCATTCTTTGTTCTATTTTCTAGATTTAGCTATGTGGTTAGCAAATTGCACACATTTATACAAGGCTTGTTGTTGGTTCAAAAACAACAAAAAAACGTACTATGTTGTTTAAGAAAAGACAGAGAAAAGTGAAGACTTAAGTATTGAATAATTGTTTGATATATTCTGTACTTAATGATGGTTTCTAGGGGAAGAGTCATCCAGAAAACCTGATGCCATACTTGGATGGTAAAACTTGGAAAAATAGTGTTGAATAAAGATGGTTAAGTTGATTTCAGCTCCTTAGAATTTGTTTGTATTTGTTTGCTCATGGAAAACAAAGGAAAATTCACTCACACAAAATTCACCTCTGCAAGACCTTTTGATTATTTTATCAAGACATTTCTCATGGTACACTGATACATACACGCACACACACACACACACACACACACACACACGCACACACACACACACTATATATATATATATATATATATATATATATATATATATATATTGATATACTGTATATATGTGGCAATAAAAGAGGTGATTGATATACTGTATATATGTGGCAATAAAAGAGGTGAATGAAGAGGAATCTTTATTTGATTTCTGTGGGTGTTTTTATGGAAATGTGAATCTTGAGGAGTGCCTATGGTTCCATATTTTATCGTAAGTGTGTCATGCAGTGTGGGACTCGCACTGGTCTGGCCTTGGTCTTGACTCGGTCTCGCCCTGCCTTGGTCTTGGTCTTGACTTGGTCTCAACCCCTCAAATTCTTGGTCTTGTCTCAGTCTCGATACACTCTGGTTTTGGTCTTGACTTGGTCTCGGTTTAGGTGGTCTTGACTACAACACTGAGGGGTACATTACGATCACCATGAGAAGAGTAATAACTTTGAAACAGTTCCAAAGTTATAACCAGAAGAAAAGTGAATTTTTGAACTGTTGTGACAATATAGTGATGCCATAGATTCCTATCGGGGAAGAAAAAAAAATAGCTAACAAACACAATAGGGGCTACACAGTGATGTAGTGGTGACTGAAGAGGTGGGCATACTGTGTATTTTACTCCTGGCTTGCACATCTATATATAGCTCATAGTTTTCAGGGTAAAATTTCTTAATATTTTGTACTTCTTGCATGATGATGGACTAATCAACATGGTTTCCAATATCTCACCAAGACAGGCATTTTGACAGAATGCTAATTATTTTTTGCAAAAATACGCATGAGTGCTGGAAAGCAGTCACCAGTAGGAGCTTAAGACTGAATTTGTATTACCGATACTGTGGAAAGTCTGGTATCTCTACTTTTATATCAACTTGGTACCAAAGTACTGGTATTTTTGACATCCCCACAAGATGATACAAACATTCAAAGCTTTAGCAAAAGCACTGAGGGCTTAAGCCCTGGAAACCCACCCCTAGCGCCACCCATGGAGAGAAGGCTAGTGATGTCCTGTTCGTGAATGAATCGTTCTTTTGAAATGGTTCTTTTCAGAGAAGTAGATGAACCAGTTCAACAAATCATACTGAATTGGTTGGAACAATTCACGTCTCGAGTCAACACTGATCCACAAGTTACTCAATCATAACCTGTCTCTCGGACGTGCCTGACACTCTGAATCAAAATTAGCTGATATTGAGTCAACAATACACTGATCTGGTTGCAACAGTTCTCGAGTCAACAGTGAACTGAGAACCGTCTCTTTCAGACATGTGGTCTGAAATGCTGAGAACTGATAAGTGAGCTGCTGGTAGTATGAGCATGTGTGTACACAGATTTGAATAAGGGGGAGAAATGTGTTTTTCTAATGTATTTTGCAGAACAGAAGAAAGCACTGTAAAACGAAAGGGATAGTTCCAAAACTATTGGTCCGATGTTGGATTCCAATAGAATGTCCCCTGAAGGTTTCTGCGTTGTTCTGTCTTTTCTGAGCACTGAACCAAAAACACTTATTAATTTGCACTTTATCAATTGACTTCAATTTTATATTAATCTGACTCCAATTTTAGCTGAACCTCTAATTTAGATTTAAGCGCTAATTTATTTCAGATAATTCTTTTATTTTAAACTTTTTAAGTTATTGATTACTCTGAATCATCTTAATTTTCATTTGTCCTTTCGATCAATACTTGAATGTCGCTCACCGGCTGTTAGTTCAATTATGTGATCTCACGTCAAAAGATAGCCAGTTCAGTTCATAGTGAGAGGTTGCAGGGTAATCTAAATATCGTCTGATTTGGCTTCTCTCATAATCAGATGATACCATCGCTTAGACACGTACACACAACTTGCTATGACAGACGATAAGCAATGACTGAAGTCTTACATGGATTCTCCTATCATTAAGCTTCAGTAATGGTCTAATCCTGGTCTCATACATGCAGTAACAAACAGTATCTTAACACAATCTACCAGTCACAAATGATTTCGGATGAATTCAGAATAAATCAAATAATAACAATTTATTTGCCAGGTAGTATATAAAACATTGTTACAAGAATTCAATCAAACCCAATTTCACATATGATCAGAATAAACAAACATTCCTAAAAATAAGATATAAGTCAGAGGAACATACCTGGCAATAAAAATAACACACAGCAACAGTGTGGGAGATCTGACTATAGACTCCCTGATTCCTTTGTCATCTCTCCTTAAATACCAAATTATTCTATTGTTATTTCAGATGAGTGTGTTTGATGTTATTCAGGATTTTGTTTACAATTTAGGGGTTTGAAGGTAGACCTTTGAAACTTGTGATTGAGTAGGTCGTTTGATGTTTTTCAAAGAATGCACCAAATCTGCATACAGCATCTGGTCCCTGTGAGAGATCTGGTAGAGACATGTCCCTGATAGAATGCAATATATTACTAAGTTCTTGAATCTTACTTGTGATTTGACTTTGCTGAAAGGGAATGAGACTGTTTTACTAGTTGCACTGAGACCTCTTGAATGATACCAAACATGTATGATCAGACAACCTTTTACATTACAGAACAGGATAAGTAATAACTTTTTTTACCTGAAAGTGACCTGAGGTGAGAGAGGGGGCAGATGTGAGTGAGATTTGCGTTTTATGGCCTTTAATCAGTAGGGTGCATTGTCTCAGGTGGAGATGCTCTTCTGTGTGAGAGTTTTATGATGTTGTTTCTCGCAGAGTTCTTTGACTTTTACAGGAAATAGCGCCTTTTGGGCATAGACATTCTGGTGCCAGCCTTATAGCACAACAAATAACAAGTACTGGAAATATGTTTATGACTTGATTATATTACAGATTAGTCAACGTATGATGGTCTAGTAGCTGCCAGAGGTGGGTAGAGTAGCCAAAAACTGTACTCGAGTAAAAGTACAATTACTTAAAAAAAAAAAAAAACAAATGACTCAAGTAGAAGTAAAAGTACTAATGTAAATAATTACTTGAGTAAGAGTAAGAAAGTATCCAATTAAAAGAGTACTCAAGTAGTGAGTAACTCGTTACTTTCACAAATGACATAATAGACGTTTACTTCCCTATATTCCATTACATAATACACATTGAACATGTATAACAGAATTATTATCATTATTAATGGAAATTCTGTCATCATTCACCATCATGTTGTTCCAAACCTGTATGACTTTCTTTCTTCCATGCAACACAATAAGGAGATATTTGACATAATTTTTGCCTGAGTCACTATTTACTTTCAGTGAATGTTTTTTTTTTTTTTCTCCATATTTTGAAAGTGAATGGTGACAGGGACTGTCAGTCTCTAACATTCTGTCTAACATATTTTGTGTTCCACATATTACAAAGCATCACACTGGTTTGGAACAACATGTGGGTAGGGAAATTATGACATAATATTAAATTATGGCTGAGCTATCACTTTAAAGAGATAGTTTACCCAAAAATGAAAATTCTCTCATAATTTATTCACCCTCATACCATCCCAGATGTGTATGACTTCCTTTCTTCTGCAGAACACAAATTAAGATTTTTTGAAGAATATTTTAGCTCTATAGGCCAAAATGTTGATGCTCCAAAAAGCACATAAAGGCAGCATAAAAGTAATCCATAAGACTCCAGTGATTAAATCCATACCTTCAGAAGTGATATGATAGGTGTGGGTGAGAAACAGATCAATATTTGTAATTTTTTGCTAGACAGCAGGGGGCGATATGCAGAGAAGAATGTGAATCACCAAAAACACAAGAAGAATGTGAAAGTGATCTGTTTCTCTGTTTCTCATCCACACCTATCACATCGCTTCTGAAGATATTGATTTAACCACCGGAGTCTTATGGATTATTTTTATGTTGATTTATGTGATTTTGTTTAGCTTTAAAATGTTGCCACCCATTCACTTGCATTGTATGGACCGAAAGAGCTGAGAAATTCTTCTAAAAATCTTCATTTGAGTTGAGCAGATGAAAGAAAGACATACACATCTGGGGTGATATGAGTGTGAGTAAATAATGAGAATTGTAATTTTTGGGTGAACTATCTCTTTAAGGGCTCTTGTCAGATCTGGATGAATTTGTCAATAAGAGAGGTTTGGAAACATTTCTAGTAATTATTACAGTGAAAATGTGAAAATGGCCTACATGGACATTATATATAATGCTGAAATATAAACCAAAGCAAGATAATGTTTTATTAATGCCTACTTTAGCTATTTCATAGCTTTTAAAATCCTGTGTGGATTCTTATTTCAGTGTAGTTACAGTTTTCAGTGTTGAAAGATTTTAGATCATTAGTTCTGTACAGCAGTACCGCCACGAGTACGTAGCTTAGTGTGTAGGGCATCACTGTGGAACACTCGCTGTGTCTGAAACTGCCCCCTATCCACTATATAGTCCACTATTTTGTGCATCTGCCATTTTGTAGGAGTGTCTGAATTCTGAGCGTGCCACTCGTTCCCTGCTTTTGTTCACTCATTATTACCCATAATGCACACCACGGGGAAGACATACGAGCTGGGAGTTTACTGCGTCCTTCACTCCTGCAATGTTTTATTTCATGCTGAATGTAGTAAATTACTTTTTGACAAATCATTACTTGATTAACATAATAACATATAGAGAGGCAAAACATACAAATACATTTTAAAATGTACTCTTTATTTGATAAAGTGTTTACTCTTTATATTAACACACAGTATATATTAAAAATGACAAACAGAATGAAGATTTATTGTATTAATATATTATTTAATAAGAATAACAAGTAAGGCACAAGTATTTTAAAATTTCATATGTGACGTTGTTTCTGCAACAGCCCCAGAGCTCTGACACCCTGTGTATTCGTCAGCGTCCGAATCACTCACTTATTTCGTTCACTCACTGCTGAGATATAGTGCATTAACTGCCATTCACTATATAGGAAATAGTGAATGAGTGAACGATTTCGGGCACAGCCAGTCTCTCTTCGCCATATGATCGCCTCGCGCCATCACATCTCTCACGCGCACGCCCCGCGCCCCTCGCTGTGCACGTGTAGAAATGCTGTCTGTTCGCACTCCAGTTATCAATCAGAAGTTGTCAAAGAATGGTAGAGCAAAAGGCATTTATTTACACTTTACTTGGATGTTTACATGGATTTATAGTTAATCCGCCTGAAGTAGCTGTGATAGTTTCCAGTACCCCCGCAAGGGCATGGGGTAAATGCGTAAATACTGCTCATGACATGCGGGACGTGGGGCAAAGTGCACTGATATATTGCTGCACTGATTTAAAAATGTACACTTAAAAACTGATGTCATAAGAGCCCAGTTAAAGAATCACCCTGAAAATGACCATCACATTATACAGAAAAGCCCGCGTGTGGATTAGAGCCAAAACTTACCTCAGCGTGCTGCCTTAAATTGGAGCTGTGATTTTAATCTTGAAATATCAACTTGTCTTGGTGTTAAATGAAGGCATTGCATGATGAAACTATTCTTTTTTTCACTGTGCCAAGTGAAGAAAATGTTTCACTTTGAAGAGTTTGATGCTGCAGCAGTGATTGAGTGACAGGCTGTGACGGCGGCTCAGCGCGCGGAGCTGTGGGAACTTCCGCTCTCGTAAAAGTCCCATTCAGTAGTCTCTGAAAAAATTACACATTAATTAAAATTAAACCCAGTAATATAACGACAGGAACACCACTCATTGTAAAGAAGTAAAAGTAAAAAAAAAAATTAATTAGAAATTTACTTGAGTGAGAGTAAAAAGTATCCACTTTTAAACCCACTCTATAAGTATTTTTTTTTTTTTCAAAAAGTTACTCAAGTAAATGTAACGGAGTAAATGTAGCGCATTACTACCCACCTCTGGTAGCCGCAGTTCTCGAGTCAAAGACTAATTAAAACTAGTTTATTCACTTTCTATGTTTTAGACGCGCAGAACTTTAATTTAGTAAAATCATCCAAGATATTTGTCAGTCATATTCAGTGTGAAGGATCACTGAATGAAACACTGATGACACCCTTATAAATATAACTTAATTGAATAGCTAATAATCTGCAATATGTGCTTACATAATGTTTTGCTTTATTTTAATATGTTTAAACATGTATACCACGATGCCAGGATGTTAGAATTACGTACTAGTAGTGACGTCGTTACATGATGCCGTAAAAGAACTGCTGAACTGTTTTTAAAACCGGTTGTTTGAAACGAACTGTCCAAAAGAACCGGTTCACGGAAATTAATCACACTTCCCATCACTGGAGTAGGCTACTCAAAGGAAGATAACAGAACTTCTAACAGGCAGAAAATAAAGGATTAATGAGGGCTATTAAACCAGTTCAGTTTAACATAAATTATTTTCCCTGCGGCTGTAACCTGGTGGTCCTGTAAGAAAAGAAGAATAAGGCATTTTAACTAAAAGAAGCTGGAGGCTTAGAAGCACTTTAATGATTACTGGCTGTGGATTACCCCATTAATTATGAGTCAGTAACAGAGCATTACCTGAAATCATTAAACATCTGATTCACAAAGAGAATTATGCAAATCAGAAGATCATGCAATTAGTACAAATATGGCAGTAATTATAAATAAGGAATGTTAAAACATTCATTCAAGGGAGACTGTAACATGAGGAATGTCATAGTATAAAGTTCATTATCATATGTAACTAGACCCAAGACAGGGGTCTACAGTTATTTAAATGTTCAAACAACAGGTGAGTTACTCCTAGCTACTGGGAAAAACAATAGTCAACAAATCAGCTTCAAGCCATATCTAATAAACAAATACATGATTACATGAATACCGTTGCTTAAGTTACAGTGAGATCAGTCTGTTAATAGAGAGTATATTTGTGAAAGCTAATTCTTGTTGTAGTTTATAATATTAGAGATTGGATTTGGCAGAATAATAATTATTATTATTATTTTATGCCTGTGTGAACAAAGCCTAATAATAGTTTTTCATGTAATATTAGGCATTTAATGAGTAGGGTCTAAATTCCCCTGCAGTGTCCTCCAGTGTGAGATATTTCTGTGCATGACACTGCACAGACGGTAGAGGGGGGCAGAGTGTAGAGGAGTATTTTTGCGAATTTTTGATTCCTTGTCATTTCAAAAAATTTAAAATACTGTACATCGTTTAGTAAACATTTTGTAATGTTTTTGTGTTATGTTCCTGTTTTTATTCCTGTTTTGATTTTGTGTCTTTTATTTTTAAAGTTTAGTTCACTGTTTCCTGTTCATGTCATGTGATTTCCTGTTTCCCCTCATGTGATCCTGTCTTGTATAGTCTTGTGACCATCATGTTTCATGTGTTTTGTTCTCATTGGTTTATAGTCGTTGTCTCATTATTATGTTCATTAATCATGTCTTGTCATTGGTTCTTGTTTGATTAGTCTTGTTATCTTTTTTAAAAGTTCTGTTAATTCATTCGTCTTCTTGTTACCTTGTTAACCCTTGTGTCTGTATTTTAAGCCCTCATGTTTGCCATTGTCCCTTGTCGTATATTGATTCTGTAACGCTGTCTTCACGGTCTGTTTAGGTCTTTGTTCAGTAGACAAGTCAGGTTATAGTCAAGTCTAGTAGTGATGGGAAAGTGAAGCTTTATGAAGCAATGAGGCTTTTGATACAAATCTATTGAAAATGGGTTAATTACTCAAAGCTTCTGTACACGGTTCAAATAATTGCCATCTGGTGGTCAAAAAATGAAGCGCACCTAGTAAGCCACTTTGTCTGACAAAGTTTTGATGCAATAAAATTCATAATCAGCGCTATTATGTATTTTTCGTGTTTTGTTCACCAAAGTATTTATAAATAAATAAGTAATAACCAAGGGAAGGCTTCAGCCTCAAGGGCTCCATATTTGAGTTAAGAAGTTACTGTGTTATGTTAAAAATAAAAACAATGTTTGAAAGTAAATTAGTAACTGATTATTAATTTACAGATTAGAAAATAAATATACTTGTGGGCTGGGCAGTAACATTTTATTAACAGGGGAGTCAAATGTGCTTATGTGACAGTATTGGGTTCAAACTTGTACTGGAATTTGCGCTTCTTTTGAACCACATACCTTCGGACGTCACAAATCATATGGTTTTCCCAAAACAAATTAAGCTCTGTGCAATGTGCAGTGCTTCAGTGTGAAATGTGTTGTTTTTATTTTCGACACAAGCTTCGAAGCTTCCATTTCAAATGTCAAATCACTGAAGTCTAGTTCTTATTCTGGTTCATTTTCTGTTTTGTTTTATGACAGTTTTGTTGGATTTCACGTTTCTGGATACACTTTGTAAATAAACTACACTCTTCTACACATCTACGTCTTCATCCTGTTCCTGCTTGCCAAACCGTTACACATATGAACAAATGTGTTATGTCTGCATCTACTGTATTTTATTATTTATTTTGTTTATTTATAGCTCTAAAAATAAATGAATAATACATATCAGCAGTATGGTTTGCCTGTGCACTGTTTGACATCTTAGACATTGTGTGTCTTTGTGTGACAAACGCTGATGTAAACATTGCTGTAAACGTGTCTGCATCCATCGGACAATCACGCTCAGTATGTGTTCAATGTGAGTATATGATTTTTAAACTGTTATCGTGGTGCTTTTGTTACAGTTTGGCTGCCTGAAAAGACTGTTGGAGTAGCTGTTTGTGTGAATGAAAACCGCATATGCACCTAATAAAGCCTAGTGTACACTACATAACTCAAGCTCGTCTCCTTTGTTTTGAGTTGGCGACTGGTCTGCGACGAGAAGCCTCACATCTCACAACGAAAGGTCTTGTTGTGTGCGCACTCCTGCGACAGTCCGAAAAGAGTCCCAGATGCTGTGACAGTTTTCAAAACTGCTCGATATCAGACGTCTTGTCTTCAGGTGTGTGCACTGTCCTGACAAGTGAAAGACCGACAATAAGCCACTGCCAATGAAATAGAGCACAAGAGGAGGGTATTAGAAAGCAGAAGACAAAAATTATTAGAATATAATAAAATGAAACTTCACCCACATCTCTCTATCCTCTGTCTTTATTATTTTCAACTGTTTTTCTTAAGTGTTTCCTTTTGCAAATAGCAAAATGATTGTGAGCCATTCTTTCATATTTGTTGAAAGAGGAGAAATGTATTGGGTAGCAGGAGACAACAATAATAAGAAAATAAAACAAAACCTCACCCACATCTCCCTACTCGCTGTTTTAATTATTATCAGCTGTTTTTATCATTTTTTTCTTTTGCAAATGGTGCCAATAAAGCATGGAACCGGGCGAGAGCTGTTCTTTCCTGTTTTTTGACGTTATCAAGAATAAACTGAGTTTGTGCATGGAAAAAATACATTTTGCGCGATCCTTTTGAAACAGAATGACGCTAAAGGTAGCTGTAAATGCCATTTTTTTCGCCGGTTCCATGCAGATTTGGAGGGAAATAAGCTTATGATCAGAAAATTAAAAAAAGCGAATGCATGAACATGCACATTAGGGACACAGAAATGAGCAGCAGGCACATAAGAAGCTACTGCACTAAAATAACTCAGAATTCTGCTCTAAACGTCTTGTTTGGGAATATATATTTCTTGTCTTTTACTTTTTTGTGCTTTATTATCATTCAGTAATTCACAGACATAATGATTGATGTATATCCTCATGAAATCAGAGACTCTCTCCTCGAAAACCCGAAAACAAATGGTCAAAATAGACGACCAGGTGTAATGGTGATGTCTCTCTTGTACATTATGATCAGATCACCCAAAACTCATCTTAATACCAGGTGTACACATGGTCTCATTCAGGGACGAATGGTAGTGTTGTTGATACAGTACAGTCCTGAAGTGTTCGCACCAGCGCGACGAATTCCCGGACTGTGAATTGCAGGGTGCTGACTTCAAGTCATGTAGTGTACGCTTGGCTTAAGCAGATGTAGCTTCGTACACGGGATGATTGCGTGCACACAGTAGATGTGATGGCTGTGCATATATGAGCTGTTAACTGTTATCGTGGGACTTTGGTGACAATTTGGCTGTTTTTTACATAAAATAAACGTATCATGTGCTTGAAAACACTCTCTGAGTAGCTGTTTGTGTGAAGAATGAGAATGGCTACTAATGTAAACAAACATAGCTGCACGGATTGGATGATCGCGTTTGATGTGTTGACTGTGCGTATTTGAGCTGTAAACTTTTTATTGTGGTACTTTGGATGAGTTGGATGTATGTATGTGTATAAAATAAAACATTTTCTTCAAAAGACTGTATGAGTAACTGTTTGTACGAATATAAATTACAGGCGTTTGAACAGTGCAGCATGTGTCGGCATGAAAGCCGGCACAAATACAGCTCTGTCTGGATATCCCCAGCAATTTCCTGACAGCAACCATGGCAAACATCTATGAACTCGCATGAGAGAAAGTCACACTGAGCACACTTTGAAGTTGCAAGAAAGGAAGTTATGCTGTGCCCACATTGAACTTGCACTTGGGAAGGCCTACAAGCGCATACCAATCACACTATATTTCAGGAGATGCAATCTATCAGTCTGCAGTAGTGTGTAAGTGTGTGTTTATTGCTGTTTCACTTGTTTTAGACAAGTATTCATTGCTAGGAGAGAGTTGTTTGTTTACTGTGTGCTGAATTCGTTTTGCGTGACTCTGAGGTTAAAGTTAGCCACGTGTAGTAATAATAATTAATTATAATTAATTATAATAATTAATAATTTTCTTTATTTATCACACATTATACATTTGCACATATACAGTGAAATTCTTCTTTTTCACATATCCCAGCTAGGCTGGGGTCAGAGTGCAGGGTCAGCCATGATATGGCGCCCCTGGAGCAGATAGGGTCAAGGGCCTTGCTCAAGGGCCCAACAGTGGCATCTTGGCGGTGCTGGGGCTTGAACCCCTGACCTTCTGATCAGTAACCCAGAGCCTTAACCGCTGAGCCACCACTGCCCCCCCTAGTGGCTTTGTTTTGCTAAATAGAAAAGAGTGTCCAGCTGTTTTCACTTAACATAACAGCCGTGTATATATTTCACACTGACGTTGACGCGGAAGCTGCAGCCCTCATGTGAAGACCTACTTGGTTAAAGACCAGTGAGTCTACCTATGCAAGTACCTGTTGCTCGGTAGCAAGGACTCCGACAAGGCACCACTCCCCAACAGCACTTAAGTATCTTTTATTTTCCTATTTTCTTTTCCATTCCTCTATGTCTACTCCTTGCCCTTAAGCACATCCCTGTTATCTATTACAGTTGGTTCTCATGAGACGCAGGACACATCACAACCTACACAACCTTCGGCCCCTTTGCACATCATCATCTGCTCCTCTCTCATTTTCGGTCAGATTCTGGAACTGCCAGTCAGCTGTGAACAAAGCTGACTTCATTACAGCCTTCGCCACTAAGTCAGCACTCAGCAACCTCACTCTGACAGATATGTGGATACGCCCAGAGGACACAGCAATACCTTCTGCCCTATCCAACAACAACTTCTCTCACACCCCTCGTCATACCGGTAAGGGTGAGGAAATAGGTTTGTTCATTCCAAACAACTGCATTTTCACCTCTCTCCTCACTATACAACAATAACTCATCTGAATTCCATGCAATCACTGCAACACAACCTCCAAAAATCTTTTTTGTTGTCATATCATATATTGTCCTCCAGGTCAGCTGGTTAACTTTCTTGAGGAGCTGGATGTCCTGCTATCCTCCTTCCCTGAAGATGCAGTCCACTTGTGGTTCTTGGTGATTTCCGCCGAACTTCATGCTCTTTGGCCTCGTTTGACCTGATTAATCTAAACAAAAGGGAACACAAACCCAAAAGTGTAGCTAAAAACTGCTTAAATCATCTGGATGCATCCAGTTTTAATTAATAGAAAGTGTTTATATACCTGTCACTAAATGTGAAACTTGCATCAAGCCCAGTGGAGGTCTGACTTCAAACAATGGGTGAGTTGTTCAGTCCAGTATTTTATGTTGCTTCATAAAAGCATTTTGGTGATGGGGGCATGGTCGTGTGTCTGTCTGTGGGAGAGAGGGAGTGGTGTGGCTTGTCAAGCTGGTTGACATGATTTCTAACAACTGTTTCTCATTACAGTGATAGCGGAGAGACTCCTTAAAACATCTGAGCAAGCCAGAGAAGGGAGAGAGAGAACGAGTCGAGTGTACAGCATTGCCATCTGTTGATATTGAGTGTTTATTCTACTGAGTGTTGTGAAGAAGTTTATGTTTATTTTGAGAGTGTTATTGGACTGAGTAAAAGCACAGAAAGAGTGCATATGCTGTGCACAGAGGCAAAGGAAATAAAAGCCTACCTGAAGTGTGTCACTGCTCTCTGTCTCATCATTTCCACACACAAACTCTGACATGGTGTCACAAGCCTATATTGCAAAACATTATGTGGTTAAATAGGTCTGTAGTGTATTTTCTGCTGAGTTCAGCACATTATGCAGCAAAAATAGCCTCGCTCAATGTGAATGCTTAAACATATTAATGCTGCGAAAAAAATACATGCTGCTTACATACTCTTTTTGCTTGTGGTGATACAGGCCTATGAATTGTGTCTTTAGTTTTTGTTTTGTTTTTTTATTTTATTTTTTTAAGGTAGAGGGGGAACCATGAAAATGAAGGTTCTATGTTGGAGTACCATGAGGCATTGCTCACTCACAGACTGCAAAGGGACCATAGCATTACTCACTCACAGACTGCAGAGGGAATATAGATTTGACAAGGAGGCGGAAGACAAGGAGCTGTGTTTATGCTGTGGTGAGTTGGAAGTGATGTTCTTTCATCCAGGTTGAGATATCTAAGGAGCATGTTGTTACAGGTTACCTCATAGCCTTGAACCTTGATTTGTTTATCGCTATGGCTAGTCATAGTAAGGTGTTATTAAGGGGAGGGATATTCTCATTCATGTCATTCAGACAATATTTTATTAGACACAAATATATAGACCTGAGTGCAAGATGAGTCATTTATTTTTTGTCACATTCAAACACTGTAAAATTTAAATGGGTATATCTGCTAAAAGTTAATTTTATCAGCTTTGAGGTGTACACTAGCAAGAATACGTTAGTGTGGACTAAAAGCCACAAAACCCTTAATTTTGATTTCCTTGAGTCTTTAAATACATGTTACTCTAGTACAGTGGTTCTCAACCTTTTTTTGATGAACAGCCTCCTAATTCATTCCCTTACCCCAGCTGCAGTTGTCACAATTATGTGACATCATTTGAGAGTGGAGACTTTGTTGTACCAAAAAAAAAAAAAAAACCAAACAAAAAAAAAACCAACACAACACAAAACTCAATATTTGTGTTATTTGCTTAATTTGCTCAATGCAACTTCGATGCATCGCATAATTTGTACGTTTTGTTAATAAATTCAGCAGGCTTACATGTCATGAATGTGAGACCAAACCTTGCATTTCTTGAATTCAAGCAGATGGAGGGCTATATCTGGGGCCTTTCAAATTAAAATGCGAAGACAGAAACTAATAATAAAAGTGATATTGTTAATATATTTTACATTTGCCTTTTTGAAAATTTTTATATATTCATTAATTATTTATTTTTATAGTTTTAACAGTGGTATTTGTAACAAGACCATAGTAAACACACGGAAGCATGGATCTTCTTCACTAACATGGTTACATGATTTCTATAAAACAAACTATGGCATTTTCGTAATTATAAACAGTAGACCTACTCTAAGCACATGTAAAAACAATAAATACAAAATATAAATATTTATAAGTTGTAACAAAAATGAATTATATTCCCTCACTCTAATGTAGTCTATGAAAAATTTAATAGAGCTGAAGTAGTGATATGATAATATTTATTATCAATGTATTTCTGCCTAAAGTACGGTTAGTGTTACTATAGTAAATTCAAGGGTGGTGATGTAGAATTCTGTGCCGAATTCAAATGGTTTTCACTTCTCGCTTCTCACTGATTCTCGCAAAGCTGCGAGTTTAAGAGCTCGAGCTTTAAGAGCTTTGTGCTCATGCTGCTCTGTCAATTGAGCCGTATCCATCAACAGAGCCATACAGGTGCATTAGCTGAGGTTGTGCCTCCGCCTCCGTATTTGACCCTGCTAAACCAGATACTTCAGATGCGTCACTAGACTTCAAAATCAGATGAACTATGGTACAAATGCGTATCAACACGTATAATTGAGAACCAACTGATATACTCCAAGTCTAGATAAACATTTTCATGCAAAGAGGAACTTGACGATAGATTTGATTATTATGACTGATAAATGCCCCCATTTGTAACCTAATGCCCCCCTCTCTACTAATTTGTTCTCAGTGCCCCCTGGTATCCTTTGAATGCCCCCGTTGAGAACCCCTGCTCTAGTAGTACAAACAACCGAATCTTCACATCGCATGCCATAGCAGTGCACACGTGAAGCTGCAGTGTAATTACAACAGCAAGGCCCAAATAGGCTCAGCACCAAGACTCTACACTCACTCTAGACTGCTGTGTCTGGGACTATCACAACACCCCACGAGTCACATGCCCAGTCTTTAATCCCTTACCTGTTAATATTGGTGCCTGTTAAAAAAAAAAAAAAAAAAAAATAAAAGGCACTGCTTTTGTGTGCTGTGTGAACCAGGCCTTAGACTGTCTGCTGCCTCAGCTCACTAGTAGAGGTGGTTTTGGTTCATCTCAGTGACTTGAGTCTTTTTAATCCGTTCACCAAAAACAATCATTCAGATTTCTCGTCCTCTCGTTCAGTCACTCGGCAGATTCTCATTCACCAGTGAGATGATCAAGTCATTCATTTCCTTTTGCGAATGAATGTACCAGTGCATTCAGTTTGTTCATAAACAAGATGTCTCATTTTGTTCAGACTCAAATGACCAACTCGACTGGTTCAGTGAAGAGTGACTTCTTTCAGTGGGTGAAACCAATCATATGCTCCTTCACAGCCTACACTCAAATGCTATTAGCTTATGCTATAGTCAGTCTTAACAGGCATGAAAAGCCACCAAAGCAGTTTCACGCTTCAAACTAGAAGCCTTACAAAGCCTTTCATTGGCTTTGAAAGGGAGAGACGTCAGTAAACGAGAAAAATCAATCAGTGTATGGAGGTGAATGAGAACAATTAGTTCACCCCCACCATTAGTTCTTCTTCAGAGAAATAGATAGGATCACACATCTTTTAAAAGTAATTGAGATGTTGATGAAAGTTGAAAGGGGTGCATGCTGCAAGCCATTATAATCCATTTAAGTCCTCAAACCGAACAATCAGGATATTGCTCCAAATGACGATGGCCTACTTATCCAGGTTCTTCAAAGAAACAGCTGTGAAAGTGTGCAAGAGTAAGATTTAAATTAAAGCCATATCATCCCTCCTAAATGGACTCTCTCCCTCTCTCTTTCTCACTAAATAATCTCTCCATAAAAAATATGGTTATTATATATTAACAAAAAATACTAGGTTTTCATCTGCTACATACAGTCATGGCTAGGAACTCTGAGCCCTCTGACTGTATATTGCTGTAGGCCTGGCTTTTCAAATAGGCTTTCCAAACACTCCCCCTCTTTCCCATTAATAAGACAAACTGATAGTCCCAGCCACACTGTGAATTTCCTTTCATCAGTTCAGTTTCTGTTTTTGCCAGCTGGCTATTAGCTGATGCAAGCTGGTTATTAGGCTGGTCAACCAGCTACCATGTTCCAAAAAGTATCTTGACGACCTTAAGCTGGTATGAACAACTGGTAGGTGGTTTGCTGACCAGGTAATGACCTGCTTGGACAAGCTAATAATCAACTAGAAACCAGCTACCAATTTCCAGCAGGGCACGTTTTGAAATATTAAAGTGGACATGTCATTAGGAATCAAATTTTCCTTGATATTTTGACATATAAGAGGTCATTGTACTATAAAAACAAACTGTACGTTTTAAATCTCAAAACATTCTCTCTAGACAAAAACAAAACATTTACGCTGATAGCACACAAACATCACCCAGACATCGATTTGATGTGTGTGTTCACATCTGTAAGATTTTACATTGTTGGCTCATCTGCAATACATCTATAAGACATAAGTCAACAAGTGTATCTCGGGTGTCAAAAGATATTTAGCAGATGTCTTTGAGACGTTTATGACTGAGAAAGTTTAGCAGATGTAAATTAGATTGTGATGCTTTCCAGATGAAAAGATCTACAGACATCATGTGTGATGTGGGTTTTGTTTCCACGCTGCAAAAATGACTCTTTTTGAAATCGGCTCCATAATGATGTTGGAAGGGGGCTCATTTAAATAGTCCCTGCCTCCCCAACATATGTATTCAGCTTAGTAAATTCATAGAGTGAGTGGCTGAGGGACCCCATCACTGGAAGTCATAGTATTGTTACTGTAGTTTGCTTTTAACCAACAAAAAGATTAAGATGTGGACTAAGGTCCCCAGACTTTGTTGGGTTCCTAGTTTTGGAAAAACTGCATCTCTGCATAGCCCTCTGAAGAATCCCAACATTAGGATTGAGGACTAACCTTTGTAATGCTTTGTAAGCATTATGGTTCAGACTTTTACAAAGAAGCATATTGAAAGATGGGGCAGTGCCAACTTTACTGAGCACTTTATTAGGAACACTATGGTCCTAATGTGATCCGTGCATTAGTATCCTTCATGTGGTAGAGCCACTGCAGAGGAGCGTGACCAGAACAGAAGGTTCAGAAGGCCATTCCTCCCTTCCCACCTCCTGCGAGAGCACCGCCCCCAGCCCCGTCACATGCATCAGTCTGCAAAATAAAGGGGTGACAGAAGTCAGGAGCATGTAAAAGCGGCCCCCCACAAAGTGTGGACTTTACCTTCCAGAAAGCTTGTTGGCACGACTCTGTCCACTGAACCGGATCGGGGGCACCCTTTTTAGTAAGGTCAGTCAGTGGGCTGGTGACATCAGAGTAACTAGGCACAAACCTCTAGTAGTAGCCAGCCAACCCCAAAAACTGCTTTACCTCCTTTTTGGTCTTGGGTGTCGGGCAGGCTGCAATCGCTGCAGTTTTGTTAACCTGTGGACGCACCTGCCCATGAACGAACACCCATCCAATTGCACACTTCTTTGGGTTGGCCGTGAGTCCCGCCTGTCACAGCACTCTCAGGACAGCCCTCAGATTTTGCATATGCCGCCACCAGTCATTACTATAAATGATGATATCATCTAAATATGCAGCGACATAATGCCATATGCGGTCTGAGGATCTTGTCCATGAGGCACAGAAACGTGGTGGGGGCTCCGTAAAAACCGAACGGAAGTGTCACAAATTGGTGTAATCCGAATGGTGTGGAAAAAGCAGTTTTTTCTCAGGATACTGGAGTTAAAGGGATCTGCCAATAACCCTTTGTTAAGTCCAGCGTCAAGTAAAATTGAGCCGCGCCTAACCGATTGAGTAACTTGTCAATTCATGGCATTGGATAGGCATAAAATTTGGACACCGGGTTCACTTTCTGGTAGTCAACACAGAACCGGACCGAGCCGTCACTCTTCAGTACCAGAACTACCAGGCTGGCCCAATCGCTATGCGACTCTTGTATTACGCCCATTTCAAGCATTGCCTCAAATTCTTCCTGAACGATCTTTTTCTTGTGTTCAGGAAGGCGATAGGGGTGGCTACGAACCACCACCCCCGGGGTGGTCTCAATATGGTGCTCTATAAGGTTCATGCGACCGGGAAGGGGTGAAAACACATCCGTGAATTCCGCTTGCAACTGGGCAATGTCTGTAAGCTGCGACAGTGAGAGGTTGGGAGTCACCTCCGGCCTGAGCTCCGACCTCTCCGGGTGCCCCATCCAGAGTAAAATAATCTGAAATTAATCCATTTGTTTATACCGCCGCTACCGGGTGTCTATAAAGTAACTTAATCCATCCAATAAAAGTATTTCCGAACCAGTATATTTCCAAAATCTTAAAAAGATAATCCCATTCCACCATATCAAATGCCTTTTTGGCATCAAGCGAGATCAGAATCTGATAATTCACCACTGACCACATGATATTGATGAAACGCCTAATGTTCAAATCAAATCACTTCATTGTCACACAACCATATACACAAGTGCAATAGTGGGTGAAAGTCTTGGGTGCAGTTCCGAGCAACATAGCAGTCATGTCAGTGATAAGACATATACCAATTTACAATAAACATCAGATTTATCACAATTTGCATACTGTATCTAATATACACACAACACAATATACAAATAATAATATACAATGTACAGTATACAATACACACAATATAGAATATACATTATACAATAAAAATAGTATATTGTAGGGCTTTACTGGTTGTTTAGATCTGTGTTACTATCAGAAATAATTAATAATTATTTCTGTAGTTATTAATCAATATTTAAATTAATTAATTGGATCTAACTCATTAAAACCTCATATGGGACTCCAGTAAATGTAGTGTGCTACGTTTAGGAGCAAGTTTGGTTATTAGCAATAATTAATAATTATCAAAGATAATTATTAATTATTAAAATCAATAGAACATTGATGAGAATCAATGTTAGCTTTTTTTAATCCTTTAAATCAACAGTTATGAAACATGATGAAACATTAAAGTTAACACTAGCTTATTGATCATTCAAATTCAATCAAAGATAATTATCAGTTATCAAAAATCAATAGAATATTAATAAGGATTAACATTGACGGGGCACCACCCTGAAATCAGGGACTAATAACCGAATATTAAAACAGTCTCAATGTTAGATTGTTTTCTTAGGAAAATCGACATCTGAAGAATATCGATTTTCGGGAAAAAAAACAATGAATGAAGGTTTGAATCCGAGCACTGACATCCCATCAGCATGACACAGGCGTATGCAAAACAAACCAAAACACTTCTCTTTGTAATATAAACAAAGTTTATTTATGCAGTAATATCAATTAATAATTAATACAATGCGGTCAATAAACTTCCGACTTACAACTACAAACTAAACAGTGATATGATTAGATATGGAAACAAAAAGACTCCTATAACACATAAGGTGTGTGTGTATCAGTGTGTGTGTGTGTGTCAGTGTGGTTAGTGAGAGAGAGAGAGAGAGAGAGAGAGATTATTAAGTGACAGCCCGAAAGCTGATTTCGCGATAGCTGGAGATAAAGCAGCCGTGTTCATCACTCAGAGATGCGGTTTTACGAGCGGGGCTCATAAAAGTCCTGTGTTATTTGACTCTAATGGATGAACTCAGTTGCTGTCTCACCCGCGATGGCGAAAATGCACAACAGTCCAATTTGGTTGGACCACAATACAGCAAAACAAATTCGTGATAATTAATACCCTGGGTATTAATAATTAGCGGACATGGCGGTCCGTAAACTGTACAAGCAAAAACCTTGAAACACAAGAATAACACGCTATAATATTCTATCTCTGCCCAGACGTAACCTCTTACTTGAATCGCATGAGGACACAGGTAGAATGTGTTTTCCTCCGTCCTTTAACGTTGACCCGGTTCCTTGAGGCTCGGGTGATGACGGGGGCCGTTTTCTCGCGCTGTCGGCGGGCGGTACGGCTGTTGATTCTCGGCGGGCTGGCGGAGAACTCAGAAATGTCGACTTGATTGAAGATGGAAGAGAAATCTTTAATCTCTTCACTTCTGTAGGCCAACGGATGAAGATGCGAATTGCTCGGCGGTCTCCTTCAGATCCGTTAGTGTTTGGTTGAACACAGAGTAACCTCAACTCGTCCAGCGGGATGGAGATTGTATGGCCACAGTTTCAAGTCGGACATTACTTCCTTAAGCCACGAGGTTGCACCGGAGAGCAGCAAAAAGCTACGTCCGTATTCGGTGAACGAAGTCACTGGAAGCCACTTTGGAAGCATTTCAGAATTATTTGAAGTCCTGATGATATCATGTTTGAGGGACGTTCTGTTGTGTGCCTCATCCAATAGGAGTTGAGAGCTCGATCCTTTAGAGGGCAAGGCTTCATGGATCTGTAGTCTGTTTTGGACTCCCTTTGTTTGATTTTGGCGCGATTTTTATCAGTAAGATTTACGACTTAGAAGGTGGGGGCTTAAGTTATGTTTTTACAACTGTGTTAGGCCTGCCTTTCTCTTATATCTGAATACATGAGGCCCAACAATATATAAATATACAGTAGGTTGTATTGTACTGTATTGACATTCAGGCTGTCGGTTGATAGTCAGTTGCCAGTGTGTTGTTAATTATGACAGTCCAGTGTGAGATAATAAGATCAATAAAGTGCAGTGCTGATGTATATTGATTGTGAGAGATCAAGAGTTCAAAAGTCTGATTGCTTGGGGTTTTGAAGAAGCAATATATATATATATATATATATATATAAACAATCTATTCTAGAATAAATCTTGTGGACTGATGAAAAAAATTTATAGTCCCTACCAGATGGGTTCAAAAGTCTCCAAATATCTTTAAGACCAAGATTTTTGCACATCCTGTGAAGTGTCAGTATTGCTCTAGGGGGCTTGCACACTGTTGTTTCACTATGATCAAGGACTGAGTCCATCAAAAGATTAAAGTCTCCTCCCAATATTATATCATGAGGGGTGGCAGCTGCTTGCAACATCCCTTCAAGATCTATAAAAAAAAGCCCTGATCATCAGCGTTAGGTGCATAAATTTTAGCCAAAGTCAACCTTTGCCCCTAAATTTCTGCTAAAACAATAATGACTCTTCCTAATTTACCTTTAATCTGTTTGAGACATTTGAATTGTAGATGTTTGTTTATCAATGTAATGACTCCCCTGCTCTTACTTGAGCCAGCACTAAAGAAAACATGTCCACCCCATATCTTCCCAAATTTTTTAGCTTCCTGCGGGGAAAGATGTGTTTCTTGAAGAAACACTATATCATATTTCTTACGTTTAAGAAAAGAAATAACCTTCCTTCTTTTTATGCGGTGCCCCAACCCATTCACATTCCACATGGAGAGAGACAGTCCACTCTGACTCTAATATCTGACATTTTGACATATTAGAAAAAATAGATTGTGTCAAAAATAAAATTATAAAGACCACATTCAACATTAGAGCCACAGTCAAACCCTGAACTTCCCCCCGAACCAAACAAACAGAAAAAAGAAAAATGTGTGCATTAACTCCACACACCAAATGGCGTCCATCCCTCTAAACTCAAACAGACCATGTACGCATTTGAGAGCCCCCACAACAACTTTGCTCAAGTCCGGTGCTTCTATACAAATTTTGTGAGACAGAATTACATAACAGAAAATAATATATAAAACAAACTCCAGCCAATAGGCAGAATAAACACAAAGAACATGTAGATGCATTCACTGCACTGACACAAAACTGTCTTGAAGGTATGTTCCTCCACAAAACAAATTCCAGCCACTAGCAGGACCAACACACACATTTTTTTTTAAATTAATTAATAATAATTAAAAAAAACAAATTAATTAAATAAAGCTGTTCAGTTTCCTCGGACTGTCAAACGAATGTTCAGTGAGCCGGCTGTTTCATGAGTGCAGCAGGTGATGTAATCATTCCAATGTCCTGCAAAAAATACTCCACGAAACAAACTCCATCCAATAGGAGGCATAAGAACAAGAACGTGCAGATTCATCCACAACTGTCCCGAAGGAGTGTTGTTAGGTGAAACCAGCACAAAAAGAAACAAAAAAGGTGCCCATCTTCCTCAGACAGTCAAGAGTATATCGAGCGAGTCAAGTTCACTCGGGGGCCACATGAGAAACACACCATGACTTGCTCAGTCCATTGATTTTATGAAAGACATCGCTTGTTGTGGGCATGTAAATATTTTGTGGCCATCCTTAGTATCTATTCTTAATTTGGCTGGGAACATCAGTGCAAAAACGATCCTCCGTCAATACATACGTTTCTTGAAGGAGTGTTGCTACACAGAACAAACTCCAGCCGTTAGGTGGAACCAACACTAAAAGAAACAAAAATGGTGCCCAGCTTCCTCAGACACAAGTGAATGTACAGCGAGACAACTCACTTGGGGGCCCATATGAAAGTCACCAAATGGTTTACTCACCCCATTGTCTCTATGATAGACAATGCTAGTTGTGGGCATGTAAATATTTTGTGGCCATCCTTAGTATCTATTCTCAATTTGGCCAGAAACATCAGAGAAAAAGTGATCTGCCGTAAGAGTTTCTTGTGTTCCTTAAATCGATCACGTTTCTCTCATCGAATTCGCAAAATCTGGGAACAATAAAATGTTGTGGTTCTTCCAAGAAAGCTTTCCTTTCCTCCTTGCCTCGCGCAACACAAGATATTTAGCGGATGATCTCAGAAATTTGGCCAGAGTTGATCGGGGCCTGTCTCCCTCAGCCGATCTGTGAGCCGGGACTCTGCAAGGCTTGTGGCCTGTTATGTCAAGCAGACTTGGGAAGAGCTCATCTAGGAATTTCACCATATCTCTGTCTTCTTCATGCTCAGGAATTCCAACAATTCAGATATTATTTCACCGACTACGATTCTCCAAATCCTCCACTTTTTCCAAAACGCGTTGCAAATCTACTTTGGTCGCTAGCGAGTTAGCAGCTAATTCCCTCTCCGATGAATCCAGATAATCGATCCGTCTCTCGACATCCCTGATTCTTGTAACCAACTCAGAGAATTTAGTTTCCATCGCAGTAATCAATCGACGTATTACAGCAAGATTCTCTAAGTCAGCAACAACTTTCGCCAGCATCACAGACATGCTCGCCAGTTGGTGTTGGATTTCTCTAACCGCAACGTCCAAACTGAGTCCCTGGTCTGCGGGCCCGTCTGAGGCACCAGCTTGAGCGCGTAAGTGTCTTTTAATATCTCCAGAGCCCGAGTATTTTGAATTCTTTGCCATGTTGTCTTCAAAGAACAGATATGTAGCAGGGTGTATCCAATCTCACCAGTTTATAACATAAAAATAATTATAAACTAGCCATCCTTAGTATCTATTCTCAATTTAGCCAGGAACATTAGTGCAAAAGCGACCTTCCATTGATGTAATAGTTTCTTGCATTCCTTGAATCGATCATGTTTCTCTCTTGTCGAATTCGCAAAGTCTGGGAACAAGCAAATGCTGTGGTTCTTCCAAGAAAGCCTTCCTTTACTCCTCCCTTCGCGTAACACGAGATCTTTATCGGATGATCTCAGAAATTTGCCCAGAATTGATTGGGGCCTGTCTCCCTCAGCGGATCTCACAGCCGGATCTCTGTGAGCTTGCTCGATTTCCAGCTTATGGCCTGTTATGTCGAGCAGACTCGGGAAGAGCCTGTCTAGGAATTTCACCATATCTCGGCCTACTTCGTCCTCAGGAATTCCAGCAATTTGGACGTTGTTTCACCGGTTAAGATTCTCCAAGTCTTCCAACTTTTGCCAGACGTGCTCCAAATCTGCCTTGGTCGCTAGCGGGTTAGCAGCTAATTCCCTCTCCAATGACTTCAGATAATCGATCCGTTTCTCGACATCCCCCACTCTTGTAACCATCTCAGTGAATTTCGTCTCCATGGCAGTGATCAATCAACATATTACTGCAAGATCCTCCAAGTCAGCGATGACCTTCATCAGCATTGCCAACACGTTCATCAATTGACACCGAATTTCCTTCACTTCACCATCCAAATTTACTCCTGGGCATTCGGCCTGCTGCGCAGGGTCTTCAGCTTAAGCACGTAAGTGTCTTTTAATGTCTCCAGAGCCTGAGGATTTTGAATTATTTTACATATTGTCTTCCTACAACATTTAAGAATCAGGGTGTATCGAATCTCACCGGTTTATGACACAAAAAGTATTAAAGCTAGCAAAGTGCACAGAGCTCGCCGTTCACATGTGGTTCGAACCTCACATGGCGCCACGCAACACCCAATGAATAGTAACATTAATACATTTAATAATGGCCAAAACAATACAGCAGCAAAATAAAAACAATAAAGATGAGATGCCATAAAATAAAAAAAAATAAAAAAAACATTTTTTATTACACTTCACACTTTTCAGTCTGTCTGCTGTGCCCAGGTGTAGCCTACTTCCCTGCTTTTCACATAATATTTAGGATGGATATTGTGAATAGAGACACTTGGCTTGTTTCTCCACCCACATGGCCTGACCTGTGTTCTTGTTCATTGTATTGACTTTTTTGTCATTGACATGCAAGTGCCAGCTTTACAGGTAACATACAGAGGTTGCACAACAAATATCTTAAAGACTGAGTTGTAAAATTTCCATCATGGTCTATTTTTATCCATCATATTAGTTTAAATTACCCTGATACATAGTACATTTGATATTGTCTCAATATAGTCAACATTTTTAGTTAAAAATTAAAATGCGTAGTAAGTGTGAGTCTGATGAAACAGCTGTTCAGTTTAATAATTTGCAGAGTTGAGGAACATACTTTTAAAAGTGTACTTGCATTATTGATTTTGCTGGTGGAGCCGGCAGAGCACTCTGGCACACACATACAGAGTGAGCAGGTTGACAAGTGAGAGAGAGAGAGAGAGAGAGAGAGAGAGAGAGAGAGAGAGAGAGAGAGAGAGGGAGAGAGAGAGTTAAAAAAGTACTTTGAAAGAGTGCGCACTCTGCTGGTCTCAGCTAGAACCATCACATAAGGACACTCAGACATGAGAAAACTTATGTTTAATATCAGATACACAGAATGTATGATAGTCCTACTTTACACGTGCTTGTAAAATTGGGACTGTTGACACAATCTTATCAGTTTGCACAGGACAAACATATAAATGGACGCAAGGTAACATATCCCCAGATACATAATAGTGCCTTGTTAATTGTGCCAGTCAAATAGCACTAATGTTTGTAAATCCAGTGCATTCTATAATCATCCTCAATAGAGCACAACAGTATGGTTTTGGAAGAAAAAATCATACTGAGCAATGACTACATTTTAATACAATGGCGCAGTGCTATTAATGCATAGTACTAGTTTATATAAGGTAAGTATACTGTTAAAGTTTGGCAGCTGAACATTTGTGAATAAGACACAGGGTTTTGCCCTGAAAAATGATGAGCTGAAGTGGCAAAATTGTTTAGTGAATTTGTCTCACTTAGTTTAAAATAATTCAGAAAATGTTCAAATCTTTAAAGGCGGTCACTTTTATTAAATGAGGCAACAGTAGCTGGAGACAGATTATTAAAGTCTCTGATCCATCTACAGTTCAGTTTATGTATGAAACAATGTCATTCTGGCACATTAAGAGATCTGTATTTATGCGGTATGATATTATTGAACAGGGAAAAATGGTCTTCTGTCAAGCAGAGAACTCTATATATACTGTATATCTCTCATTCTGGCACGAAAAACAGCTCAGCTTGTAATTGATTACAAATGCCTACAGATTGTAAAAAGATTAGATTGTAATGCTTACTTACAAATTGATATTCACATACATGTTACATTTCTTCATTTGTTCCATGATTTTATCCTGGAGAGGCTGTTTTACTCTGAGACAATCACTGGCTGAGTTCTGTCACATGGGCTTCAATCAAATAGACTTAAAGACAAACAAGCTGCCGGTCAATCTGGGAGCACAGTGCTTGTTCTGCTCTTTTTGTTCTCTTTGCTACTGTCACTCTGAGCCTCGTTTAGAAGTCATTTAGAGAGAAGATGGAGGATGATTGCTCAGATCATATTCTCAGATCTTTGTACCTCTGCTGTGCTTGCTTTCCTCGATATACAGTGGTCCCAAAAAGTATTTGGAGACTTAAAGTTAATTTTTTATTTTTATTTATTTTTATTTTATTATTATTTTTATTTTTATTTTTTTGCTAATTGCTAAAATTTAAACAGTTAGTAATAGTAGAATAGCAATTTTGAAAAATATGTTTAAAATGATGTACACTCAAATGAAATATCAGTCTTAGGAAAAGGCTGCTTTATTGAACATATGGTGCTGGGCACACATTCATGAGCGTTGCCATGTTAGAATAAAATGACCAGCCAAATATTACATGCTTATGTCATTAATCCATTGCAGCTTGGGCACTTTCACTCAGGGAATAATGTACTCAAGTACTCATGACTAACAAATGTGTAAATATAAAAAAAATAAATGACACCAGTAACTGAGAAATTATGTTTTACCTTTTACCTTTTACAGGTTCACTCGACACTGTCAGTAGCTGTTTCCACCTCCCAGGTGTGACGATACCTGAAGCCAGAATATAATCACGCCAATTCATTGGCTGATGACGTGAAGCACCGCCCCTCAAGGGACCACGTCATCACTGCTTTCTAAGTACGTACACATTTTATCTCCTAAGATTTATGTTCTTCTGGGTAATGATTCTGT
Organism: Myxocyprinus asiaticus; assembly: GCF_019703515.2. Taxonomy (NCBI): domain Eukaryota; kingdom Metazoa; phylum Chordata; class Actinopteri; order Cypriniformes; family Catostomidae; genus Myxocyprinus; species Myxocyprinus asiaticus. The sequence goes on along the minus strand of NC_059360.1, from coordinate 9,770,032 downwards.
GCATCCCATGAAGTATGTTGGATTCTTCTTACAATTGGAGTTCTGCAGTGCCATTGACTCACTTCGCAGCAAGATAGTTCTCCCTGTTTATCAGTGGTGCTGGATTGAGGATTTTTCATTAGGATTGATAATTAAAGTCTTATACTGCGACTGGTGCAGCGCTGCACACAATGGCAGTTGTGGCTTTCTAAAAAAGCAAATGTTCCTCCATGTCATCACTTCATTATGGAGCTGATGGGCATGGTAGTGCATTGAGTTGCCAGGCCCTCTTTTCACAGAGGCCACTTTGGTAGACTCGAACTGTCCAAATTGTGACAAAATATTAGTTTGTTGTACTCCTGGTTGGCCTTCAAAGGAGGTTTGTCTGTCCTACATAACACTAAATACTATTAATATATGTATATATTCAATAACGCAGTCACAAAGGAGGGATGCAGCTTGCTCTCAAACTTGCATCTTTCATTCAGCACAAATGCCTGAACAACAGTGCATATGAATCCCCTATATAACATTTCCTCTCCAGTTATTAGAAAGGCACATTAATTCCCAAACAACAAACATCTTCAATAAGTGCAAAAAAACAATACTCTTCCAAAGATTATCTTCAAACTTTAGTTAAAAAATTCTTTCATGCAAATCAGTCACTCTTTTACAGACTATGAACAAGAGGTAGAGGGTAGACAGCCTCTGGCCTCGAGCCAATTCAGAGGATTTTTCTGCCCCATGCAGAAAAGTTTACTAACTAAGTACTGATAACTTTGATATCCACCGCATTCCTACAATGTCAGGTAACTGGGTGGTTTAATCACTCGAGTAGGATCATGTTTACAGTTCCTTCTGAAGATGATACTGAAGGTGGTTTAGGCAACTTTTGGGCATTATTGTTTACATCAACAGAAAAGCAATAAGGTTTCTTTGCTGGTGTGGAAGGAATGGACTGTGAGAGTGTTATCTGTACGTTCAGGTTCATGTGTAGCACACTTTCGGGAAACAGCTTGGCTTCCATGAGATGTAAGCTGATCAGCATGAAAACTCCATTGATTCATAGCTCCAACATCTACAGTGTAAGAGACAGGTCCTGTCTGGGAGGTCACCACTCCTGGTGTCCATATCTCAACCGCTCTGTATTCATGAGCAAGCACAGAATCTCCAATAGCAAACTGTCTATGTCAGACTGTGCAACCCTTCATTGGATTTGGGAACTCTGAGCATGTTTCACCACAGATTCCACATTAGGCATAAGGGCATCCAGATGGGTCTGCAGTTGACGGCCCATCACGGGCATGGCAGGAGACTTTTTCATCATGGGATGTGGGGTGTTTGGGTAAGTAGAACTGTGTCTATCCTTTGCTGGACAGTGGCATGTCCTCATCAGTGCATGCTTAAGAGTCTGCATGAATATCTCTGCCTGCTCATTGCTAGATGGCTGGTTTGGGGCTGAGGGAATGTGTTTGATGTGGTTTGCTTTCAAAAATGTAGTGAATTCATGTGCTAAAAATTGTGGAACATTGTCACTCACCATGATTTTAGGTAATCCATAGCAACCGAAAAGGGTACACCAGGATTACCAGTCGGTCACTTTTCCATCATTCTTGAGCACAGCTTAGGAGCAACAATCACTCGTAAGCTTGTACCCCACATTAAGCAACCCTGATATACTGCCAGTACACAGAGTCTAGTAAGGAAGGGTGATAACTCACTACTTTGAGATATATCCAGTGTTTTGTTTCCTTGCATCACCAAGTCTATTACAGCAGACAGAATAGGGTCATCTCTGGTCTCTTGGTGGGTTTCAGTAATGTTGATTGGTAGTGGCTCGATTTGTTTGAGGTATAACACATCAACTGTGTCCACTTTGTTTTTGTGTTCCATGGGCAGAGGAAGTAAAAAAAGACCATCGAGTTTGCATGGTGTGCCGCCTTTCTGTACTGTACTGAGATTTGTGTGTGGAGAGGAGTAAAGCCCACCTTTGCATCCTCGCAGCAGCTATTGGGACCATAGGCAGGGTTGGGAACTGAGAACCGGTTCTTGTTGAGAACTGGTTCAATTCTTTAAAAATACCGGAATCATATGATCTTCATGACTTTCGGTTCCGTTAACGGTATTTGTAATTTTCTGCGGCTGGAACACCATACTGAAAGAGTCTAACAGTGTTCCCAGCAGTGCATTTCTGCAGCAGCGCTGCCCTCTACTGACTCTACAGCATAAAACACACAGCTCTTCCGGTGTATTTTGATTCCCGAACTCATGCGTCTTATGAGTCAGCTCTTTTCAGTCTACAGAGCGAAACATACAGCGCTTCCAGTATAGTTTGATTCCCAAAAGAATGATACTAGTGATCCGGTTCTTTTAAATTTACAGCGCAAATACATGCAACATTTCCGGTACAGTCCGATTCCCAAAAGAATGATTCTAATAAGGTGGTTCTTTTGAATCTACAGCACGAAAAATACAACACTTCTGGTATAGAAGTAATCTTATACTATAGTCTAAAATGTCACTGGAACTGTTACTGTTACTTTAGATCTGTGAGACTTTAATCAAGCAGTGTAGTTACTGACTGGGTTGTTGAGTTTTGTTGTATTAAGTGGAATTTTGCAAAGTTATATATGAATAAATGAAATTCTGGGCTGAAAGAACTTAGGTTTGTGCTCAGGTATCAGTTACACACTTGCTTCAATGCCTTTCCATCACTCCTAGTTTCAAAGAGAAAACTGAAGCATGTTTGCATAGCACGGATTCCAGTGTTTGTTGACATTCATTATTTATCTCTTTGCAGTTCAACTTTATTTGGTGCAAACCCTCTCTTCCAAACCAACACATACAGAGATGCACAGCAGTTCCCTATCTATCACTCACTTGACGTTGGTGTCGATGTAGTGACACTAGGGGTCACTCTTGGGAGCCCGAGACACCTCTGGTCTTTGATAAAAGGCCAATGAAAATTGGCGAGTGGTATTCGCATGCCACTTCCCCGAACATACGGGTATAAAAGGAGCTAGTATGCAACCACTCATTCAGATTTTCTCTTCGGAGCTGAACGGTTACTGAATACTACTGTTCATTCACCTCTGCTGGATCTGATGGCGCATTTCAGCGGCTTCTCCCTCCTCTGCACTGGTGCACTGCAGAGAACGCCCCTGGGCGCTTCGGCAGAAAAACTAGAGAGTATATTTTCTGAAAGAGCATTTTTCCCCTCTAAAAGAGTATATATTTCTCTAAAAGAGCGCACACACGGAACATCTTTTTAAAGACGCGTCTTTTTAAAGATGCTTTTCCGATTGTGTGTTATTCCTGGTTGTGCTCGTTATCTCTCACCTTCTAACGGTCACGATCACTGTCTTTCGTGTCTGGGCACTGCTCACGCGGAGACAGCATTAGTGGATGGTCATATTCTCATTGCGAGAATATGTCCATGGCAACGTTGCGGTCGTGGCTCGCCTTCGTAAGAAAGCGAGCCACCCCAGAGGCTCCCGCCTCGGTCCTTTTACCCACGGGTTTGAGGCCAGCGCGGCTAGCACTGGGGGTGATTTGGGGACCCCAATGGGACCGCCTCCGCCAGGTATCCCCCCGCGGACCTCCCATTCCCCAGCACGCTCGTCTGCCCTGATCGGGCTTCCGGGTGAGTCCGCCGGCTCGTCTCACGGTGAGTTCGACCTCTTATTCGGAGCCCGTGAAAATGATGAGCTCTCGAGCGCAGCATCGGAGAGCGGGCACGTCCAGTCGGAAGCCTCGGCTGGGCTCCTCCCTTCGGGGTCGATCGCCCAGTCACAGGCTGAGGCGGAGATGACGACATGCTTTCCCGGGCAGCCACGAGCGTCGGTTAGAGTGGATTTCACCGCTCTTCCCTGAACCCTCGCGGCTCGGTGATTGGTTCTTGGGCTCGCGGCGCCACTCAAAGCCACGCCCCGCCCTGTTCCTTTCTTCCCGGAAGTGCATGAAGAGCTGACAAGGTCGTGGGAGGCACTTTTTACTGCCCGGTCCTGATCTTTTCAGCTTCCCCGCTCTCACTACCCTCGATGGTGGGGCGGCCAAGGGTTATTCGGCAGTCCCCCAGTGGATAAAGGCACTCGCGGTGCACCTACGCCCGCAGAGCGCCGCCACCTGGTGCAGGTGCCCAAAGCCCCCGTCCAAGGCCTGTAGGTTTACGTCGTCTCTGACAGCCAAGGCCTATGGTGCTGCTGGACAAGCTGCCTCCGCCCTGCATGCCATGGCTCTCCTGCAAGTCCGCCAAGGCGCTAAAGGAACTGCACGAGGGTAGTTCCGCCCCGGGATTGATGCAGGAACTGCGCTCGGCGACTGACCTCGCCCTATGGGCGACGAAGGGCATGGCGCGGTCTCTCGGGCGGACGATGGCCACACTAGTGGTCCAGGGGCGCCACCTGTGGTTCAACCTGGTCGAGATGGGCGAGGCCGACAAGACACGGTTCCTTGCTGCCCCCATTTCCCAGGCGGGCCTATTCGGCGACACCGTTGAGGACTTTGCCCAGCAGTTCTCGACGGTAAAGCAGCAGACGGAAGCAATCCGGCACATCCTGCCCCGGCGCGGCTCAAGACCCCGCACCCCGTCTGCTCGTCGCCAAGGGCGTCCCCCTGCGGTGACTGCACCGGCTCCGCCGCAGCCCGCCCCTCCGGCCCGGCCCGGCGTGGAGCCCACCGCAGGAAGCCGACGCCACCCGTCTCACAGCCGGCACCAAAGAACGCACGGAGGTCTTCAAAGCGCCCCTGAGACGGGCAACCCAGGGATGAGGGAACCCACTCACGTGGAGCTGGTAGAAAGACCACTCTATCCCCTGGTGGAGGGCCGCGTGGAAAATCTTTTGTTGCCTTTTTGTTTGATTTCGCCGCACGCCCAAGTGGCTGCGGTACCCAACAGTTCAGCAAAAGAGCGGCTTCCTTCCTCCCTGGGTCACATACCCGGTGTGTACGGTTGTCACCACGACTACCGTCCACGGGCTTTATCTTGCAGGATTGGCGCTCCAGCGGTGCCCTTTCCACCCCTGAGCGCCCAGCTGTGGCACAAATCCACCCCCGATGTGACAGCCTCCACGGGTCGCGAGGACAGGCCTCTTCCTCCCCCATCCCAGGCTGTTCTGGAGGTGGTCACAAGGAGCCAGGTAAGTGCTTTGATGTCCCTAGACTCAGCACGGCCACGACGTGCTGTGGCACCTCGTGCCCCGCCGCGAGGGCCCACCTGCTGGTACGTCCGACGACGTTGTCCCCTTGGTCCTCCTCGCACGAAATTTGGACGCATGGCTTGCACTTCCCAATCCATCGCGGTGGTTGATCCGGACCGTCCGACTCGGCTATGCGATTCAGTTCGCCAGGCGCCCGCCCAGGTTCAGCGGTATTCACTTCACCTTCGTCAAGGGCGAAAACGCTGTTACCCTGTGTGCGGAAATCACTATCCTCCTACGGAAGGGTGCGATAGAACCTGTCCCTCCAGCCGAGATGAAGAAAGGGTTTTACAGCCCCTACTTCATCGTACCAAAGAAAGGCGGTGGGTTGCGGCCAATCTTGGACCTGCGAGTACTGAACCGGGCTTTACACAGACTCCCGTTCAAGATGCCGATGCAAAGACGCATTTTAGCGAGCGTCCGGCATCAAGATTGGTTCACGGCGGTAGACCTGAAGGACGCGTACTTTCACGTCTCGATCCTTCCTCGACACAGAGCCTTCCTGCGGTTCGCGTTCGAGGGTCGGGCGTATCAGTACAAAGTCCTCCCTTTCGGCCTGTCCCTGTCTCCTCGTGTCTTTACGAAGATCGCAGAGGCTGCCCTTGCCCCGTTAAGGGAGGTGGGCATTCGCATTCTCAACTATCTCAATGACTGGCTAATCTTAGCTCACTCTTGAGACGTGTTATGCGCACACAGGGACCTGGTGCTCTCGCACCTCAGCTGACTAGGGCTTCGGGTCAACTGGGAAAAGAGCAAGCTCCTCCCTGTTCAGAGCATCTCTTTTCTCGGTTTGGAGTTGGACTCGGTCTCCCTGACGGCGTGCCTTACGAACGAGCGCGCCCAGTCGGTGCTGACCTGTTTGAAGGCGTTCAAACAGAAAACAGCTGTTCCACTGAAACTTTTTCAGAGGCTCTTGGGGATATGGCATCCTCGGCGGTGGCCACCCCGCTCGGGTTGATGCATATGAGGCTGCTTCAGCACTGGCTCCAGACTCGAGTCCCGAGACGGGCATGGCACCACGGGACACACCACGTGGCCATTACGTCGGTCCGTCACCGTCTTTTCAGCCCTTGGACCGACCTCTCGTTTCTACAAGCAGGTGTTCCCCTAGAACTTGTCTCCAGGCACGTCGTGGTCACGACAGATGCCTCCAAAACGGGCTGGTATGCTGTTTGCAATGGGCACGCAGCCACCGGCCTCTGGACGGGTCCGCGGCTACGTTGGCACTTCAACTGCCTCGAGTTACTGGCAATTCTGCGCGCCCTGCGGAGGTTCCAGCCGTTGATCCAGGGCAAGCACGTGCTAGTTCGGACAGACAGCACGGCAGCGGTAGCATATGTCATCCGCCAAGGCGGTCTGCGCTCCCGCTGTATGTCACAACTCGCCCGCCGTCTCCTCCTCCGGAGTCAGCAGCACCAAGTCACTGCGAGCCACTCATATCCCGGGCAACCTCAATGCTACAGCGGACGCGCTGTGGTTTCCCACAGGGGAGAGTGGAGACTCCACCCCCAGGTGGTCCAGCTGATTTGGAATTGATTCAGTCAGGCACAGGTGGACCTGTTTGCCTCCCAAGAATCCTCCCACTGCCCGCTCTGGTACGCCCTCACCGAGGCTCACCTCGGCATAGACGCGCTGGCACACAGCTGGCCCCCTGGCATTCGCAAATACGCGTTTCCCCCACTGAGCCTACTTGCACAGACCCTGTGCAAGGTCAGGGAGGACGAGGAGCAGGTCGTCCTGGTAGCACCCTACTGGCCCACCCAGACATAGTTCTCGGACCTCAAGCTCTTTGCGACAGCTCCCCCCTGGCAAATTCCCCTGAGGAAGGACCTTCTTTCTCAGGGACGGGGCACCCTCTGGCACCCGCGCCCAGACCTCTGGAATCTCCATGTCTGGTCCCTGGATGGGACGTGGAAGACCAAGGTGGCCTACCACCCATGGTGGTAGACACGATCACTCAGGCTAGGGCCCCCTCTTCGAGGCACCTGTATGCCTTGAAGTGGCATCTGTTCGCTAAGTGGTGTTCTTCTTGACATGAAGACCCCCAGAGATGCGCAGTCGGATCGGTGCTTTCCTTCCTGCAAGAGGTTGGAAGGGAGGCTGTCCCCTTCCACCTTGAAGGTGTACGTTGCTGCCATAGCAGCACACCACGACGCAGTCAACGGTAAGTCCTTAGGGAAGCATGATCTGATCATCAGGTTCCTAAGAGGCGCCAGGAGGCTGAATCCCTCCAGGCTGCGCCTCGTTCCCTCATTGGACCTCTGTAGTTTTTCAGGGTCTACAGAGAGCCCCCTTTGAGCTTTGCAGTCAGCCGAGCTTAAGGCACTCTCCTTGAAGACTGCCCTCCTGACTGCGCTCACCTCCATCAAGAGGGTAGGTGACCTGCAAGCGTTCTCTGTCAGCGAAATGTGCCTGGAATTCGGTCCGGGCTATTCTCACGTGATCCCGAGACCCCGATCCCACCACTCCTTTTAGGGACCAGGTGGTGAACCTGCCCCAGGAGGAGGCAGACCCAGCCCTGTCATTGCTGTGTCCGGTGCGCGCTTTACGCATCTATTTGGATTGCACGCAGAGCTTTAGAGTCTCTGAGCAGCTCTTTGTCTGCTTTGGTGCACAGCGGAAAGGAAGCGCTGTCTCCAAGCAGAGGATCGCCCACTGGCTCATTGACACCATAACTATGGCATATCTCGCCAAAAACATGCTGCCCCCGGTAGGGCTACGAGCCCATTCTACCCGTGGTGTAGCGGCTTCTTGGGCCCTGGCCAAAGGTGCCTCTCTAACAGACATTTGCAGAGCAGCGGGCTGGGCAACACCCAACACCTTTGCAAGGTTCTACAACCTCCGGGTGGAACTAGTTTCATCCCAGGTAGTGGCACGCAACACAAGCGGATAAGCCCGGGATAGCCGGCTGGGTGTATCGCTTGCACATAGTGCCTTCCACCTCCTTTTGAGCTGAAGACGTGTGCTGTTAATTCCAAGTAGTGTTCACAAAAGTTGTTCCCTGTTTGACTTCCTCCGAGCCCTGTGGCAGTCGAGTTTTCAGAGAGACTCGCTGCCGGCCCTGTACACGCGCTAAGAGCCCAGTTCTGGGGTAGGTGCTCCGCATGTGGCGGTTCCCTGTAAGGCTAACCCCATGCGATCTATATCTTCCGCTAATTCATTTCCCTACTGGCAAACTGCGTCTTCCTTGGGCAGAGCCCCTCTGCCCCAGTCTCCATGTTGTAGTAACTCCTCCTCCATTGGGCAGGATCTACCTTGAAGGCTCTCCACATGGTTGGAAAGACCATGTGATGTATTCTTCCACTTAAATATCCCCCCCCTCTCTTGGGGCGAGGTGTGGTCTCCGCGGTGTCCTCCCCTTGGGAGGGACACCCCCCGACTAGACCTGGCGGCCTAGTCGGATAATCCCCCTTCTTTTTTAGGGAGTGGAAAAAGAGAAGGAGAAAGAGGCCACGACTGGGTTAAGCCTGTCTCTATCTCTGGGTAGTCGACTTGTCCCCAAAAAGGGCCGTTCGACACTCATAACTGTGTTGGGGGAGGTTATGTGTTGACCTGGTGTGCTGGCTATGAGGCACACAGCAAGTCTGCCCACCACACACCGCCAGTTCACGTAACACAGTTCAGCCTTGTGGTGTTTTGTATAGGGACCCCTAGTGTCACTACATCGACACCAACGTCGAGTGAGTGACAGATAGGGAACGTCATGGTTACTGGTGTAACCTCCGTTCCCTGATGGAGGGAACGAGACGTTGGTCCCTTCTGCCACAGCGCTGAACTACCTGCTGAAATGGCCGGACCTTATATCGGCTCCTCAGCGTAAAACCTGAATGAGTGGTTGCATACCAGCTCCTTTTATACCCGTATGTTCGGGGGAGTGGCATGCAAATACCACTCGCCAATTTTCATTGGCCTTTTATCAAAGACCAGAGGTGTCTCGGGCTCCCAAGAGTGACCCCTAGTGTCACTACATCGACACCAATGTCTCGTTCCCTCCATCAGGGAACGGAGGTTACACCAGTAACCATGACGTTTGCTTGTTCAGATTCATTTGCACATCAATGACTCCTTATGGGCAAAGGGCCTCACCTTTGTACATTTTAAGAATAATGTCTGTTGAGTGGAGTGGTAAGTGGCTTAACATTGCAGTATATTTCTCTGTTGAGATCAAAGAGACTGCTGCACCGGTATCTAGCTCCATCTCCAGAGGAATTCCGAACTGGCTTTACAGTGAAATCTGACTTTCTCTCCTGTTTGTATCAGTTTATGCAGTGCAAGGTCCGAGTCTGTCTTATCACTAGACATTTTTACAGCATTTAGGTGATGCACATGTCTATTTTTCACATAGTCTCTGTTTCTGAACAGTTTCTTTTTCATTTTTCATTCCATTTTACTCTCACAAAGTGGTCTTTACTGCTCTGAAAACGCATCTGATGTGTCCCCTTTTTCCACATTACAATTTCGATCTTTGTACCAACATTCATCATCATCATGATTTGTTTTGAGCTCTGTCTCTCTCTCCTCTTGATTCCATTTGTGAAAGCAAAAACACTCAGTGATAATGGGAGTGTGGCATGGGGGGCGTGGTCATGTGTCGGTCTGCGGGAGAAAGAGAGTGGTAAGGCTCATCACCTGGTTCATAATTATCTCTAACACCTGTCACTCATTATAGTGATGGCAGAGGGAGACTTAAAAGGCACGCCAGAGCATCAGAGAGAGAGAGAGTGTGTGACCGACAAACCTACAGCCAAACACAGAGTGTTTTGCCCATTATTTTGTGAACCATTTAGTTTGTATTGATGGTTACCGTCAAAGTTGAACATTAAAATAACTGACCTTGAATCTGCTTCATTGTCTCCTGACTCCTCCATTGCCTGAACTAAGAGCTTTGCTACAGGGAGGTTTTGGGGTGAAGTGCTGCTGTAACACTGCTGTGATAGGTGTTCAATTTTTGTCGCCCATCCATAAGTGTTGCATCCTATAACAGTAAGTAAACTAACACTTTTTTCCCATCTTCAATACCGTTAGCTTCTATAATTATTTTTATTTTTTTTTTACTTTTAAATTGTACATTATCCATTGAAGGTGTCTGTAACACAAGTTAAAGGTTCGGTATGGAAGGAGGAGATGGGGAGCAGTGGCACGCTTCAGGTAGGCTTTTATTTTCTTCCTTCAGTCTATTTGAGTGCAGCCTTCTCAGGGCTTTCTTATTTCAGCCAGTTTAACAGTTAAACTCTGTTAACAAACTTCTCGAAATCTTCAGCTTCACAATAACAATTAAACACACAATAAGGCATGCCAGTCGCTGCACTCTGGTGTCATTCTCTCTCTGCTTTTGTGGTCTCTCCCCGCTATCACTGTAACAAGAAACAGCTGTTAGAAATCATGTCAAGCAGCTTGACGAGCCACACCACTCCCTCTCTCCTGCAAACAGACACACGACCACACCCCCATCACCACAAACCCCCACCGCCCGACTCAGGCCGGGGCAACATCCGGCCTGCCAACTCCCCCCCCCATTTCTGGAGAGATAGTCAGCCACAGTCATCTGCGCCCCCAGTCTGTGGATCACCTCAAATTTGAATAGCTGAAGTGCCAGGTACCAACGGATTATCTGCGCATTGGTATCCTTCATGTGGTGGAGCCACTGGTGTGGGGTGTGATCTGAACAGAGGGTGGAGGCCCACCCCAGCAGGTAGTAGCAGAGGGTGAGAACAGCCCACTTGATTGCCAAACACTCCTTTTCAATGGTGCTGTACTTAGTTTCCCTCAGCGAGAGTTTACAACTAATGTACAACACCGGTTGCTCCTCCCCCTCCTGTGAGAGCACTGCCCCCAGCCCTCTGTCAGATGCATCCGTCTGCAAAATAAAGGGGAGAGAGAAGTTTGGAGCATGTAAGAGCAGTCCCCCACAAAGTGCAGATTTCACTTTAAGAAAAGGCTGTTGGCACGACTCCGTCCACTGGACCAGATTGGGAGCCCGCTTTCTAGTGAGATCAGTCAGAGGGCTGGTGACATCAGAGAAACTAGGCACAAACCAGCCAGCCAGCCCCAGAAACTGTCTGACCTCCTTTTTGGTCTTGGGCACTGGGCAGGCCACGATCGCTGCAGTTTTGTTAATTTGGGGATGCACCTGCCCATGGCCCAAGTGGTAACCCAGGTACCAAACTTCCACCCGCCCAATTGCGCACTTCTTCGGGTTGGCCATGAGACCCGCCCACCGTAGCAATCTCAGGATGGCTCTCAGATGTTGCATGTGCCGCCGCCAATCATTACTATAAATGATGATATCATCTAGATAAGCAGCAGCATATGCTGCATGTGGCCTGAGAATTTTGTCCATGAGATGCTGGAACGTGGCGGGGGCCCCTGAACAAACCGAACGGAAGAGTCACGAATTGGTTTAAACCGAACGGTGTGGAAAACACAGTATATTCTCAGGAGTTATGGGGATCTGCCAATTACCTTTTGTTAAATCCAGTGTCGAATAAAATTGAGCCGCGCCCAACCTATCAAGCAATTCATCAATCCGGGGCATTTGGTACACGTCAAATTTAGACGCCGCATTCACTTTTCGATAGTCCACACAGAATCAGACCATCCTGTCACTCTTAAGTACCAGAACCACGGGGCGGGCCCAATTGCTGTGTGACTCTTCTATTATGCCCATCTCGAGCATTGCCTCTAATTCTTCCTGAACAACTTTATTTTTGTGTTCAGGATGGGGTGGCTACGAACAACCACTCCCCAGTGTGGTCTCGATGTGGTGCTCTATGAGGTTTGTGCGACCGGGGAGAGGCAAGAACATGTCTGCAAATTCCTCTTGCAACTTGGCTACCTCTGCGAGCTGCGATGGTGAGAGGTGGTCTCCACACGGGACCGGGGTGAACTTATTAGATTTGAGTGTCACCTCTGGCCCGAACTCTGCCCTCTCAAGGACTACCGTCGCCAAGGCCACTGGGACCTTGGACATTTTAACCAGTATACCCGGTGAGATATTCATGAGGGCTCCGGGGTCGCAGCCGCAGCTCCCTCGTGTGTGATCAGGCTCCAAAATGCCTGCCGGTCTTCCGCTTGGGCCTGCAGCTTGACGAGGGCTTTTGTGTTGATTCCGTTGGATGCCGGTGAGGATCTGGATCACTTCGGGCAGTGGTGCTCCATGATGATGTGACTCCTTCCACGAGATCCTGGGTTTCAGCACCAGTGTAACACAAGTTAAAGGCTTGGGTATGGAAGGAGAAGATGGGGAGCAGTGGCACGCTTCAGATAGGCTTTTATTTTCTGCCTTCAGTCTATTTGAGTGCAACCTTCTCAGGGCTTTCTTATTTCAGTCAGTTCAATGTAACAAAACTCAGTTAACAAACTTCCCGAAATCTTCAGCTTCACAATAACAATAAAACATAAGGCACACCAGTCGCTGCACTTGGTATCGTTTTCTCTCTGCTCTCTGGCGTGTATTGGCTGCTCTTGAGGTCTCTCCCTGCTATCACTGTAACAAGAAACAGCTGTTAGAAATCATGTCAACCAGCTTGACGAGCCACACCACTCCCTCTCTCCCACAAACAGACACACGACCACACCCCCATTACCACAGTGTCAATGCAGCGGATATCACCAGCCATGTCTACCTCCTTTCGATAGCTGGGATGAATTTGTTGAATTTTGTGTGGCTCCAGTGGCTTTTTCTTTTATTTAACTCTGTGAGGTCCGAAAGTGATTAGTGTCCTCATAGCCAATTAAGTTATGTCTGCTCAACATAACATTAAATACTTTAAATATATGTATACATTCAATAATGCAGTCTTACACGAAGGATGCATCTTGCTCGCCAACTTGTGCATCTTTTACTCAGCACACATGCAACAACAACAGTGCCCCCTTGGCATTCTCCAACAATGCATGTAAATCCCCTATACTGTATAACAGGGTGGGACTCAGTTTCCCTATTGTTCAAGTTGGTATCCGAGGGGCCGCACACTGGGAACACCAGGGCCCTGCGTGGCCCTGAACCAGAATATACAGATTATATGTCTTTCACGCCTGAGCAGGAGCGCCATTTTTTGCTGTGGAAATTTGTTCGTGAATATCTCAGTCCGGAAGTTTGCAGTGCAATTTCTTTCAGTTGGGATGACACTATGTCTGTTTGGCTGTGTCAAGGACTAACAATTTCCTCTCCAGGCAGGTTTCAAAGCTATCAGAGTCTCATTCAGACTTTGTTGAAATTCTCAATCTGTGGAAAAATTGAGCAAGCAATCGGCTTCTTACAAGCATATTCTGCCTCGTGGATCTTAGAGCCCTCTGCTGCATCACAACAGTCCTGCATAGTTTCAGCCCAGCATTCCGGAGAGAGGCAGAGACCTGTGGTTGAGTCCATGATCAAGATTGTTGAGAAAGGACAGTAAGCCTTCTCAAGGTGGCAGATTGAATCCTTCTGGCCAAGTTAAGCGCTCCTGACCTGGTTGGCAACAAATGAAGGGCAAGCCCCCAGATGGATTGTTGTGGACTGGGAAAACATCTTTGCCTTTTCCTCTTTGCTCCTTGGACTTCGATGTGTAGATTACTCTGCCCTTGCTGCATCAGATGCACGGTAATCAATCAGTGCCTGTGGATTCAGCTCTCTTTCCCCATACGCACTGGAGAGCTTGTTGAACTGAAGGCGGAGACTACTTTTTATTCCCCTATATGCTCTGCCACTACTGAATCTCTAACGCCACGGCAACAGAATGAGACGCAAGTTGTGAGCTTGCAGTCTGAATTGAATGCAATGAGATAAAAATAGCATGTTCCTCGAAGTAATGCAAAAACAACACGTCTTTCTATTGCATTTTGTAGGGCTGAATGATCCATTTTTTTATACAATAGAAATCAAGACCTTATGTGAATATTAAACTGCAAAGGGCTGTTATTTAATCAAACAGTCTGCATATGGTGCCTGTAGACAGCTCAGTTTTTAGCACACGAGACAGTTCTGTGCCCGCTCCAAGAATTTCATCTGGTATGGTTGTGTTCTGGGCTAACTTCCCACCCATCCATGCAACAATACTTGGGTAGAGCAGAGAGAGCTGAAAATAAAACCCCCAGGGGTAACAGAACAGATCCTGAAGAATACATAAATTACAGAAGTAATACTGATTCATTGCATAAAACATTAGAAACTCTTAATACAATACAAATACTTAATGAATTGAAGAAAAAACAAGGGACAGTTAAGGAAGATAAAATTGCTATTATTTATAGTCTGCAATAACATGATAACAAAATTAAAAATTTAGGAGAAAATAATAAAATAGAAGATAAACTGAAAAGATTTTTAGTCTGCAATCCTGGAGTACCAAATTAACTAAAGAGAAAAATAAACTAAAACCACATGCCGAAACCCCCAACCACAGAATAATGCTGATCAATCGAGAACATATCCTTAAATTTGTTGGCTCAATTAACTATTTACAACGTGGACTAAAAACCATAGATGGTGGCCAATTGGGGAAGCTAATTGTAAAGCAAAGGCTTGAGCAATAACCATGTTGTTATGAACCACAATACCATTCTGTGAATAAGAGATCTGATCGAGGGAAGCATAAACCCCTTGAGGTGCTATAGCGAAGGCAGCAGAGCTTACAACAAGCCTATTGGTGTAGACAGTAAATCTGAGATCAGATTGGAGGAAGCAAACACCCCTAGCTATAGCAAAGCAGCCGAGCATTTAACAAGCCTGTTGCTGTAGACAGTAAATCTGATATCAGATCGGGGAAAGCATACACTCCTAGCTATAGTGAAGCAGCCGAGCATTCAACAAGCCTGTTTCTGAAGGCAGTAAATATGAGATGTGATCGGGGGAAGCATACACCCCTTAAGGTAGGCTACAGCGAAGCCTTGCTGAGACTATACATTCTATACACTCTAAGCCGCAATAGCAAAACGTCCTGGTTACTTGCATAACCTCCGTTCCCTGATGGAGGGAACGACACGTTGTGTCGATGTAGTGACACTAGGAGTCACTCTTGGGAGCCTGAGACACCTCTGGTCTTTGATAAAAGGCCAATGAAAATTGGAGAGTGGTTTTGCATGCCACTCTCCCGGACATACAGGTATAAAAGGAGCTGGTATGCAACCACTCATTCAGGTTTTATGCTGAGGAGCCGAGACAAGGTCCGGCCATTTCAGAGGGTAGTTCAGTGTTGTGGCAGGAGGAACACAACGTCTCATTCCCTCCATCAGGGAACGGAGGTTACGCAAGTAACCAGGACGTTCCCTATCTGTCACTCACTCGACGTTGTGTCGATGTAGTGACACTAGGGGTCCCTATACAAAATGCCGCAACTGGCTGAACTGTGTTACGTGAACTGGTGGTGTGTGACGGGCAGATAACTGTGTGCCTCGTAGCCAGAGCACCAGGCCGACACGTAACCTCCACCAACGTAGTTATGAGTGTCGAACGGCCCTTTGGGGACAAGTCGACTACCCAAAAGATAGAGACAGACTAACCCAGTTATGGCCTCTTTTCCCCCTCTTTTTTCCACTCCCTAAAAAACAAGGGGGATTATCCGACTGGGCCACCAGGTCTAGTCGGGGGGTGTCCCTCCTAAGGAGAGGACACTGCGGAGACCACACATCGCCAAAAGGGGGGAGGGTATTTAAGTGGAAAATACGTCACATGGTCTTGCCGACCATGTGGAGAAGTCTCATGGTAGATCCTACCCAATGGGGGAGGAGTTACTACAAACATGGAGACTGTGGCAGAGGGGGCTCTGCCCAAGGAAGACATAGTTTGCCAACAGGGAAACGAATTAGCGGAAGATATGCACCTTACTCGCCGAGTATATATATCCAGGGGAGTGGCATGCAAATACCACTCGCCAATTTTCATTGGCCTTTTATCAAAGACCAGAGGTGTTTTGGGCTCCCAAGAGTGACCCCTAGTGTCACTACATCGACACAACGTCGAGTGAGAGAAGATAGGGAACTCAGTTGTGCGAATAGCACTGGCTTATAAAAATACAGTGCTGAGTAAATTTGAACAATGCCAACAGTTGTAAAAGTCAAAACAAGTATATGTCATGCATGACATAAGGGAGGAACAGATCCCCTTGTTTTCTGAATGACTAATATATCCTTAACTTCAAGATGAACGTAACACTCTTATGCGAAAGGAGTGTGCAGTGTACAGCTCTGGGGAGAGGCTGCAGGCCTTGCAGACCAAGTGGAGGCAAGCGGTAAACCAGGATGTGGACATGGCTTTGTTCTCCTCCATAATGAATGATGGAATATCAAGACATGCATGATGGCGTAAAAACAGATATCAGGACATGGAATTGAAAGGACAAAAAAAAATTCACAGAATTAGCGTGTGCAAATGACAACAGAAATGCCCTTTGTTCTTTGTCAGACTTTGAATGATTAACATGAATATTAAAAAACTGTTTATTAAAAGAGCAATCTGCTACAGTAAGATCGTATGAAGGGTCAAAATTTTTATTGTATGTAGTGAATTCCCCAATCCTAAGAAATCATAGAATTAGCATCTCTTAGCGGGAGATGTTAATCACTTGACCATCGGGACTCCCTGCTGAGTTAATGGCTTCAAGAACTGAAAAAAAAAAAAACATATCTGGCTTGCTTGGTAAGTTGCTGGTTGTGGGTAAGGCAGGTACACGTCAGCAAGGTAGTGACCAATGACTACAGTTCATGTATAAAATATTTTTTTTTCCCAGAGCTATTTTTTTTGCTGCTGAAAAAGCATGCCATCTGGAAAGCGCTCGTGGATTGCATATTTTGGAGAAGCTTATTGTTCTTTGGAGTCAACAGTTATGTTTCTATGAGATATCTAATATGTCATATCATGACAGACCATTAACTAACTATCACAAAAGCACCACAATAACAGTTGAAACTCATAGGCCTTTATCACACTTCCACATTTGCAGAGCGGAAGCTTCCCTTAGTAGCGTAAAACAACTTCCGCTGCAGTCTGTTTCAATGACAGTGCCCACAGCGCATAGTTATTATGGACAATTTTATGTGCAACTCATCTCAAATACTTAATCTAGACAGACCTACCACACCGTACAATCATTACTCAGGGGTGATGAAGTAAAGAAAAACGGTGTCAAGTTGTTTTATTATTTTAAACAGGATGTATGTTAGCAGGGAACACTTCGCAGAGTATGTTTTTTTTTTTTTTTTATAAGAATGCAAGAATATATACAAAGTACCTTTACACATTAAAGAGTATTAGAACAATACAGTATGTCACAAAAAAAAAATACATTATATATATATATATATATATATATATATATATATATATATATATATATATATATATATACAGGTGCATCTCAATAAATTAGAATGTCGTGGAAAAGTTCATTTATTTCAGTAATTCAACTCAAATTGTGAAACTCGTGTATTAAATAAATTCTATGCACACAGACTGAAGTAGTTTAAGTCTTTGGTTCTTTTAATTGTGATGATTTTGGCTCACATTTAACAAAAACCCACCAATTCACTATCTCAAAAAATTAGAATATTTTGACATGCCAATCAGCTAATCAACTCAAAACACCTGCAAAGGTTTCCTGAGCCTCTCAGTTTGGTTCACTAGGCTACAAAATCATGGGGAAGACTGCTTATCTGACAGTTGTCCAGAAGACAATCATTGACACCCTTCACAAGGAGGGTAAGCCACAAACATTCATTGCCAAAGAAGCTGGCTGTTCACAGAGTGCTGTATCCAAGCATGTTAACAGAAAGTTGAGTGGAAGGAAAAAGTGTTGAAGAAAAAGATGCACAACCAACCGAGAGAACCGCAGCCTTATGATTGTCCAGCAAAATCGATTCAAGAATTTGGGTGAACTTCACAAGGAATGGACTGAGGCTGGGGTCAAGGCATCAAGAGCCACCACACACAGACATGTTAAGGAATTGGGCTACAGTTGTTGTATTCCTCTTGTTAAGCCACTCCTGAACCACAGACAATGTCAGAGGCGTCTTACCTGGGCTAAGGAGAAGAAGAACTGGACTGTTGCCCAGTGTTCCAAAGTCCTCTTTTCAGATGAGAGCAAGTTTTGTATTTCATTTGGAAACCAAGGTCCTAGAGTCTGGAGGAAGGGTGGAGAAGCTCATAGCCCAAGTTGCTTGAAGTCCAGTGTTAAGTTTCCACAGTCTGTGATGATTTGGGGTGCAATGTCATCTGCTGGTGTTGGTCCATTGTGTTTTTTGAAAACCAAAGTCACTGCACCCGTTTACCAAGAAATTTTAGAGCACTTCATGCTTCCTTCTGCTGACCAGCTTTTTAAAGATGCTGATTTCATTTTCCAGCAGGATTTGGCACCTGCCCACACTGCCAAAAGCACCAAAAGTTGGTTAAATGACCATGGTGTTGGTGTGCTTGTCTGGCCAGCAAACTCACCAGACCTGAACCCCATAGAGAATCTATGGGGTATTGTCAAGAGGAAAATGAGAAACAAGAGACTAAAAAATGCAGATGAGCTGAAGGCCACTGTCAAAGAAACCTGGGCTTCCATACCACCTCAGCAGTGCCACAAACTGATCACCTCCATGCCACGCCGAATTGAGGCAGTAATTAAAGCAAAAGGAGCCCCTACCAAGTATTGAGTACATATACAGTAAATGAACATACTTTCCAGAAGGCCAACAATTCACTAAAAATGTTTTTTTATTGGTCTTATGATGTATTCTAATTTTTTGAGATAGTGAATTGGTGGGTTTTTGTTAAATGTGAGCCAAAATCATCACAATTAAAAGAACCAAAGACTTAAACTACTTCAGTCTGTGTGCATTGAATTTATTTAATACACGAGTTTCACAATTTGAGTTGAATTACTGAAATAAATGAACTTTTCCACGACATTCTAATTTATTGAGATGCACCTGTATATATATATTGAGAGTAAAGATTATTTGCGATAATAATGATCACATTGCATTCATGTACTTATTATAATCTCCATATATGACATAAAATCCATTTAAAAATGTTCAAATAAAGAAACATTTCCATCCCAGAGTCCGATTACAGAAAATAACTGGTTTAATCATTGTAAACGTGGAGTTACAGTATATTCTTGTGGTTTGAGAACGATGATTGGGGAAGCGTCCACTCGTGAGTCACGACCAAATGCAATGTAAATAAAATATAAAGATGAAAATGTCTCAGTGTCTACAACTGTATAACACTTAAACGCTGTCTCTTTGGACTTGAGTTGAGCACAATTATCCTCTAGGAGTAAGCTGAACAGCACGCGCAGCTCCTCATGAACTGGGAAAACTTTGCACTGATAATCGCCTCGCTCAGATACTATTACACATTAAAGTGGTAGGTAACACATATGGTGAAGTGCTGTGTTAATCCAAAAAAAAACAATGAAATGTGTGATGTTTACTGCCAAGTGCATCCAAGTTGGCTAAATATATTTAGAAAAACTGCGATCGTCCATGGACAGATCGATGGGCAGATATTTGGTCACGCTACTATTCAGAGCCGGATATGACGACACGCAGACCGTGATAAAGGCCTATACTCACAGTGAACACATACTGAGTCCAATTATCCGATGCATGCAACCATGTCCTTTTACGTTTGGCACACACACACAATGTCTGAGATGTCAAACAGTGCACAGGCAAACCGTACAACTGATATTATTTGTTCATTTATTTTTATAGCTATATATAAACAAAATAAATATAACAAATACAGTACAGCAGACATTACCCATTTGTTCATATGTTTACTCAATGTACAGTATTTTTACGTTTTTGAAATGACAAGAAATCAAAAACTTTAAAAAATACCTGTCTACACTCTGCTGCCCTCAGTCAGTAAGTGCAGTCATTGTCAGAAATCTAGGGGTAACCATCGACAACCTACTAAATGTCACTGACCACATCTCAAAAACAACACGATCATGTAGATTTACACTCTACTACAGAGGGGGGCAAACTACGGCCCGCAGGCCATATACGGCCCACCGGGCACTTTCATCCGGACCGCGAGGTAGTTTTTAATGTATTAAATACCATTACATTTGAGTTAATATTTTGATCCAATATGATTAATTTGATGCAATACAAACAAAATCCAATAGATGGGGCTGTAGCCTGCAGTATAGTATATTACAGCTACTTATATTATGGTATGCAGTCAGAATTAGAATGCGCTCAGTAATATCTAATTCACTGCTACCTTGACATGAATGAGTGAAAATGAGTGCAGCGAAATAAAGAAAAGTGGACTCCAAATGTCGCGTGTTTAACGAAGAATGGACAGCAAAATACTTTTTCACCAGTATCGGACAGAAGGCGGTATGTCTGATATGCCAAGAAAGTCTTGCCATTTTTAAAGACTTCAACCTCAGTCGTAATTTTTCAAGCAAACATGCTAACTATGCTGTCAGCCTGTCATCTTCAGAAAAGGCAAACAAGGCTTTAAAACTTGCCACAAATTTAAAAGCCCAACAAAATACATTACTAAACAGTTCTCTATTCAAGACTCTGTAACGAAGGCTAGTTACATAGTGGCACATAAAATCGCAAAGCATAGCAAGCCTTTTTTGGATGGGGAGTTTGTGAAGGACTGTATGTTGGAGACTGCTGATATACAGGTGCATCTCAATAAATTAGAATGTCGTGGAAAAGTTCATTTATTTCAGTAATTCAACTCAAATTGTGAAACTCGTGTATTAAATAAATTCAATGCACACAGACTGAAGTAGTTTAAGTCTTTGGTTCTTTTAATTGTGATGATTTTGGCTCACATTTAACAAAAACCCACCAATTCACTATCTCAAAAAATTAGAATACATCATAAGTGAATTGTTGGCCTTCTGGAAAGTATGTTCATTTACTGTATATGTACTCAATACTTGGTAGGGGCTCCTTTTTGCTTTAATTACTGCCTCAATTCGGCGTGGCATGGAGGTGATCAGTTTGTGGCACTGCTGAGGTGGTATGGAAGCCCAGGTTTCTTTGACAGTGTCCTTCAGCTCATCTGCATTTTTTGGTCTCTTGTTTCTCATTTTCCTCTTGACAATACCCCATAGATTCTCTGTGGGGTTCAGGTCTGGTGAGTTTGCTGGCCAGTCAAGCACACCAACACCATGGTCATTTAACCAACTTTTGGTGCTTTTGGCAGTGTGGGCAGGTTCCAAATCCTGCTGGAAAATGAAATCAGCATCTTTAAAAAGCTGGTCAGCAGAAGGAGGCATGAAGTGCTCCAAAATGTCTTGGTAAACGGGTGCAGTGACTTTGGTTTTCAAAAAACACAATGGACCAACACCAGCAGATGACATTGCACCCCAAATCATCACAGACTGTGGAAACTTAACACTGGACTTCAAGCAACTTGGGCTATGAGCTTCTCCACCCTTCCTCCAGACTCTAGGACCTTGGTTTCCAAATGAAATACAAAACTTGCTCTCATCTGAAAAGAGGACTTTGGAACACTGGGCAACAGTCCAGTTCTTCTTCTCCTTAGCCCAGGTAAGACGCCTCTGACGTTGTCTGTGGTTCAGGAGTGGCTTAACAAGAGAAATACGACAACTGTAGCCAAATTCCTTGACACGTCTGTGTGTGGTGGCTCTTGATGCCTTGACCCCAGCCTCAGTC
Source organism: Myxocyprinus asiaticus (assembly GCF_019703515.2). Lineage (NCBI taxonomy): Eukaryota > Metazoa > Chordata > Actinopteri > Cypriniformes > Catostomidae > Myxocyprinus > Myxocyprinus asiaticus. The sequence goes on along the minus strand of NC_059360.1, from coordinate 9,748,229 downwards.
CATTCCTTGTGAAGTTCACCCAAATTCTTGAATCGATTTTGCTTGACAATACTCATAAGGCTGCAGTTCTCTCGGTTGGTTGTGCATCTTTTTCTTCCACACTTTTTCCTTCCACTCAACTTTCTGTTAACATGCTTGGATACAGCACTCTGTGAACAGCCAGCTTCTTTGGCAATGAATGTTTGTGGCTTACCCTCCTTATGAAGGGTGTCAATGATTGTCTTCTGGACAACCGTCAGATCAGCAGTCTTCCCCATGATTGTGTAGCCAAGTGAACCAAACTGAGAGACCATTTCGAAGGCTCAGGAAACCTTTGCAGGTGTTTTGAGTTGATTAGCTGATTGGCATGTCACCATATTCTAATTTTTTGAGATAGTGAATTGGTGGGTTTTTGTTAAATGTGAGCCAAAATCATCACAATTAAAAGAACCAAAGACTTAAACTACTTCAGTCTGTGTGCATTGAATTTATTTAATACACGAGTTTCACAATTTGAGTTGAATTACTAAAATAAATGAACTTTTCCATGACATTCTAATTTATTGAGATGCACCTGTACTTTGTCCTGGTACTAAAAGCCAATTTGAGAAAATTAGCTTATCACACAGAACCATAACCAGGCGTGTGGAAGTGATAGCTGAAGAGCTAATCTCTGAACTGAAAAAAAAAAAAAAAAAAGCAGATGGCTTCAATCTTTTTTCTATAGCACTAGATAAGAGTACTGACATCTGAGACACCACTCAACTTTTGATTTTTGTCAGAGGAATAAATGAAAACTTTGAAATAACAGAGGAACTTCTTGCGATGGAATCAATGATGGGAACAACCAGGGGCATGGACTTATATGACAGGGTGTCCGCTTGCTTGGAAAAAATGAACCTACCATGGAGAAAACTGACAAGCGTCACAACAGATGGATCGCCAAATCTAACCGGTAAAAACATTGGCCTGCTAAGAAGATTACCAGACAAAGTAAAAGAAGAAAGCCCAAACTCAAAGGAATTAATATCTCTTCACTCTATTATACATCAGGAAGCCCTGTGTAAAAGTGTGTTGAAGCTAGAAAATGTTGTCAAGGTGGTTGTGAAACTTGTCAACTTTATATGGGCAAGGGGGCTTAACCATCGGCAGTTCATTCAGTTGCTCAATGTAACAGAGGCAGAGCACCATGACTTGTTGTACCATTTAAATGTGCGCTGGCTAAGCCTGGGCAAAGTGTTTCACCATGTTTGGGAACTGAGAAGTGAGATAGTAACGTTCCTTAATAAGATTGGTAAAGCTGATGACTTCTCCGAGTTACAAGATACAGACTGGCTGGCCGAATTTGCATTCGTTGTGGACATATTGAGGCATCTGAATGATCTAAATGAATCTACAGGGAAAGGATGTTTTTGTGCAAACCAGCACAAAAACTGTAAAACTGTTTTGTATACCAGCATGAAAGTGTTCATGGCCAAACTTATGTTGTTCTCCAGACAAATATGCAGCCGATCTCTCACTCATTTTCCGACACTGGCCGCAATAAGCACACCAATAACACAATGTCGCATTGAGACATACAGTTGCACTTTGATCAACCTGCATGCCGAGTTTTTGCCGTCGCTTCACAGACTTTGCGAAAATTGAGACTGAGCTTGAACTTGTATCATGCCCCCTGTCTTTTGACATGAGAAATCACCACCAGACACGCAACTGGAACCCATCGACATCCAGTGTGACAGTGCTTTAAAGGAGAAGTTCAAAACAGCACCAATTGAACAGTTTTATGCCTCACTGGATGAAAAAAGTTTCCAAACATTAAAAAGCATGCCCAAATAATGCTTGTTTTATTTGGGTTTACTTTTGTTTGTGAACAAACCTTCTCAATCATGAACTACAACAAATCCCACCACAGATCAAATTGAACAAATTGCCACTTGTCAGCTATTCTGAGGATCTCTACATCAAATATTACACCAGACTTTGACACCCTTGCAAAGAGAGGGGACCAGGCTCATTGTTCACTTTAACATTGCCATAACCACGGCTGGGAAAGGCAAAGATTATGGTTTCTTCCTCTGTTTTCAACACACATATTTTCATGATGATTAATATGTAGTAATAGTTATCTAGCAAGGCACTTGAGATGATCTGATAATTGTAAATATGGCTCACAATGGATATTAAATAAGAATTGTTCCTTAACATGCCAAATATTTCACTCAGATAATTAAAAAAAAAAAAATTATTTATTTTTTTCAAAAACTGTATATTACACATCTGTTGTTATATTTGTAAGTATATCCAGTGATATGCAGAGGGGTAGAGATGCAGGAAACTGTGTGTTTGAGGTGTTATAGAAATGTATAATTGTAAGAAAAAAAGGGTAGAACTGCATGTCCATGTATACCTACAGTACATTTGTAATTAAGTGTCAATATGGAATAAATAATAAAAGGCTTCATGTATCACGCATATAGTATCCCTTATAACCCTTCACTTGGTTTCAAAAACTTGATGTGGTCCTTGAGTCAAACATTTTGCCCACCCCTGCTCTATAACATAAGGAAAATAAGAACCTTCCTCTCTGAACATGCCACACAACTCCTTGTTCAGTCACTTGTCATATCTAGACTGGAATACTGTAATGCTCTCTTAGCCAGCCTTCCTGCATAAACATTTTGACCTCTGCAAAATAAAAAAAATGCAGCAGCATGTCTGGTCTTCAAGGAACCCAAGAGAGCACATTTTAGACCCCTCCTTGTCTCTATACTCTGGCTGACAGTTGCTGCACATATCAGTTTCAAGGTTCTGATGCTGGCATACAGTCACTGGGTCTTGAAAAAAGACAAAATTCACATGGTATGAATTAAAAATCATTTATTTAACTGGGTTACAACATCTAAAACATATTTAATGGCCAATGCGTTTCGAATAAGAAAGCCTTTATCAGTCTCTGGGTCTGCTCCTGTTTACCTAAAATAATTCCTGCAGAGCTGCATTCCCACCAAAAGCCTGCGGTCTGCAAATGAGCAGTGCCTTGTCGTACCAACACAAAGAGGCACCAAATCACTTTCCCGGACTTTTGGCTTTACTGTACCTCATTGGTGGAATGACCTTTCAAACTCTATCCATGAAGCAGACTCTCCCTCTGTCTTCAAAATACAGTTAAAGACACATACTTTCCATGAGCACTTGACCATACACAAAAAATGATATATATTATGTATAAATTTGTTGCACTCTATAATGTTTTGAGAGTGATGAGATGAGAAGTGCAGATCTAAGTGCAGCCTTTTAATAAAGAAACTCGGAACATAACCATAAACAAGAATCACTGGGAACAAGGAATCAAAAGTTACGGAGGTTACGAAAGTAACCAGGATGTTCCCTATCTGTCATTCACTCGACGTTGTGTCGATGTAGTGACACTAGGGGTCCCTATACAAAATGCCACAATAAGTTGAACTGTATTACGTGGTCCTGCAACTCGGGGACAAGTCTACTGCCCAAAAAAATGGGGACAGGCTAGCCCAGCCGTGGCCACTTCTCCTCTTATTTCTCCCCAAAAAAGAGTGGAAATCATTTACTGACTGGGGGCCATAAGTGTCCATGTCGGGGGGTGTCACTCCCAAGGAGAAGACACCGCGGAGACCACACCACGCCTGGAGGGGGGTATTTGAGTGGAAATATGTCACATGGTCTTACCAAGTTTCGTCGGAAGTATGTCATGTGGAGAAGTCCGGTGGTAGGTCCTACCCGAGGGGGGAGGAGCTCTACAGACAGACGCAGTTTACCAGTTTACCAAGGAAGATGCAGTTTACCAACAGGGAAACCATTTTGCAGAGGATACATCACACGGGGTTACCTACGGAGAACCAATGCATGTGGAGCACCTACCCCAGTACAGGGCCTAGTTAGCACACGTACCCTAAAAGTGTTTTAAGAGTTTCTCCGCAAACCCACCTGCCACAGGGCTAAGGAGGAAGGTCATCCAGGGTCCACAACTTTGTGAACACGACTGGGGGTCAAAGCACACGTCTTCACCTCAGGGAGGGGAAAGGCGCTATGCACAAGCAGGACACCCATCCAGCTGTCCCGGAACTTACCTGCTCGTACCTGACAACACACGGGATGAGACCAGCTCAACCCGGATATTTTAAAACCTTGCAAAGGTGTTGGGTGTTGCCCAGCCCGCTGTTTTGTAGATGTCTGCCAAAGAGGCGCCACTGGTCAGGGCCCAGGAGGCCGCCACACTCCTAGTAGAGTGGGCTCGTAGCCCCAAGGGGGGTGGCATGTCCTGGGCGTGATATGCCATCGCAATGGCGTTAATGACCCAGTGGGCGATCCTCTGTTCGGAGACAGCGCTCCCGTTCCGCTGTCCACCAAAGCAGACAAAGAGCTGCTCGGAGCTTCTAAAGCTCTGCATGAGATCCAAATAGATGCGTAAAGCACGCATCAGACACAGCAATGCCATGGCTGGGTCTGCCTCCTCTTGAGGCAGCGCTTGCAGGTTCACCACCTGATCCCTAAATGGGGTCATGGGAACCTTGGGCACATAGCCCAGTCAGGGTCTCAGGATCACGTGAGAGTAGCTCGGACTGAACTCTAGGCACGTTTCACTGACAGTGAATGCCTGCACTTGATGTCAGACGCTCGCTAAAATGCATTTTTGCATCAGCATCTTGAACGGGAGTCTGTGCAAGGCCCGGTTCAGAACTCACAGGTCCAAGATTGGCCGCAACCCACCGCCTTTTTTGGGTACGATGAAGTAGGGGCTGTAAAACCCCTTCCTCATCCCGGCTGAAGGGACAGGCTCTATCGCGTCCTTCCGTAGAAGGGACACAATCTCCGCGTGTAAGGCAGCGGTGTTCTCGTCCTTCACCGAGGTGAAGCGGACGCCGCTGAACCTGGGCAGGAGCCTGATGAACTGAATCGCATAGCCGAGTCGGACGGTCTGGGTCAGCCATCGCGACGGGTTGGAGAGCGCAAGCCATGCGTCCAAACTCCAGGCGAGGGGGACCAAGGGGACAGTCGCGTCGGACGTACCGGTGGGTGGGGCCTCGTGGCGTGGCGGAGCCGGGGCCGCCCCTGGAGTGCCATACCTGTCATAAAGGAACGGTGGCAGGTGGTCATGATAACAACGGCCTTGAGCCTTGGATATGTGACCCAGAAAATGAGGAAACCGCTCCTTTTCTGAACGTGAAGGTGTCGAAGAAAAGGCAAAGGATTCTCCTCCCGGTCCTCCACCGGGGGATGGAGTGGTCTGCTTACCATCTCTAGGCCTGCAGCAGGTCGCCATGTGCCTGGGTCACCCGTCTCAGGGTAGTTAGGGTGGACGAACCCGCGAAGCGTGTACGGGCAGAATAAGGTGCCTTCCACGACTTTGTGAGCTACTCGTGCACTTCCGGGAAGAAAAGCACCGGGGTGCTGCACGGCCGTGAGTCGCGCTACAATCCCAGAAACCAATCATCCAGCCGCGAACGCTCAGGGCAAGGTTCCACTTTAGCCCGATGTTTGCAGACGCCCGGGCAAGCACGGCTGCCATCTCAGCGTCTGCCTCATCCTGAGCTCTACTGCCCATGAGCAGGAGCTCAGAAGATTCATCCGCTTCCGACAGCAGAATCCCACCCTCCGATGCTGCAACCAATAACTCATCCTCGTCACGAGTCGCGAACGAGACATTAAATCCGCCCTGAGGCGGTCCGCCTGCATTGCTCGACAGCTCTTCTGGGTAGAATGAGCATGCTGGGGGATGGGAGGTCCGTGGGGGCTGAGCCAGCAGAAACGATCCCATGTCCACATCCAGATCGCCCGTGGCACTCGGCGACCCGGCCACCTGAGTCTCAGCCCACAACGGACCGGGTTGGGAAGCAGCCACGGTGGCTCCTTGCTTCACAAAGAAGGAAGTGAGCCGTGACCGCAACGTTCTCATGGGCATGTTCTCGCAATGAGAACATGACCCCTCCACGAAAGCTGCCTTGGCGTGCTGGTGCTCCAAGCACTCAAGACAGATTTCATGGCTATCCGGTGGGGAGAGATAACGGCCACATCCAGTAGCACAAAGGCGAAAGGCCATCTTTAAAATGATGCCAATCGTTTGTGTGAGCTCTTTTAGTAGAAAATATACTCTTTGGGATATACTCTTTTAGCACCTGTAGACTCGGCCGCCGAAGAGCCCAGGGGAAGCACAACACTCGACCGTGCGAGGGTGACTGCTGATATGCGGCATAAATCCAGCAGCGTAAGCGTTGGTGATAGGGACGAACACACATGTGTTCAGCTCTGAAGAAAAAATCTGAATGAGTGGTGCACACCATCTCCTTTTATACCCATATGTCCGGGGTGGAGAGTGACATGCAAATTCCACTCGCCAGTTTTCGCTGGCCTTTTCTATTTTAAGCAAAGGTGATTGGGGCTCTCAAGATCGAACCCCTACGTCGAGTGAGTGTCAGACAGGGAACCTATTTGTTCTCCCAATATTATCAGTCATAATGTGTATATGCTTCATGTACTACTCATTGTATTTGTAGGCTTATCTGTATTCAGATCGGGCCACTGCCTACACTGCTTACACTTTCTATACTGTCTACACAATGTTATGTGTTCTTTTGTATTGGATTGAAATGTATAATTGATTGCATGATCTGATGTCCGCTATATGCAACTGCATTTGTTTTTGTTCCAGACTGGGCAACTGTCCACTGTCAATATGATTGTCTATATTATTGTTATGTTACTGTTCTTTATTGTGAAGCGTCCTTGAGCTCTGGAAAGGCGCTATATAATTTAAACATATTATTATTATTATTAAACAGCAACAAAAAATATCACAATACTTTCCTTAACACCTGTTTGTCACTATACACTGCAAAATATTCCTGATCCATGAGATTATTGCATGCAATTTGTAAAGTTAGATTTTTAGGTAATTTGATTTTATATTTTATTTTTAAAATGTTGCAAATTTATGAAGCTAATAAGAATCCCTGAAATTATCACATTTAATTTTAGACAAAATATTTATTTATCATTTTCAGTTTTAATTTTTTTTTAATAACTGCCCAATAAGTGAAAGGATAGTGTTTGGGGTAAAAAGCTCCCTGTTGCAGAGGCTAAGGCCCCCATAAAACACATTGTTTTTCTTAAGCGGGGCGAATAGATTTGTTATGAAAAATGCTTGAAGTGGGCTCATATTGACTGATCCAATTACAATGGAGGGTAATTTGTTTATATAATACTTGAAATGTTATGAAATTCCAAATGTGATTTAATTTAACAGAAAATGGTTAACCCTTTTATGAAGTGGTTATTTTTAATTAGAATAATCTTTATGTGTTACTCAAAAAAGCATCTTGCTATCACAAAAGTATTTGCCTAAGTTGAGAAAGTTTACCCTATAACCGTTGTCCCATTATTTACATGATATAACTATAAACCTCCTGGGGGCCTTTAACCCCTAATGTGGGGTAAAAGTCTCCCTAGCCTTTTGAATTTTAATCAAAACAATCTTCCGTTACTATTTATTTTCACACAAATTAAAGGTACAGTTCAAACAAAAATTAAAATTCTCTCATCATTTACTGATTCTCATGCCATCCTAGATGTGTGTGACTTTCTTTCTTCAATGGAACACAAGCAAAGATTTTTAGAAGTATGTCTCAGGTCTGTAGGTCTTTACAATGCAAGTGATTGGTGGCCAGACCTTTCAAGCTCAAAAAATAGATCAATATTTAAGTCCTTTTTTTTACTCAATCTCCACTTACGCTTTCACATCTGAAAGTGAAAGTGGAGATTTATAGTAAAAAATGACTTAAATATTGTTTTGTTTCTCACCCACAACTATCATATCACTTATGAAGATAAAGATTTTACCACATATCTCTGTAGGTCCATTCAGTGCAAGTGAATGGTGATCAGGCCTTTGAAGCACTAAAAAGAAGATAAAGTCAGCATTAAAGTAATCCATACAACTCCAGTGGTTTAATCAATGTCTTCAGAAGTGATACAGTTGGTTTTGGGTGAGAATAGACCAATATATAACTCCTTTATACAGGACTGGACTTCCTGTTATTGTTGCTGACAGCACACATGAGTGTTTGTAGCCTGCTAGCCTGCTTAGCATTGCTTATTCTTATTCTCATACATTCATTGTTTTATCCTTTGTCATTTTACCACATGTTTTGGGTTTTCCGCTTTCTACTGATTAATCTGTATGTATTTTACCAATTGTTGCTGGCACCTAGCTCAAGTCTGTGTTTGTAGCCTGCTAGCTTTTTTTTTAGCATCGCTTATCTGTTTTCAGCTTTTAAATCTTAACATCTGCCATTTTTCAGCACGCATTGGGTTTTCCCTCGCATTATTCTCTTATCATGATTCAGCTGCGTGCATTTTCCAGCATGCATCTGCTTTCCATTTTTATCGCGATTAAACTATGTGCATTTTACAGCGCGCAGATGTTTTTCTCCTCTGTGTTACAGAGGATTATTGCATCGATCTCAAAGCACTGCTTATCAAGAACAACCATAAAAACAAATAATTGCATGAGGGATTCACATTGATCTCAAACTCTCACCACTCAGGAACAACCAACAACAACAACAACAACAATCAATTGCGGTAAGTCATGGCATCCGCTCATGTTATTTCTTCCTGCATTGCATCTCACATGTTTACAATAGCTTCTTCCGTCAGCAGTGAGGGATTCACGTGTGATAAATGTAAGGAATTAGTCAGGCCCCTACAGCAGGGCATTTGGGTGACATCTCGGCGGTATACTAGCTCAGCGACACCACTCTCCCATTCCTGTTAGGGTTTCCAATCGATTCTCCCCACTCAGTCATGCACCCACTGAGAATCATGTTGAAAGAGCCCTAATAATTGATGATTCTATTGTAAGGAACATGGAAATAGAGACTCCAGCCACTATTGTTAAATGCATTTCGGGTGCCAGAGTGTCTGACATCAGATCAAATTTACAAGTGCTGGCTAATGCTAAACGTAGATTTTCTAGACTACAATTTACAGTGAAGTTTTTGGTGTTGCTCAGAGGACAGGATATAAGTTTAAGTCTTTTGAACTAATAAGGCTTAATGTGACACAGTCAGATATAAATAAAAAAAACTCTGTCGTCTTTTACCCTTGCTACAGTATATAGATCACCCGGGCCTTATTCTGATTACCTTTGTGTTTTTATCAGATCTTGTAATTACTGTAGATAGAGCTTTAATTTTTGGTGACTTCAACATTCACATAGATAATAAAAATGACACATTGGGATTAGCATTTATCGATATTCTCAACTTTCTTGGAGTCAGACAAAATGTGACAGGACCAACTCATCACCATAATCATATTCTAGATTTAATTCTGTCATATGGAGTTGATGTTGATAATGTAGAAATACAAAATTTGATGTATTTTGCGGTGCATGGAAGGATAGTGTCTGTAGCTACAGACAGGCACTAAAAGCTGCCAGGTCAGCATATTTTAGCAAACTCATAGAAAATAACCACAACAATCCTAGGTGTTTATTCAGTACTGTGGCTAAATTGATTAGGAATAAAGCCTCAACTGAACCAGGTATTCCGTCACAGCACAAGAGTAATGACTTCATGAATTAATTTACTGATAAAATTGAAATAATCAGAAATAAAATTGGAATTATGCAATCATCTCTCACAATACCTCAGAAAACAGTGTCTCATAATTTTCCTCACGTGCAACTTCATGAAGAGCTAACAAAACTTATCGAAACATCAAAAGCCACAACATGTATGTTAGATCCAATACCAAGATCTAAAGATCTCAGAACTTTTTCTTAATATTATTAACTCCTCGCTATCCTTAGAACATGTCCCAAGAAACTTTAAAATGGCAGTTATCAAACCGGTTATTAAGAAGCCACAACTTGATCCTGGAGAACTGGCTAATTATAGACCAATTTCAAATCTCCCGCTTATGTCGAAAATACTGAAAAAGGTAGTATCCTCCCAACTATATTCATTTCTATAGAGAAATAGTATATATGAACAATTTCAGTCAGGATTTAGGCCCCATCACAGTACAGAGATTGCACTTATCAGAGTTACAAATGACTTGCTCTTATCATCTGATCGCGGCTGCATTTCACTTCTAGTGCTTTTAGATTTTAGTGCTGCATTTGACATGATAGATCATGACATTCTCTTGAATAGGCTAGAGAATTATGTTGGCATTTGTGGACTTGCATTAGCATGGTTTAGGTGCTATTTAGCAGACCTCTACCACTTTGTCTATGTAAATGAGGAATTGTCAAACCAAACAAAAGTAAAGTGTGGAGTGCCGCAGGGATCAGTTTTAGGGCCTCTGCTTTTCTCCTTGTATATGCTTCCCCTGGGAGATATTATCATGAATTGTGGAATAAGTTTCCACTGTTCTACCGACGATACCCAACTTAATATTTCTTCAAAACCTGATGAAATTTCGCAATTCTCCAAATTAGCAGAGTGTATAAATGAAATAAAAGATTGGATGGCCAGAAATGTCCTTATACTCAATTACGACAAAACAGAGGTACTAATTATTTGACCAAAAACCTCTAAAAACAAGCCAATAAAATATAATTTGACTCGCAATGAATGTACTGTTACATCGTTGTTAACAGCGAAGAACTTAGGTGTTATATTTGATACCAACCTGTCCTTTGAAAATCAAATTACCAATGTTTGTAGAACAGCATTCTTCCACCTAAGAAATATTGCTAAATTACAACACATGCTTTCAGTTCCTGATGCCGAAAAATGAATTAATGCGTTCATGACCTCAAGACTAGATTATTGTAATGCTAGGAGGATGTCCAGCAAGATCAATAAATAAACTTCAATTGGTTCAAAATGCAGCAGCCAGAGTGCTTACTAGAACCAAGATACACTACCAGTCAAAAGTTTTGAAACTCTTGACTGAAATGTTTCTCAAGAAAAATCTTTTGATCTGATTTTGTAGACAAAAATATAATTGTGCCACCATATTAATTTATTTAATTATAAAACTAAACTTAAAAATAAAAAGAGTTTTTGAAATTGATGACTTGGACTAAATAATAAAGAAAAGCAGCCAATAAGTGCCCAACATAAATGGGAACTCCTTCAATACTGTTTAAAAAGCATTCCAGGGTGATACCTCAAGAAGTTGGTTGAGAAAATGTCAAGAGTACATGTCTGCAAATTCTAGGCAAAGGGTGACTACTTTGAAGATGCTAAAATATAACACAGTTACGTTTTTGTTTTTTTGGATTTTGGATTTTGTTTAGTCACAACATAATTCCCATAGTTCCATTTATGTTATTCCATAGTTTTGATGACTTTACTATTATTCTAAAATGTGAAAAAAAATTATAATAAAGAATGAGTAAGTGTTTCAAAACTTTTGACCGGTAGTGTATATGATCATATTTGCCCCATTTTATCATCGTTACATTGGCTACCTGTTAAATTTCATATTAATTAAAAAATTCTGTTAACTACGTACAACACTTTGAATGGTCTAGCTCCGCAGTACTTAAGTGACCTTCTACCACGCTATATTCATTACGTTCATTACGATCGCAAAATTCTGGCCTATTAATGGTTCCTAGAATATATAAATCCACAACAGGAGGTAGATCCTTTTCATATTTGGCTCCTAAACTATGGAATAGTCTCCTTAACACTGTTCGAGATGCAGACACACTCACTCAGTTTAAGTCTAGACTAAAGACTCATCTATTTAGCCAGGCATACACCTAATTTATCCTTCAACTCACAATTAGGCTGCCTTAGTTAGGTCTGCTGGAACCAGAAACCAGAAACATTGATCATTATCTATAACTCTGCAATAAATTGAATGGCATCTATGCTAACATTATTCTGTTTGTTTCCTTGTCTCAACCTCGGGACTCCTATCCTGAGGTCACCAGAACCAGCTGGATCCAGCTCCATTCCTGCTTCATGTTGGACTCCACTGCTATGTGTCTCTGAGTGATGATGGCTAATAGCAGCCAGTGCCAGCCAAACATCACTTCAGTCTATTATGATGGACTTCAGAGGATGAACTGATGCCAACTCCAACCATAAGACATGGGATACATCATATGCCATTGCCTGAACCTTGGACTTAGGATAGACCTCACCAAAATGACCAGCCGGTTGAACTGCGATGCACCTAACTGATCTCTGCCTGCATCACCTTGGTCTAATGATGGACTACACTCTTGAAATGGAATACATAGACTATCACTTAATTGCCAACAAAACTCTTCATCAGCCAACTAACAAGGACAAGCATCTATGTGAACTTCTGCAGTTAATACAGGATGGATTTCAAAGACATTAGTCATTAATCTTACAGTCCATACAAAATCTTTGTTTAAACACTGACCTTTAACACTTACTTAGTTCAATCATTTTAAACCATAACTTGCACTATACATAAGTAATATTGGCATTATATTCATGATGTTAGCCAGAGGGGAACTGGTCCCCACACTGAGCCTGGTTTCTCCCAAGATTATTTTTCTCCATTAACCAACATCTTATGGAGTTTTATGTTCCTTGCCACAGTCACCTCCAGCTTGCTCACTGGGGTTCTAAATACAATTATTATTTAATTACTTATTTTTAAACACAATTCACAATCGTATTTTATTGTAAACTACACAATGATGACTCTAAGACATTATAGATATTACAGTTTCATTTTATGTTAATGCATGATTTTCTGTAAAGCTGCTTTGAAACGATGTGTGTTGTGAAAGGGGCTATACAAATAAAAATTACTTGACTTTTTCACTGTACAACTTGCCATTGCAGTCTCTAGGCACAATCATGATTTCAAGCTCGTTTACATGTCCTGGAGTTACATTTTGGTCTGTTTTCACCCAAAACCAACTGGATCACTTCAGAAGACATTGATTAAACCACTGGAGTCTGATGGATTATGTTTATGCTGACTTTATGTGCTTTTTGGAGCTTCAAATCAAATCAAAATCCCTTTATTTTCACTCAACCATATACACAAGTGCAACAGTGGGTGAAAGTCTTGGGTGCGGTTCCAAGCAACATAGCAGTATGACAATTACAATAAACATCTGATTTACACATAACACAGTTTACACATCTTGAGAAGAGAGAAGCAGTGGTGTTCACGGCAGAGTTTTTATTCCCTTTGAAGTCCATGATGATATTAGTTTCCTGCCACATGCTTCTAGAGTCGGTGGTGTTGAACTGTCCTTCAATCTTGTCCCTATACTGGCGTTTGGCTGCTCTGATAGTTTTGCGGAGGGCATAACTGGTTTATGCTCCTCCGCGTTCCCGGAATTAAAATCGGAGGTCCGTGCATTAAGTGCCGTACGAACATCGCTATTAATCCATGGTTTCTGGTTAGGGTAGATCTGTATTGTTTTGTTTGGCACTACATCATCTATGCAATTCCTGATGAAACACGAAAGGCCTGGCCTGTTCACCATTCACTTGCATTGTATAGACCTATAGAGCTGAGATATTCTTCAAAAAAATCTTTGTTTGTGTTCTGCAGAAGAAAGAAAGTCATACACATATGGGATGGCATGAAGGTGAGTAAATGATGAGAGATTAAAGTACCTGTTCTATTCACTTTACAGAGATGGTACAGAGGTTTCCTAAAGAACCAATCATTTAGAGCATACAGGGTGTATGTCAGGCTCTCTCTCTCTCCCTCTCTCTTAAGAATTGAATCTATTTAGGGGTTCCATGTGAACTGCATGGGTTAATGTGGCTTTAACAAAAGACAGTGAATGACCTTCTGTTTTAAGAGAGAGTAATGGACTAGAAGAAATCTTTCTTGATTTATTATTTTATCAGACTGTCAAAGGACATTTTTGCACAAAATTTTATAAAACATCACTGGGTGCTACTCAAATGTAACATGAAGTTGCTTTGGATAAAAGTGTTTGCCAAATGCATAAATGTAAATAGGCCCTATTTTAAGAGTGCTAACTCTCAAGCGCAACACTATGCGATACATCATACACACAGTCAATGGGCATGGCCATGAAGTTTTGTGCAAGCTGCGCAAAGTCTGGGCGCAAGTGGTTTGGTGAAATCGTGTGTGCAAAGCACTAATGGGCTGGGTCAGGTGCAGTTTAATTCAGAGGTTCTTTTACAGTTATTGTGCTATCTACGCATGTATTCCATTACCTGTCAAGCAAAGATTATATAAATTAAGACAGCCTATTCATAATAATTTGGTAGTGATAATGGGCTGTATGCAATGCATTTGTCAGGATCCTGCCATCTCTGTCTTGTTTTATCTTACTCTTTAGTGGCAGGATCCTGACTCTCCTGTTATGTGTTTGTTGCTTTGTTGTCTATCATGTTCTGCCCTGCTTGTTTCTGTCCTTGTCTTTCCCTGGCTCTGCACCCTCATTTCATTCATTATCTGTTCATTTGTTTCACCCACCTTGCTCATTTGCCTCTTCATTTATCTCCCTTTATATTCTCCTTGTGTGCATTCGATTAGTCCTTGTGGCTTCCTCATTTTGAAACATGTTCTCCTGTCTGTCTTTTTATTTATTTATTTATTTTGTCAATATCTTTTTTGTTTGTTGATTTGTTACCCTCTTGTGGGTTGTTTTATTTTTGCCTTGTTTTTGCCTGGGCCTTTTGTATTTTGAGTTTTTTTTACTTTTAAACTATCTGCATTTGGGTTCTTCTGCAGCAAACCTTAACAGAATGTTCCAACCCACCTTTTGAACCCAGGCTGTTTCTTATCCCCGCTCCAGTCCAGCAGGAGCTGGTCTCCCAGAACTTGCCCTGGACTGCAGGTTGGCTAATTTGTTGCCAGGGCAACCACCCTTTTAGGATTTATGCCCAGGCATTCCTCGATGTGGTTCAGGGGTTGGGTATTGGTGAGACTAGTCTAATACATCTTTTCCTTGCTGGACTGGATGAGCCATTTGACTGGGAGGTGTTTGGGAACTTGGACTCTTGGACTTGGGAGGTGGTTGATAAAGTTTGTCAACATTTGGTAGATGGAGGTTCTACTCGGAAATTGGGACCCCATATTCGACGATCCCACCTCCCAGTCTCTGTCTTCCTCCCAGTCAACACCTAGCCCCATTGCTGTTTCTTCATCTCTTCCCTAGTGAGCCATTTGTCTGAAGGAAACCAGAGGAGTAGGAGGAAACCGACCTTCTCCTTACTGCAGCCCCCCTGAAGGCACTCGTCCTCACTGTAGCCCCCCTGAAGGCACCCATCCTTGCTGCAGCCCCCATGGAGGCACTCACCCTCACTGCTGCAGCTCTCCTGGAGGCGACAGAGTGCGCTGCAGCTCACCTGGAGGCATCCAAGGCTGCCGCTGACCGCCAGAAGACATCCGAGACTGTCCAAGCTCTTCCCATTGGCCTTAGGAGGAAGAGATGGGCTCTGACATTCGAGTCTGCCACAGCTCCTCAGGGGGCATACAATTACCCAGCGCAGATGACCCATCCATTTCCCCAGTGGCCGAACATGATCTTTTTATCTCCCTACCTTCACCCTCTCTGGAGCCGTGTCACCCTCTGCCTGTTTCAGTGTGCCTGACCTCATCCCCGCACTTGAGCCATCGGACCTAATCCCTGCAAGAGAGTCCCTCTGTGTGGTCTCCCTCATGGGTCCACCTAATCCTGCCCCTTCCTCAGAGCCACCCCCTTGCCTTCCCCCTCCCTCCCTTGATCTCAAGCTCTGTCGTCACCACCTAACCTCATCCTCATTCTCATCAACCCTCTTTCTCTGGAGCTGCCTGATTCTCTTCAACACCTAGCCCCATTGCTGTTTCCTCGTGCCTCATATACAAAAAAAGACAGAACTTTGTACATTGCATAATGTTTCACTATTGCTTAACTTGATTTCAAGCACAGTTGTTAATGGCAAAAAAATAAAAATAAAAATAAAGTTTAATCACTTTCTGAACTAATGACTTTCAGAAAAATGCTGCTGATAGTGAAATTGCCATTTAGCTGAAGTGCTTACGCTTTGGATCAACACTTCTTCCAGGGACTTCAATGAAGAAATGTACACTGTAAATAACAAAAACATACTAATGAAGAGATAAATGTAATTAAAGCTATTGCCTCGTTAATTTGTACCAAGGATTTGATTTTTTTTTTTTTTTTTTTTTTTTTATCAAACAGGGAATTCATTGGCAGGAGAAACTATTCGATAAACTGGCCATTAGATGTCTTTTCGAGGCATGATAATAATGGAAATATGCATCATGCATATTCAACTCAACTCATCTTTATTTATATTGCACTTTTTAAACATTTACGTTATCCAAAGTGCTTCACAATTTTTGTGGAGCAACAATAAAAAGGAAGAAAACAACAGAACATCTGAGACATACCTTTAAAACACACTTGAAAATGTCTTCACTCACTTAAATATTCATTCATTACTCAGCTAATTCAAAAGATAAAACTTCAACTTTGATTTAAAAATCTCAGTTGAAGGGGAGGACCAGATGTGAATAGGGAGAACATTCCACAACTTGGGGGCAACCACAGAAAAGGCTCGATCACTTTTAAATTTCTGTCTAGATCTTTGAACTACTAACAGCATTTTGTTGCATGATCTCAATAGCCTGAGGGATTATAGGGCCTAAGAAGGTCATTGTACTGTGTACGATGTACTGTGGAGACTGGCGATGTAGTGCTTTAAAAATAAACAATAAAAATTTAAAGTTGACTTTGTACTTAACTGGCAACCAGTGAAGGGAAGACAAGATGGGAGTAATTTGTTCCCTTTTTCTGGTGCCAGTCAGTAACCTGGCTGCGACATTCTGCACAAGTTGTAGATGGGATAACTTCTTATGACCAATTCCCGAGTAGAGGGAATTACAGTAGTCAAGGCGGGATGAAATAAAAGCATGAATTATCACCTCCAGGTATTTAAATCCAAGAAAATACTTTATTTTAGAAAATTTTAAAAATCTGCTTATTTAAAGTAAGAGCCGAATCTAGTATTACACCAAGATTGCTCACATTGTCCTTTACACTAATCGCTAGTGGTGCACGTGTATGGGCTAATGCCTCTTTAGATGGACCAAAAATAACAACTTCTGAGTTATTGTCATTTAACTGAAGAAAGTTGTTAGATAACCAACTCATAACATCCTTCAAACAATTCATGAGCGACGTTAGCGATTGACTGTCTCCCATTTTTAAGTGGGAAGTAAAGCTGTGTGTCATCAGCATAGAAATGATAAGAAATTCCAGGTTGGTGGCAGATCGATCCTAGAGGGCGCACATATAATGAGAATAATATGGGGCCCAGTGCAGAGCCTTGAGGAAGACTATATTTTAAAGGAGCTGAAGATGATGTTGAATTTTAACAGAAAATTTTCTATCTGCTAAATAAGACTTAAACCATTTTAGCGCAGTCCCCTGAATGCCAACCTCACACTTCAACCGATCTAAGAGGATAGCATGGTCAATAATGCCGAAGGCAGAGCTAAGCTGTTTAAGTTTAGCATAATTAAAATAGCATAAAGACCTGAGTCGATAGCTAATAAAATATAAATTAAAACTTTAAAAAGAGCAGACTCTGTGCTGTGATGAGCTCTAAATCCAAACTGGAATCTGTCCAAAATATCATTCTCTATTAAAAATGAAGAAAGTTGAAACAAAAAAACTTTCTCTAAAATCTTTGATAAAAATTTTAATTTAGAAATAGGACAATAATTATTTAAAATAGCGGGATCAAGATTTGTTTTTTAATAAGAGGCTGAACCACTGCCTGCTTAAGACAGAAAGGAACAATACCATATGATAAAGAACTGTTAATCATAGATTGCACACTAGGCCACATGATATCAAACAGATCCTTCAAAATACGTGGGGGGACAGGATCAGATGGGGAAGTTGAAGGATTTACATGCTCTATTATAGTAGCCCCCCTGAAGGCGCTCGTCTTTGTTTGTCAGTGCATATGCTCAGCAGAGATGTACTAACTTACTCTCATCTCACCACATGCATATGTTTTTCATGATGTAGTTCTATTGCTGAAAGTTGTTTTTGTTCTGAGCATTGTTTTGTTTTTTTCACTCTTTTTCAACCTTCCTTAGCCGCCCCTATTAGACCACACTGTTGCCATGGAGATGGCTTTGCTCCTTGGAAGACTGCTGCTTCAGTAATCCAGTTACAGCACATGGTAGCATTCTGTCTGAACCAACAAAAAGACATTCAGTAAAGTGCCATTCCACTAATGAATAGCTCATGGCTCAGATCAGAATGGAAAGAATGCTCAAATCTTGCACAAAACTGCAGTCATCTCTTAAATTCCCTTAATTGCTGTCCTCTAGGCCCATATAGCTTGGATCGCAAGTAGAACATCAGAGTTATTGTACCAAATCTAAACAGACATTGCTTTATAAGGGGTCGTGCACTCCTATGGGGATTTATACTTTTTTGATGTAAGACACAGAGGCATACAAGCATACAAGGGTACAGGTGTCTGGAAGATATACATGCAGTTTCTGCTGAAAATGTATGGCAGTGTACCAGGATAAACATTAAAGTTTATTAAAAAAATTATACTATATGGTTAAATCCTGCATAAATGGGTTTGTTTTTCCTGTTGGCTTCAGAGTTGACGCTATAGCTGCTGTACTAGGGTAAATCTGCTGCAGAACTATGGAGAACTGCCGTGGGTATGTCGGGTGTATTACAGCTCTGCACTTAAAGTGTGAAATACAGTTTTATATTGAACATTATACTCTGTTTGGCAATAACTGAATACAATAGACTGACTGTATTGTAGATGGCGTTTTCTGTCGATGTATGAGTCATGTTGATTTTATCTGCCTTTTAACATCCTGTGTCCATGTGGGATTTTTAAAAGGTAAAAATGTGTTTTGCACATGTGGACCTGTTTTATACAGTTTTATGACCTCAGGCTCTTTTGTGAGTGTGCAAAGCGTAATGCGCTACGACTGTGCGCAACGTCTTTTCCGGTTTTCACGAGAGCGGTAATTATAAGTGCAATTTTCGTGCCAGCGCAAATGGGCATGGGTGGGAGTGTTTGTGCTACTGTGAAAAACTTATAAGAAATGATCACAAGACTTAAAATATATAAATTAATATACAGGTGCATCTCAATAAATTAGAATGTTGTGGAAAAGTTCATTTATTTCAGTAATTCAACTCAAATTGTGAAACTCGTGTATTAAATAAATTCAGTGCACACAGACTGAAGTAGTTTAAGTCTTTGGTTCTTTTAATTGTGATGATTTTGGCTCACATTTAACAAAAATCCACCAATTCACTATCTCAAAAAATTAGAATACATCATAAGACCAATAAAAAAAAACATTTTTAGTGAATTGTTGGCCTTCTGGAAAGTATGTTCATTTACTGTATATGTACTCAATACTTGGTAGGGGCTCCTTTTGCTTTAATTACTGCCTCAATTCGGCGTGGCATGGAGGTGATCAGTTTGTGGCACTGCTGAGGTGGTATGGAAGCCCAGGTTTCTTTGACAGTGGCCTTCAGCTCATCTGCATTTTTTGGTCTCTTGTTTCTCATTTTCCTCTTGACAATACCCCATAGATTCTCTATGGGGTTCAGGTCTGGTGAGTTTGCTGGCCAGTCAAGCACACCAACACCATGGTCATTTAACCAACTTTTGGTGCTTTTGGCAGTGTGGGCAGGTGCCAAATCCTGCTGGAAAATGAAATCAGCATCTTTAAAAAGCTGGTCAGCAGAAGGAAGCATGAAGTGCTCCAAAATATCTTGGTAAACGGGTGCAGTGACTTTGGTTTTCAAAAAACACAATGGACCAACACCAGCAGATGACATTGCAACCCAAATCATCACAGACTGTGGAAACTTAACACTGGACTTCAAGCAACTTGGACTATGAGCTTCTCCACCCTTCCTCCAGACTCTAGGACCTTGGTTTCCAAATGAAATACATCTCTCATCTGAAAAGAGGACTTTGGAACACTGGGCAACAGTCCAGTTCTTCTTCTCCTTAGCCCAGGTAAGACGCCTCTGACATTGTCTGTGGTTCAGGAGTGGCTTAACAAGAGGAATACAACAACTGTAGCCAAATTCCTTGACATGTCTGTGTGTGGTGGCTCTTGATGCCTTGACCCCAGCCTCAGTCCATTCCTTGTGAAGTTCACCCAAATTCTTGAATCGATTTTGCTTGACAATCATAAGGCTGCGGTTCTCTCGGTTGGTTGTGCATCTTTTTCTTCCACACTTTTTCCTTCCACTCAACTTTCTGTTAACATGCTTGGATACAGCACTTTGTGAACAGCCAGCTTCTTTGGCAATGAATGTTTGTGGCTTGCCCTCCTTGTGAAGGGTGTCAATGATTGTCTTATGGACAACTGTCAGATCAGCAGTCTTCCCCATGATTGTGTAGCCTAGTGAACCAAACTGAGAGACCATTTTGAAGGCTCAGGAAAACTTTGCAGGTGTTTTGATCTGATTAGCTGATTGGCATGTCACCATATTCAAATGTTTTGAGATAGTGAATTGGTGGGTTTTTGTTAAATGTGAGCCAAAATCATCACAATTAAAAGAACCAAAGACTTAAACTAGTTCAGTCTGTGTGCATTGAATTTATTTAATACACGAGTTTCACAATTTGAGTTGAATTACTGAAATAAATGAACTTTTCCATGACATTCTAATTT
Organism: Myxocyprinus asiaticus; assembly: GCF_019703515.2. Classification (NCBI taxonomy): domain Eukaryota; kingdom Metazoa; phylum Chordata; class Actinopteri; order Cypriniformes; family Catostomidae; genus Myxocyprinus; species Myxocyprinus asiaticus. The sequence goes on along the minus strand of NC_059360.1, from coordinate 9,727,574 downwards.
ATTGAGATGCACCTGTAAATGTAGTGGTGAAAAGAGTACTAATAAAATACAAGTAAGTGTAAATAAGTAGACTGCTGAAAAACTACTCAAGTTATAACTTTACAGATTACTTTTATGGAAAATTATTTATATATAGTATATACATACCATTCAAAAGCACTGTTGCCAATTTAGTGACTTTGTCTCTAGATTTAGCGACTTTTTGACCCCCTCGGCCTGTAAAAGAGTCATCTAGCTACTAGCGACAATTTTAGCAACTTTTGTAGTCAGCTTTAGCAGCATTCTTCCACATCTGGTGACAGAAAAAAAACATCAGCTCTACAGTGAATGATGTCTCATTTTTCTCTGTATTCTAGGGCCCCCTTACATTTCAAGTAATAAGACTGACCTGCATGCCATCAGTGCTTGGACTTAAGTGCAAACAGATGTTCTATAAATCGAATGACTAATGAGCTTTTATGTAGTCAGTTTTTGTTGCCAAAGTCTCAAACTTAGTTCACATGCATGCTCTCCATTTAGAGAAGAAAAGTCAGCCTACAGCAATAAAAGATCATTGAGAAATTATCTAGCAGGGTGAGAGAGAGAAAGTGAGAGATAATGGATATGAACCCCTGGTCTATAATAAAGTTTACTGTAGAGATAAGTGATCTCTTATGTCACTGTCAAAAATCATTGTGACACCGTAACTCTGGCCCAAGAAATAAACACTGATGGTTCTGCATCACACACCAGATATGTTCAAAATAAGATATATGACATATTATCTCCAAAACAGCTCCATGTGAGGCATCATTAGGCATATAGATCTATGTTTAACAATAAATAATAATAAATAAAATAAACATCCCCAACAGTGTAGGCTACCTACCCCTGATTGCTATTGCTAGGATACATTTGGCATTGTTGTTGTTCAATAATGCAGTTCAATAACAAAACAAAATTCATAAATAAATAAATAATGATAAAATAGTAATCCCCCACTGTCTTCCCCTGCTTGCTATGCAGTGTTTGAAAGGCAAATTTTGGCCTGCTTTTTCATGAATGTTCATTAAATAGTTTTATTACAAAACTTTTAATTAGTAGTTAAAAACTAATTGTTAAATTATTAGTTCAATTAAAAACAAATAAAAAAAAAAAAAACGTATGATGGTTCTTCAATACTACAACTTTAAAGAACTGCCATAGCTCTTTGCGCCAATTAATTTACATATGTAAATTTGACGTCTTGTATAATAAATCACATCATCACGTGATTTAGCTACTTTTAGCAACATTTCAGTGAGCCTTTGGTGACTTCCCATGAGAAATAGTTGGCAACACTAAAGTTTTATAACACAGATATTTTTGTTCACCAAGGATGCATTAAATTAATCAACAATACTTCCAAAAACATTTGCAAATTATTACTGATTAAAATATTTTTTATATATATTAATTTATTTAAAAAAACATTTTCACACATTTTCAGCAGTCATTACACCAGTCTACTGTACAATATATACTATCACCTAAGAAAATAAAGATCCTTAAGAAATCATTCGAATGTGCTAATTTGGTTCTCAATATTTTTATATTATTATTATTAGATCAGTTGAGGTATTGTGCTGAGTTATTGTGCACACTTGCATTTCTTACAATAACAAACACTTGCTTTGCTGTGAGTACAGGATTCTTGGACGAACAGGTTTGAAAAATACAGCATTTATTTTAAATAGAAATTTGTAGCATATGTCTTTACTGTAATTCTTGATCAATTTAATGCATCTTTGGTGAATAGAAGCATTATTTCTTTCATAAACCAAATGTCTTAGTTTTCTAAAACTTTTGAACGGAAGTGTATGCAGCCTATATACACTACCGGTCAAAAGTTTTAAAACATTTGACTGAAATGTTTCTCATGATCTTAAAAATCTTTTGATCTGAAGGCATATGCTTAAATGTTTGAAAATAGTTTTGTAGACAAAATATAATTGTGCCACCATATTAATTTATTTCATTACAAAACTAAAATGTAATAAAAAATAAAAAAATGTTTTTGAAATTAATGACTTGGAACAAATAATAAAGAAAAGCAGCCAATAAGTGCCCAACATAGATGGGAACTCCTTCAGTACTGTTTAAAAAGCATCCCAGGGTGATACCTCAAGAAGTTGGTTGAGAAAATGTCAAGAGTACACTTCTGGAAGTTCTAGGCAAAGGGTGACTACTTTGAAGATGCTCAAATATAACACAGTTTTGATTTATTTTGGATTTTGTTTGGTCACAACATCATTTCCATAGTTCCATTTATGTTATTCCATAGTTTTGATGACTTTAATATTATTCTAAAATGTGAAAAAAAAAAAAAAAAAAAAAAAAACTTATAATAAAGAATGAGTAAGTGTTTTAAAACTTTTGACCGGTAGTGTATATATATACAGCTCTGGAAAAAATTAAGAGACCACTGCAGAATTATCAGATCATCAGGTTTACTATTTATAGGTATGTGTTTGAGTAAATGTATGTTTAATTCTATAAAGTACTGACAACATTTCTCCCAGACAGGCTGGTTTGAGTATTTCTGTAACTGCTGATCTCCTGGGATTTTCACACACAACAGTCTCTAGCATTTACTCTGAATGGTGCCAAAAACAAAAAACATCCAGTGAAAGGCAGTTCTGTCGACGGAAATTCCTTGTTGATGAGAGAGGCCAACAGAGAATGGCCAGACTGGTTCGAACTGACAAAGTCTATGGTAACTCAGATAACTGCTCTGTACAATTGTGGTGAGAAGAATATCTTCCTGCTGGCAGGCTTTTCCCTGCCTCTCTAGGGCTGGGGATGGGGAAGAGGGGAGGGAAAAATGTAAAAAAAAAAAAGTCTCCTTTTTAAATCATAATAATAACAGAAATCACCCAAATGGCCCTGATCAAAAGTTTACATACCCTTGAATGTTTGGCCTTGTTACAGACACACAAGGTGACACATGCTGGTTTAAATGGCAATTAAAGGTTAATTTCCCACGCCTGTGGCTTTTTAAATTGCAATTAGTGTCTGTGTATAAATAGTCAATGAGTTTGTTAGCTCTCATGTGGATGCACTGATCAGGATAGATACTGAGCCATGGGGAGCAGAAAAGAACTGTCAAAAGACCTGCATAACAAGGTAATGGAACTTTATAAAGATGGAAAAGGATATAAAAAGATGCCTTGAAAATGCCAATCAGTACTGTTCAATCACTTATTAAGAAGTGGAAAATTCAGGGATCTCTTGATACGAAACCTGATCTTGGTAGACCAAGAAAGATTTCAGCCACAACTGCCAGAATAATTATTCAGGATACAAAGAAAAACCCACAGGTAACCTCAGGAGAAATACAGGCTGCTCTGGAAAAAGACGGTGTGGTTGTTTCAAGGAGCACAATACTTGAACAAAAATGAGCTGCATGGTCAAGTTGCCAGAAAGAAGCCTTTACTGCGCCAATGCCACAAAAAAGCCTGGTTACAATATGCCCGACAACACCTTGACACACCTCACTGCTTCTGGCACACTGTAATTTGGAGTGACGAGACCAAAATAGAGCTTTATGGTCACAACCATAAGCGCTATGTTTGGAGAGGGGTCAACAAGGCCTATAGTGAAAAGAATACCAACCCCACTGTGAAGCATGGTGGTGGCTCACTGATGGTTTGAGGGTGTGTGAGCTCTAAAGGCATGGGGAATCTTGTGAAAATCGATGTCAAGATGAATGCAGCATGTTATCAGAAAATACTGGCAGACAATTTGCATTCTTCTGCACGAAAGCTGTACATGGGACGCTCTTGGACCTTTCCAGCACGACAATGACCCTAAGCACAAGGCCAAGTTGACCCTCCAGTGGTTACAGCAGAAAAAGGTGAAGGTTCTGGAGTGGCCATCACAATCTCCTGACCTTAATATCATCAAGCCACTCTGGGGAGATCTCAAACGTGTGGTTCATGCAAGATGACCAAAGACTTTGCATGACCTGGAGGCATTTTGCCAAGACGAATGGGCAGCTATACCACCTGCAAGAATTTGGGGCCTCATAGACAACTATTACAAAAGACTGCACACTGTCATTGATGCTAAAGGGGGCAATACATAGTATCAAGAACTAAGGGTATGCAGACTTTTGAACAGGGGTCATTTCATTTTTTTCTTTGTTGCCATGTTTTGTTTTATGATTGTGCAATTCTGTTATAACCTACAGTTGAATATGAATCCCATAAGAAATAAAAGAAATGTGGCATTCAACTATGGCAGGGAGATTCTTCTCATAATTCATGAGTAAGTATAAATGTTTCTGGCAAACAGCTTTAACTGCTTCCTGAGGAAAAGAACAATCAAAGCGAGCAAGAAACTGCAGAACTCTGTCATCCTCATCTTGAAAAATGTTATTAGGCTCAACACGGTTATGGGGACATCTTGAAAGACCATCAGCATTTTGATTGTGTTTTCTGCTCTGTATTGGATGTTGAAGTCAAAGTTTGACAGGGCAGCAAGCCATCAATGTCCAGTTGCATCAAGTTTGGCTGATGTGAGAACATATGTGAGCAGGTTGTTGTCAGTCATGATGGTAAACCGGGCTCCATATAGATAATCAAAGAACTTGTCTGTGACGGCCCACTTGAATGCCAAGAATTCTAGCCTATGGGTGGGATATCTTTTCTCTGACACAGATATACCTCTGCTGGCATATGCACTCTAACTTGACCATTCTGTTCCTGATAGAGTGCTGCACCTAAACCATGAATACTGCCATCTGTGTGCAAGGTGTATGGGAGCTTGGGGTTGGCAAACCCAAGAATAGGAGCTGTCGAAAGCTTCTTTATGAGCGTGTCAAATGCTTCATCACACTTGGAGGTCCATTTATCCTTAAATGGTGTTGTCCAATTTACAGCTTTTTGAGAGTTGGGTGTTTTCTTTGACACTTTTCTTCTTAGAATGGTTCCTATTGTCAGATCATTAAGGGGTCTTGTAATCTTGGAATAATCCTTAATAAAACTTCTGTAATACCCAGTAAACACAAGGAAAGACTTGAGGTCCCGGATATTCTTGGGCTTTTGGCCATGTGGTTAAAGCATTGATTTTCTCTGGATCAGTTTGCACTCCATTTTCTGAGACTACATGACCCAAATAACGGACTGACTTCCTTAAGAAATGTCACTTCTTTGGGGAAAGCATCAGTCCAAAATATTTTATCCTAATCAGCAGACTCATAAGATGATCTTCATGTTCTTCCAAAGTGTCTGAAAAGACAGTGAGATCATCTAGGAAGACTAGAAATACCTTCAGATTCATGTTCCACATACACTTCTCCATGACATGCTGAAAGGTGCTTGGTGCATTGGTAACCCCTCAAATCAAATCAAATCACTTTACTGTCACTCAACCATATACACAAGTGCAACAGTGGGCAAAAGTCTTGGGTGCAGTTCCGAGCAACATAGCATTCATGACAGTGATGAGACATATACCAATTTACAATAAACATCAGATTTACACAACAAAATTTACATATCTAATATACACATAATTACACACAACACAATATACAAATAATAATATACAATGTACAGTATACAATACACACAATATAGAATACACATACACACAATATAGAATACACAGTATACAATAAAAATAGTATATATAAAATATACAGTAGGTTGTATTGTGCTGTATTGACATTCAGGCTGTCGGATGATAGTCAGTTGGCAGTGTGTTGTTAAGAGAGTATATAATTTATGACAGTCCAGTGTGAGATAATAAGATTAATGAAGTGCACTGCTGATGTATATTGATTGTGAGAGATCAAGAGTTCAAAAGTCTGATTGCTTGGGGGAAGAAGCTATCATGAAGTCGGGTGGTGCGGGTCCTGATGCTGCGATACCGCCTGCCTGATGGTAGCAGTGAGAGCAGCCCATGGCTCAGGTGGCTGGAGTCTCCAATGATCCTCCAAGCTTTTTTCACACACTGCCTTGAATATATGTCCTGGAGGGAGGGAAGCTCACCTCCGATGATGTGTCTGGCAGTTCGCACCACCCTTTCGAGGGCTTTGCGGTTGAGGGCAGTGCTGTTGCCGTAACAGGCAGTGATGCAGCCAGTCAGGATGCTCTCTACAGTGCTGGTGTAGAACCGTGTGAGGATGTTCATTCCAAACTTCCTCAGCCATCTCAGAAAGAAGAGGCGCTGGTGAGCCTTCTTCACAATGGCCTCTGTGTGTACGGACCATGTGAGTTCCTCTGAGATGTGGACACCGAGGAACTTGAAGCTGCTGACTCTCTCCATCGGTGTTCCATAGATGTGATGGGGCTGTGTTCTCTGTCGTGAACTAACCTCTGTAGCTTCGGCCACGAGAGCTCGGTGTTATTTCCCTCGAAACAAGCATAAAATGTATTAAGCTCATCTGGGAGAGAGGCAGCGGTGTTCACGGCGGAGTTTTTATTCCCTTTGAAGTCCGTGATGATATTCATTCCCTGCCACATGCTTCTAGTGTCAGTGGTGTTGAACTGTCCTTGAATCTTGTCCCTGTACTGGCGTTTGGCTGCTCTGATAGTTTTGCGGAGGGCCTAACTGGCTTGTTTATGCTCCTCCGCATTCCCAGAATTAAAAGCGGAGGTCCGTGCATTAAGTGCCGCACGAACATCGCTATTAATCCACGGTTTTTGGTTCGGGTAGATCCATATGGTTTTGGTCGGTACTACGTCATCTATGCACTTCCTGATGAAACATGTTATGGTATCAGCGTAGACCTCGATGCCGTCATCAGAGGCGGACCGGAACATCTCCCAGTCCGCGTGATCAAAACAGTCTTGTAGCATAGAATCTGATTGGTCCGACCAGCACTGGATCGTTCTGAGGGCGGGTGCTTCCTGTTTCAGTTTCTACCTGTAAGCGGGCAGAAGCAGAACGGAAGAGTGGTCCAATTTGCAAAATGGTGGGCGGGGGAGGGATTTGTAGCCATCACGGAATGGAGAGTATCAATGGTCCAAAACCCAGTCCCCTCGTGTTTTGAAGCTGATGTGTTGGTAGTATTTCGGTGTTACTGACTTGAGATTGGCTTTGTTAAAGTCCCCGGTCACAATGAATGCGGCCTCAGGGTGCGTGGGTTCCTGCTCACTTATACTCCCTTACAGTTCCTTGAGTGCCCGGTCTGTGTCGGCTTTTGGCAGGATGAACACAGCTGTGATAATGACTGCTGTGAATTCCCTCGGTAGCCAGAATGGTCGACACAGAAGCAAGAGAAATTCCAGATCAGGAGAGCAGAAAGACTTGAAAGAATGTACATTCCTCTGATCCCACCAGGATTTGTTGATCATAAAACATACATCACCTCCTCTGCTTTTACCTGAGAGGTCTTTCACTCTGTCCACTTTCTGTGCACGGAGAACACCATGGGTTCGATGGCTGAGCCTGGAATCTCCGCAGACATCCAAGTTTCTGTAAGGCAGATAATGCAGCAGTCCCTCGTCTCTCGTTGGAAAGAGATCCGCGCTCTCAGTTCACAGAGCTTGTTGTCCAGAGACTGAACATTTGCCAGTACTGAGTAGCAGGGGTCGATTTGCATGACATCTTAGTCTGATGAGAACGCCGGCTCTCCTTCCCCTTTTCCAGCTGCGTTTCCGCGGCCGGGCTGCCCAGACAAAGGGTTCTGCTGGCGTGTTTGAAAACAGTGGGTTGGCATTGAGGTATTTAAAGTCTGGTTTTCGGTGTGCTATTGCAGAACCAATGTCCAAAAGTGTTTGTCTATCATAGACAATAAGGCGGACAACATTCAAGACAAAAAACATAAGAATTGTAGACAAAACAAACAAAAAACTGCAATATTGGGTCAGAGCAGCAGCAATGCAGCAGCTATGCGCCATCTTGATGTCATAACGGTTGAATTGTGGCATCCGGTTGAATTCCCAAAACCCCATTGGAGTGACAAAGGCAGTTTTAAGTTTGTCTTCCTCTTCTACTTCAACCTGTTAATACCAGACTTTAAGTCCATGACAGAAAACCATTGTGACTCTGCTCTAGATGGGGATTCATAGTTAACTGACAGGCTTGGATGATGTTCAGATAGCCTCTCATACTTCTGTTTCTGGTGGACATGAGTTCTCTCTTTCTTCATCTTCTTGGTGCTAAGCTGAACACGTAACTCTGCAACTTCTTTTCTCAGTTTTTTCTGTTTCTGTTTCGTATGCATGGAGTTTGTCTGTGCTCTGATCAGACATGACTGGTGCTTCATATACATTCTGTATGTTCATCATTGACATTTGTTTTGAACCTCCAAAATGCCAATGCTTTCTATCCGGCTTTGTGGCTCTTCTGTCTTCTTCGGTTTGGAGTGATAGAAGCAGATTTGCAAAATCAGGAGGATTATCAAGTTTTGCTTCCAACTGAAGACAAAGAATGAGTGTTTGATCCCAGCATCCACATGTGAATTGTTTAAGGAGCTGACATTTGGCATGTGATTGCTTGACCAAGTACCGAGGAGTGACTGTAGTCTTTGAAGATATTCTGAAGGTTTTTCACCAGAATTCTGATGGGTGTTCAGGAACCTGGCATATGTTTCTTCTCCATCTATTATAAGACCATAAGCTGACTCAAGAAGTTTAACATACTCATATGGACTGGCAGAGGAACCTGAGAGAGCATCTTCACTACATTAGATGCTGGTAAGAGGAGGCTCTCTAAAATTTTCCTTCTCTGTACATCAGTAGGAAGGTGGTCTTGGAACATAAGCTCCACATGAAGGCTCCAAAGTCTACCTCACCTGAGGGTTTTGGTATTTCACCTGAGAAGGACCATAGCCACTTGGAACCATATGTCTGCATTGCAAGTCCATCATTTTTAATGACATGCTCCTCTATAGCACGCTGCACTTCAGATGGATTAAGCACTTCAGTGCTGATTATATCACGTTTTTTTTTCTGGATGTCCCTCTAAGAACCTGTTTGAAGGATTGGTGAGAAACAGCAATTTTCTTTGAGTACATCTTCTTCAAACACCGCAGGCGAACTGCATCGCTGGCATCAGAGTAAGAGCTGCCTGGGTCAGTATTATCATCAGAGTCAGATAAGGCTTTAGAATGTGTAATTTCATGTTTGAAACTAGTGTCATTTAACCTAGTAATGCTATCTAAGTGCCACTCCTGATTAGATGCACTATGAAGCTTGCAGGGAAAGTCTGGCTTTAGCAGCAGAATAGGCTTTTCGTAATTATACTCTACACAACTCTAGGGCTGCAAAGTTCCTAAGATTGAAGCCTAACAATTTTGTAATTGTTAATACCAAAAACATTCAAGGACATATCTGCATTAACACCAGTGTTGTAGTCTACGTGATACGCAGGTATACACACTAGGAAAGGTCAAGGATTTCCATATACCCACTTAAAAAAGCGCGAGGATACGTAACAACATCGTTTTGTGACAGAACTTTCACACCTTCATTCATAAATTTACCCCGTCTGTGTTGCGAAGCACTGACTTTTGGACTATTGGGGCTTCCGTGGCCTGTGACCTGGGTCTGATATCACCTACCAAGGAACAACATCACAGTTGCTTGGCGGTCATTCTTGGCGCAAGTTTGAAATTAACTAATGTGAATCACTAAAGGAGATATGAAATGAAAGCAAACTCAAACTACACTCTTTCAGTGTTTTCGTAAGCCTACCCCTGAAGCTACTGCCACTTCGGTTGACACTGTAGCTGCAGCAGATGACACAAATGTTAACATTACAGAAACTACAGAAAATGAGCCAGATGAGGCAGACGCTGTCCTACGTGGTACAGAAAATGAGCCCGATGCTATCGTAACGTTACCTGGTAAGTAAAAGTAGCATATACGTTATCAATAACATTATCATTAACGTAACTGTAACAGCAGGGGATTGTTGGTATATTGAACTGTATCTAGAACTAGCTAACTTCACTAACGTTAGTGTGGTGGATCAATGAATGTGAGAGAAGGGGAGAGATAATTTAGATACTGTGTGTGTGTGTCTGTGTGTGTGTCTGTGTACAGTAGTAAACAGAATACAATGTTTGGTCTGGATCATCTGCAGTGGCTTAATTGTGTTAACTGGAAGGCCAGCCAACAGAGCAGTAGTCCAGTCTTGAAATGACCAGAGTTTGGACCAGGAGCTGTATAGCATATTCAGACAGGAAAGGTCTGATTTCCCTGATGTTGTAAAGCGCAAATCTGCAAGAGCAGGTGGTTGATGAGATATCTGCAGTGAAATTAAGCTGGTCATCTACCACCACTCCCAGGTTCCAGGCTATTCTGGTTGGTGTTAGTGTAGTTGAACCAAGATGAATAGTGAGGCTGTGGTCACAGATTGTTTAGCTGGGATCACTAGGAGTTATCTTGGCAGGGTTAAGCTGAAGGTGTTGTTTCTTCATCCAAGCCTAAATGTCCGAGAGGCAGGAAGAGATACGAGCTGAGACAATAGGGTCATCAGGCTGGATCGACAGGTAGAGCTGTGTATCATCTGTGTAGCAGTGGTAGGAAAAGCCATGTGCCTCAATAACCAGTCCGAGTGATGTTGTGTACATCAAGAAGAGTGGTCCAAGCACTGATCCTTGAGGAACCCCAGTTGTCAACTACTGTGGAGTTATGTGTTGTTTTTTATGCAGTGGGGTTACTTGAGCCTGCTTGAATGTATTGGGAAAGTTTGTGAGAGATGCATTGATAATGTGTGTGAGTTCAAGTAAGATCGATGGAAAGGCAGCTTGCATAAGATGGGAGGAAATAGGGTCAAGTGGACAGTTGGTAGGACGGTTAGAATGAAGCACTTTGGAGATCTCAGTCTCGGAGAGAGGTGAGAAAGAGGAAAACAGAGGATGGGATGTTGGAAGAAAGTAGCTGTGGGTGTTAGGTGTAAAGAACAGGCTGCTGGTGGAGGAGGATAGAGAAGAAATTTGAAATTTGAAAATAGTTTACAGGAATCTTAAGTGTAATTAATCATGTTCTGGTAATAATAAATTTTAGCAGCAGCAACTCTAGTGGAAAAATAGGAGAGAACAGATTGATACTTACACAGGTCAGCAGGGTCTTTTGACTTGTGCCTCTTTCTCTCCGCAGCCCTCAGCTCGGTTTGGGCATCCTGAAGTGTCTCCAACTGCCAGGGACTGGAGGGTGTGGCAAGTGCTGGCCTGGAGGTAAGAGGACAGACACTATCAAGGCAAGAAGTTACTGTTGAGTAAAGAGCATTTGTAGCTTCATTTATATAAAGTGAAGAGAAATGGTTAGTGGAGGGAAGGGATAGCAGAGACTATGGAAGAGAAGCGAGTGGGTGAGAGAGAGTGATGGTTGTGGCAGAAGGAGACCATCGGTGGAGTAAGAGGTAAAGAAGAAGGGAGAGTAACAGAAAACTGGATGAAGAAATGGTCAGAGGGTTAACAAGGGGATTATTGGAGATACAGTTACATGTAAGGATGAGATCTAGCTGTTTCCCTGCTCTGTGAGTTGCAGGGGTGTGCAGTCTTGTAAGGTCAAATGAGGTCAGAAAAGCTAGAAAGTCAGCCGCTTGAGGTTTTTCCAGGTGGACTATTAAGTCCCCAAGGACCACCAGCAGAGTGCTTTCCTCAGGGAATGAGGACAGCAATACATATAGCTCTTCAACAAAAGGTGCCTGGGGGACGATAGATGACCAAAAAGTGGATTTTAGCAGGATTAGTGGTAGTAATGGCATGATATTCAAAAGTTGTGTTATTGCAGAGAGAAGAGAGTGGAGTGAATTTCCATGAGTTTGAAATGAGCAAACCGGTTTCCCCACCCCGCCCAATCAGACGAGGTGTGTAGATAAAAATGAAGTCCGTTGAGAGAGCTGAGGGAGTTGTAGTGTTGTCTCTGCAGATCCATGTCTCAGTCAGAGCCAAAACACTGAGTTTTGACTGACTGGCAAAGGCCAGAATGAAGTCAGCTTTGTTGACAGCTGACTGGCAGTTCCACAGTCCAAAAGGGATGTAGAGGGGCTGTGGTGAGGCAGTGCTAAGTGACCTAAGATGCTCTGGAATGTGTAGTCTACAGCATGTGTGTGTAGATTTTCACCTACATGAGACAACAGGAATGTACTGAAAACACATATTACGAGTAGAAAAAAGAATAACTATGAGAAAAAGAGAGAAGGGGCAAGTCTTAGCATAGTGGCTGTGTTCTTGCTTGGTGGACTTGCGCAGGTAGACTCGCAGGTCTTTACCTAAGATAGGTCTTCTCACAAAAAGGAGAAGTGAGAGAAAGGAAGGGCTGCCGCTTCCGCTTCCGCTGCCACTACATTTCTCTCACTACTTAAGTATTAAGTCCAGCCCACAATTAGCCAAAAAGTGTCAAAATCCTTAAACTGAAGCAGGATTGCACTAAAAAGCTCACTAATAGACAAAGATTTATCTTAATAGTCAGAGAAGTGCAGCTCAATATCCTGTCTAACAACAGCTACTAGTCCAGTGTCACAGCAAAAAGCACAGCAAATAAACAAACTACAGTTGTTGTTCCCCTCTGACAGAACAAATGCTTGTTCTGCCAGGGAAACAGCAAAGAGCCTGTTATATGCCTCAACAAATGCTGAGTCCAACCCACAAATTAGCAACTCATCGTCAAAAAGTGTAAAAAGCCTGAAACTGAAGCAGGATTGCCCTAAAAAGCTCACTAAACAGAGGTTCTAAAACTTTTTGACTCCAAGGCCCCCCATTGTTGGAGAAAACAACCCCCCCCCCCACCACCACCATGTAGGCTATTAGATATTTATATTATAAGATATATCTATTATAAGATATTTCCTTAAAACCCGTGATTCCAGAAATGTCTAGAACTATATATTCTTCATAAAAAGCAAGCTGTTGAAGGGAGTTATTACATTTTCAGTAAGTTGAATTATAATAATTATATAAAAAGTTATTATAATCTATTTCATATTTCATATTTCAAATAATTGTAAGAGATCTTGAGGTCCCCCTGGAAGTGTGCTGAGGCTAGTGTTGGATTCGATTCCACCTTAGTCGGGTCTGAGTCAAGTCCGAATATTTAATCATCATGATGGCGCCATGGATGGCTGCCTCAGTGTGGAGCTCCTCAGTTCTTTTGTTGTTTTTATTTGTTTGTCCTGTGTTTAGTAATCTTTTTCCAGTCAGTTTTAACAGAGATGAACTGCTGAACATTTGACAGCATGTACCAGACAATCTTTTCCCGGTTTTCGAATATTCAGACGTTTTGCTAGACATTTTAGTTGGAGGCGCAGCTCTGCTGTTCAAGAGACGCAGGAGAGGGAGACGAGCCGGTGTGCTGGTCAAACTCTGTCGGCACGGATTTCGAACAGCGCTGCCGAGTATTCACTTAGTGAATCTCCGCTCTCTTCCTAACAAAAGGGATGAACTACATCTCCTCACCCGCACAAACAAGGACTTTTCAACCTCTGCTGCCTTGTGCTTCACAGAAACTTGGCTGAGTGAAGCCATTCCGGACAGCGCGTTACATCTGCCGGGCTTCCAGCTGTTCAGAGCGGATCGCATCGTGGAGTTAATGGGGAAAACGAGAGGTGGTGGAACATGCTTTTATATCGATGAAAGTTGGTGTACAGATGTTACAACATTAAAAAGGATGTGCTGTCCTAATTTGGAAGTGCTCTTTATTAACTGTAAGCCTTTCTACTCGCCACAGGAGTTTTTCTCGTTTATTCTGGTGAGTGTGTATATCGCACCAAACGTGTGTTTGAACACAGTGCTGAAACAGCTGGCTGATCAAATCACAGACATGGAACAACAATACCCGGACTCAGTTATTATTATTCTTGGGGATTTTAACAAAGCAAATCTCACACGTGAACTGCCCAAATACAAACAACATATCACATGCCCCACCAGAGACAGGAACATACTGGATCATTGTTACACAATAATAAAGGATGCATATTGCTCTGTCCCTAGAGCAGCTTTGGGACTCTCTGATCACTGTCTGGTTCATCTTCTTCCAAACTACAGGCAGAAATTAAAATCAACCAAGCCAGTAGTAAGGACTGTAAAGAGATGGACCAATGAACCAGAGTGGGAACTACAAGCCTGCTTCGATTGCATGGACTGGAGTGTTTTTGAGGCTGCAGCCACAGACCTGGACGAGCTCACAGATACTGTTACATCATATATCAGTTTCTGTGAGGATATATGCATTCCTACTAGGACTTATTTAAAGTTCAACAATGACAAACCGTGGTTTACAGCAGAGCTCAGGCAGCTTTGTCAGGCCAAAGAGGATGCTTACAGGCGTGGGGATAAAGTCTTGTACAATCAGGCCAGGAACACACTGAACAGGGAAATCAGAGTGGCTAAAAGAAGATACTCTGAGAAGCTGAAAAACAAGTTTTCAGCTAACGACCCTGCATCAGTGTGGAGTGGCATGAAACAACTCACAAATTACAGGACTCCTACCCCCAACCCTGTAGGGAACAAACAACTGGCTGACTACCTGAATGTGTTCTACTGCAGATTTCAAAGGCCCAATCTCACACCCCACACCCACTCTGACCTTCACTTCACACAAATACCAACACCTCCTGCAACCCCCCTCCTCCCCCCTCCTGCTACTCAACCTGCACTTAAGATCTGTGAAGATGATGTGAGCCACATCTTTCGGAAACAAAAGACGAGGAAGGCTTCAGGCCCAGATGGCATTTCACCAGCGTGTCTTTGATCCTGTACTAACCAGCTGGCCCCCATCTTCACACAGATCTTCAATAGATCACTGGAGCAGTGTGAAGTCCCATGCTGCTTCAAATGCTCAATCATTATTCCTGTCCCAAAGAAACCAAAAATCACAGGACTTAATGACTACAGACCTGTCACCCTGACTTCTGTGGTCATGAAATCATTTGAGAGACTGGTGTTGGCCCATCTGAAGAACATCACTGAACCCTTTCTAGATCCCCTTCAATTTGCTTATCGAGCAAACAGGTCTGTGGATGATGCAGTCAACATAGGACTGCATCATATTCTGCAACATCTGGACAGACCAGGGACATATGCAAGGATAATTTTTGTGGACTTTAGTTCAGCTTTCAACACCATCATCCCAGCTATACTCCAGAATAAATTACACCAACTCTCTGTTCCCATGTCTATCTGTCAGTGGATTATCAGCATTCTGACGGACAGGCAGCAGCTTGTGAGACAGGGGAAACTCACTTCTAGCACCTGTACAATCAGCACTGGTGCCCCCCAGGGATGTGTGCTCTCCCCACTACTCTTCTCCCTCTACACCAATGACTGCATTGCCAAGGACCCCTCTGTCAAGCTCCTGAAGTTTGCAGACAACGCCACTGTCATCGGCCTCATCCGAGATGATGATGAGTCTGCATACAGAAGGGAGGTTGAACAGCTGGCTGTCTGGTGCAGTCAAAACAACACTGAGCTGAACATGCTCAAAACGGTGGATATCATTGTGGACTTTAGGAGAAACACCCCAACACTGACCCCCCTCACCATTCTAAACAGCACTGTGGCAGCAGTGGAGTCATTCAGGTTCCTGGGCACTACCATCTCACAGGACCTGAAGTGGGAGACCCACATTGACTCCATTGTGAAAAAGGCCCAGTAGAGGTTGTACTTCCTTCGCCAGCTGAGGAAATTCAACCTGCCACAGGCGCTACTGATACAGTTTTACTCAGCAGTCATTGAGTCTGTCCTCTACACTTCAATAACTGTCTGGTTTGGTTCAGCTACGAAATCAGGCATCAGAAGACTACAAAAGGACAGTTCGGACTGCTGAGAGGATTATTGGTTGCCCCCTGCCCCCCCCCCTTCAAGAACTATACACTTCCAGAGTGAAGAAAAAGGCTGGAAAAATCACTCTGGACCCCACTTACCCTGCCCACCTTTTTGAACTGTTGCCTTCTGGCCGACGCTTCAGAGTTCTGAGCACCAGAACCGTCAGGCACAGGAACAGTTTTTTCCCTCAGGCTATCCATCTCATGAACAGTTAAATTGCCCCATTGAGCAATAACTATGTGCAATACACAGTTTAGACTTTCTTATATTTATCCAACTCATCCAACCTCTTCTGCCATTTCATTCCTCTGAAAAAAAACAAAAAAACAAAAAAAATATTTGCACTGTACTTAACAGATTGTATCAAATTTGCACTACCCATGTGTATGTGTGTATGTATGTATGTGTGTGTCTGTACATATGTGTATAATTAGTTTTATTTTTTATTTTTTATTATTATCTATGTCTTGCTGCTGTTTTTGTATTGTTGTACACTAGAAGCTTCTGTCACTAAGACAAATTCCTTGTATGTGTAAGCATACTTTGCAATAAAGCTGATTCTGATTCTGATTAAACAATCGAGTCCGAGTCCAAAAGGGGCCGAGTCGGACTCAAGACCGAGTCCATAACAGGCCGAGTCTGAGTCGAGTCCGAATGAATCTTTTCATGAATCTGAATTCAAATTGTAACCGTAAACTCAACATCAATATTTTAAGCTTATTTAACTTACACAACTAAGAAAACACAATTGTCAATATAAATGTAACAAAAACACCTCTATATTTTATGATTAGTTTCCTACTGAACAAACTTCAAAGTGGTTTCACAATGAAAGCATATGCTTTAGGTGTATGAAGACAAATCTGTCCTTCAACACACTTCTTATTGCATTCTGTTGACATTTCAGTTATTTGCTGCTTTTTCCCTCCACTCAAACATAGACTAAAGAAAGTGAAAGCTGTGTTAGTCATTAAAACCAGAGTTTTTATTGTTTCGATTTGTTTTTTTAAGTTTTTTTATTTCTACTCCATTTTCAATTTGTCCTTTCAATTTAGTTTAGATTTATCTAAAATTATCCCCATCTAAAGAAATAGTATATACTGAGATTTCTTTTTAGTCTCTATCTGCTGACTGGTTTGGGAAAATAATGAGTCAACACAGCAGTAATTAGTACTCGCTGAGAAGTTACATCTCACAACTTGAGTGCAAATGCTACATCCGAAAACACTGGTAAAGCCCACTGCTAATATTAGAGCCATTTAACATGGACATGATTGTTAATTCACAGAAAATGTGGGGCAGATCTACGCACTGCTTGTGCACCTAAAACCCTGATGTGTCCGTGAGTTATCATTTAAAAAAAAATAAGAGATATCATAAAAATATATTTAGTACTACCTTGAAGAAGCTATTTGACAACAGATACTCACATACTGTATATTCCACAAGACAAAATGGTAACTGAATTTAAACAAATGAGCCAGTTCCAAAGTTTACATTCCCTTGGTTCTAAAAGGATTAGTTCACCCAAAAATGAAAATTCAGTCATTGTTTACTGAACCCTGTGTTGTTATAACTCCATATGAATTTCTTTCTTTTTCTTAGCACAAAGCGAGAAATTGTGAAAAATAAATAAATAAATAAATACAATTTGCTCAGTAATGTCATACAATGGCAGTTTATAGTGACCACTTCTTAAAGCTTCAGAAGGACACAAAATTATAATTCAGCAGTCTAATAAATTATTGTATATGACTCATGTCTTGTTCTGAAGGAATACGATAAGTTTTGGTGAGAAACAAAACGAAATCTGATGTATTAAGTGAAATTCTTCAACGACCGTTGATCTCCTGTGCTTGTTCATGAGATAGACTGCATGCCAGCTTTAGAGCTACTGGCACGAGAGCAAACACAGTAATAGGCAGACAGCAGAGAATCATACAAGGTAAATCCAAAGCAGAGTCAAACATGGGTAGATCAACAGAGTAAGTAATAACGCTCAGAAATGTAGCCAGGACAAACAAGACTTCGCAGTCAATGAACACACACATCTGGCTTAAATAGTCTGAGTGATATGAGGCAGATGTAGGGAATCAGTCCAGGCATGTGGGCACTTGGGAAATGTAGTTCAATGTTAACATTCAGGTGAGTGAGACCTCCGGTGGTCGACTGAGGAATTTTCACCGGCGTTCGTGACAGCTGTGATGTTGCCCACTTTTCTTAAGAAAATACTGTACATTCTTTGGTTTTCCAGCATCTTCTGCACATTTGAATTCTTTCCAACAGTGGCTAAATTATATAGACATCCAGCTTTTGACACTTAGGACAATTGATGGACACATACACAACTATTACAAAAGGTGCAAACATTCATTGATGCTCAAGAAGGCAACACAAGAACCAAGGGGATGCAAACTTTTGAACAGGATGATTTGTGAAAATTACAGTACATTTTGTGTAATGTAGCTTTTGATGGGAAGTACTACATACAGTATATAATCTTTTATCTCTTATATTTGCATACATTCTGAAAGGGGTGTGAAAACGTATAGGCCTAAAACAAAAGGGGTATGCAGACTTCTGCAATATATAGTTTGTGAAAATGTATATATATATATATATATATATATATATATATATATATATTGTTTTTATTATTTTATTTTTTTTTTTTTCACTATTTAACCACATTTTAGCTTTTTTTAATTTACAAATTCTCAACATTTAAAGGAATGTTCTGGGTTCAATACAAGTTAAGCTCAATCGACAGCATTTGTGGCATAATATTTATTATCACTCAAATTAATTTCGACCCGTCTCTACTTTTCTTTAAAAAAAATAAATAAATAAATAAAAAAAAAATTAAAAAAAAAATAGAGGTTACAGTGAGGCACTTACAATGGAAGTGAATGGAAAACTTAAAGTGAATGTGGCCAATTTATGGAGGGTTTAAAGGCAGAAATGTGAAGCTTATAATTTTATAAAAGCACTTACATTAATTCTTCTGTTAAACACTTTATTTGTTATTCATTATTTGAGCTGTAATGTTGTTTAAATAGTCATTTTTATGGTCATTTCAGGGTTTGTTGACATTACATCATCATGGCAAAGTTGCAAAATTGGCTATAACTCTACACAGATGCAGTTAGTAAGTGTTTTTACAGTAAAATCATGTTAACACACATATTGTTTAAGTCTTGTGTCTATACTTTTGAAACCGTTAGTATTTTAATGTTTACAGATTGACATCATTGACTTCCATTGTAAGTGCCTCACTAGAACACAGATTTTTGCTTTTTTCTTTTTTTTAGAGAAAAGGAGGGATGAGTCGAAATTAATTTAAAGACTCTCTAAAATAAAGGAAGAAAACATGTATTTGTAAAAGCAACATGTGTTTGTAAACACATTATTTTTCTTACAACCATGAATCAAAAGGCATCGCTTTCAGATGCAACAAACATAAATTTACAAATGGTCTGTACATTGTAAACACTGTGCAATGGACTATTCTGAATTTGTGTTTGGTATGCAACACACTATCAATAATGCCACAGAAAAAGGTATACACAATTGAATTGATGCAAAGATGTCTGATGGGGGATGGTGCTTGTCAGTAACTCGGCAGAATGAGGTCAATATCAAGGTGCAGGAATATTTGGAGGTCAGTAAATAATCAGTAAATAAATTCAATGAATGTAAAATTAGCTAATTTGAAAAAGTAACTAGGTTATTATAGCTTATTATTATTATAGCTTTTTATTATAGTTTTTCCTAATATAAAGGTAGAAAACTGGTTGTGAAAACAACGTGTTTATAAACACAGTAGGCGTACACTAACAAACACTAATTTTACAACCATGATTTAAAAGGCATTGCTTTCAGATGCAATAAACACTTTTACAAACGATCTGTACATTATGTGCACAGTAGCACAGAGGGGGACTGAACATTGTGTGTCAATAAACATTAGTACCACTGGTTTATTGTTGAATGGTTCTTGTTAAGGATCTGTGGAGTTTTGTTTGTTTGCAAATAAATATGTAAACACTTTCTTTTGACTGGGGTCAAATTAACCTAAATATTTTACTAAATATACAGTAAATTAATTTGCCCTTTCTTACAAGACTAAAATATTTACAAACTGAGCTTTCAAAAAGCACAGAGTATTGTGTTAACACAATTGTGATTTTGCTGGTATACACAAATGATTTTCCTATGCAAACCAGACATGTCATAATACATATAAAATAAACACAAGTAACAAACTGGCCATGGAGACGATGTTAGGATGCATGTGCAGGAAGTTTATTAAAGTACACAAGCAAACAATACAAATCGGCAGGCAAATAGAGGTAGTTGTTAAGCAGGCAGTATAATCCAATAAACCAAAAAGACAGTCCAACAAGGCAAACAAAACAAAGGGGTATCCAAAGGCAGTAAATCCAGGAAAACAGGCAATGGTCATAACAAGAGAACAATCAGCAATGGCAAAACACTTTATAGGACAGGGTAAACTGGCAATACTTCGCAATGAACAATGGAACAGAATGGTATTTATATAGTTTAAACAGGACGTCACCAAAGAAGAAACGGTACAGTTAGTATTCGGGAGAGGGCTCTCTCTGGTGGTTGGTAGGAGGGGTAACAACATCGGATGTTACAATATAACTATCAAATGCCATGTTTTCTCCTAATACTTTGTATAAAATAATTGGTCAGAACAGACACAGTGAATTTAAGTAAATAATTATTTTAAAATGTTTGGGGTCATTTTGAATTCGCCCAAAATGTAAACACAACATGAGGGTTAGGATGTTTACCACCATCCTAATGGCTTCATCAGTTTTCTAGTGATGGGGAACTTTTAATCCCAAATGTCCTGTGTCAAAGGACAAGACTGCCCAAGGTAAGAAATGTTCTGCTGAAGTGTTTTAATTAATCTGAAGTCAGCCCTTGAAAGGGTAAATATGTAGCCATTGCCATCTTACACTCACACTGACCT
The DNA here is from genome assembly GCF_019703515.2 of Myxocyprinus asiaticus. Classification (NCBI taxonomy): domain Eukaryota; kingdom Metazoa; phylum Chordata; class Actinopteri; order Cypriniformes; family Catostomidae; genus Myxocyprinus; species Myxocyprinus asiaticus. The sequence goes on along the minus strand of NC_059360.1, from coordinate 9,706,827 downwards.
GGAAACTGCTGATTAATTCTGCTGAGCCATAGAGATCAATTCTGCTGCTTGAATCTCTAAAGTAATAGATGCTAACCCTGTTTCATTAATTCTCTGCTATTACAGAGAATATTGAATATGGATCTGCATAATGAAATTACTTTCCCCTTCTTTTTTCTTTTAAACCTTGGGTAGCAGCATCTTTTGTAAGAAACACTTAAAATGCAGGAGATATTCCCCAGAGTGCCAAAGGACACTAATGAACGTTAAGCCTCCCAAATTGTTTTCCCTCCCTGTACTGCAGAATTGATAAGCCGGTCATTGGATAATAGGGGCCTTAAGGTAGGAATTGTATAATAAACTATCGTGGGAGCCTTCATCCATATCCCAAAGCCTATAATCTTTGTTTTGACAGTGATTAATCATGTCACATATTCTATTTTCTTAAAATTTCTCAATAAAGACAGTATTTTTATTCACCTTATTCAGCCTTGCCCCTTTTCAGCACTCCGAGCTTCTGTGTTTTGTCTCTTAACTTCCGGATTGCATGGAAGCTACTGAGAAGAGTTGATCAAAATGGATTACGTGTGAGAGCGCAGCAAGTATTTTTCACCAAGAGTTGATGGTATGAGTCTACACCACCCATTTACTATGTGAAAATGCTTGTGAGGTGTTTTGCTGTCACTGTAAATGTTTGTTTTTCCAAAACCCACATTGGAAAATTAGAGCTGGCAGTTCATATTCGGATGGCTATGGCACTGTGACATGGGGGGCATGGTCATGTGTCTGTCTGTGGGAGAGGGAAAGTGGTAAGGCTTGTCACCTGGGTTGTAATTACTCTAACACCTGTCTCTCATTATAGTGATGGTGGAGGGAGACCTGATAAGGCATGCCAGAGCATCAGAGTGAGAGAGAGAGAACGACCAGAATGCAAGACAGCCCAAACTGAGAGAGTGTATGAGTGCTTTCATTTGTCTGCAAGTTTTTTATGTTATCAACAGTTACCGTCGATTGTGTGCCTGAACAAGCAATTAAAGAGACAGACCTTGAACCCATTTCGTTGTCTCCAGACTCCTCCATTGCCCACGAATGTAAACTATCACAGACACACTGCACTTTTTCATGATACAAGCATTTTATTACTATACGTGTAATTTTGCTTTATAATTTATTTTTCATGGTGGCTGGTGGCTTGTTACTTCACATGCAAGTTCATAACATTAAAGGAAATTACATTTGTACTTTTTAAAATTAATTTGTAAAATTAATTTGTTTATTTGTAAGGCATAAATGTGATTAAAATTGTTGTAAACAGAATATAAAATAAAACATACACTTTCACATGTATATGCATGTGTAGTATGTGTGTGTGTATAAATATAGTGGCCGTCCCATCCCAGTTTACTCAAAACAGGCATAGTGTATCCATGAAGGTGGGCTCTTGTGGATTTGTGAATTTAGTATTCTTGTTTTAAAATCTCCCCCTCTGCTTTCAGTTGTTATGACATCCCCTGAACACTTTAAAATACTCATGATAACTTTTGGTAACTCTATAACCTGTAAATCCACTTCGCTAGCTAATTACATTTCGACATCAACAACATATACCTATAGAAAATGCTAGACTGAAAGTTCAAAGACAAAATGAAACTTCTTCAAACTTTTTTCATCTACTGTCATTTATCACATGTACTGGAACAAAGATCTGAACATGGTCTCAATGACAGCATTATTGGTGACGGTGATTCTTGACGCATTGTGGTTTTTTTTTACTAATGAATTGAATGACAACTACTGAGAGAGTATAATATGTGGCTTTACTGAAGAACTACCACTTTTCAAACATACATCAGAACACACCCCCTATGTAACACATGACCCCTCATCTCCTGTACATCTCTCTATGACATAACACGTACATAGATTACACCACAGTTCTTACAAAAATTAAGTATGGGGGATTCGCGTGGTGCCATGCGGGTTGTCGGACATGTGAACGGCGAGCTCCGCGCACTTTGCTAGTTTTTCATTCTTTTTATGTCACAAACTGGTGAGATTCGATACACCCTGCTACATAACTGTTCTATGAAGTCAACATGTCAAAGAATTCAAAATCCTCGGGCTCTGGAGATATTAAAAGACACTTATGTGCTCAAGCTGATACCCCAGACAGGGCCGAAGACCAGGGACTCGGTTTGGATGGTGCGGCGGGAGAAATTCAACGTCAACTGTCCAGCATGTCTATAATGCTGGTGAAGGTCGTGGCGGACTTGGAGGATCTTGGTGTAATATGTCAATCAATTACTGTGATGGACACGAAATTCTCTGAGGTGGATACAAGAATCGGGGACATTGAGAAATGGATCGATTATCTGGAGTCATCGGAGAGGGAATTAGCTGCTAATCCGCTGGCATCCAAAGCAGATTTGAAATACATTTGGGAAAAGTTGGAAGGCCTTGAGAATCGTAATCGGCGAAACAACGTCCGAATTGTTGGAATTCCTGAGCATGAGGAAGGCCGAGATATGGTGAAATTCCTAGACGAGCTCTTCCCTAGTCTGCTCAACATAACAGGCCATAAGCTGGAAATTGAGCAAGCTCACAGAGTTCAGGCTCAGAGATTGGCTGAGGGAGACAGGCCCCGATCAATTCTGGCCAAATGTCTGAGATCATCCAATAAAGATCTTGTGTTACGCGAGGCGAGGAGTAAATGAAGGCTTTCTTGGAAGAACCACAACATTTTCTTGTTCTCGGACTTTGCGAATTCGACGAAAGAGAAACATGAATGATTCAAGGAATGCAAGAAACTTTTACATCAACGGAAGGTCGCTTTTGCACTGATGTTTCCGGCCAAATTGAGAATAGATACTAAGGATGGCCGCAAAATATTTACATGCCCACAACTAGTATTGTCTTTCATAGAGACAATGGGGTGAGTAAGCCATTTGGTGTTTCTCACATTGCTCCCAAGTGAGCTTGACTCGCTAAACATACACTTGACTGTCTGAGGAAGCTGGGCACCTTTTTATTTCTTTTTGTGTTGGTTCCGCCTAGCGGCTGGAGTTTGTTTTGTGCAGTAACACTCCTTCAAGAAACTCTTGCATCGATGGAGGATCGCTTTTGCACTGATGTTTCTGGCCAAATTGAGAACAGATACTAAGGATGGCCACAAAATATTTAAATGCCCACAACAAGCATTGTCTTTCACAGAGACAGTGGGGTGAGTAAGCCATTTGGTGATTTTCATATTAACCCCCAAGTGAGCTTGACTCACTGAACGTACACTTGACTGTCTGAGGAAGCTGGGCGCCTTTTTGTTTCTTTTTGTGTTGGTTCCGCCTAGTGGCTGGATTTTGTTTTGTGCAGTAACACTCCTTCAAGAAACTCTTACATCAACGGAAGGTCGCTTTTGCACTGATGTTCCTGGACAAATTGAGAATAGATACTAAGGATGGCCACAAAATATTTACATAAAACAAGCGATGTCTTTCATAAAATCAACAGACTGAGGAAGTCATGGTGTGTTTCTCACATTGCTCCCAAGTGAGCTTGACTCACTGAACATTCACTTGACTGTCCGAGGAAGCTAGGTGCCTTTTTGTTTCTTTTTTTGCTGGCTATTGTTTTGTGGAATAACACTCCTTTGGGACAGTTGTGGATGAATCTGCATGTTTCTTGTGTTTATGCCTCCTATTGGCTGGAGTTTGTTTTGTGGAGTATTTTTTGCAGGACATTGGAAGGATTAGGTCATCTGCTGCACTCATGAACAGCCGGCTCACTAAACATTCGTTTGACTGTCCGAGGAAACTGAACGGATTTTTGTGTGTGTGTGTGTGTGCTGGTACTGCTAGTGGCTGGAGTTTGTTTTGTGGAGGAACACACCTTTGAGACAGCCTTGTGAATGAATCTACACGTTCTTTGTGTTTATTCTGCCTTTTGGCTGGAGTTTGTTTTATAGATTATTTTCTGTTATGTAATTCTGTCTCACAGAATTTGTACAGAAGCACCGGACTCAAGCAATCCGACGGCAAAGTTGTCACAGGGGCTCTCGTAGGCATACATGGACTGTTTGAGTTTAGAGGGATGGACGTCAGTTGGCGCTGTCTTGCATGGGGTTAATGTGCGCATTTTTTCTGTTTGTTTGGTTCGGGGGGAAGTTCGGGGTTTGACTGTTGCACTAACATTGGACTGTGGTCTTTATAATTGTATTTTTGACACACAATCTATTTTTTCTAATATGTCAAAATGTCGAATGTTAATATGAGTGGATTATCTCTCTCCACATGGAATGTGAATGGGTTGGGGCACCCCATAAAAAGAAGGAAGGTTATTTCTTTTCTTAAACGTAAGAAACATGATATAGTATTTCTTTAAGAACTGCACCTTTCCCCGCAGGAAGCTGAAAAATTTGGAAGATATGGGGTGGACATGTTTTCTTTAGTGCTGGCTCGAGTAAGAGCAGGGGAGTCATTACATTGATAAGTAAACATCTACAATTCAAATGTCTCAAACAGAGTACAGATAAATTAGGAAGAGTCATTATTGTTTTAGCAGAAATTCAGGGGAAAAGGTTGATTTTGGCTAATATTTACACACCTAATGCTGATGATCAGATTTTTATAGATCTTGAAGGGATGTTGCAAGCCATTGAGTCTTTAATCTATTGATGAATTCAGTCCTTGATCATAGTGAAGCAAAAGTGTGCAAGCCCCCTAGAGCAACATTGATGCTTCACAGGATTTGTAAAAATCTTGGTTTTACAGATATTTGGAGACTTTTAAACCCACTTGGGAGGGACTATACATTTTTTTCATCAGTCCATAAGATTTATTCTAGAATAGATTTTTTTTTTTTACATTTAAGTCCCTCATTTCATCTGTTATTGATTGTTCAATTGGAAACATCTTAGTCTCAGATCACACCCTGATGAGTTTAGAGGAATTCCAACAAATGTTAAAGGCTGAAATCAATGTTTTTATGGAGACCAACTGATCCTCAGTATCCTCTGTGGGCGTGGCTTGGGAGGCACTTAAGGCGGTTCTTAGGGGTCAGATCACACAGTATGCCTCATTCATCAAAAAATTCAAATATTAAAAGTGCCGAGGCAGAGCTGAAGCACCGAATGTCGTCTGATGGCCTCAGAGAATTGACCCGACTGAAATACAGATATAATACTATTTTGTCACGGAAGGTGGAGTTTTAGTTATTCAGGGCAAGACAGTCATACTTTGAGTTGGGGGACAAGGCAGGGAAGCTTTTGGCTAGATATATAAAGCAGTGAGAGTCTTTTTCTACCATTCCCTCAGTGAAATCTGCTGGTGGTGAAATTTTTACCTCGGCCATTGATATTAATAATGCTTTTAAAGAATTCTATCTTGATCTCTATAGTTCCACGTCTTCCTCTACTGATGAAAATATTAGAAACTTTGTGGAACCATTAGAACTCCATAAACTGATGACTGAGCAAAAAAATTCTCTTGGTTCTGAGATAACCTTGGAGGAGCTTGGTGAGGTAATTAAGGCCTTGCCTACAGGCAAGGCTCCGGGGCCAGATGGCTTTGCTGCTGAGTTTTTTTAGATCTTATGCTACAGAACTGGCTCAACTTTTGTTAGAAGTTTATACAGAATCATTACAGAATGGAAAGCTTCCGCCAACCATGACACAAGCCCAGATCAGTCTGATCCAAGTGAGTGTGAGAGTTATCATCCAATTTCCCTGATCCAGCTAGACATTAAAATATTGTCAAAAATTTTGGCTAATGGATTAAGTAAAGTTATGACATCTCTTATACATATAGATCAGGTGGGGTTTATTTGGGGCCGCAGCTCTTCTGACAACATTAGGCATCTCATCAATATTATGTGGTGTAGGGCTTTACTGGTTGTTTAGATCAATGTTACTATCAGAAATAATTAATAATTATTTCTGTAGTTATTAATCAATATTTAAATTAATTAATTGTATCTAACTCATTAAAACCTCATATGGGACTCCAGTAAATGTAGTGTGCTACGTTTAGGAGCAAGTTTGGTTATTAGCAATAATTAATAATTATCAAAGATAATTATTAATTATTAAAATCAATAGAACATTGATGAGAATCAATGTTAGCTTTTTTTAATCCTTTAAATCAACAGTTATCAAAGATAATCGTTAATTGTTAACGTCGATGAAACATTAATTAAAATTAACACTAGCTTGTTGATCATTCAAATTCAAAGATAATTATCAATTATCAAAAATCAATAGAATATTAATAAGGATTAACATTGACGGGGCACCACCCTGAAATCAGGGACTAATAACTGAATATTAAAACAGTCTCAATATTAGATTGTTTTCTTAGGAAAATCGACATCCGAAGAATATCGATTTTCGGGAAAAAAAACAATGAATGAAGGTTTGAATCCGAGCATTGACATTCCGTCAGCACGACACAGGCGTATGCAAAACAAACCAAAACACTTCTCTTTGTAATATAAACAAAAGTTTATTTATGCAGTAATATCAATTAATAATTAATACAATGCAGTCAATAAACTTCCGACTTACAACTACAAACTAAACAGTGACATGATTAGATATGGAAATAAAATAATCCTATAACACATAAGGTGTGTGTGTGACAGTGTGTGTGTGTGTGTGTGTGTCAGTGTGGTTAGTGAGAGAGAGAGAGAGAGAGAGAGAGATGATTAAGTGACAGCCTGAAAGCTGATTTCGCGATAGCTGGAGATAAAGCAGCCGTGTTCATCACTCAGAGACGCGGTTTTACGAGCGGGGCTCGTAAAAGTCCCTTGTTATTTGACTCTTTAATGGATGAACTCAGTTGCTGTCTCACCCGCGATGGCGAAAATGCACAACAGTCCAATTTGGTTGGACCACAATACAGCAAAACAAATTCATGATAATTAATACCCTGAGTATTAATAATGAGCGGACATGGCGGTCCGTAAACTGTACAAGCAAAAACATTGAAACACAAGAACAACACACTATAATATTCTATCTCTGCCCAGACGTAAACCTCTTACTTGAATCGCATGAGGACACAGGTAGAATGTGTTTTCCTCCGTCATTTAACTTTGACCCGGTTCCTTGAGGCTCGGGTGATGACGGGGGGGCGTTTCCTCGCTCTGTCTGCGGGCACGGCTGTTGATTCTTGGCGGGCTGGCAGAGAACTCAGAAATGTCGACTTGATTGAAGATGGAAGAGAAATCTTTAAACTCTTCACTTCTGTAGGCCAACAGATGAAGATGCGAATTGCTCGGCGGTCTCCTTCGGATCCGTTAGAGTGTTTGGTTGAACACAGAGTAATCTCAACTCGTCCAGCGAGATGGAGATTGTATGGCTACAGTTTCAAGTCGGACATTACTTCCTTAAGCCACGAGGTTGCACCGGAGAGCAGCAAAAAGCTACGTCCGTATTCGGTGAACAAAGTCGCTGGAAGCAACTTTGGAAGCATTTCAGAATTATTTGAAGTCCTGATGATGTCATGTTTGAGGGACGTTCTGTGGTGTGCCTCATCCAATAGGAGTTGAGAGCTCGATCCTTTAGAGGGCAAGGCTTCATGGATCTGTAGTCTGTTTTGGACTCCCTTTGTTTGATTTTGGCGCGATTTTTATCAGTAAGATTTACGACTTAGAAGGTGGGGGCTTAAGTTATGTTTTTACTGTTAGGCCTGCCTTTGTCTTCTATCTGAATACATGAGGCCCAATAGTGGTCAGTGGCGAATGATCAGACTCCGGTCACTGCCATCTCACTTGACGCCGAAAAGGCATTTGATATGGTAGAATGGGATTATCTTTTTAAGATTTTGGAAATATACGGGTTCGGGAATACTTTTATTGGATGGATTAAGTTACTTTATAGACACCCGGTAGTGGTGGTACAAACAAATGGATTCATTTCAGATTATTTTACTCTGGATAGGGGCACCCGGCAGGGATGCCCTCTTTCCCTATTATTGTTCTGTCTTGACCTGGAACCATTAGCAGCTGCGATAAGAAGGGAAGATGATTTTCCAGGGGTGGTGACAGGAGGTGTGGCGCATAAGCTTTTGCTTTATGCAGATGATATTTTAATATTCGTCTCTGACCCCACTAGATATATGCCTTGCCTCCACAGAATTATTAATTCTTTTTCTAAGTTCTTGAGAGTTAATTGGTCTAAATCCGAAGCTTTGGCTCTGACAGCGTACTGCCCAGTAACAGCTTTCCAGCCGGGTGCCTTCCAGTGGCCCAAACAGGGCATTTTATTCCCAGCAAATTTGTCTGATTTAGTTAGAGTTAATTTTGATCCCTTAATAAAAAGTTTTTCGAGCGATGTGGGCAGGTGAGCTTCATTACATTTATCTATGATTGGGAAGGTTAATGTTATTAAAATGTAATTACCTGCAACATTCTCTCCCTGTACATGTCCCCCTCTCTTATTTCAAGCAATTTGATAGCATAGCGAAGTCCTTTATTTGGAATGGTAAGCGTCCCAGATAACATTTCAATAAGTTACATAGGCCGATTGACAATGGTGGGCTGGGCCTACCCAAGATTTTGCTTTATTATTATGCATTCGGTCTCAGACATTTGGCTCATTGGTCGCTTCCACCTGAGAGAGCCCCTCCCTGGTTTGGTATTAAACTGGAAGTTCTTGCCCCTATATTGCCATTGCAAAGCCTTTCTATCAAACTAAACAGGGAAGTTGTTACACCCCGTTATCTCGCATTTGCACGCGGTATTGACAAAAGTTTCCAGAGTGTATAACTCAGCATTTATTTAAATGTTGCCTCAAGCACATGGCAGAACCCAAAATTATGTATTAATAAGTCCCATTTCTGCTGGTCAGAGTGGATTGTGAGGGAGGTTAATACGCTCAGTGACCTATATGAGAGTGGAGTGTTGAGATCTTTTGAAAATTTGATTCAACATTTTGGGATTCCCAGATCTCAGTTTATAGGTATTTACAACTATGCCACCTACTCTGTACTATTTTGGGGAGTAGCATACACCCCCCTCAAGCGGCAGATACTCTGAGAATGGTGATTACTGCTTTTGGAAAAGGTCATGAGGCATCAGTGTATTACTCCCTGCTAATTCAGAGTCTGGGGGACGGAGCTCTAACTTCTATCAAGAGATTATGGGAGAAAGATTTCAACTTTGGAGGTATTGGAGGAGGGAGTGTGGGCTAGGATTCTAAAAAACATCAAGGGGTGGTTGTGGGGTTTAAGTGTTGATTGTATATATATATATATATATATATATATATGTTTTTGCTTTTCTTTATTATTGTAAGAATTAATAAAAAAACATTATTACAAAAAAATTAAACATCACCTACACATAAATAACAAATCAATATTGTGCATTGTAAAAAGTGGTAACTTGTAATTCTTACCTTGAAGAGCTATTTCTACTGGATCTACTACAGTTTTGCTTGTGTAACTAATGTATTCAGGTTCAGGTAGGCCTGCTCAAAACCTAACCCTTATACAGAAGGAATGTTTTAAAGGGGTCATGACATACTCTTTTTTAAAATAATTTAATTATTTTCCCTGAGGTCCACTTATAATATTAGTAATTGTTTTTTTTTTTTTTTTTTTTTTTGTTTTTTTTTACACCAAAACATAATTTTCTACCCTGTCTCTGGCCCTCTGTCTAAAATACTGTGTTTACAGCCATATATATTTGAAACTGAATCGGAATAGAATTAAAAAGCTCCACAACAATAAAATAATGACAACATGAAAGACGTTTGTTTGAAATCTTTGCAAATTTATTAAAAATAAAAAAACAAAAAAAATCACATGTACATAAGTATTCACAGCCTTTGCCATGACACTCAAAATTTAGCTCAGGTGCATCCTGTTTCAACTGATCATCCTTGAGATGTGTCTACAACTTGATTGGAGTCCACCTGTGGTAAATTCAGTTGATTGGACATGATTTGGAAAGGCACACACCTGTCTATATAATGTCCCACAGTTAACAGTGCATGTCAGGGCACAAACCAAGCCATGAAGTCCAAGGAATTGTCTGTAGACCTCCGAGTCAGGATTGTATCGAGGCACAGAACTGGGGAATGGTACAGAAAAATATCTGCAGCATTGAAGGTCCCAATGAGCACAGTGGCCTCCATCATCCGTAAATGGAAGAAGTTTGGAACCACCAGGACTCTTCCTAGAGCTGGCCGCCCGTCCAAACTGAGCAATCGGGGGAGAAGGGCCTTAGTCATGGAGGTGACCAAGAACCCAATGGTCACTCTGACAGAGCTCCAGCATTTCTCTGTGGAGAGAGGAGAACCTTCCAGAAGAACAACCATCTCTGCAGCACTCCACCAATCAGGCCTGTATGGTAGAGTGGCCAGATGGAAGCCACTCCTCAGTAAAGGCACATGACAGCTCGCCTGGAGTTTGCCAAAAGACACCTGAAGGACTCTCAGACCATGAGAAACAAAGACTGAACTCTTTGGCCTGAATGGCAAGCGTCATGTCTGGAGGAAACCAGGCACCGCTCATCACCTGGCCAATACCATCCCTACAGTGAAGCATGGTGGTGGCAGCATCATGCTGTGGGGATGTTTTTCAGTGGCAGACTGGTCAGGATTGAGGAAAAGATGAATACAGCAATGTACAGAGACCTCCTTGATGAAAACCTGCTCCAGAGCGCTCTGGACCTCAGACTGGGGCGAAGGTTCATCTTCCAACAGGACAACAACCCTAAGCACACAGCCAAGATAACAAAGGAGTGGCTCTGGGACAACTCTGTGAATGTCCTTGAGTGGACCAGCCAGAGCCCAGACTTGAACCTGATTGAACATCTCTGGAGAGATCTGAAAATGGCTGTGCACCGACGCTCCCCATCCAACCTGATGGAGCTTGAGAAGTCTTCAGAATGGGAGAAACTGCCCAAAAATAGGTGTGCCAAGCTTGTAGCATCATACTCAAAAAGACTTGAGGCTGTAATTGGTGCCAAAAGTGCTTCAACAAAGTATTGAGCAAAGGCTGTGAATACTTATGTACATGATTTTTCTTTTTCATTTTTTTTTTTAATAAATTTGCAAAGATTTCAAACTTCTTTCACGTTGTCATTATGGGGTATTGTTTGTAGAATTTTGAGGAAAAGAATGAATTTAATCCATTTTGGAATAAGGCTGTAACATAACAAAATGTGGAAAAAGTGAAGCGCTGTGAATACTTTCCAGATGCAATGTAATACTCTAAAACAAGTGAAGCACTGTTTATAGACACTAAAAACCACGATAGTTTTACACACACTGGACAACCAATGCTAAATCTAGCAGTGAATACCCTGGGACAAGTAAAAACAATATAGCACACACACACACCAACCCACGTTTAAGCGACGCGAGTTCAAGATAGTAAACAAACAGCACAAGTTCAAGACAGTAAACAAATGGCACAAGTCTAGCCATGAATACCACTCTACAACAAATTAAAACAATGAAATAAACACCCTTACACGCAACTGCAGACTCCTGTAGATAGATCGCTTCTCCTCGTGACATATGAACCATTGAAAAAGAAGCTGTAATGTAATGTAAATTGTACCTTAAAATAAATAAGTAAATTAATATATTGTATTTAGACCCCCAGTGAGCAGGCTAAAGGCAACTGTGGTAAGGAAAACAAAACTCCATAAGATGTTAGTTAATGGAGAAAAATAACCTTGGGGGAAATAAGGCTCACTGTGGGGGCCAGTTCCCCTCTGGCTAAACAGCATGAATATAATGCCAATATTAGTTATTTATGTGTAGTACAAGTCATAGTTTAAGATTAGTAAACTAAGTAAATGTTAAGGGCCAATGTTTAAACAAAATGTTTTGTATCAACTGTAAGATTAATGACTAAAGTATTTGAAGTCCATCATGGATTAACTAAGAAAATGCACACAGATGCATTGTCCTCTGTTATTTGGCTGATGAAGGCTTTAGTTGGTAATACACTTATTATCTATGTATTCCATTTTAAGAGTGTAGTCCATACTTTGACCAAGGTGATGCAGGCAGAGGTCAGTGAGGTGCACTGCAGTTTGACTGGAAGCTTGTTGCAGTTCATTTCTGCTCCATCTTAAGTTTTAGGCAGTGGTCAATGATGTATCCCATGTCTTACCGCTGGAGCTGGCATCACTTCATCCTCTGTAAAGTGCATCATAGTAGACTGAAGTGATATCTGGCTGGCACAGACTACAGTTAGTTGTCCTCACTCAGCAACATGTAGTAGTGGGATTCAGGCAGAACTGGAGCTGGATCTGACAGGCTCTGGTAACCTCAGGATATGTATCCCGAAGTTAAGACAGGGAAACACATACAATAAAATTAGCATTGATGCCATTCTCTTTAAAGCAGAAGTGTTTCTGGTTCTGGCAGACCTGAATTATGCAACATAACTATGAGATGATGGATACATTAAAAATCAATCAAATCAAATCCCTTTATTGTCACTCAACCATATAGACAAGTGCAACAGTGGGTGAAAGTCTTGGGTGCAGTTCCAAGCAACATAGCAGTATGACAATTACAATAAACATCTGATTTACACATAACACAGTTTACACAAAGCATAGTTCAGACTCAAGATGGTGCTGAGTATGGCTGCTGCGTTGCAAGCTCCGACACTACATTGTAGTTTTTTGTTTGTTTTGTTTACAGTTCTTATGTTTTTTGTCTTGGATGTTGTCTGCCTTATTGTCTACGACAGACAAACACTTTTGGACATTGGTTCTGCAACCGCATACCGTAAACCGGTCTTCAAATTCCTCAATGCCGACCCGCTGTTTACAAACACGGCAGCGGAGCCCTTTGTCTGGGCAGCCCGGCTGCAGAAATACAGAAGGAAAAGGGGAAATAGAGCCAGCATTCTCATCAGACTAAGACGTTGTGCACATCGATCCCCGCTACCCAGTATTCTACTGGCAAATGTTCAGTCTCTGGACAACAAGCTCTGTGAGCTGAGAGTGTGGATCTCTTTCCAATGAGAGACAAGGGACTGCTGCATTATCTGCCTTACAGAAACTTGGATGTCTGTGGAGATTCCAGACTCAGCCATCGAACCCGCAGGGTTCTCCGTGCACCGAGCGGACAGAGCGAAAGACCTCTCAGATAAAAGCAGAGGTTGTGGTGTATGTTTTAAGATCAACAAATCCTGGTGTGATAAGAGGAACCTACATTCTATCAAGTCTTTCTGCTCTCCTGATCTGGAATTTCTCATGCTTCTGTGTCGACCATTCTGGCTACCGAGGGAATTCACAGCGGTCATTATCACAGCTGTGTACATCCCACCACAAGCCGACACAGACCGGGCACTGAAGGAACTGTATGGGAGTATAAGCAAGCAGGAAACCGCGCACCCTGAGGCTGCGTTCATTGTGACCGGGGACTTTAACAAAGCCAACTTCAAGTCAATAGCACCGAAATACTACCAACACATCAGTTTCAACACACGAGCGGACCGGGTTTTGGACCATTGCTACTCTCCCTTCCAGGATGGCTACAAATCCCTCACCCGCCCAACATTTGGCAAATTGGACCACTCTTCCGTTCTGCTTCTGCCCGCTTACAGACAGAAACTGAAACAGGAATCACCCACCCTCAGAACAATCCAGTGCTGGTCGGACCAATCAGACTCGACGCTACAAGACTGTTTTGATCACGCAGACTGGGAAATGTTCCGGTCCGCCTCTGATGACGACATCGAGCTTTATGCTGATAGCGTAACGTGTTTCATCAGAAAGTGGGTAGAGGATGATGTTCCGACCAAAACAATACAGATCTACCTCAACCAGAAACCTTGGATTAATAGCGATGTTCGCACGGCACTTGATGCGCAGACCTCCGCTTTTAATTCTGGGAACACGGAGGAGCATAAAAAAGCCAGTTATGCCCTCCACAAAACTATCAGAGCAGCAAAACGCCAGTACAGGAATAAGATTGAAGGACAGTTTAACACCACTAACTCTAGAAGCATTTGGCAGGGAATTAATATCATCACAGACTTTAAAGGGAATAAAAACTCCACTGTGAACCCCGCTGCCTCTCTCCTGGAAGAGCTAAATACTTTTTATGCTCGTTTTGAGGGAAATAACACCGCACTTGTGGAGTGAGCTCTCACGGCCGAAGCTACAGAGGTTAGTTCACTCTCCATCTCTGTAGCGGATGTAACCCGATCCTTCTGATGGGTGAATATCAGTAAAGCTGCGGGTCCAGACGGCATTCCGGGCCATGTCATCAGAGCGTGCACGAACCAACTGGCTGGTGTTTTTACTGACATTTTCAACCTTTCCCTCTCCTTGTCTGAGGTCCCCACATGCTTCAAAACGTCCACCATTGTGCCTGTACCAAAGCAATCCAAAATGACTTGCTTAAATGACTGGTGTCCTGTTCCTCTGACCCCCATCATCAGCAAATGCTTTGAGAGACTAATAAGAGATTACATCTGCTCTGTGCTGCCTGCCTCACTGGACCCTTTGCAGTTTGCTTACCGCAACAACCACTCCATTGATGATGCCATTGCATCTACACTACACACTGCTCTCTCCCACCTGGAAAAAAACACTTATGTGAGAATGCTGTTTGTAGACTACAGCTCAGCATTCAACACCATAGTGCCCTCCAAGCTTGATGTGAAACTCCGGGCTCTAGGCTTAAACAACTCGCTGTGCAGCTGGATCCTGGACTTCCTGTCAAGCAGATGCCAGGTGGTTAGTATGGGCAGTAACATCTCCTCATCACTGACCCTCAACACTGGAGCCCCACAGGGCTGTGTTCTCAGCCCACTCCTGTATTCCTTGTACACACTTGACTGTGTGGCAACACACAGCACCAATGCCATCATTAAATTTGCTTATGATACGATGGTGGTAGGTCTGATAAATGACAATGATGAAACAGCCTACAGAGAGGAGGTGCACACTCTGACACACTGGTGTCAGGAGCACAACCTCTCCCTCAGCATCAGCAAGATAAAGGAGCTTGTGGTGGACTTCAGGAGAAGAGAAAGAGAACACAGTCCCATCACCATCAATTGAGCACCAGTGGAGAGAGTCAGCAGCTTCAAGTTCCTCGATGTCCACATCACTGAGGAACTCACATGGTCTGTCCACACTGAGGCCGTTGTGAAGAAGGCTCATCAGTGCCTCTTTTTCCTGAGACAGCTGAGGAAGTTTGGAATGAACCACCATATCCTCACACGGTTCTACACCAGCACTGTAGAGAGCATCCTGACTGGCTGCATCTCCTCCTGGTACGGCAATAGCACCGCCCACAACTGCAAAGCCCTGCAAAGGGTGGTGCGAACTGCCAGACACATCATCGGAGGTGAGCTTCCCTCCCTCCAGGACATATATACCAGGCGGTGTGTGAAAAAAGCTCAGAGGATCATCAGAGACTCCAGCCACTTGAGCCATGGGCTGCTCTCACTGCTACCATCAGGCAGGCGGTATCGCAGCATCAGGACCCGAACCTGCCGACTTCATGACAGCTTCTTCCCTCAAGCAATCAGACTTTTGAACTCTTGATCTCTCACGATCAATATACATCAGCACTGCACTTTATTAATCTTATTATCTCACACTGGACTGTCATAAATTATATTCTCTTAACAACACACTGGCAACTGACTATCAGCCGACAGCCCTAATGTCAATACATTACAATACAACTTACTGTAAATTTTATATATACTATATATACTATTTTTTTATTGTATAATGTGTATTCTATATTCTGTGTATTGTATACTGTACATTGTAAGTTATTATTTGTATATTGTGTTATGTGTATATTAGATTTTAAATTGAGTCATGTAAATCTGATGTTTATTGTATATTGGTATATGTCTCATCACTGTCATGACTGCTATGTTGCTCGGAACTGCACCCAAGAATTTCACACACTATTGCTCTTGTGTATATGGTTGTGTGACAATAAAAGTGATTTGATTTGATTTGACATCTTGTTACACAACACAATATACACCTAATACTATACAATATACAGTATACACAAAATAAGAAGACTGTATCCAATAAAAAAATATATACAATATACAGTATACACAAAATAAGAAGACTGTATACAATAAAAATACACTGTACCACCGCCGCCAATCAGTGGAAATAAATATGAAGTGTGCTGACATTCAGCTGTCGGTTGATAGTCAGTTACCAGTGTGTTATTAAGAGAAGTAAAACATGTGAGTCCAGTCTGAGGCTAATAAAGAGCAGTGCTGATATATGTATCATCGTGAGCGATCAAGAGTTCAAAAGTCTGATTACTTGGGGGAAGAAGCTGGTGTGGGTCCTGATGCTGCGATACCACCTGCCTGATGGTAGCAGTCGGGTGGCCGGAGTCTCTGATGATCCTCTGAGCTTTTTTCACACACCGCCTGGTATAGATGTCCTGGAAGGAGTGAAGCTCACCTCCGATGCTGTGTCTGGCAGTTCGCACCTCCCTTTGCAGGGCTTTGCGGTTGAGGGTGGTGCTGTTGCCATACCAGGCAGTGATGCAGCCAGTCAGGATGATCTCTACAGTGCTGGTGTAGAACCATGTGAGGATGTGGTGGTTCATTCCAAACTTCCTCAACCATCTCAGGAAGAAGAGGTGCTGGCTAGCCTTCTTCACAACTGCCGCTGTGTGGACAGACCATGTGAGTTCCTCAGTGATGTGGACACCCAGGAACTTGAAGCTGCTGACTCTCTCCACTGGTGCTCCATTGATGGTGATGGGGCTGTGTTCTCTGTCTTTTCTCCTGAAGTCCACCACAAGCTCCTTGGTCTTACTGACCTTGAGGGAGAGGTTGTGATCCTGACACCAGTGTGTCAGATTGTGCACCTCCTCTCTGTTGGCTGTTTCAACATTGTCATTGATCAGACCTACCACCATCGTATCATCAGCAAACTTAATGATGGCACTGGAGCTATGTGTTGCCACACAGTCAAGTGTGTACAAGGAATACAGGAGTGGGCTGAGAACACATCCCTGTGGGGCTCCACTGTTGTGGGTCAGTGATGAGGAGATGTTGCTGCCCATTCTAACCACCTGGCATCTGCTTGACAGGAAGTCCAGGATCCAGCTGCACAGTGAGCTGTTTAAGCCTAGAGCCCGGAGTTTCACATCAAGCTTGGAGGGCACTATGGTGTTGAATGCTGAGCTGTAGTCTACAAACAGCATTCTCACATATGTGTTCCTTTTTTCCAGGTGGGAGAGAGCAGTGTGTAGTGTAGATGCAATAGCATCATCAATGGAGCAGTTGTTGGACTGGCATTTGGCTGCTCTGATAGTTAGATAATCTGATAGAGGTCATAATTGGCATTCCTGAAATTAAAAGCAGAGGTCCGCGCATTAAGTGCCGCACAAACATCGCTATTAATCCACAGTTAGCAGGCAGAAGGTGAACGGAAGTGTGGTCAGATTTGCCATATGGTGGGCGGGGGAGGGATTTGTAGCCATCCTGGAAGGGAGCGTAGCAATGGTCCAAAACCCGGTCCCCTCGTGTGTTGAATCTGATGTGTTGGTAGTATTCCAGTGCTATTGACTTGAAGTTGGCTTTGTTAAAGTCCCCGGTCACAATGAACGCGGCCTCAGGGTGTGCAGTTTCCTGCTTGCTTATACTCCCATACAGTTCCTTGAGTTCCTGGTCTGTGTCGGCTTGTGGGGGGGATGTACACAGCTGTGATAATGACCATTGTGAATTCCCTCGGTAGTCAGAATGGTCGACACAGAAGCATGATAAATTCCAGATCAGGAGAGCAGAAAGAGTTAATAGAATGTACGTTCCTCTGATCACACCAGGATTTGTTGATCATAAAACATACACCACCACCTCTGCTTTTACCTGAGAGGTATTTCACTCTGTCCACTCTGTGCACTGAGATCCCCATGGGTTCGATGGCTGAGTCTGGAATCTCCACAGACATCCAAGTTTCTGTAAGGCAGATAACGCAGCCGTCCCTCGTCTCTCGTTGGAAAGAGATCCGCACTCTCAGCTTGTGGAGCTTGTTGTCCAGAGACTGAACATTTTCCAGTAGAATGCTGGGTAGTGGGGGTTGATTTGCTCAACGTCTTAGTCTGAGGAGAACACCGGCTCTCCTTCCCCTTTACCAGCTACGTTTCCGTGGCTGGGCTGCCCAGACAAAGGGCTCCGCTGTCATGTTTGAAAACAGCGGGTTAGCATTGAGGTATTTAAAGTCCGGTTTTCGGTGTGCTATTGATGAACCAGTGTCCAAAAGTGTTTGTCTATCGTAGACAATAAGGCAGACAACATCCAAGATGAAAAACACAAGAATTGTAGACAAAACAAACAAAAAACTGCAATATTGGGTCGGAGCTCGCAGCGCAGCTGCCATACACGGTGCCATCTTTTCCGCTTTCGAAATTAGCCAATGACATCGAAAGGACTGAAGTTGCTAGTAGGGAATAATATGAGACACTGTCTTCTGAGGTGCTATGGCAGATGGTTGCATAATTCCAATTTTCTTTCTGATGATTTCAATTTTATCAGTAAAGAAATTCATAAAGTCATTACTACTGTACTGCGATAGAATATCTGGTTCATACGAAGCTTTATTCCTTACCAATTTAGGTGTATTAAACTGAGAGAGTGTGTCTGTGTCCCAAACCATGTTAGGAAGAGTATTCCATAGTTTAGGAGCCAAAAAGGAAAAGGACCTCTTGTGGATTTTGATATTCTAGGTGTTATTAACAGGCCAGAATTTTGCGATCGTAGTGAAAATGAATATAGCATGATAGAAGGTCACTTAAGTACTGAGGAGCTAGACCATTCAAAGCTTTATAAGTAGTTAACAGAATTAATACAAATTTGAACAGGAACAGTACCCAGTGTAGCGACGATGGAATTGGGCTGTTATACTCATATTTCTTGGTTCAAGTCACCACTCCAACTGCAGTATTTTGAACCAATTGAAGTTTATATGTTGAACCTGCTGGATATTCTCCCTGTTTTGCATTACATTAATCTAGTCTTGAGGTCATGAATGAATGAATTAGTTTTTGGCATCTGATACAGAAAGCATGTGTCATAACTTAGCAATAATTCTGAGATGGAAGAATGTTGTTCTACAAATATTGGAAATGTGATTTTCAAAGGACATATTGCTATAAAAATATAACACCTATGTTTTTTGCTGTAGAAGATGACGTGACAGTACATCCATTGAGAGTCAAATTATATTTTAGCGGCTTATTTTTAGAAGTTTTTGGTTCAATAATTAGTACCTCTGTTTGTTGGAATTGAGAAGAAGAAAATGTTTAGCCATTCAAACTTTGACAGTGTTGGGTAAGTTACTCTAAAAAAAGCAATTAATTACTAACTATGAATTACATCTTCTACAGTGTAATTAGATTACTGTACTAATAACTCTATCTTAAACGTTGTTGCATTTTAACATTAGACATAAAATTTCAATTTTAAATTATATTTTTTATATATAATTGTTCTATAGTCTGTACAGTATTTAATGCAATTACACCAGAAGTAACTGTAATTAAATGACTGAAAAAATGACTGAGTAATCCCTTACTTTACTTTTTTCAATAAAAAAGTAATTTAATTACAGCAATTAATTACTTAGTAATGCATTACACACAACACTGATCTTTGATATCATTGATACACTCTGCTACCTACATAAGGCCATTGATTTCGAATGGTGGTAACGTAGCCATTAGGAAATGGGGAAATGGTTACTGGTTTGTGTACGCTGCATGCCAGCCCCCCAAAATTTTTCCCGGGGGCCCACGGGGATGATCTGTGACGTGGCACCACGTCTCGGGCCCCGTGGACTCTTGCCACGGGCATTTAAAGAAATCCCCCTGAATGAGCATTTCCCCTGCAGTTCGGCCTTGACCCACGGGGTGGCGGCTTCACGTCCCACCTCTGGCTTAAATGAATTGGTGCCTTCGTCATTCATATTGATGGCAGGCGGGCACCTCTCGGGGCAGTGCGGTCCCACGTGCATTTTGTTGCACTGTGTTCGTTTAATTGGGGAATGGGACTCAATCCCCCCACAGACCACCAAAGACCACCGGACCACCCGGTTGGGGGCCAGACCATCCACAGACCCACTATCTGCCCCCTAACCAACTATTTTGCCAAAGTTGACCAATGAGACCCCTGGACCACCCGGAGGGGGTGGGGCTGTCCACAGACCCACTATCTGCTCCTTAACCAACTATTTTGCCCACTTTGACCTGAAAGACCTAGTTCTGTTAACCACCAACATAATAAATGTCTATTTCCAATTTATTGTATTAGTCTATGACCTCTGTGCGCACCAACATACTAAATGACCATTTCCAATTTATTGTATAGGTGTATTAACCCAAAATGTCCATTTCCAATTTATTATATTGGTCTATTACCCCTGTGTCCACCAACAGACTAAATGTCCATTTCCAATTTATTGCATAGGTCTCTTTGCCCTGTGTCCACCAACATACTAAATGTCCATTTCAAATTTATTGTATTGGTCTATTACCCCGGTGTCCACCAACACACTAAATGTCCATTTCCAATTTATTGTATAGGTGTATTACCCGTGTCCACCAACATACTAAATGTCCATTTCCAATTTATTGCATAGGTCTCTTTACCCTGTGTCCACCAACATACTAAATGTCCATTTCCAATTTATTGCATAGGTCTCTTTACCCTGTGTCCACCAACATACTAAATGTCCATTTCCAATTTATTGTATTGGTCTATTACCCCTGTGTCCTCCAACATACTAAATGTCCATTTCCAATTTATTGCATAGGTCTCTTTACCCTGTGTCCACCAACATACTAAATGTCCATTTCCAATTTATTGTATTGGTCTATTACCCCTGTGTCCTCCAACATATTAAATGTCCATTTCCACTTTATTGTATTGGTCTATTATCCATGTGTACACCAACATACTAAATGTCCATTTCCAATTTATTACATACCACCATACTAAATGTCCATTTCCAATTCATTTTACAGGTGTATTAACCCTAAATGTCCATTTCCAATTTATTGTATTGGTCTATTACCCCTGTGTCCTCCAACATACTAAATGTCCATTTCCAATTTATTGCATAGGTCTCTTTACCCTGTGTCCACCAACATACTAAATGTCCATTTCCAATTTATTGTATTGGTCTATTACCCCTGTGTCCTCCAACATACTAAATGTCCATTTCCACTTTATTGTATTGGTCTATTATCCATGTGTACACCAACATACTAAATGTCCATTTCCAATTTATTACATACCACCATACTAAATGTCCATTTCCAATTCATTTTACAGGTGTATTAACCCTAAATGTCCATTTCCAATTTATTGTATTGGTCTATTACCCCTGTGTCCACCAACATACTAAATGTCACTTTCCAATTTATTGCATAGGTCTCTTTACCCTGTGTCCACCAACATACTAAATGTCCATTTCCAATTTATTGTATAGGTGTATGTAATTTTTGACTTTCTCCAATCTTCTTGAAGAGGAGGATGAGATTAGAATAGGAATACAGGTTTCAGCTTCCTAAGTCTATCCAGAGCTGAGATCTGGACATCCCATGTACAATTTATCAAATTTTGAGGTTTTGAAGGATGTATGTTATTGAGGGGGTGTCATACAGTCACCTAAATATGATATTCAGTGAATTTCTGTATCCCACACATTAAAAAACAGATGTCCACCAAGTGACTATTTCAGGCAATGCAAATAAATTACCGTCCCACTTCCAATCTATTTAATGGGTTTCGTGGGACTCTGGGGGTCTCAGTGGTCAGTTGGCAGACCACCTGCAGCTCAAAGTCGCCCCTTATTTGCGTTCATTTGCCCATTAAAAGGGGACCCTTGAGCATTACCTCGGAAAATCCCCCAAAAGTGAAAAATGTCCATTCGGCCTATAAGCCAAATGGCTAACGGGCGGTATACGAACCTGGTATCATCCCTCGCGCCCATATATTTCAAGGAAATATAAAGTTGGGTATTGTCAGCATAACAGTGAAAACTACGGTTCCACGGTTCCTGATAATGTCTCCCAGGGGAAGCATATAAAGGAGAAAAGTAGAGGCCCAAAAACTGATCCCTGTGGCACTCCATACTTAACTGTAGTTTGATCTGACAATTCCTCATTTACCCAGACAAAGTGGCAGAGGTCGGATAAATAGGACCTAAAGCAAGCTAATGTCTGTCCACAAATGCCAACATAATTCTCAAGCCTATCCAAGAGAATGCCGTGATCTATGGTGTCGAAGGCAGCACTAAGATCTAAAAGTACTAGAAGAGAAATGCAGCTGCAATCAGAAGATAAGAGCAAGTCATTTGTAACTCTGATAAGTGCAGTCTCTGTACTATGATGGGTCTAAATTCTGACTGAAATTCTTCATATATACAATTTCTCTGTAAAAATGAACATAGTTGGGAGGATGAAGTTACTAGTAGGGAATAATATGAGACACTGTCTTCTGAGGTGCTATGGCAGGTGGTTGCATAATTCCAATTTTCTTTCTGATGATTTCAATTTTATCAGTAAAGAAATTCATAAAGTCATTACTACTGTACTGCGATAGAATATCTGGTTCATTCGAAGCTTTATTCCTTACCAATTTAGCCACAGTACTGAATAAACACCTAGGATTATTGTGGTTATTTTCTATGAGTTTGCTAAAATAGGCAGATCTGGCAGCTTTTAGAGCCTTTCTGTAGCTAGAGACACTATCCTTCCATGCACCAAGAAACACCTAATTTTGTACTCTTTCACTTGTGCTCCATTTTCTGAGCTGCTCTCTTAAAAACATGAGTGTGATCATTGTACCACAGTGCGGGGCCCACTCTTTCTCTTTCTCTTTAATTTCCTTTAATCAGTGTGGGTTGATGCTTAAGAGTGCTTCATCAAGTTTTTCTGAACTTTTTGGCTTACTGAGTATTTGAGACAAATCTGAAAGGTTATTAGTGAAACTGTCTTTAGTGGTCGAAATAATAGTTCTACCCGATCAATAACACGGCTTAGATTGAGTGACATATGCTAAACACAGCATACCAGAGACGAGGTTATGATCTGAGATGCCATCGCTCTGCGGCAGAATTAACATATTATCAACATCAATTTTATATGACAGAATTAAATCTAGCATATGATTATGGTGGAGTTGGTCCTGTCACATTTTGTCTGACCCCAACAGAGTTGAGAATATCAATATATGCTAATCACAGTATATCATTTTGGTTATTCATGTGAATGTTGAAATTACCAACAATTAAAGCTCTCTCCACAATAACTACAAGTTTTGACAGAAAATCAGCAAATTATCTAAGGAAATCAGAATTTGGCCCTTGTGGTCTATATACTGTAGCAAGAACAAAAGATGACAGAGATTTTTTTATATATATCTGACGATGTCTCATTAAGCATTATCAGTTCAAAAGAATTAAACTTATATCTTGACCTCTGAGTTACACCAAAAACATTACTGTAAACTGTAGCAACATCCCCTCCTCAACCCTTCAGATGAGGCTCATGTTTATAACAATAACCTAGGGGACTAGACTAATTTAAACTAATATATTCATCAGGTTTAAGCCAGGTTTCAGTCAAACAGAGCGAATCCAAACTATGGTCTGTGATAATTTCATTTACAATTAGTGCTTTGGATGAAAGCAGTCTAATGTTTAGTAGCCTTACCTTTATATGATGTTTTTTCATAATTTCTTTTTCTTCTATTTTCAAGTTTGACAATTGAGATGTATTGACTATAGTAATAACAGTAAATTATGCATAATTACAAGCAACTAACCCTTAACCAATCCCTAACCCCAAACCTATAGTAAGTACTGTACATGTTGTTAATTAATATTACTCAGTACTTACTTGAGTAATTACACTGTAACAAAGACACCTAAAATAAAGCGTAACACAATTTTTTCTAAATGATTTAATGAGGGTTTTGTGTTTGGAAGTTTGGGGAACAGACACAGTCTCTATAAGATATGTAGGTGATACTGTCTCTGTGTTGTAGTTTATGTGACATGTGGCAGCTGGCAGACCTTCGCATTAGCCAGTCTGTCTGCTTCCTGACCTGGGACCTAGTTAGTCAAACACCATCACTATTAAGACTATGAGCCAAATTACTAGAGAGGAGAGCGGCACCTTCTCTGGAGGTATGGAGTGTGTCTTTCTTTAGCAGTTCAGGTCTACCCCAAAAAACTCGGCCAATTGTCTATAAATCCTATGCTATTCTCAGAACACCAATCAGACATCCAGCCATTTAGTAACACTAATCTAGTATAAACCTCATCACCACGATTAGCAAGGAGGGGGCCAGAGCATATTACAGTGTCTGAAATCACTGTAAAGTTCACCTCTTTAACCTTTTTAACAATCTCAGAAAATCTAAGTTTAGCATTAACCAGCACTTGAAAATTTGATTTGATGTCAGATGCTCTGGCTACCGGAAGGCATTTCACAATGGTGGCCGGAGTCTCTATTTCCACGTTCCTTACAACAGAACCACCTATAACCAGGGTGCTTCCAACAGGCTTCTCAGTGGGTGCATCACTGAGTGAAGAGAATCTATTGGAATTCCAAACAGGAATGGGAGAGTGGTATTGCTTTGCCCTATGAGTATGGTGCCGAGACATCACCCAAATGCCCTGCTGCAAGGGCTCTACTGCCAGAACCGAAGAGTGTGTGTTGCTTGCTGTACTACCCACATCTGAAATAATATCTACTGGCTTCTCTTTCTCACTTACCTCCACTAGCATTCTCTAGTCTTCTCCATCAGCCTAATTGATTCTTTACATTTATCACATGTAAATCCCTCACTGCTGACGGATGAAGCTATCGTATACATGTGGCATGCAGTGCAAGTAGCAATAACGTGTGCTGATTCCATGACTTTCCGCAATTGAAGGTGTCATGTAAGTCCCCTTTGGTGTGCAGGAAAATTAGGCCCATCTGTCTTGTCCTTTTCTCTTCACCTTTCTGACTGAGCACCAGTGGGTGGGCCAAGGGCACGATGATGTAAAAGTATGTGTTGGTGTTTTGCTGTGGAGGCAGTCATGTGCTGATGTAATAATCTGTGTTATGTCACAAAGTAGGGGAAATCCAAACAAGCATGCAGCTTGGTTTAAATAAATGTCATTTTTATATTGAGGAGGAAGTTTTTAATTCTGAAACTTACAGTATTTGTTTTTTGTAGTACAATTAACTCTTACATGTCAAAAATTGAATCTCATGTCATGAGCCACAGTGTTACACGTTTAGGTGAAATCAACATACAAGTGTCTTAATTATAGTTGACATACTGTAATAAGCTGGAATACAAGAAAAATAGCTTTAAGGACACAATAATGTTTAAAGCTACAACAATCCATGGTTTAAAACTTGAATGATTGTTGTTGTTGTTTTGCTTTTTTGTTTTGTTTTTGTTTGTTTGCCTTTAAAGCTAGGGGACAAAACATTTCTCTGTTTGATTGATTGTGACAGTTCTAATGAAAACTAAAGAAAGTGGCTCGTTATTTGTGGTAAGAATTACACAGTGACACCAGTCTAAAAACTTTTGTGTGTATCTCTCTAAGGAGCAGAGGTGTGGTGTGACAGTCATCCAAATCACAGCTTAGATCTGTGAAGGCCAAGTGTGAGATTAAATATAAAAGGTTTGCCTGGGGTCCTGTCATAGGTTTTGAGGGCCAGTGATGCTACCAAGTGACTCTGTCAAAGGTCTTCAGTCAGGTCGTTACACCAGATAAAACCTGAGCTGCAAATGTCTGCACATTTTAGGTTACCTCACAGGTTCCTCATTCACTAATAATTGCATACAGGTGATCTATACGTGATTGGCTGCATTTTTATCAGATCGAGCTATACAATTTTTGATACTGTGAAACACTGCATCAAAATAAGTAAGGGTGTCTTCACACCTGGCTCATTTGGAGTGTTTGTTTCGGAACCTGGCACGTTTTCTCCCTTGGTGCGTTTAGGCATATATGAACATGGCAATCACACTCGGATCCGCACCAAAACAATTGCTCCGAGACTGCCTGAACAAGGACCGATTGCAAACGAACTTTGGAGCAGTTCGCTTGTGGTGAGAATGCAAACCGACCCAATGGACCAACGAAACAACCTACATCACAATGCATGATCACAAAAATTTCACACAAATACCCATAACATGCAATTACTTTACATGACCATAAATGTTTTAAGGCAACATGATGCAAATGAGGGTTAAACATTCATGAAATGCTGATAAGCAATAGCGATTAGATAAGATATAGATATGCGAATAACCATGAACATACTTGATAGATCTTTGGTGAAAAAGTCTGTGGGTGAGCACATCATGGCACGCCTTCTTTTCTAAAAATGTCTTGTGATTGCTCTTCTTCGAAACAAGTACATGGCAACATTGTTGTTCCGAAGAAGCAAATTTCTGACAAATTAATATAATGGTGATTAGAAAAAAATCCTCAATAAGCCCACTGAGCTGTTATCCATCCATCTTGATGGATAACCGACTGGCCGCTATAAGCAGAACCCCAGAACATCAACAACACACTTTGACCAGTGAGGGGACAGTTTACAGTTGTGAAGCATGGAAAATGTTTCTTCCCCTCTCTGTAAGAAAACTCTCAAAGTCAAGAGTTCCAGGTGTCAAATGTTAGCATTTATTGAACATACTAAAAAACCCAAGATGTCAGCTGAGATCTGACTCTCTCTGTCAAAACCCTTAGTTCTTGTACAGTTTGTTATCTAGCATTACCTCATGCCTACACCATCTTAATATCTTTTGTATCCAATGGATTCTGTTTCCCACATTATTTCACAGAGCCTCTAACCTCTTTTCAATGGTGGGAACCTGGCTTTTAATTCAAAAAATAAAAATTTAAATGCATTTATCATGAAAATATACATTCAGTTACTTTGATTATTGTTTGTGTTAGTTTTTAACTTTGCTGTACTTTCCCAGAGCTTTCTCATGACTCAGTACCATTGTTCTGTTCTTACAGCTGAGGACACAAGAGTATTTCTTGCAACATTTCTGCTACAGCTTAGTGTGTCTTGTAACATCAGCACTTTTAGTGCTCATATCCCCTCTCCTGTGTCACACAAAGTACACACTTCTAGTAACCTCATATGCCCTCTCCTGGGTCACACAAAGCTATTCTATATTAGTATTTTTCTACATTTGATATATACAAATCTACTATATTACTCACATGTGACTAGCGTAAACACATTTTGGAAATGTTGCCTTCCGAAGCGAGGAGAAAATGCAACATTGTAACAATTTAGTCCCCATTTCGGAACAAAGAAAACAGTCTACAGGTCTGAAAACATCCTAAGTAATACTGAAGGGTCGCTTACTGTAGTTATTCAATTTGTATTAATAATACAGTATCAATATATACTGTATGTACTGTACATAAAAAATAGGTTAACGCAGGAGTCTGATTTCCTGAACGTGTGGTTTAAACTGGTTAAATTTTTTAGAAAACAAGTCTTGGGGGCTTGGGTAGCTCAGCGAGTAGTGACGCTGACTACCACCCCTGCAGTCATGAGTTTGAATCCAGGGGTGTGCTGAGTGACTCCAGCCAGATCACCTAAGCAACCAAATTGGCCTGGTTGCTAGGGAGGGTAGAGTCACATGGGGTAAACTCCTTGTGGTCGTGATTAGTAGTTCTCGCTTTCAATGGGGCACGTGGTAAGTTGTGTGTGGATCGCGGACAGTAGCATGAGCCTCCACATGCTGGGAGTCTCCGCGGTGTCATGCACAACGAGCCACGTGATAAGATGCATGGATTGACATTCTCAGAAGCGGAGGCAACGGAGACTTGTCCTCCGCCACCTGGATTGAGGTGAGTAACCGCGCCACCATGAGGACCTACTAAGAAGTGGGAATTGGGCATTCCATATTGGGGAGAAAAGGGGATTAAAAAAAAGAGTCTTAAATTTAGAAAAAAATCACATTTCAAACTAGTTAATGAATCATTATGTCAGCATGAAAACATTCACACACAGGTATTATGCACAAATATGCGCAGATGCACAATAAGTTAAAGGTACACATGTAATATCCAGATGCACGGTGTTGTAAACTGCACTTTTGACATTTTAAAGAGTGGATTCAAGTGTCTAGATCACAATGGTGGAGTGATGCTGTGCAGTCAAAGTAAAGTATGCTAGATTGTGGCACTCTGCAGTATCCTTCACAACCTAGCTCTTAGAACTGCAAGATTGAGATTTACACTATGCAAATGGCATTAAGTGGAAAATGTGTTAGCTGTGTTTGTGATGTTTTGTGATTTGAATAATTCTTATAGTGAGTCAGGAACTAAAACAGCAAGTCAAGACTCAGCAATGTCCTTTACAAGTATTGCTTGGGATTATGATTCTCGAAATTCCCCTTGGTTGTATTGAGTGATTACATGAGAAAAGGGATTGACCAAGAGGAAGTAGAAAGGGTTAGTTGTTGCCTCTTTTGGGATCAAATGATAGGATATGCTTTTTTTGTGTAAAGGGTGACTCCTTCACATGGCTCAGACTTTCTAATGCTGCTATAAGCCTTAAAAGCAGAGTCTTAATCTGCTTAGCTCTTCATGTGAGACAATCTAACACAGAGCCAGCCAGGGTGTCAAGAAGATACAGTACAAGCACTGAAAAATGACAGCCAACAGATTCTCAATATGAGTCGAGAAGAAAACCTAAAGCTGCCAGAAGCATTGTACAATGGAATACCACACAGTTCTAATGTCTAGCACCTAAACCAAATGAATAGTTCTGACTCTAAATTCTGATACGTCATGTTCGTACACTACGTGTAACATTGTGGCTTGGCATGAATACCTGTTCCACTGAGGACCTTTTGGAATTTAAAAAGCTTACCAAAATCATACTTTTTAAATCTACTATAATACCTTAATAATACACTGTATTTTATTTAACTCTTATTTGATTTAATTGTATTTATCTTAAAAATTTCTTAGCATTTTAAATAGGTTCAAATATGCATTTTTATTTTTTTTATTTTATCAAGAGGTAACTTCATAGCTACTGCTCACCCTCTGTCTACCAACGTTACTTTGATTGTCACATGACAAATATGGTCAGACGGGGAATGCGTTCTGGCTTGGGGTGCAGAACAAAAAAAGGAAGATGTAAAATTAAAAACAGTACATTAAAATGAAGAAAACAATTCCCAAGTGGATAAAGAGAGATTGGTAAGCTTAATTTATCACTTTATTACTGAAAATCTTGGAAGAAAGGCTTGAAGTTAACTGACATTTAACACAGCCAATAGGTACAGATGGGCCAGCTTATATAAATATTAGTTCATTTCCGAGTATCTTTTCTGTCACGGTTATGCAAAAAGTTGGCATATGTTTGGGAATGTGCGCTCAGTCGCTTTACATTTAGAAAGAAAATCTTGTTTAAAAAGTGGTTAACTGACCCTTCACCATGTCCAGCCTATACTTGGGCTCCTCTTACTAACCATAACTAATATTGCTGTGCTTTCCAACCTTCGCCTTTTGTTGTCTCGCTGTCAAACACGATGTGAGAAACCACTGGATGTGGTGTGAGTAAATTAACTCAGGAATTATTAAACAACACCTGGATTAATTATTTACTAAATATAAGAAATGTGCGATGGAGAGGCTTGCTTCAGTATCAATCATTGGATGGAAAATAAGGATGCAAATAAAATTTAATTAATAATTTGTTTGTCATAACTAAATGGTTTCATTGCAATGTACATGACTGTTTGTATAAAAATTCTAATCACATTTTAAATATAAAAGTTTGAATGAAATAATTGGCATCACATTAAGTTTTTATTAAGTTTAATTTATTTTTGTTTTTTATTGTGTTCGAATTGTAATATTTGTTACATTTTGAAGTAGTTTGAAAAGTGTTGAGTTATTAATGGTTGCGTTCTAGGAGTAAAAAATTTTGTCACCTTCAAATTACTATTTAATATAAAGTTTAAAGGGCTCCAAAGGCCACATAATTTGCGTATGGATTTTTGGCTTGTTATCTGTGTTGTAGAGAGAGAGAGAGAGAGAGAGAGAGAGAGAGAGAGAGAGAGAGAGAGAGAGTGTGTGTGTGTGTGTGTGTGTGTGTGTGTGTGTGTGTGTGTGTGTGTGTGTGTGTGTGTGTGTGTGTGTGTGTTTGGTGGGGGTGGGGGACGCCAACAATGATGTTGCATACCCCTCATCAAATGTGTAGTCACGCCCCTGACGTGCTAATTGACATGTTGCTAAAAAGCCAGTGAATCTGATCTGTCCAGCCTGTGAACCCTTTAACTCATTGTTTCTAAAGTTTACCAAGTGCCTGAAGTGGATGTTGGTCATTGAGAAGACACCAGAAAATGTAAAAGTGCTTCAAAACATCATCAAATCAAATCACTTTATTGTCACACAGCCATATACACAAGTGCAATGGTGTGTGAAATTCTTGGGTGCAGTTCCGATCAACATAGCAGTCGTGACAGTGATGAGACATATACCAATTTACAATAACATCAAATTAACACAACACAATTTAAACATCTGTTATACACATAATTACACTCAACAATATACAAATAATAACATACACTGTACAGTATACAATACGCTGTTTTTTTTTTTTTTTTTTTTTTTTTACTATATAGATACACATTATTCAATAAAAATTAAAAATAAAAATATATAAAAAGATATATATATATATATATATATATATATATATATATATATATATATATATAGAATGTACAGTATTGTACTGTATTGACATTCAGGCTGTCGGTTGATAGTCAGTTGTTAAGAGAGAACATAATATAATAATAATAATATAATTTATGACAGTCTGGTGTGGGATATAAGAGTAAGGGTAATAAAGTGCAGTGCTGATGTATTTTGATCATGGGAGATCAAGAGTTCAGAAGTCTGATTGCTTGGGGGAAGAAGCTATCATGGAGTCGGCTGGTGCGGGTCCTGATGCTGCGATACCGCCTACCTGATGGTAGCAGTGAGAACAGCCCATGGCTCGGGTGGCTGGAGTCTCTGATGATCTTCCGAGCTTTTTTCACACACCGCCTTGTATATATTTCCTGGAGGGAGGGAAGCTCACCTCCGATGATGTGTCTGGGAGTTCGCACCACCCTTTGCAGTGCTTTGCGGTTGTGGGCGGTGCTATTGCCGTACCAGGTGGAGATACAGCCAGTCAGGATGCTCTCCACAGTGCAGGTGTAGAACCGTGTGAGGATGTGGTGGTTCATTCCAAACTTCCTCAGCCGTCTCTGGAAGAAGAGGCGCTGATGAGCCTTCTTCACAACGACTTCAGTGTAGACAGACCATGTGAGTTCCTCAGTGATGTGGACACCCAGGAACTTGAAGCTGCTGACTCTCTCCACTGGTGCTCCATTGATGGTGATGGGACTGTGTTCTCTGTCTTTTCTTCTGAAGTCCACCACAAGCTCCTTTGTCTTACTGATGTTGAGGGAGAGGTTGTGCTCCTGACACCAGTGTGTCAGGGTGTGCACCTCCTCTCTGTAGGCTGTTTCATCATTGTCAGTGATCAGACCTACCACCGTCATGTCATCAGCAAACTTAATGATGGCATTGGAGCTATGTGTTGCCACACAGTCATGTGTGTACAAGGAATACAGTAGTGGGCTGAGAACACAGCCCTGCGGGGCTCCAGTGTTGAGGGTTAGTTATGAGGAGATGTTGCTGCCTATTCTAACCACCTGGCGTCTGCTTGACAGGAAGTCCAGGATCCAGCTGCACAGCGAGCTGTTTAAGCCCAAAGCCCGGAGTTTCTCATCTAGCTTGGAGGGCACTATGGTGTTGAATGCTGAGCTGTAGTCTACAAACAGCATTCTCACATAAGTGTTTTTTTCCAGGTGGGAGAGAGCAGTGTGTATTGTAGATGCAATGGCATCATCAGTGGAGTGGTTGTTGCGGTAAGCAAACTGCAGCGGGTCAAGATTGAGTGGCAATACAGAGCAGATGTAATCTCTGATTAGTCTCTCAAAACATTTGCTGATGATGGGGGTTAGAGCAACAGGACGCCAGTCATTAAAACAAGTTATTTTTGATTGTTTTGGTGCAGGCACAATGGTGGATGTTTTAAAGCATGTGGGGACTACAGACAAAGAGAGGGAAAGGTTGAAAATGTCTGTAAAAACACCAGCCAGCTGGTTCGCGCACGCTCTGATGACGCGGCCCGGAATGCCATCTGGGCCTGCGGCTTTGCGGATATTCACTCGTCGGAAGGATCGGGTTACATCCGCTACAGAGATGGAGAGTGAACTAACCTCTGTAGCTTCAGCCGCGAGAGCTCTCTCCATGAGGGCGGTGTTATTTCCCTCGAAACGAGCATAAAAAGTATTTAGCTCATCCGGTAGAGAGGCAGCGGTGTTCATGGCGGAGTTTTTATTCCCTTTAAAGACCGTGATGATGTTAATTCCCTGCCACATGCTTCTAGAGTTGATGGTGTTAAACTGTCCTTCAATCTTACTCCTGTACTGGCGTTTTGCGGTTCTGATAGTTTTTCAGAGGGCATATCTGGCTTGTTTATGCTCCTCCGCGTTCCAGGAATTAAAAGCGGAGGTCCGCACATTAAGTGCCGCGCGAACATCGCTATTGATCCATGGTTTCTGATTCGGATAGATCCGTATTGTCCTGGTCGGAATCACTTCCTCTACGCACGTTCTGATGAAACACATTACGCTATCAGCGTAAAGCTCGATGTCGTCATCAGAGGCGGACCGGAACATCTCCCAGTCCGTGTGATCAAAACAGTCCTGTAGCGTAGAGTCTGATTGGTCCGACCAGCACTGGATCGTTCTGAGGGTGGGTGCTCCCTTTTTCAATTTCTGCCTGTAAGCGGGCAGAAGCAGAATGGAAGAGTGGTCCGATTTGCCAAATGTTGGGCGGGGGAGGAATTTGTAGCCATCCCGGAACGGAGAGTAGCAATGGTCCAAAACCCGGTCCCCTCATGTGTTGAAACTAATGTGCTGGTGATATTTTGGTGCGACTGATTTTAAACTGGCTTTGTTAAAGTCCCCGGTCACAATGAATGTGGCCTCAGGGTGCGTGGTTTCCTGCTCACTTATACTCCCATACAGTTCCTTGAGTGCCCGGTCTGTGTCGGCTTGTGGGGGGATGTACACAGCAGTGATAATGACCGCTGTGAATTCCCTCGGTAGCCAGAATGGTCGACACAGAAGCATAAGAAATTCCAGATCAGGAGAACAGAAAGACTTGATAGAATGTACGTTCCTCTGATCACACCAGGATTTGTTGATCATAAAACATACACCACCTCCTCTAGTTTTACCTGAGAGGTCTTTTGCTCTGTCCGCTCGGTGCACGGAGAACCCCGCGGGTTCAATGGCTGAGTCTGGAATCTCCGCAGACATCCAAGTTTCTGTTAGGCAGATAATGCAGCAGTCCCTTGTATCTCGTTGGAAAGAGATCCACGCTTTCAGCTTGCAGAGCTTGTTATCCAGAGACTGAACATTTGCCAGTAGAATAGTGGTAGCGGGGGTCGATTTGCGCGGCGTCTTACTCTGATGAGAACGCCGGCTCTGTTTCCCCTTTTCCTCCTGCGTTTCCTCCTGCGTTTCCGCGGAATGTGAAGTCCGGTTTTCGGTGTGAGATCACTGAACCAATGTCCAAAAGTGTTTGTCTGTCGTAGACAATAAGGCAGACAACATCCAAGACAAAAAACATAAAAATTGTGAAAAAAACAAACAAAACATTGCTATGTTGTGTCAGAGCTCGCAACGCAGCAGCCATACTCGGCGCCATCTGCTATTAAGACTAACTGTCTGTTGCTTTTGGACTGATTCATGAAATACAAAAGTTTCCTAATCTTTTGATTAGGAAAATTGGAAAAGGACACAAGTAGTAATTTTGTGATTTGACCAGAGTGAATGGGAAAAATGTGCAACATATTTTCCCAGTGGCGGGCAGTGCATTTAAAGTCTAGGCCTTCAGTGTGATTCATGCCATTAAGAAAACACAGTTTCACAATGAATAAGACACCCTATGCCTTTGGGCATCATACATTATGTCGCAGCTAACTAGTAATACCAATTGACATTTTAAGAAAAATGTCCAAGCACTAAAGCCAGAACTTGAATTGAAACTTAATGCTCAAGCAAGCCTAATTTTAACTCAAGCATGACTGTTTGTGAAATAAACGTCTCCCAAACAGACATTCAAAAATCATAATTTTTCATATGAATCTACCAAGGATGTCTGTAATACCTGGAAAAATCTATCTAATAATATTTGCGATTTAAATGTTGCTTGCAATAAATTTTGTTTCGTCAGGGTGCACGGTTCCATTCAAGTTGGATGTGGGATATTCCTACTTGATATCTCCGATGTCTGACCATAAATGCATTCCATTCCCCGATATTCGGAACTGCAATGCTCCTGTTAGCTTAGCAGGGGTTTGACTCTCATTAGAGATGTCTCCTAGCAACCCAACAGATAAACTATCCTGCAGCACTAGCATTTGTGCTTCAGGTGTACTATTATCAAAAGAGTTTATCATTTACCATGTTTTATACACCTGTTTCTGCAAACGTTTGTTAAACAAGCTTTAATATCATGTAATGTGGAAACGAACTCATTTATCGATATTACTTAATAAAGTGAATGTTTATTACTTACTTGTATGACATCATGCCCTTGCATCTCGGCGAAGTTGAGTATTTCTGCACGAGCCTACAAATTGTAATTCTGACTTCAAGATGCATTCCATTGCACTTTTCCTAGTAGGAAGTTGTAAAATCCGACTTTCCAAGTTGATTGGAATGCAGAATACATTTCAAAACTTGATCCGACATTGAGTGCTCAAGCAGCCTAATTTACACTTAGAAAGCTCCTGATGTTGCTATAACAATACAAAAAGCACTTACCAATTTGCTTGAAGTGAAAATCAGTCCTTTCCTGTTTAATAAATTAAGCAAACACATGGTCATGCAGAACATCTGGTGTTTTTAAATCCATAAGGATCTCTTTCTCAACGGCAATACCAGCAGTGATGACAGCCGACTCATCAAACAGATCTCGCGCTCTTCACTTTCAAATTACGTACATCACTTAAAGCATGATTTGTCACTCAAGGCCAGCTAGAAGGCCTTGACCAGGACGTATCCTAAAGATCACACCCACCAAGAACAAATAAATCAATCTGATTAGCTAATGAATTTGACAATCTGGCATTAGATGTGCATTTATTTGCACTGTTGCACTGGATTCTGATGAAATCCTGAAGGCCTGATGGGGTGGAGCTCAAACTCACGTGCTGCTTCGGGCATGTGATTTGTGAAACAGTTGTCACACATTGCTTGTAAGCATCAAGGAATAAATTCTTACTGGATAAACTTTTCTTTTTTCTCTGTTTGTTTGTAGATTAATTAAGAGTGGAATGCGATTAAAAATACATTGGCATAAAGGTGATTGAGAATGAAAGGATGAAAAATATTTATTTATTTGGCATGTTAGTCCAGCAGAGAAGGCTTTGCTGGCCCTGAGAATTTGCCGCTGTATTTTCCAGGAAACTAATCTGTGTTTTGAATTGCATCTGCACTCTCACCTCACTGTAGTTTGTTTATGGGAATCATCCCCTGTCACCATCAGCTTGCGAATCACACAAAGTTTCTCTACTATGTTTAAAATCTTGGACCTAATACAGTTTCCAACACCAGATATTTGTCAGTGTATAACATGCACATATTAATGTGGCTGCACGAGAAATGTAGCGCATTCTGGAGGGAGCGGAATGAGAGCGCCTCGTGAAATGTGCTCCGGTGAAATTCTGACAGCTCCGCTCCGCTCCTCTCTCCTCTCCCGCTACGCTCTGCTCAGGTTCTCCACACTTCCCACACATATCTCAGGTTTGACCTGTGCAGTCATCATTTTTGCAGCGAGGTCAGTGGGCAATGTCATCTTTCCTGACCTCTGGTTGTGGTATGGATTCTCTTGTCAACTGGCAGAGCTCAACATGCATTTATTAAAGGATTGACATCAGGTTAGATACTTTACTTGTTCTTTAAAAAATGTCCTGATAGCTCACATCATACAACTGAGCAGAGCTGCTGTTGTGCAAGCTGCTGAACAGAGTTTATTGAGTGCACACAGAGACACAAGAACCAAGCATACTCTTCCAGAACGTCCTCTGTAGCACAGGGAAATATAATGTAATTAATTGGTTTGTTCTGTTATTTCATTGAAACAAGAAAAATGATACTGTATAAGAGAGCACTTAAGACATTTGCACATCTGTGCCTGATGTGCGTTCTCAGCTTGCACAAATTAAAATCATATTTGTAACGCAAGTAACAACAGAACAGAAGTTATAATTGTATAGCTATAAAGAGTAATTCCTTGAAAAATAAAGAGTAATTCCTTGCATCACTTCATAAAGTGATAAAATGTAATCTGATTCTGATGATGGGTCACACCCAACACTCAGAAGCAGATATATGTTCTTTGCAGTGCCACTGAATGGACGTCAAAAAGATACAAATGTGAATAAATGAGTATAATATTTTGTATAGGACATATCACTGTTCCATTATAAGAGTTCTTTGTGAGTGAAATACCCTATCCTTTATTTAAATGTTGGGCCTACACAAGCATACCATCGAGCACAAATTATGATTAAAACTGCATTGTCACATCTTCCCAATCTGTTTACACAAGATCTCCTTTCCCTGAGTATTAACCCATAACTGAACTACATTTCCCAGAACCCCCTTCTTCCCACCATTGACTCTCACACCTCTTTGCTATTCATTCATCAACTCCCTGTGTATATATTCCCTGCTCAAACTTCACTTCACTGCGAAGTCTTGCCAATTCACCCCGTTGTCTTGCATTTCTGTGCGTTATTGTTATCTACTGCCTGCCTATTATTGATTACAGCCTGTCCCTTGGATTACCCCTTTGTTTACCATCTTTGTTTTGTTAATTGCCTGGATTGCTTACCTGGTTTTGACCTCTGCCTGTTTGACTACGGCTGTTATTAAACTCTGCACATGGATCTTCACTCTGTGTCTGATTCTGACTCATTACGGAAGACTTCGCCCATGTCAGATCCAATGGAGTATTCCTCTCTTCAAGCTGCTTTCATGTTTCAAGCTGAACAGCTGGCTGCTCACCACCATCAACTGGGACAGCTTTCCTCTGCCATGGAAGAGGTGTTAAGTTATTTGTGCACTGCTTCCCCAACCAGGTCTCCTGCACTAGCTGCAAATCCAGCCCTCACACCATCATTAACCACTCCCTTGGAAATCTCTTCACCTCAACCAAATTTCCGAGCCCCTCATCTCGCTCTCCCGGAGAGATTCAATGGCACACCAGGTCAGTGTGATGGTTTTTTGCTACAATGTAGCATTTATATTGCTCAAGCTTCCTCCTGCTTCCCGACTGAAGAATCCAAGTTGGCCTTTATTACTTCCTTGCTCACAAATCGAGCACTGGACTGGGCTACGGCAATATGGAATCAGAATAGTGAGATACATATCTCTCTTGAAGCTTTCTTTTCCCAGTTCAAGTGTGTTTTCCAGAAACCAGTGGGTGGCGAAGACGTGTGTGATCGCATCATTCGCTTTACACAAGGGAGTTCAACGGCGGACTACGTACTTGCATTTCGGACTCTTGCAGCACAAACCGGATGGGCTGATGCACCACTCAAAACCATCTACCGCAGCGGACTCACACTTCAACTTCAGGTAGAGATGGCCAACCGAGACGAGAACCTCTCTCTTGACCAGTTTATTACTCTCTCCATCAAACTGGATAATTTGAAGTGGAGCCACACACCAGCTACCCTATCCTCCCCTCCTCTGCTACCAGCCATAACTACAGCTCAACACGAGCCCATGCAGCTGGGTCACTCTCGCCTGTCGAGAGAGGAACGTCAAAGACGCATTCACTGCAAACTGTGTCTGTACTGTGGAGAGCCTGGACATTGCCTCTCCTCCTGTCCCTCACGTTCCTCCTTACCCACTAATGCTTCGATGAGTACCGATGGCTCTTATCTTTTGGAGAATCGTAATTTATTTGTTGAAGTAAAACTCTGTTCCAGCCAGAATTCCATTCTATCAAAGCGCTTATTGACTCTGGGGCTGCAGGCAATTTTATTGACTCTGGTCTCTGCAATCTGTTATCTCTGGATACTGCCCCTTGTGTGCCTTCTCTCTGTTACAGCACTAGATGGTTGCCTTCTTCATGATGACACAGAGCTTCACATCACTCAATCCGTTTCTGTGCAAGCGGGGGCTCTTTATCATGAGACACTACAACTACTCGTTACCAACACTCCTAAGAACTTCTCAATCTTGGATACCCCTGGCTCGCTAAGCACAACCCTCACATTTCTTGGACTGACGGAGAGATTATACAGTGGGGAACCCCTTGTTTTACCTCCTGCCTACAGTCTGTTCAACCCGTTTCCCTCCTGACCACTCACATCAGCCCCGAGGGGGCCCACATGGACAGTCTCAAAGTAGATGCCATCAAGAATTGGCCTCACCTGGGTTCTAACAAGGAATTCCAATGCTTCCTGGGCTTTGCTAACTTCTTTAGGCAATCCAGCACCATAGCATCCCCTCTCACCTCTCTCCTCAAAGAGAGACCTAAAACTCTTCAGTGGACTTCTCCAGCCATAAGGGCCTTCCAGGATCTTAAAGTAAGATTCACCACTGCACCTGTACTCCATCATCCTGATTCTTATAAGCCTTTCATTGTGGAAGTGGTTTCCTCCAATACTGGAATCAGAGCAATTCTCTCCCAACGACACGGTAACCCAGCCAAGATGTATCCTTGTACTTTCTTCTTTCGCAAACTCAACTCTGCAGAACAGAACTATGATGTGAGTAATCGTGAGCTTCTGGCCATGAAGGATGCGCTTGAGGAATGGCGCCAATGGTTAGAGGGTTCCCAAGACCCATTCTCCATCCTCACTGATCATCGTAATCTGGAATATTTATGCTCCGACAAATGACTCAACACGAGACAAGCTCGTTGGGCTCTGTTCTTCTCCAGATTCAACTTCTCTGTGATGTATTGTTTAGGGTCTATGAACGCCAAGGCTGATGCCCTCTCTCGGATTTATTCCTCTGAATCTCCTGAGTCCCCTCTGACCATTCTGCCCGAATCAGTGATCGTTGCCCCTGTTCAGTGGGACATCATGAATGAGATCGAGCAGGCCACTCTGACAGAACAAGCCCTCCACCCGGTTGTCCTAGAGACCGTGTCTACTTTCCTGCCAAGCTCCATCCTCAAGTCATGCAGTGGGTCCATACTTCCTTGAACTCTGGTCACCCAGGTGAGAACTGCACCATACAATTGGTTCAGAATAAATTCTGGTGGCCTTCCCTGTCACGAGATGTTGCTCAGCATGTAAAGGGGTGTTCTATCTGTGCCCAAACTAAATCTTCCAGACTTCTTCCAGTGG
Source organism: Myxocyprinus asiaticus (assembly GCF_019703515.2). Classification (NCBI taxonomy): domain Eukaryota; kingdom Metazoa; phylum Chordata; class Actinopteri; order Cypriniformes; family Catostomidae; genus Myxocyprinus; species Myxocyprinus asiaticus. The sequence continues at coordinate 9,667,370 of NC_059360.1, read as the reverse complement.
GACTCCTCCACCTCTTACCCATCCCACAATGTCCCTGGTCTCACATTTCCATAGACTTCCTTACTGATTTACCAGTATCTCAGTGGAACACAACCATCATGGTGGTAGTGGATAGGTTCTCCAAAGCCTGCCGTCTCGTCCCTCTCAAGAAACTACCTTCCGCTCTAGAGATGACCGAGACCATCTTCCATCAAGTCTTTTGGCTCTACGGTTTACCAGACAACATTGTCTCTAACAGAGGACCTCAGTTTACCTCTCAGATTTGGAGGGAGTTCTGCAAACTTCTGAATGTCAATGTCAGCCTGACTTCCGGTTATCATCCTCAGTCGAATGGCCAGACTGAACACATCAACCAAGAAATAGATCGATATCTCCGTACTTTCTATCTCTCCAACCACTCGATTTCTCCCTTGGGCAGAGTATGCCAGAAACTCTCTTCATAGTTCCTCTACTGGTTTGACCCCTTTTCAGTGTATCCTGGGATACCAACCTACGCTCTTTCCCTGGTCGGGAGAACAATCGGAATTACCTGCAGTTAACCACTGGATGCAGTGCAGCAACCAAGTCTGGGAGTCTGCCCATGTTCACCTGCAGAGAGCCGTCCATCAGCAGAAGACACAGGCTGACCGACGTCGTCGACCCTTCCAAACTCTCTGCCCAGGTCAACGAGTGTGGCTGAACCCCCGAGACCTTCGTCTGCGAATACGCTGCAAGAAACTCTCCCCCAGATATGTGGGCCCATTCAAAATCATCAAATAAATTAACCCTGTGTGTTATAAACTTCAACTGCCTCCTCACTACCGCATCTCTCCTACTTTCCATGCGTCTCTCCTCAAACAGGTGGCTGAGTCTTCCAGTGCCTCCACCGACAGCCTTCCCCCTCCTCCTCTTGACCTCAATGGGGAGATCACTTATCGAGTCAACACTCTCCTTGACTGTCGACGTTGGGCCGAGTTCTACAATATAGAACTCTCTCATCAACAAGTCTACAGAACTGATGCTCACTTGAAAATCCCAGGAGATCAGCAGTTACAGAAATACTCAAACCAGCCCGTCTGGCAACAACAATTATGTCACTGTCGAAATCACTGAGATCACATTTTTTCTCCATTCTCATGGTTGATGTGAACATTAACTGAAGCTCCTGACCCATATGTGCTTGATTTTATGCATTGCACTGCTGCCACATGATTGGCTGATTAGATAATCGCATGAATAAGTAGGTGTACAGGTGTTCCTATTAAAGTGCTCAGCGAGAGTATAAATGACAATGTGCCATAGAAAGTTAAAGGAATAGTTCACCCACAAATGAAAATGATCATTTACTCGCCCTCATACCATCCAAGATCTGTATGACTTTCTTTCTCCTTGTGAACACAAAGAGTTTTAGAAGAATATCTCAGCTCTTGTTGGTCCTCAAAATGCAAGTGAATGGGTACAAAAACCTTGAATCTCCAAAAGCACTTAAAAGCAGCATAAAAATAATCCTGTAATAAAGATTCGTAGTTGGGCAAATAAAGGAGGATGTGGGAGTCAGCTTCAGCTAAACACATGAGATTATTCACACACTCTGGATGCAACTCAAACAAAAACAACGCTTTTCAGCGGCCAACGTAAAACTGCTGCTTTTCAATCAGACATTGAATCTTCCATAATACACACTCTGCACTCAGGTTCAACTCTATCTGTCTCTCTCTGTGCACCATGCCGTTTTTATCTTCCCCCGTCTCTCACTGCTAAAACAGGAACAGTAATTACTAGCAAATTCATCTCGTGAAACTCCTTACTGCTTCCTCTCTCCCCAAACGGGCGCTCGACCACGCCCTCGCCTCCACATACCCCCACCGCCGGACTCAGGCCAGGAGAACTGTCTGGCCTGTCCACTCACAGGGAGTGCAGAAGTGGCCCGCCACAAAATGCAGCTTTTACCTGTGTGAAAGCCTGTTGGCACGGCTCCATCCACTGGACCGGGTCTGAAGCTCCCTTTTTAGTGAGATCAGTCAGTGGGCTGGTGATATCAGAATAATTAGGCACAAACCTTCGATAATAGCCAGGCAGCCCCAGGAACTGGCTCACCTCCTTTTTGGTCTTGGGTCTCGGGCAGGATCACTGCGGTTTTATCAATTTGGGGTCGCATCTGCCCATGCAGTCATCCACCCGCCCTATTGTGCACTTCTTCGGGTTTGCTGTGAGCCCCACTTTTCGCAGCAACCTCAGAATGGCCCCCAGATGCTGCATGTGCTGCTGTCAATCATTACTGTAAATAATGATATCATCCAAATAAGCAGCGGCATACACAGCGTGCGGTCTGAGGACTCTGTCCATAAGATGCTGAAACATAGCTGGGGCCCCAAACAAACCGAATGGAAGGGTCACAAATTGGTGTAACCCAAACGGTGTGAAGAAGGCTGTTTTCTCATGGTACATTGGAATTAAGGGGATCTGCCAATAACCCTTTGTTAAATCCCGTGTCAAATAGGCATTGGATATGTGTCAAATTTCGACACTGTGTTGACTTTCCTATAATCAACACAGAACCAGATCGAGCCATTGCCCTTAGGCACCAGAACCACCGGGCTGGCCCAATCACTGTGGGATTCTTCTATTACCCCCATATTAAGCATGGACTTTAATTCTTCCCATACTACCTGTTTTTGTGTTAGAGTAAAAGGTAGGGCCGCCTATGTACCACTACCCTGGAGTTGTCTCGATGTGGTGCTCTATGAGATAAGAGGCAAGAACACGTCAGAGAAATTTTCTTGCAACCTCCGTATGTTGTGATGGTGAGAGGTGGTCTCCACAAGGGACCAGGGTGAACTGATTGACTTTTAGACTCACCTCCGGACCAAGCTCCTCCCTCTCCAGAACTACCGTCACCAAGGATACGGAGACCGCCTCTCTCCATGGTTTTAGTAGGTTGAGGTGGTAAATTTGACGAGCCCCACCCCTATTCATGCGCACTACCTCATAGTCAACTTCCCCAACTCACAGTGTGACCTCAAAGGGCCCTTGCCACTTCACGAGTAATTTTGAGCTCGATGTGGGCAGTAATACAAGTACTTTATCTCCCGATGCAAATTCCCGTAGCCGAGCTCTCGTTATACAGCCGGGACTGATGTTCTTTCGCCTGTAGCAAATTCTTCTGTGATAGTCACCCCAGTGTGTGGAGTTTTGCTCTCAGGTCAAGAACTTATTGAATTTCATTTTTGCTCTGTGAAAGTCCCTCCTCCCAATTTTCCTTCACGACATCTAACACGCCATGGGGCTTATGCTCATATAACAATTCAAATGGTGAAAACCCCGTGGAGGTTTGCGGGACCTCTCTCACTGCAGATAACAGGGGTTCGAGCCACTTATCCCAATTACGAGCATCTTCGTGCACAAACTTAAGAATCATATTTTTTAAGGTCTTATTAAACCTTTTGACCAAGCCGTCCATTTGTAGATGGTACACGCTTGTCCGAATCTATTATATACCCAATAATTCGTACAGCACGTGTAGTGTACGTGACATGAATGTAGTGCCCTGATCAGTGAGGATTTATTTTGGAATCCCCACTTGGGAGATTATTCTGAAGAGTGCCTCCGCAACATTACGTGCTGAGATGATGCGCAACGGCACTGCTTCCGGGTATCGTGTTGCGTAGTCCACCAGAACTAGTAAAAAACAGTGCCCGCGTGCTGACTGTTCTAATGGCCCGACGAGATACATGCCAACTCTTTCAAAGGGAACCTCGATCAATGGAAGAGGGCGCAATTAATGTATGTTCAAAGAGCTCCAGAAATGCCTCTGGATCATCTTGCGCCCCCATCTTAGCAAGCATTACATGGGGGGGGTGCTGCCTCCTGGGGTATCAAGCACCTCTCCTTGGGTATCAAGCTCCACAACGCACGTCGGTCCTCCTTTTGTCCTTGAAGGAGTGTCTCGAAACGCTGTTGTTCCACCCGTAGATCCACGAGGGCCTGGTGTTGGGCCTGGTGGATGCTGGCGAGGGAATGGAAGACTTCCTCCAGCGGCGATGATGACCCCATAGTAGCGTATCCTTCCTCTTTCCTGGGTTTCGGCACTAGCGTAACAATGGTTTTAGTTGGGAAAATAAAGGAGGAAGCGGGAGTTGGTTTCGGCGAACCACGTGAGTTTATTTACACTCTCTGGATGCAACTCAAAAACAACGCTTTTCAGTGGCCAACGTAAAACTGTCACTTTGCAGCCAGACAGTGAAGCTTCCACAATACAAGCACTGCACTCAGTTTCAACTCTCTCTGTCTCTCTCTGTGCACCGGACCATTTTTATCTCCCCTGTCTTTCACTGCAAACACAGAAACAGTAATTACCAGCAAATTCAACTCAGGTGAACCTCCTTACCGCATCCTCTCTCCCCAGATGGGCGCTCGGCCATGCCCTCGCCTCCACTAATCCATCCAGTGGTTTAATACATGTCTTCAGAAGTGATATGATAGGTGTGGGTGAGAAACGGATCAATATTTAAGTCCTTTTTTCTATCAATTTCAATTTTCACATTCTTCTTTTGTTTTTGGTGATTCACATTCTTTGTGCAGTTCATCACCTACTGGGCAGGGAGGAGAATTTATAGTAAAAAAATATTTAAATATTATCCTGTTTCTCACCCACATCTACCATATTGCTTCTGAAGATACGTATTTAACCACTGGAGTATTATGGATTACTTTATGCTACCATTATGCGCTTTTTGGAGCTTTAAAATGTTGGTACCCATTCACTTGCATTGTATGGACCTTCAGAGCTGGGATATTATTCTAAAAATATTTGTGTTTAGCAGAAGAAAGAAAGTCATACACATCAGGGATGGCATGAAGGTGAGTAAATGATTTTCATTTTTAGGTGAACTATCCCTTTGACTTCTGGGGATGCTTCGACAATTCTTGAAAATGCTGCTCAGCAATTTGTTCTCATATAAGTGTTGAATGACGAGCAGTAAGTTCATTTAGACAAAACACATCTTTACTTGCAACGATGCTGCACTTGTTCAGAAACATGTGAGAACTCCAGCAATTGTGAGACAGGGCACATGCACAGCGAGCATATTAATTGAATTAACCTGATATTCTCAGAGAAAGTAAAGCAACAGAACACTACTATAACATCCTCCTTTAACTGTTAAGGAAGTTATTTCTTAATGGCAACATCATCACATTGTGTTTTACACCTAAGAATGTCTTTAACTGTAAGAGAGACAATTAAGTAAATGACGCAGGTTGTGTGTTAATCAGCGACGCAGGTTGTATGTTAATTATTTACTGAACAGTTTCTCTTCCTGTCTTTCTTACTCTCTCCTTTTCTGTCTCTTTTCATCCCATGTACTTAGTGTTTCTTTTGCCAGTACAACCTGCTCTGGTCACATATGGAGCTTTGATAAGTGTTTTTGTTGAAAGTTGTTCTTTGGCTTCATTTGGAGGGGGATGTTTGTGTTTGGATTCAGCAGATGTGTTTGGGAGGAAAGGGCCAGACATAGTAGCATAGTGGTAGTAGCTCTGAGGCAGGTACGATATGTCTGCGGTTTCCTCTGTACTCCTTTCCCTCTGACTGGATGAGATATGATCTTGGTTTGTTTCAGAGTTGTTTTACATGTCCCATTCAATCATGGCCTTTAGAAGTTCACCTTGTAAGCGTTGACAGGGTGGTTTACTGTATTTGTTGTATTATGTTTTTTGACTGTTTTTTTTTTTTTTTCACACTTCTTTGAGAGTTAAACTCTTTGACAGCAATTTTATTCTCTGACACTGGCACAAGAATGGACTTGCTGATTGAGTTGTGTGGAACTTCCTAGACATTAATCTTTCTGCTGGTGAACCCAGTGTTTGGTCACGTGAAATGTTTCTGAGTTTGAGCAGGTTTTGAAACACATCCATCTTTTAGGATTTTTCCATTAGATCTTTTGCACTGCACACCGCTCTCTTGGCTAGTCCATAGGCTTGTGGATTCCCAGGGCTACTGGAAATGTAGTAAAATCCCATGGAGCAGGGGAGTCTTTGAACCGTTGGCTTGAAAATTGGGTACCACTGTCCAAAATGACTTTGTGCAGACTCCCATGGAGAAATGCCTTTTAAATTTTTAGTGATCACGGTATTGAGCATACTGAGCACGACAGTAACTTTTTTACAATGTCTGTGGTAAGTGAAAACCAGAACATGATGACTTGTGCTCTGTGCTTTATTGCATCAAGGACTGGGTGACCTCTGTGAAGAATGGTAATGTACTCACAGTGTAATGATTTGGGAACAACTGTTCTCTGTCCCTTCAATACTAGGCCTTTGTTGATTGTAAGCTCATCCTTGAAGGGGAAATACTCAAAAATCTCAGTTGGCAGCTTTGACTGACTAGAGGGCCATATTGATTTGATAAGATTCCAAAGGCTTTGGAGAACTGGATATAGTGCAATGCAAGTTTGCAGCCCTTTCAGGCTTGAGGATGAGATGTGCTGAAATATCAAGACTTCAAACTCTGGGAGCATGTGACAGTGTCAGCAAGGTAAATGTTTTTTCCTCTTTTCAACATCATGCATTTCAACCTTGCTGGAGCTGTGTGAATAGGCTTGTTGGGAATAGTTACAAATGGCAGGTGGTCAGTTTCAATATGGATCTGCTTGCCATATATGTAGTCATTAAATTTGGTGCATACAAAGACAACAGCGAGAAGTTGTTTTTCTATTTGTGTGTAATGCACTTCTGTGTTTGCACCACACGCAGCAGCAAGTCCAAACTGGGAAACATCACAGGTGAGGGTGACAGGTTTCTGGACATCATAGTATTCTGGACGCTGGACTGGAATTGCTGTGCTTCAGATCTTCGTTCACATTTTGATACTGTTTTTATCAACACCATTCTGCTGACACAAAGGGGAAGACAGCTCACTGAGATTTGGTATGAACTTTCCTAAGTAGTTGAACATACACAGGAAGCGTTGTAATGCAGTAACATTGTCTGGTGGCTGCATTTATGTGATAAATTTTGTTTTTGCTGGGTCTGGTCTTTTAAAAATGTGAAGGTGCAGGAACCCTATTTTATTTGTTCTGATTTTTAGGGGTCAAAGCACCGAAGGTGCAGGAACCCTATTGTATTTGTTTGGATTTTCTTATTATTAGGGGTCCAAGCACCGAAGGTGCAGGAACCCTATTGTATTCGTACTGATTTTCTGATTATTATTAGTGGTCCAAGCACCGAAGGAGCAGGAAGCCTTTTGTATTCGTACTGATTTTCTGATTATTATTAGGGGTCCAAGCACCGAAGGTGCAGAAACCCTATTGTATTCGTATGAATTTTCTGATTATTATTAGGGGTCCATATACTGAAGGTGCAGGAACCCTATTGTATTCGTACTGATTTTCTGATTATTATTATTATTACGGGTCCAAGCACCGAAGGTGCAGGAACCCAATTGTATTTCTTCCGATTTTCTTATTATTTTTTCTTATTATTAGGGATCCAAGCACCAAAGGTGCAGGAACACTACTGCATTTGTTCTGATTTTCTTATTATTAGGGGTCCAAGCACTGAAGGTGCAGGAACCCTATTGTATTCATACTTATTTTCTGTTTATTAGGGGTCCAAGCACCGAAGGTGCAGGAACCCTATTGTATTTGTTCCGATTTTAGGGGTCAAAGCACCGAAGGTGCAGGAACCCTATTGTATTTGTTCCAATTTTCTTATTGTTAGGGGTCCAAGCACCGATGGTGCAGAAGCCCTAATGTATTCATACTGATTTTCTGATTATTATTAGGGGTCCAAACACTGAAGGTGCAGTAACCCTATTGAATTCGTACTGATTTTCTGATTATTATTATTATGGGTCCAAGCACCAAAGGTGCAGGAATTCAGTTGTATTTGCTCCGATTTTCTTATTATTAGGGGTTCAAGCACTGAAGGAGCAGGAACCCTATTGTATTTGTTCCGATTTTTAGGGGTTCAAGCACCGAAGGTGCAGGAATCCTATAGTATTTGTTCCGATTTTCTTATTATTTTTCTTATTATTAGGGGTCTAAGCAATGAAAATGCAGGAACCCTATTGTATTTGTACTGATTTTCTGTTTATTAGGAGTCCAAGCACCGAAGGTGCAGGAACGTCCTGGTTACTTGCGTAACCTCTGTTCCCTGATGGAGGGAACGAGACGTTGTGTAAATGCAGTGACACTAGGGGTCACTCTTGGGAGCCCGAGACACCTCTGTTCTTTGATAAATGGCTAATGAAAATTGGTGAGTGGTATTTTCATGCCACTCCCCCAGACAATCGGGTATAAAAGGAGCTGGTATGCAACCACTCATTCAGGTTTTATGCTGAGGAGCTGAGACAAGGTCCGGCCATTTCAGCGGGTAGTTCAGCATTGTGGCAGGAAGGACACAACGTCTTGTTCCCTCCATCAGGGAATGGAGGTTACACAAGTAACCAAGACGTTCCCTATCTGTCACTCACTCAATGTTGTGTCGATGTAGTGACACTAGGGGTCCCTGTACAAAATGCCGCAACTGGCTGAACTGTGTTACGTGAACCGGCAGTGTGTGACAGGCAGACAACTGTGTGCCTCGTGGCCAGCAGACCAGGCCGACACATAACCTCCCCCAACATAGTTATGAGTATCAAATGGCCCTTTGGGCACAAGTCGACTACCCAAAAGATAGAGACAGGCTAACCCAGTCATGGCCTCTTTTCCCCTTCTTTTTTTACACTCCCTAAAAAACAAGGGGGATTATCCGACTGGGCCGCCAGGTCTAGTCGGGGGTGTCCCTCCCAAGGGGAGGACACCGTGGAGACCACGCCTCGCCCAAAGAGGGGGGGGGGATATTTAAGTGGAAAATATGTCACATGGTCTTGCCGACCATGTGGAGAAGTTTCATGGTAGATTCTACCCAACGGGGGAGGAGTTACTACAAACATGGAGACTGTGGCAGAGGGGACTCTGCCCAAGGAAGACACAGTTTGCCAACAGGGAATCGAATTAGTGGAAGATATACATTGCATGGGGTTACCTTACAGGGAACCGCCACATGTGGAGCACCTACCCCAGAACAGGGCTCTTAGTTAGCACGTGTACTGGGCCAGCAGCGAGTCTCTCCAAAAACTCGACTGCCACAGGTATCGGAGGAATCAACCAGGGAACATAGTTTGTGAACACTACTGGGAATTAATGGCGCATGTCTTCAGCTCAGATGAGGTGAAAAGCGCTATGTGCAAGCGATACACCCGGCTGGCTATCCCAGGCTTATCCGCTTGTATTGCATGCCACTACCTGGGACGAAACCGGTTCCACCCAGAGGTTGAAGAACCTTGCAAAGGTGTTGGGTGTTGCCCAGCCCACTGCTCTGCAAATGTTTGTGAGAGAGGCACCCCTGGCCAGGGCCCAGGAGGCTGCTACACCCCTGGTAGAATGGGCTTGTAGACCTACGGGGGGCGGCATGTCCTGGGCATGATATGCCATAGCTATGGCGTCAAGAGCCAGTGGGTGATCCTCTGCTGGGAGACAGCACTTCCTTTCCGCTGTGCACCAAAGCAGACAAAGAGCTGTTCAGAGATCCTAAAGCTCTGTGTGCGATCCAAATAGATGCGTAAAGCGTGCACTGGACACAGCAACGACAGGGCTGCGTCTGCCTCCTCCTGGGGTGGCACTCGCAGGTTCACCACCTGGTCCCTAAAAGGGGTCGTGGGAACCTTGGGTACATAGCCCTGTCCGGGTCTCAAGATCACGTGAGAGTAGCCTGGACAGAAATCCAGGCATGTTTCGCTGACAGAGAACGCTTGTAGGTCTCCTACCCTCTTAATGGAAGTGAGCGCAGTCAGGATGGCAGTCTTCAAGGAGAGTGCCTTAAGCTCAGCTGACTACAGAGGCTCAAAGGGGGCTCTCTGTAGATCCTGAAGAACTACAGAGAGGTCCCATGAGGGAACGAGGTGCGGTCTGGAGGGGTTCATTTTCCTGGCGCCTCTCAGGAACCTGATGATCAGGTCATCCTTCTCTAAGGACTTACCGTCCACTGTGTTGTGGTGTGTTGCTATAGCAGCAATGTACACCTTCAAGGTGGAAGGGGACAGCCGCCCTTCCAACCTCTCCTGCAGGAAGGAAAGCACCGATCCAACTGCACATCTCTGGGAGTATTCCTATCGGGAAGAACACCACTTAGCAAACAGATGCCACTTGAAGGCATACAGGCGCATCGTAGAGGGGGCCCTAGCCTGAGTGATCATGTCTACCACCGCGGGTGGTAGACCGCTTAGGTCTTCCGCGTCCCGTCCAGGGGCCAGATATGGAGATTCCAGAGGTCTGGTCATGGGTGCCATATGGTGCCCCGTCCCTAAGAAAGAAGGTCCTTCCTCAGGGGAATTCGCAGTGGGGGGGCTGTCACGAGGAGCGTGAGGTCCGAGGACCATGTCTGGGTGGGCCAGTATGGTGCTACCAGGATGACCTGCTCCTCGTCCTCCCTGGCCTTGCACAGAGTCTGTGCAAGTAGGCTCACTGGGGGAAACGCATATTTGTGTAGGCCAAGAGGCCAGCTGTGTGCTATGCCGAGAGGTGCCTCGGTCAGGGGGTACCAGAGCGGGCAGTGGGATGATTCTTGGGAGGCGAACAGGTCTACCTTTGCCTGTCCGAATCGACTCCAGATCAGCTGAACCACCTGAGGGTGGAGTCTCCACTCTCCCTGAGGGTAACCTGCCGTGACAGCGCGTCTACTGCAGTGTTGAGGTTGCCCGGGATGTGAGTGGCTCGCAGCGACTTGAAGTGCTGCTGACTCTAGAGGAGGAGACGGCGGGCGAGTTGTGACATACTACGGGAGCGCAGACCGCCTTGATGGTTGACATATGCTACTGTTTCTGTGTTGTCTGTCCAAACTAACACGTGCTTGCCCTGGATCAATGGCCGTAACCTCCGCAGGGCGAGCAGAATTGCCAACAACTCGAGGCAGTTGATGTGCCAACGCAGCCGCGGGCCCGTCCATAAGCCGGCGGCTGCGTGCCCATTGCAAACAGTGCCCCAGCCTGTTTTGGAGGCGTCTGTCATGACCACGACGTGCCTGGAGACCTGCTCTAGGGGAACACCTGCCCGTAGAAACGAGAGGTCGGTCCAAGGGCCCAGGTGGGGCCTCGTGGCGGGGCGGAGCTCGAGGTGCCACACCATGTCGTGGCCGTGCTGAGTCTATGGACATCGAAGCATTTACCTGGCTCCTTGTGACCACCCCCGGAACAGCCTGGGACGAGGGAGGAAGAGGCCTGTCCTTGCAACCAGTGGAGACTGTCACATCGGGGGCGGATGTGTGCCACAGCTGGGCACGCAGGGGCGGGGAGACCGCTGCTGGAGTGCCAATCCTGCCAGGAAAAAAAGTAGAACGGTGGTTAAGATTATTATTATTATTATTATTCCACCATAAAACTTATCGGGCAGAGCAAACCGTAAGGCCTAGAGACTTGAAACTTGTACAGCTGGTAGTAATATTGCTCGCTACTCAGAAACACGGACTCAGCCAAACAATCAATGGGGGCACTACAGCGATCAAAAACGTGAAACTGCTCATAACTCGTAGAACATTTGTAGTAGACTCAAGCATCAAAGGTGCAGGAAACATATTGTATTTGTTCAGATTTTCATATTATTTTTCTTATTATTAGGGGTCCAAGAAACAAAGGTGCAGGAACCCTGTAGTATTCATAGTGATTTTCTGTTTATTAGGGGGCCAAGCACCGAAGGTGCAAGAACCCTATTGTATTTGTTCCAATTTTCTTATTAACAGGGGTCCAAGCACCAAAGATGCAGGAACCCTATTGTATTCGTATTGATTTTCTGATTATTATTAGGGGTCTAAGCAATGAAGTTGCAGGAACCCTATAGTATTTGTTCCAAATTTCTTATTATTAGGGGTCCAAGCACCGAAGATGCAGGAACCCTATTGTATTTGTTCAGATTTTCTGAATATTATTAGGGGTCCAAGCACCGAAGGTGCAGGAACACTATTGTATCCATACTGATTTTCTGAATATTATTAGGGGTCCAAGCACTGAAGTTGCAGGAACTCTATTGTATTCGTGCTGATTTCTGTTTATTAGGGGTCCAAGCACCGAAGGTGCAAGAACCCTATTGTATTTGTTCTGATTTTCTAATTATTAGGGGTCCAAGCATTGAAGATGCAGGAACCCTATTGTATTAGTACTAATTTTCTGATTAGTATTAGGGGTCTAAGCACTGAATCTGCAGGAACCCTATTGTATTTGTACTGATTTTCTGATTAATAGAGGTCCAAGCACTGAAGGTGCAGGAACCCTATTTTATTTGTTCCGATTTTCGTATTATATGGGGTCCAAGCACTGAAGATGCAGGAACCCTATTGTATTTGGTCCGATTTTAAGGGGTCCAAGCACCGAAGGTGCAGGAACACTACTGTATTCGTACTGATTTTCTGATTAGTATTAGGGGTCTAAGCACTGAAGCTGCAGGAACCCTATTGTATTTGTACTGATTTTCTGTTTAATAGAGGTCCAAGCACTGAAGGTGCAGGAACCCTATTGTATTTGTTACGATTTTCTTATTTTTGGGGTCCAAGCACCGAAGGTGCAGAAACCCTATTGTATTTGTTCTGAATTTCTTATCATTAAGGGTTCAAGCACTGAAGGTGCAGGAACCCTATTGTATTTGTTCCGATTTTCGTATTTTATGGGGTTCAAGCACTGAAGGTGCAGGAACCCTATTGCATTTGTTCTGATTTGAAGGGATCCAAGCACCAAAGGTGCAGGAACTCTATTGTATCCATACTGATTTTCTGAATATTATTAGGGGTTCAAGCACAGAAGTTGCAGGAACCCTGTTGTATTCATGCTGATTTCTGTTTATTAGGGGTCCCAGCACCGCAGGTGCAAGAACCCTATTGTTTTTGTACTGATTTTCTGTTTCATAGAGGTCCAAGCACCGAAGGTTCGGGAACCCTATTGTATTTGTTCTGATTTTCTTATTATAAGGGGTCCAAGCACCAAAGGTGCAGGAACCCTATTGTATTCATACTGATTTTCTGATTATTATGGGGCCAAGCACCGAAGGTGCAAGAACTCTGCTGTATTTGTCTGATTTTCTTATTATTAGGGGTCCAAGCACCGAAGGTGCAGGAACCCTATTGTATTCGTACTGATTTTCTGATTATTATTAGGGGTCCAAGCACTGAAGTCACAGGAACCCTATTGTATTTGTTCTGAATTTCTTATTATTAGGGGTCCAAGCACTGAAGATGCAGGAACCCTTTTGTATTTGTTCCGATTTTTAGGGGTCCAAGCAACAAAAGTACAGGAACCCTATTGAATTCTTACTGATTTTCAGTTTATTAGGGGTCCAAGCACCAAAGGTGCCAGAACACTACTGTATTTGTTCCGATTTTCTTATTATTAGAGTTCCAAGCACCAAAGGTGCAGGAACCCTATTGTATTCGTACTGATTTTCTGATTATTATTAGGGGTCCAAGCACCGAAGGTGCAGGAACCCTATTGTATTCAAACTGATTTTCTGATTATTATTAGGGATCTAAGCACTGAAGTTGCTGGAACCCTATTGTATTTGTTCCAAATTTCTTATTATTAGGGGTCCAATCACCGAAGATGCAGGAACCCCATTGTATTTGTTCCGATTTTCTTATTATTAGGGGTCCAAGCACCGAAGATGCAGCAACCCTATTGTATTTGTTCCGAATATCTTATTATTAAGGTTCCAAGCACCGAAGGTGCAGGAACCCTATGGTATTTGTTCCGATTTTCTTATTTTTAGGGGTACAAGCACCAAAGGTGAAGGAACCCTATTGTATTCGTACTGATTTTCTGTTTATTAGGGGTCCAAGCACCAATGATACAAGAACCCTATTGTATTTGTTCCGATTTTTTTATTATTAGGGGTCCAAGCACCGAAGATGCAGGAACCCTATTGTATTCGTACTGATTTTCTGTTTAATAGTGGTACAAGCACTGAAGGTGTAGGAACCCTATTGTATTTGTTCCGATTTACTTATTTTTGGGGTCCAAGCACCGAAGGTGCAGAAACCCTAATGTTTTTGTACACAGTTTCTTATTATTAAGGGTCCAAGCAACGAAGATGCAGGAACCCTATTGTATTTGTATCGATTTTCTTATTATTAGTGGTCCAAGCACCAAAGGTGCAGGAACCCTATTGTATTCCTACTGATTTTCTGTTTATTATGGGTCCAAGCACCAAAGATGCAGGAACTCTATTGTATTTGTTCCGATTTTAAGGGATCGAAGCACCAAAGCTGCAGGAACCCTATTGTATTTGTTTCGATGTTCTTATAATTAGGGGTCCAAACACCGAAGATGCAGGAACCCTATTGTATTTGTTCCGAATTTTGTATTTTATGGGGTCCAAGCACCGAAGATGCAGGAAACCTATTGTATTCGTACTGATTTTCTGATTATTATTAGGGGTCTAAGCACTGAAGATGCAAGAACTCTATTGTATTTGTTCCGATTTTCTTATTACTAGGGGTCCAAGCACCGAAGATGCAGGAACCCTATGGTATTCGTACTGATTTTCAGATTATTATTAGGGGTCCAAATACCGAAGGTGCAGGAAGCCTTTTGTATTCGTACTGATTTTCTGATTATTATTAGGGGTCCAAATACCGAAGGTGCAGGAAGACTTTTGTATTCGTACTGATTTTCTGATTATTATTACGGGTCCAAGCACCGAAGGTGCAGGAACCCTATTGTATTCGTACTGATTTTCTGATTATTATTAGGGGTCCAAGCACTGAAGTCGCAGGAAACCTATTGTATTCGTACTGATTTTCTGTTTAATAGAGGTCCGAGCACTGAAGGTGCAGGAACCCTATTGTATTTGTTCCGATTTTCTTATTATCTGGGATCCAAGCACCGAAGATGCAGGAACCCTATTGTATTTGTTCTGATTTTAAGGGGTCCAAGCACCGAAGGTGCAGGAACCCTATTGTATTTGTTCCAATTTTCTTATAATTAGGGGTCCAAGCACCGAAGGTGCAAGAACCCTATTGTATTTGTTCCGATTATCTTATTATTAGGTGTCGAAACACTGAAGATGCAGGAAACGCTATTGTATTCGTACTGATTTTCTGATTAATATTAGGGGTCTAAGCATTGAAGTTGCAGGAACCCTATTGTATTTGTACTGATTTTCTGTTTAATAGAGGTCCAAGCACTGAAGGTGCAGGAACCCTAATGTATTTGTTCCGATTTTCTTATTATATGGGGTCCAAGCACTAAAGATGCAGGAACCCTATTGTATTTGTTCCAATTTTAAGGGGTCCAAGCAGCGAAGTTTCAGGAACTTTATTGTGTCCATACTGATTTTCTGATTATTATTAGGGGTCCAAGCACCGAAGTTGCAGGAACCCTAGTGTATTCTTGCTGACTTTCTGATTATTATTAGCGGTCCAAGCACTGAAGTCGCAGGAAACGCTATTGTATTCGTACTGATTTTCTGATTAATATTAGGGGTCTAAGCATTGAAGTTGCAGGAACCCTATTGTATTCGTACTGATTTTCTGTTTAATATAGGTCCAAGCACTGAAGATGCAGCAAAAAGCTACGTCCGTATTCGGTGAACTAAGTCGCTGGAAGCAACTTTGGAGGCATTTTCAGAATTATTTGAAGTCCTGATGATGTCATGTTTGAGGGACGTTCTGTTGTGTGCCTCATCCAATAGGAGTTGAGTGCTCGATCCTTTAGTGGGCAAGGCTTCATGGATCTGTAATCTGTTTTGGACTCCCTTTGTTTGATTTTGGCGCGATTTTTGTCAGTAAAATTTACGACTTAGAAGGAGGGGGCTTGAGGATGTTTTTGACTGTTAGGCCTGCCTTTGTCTTCTATCTGAATACATGAGGCCCAACAAAGGTCTCAGGTGTTAATGGGGAGCAGTTGTGTTAAATTTGATGTTATCGCTCTCACTCTCTCATACTGGTCACTGGAAGTTATCAAAGATAATCGTTAATTGTTAACGTCGATGAAACATTAATTAAAATTAACACTAGCTTATTGATCATTCAAATTCAATCAAAGATAATTATCAATTATCAAAAATCAACAGAATATTAATAAGGATTAAGATTGACGGGGCACCACCCTGAAATCAGGGACTAATAACCGAATATTAAAACAGTCTCAATATTAGATTGTTTTCTTAGGAAAATCGACATCCGAAGAATATCGATTTTCGGGAAAAAAACAATGAATGAAGGCTTGAATCTGAGCACTGACATCCCGTCAGCATGACACAGGCATATGCAAAACAAACCAAAACACTTCTCTTTGTAATATAAACAAAAGTTTATTTATGCAGTAATATCAATTAATAATTAATACAATGTAGTCAATAAACTTCCGACTTACAACCACAAACTAAACAGTGATATGATTAGATATGGAAATAAAAATAATCCTATAACACATAAGGTGTGTGTGTGACAGTGTGTGTGTGTCAGTGTGGTTAGTGAGAGAGAGAGAGAGAGAGAGAGAGAGAGAGAGATGATTAAGTGACAGCCCGAAAGCTGATTTCGCGATAGCTGGAGATAAAACAGCCGTGTTCATCACTCAGAGATGCGGTTTTACGAGCGGGGCTCGTAAAAGTCCCTCGTTATTTGACTCTAATGGATGAACTCAGTTGCTGTCTCACCCGCGATGGCGAAAATGCACAACAATCCAATTTGGTTGGACCACAATACAGCAAAACAAATTCGTGATAATTAATACCCTGAGTATTAATAATGAGCAGACATGGCGGTCCGTAAACTGTACAAGCAAAAACCTTGAAACACAAGAATAACACGCTATAATATTCTATCTCTGCCCAGACGTAACCTCTTACTTGAATCGCATGAGGACACAGGTAGAATGTGTTTTCCTCCGTCTTTTAACTTTGACCCGGTTTCTTGAGGCTCGTGTGATGACGAGAGGCCATTTCCACGCGCTGTCGGCAGGCGGTACGGCTGTTGATTCTCAGAGGGTGGTACGGCTGTTGATTCTCGGCGGGCTGGCGGAGAACTCAGAAATGTCGACTTGATTGAAGATGGAAGAGAAAACTTTAATCTCTTCACTTCTATAGGCAAACGGATGAAGATGCGAATTGCTCGGCGGTCTCCTTCGGATCCGTTAGAGTGTTCGGTTGAACACAGAGTAATCTCAATTCGTCCAGCGAGATGGAGATTGTATGGCTACAGTTTCAAGTCGGACATTACTTCCTTATGCCACGAGGCTGCACCAGAGAGCAGCAAAAAGCTACGTCCGTATTCGGTGAACTAAGTCGCTGGAAGCAACTTTGGAAGCATTTTCAGAATTATTTGAAGTCCTGATGATGTCATGTTTGAGGGACGTTCTGTTGTGTGCCTCATCCAATAGGAGTTGAGTGCTCGATCCTTTAGTGGGCAAGGCTTCATGGATCTGTAGTCTGTTTTGGACTCCCTTTGTTTGATTTTGGCGCGATTTTTGTCAGTAAAATTTATGACTTAGAAGGAGGGGGCTTGAGGAATGTATTTGACTGTTAGGCCTGCCTTTGTCTTCTATCTGAATACATGAGGCCCAACAAAGGTCTCAGGTGTTAATGGGGAGCAGTTGTGTTAAATTTGATGTTGTGTTAAAAATGACTGGTCACTGGAAGTTCAACATGGCACCTCATGGCAAAGAACTCTCTGAGGATCTGAAAAAAAGAATTGTTGCTCTACATAAAGATGGCCTAGGCTATAAGAAGATTGCCAAGACCCTGAAACTGAGCTGCAGCACGGTGTCCAAGACCATATAGCGGATTAACAGGACAGGTTCCACTCAGAACAGGCCTCGCCATGGTCGACCAAAGAAGTTGAGTGCACGTGCTCAGCGTCATATCCAGAGGTTGTCTTTGGGAAATAGATGTATGAGTGCTGCCAGCATTGCTGCAGAGGTTGAAGGGGTGGGGTGTCAGCCTGTCAGTGCTCAGACCATACACCGCACACTGCATCAAATTGGTCTGCATGGCTGTCGTCCCAGAAGGAAGCGTCTTCTAAAGATGATGCACAAGAAATCCCGCAAACAGTTTGCTGAAGACAAGCAGACTAAGGACATGGATTACTGGAACCATGTCCTATGGTCTGATGAGACCAAGATAAACTTATTTGGTTCAGATGGTGTCAAGCGTGTGTGGCGACAATCAGGTGAGGAGCACAAAGACAAGTGTGTCCTGCCTACAGTCAAGCATGGTGGTGGGAGTGTCATGGTCTGGGGCTGCATGAGTGCTGCCGGCACTGGGGAGCTACAGTTCATTAAGGGAACCATGAATGCCAACATGTACTGTGACATACTGAAGCAGAGCATGATCCCCTCCCTTCGGAGACTGGGCCACAGGGCAGTATTCCAACATGATAAGGACCCCAAACACACCTCCAAGATGACAACTGCCTTGCTAAAGAAGCTGAGGGTAAAGGTGATGGACTGGCCAAGCATGTCTCCAGACCTAAACCCTATTGAGCATCTGTGGGGCATCCTCAAATGGAAGGTGGAGGAGCACAAGGTCTCTAACATCCACCAGCTCCGTGATGTCGTCATGGAGGAGTGGAAGAGAACTCCAGTGGCAACCTGTGAAGCTCTGGTGAACTCCATGCCCAAGAGGGTTAAGGCAGTGCTGGAAAATAATGGTGGCCACACAAAATATTGACACTTTGGGCCCAATTTGGACATTTTCACTTAGGGGTGTACTCACTTTTGTTGCCAGCGGTTTAGACATTAATGGCTGTGTGTTGAGTTATTTTGAGGGGACAGCAAATTTACACTGTTATACAAGCTGTACACTCACTACTTTATATTGTAGCAAAGTGTCATTTCTTCAGTGTTGTCACATGAAAAGATATAATAAAATATTTACTAAAATGTGAGGGGTGTACCCACTTCTGTGAGATACTGTATATATAATCGCAACTAAGTAAGATATAAGTCAACATTTGAAACACTTTAAAGGTTTTTTATTTTTTTATTTGTATCATTAAATATTTGAGTAAGTTGAAACCCAACACTTACGTTTAAAAGTGTAATTCGGCAATGTCTCTCAAAAAACCATCGTCACTGGCGTGCAATGAATTCTGGGGTAGCCAAGGCCGCGAAGGATCCATCTGTTGTATCCTTCATTTAACGGGAAATGAAAGACGCATTCAGAGGCCGCATTTGAAGGAGCCTTCGAATTGGGACAGCTTTTGTCGTGCAGCGTGATGCAATCGGCCTTCAAATGCGACCTTTGAAGGATGCAGCCTCTGAATTGGGATGCAGCTATAATTCACATCATTTGTTAGATCTCCTCATACTGATTAACTATGCCTCAAGAACCACTGCTGTCAACCACTGCTGTTTTTTATGTAAAAAAACCTACTTTTGTGAACTAGTCCTAGGTCTTTCACTCAACCTCAATAAAACCAATGCAGTACAATTCTTTAGACTCTCTAGGTCAATAATTATCTTTTTTTTTTTTTAACTTTACCCTTTGGGTAGCTATAACAGTGTCATTTAGAAAATGGCCGTGGTCAAGTGTACAAATAAGCCCATAATTCCTAAATAAAAACTCATAACTTCACAAAATTACGTGAGCACATGCGACATATAATTCTAAACAAGCATGCAGACTTTTATGGAGATCAGACCATAGGTTTTTAAGCTTTAAAAACCATGTATTTCCTTAGTAAATTGCCTATTCCATCTATGACCTAGGTGGTTACATGCTTGCTAAATAAAACATAATACCTTTTTACGCATGTGCTTAAAGGCCTTAAACCGCTTGCACCCCGTTAATTGCTGCTCGCAGCTATATTTATTATTATTATTATTTTCAGCCCTAAAAGTGTCTGGACATCAGAGACTGTAAGTCGTAGAGATGCCAAACTTGGCAGGATGGTTCAAAATCCCCCCCCCCCCATTCTCAGGCATACAAACACACATCCATCAGACACTAGGTGGCACTATTGTGAACAAAACAAACAAAAATCTCATTTTGGGCCATACATCTTGTACCGTAAGGGCTAGAAGTAAAATTATCAAGCAAAAGATTCCTTTTGTCATAATGAAGAGTTTTACCCATTGACAGAATTTTGCTCCACCCCTTCGTTTTCCTGCTATTTTGGATTGCTTGAAAAAAATTAAAAACGAACTCGTCCTAGGCCATTTGCCCGATCGGAACCAAACCCAATCGGAGTCCCAATATTTAAAGTTTTCAAAGGAATTTTGAAATTCAGATTTATCGTCAAACGGTATACCAAAACGTTCATAGTGGGTGTGCCCATTTAACTAAAATGGTTATAACTTTTGAACAGATTGACATCTATTATTTTGCTTCAAAAGATATGGATTCAACCACTGGAGTTGTATGGATGAATTTTATGCTGCATTTATGTGTTTTTTACAGCTTCAACATTTTGCTACCCAATTTTCAATAAATTTAGTTAAGGCAGGATCTATTCTGTCAAAATTATTTTTTCCTGTGATTCCTTGGTACACGTATGTATGGGCTCATTATGAGAACACACACAAAATATTGCACACCTTTGCCTCTTGGTGGCGCTATAATAATAAAAATAATAGAATGGCTCTAACTATGGAACCGTTGGTCCGATCGACTTGAAATTTTGCATGCAGTGTCTCTGTCCAAGGTGCCATCAAGATATATGAGGACAGTTGCATATATTTAAAAACATCGCCACCATCGACCAATCAGCTTTCAGCAGCTTTTATATAGGGTTTAATAAGGCCGATTGGAACTAAACTTGGTACACTTATTTGTCTCTTGGCCCAAGATGTCTGTGCAAAATCTTAAAAGATTTGGCCACCAGGAGGCACAATGGCATTTTATAGACATGTAAATTGTTGTATATTACACTTTTTTTCCACAAAGAAACACCTAATTCATACCACATTGTAGATCTCCTTTCTTTTGTGTGAAAGAAAGCATTCATTAAATACTTGAGATTATTTTAAAAAGTACTTTTTCAAACTAGTGTAGGCCATTCGTCCAACCATAACCAAACCACTGCAGAAAGATTCAGCAGAGTCCCAATGTAAAAAGTTATCAAAGGAATTTTGAACTTTTTGTCATCAAAAGGTATGCCAAAACTTATGTAGTGGGTGTGGCTACTTTTATTAAAACAGTTATAACTTTTGAATGGATTGAGATATTATCACCAAATTTGATACACTTATCTATGGGGTCATTCTGATGATACACACAAAAAGTGGCACACCTCCGCCTCTTGTTGGCACTATAACAATATAAAAATGTAACATTTCTTGAATTATGGAACCGCTGGTCCGATTGACTTTTGCATGCAATTTCTTTGTCAAAGGTGACATCAAAGTCTATGAGGACAGTTGCATATCTTGAAAAACATAGCCACCATTAACACATTAACTTTTAGCAGCTATTTGAACTAGTCCTAAGCCATTTGCCTGATCGGAACCCATTCAGTGCAGAAATATTTAGCAGAGTCCCTATATGAAAAGTTATCAAAGGAATTCTGACATTTTGATTTATCGTCAAACGGTACGCCAGAACGTTCGTAATGGTCATGGCCACTTTTCAAAAATGGTTATAACTCTTGAACAGAATCAGATATTGCCACCAAATTTGGTACACATACGTATGGAGTAATTCTAAGGACACACAAAAACAATTGTGCATCTCCACCTCTTGTTGGCGCTATAAAAGTAAAAAACTCTAAATGGATCTAACTATGGAACGGCTGGGCTGATTGACTTGAAATTTTGCATGCATTGTTTGTGTCTAAGGTGCCATCAAGGTCTATAAGGACAGTCAAATACCTAGAAACATCAACAAAATCATATTTTGGCAGCTATTTGATCTAGTCCTAGTCCGTTCACCCGATCGGAACCAAACCAGTGCAGAAAGATTCTCTGGAGTCCCATTATTATTAATTATCAAAAAAAGTTTTAACCTTCGATTCAATGTCGCAAAGCTATACCAAAACATAAGCTGTGTGCATCGCCATTTTACTTAAACAGTTATAACTCTTGAATGGAATGAGATATTTCCACAAAATTTGAGACACTTATGTATGGGGTCATTCGGAGGACATATGAAAAAATGTCATACCTTTGCCTCTTGGTGGCATGAGGAATGTAAAAAATGCCAAATCTGTGTGATACTGCACCTGATGTTTCTCAAATTTAAGGCACTTTAACATTGTTTTAGTTGTTTTCAGGCTATCTAATTAGGTTGTTGACTCATCCCGCACCATTCGGCGTAGACCCATGATTTATGACTTTTCTAAGGGATGGGGGGGGGGGGGTGTACAGTGCCAAAAAAACATCCTAAAAAATCCCATAGACTTTGCATTGTGACAAACTTTATACAAACGGATCATATCTCTGGATCAGAGTTTCATGAGAAATGTGGGAGGACTCATTTAATATGGCCTAGCAAGCAGTTTTGGAGCATTACATGAGATTGGGGGTAAGATATACCCCTGGGGGGGTAAAACTGTCCCACAAATGCCCCAAAGGCAAGGGTCTCGACCATGAAAACAATAGTTTGTTCCCTACTATGACAAGACAATTGATTTTGTGGGATCATGTCTCCCAATCAGAATGTCATAGAGACATAGGCTAAATTTCACTCGGGCTACCAATCAGTCTTTAAGTATCATCTTGGAAATGGCGTAGCCACGCCCTAGCAACCATTTACAGCTCAGAATGATATCTTCAGAACAGAATGTCATAAACACTTGGGGATTGGATCTTTTGAATCGGGCTAGTAATCAGCTAATAAGAGTCTCTCTGGTCACTGGCTAGTCATGCCCTAGAAACCATTTAGAGCACCCTAGCAACCAGCCCTATTGACTTCCATTAAAAATGGCTGAGAGGGATATCTTTGGATCAGGATGTACTAGAGACATGACAGTTGGATTGTGTCACTAGTATGAGCAATCAGTCTTCATGTATCCACTTGAAAAACTACTTAGCCACGCCCTAGCAACCATTTAGAGCAGCCTAGTAACCAAACACCATTGAATTCCATTCAAAATGCTTAGATGGAGATCTCAGGATCAGAATGTTGTAGAGACTTTTGGTTTCGTTCATTGTACTCAGGGTAGCAAGAAACCTTTTGAGTATTACCTTGGTAACTGTCTAGCAACCAGATGGGGTTACCCTAGCAACCAATTAACAAATCATATATCTCTTCACCAGAGCATCATAGCGACTTCCGGTTTCGTTCATTTGACTCAGACAAAACAAACAAAACAAACAAAAATCACATTTTGGGCCATAATTCTTGAATAAATTTGCTTCAAATGATATGGATTCAAAGTCGTATGGATTAATTTTATGATGCCTTTATGTACTTTATGTATTTTTTGTAGCAAATGGGAAGTATTTATGCATATCTGATTGTTGGGGATTGCAGATAGAAAGAAAGAGCAATCTTGGCATTTTAAGGATTGACATTGGGATAGTACAAATGAAGATTAAGTAGTCAATATTTTTGCCTGGCCCTAGATTCAAACATATGATAGCGGTCCAGCAAGTCTGTGAGAGAAACCATAAATCCTGCAGGATCAGTTTGTCTCTTTCGTGGCTCATCTGACTGCACTCAAAATTTCACAATATGTCACAATACATGGATCTAAGAATCGATACAATATTGTGAGAAAAAGTATCGTGATATATCAATATTGTATCGACAGCCCTAGTAGACATACAGGAATGACAAAGGAAAAGGATAATTAAGTGCAATCTGAAAGTGGTGCATTGTCAGTGTCCTTACTAGGTGGACTCGCACAGGTAGACTCGCTGGTCTTTACATAAGTAGGTCATCACACGAACGCTACCACTTCCACTGATGCAGAATATACGTATATGCTGCTATTGCGTCGTCAAGTGAAAAAAAAAAAGCTTGACATGTCTTATTATTTAGCACAACAAAGCTAGTGCACGTGGTTAACCGAAACTGAGGTCACGTGAGATGGCAATATGGGAACAAACACGACTTCAGTACACAGTAAACAAACAACTCTAAACCTAATAATAAATACTCTAAAACAAGTGAAAACAATGTAATACACACACACTTAAACAATGCGAGTTCAACACAGTACACAACAGAGTAAACAAACAGCTCTAGCCTAGCAATGGATAATACTCTAAAACAAAGTGAAAACACACTTACACACTACTGCAGACTCCTACTGATAGATCGCTCCTCCAAGCATCATTACTGCTTTTTCTATGGTTAAAGCACATTCACAACAAGATGAAGTAGCGCTGCTCATTACTGGGCAAAGAGGGACTATAAAAAATCAATATAACAAGTCAGCGAAAACACAACATTACTTTGCCACTTTCTTAACTAAATATCTCCCATTCAACACATTTTTTCCGATTGGTAGCACCCATTGCGTCACATCACATCGCATCATGTCTCAAGTTGACGAATGCCCCGGTTCTAATTTAGAGACTGTACCAGTACCACTAGACTTTTATTGATTTCTGAACATTCTGAGGTGACATGAAGCTTTCAATGTGAACATCCTCAAGTCAGTGTGACACTGTACGCTTTCACTTTTACTTTTTACCAGTATATGCAATATACACAAGTTGCATAGGGCCCCCGATCTGCCAGGGGGCCCCATGCTGTTGAAGACATTATAAGCAGACAGTACTTGTATTTGTTGCCATGCAAACAAGAGAGCTCCTTGATGCAAAAATAACCATAACAGTAAAACAAATGATATAACATGCAAATATAAATGTAATAACTGTAGCGGAGGATGAGGAGGGTCGGGGGGTTATTATAATTATTATAATTCATTATTTAATTTCCATTTCGGACATGCGGCAGGTAAAATTAGATGTATAACATAGTAGATAGGCATGGCTACGGTTACTACACATCAGGAGCTAAAAAATAAAGAGGAAAATACACGTCAGGAAAGTGAAACGATCAAGCAAGATGAAGGTATGTTCTTCTATCAAATGTAAAATTCTTATTTAATCTTTACATTATCATTAGAAAGCTCATACTGTACTCCAGTTCTCCAGCTTCAATATTAGACCACTGTTTTATGACAGAAATGCCACATCGAAAGTAATTTCTTAATTTGTGTCAGTACATATCAAAGCATGAAAAATCTAAATGTGACATATGTGATTTGTATTAAAGAATATAATAATCACGTACCTGTTAATAAGTTAGGTAACACTTTACAGTGTTTTTGTTACACACATTACATGTAATGACTATAGTAATAACAGTAAATTATGTATAATTACAAGCAACTAACCCTAAACCAAATCCTTACCCTAACCCTATGTAAGTACATGTTTTTAATTAGTAATAATCAGTAATTACTTGTGTAATTACACTGTAACAAGGACACTGTAAAATAAAGTGTAACCATAAGTTATGCTGAATAAGTCATGTCAGTGCTTCAATAAACAATATCCATAAGAACATTTAGTCCAAACTGTGCACATTTAGATAAATATGGTCAAATGTTTACTTCAGATTTCTTGAGAAATAAATATCTTTAATATTTTCTGGTAAATTTTGTGATCATAAAAGCATTACACATGAGGTGTTTCTCAATATGTGTTCTTGTCTGCAATTGTGTTCTTGTGTACTTGTGAAACTTTATCAATCGCAAGTACTGTTCCAATCCAGAGTTCACATCTAGCCAAGTACAGTCCAAATCCGGATGTGTTCTTGCTCCACCCATTTTATCGATGATGCATTAAGAGGAGACTTGTGTGGAAATAAATTCCCTGAAAATAAAAGATACAAAAATACTTACCTAACTACTCTAACAAAAACAGAGACAAACTATATTCAAACAAAAAGGGCAGGATAACCCCTACACCTGGCTGTTCCAAAGACAAAACTAGCGGTATCTTCACATACTAAATCACCACTGCACATGTAGTTACAGCAATCAGAACAAACATGCTCAGGAGCAAGACACACAAAGTTTGGTCTGGCAGATGACGGTGAATCAGAAACCACACTACCGGACCAGAGTCCTGACAGTCTGTCTCTGAAGCATTGCAGCAGGATTTTAACAGGCACGCCAGAGATGATGGCCAATCACCTTTGCACAGGTGAAATGATTTGTGAATCAGCTGCACCTGGATCGAACACAACAAAACGAACCACACCCACACACACATACGAAGAGAGGGAGAACAAACATAGCAGCAAAGATACACAAATAAAATGGGACATAACAGACATGTTCTTCTTATATCAGATCCAAGTTGAATGTAGCCGCAAGGTAGATCAGTCAGAAGAGGGAGAGGAGGAACTTTTAATCAGGAAAAGATGCCATTAAAGGAAAAAAAAATAAAAAATACTAAGGCAAACAAACACTACTGAAAAGATCGTCATTTTTTTTGTATTTTTATTTATTTATTTTTTTTGTATAGTGTCTTTCACAATAAGCATTTCAAAACATTTCATGAGTGTAGCAGTGCTACTCTTATGTATATGTGTTGAAACTACATTGTCCTTTGTGTAGCTTGTTAAGTCTCTTAAAGTTATTTTTTATTGTACAGCACTTTGGTCAACTGTTGTTTTTAAATTAACTATATAAATAAATTTGACTAACTTAAATACAAAACCAAGTTTAGAGAAAGTTATGTCTAGAGTCTTAAAATGTCTTAAAGCCCCCCATGTACATATGCTAGTATAATTTATCTATATAGCATGTGTTATGAGAGTCATGGAGATGTTGAGGTGTCCATAGAAATGATTAGTTGTTTAGTTTCTGGCTTATGTGGATATTAGGGCTGTTGATTTAAGATGTTAATTCAGTGTGATTAATTATATAAAACATAACGTGTTAAAATAAATGTACACAATAAATTCCTTGAGCAAATCAAGCTTGAAGAACCACCTGTTTTCTCCAGGGGGGAGTAAGCGAAACCTCAGCTGCATAGGCCAGTGTTTCCCAACCACTGTGCCAGGTGTGCTGTGGAAAATTATCAAATTCCACAAAATAAATAAATGCATGAAAAAAAAAAAATAATTTCAGGGATCCAAACTCCTCACCTTTCGGAGAAATTCACTGTTTGAAACCATAATCGGTCACTTCTGTGATTGTGAAGAGCAATGATTAATGTGCAAAAGTGACTGATATTTATATACGTTAAGGGTCGTTCACATGACTCGCATCAGCGCTGCAGAATACATTGAAGTCTATGAAGTGAAGCCACTTTACACCAATGTGTTTTTCACACACATGTTTTTACTTCACCAATTTTGTCTTTGAGAGTACTAAGCAACAAGAAATATTTAAAAACTGTCCAAATTTGTGAAGAGACATTGAATGTCTCATAATTTCTTTTAATTAAATATCACCTTATCGTTTACGAATATCAGAGACCCCAGTTATTGAACTAATTTATATTCACCAAGAAAACACTTAGACCTAAACATAAACAAGTCCTTTTATTACTTTCTGCTATCAAAGCAACTACAAGCTTTTTTATCTCTTCCAAATACATGTTTTCAATGTCTATTGTGCACACCTCCCACTTTTTTACATGGCAAACTCGTAAAATCGCCCCTCTGTGACGCTTTCTGCAACTCTTGTCATGTGGAGGGCAATGCGGCGCTCGACGCTGGCATTGAACGTAGCATTGACGCCTCGACTCAACTCATGTGAAATGCGCTTTACAATGACGAAAGAACATCATTGAAACACAAAATTATTATTATTTGTCTATTATTGTGGTCTTTTCTGATAAAAGCCATGCTCAGCAGTTTAAATAGGCTACTGTATGAAAATGATACCATAGATCTGCTTTGTGTTTATAATTCTTATACTGAAGTCAGTAGATTTGTAGCCATGCAAGTTTTAATAAAGGATAAGGTAAGAACGTTACTGAAACTCACTATTAATAGACTATTTTTGTTGTCTTTTTGGATGAAAAATAATGCTCAGACTGAAGGAAGACTATAGATCTGCTTTGTTCTTTTAATGCTTAAACATTATAAAGTCTCTTGGTAGATTTCGGTCATGAACGACTCAAAATGTTTCACTGTCTCACTCATAGCACATAAGACGCTCATTTGTCACCACCTAGTGACATTTCCAGAAGTGGTCACTGAACTAATCAGTTAATAAAACTGAACAAATTTGTGAAACAGAAGCAAGCCTCACCAAAATATTCATTATTTTGCAGCTAATTCTGCACAATTGTAAACTTGATTAAACTTGAATAACTAAAATAGCTGGAATTGGTGCTTATTCTTTAAAAAATATATCCCCAGAAAAAATGTTCGTGGACCAGTGATTGTCTTACCTTTTTCACCCCTCATGAGTTTGCATCCCTGTAATTTGTTGTGGCATCGCAAGAACAAATTTACAAATTAGAAAAGTAGCAAATTTGTTGTTTTTACATTACCCATTTAGCACTCTTGCCACCTGTGACCTCACACAGCGTAGCCTACCTATGTGACTTGTTTTTTTTTTTTTTTTTGCATTGCATTGCATTGCCGAATTTCAATTACAAGTAAACACGCTACTAAGACGGACAGAAAACATGGACAAGTTCTTGAAAACGAAAAATATTAACGATGATTAGCCTATGTGTGATAGTGGTGTGCTGTAGAATTTTTTAGTCGTAAAAAGTGTGCCATGGCAGAAAAAAGGTTGCGAAACACTGGCATAGGCAACATGCAACTTATACAGAGAACACACCAACCCTTCAGCAGACAGTACAACATGAGGACGCGTTCAAAACACAGCTTGATGGAGCACAAATCCAAACTTAGGGTATTAAACTATGTTTAACTTGACACAGCTATCTAAAAATGCTGCGTTTATGATGCGATGCAACCAAAGTGAGACACTCTAAAAGCATCTGTCTGTTGCAGGTGTACATTGATGGGTCCTTAGACAAACCCTCATAATAAATGTTGGACTGATTGAGAAATTCAGTTGCAAAATGGATTGCTGTAAACTGTAGGCAAATGATTATTAATTCAGTAATATACAAATAAACAATACATTAGATTCTAAAGCCACTTTTTGTATTGTCTTATCAATGCTTAACTCCTCTGCCACAATAATGTAATACATTTTAATTATCTGAATTATATATATATAGGAAGGAAGGAAATTGGTACTTTAATTCACCAAAGTGGCATTCATCTGATCACAAAGTATAGTCAGGATATTACTGATGTAAAAAACAGCACCAACACTATTTAAAAAATGTAATTTTTGATCAAATCTAGATAGGCCCCATTTCCAGCAGCCATCACCCCAACACCTTATCCTTGAGTAATCATGCTAAATTGCTAATTTGGTACTAGAAAATCACTTGCGATTATATCAAACACAGTTGAAAGCTATTTGGTTTGTTAAATGAAGCTTAATATTGTCTTTGAGTTTGTTTTTGTTTTTTGTTATTAACATTTTATTTATTCCATCTACAAAAACCAATAAACACAGCATAAAATACGGAAACAATTATAAAAATTAACCCCCCGCAACATCCCTTCAAGATAAAAGCTTTGATCATCAGCGTTAGGTGTGTAAATATTAGCCAAAATCAACCTTTGCCCCTGAATTTCTCCTAAAACAATAAAGACTCTTGAATTGTAGATGTTTATTTATCAGTATAATGACTGAGATGTGGAGGGCCAGATGTACAACTAAACAAGAGGATAAGTACATCAGAGTCTCTAGTTTGTGAAATAGATGCCTCACATGTTCTCAGCTGACAGCTTCGTTGAATCTACCCGCTCAACACAAGTTTCATGTACAACAGTAAAGAGAAGAATCAGGGGTGCAGGCCTTATAAGAATTGCAAAGCCACTTTTGAAACATAAAAACAAAAAGAAAAGATTAGAGTGGGCAAGAAACACAGACATTAGACAACAGATAATTGGAAAGGAGTGTTATGGATCGTAACCCCATTGAGCTTTTGTGGGATCAGCTAGACTCTAAGGTGCTTGAGAAGTGCCTGACAAGACAGCCACATCTATGGCAAGTGCTACAGGAAGTGTGGGGTGAAATGTCACCTGAGTATCTGGACAAACTGACAGCTAGAATGCCAAGGATCTGCAAAGCTGTTCTCATTGCTGCACATGGAGGATTTTTTTTTTAATTATTTTTTTTTTTATCCCCATTTCTCCCCAATTTGGAAAGCACAATTCCCAATGCGCTCTAAGTCCTCATGGTGGCGTAGTGAGTCGCCTCAATCCGGGTGGCGGAGGACGAATCTCAGTTGCCTCCACGTATAAGACCGTCAATCCGTGCATCTTATCTCGTGGCTTGTTGAGCATGTTACCATGGAGACATAGCGCATGTGGAGGCTTCATGTTATCTCCGCACAACTCACCATGCACCCCACATTATAGCGACCACGAGAGCGAGCATCACATAATAGCGACCACGAGGAGGTTACCCCATGTGACTCTACCCTCCCTAGCAACCAGGCCAATTTGGTTGCTTAGGAGACCTGGTTGGAGTCACTCAGCACGCCCTGGATTTGAACTCTCGACTCCAGGGGTGGCAGTCAGCGTCTTTACTCGCTGAGCTACCCAGGCCCCTCATGGAAGATTTTTTGATGAGAACTATTTGAAGTAGTTTAAGAAGTTCTGAACATTTTTTTCAAATTGTAATAGTAATTGTTCATGTTATTAATGTCCTGACTATACATCGTGATCAGTTGAATGCCACTTTGGTGAATAAAAGTTCCAATTTCTTTCCATAAGAGCAAAATCTATATATTGTTCCAAACTTTTGGCCACCAGTGTATATATATTATTTGCAATTATTTAAATATAACTATTTATTCATTATTTCATCATTATATATTGAATTATTGTTATTTGAGGGGCTTTTTCAACAAATATTTATATATGCGAATAATTGCGATTAATTCAATTACAAATAACTGAATGATAGCCCAAGTAGATATACGACAGGGTGTGAGGGACAAGGTGAGAACAGCAGCCAGACAGGCATTTCAGATTTGCAGGAAAGAATTTTCATTTTGTAAAATTAAAGATGTGGAAGATACGATGATACATTGTACAAATATTTTAGAGTATGCTATAAAGATGGCTTTAAATGTATCTGTGTATTCATTTTAACAGTATTATGCACTGTGTAATGTGTTAATAAAACAATATTTTGATCATAAATGCTCGGGGGAGTTTTAATAAAGTACAAGAATGTGTTGATTGCTGTCTTACAGGGTATTGGCCTATAGATGTTAATGATGCTGTCCTTTTATTATTATAGCATAAGGATAAATTAAACTTGCATTATCTACCAATGTTTGTACAAACTCAGATAGATAGAGAAGCAGAGGGAAATTAAGCAATGACACTTTAGATGTTACAAAGTATCAAACATAAGTAAACATTATTTTCAAACAGTTCTAACCAAATCTACGCCACTGTGTCTAGGAGAACGAAAAAGCAACAGAACACTATTTTGTTCTACAATATGAAAGCACTGTTTCATAACTGAGACATTGGCTCAGACCAAATTCCAAGTATGTCACAGGATATATCATCCTTGTGTTCATGTCAAGTTGTATTGGATGGCAAGTTATTTGCAGAAAAGTATGTTTTTATTACTTTTCTCTCTCTATTTATTACGTATGTGAGACCTTTCATATGGCGTTCCACAAACAAATGCTCCATACGACTCAGAATAAAAGTGGTTTTGACATCCCATTTCTTTGAAAGTATTTTTCCAAGTAATATAACTTACAGCACCCAACTTGACACTTTTCCAAGAGAAGTGTTGTTTCAGGAAACCAAGTGCAAAGAAACGAAATAGAATTGAGGAATTCAAACCTGTCTCCTTTTTAGAGTAGCAATGATACTGGCTCCTTTGTTCACCATTTCATAGAAGCACTTTTTTAAATCTCATTTTGGACTGCAGTGATAGATGAGCGCAGTCAAGCGCAAAACACCCTCTTCTCCCCTGGGATTTTGGATCACTATCAAAAATGTCAAACCCACTTTTATGTCAATGTAGTTTTCAGCATGTGTCTTCATAAACACATGACGATAACAATTCCATCTTCTTGGTGATGATAAAGAAACTGGTAGCGATTTAGTCTTTTATGTGTTTGTTTACTACTTTCTCTCTCTCTCTCTCTCTCTCTCTCTCTCTCTCTAAAAGAAAATTACTTCCGGCTTTTAGCGCCGGACATTTAGCTTTGAAACTGCCATGATATGTGTAGGAAGCCATGTAATATCATACTATTTTCACCACACTTATGTAATTTTCATGAGATCAGGATCCTTCTGCGTGTGGCAATTGTACCAAATATACATATATATTCTATCATTTAACATACCATACTCTCCATAAGGTTTGGGACAAAGACTTTTTTCCTCTTCATTTTGCTCTGCAACAGTTTTAGATGTGTAATCAAACAATTCACAAGTGCACAGTGGATTTATTTAAACTAATGACCTAAGATAGCAATGTGGGCAAGGCTTAGTTTAGCGAAGTCTTACCTTGTTAAAAAAGTACTTCTATGTGTCATGGTCAAAAGCTGACCTTCCCATGCAAGCTAATAGAAGAAACCCCAGCAATCACCTGAGAAAATAGCATTTGACAGAGAGACAGACTACACGATTTGATTGGCTACCTGATTATTCGCACACTGTTACCGCTTCTGAAATCTTTCAGGATTTAATTATCCCTTCCCTTACAAAAAATCTAGTTCTGACAAACTTGCTGCAAACTTGCCGCAAACATCCCACTCATAATTTTCACATGTAAATGAGCTTGCAATTCGCCGCAAATGTTTGCCAGACGTTTGCAGCTCTTCACCGGTAGTGGTGAACCTGCAGGTCTCCTTTGGCGACAATGTAGAGTTTGCCACAAATCTCATTTGCATGTGAAAATTTGTGGCAAATTTGCTTCTGTGTGTACTGTCAGTGCTTAAGTTGATAAACTGATCCTCCTCTCTCGCTGTCATGTCTGAGCCATAAGGTGCATTGTCTTTAAATGGAAACTGTATCCATGTCTTGTCTCTTCACCAGGACTTCACCAGGACACCAAGTACTTTCTTTACTGCCCCTCGAGTGCCTCTAAGTGCGCAAGAATTAAGTCACTAGAGGCGAAAGCACCGCAGAATCACCCAAATCATCCATTGATGAAATCATGAAAAAAATTCTCTCCTTGACTCTGTCTCTCCATCTATTAATTTTCTTCAGAAAACCATCCATCTTGTCATAGAGCTGAATGGCATGTGTATTACCCTGCATAGAACTGTTGAGTATGTTCCGTTCAGAGAAAGCATCTGCTAGATATACCAGTTTAGTGAGCCAGATATTGTCATTGAACTTTGCAGCCAGCTCTGCGCAATGTTGATGAAGTAAAAACTCATGAGTAGATGCGCATAACTAAAACACATGCAACAATACTGATCTATGAGAAATCAAACAGAACTCTGAATGATAAAGTAGCATGTTGTGTCCTTCTCCTGCAGCAACACACAGAGAAGCAAAAAGACGTGTTTGCAAAACACTCCTCTTAATAAAATTAACAGCCTTCACAACAGAATCCATAACGTCTGCAAATTCACCACTCATTTCTTTGGCAATTAGAGACTATCTGTGTAACTTGCAGTGAGCCACTGTGCATGTGAGCTACGTTTTTGACAAGCACTATCGTCCACTTTTCAAACCGGCCATGGATCTTGCACCATCAGTACACAATGCAACGCATTTTGACCAGGGTATATCATTGTGAATGTTCCGTGGAAATGAGGAGGCGGGAGGCAGGTTGCTCTACTCACAGGTTGGTTTCTTTAATGACCACACTGCTCTCAACTTTACAATAATAACTTCTTCCATGATAGAATTTACAATCTTTGCAACTTAACTATAAAAACTCTTCACTTCACAATCATAACTCTGGGGACCCAGTCTCTCTCTCTTCGTCTGCTGGCGGTGTGGCTCTTTTATGCCGCTCTCCCCGTGCTCACTGAAATTAGAGACAGGTGTTAGACATAATCTAGCTCAGGTGCAAGCGCCCTTACTGCTTTCTCTCCAGAGAGACGCTTGACCACGCCCTCGATTCAGGCCGGGGAGGCATCCATTTCTGGAGAGGAAATCAGCGGCAGCCATCTGCGCCCCCGGTCTGTGGACCACATTGAATTTAAATGGCTGAAGAGCCAGATACCACCGGGTGATCCGCGCATTGGTGTCCTTCATGCGGTGGAGCCATTGGAGTAGGGCATGATCCGAGCAGAGGGTGAAGGCCTGCCCCAACAGGTAGTATCGGAGAGTGAGGATTGCCCACTTGATGGCAAGACATTCTTTTTCTACGATGCTGTACTTAGTTTCCCTCAATGAGAGTTTGCGGCTAATGTACAGCACCAGGCGCTCCTTCCCCTCCACCACCTGTGAGAGCACAGCCCCCAGTCCTCTGTCTGAAGCATCTGTCTGTAAAAAAAAAGGGAGAGAGAAATTGGGTGTGAAAAAGCGGCCCCCCGCAAAGTGCGGCTTTAACTTGCGTAAATGCCTGCTGACACTGCTCCATCCACTGGACCGGGTCTGGAGCTCCCTTTTTAGTGAGATCAGTCAGCGGGCTGGTGACGTCCGAATAGTTAGGTACGAACCTTCTATAATAGCCAGCCAGCCCCAGGAAATGTCTCACCCCCTTTTTGGTCTTGGGTCTTGGGCAAGTCGCAATCGCTGCTGTCTTATCAATTTGGGGACGCACCTGCCCATGGCCCAAGTGGAACCCCAGATACCGTACCTCCACCCGCCCAATCGCACACTAATTTGGGTTTGCTGTGAGTCCTGCTCGGCGCAGTGATCTCAGAACTGCCCTCAGATGTTGCATGTGCCGCTGCCAATAATTGCTGTAAATGATGATGTCATCTAAATAGGCAGTGGCGTAAGCTGAATGCGGTCTGAGAATTCAGTCCATGAGACACTGAAACGTAGCCGGGGCCCCGAACAAACCGAACGGAAGTGTCACAAACTGGTGTAATCCAAACGGTGTGGAGAAGGCATTTTTTTCCCGGGAAATTGGTGTCAAGGGGATCTGCCAATAACCCTTCATCAAATCCAATGTCGAATAAAATCGAGCAGTGCCCAACCGATTGAGCAACTCATCAACACGAGGCATTGGATACGCGTAAAATTTAGACACCGCATTGACTTTCCTATAATCCACACAGAACCATACAGACCCTTTGCTCTTAGGCACTAGAACCACTGGGCTGGACCAATCACTGTGGGATTCTTCTATTACCCCCATATCGAGCATTGCGTCCAATTCTTCCTGAACGATTTTCTTTTTGTGTTCGGGTAATCGGTAGGTGCGGCTACGTACCACGACCCTTGGTCTTGATGTGGTGGTGAATGAGGTTCATACAACAAGGTAGAGGGGAGAACACATCCGCAAATTCCCGTTGCAACCTGGCAACCTCCGCGAGTTGACTCGGTGAGAGGTGGTCTCCGCAAGTGACCCCCTCTGCACCCATGGAGTGCAGAGAACACCCCTAGACACTTTGGCAGAAACAACTAAAAGAGTATATTCTAAAAAAAGAGTATATTTTCTTTCTAAAAGAGCTGCACACACGGAACGTCTTTTTAAAGATGGCTTTCTGTCTGTGTTTTATTCCTGGTTGCAGTTGATATCTCTCCACTTCTGATGACCACGATCGCTGTCTTACGTGTCTGGGTGCTGCCCACGCGGAGACATCATTCGTGGATGGGTCTTGTCCTCACTGCGAGAACATGACCATGGCAATGTTGTGGTCGTGGCTTGAATTCGTAAGAAAGCAAGCCACCCGAGCGGCTCCCCGCCTCGGTCCTTCTAGCTATGGGTATGAGGCCATGCCGGTTAGCACTGGGGGTGATTTCGGGACCTCAATGGGACCACCTCCGCCGGGTATCCCCCCACGGACCTCCCATTCCCCAGCACGCTCACTTGCTCCAGTCGGGCGCTCGGACGAGATCGCCGGCTCATCTCAGGGCGAGTTCGACATCTCATTCGGAGCCTGGGAAGACAAGTTATCGAGCGCAGCATCGGAGAGCGGGCTCATCCAGTCAGACGCAGAGGCTTCGACTGGGCTTCCTCCTTCGGGAATGATCGCCCAGGCCGACGCAGAAATGATGGACATGCTTTCCCGGGTGGCCGCGAGCGTCGGGCTAGAGTGGAACCCTCTACTCTCCCCTGAACCCTCACGGCTCGACGATTGGTTCCTGGGCTTGGGGCGCTGCCCTTGGCCACACCCTGCCCCCATTCCTTTCTTCCCGGAAGTGCATGAGGAGCTGACAAGATCGTGGGAGGCACCTTTTACTGCCCGGTCCCAGTCTTTCAGCTCCCCCGCTCTCGCTACCCTCAATGGCAGAGCGGCCAGGGGGTATTCAGTGATCCCAAGGTGGATAAGGCGCTCGCGGTGCACTTGTGTCCGCAGAGCGCCGCCACCTGGCTCTCCTGCAAGTACACCAAGTCAAGGTGCTAAAAGAACTGCACGAGGGTAGTTCTGATCCAGGATTGATGCAGGAACTGCGCTCGGAGACCAACCTCGCTCTCTGGGCGACGAAGGTCACGGCGCGGTCTCTCGGGCAAGCGATGTCCACCCTGGTGGTCCAGGAGCGCCACCTTTGGCTCAACTTGGTTGAGATGCGTGAGGCTGACAAGGCACAGTTCCTTGACGCCCCCATCTCCTAGGTTGGCCTATTTGGTGATACCGTCAAGGACTTTGCCCAGCAGTTCTCGGCGGTGAAGCAGCTGACAGAGGCCATACATCACATCCTGCCCTGGCACGGCTCAAGACCCTGCACCCCATCTGCTCGTCACCAAGGGTATCCTCCTGCAACTACAACACTGGCTCCGCTGCAGCCCGCCCCCAGAATGGAGCCCAGCGCAGGAAGCAGATGCCACCCGTCTCACGGCCGGCCGCCAAGAACCCGAAGAAGGCTTCGAAGCGCCCCTGAGACAGGCGACCCAGGGGCAAGGAGACCTGCTTTTTCGGAGCTGGTGAGCAGACCACTCTATCTCCCGGTGGAGGGCCAGGAGGAGAATCTTTTGTTTTGTTTTCATTTAATTTTGCTGCATGTCCAAGAGGCTGCGGTACCCAAAAATTCAACAAAAGAGTTATTTTCTTGTTCCCTGGGTCATATGTTAGGTGCGCATGGCTGTCGTCATGACCACCATCCACTGTCCCATCTTTGCAGGTATGGCGCCCCAGCGAAGGTCCCCTCGCCCCTGTGTGCCCAGCTGTGGCACAAACACGCCCATACGGGATTGGGTCCGGTGGACTACGGGGACGAGACTCCTCCTCCCCCCTCCTAGGCCAATCTTATGGTGGGCGGCAGGAACCAGGTAAGTGCTTCAATGTCCCTGGACTCAGCACGGCCACGGGGCTCGAATCCCCTCGACGTGGCACCTCGAGCTCAGCCCCACCGCGAGTCCCCTCCTGCCAGTACGTCCGACGTGATCATTCCCTTGGTGCCCCTCGCCCGGTGTTTAGAAGTGTGGCTCGTGCTTTCCAACCCATCGCAGTGGTTGACACGGAAATGCTGACTCGGCTACGCGATTCAGTTCACCAGGCATCTGCCCAAGTTCAGCGGCATCCCCTTCACCTTGATGAAGGGCGAGAACGCTGCTGCTTTGCGTGTGAAGATCGCTACCCTTCTGTGCAAGGGCACGATAGAGCCTGTCCCACTAGCCAGGATGAAGGAAGGGTTCTACAGCCCTTACTTCATCGTACCGACGAAAGGCGGTGGGTTGCGACCAATCCTGGACCTGCGAGTACTGAACCGGGCTTTGCACAGACTCCCGTTCAAGATTCTGACACAAAAACGGATTCTAGCGAGTGTCCGGCATCAAGATTGGTTCACGGCGGTAGACCTGAAGGACACGTACTTTCACGTCTCGGTCTTACCTCAACACAGACCCTTCCTGCGGTTTGCCTTTGAAGGCCAGGCGTACCAGTTCAAGGTCCTCCCCTTCGGCCTGTCCCTGTCCCCTCGCGTCTTCACGAAGGTCGCAGAGGCTGCCCTTGCCCCGCTAAGGGAAGTGGGTGTCCGCATCCTCAGCCATCTCATTGACTGGCTAATCCTAGCTCACTCTAGAGAGTTGCTGTGCGCACACAGGTCAACTGGGGAAAGAGCAAGCGCTCCCCAGTTCAGAGCATCTCTTTTCTTGGTCTGGAGTTGGACTCAGTCTCGATGACAGCGTGCCTCACGAACGAGTGCGTACAGTCGGTGCTGAACTGTCTGAAGGCGTTCAGATGGAGAACAGTGGTTTTTCAGAGGCTCCTGGCTTCAGACTCAAGCCCCGAGATGGGCATGGCACCACAGGACACATTGCGTGGTCATCACGCCGATCTGTCGCCGCCTCTTCAGCCCTTGGACCGACCTTGCATTTCTACGGGCAGGGATTCCCCTAGAGCAGGTCTCCAGGCACGTCGTGGTTACAACAGATGCCTCCAAGACGGGCTGGGGTGCCGTATGCAACGGGCACACAGCCGTTGGCTCCTGGACTGGCCCATGGCTGCGTTGGCACATCGACTGCCTAGAGTTGTTGGCAGTAATGCTCGCCCTGTGGAGGTTTCAACCATTGATCCAGGGCAAGCATGTGTTGGTCTGGACGGACAACACAGCAATGGTAGTGTACATCAACTGCTAAGGTGGTCTACGCTCCCATTGCATGTCACAACCCGCCCGCCGTCTCCTCCTCTTGAGTCAGTTGCGCCTCAAGTCACTACGAGCCACTCACATCCCGGGTGACCTCAACACCACAGCGGACGTGCTGTCACATCAGGTTACCCTCAGGGGAGACTCCACCCTCAGGTGGTCCAGCTGATTTGGAGTCGATTTGGTCGAGCACAGGTAGACCTGTTTGCTTCCCGGGAATCCTCCCACTGCCCACTTTGGTACGCCCTGACCGAGGCACCCCTCGGTATAGATGCGTTGGCACACAGCTGGCCACCTGGACTACGCAAATACGCGTTTCCCCCAGTGAGCCTACTTGCACAGACCCTGTGCCATGTCAGGGAGGACGAGGAGCAGGTCATCCTAGCAGCACCCTACTGGCCCACCCAGACATGGTTCTTGGATCTCACGCTCCTCACGACAGCCCCCCCGGCGAATTCCCCTGAGGAAGGACCTTCTTTCTCAGGGACAGGGCACCATCTGGCACCCACGACCAGACCTCTGGAATCTCCACGTCTGGCCACTGGACGGGACGCGGAAGACCTAAGTGGCCTACCACCCGTGGTGGTAGACACAATCACTCAGGCTATGGCTCCCTCTATGTGGCGCCTGTATGCCTTGAAGTGGCGTCTGTTTGCTAAGTGGTGTTCTTCCCGACGCAAAGACCCCCAGAGATGCGCAGTCAGATCAGTGCTTTCTTTCCTGCAGGAGAGGCTGGAGGGGCAGCTGTCCCCCTCCACCCTGAAGGTGTATGTAGCCGCTATTTTGGCACATCACGATGCAGTAGGTGGTAAGTATTTGGGGAACCACGACTTGATCATCAGGTTCCTGAGAGGCACTAAGAGGTTGAATCCCTCCAGACCACGCCTCGTTCCCTCATGGAACCTCTCCGTAGTTCTTCGGGGTCTACAGGGATCTCCCTTTGAGCCCTTGGAGTCAGCTGAGCTTAAGGCACTCTCTTTGAAGACTGCCCTCCTGACTGCACTCACTTCCATCAAAAGGGTAAGGGACCTGCAGGTGTTCTCTGTCAGCGAATCGTGCCTGGAGATCGGTCTGGGTTACTCTCACGTGATCCTGAGACCCTGATTGGGCTATGTGCCAAAGGTTCCCACGACTCCTTTTAGGGATCAGATGGTGAACCTGCAAGTGCTGCTCCAGGAGGAGGCAGACCCAGCCTTGATGATGCTGCGTCCGGTGCGAGCTTTATGCATCTATTTGGATCACACGCAGAGCCTTAGAAGCTCAGAGCAGTTCTTTGTTTGCTTTGGTGAACAGCGAAAAGGAAGCACTGTCTCCAAACAGAGGATCGCCCACTGGGTCATCGATGCCATCACGATGGCATATCAGGCTCAGGACAAGCCACCCCCTGCTTGGTTACGAGCCCACTCCACCAAGAGTGTGGCGGCCTCCTGGGCCCTGGCCAGTGGCGCCTCTTTGGCAGACATCTTCAGAGCAGCGGGCTGGGCAACACCCAACACCTTTGTGAGGTTCTACAATCTCTGAGTTGAGCCGGTCTCGTCCCGTGTATTGGCAGGCACGAGCAGGTACGCTCCGGGACAACTGGCCAGGTGTACTGCTTGCGCATAGCGCCTTTACCCTCCCTTGAGGTGAATATGTGCGCTTTTGACTCCCAGTCGTGTTCACAGACTGTGATCCCTGGATGACTTTCCTCCTTAGCTCTCTGGCAGCTTAGTTTGCAGAGAAACACGCTGACCGGCCCAGTACGTGTGCTAATGAGCCCCTGTACTGAGGTAGGTGCTCCACATGTGCTGGTTCCCCGAAGGCAACCCCATGTGATATCTTCTGCAAAAATTGTTTCCCTGATGGCAAACTGTGTCTTCCTTGGGCAGAGGCCCCTCTGCCCCCAGTCGCCATGCTCTGTAGAAACTTCTCCCCCTTCAGGTAGGACATACCATGGGACCTCTCCACATGACATACTTCCGACAAGACTCGGTAAGACCATGTGACGTATTCCACTCAAAATATCCCCCCTCTTTTTGGCTGGGGTGTGGTCTCCGCGGTGTCTTCCCCTTGGGAGGGACACCCCCCCGACGCAGACACTTATGGCTCCCAGTCAGTTAACAAATTCCACTCTTTTTGGGGAGAAAAGAGAGGGAAAAGAGGCCTCAACTGGGCTAGCCTGTCCCTATAGTTGGGCAGTCGACTTGTTCCTGATGGACCGTTTGACACTCATAAGAGTGTTGGGGGAGGTTGCGTGACGGTCTGGTGTGCTGGCTACGAGGCACACAGCAGTCTGCCCGTCACACACCACCAGTTCACGTAACACTGTTCAGCTAGTTGTGGTGTTTTGTATAGGGACCCCTAGTGTCACTACATCGACACAACGTCGAGTGAATGACAGATAGGGAACATCCTGGTTACTTTTGTAACCTCTGTTCCCTGATGGAGGGAACGAGATGTAGTGTCCCTCTTGCCACAACGCTGAACTACCCGCTGAAATGGCCGGGACCTGGTCTCGGCTCCTCAGCACAAAACCTGAATGAGTGGTTGCATACCAGCTCCTTTTATACCCGTATGTCCGGGGGAGTGGCATGAAAATTCCACTCGCCAATTCTCATTGGCCTTTTTTAAAAAAAGCAGAGGTGTTTGGGGCTCCCAAGAGTGACCCCTAGTGTCACTACATCGACACAACGTCTCATGCCCTCCATCAGGGAACGGAAGTTACAAAAGTAACCAGGATGTTTCTCTGTCAATTGGGCCCTCACATCAGATGCAATTTCATCAATCCGTCGAGCAATGGTTGTGTTCAACAATGGAATGGTTTTCAGTTTATTTACACACTCATCATTCCCAAGCATTGTTTTGCACATATCACTGGCTGCAGGCAATATCAAATCTTCTGCGATTGTATATGTTTTTTTACATTAAGCATTCTCAGAGCAACCTGAAATGAGACTTTCAAAGCTAGCTCACCAACTTTAGCTGGTTTTCTCATTCTTGTCTGTTAGCCTGAAAGTATTCCAGTGGTTTGTTGCACAAGTGGCCATGGTTTGTCTCGAAATTACGCTGCAGCTTTGATGCTTTTGTTTGACAGCACAGCTAAACAAATAATACACAGGCAATTCAGTGCACTCCATGTCCTTACAGGTAAATCCAAACTGTAGATACGTTTCTAAATATTTTCAGGTCTTCTCTCATTTGCGTTTTGCCATAGCAGCAGCAGGTGTGTTACCCTCCACATCTGGACTTTCACCAGTTG
Source organism: Myxocyprinus asiaticus (assembly GCF_019703515.2). Classification (NCBI taxonomy): domain Eukaryota; kingdom Metazoa; phylum Chordata; class Actinopteri; order Cypriniformes; family Catostomidae; genus Myxocyprinus; species Myxocyprinus asiaticus. The sequence continues at coordinate 9,625,490 of NC_059360.1, read as the reverse complement.
TTTCTGACAAGGTGGTGAAATCTCGAGCTCGACCAACCCTAACCATCCCAGTCTTCATTAACAAAATCATCACAATTAAATATAATTTATCCATGTGACAGTAGGTGGATGCATGGGTATTATTAATGTTGTAAATGTAATCTAATCAAATATTACATTGGTTGAATTTAACTTTATATTGTATTTTACTCTATATTTTCATGTTTTAACAAAAAAAAGTTTGTGATCAAACGTTAATTGGCGGACCCCCTGCACTACCACCGCAGACCCCCTGTTGAAGACCCTTGATTTAAACACATTCTAAAACATATGTGAAGATGCATAAATGTCAATAAAGGTGCAATAAAATCACTTCCTGGAGGTCCTGTGCCAGCCGAGCTACTACCATTGAGGTGAATGGCATTGCTAACATGAAAACATTTAAATAAATAAAAAATGCCAGCTGCCATCTTAAGTGAGAGGTGACTTTTTTTGCAAGCCTAAGTAAGGAACAATGTAGATTCAGCTGGTTGTTGTTGCAAAATAAACCCCGACAGAGTGGTCAGGTCTTGTCTCATTTTGCGATAACAAATTATCCCCCTATTTTCATGACTATTAACCTAAAATATAAATAAATGGACAAAACATATTAATTTGTGTTAATATTAAAACAGCAGAATTCCTCCTCGGGTTAGTGTCAAAGTTCTGTTTGTGTGTAAAATTGTGTAAATAATGACCGTCCGAAATAAATAAATGGACATGAAACATTGATTTGAGTTGAAAATTATGGTATTAACTTACTTACAGAGAACACACATTGATCCAAGAAAGGAAAGATGTCTCGCATTACCCGGATATCTGATGTCTTAATCCCCAGAATGTGCGGTTGTTACTCAGAAATATCAGACCACTAGTTGGCACCATTGACCAATCAGAATCGAGTATTCTAAAGACCTGTGTAATAATTTATATTAACATCTGCTAACCTCAGAAGATGTTTTTTTTTTTTTTTTTTCATAAACATTCAGAACATAAAGCTAATCATCTTCTTCCATGGCCTTTAACCTCTCATGAACCCCAGGAAGAGGATGTTATGACCTGGTTTCCCCAATTGATTAAATTACATATTCATGACCCCCAGAAGATGGATCCCCCTGTTGTTTGTTTATTTATTTAACAATGCCTTGCAAGTTATACGTGCAGATTTGAGTTTGAGCAGTGTAAACAAATTAGCAATGTAAATGCACTCATTTGCTTTGTTTTTGCTGGAGGATTTCAAATTAAAGCTACTGAATATGTATTGTCTAAGGATATAGTTCTAGCATGTTTTCAAAGACAAGTTAACAGGGTGTGTGGCATCCAGAGCAGATTTTATGCAAAATATCATATTTAATTCTGTTAAAGGAAAAGTATATGCTGGACCCCTTAGCGCGTTGTTGAACAAGCTTCAAAGTTTGCCCCATAGTGCAGCCTAAAATATATTTAGAATTCCACCCATTAATGATAGCATTTCTAGGTTCCTACAGGGGAAATGACTCTGCAATTAGTGTAAGTTATTTTGAATGAGAAGTGTGTACTAAAAAAATAAGTATAGGAGAATTTTAAATACATTTTAAAGTCTGCTATCTGATATTTTAAAAATACCTCTCTGTTTTATGTTGGCTTAATGAAATATTGAAAAAAATATCAAAATGACTTTGAACTCAGAAATTGGAAAAATGTAATCATAGTAGATATGTATTCAAGTAATTGTTTTATTTGAATTGCATTTTCTTATTGTATTTTTATATCACTTAATAAATCTGTACAAAAAAATAAGTGTCACATTATTGACCCACCTACATTATAATTATTATTATAAATAGACTGCGTTTTTGACAGCGAAAACTGAGCTTTTCGAAAACGCTCTCCCAAGTGGATAAATTCGTCTTTGCGTTGTAGTTTGGACAGGTGAAATGGAGATATAAGAAAACGATGATGTATTTGTTTTCATGTGAGGCAGTCATGTGATCCATTCAACCCAAAACAATCAAGATAGTGGCCCATGTTGTAGCGCCATTGTTGTGCCTGACATTCACTTTGATAGTGTTGTTAAAGATAAATGTTACTTTGAACAACATTCACATTGCATTCCTTCAAATGCGACTGGAAGTTTACTTAAAATATCTGTCCGGCAAAGGAACATGAGGTCAATTGCGTTTCAGACCATGGAATGACGATTTTTTGCATGCGCAGTAAGGGGATTTAAGAGTTTTAATAAATTTCAGTTTGGACAAGAAACTTTTGGAAAACGCTTGAAAACGCTAGTGTGGACAGAGAGCCTTTCGAAAATGAAAATGTCATTTTCAAATGTATCTGGATTAATGTGGACGTAGCCTAAGCATTTAGTGACCTAGCATGCTTGTAGAGAACTTTGTGTTACAATTGCCCCTTGTTACAATTGTATCTGGTCTCCCCTACATCAACAGCTAGGGGTTCAGTTGTATTGAAGTGTTAGTATATAATCAATATTCTAAATGTGAGTGTATCTGATAAGATCTGGACTGTTTGAGCTTACAGTCAGAAAGAAGGGCATCTACCCCAGTCATGGTTCAGTTGAGATGACAGCTTTGTGAGAATTCTCAATTCTCAGTGTTTTCTGCTTCGACAGATCTATCAAAATGACCCTGCTAGCACTAATAAATTCAAATGACAGTATGGCGGTGATCAAACCAATAAAACTGCAATGTGCTTCTTTAATGACATATATATATGTACATATTTTGTGAAGAATGTATTTTTTAATCTCGAAAATAACCACAAATTTTAAACACAAATAAAAAAAATAAATAATAATAATATATACTGTATATATGCGTCAGGTAACCCTTGATAAGGCAATCATTGCTATTGCTAGTTACATGATGAAGTTTAGTATGTAGAGTATGAAGGATGTTAAAATACTCTTGTGTAACTCTTCCCACACATTTTTGCATAAGGCATGAACAATACTCTACATCATGTGTGTTTAAATGTGTGCTATTATTTTTTTAAAGTGATCAGATTTTTGCGGGATGGACAAAAAGGGAAAAATTCCCATAGATTTACACTGAAGGATAGACCCGAGCCATCTTGGGACCAGAATGTCAAAGAGAATTGGGGGTTGGGTTATTTTGACCTGGGCATGTAAGGAACCACCCAGAAAACCCTAGCAACCACTTAACAATGCCCTCGCAATAACCCTAGAATTGTGGCATGACATTTGCATGGGCAAGCATCACTCAATTTCTTAAGACAATTTACGAATATAGTGCCATATTACGCCCTGTTTACATCTGGTATTACTGATCAGGTATTACATCAGGTGAACTGATCACGTGTTCAGATGAGACACATCACTATTTATACCTGGTTGCTTAAATGCATCTCCTGTGACAGCTTGTGTTCAGATTTTGAGGGGAGGGTCTCTGATTTCATGATGACATACATCAATTAACAATAAAGTCATAAAAGACAAAGAAAGCGCAAAAAAGAAAAAACGGCATACTGTTTCTCCCAGATGTGGTTTAAATTTAATCTAAGCACAAACACAACAGTTATTTTAGTGGAGTACCTTTGCTTCTCATCTGTGTCACTGCATGTTGATATCAGACACACTAAAGAAGATCTGTGAAATTCTTGCACTTGTGTACGTAATTGCTTCATTTAAACGTTTTCGACTGGATGGTTATTTCCTTTTAGCGTAATTGGCACAGTTCAAAACGATTGCTTTAGTGCAGCGGTTGATTGACAGGTGAGCGGTGGCGCTTTGCTTCTTTCCTGGATTCATCAACACCTCAAATGCGATGATAGAGGGTGGTGTTTGTGTTACATCGGCATGTGAAGGCAGTTATGATGACTTGATTCCATTTAGATTACACTGATATCTCATCACAATGCGTCCCCAACTACATCGGGATCAGAAAAAGCAGATCAGAACATTCTGATCACAAACGTGTTTACAATTTTTTTTACTTTGAGGCAGACTCCTAATCCCGGTTATGTTGTTTAGTCAGTTAAGATCAGTCAAAATGAACACACCAGCGTGTAGAGTTATTAGAATGCTGGTGCAAATGTACCTAAATCTGTACGATTATTCACTTAGAGAAATTTTTTCAAGAACATGTCATGTGATTTTTTTTTGTTTTGTTTAATTGGTCTACAAAAGGAATCAAATCTACTCAAATACTCTCATGTGCCCATTCACGCTGTTGTTTTGATATGCTGCTTCACTTATTTGCCGTCTACAGCTGAAATTTAAGCCATTCACACATCTGCCCAAAGTGAGATATGCCTCTCGTTTACTGTCTGCCGCTGAAATTTAAGCCATTCACACATCTGCCCAAAGTGAGATATGCCTCTTATCATTATTTTGTCTGTATTCTGTACATTTACACTCTTTTCACAGGAAGAAATAATACAACTCACTATTTAGATGTGCAGATATGAATGACAAATGATGTGTAAGGCTTGCAGAAAAATTTGGATGAAATGGCAATGTGCACTGGTTTATATGCCTGCATAATTTGCTGAGCATAAAGCCCCATCTGCAAATGGATTGGCGTGATTCCATACAGGCTTCAGAGATCGTCACTCCTGGAAGGAGTTCCCATAGCATCAACTAATCAAGTCAAGTCATTTTTATTTGTGTAGCACTTTTCACAATACATTTCAAAGCAGCTTTACAGAAAATTAAGCTGTAATATTTGTAATGTCTTAGAGTCATCATTGTGTGGTTTGTTAAAAACATGATTGTAAATTGAAATAAATACATAAATAAATAAGTAATATTTGTATTTACACCTCCAGTGAGTTAGCTAAAGGGGACTGTGGCAAGGAACACAAAACTCCATAAGATGTTGGTTAATGGAGGAAAATAACCTTGGGGGTAACCAGGCTTACTGTGGGGGCCAGTTCCCCTCCAGCTAAACAGCATGAATATAATATCAATATTAGTTACTTATTTGTAGTACAAGATTTTGTATGGGCTGTAATATTAATGACTAAAGTCTTTGAAGTCCATCCTGAGCTAACTGCGGAATTGCACACAGGGAAGCCCAAGGTTCAGGCAGTGGCCAGTGAAGTATCCCATGTCTTACGGTTGGGGTTGGCATCAGTTCATCCTCTGTGAAGTCCATCGTAAAAAACCAAAGTGATGTCTGGCTGGCACAGGCTGCTTTTAGTCGCCATCACTCAGCAACATGTAGCAGTGGGAGTCGGACATCAGGCAGGATCGGAGCTGGGTCTGTCAGGATCTGGTAACCAAGTGATATGTATCCTGAGGATGAGACAGAGAAACAAATAGAATACTATTAGTGTAGATGCCATTCACTTTAAAGCAGAATTATAGAGTATGATAAGTGTTTCCGGTTCCGGCAGACTTAACTAATGCAACAGGGATGTGCACAGGGAGGTGGCTCAATGGCCCAAGCCACTGCCCCTTTGCCCTCCTGGGCTGAGGTGCCCCTCTGGAGAAAGAAATTATATTTAGCAAATATTCATTTTGCAGATGCTTTATATCCACAGCATCTAAGCGATTAATACATGATGAATAGTAAAACACTCTCGGCATATTTTTTTAATTGTTTATGTAAACATGCGCTAGACGACCGTCTTCAAGACTTCAGCTGTTGCATCGTGTCTCTTGTTTTGCAGGGCAGCGGATCAGGAGCACCAGGGAGAGGGGCGCTTGGCACTTGAGTGGGTCCAAATGCATCAAAAATGTGAATTAATTAGTATTGTCATTGCTTGAGCGGGCCCAAATGCGTTAAAAAAAATGCATTAGTTCATAAGGTGAATAATAAGATCGCAGAGCTAACGTAAGTCCTTAAAAATTTATATTTTTCTTTCATTTTGTTGTTATTTAAACTTAAATGTAGGCTGTCCAATTACTACAACTACTGCACAGCTAAATCATAAAGTTGTAATATAAATGATAAAGAATGATAAAGTGAGCACTTCAACTGTTGCTGAACTGAATATACAGTATAAAGCAAACTGTTTTCAAAAATTGGCATTGTATTAAAGTATGCATAGTATACATACACTATATTGCCAAAAGTATTCGCTCACCCATCCAAATAATTGAATTCAGGTGTTCCAGTCACTTCCATGGCCACAGGTATATAAAATGAAGCACCTAGGCATGCAGACTGCTTCTACAAACAATTGTGAAAGAATGGGCCGCTCTCAGTAGCTCAGTGAATTCCAGCGTGGTACTGTGATAGGATGTCACCTGTGCAACAAGTCCAGTCGTGAAATTTCCTCAATACTAAATATTCCACAGTCAGCTGTCAGTGGTATTATAACAAACTGGAAGCGATTGGGAATGACAGCAACTCAGCCACGAAGTGGTAGGCCACGTAAAGTGACAGAGCGGGGTCAGCGGATGCTGAGGTGCATAGTGCGCAGAGGTCGCCAACTTTCTGCAGAGTCAATCGCTACAGACCTCCAAAGTTCATGTGGCCTTCAGATTAGCTCAAGAACAGTGCGTAGAGAGCTTCATGGAATGGGTTTCCATGGCCGAGCAGCTGCATCCAAGCCATACATCACCAAGTGCAATGCAAAGCGTCGGATGCAGTGGTGTAAAGCACGCCGCCACTGGACTCTAGAGCAGTGGAGACGCGTTCTCTGGAGTGACGAATCACGCTTCTCCATCTGGCAATCTGATCGACGAGTCTGGGTTTGGCGGTTGCCAGGAGAACGGTACTTGTCTGACTGCATTGTGCCAACTGTGAAGTTTGGTGGAGGGGGGATTATGGTGTGGGGTTGTTTTTCAGAAGCTGGGCTTGGCCCCTTAGTTCCAGTGAAAGGAACTCTGAATGCTTCAGCATACCAAGAGATTTTGGACAATTCCATGCTCCCAACTTTGTGGGAACAGTTTGGGGATGGCCCCTTCCTGTTCCAACATGACTGCGCACCAGTGCACAAAGCAAGGTCCATAAAAACATGGATGAGCGAGTTTGGTGTGGAAGAACTTGACTGGCCTGCACAGAGTCCTGACCTCAACCCAATAGAGCACCTTTGGGATGAATTAGAGCGAAGACTGCGAGCCAGGCCTTCTCGTCCAACATCAGTGTCTGACCTCACAAATGCGCTTCTGGAAGAATGGTCAAAAATTCCCATAAACACACTCCTAAACCTTGTGGAAAGCCTTCCCAGAAGAGTTGAAGCTGTTATAGCTGCAAAGGGTGGGCCGACGTCATATTAAACCCTATGGATTAAGAATGGGATGTCATTTAAGTTCATATGCGTCTAAAGGCAGATGAGCGAATACTTTTGGCAATATAGTGTATATAAAGCCTATGCCAGTCATATATATATATATATATATATATATATATATATATATATATATATATATATATATATATATATATTGGATTAGAATAGAAGAACAGGGTGCTCTGCAAGAGAAGGCATTTCTCCCACAGAGCCCCCCACTGAACATTGAGTCAGTCTGGGATTACATAAAGAGACAGAAGCAATTGAGACAGCCTAAATAGATAGAAGAACTGTGGTAAATTCTCTAAGAAGCTTGGAACATCCTTTCTGCCAACAACCAAGAAAAACTGTGTCCAGGTGTACCTAGGAGAATTGGGGCTGTTTTAAAGGCAAAGGTGGCCACACCAAATATTGATTTAGCTTTTTTATGATTACTGGACTTTGTATGATGTTAATTGATAAATGAAAACTATTTAAGTAACCTTGGAACTTAACTGCATAATGTTAAATAACACCAGGTCTGCATATCAGGCATCACATTATACTGTGCATATTGTATATGTTCAAATTGTATGTTGCACACTGTTTATAGTACAACACCTTTACAAAAAAGAAGATTGAGGCTGCTGAAGGGAGTGTTTCTTTGCAAAGCTGGATTCAAAACACAATCAAGCAAGCAGGTGAATCATGATGAAAAATATATAGCAAAAGATTCTGCACAGTGCACACTGTGTCTCCAGTAAAGTATTTTTTATCTCAAAATAATTTTCCATGGGAGGAAGTAATATATAACTTTGTGTTTGCAAGTAAAGCAGATTTCAAGTAAAACTAATATTAATATTAGTTTACAGATAAAAAAAATAAGTGTAGTTATATACATTATTTTATATGAGTTGCATATTTAGCATAATAATAGTTAGACAATACTATTACAATCACAAAATACCAGGTCAGAGAGTGTGTGAAAGTGTTCTGATCATAAGGAGTCACGTACTGGTGAGATAATTTTAGAGACTTACTGTAAAGGGACATAATAGCCTACTAAGTGTTTGATAAGTAGTAAGATAGACATGGGAGTCTTAGAATGGAACACAAGTTATAACAGCAACAACAACAGTAGTATTATTAGCATGAAGCCTTATTATTAAAAATATGACTTTGAAAGTTTATAAATCATCCTCTGTAACTCTAGTTAGGGGGTGGAAGGGGGGAGGGGTGCCCTTTTTCTCAATTTGAGCCAATGCCTCTCAAAATATATGTAATGCAGCGTAACTATGAGTTGATGGATAAATTAGGTGTATGCCTGGCTGAATAGATGAGTCTTTAGTCTAGACTTAAACTGAGAGAGTGTGTTAGTCCCGAACAATGCTAGGAAGTCTGTTCCATAGTTTAGGAGCCAAATAGGATTTTCCCAGTAATGCATTAAAATAATCTAGTCTTGAAGTCATGAATGTATGAATTAGTTTTTCGGCATCAGAAACAGAGAGCAAGTGTCATAACTTAGCAATATTTCTGAGGGGGTACAATGTTGTTCTGCAAACATTGGAAATTTGATTTTCAAAGGCCAGATTGCTATCAAACATAACATCTAAGTTATTTGATGTAGAAGATGACATAACAGTACATCCATTGAGAGTCAAATTATATTTTAGTAGCCTATTTTTAGAGGTTTTTGGTTTAATAATTTGTACCTCTGTTTTGTCGGAATTGAGTAGAAGGAAATTTCTAGCCATCCAAACTTTTATATCATTGATAAACTCTGCTAACATGGAGAATTATTCAACTTTGTTGGGTTTTGAAGAAATATTAAGTTGGGTATCGTTGGCATAACAGTGAAAAATCCTCGTTTGCACAGACAAATTTTTTTTTTCTTTTTTTTTTAGAATGGAGGAGGTATGTATGTATACCTACTGTATGTAAAGTTAAAGATAAGGGTTATGTAAACTTATATCATTCAAATTCAGGTCCATATATTTTCCATATTTCACAATGGCAAATTTGAACCCTTTTAAAAATTGAAGAGCTTGTTTATTTATTTGAGCCCATTATATGTATTATCCCTTTTATTTCCTAATTTCAAACGTCATTCAAACAGAACATATATTACATGGGTCTTGGATGTCCAGAATTTAAAGCCCTTTATGTACATGCCCATATATTTACAGTGCAATAAGAACAGGTTAGACCACGGATGGCTCCTCATTACCATGGTTAGGTCAGCGTAGCTAGTCTTAAATGATAATTATAATAATAATAATAATAAATTATAGTATTTATGAAAAAAATTGTAGCAAAACACATTTTAAGTACAACTGCTACTGTTGTATAAAAATGAGGTCTAATAGATTCTACTAATAGATTATATAATATGAAACTATAACATTTTGTCAAAATTTCACAGTTATTTTTACTACAGTAAAATTGTGAAACAATTTTGTAAAGGTGATGATTTGTAATGAAAAAAAAAAACGTCCTGGTTACATTCGTAACCTCCATTCCCTGATGGAGGGACACGTTGTGTCGATGTACTGACACTAGGGGTCACTCTTGGGAGCCCCAAACACCTCTGCTTTATGAAAAAAGGCCAATGGGAATTGGCGAGTCGAATTTGCATGCCACTCCCCCGGACATACGGGTATAAAAGGAGCTGGCATGCAACCACTTATTCAGGTTTTGTGCTGAGGAGCTGAGACAAGGTCCCGGCCATTTCAGCAGGTAGTTCAGCATTGTGGCAAGAGGGACACAACGTCTCGTTCCCTCCATCAGGAAATGGAGGTTACAAATGTAAACAGGACGTTCTCTATCTGTCACTCACTCAACGTTGTGTTGATGTAGTGACACTAGGGGTCCCTATACAAAACGCCACAACTAGCTGAACTGTGTTACATGGACTGGCGGTGCGAGACGGGCAGACTGCTCTGTGCCTCATAGCCAGCGCATCAGGCCATCACGTAACCTCCCCCAACACCGCTATGAGCGTCGAACGGTCCTTCAGGAACAAGTTGACTGCCCAAAAAATAGGGACAGGCTAGCCCAGCCGTGGCCTCTTTTCCTCTTTTTTTTCTCCCCCCAAAAAAAGAGTGGAACTTGTTAACCGACTGGGGCCATAAATGTCTATGTCAGGGGGGTGTCACTCCCAAGGGGAAGCCACCGCTGAGACCACACCCCACCCCGGGGGGGGGGTTAGTACTTTGAGTGGAAATATGTCATATGGTCTTACCGAGTCTTCCTAGTAGTACCCTACTGGCCCACTACTGGCCCACCCAGACGTGGTTCTCACGCTCCGAACAAGAGGTCAGACTCGCACTGAGATGAGCCGGCGGTCTCGTCCGAGCGCCCAACCAGGGCAAGCGAGTGTGCTGGGGAATGGGTGGTCTGTGGGGGGATACCCGGCGGAGGTGGTCCCATTGATGTCCCCAAATTTCCCACAGTACTATCCGACATGGCCTCAAACACGAAGGTAGAAGGACCGGTGCGGGGAGCCGCTGGGGTGCACAACCGCAATGTTTCCATGGTCATGTTCTCGCAATGAGGACATGACCCATCCACGAATGATGTCTCCACGTGGGCAGTGCCCAGACATGTAAGACAGCAATCGTGGCCATCAGAAGTGGAGAGATAACGACCGCAACCAGGAATAACACACAAACGGAAAGGCATCTTTAAAAAGACGTTACGTGTGTGCCACTCTTTATGTAAATATACTCTTTTAGGATATACTCTCTTTTCTCGCTCTGCCGAAGCGCCCAGGGGCATTCTCTGCATTCCACAGGCACAGAGGGGGAAAAGCCGCTGAAACGTGCCGTAAATCCAGCAGTTTTATGAGGTGAATTGGAGGAATTGTATTCAGTGCACTGAATGCAACTGCTCGGTTCCGAAGAGAAAATCTGAATGAGTGGTTGCATACCAGCTCCTTGTATACCCATATGTCTGGGGGAGTGGCATGCAAATTCCACTCGCCAATTCCCATTGGCCTTTTTCAAAAAGCAGAAGTGTTTGGGCTACATCGACACAACGTCAAGTGAGTGACAGATAGGGAACTTTATTTTTGGCGCATAGCACAGTATTCCTCTTTTCCTCCTCAGTGCTGTTTGGCATGTCGGGGCTGCCTACTGTTTAAGAGGTTTTACTCAACTTCCTCCACAGCGTTATAAACAAGAAAATTCTCATTAGAATTAAAATGGATCTCATCAGTTTTGAGGTCTGCGTACCGCAATATCGAGCCTGATTGATGCATGCTCGCAGCAGTGAGCAGAGCAGATCAGGACCCGTATTCAAAAAGATTTTTATCTTAGGCAAGGCAAGTTAAATTATAAAGAAAATACAAGATAATCTGTTTTTTCAAACCAATCAAGAACAAGACATAAGAATAAAAAGTAATAAAATAAATGTAAAAAGTACAATTATTAAAATGAATAAATAATTAAAAGAATACAGAAATAAAATGATGCAGTGCAATCAGTAAGTGCAGCACAGTGCTCAGTGAATAAATGTACATCTAAACAGATGTATTTTCAGTCTTGACTTGTATGTGGCTACTGTTGGAGCACAACTGTCCTCTTCTGGAAGCTGGTTCCAGCTGCGGGTGGCATAATAGCTAAACGCTGTCTCACCTTGTTTTGAGTGAACCCTTTGAATTTCTAAATGACTTGATCTTAATGATATGAGAGATCAGTTAGGTTTATATTCAGCAAGCATATCTGCAATGTATTTAGGTCCTAGGATGTTGAGCAATTTATAAACAACTAATAGTCCTTTAAATTCAATTCTAAACGTAACTGGTAGCCAGTGTATAGACATGAGGGCTGGAGTAATATGCTCAGATAGATCTGACTACAAAATGTAATTAAGATTCCTTACTTGATTTTTTGTCTTTAGACCCTTGGAGTCAAGGTATGTGTTCACCTTGGGAATTTTGCCTTTGTTGCCAAATACAATGACCTCTGTCTTGTCGTTGTTTAACTGAAGGAAATTTTGGCACATCCAACTGCTGATTTCATCAATGCACTGGAACAACGAGTCTATGGGGCTGTAGTCATTTGGTGATAGGGCTAGGTAAGTCTGGGTGTCATCTGCATAGCTATGGTATGTAATTTGGTTCTTTTTCATAATTTGGCCTAGTGGGACATATACTGTTTGAACAATAGTGGTGCAAGAATTGAGCCTTGTGGGACTCCACACGTCATGGATGTCCACTCAGATTCATAGTTGCCTATGTTCACATAGTAACCCCTCCATTCAAGATATGACCTAAACTAGCTGAGGACTGTCCCAGTGAGCCCTACCCAGTTTTCCAATATGTCTAGGAGAATGTTGTGGTTAACAGTATCAAAGGCAGCACTGAGAGCTAGTAATAGCAGCACTGATATTTTGCCTGAATCAGTATTCAGCCAAATATTAATAAGTATCTTTATGAGCACCGTCTCTGTGCTGTGATGTGGTTGGAAATCAGACTGGAAATTGTCCAAGTAGCCATTCTAGTTAAAGAATTTGTTCAGCTGACTGGAAACAACCTTTTTAATGATCTTACCACTAGGAGTTCTCCAAAGATTTCCTAGCTAAGAGTTTTTGCTTAAAACCTATTCACAAAACTGCTAAGAGTAAGTTTTACTAAGGAAATCTTAAGATCTTAAGAGTAAGGCAGAGTTAACCTCGTTGCTATAGATGGTGTGTCACATTTTATGTGTGTGCTCTTTTAAATCGCCCACAGTGAATGGCAGACAGGGAACCGCTATTTGTCAGCAAAGACAGACAGTATACTATATATATATATATATATATATATATATATATATATATATATATATATACACACACTGATATACACATTATGACCATCTGCCTAAAATGCTGTTTGTCCTCCGTGTGCCACCAAAACAGCATCGACCCGCCAAGGCATGAACTCTACCCCTGAAGACCCCTGAAAGTGTCCTGTCATATCTGGCACCAAGACATTAGCAGAAGATCCTTCAAGTCCTGTAAGTTGTGAGGTGGAGCCACGTGGATCTGACAGGTTGGTCCAGCACATCCCACAGATGCTCAATCAGATTGAGATCTGGGGAAGTTGGAGGCCACGGAAACACCTTGAAAACTTCATCATGTTCCTCAAACCATTCCCGAACAATGTGTGCAGTGTGGTAGGGTGCATAATCTTGCTGAAAGAGGCCACTGCCATCAGGGAATACCATTACCATGAAGGGGTGTACTTGGTCTGCAATGATGTTTAGGTAGGTGGCACATGTCAAATTAACGTCAGACCCAGGGTTTCCCAACAGAACATTACCCAGAGCATCACACTCCCTCCACTGGCTTGTCGTCTTCCCACAGTGCATCCTGGTGCCATCACTTCCCCAGGTAAACGGCGAACACGTACACGGCCATCCACGTGATGTAAATCAAAACATGACTCATTTGACCAGACGACCTTCTTACACTGCTCCAAGGTCCATTTCCGCCCATTGTAGACACTTTTAATGGTGGACAGGGGTCATCATGGGCATTACCAATCTGCGGCTATGCAGCTCCATACACAGCAGGGTGTGATGCACTGTGTTTTGTGACAAATTTCTTGTAACCATTATTACAATTTTCTGTGACTTGTGCCACAGTAGACCTTCTGTTGGTTCGGACCAGACAGGTTGGCTTTCGTTGCCCTTGCACATCAATGAGCCTTGGGCGCCCGACACCCTGTCGCCAGATTGTGGCTTGTCCCTCCTCGGACCACTGTCGGAAGGTACTCACCACTGCTGACCAGGAGCACCCCACAAGCCTTGTAGTTTCAGAGATGCTCTGACCCAGTCATCTGGCCATAACAATTTGGCCCTTGTCAAAGTCGCTTAGGTCTTTACTTCTGGCCATTTCCCCTGCATTCAACATGTTGACTCCAAGAACTGATTGTTCGCTTAACATCTAATCTGCTCAGACCTTGACATGTGGCCTTGTTAGGAGATGATCAACATTATTCGCTTCACCTGTGAGTGGTCATAATGTTTTGGCCTATCAGTTTATTGATTGATTGATAGATAGATAGAATGGCCCTGCAATGGCCCTTACAAAAATCGAGAGTTCACTGCAAATTTTCCGCAAACTTGCTGCAAATTCACCACAGATAATTTTCACATGCAAACAAGCTTTGTGGCAAGCTTGCGGCAAATTGTCCATTGTTTCCAAAGGTTTGCCGGAGGTTCACCACTACCAGCGAAGAGCTGCAATCTTCTGGCAAACATTTGCAGCAATTTGCGGTGATTCACAAGCTCATTTGAATGTGAATATAACGAGTGGCAAATTTGCAGCTAGTTTAGATTTTTTTGTAAGGGCGTGAATGCAGAGCACGCATCCACAGGAAAACATACGCTATAAATTGTCGGATGCTGTGTGGTCTGGATAAGGCATATAGTTTAATTTATGTTTCTGCTGACAGATGGCAAAAATTCCCAATTCATCCGCACTACACAGTTTCATTCTGATGTGGCCAGGGAGAGCAGAGTTGTCAAAACCTCCAGTGAAATTGGGTTGTTTCAGTTTGTGGCAGAGGTATCTGCATCACTTACTAAGTTTACAATAATAAAGGAGGTGGGACCATGGGAACATGATCCTTCGTTTCTGTAGTGGGGCCAGATCCAGCGGTCTGGACGGCTGGAACTGGCTACAGACATCCTTTGACATACGACTTGCTGGAGGGTCTTGAGGGTGGCTTTGTAACCCCGGTGGCCTCCAACAGGGGAGTAGTGAGCGTGGGCTAGCATCACTCCCCCTATGATCGGTTGGGACAACCCAGCGAGCTGGTTCCTAGTTTGTTTGGGAATAGACCAACAAACCTTTCTCCAGTTTAAGACGTGGCTGGTCGTGAAATAGAACGCATTTTCTGACTTTTGCTTACCTACATAATTCTTTCCTTGAAGATCCTCGCAAGGCCCTAACACATGATTTATCTTTGGGTCACTAGAGGGGCTTCACACAGAAGGCAATGGTTGAAGATATACAGGGCAGCTGGCACATGTGGTTTGGGTTTTATATCTCTGAAATATAAGCAAGTTTGTTGAAAAACTCAGCTGTGAGCTCTAGATGTTTGTTCTTAATAAAGATGCGATTTCATGAATGTCAATTAGTGTTTTCCAGGAAATTAGATATGCAAGTATTCTTCTAAAGCAGACACTGAAGCTCTGTTACAAAAGGCAGCATTTTAATTACATCACTCTCCTGATCTAAATGCTGATCTAAAAGATAGATACCTTAATTATGCTACCTCTTAAGATACCTTGTTTTGGATGAATTCAAAGGTAGTATCATATGTATTCCTCAAAGGCAATTGCAAAATCCACTGTGATGAGCTCAGTTATTCTTAAAAAAATATTTTAAAGCAATAGGAAACAAACAGTTTTACAAAAAAAGTGTCTGGTGTTATGTGTGTTTATGCTCATTAGATTATAAAAGATGCATCATCTTTATTTATTGAACCCTAATGTCATGTCCAAAAAATTTCTTTATGTGAGGAACAGACGTGGTTATTCACTGAAAATCTTCCATGAAAATGAGATTTTAGAGCTATGGTACTCAAACCGCAAACCACCGTTTTGTGGCCTGCATGATGTTGTCAAAATTATGAAATGTGCATGAATTTTTATGTCAATTTTCTCCAGCATTTATGGTAATTCTCAGTATCTATAAATTGCTGGGCCGTTAAAGAGGAAAAGAAATGGCAAACAGATGAAAATAATTAATTAAACTACAAAGCCTTGAACGTAAATCTGTTCAGTTTGTGTGAGCTCTCAGTCACTTGAACACGAGCCTGCTGTCTGTCTTCCACACCTGCTTGTCACTGCCACAGCACGAGTCAACGAGTGTCTGGTGACAAACCCGTTTGTAGAGCTCAACAGAGATATATACAGTATTTTCATTGCGAACAGTAGTAACTGAAAAAAAAAAAAAGAAGATTTATCCTGCAATAAACTAAATTAATCATAGATAGTAATGATTTCTCATTTAAGCACTTTTGGAGATAGTATTGGATATATCTGTCTTGTTTTGATGGTACTGTATCTCAGGTGTGTATGTTCATTAGGTAGCCAGTGTGTCATGACAATCTTTGACAGTGACACCAGGACAGATCATATCTTTCCATACTATATATCAATACATGTGGAAATTTCACAAAATGTAAATTTTAATTGTAGCCTACATTGTATTTTTTTTAAGGTGGTGGATTTTGCTGCAGTATGTGACCTACTTGTAAATGTGTGGATCTATAAAAATACAACAGCAACAATAAACATATAAATGATCATTATCATTATATATATCACAGTTTTTAAAAGAATTAAGCTGTATTTATGTCTATATATCATGTTTTATTTTATTCTTTTAAATGACATGATGTATAAAATACATTTAGCATAGTCTACATGCCTCATTAATAATAATAATAAAAAAAGTTTTAAAATAAAATAAATATATAAATAAATAAAGAGTGCAGTCCTACTTAAAATTTCTCCCTATGTGTTATTCAGAAAAAATAACAGCATATTAGTTGACATAGGGGGTGTGTAAATAATGACAGAATTTTCTTTTTTGGGAAAACTATTTCTTAAAGATTATGTAAATAACATTCCAGGTTGTATAATCAAACTGAATTTTGTTACATATTCATCAATACAATCAGGAGAAGAGCAACACTTCAAACTGTTTTGCCTGGAAGACTTGATTTAAATAGCTGGAGCTAATTAGTTTACATGGACAACAAGTCCCACTGCAAGTCGACACATTTTAATTTGTTTAAGCTAAATTGATGGATTTGTGTATAAATATAAATGTATTGAGCCAATAAAAGGGTATGATAATATTGTATATATTTCATGCATATAAATATGTCTATGCATAAGAGAGGAGATTTGCTTTTGATTAGCATTAGCAATTATTAAGTCTTCTACATCGATCGCTGTTGTGCAGTACTACATCTAGTAGTAATCTAATGAACTTTTCTCTGTGTGAAGGTAAACTCTTTTGGTTTGTAAAATGATATACTGTTACAGACAATCTGTTGCATTTTTTTTTGTGTGTGAAGAAACATTAAAGTACAAGTCAAGTCAGATCAAGAAATTTTTATTTGTATATTGCTTTTCACAACTCATTTCAAAGCAGCTTTACAGAAAATTATGCTGTAATGCAGGCGCGGCGCTATGGGTGGGTTTACCGCACTTAAGCACCGGATGTTTCAGGAAATGCGAGAAATACCCAGATGACCTACTATTTCTGGCGAGATTTTGAAGTGTGGATTGACTTCACACTCAACGATCCCATAATCCCTCTGGAGCCGAGGCGACATCACGTTCAAAACACTTGTGCTTAAATGGTGCTTGTTTGACAAAACCAGAGCAGATAGTTTTCGCGGTTGTTGTGCTTACATCATATATTCGGGTCACGAGACAATGCCCATGTCCCCGGAAGTATTTCTGAAATCTATTCATACTACTCCCCTGCATACCAAAAATAACATACTGTTTTGCCTGCAGATAAGTGCGTCCTTCATCAAATACAGTACACACTGTGACAGAACACGGTTTCCTTTTACGTTCATTCACTCAGACCGCCCACTCAGACAAAAAGTACTTACTGACATGTAAACTGGCCAATCGTCGATAAGAACTTACATACGATCCAGCCAATGGGACTGGAACGTTTGGATGTAATTACCACAATTGCTTTAGAAACAGATGGTTCGTAGGTGTGCACTTGCCTTGATGAGGAGATTTATTCACATTTTGAAATGGACATTTAAAAAAGAAGTAAAACAGCCTCAGCCAGCATCAGTACTTCAACAGTACGATGCATCTGCTTCACTGCGGTAAAGTTGTTTTGATATTGGATATTCGTTAGACATTCAACCTTTCCTTCAACATCAATTAGAATGTAATCGCAAAATAGTGGCGGTTCATGCTTTGTCTTGTTCAGATAACACTGTAAATCATAATATTAAATGTAATTTTTTTTTTTTTTTAGCAGAGGCAGTTCTATATTCAGTGGATATTCAGGGCATAGCCCAGACCTCTGTGGAAAAGTACTGTAGTAAAAGTACAAAGTGCCTTTGATCAAATATTATAATATAATACATGTTATAATAAAAGCTGAAATGTTACATCTGTAAGATGTCTTTTATATAAAGTGAATCATTAAATATTACTGGAACTAAAACTAAAAGTTCCCACTAACTTTGTCTCGGCCTCAGATACGCTCAGAGATCAAAGTTGCTTTTAACACTATGTACATTAAAATGATTTAAAAAAAATAAAAGCTATTGATCCAGTTGGTTTTGGGTGAGAACAGACCAAAATGTAACTCATTTCACTGTACAGCTTGATTTCTAACTCAATTACACTTCCTAGTGCTTGACGCATACGAAGAGTACTAGATGGCACTAGGAAGTGTAATTGAACTTGAAATCATGATTGCCAACGAGGCTGCTTATGTCATGATTTATAGTGAAAACTTAATTATATTTCAGTCTCTTCTCACCCAAAACCAACTGGATCGCTTCAGAAGACATGGATTAAACCAATGAAGTCTTATGGATTACTCTTATGATGCTTTTATATGCTTTTTGGAGCTTCAAAGGTCTGGCCACCATTCACTTGCATGTATGGACCTACAGAGCTGAGATATTCTTCTAAAAATCTTCATTTGTGTTCTGCAGATGAAAGAAAGTTATTGATGAGATAATTTGTATTTTTATCTTTTTATTTTTTTTTATTTTTTGGGGGGGGAACTATAATTATACCTTCAAGAAAACCTTTAGATATAATTGTAAGCATATTGTCACTAAGGGTTTGCTTAACTTAAGGGGTTTCTTGCCTTTAAAAATAAATGTTAATTGCAAAGGAAAATTATTTATCAATTATTTTACGCTGTCCTCCATTTTCAGGGGTAACGTTATTTATAAAGTGCCTACTCTGCAAGGGATATTTTAATAATAAATAAACCCTTGCAATAAGTTTTGCGTTCCCTCGCAATAAATAAACTTTGGTTTTACTTTAGTGATATTGTAGACTTGACTTTAGTAATCTTGGTAATCATCTTGTGGTAATGGTTTTCAAATACCATGGTTAAACAATGGTTTCTGTATTAAAACAAGGTTTAATTTTCATTACGGTTAAAAGGATTTTTTTCAGCAGTAATAATAGTTTAATTATGGTAGTAAAACCAGAGGAACCACAAAATTCTAATTTTACTACCATACTTTTCATTGTCCTGTGTTATTACAATGGTTTCACTACAAATATAATGGTTAAAATATGGTTACTACTAAAACCATGGGAAGTTTTGTGGTGAATTTCATTCAACCACTCACTTTAATTAAAAAAAAAAAAAAAAAAGATGCAATGAAAGAAAATGGTGACTGAGAATGTCAGTTCCTTATGTTCTGCCTTATATCTCCTTTTGTGTTCCACAGAATAAAAATGTCTAAGGTTCAGAACAAAATGAGGGTGTGCATATGATAACAGAATTTTTATTTTATGGATGAGCTAAGTCTTAAAATCTGTAACATTGACACTAGCTTTAAATTAGCCTATTTCTGTTATTCTACATCCATTTGTGAATGCAACAGCGTGAAGGCATTTTTCTATAATCGACTGTTAAGTCTGAAGATTTATATACATTAGAAAAAGTTAACTTTTTTGTATTTGTAAATGTATATTTTGTATAAATAAAACAATGAGTAACTGAATGTGCTGTGTGTTTAATAAAAAATACATATATGGGCTGATTTATTTATTTAAGTATTTGGAATTTTAAAATCAAAAGTAGAAAATATGTTGATTGTACACTACCGGTAAAAAGTTTTGAAACACTTGACTGAAATGTTTCTCATGATCTTAAAAATCTTTTGATCTGAAGGCGTATGCTTAAATGTTTGAAATTAGTTTTGTTGACAAAAATATAATTGTGCCACCATATTAATTTATTTCATTACAAAACTAAAATGTAATAAAAATAAATAAAAAAAAAGGTTTTTGAAATTGATGACTTGGACCAAATAATAAAGAAAAGCAGCCAATAAGTGCCTAACATAGATGGGAACTCCTTCAATACTGTTTAAAAAGCATCCCAGGGTGATGCCTCAAGAAAATGTCAAGAGTACATGTATGCACATTCTAGGCCAAAGGGTGACTACTTTGAAGATGCTAAAATGTAACACAGTTTTTATTTATTTTAGATTTTGTTTAGTCACAACATAAGTCCCATTTTATGTTATTCCATAGTTTTAATGACTTTACTATTATTCTAAAATGTGAAGAAATAAAATTATAATAAAGAATAAGTGTTTCAAAACTTTTGACCTGTACTGTATATCGTCATTTCACCCAACTGAAATCAATATTGTTTCAATGTCGGGTAAGCAAACCAATTAGATCAATTATACATTAAAACTGTGTTGATTCTATGATGTCATTTCACCCAACTGAAATCAACATTGTTTCAACATAAGGTAAGCAAACCAATTAGATAGATTTTATGTTAGTTTTCAATGGTGTGAATGATGTAAATTCAACGTGACTTTGATGAGCAAAAAGATGTAGGATCAGCGTTGTTTTGATGCAGCGAGAAACATCGATTCTACGTTAATTCTATGTCAGTTTGATATTACAGGTTAAACTTCTTGGGTAAATCACGGTGGAAAAGCCTTGCAACTGGTATTACCAATAGTGTAGAAATGCTGGTATTATTACTTCTATATATGACTTAACATTAAAGTATATTTATATTTTAGTATTGATTTGATATTGAAGTACTGGTACTTTTGACATCCCTGCAAGATGAAAAACATTCAGAGCTTTACTAAAATATTCGTGGCTTAAAGATGAAGTATGTAACTTTTTTATGTCAAAATACACTCTACTACTCCCAGTTGATTAATAACTATAAGTAAGCCATTCATGGGCTACCTTCCCCAAATGTATAAACACTGAGCCTCCCAGGCACTATCAAAACATTGATTTTTATTTTCTGAGTAGCCCGATCAGCTCCACCCATCCCTTTGTGTGAACACTGGCATCGCATTTATTAAGTGGAGGACACACTTACACCACCAATAATGAGATTGCTTAGGCAAATGGGAACAGCGATAAAGAGATTGCTGTGAAAGTCACTAATACACCTCAGCCTCCCCCCCTCGACAACAGTGATCTCGCCTCATCTGCTGGATCCCCCGCACACCTAGCTGCTGCTCAATCTGGCGATGTTATCAGACGACCCGATTCCTCTATCCTTTGTATGTTATAGTGGTTTTGCTTATTAAGACATTAAATGTTTATCACCTTTTATTTAGTATGGTCTGTTTGTTCATAATATTTGTAAAGTCAGCAAAGGGGGAGAACATCATGGTGGACAAGAAAATTGCAGAGCGGTGGAGGGAATATTGTGAAGAACTGCATAACAATGAATCTGGAGACATTGAATTGCTATTGTTTCTGGTTTCAGTAACAGCTTGTGAACCTCCACCACTAGACCAGAGGTAGAATGGGCTAATAAACAGACAGCAAGTAGGAAGTCACCAGGATCAGATGAAGTGCCGGTAGAACTACTCAGGGAGGGAGGAGAGATTGCCATTGACAGGACGCACCAAATTTGTGTTGGATTATAGGAAACAGGGGAATGGACAGAAGACTGGACAAAATCTGTATTCATACCCGTACTGGGGGATCTCAGAGATTGTGGAAATGATCAAACAATTGCATTGGTTTCTCACGGCAGCAAATTATTTCTGAGGATAGTATTGGAAAGAATACGGGGGGAAATCGAATTGGAGGTTGGAGAAGAACAAACTGGTTTCAGAAGGGGGAGAGGAACTAGTGACCAGATACTGAATCTCAGACAGTTGCTACAGAAGGCAAAAGAACATAAATAAGCGGTGTACATGTGTTTTGTAGATTTTCATTAGGCTTTCGACTCAGTGCAAAATGAAAAGCTTTGGCTTGTACTGCTAGAAATGGGGTATCTGCCCCACTTGGTAGAAATTCTGATTAAGTTATATCAGAAACAGAAGGCAAAAGTAAGTGTGACAGGGACCAATCATTGGTAAGAGGGGCAGATACTGAGGGTAAAGTGAACAGAAAAGAAGACAAATAATTGGTTAGTGGAGAAAGCAAACACACACAGAGAAATGTTTGAGTCAGTAGTGAAGAGGATCTTTCATATTTGGGACATATCATGAGGAAAACTCTTCTTTGTTTGGAAAAATATATCACTCAAGGAACAACACCAGGAAGAAGAAAGAGAGAAAGGCCAAGGACAGTGAAGATAGACAAGCGCTGCTTTAACTCTGCTGTTAAAATCAACCCAAACCTTATCTGTAAATGTTTTATAAGTCCTAACTCATACAATTGACAACAGTCTTGATGCTTTCCTTAGCAAGGATGACTAAATAAAGTTAACCTCTTAACAACGGGTGGGTCAAAAATTACCCACTTGCATATTTATTTACATTTAATTTATGTTTAATGCATGTTTAAACTGTGACATTTTAAACTAATATTGACATCCAATATATCATTTGAAAGATTTGATATTTGAAAGAGATTTTGACGATTGCAAAGTTACAACAATAAGATTTTATTAAACGTGTCAAGAGTGAAAATCAAAACACTGAAAATAAAACCAGAAGTTCTGACCTTTTTTGTCTTCCAGTCAAACACAGATGAGCACAATCCTACAAACTTCAGTATGCTTTTCATTGCAAGAGTCCAATAAATAAAATCCATTAGAGATTTTAATACAAAAATGTACAAATATGAAGAAATATTGATCAATCTGTCTTTGTTCAGGTTTTATATATTCAACACAAGTTCCCTATCTGTCACTCACTCAACATTGTGTCGATGTAGTGACACTAGGGGTCACTCTTGGGAGCCCGAAACACCTCTGGTCTTTGAAAAAAGTATTTGTATACCACTCCCCCGAACATACGGGTATAAAAGGAGCTGGTATGCAACCACTCATTCAGATTTTCTCTTCGGATGCTCACTGAGCTGAATTCCCATGGCTGTCCATTCACCTCTGCTGGATCTGATGGCGCATTTCAGTGGCTTCTCCCCCTCTGCACTGGTGCACTGCAGAGAACACCCCTGGGCACTTCGGCAGAAATAAAAGAGTATATTCTAAAAAAAGAGTATATTTCTCTAAAAGAGCGGCACACAAGGAACATCTTTTTAAAGATGCCCTTCCGTTTGTGTGTTATTCCTGGTTGCGGTCGTTATTTCTCGCCTTCTGATGGTCACAATCGCTGTCTTTCGTGTCTGGGCGCTACCCACGCGGAGACAGCGTTCGTGGACGGGTCCTGTACTCATTGCGAGAACATGACCATGGCAATGTTGCGGTCGCGGCTTGCCTTCGTAAGAAAGCAAGCCACCCGAGTGGCTCCCCGCCTCGGTCCTTCTACCTACGGGTATGAGGCCAGCGCGGTTAGCACTGGGGGTGATTTGGGGACCTCAATGGGACCACCTCCACCGGGTATCCCCCCACGGACCTCACATTTCCCAGCATGCTCGTCTGCCCCGATCGGGCTTCCGGATTAGTCCGCCAGCTTGTCTCACGGCGAGTTCGACCTCTTGTTTGGAGCCCGTGAAGGTGATGAGCGCAGCATCGGAGAGCGGGCTCGTCCAGTCAGACGCGGAAGCCTCAGTTGGGCTTCCCCCCTCGGGTACGTTCGCCCAGTCACAGGCTGACATGGAGATGACGGACATGCTTTCCTGGGCAGCCGCGAGCATCGGGCTAGAGTTGAACCCTCTGCTCTCCCCTGAACCCTCGCAGCTCGATGATTGGTTCCTGGGCCCACGGCGGTGCTCACAGCCACGCTCTGCCCCAGTTCCTTTCTTCCCGGAAGTGCACAAGGAGCTGACAAGGTCATGGGAGGCACCTTTTACTGCCTGGTCCCGATCTTTCAGCTCCCCCGCCCTCACTACCCTCAATGGTAAGGCGGCCAAGGGGTATTCGGTGATCCCCCCAGTGGATAAGACGCTCGCGGTGCACCTATGCCCGCAGAGCGCCGCCACCTGGCGTGGGCGCCCGAAGCTCCCGTCCAGGGCCTGTAGGTTTACGTCATCTCTGACGGCCAAGGCCTACAGTGCCGCTGGACAAGCCGCCTCCACCCTGCATGCCATGGCTCTCCTGCAAGTCCACCAAGACAGGGCGCTAAAGGAACTGCACAAGGGTAGTACCACCCCGGGATTGATGCAGGAACTGTGCTCAGCGACTGACCTCACCCTCCAGGCGAAGGTCACGGTGCGGTCTCTCGGGCTGGCGATGTCCACCTTGGTGGTCCAGGAGTGCCACCTTTGGGAGATGGGAGAGGCCGACAAGGCACGGTTCCTTGGCGCCCCCATTTCCCAGGTTGGCCTGTTCGGCAACACCGTCGAGGACTTTGCCAGTTCTCAGCAGTGAAGCAGCAGACAGAAGCTATCCATCACATCCTGCCCCAGCGCGGCTCAACATCCCGCACCCCGTCTGCTCGTCGCCAAGGGCATCCACCTGCGGTGACTGCACTGGCGCCGCCGCAGCCCGCCCCTGCGGCCCGGCCCCGGCATGGAGCCTACCACGGCCGGCCGCCAAGAACCCGAGAAAGGCTGCGAAGCGCCCCTGAGATGGGCGACCCAGGGGCAAGGAAACCCGCTGCTCTGGAGCTGGTAAGCCCCAGGTGGAGGGCCGGGAGGAGAATCTTTTGTTACCTTTTCATTTAATTTCACCGCATACCCAAGTAGCTGCAGTACCCAAAAGTTCAGCAAAAGAGCGGTTTCCCTGTTCCCTGGGTCACATACCCGGTGCACACGGCCGTCATCACGACCACCGTCCACAATTCCATTTCGGCAGGTTTGGCGTTCCAGCGGCGGCCTCTCCGCCCCTGCATGCCCAGCTGTGGCACAAATCCACACCCGATGTGAGGGTCTCCACGAGTCTCTGAACTCAGCACGGCCACGGCATGATGTGGAACCTCAGGCTCCGCCCCGCAGCAAGGCCCCACCTGCTGGTACGTCCGATGAGATTGTCCCCTTGGTCCCCCTCGCCCCGGAGCTTGGATGCGTGGCTTGTGCTTTCCAACCCGTCGTGATGGCTGGTCCGGACCGTCCGACTCGGCTACGCGATTCAGTTCACCAGGCATCCGACCAGGTTCAGCGGCATCCACTTCACCTCAGTGAAGGGTGAGAACGCTGCTACCTTGCGTGCGGAAATCGCTACCCTCCATTGCAACATTTCAAATTGCAATGTTCTTTTCACATTGTTTATAAAATGCATAAATATATATTGAATGCATTATATTATATTCCCAAATAATAATAAAAAATGATATCTTAATGTATATTTTGGTTTGTGTGTTATTTTTTACCTTGAAATATAAACAAATAGTGTGCTTTGAACCACTTTGATAACTGGTTTACGGAGTTACTACAAGTGGTCTATTGGGCCCTCCAAGTGGCCTTTTTTTTTGGAACAGAGATTTGGTTATATCGAATTCAAAATTGAGTCAGACCTTCATCAGACATGTGGCTTTGTATCAGATGTGTTTTTGGGGCACTGTGCATATTCTTGCATATTTAAAGTATTTTATAAATAATATTTGTGGTCACTATTCAAAATATTTGAATAGCTCTAAGTAATTTTTTTATACTACAATGATACATTTTTACTCTTGAATCACAAATGTCTAAGTGTCTACTTTCAAACGAGCCCAAATTTGTTTTTGTAGACCAAAGGGTTCAAGAACTGGAAGAGTTTTGCTTTGGTTATGTCATTTTCAAGCACATGCACAAGAGGCCAGATGTTAAGAGGTTAAATAAAAATATTGAAAAATAGTATGATTGGCTAGTGAATTCTAAATTGCAGGGAGAGAAACTGCAAAAAAGGAGGTTTACACTAAATCAGGTTTTCTCAACCACTGAAAAGTGGGTCGGGGATCATTGTCTGCTGGGTTACGAAATATTTGTCATGAGTACAAATTACCAATTAGAAGGATAGAACTGTACATTTGCAAAGTTTGGGGCAACAGTGACCTCTATCATCGAATCATGTTAATTTCTCCAGGTTTACATAAACGACCGTAAGTAATTGGCTGCATTTCTGCAAGTTAATTACAGTATTAGCTGTCCAATTACAATAATCCATCAATGCTACGAATCGTTCTTTTGGTCCAGGTCTCTTTATATACCATTGCATGCGCTAGCTCCATGCATTACCTGCAAGTCTGAATGCAATCCAACCTCTGGACATCATCATTTCAGAGTGGCAGTCCCAAGTAGGGTTGCCACCTGTCCTGCAAAATACGAGATCAACCTGTATTTAAAGATGAAATGATGCATCCCATATCTAATCAATACGGGACATGATTTGTATCGTATTTAAAGGGATAGTTCACCCAAAAATTAAAATTCTCTCATCATTTACTCACCCTCATGCCAAATATATATGATTTCCTTTCTTCAGCAGAACACATTTGAAGAAAAATAGAAAAATATCTCAGCTTAGTAGGTCCTTATGATGGAACCCCCAAAAGGTTGAAAAATCCTGCTCTAAATTACACATTTTTGCAGTATTTCTTTGCCATAGGACACCCAAAAATGAGGTCCAACAAACACTGAACCACAGCAGTTCTGCAGAACCTTTTTCAGTCAAATTCTAGTGCATTATTAAACTTGATCCTTGGTTGTCAGATATTGATTAACCACTGCTGAGATGATTCTGTTACCTAATAGAATTATTATTTTCCTATGCCACACTGAGTTTCAGAAGCAGCATTGAATGAGTGGCCTGAGACAAAGCCAGGAAAACATGTTAATTGGAGGCAAATCTTCTCTCTCTCTCTTCTCATGAAATCAGGAAGTTTGCAGCTTGTTTTGCCAGCAGATCTTAGCCTGCTTGCCAAATAGTCATAGCCTGTCAATTCCAATGTTTCTTCTTTATTTGGCAGTTGTGATTCCAATAAAGTAAACTTTTTTTTCTCTTTACAAAATATTTAGGTATCATTTTTTATGACAAATTCATCAAACCCTTACATTTTATTTAGTAGTTTAAAAACTTTAAAAGTTTAAAACTTTATTTGCGATAAAGCACTGCAATGACCTCTTAACCGAGCTTCTATTTTGATCACTGCACAGCACCCATAGGTGTCCATTAGTCTTGTTGCATAGCAACATTCTGTTTACTGTCAGGGGCTCTGGCTGCACCTGAATATGAATGAATGAATTTTCCACCTTATTTAGTGCTTTACTGACACAAAGTGCTTTACACAGGGAACAGGGGACTTAACCACCAGTATGCAGCATTCACCAGGATGATGCAACAGCAGCCATAGTGCACCAGTAAGCTGACCACACACCAGCTGTTGGTGGAGAGGAGAGAGTAGAGTGATAATAATTATAAAAAATAATTAATAAAAAGCCAATTCATGGATGGGGATTATTAGAAGGCCAATAATAAGGGAAAATGTGGGAATTTAGCCAGGACACAGGGTTGCACCCCTACTCTATACATCCTGGGATACATATCCTGGCATTTTTAATGACCACAAAGAGTCAGGGCCCGTATTCACAAAGATTTTTATCTTACGACAAGGAGTTCTCTAAAGAGTTACTAGCTAGGAGTTTTTGCTTAAAACCTATTCACAAAACTGCTAAGAGCAACTTAGGAAATCTTAAAACAAGAGTAAGGCGCAGTTGACCTCATTGCTATGGATGAAGTCACATTTTATGAGTGCACTCTTTTAAATCGCACTCAGTGATTGGTAGACAGGAAACTGCTATTTGTCAGCTAACAATATACAGTATATACAACAGTTAGTTCCGGTCCTTGAATCTGTTTGGATGAGAAATGTTCCTTGAGGGCTAATGTCTCAGAAAAGCAGTAGTCAGACACTTCACTCTTTGTATCACTCCGCTTTTGTTCGTGGCACTCTAAACTAAAGTGTAAGAGCAGCGAAGATGTGTAAAAAGCTAGATATGTGTCTTTTAATTTTTCCCTGTGACATTAAAGATTTTAGCCTGCATATATTCTGAAAACTCCTTTTGTGTCCCAGGGCAAACAAAATAAAAATGAAATGCTTAATGAATGATTTAACTATTACAGAATTGTTGTTCATTTTAACATTTTAAAGTCTTGATTAAAGTGATATAATTCTTTAAAACCTTGAATATGGCAGCAGAAATCACATAGAACTGAATGAAATATTAGGTAAATTCATCAACTGCATTAAATAATTGTGATGGCATTGAACACTTTATTAGTCTCATTGATTATAAATGCAATGAAATTAACTGATTAATTCCTCGAATTTAATATTCATCGATTCAATCAGTATATGTAAACATTTGTTTTGTATTGTATTTGTATTTCTTAAGGTGTTAATAAGTAAAATTATTACATTTTAGAAGCTGTCAATATGTCAGTATTGTATGTTTCAGTGTCTATGCAAGTGTAATAATGTACTGTGTATAAGAATAATGTAATTTGAGTTTAAAATTATTTATATGATTTATGAAATAACATTTAAGCAGAAATAAAAATGTAAAATTCCAGAACAAGCTTTTTTTTTTCTAGCTTGGTTTCAGTGAATGCTCTTTTTAATGCCTTTTTTTTTTTTTTTTTTTTTTTTTTTTTTTTAATAGTACAATTAACTTTTAATCTCAAAAGATCAAGGACATTTTTTTTCTTTCCCTCATGATATGACCCCTTTGAAATAAAAACTCACTTTTGTCCATGGTTACCAGAGCTAAAAAAAAAATATAAAGCCATAAAATGACATTAAAGAATAAAAAATATACAATTTTGACAGCAACAACAATGGGGAAAACTGCCTTTTTTATGGATAATAAATTGCAAGGCACATTTTTATGATGGTGACAGGTTATCATGAATTGTCAGGTTACAGAGCTGTGCATGTAAGAAAGATACGCAATTACAGGGAACAGCTCCCGCTTCAGTGTAACAATTCATGTGATAAAAATGGTTTCAGATGCATTTTTTAAGATATGAGAAATAAAAGAAAAAAGATTACAATTTTAAAGGTTGGGGATGTAACTAGAAGCCACCCAACTATGATGGCCTTTTTTTTTTTTGCAACAATCACAAAACCTTGCTGTTGTAGCCTGTTCTTATTTCTTATTCATATTTATTAATAAAATTGCTAGTTAGTGGAGTAAGACATGCAAGCAATTGGGAATATGCCATCTATTAATCCTTTATTTTTTATCGCAGCAACATTATCTCTAACCATAACTTTAAGAATAACCTCCTTTAAAGTAACTTACACTGGTCGCTCATGGGGGAAAAAAAAATAGTTCACTCTCTTGCTTCTTGGAATTGGAACTCATGGATTAAGGAAAACAAAAGATGAGAAAGCGAAAAACTGTCTTTTTTTATGGATAAGAAATTGCAAGGCACATTTTCATGATGGTGTCAGGTTATCATGAGACATCAGGTGCAGAACATTTCAAACAAGATGAGAGACAGGCAATTCATGTCAGTAAGCAACAACCTCATTCACCATTTTTTGTGTATATTACATACAATGTGATAACAATGACATTTAATATGACCTTAATAGTTTAAATTTATATTTAATGCAGTGTATTTTTTAGGAGATTTAGTCCTTATTTCTGTTGTGAAGATTAATAAAATGGGTTGCTCATTTGAAATGCTGTACATAACAAATATATTTAGAAGATATGAATAAGTCAGGGAGTCATTTATCTGTTTTTCCCTCCAATTGTTAAATCAAACTCAAGTCCTCAGTTAATAGTCATTACTTTATTAAAATGTTGCAATGTGTTCAGCAAGAATAAGCATATGCAAAATTGATAAAATTGATAATTTTATGTTAATGCACCACGTAGGTTACTGTATTCATTCCTGTATTCTTTCATGCTTTCAACTTGGGTCTAATTTACAGTAGATCGTACAATACAGTAGTATTGGCATGTATTCTTGTCATTGGAGCTAATGGTAGGAATCAATGTAATATACGGTATAGCATTTAAAAATTAAATAATAGTATTAAATCATATACAGGATAGTGCATGTGAACAATACATACTGTACATGGTCATTGGCATAATATTAAACTTATTGTATGAACTTTATATATTTTATTTTGTCAGTAACATGCAAATAAATGCTACAACTGTATTACACATCTCAATTATAAACCAGTTTATAAGCTTATAAACTAGGGCATTTCGGCACCTCTGAATATAAAGAAAAAGAAAAAAAAAATATTAGCAGTTTGATTGTAACATCATTCTTTCCTGCAGGCAGGCTCCAGTTCGATAATTATTTTTATTTTTATTTTTTTTATGCATTCCATTTAGCGAGTGTCCTCTCTCGAAAACACCTTTTAAAGTTCTTTAAAGTTAATTACTTAGGCATTATGCTTTAGCAGTTTTTTTTTTTTTTTTTATGCATTCCATCTCCATTTAGTGAGTTTGCTCGCTCTAAAACACCTTTAAAGTTCATTAAAATGACTAACATGAGCATTATGCTTCCAGGTGGTTCCCCTACTTGAAAAAAAATCCCAATTTAACCCATGCTTATGAATTGTAATTAAGGGTCCAAGCAGTGCTGGAACCTTATTGCTCTTCATATTGGTTATAATTCCTTTTGTGAAACAAACACACATTTTTCATCTTTTTGTAAAATATTTAAAGTGCTGTGAAAGCCAAAAGGCATTTTTCAAGACATGAACTGATATGTATATGTTGTCCAAAGATGAAAGAAAATACATCATGCACTAGTTCCACATTTCAGGAGAAAGTGGTTAATTTAGGGACTTTGAGCTATTTTATCTAAGCATTATGCTTCAGGGTGGTTCCCCCACCTCAAAAATCCCAATTTAACCCCTTCTCATGAATTGTAATGTGGTTCTCACAGCCAGTGGCAGCAGTGGAATGGAGCAGAAGGAGATGTATTTTTAGAAGTTGAACTTCGCACATCACCAGAAACGCATCAAAACGATCAAAGATGTCCATTTAGTGCATGCTTACATAGACCAAAAATTAAAAATAGTGCAAATGGGCACAAGAATGCATCCAAGATATGTTTATACTCAAAAGAGCAAGACACAGTGCAGTCGAACGAAACAGAATAGAGGACTCCTTTTAAGAGTTATAACTTGACACAGCATCTTTTAAAAGTGCCGCACATGACAATGGTCAAAGTCGTCTGTCTAATGCATATTTATTTAGAAAATTATTAAAAAATAGTCCAGATGGAGTCGCATGGCACCATGCGAGGTTCAGACGTGTGAACTATGAGCTCTGCACATATTGCTAGTTTTAATACTTTTTGTGTCATAAACCGGTGAGATTCGATACACCCTGATTCCTAACTGTTCTAGGAAGACAATATGTCAAAGAATTCAAAATCCGCTATGGAGACATTAAAAGACACTTATGTGATCAAGCTCAAGCCCCCGAGCAGCAGGCCGCAAGCCTGGGAGTCGATTTGGCCGGTGAGGTGAAGGAAATTCGGTGAAAACTGATGAACGTGTCAGCAATGCTGATGAAGGTCGTTGCTGACTTGGAGTAGCTTGCTGTAATACGTCGATCAATCACTGACATGGAAATGAAATTAACTGAGATATTTACAAGAGTGGGGGATGTTGAGAAATTGATCGATTATCTGGAGTCATCGAAGAGGGAATTAGCTGCTAATCTGCTAGCAACCTAGGTGGATTTGGAGCACGTCTGGGAGAAGCTGGAAGATTTGGAGAACCATAACCGGCGGAATAACGTCCAAATTGCTGGAATTCCTGAGGGAGCAGAGGGTCAGAATATGGTGGAATTCCTGGATGGGCTCTTTCCGAGTCTGCTCGACATAACAGGCCATAAGCTGGAAATCAAGCGAGCTCACAAAGTTCCAGCTCGGCGATCCGCTGAGGGAGACAGGCCCTGATCAATTCAGGCCAAATTTCAGACATCATCCGATAAAGATCTCATGTTACGTGAGGAAAGGAGTAAAGGAAGGCTTTCTTGGAAGAACCACAACATTTTCTTGTTCCCAGACCTTGCGAATTCAATAAGAGAGAAACGTGATCAATTCGAGGAATGCAAGAAACTCTTACATCAACGGAAGGTCGCTTTTGCACTGATGTTCCCAGCAAAATTGAGAATAGATGCTAAGGATGGCTGCAAAATATTTACATGTCCCCGGCAAGCCATATCCTTCATAAAATTAATGGAGTGAGTAAAGTATTTTGTGGTACTCACATTGCAGCCGAATGGACCTGACTCACTGAACATTCACTTGATCATCCAAGGAAACTGGCGCCTTTTTTATTCTTTTTGTGCTGGTTCCACCTAGCGGCTGTAATTTGTTTTGTGGAATAGCACTCCTTCGGGACAGTGTTGTGGATGAATATGCACGTTCTATGTTCCTATTGGTTGGAGTTTGTTTTGTTGAGTATTTCTTGCAGGACATTGGAGTGATTGGGTAATTTGTTGCACTCATGTAGCAGTCGAATGGGCCGGCTCACTGAACATTCATTTGGAATGAGGAAAATGAACAGCGTTTTTTTTTTTTTTTTGCTGGTTCCGGATGGAGCTTGTTTTGTGGAGGAACACGCCTACGGGACAGTTATGTGGATGAATCTACACGTTCTGTGTGTTTATTCCGCCTATTGGCTGGAGTTTGTTTTACAGATTATCTTCTGTTGTGTAATTCTTTCTCACAATATTTGTATAGAAACACCGGACTTGAGCAATCCAATGGCAAAGTTGTCGTGGGGGCTCTCGTAGGCGTACATGGACTGTTTGAGTTTAGAGAGATGGACACCGATTGGTGCTGTCATGCGTGGGGTTAATGCGCACGTTTTTCTTTTTTCTGTTTGTTTGGTTAGGGGGGAATTTTGGGGTTTGATTGTTGATTTTGGCTAAAGTTTATGCACCTAATGCTGATGATCAGGGCTTTTTTATAGATCTTGAAGGGATGTTGAAAGCTGCTGGCACCCCTCATGATATAATATTGGGAGGAGACTTTAATCTATTGATGGAATCAGTCTTTGATCATATGAAGCAAAAGTGCGTAAGCCCCCTACAGCAACATTGACGCTTCACAGGATGTGTAAAAATCTTGGTCTTGCAGATATTTGGAGACTTTTGAACCCATCTGGTAGGGACTATACATTCTTTTCATCAGTCCATAAGATTTATTCTAGAACAGATATATATATATATATATATATATATATATATATATATATATATATATATATATATATATATATATATATATAAATAAAGTCTCTTAGTCCCTTATTTCTTCTGTTGTTGATTGCTCAATTGGAAACATCGTAGTCTCAGATCACGCCCTGGTGAGTTTAGAGATGTTGCCACATATGGAGAAAAAGAACCAAAAAATTCCATACATACAGAACCAAAACATTGATGGCCGCTCATACAGGCAGCAATCAGTGGCCACAAAACAATCTTTTGTCTCAGTATATATATATATATACAGTTGTGCTCAAACGTTTGCATACCCTGGCAGACATTTTGGCATTGATTTTGAAAATAGGACTGATCATGCAAATTTAAGGATAGTGATCATATGAAGCCATTTATTATCACATAGTTGTTTGACTCCTTTTTAAATCATAATGTTAACAGAAATCACCCAAATGGCCCTGATCAAAAGTTTACATACCCTTGAACGTTTGGCCTTGTTGCAGACACACAAGGTGACACACACAGGTTTAAATGGCAATTAAAGGTTAATTTCCCACACCTGTGGCTTTTTAAATTGTAATTAGTGTCTGTGTATAAATAGTCAATGAGTTTGTTAGCTCTCATGTGGATGCACTGAGCAGGCTAGATACTGAGCCATGGGGAGCAGAAAAGAACTATCAAAAGACCTGTGTAACAAGGTAATGGAACTTTATAAAGATGGAAAAGGATATAAAAATATATCCAAAGCCTTGAAAATGCTAGTCAGTACTGTTCAATCACTTATTAAGAAGTGGAAAATTCTGGGATCTTTTGATACCAAGCCAAGGTCAGGTAGACCAAGAAAGATTTCAGCCACAACTGCCAGAACAATTGCTCAGGATACAAAGAAAAAAGCCACAGGTAACCTCAGGAGAAATACAGGCTGCTCTGGAAAAAGACAGTGTGGTTGTTTCAAGGAGCACAATACGACGATATTTGAACAAAAATGAGCTGCATGGTCGAGTTGCCAGAAAGAAGCCAATACCACAAAAAAGCCCGGTTGCAATATGCCCGACAACACCTTGACATGCCTCACAGCTTCTGGCACACTGTAATTTGGAGTGACGAGACCAAAATAGAGCTTTATGGTCACAACCATAAGCGCTATGTTTGTAGAGGGGTCAACAAGTATTGTGCTCCTTGAAACAACCACACCGTCTTTTTCCAAAGCAGCCTGTATTTCTCCTGAGGTTACCTGTGGGTTTTTCCTTGTATCCCGAACAATTCTTCTGGCAGTTGTGGCTGAAATCTTTCTTGGTCTACCTGACCTTGGCTTGGTATCAAGAGATCCCCGAATTTTCCACTTCTTAATAAGTGATTGAACAGAACTGACTGGCATTTTCAAGGCTTTGGATATACTTGACGCCGAAAAGACATTTGATATGGTAGAATGGGATTATCTTTTTTAAGATTTTGGAAATATATACGGGTTCGGGAATACTTTTATTGGATGGATTAAGTTACTTTATAGACACCCTGTAGCAGCGGTACAAACAAATAGATTAATTTCAGATTATTTTACTCTGGATAGGGGCACCAGGCAGGGTTGCCCTCTTTCCCCATTATTGTTCTGTCTTGCCCTGGAATCATTAGCAGCCACGATAAGAAAGGAAGATGATTTTCCGTTGGTGGTGGCGGGAGTTATGGCGCATAACTTTTGGTCTACGCATATGATATTTTATTATTTGTCTCTGACCCCACTAGATCTATGCCTTGCCTCCACAGCATTATTAATTCCTTTTCTATGTTCTCAGGATACGGAGTCAATTATTATAAATTTGAAGCTTTGGCTCTGACAGCATACTGCCCAGCGATGGCTTTTCAGCCAGGCATCTTCCAGTGGCCCAAATATAGCATTAAGTATTTGGCCATTTTATTCCCAGCAAATTTGTGTGATTTAGTTAGTTAGTTTTGACCCTTTAATAAAAAGGTTTTCGAGCTATGTGGGCAGGTGGGCTTCATTACATTTATCTATGATTGGGAAGGTTAATATTATTAAAATTAATTGTATTCCAAAATTCAACTACCTGCTACAATCTCTCCCTGTAGATGTCCCCCTCTTTTATTTCAAGCAATTTGATAGCATAGCAAAGTCCTTCGTTTGGAATGGTAAAGGTCACAGATTACATTTCAATAAGTTACATAGGCCAATTGACAAAGGTGGGCTAGGCCTATCCAAGATTTTGTTTTATTATTATGCATTCGGTCTCAGACATTTGGCTCATTGGTCGCTTCCACCTGAGAGAGCCCCTACCTGGTTTTGTATTGAACATGAAGTTCTTGCCCCTATTTCGCCATTGCAAAGCCTTTCTATCAAACTAATCGGAAAAGTTAAGTTACACCCCGTTATTTCGCATTTGCACTCAGTATGGACAAAGTGTCCAGAGCGTTTAATTCAGACATGTATTTAAATGTTGCCTTGAGCATATGGCTGAACCCAAAATGATGTATTAATAAGTCCCCTTTCTGCTGATCAGAGTGGATTGTGAGGGAGGTTAATATGCTTGGTGACCTATATGAGATTGGAGTGTTAAGATCCTTTGAAAATTTGGTTCAACATTTTGGGATCCCCAGATCTCAGTTCTTTAGGTGTTTACAGCTGCGCCATCTGCTCTGTACTATTTTTAGGAGTAGTATACACCCCTCTAAAGCGGCAGATACTCTGGGAGTGGTGATTACTGCTTTTGGAAAAGGTCATGATGCATCTGTGTATTACTTCTAATTCAGAGTCTGGGGGATGGAGCTTTAACTTCTATCAAGAGATTATGGGAGAAAGATTTAAACTTGGTATTGGAGGAGGGAGTGTGGGCTAGGATTCTAAAAAACGTCAAGTCTGTATCTAGAGATGCAAGGGTGTGCCTTATGCAATTCAAGATTTTACACAGATTCAATTGGACCCCCTCTAGATTGTATAGGCTTAGTCTTAAAGACACACCCACCTGCTGGCGATGCCAATGAGAAGATGGAGACACAACCCATGTTTTTTGGACAAGAATTTTGTGTGTGACGTGTTGGGCAGTCGGGTTTTGTTTTGCCCCAGACTCTGTATTTTAGGCGATGGGGTGGTCATCAAAATAGGGGATAAACACATACAAAATTGGGTTTTGGCCAGTGTTATGACAGGCAGACAGATTGTTTTAAGGGATGGAAGTCGGCTGGAATGCCCTCATTTTGGTAGTGGTGCACGGAGATGAGGAGGATGGCTGCTTTTGAGGAGGTGTCATGTAGAAGGCTGGGGATCTGGGATTCATTTGATGGAAAATGGGGCAGTTATTTGGCATTTTTGGGGGACTCTTGGGGAGGGGCTATAGAGAGAGAGGCATAGTTTTAGATGTGCATGATTATTATATTATTTTTATTATTATTATTATTAATTTTGTGTGTGTGTGTGTGTGTACTTATGTGTGACCATGGGGATGTTCAATGGGGGTCGGGGTGGGCTTGGTGATTGGGGAGAGAAAGGGGTAGTAGAGGGAGTTAAATGTTGATTCAATGCATATTTGTTTTGTTTTTCTTTGTCAACTATATGAATCAATAAAAAATTTTAATAGGAAAAAAATTGTCCAGATGGGCACAAGAAGGTGTAAGATCTGAGGAGCTTGGAAACAGAAGGAGTAAGAGAAATTATACAGAGAGTCATAAATTTAGAGACTGCCAAAGACAGCACCCTAAAGTCTGAAGCAACCCTGTGCCAATGCACATCTGCCTAACCTTAGCCGTCTTGAGAACAAAGAAATTCTGAGGACGCACCAAGACCTCTCCTCGTCCATGATGTAAATCAGAAATGCCCTAAACGTTAATGGTCATCACATGACTGGCCATTTACTGAGGGACTACTCTTCTATGAAACTCATGGAAATCCGTTGTTCTTCAATATAACCTACTCTCTACATTGAAAATAATTTTACTCATCATGAGGCATGTTTCCGGCTCACCAGCTCACATGAAGCTTAATTCATGAACATCTGACATGGACTTTGGACTTTTCTTATTTCACTTCAATCCAAATACACAGCCATGTGTAGGATTATATAAAAATATGGACAAATGCCTCCTATGCACATGTTAACCCTGACAAGTATGTTTCTCATAACGTGTAATGTATTATCCATGTTGTAAAACCAATGAATTAACCATTATGATTTTTAATCAGGTATTTTCAAGTTTTGTAACTAGCACGTTGAATATTCATGAAAGTATGTCATATTTACTATCATTGAGTTTCATTTTGCATGTCTCGAATGCTAATGAAGGGTATTTTCTAATATTCCTTAGCATAATTATGATATCAAAGCTCACAATTAAACATTGCCCTATTTGAGCGGGAAACATAAATCTTCACACACAAAGGCCATAAATTAATTATCTTGATGCGAGGACACTTTGACCACAGTCCCTCTGAAAAGCCGCCTCTGATTGGCTTAGAGCCTCTTCGGGGTGTGACCAAACAGAAAGGGTTAAAAGGACCAGCCTGGACATCCACTCTAGACTCTTCTCTCTTTTCTGTGCTATGACTTACACATGTGATAGGGAGTCGCGAGTCTCCCTTGCGGGAGGTCTTGCCTCAAAGCCCCACCTGATCATTCCAGCAACAGACTATCTGGCATCCACAATCTTAAACAGAGGTCCAAAACATCGATGGAGAACAACCAGATCTTTCTACAGACCCAGCCAAAGAAACAAAGCAACGCAAGGAAACGCAATGAAACGCAAGTACACCTCCAGACTTTTGCTAGAATGTGCTGGTGTTTTATTAGATAACAGGTAACCCAATCTAAATCGAGGCATACTAAGTTAAGTCATTTTGGTTCTCAAGGTATGGTTTATAGAATCCTTAAATTTCAATTTTCTCTGTTACAGATAATTTCTATTCACCTTCTGTTACAGCTCACTCATCAACCTGTTTTTATGTTTGTCTATGTGTGTTAGTTTAGTTTGATGTTGTAGATTAACAATGAAGTCTTGTTTGTATTCAAAGATGATTTGACTGTGGTATATTTTGTTTAAATAATCTTGTCATTTGATTCTTAAGATCTACGACCCATGCTCGGACAATATTTCAACATATTTGTGATATTATTTTCAATGGCTATGAGAATAGTATAACTCTAAAGAGTTAACAGATGCATTATATCAACTCAGAGTAACCAAGTGATTAGACGTACACCTTAATTCTTTCAATATTCCCAGAATTAATCATAATTCCTTTCTTGAGCTAAAATTCCTTACATTTAAATTGTAAGCAGATACAACGAGCCTGCTGTATTACATATTTAATGGTGGAGAATTTTTATTCAGATTTCTAATCTGATAATTTGTCATTTATCCTACACTTATTGGTGGCCAAACTAAAAAATAATTATTTACATATAAAATCCTACATAGTATTGGTGATGAATTCTGGCAGTCATATATATACCCTGCCACAAAGTCGCTAATTTCCTACATATTATTGGTGGAGAATGCGGCAGTTTAATTTAAATTGTGAACATATTGCAAATCAGTCAGTCTTTGTGCCATATTTTATATTTTTCCCTACATATTATTGTTGGATAAATGTGGGTGTTTAAACCTACCCATTACATTTAGCATTCCATTATACAATTCTTACATATTATTGCTGATGAATGCTGGCAGTTGTAAATATACCCTGCCACAAAGTCACTAATTTCCTACATATTATTAGTGTTAAAATTGTGGGCAGAATCGAAAGGGGTTGTTTGTCTTTTTACCACACAGCCATTCTTTTCTTTGGATCCAGATAACAGATCAGAAACACGTGAAACTAGTCTAAAGTGTCATGTCTGTGACATATTTAGTGTGCGCCGGCTTGTTGTTATGACAACGAAAAAGCAAGAGCTCGTATTTGCCTCCCTGTTATGAGGAAAAGGTCTAACACTGCCTTCAGCGCTCATGAAAGGGCACATGAACTGAATTTAACTCTCTGATGAAACAAACCCAGTCACAATTTATGGAATAAAGTTCCAGTTAAAGTGAAAACTCTACGAAACGAGCTTAAAATTTCCCCTTGCCAGGACGAAGAAATCTCCTTGCATTGCGGTAAGGGTAAAGAAATGATCGATGTTCCTGTACCTCATCCTAAATGGCCTTATTTTATAGCTAGACTGGTGACATTGCGATGTTCCAGTGCATTCAACTAATGTATCTTAACTGTCTGAGGTTTAATCATTGGAGTAGTGATGTTAGCATTTTTGTGCCTGCGCACTGAGCGAATTTGAAAATTATTCGTGTTACAATGCGCATCATTGTCCGAGTGTAATTTTGAATGGGAGTGTAAATGCTTGATCACACTAGAGATTTGCAGTAAATCTGTGTACTGTCAGTGGATAGACCCTGCTGTGTAACCAGAAACTGACACGAAATCCGCTCTGATCAAATTACGTTGTTATTTAAACAGCCACAGTGAACCTGCCACTTAAATATAGATTAATCTTGCTCCAAACAAGTTGATAGTATAAGCACCACTCCATAAAACGATCACGTGAGTTGTCTGTAACTTGCATTGCTTAAGAATTGCTCTTTAAAAGAACTAGAGTGATAAATACCATGCTGCAAATGGCTAAACGGAATGCATTGAAATTGCAAGCACCACGTTGAGTTACAAAGAGCTGAACGTGATGGTTGTTATTTGTGCATTGTTGAACGTGCTGATGTTCATGTGATTTGCTGAAACTGTGCTTCCATTCATGCTAAAGAAACGCTCATATATCAGTGGTATTGGTATTGATTGTGATGACGACGGGTCATCACAGGAAGTCTTAGGAGGCTCTTCCGGGGCAACTCACTGCGCATGCACAACCTGCTGATGCCTTATTATAAACATAACACAGTGTAGCTAAGCTAACTTACATTAGTGGTCTTGCATTGAAAGCCAATACTAAACCATAGCATCAAAAGCTAGCAGTTAGCATCATGTGGCCTGTTAGAGTAAGATATAGCTTGTGTTTGAACAAACTGGAAGTGATTTAATACTTTGCACACATCTTTGCTCTCTCTCTCTCATTATGCATTTTATTCAATTTTCTCTCTCTCTATTACTTCATCTTACAAAAATACTGTTTATCAAGCAACAGTTGAGTGAAATGTTAATTAAGTTGAATTAGTGAGTCGATTAGAATTGTTATTTTCTTCCCATTGCTTTTATCACTCATCTGTTGCTTAAGGCTGAACTACTTTAGATAATAATAAGTCTGAAGCAGTGTAAGTTTACAGAACACTTACCGCTGCCTATCATTCCCATTATTACCTACCACCCATCAGTTTCCAGCTTATTTTAATTACTAATTGGATGTTTTATTTTATTTCCCTTTTTCCCTTATGTGTGTTGGGCATTGAGGTGATCTGTCTCACGTGGAGGGTTCCCACCAGAGCAGTATCAACTCAACCTCCAGGCCCCACAATATAAGACTCTATCCACTTCCCCACTGTGGAATTTTAAATTGACAGAATTCCTCCAATTAAATGTTTCTGTTACACAGTTACAGCCAACGAGCAACAAGCTTCAATCAGAATCCTGATGTTGCCATTAAGCATAATAACAGAAATTGTTTTGGTGGATTTTGTTAATTTAGTCTTTGTTTATTATCTATTTCATTTTAAATTCTCTGTATCCCTCTGAATTTTCTCTCCTTACTGTTTACAGTCTAGAGACCAAGCCTGTTGAACCACCGATAATTCTGGTTAAAATATTTGTCATCAGTATGAGTCATCTTGAAATGTAAAATCATTAACCAAATTTTGTACGCAACCACGTCCGAAAATAATCGCAGAGAGAAGCGCCAGTTAACTGTCACCGTCCCCCGAGCGTGCCTTTGAGGCATCTGTGGTAAGCAATTCAACTGTACCACAGAAAACAGGTGTATGGTGTAAATCCTGCCAGACTGAATATAAATGTATTTACAATTCACTAGTTGAACCACATTCACTGAAAACAACACTTAGCTGTTACTACCCTTCATTTGTGTCTCCACACACTGAATCCATAATCTAGCTGTAACACTACACCTAGGCCTTTAACCCTGTACAGATCTATATCAGCTCTCTCCCTAGTCTTTCACTACAGGGCGCCAACATGTCGCTGAAGACTAACCCCACAGCCCACTGGAGGCGGGACTAAGTGTCATGCTGGAAAAAATCACCAGCTCCCTGGCTCACAACCTCATATGCCAGATGAAACTTAGTGACAAGAACGCTGCCCATCTGATACAGGAAGTAAACAACCTAAAGCTGCAGTCCACAATGACTTAAAAGGTGCTAACGCTTGCCATGTGCCACATAGACCAGCTAGAAACTGAAGCCCAAGATCGATGCAAGGGGTCCGAACAACTGGAACAAGCATCAGCGAGAGAAATCAAATGCTACAAGCCCTGACAGCTGCCAAGCACAGAAAGCAGCAGGCTAAAGCCGCCCAAGAGGACCAGGAAAAGAAACTCCGGCACACCAAAACACAACTGGAAAAAGCCATATTTGATTTGAAAGACATGAACTCTCGAAGTCTTGGAAGGCCATCTGGAAATGTCCAGAACTGAAGTTGAAACCCTGACCCAACAACTTGACCTCACCAAAGATGAGCTTGACATGGTCAGAGATGAACAAACACTTACAAGTTAAGGCGAGAGTTTAAAATGGACAGGCATCACATAGCAGCACCCCTGTTCAACAAAGCAGCATCCTCCAACCAAAAGCTGCCATATGATGAAAGAAACGAGGGCCTGCATCACAAAACCTCACCGGCCCTCTTCCAAGAACCCCTCGCCAACAACCGTGAAAGGGTGAACATCCCAACTGACCCTGAAGCAGCACCTGGAATGGATTTTAAAGACCTCGACAAATCCCGCTAAGGGTCATGATATCCCTGCTTACCTGCATGACATAGACTTACACCTGAATATGAGGCCTCAGATGATTAACAGAGACACTTTCTACCTATTAGAAAGTTTTATTGACAGCCAGACCACACAAAGTCTGACTACCAACTTCTAAGAGAGGCCCTGATTAAAGAATTTTCAGACACTGAGTCTAAGCAAGAACTGTTTACAGCCCTGAACATCAAACAGGGAAAGAGACCATACAAGCCTACTACCATAAACTACAGCAAGCCTACTTCAAGTCCAGGAATGAACCTGAGATGGAAGAAGAAATCAACTTCAAAACATCTTCCTCCAAAACCTGCATCCCATGGTGAGCTATCATCTAGGAGTCACAGCCTGTCCTCACACGATGACAGCTCGACAAATGCGTGACTTAGCGCATAAGGCTGATGTTAAACAAAGAATTGCCTCAAGAAAGGCCCACAAGGCATTGTCAGTCTCAAGCCTTACCTCTCAAAACCAAGGGCTGACATTAGAAGATATGTGGCATCACAGCAAAGCCAGGTACTTCACCATAGAGCGGAGTAAACCCTATGGCGACCAAGAGTGTGACCCCCCCCACAACAGCGCCCAACCATGTCCAACCACTGGGAGAAACCGTGGAACAAACCATATCCCTCAAACAATCCAAGAGAAAGGATGACATGGGAACCCAGATGGACGTTTAAAGGCAAATGACGATGAAAGCCATTTCAGCACTGTGCAGACAGACACAGAACTGAGCCTGCGCAAGGTGGCCTGTGTAAGTTCCCTTTGTTGTGCAGGAATAGTAGGCCTCCTTGTTCAGCTCTCTCCTTTTAACCTTTCTGACTGAGCATCAGTGGGAGGGCCAAGGGTCATCCTGTTTGCATTAACCCTTAAATG
Source organism: Myxocyprinus asiaticus (assembly GCF_019703515.2). Taxonomy (NCBI): domain Eukaryota; kingdom Metazoa; phylum Chordata; class Actinopteri; order Cypriniformes; family Catostomidae; genus Myxocyprinus; species Myxocyprinus asiaticus. Next base: position 9,582,280 of record NC_059360.1, on the reverse strand, counting down.
CATACCCTCTTTAGAGACCCAGGAACTCATTCCACCCCCTTTACCTCATACATTTTTTGGAGTTGTGCCCACACTTCTTTAGTATTCCTCAATCTATCTCTTATAAATAGTGTGACACACAAAAAATGCCAAAATAGCAACAACAAAAAAAAAAAGGTAATTTTTAATGGCTTAAGTACCAAAATTGTATAGGGTCTTTAGAGGCCAGAGTTATGTAACAGTGCCATTTTTTTATTTATTTATTAATTTATTTTTTGCACTTCCATAAATTATATTTTTTTATAATTACTTCATATCTATTTAAGTTTATTATCACATGATATCTATTTCTTTGTGTATTACAAAAGAAATCAGTATTATTTTCATACAAATAAATACTATATCATGTTGACTTTCGGTGCAGCAATGAACTATCAACAATGGTGAATTTTCAGTATTTTATATTTGTATACACATCCATAATATACATGTTATTTCTTACACAATGTGGCACTGATGTTTCAGTGACTGACTTGATTTACATTTGATGTTGCTATTTGATGAAGAAACAACATCGAAGTAAACTTATAGCAAGTAAAGCACATGAAAAGTATGATGTGACTATTGTCATTTGGATGTACTACTGAAATAATGTAAGTTGTGCATCTATTTAGAAAATACACACAAGCTACACATAGGTTACACATACATTACACGTGTAGATTATGTTATGTGTAGCTCAATATGTATGTGACAGCCAGTTGCATCTCATGAAATTTCAATGTGAAAATAATAAATCCTGTACTTGATTTGTCCTGATTTGTTGCATTATCTCTTTCATTTATAAAAAATAAAACATCAACATATATCAAAATATATTTTATTTTAATTGCCTTGAAAATATATTAAAAATTTTACACTACCTGGGCATTTTGTACATCCATTTTTGATAGATATAAGTGCCGGATCCCTAAAGACCCAAATATGTAAGAGTGTTTGGGAAAATTACCATGCATTTAAGGGTTAATGAAGGACCCTGTGTGACTTCAGAAAACTGCGGAAGTAGAGAACAAGTTGTTTTTCCAGCTTGGTGTCAATAAATGCTCTTTCTGCACTGGAAAGGAAGTTTAGAGTTCTAAAACTTACAGTATGTTTTATAGTATAATGAACACTTCTATGTCAAAATATAAATGAAACTTTTATTCTTCATGACATGAACCCTTAAATAATCTGTTTCCTATTTATTGCATGTAACTCAGTAGTTAACTGTTTTCATGAGTGTTACCTTCAGTGTTCACTATGAAGGAGAACTGTGTGTCCGTTGAGGACCATTGTTTTGGCTCTTTCCATTTAGGGTTATTAAACCTAAAAAAGAAAATAGTTCAATCACCTTAATTTCTTTCCAGACCTGCATTACTTTTTTTTCTAACATTGGAACACAGAATGAAAAGTTTAGCAGAAAAATTGTGACCACTGCCTGTCAAGCGCTAAAAAGGACAATATAAAACATCATATCACTTAAAGACGCATTGTGCCATGTTTGACATCAACGATTTCAAACATTGTTGGTTCCCTATCTGTCACTCACTCAACGCTGTGTCGATGTAGTGACACTAGGGGTCACTCTTGGGAGCCCGAAACACCTCTGGTCTTTGATAAAAGACCAATGAAAATTAGTGAGTGGTATTTGCATACCACTCCCCCGGACATACGGGTATAAAAGGAGCTGGTATGCAACCACTCATTCAAATTTTCTCTTCTGAGCTGAACGGTCGATGTTCACTGAGCTGACTGTTCATTCCCCTCTGCTGGATCTGACGGCGCATTTCAGTGTCTTCTCCCTCCTCTGCACTGGTGCACTGCAGAGAACGCCCCTGGGCGCTTCGGCAGAAATAAAAGAGTATATTTCTCTTAAAGAGCGGCACACACGGAACGTCTTTTTAAAGACGTGTCTTTTTAAAGATGTCTTTCCGTTTGTGTGTTATTCCTGGTTGCGGTTGTTATCTCTTGCCTTCTGATGGTCACAATCGCTGTCTTTCGTGTCTGGGCGCAACCCACGCGGAGACAGCGTTCGTGGATGGATCATGTACTCATTGCGAGAACATGACCATGGCAACGTTGCAGTCACGGTTTGCCTTCGTAAGAAAGCAAGCCACCCCAGCGGCTCCCCGCCTCGGTCCTTCTACCTACGGGTATGAGGCCAGTGCGGCTAGCACTGAGGGTGATTTGGGGACTCCAATGGGACCACCTCCGCCGGGTATGCCCCACGGACCTCCCATTCCCCAGCACGCTCATCTGCCCCGATCAGGCTTCCGGATGAGTCCGCCGGCTCGTCTCACGGCGAGTTTGGCCCTGCCCCGGCGTGGAGCCCACCGCAGGAAGCAGATGCCAACTCACGGCCGGCCGCCAAGAACCCATGAAAGGCTTTGAAGCATCCCTGAGATGGGCAACCCAGGGATGATGAAACCCACTGCTTTGGAGCTGGTAAGCAGACCACTCCATCCCCCGGTGGAGGGCCAGGAGGAGAATATTTTGTTGCCTTTTCATTTAATTTTGCCGCATGCCCAAGTGGCTGTGGTACCCAATAGTTCAGCAAAAGAGCGGTTTCCTTGTTCCCTGGGTCACATACCCGGTGTGCACAGCCGTCATCACGACCACCATCCACCATTACATTTTGGCAGGTTTGGCGCTCCAGCGGCGGTCTCCCCACCCCTGCGCGCCCAGCTGTGGCACAAATCCGCCCCCGATGTGACAGACTCCACGGGTCACGAGGACAGGCCTCTTCCTCCCCCGTCCCAGGCTGTTCCAGGGTGGTCACAAGGAGCCAGGTAAGTGCTTCGATGTCCCTGAACTCAGAACATGGCACCTCAGGCTCCGCCCCACCGCGAGGCCCCACCCGCCGGTATGTCTGACGAAATGGTCCCTTTGGTCCCCCTCACCCGGAGCTTGGACGTGTGGCTTGCACTTTCCAACCTGTCACGATGGCTGATCCGGACCGTCCAACTCGGCTACATGATTCAGTTCACCAGGCATCCACCCAGGTTCAGCGGCATCCACTTCACCTCGGTGAAGGGCAAGAATGCTGCTACCTTGCGTGGAGATCGCTACACTCCTACAGAAGGATGCGATAATTCAGACAGAAGACAGCGGTTCCACTGAAACTGTTTCAGAGGCTCCTGGGGCATATGGCATCCTCAGCGATAGCCACTCCGCTCGGGTTGATGTATATGAGACTGCTTCAGCACTGGCTTCAGACTCGAGTCCCGAGATGGGCATGGTGCCGCGGGACACATCGTGTGGCCATCACGCCGATCTGTCACTGCCTCTTCAGCCCTTGGATCGACCTCACATTTCTATGGGCAGGTGTTCCCCTAGAGCAGGTCTCCGGGCACGTCATGGTTATGACAGACGCCTCCAAAACAGGCTGGGGCTCTGTATGCAACGGGCACACAGCCGCTGGCTCCTGGACAGGCCCGCGGCTACGTTGGCACATCAACTGCCTTGAGTTGCTGGCAATCCTGCTCACCCTGCGGAGGTTTCGGCCGTTGATCCTGGGCAAGCATGTGTTAGTTTGAACAGACAACACGGCAACGGCAGTATATATCAACCATCAAGGCGGTCTACGCTCCCATTGTATGTCACAACTCGCCCGCCGTCTCCTCCTCTGGAGTCAGTATCACCTCAAGTCGCTGTGAGCCACTCACATCCCGGGCGACCTCAACACTGCAGCGGACGTGCTGTCTTGGCAGGTTACCCTCAGGGGAGAGTGGAGACTCCACCCTCAGGTGGTCCAGCTGATTTGAAGTCGATTCGGGTAGGCACAGGTAGACTTGTTCGCTTCCCAAGAATCCTCCCATGCCCGCTCTGGTACGCCCTGACCGAGGCACCTCTCGGCATAGATGCGCTGGCACACAGCTGGCCCCCTGGACTTCGCAAATATGCATTTCCCCCAGTGAGCCTACTTGCATAGACCCTGTGCAAGGGAACGAGACGTTGTGTCCCTCCTGCCACAACGCTGAACTACCCGCTGAAATGGCCGGGACCTTGTCTCGGCTCCTCAGCACAAAACCTGAATGGGTGGTTGCATACCAGCTCCTTTTATACCCGTATGTCCGGGGAGTGGTATGCAAATACCAATCGCTAATTTTCATTTGCCTTTTATCAAAGACCAGAGGTGTTTCGGGCTCCCAAGAGTGACCCCTAGTGTCACTACATCGACACAATGTCTCATTCCCTCCATCAGGGAACGGAGGTTATGCAAGTAACCAGGACGTTCTCACGCATCACGTGAACGATTGTGACACGGCGAGTTTCAATATTTAAAAGAGTGAATAACACATGAGAGCTTTGGTTAGGGGAAGATGAATATTTAATTTCAGTCTGTTCCTCACACAAAGAAATCATCTTTAATTTTAATTTGCTCGCTATGATTCATTGCAAGGGAGATGGCACACATGAATGGTGATGTCAGAGCACCCACCTGCCTATCAGTGCAGCACAACTTTCATCAATGGATGTGGCAAAACTGTCCACAGGTTGTAATGTAAGTAGGAAAAGTTTAAATGTCTGCTTGTTATAGGGAGACCATATGTCCTTTTTTCAGACCTTTAAAAAAGGTGTTTTTATATTGAGGTGCTTTCTATATATGTCATAAATTTTTTTTTTTTGTATGTAATTTGCCATTTAAAATCATTTATCAGTGCATCAATTTACATTTTAACAATCTAACAATCTCTTCCTCTCTGTCTGTGCGCCCGTTGTGTGTATGAGAGATAGAGAGTGTGAGAGAGAATGTGCTCTCTCAAGGAAGTGACTGTGAAAAAACACACAAAGTAGCTAACCTGACACTTTCAATGTCACTTAGTAATGATATATAATAACTTTTATCATTAAAACGATAATGTACAACTCAGTCTGTCAGAGTGTCAGGTAAAAAATAATTTGTAGCCCAACCTCTGTGTGTGACCCAGCATTTGCGTGAAAAGAAAAAAAAAGTACAAAAAAAAAAAATACACACAGATGAGGCAGATGAGAAAAAAAAGCCCTGTCATATAATCCTATAATGTGACATAAGCAATTAAGTTGTATGCAGTGCAACACAGCTTTATGTTATTACCATGCTTATGGACTGGCGTAAAGCTGTGTGTATTCATTGTACGTTAGTCGCTCAACACAATGTGATGTTTTCTTGTTGTTTGCTCCAAAAAAGCTATGTTGCTTCATCCTCTGCCTGCCTCCTGCTGATTTATCTGCAAACACATTTCAGTCAGGACCACTGCTGTCAAATGAATACTTGACATGAATACTTGAATGAATACTTATTTCGCTTCTGGACAATTAAAGCCATCTGCTGGTGTTGGCGGTATTGTCCTGTTCTGGGCAAAACTACACAGCTGCAGAGCTACAGCTGTTATATCTCTCATCCCCATCTCTCTAGATCTGACATATACAGGTATTTTCTCTGCCATCTGAATCAGTCCATTTTAAAAACAATTGTAATAATATACAAAACAATAATTATATAATTATATAAATATTATAATAATAACACAGTACATATGAAAATATATTATATCTAATATTTAGTATATAATCTGTTTTCAATATACATCATAACTAATTATGCAGCACAGTTCTCTTTCATAATTTTATCTGTTAACATTTTCAATACATATTGTCAGCTTTAAACAGCCATTTTTAAGGTAACTGACGAGTTTTGACTTTTACTTGAGATATTTCACACAAAAATGAAAATAGTCATCACTTACCTTCATGCTGTTGCAAACCTGTATGACTTTCTTATTTCAGTGGATATAAAAAGGATATATTAGGGAGTTTCAATCACCATTCACTTTCATTGAATGATAAAAAGATGCAGTGACAGTGAATGAGACAAAACGTTTTGCTTAACATCTCCTTTATTCTTCCACAGCAGAGAAAAATTCATACAGACTCAAGGGTGAGCAGTGATGACAGATTTTTAAATGAACTGCCCTTTAACTGCCTGTTAAAGTATTCATTAAAGGTATCAGCCAAGAAAAAAATATATAAATGTTCAGCACATGCTAGACCTTATTCACAGCAGTGCCATATTTAATTTTTGACGAGAATGACAACGACGCTGTGAGGGATAGACGTACACAGTCTCTTCAATCGGCTGTACTGCAGTTTAAAGTGTTTTTGGATCGTTCCGCAGACAAAACATTGGACAAATATATTTTCAAGGACATTCAGTAGACAAAAAACTCCAGACAACATGAGTTGTGGAAAATCAGATGGGATATTGGAGCTTTTTACAGCTTTATACCGTTCGTGCCATTGATGAGACTGTAAGTCTATCCCTCACAGCTTCATTTCCATTCCCATTAAAAATCAAACATGGCGCTACTGTGAATGAGGTCTATAGACCAATCCTCTTGTTTACAAAAATGTCAGCGCATGTGCAGTGTGATGGCAGAAAGCCCACTGACTGTTGCATTATATTTGACAGATTAGATGATAAAACGAAATTATGACACAAAACCATCATAAATACAAACATATCCTTAGCGATACAATTACTATAATAAAATGAGTTAATGACAAACATGTAATCATGTTCGCTATAAATTTTTGCTGCAAACTTGTGAGTTGAAATGTTTTGTTGAATGTCTTCTCAGTCCAGTCAGCTCTGTTGATGGCTTGAAGCCACAGCAGTCAACGAGAGCCCTCGGAATCATTTTTCAACAATGTAATCCAATAAAAGTTTACTTTTTATGTATGGTTTTTGCCACCACTTCCGTGTTGTACATAAGTGAAGGGCTTTACTGGTTGTTTAGATCAGTGCTACTATCAGAAATAATTGGTAATTAATATTTAAATTAATTAATTGAATCTAACTCATTAAAACCTCATATGGGGCTCCAGTAAATGTAGTGCACTACGTTTAGGAGCGGGTTTGGTTATTAGCAATAATTAATAATTATTAATTATTAAAATCAATAGAACATTGATGAGAATCAATGTTAGCTTTTTTTAAATCCTTTTTAAATCAACAATTATCAAAGATAATCACTAATCATTAACATCGATGAAACATTAATTAAAATTAACACTAGCTTATTGACCATTCAAATTCCACAATCATCAAAGATAATTATCAATTATCAAAAATCAATAGAATATTAATAAGGATTCATATTGACGGGGCACCACCCTGGAATCAGGGACTAATAACCAGATAGTATAACAGTCTCAATATTAGATTGTTTTCTTAGGAAAATCGACATCTGAAGAATGTTGATTTTCGGGGAAAAAACTATGAATGAAGGCTTGAATCCGAGCACTGACATCCCGTCAGCATGACACAGGTGTATGCAAAACAAACCAAAACACTTCTCTTTGTAATATAACAAAGTTTATTTATGCAGTAATATCAATTAATAATTAATACAATGCAGTCAATAAACTTACAACTACAAACTAAACAGTGATATGATTAGATATGGAAATCAAAATAATCCTATAACACATGAGGGTGTGTGTGTGTGAGAGTGTGTGTGTGTGTGTGTGTGTGCAAGGAGGGACACGCACAAAATGGCGGACGTGACTCATGCGAGACTTCCGGCCAGAGAATATGGCTCCGAATGTGGGTGGAGAGAAACCAGTCAATGGTAGCTTAGGGACAAAGCTGAGCTTTATCACGAAGCTATCTACTAGCCAAAAATGTGTGCGAGAATGTTTGTGAGGGGTCGCGCGTGTGTGTGGTTAATACAAGAGAGAGAAAGAATAAAGTGATGGCCCCAAAGCCGGTTTCGCAATCGTGGGAGAGAAAGCAGCTGTTAGTTTATCACTCAGAGACGCGGTGGACGGCTCGTAAACCATCCCGCGGTCCTTGATTCTTCAATGGATAAACTCAGTTTGCCGGTCTCACCCGCAATGGCGGAAATGCACAACAGTCCAATGTGGTTGGACTACAATACAGCAAATCTCATTCATGATAATTAATACCCTGAGTATTAATAATAAGCGGACATGGCGGTCCGTAAACTGTACAAGCAATAACCTTGATACACAAGAATAACACATAAGAATATTCTATCTCTGCCCAGACGTAAACCTCTTACTTGAATCGCATGAGGATGCAGAATGTGTGTACATCCGTCCTTTAACTCAGACTCGGTTCCTCGAGGCTCGGGTGATGACGGGAGGCTGTTTCCTCGCTCTGTCGGCGGGCAGTACGGCTGCTGATTCTCGGCGGGCTGGCGGAGCAATTAGCGATGTCGACTTGATTGAAGATGGAAGAGAAATCTTTTATCTCTTTACTTCTGCAGGCAAACGGATGAAGATGCGGATTGCTCGGCGGTCTCCTTCGGATCCGTTAGAGTGTTCGGTGGAACACAAAGTAATCTCAACTCGTCCAGCGAGATGGAGATTGTATGGCCACAGTTTCAAGTCGGATGTTACTTCCTTGTGCCGCAAGGCTGCACCTGAGAGCAGCGATGAGCTGCGTCTATGCACGGCGAGCAAAGTTGCTGGAAGCAAATCCCGGAAGCATTTCAGAGGTATTTCTACTCCTGATGATGTCATGGTTGAGGTGCGTTCTGTTGTGTGCCTCATCCAATAGGAGTTGAGAGTTCAATCCTTTAGTGAGCAAGGCTTCATGGGATTTGTAGTCTGTTTTGGACTCCCTTTGTTTGATTTTGGCGCAATTTTTATCAGTAAAATTTATGACTTGGTATGTGGGCCTGAGTTAGGTTTTATGACTGTGTTAGGCCTGCCTTTATCTTCTATCCGAATACATGAGGCCCAACATAAGCAGAGACATTGCCAAAGCATTGGTCTATTGTGTCACGTCTTGCTGGAAAGCAAGTGACTAAAGAGAAGGGTCACAAAATAGGCTACATATTTTAGGCTACATGCAATCTTAATGAATTTATTTAGAGTTTTAATATTGTATTAACTTATTTAAAAAAGAAAACACAAATGCACAATAAAATATAAAAAAACATTTCTATCAGGAAGACTCGCAGACTTGAGTGAAATTTAAGATTACATTTATTTGATGAATATAAAACAGAAATGTAATGTCTCTCTATGGCGTAAGCCCTGTCTGGTGGTCCGAAGAAGCTGTACTTGGAACCATCATATCCTGCCGGAGATAGGAGGCAGGGGTGAGGAGCCTACCCCAAAATAGAGAAAGTAGAATACTACACCCAAAAGAGAAGTTCCAGTCAGGTACAAACCAGGTCTTGTGTTAGGCGTTCATTCTGGAGAAGAGAAAAAAAAAGAGATGTAAACACCTAGATTTGACATGAAATGTGCAATATCTCTGGCATGGTTGTGCAATACCTTTGCAATAGGAAAAGCCATGCATTTTTATTTTTATTTAATTTTTTAATTTTTTAATTTTTTTATCCCCTGAGAGTTTAATTTTATCCTTGTCCTTGAGTGTGATTTTGGCCCTCTGGTTGTGCAGAATCTTTGCCAAAGATGAACAATGTGGTACGTTAGGCCAGCGTTGTTGTGCGGTATCTTTGTTGAAAGATAAACAACATTTGATTATGAAAACCCTCCGACGAGGGAAGAGTTATTTGAGATATTTTTGCAGAAAGATGAACAACGTAGCGTAAAGCCATATGATAATGGTAATGTTGCATTCAATACCTTTCGTTGAAAGAAAACAACGTTTGATTATGAACCCTCTGACGAGGGCAGACATTGTTTGATGGTTATCTTTGCTGAAAGGTGAACAACATGCGTAAAGCCATACGATAATGGCGATATTGCGTGCAATACCCTTCGTTGAAAGATATCCCATGAGGCTCAAGTCCTCCAATGAGGGCGGCCGTTGTTTAATGGTTATCTTTGCCAAGGTGAACAGCATACACAAAGCCATACGATAATGGCAATGTTGTCGTGCAATACCGTTGAAAGATATCCCATGGTAGTGTGAGCTTTCCGGCAAGGGTGAGCTGGCATGTGCAATACCTATGCAAAGGAAACCATGCTTGAGATTATGGAAGCCCTGGCGAGGAGGGAAGACATAGTTATGCATTATCCTTGCGAAACGATGGACATGCTTGAATTGAATCATTGTGTAGGGAAAGATGTGATGAGAGAGAGCCACCAACCACCACCAGATAGGTATGAAAACTTATGGCTGATGGGGAGTTGAGCTTGTTTGATGATTTGGGTTAGGTCGACTATATTTCAGGTAGGATGAGGAAGACCAGTGGCTGAGCATCTTGACAGTGGACTCTGGTATACCTGGAAGAGCGGAAGTAGTAGCTGCTTCAATGTGAAAAGAGTGCCCCGAGAAGACATGAGGGGAGAGACCACAATGTTTTAGGGTAGTGGTGAGGTTGTCTCTGAGCCTGTAGTGCTACATGGGGGCTAGGGATGGAGTGATGAATGAGGGGGAAATTTGAGATGTCTAGTGTGAAAGCAAAAGGAAATGCACACTGGGAGATTAGAACGGAAAATAGAGGAGTACTGTGTGATTGGCAGGAGGTGGGCCCAGGCCGAGTTGTAGGAAGTGAGTGTGGACCGGGCAAGTCCTTCTGCATGAGAGTTGGAGCGGAATTTAAATGGGGTAGTAAGGAGGGGCTTAATCCAGCAGGAGGTCTGAGAAGGGTAGGAGAGGAATATTTTTTTTTTTTTTTGCTGGCTGGTTTGAGGGGTGGCGGGGAATAGTCTGTGGAACTCCTGAAGGGAGTGGGCGACAGAGGGAGTCAGCGATTACATTGAAAAACCCAGGAATGTGTCTGGTTGAGATAAAGAAGTTGCAGGAAATGCTCTGTCATGTCAGATGTCTCAAAAGGGACATATTGAGGCTAGAGGAGGACCGGCCTTTATTGATTATAGTGATGACTGCAGAAATATAGGAAGCTATATTGAAAAATTCGTCTGCCCATTTCCCTGTGAACCATGATCTTAGAAAATATCTCCTGAATCCTACGGAGGGAGCCGCGTACGTGAAAAGGGACATGTCATCTGGAGATTCGGATTTTTTAATTGTGAAAAGGAAATGCATTTCAGTGATTTAAAAGCTGTGACCAGAAGAGGAGGTCCGAGCGGCAGCTGTCGTCTATTGATATGATGTCGGAGAGGTTGTTTATGGAATGGGCTAGTGTGAGGAGGTGGGAAATGAAGGAGCGGCCTTGAGGAATGATGCGCATGGCAAAATTGAGGTGGCCTAATAGGGACAGGAGGTCACGTTATGAGACTCAAACTGACTGGAGAATGACGTGCAAATAGACTTGTTCCTGTCTAGTTTCTTTGGGCAGGGAAGCTTGCATGTTTAGAGAATCGAGAGAAAATTCGAGAGACGTGGTGGGGCCCGTGTTGTTGTTGTTTTTTTTTTTTTCACTTGAGAGGGGAACACTCAACTTGTGAAAAGCTCGATAGAACGTTCAAAAATGGGGGTGTGGGCAGCGGGGTGATCGATGAGCAGGAAATCGCCGAGCAAGTGTAGTAAGAAGGGGAGCTTAAAGTGATTGAGAAGGATCCAGCATAGCCCTTCCGATAGAGGATTAAAATGTGAGGGCTACTTCTGCACCCGAAAGTGAGTCGGACAGCAAAGTAAAGTTTTGACTGCCATGTGACACCAGAAAGGGGCCAGTCGGCGGGGTGAATGGGCATGATTTTGAAAGCATCTTTGATATCTGCCTTTTTTATTTTAGCCCGTAAAACCAGCAGACCATGCTTGGTCCATGACATGCAGCTCCAGTGGACTGAATTTTGGTATCTGCTGCGAGAACACCTATCTGGCACTGTGATGTCCAATTTTTTTTATTTTTTTTATTTAATTTAATATGTGCATGCATTGAGTGGAGCAAAAAACAAAAACATTGATAACTTTAAAATCAATAAGGCATTTGGCAACATAGTTGAAGAAACAACAAAAGCATAAGGAGGGAGCTATGACTTACCAGCAGGAACAGAAATTAACAGTAGCAAGATGAAATTAATGAGCTTGATTCAGCACAGGTTTTATCCAATGATTGCCAGACCTACTTACCTGCTACTAAATGTAATGTCCCCGACCACACACATTAAAAATGAACTGCATCATACTGAAATGCGTTGATACTTAAAAGTAGTGTAGTTAGGCTGACATGACTGTTAAACTCATGAGCTTTGAAATTTGGAACATTGATAAAAATTGATAAATAAATGATATATGAAGACACATGCGATACAAATTTCTGCACTTTAATGATGTATGAATGAGTAATAAAAAGTAAATATGCCGTGCAATATAGGAATTACCCCCGTATGACCTGATCATATAGGCAATATGCATTACGCTGGTAATGAAATTATCTGATGAATAAGGGAATGCAGTGTGGAGCCTACCGCTAGGTGTCAGAGGCGTGCCACAACAGAGGAGCTTCCAATGAGAACATGGAAGTATGTATAGAGTAAGAAAACACTGCATTTTCTGAAGTGGCATTAATGCACCCTTGAAGGTGCTCTGTTAGGGAACACCGCTCAAAATGTTGAACCGAACAAAATTAGTTAATTATTTTACTAAGGACCATTTCACAAGACTTTAGTGAAGGCTACATTAAACTGTGATGCCATGCTCCCTTCAGAGTGCCCACATCATGAGCTCTTTCTTGGTGAGTAGGGCATAGGGATGATACCTTGTATTGGAAAGCGCCCGCTACTTGATTTAGAGCAAAGAGTGACCAACAAAACAGGGATATCTTACTGAATGGAGTGATGAGACCCCATACAATAAGCACTGTACATCATGAAATGCCTGAATGATGTTAATTCCCCAATGGGGAACACTCAGGCATGCAACACGGTGAATGACATGCGAGTGAACCTGACTGAGTTACCCTCATGTGATCACACTGTGAACGCGTTATTGCCTGCCATTACTATGAGAGCAAATGCGCTGTTGACATGAAATATTGCCTTTTGATATCGATGCAGATGTGTTATGATGAACAGACAACATAGGCAACAGATGGCCTTGACCCATGACTAAATCTGAATGCATTTGATGGATATGATAAGAATTTATTTCTGATGGAAATCAGCTGCTGCCTGAGCCGATTATTTTGACAGACTTGGTGAGGAGCGCACTCCTTCCACGCCGGGTTGTGCATTCTGATTGAGGATGTGGTGGCTCGATTGAGGGAGATCTCCTAAGTGAATGAGATATGGATGAAGATCCAGGTTTGCTGATTGTTTACTCCCCATGGGTTTGATGGGGGCAGAAGTTGAGATGAAGAGACGGCATAATTGGGAAGGGAAGGCAGGCTTCCAGAGGTTTTCTGTGCACTGGTTCTCCTGTGGCCTGGAGAGGTCGGAACATGTCTATTGTGATTCCGAGAGGGCGCGATTCCACTGAGAATCTGGAAATTTGTAGACGTGTGTTGTGCGAGGAGCTGCTGATTCTGGATAAAGGTAAGGAGCAGTGAATAAGTCCGTGTCCATAGCTGGATGTTAACTAGTCAGAGAGCGAAATGACTCAACGTCACACAGTGCTATAGAATGATGTTGCCGTGTTAGCACACTGAAACAGCAATGTGATAGATTGTTAGCAGACTTATAAAACAATGGCTTACATGTGATTGGCTAGGAGTTACCTAGCTAATGGTGCGATGATGTACAGCTGCTAGTCTTCCTGCTAGAACTACGCTGCGCTTATATGTACATCCAAGTAGCATCGGTGGTTTTGTATTTTCCAGCTAAATACAAACATTCATGTTTTTTGTGGTCTTCAATTTTTCTTTTATTTGGCCTTAAAAAGTCTTAAATTTCATTCCTTCGAACCTGCAGAAACCCTGCGCTAATAGGGTTGCAACAGTATGAGATTTTCACGGTATGATAACCATCTCAGAAAATATCATGGTTTAACTGTATCACGGTATACAGTATTACACAATTACTATTATCAGTTACAATGACCCTTAAAGGAGTAAAACAGAAGGTCTTATTTTTTTATTTTTGGTTGAACAAACACTTTATTATAATTGAAATTTGAAACCATTTTTTTAATGGAAGTATGTGTAAAAAATTCTCCCTTTTGAAAATAAATAAAGTAAATAGAATAAATAAGAAAGCTAACTGAATTATAAACATGATTAAAAAAAATTGCATGTAACTATAACATGTTATATAACTAAAGCATGTTACATGTTTACATGTTAGCATAGCACTACTAAATGAAAAATAACATCAGCTGTGTGATCTTTTAAAGTAATGTCCTATGATTATTAACAATTAACATATACTGTAGGTGCACGACAGCACAGCCAGACTGCTCATGTCTGTACCTATAACTCAGTGGTTCTCAACTGGTTTTGCTTCAGGACCCAGATTTTACATTGGAAATCAAGTGTCGACCCACTATAGTAAAAACTTAACCTGTATTTAATGTATCCTGGGTAGGTTTGCACCAGCTGTGCGTAATTTCTCACGTAAGTTGGGACATAAAGTTCACACTAAAGGCTTAGTAACTACTAGTTAGTTTGTAACTAAGTCAGTGCTTGATTTGGTTGCACCACCTGTTCTTAAGGCAAGACTTAACTAGTAGGTCATAAGCTTTCCGTAAACTAATGCATAGTCGCATAATATGACGTTTATCTGTATTTATCCAATAAGCAGCCTTCAAATTTGTACACAGAAGTGTTAAAAAGCTGTGAATTTCAGGTTGATCTTGTTACGGTTGATGTTCATACCTTGTAACCCGTAACTGTCAGCTGTAATAAATTATATCCCCATTAAAATACGATACGTAATAAAAGTAGTTACATTAGATAAACAGTATATTTGCCCTGTGTAAATAACAATAAATAGGAACTGTATCTAAAATAAATAAGGGTGATAAATAAATACTAATAAAACAGGCTGGAAAAATAGACATTTATTCATTTTAATATCTTATATATTTCATGTATGTTGAAACTTGACACCGGGCGACGACCCTTAGATCAGATTCATGCTGAAGAGCTGCTTAAAAGTATGTTTTTTTTCTCTCTCTCTCTCGTAAATGTAAATTAGTGTAAATGCCAACATCATATATGTCGAAAGGATTGAAGCCTGTCACGCAAAACATGAGCTCATTGATGTCATTAAATCCTGGTCGGAGGATTCCATAAATATTTAGTTTATAAGTAGGGTTACGTTCTACCTAAGTTTAATGGTGCAACGCTCAAATATTTAGTAGTGTGTAAGTTGTGACTTAGTGCCCATTTACACCACAACTAGGCTAAGTTGTAACGTACGTATAGCTGGTGCAACCGGCCTCTGGGTCTCATTTCCTTTTATGTTGCATAGTTTTGTTCATGGTTTTCAAGTACAAGGACATGCATCAAATGACATTATTTTTGTTGTTGACCTCATCAACAAAAGCGACAGGAAGTTTTCTCTCCCCCTTTAAAAATTGAAGAGCATATTTACTTATATGAGCCCATTATTATCCTGTTTGTTTCTTAATTTCAAACATAATTCAAACAGAACATATATATTACACAGGAGGAAAGGCTCCTCATTACCATGGTCAGAGTATCTAGTCTTAAATAATAATATTAACAAATTATAGTATTTATGAAAAAATAAATACTAGCTGAAACACATCTTGAAACTTTAACTACAACTGCCACTGTTTATATAAAATGAAGTCTAATAGATTCTACCTTTAGATTATTTCACATGAAACTACAACATTTTGTCAAAATATAACAGTTACTTTTACTCATGTAAAATCGTGAAAAATTTTGTAAAGGTGATCATGCATAATGAAAAACAAAATTAGCGCATAGCACAGTGTTGCTCTTTTCCTCCTCAGTGCTGTTTGGCATGTCGGGTCTGCCTACTGTTTGAGAGGTTTGACTTGACTTTCTCCATAATGCTTTAAACTAGAAAAGTCTCACTAGAATTGAAATTGGTCACATCAGTTTTGAGGTCTGTGCTCCGCAATATCGAGGGAAGCCCGGTTGTTGCACGTGTGCCAGAGAGAAGAGCAGATCATGATCGCGAGCTGGTTCCGTTACACTCCGTCCGGTTGCATTTTTTTTTCAATACCATAGATAAGCAAATGAATATGATATGATAACCGTCAATTTTCATACCGTGGTATACCATGAAACCGGTATACCGCTGCAACCCTATGCGCTAATCAAGTTTGCAAGTCAGCACTGTTACTGTGATATTCCTCAAACATTCTGGTTAAGTGTTGTAGTGGCATACAGAATTGTGATAGGTCTTCTTTCTTACATGGATTTGCATAATGAATATTGATTGATCATGTCTTTCTTGGATATATTTAACCATCTATAGCTGTTTTTATGCTGCATGTGACAGTGTTGATTCTCATGCACAGCCAACTGAAACGCATGACAACTGCAAAGCAAGAATGTTCTGATGTGCCATTTTATTTTCTCAAAAACCAAAGCTTTTTAAGCAGCCTCCTTTTTTGTGTGAATTTTGATTTTTGATTTTTTTTTTATGCATAATTTCCCAAAAGTACAATCTGTTGTTTTCCAAGGAGCTGTAGTCATACAGGTTTCAAATTAAGGGCAGTGTCAGATGCAAAAGCCCTGTCCCAAATGGCACACTTGATGTGGACTTGCAGTCTATTGGCCTTCATTTGCATGTGCATGCAAATTCCACAAGACCATAAGGCAGCAGTGTAGTCTAGGGCAGTGTTTCCCAACCACTGTGTCATGGCACACTAGATTGTCAGGTGTGCCGTGGTAAATTATCAAATTCCACAAAATAAATAAATGCATAAATAAAAAATACAAAAATAATCAGGGGTCGGACTCCCGCTTGATTGATTACAACAGTAGTCAATCGCATTCTTGGCAACCGCAGTCCTACTGAGGCAGATCGCTTGATTGGTTACAGCTACGGCTAATCCCGCGCTTGGCTACAGCAGTGCGTGAACAGTGAATCTGTGTCTGACAGGAATGGAGCTTGAACTCGTGGAACTTCTCATTTGTAAACAAGCTGAATGACCTGGTACATGCATCGACCGTCTGAATGAGAGGGGCATGTTGTTTGTTCACTTCAGGATCTTTCATCTTCATTGTTCATCAAGAAGAGAAAAGGGTGGAAGAGCTATGATAAATGTGTTAAAGTGAGTGATGTTTTTACACGTTAAGGGTCTTTCACATGACTCGCGTTAGCACTGCCGAATTCATTAAAGTCTATGAAGTGACGTCACTTTACACCAAAGTTTTTTTCCGCACACGTTCACAAATAATGTCTTTGAGAGTACAAAGCAACAAGAAATGTGTAAAAACTCTCCAAATTTGTGAAGAGATATTGAATGTTCTTTTAATTAAATATTACCTTTTTGTTTCCAAGTATCAGAGACCCCAGTTATTGAACTAATTTCAATTTACCAAGAAAACGCTTAGATCTAAATATAAACAAGTCCTTTTATTACTTTCTGCTATCAAAGCAGCAGACAGTTTTATTTCTCTCTCTTCCAAATGCGTTTTCAATGTTTATTGTGCACACCTCCTGCTTTCTTGTGTGGCAAACTCTTAAAATTGCCCGTGTGACGCTCTCTGCAACTCTTGTCATGTGGAGGGCAATGCAGTGCTTGACGTTTGCGTTGAACGCAGCGTTGATGCCTCGACTCAGCTCATGTGAAATGACCTTTACAATGACGAAAGAACATTATTGAAACTAATTATTATTATTTGTCTATTATTGAGGTCTTTTCTGATAAATTTCATGCTCAGCAGTTTAAATCTATAGGAAAATGATACCGTAGATCTGCTTTGTGTTTATAATCCTTTAAAAAATCAACTGAAGTCAGTAGATTTGTAATCATGCAAGTTTTAATGAAGGAGAAGAATGTTATTAAAACTCACTATTATTAGACTATTACTGTTGTCTTTTTGGATGAAAAATAATGCTCAAACTGAAGGAATGCTTAAACACTAAAGTCTCTTGGCAGATTTCGGTCATGAACAAATCAATGATTCAATGACTTGCTCATACCACATAAGACGCTCATTTGTTGCCACCTATGAGCATCCAGAAGTGGTCACTGAACTAATAAGTTAATTAAATTGAACAAATTTGTGACACAGAAGCAAGCCACACCAAAATACCCTTTATTTTTGCAGCTAATTCTGCAAAATTGTGCAGTTAATTTGTTCTACTTGAATCATTAAAATCACTGGAATTGGTGCATTTAGCTAATTGTAAAAAAAAAAAAAAAAATTTAGTGGACCAGTGATTCTCTTACTTTTTTGCCCTTCATGAGTTTGCATTCCTGTAATTTGCTGTGGCATTGCAAGAATTCATTTGCAAGAACAAATCAACAAATTAGAAAAGAAGCAAATTCATTGTTTTTTTTCATTACCCAATTAGCGCTCTTGCCACCTGTGACCTCATTACATATAAGTCACATACCTACGTGACTTGATAGTGGTGTGCCGTGGTATTTTTTTATTTGTAAAAAGTGTGCCGTGGCAGAAAAAAGGTTGGGAAACACTGGTCTAGGGCATACGCAGGCATACGCCGTATGCCCACCTATCTTTCTTAGGATTTTGCGTATGCCCACCTGAAATAAGTGATGATCCATATGGCTGCCAGAACACTGAGTAGTCTTTTGACCTGTAACTTTTTCAAAATACTAACACGATGCCGCAGCACCGTTGAGTGAATTTTTTTTTTTTTTTTACTGTACAGAGATTCTTTCTAAATGCACACCACTGCTCAGACCAAACTCAAGACAGCAATGACAGATTTATTTGGGGTCAACTGCTGAACAAATGAAGGCAAGAATATTTGAATTTTTCACGATCGGACAGAGACATTAAACTGGTTAACGGGTTAGACATTTAGTGGATTAAGAGATTGAATAACTAAGTGACTATTTGCACTCCAAAAGTCTGGTGGAAACACAGGATTTTACAACAAACTGAACCCCCATATGCAGCTGTAGTAGCTCTGGGTGTAACAACGGTATGTGTATGTGTTGTCACACTGGAGATCTGGGTTCGAATTCCACCCCAAAACATACTTTTTTTCCAATGCCTCTACTCTTAATATTTCCTATAATACTACTTATAGTAATAAATAAAAGAGATTCCTCGCAGTGATTTGGTATCAGTGAAGGTCGGGGAGTTGAGAGGATTTGATCTGTATAAAATTAACCATGGTTTTACTGTAGTAATATTGTAGTAACGTCCTGGTTACTTTCATAACCTCCGTTCCCTGATGTAGGGAACGAGACATTGTGCCGATGTAGTGACACTAGGGGTCACTTTTGGGAGCCCGAAACACCTATGATCTTTGAAAAAAGGCCAATGGGAATTGGCGAGTGGTATTTGCATACCACTCTCCCAAACATACGGGTATAAAAGGAGCTGGTATGCAACCACTCATTCAGGTTTTGTGCTGAGGAGCCAAGACAAGGTCCCAGCTATTTCAGCGGGTAGTCCAGCGGGTAGTCCAGCGTTGTGGCAGGAGGGACACAACGTCTCGTTCCCTCCATCAAGGAACAGAGGTTATGAAAGTAACCAGGACGTTCCCTATCTGTCACTCACTCGACGTTGTGTCGATGTAGTGACACTAGGGGTCCCTATACGAAATGCCACAACTAGCTGAACTGTGTTACGTGAACTGGCGATGCGAGACGGGCAGACCACTGTGTGCCTCGTAGCCAGCGCACCAGGCTGACACGTAATTTCCCCCAACACTGTTAAGAGCGTCGAACGGCCCTTCAGGGACAAGTCGACTGCCCAAAAGATAGGGACAGGCTAGCCCAGTCATGGCCTCTTATCCTCTTTTTTCTCTCCCCAAAAAAGATTGAAATTTGTTAACCGACTGGGGCCACAAGTGTCTACGTCGGGGGGGTGTCACTCCCAAGGGGAAGACACCACGGAGACCACACCCCACCCGGGGGGGGGGGGCGTATTTTGAGTGGAAATACGTCAAATGGCCTTGCCAAGCCTTGTCGGAATTGTGTCATGTGGAGAAGTCCCATGGTAAGTCCTAACCAACGGGGGAGGAGTTTCTACAAACATGGTGACTGGGGCAGAGGGGCCTCTGCCCAAGGAAGATACAGTTTACCAACAGAGAAACGATTTAGCAAAAGATATACGTCGCATGGGGTCACCTATAGGGAACCAACACATGCGGAGCACCTACCCCAGTACAGGGCTTAGTTAGCACATGTACTGAGCCGGCAATGAGTTTCTCCGCAAACTCACCTGCCACAGGGCTAGGAGGAAGTCATCCAGGGAACACACATTGTGAACACTACTGGGAGTCAACAGCACACATCTTCAGCTCAAGGGAGGTAAAAGGCGCTATGCGCACGCGATACAACCGGCCAGCTGTCCCGGACTTACCTGTTCGTACCTAGCAAGACACAGGATGAAACCATCTCAACCCGGAGATTGCAGAACCTTGCAAAGGTGTGGGGTGTTGCCCAGTCCTCTGCTCTGCAAATGTCTGTTAGAGAGGCGCCATTGGTCAAGGCCCAGGAGGATGCCACACTGCTGGTAGAATGGGCTCGTAGCCCTACAGGGGGCGGCACGTCCTGAGCGTGATATGCCATTGCAATGGCGTCAATGACCCAGTGGGCGATCCTCTGCTTGGAGACAGCGCTTCCTTTCCGCTGTCCACCAAAGCAGACAAAGAGCTGCTCAGAGACTCTAAAGCTCTGCGTGTGATCCAAATAGATGCGTAAAGTGTGCATCGGACACAGCAACATCAGGGCTGTGTCTGCCTCCTCCTGGGGCAGCGCTTGCAGGTTCACCACCTGATCCCTAAATGGGGTTGTGGGAACCTTGGGCACAAAACCCGGTCGGGGTCTCAGGATCACGTGAGAGTAGTCCAGACTGAACTCCAGGCACGTTTCGCTGACAGAGAATGCTTGCAGGTCTCCTACCCTCTTGATGGAAGTGAGCGCAGTCAGGAGAGCAGTCTTTAAAGAGAATGCCTTAAGCTCAGCTGATTCCAAGGGCTCAAAGGGGGCTCCCAGTAGACCCTGAAAAACTACAGAGAGGTCCCATAAGGGAATGAGGCGCGGTCTGGAGGGATTCAATCTCCTGGCACCTCTCAGGAACCTGATGATCATGTCGTGCTTCCCTAAGAACTTACTGTCCACTGTGTCATGGTGTGCCGCTATAACGGCAACATACACCTTCAAGGTGGAGGGGGACATCCGCCCCTCCAACCTCTCCTGCAGGAAGGAAAGCACCGATCCGACTGCACATCTCTGGGGGTCTTCGCGTCGGGAAGAACACCACTTAGTGAACAGACGCCACTTCAAGGCATACAGGCACCTCATAGAGGGAGCCCTAGCCTGAGTGATCATGTCTACCACCACGGGTGGTAGGCCACTTAAGTCTTCCACGTCCCGTCCAGGGGCCAGACATGGAGATTCCAGAAAGAAGGTCCTTCCTCAGGGGAATTCACCAGGGGTGGGCTGTCATGAGGAGCGTGAGGTCTGAGAACCACATCTGGGTGGGCCAGTAGGGTGCTACTAGGATGACCTGCTCCTCGTCCTCCCTGACCTTGCACAGGGTCTGTGCAAGTAGGCTCACTGGGGGAAATGCATATTTGTGTAGTTCAGGGGGCCAGCTGTGTGCCAGCACGTCTATACCGAGAGGTCAGGGCGTACCAGAGCAGGCAGTGGGAGGATTCTTGGGAAGTGAACATATCAACCTGTGCCTGTCCGAATCGACTCCAAATCAGCTGGACCACCTGAGGGTGGAGTCTCCACTCTCCCCTGAGGGTAACCTGTCATGACAGCGTATCCGCTGCAGTGTTGAGGTCACCCAGGATGTGAGTGGTTTGCAGGGACTTGAGGTGGGAGAGTTGTGACATACAACGGGAGCATAAACCGCCTTGACAGTTGATGTATGCCACCGTTGCCATGTTGTCTGTCCGAACTAACACATGCTTGCCCTGGATCAATGGCCGAAACTTCCGCAGGGCGAGCAGAATTGCCAACAACTCAAGGCAGTTGATGTGCCAACATAGCCGCGGGCCCGTCCAGGAGCCTGCAGCTGCATGCCCATTGCATACAGCTCCCCAGCCCATTTTGGAGGTGTCTGTTGTAACCACGACGTGCATGGAGACCTGCTCTAGGGGAACGCCTGCCCATAGAAATGTGAGGTCGGTCCAAGGGCTGAAGAGGCAGCGACAGATCAGCATGATGGCCACGCGATGTGTCCCGCGGTGCCATGCCCATCTTGGGACTTGAGTCTGGAGCCAGTGCTGAAGCAGTCTCATATGCATCAACCCGAGCGGTGTGGCCACCGCTGAGGATGCCATATGCCCCAGGAACCTCTGAAACAGTTTCAGTGGGACCACTGTCTTCTGTCTGAACGCCTTCAAACAGGTCAGCACTGACTGTGCGCGCTCGTTCGTGAGGCGCGCCGTCATCGAGACCAAGTCCAAGCCAAGAAAGAGATGCTCTGAACCGGGAGGAGCTTACTCTTTTCCCAGTTGACCCGAAGCCCTAGTCGGCTGAGGTGCAAGAGGTCCAAGATTGGCCGCAACCCACCGCCTTTCTTCGGTACAATGAAGTAGGGGCTGTAAAACCCCTTCTTCATCTCGGCCGGAGGGACAGGCTCTATCGCACCCTTCCATAGGAGGGTAGCGATTTCCACGCGCAAGGTAGTGGCATTCTCGCCCTTCACCGAGGTGAAGTGGATGCCGCTGAACCTGGGCGGATGCCTGGCAAACTGAATCACGTAGCCGAGTCGGACGGTCCGGATCAGCCATCGCGATGGGTTGGAAAGCGCAAGCCATGCGTCCAAGCTCCGGGCGAGGGGGACCAAGGGGACAACCTCGTTGGACGTACTGGTGCCACATCGTGCCATGGCCGTGCTGAGTTCAGGGACATCAAAGCACTTACCTGGCTTCTTGTGACCACTCCTGGAACAGCCTGGGACAGGTGAGGAAGAGGTTCGTCCTCGTGACCTGTGGAGACCATCATATCGGGGGCAGATTTGTGCCACAGCTGGACGTGCAGGAGCGGGGAGGCCACCGCTGGATCGCCAAACCTGCCGAAATGGAATGATGGACGGTGGTCGTGATGACGCCATGCTCACTGGGTATGTGACCTAGGGAACAAGGAAACCGCTCTTTTGCTGAACTTTTGGGTACCGCAGCCACTTGGGCTTGCGGTGAAATTAAATTAAAAGGTAACAAAAGATTCTCCTCCTGGCCCTCCACCGGGGGATGGAGTGGTCTGCTTACAAGCTCCAGAGCAGCGGGTTTCCTCGCCCCTGGGTCGCCCGTCTCAGGGGAGCTTCGAAGCCTTTCTCATGTTCTTGGTGGCCGGCCATGAGACAGGTGGCATCTGCTTCCTGCGGTGGGCTCCACGCCAGGGCCAGGCTGCGGGGGCGGGCTGCAGCGGAGCCGGTGCAGTCACTGCAGGAGGACGCCCTTGTCAACGAGCAGACGGGGTGCGGGATCTTGAGCCGTGCCGGGGCAGGATGTGTTGGATAGCTTCCATCTGCTGCTTCACCACCGAGAACTGCTGGGCAAAGTCCTCGATGGTGTCGCCAAACAGGCCAACCTGGGAAATGGGGGCGTCAAGGAACTGTGCTTTGTTGGCATCTCTCATCTCAACCAGGTTGAGCCAAAGGTGGTGCTCCTGGACCACTAAGGTGGACATCGCCTGCCAGAGAGACCGTGCATTGACCTTCGTCGCCCGGAGGGTGAGGTCGGTCGCCGAGTGCAGTTCCTGCATCAATCCTGGGGTGGAACTACCCTTGTGCAGTTCCTTTAGTGCCCTGGCTTGGTGGGCTTGCAGGGCAGATGCGGCTTGTCCAGCGGCATCGTAGGTCTTGGGAAAAGCATGTCCGTCATCTCCGCGTCAGCCTGTGACTGGGCGACCATACCCGAGGGGGGAAGCCCAGCTGAGGTTTTCGCATCCGATTGGACGAGCCCGCTCTCCGATGCTGCGCTCGAGAGCTCATCACCTTCGCGGGCTCCGAACAAGAGGTCGAACTCACCCTGAGACGAGCCGGCGGACTCATCCGGAAGCCCAATCGGGGCAAACGAGCATGCTGGTGCACTTAGTGCAAATAGCCTCTACCAATTTTATATTTCTAAGTAGGAAAACAATTTGACTATACACAGAAAAGCACATTAAAGTACACATATAAAACTAATAACCATTAATTCCTATGTAGGCTATATATGGTAATACAAGATAATGTGTTAACATGAACATTACTACACTCATATGAGCTATACAATGCTTAACACTTTATTGCGTATTATGTATGTATTAGTTTATTAATTATAGTAACTATAAAGTATTAACAATTTTCATAGTAGCCTTATGAATGCAACATTAATGAGACCTATTAATTAAATACATATTTAACATCAAGTTACCATCCCATGGTTTTTAGTCGTGTACTGTACACCATGTCAAAAAAAAACTTACCCTGATATACATTTTGTAAGTTCATGTGGGACTATAATTAAAAAAAAATATATTTTTTTTTATTTTATTTTTTTATGGATAAAATATATTTCTTACACATTTTACATATGTACTGTATATAAATGTAAATTTATATATATATATATATATATATATATACACACATTTTAGAGACCAGGTGGGCGTTTTTTATAATATTTTTTTAAAAGACCCTTCATATTGCAAGCACGAGTCGCGAGGTGAAGCTCAGCTCACGCTGAACTTAGCGGCTCTGGGTGCAGTGCAGTGCTGTAGAAAACTAAAATAATCAGGAGATTTTAGAAAAGATGCAAAAACAAATAAATATTTTAACCAAACCAACTATACAATACAATTATATAGGTTTTTATCTTGACCAACCTTTTTGGAAATTTTAGTCTTTCCCCATTCAAGTAGATAGGAGCTGTACTTTTATGTCACATATTTACAAAGAAAATAGCTGCCCAGCCTGTCTGAAAGCATTCCAAAGATGACCGCCATGTGGACTGGCTTGCCTTGAAAGGCACTTTGATATTAACCAATCACGACCAAGTATGCTGATAAACAAGTGCATGTGACTGCCCGCCGTTGCCGTAGAAACCTAGAAAAGAGACGGGGCCAATGTGAAAGCCCAAACGCATCGGGTTGCTCACTTGCCGCTCACACCCCGCTCGCAGAGTATGTGTGAATCCAGCGTTAGACATATTAGCACTCAGTGGGGTGCATACGAGTGCCACTTTGTGCCCTCAATGCACCCTTAGGCAAAGCTGGCACAAACTTCACAGCGGTCTACTAACCAACAGTCCCTACTGCTAATCCTCTTGACCAATCACAGTGGACAGGAGTTTCCTGCTGGAGGAAAATTCATGGCGGACGAGACAATATCAAGTGCAGATTTAACATTGATTTGAATTATTGTTTTTTTTCTGATTGTCTACGATGGATCTCTTGCTTTTATTGTCTATATAGTATCACTTTTTAATGTGATGTGTAATTGGTTTAAAAAGTCAATTTTATTTGTATAGCGCTTTTCACAACACACATTGATTAAAAGCAACTTTACAGAAAATCATACTTTAACAGAAAATAAAGCTGAAATGAAATGTCAGTCATCATTGTGCAGTTTGATAAAAACATAATTATAAATTGTGTCTTAATAAATAAATAATAATAATCAAATTAATAAGTAAATAAGAATTATTATATTTAGACCCCAATGAGCAAGTTAAAAGGGACTGTGGCAAGGAGCACAAAACTCCATAAGATGTTGGTTAATGGAGAAAAATAACCTTGGGGAACACCATTGTGGGGGCCAGTTCTCCTCTGGCTAATCAGCATGAATATAATGCCAATATTAGTTATTTACGTGCTGTACAAGTTATGGTTTAAAACATTTGTTGAGGGGTATGCGACATCAATGTTGGCACCCCCCACCCCACCAAATACACACACACACACACACACACACACACACACATGTTGGTGCGGCTATCCTTATGAGGACTTTCCATAGACATAATGATTTTTATACTGTACAAACTATAGATTCTATCCCCTAACCCTACCCCTAAACCTAACCCTCACAAAAAAAACTTTCAGCATTTTTACATTTTCAAAAAAACACAGTTTAGTACTAGAAATGTTCTCATAAACCACATTTATAGCATAATACCCTTGTAATTACCAGTTTGTAACCTAAAAAAATGTCCTCATAAACCACCAAAACCCGCACACTCTCACACACACACTCTCTCTCACACACATACACACTACAACACAGATAAAAAGCCAAAACCCCATAGGCAAATGATGTGGCCTTTGGAGTCCTTTTAACTTTATATTAAATAGTCATGTGAAGGTGACAAAACATTTGACACCTAGAACGAAAATATTAATAACTTTCAAACTGCTTCAAAATGTAAAAAAATTTACAATTCGGAGCACACACACACACACACGCATACACACAAAACAAACAAAAAAACAAATAACGAAAATTACAATTAATAAAAAAAAATTAAAAAAAACATTAATTAAGAATTCAATAAAAAAAGTTACAACTTAATGAGATTCTAATTATATATCTGCATTGTTATTTTCCATCCAAACAGAAAAAGAAAGAAAAGAAAGAAGAGGTTTAAGTATTCAAAATGACTGATTCTGAAGCAAGCCTCTCCATCACACTTTTCTTTGACCAATTTTTTGGATTTAGTCAATAATTGATCCAGGTGTTGTTTAATTACTGAGGTAATTTACTCACACCACATCCAGTGGTTTCTAGGAGGGGAGGGTAAAATGTGAAATTAGGAATTATGTGTAATAGCACAAGTAGCAATCTGTAAGTATTCTGCCATTTTTTTTTTATTTTATTTATTGACTCTAATTTAATTTTGCAATTTAAGTTATTTATATATAATGTACATGTTCATATAATTTGCCATATATATATATATATATATATATATATATATATTAGGGGTGCCTCTGAGTCAGTCACAGGCGATCCACTCCAATCCAGAAGGGGGCACGCGCGGTAATGCAACGCTGTTTGCTAACTGCCACAACAGGAAAAAGAGTTGAAGAAGAAGAGACCATCTATGCACCAACCCAAAAAAAGAATGGCTTCTCCTAATGCACAAGTTTTATTTTTCATTATTCTATTTATTTTGTACTTTTATAACAGAAGATATGCTTTTCAGTTTTGTAGCTGATTGTGACCAAATACCTTTTGTTTTTTTATCAACCCTACAAAAAAATATGGCCTATGCAAGTGTGCATTCTGTTTACTGCTTAGTGCTTAATACACTAAAGGAGGCTGTACTGTACCAACTACCTCAGGGGGGACTAAATGCCACTAGGTGGAACAAACTGTAATTTGCACTACTGTCTGTTCAAAATAGATGAAGAAACCTAGCATTTGGGATTTGTTGCTTTTTCTTGTTGTACCGAACTCGTCAGATCAGATCTAACTTTACTTTACAGATTGTAAAGGGTTTAAACAATGTTTTCCATGCTTGTTCAATGAATCATAAACAATTAATAAACATGCACCTGTGGAACGGTCGTTATGACACAAACAGCTTACTGACGGTAGGCAATTAAGGTCACAGTTATTAAAACATAGGACACTAAAGAGACCTTTCTACTGACACCAAAATAAAGATGCCCAGGGTCCCTGCTCATCTGTGTGGATGTGCCTTAGGCATGCTGCATGGAGGCATGAGGACTGCAGATGTGGCCAGGGCAATAAATTGCAATTTACACCTAAGACAGTGCTACAGGGAGACAGGAAGGACAGCTGATCATCCTCACAGTGGCAGACCACGTGTAACAATACCTGCACAGGATCGGTACATCCGAATATCACACTTGCGGGACAGGTACAGGATGGCAACAACAACAGCCCGAGTTACACCAGGAACGCACAATCCCTCCATCAGTGCTCAGACTGTCCGCAATAGGCTGAGAGAGGCTGGACTGAGGGCTTGTAGGCCTGTTGTAAGGCAGGTCCTTACCAGACATCACCGGCAACAATGTCGCCTATGGGCACAAACCCACCTTCGCTGGACCAGACAGGACTGGCAAAAAGTGCTCTTCACTGATGAGTTGCGGTTTTGTCTCATCAGGGGTGATGGTCGGACTCGCGTTTATCGTCGAAGGAATGAGCGTTACACCGAGGCCTGTACTCTGGAGTGGGATCGATTTGGAGGTGGAGGGTCCATCATGGTCTGGGGCGGTGTGTCACAGCATCATCGGACTGAGCTTGTCGTCATTGCAGGCAATCTCAATGCTGTGTGTTACAGGGAAGACATCCTCCTCCCTCATCTGATCTCAGATCTGAAAGTGAAACTAAACAGACATCACATGTGACTAAGATGTGAAAGTGGAGATATAGAGTAAAAAAATTACTTTTATCTGTAATTTATCTGTTTCTCACCCACACCTATTATGTCGCTTCTGAAGACATGGATTTAACCACTGGAGTCTTATGAACTACTTTTATGCTGCCTTTATGTGATTTTTGTAGCTTCAAAGTTCTAACCAACATTTAATTGCATTGTATGGACCTACAAAGCTGAGATATTCTTCTAAAAAACTTTTCATTTGTGTTCAGCAGAAGAATGACATACACATCTGGGATGTCATGAGGGTGATTAAATGATGACAGAATTGTAATTTTTGGGTGAACTAACCCTTTTATATATTTTGTGTTAAAGCAAAATCCATAATTCTGGGAAGTTAAGGGGGTGCCACGTCGGATCTCGCCTAGGGCACCAAGTAAGCCAGAACCGCCACTGGCGGAGGGTCAGTTAACAACATTTTAACTGACTCGAAAAGATACTCGAAAATGAACTGATATTTATATTATCTGGCCATCTGTACCTCTCGGCAACGTAGGTACAGATGGTTAACTTCAAGCCTTTCTTCAAGATTTTCAGTGATAAAGTGATAACTTAATCAATCTCTCTTTATCCACTTGGGCATTGTTTTCATTTTAATGGACTGTTTTTCATTTCCATCTTCCTTTTTCTGTTCTGCACCCCAGAACGCATTTCCCCTCTAACCATTTTTGTCATGTGACAGTCAGAGCAATGTCAGCAGACAGAGGGTGAACGGTAGCTAGAAGGTACCTCTTGATAAAATAAAATAAAAATGTCTTATAATAATTCTTAAATATTTATTTATTTATTTATTTTGTAAATGAAATCCGGAGAGCACTTTTATTCACAACATCTGTTTATTTAAAATTAATTAATTAATTTGGGAGTTATACGGCAGGGCTCTTCAACTACTTTCTTCAGGGGCTAGATTATCCATATGAAAACTCAATGGGGGCCAAACATTTTTCCATATTTGTCTTACCTAACATTTTCATTGTTACTAACATGTTAACATGAAAAACAAAACACTGTTAATATTGTGTGTTTGTTTACATTTAAAAAAAAGTCAGGGGTTTTTAATTCATTTAAAAAAAATACATAAAAAATAAAAATTTAGGACTAGCCATAAATTCCTTTTTAAGATCTGACTAAAGTTGACCTCACACCCTTATATAACCAATAGGTTTCAATTAACTTTTCTTTGAAAATAAAAACACAATGTAGGGTTATTGTTTATGAAAACAGAGGAAGAACATTTAGATCTGCTTAAGTCTGTATCTTTGACAATATTAACCCACATAAGAAAACAATGGCAATCTAATGTAAAAATGTCTGTTTAGATAAAATAATGAAAAAATGCAATGCCTGTTCTTCCTTTTTCTCTATTATCCTCCCATTCAGGAAGGGAACATGGGGGTTTGTTGATTAATCCATACACTATATTTGTTAATTCAGGGTTTCTGCGGGTATCAGCATATCCAATTTAATACTTTTTAATACCCTTTTGAAGGCCTTCTCAATCATTCACATTATCTGTAACTTACTCATGGAAAGCGCTTCCAACGGATATCAGATATATATATTCTCCAGATATCACAAACATAGTTGTCTTTTGTTCTAAATTGCAAATAGACTGTGGTTGATTTGTAGTTTTACTTTTAGCTATGTAGCAGCAGGTATTAAAATTCATTTTTAATTATTTGTATTTTTGTAAAGCATATGAATATTATGTTAATTTCACTATATTGAAGGATATCCTAAATAAATCTGTGTTGTAAGATATTTTATTTTTACATTGTAATTCATGTCAAATTAATTTAAAAATTAGTTCATTCAATGTGAAACTTTTATTTTGAAAAAATGATGTCCAGGGGCCAGTTGTACCTGCTATACATAAGTTACAACTTACAACTACAGCCTAGTTGTGGCGTAAATGGGCACTAAGTCACAATGTACGCACTACTAAATATTTGAGCGTTGTACCATTAAACTTTGTATATTCTTTGTATAAACTAAATATTTACGGAAGCTTCCGACCAAGAGTAACGGTTGGAATGAAAAAGCAGACAGATGTTTTATGACATCAATGAGCTCATTTCTTGCCTGACAGGCTTCAACCCTTTCGACATACAGTATGATGTTGACATTTACACTCGTTTACATTTACGAGAGATAGAAAAAAATTACTTGCATCGCCCGGTGTCAAGTTTCAACACATTCAAAATATATATAGGATATTAAAATGAATAAATGTCTATTTTTCCAGCCTGTTGTATTCATAATTATTTATCAACCCTTATTTATTTTAGATACAGTTCCTATATATTATTATTTACACAGGGCAAATATACTATTTATCAAATCTACTTTTATGACGTATCCTATTTTAATGGGGATATAATTTATTACAGCTGACAGTTACGTGAGCAAACGAGGTTGAAACATCAACCATAACAAGATCAAATTTAAATACACGTTTTTTTAACAGTTCTGTTTACAAATTTGAAGGCTGTATATTGGATCAGTACAGTGTGGCAGCGGGGGCATGGTCAAACATCTCTCCGGAGAGAGAGAAAGCGGTAAGGGCGCTTACACCTGAGCTAAATTATGTCTAACACCTGTCTCTAATTTCAGTGAGTACTGGGAGAGCGGCATAAATAGGGCCACGCAGCACTCAGACGAGAGAGAGAGACTGGACACGAAAAAGCCGAGCCAGAACCAAGATTTTGGAATATGAAAGAAACAGTGTGTGATAGTGTTTAGCTTAGTGTTTTAGGAAAGACTGTGTATCGGTGTTGTGAAGAGGGAATAATAAAGCCTCACCCTAAGAAGGAAAGCTGCTTCTCACCTCCTCCTTTACACTGGTGCCGCAACCCAGGATTGAAGTTTGGGTCAAAGATGGATGGCGGACATCCCGTAGAGTCCTCCCAGTTGGCGGAGATCCTCCAAGCCCTCGCCAGCCTACATCAGAACCACCAACAGACGCTGCTTGAGCTCCGACAAGATCAAGACCGCCGGTTTGTCGAGCTCATGCATGCTCAAGCCGAGGACCGGCAGGCGATCCGGAGCCTCCTCAGCCAGGGGGCAACTTCAGCCGCGACCCCGGACATTCCCACGCCGTTACCCCCACCAGCATTACAGAAAATGGGGGCGGCGGACGACCCTGAGGCCTTCCTGGATTTGTTTGAGCGGACCGCCGAGATCTGGGGCTGGCCACTCGGCCAATGGGCAGCCCGATTGATCCCACTATTGTCCGGGGAAGCCAAGCTCGCGGCTCAACAACTGCCAGCGTCGAGCCTCCTGGCCTACGGAGATTTAAAAAGAGCCATCTTGCAACGGGTTGGTCGCACTCCGGAGGAAAGTCGTCAACTCTTCCGGAGCTTGAAGTTGGAGAGCTCCAACCGCCCGTTTGCCTTTGCCCAGCGGCTCCGTGACACCTGCCAAAGATGGCTGCTAGCGGGGGATCGCGACGTCCAGGGAATTATCGACCAGGTGGTACTGGAACAGTTCATAGTTCGACTGCCAAAAGGGATGGCAGAGTGGGTCCAGTGCCACCGCCCGGCATCACTGGAGGAAGCTATCCGACTTGCGGAGGACCACATGGCAGCGATCCCGAGGGCGGAAGAGCCCTCCTACATTTTCTCTCCTCCCTCTGTTTCTTCCCCCTCCCCTCTCTCCTCTCGTTCTGCTCTCTCTCCAGGTCCCATTCCTGCCCCACGCAGACGAGGAGGACCTCAACCCCTGAGACCAGTTCCCAGGGTGTGGGAGGCGACACCTTCCCCTACTCCAATGCCCCGCTGCTCTCCCCCTCAGGGGGGGGCACCCGCCGACGCAAATGCGGGCGTAACGCCTGGGCCGGCCTGCTGGAGGTGCGGAGACCCAAGCCACTTCCGAGATCAGTGCCCTCTGATGGAGCTGGGGATGGTGGTGCGGGTCTCTGACCTCCCACAGGCTGCCCCCGACCGGGCCAGAGCGTACCGGATACCGGTAAGTGTCAAGGGGGGTACTCACCAAGCGTTGGTGGATACCGGTTGTAATCAAACCACTATCCACCAACGCCTGGTTCAACCCGAGGCATTGGTCACAACTAAAACGGTGAAGGTGAAATGTGTACACGGGGATATTCACAAGTATCCGGTGGTGACCCTGACAATTAAATTTCGGGGGAAAAAGCATAGAGTGGAGGCTGCGGTTAGTTCCCGCCTCACCCATCCGCTGATTTTGGGGACTGTTTGGCCTGATTTTAGAGTTTTATTAAAGGGAATTTCGCGGATGGGTCCTGTATGAAAATAGGGAGATGTGTGATGTGCGATGCTCTGGCAGGGGAGGCGGAGCCGGGGCCATCCTCGACAGCTCCATGTCATGATGATGAGAGAGGGGGAGAGGCCGCAGCCCCTCCCCTTCTCAGGGAATTCCCTGACGGGGATTTCCCTTTGGAGCAGTCGCGAGACGAAACCCTCAAACACGCCTTTGACCAAGTGAGAGTCATCGATGGTCAACGACTCCAGCCTGACATCGCACTTTCATACCCCTATTTTGCAATTATAAATGAGCGGTTGTATCGAGTGACACAGGACACTCGGGCCAAAGAGGATACAACCCAACTTTTGATTCCAAGAAGCCGTCGGGAAATGGTATTCCAGGCGGCTCATTATAATCCCATGGCGGGTCACCTAGGAGAAAGGAAAACACTGAACCGTCTAATAGCCCGTTTCTATTGGCCGGGCATTGGCGGCGATGTCCGCAGGTGGTGTGCAGCATGCCGCGAATGCCAGCTGGTTAACCCACCAGCCACCCCAAAAGTGCCATTGCGCCCTCTCCCTCTGATCGAGGTCCCCTTTGAGAGAATTGGAATGGACCTCGTCGGGCCATTAGAACGGTCAGCACACGGACATCGCTTTGTATTGGTCCTAGTGGACTATGCAACGCGATATCCGGAAGCAGTGCCTCTTCGCAACATCTCAGCACGCAGTGTTGCGGAGGCACTCTTCAAAATAATCTCCCGGGTGGGGATTCCGAAAGAAATCCTCACCGATCAAGGCACAACATTTATGTCACGAACACTACGCGAACTGTACGAGTTGTTAAATATTAAATCGATTCACACCAGTGTATACCATCCTCAAACGGATGGCCTGGTGGAACGATTTAATAAAACCCTCAAAAACATGATTCGTAAGTTCGTGCACGATGATTCTAGAAATTGGGATAAATGGCTCGACCCTCTGTTATTTGCAGTACGAGAGGTCCCGCAAGCCTCCACTGGCTTCTCCCCATTCGAGCTGCTGTATGGGCGACGCCCACGCGGCGTGCTTGATGTATTGCGAGAAGCCTGGGAGGAAGGACCTTCAAACAGTAAAAATGAAATTCAATACGTTCTTGATCTTAGAGAAAAACTCCACACCTTGGGGCAACTAACACAGGAGAATTTGCTCCAAGCTCAAGAACGACAGCGCCGACTGTATGACAGGGGAACTCAGCTAAGGGAATTTGCACCGGGAGATAAAGTGCTTGTATTGCTTCCCACATCGAGCTCTAAATTACTCGCCAAGTGGCAAGAACCCTTTGAGGTCACACGACGAGTGGGAGATCTCGATTATGAGGTTAAACGAACCGATAGAGGGGACGCACGTCAAATATACCACCTCAATCTCCTGAAATTGTGGAGGGAGGCGGTTCCCGTGACATTGGCTATGGTAGTTCCCGAGAAGGCGGAGCTCGGACCGGAGGCGAGTTCAAAACATGATCAGTTCACCCCGGTCATTTGCGGAGACCACCTCTCACCGAGCCAACTCGCGGAGGTTGCTAGTTTGCAACAGTTGTGTTCTCCCCTCTACCGGGACGTACAAACCTCATCCATCACCACATCGAGACCGAGCCGGGGTCGTGGTACGTAGCCGCCCCTATCGATTACCCGAACACAAGAAGAAAATCGTTTGGGAAGAATTGGATGCGATGCTTGATATGGGGGTAATAGAAGAATCCCACAGTGATTGGTCCAGCCCTGTTGTTCTAGTGCCTAAGAGCGATGGGTCTGTGCGATTCTGTGTGGATTATAGAAAAGTCAACGCGGTGTCTAAATTTGATGCATATCCAATGCCTCGCGTTGATGAGTTGCTCGATCGGTTGGGCACTGCTCATTTTTATTCGACATTGGATTTGACAAAGGGTTATTGGCAGATCCCCTTGACACCAATTTCCCGTGAGAAAACCGCCTTCTCCACACTGTTTGGATTACACCAATTTGTGACTCTTCCATTCGGTTTGTTTGGAGCCCCGGCTACGTTTCAGGGTCTCATGGACCGAATCCTCAGACCACATTCAGCTTACGCCACTGCCTATTTAGATGACATCATTATTTATAGCAATGATTGGCAGTGGCACATGCAACATCTGAGGGCGGTTCTGAGATTGCTGCGCCGAGCGGGACTCACAGCGAATCCGAAGAAGTGCGCGATTGGACGGGTGGAGGTACGGTATCTGGGGTTCCACTTGGGCCATGGGCAGGTGCGTCCCCAAATTGACAAGACAGCGGTGATTGCGACCTGCCCGAGACCCAAGACCAAAAAGGGGGTGAGACAGTTCCTGGGGCTGGCTGGCTATTATAGAAGGTTCGTACCTAATTATTCGGACGTCACCAGCCCGCTGACTGATCTCACTAAAAAGGGAGCTCCAGATCCGGTCCAGTGGACGGAGCAGTGTCAATGGGCGTTCATGCAAGTTAAAGCTGCACTTTGCGGGGGGCCGCTTTTACATTAACCTGACTTCTCTCTCCCTTTTGTTTTACAGACAGATGCTTCGGACAGGGGGCTGGGGGCCGTACTCTTGCAGGTGGTGGAGGGGGAGGAGCGCCCGGTGCTGTACATTAGCCGTAAGCTCTCGTTAAGGGAAACTAAGTACAGCACCGTGGAAAAGGAGTGTCTCGCCATCAAGTGGGCGGTCCTCACACTCCGATACTACCTGCTGGGGCGGGCCTTCACCCTCTGCTCGGATCACGCCCCACTCCAGTGGCTCCACTGCATGAAAGATACTAATGCCCAGATCACCCGTTGGTATCTGGCTCTTCAGCCGTTTAAGTTCAAGGTGGTCCACAGACCGGGGGCGCAGATGGCTGTCACCGATTTCCTTTCCAGGATTGGGGGGGTAGTGGTAGGCAGGCCGGATGCCGCCCCGGCCTGAGTCGGGCGGTGGGGATATGTGGCAGCGGGGGCGTGGTCAAGCATCTCTCCGGAGAGAGAGAAAGCGGTAAGGGCGCTTACACCTGAGCTAAATTATATCTAACACCTGTCTCTAATTTCAGTGAGTACGGGGAGAGCGGCATAAATAGGGCCACGCAGCACTCAGACGAGAGAGAAAGACTGGACACGAAAAAGCCGAGCCAGAACCAAGATTTTGGAATATGAAAGTTTACTTGTGAAACAGTGTGGGATAGTGTTTAGCTTAGTGTTTTAGTAAAGACTGTGTATCGGTGTTGTGAAGAGGGAATAATAAAGCCTCACCCTAAGAGGGAAAGCTGCTTCTCGCCTCCTCCTTTACATACAGGTAAACGTCATATTATGCGACTGCGCGTTACTTTACAGAGAGCTTATGACCTACTAGCTAAGTCTTGCCTTAAGAACAGGTGGTGCAACCAAATTAAGCACTGACTTAGTTTCAAACTATCTAGTAGTTATTAAGCCCTTAGTGTGAACTTTACGTCCCAACTTACGTGAGATTTTATGCACAGCTGGTGCAACCCTACCCAGAAGCGCTTGCTGGCATCACACATACACACACACACCATAAAGTGAAAGCACAGGACAGCCCATAAAGCTACATATGCACAAATTGTGACATGCTCCATTTGAGTCAGATGTAGTTTCTTTTTTTTTTTTTTTTTTGGAGAAACACGACTTTAGCCTCAGCTCTCAAGTGATGTCATTTTATCTCGAAATTCAAACATTAAATGTTATATTCATGCTCTTTAATGGTGTGTGTGACAGATTGTGGTAGCTGGCCATTCAAACAGAGCGGGGAACAACGCTCTCTCTCTCTCTCCCATTTACAGCACGGGAAAAAAAAAAAAACATGAATAAACATCTGAATTTTTGATGAAAGACCCCATACAACTTACTGAAATGTGTCTTCTCTCATGTAATCGCCCATTCTGTTAATGTTGGAATGACAATGGAGAAAATGAAAGGGGAATATCTCGAGCCCCGGAGCACTCACGGGATCAGATTCAGTGCTTTATGTACACTGAACGCACACACACAAGTGCTATCTGTGAGGTGTGGAAGATTTTCATTCAACCTTATGAACCAAGGAGGGAAATGTTAAAACAAAACAAAAAATACTTTTTAATGTGTAACATGTGCTGGCACTGGCAATGACGAAGACGTGAAGATGAAGAACCCAAGTGCAGTTTATTTACAAAAGTGAATGCCCTAACTATACACGTGAACTAAACATTAACATGAACTTGACAAAAACCTGACTTGATATAAACTTGGCTTGACATAAACGTGGCCTGACATAACAGAACTGATAACAAGATAATTAAACAATAAACCAATGAAAACATGACACATGAACATGGAGGGAAAACAAGACATCACATGACTAGGGAACAGGAACTAAACTTTTCAAAATAAAAGACATGAATCAACAAAATACACCTGACATATCCCCCCCCCCCCCACTAAGAGGTGGCTCCTGACACACCAACACATAAACAAAACACGTAAAACATGACATAAATTCAGAGTTCTGTAGGGAGCTGGGGGGGGGTGTCTTGAGGTGTGGGGCGTGGCATGGCGAGAAAGGGCGAGGGGCACGGGACCAAGGCAAAGTCTGTGGGGGGTGGAGCCATGAGAGGCTCGAGGGGCGGAGCCATGGAAGGTGGAGCCGTGAGAGGCTCGAGGGGCGGAGCCATGGAACTTGGTGCTCGGAGAGTAGCCGAAGACTCGAAGGGCCAGGGTGGAGCCGATGGCAGGGAGGACCAAGGCGGTGCTGGAGGCTCGAAGGAGCAAGGCGGAGCTGGGGGATTGGAAGACTGAGGTGGAGCCGGTGGGACTAAGGACCAAGGTGGAGCTGTAGGGAAGGAGGTCCCCGGTGAAGCTGACAGATCGGAGGGACGAGGCACAGCCAGAGGATCGGAGAGCCAAAGCAGAGCCAGGTGACCGACAGACCAAGGAGGAGCCGGAGGGATGAGGGACCCAGGCAAAGCCGACAAGCTGAAGGACCGCAGTGGAGCCGAGGGAACGCAGAGCTGAGGCAATGTCGAGGGACTGACAGGCCAAGGCAAAGTCCAGGGTTTGGAGGGTCCAGGCGGGGTCGGAGGGCCGAAAGTTCCCCTTGCCTGCTCAGGAGAACTAAGGGTGGGTATAAGGGTGGGAACCATCTCCAGGTCCCAATGCTCAGGTGTGGCTGTGATGTGGCATGGAGCCGGCTGAGGCGTTGCTGTGACGTGGCATGGAGCAGGCTGAGGCATTGCTGTGACGTGGCATGGAGCAGGCTGAGGCGTTGCTGTGACGTGGCATGGAGCAAAAGATGGCACTAGCTCAGCGACCATGACTAGAAACTCTGGCTTGGCTGCCATGTCGTGGACCTCTGGCTCGGCGGCGGCCATGACGTGGACCTCTGGCTTGGCATCCGCCTCCCCCACAGTGAACGGGGAACCAATGAACCGTAGGGCGAGGTCGATATATTGAGCCAGGCTGAGGGAACTGCGACCGTCAGGCATCAAAAAAGAAATGGACTCATTCAGTCCAAATCTAAAACAGTCTTTGAGAGCAACCTCATTAAAGTCCACCTGGAAAGCCAGATCGCAAAAGTCCTCCACATAGTCCTCCAGGGGACGATTCCCCTGACGTAGGCGCAGAAGCCGAACTGCTGGGTTCATAGTTGGGTCAAGTATTCTGTAACATGTGCTGGCACTGGCAATGACGAAGACGTGAAGATGAAGAACCCAAGTGCAGTTTATTTACAAAAGTGAATGCCCTAACTATACACATGAACTAAACATTAACATAAACATGAACTTGACAAAAACCTGACTTGATATAAACTTGGCTTGACATAAATGTTGCCTGACATAAACATCTACACTCACATTCAATACTTGACAACTAGAAAATGAAAACATGAGGGTTTAAATACAAGACATGGGAGAACATAAACCAATGAACAAACAGAACTGATAACAAGATAATTAAACAATAAACCAATGAAAACATGACACATGAACATGGAGGGAAAACAAGACATCACATGACTAGGGAACAGGAACTAAACTTTTCAAAATAAAAGACATGAATCAACAAAATACACCTGACATAATGGCCTTAATTTTCACCTAATTGATTTAATACATTTTAATACTTTTTAATGGCCCGCGGATACCCTGTAAGTGTGAGCTGTACTAAATTGATCAGGTTAGCCAAGCGCAGTGATGATGACGTGAGCTAAGAGCAGTGGCGTTTACATTTTTAAAGAGACATGACAAATAGCCTGAAAATACATTTCAAAGACATTAATTATTGTAATTAATTAATTCACAAAATGTATGGTATCCTAACTGCATAAATTATACTATATTATTTTATTTTTTTAAATAAAAGTCTATTTTATTTCTTATGGGAGGTCTCTAATGCTTTAATTGCCCCCCTCAATTCGAGCATTGGTATGCTGTCTAGTTAATTAAGAGCCTTGTGATTGTAGATGGACTTAAATAAGCAGTGCTGAGTTAGGTTCATTATTAATTTGAACCAGGGACTAAAAACAGTTCAAGGAATGAAAACGGAAACCAAAAACAACTGAAATTTTTAGCAGAACGTAACCAAAAACCGGAACAAAGTGATTGTCAATTGTTCCAGAGTGAAAACTAGAAAAAATGCTGGTAACCAGTTATAACCGGTTAATTTTGTTCTGATAATTTTTTCATGAAACTAAAGGCTAAAGAGTTTTATCACAGTAAATTTTTGGAACTACACCAATCCATGTTGCCCGAAAAAATTAAACGTGCTTTGAGACGGAAGGAAACTGCTGCATCACACATTACTTTGACTAATTGCCTGTAGTGGATGTCGCATTCTCTGAATGAAGACCTTTTTAACAACTATGTATGATTACTACATATACTGTGCATGCACGGCTAATCCAGATACAAAAAAAGAAAAAAAAAAAGAAAAAACATTATTAGAGGTAAAAAGTAAATTTCTCGGTTGTTTCCAATCTTCACAGAATGATTGTTAGATATGATGCATTAATACAGATTTGATGCTTGTAAATACAATTTTACTTAACTGTTAATTAACTGCTTGTTATGATTTCTATGCCGATAAATCCACCACACAGGAAAACATTTTTGTGCTTATTTTTGCTTATTTTGGTGAGGCAAGTGGGTTATTTTGGGCTCGTTTTTCCAGACCACGTTGCTTGTTTCTCGTTGCAACACTGCAATTGGTATTTCACCCACCCCTTGGGCTGGGTAGCTCAGTGGCAAAAAACGCATACTACCACCCCTGGAGCTCGCTAGCTCGCTAGTTCGAATCCCAGGGTGTGCTGAGTGACTCCAGCCAGGTCTCAATATTGGCTCGGTTGCTAGGGTGTGTTGAGTCACATGGAGTAACCTCTTCATGGTCGCTATAATGTGGTTCATTCTCGGTGGGGGCGCGTGGTGAGTTGAGCGCGGATGCCGAGGTGTGAAGCCTCCATATGCGCCATGTCCCTGTGGCAACGCGCTCAACAAGCCACGTGATAAGATGCGGTTGATGGTCTCAGACAGTACCTAGTAGGTTTTAACCACCCCGCACGTCAGGGGTGGTTAAAACAGGGGTTTCAAGCTCCTCAAACAATGCTTGAGGGGTGACATGATGTTCTGGGCTGATTGTTGTCAGCGCTCTTGGAGCGGTTCACATTAGAATTCGCTGGGGTCGGGACAGCTGAGTTTTTTTAAGTAAGGTTCGGGTTTGTAATTTATGAAAAAATTATATAGGCCGTCTGAACTTGTTTCGCGCACGCGCTCTCACTCACAGATACGCGCAAACGGATGAGTTAGGGGCTGTTCACACCGAACGTGTTTTTGCCTACGTCTGCTCTGTTTTTCCATTGTTTAAACGCGCTGGACGAACGTCCATACCTGCTGCACCGCATCTCGCTGTTTCTTCAGCGTCTCACAGAGGACTGGCACATTTTTAGACACTGTGTCAAGTTAATAAGAGTTTCAGGTTTCAAAAATGCATGCTGAGACACCTGCGTTCTGTATCAATTGTTGAACTGTGTCTAGATTGTTTTATGTTTTTGTTTTAAGCACAGGTGTCACAAAGATTTAACGTTCTGAACAAGTTCAGGTTGTGAAGAGGGGACTGTTTGCAACAAGCAAAGTTCAGCGCTTGATATACGACAACATTTTTTTTCCTTCTGCTCTAGTGTGCTGTGGGGCTGCCATGTTTTTGTATGTTTATTGTTAGCTACGAATGTTGCCCACAATGCTTACATAAAATACAACAGAAGTATCGGTATTGGTATCAACGATATTGGACTTGAAATTATTGGTATCAGATCGAAAACAAAATAAGTGGTATCGCCCATCCCTACTGATGGTATAAATATATAATTTTTACTGTATACCAGTGACAGAAAGAATTAATGCAACAGAATGTAGAGGACTTTAAATGTTTAGGTCCTGCATGCATTGAATGTTTAATGAAAAGGCAAAAGATGCCTTAATAGCCCAACTATGTGCACTGTAACCTTTTGTAATATTTGGTTAACCGCGAGAGTTTACAAACAGTTATTCTGTTTATTTGTCGGGGACCCGGAAATAAAGAATTTTTATTGCCATGAATGCGCCAAACACGAACTTAAATTAGCATGGAATAAAGTGCACAGTGAGCTATGAGCCTAAATAGCACAATACATAGATTTTCAAATGATAAAATCACATTAAATTTGAAAAAAAAAAGGCCCACCTGTTGCCCCTGCTCTCCAGGGAGGCGCAGCTGGCGGCACAACAACTCCCCGCCACCAGCCTCCTGGACTACAGTCACCTGAAGAAGGCCATCCAGCAACAGGTCGGTCGGACCCCGGAGCAGAGTCGGCAGCTCTTCCGCTCATTGAGCTTCAGGAAGGATGGCCGCCCATTCACTTTTGCGCAGCAGCTCCGTGACGCCTGCCGGAAATGGCTGCTGGTGGGGGGAACCCGCGATGTCGGGGAAGTGGTCGATCTGGTGGTACTGGAGCAGTTCGTATCCCAACTTCCTGGAGGCATGTCTGAGTGGGTCCAGTGCCACCGCCTGGTGTCGTTGGAGGGAGTCGTCCAGTTGGCAGAGGACTACATGGTGGCGTTCCCAGGAGGCAGCAAAGCAGGCTCTTTCTCTTCTCTCTCTCCACCCCCTGTGCCTCATGTTCCCTCCCCTCCCCCCCATTCTCCTCACTCTCGCCCAGTTCCAGCTCCGCAGAGGTGGGGAGGCCCGCCCAGACCCTGCCCCCAATCCAGAGGACCCTTCCCCTTGTCTGTCTCTCCCACCCCCCGTCTCCCTCCGCTATCCCCCCCAGGTTGGCGAGACCGCCCCCACGAGTGCAGAAGGAAGACCTGGGCGGTCTGCTGGAGCTGCGGAGAAACCAGACACAACCAGGAGTAATGGAGGCTGCCCCCGATCGGGCAGGGTCGTATCGGATACCGGTAAGAGTAAAAGGGGATACACATTAAGCTTTGGTGGATACAGGTTGTTCTCAAACCTCGATCCACCAATGCTTGGTGCAAGGCGGGGCATTGGATAAAAATAAACTGGTGAGGGTGAGGTGTGTGCCATTGAGATACGATTCAGGGGAAAAAGGCATAGAGTCGAGGCTGTGGTTTATCCCCACCTCACCCATCCACTAATCCTGGGAACCAATTGGCCCGGCTTTAAAAATGTATTGAGGGTAATGTGTGTGGATGGGTCCTGCAAAATAGTGGGGCGGGGTGTGACCTGCAATACAATGACTGGTGAGGTGGTGCCTGGGCCATCAACATCAGCTCTGCGTCAGGATGACGCAGACGGGGGAATTCCCATTCTTAGGGGCTTCTGGAGCAGTCGCATGACGAGCCCCTTAAGCAGGCCTTTGACCAAGTGAAAGTAATTGATGGTCAACAGCTCCAGCCTGGTGTTGCACTCACATACCCGTATCTTTCTATTATCAAAGAGTGGTTGTATCAAGTGACGCAGTACACACAAACCAAAGAGTATACAACTCAGCTGTTAGTACCAAAAAGCCGTCGGGAAACACTTTTCCAGGCGGCTCACTATAATCCAATGGCTAGCCACTTAGGTCACGAAAAGACGTTGAACCGTATAATGGCCCGTTTCTTTTGGCCAGGCATTCACGGGGACGTTCGCAAGTGGTGTGCGGCATGCTGTGAATGTCAGTTGATAAATCCACCGGCCACCCCAAAAGCGCCATTGCGCCCACTGCCACTGATCGAGATCCCTTTCGAGAGAATTGGCATGGATCTCATCGGGCTATTAGAATGGAATGCATGCAGCCTTTGCTTTGTATTAGTTCTGGTGGATTATGCAACACGATATCTAGAAGCAGAGCCTCTAAGCAACATCTCAGCACGTAGTGTTGCGGAGGCACTCTTCAAAATTATCTCCCGAGTGGGGATTCCAAAGGAAATCCTCACTGATCAAGGCGCAACATTCATGTCACGTACACTTCGCAAACTCTATGAATTGGTAACGATTTAATAAGACCTTAAAAAAGATGCTAAAAACCGGGATAAGTGGCTCGAACCCCTGCTGTTTGCAGTACGAGAGGTCCCGCAAGCCTCCACCGGGTTTTCCCCATTTGAGCGCCGGCCGCGCAGCGTGCTTGACGTCATACACGAAGCTTGGGAGGAAGGTCCTTCGAATAGCAAAAACCAAATTCATATGTTCTTGATCTTAGAGCAAAACTCCACATTTTGGGGTGGGTAACACAGGAGAATTTGCTCCAAGCGCAAGAACGGCAATGCCGACTGTACGACACGGGCACTCGACTATGGGAATTCGCACAGGGAGATAAGGTGCTAGTATTGCTGCCCACCTCGAGTTCCAAATTACTCGCCAAGTGGCAAGGACACTTTGAGGTCACACGACGAGTCAGAGAT
The DNA here is from genome assembly GCF_019703515.2 of Myxocyprinus asiaticus. Classification (NCBI taxonomy): domain Eukaryota; kingdom Metazoa; phylum Chordata; class Actinopteri; order Cypriniformes; family Catostomidae; genus Myxocyprinus; species Myxocyprinus asiaticus. The sequence continues at coordinate 9,538,902 of NC_059360.1, read as the reverse complement.
CTCGATTATAAGGTTAGGCGAACAGATAGGAGAGGGGCACGTCAAATCTACCACCTCAACCTCCTCAAACCATGGAGGGAGGTGGTACCTTTAGCCTTGGCAATGGTAGTTCCAGAGAGGGCGGAACTCGGGCCGGAGGTATTTCCCAATCAAGTTCATTCACCCCGGTCCCTTGCGGAGACCACCTCTCACTGTCGCAGCTTACAGAGATTGCCAGGTTGCAAGCGGAATTCGTGGATGTGTTTTCACCCCTACCCTGTCACACGAACCTCACAGAGCACCATATTGAGACCACCCCAGGGGTGGTGGTTTGTAGCTGCTCCTATCGTCTTCCTGAACACAAGAAAAAGATTGTTCAGGAAGAATTAGAGGCAATGCGTGAAATGGGCATAATACAAGAGTCACACAGCGATTGGGCCAGCCCAGTAGTTCTGGTACCAAAGAGCGACGGCTCGGTCCACTTCTGTGTCAACTGCCGGAAAGTGAAAGCGGTGTCCAAATTTGATGCTTATCCAATGCCGCGAATTGACGGGTTACAAAATCGGTTGGGCGCAGCTCAATTTTACTCGATGCTGGACTTAACATAGGTTTATTGGCAGATCCCTTTAACTCCAATGTCCCGAGAAAAGACGGCTTTTTCCGCACCGTTTGGATTGCACCAATTTGTGACGCTTCTATTCGGTTTGTTCGGAGCCCCGGCCACGTTTCAGCGCCTTATGGACAAGATCCTCAGACCGCACAAGGCATATGTTGCCGCATATCTGGACGACATCATCATTTACAGTAATTATTGGCAGCGGCATATGCAACATCTGAAGGCTGTCCTGAGAACGCTGAGACAGGGCAGAATATAGGTATCTGGGGTTCCACTTGGGACACAGGCAGGTGCATCGACAGGTTGATAAAACTGCAGCGATCACAGCCTGTCTGGTTCCCAAGACCAAAAAGGGTGTAAGGTAGTTTTTGGGGCTGGCTGGCTGCTACCAAAGGTTTGTGCCTAGTTATTCTGATGTCACCAGCCCGCTGACTGACCTTACTAAAAAGGGGGCTCCCGATCCAGTCCAGTGGACAGAGTCGTGCCAACAGGCCTTCCTTAAGGTAAAATCCACACTGTGTAGGGGGGCCGCTTTTACATGCACCCGACTTCTCTCTCCCCTTTATTTTGCAGACTGATGCATCTGACAGGGAGCTGAAGTTCTCCTTCAGGGAGACAAAATATAGTACCATCGAGAAGGAGTGTCTTGCGATTAAGTGGGCTGTTATGACCCTCCACTACTACCTGCTGGGGCAGGCCTTTGCCCTCTGTTCTTATCACACTCCTCTGCAGTGGCTCCACTGCATGAAGGATACTAACGCGCAGATCACCTGTTGGTATCTGGCTCTCCAGCCCTTTAAATTCAAGGTGATCCACAGACCGGGAGCACAGATGGTTGTGGTTGACTTTCTCTGTCAAGGAAAGTGGGGGGGTGAGTGGGCAGGCCGGATGTTGCCCTGGCCTGAGTCAGCAGTGGGGGCATGTGGCATGGGGGGCCTGGTCATGTGTCGGTCTGCGGGAGAGGGAGAGCGGTAAGGCTCGTCACCTGGCTCATAATTATCTCTAACACCTGTCTCTCATTATAGTGATGGCGGAGGGAGACTGAAAAGGCATGCCAGAGCATCAGAAAGAGGGAGAGAGAGAGTGACCGACAAGTCCAGAGACAGCCACGAGTGTTGTTGTTTATTATTTAGTCTGTTTCGATGGTTACCATTGATTGTGTGTGTGTGAAGCTGAGAATTAAAAGACTGACCTTGAATCTGCTTCACTGTCTCCTGACTCCTCCATTTGCCCTGAACTAAGAACTTGTTACAACGCTCTATCACGCAAGGCCACGGTAGAAAATAGACCAACCAAAAAATGCACTTCCCCAACAAAGGCATGCTGCTCATCTTTATAGGGGCCTAAGCCAATGGCAGCTATAAAACGCACAGGTGAATCAACCGGAAGTTTTTGTTTCTAGTCCTATTACCAGAACAAGATCAACAGCACCACAGACACTCGCAGCTTGTTTAGAACATTCAACACACTTCTCTGCCCTCCCCCTCCACTGCCTGACACATCACTGACAGCAGATGTCTTTGCTACATTTTTCACTAATAAGGTTACAGCCATCAGCAATACATTCTCAGCACCAAACCTTGTCAAACACCTGTCTCCTGTATGCAACACTTCTGTCTCCATGTTCTCTCCTCTGACTGACACTGAGGTCTCTAAACTCCTCCCTCTAACCACCCCACCACCTGTTCCCATGACCCCATTCCTTCTCACCTTCTCCATGCCATTTCTCCATCCATCCTACCTGCACTCACACACATAATTAACACATCTCTACTTACAGGCACTTTTCCCACTACATTTAAGCAGGCTCGAGTAACCCCGCTGCTGAAGAAACCCGCACTTAATCCCACACAAATAGAACACTACAGACCAGAATCTCTCATCACATTCATGGCAAAAACACTTGAAAGGGCAGTTTTCAATCAAATCTCTGCCTATCTCTCACAGAACAAGCTGCTGGATGACAATCAGTCAGGCTTTAAAAGTGGACACTCCACCGAGACTGCCCTGCTGTCTGTCACAGGGTCACTCAGACGGGCGAAAGCTGAATCAAGATCATCAGTCCTGATTCTGCTGGACCTTTCTGCAGCCTTTGACACAGTCAACCATCAGATCTTACTCTCTACCCTCTCCTCGCTGGGCATCACAAGAACTGTGCTTCACTGGTTTAATTCCTATCTCTCAGGTAGGTCCTTCAAGGTAGCCTGGAGAGGTGAGGTATCCAAGCCACATCAGCTACTTACTGGGGTACCTCAGGGATCAGTGCATGGGCTACTTCTCTTCTCTATATACACAACATCACTGGGACCCATCATTCAGGCACATGGTTTCTCTTACCACTGTTACGCTGATGACACGCAACTCTACTTGTCTTTCCAGCCCAATGACACCACAGTGACTGCTCAAATTTCTGCCTGCCTGGCGGACATCTCGGCCTGGATGAAGGAGAACCACCTGCAACTCAACCCAGCCAAGACTGAACTCCTTGTCTTTCCAGCCAACCCTGATGTTGAACACAACATCACCGCGCAGCTGGGTGCAACTACAGTAACGCCTTCCAAATCGGTCAGAAATCTAGGGGTAACCATCAACAACAGACTAAATTTCACAGACCACATCTCAAAGACCGCAAGATCATGTAGATTTACACTCTACAATATCAGGAAGATAAGACGCTTCCTCTCTGAACATGCCACACAACTGCTTGTCCAGTCACTTGTCATAATTAGACTGGACTACTGTAACGCTCTCATTGCAGGCCTCCCTGCATGTGCAACTAGACCCCTCCAAATGATCCAGAATGCAGCAGCACGTCTGGTCTTTAATGAACCAAAGAGAGCATGTTACACCACTCCTTGTCTCTCTCCACTGGCTACCAGTTGATGCACGTATCAAATTCAAGGCTCTGATCCTGGCATACAGAACAGTTACTGGGTCTGCTCCAGCATACCTAAAATCATTTATGCAGAGCTACGCGCTCACTAGAAGTCTGCGGTCGGCTAAGGAACGTCGCCTTGTTGTACCAACACAAAGAGGCACCAAAACACTTTCACGGACTTTCAGCTTCATCATACCATGTTGGTGGAACGACCTTCCCAACTCCATCCGTGAAGCTGACTCACTCTCTGTCTTCAAAAAAACGACTAAAAACACATCTTTTCCATGAGCACTTAACCAGTCATTAAAAAAAAAAAAAAAAAAAAGATTTCTTTATTCTGTTTTGAATACTATTATGATGCTAGTGATACTTTGTAATACAGCACTTTTCATACCACTGTCTCCTAAGATGATTCGCTTATGTTTTCCTCTCTTTTAAGTCGCTTTGGATAAAAGCGTCTGCCAAATGAATAAATGTAAATGTAAATGTAAATGTTTCAAATCTTGTGAGCTTGCAGTATACTGCCTACATCGTAAATCAACCAGGAACTCCTCCCACGCGAACTACTGCACTGCTACAATTCTGCATGGTCCTAGTGCCGCTGCCCACAGCTGGACTACTTTTATAGTGCTTTTTTGTCATTTTTGTAGCTCGACAGCATCCATCCCCATTCAATCTCATTGTTTGGATAACAAGAGCATAAAAGACATTCTGCTAAATTTCTCTTTTTGCTTTCCATGGCAGAAAAAAAGTCACACAGGTTTGGAACATCTTGATGGGGAGTTAATGATGTTAGTTTCATTTTGGGTAAACTATTCCTGTAAGACCTGGAAAATCAAACCATTCCAGCAGGTTGTTTCAAAGTTTGAAAGTTTCATTCATTTATACGTTTTATTATTATTATTATTTTATCAATTCTGCACAATCTGCCATCTTTCCAAAGAGCCATAGTCATACAGTTTTCAAATGAAGGAAAGCGTCAGAGTCACCTCCAAATGACAAGAGAGGGTTTACTACACTGTAGCTATGAGGGCTTTTAATGTTGCCTGCTGAATCTGCTCTTTCTGATATCTCATCATCAGCCCTTTTTTAGTCAGTCTGGGAATACCCTGTTTTCAGGGTTTATGTGAATGGATATGCTTTATTGTGCTTATAAAAACAGTCTTTATCAGGCTAATTCATTTGGCTGTTCCTTGCTAAATAATTTTTTGGCAGGAGCACTTTGGGAAAGTAAGTTAGAATTGCCTTGGCTTCCAGAATCGTTTAAAAAATCTGCTTTTGTCATGACATTTCAGATACAATTTGGAGAATAGCAATAAGATCTGCACTTCTTTGAGCTTGTAACAAAGAACTTTGACATCTCATTTAAGTCCCCACTGACATCTGGCAAGAAACTTTGCGAAAAACATGCACTACTTGTGCCTGCTCTTAGAAATAAATCAGAGATGAATACAATAAGAGTGAAGAGCAAGTGATTTGAATGATGGTGAAAAATCCTTGATTTAAAACAAGATCTAACTGTGTCATGAAGTTCTTCTCTTTAACAAGCAATCAAATTGAAGAGAGTTGCCAGCACTTCAGACATACATCAAGGAGTGTAGAGAGGGGTAGGGTAGCAGGGTGTGTTAATTGAAGTAGTGAAGCCTTGCAGTGGTAAGTGTCTCTTGTAAACATGAATGTTAGATTAGGAGTATTGGGTAGGGACAGATGTGGCAAAAATACAGAATGAACATGGTGATTATCAGTGTGAAAGTCGAAGTGAAACTGAATGCAAAGGCAGTTGCCTCACTGCCCAGTCATTTAGTTACTTAACAGGCAGTGTTTTTGTATGAAGGAATGAAGGAAACTTGTTTCAGACAGCCTTCCATGACACCACAGAGTCATGTCTAATAATCTAGCACAAATTCAAGAGAACTTGAGATAACCAGTAAAATGTTTAATCATAAGTTGTAAAGATGGACATTTTTGAATTAATTTACTCTTTTAAATTACTACTCTTTCAGACAACATTTTAAATGAAGGTTCGGAAGGAGCTTGTCAAGTTTGTCCTGTCAATCACAATGCAAACGCATATAAGCTGCAACTATAAGCAGCTGTTTACCTTTAAGATCGCCTTACTATGCAGCTCCAATAATCATGCAGCAAGCAGTCTTTCTGCAAACTTCTATTCAAATGTATAACTCTATGGGCTGTTGTATGAATATTCTCTCCTCCCACAAATCATGACAAACGCTTCAATCAGGGTAATTCAATCCATCTCATTTTAATTTTCCCAGACAATTCTTCTTTATTTCTGCATGCTACATGTTGTTGGTAATTTTAAAAGCAATATTTTGAACTAGTGGAATCTTAAGAGGCTTGACTATAGAACCTAATTGCTGTATGGTTACTTAACCCTTGGATGGTCTTAATGACCAAGCCCAACTTTAAACCCACTGGTTCAAACTGACCCGTTTTTTAATTTCAATTTCAAAAGCTTGCAATAAAGGCCCTGTTTGCTCTATCTATCTACTTAAATCTCTTAAATCATTCCTCTAGGTTGCAGCAAACACTAGAATTTTTTTTCTCTATCACCTTCTATCACAATATACAGATATGAAAGGCAGAGGACGCCACAATGTGTTTTGTGACTCCGCCCACAGACATCGTCTTTTTTGGGAAGCCCCACACATCCCGCATGTTTTGTGGAATATCTTGGACTCTGAATGGACTACAATCAAACTACACTCTGAATCATCTTGGTGTCATTTGAAAGCTAAGAACTTCAGCTTTGCAATAATATATAACATTTCATCATCAATAGACAGAAACAAATTCAAATGATGATTTGTTTATAATATTATTTATTTATTTATTTTATTTTATTTTATTTTTTTTTTTGCTCAACTGCATTTTTTCTGGACATTTCAGACATACCAGTGGATTATTTACCCAGACACGCTGAGAGACAAGTAAAAATATACTCATTTTGTAGAAAACAACCTAAGGTAAGAGCTGATGTAGAGTTTGTTTCTATTTGGGGCTTACAGAAGCAGTGATCGGAGCACATATGAGACTTAATTTGCTCAGTTGTTTTTATTCACAATTTCACTTTAAAATTCTTTTGATGATTATTTGAACAAAATAATCCAATAACTAATAACTTTAATTTGCATTTATTCTACTTTTTTAACAGGTGTTTATTTGTATGTTATATCTCATTTGAATATGTAGAACACTTAATAAGCATATAATGCACACTAAATTAACAACTTTGGACAAATGAATATCAATAAAAAAATATTGCGTTTGCATTTGTTTCTGTTGTCAATGAGTGTGTGTGTGTGTGTGTGTGTGTGTGTGTGTGTGCATAGGTGTGTGAAATTTATGAGTATGAGTGCACTAATAATAACATTTTGAACTTTGACCATTTTACAGCTTTCTCATACGTTTTTATATGACCCAGAGGTACAAAGTAGGTACTGTTTTTGTAGCTTTGTTTACAAATACATGAAATTAAAAAAATAAATTACATTGCCAGTTTCAGATCACCTCAGCCTTTCCCACTGCAGGGACTAAAGTCTGTTTTAGGTACTTTTACCCAGAACTTGTACTTTTCGTTGTTTTCGCACATGAGGAACTGTAGTTCCTCTTTGCCATTAAGAGGGACTTTATAGGGACTTTTTAGTTCCTAATCCGGGGTAAGTAATTCTTCCCCAGAAAAGGGACTGTGGGAGGTGTTGCAACCGCTGATTTTTTAAACATATATGATGCACAAAGCAATAAGAAATGCGAGGAGTTGGTAGCCATGAGTAAACAAACTTGTAGCTGTTTGCTATTTAGAGGTAGGGATGTGTCCAAAGCCTAATACCTTATTCGGAAAGGTACGGATAATGACTTCAAAACGAATAACGGATTCATCCGAATAATATAAAAAAATATTCATTTGACTGATTATCCAAAAACACAAGGATAAAGCAACATTTTAAATAAACATATCCAAAATGACAACGAACTTATGAATCTGTGCAGCCAATATTTCTAAAGTATAAACCTTACGAATGAAAATGCGCACCTTGTGATTTCAAATCGGATGGGTGCGGTCTTAACTCCATTTGCAGTCTCTGTTAATTGTGCGCATCTGGAGCTTATCAAGTGTAACATTAACTAAGATCGTCATCATAACATCATATACACTTTCCACTTCTTGAAATGTCTATGTTACTGTATCACACGATTCACACGTGATTCTCATGTATTTATTTATAGCCTAAACCTGAGGGCGATATTAAATTCCTGACCTGAAGTGATTTAATGTCAGAGCTCATCTAGCCGTCTCTTAAAGTTGACCACATTTATATTCACATCAGCGATTAAGGTAATTAACTGGTTAAGACTTTATTCCGAAAAAAGTTAAAATGCTCCACAAAGGTCTAAATGCTCCACAGATTATACATCTATTAGGAATATTCCTCCTTATGTAAAATGAAGAAGCTGAAACATGCTTTTCTTCTTCTTTAAAATGTGCTAAATTTGAGAATGTTAAGTGTTCTTGAACTCCGGTAAGGCGCGACATAAATGTAACATTATTATTATTATTATTATTATTATTATTATTATTATTATATATAAATAATGGTGTCCTATCGTAAAAAATTCTGATAGACTTATGGGACTTTCACCTGTTTGTAGGCTATATTGATTTGATTTTAATTTCTTTTAATGTTTGATTTTGTATTTATTATTCACTGAAAAATGTGTGCTTGACATTTCACATTTTGCTTAACACCTCCTGCATCCAGAATAATGCTGTTTCATGCAGCTATTAATATCTGAAATACCAGGAGAAACCACAACATATTCCTCAGTTAATGTAGCCTAGAAATTCAGCTTCATCTGGTTAAAAAAAAAGAAAAAAAACTATTGTATGTTATTATTATTATTATTATTATTATTAGGCTATTATTATGAAAAGGCATATACAAGACATATTTTATTAATAGAAACTATAAATGTAAGAGTAATACTTAAAAATGGGTTTCATTTAGTTTTGACGCACTTCCAGGTTAAGCCCCGCCCACACCCGGTTCTATCCAAATACAGAGACAGACACAGATAATTTTTGTCATATGAACAGAGACAAATACAGATAATGGCTCCCTGCACACCCCTATTTAGAGGACTGCCCTAATTTTTCAATTTCCTTAACAGAAAAAACATAAAAACCAACAAAGTATCCAAAGAGTATCAACTGTTCCCTATCTGTCACTCACTTGACATTGTGTCAATGTAATGACACTAGGGGTCACTCTTGGGAGCCCAAAACACCTCTGGTCTTTGAAAAAAGACCAATGAAAATTGGTGAGTGGTATTTGCATACCACTCCCCCGGACATACGGGTATAAAAGGAGCTGGTATGCAACCACTCATTCAGATTTTCTCTTCGGAGCTGAAAGCAAGCCACCCCAGCGGCTCCCCGCCAAGTCCTTCTACCTATGGGTGTAAGGCCAGCGCGGCTAGCACTGGGGGCGATTTGGGGACCCCAGTGGGACCACCTCCGCCGGGTATCCCCCCACAGACCTCCCATTCCCCAACATGCTCATCTTCCCCGATCGGGCTTCTGGATGAGTCCACCGGCTCATCTCACGGTGAGTTCGACCTCTTGTTCGGAGCCCGTGAAGGTGATGAGCTCTCGAGTGCAGCATCGGAGAATGGGCTCGTCCAGTCGGACATGGAAGCCTCAGCTGGGCTTACCCCTTCGGGTACGGTTGCCCAGTCACAGGCTGACGCGGAGATGACAGACATACTTTCCCGGGCAGCTACAAGCGTCGGGCTAGAGTGGAACCCTCTGCTCTCCCCTGAACCCTCGTGGCTCAATGATTGGTTCCTGGGCTCGCAGCACCGCACACAGTTCCTTTCTTCCCGGAAGTGTACGAGGAGCTGACAAGGTCGTGAGAGGTACCTTTTACTGCCCGGTCCCGATCTTTCAGCTCCCCCCTCCACTACCCTCGATGGTGGGGCGGCCAAGGGCTATTCGGTGATCCCCCGGTGGATAAGGCGCTCGCGGTGCACCTAACCCCGCAGAGCGCTGCCACCTGGCGTGGGCGCCCAAAGCTCCTATCCAAGGCCTGTAGGTTTACGTCGTCCCTGACGGCCAAGGCCTACGGTGCCGCAATTTCACCAAGCCAAGGTGCTAAAGGAACTGCACGAGGGTAGTTCTGCCCCGGGATTGATGAAGGAGCTGCGCTCGGCGACCGACCTCGCCCTCCGGGCGATGAAGGTCACGGCACAGTCTCTCGGGCGGGCGATGTCTACCTTGGTGGTCCAGGAGTGCCACCTTTGGCTCAACCTGGTCGAGATGGGAGAGGCTGACAAGGCACGGTTCCTTGGTGCCCCCATTTCTCAGGTTGTCCTTTTCGGCTACACTGTCGAGGACTTTGCCCAGCAGTTCTCGGCGGTGAAGCAGCAGATGGAAGCTATCCGGCACATCCTGCCCCGGTGCAGCTCAAGATCCCACACCCCATCTATTCGTTGCCAAGGGCATACTCCTGCAGTGACTGCACCGGCTCCGCCGCAGCCCGCCCCCACTGCCCGGCCCCAGCGTGGAAGCAGACGCCACCCGTCTCACGGCTGGCTGCCAAGAACCCGAGAAAGGCTTCGAAGTGCCCCTGAGATGGGCAACACAGGGACGAGGAAACCTGCTGCTCTGGAGCTGGTAAGCAGACCACTCCATCCCCCGGTAGAGGGCTGGGAGGAGAATCTTTTGTTACCTTTTCATTTCATTTCGCCGCATGCCCAAGTGGCTGCGGTACCCAAGAGTTCAGCAAAAGAGCAGTTTCCTTGTTCCCTGGGTCACATACCCAGTGTGCACAGCCGTCATCACGACCATCGTACACCATTCCATTTCGGTGGGTTTGCCCGCCCCTGCGCGCCCAACTGTGGCACAAATCTGACCCCGATGTGACGGTCCCCACGGGTCACAAGGACAGGCTTCTTCCTCCCCCGTCCCAAGCTGTTCCGGGGGTGGTCACAAGGAGCCTGGTAAGTGCTTCAATGTCCCTGGACTCAGCACAGCCACGGCCCGATGTGGCACCTCAGGCTCCGCCCCACCGCTAGGCCCCACCTGCCGGTACGTCCGACGAGATTTTCCCCTTTGTCCCCCTTTTTCCGGAGCTTGGACGCGTGGCTTGCTCTTTCCAACCCGTCGCGATGGCTGGTCCGGACCATCCAACTCGGCTACGTGATTCAGTTCGCCAGGCATCCGCCCAGGTTCAGCAGCGTCCACTTCACCTTGGTGAAGGGTGAGAATGCCGCTACCTTGTGCGTGGAAATCGCTACCCTCCTACGGAAGGGTGCGATAGAGCCTGTCCCTCCTGCCGAGATGAAGACGGGGTTTACAGCCCCTACTCATTGTACCGAAGAAAGGCGGTGGGTTGTGGCCAATCTTGGACCTGCAAGTACTGAACCGGGCTTTACACAGAATCCCGTTCAAGATGCTGATGCAAAAACTCATTCTAGCAAGTGTCCGGCATCAAGATTGGTTCACGGCGGTAGACCTGAAGGACGCGTACTTCCACATCTCAATTCTACCTCAACACAGACCCTTCCTGCAGTTTGCATTTGAGGGTCGGGCGTATCAGTACAAGGTCCTCCCTTTCGGCCTGTCCTTGTCCCCTCGCATTTTCACGAAGGTCATAGAGGCAGCCCTTGCCCCGTTAAGGGAAGTGGGCATTCGCATCCTCAACTATCTCGATGACTGGCTAATCCTAGCTCACTCTCGGGATCTGTTGTGTGCGCACAGGGACCTGGTGCTCTCGCACCTCAGCCGACTAGGGCTTCGGGTCAACTGGGAAAAGAGCAAGCTCCTCCCGTTTCAGAGCATCACTTTTCTCAGCTTGGAGTTAGACTCAGACTCGATGATGGCTCGCCTCATGAACAAGCGCACACAGTCGGTGCTGACCTGTTTGAAGGCATTCAGACAGAAGACAGCGGTTCCACTGAAACTGTTTCAGAGGCTCCTGGAGCATATGGCATCCTCAGCGGTGGCCACTCCTCTCAGGTTGATGCATATGAGACCGCTTCAGCGCTGGATCCAGACTCGAGTCCTGAGATGGGCATGGTGCCGTGGGACACATCGCGTGGCCATCACGCCGGTCTGTCGCTGCCTCTTCAGCCCTTGGACCGACCTCACATTTCTACGGGCAGGCGTTCCCCTAGAGCAGGTCTCCAGGTGTGTCGTGGTTACGACAGATGCCTCCAAAACGGGCTGGGGTGCTGTATGCAATAGGCACGCAGCCGCCGGCTCCTGGACGGACCCGTGGCTACATTGGCACATCAACTGCCTCAAGTTGTTGGCAATTCTGCTCGCCCTGCCCTTGATCCAGGGCAAGCATGTGTTAGTTCGGACAGACAACATGGCAACGGTGGCATACATCAATCGTCACGGCTGTTTATGCTCCCGTTGTATGTCACAACTCACCCACCGTCTCCTCCTCTGGAGTTAGCAGCACCTCAAGTCGCTGCGAGCCACTCACATCCCAGGCAACCTCAACAATGCAGCGGACACGCTGTCATGACAGGTTACCCTCAGGGGAGAGTGGAGACTCCACCCTCAGGTGGTCCAGCTGATTTGGAGTCGATTTGGGCAGGCACAAGTAGACCTGTTTGCTTCCCGAGAAGCCTCCCACTGCCCGCTCAGGTACGCCCTGACCGAGGCACCTCTCGGTATAGATCCGCTGGCACACAGCTGGCCCCCTGGACTATGCAAATATGCGTTTCCCCCAGTGAGCCTACTTGCACAGACCCTGTGCAAGGTCAAGGAGGATGAGGAGCAGATTGTCCTGGTAGTACCCTACTGGCCCACCCAGGCATGGTTCTTGGACCTCACGCTCCTCGTGACAGCCCCCCCGGCGAATTCCCCTGAGGAAGGACTTTCTTTCTCCATATATTATTTATAAAAACAATTCAATACTAATGCACAAAATGGCAAATAATTTTGTATGTTCCTGTTATAATGAGACAAGTCATCATGTGCCAATATAATACAGAATTAAAGGAATGTTTCAGGTTAAATACAAGTTAAGCTCAACTGACAGCATGTGGCATACTGTTGATTACAACAAAAAATTATTTTGACTTGTTCCTCGTTTTCTTAAAAAAAATAAAAAATATAAAATAAAAAAAAAGCAAATATTGAGGTTACAGTGTGGCACTTACAATGGAAGTGAATGGGGAAAATGAAATTGAATGTATACAATTTTTGGAGGCTTTAAAGTCAGAAATGTGAAGCTTATACTTTATAAAAGCACATACATTCATTCTTCCATTTAAAGTCAAGTATTATTTGAGCTGTAGTTGTTTAAATCTTCATTTTTACAGTCATTTTAGGATTTTATGTTTTGTTGACATTACATCGTCATGGCAACAAAGTTGTAAAATTTGCTATAACTTTACACAGAAAAGGTTAGTAAGCAATTTTATCACACTAAAATCATGTTAACACGCATATTGTTTACATCTTCTGGCTAAATTTTGAAACTATGTGTATTTTAACACAAAAAATGGCCCCCATTCACTTCCATTGTAAGTGCCTCACTTTAACCCAGATTTTTGCTTTTTTTAAAGAAAAGGAGTGATGAGTCAAAATTAATTTTTGCTACAAATGCTGTTGATTGAGCTTAACTTGTATTAAACCCGGAACATTCTTTTAATTGAATTACTGACATTTATGTTTGTAGAATCCTCCCTTACAAAAAATCTAAACTAGCCGCAAACTAGCTGCAAACTCACAGCAAATTTGCCACTCAAGCTTGAGCTTTTGATTTGTCACGAATGTTTGCCAGAAGTTTGCAGCTTTTCTGTGGTAGTGGTGAACCTCCGGCAGACCTTTGGCAACAAAGGACAATTTGCCGCAAGTTTGCTGCAAAGCTTATTTGCATGTGAAACACTGTGTAACAATTTTTTATTTTTTTTTCCTGGGAAGTAAGTGTTATGTCCTAATTGCTTATGCCTCAAAAGTATAGAAAATGGCTATTATTCTCCACAAACTTTGCTTTTGTGACCAGGACAGTGATATTTTGAAATGTACCTATTTCCAAAGAGAAAACGGGCGAATGTGTGTCTTTTCGTTCACGGCAAGTGTGATAAATTTGCCATGAACTCTTGATCTTTGTAAGGGCTCTACTGAGCTCCAAACCATATGCATAAAGCTAAATAAAAACTAGACAACAGATAATTATCTAAGTAATTATGAGTTTCAGGTGCCTCCTTATTTAAATAACAAATTTAAAATGATATCCATAAAAAGATGTTGTATATGTATGCACATGTTCACAGATGATCCAGAAATGTATCCCAGCAAACATGAATTTAAGTTTAGTCTCTGCAGCCTCTGCCCTTGCTTAACAATTGTAAGGAGATGTGAATAATATCTACCTATTATAATAAAGCCTCCTTTTTATTCACCTGCTTTGACCCACTGATCACCGTGGTGGTGACAGAGTTTTTGCTTTAATGTTATATTTTGGCCACTAGAGGTCCCTATGGTACTCATGTCTATCTTGTGCCTCTTGTAATCAGTGCCATTGTTTTCACATGTGCCTCGTTCTGGGCTGTGTATTTAAGCTGATCACTTCCTTTTGTTTCTTTGCTTGGTTATTGATGTTCCTAGCCAGTTCTGCTATAAGTCTGCTCTAGTACTAAGTACTAAACTTTGAAAGCCTTTTGGATTGTTTTATCCCTGTGTTTATTTTTGCTGTTTTTTGGTGTCTTTTTCCTGAGTTCTTTGGAGATTATTTTTTCCTCCTTTTGGATCCTTTTTGGACTAAAGATTTTCTGTTTTGTGGTTGTCAGTAAGAAATTGCTTTTTGTACCCTTTTTGCTATTTTTGTCAATAAACTCTTCTGAGTTCATTTAAGAACGCGTCTGACTATTGGGTTCAACTCCCTTCTGTGGCTCAGTGGTGGAAATTGAGACTCTTGTGCCAGAGACCCAAGTTTGAATCCCGGCTCTGACAGAATAGCAATAGCCCACATTATGAACCCAGAGATGCCTAATGCTCAAGAACTCCTGGCCACAATTGCTCAGCAGGAGTCCACAATCCAACGCCATGAGTCAGCACTAGTTCAGCAGGAGACTGTGATGGCTAAACACTCACAAGTGCTGTCTGATCTCATGATTTCTGCCCTCTACTTCAGCTACTGCTTCTACTGCTGCCTCGGTATCCCTTCCAGATTCTCGAGTGCTCTCTCCTCTGATTGAACCTTGCCTACCTCCACCATAACATTTCTCAGGTGATCCCAGTGCGATGGGTTCCTGACTCAATGCTCTCTCACATTTGAATTACAACCATCTTCCTTCCCCTCAGATCGGGCCAAGATCGCATATGTTATCACCCTCCTTTCTGGCAAGGCTCTTTCTTGGGCAACAGCGGTCTGGAAGGCACAGGCACCCTTCTGTTCAAGTTATTCTGTGTTTGAAAAGGAGTTCAAGCGAGTCTTTGACCACCCCCTCAGTGGCCGGCAAGCCTCTAAGAGACTTCTCACCCTCCGACAAGGTAATGGCAGCGCGGCTGAATATGCCATACAGTTTCGGACAGTTGCAGCAGGGAGCGGCTGGAACGACGAGGCCCTCATGGTGTGTTTCCTGAATGGTCTGTCTGAGGCAATCATGGATGATGTGGCTACCAGAGAACCTGCTCGTGATCTCGAGACCCTCATGGATCAAGCAATCTGGCTGGATAATCGCCTAAGGGAGAGAAGACTGAACCGGCCATCTGTTTCCAAATTGTCTGCCAGTCCAGCACTTGCTCAAATGCTACCAGTGCCCCACGAGTCCTCGGAACCCATGCAATTGGGAAGGACTAGGCTTTTCCCATCAGAATGAGACCGTCGCATGAGAGAGCGCTGTTGTCTATATTGTGGATTGTATGGTCATTTTCGCTCCGCCTGCCCCGAGCTTTCAGGAAACGCCCAGTCCCGTACAGGCAAGGAAGGACTGTAACGGGAGTTACACGCACAGCTTCACCTTCCAACTCTGGATTGTTCCTTCCCATCACACTCACTTGGGGAGATCAAAAACACCAACTCCAGGCATTGATTGATTCTGGTGCTGCCGGGAATTTCATGGATATTTCCTTTGCCAAAAGTCTCCAGATTCCTATTAATTCCCTTCCTGCCCCCTAACTGCCTTGGATGGAAGACCGTTAGCTCCAGGGAAAATAACCCACCTCACCTCTCTCCTTTGTCTCGTCACTTACCAGCACCAGGAGAGAGTGTGCTTTCACCTTATACAGACTCCAGAGTTCCCTATTATCCTCGGTCACCCCTGGCTCCTCCAGCATAACCCACACTTTGACTGGTCCACTGGCGCTGTTCTCAGTTAGGGTCCCACCCGTCAGACTACATGCTTGGCCCAGAACTCCCCTGATCTTGTTCTCGAGTCCCAAGAAGCCTTAGATCTGTCTCAAGTCCCTGCTCAGTACCACCACCTCAAAGCAGTGTTCAGCAAAAGGAAAGCCACCTCCTTACCTCCTCATCGCCCCTATGATTGTGCCATTGAGCCAATGTATGCCCAGAGGTCGTATATTCTCTTTGTCTCCCCCCGAACGAACTGCTCTGGACAAATACATTAACGAATCCCTTGCGGCAGGTATCATCCAACCATCCACTTCCCCTGCTGGAGCTGGATTTTTTTTTTCATTGGGAAAAAGGATGGCGGACTCCGGCCATGTATTGATTACAGGGGCCTTAATAAGATCACTATTCGAAACCGCTATCCCTTGCCGCTAATGGCCACTGCTTTCAAAATTCTGCAAGAAGCCTCCATCTTCACTAAGCTTGACTTGCGCAATGCCTACCATCTTGTGTGCATCAGATAAGGAGGTGAATGGAAGACCGCCTTCAACACGCCCACTGGGCACTATGAATATTTAGTTATGCCCTTCGGTCTCACTAATGCTCCTGCAGTATTTCAAGCTCTTATCAATGATGTTCTCAGAGACATGCTCAACCAATTTGTGTTTGTCTACTTAGACGATATCCTCATCTTCTCGAGTTCCCTCCAAGAGCATGTAAAACACGTCAGTAAGGTTCTCGGATGTCTTCTTGATAACCATCTTTATGTTATACCTGAGAAATGTGAGTTCCATGTGACCAAAGTTCAGTTCCTAGGGTTCATTATCAAGCCTGGCCAGATACAAATGGACCCTCAAAAGGTTCAAGCAGTTGTGGATTGGCCCTCCCCCTCGTCGGTAAAGGAAGTACAGCGTTTCCTTGGCTTCGCCAATTTTTATCGCAAGTTCATCCGGAACTTCAGTACTGTGGCGGCTCCTTTATCTGCCCTCACCAAGGGGAACACAACCAGCTTTAATTGGGGACATGAAGCAGAGTTGGCCTTCAGCAAACTCAAAAGCCATTTTACCTCCGCACCTATTCTCATTCTCCCTAACCCAGATAAACCCTTCATCGTGGAGGTCGATGCTTCGGACATAGGGGTTGGAGCGGTGCTGTCCCAAAGGGGGGAGGACAACAAGTTGCCTCCATGTGCATTCCTTTCCCACCGCCTTACACCGACTGAGATGAACTATCATGTAGGGGATCGAGAGTTACTGGCAGTTAAGCTAGTGCTTGAAGAGTGGAGGCATTGGCTTGAGGGGGCCAAACACCCATTCCAAGTATTCACGGACCACAAAAATCTGGAATACATTCAGCAGGCAAAGCGACTCAACCCCCGCCAGGCACGTTGGTCCTTATTCTTCAACTGATTCAAGTTCATCTTATCCTACCGCCCCGGCTCTAAGAACCTAAAACCTGATGCTTTGTCCCGAGTATATGTAAACACTCCTCAGGAAGATTATATTGCATCGATTATCCCCAGTTCCAAGATAATAGCTCCTATCGGGTGGGATCTGGTAAATACTGTAAAACAAGTCCAAGCCCGAGAACCTGACCCAGAAGGGGGGCCAACCCACTGCCTGTTTGTCCCTAAAGCTGTCCGCTCCCAGATCCTCCAGTGGGGACACTCCTCTCATCTCACTTGTCATCCTGGTACCTCTCGCACTCTTGAGTTCCTCCAAAGATGATTTTGGTGGCCAACTATCAAGGAGGATGTGACAACATTTGTAAACGCATGTCCCACGTGCAACCAAAGTAAGGTCCCTCACCATTCTCCTCAGGGGCTATTGCATCCTCTCTCCATACCTCATAGACCTTGGTCTCATCTTTCCATGGATTTTATCACTGGACTTCCGCTATCACAAGGCAACACCACTATCATGGTCATAGTTGATAGATTCTCCAAGGCCGCCCGATTTATTCCTCTGCCCAAACTACCCACCGCTAAAGAAACTGCTGAATTGGTTATAAACCACGTCCTCCGAGTCTTTGGCATCCCACAAGACATCGTCTCTGATCGAGGACCCCAATTTTCCTCCCGATTCTGGCGGGCATTTTGTCAATCTCTGGGGGCTACAGTGAGTCTATCTTCTGGGTTCCACCCGGAGTCCAATGGGCAACGGAGTGGCTTAACCAAGATCTTGAGACTACACTGAGGTGTATGGCAGCTAACAACCCATCCTCTTGGTCTTCCTTCATCATGTGGGCAGAATACGCTCACAATACCCTTCGCTCCTTTGCTACAGGCATGTCCCCTTTCGAGTGCCAGTTGGGATACACCCCTCCACTATTCCCTGAGCAAGAAGTGAAGGTTGCAGTTCCCTCTGCTCAACAGTTCGTTAAACGTTGCCGCCAGACATGGAAAAAAACCCGACTCGAGCTCTTGAAGGTTTCTCAGCAGTATCAGCACCAGGCCAATCACAGACGCAGACCTGCCCCCACTCTGTGCCCCGGCCAAAGAGTCTGGCTCTCCACTAAGAACATTCCCTTGCGGGTGGAATACTGTAAACTTTCCCAGAGGTTCATTGGCCCCTTCAAGATTGCCAGGAAAGTAAACCCAGTTACTTATCGTTTATACTTGCCTAAGTCTTTGAAGATAAATCCCACTTTTCATGTCTCACTGTTAAAACCTGTTTTGTCTTCTTTTCTTGCGACAGGTAAACCTCCCCCTCCTCATATCATTGGTGGCCAGCCAGCTTACACAGTCCACAGAATGCTGGATGCCCGTGGAGTACGTGGGTCCCGGCAGTATCTTGTGGACTGGGAAGGCTATGGCCCTGAGGAGCGCTCCTGGGTTCCTGCCAAGGACATCTTGGACCCCAAACTAATTCAAGAATTTCATGCTCGCAAGGCCAGTCGTCCGGGAGGGAACATCAGGAGCCATTCCTAGAGGGAGGGGTCCTGTCAGAGTTTTTGCTTTAATGTTATATTTTGGCCACTAGAGGTCCCTATGGTACTCATGTCTATCTTGTGCCTCTTGTAATCAGTGCCATTGTTTTCACATGTGCCTCGTTCTGGGCTGTGTATTTAAGCTGATCACTTCCTTTTGTTTCTTTGCTTGGTTATTGATGTTCCTAGCCAGTTGCTGCCGTAAGTCTGCTCTAGTTCTAAGTACTAAACTTTGAAAGCCTTTTAGATTGTTTTTTCCCTGTGTTTATTTTTGCTGTTTTTTGGTGTCTTTTTCCTGAGTTTTTGGAGATTATTTTTTTCCTCCTTTTGGATCCTTTTTTGACTAAAGTTTTTTCTGTTTTGTGGTTGTCGGTAAGAAATTGCTTTTTGTACCCTTTTTGCTATTTTGTTTATAAACTCTTCTGAGTTCATTTAAGAACGTGTCTGACTATTGGGTTCAACTCCCTTCTGTGGCTCAGTGGTGGAAATTAAGACTCTTGTGACAGAGACCCAAGTTTGAATCCCGGCTATGACAGGTGGCTGTTTTATGCACTTCTCTTTGCCTGTTTCCTGAACATATAACATTTTCTATTCCAACTATGACCCACAGGCCTCAGAAGCTCAGCTATGCTGAGTCCAGCACAGCAATCTTTCCCAATTATAAGCTGTACTGATATTTTATATTGCAGAGCTGAGATTAAACAGCAGTTTTCAGATATCTCACAATGTCAAGAGGTTCACCAAAGTGTGCGTCCTTCCTCCCTCACTTTGTACATCAGCAATTGTGTTAAGCCTAGCAACACCTCTATTGTTTAAAGAGGCTTGCTCTACTTGAATATTAATAGGTTCCTTATTACAATGATCTACAAATGGTATATTGAGTTTGCACTTTGCTTCACTATTTGTCGCTTTTGAGGAAACCTGAACATCAAACACAAATTTATTAAATGCGATTGTTAATCATGTTTAAAAGTCATGGGTGCAAACAAAATAGTTTGTTAAATGTTTTTGAGGAATGTGTCTTGCAGAAAGTTAGCCATCTGTCACATACTCCCTGTTTTTTGCATTGACTTTTATGTTGAAATTCTTGATGTTCCTGTTTCCTGTTAGTTTGTAGTCCTTTTGTAGTTTCATTTTATGATTGGTTTTCCCCGATTATTTCCACAGGTGTTCCTCGTTCCCTTGTTTGCCACTGTGTATTTAAGCCCGTGTTTTCCCTGTTTCCTTTGTCAGTCTTCACATGTATTGTCATGTTCTGTACCTTGTTCTCTGTGTTTTGTTTTCATTTTTATTCTGAGTTATTTAGTTAATCTTTTGTTTCCATTAAAAGCTGCACTTAGATCCTTCATCCACGCCAGCCTCGTTATACCATCCATGGTGACCAAAAACCACCCGCTGTTTAGTGAGTTTATCATCCTGCTCTCTGGCATCAACTACAGTATGCAGGGACTAAATAGCAACTGGCATAAGGATTTCTTCATCCACACTGTAATTAGTTTATTAATCTTAAGGTGTTCCATGTATTGTTATTTTAAGCAGTAATTAATGTCAATGTATTGGTATGTTTTGTCGTACATAAATTACTCTCTGGGCTTATATAAAGACTGAACTGAGAATACTGATCTAATTATTGTACCAATAAATAAAAACAGCCAAACATATAGTATTGCCACTATAAGTTGTATTTCTCTGATTTTGTAGATTTGGTATTTCACTAAAAAATATGTTCCTGAAGTTATCTTTACAACTCTGGATATAGGTGAAGCTACAAGGGTGTATTGCTTTCAGCTGGTGTCTACAAGTGAATGTTCCATTATCACTACATGATTGTATGCTGGCTCCATTAATACTTTCTTTACAGGTGTATTTGCACGTCTATTGCTCCTTTCCAAAGGGGTTTCCAGGCACTACGTTTCATTATTTTTCTCACTATAAGCATAAGAGCATATCCAATTTTCATTCCACAGATGCTTGCGGGAAACTTGCAACTCCTAATGATTAATGAATAACTTGATTGACCAACACAAATGGAATTTTTTTTTTTCAGATCTTTGAAACAAAAATTGACAGTGCTCTTAGATAATGGCCACCTCTTAATACATGCTTTTTGATTTTCTGACAAGTGTTGGAAGACTTCCATTCTCATGAAATACAATAGCTGTACACCACTCTGTCAAACATACGGTGCAGGTCAGATAGTCATGTGTTGTACTGCATGTTTTTTGGGCAGGTAAGCTGAAGTGTGTAATTTCTACACCACTTGCACCACCAAACGGAATTTCAAAAATAAACGTTTGTTTTCAAACATCTTTCTGAATATGCACCCATCTATTGTTGATCTGTAAGGTACATAGTAATATAAATCAAAAGTTATCAATCTCATTCTAGTAATACTAAAACATCCAAAATTTAATCACCCAAATCTCACAGGGGACTAATTCTTACCTCTAATTTTATTCAGATGGAATATATATATATATATATATATATATATATATATATATATATATATTTGGTGTACAACCTACATTATAGCTCTTCACTTCAGAGACTTGGTTTACAACAGGAACACATGCAGTCATGTGCTGACTTACATTTATATTGTTCTTAGCAAATGCCTTTAACAAATACTTCAGGCAGTTAAAAGTATAGTTCATCGAAAAAATGAAAATTATATCATTACTTTGACTATATGTTGTTCTAAGCCCATAGGAATTTATCTCTTCTGTGGAACACAAAAGGACATGTTAGGCCCAATGTTAGTCCCAGTCACCATTCACTTTCATTCATCTTTTTTCCCATACAATGAAAGTGAATGGTAACAGACTAACAGTTTGCCTAACAGCTCCTTTTGAGTTCCACAGATGAAAGTCATATGGGTTTGCAAAAACATGAAGGTAAGTGATGACAATTTTATTTTGGGGTCAACTATTCCTTTAAATGTTCATTGGTATAATTTAGAGTTGACAAAATGCAAAGAAAATTAACAGATGAAATTCTGAAAAAGGGGACCTTGCAGCTAAATTAGTTGAAAATAGATATGTATAATAAAGATAGATAAGAGTATTTTAAATTATGCATGTACAGTATATTATTAATAATATTGAATTTATATTATGTAAAGTGCTACACAGGCCTGCTTATTATGAAAATGACTGATTCACAAGGCAGAGAAAATACCTGTATAGGTCAGATGGAGATGGGAGATGTATCAGGTTTTTGACAGGATGATGTAGTGTTTCAAACAATTATCTTCACCCTGCAGCTGTTCTGGTAGCATTATTCATAAAAATGTTAGCTTTTTCTGCCATTGTTGTCAAAGTTGCTGTAATATGAGCGAGCACAACGATGTGACGAGGCAAAACTGGATCACTCAAATGTCATGTGCTTGTAATGTAGACAGCTGATTATAAACGGGAGTGATTGTTATCGCTCGCAGAGACACGGTATAGCAATGCGCTTCCTTGGCTCACTGCGAGCTTGTAAAGTTTCCAATGAGCTGCGGAACTCTGCTCGAGAGGGAGAGACACATTATTATTACCTGTTACTACTGAAATTATAATTCCATTTTTTTTTTTGTTTTGTTTGTTTGTTTGTTTGTTTTATATGCATTTTTGGATTTTAGAAATGTTTGAAGGATTTTACATGCGGTCTGGAAATGCTGGCCTACATACAGTTGTGCTCAAAAGTTTGCATACCCTTGGAGAATTGGTAATATATATACCATTTTTAAAGAGAACATGAGTGAACAGGCAAAACACATTTCTTTTATTCCTTATGGGATTCATATTCAACTGTAGGTTATAACAGAATGGCACAATCATAAGACAAAACATGGCAACAAAGAAAAAAATTAATTAACCCCTGTTCAAAAGTCTGCATACCCTTAGTTCTTAATACTGTGTATTGTCCCCTTTAGCATCAATGAGAGCGTGCAGTCTTTTGTAATAGTTGTCTATGAGGCCCCAAATTCTTGCAGGTGGTATAGCTGCCCTTTCGTCTTGGCAAAATGTCTCCAGGTCATGCAAAGTCTTTGGTCGTCTTGCATGAACCGCATGTTTGAGATCTCCCCAGAGTGGCTCGATGATATTAAGGTCAGGAGACTGTGATGGCCACTCCAGAACCTTCAACTTTTTCTGTTGTAACCACTGGAGGGTCAACTTGGCCTTGTGCTTCGGGTCATTGTCGTGCTGGAAAGTCCAAGAGCGTCCCATGCGCAGCTTTCATGCAGAAAAATGCAAATTGTCTGCCAGTATTTTCTGATAACATGCTGCATTCATCTTGCCATCAATTTTCGCAAGATTCCCCGTGCCTTTAGGGCTCACATACCCCCAAACATCAGTGAGCCACCATCATGCTTCACAGTGGGGATGGTATTCTTTTCACTATAGGCCTTGTTGACCCCTCTCCAAACATAGTGCTTATGGTTGTGACCATAAAGCTCTATTTTGGTCTCATCACTCCAAATTACAGTGTGCCAGAAGCTGTGAGGCATGTCAAGGTGTTGTCGGGCATATTGTAACCGGGCTTTTTTGTGGCATTGGCGCAGTAAAGGCTTCTTTCTGGCAACTCGACCATGCAGCTCATTTTTGTTCAAGTATCGTCATATTGTGCTTCTTGAAACAACCACACCATCTTTTTCCAGAGCAGCCTGTATTTCTCCTGAGGTTACCTGTGGGTTTTTCTTTGTATCCTGAACAATTCTTCCGGCAGTTGTGGCTGAAATCTTTCTTGGTCTACCTGACCTTGGCTTGGTATCGAGATCCCCGAATTTTCCACTTCTTAAGTGATTGAACCGTACTGACTGGCATTTTCAAGGCTTTGGATATCTTTTTATATCCTTTTCCATCTTTATAAAGTTCCATTACCTTGTTACGCAGGTCTTTTGACAGTTCTTTTCTGCTCCCTATGGCTCAGTATCTAGCCTGCTCAGTGCATCCACGTGAGAACTAACAAACTCATTGACTATTTATACACAGACACTAATTGCAATTTAAAAAGCTACAGTCATGGGAAATTAACCTTTAATTGCCATTTAAACCTGTATCATTATGATTTAAAAATGAGCCAAACAACTATGTGATGATAAATGGCTTCATATGACCGCTATCCTTAAATAAAAGACCTTAAATGATCAGTCATATTTTCAAAATCAATGCCAAAATTTCACAATTTCTGCCAGGGTATGCAAACTTTTGAGCACAATTCTAACTATTTTTATTTACTCTACAGGTGCTCATAATTTGAGTTTGACACATTATTTTTATAGGAGTGAATCTACAGGTGTTTCAACACCTTATCTGAGATATGCAGGCTCCCTTCACCCCCACCCACCTCTCAGATGCACACTGGGACCTTTACTTTTCAGGTGTCAGCAGATTCTCTATTGCTTCCTTCACAGAAGTCACATGACAGTTTTATCTAACTTATTTGCAGAATGCAGCAGTAATTTCATTAATCTCCCTCAAAGAACCATTACTGCTGTCCTAAATACTCCACTGCCACAGCAGTGCTTTAACTACCCATACCTACAGAAGCACCTTTACTATTGTGTCTTGAATACTTAAATTTCGTCTTTTTCCCCATTGTGAAGTCACAGAGCCACACACCAGTTACTTGCCAAGAAATAACTAATTTATTAATTCTTTTTAGTTATCTAACATAGGAAAGATAGTTACATTTCAATTGGAGAGTGGTGTCTTCCGATTGTCTCCCCATCTTGCTTGGTCTTTCTTTAAAGAAAATACTCTTACAGGGCATATTTAAATCCATCCATAGAAAAAAAAAAAAACTAACATCATGTGTTCCACACATATTCTCTGGAATTTTCTTACTGAGCAAGTTTAAGTCTAGGTAATATGAAGCAGATGTGTATGTAACTTATATAAGACTCACAAGAAGGACATCTATAAGGTTTGACTTGTACTAGGCTTTAGGTATGCACATTAGACAGCATAATATAAAAGTATAAGTCAAATAGTATAATATAAATTATTAATAGTGCTACAAAATGATTTAGAATACTAATTATAATTAATAACACTAATAAACATGAACATTTAGTCTACAGTCTCAACTACTACACTGCTGTAGCTGTGCTCTCATAGGAGCTTCTTTTACTATTGTGTCTCAAAAATTACTGCCGCAATAGTGGTTAAACTCTGATGATGTGATTTCACTCTGCTCCCGCAAGAGCATCTTTTACTATTCTGTCTCATCTACTCCACTGTTGCAGCAATGCTTGCACTATTGTGTCTCTTCTACTCCACCGCCAAAGCAGTATTTTAATTCTGCTGCCACAAATACAACTTCAATATTAGCTCACCTACTCCACTGTTGCAGCAGTGTTCCCACAGGAGCACCTCTTACTATTGTTTCAACTAATCCACTGCTTCAGAAGTACTTTCAATTTGCTCCCACAGGACAACTTTAATATCAAATCAACTTCTCCACTGCCACAGCAGTGCTTTCAATCCTAGCTCCCCAGAACAGTCACCACAACAGCTGCAGTGCTCCCCTCCTCACTGCCAGTTCACAAATGCAATTAATTTCTCTTTTGCTCTGCTTATATGCAATTTATATAATGCATAACTACAAACATTAGCCTATTTCTTGCCTTCGCACAACCAATGCCTACTTTCTGTACACACTTGTCAATAAGTCAACTATGCAT
Organism: Myxocyprinus asiaticus; assembly: GCF_019703515.2. Taxonomy (NCBI): domain Eukaryota; kingdom Metazoa; phylum Chordata; class Actinopteri; order Cypriniformes; family Catostomidae; genus Myxocyprinus; species Myxocyprinus asiaticus. The sequence continues at coordinate 9,513,496 of NC_059360.1, read as the reverse complement.
GTGAACTGTTTAACTGGTCATACACAGTTCTTGCTGTCCACATGTGTGATTTTACACTTTTTGGGAGTTGACTTAGAGCTTTATATTTTCCTTGGTGACCACTAGAGGTTGCCATTTATGTTCATTGCTCTTCTCTAGCCTTGTGTTTTATTATGGGTTTTGTATTTCTTTTCGTTGTCTTTGTTCATTAGTCCCTATGGTTATTAGTTCCATGTGTTCCTCGTTTCCTCATTTTGTGTTCCTTTGCCCCTTGTGTATTTATTCCTTGGTTTTCCTGTGTTCTTTGTCAGTTCTTTCCTTTCCAGGCTGTAGTGACTGTATTCTCATTTTATTTTGATTTCTTGTTCCCCGTGATTCTTCTTTATGGTTATGTTCCGAGTTTATTTATTAAAAGGCTGTACTTGGATCTGCACTTCTCGTCTCATCACTCTCTCTCTAAGGCAAGGAAGCAATACCATCGAGCAATACACAGAACAGTTCTGCAAGCTAACCCATGCCCTCAATTAGGGAGATGTTGCATTCAAGGACATCTACCGTTTTGGACTTATGGAGGCCGTTCCACTGCTGCTACCAGTGCTCTCGGCCATGGAAGTAACCGTCCAGGCTGTCCAGCCCTCTGGAGCCAGTCTGTCCAGTCCCCTCTAGCTGCTCTGCCAGCTCCACCCCGAGTCTCCACCAGCTTAAGACCCCGCACCCTGTCTGCTTGTCGCCAAGGGCGTTCTGCCGCAGCATGCCTCTGTGGCCCGGCTCCAGTGTGGAGCCCTCTGCGGGAAGCAGACGCCACCTGTCTCATGGCCGGCCGCTAAGAATCCGAGGAAGGCTTCGAAACGCCCTTGAGACGGGCGACCCATGGACGAGGAGGCCCACTTTTCTGGGGCTGGTCGACAGACCACTCCATCCCCCAGTGGATGGCTGGGAAGAGAATCTTTTTTCACCACATGCCCAGGAGGTTGTGGCACCCAAAAGCCTGACACAAGAATGGTTCCCTCGTCTCCTGGCTCACATATCCGGTGCACACGGCCGTCGTCATGACCACCGTCCCATTTTGGCAGGTATGGCAGTCCAGCGGCGGATCCCCCGCCCCTGTGCACCCAGCTGTGGCACAAACACGCCCATAATGGATCGGTTCCAGTGGACTACAGGGATGAGATTCCTCCTCCCCCCTCCTCAGCCAATCTTATGGTGGGCGGCAGGAGCCAGGTAAGTGCTTCGATGTCCCTGGACTTCCCTCGACGTGGCAACTCAAGCTCCGCCCTGCCGCAAGGCCCCACCCGCCAGTACGTCTGATGTGATCATTCCCTTGGTCCCCCTCGCCCGGAGTTTGGGCGCATGGCTCGCGCTTTCCAACCCGTCGCGATGGCTGACCTGGACCGTCCGACACGGCTACGCGATACAGTTCGCCAGGTGCCCGCCCAGGTTCAGCGGTGTCCGCTTCACCTCGGTGAAGGGTGAGAACGCTGCTACCTTGCGTGCGGAAATCGCTATCTTTCTGCGCAATGGCGCGATCGAGCCTGTCCCTCCAGTCGAGATGAAGAAAGGGTTCTACAGTCCTTAATTCATCATACTGAAGAAAGGCAGTGGGTTGTGGCCAATCCTGGACCTGCGAGTACTGGACCGGGCTTTGCACAGACTCCCGTCCAAGATGCTGATGCAAAAACGCACTCTAACGAGCATACGGCATCAAGATTGTTTTGCGGCGGTAGACCTGAAGGATGCATACTGCCACATCTTGGTCTTACCTTGACACAGACCCTACCTGCGGTTTGCCTTCGAAGGCCAGGCGTACCAGTACAAGGTCCTCCCCTTCGGCCTGTCCTTGTCCCCTCATGTCTTCATGAAGGTCGCAGAGGCAGCCCTTGCCCCATTAAGGGAAGTGGGCATCCACATCCTCAACTGTCTCAACGACTGGCTAATCCTAGCTCACTCTCAAGAGTTGCTATGCGCACACAGGGACCTCGTGCTTTGGCACCTCAGGCGACTGGGTCTTTGGGTCAACTGGGCATAGAGCAAGCTCTCCCCAGTTCAGAGCATCTCTTTTCTCGGTTTGGAGTTGGACTCAGTCTCGATGATAGTGCACCTCATGAACGAGATGTGCAGTTGGTGCTGAACTGTCTGAAGGCATTCAGACGGAGGACAGCAGTTCCACTGAAACTTTTTCAGAGGCTCCTGGGGCATATGGCATCCTCAGCGGCGGCCACACCACTCGGGTTGATGCATATGAGACCGTTTCAGCACTGGCTTCAGACTCGAGTCCTGAGATGGTCATGGCGCCACGGGACACATTGCATGACCATCACGCTGATCTGTCGCCCTCTTCAGCCCTTGGATCGACCTTGCATTTCTATGGGCAGGGGTTCCCCTAGAGCAGGTCTCCAGGCACGTTGTGGTTAAAACAGATGCCTCCAAGATGGGCTGGGGTGCTGGATGCAACGGGCACACAGCCACCGGCTCCTGGACTGGCCTGCGGCTGCTTTGGCACATCAACTGTCTAGAGTTGTTGGCAGTACTGCTCACCCTGCGGAGGAATCGTGCCTGGAGTTTGGTCTGGGTTACTCAATTCATCCTGAGACCCCGACTGGGCTATGTGCCCAAGGTTCCCATGATCCCTTTAGGGATCAGGTGGTGAACCTGCAAGCGCTGCCCCAGGAGGAGGCAGACCCAGCCTTGGCATTGCTGTGCCAAGGGTAACCTGACGTGACAGCGTGTCTGCTGCAGTGTTGGTCGCCCGGGATATGAGTGGCTTGTAGTGACTTGAGACGCAGCTGACTCCAGAGGACGAGACTGTGAGCTTTACACATCTATTTGGATCGCACACAGAGCCTTAGAAGCTCCGAGCAGCTCTTTGTCTGCTTTGGTGGACAGCGGAAAGGAAGCGTTGTCTCCAAACAGAGGATTGCCCACTGAGTCATTGACACCATCGCGATGGCATATCAGGCTCAGGACGTGCCACCCCCTGCGGGGTTATGAGCCCACTCTACCAGGAGTGTGGCCCTGACCAGTGGCGCCTCTTTGGCAGACATCTGCAGAGCAGCGGGCTGGGCAACACACAACACCTTTTGCGAGGTTCTACAATCTACGGGTTGAGCCGGTCTTGTCCCGTGTATTGGCAGGCATGAGTTCCGGGACAGCTGGCCGGGTGTACCGCTTGTGCATAGTGCCTTTTCCCTCCCTTGAGGTGAAGACGTGTGCTCTTGACTCCCAGTCATGTTCACAGACAGTGATCCATGGATGAATTTCCTCCTTAGCCCTCTGGCAGTCGAGTTTGCAGAGAAACTCGCTGACCGGCCCAGTACGTGTGCTAATGAGCCCCTGTACTGAAGTAGGTGCTCCACATGTGCTGGTTCCCTGAAGGCGACCCCATGTGATATTTTCTGCAAAATCGTTTCACTGTCGGCAAACTGCATCTTCCTTGGGCAGAGGCCCCTCTGCCCCCAGTCGCCATGCTCTGTTGAAACTCCTCCCCCTTCGGGTAGGACCTACCATGGGACTTCTCCACATAACATACTTCCGACAAGACTCGGTAAGATCATGTGACGTATTCCACTCAAAATACCCCCCCCCTTTTGGGCGGGGTGTGGTCTTCCCCTTGGGAGGGACACCCCCCGATGCAGACACTTTTGGCTCCCAGTCAAATTCCACTCTTTTTGAGGAGAAAAGAGAGGGAAAGAGGCCTTGGCTGGGTTAACCTGTCCCTATAGTTGGGCAGTCGATTTCTTCCTGATGGACCGTTCGACGCTCATAAGAGCGTTGGGGAAGGTTACATGACGGTCTGGTGTGCTGGCTACGAAGCACACAGCAGTCTGCCCATCATACACCACCAGTTCTCGTAACAGTTCAGAAAGTTGTGGCATTTTGTATAGGGACCCCTAGTGTCACTACATCGACACAACGTCAAGTGAATGACAGATAGGGAACATCCTGGTTACTTTCGTAATCTCCGTTCCCTGATGGAGGGAACGAGACGTTGTGTCCCTCTTGCCACAACGCTGAACTACCCGCTGAAATGGCCAGGATCTGGTCTCGGCTCCTCGGCACAAAACCTGAATGAGTGGTTGCATACCAGCTCCTTTTATATCCGTATGTCCGGGTCATGAAAATTCCACTTGCCAATTTTCATTGGCCTTTTTTCAAAAAAGCAGAGGTGATTGGGGCTCCCAAGAGTGAACCCTAGTGTCATTACATCGACACAGCGTCTCGTTCCCTCCATCAGGGAACGGAGGTTACGAAAGTGACCAGGAAGTTTACATCTCCTGTTTCACATTGCCTTGATTTTTTTAACTCGTCAAATTGTTATTAGTCTTAAATTGCTCCGTCTCAACTTTTTTGGAGCATGTTGCAATCATCTGATTTGAAGTTACTGTACATTTAAAAAAAATCAATGAAATTCACAAGGTAAAACATCATATAATGTGTAGTTGTAGTGCTTTCAATATAGAAAAGGGTGAATATAATTTACAAATCACTACTTTGTTTTTATTAGCATTTTTCATATTGCCCCAACATTTTTGGAATTGGGGTTGTACTATCTTTGATAATCGTACATCTGTAGCACAAATGCTAGTGTTGCAGATTTGTTTATGAATTGGGTTGCTAGGAGACATCTCTGGTGACAGTCAAACACCTGCTTAGTCAATGAGAGCGTTACAGTTTTGTTTTCTTAAATGTCATCTTCCGAGCATCTGGCAATGGATTGCATTTTAAGGTTGGAGATATCAAGCAAGAATATCCCACATCCAACCTGAATGGAATGCAGCATTATACAGAGATTCGACTTATCTTTGTTTTTTTTCTTTCAACAATGCTATTTTAATTAGGTGCAAATTATATTCAGGTGCGACTTCATTTCCAGGAAATAAGGTATATGCTGCCTCCAAAAAATTACCTTAGTAGACAGTATGTTACACAAACATTTAATTCGGATGACTGGATTTGAAGAAAGGTCAATAGTTTTTTTGCAACTGAAATGATTAAGTACTCTGAATTACAAGTTATCATAGATAATAACTTACAAAGATATGTTATTAGGTGATAAAAAATAGTTTACATGTGACGTAGTCATTGCACCTTCGCAGGTGCTGCAACATCACAATCAACTAAAAGTGTATATAAATACCCACGTAACATGGAAAACGTTTGACAGAGGTGATGGGCATGAGCTCTCCAAGGCGTCGGTGTCGAGGTCTGTTCAGGCAGTAACCAATGCATTGCTTCGACACCTCCCGGACCACATATGATTCCCCACCACCAGAGAAGATAAGGTCACAGTTCAGTAGCCTTTCTTTTAAAAGAACAAAATATGCCACTGGAGTTATAGATGGAACTCTTGTTCCAATGCATACCCTTTCCGATGAGGGCCATGTTTATATTTGAAGAAAAGGGTGTTCTGCCATCAACTACCAAGTGGTGAGTGATTATCAGGGGCTTATCAAGGATATTATTGCAGTATGGCCTGAAAGCTGCCTCCATTTCTTCAATCATTTTTCTCCATGCAGCACACACTTCTAGGGGTGAATGGCAGCTTCTTGGAGACAGCGGATATCCCCTGAGGCCTTTTTACACCTGTGGCCGACCCTTGAAATTAGAGAGAGGAAAGATATAAGAAAGACGTGTGTCATGGAGCGAACAATCCGGTGATGAAGTTGTGCCTCAGGTGTGTCCAGAAGTTGAGTGGTGGTCTGCAGTTTGACCTTCCAAAATGTTACACAGTTATTGCAGTAACTGCAATACTGCACAATATTGCAGCAAGAGCTAGAGCACCCTTGAGTGTTTGGTAAAGAGGGGGTAGAGGATGATAATCAAGATGGCAAGTGGAGACTGCACCATGAACCCAAACATGTCCAATATAGGGCTGATTTCGAAGCACACCATGATGTAATAATCTTTTGTGTGTGTGTGATATCCCTGCCTCATGTCAAGTCATTTTTATTTGAATAGCACTTTTCACAACACACATTGTTTCAAAGCAGCTTTACAGAAAATCATGCATTAACAGAAAATGAAAACTGTAATATCTATAAAGTCTTAGTGTCATCATTGTGTAGTTTGATTAAATATGATTGTTAATTGTGTATAAAAATAAATTAAATCAATTGTATTTAGAACCCCAGTTAGCAAGCCGAAGGTGACTGTGGCAAGGTACACAAAACTCCATAAGATGTTGGTTAATGGAGAAAAATAGCCTTGGGAGAAACCAGGCTTATTGTGCGGGGCACAAGCATGAATATATTGCCAATATTATTTATGTGCAGTGCAGGTCATGGTTTAAAATTAGTAAACTAAGTACAGTAAGTGTTATGTGCCAGTGTTTATACAAAGATTTTGTGTGAACTGTAAGATTAATGACTAATGTTTTTGAAGTTCAGCCTGGATTAACTGCAGAAGTTCACATTGATGCATTGTCCTTTGTTAATTGGCCAATGAAGGCTTTTGTTGGCAATATATTGATAGTCTATGTATTCCATTTTAAGAGTGTAGTCCATCATTAGACCAAGGTGATGTAGGCAGAGGTCAGTGAGGTGCATCGCAGTTCAACCAGCAGGTCATTTCGATGAGGTCTATCCTAAGTCCAAGGTTCAGGCAGTGGCATATGAAGTATCCTACGTCTTATGGTTGAATTTAGCATCAGTTCATCCCCTGAAGTCCATCGTAATAGACTTAAGTGATGTCTGGCTGGCACCGGCTGCATTTAGTCGTCATCACTCAGAGACACATAGCAGTGGAGTCCGACACCAAGCAGGAATGGAGGTGGATCTGGCCGGCTCTGGTAACCTCGGGATTCATATTGAGACAGGGAAACAAATAGAATAATATTAGCGTAGATGCCATTACATTTTTTGCAGAGTTATAGAGCATGATAAATGTTTCTGGTTCCGGCAAACCTAACTAAAGCAGCCTAATTGTGAGTTGATGGATAAATTAGGTGTACGCCAGGCAAAACAGATGAGTCTTTAGTCTAGACTTAAACTGAGTGAGTGTCCCGAACAGTGTTATGGAGACTATTTCATAGTTTAGCCCATTCAAAGCTTTCTATGTAGTTAAAATTTTTAAATGAATATGAAATTTAACAGGTATCCAATGTAACAATGATAAAAATGGGACTAATATCATATTTCAGCACACTGGCAGCTGCATTTTGAACCAATTGAAGTTTATTTACTGAACTTGCAGGACATCCTCCCAGTAATGCTTGAGGTCATGAACGCATGAATTAGTGTTTTGGCATCAGCAACAGAGAGCATGTGTCATAACTTAGCATTATTTCTGAGGTGGAAGAATGCTGATTTACAAACACTGGAAATTAGATTTTCAAAGGACTGATTGGTATCAAATATAACACCTAAGTTCTTCGCTGTTGAAGACGATGTAACAGTACATCCATCGAAAGACAAATTATATTTTATTTATAGAGGTTTTTGGTCCAATAATTAGTAACTTTGTTTTGTCGGGATTGAGTAGAAGGAAATTTATGGCCATCCAATCTTTGATTTAATTGATACACACTGCTAATTATGAGAATTGTGAAATTTTGTCGGGTTTCGAAGAAATATAAAGTTGGGTATCTTCAGCATAACAGTGGAAACTTATCCCACAATTCCTGATAATATCTCCCAGGGGAAGCATATATAAGGAGAAATGCAGAGGCCCTAAAACTGATCCCTGTGGCACTCCATACTTTTTTTTAATTTAATTTTATCCCCTTTTCTCCCCCAATTTGGAATGCCAAATTCCCACTACTTAGTAGGTCCTTGTGGTGGCGCAGTTGCTCCACCTCAATTGGGGTGGCAGAGGACAAGTCTCAGTTGCCTCCACTTATGAGGCAGTCAATCTGTGCATCTTATCACATGGCTTGTTGTGCATGACACTGCGGAGACTCCGCATGTGGAGGCTCATGTTACTCTCTGCGATCCACGCACAACTTACCACACTCCCCATTGAGAGCGAGAACCACTAATTGCGACCACGAGGAGGTCACCCCATGTGACTGGGCTACCCTCGCTAACTGGGCCAATTTGGTTGCTTAGGAGACTTGGCTGGAGTCACTCAGCACACCCTGGATTCGAACTCGCAACTCCAGGGGTGGTAGTCAGCGTCAATACTTGCTGAGCTACCCAGGCCCCCGTGGCACTCCATACTTTTGTTTTATTTGACAATTCCTCATTTACACAGACAAAGTGGTAGTGGTCTGCTAAATAGGACCTAAACCATGCTAATGCAAGTCCACAAATGCCAATATAATTCTCAAGCCTATTCATGAGAGTGTCGTGATCTATGGTGTCGAAGGCAGCACTAAGATCTAAAAGCACTAGAAGAGAAATGCTGCCGCGATCAGATAAGAGCAAGTCATTTGTATCTCTGATAAGTGCAGTCTATGTACTGTGATGGGGCCTAAATCCTGACTGAAATTGTTCATATATACTATTTCTCTATAGAAATTAACATAGTTGGGAGGACGCTACCTTTTCTAGTATTTTCGACATAAACAGGAGATTTGAAATCGGTCTATAATTAGCCAATTTTCCAGGATCAAGCTGTGGCTTCTTAATAAGCGGTTTGATAACTGCCATTTTAAAGTTTCTTGGGACATGTCCTAAGGATAGCGAGGAGTTAATAATATTAAGAGGTTCTGAGATTACAGGGAATATCACTTTTAAGAGCTTAGTTGGTATTGGATCTAACATGTTGTGGCTTTTGATGTTTCAATACGTTTTGTTCTCTTCATGACCTATGACAGCGAAGGATTGAAGATGCTTATGAGGAAAATTATGAGATACTGTTTTCTGTGGTACTGTGACATACGATTGCATACATTTTATTTCTGATTATTTTTTAATATTATCAGTAGAGAAATACATAGTCATTACTATCGTGCTGCAACAAAATATCTGGTTCAGCTGAGTCTTTATTCCTAACCAATTTAGCCACAGTACTGAATAAAAACCTAGGATTATTGTGGTTATTTTTTATGAGTTTGGTAAAATATGCTGACCTGGCAGCTTTTAGTGCCTGTCTGTAGCTACAGACACTATCCTTCCATGAAATACCTCTAATTGTATATTCTTCCACTTGCGCTACATTTTCCGAGCTGCTCTATTGAGAGCATGAGTGTGATCATTGTACCATGGTGTGGGGCTTTTTTCTTTAATTTTCTTTAATCGAAGGGGTGGTGACACTATTAAGCGTGCTAGAGAAGACTGTATTTATATTTTTTTGATATTACTTCAAGTTCTTCAAGACTTTTTGGCTTACTGAGTATATGAGATAAATCTGGAAGATTATTAGTGAAGCAATCTTTAGTGGTCAAGAATAGTTCTACCTGAACGATAGTGTGGTGTAGATTGAGTAACATTATCTGATTGCAGCATACAAGAGACGAGGTAATGATCTGAGATGTCATCACTCTGCGGCACAATTTCTATAGTATCAATATCAACTCCATATGACAGAATTGAATCTAGCTTATGATTATGGCGATGAGTTGGTCCTGTCACTTTTTGTCTGACTCCAAGAGAGTTTAGAATATCAATAAATGTTAATCCCAACGTGTCATTTTCATTATCTATGTGAATGTTGAAGTCACCAACAATTAAAGCTCTAGCCACAGTAACTACTAGACCTGATAGAAAATTAGCAAATTCACCAAGGAAATCAGAATATGGCCCGGGTGATCTATATAATGTAGCATGCGCAAAAGACGACAGAGATTTTTAATTGTATCTGATGGTGTTAAATTAAGCATTATTTGTTCAAAAGACTTAAACTTGTATCCTGTCCTCTGAGTAACACCAAAAACTTCACTGTAAATTGCAGCAACACCTCCTCGACCCTTCAGGTGAGGCTCATGTTTGCAAAAATAACATGGGGGAGTAGATTCATTTAAACTCATTTATACCAGGGATCTGTTGAATGCTTGATTCTGATTGATTCACGGACGTTCTAAGGTGTGCAGTTATTTTTCGGCTATAAAGTAGTTGCTGGTCTTGAACGCATAAAGGTTTCATATCACTTCGCCAAATTATTTCAGTTATTTCAAAGAGCCCTACAGGCTACCACAACAAAATAACAAATTAAAATAAAGTCATTGGTTAAAGTAAATTGGTCAAGAATGTCAAACAATGTCTAAAATATCCTACATTTCACGCTCCCTCGTCTCCCCCGCACTTACACACGCTCACACACACGCACACAGACTCGAGTCGCGACCGACAAATAGAGCCGCACCCCCATGACTTGATCAATACAACAATTTCTATTATCCAAAATAACTTTTAATGTTTCAATATATTTCGCCCTAATCAGCCTCACATAGCTGTAGTGGAAAGCACTTCTGATGAGAGCTGCAACAAAAAAGGTAATCCCAGAAGTGATCTCTCTCATTTTCGGAGTTTGTCTCTTTCGATCCCTCAAATACAAACTCACACACACATGCACAAACGCACTACCTTATTACTCCAGTTAGTCCTCGTGTAAAGCAGCGCAAGCCTCCGTTGCTAGTTCTAACGTGACGTTTTCGAGTTAGCAACGAAGGCTCGGACTGTATTAAAGTAAGATGCTGAATCCGTGGCGGAAGAAATTAGCTCCACTCACAAGAGCGTTTAAGGATGAAAAACAGAAAATGTCTTGAGATAAACCCTGAAAGATGTCTTTAAGTGTGGTAACCGTGGTATAAGTCCAGATCAAAATCACTGAGGGTGCTTCTGAAAATACAGGTGCATCTCAATAAATTAGAATGTCGTGGAAAAGTTCATTTATTTCAGTAATTCAACTCAAATTGTGAAACTCGTGTATTAAATAAATTCAGTGCACACAGACTGAAGTAGTTTAAGTCTTTGGTTCTTTTAATTGTGATGATTTTGGCTCACATTTAACAAAAACCCACCAATTCACTCTCTCAAAAAATTAGAATACATCATAAGACCAATAAAAAAAACATTTTTAGTGAATTGTTGGCCTTCTGGAAAGTATGTTCATTTACTGTATATGTACTCAATACTTGGTAGGGGCTCCTTTTGCTTTAATTACTGCCTCAATTCGGCGTGGCATGGAGGTGATCAGTTTGTGGCACTGCTGAGGTGGAATGGAAGCCCAGGTTTCTTTGACAGTGGCCTTCAGCTCATCTACATTTTTTGGTCTCTTGTTTCTCATTTTCCTCTTGACAATACCTCATAGATTCTCTATGGGGTTCAGGTCTGGTGAGTTTGCTGGCCAGTCAAGCACACCAACACCATGGTCATTTGACCAACTTCTGGTGCTTTTGGCAGTGTGGGCAGGTGCCAAATCCTGCTGGAAAATGAAATCAGCATCTTTAAAAAGCTGGTCAGCAGAAGGAAGCATGAAGTGCTCCAATATTTCTTGGTAAATGGGTGCAGTGACTTTGGTTTTCAAAAAACACAATGGACCAACACCAGCAGATGACATTGCACCCCAAATCATCACAGACTGTGGAAACTTAACACTGGACTTCAAGCAACTTGGGCTATGAGCTTCTCCACCCTTCCTCCAGACTCTAGGACCTTGGTTTCCAAATTAAATACAAAACTTGCTCTCATCTGAAAAGAGGACTTTGGACCACTTGGCAACAGTCCAGTTCTTCTTCTCCTTAGCCCAGGTAAGACGCATCTGATGTTGTCTGTGGTTCAGGAGTGGCTTAACAAGAGGAATATGACAACTGTAGCCAAATTCCTTGACACGTCTGTGTGTGGTGGCTCTTGAAACCTTGACCCCAGCCTCATTCCTTGTGAAGTTCACCCAAATTCTTGAATCGATTTTGCTTGACAATCCTCATAAGGCTGTGGTTCTCTCAGTTGGTTGTGCATCTTTTTCTTCCACACAACTTTCTGTTAACATGCTTGGATACAGCATTCTGTGAACAGCCAGCTTCTTTGGCAATGAATGTTTGTGGCTTACCCTCCTTGTGAAGGGTGTCAATGATTGTCTTCTGGACAACTGTCAGCTCAGCAGTCTTCCCCATGATTGTGTAGCCTAGTGAACTAAACTGAGAGACCATTTTGAAGGCTCAGGAAACCTTTGCAGGTGTTTTGAGTTGATTAGCTGATTGGCATGTCACCATATTCTAATTTTTTATAGTTAATTGGTGGGTTTTTGTTAAATGTGAGCCAAAATCATCACAATTAAAAGAACCAAAGACTTAAACTACTTCAGTCTGTGTGCATTGAATTTATTTAATACGTGAGTTTCACAATTTGAGTTTAATTACTGAAATAAATGAACTTTTCCACGACATTCTAATTTATTGAGATGCACCTGTAGTGGGGGTGCCCTGTATAAAGTGGAGATGTGTTGTAATTACACATTTTTTAAATATATTAAATCATGTTTAAATGCAACTAAAACAATGTAAATAAAAGTTTATGTACAAAACATTTATTGCTTTGCTTTGTTTCACATGAAAATGAAAGCAAAATACTGCATATGCAGATTAGGACATACTGATTTGCACAGTCATACATGTTTATAAGTTTTGATGCAGCAATTGTGTGTTCACAAACTGCAGGGATTTTTGTGTGCTTTATGGGATTAAAGGAAATCTGCTTGCCAATTTACAGTATTAGACTTACATATTCAATTGAGCAGAGGTGTGCAATTGTTTCAATCAAATCCCTAGTCGGAAACAGTTGATGGAGGGTACAATTAACAAAATGTAGGCTGACTGTAAAGCCAAAGTAATGGAAACATTAAAACATGCAAATCATGTGATTCTCACGACGGACATGTGGACCTCAAGGTACACAGAGGCATATTTAACTGTGTCCTGTCATTTTATTGACAACTGGCAAATGCATGAATTTGTCTTAGAAACCTACAATTTCAGTGCACAGCACACAGCTGACAATATTATTGCTGAAAAGAATATCTGAAGAATGGGGCATAACTCAAAAGGTGCTTTCAGTGGTCACAGACAATGGTCATAACATGGTTTCTGCAGTGCGTGGATGCACTACCCATGTTTTGCCCACACTTTGAACTTGGTGGTCAAAGATGAGATAAAAGCATCTCCTGAGATCTTTCACTTGCTGGAAAAATGAAAAAAACATTGTATCTTTTATCCACCATAGCACAAAAGCCACAGAGAAGCTTAAACAGATACAAAAGCAACTGAAGGTGGCAGAACATAAACTGATTAATTCAGTTGAAACCAGGTGGAATTCAGTCTTCTACATGTTGGAAAGACTACAAGAACAATGGGAACCAGTTACCACAGCCCTCTGTCTACTTGGGAAGAGTGACCTGTGCTTTTCAAATGAAGAGCTGTCTATTATCCACCTGGCTATTGAGGCCTTGAGACATTTTGTAGAGGCAACACGTGAAGTATCATCAGAAAAACACATTTCTGTCTCAAAGGTCATTCCCCTTGTGTCACTGCTTTTTAGAGCAACTGTTGTCAGTGAGCGTCAAGGTAGCTCTCTTGCCACAGAACTGGCAGAGCAATGTCAGCGTACATTCCATGGAATTTAAACCATACACAGCCTTGCTGCCAGCACCTTCCTTGACATTAAGTTTAAACATCTTGCATTTTGTGATAAAGATTGTGTAGAAGTCATGAAAAAGCGACTCCTATGTGAAATACAGGATGTCCACTTGCCCAAATCAGAATTAGCTGCTGCACCACCAATAGAAGCTACCTCAACATCTGTCCTAAGCTCTACCTCAATACCTACAGCAAGTTGTGCCTCATCAGTGACTCCTCCAATGAACCTGCGTGAAGTTGGCCCCCCACCCAACGCAAAACGTCGGCAAAATAGTCTCAATCGTTTGTGCTGTAAAAATGTTCATTTGTGCTGCTTAGGATTTTTAGATATTAAAAGAATATTTATAGGTCATTCTGAGGTCACTCAGCCCCCCCCCCCCCCCCCCCCCCACATGCTCCAAATTTACCCCAAATAGTCGCGTTTGTTTGTGCTTCGTTTGTGCCGATAAAAGTTTTGTTTGTGCTGCTTCGGTTTTTAAAGTATTAGACATTGAATTATAGACGATGATGTCACCAGCCCCCCCACATGCTCCAAATTCAGCAAAAATAAGCTCAATCGTTTGTGCTTCATTTGTGCTGGTTTGTACCAGTAAAAGTTTCGTTTTTGCGACTGTCTTTTTTTTTTTTAACAATACAGTTGAAGTAACAAGGTAAGATCCAAATGGCAAACCAAATCACATAAATAGTCGCATTCACTTAACTGTTACCTATCCACTGTGCGTTTTCAACTTTTAACGGACACAGCGGATCACAGGATGTGTGGAATGTAACACAAACTCCAAGGTAAGTGTTTTTACTTGTTACTGTATGTAGTTATGTGAATAACAGTAGTTATATTAACATTGTCATAAATACAGGCACCATAATCTGTTTGCTGTAGCTCTGTGTTTATACATACAGGTACATAGGGTGTGTGTGTGTGTGTGTGTCTATAGAGTACAGGTCAAAAGTTTGGAAACATTAAGATTTTTAAATGTTTTTGAAAGAAGTCTCAATCTCACCAAGGCTGTATTTATTTGATTTAAAAAAAATTAAGTAAAAACAGTAATATTGTGAAACAATACACTTTAAAATAGCTGTTTTCTGTTTTAATATAATTTAAAATGTAATTTTATTTCTGTGATGTCAAAGCTGAATTTTCAGCATCATTACTCCAGTCTTCAATGGTTTGTTTGTTTGTTTGTTTTTAATTTTGTTTTTCTTTATTTTACTTGTATTGTTTATTTTATAGATTATACTGTATATTCTTATCTATTTGTAGTCTATATATGCTCTATATTTTATATTATGTGTTGGAATGATTATTGTCATGTTCATTGTTTGTAATTTGATTGGCATAATAATAAAAAAAAATTATAATAAAATAAAAACTCCAGTCTTCAATGTCACATGATCCTTCAGAAATCATAGTAAAATGTTGATTTTGTGCTCAACTATTATCAATTATTATTGGTGCTCAATTATTAAAAATGGTTCTTATTTTTTATCAATGTTGAAAACCATTTTTGCATGCTTAATATTTTTGTGGAAACCGTGATACATTTTTGTGTGGATTCTTTGATGAATAGAAAGGTAAAAAGAACAGCATTTATTTGAAATAGAAATCTTTTTGACAATATAAATGTCTTTACTGTCTCTTTTGATCAATTTAATGCGTCCTTGCTGAATAAAAGTATTATATATATATATATATATATATATAATTACTTACCCCAAACCTTTGAATGGTTGTGTATCATGGTTTCCAAGCAGCACAACTGTTTTCAACTGATAATAATAATGAATGTTTCTTGAGCAGCAAATCAGCATATTAGAATGATTTCTGAAGGATCGTGTGACACTGAAGACTGAAGTAATGATGCTGAAAATTCTGCTTTGATCACAGGAATAAAGTACAGTTTACTATATATTCAGATAGAAAACAACTGTTTTACATTGGAATAATATTTCACAATATTACTGTTTTACTGTATTTTTGATCAAATAAATGCAGCCTTGGTGAGCAGAAGAGACTTCTTTCAGAAACATTAAAAAATCTTAATGTTTTCAAACTTTTGACTAGTACTAATATATATATATATATATATATATATGTGGAAACTCTTGACTCAATGAATTAAGAATTAAGCCAAAATGATTTTACTTTTGAAATTTAATTACTGCGTACTATCGAACATCCATTAACACAAATAACGTACCTTTAAAAACTTAAACTTAAAAACACTTAATACTGACAAGCCACTGTCTGTCTTCAAACCAAAAATACCACACAGAATAATAAACTTGAGTGCAAACAACATCAAGCCTGACTTCCAGAAAAGCAGATACTACTACTCCAAACAGGAGTAGGAAAACAAGGGTGTGTGGCATTAACAAAAATACTTGTGTTTGTGAAATTAAATTTAAACAATGCAATCAGTCTTTTGTGTATAATACAGAATGTGGGCATATTTTGTTTTTTTCTGACGCTCCTGTCACTCCACTTCTCAGGTCGTCATACATCTCCCAGACACATGGAGACCTCCTGCAGTAGGCCACATAATGTCCAAGAGCATCCTGGGTTAAGCCTCCTTTGAAAGCAATAATTGCCCTTAAAGTAAATCTCTCTCCTTGGATCATCAGATTGGAGGGAAATTCACAGTGGAGTTGCTTCCCAGGTCAGTGTCAATCCACAGAAGTTCTCCCAGACTGTAACTGTGAGAAACTTTCCCTGCACAGAGCACTTTTCCTAAGGTATCTGTCTTGAATGCAGAGGGACACTGTGACAGACTTTGTATTGGCATGAGGCAGGGGGACTCTGGAAGGGTAAGGCCTTCTTCCACTGCAGTCTGAAGATGAGTCATGCCAAAAGCCTGCAGTACAGCAACAGAAGTACAAACAAATGGAATTTCACGGGTGACTTGTGTGCTGAGACCACAATACTGTGAGGAGCACTATTTTGTGAAGGAAACACATGCATGTTTTGTCATTGACTTTTCAAAGATAGTGGAGATGTGGCACTCTGCATTGATTTGAAGAGCACCAGACTTCAATCGGACAGCTTTGCATATTTCACTCAGTAGCTCTGCCCTCTGTGTGTAGGCCTGTGCATTCAGACCCTTTATGGTGATGTATTTCACTAGCTGGAGGAGGTTGTTGGAATCCTCACCGCAAACAATATTTTCAAAAGTGACACTATCGCAGAAAGCACAACATAAGCATTGACAAAAAGCATCAAATGCACATGTGTTCAGCACAGAGATTCTTGATTTCCTGAGTTTAACAGGCTGTTGATTATTTCCATTTTTCAACAAGTCCACTTTCAGTCTTTTCCCCCTCACAGATGGATCTGCATGGAGCCATTCAGGACAAGGAGAGCGGTATGAATTCCTCTTCCTCTTTTTGGGTGGAACCGCTAGGCCTCTCCAGTTTTCAACAGCGTCTTCATCTGTTGGATGGATGTTTGTGACATTGTCAGATTTCCCAGAACAGAAAGCATCCATTTCTGGTTTTCCATAGTAGTGGATTGGCTCTTGTGATGATCACTGTTGCAACAGCTGCATCCTCTTCACCTTTTTCCTTACCTTTTTTTTTGCAGAACAAATTTGCATGTTGCCTTCAATGAAGGACAGATGTCGAGCAACAAATTGATCCACCCGAATAGGCAAGTTTTCATGCTTGAAAAGGCCATGTTTGATGTTTTTGAACTCTGCTTCAACATTGGCTGAACTTGCAGTGATGTTGGTGCTTCGAAAGTGAGGGATCATTACCCCTGTCCAGAGTGGTATGTAACTTGCTAGCCAGATTATATTGGTAATAATCTCAGCGAGGAAGTGCATATTATCATGATCCCCGTTAGCTACGGCAAGTGACCTGCTCTCCTCACATATGTCTGTTACCCACTGTCGTAGGTCTGTCTGTGTTTGGTCACATGGATCCACTTCCAGGTCCTCACCCTCTACATCTGGAATGATGACACACTCTTCTGCAATTCGGGCTTTCAGGTATTTCTTGCACCTTTCTGATATGAGGGAGGCTCCAGAGCTGTCATTGCCCTCTGCTTTGCTGACAGCCACAACAGTAATACTTCATAGTAGCTCTTTTGCATCGCCCATGGATTGTGACATGAGAAGCTGTGCCATTGACCTCACAAAGAAATCTATAATGCGATGTGGTTTTTTCTTCAAGCAGTCCCACTGGCAGATCATCTTGATGCAGTATGTAACATCAACCCGAACAAAACAAGGTGGCACTTTTGCTGACTGTTTACTGAGTAAGACACCACAACATTCATTGATGTAGGTCTTTAGATCAGGATGAGGAGTAAAAGCCTTGACCAGAGCTCTGAGCAAAGCCAGAGAAAAGTCACTCACAACCTCTTTTAGAGTTGGTGCACCTGCACATATCCATTCTGTTAGCCAATGTGTTATTGCATTAACATCATGTCTCTCTGACAGCATTTGCACCACTGGAACACTTGAGCTCTAATCCCCTGCCAGAACACCCTGATATAAGAATATATAGCCAGACTTACCATTTGGTCTCTGTAGTTTCCTCACTACTGAGCCAGTTGCATCAAAACCCTCAGTGGGGTTTGTAGATGTCTTTGATAATGACGTGTAAATATACATTTATGTTTGACTCCAATAGTGACAGAAAAACTTGTCCAGTCCAATGTCTTTAATGCTACCACTGTGAGGTGCACTGTATTTTAACATCTGCAGTGACACAATGGGATCCTTGTCGCCTAATTCTAAATCATTTATCTCTTGCTTTGCTTTGCGCAGGGTGGCCAAATAGGCAAATGACTTGGCTCAGGTTCTCCAAAATCCATCAGCTTTGTTGCCTCTGATGCCCTCCATACATGGGGTTCCATTCTACCCTCACACAGTTCTTTGGCTATCTGCACATTCAAGTTACCAGACATCGCACGCTTGGAACAGCCAGTGTGCAGGGAGTCATCAGTGTTTTTAATTAAACACTTGAGCACCATTGGGCTGTTCATTTCAGGCTTTCCGTCACATTTTATGTGAATGTGGCCACGACACTCCTTACAGTTGCCTCTGATTTCTATGTATTTCTCTGTGGCTGATGGATAGACCTTGGATCTTTTAAAGGCAAATGTGCAGGGGCATTTCACTTCTTGCCAAATGTGATGATTTATCACGTGTCCAGATGCCAGGCTTCAAAATTGTGTATTCCCGTTTTTGTGTTTTAGAGAAGTTGTTGTATTTAACCGTTTCAGGCATTAATTCAATCCATTTCTGAAATGGAACTTGAAGATCAAAAGTCCAGCAATCTTTTGGTCTGGGTTAAAGGGACCCTGGCTCAAAATCAGTGTCATCACTACTGCCATTTGTTTCATGATCACATTCATGAGTAAACCCTAAAGCATTCCAGATGTTGTGTCTATTTAATTTAACAAAAGTGTATAGAGCTTTGCAGTGATCTTGTTTTCTAGCTGCTTACTAAGCTCTGTCCAGATGCTCTGATTAGGAGTAGCTATGTTGCCTTTTTGGACTTTGGCCTCTTTTGATGAACACAGGACTGTGAAAATTGAATCTCTATCGACTGCTGGTTTCTTGGGCATCTGGCATAAGCAAAACATAATTACCCACTTAAATAATCCTGACTCAAAAAATGTCATGTTCAGTATAAACTTGTTTTCATGTATTACTGTATTGGTCCGAATATAAGGATAATATAATATAGTAATAATATATAAGGATAATATATCTTATATTAGGACCAATATGGTAATGTTGACCCCTAGATGCACAATGTATTCAAAAAACTTACATGGGTCACATGTGCAACTGTAATTAGCATATATTAGTATTAGCAATGAGTTTTCTGTTCAATAAACATTGACAATCTTAGCTCTCTTGAATGTTGTACCATTATTCTTGAAGTTAACAAATAATATTGTAACTGACAGTGTTAAAACATTGTACTTACATTGGTCGGAAATTTTATTTAGTAACGACTTTTATAGTTTGATTTATATCGACTTTTTCTCTACTAACTCTACACTAATTTCCACAAGAGCATCTTGAACAGAAGTGTCACTTGCGCCTAATGGTGGCAGTGAAGTGTAGCAGATGATACTCCATGTAAATAAATAAAAAGTTAAATCAGAAAAGACCAGTGAATGAAGTAAAGATACAGATTGTTTATTGAACAAATGATGTGCTGATTAGTCTTGACAGAAAGTCTTCGGCAATTCGACTCTAAAAGTGTGTTCACATCAAGGAGATTTGCACTTTTGTTCTCGTGCCCAGAACTGAGCGAAACTGAGTGACAGAAAAAGAGTACGACAGACACATTTTGAGCTGCTGCTGTCTGAAAACCAATAAGTTTAATAAACACCGTAATAAACTACAAAATCATTGATAAGAAGGAGTTGTTGTTGTATTAAAACATCTTCATCCAACATTTTGGTAAGAGATTGAAATGACAAACCCGAAATAAAATACTCACTGCTCATAAATCGTACTGACTACACACAAAGCAAGATAGACCTATTTTAGAAATATATAATATAGTAGTCTAATATATAGTAATCAGACTGACCGAGACTGCTACTAACCTATATTTGATTTTTGTGACCATTAAGTGATATATTTTATTCTGTCCGTATTGTATTCAATAAATATTAGCATTTATAATTCGCCTGTAATTCAGTGTCTAATATTTAAAAATCCGAAGCAGCACAAACAAAACTTTTACTGGCTCAAACCAGCACAAACGAAGCACAAATGATTGAGCCTATTTTGGGTGAATTTGGAGCATGTGGGGGTGCTGGTGACGTCATCATCTACAATTCAATGTCTAATACTTTAAAAACCGAAGCAGCACAATGAAACTTTTACCGCCACAAACCAGCACAAACGAAGCACAAACAAACGAGACTATTTTGGGTGAATTTGGAGCATATGGGGGGGCTGAGTGACCTCAGAATGACCTATAAATATTCTTTTAATATCTAAAAATCCGAAGCAGCACAAATGCAAATTTTACCAGCACAAACGAAACATAAACGATTGAGCCTATTTTGGATGAATTTAGAGCATGTGGGGGGGTTGGTGACGTCATCGCCTATAATTCAATGTCTAATATTTAAAAATCCGAAGCAGCACAAATGAAACTTTTACCGGCACAAACCAGCATAAATGAAGCACAAACAAACAAGACTATTTGGGGTGAATTGGGAGCATATGGGGGGGCTGAGTGACCTCAGAATGACCTATAAATATTCTTTTAATATCTAAAAAACCGAAGCAACACAAACGAAAATTTTTACAGCACAAACGAAGCACAGACGATTGAGACTATTTTGCCGACGTTATGCGTTGGGTGGGGGGCCAACTTCATGCAGGTCTCCAATGACCCCAAATACTGCCTCAGCTACAGCTAAAGGAGGCATACGGGAGGATTTTGACTTTCAAGTTCTGTCAGCACAACAACATCAATCAATAAGCACTGATTCAATAAATGAAATGTGCCGCTATGCAGAGGAAAAGGTAATTCCTCGCAACCATGACCCATTGGTTTGGTGGAGAAATCATGAACAAACCTTCCCATCTCTAAGCAGACTAGCAAAAAATATTTTGGAATCACTGCATCATCTGTACCTTCTGAGAGAATTTTTTCAAAAGCAGGAGAGTTGATCAGTCAAAGAAGAAACAGACTCAAGGGGAAAAATATCAACATTCTCTTGTTCCTTCACAAAAACCTATAAAGGGGAAGGAATGTAGAAACATAATGTGACGATTATAAATAGTTTGAATATAGTTTGTGTGATGTTATATTTTGTTAAAAGTCTGATTAATAATGTTCAGTATTTTTTAAATAAATGTAACAAAAGAGAAGTCAAGTCGATTGTAGATTATTTAATATTAATAATAATGGCTTTCAAAAATGGACTATAAAATCACACACACATACACACAAAAACATTTCACAGAAGTATCGGTATCGATATCAACGATACTGGTCTTGAAAGTACTTGGTATCGGATCGAAAAGAAAATAAGTGGTATCACCCATCCCTACAACGGACCGCATTACCACCACGGGTGTGTATTATTTTTCAACAATTCAACGGTCCGACGTCAATTATTCCTCACATATTCATCCGGTTTAAGCCAGGTTTCGGTCAAACAGAGCGCATCCAAAATGTAATCTGTAATAATTTAATTTACAATTAGTGCTTTGGTTGAAAGAGATCTAATGTTAAGTAGCCCTACCTTTATATAATGTTTATCTTCTATTTTATTTTTTATTTTTTGTTATTTTCAAGTTTTACCTTGATTTAGGGAGGGGTTTGTGTTTGGTAGTTTGGGGAACAGACACAGTCTCTTTGTGATATCTAGGTGATACAGTCTCTATGTGTTGTTGTTTATGTGACCTGTGTAACATCTCAAGGCAGCTATCAGACGTTTGGATTAGCCAATCCAAAATCAGACGTTTGTCTGCTTCCTGACCTGGCCCCAAGTTAGTCAGATACTATCACTATTAAGACTATAAGCCAAATTACTAGAAAGGAGAGCTTCACCTTCCCTGGAAGGATGGAGTCTGTCTCTCTTTAGCAGGTCAGGTCTACTCCAAAAACTCTTCCAACTGTCTATAAATCCTATGCTATTCTCCGGACACCACTCAGACATCCAGCCATTCAGTGACACTAATCCACTATAAACCTCGTCACCACAATGAGCAGGGAGGGGGCCAGAGCATGTTACAGCGTCTGACATCATTTTTGCAAGTTCACGCACCTCTTTAACATTATCTTTAGTGATTTCTGACTGGTAAAGCCGGACATTATTAGTGCCGACATTAGTAACAATTTTAGAAAATCTACGTTTAGAATTAGCCAACACTTGTACATTTGATCTGATGTCAGAAGCTCTGGCACAGGAAATGCATTTAACAATAGTGGCTGGAGTCTCTATTTCCACGTTTCTTACAATAGAATCTCTTAAAACCAAGGCTCTTTCAACATGATTCTCAGTGGGTGCATCACTGAGTGGGTTGAATCGACTGCAAACCCTAACAGGAACGGGAGAGTGGTGTCACTTTGCTGAGCGAGTATGCCGCAGAGATGTCACCCAAACATCCTGCTGCGGGAGCTCTACAGCCAGAATCAAAGTGTTTGTGTTGCTCGATGTTCTACCTGCATCCGAAACAGCATCTACCGGCTTCTCTCTCTAACTGACCTCCACTAGCGTTCGGATGCGTGTCTCTATTAATGCGTGTCTTCTCCGTTAGCCTGACTAATTCCTTACATTTATCACATGTAAATCCCTCACTGCTGACAGAAGAAGCTATAGTAAACATGTGGCATGCAATGCAGGAAGCAATAATATGAGCGGATGACATGACTTACCGCAATTGTTTGCCGTTGTTGTTGTTCTTGAGCGGTGAGGGTTTGAGATCAATGTGAATCCCTCACACAATTGTTTGCTGTTGTTGTGTTAGTTCCTGATCAGCAGATGTTTGAGACTGATGCAATAATCAGTGTAAAACACAGAGGAGAAAACGAATGCACGCAGTCACTTTATTACTTGCAATGTTTTTTTTATGACGTTTACTATCCCTGTGAACTTAATTTATTCAGTTTTCCTACCACATTGTAGACTCAATTTTCATGTTATTAATGTTAATTATCATCAGCATTCATAATCATTTAGTAGCATTATTGATCATTTGTATTACATTATTACACTTATGCTTTTATATTATGTTGACTAATATGCATGCCTAAAGCCTAGTGCAAATTGAACTTTATATAAGTCCTTTATGCAAATCTTATATAAGTTGCATACATTTGTATTGTTTGGACGTAAACTTGCTGAGAAGAACTTTCAGAGACGTGTTTCAAAATATGAGGGGAGGGAAAGTAATATGGGCTCATTTTAAACAATGGAAGGATGTGTTGTTGTTGTTGTTTTCTTCCTATGGATGAATTTAAATACACCCTGTAATAATATTCTCTTTAGAGAAAGACCAAGCAAAACTGAGAGAGATGAGGAAGATTGGAAAACAATTTGTATGACACCACTCTTTAAATTTGGCTTTCTCTACTATGTCTGATAACTAAAAAGAATTAATAAAATTAGTTATTTCTTGGCAAGTAACTGGTGTTTGGTTCCATGACTTCACCATGGGGAAAAATACATAAATTTAAAGTCATCACACCCCATCCTATTTGTCTGCACCACTTCAAAATAACTCAGCCTCAGCTGAACCTTTAACTGGAGTCCTTAGGTGTCATTGTCTGCTTCTATTAGGTAGAACTTTTCACATCAGCCTTCTCACTTGTAGTATGTGCAGTAAATGTGAGAACAATCTATAAAGCCACTAATTTCCATGGTCTGCTAGTGATAATTATGTGTAGTTTGGAGTTGTCCTGCTGGTGACTCCACTGAGTCATTTTGTTTAAGATGCACTTTACAATCTACAACTGCTCTGGGGTAAATATCTACAACCATTTTTAAGTACTACTTAATTACGATGACTTGGGAAATGGGCAAAACTCAGATGAGCCATAAAATGTATTCTACTATCTTATTAGGCTTACAATGTTATTGGGAAAGGAGGCCCTGGATGGTTGCTAGGTGGATGCTTACTGTCTAAAGTCAAAAGAGCCCAACCAATTCTCTATGATATTCTAGTCCATGGATACAGCATGGGTTGGTTCCCTCCTGAAATGTAAGTCTATGGTATTCTTTACATTTTTTATCATCTGCCAATTTTAAAGCTGAAAGTGTGTAACTTTTTCTGCATTAAAATAATTTCTCTTATTTTAACATTTTAAAGGGATAGTTCACCCAAAAATGAAATTTCTCTCATTAGTTACTCACCTTCATGCCATCCCAGATGTTTATGACTTTCTTTCTTCAGCTGAACACAAACAAAGATTTTTAGAAGAATATCTCAGCCTGTGTAGGTCCTTACAATGCAAGTGAATGGTGATCAGACCTTTGTAGCTCCAAAAATCACATAAAGGAAAAATAAAAGTAATCCATATGACTCCAGTGGTTAAACCCATAACGCGATCGTGGGAGAGAAAGCAGCTGTTAGTTTATCACTCAGAGACGCGGTGACGGCTCGCAAATTGTCCCGCGGTCTTTGGTTCTTTAATGGACAAACTGTGCCGGGCTCACCCGCGATGGTGGAAATACACAACAGTCTAACGTGGTTGGACTACAACACAGCAAATCTCATTCGTGATAACAGTACGTTACAGTAATACCTTGAGTATTATTAGCAGCAATGAGCAGACTCGGCAGTTCGTAAACTCTACAAGTAATAACCTTCTTTACCGGATGATCTCAGAAATTTGGCCAGAATTGATCAGGGCCTGTCTCCATCAGCAGATCTCTGAACCGGGACTCTGTGAGCTCGCTCGATTTCCAGCTTATGGCCTGTTATGTCGAGCAGACTCAGGAAGAGCTCGTCTAGGAATTTTACCACATCTCGGCCTTCCTCATGCTCAGGAATTCCAACAATTTGGACGATGTTTCGTCGATTACGATTCTCCAAATTCTCCAGTTTTCCCAAACGTGTTGCAAATCCACCTTGGTCGCTAGCGGATTAGTAGCTAATTCCCTCTCCGATGACTCCAGATAATCGATCTATTTCTCGACGTCCCCCGTTCTTGAAACCAACTCAGTGAATTTCGACTCCATGGCCATAATCGATCGACGTATTACAGCAAGATTCTCCAAGTCCGCTACGACCTTCGTCAGCATCACCGACATGCTGGACAGTTGACGTTGAATCTCTCCTGCCGCACTGTCCAAACCGAGTCCGTGGTCTGTGGCCCTGTCTGGGGTATCAGCTTGAGCACATAAGTGTCTTTTAATATCTCCAGAGCCTGAGGATTTTGAATTCTTTGACATATTGTCTTCATAGAACAGTTAAGAAACAGGGTTTATTGAATCTCACCAGTTTATGACACAAATAGTAATAAAACTAGCAAAGTGCGCAGAGCTCGCCATTCACACATCCGGCCAGCGGAAATGACATGTGGCCTTGTTAGGAGATGATCAATGTTATTCACTTCACCTGTGAGTGGTCATAATGTTTTGGCAGTGTATGCACATCCATCACTTCTACTGTATAAACGTGATCACCGTGTGCAGGCAGCCACATCTGCTTAGTAAAAGGGTGGGCAAAATTTTTCAAAGGGCCATACTGAGGGACATCAAAGGGCCATACTGACAATGATAAAGTAAGCTGGAGGCCACACACTGGAAGAGTAATATGGAAAATGAAAAGCATGATGTATGTTTAATTACATGAAAACACGGCAAAGCAGGTTTCTTTATAAGGTAGCCCATCTACTAAAGGGGGTGTTTTTTGACAAAGCAACCTTTTGTCTGATATGTCCCTTCTGTAGAAAATGTTTACCATTTCATGACCTAAATGCAACAATCTTGTGTACTCAGTGGTTACTGTGATGAGGAGGCATTTGTGGCCAGGCCGTGATGATTCACGGCTGACACTGAGTTGACTAATCAGCGGGAGAGAGATAAGGGGGGCCAGAGATGCCAGTTTGAAAGAGAGAGAGAGAGAGAGATGCATGAAGCTGTGTGTGTGCATCTTTGTTTGTTTTGCAGTTTATGTTTGAGTTCAGTTTGTTATTAAAGTTTAACATTGGCTGTTCAGCTGGTTCCCGCCTCCTCCTTGCCCATCATAAGAACCTTGTTACATTGGTACCGAAGCTCGGGAAGGACGAGGAATGCGCTGTCGTGGTGTCCTCGCTGCCGCCGTCTGCCGGGAAGCGGAGGAGCCGCTGCCATCTGCCAGGGGACGAAGGAATCGCTGCAGTCCACCAGGAGCCGGAGGAACCGCTGCCATCCGCCAGGGGACAGAGGACTCGCTGCTGTCCACCAGGGGAGGGCCGGCGAGCCACTTTTTCTCTCTCTCCTCTCTCTCTCTCGTCCTGTCTCTCCTGCTCACTCTTTCTCTCTTCCCTCACCCTCTCTTCATCTTTCTCAGTTTCCCAGAAAGCGGGGAAGGATGGCCGGGGAAAGGACAGCTGAAAGGGCAACACCTCCCTTCCAGGAGGTGGTGGGGGGGGGGAGGTAAGTCAGGCTGGAGGTCTCCCTGGCCTGAATCTGGTGGTGGAGGAGTGTGACGAGGAGGGAGGCATGGCCAGGCCATGATGATGCATGCCTGGCACTGAGTTGACTAATCAGTGGGAGAGGGATAAGGGGGGCCGGAGACGTCAGTTCGAGAGAGAGATGTACGAAGATGTGTGTGTGCATCTTTGTTTGTTTTGCAGTTTATGTTATGTTTGAGTTCAGTTTGTTATTAAAGTTTTACGTTGACTGTTCAGCTGGTTCCCGCTACCTCCTTGCCCATCGTAAGAAACTTGTTACAGTTACAATTAAAATTTTTAGTTTCATAAAACACATTGCAGTATCAACTTTTGAATTAGTCTGTGCCTTGTCTATTGTTTTTTTTTTTTGGAATTCACTACAGCAGTATAGACCTGTATCACTGAAAATAAAAAGACACTGATGAATACATTTAATTGTAGAAATGGACTCAAGGCAGATTATTTCACAACTGACCAATTTTAATAATTAACAGTCCAATATAGGCCTCGCCTCAATCACTGGATGGTGAAAATACATTCAATGATAAAAGACAACAGTGAACAAACTTTGCAATTTCAGTTAGGCCTATATTACCAAATTATGAAGAAAATGAACAAATAGGAATTTATACACAGTACTTTCTGTTCTCTTTACTTTTACTCTGTCTCTCTCTGTGTGTGTATATGTGTGCTTGTGTGTGTGTGTGTGTGTGTGTGTGTGTGTGTCTGTGTGTGATCTTTATTAATTAAATTCTATAACTTAATGTGAACAATTGAGGCGGTCACCTCCCTTTGTAAAAGCATCAAAGTCTGGCATCATGTCTGATGCTGAGATCCTTAGTACAGCGGAAGGATGTTTATCCGTTAGCTGTGATCTGTAGAAGGACTTGTTGAAATTCATCACAGAAAAAGTTCTCACATAAGTGGAGCCAAATAAAACAAGCATTCTCTGTGCGTGCTTTTGCATATTTGGAAACTTTGTTTCACTCACTGAGCCATAAAACTTGTCTAGTGAGGCTGTGGCATATGTTTCCTTGAGTGCAGGATCACACTGGATGTCAGTCAGTTCTAGTTCCGCATCCGGAGGAGCTTTCTCGTAGTCGAAGGTAAGAGGGAAGGACACCAGCTCTAGTTCATTTTCAATCTTGGCAAAGTCAGAGAAGCACCGGTTGAACTCATTGTGGAGATCTGTAAGTGTGGTGGTGTATTTCACAGTGTGGTGAGGTGGCAAATCCAGACTGGTCAATGTGGGGAAATGTGTGAAACACTTGTTGGTCATTTGTCGGGAAAACAAGACCAGCTTTGCTTTGAAAACTCACACACATTCACATACATACAGTTCATGCACAAACATTATTTCCTTGAAGTTTAAGGTTGAGGTCATTCAGATGGCCCAGTACATCCACCCCAAATGCCAAGTTGCACACCTAGTCTTGGTCTTTTAGCTCTGCAAACTCGTCAACCTTCCCCACTGTCACAAGAAATTTAGGTGAAACACACACAGTGAAACACATTCCCCAGACTTAGCCATCTAACATTTGAGTGATACAGCAAATCTGTGTGCTCTATGTCAGTGTCCTCAAGTAGCTGAATGAACTGGTGATGGTTAAAGGAATAGTTCACCCAAAAATTAAAATTTACTCACCCTCAGGCCATCCAAGATGTATCTGAGTTTCTTTCTTCATCAAAACAGAATTTAAGACTTTTAGGATTTCATTTCAGGCCTGCTCCTCTAAACAATGCAAGTGAATGTCCTCCATTTTTTGACGGTCCAAAATGCATATTTAGGGTGCATCAAAATAATCCACATGACTCCAGTCAACAAATAAAGTTCTTCTGAACACAAACGATTGATTATTTTTAGAAAAAAAAACAATACTTTTTTACTACAAATGTTCGCTTCTGTACATCTCTGTGATGTGCGCTCATGAGAGGGATGACTAAGTTCTATCAGAGTGCTATCAGGGCACAATATGCCAGCTGTTTCCACCATACAGTCCTTTAAGAACTCCCCCTCTGAAAATGGTTTACTGTGGTTTACTATTTTATGCACCAGCGTGTAACTAACTTTTGTAGCTGACTCTTGAAAAGTTGACTGCCATGTGAAAATATTCTGTCTTACATGCAGGTTGGATGCTAATCTCTGAACTTTGCTCTCTCTTTCGTGCTGAGACAAATTTGTAGCATAGTTAGGATGCTTGGTGGAAAAATGTCTATTAATGTTGTACTCTTTGAACACTGACAGACTCTCCTGGCATACCATGCATACAACCTTTGACTCAACGTTTGTGAAAAAATATTTCGGAATCCATTCTTTGTTAAAAACTCGGCATTCAGTGTCCACTTTTCTTTCTTTTTTTAATTAATCCTTTGATTCACTTTCATCATGTTTGTTCGATACTTGCCTAACGTTAATGGAGAAGGTTTAATGAAGAAGGGGACCATTATGCCTTTAGTCCTATTAAAATTCGAACAGCGCCCTCTGTTGGATTTGAGTAAACTAGCAGGACAGATTAATTTTAAAATCTTTTATTCATTAAATCACCTTTTCCTTTGGTTCTCAAGTGTGTCGCGAGGTGGATGGAAGAAATTTAAGTTGCCCATGTGTGGCTTAGTAGCTTCATATGCGGTTTTCATTTACACAAACAATCAACAACTCAAAAAGTCTTTTCAGGCATATGATACTTTTGTTTTCTGAAACAGACAGCCAAACTATCACAAAAGCCCCACGATAACAGTTTAAAACTTGTATACTCACAATGAACAAATACTGAGTGCGATTATTCGATGCACGCAGCCACGTCTGTTTACATTACTGTTTACACACACAGACACACACAATTTTTCAAACAGTGCACAGGTAAACCGTACTGCTGATATTATTTGTTCATTTATTTTTATAGCTATATATAAACAAAATAAATAAAACAAATACAGGACAGCAGACATAACCCATTTGTTCATATATTTAATAAACAATGTACAATATTAAAAAACATTTTAAATGACATGAAATCAAAAATTCAAAAAATTACTCGTCTACACATTGCCCCCCTCTAACGGCTGTGCAGTGTCACGTGCAGAAATAACTCACTCTGGGGGGGCACTGCAGGGGAATTTAGACCCTACTCATGAAAAGGTTATGTGGAATTAGTTAAAGGTTCTTTATATTACATTGTTTTTTATATTTTCTTTGATATCTAGATTAATGGATATTATAATCACTCAAAGTGAATTAGTCTTGGTATATGTTGACATAATATGGTGGTTGGGAAAGGGAGAGATGGTAGGGATTTTTATTTTGATAACCAGTGTTTTATTGCGCATGAAACGGCCCTTTTCCTAGTGCAGGTAGCTGACTCTCCCAATGTTACAAAGGTGTTTAATTTGTTAGTTCTTTGTGTGGGATTCTAAAGGGTCAGTGTATTTTTTGTTTTTTGAGGCAGTGCACTTTTGTACAGTACCATCTATCATACCAATGTTGTTTGCAGAGTAAGACCGCATTTAAGTTTTATCAAAGCTTAAGACTGAACTAAAGACCCAAAGTTGGAATGTGAATGGTTAAATCACGTTATTAGAAAAAAAGAAAAAAAATCTTGACAGCTTTAAAGAATGATCAAATACACAGCACTTTTAAAGTAAACACATTTAACTGATAGTGAAAAGAAAAAAATGGCTCAGGATTGGGTGGGCAAAGTCTATTACTAGATCTAGATCTGTCTCATCTAAGAGAAGAGTAGCAATTTTAATCCATATTCATTTACTCTTGAGGAGGTCATTTCTGATTTGGCAGGCAAATTTGTCCTGGTTACAGGGCTCCTGAATGGTGAACATGTCCTTTTGGTTCAATTTACGCTCTTAATCATTTAAAATATTGACTTTTTTTCTACTTTGCTCAGAGAACTGTCCAGGCAAGAATTCCTTATACTGGGGGGGGCGGTAGATTTTAATTGCATTATGGACCCTGTAATGGATCAAAGATTGTCCAAGACAGTTAACTCTAAAAAGGGACAGACCCTTAATGGTTTCTGTTGGGATCTAATTTTATTTGATGCTTGGAGAATAAGAAAGCCACCTGAGACAGATTATATATATATATATATATATATATATATATATATATATATATATATATATATATATATTTTTTTTTTTTTTTTTTTTTTTTTTACATAACCCATTCCACCCATTTGAACTTAAGCGAGGCACCAGGCAGGGTTACCCTTTATCACCATTGTTGTTTGCTATAGGCCTGGAACCTCTTGCGGAATCAATCAGAGAGAGTACACAAATTAAGGGAATTAAAATTTGTAGAGCTACTCATACTATAGCTCTATATGTAGACGATATGTTGCTGTTTCTCTCGTAAACAAGAACAATCAGTCCCAGCTCTAACTGACTTGATACATACAGTAACTTTTGTTGTTTTTCAGGTTATAAAATCAACTTTGGCAAGTCTGAAGCAACCCCACTTGGAAACTTTGGTTCAGCCTATCTGTCATCATTTCCTTATAAGTGGTCAGCTGATGGGTTTCATTATTTAGGTGTAAATATCTCCCCCACTTTAAAACAATTAGCTGCCCTAAATTTTCATCCAGTTTTAAAAGCAGTGAAAATGATTTGGAGCATTGGATGGAACTTTCCCATCTCTTGGATAGGTATAATAAATCTCATCAAAATGAATGTACTTCCCAGATTTCTGTATGCACTACAGATTAGCACTGTACATTACAAAGAAAATTATCAAAGATCTGGAGAAGCATATTTGTAAGTTTATCTAGCAAAAGAGAAAGCCCAGACTCAGAATATCAAAACACCAGCTCCCAGTAGACAAAGGTGTTGTAGCAATACCTGATCTGCATTTTTATAATTGGGCTTGCCATATAGTAATTGTTGTAGATAGGCTTTATTTAAGACCCAAATTTAGAAATAGATTTGTAGTTTGTTCGTTCCTTTTCTTTTCAAAGTGTGCTTACATCAAAAAGTAAGTCTATAGGCTTAGAAGTGTGTACTAATCCCCTTTTTCAAAGTATTTTACGAATATGGCGAAATATTAATAGATTTTTTTGAAAGAAGTCAATTTTCCCCCCGATTCTGCTTATTATGAATAAGGCATTCCCTCCATGAAGAGGAAAATTGGTCATATGCTATGAAGAATATGAGAAATGTATTTCTGTGTAAGAACGCTCAAGAGACACAGTTTAAAATATTGCATCACATCTACTGCACTCCTTATGTTCTCCACAAAATGGATCTGCAAAACTCAGCAGTCAGCTCCAAATGTAAAATAGATTCAGGATTGTACTCTCTTATGTTTTGGTCCTGCCCCGTAAGCCGTTTCTGGGACAAGATGAAAAGGAGGCTGGAATGATTATTGAATTTTATATATATTATGTAGTTTGATTTTAACCAACAAATAGATTAAGATGTCAAGGATGGTCCACAGAAGTTGTTGTGTTACTGGTTGTGGAAAAACTGCATCTCTGCACAGACTTCTGAAAGATACCAACGTTAGGAATGAGTGGCTTATTTAAACGAAGTTCCTGAATGCAATTTGGGATTATAGCATGTTTTGTTCGGCACATTTCTCTAAGGATTCTTTTGAGAAATATTATAATTCAGACTTTGCAAAGAAACGCATATTGAAAGATGGAGCAGTGCCAACTATATTTGACACAACATTAATGTCAGTGAGTAGCAAATTTAATACTACTGTTTTTGTCTGTGTTTGTTTGATATGTAAGGAATTGTAAAGTCAGCTGTTTTTATCGCAAAATAAACCATGATCAGGACTCCAGCAGATCGTGCTTATTACTTGGTTACTTAACAAATAAATACGTAATTGCTATCGAAATATTGATGTGATTTTATTATTTAAGAAGGCAACGAAAGATGGTTTAGTAAAAGCTAGTGGCTGCTGTCTCATCTCTGTCTTATCCAGGACATCCCGTATTTTGGGCGGGGGAAAAAAATCGCATTGGGACGGCCATTATCCCGTATTAAAGCAGCGAAAGAGTCGCCCCCGATCTATTTATTAACCCTTCACATTCGCAGCTTGTGGTAGTCTTGACTATTTTTTTTTTACTTTTCTCAGCTTTATATAGCATTTTTTTTTAATCACCATATCTTGTATGCCTAATAATAGTATTTGGGAGCAAGTGTTTCAAAAAGAGGGCCACAGACAGGGAGGTAATTTAATTCTATATTATGACTGTTTTTTAAACCTTTACTAACATTATAAGTGAACCTCAAGGAAAATAATACATTTAAAAATAAAAATGCATGACATGACCCCTTTAAAAATTTTGCCATTTGAATGTCTAAGTGCATCTCTTAAAGAGAATGAGGCCAAATGTGATCTTATATGGCCCCTCTTCCTCTCTAACCTTCCGCATAATGTATCACAGATTCTTTAAAAAGGTATTGTATGTCTGAAATGGTCAGTGTAACAGATTTTTCAACTGGATTTTAAGCTGACAGACTATTGTACTGTATTTCTTTATTTTAATTTATTTTCTTGTTGTTCATTATGCTGCCTCAGTAAGGTGGGTGGGAGTAAGGGCTGTTCTTTGGTGATATTGTATGGGTTTTGAATTGGTATGTCTTTATTAGAACTGAAAACAATAGAAATTTATTGAATAAAGAATACAGTATATACCTGTATGTCAGTACTACCTCTCCATACAATTCATGCAGTGGGCACTGCAGCCAGTCAGAAAGATTGACGGATGGTTGAGAATATGAATTTGCATTGTCCAAACATTGCATTGTCAGACTTGCCAACCAATTTTTATAAATTCTATTGTCTTTTGCAACAAAAAAAAAAAAAAAAAAGACTTTCATTCTTTCAAAGTGATTAATGATTGCTCTGTGTATTGTTAATTGCACTAGGTAATCTATTAAGCACAGACATCGCCATATGTTTGTCTAAACACTGCATATAAGTGTTTGATATGGGGTCATCAACCTATTTGCTACATCTAAAAGCAGTGCCATGATTGGCTGCAAAACCAGTGAAGCTTAAGCAGACCAAATAGGTTATTAAAACTGAAATGCTTTTTGCTTGTCTAGTGGAATTCACATCCCACAACGCTTCTTGCAACAGATACCTCAGTGGATGTCAATCCCTTGAGGCCCAAAATCCAATTTAATGGAAATATTCACTCCATAAACAGCAACAGAAAAAAGGTAGACGTGCAGAGAAATTTAAATTGAAGGTTTAACCCCTTCTGGTTTTAATAGGGTTGATGTTTTTATATTTACACTGTACATAACAGATTGTATTAGATTTGCACTACCCATGTGTATGTGTGTATGTATGTGTGTCTGTACGTATGTGTATAATTATTTTTATTTTTTATTATTATCTATGTTTTGCTGCTGTTTTTGTATTGTTTTTGTATGGTTGTACACTGGAAGCTCCTGTCACCAAGACAAATTCCTTGTATGTGTAAACATACTTGGCAATAAAGCTCATTCTGATTCTGATTTTGATGGTAGTCCTAGGTAAAATCAGCCAGAAGGAGGTTCAAAACATTGTTCTTGTTTGCTGTGCTTATGATTAGTGCATTTAAATGCATTTGTAACATAACTGGTGGCATCAGCACAGAATCAATATAATTGCGGTGTCAAAACACATGTTCAAAAGGCATTTGTAAATATTGATTATGTGTCACGTCCTGTCTCCCTCATGTTTCCATGGACTCTTATTTTGAAGTTTCCCCCTGGACTCCATTTCCCATAGAGCACTGCCCTCATCACTACCAGCTGTTCCTGATTATCTTCACCTGTCTTTCATTCCCTCATTAGTTCCTTTGTGTATTTATACCCTCCTGTTATGTTCATTCATTGTCAGTTCTCATCCATGTAACACTTGTGTTAGTGTGTGGTTTATTTGGTTCTTTGTTTTCATGGTTTATGGTTCTCCACTTTGTTATATCTTCATTAAAGCCTGAAAATAGATCCATCGCCTCTCATCATCATCATCATCTCTACTAATACGTGACGTTATGGTGCACTTGATAAGTGAGAGTTTGATGCATCAATGCTTTTATTAGCTGATATTGTTGATAGTGCTGATAACCGCCTCCATTTTGCTCATGAGTTTATAACATTCATCATACAATATGGACCAAAAGTCTGAGAACACTAGTGAAAGTGCTTCTATTTTGCATTCATTACAAACTCTATTATCAGCGTAACAATCTGAGTGAAAAGATGAACTGAAATTAACAATTTCAGAATTGATGTCCCCCTTTTTATTTAATGACAGCATGCACTCAAGCTGGAATAGACTATACAAGTTTGAGCAAAACCCGATGATCCATGGTATCCCAGCATGATTTGAGTATGTTACAAAGAGCATCTTGTGTGCTTCAATGGAAGCCAGAAAATATAAACCAAGCATGGTCCCCAATGTTACAAATTTTCTCACATTTGATTAGTGACATAGAAATAGCTCAGAATCTTGAATGTTTCTACTTCATTTTGTCATAACATTTCTCTCTTTAAACTATTTCTTTAAAATATTTCCAGGTTTGAATGGTATTTTATATCCAATTTTCAATGTGATCTCAGACTTTTGGGCCCCACTGTATATTCATAGAGTAAAATCCAATTGCAATAATAATAATTAAAATTAAAAATGCTATTCATGCTGGAATGGATGACTTGCCTTTCTTTTTTTGTTCCATTGACCTAAAAGTGACCTACAGATTGCCAGGAAATGTTTCCTTTTCCTAGTTTTTCTGTGTGTGAATGTGTGTGAAAGATGTAACATGACTGCTGCTCAACGTAAAACAGCATGTACACCTGCACTCTCAACTGCATTTTTAATGTGAAACCATTTCACTCAAACATGCTATGTCATTGATGTTTTAGCACCTCGGACAGCGACTGCAGAGATCTTATTAAAAGCGACTAGGTGTGAAATTACTAAAATCCTCCTGTCTGATCCATCTGGAATTATAAGAGACTGAAGTTTCTCAATACTCAGCGCACATGCACCTCTGGCTCAAAAGTGTTGTCTAATATCCAAAATAGATCTGAAACCTGAAGAAAACTGTGGACAAAAGCTATTAGTCACCCGAACCTAGACACAAAACAAGGTGTGTTTACATCTGGCACCACAGCTCAACGCAGTAGCTTATGGAAATACACTCTATTTGGATGCCATAGAGAGAATTTAGAAGGTACCTAAGTCTTGAGTCCACAGGCATTTGTCTCAACTACATAACAATTCATTACTTCTGCCACTGGAGTCAATAAAAGCGATTTTTCTCTCTCCCTTCTTCCTCGATGTGGAAGTAGCATTGACACAATTCACAGTGAGCCATTTATAATGACTGTTTCATCTTTCCTGACCCTCCACACATTTTTCATTTCCTCGTTGGACAGGACAATCTCAAACCATCCAAGAGCATTTTGCACATGATGATAAATTTCAAATGTAAAGACAATAATGCTTCCCTATTTCAAAGGGAGCTACCTTAGTGTGACAGCAGGGCATAGTAAGCTGGTTTAGAAAATACGAAGGAATTAATAGATTGATTTGGAAACCAGAATCTATAAATTACACATTACTTTCCTGTTCAAGAAAGAAATTTCAGAACATAGTGAAAAGAAGATGAGATTGTCACAAGAATGCATTTATTCTATTTTTCCAAAAAAAGAATGGGACAAAAGAGTACCAGCAGTTGACAAAGTAATGTCTATTTTCACATTAACAAAACATCAGTCAGAATTAAAAAGTCTCCTAATGTCAGGAATTTACTGATACTCTGCAATTTGCAAATAACATGTCACGGTCTCTGTGAGTCCGCTGGTTTGTTCCAGTTTGTGTTTACATTTTTCCTCTGATGCTTCAAGTGCCGCTGGCTCGCGTAATCAGCGTTGCCATGGGAACCTTGATTGTTTCCATGGGAACGCTGATCACTTCATCTTTCAGCGAGCAAGCAGCACCTGATCGCTATTAGTTCCCTGCCTATATTTACCTCACTCTGTTTTGTGTTCATTGCTCGATTGTTACTTACCACTCTCTCTCTCTGCCCTAGTCAGTCCTGTATCATGCTTTCTGTTTTGGTTGTGCCTGGATTGTGGTTATCTTCCAGCCTGTTGCTTCGCTTTCCTCGACGCTTCTCCTGAGTTTCCCTCAGCGGTTACCTCTCTGCAATGGATCTGCTTCTCACACTACCGCAACACCCACAGACCTACGAAGACACCACTCTTCAGAGGATTCCTTGCGGATCTGCACTCTACACTTCCACTGCGCACACAAGCCTACAGACACACTCTCCTTCTCCACGCTGCAGCTGGTGCCGTTTACCCCTGACGCTTCACTAGCTCTTGCTGTGTTTAAAAAATAAACTGTTCCTTGACTTCGCACTTGGATATTTCGTCTCATCCTAATGGATCCAGTGGAGGACACTGACCTGCGATCTGTTCTCGCTCAGCAGGGAGTGTTTTTGTGTCGCCAGCAGGACCAGATCTCCGCCTCCAACCATGCCATAAAGATGATGGCGTCCCAGCTAGTGGAGCTTACATCTCTGGTCCAGTGACTCTCACAACTCTGTCAGTCTCCTGATACCGATCTCACTGTGGATGTTTCCACACCGGCTCTGGCAGTTTCCCCCAGCATCGGATGCTCAGAGCCCCGTATCAACCTCCCGCCTCAATACTCAAGTGAGGCAGGGTTATGCCCCACATTCCTCATTCAGTGCTCACTCTGTTTCTCGCTGCAGCCCTCCACATACTCCATGGGGGCAGTCAAGGTTGCTTTCGTTATCACACTCCTGACCGGGAGGGCCGGCCAATGGGGAACTGCTATGTGGGAGAATCGCCACCCTTGCTGCTCACCTTTCCAGGAGTTCTCAGCTGAGCTGCTTCGAGTGTTTGATGGATCCGCCCATGGTCATGAAGCCACTAGGATTCTGTCCAGTTAGTCTAAGAGTAACCGTTCTGTTGCTGACTATGCCATTGAGTTTCACACCCTCGCTGCATCCGGCGACTGGAATAACGGAGCTCAATGGAGTCGGTTCCTGTCAGATACAATCCAGGATGAGATTTATGCTCTGGACTTGCCTCCACGTTTTGACGTCCTGGTCGATCTGGCCATTAGAGTTGATCAGTGCATCACGCTTCGATGCAGCCGATGTCACTCTTCACTCCCTATGTCGGCTGACCATTACCTTCCTCCCACTCCTTCAACCGGGGCATCGGAACAGCAGTCTGAGGTGGAACCCATGCAGATTGGGAGGACATGCTTCTCACCTGAAGAGAGACAGCATCGCACATCCAAGGGACTTTGTCTCTATTGTGCTGGTCCTGGTCACATCATCGCCAATTGCCCAGTAAAAGCTCACGCTTGTTGGTAGGAAAGAGGTTACTGGCGAGCGAAACTCCATTGAGAAAAAACCCTGCACAATGACCTCTTCTCCCAACCTGGCTACAGCACGGAACAACCACTCACTCTGTCTCTGCCTTGGTGGACTCCGGAGCATAGGTAAATTTCCTAGATGCCACCACGGCTTCCAGATGGCGGATTCTGGTGGTGAAACTGGCTGAGCTGATCACGGCTTATTCCATCAGCGGCACGCCCCTGGCCATCGTCACCCATTCTACTAAGCCACTCACTCTCATCACGGGTAACCACTCTGAAAAGCTGTCCTTCCTGTTGGTCCGCTCCCCCTCTGCACCAGTGGTACTAGGGCACCCATGGTTGGTAATGCACAATCTGCACTTTGACTGGTCAACCAACTCTGTTCTTGCCTGGAGTCCTTATTGTCTTTCCCATAGTCTTAACTCTGCTATTTCCCCTGTCCAGTCTTGTGTGTCTTTTCAGGATGAACCAGCGGATTTATCTGGAGTACTTGTACCATGATCTGAGGGTGGTGTTCAGTCGGTCCCGCGCCACAACCCTTCCTCCTCATCGCCTGTACGATTGCGCAATCGATCTGCTTCCTTGCACTTCTTCTCCACGAGGTTGATATATTCACTCTCTGCTTCCGAGAGGGAGGCCATGAATAAATACATTAATGATTCTCTGGCAGCCGGTCTCATCCGCTCTTCCTCTTCCCCTGCAGGTGCGGGGTTCTTCTGCGTGGAGAAAAAGGATGGCTCGCTTAGACCCTGTATAGATTATTGGGGGCTGAATGATGTCACGGTGAAGAATCACTATCCTTTGCCGTTAATGTCTTAAGCTTTCAAACTCTTGCAGGGATTGTCCGTCTTTACGAAGTTGGACCTATGCAATGCTTATCACCTGATTTGATCAGGAAGGGGGATGAGTGGAAGACAGCCTTTGACACCCATAGGGGGCACTTTGAATATTTGGTCATGCCTTTTAGAGTGGTCAACACCCCCACTGTCTTCCAGGAGTTCGTGAATGACTTGCTTCGGGACACGGTCGATCGATTTGTTTTTGTTTACCTAGACGATATTCTGATCTTCTCCCAGAATATCAAGGACCATGTCCAGCACATCAGGCAGGTTCTTCAGTGACGGCTAGAGAACCGACTGTTCGTTAAGGCGGAGAAGTGTGCCTTTCATGCACAATTGGTTCCGTTCCTGGGGTTCATTGTCTCGTCCGAGGGAGTGCGCATGGATCAAATTAAGGTCAGAGCAGTTTCCATTTGGCAAACCACAGATTCCCACAAGTCCTTGCAAAGGTTTCTGGGGTTTGCAATTTTTACCATCATTTTATTAGAAACTTCAGCCAGCTCGCCACGCCCCTGACCGATCTCACTTCCACCCATATCCGATCTGCGCTGCGTAACACTAGCGTGAGTATGCCTCCGATTCCTTTCCGTCATCGTCTACGGGGCTATCACCTCTCCAGTGTTGCCTAGGTTACCAGCCCCCTCTGTTCCCTGCCCAAGAACCCGACGCCCAGGTCTCATCCGGGTACGCCTTTATTCAACTGTCACGGTCTTTGTGAATCCGCTGGTTTGTTCCAGATTGTGTTTACATTTTTCCTCTGATTCAGGTGCCGCTGGCTCACGTAATCAGCATTGCCATGGGAACCCTGATTGTATCCATGGAAATGCTGATTGCTCCAGCTTTCAGCGAGTGAGTGGCACCTGATCGCTATTAGTTCCCTGCCTATATTTACCTCACTCTGTTTTGTGGTCGTTGCTCAATTGTTGTTGAGTGTTGTTACTTACCACTCTCTCTCTCAGTCTCAGTCAGTCCTGTATTGTGTTCTTTGTATTGGTTGCCAGTCTTCGCTGTTTGTGCCTGAATTGTGGTTGCCTTTCAGCCTGTTGCTTCGCTTTCCTCAATGCTTCTCCTGAGTTTCCCTCAGCAGTTACCTCTTTGCACTGGATCTGCTTCTCACACTACTGCAACACACACAGACCTATGAACACACCACTCTCCAGAGGATTCCTCGCAATCTGCACTCTACACTTCCACTTTGCACACAAGCCTATGAACACACTCTCCTCCATGCTGCAGCCAGCGCCGGGTACCCCTGATGTACTGTACCATGATAAAACCATGTTATTAGTACATGTACTGTATGATGGTAATGCATGGCTTGTCCTGTCTGAGCCCCCTTGGTCTTTTCCTGGAGCACCACCTTGGTTTCCCTACCTCCTCGCCACTGGTCTTCCTTTGGTCTGGTTAGCCTGACCTTCTGTTCTGTCCCTGTCTGTTTTTGTTTCCTTGTTTTTATGGTGTCGTCTTGTGTTGGATGTTCCCATATTGTGTTGAATGTTCCTTTATGGGATGCAAAGGAATACTTTCTGTCAGCCAAGAACAGAAAGCTGAGATTGCAGTGGGCACAGGCTCACCAAAACGGGACAGTTAAAGACTGGAAACGCATAACCTGGTTTGAGGAATCCAATTTCTGTTTAGGTACACACAGATGGTAGGCCCACTGCAGCCTTAGTGTTTGGTTGACACTTGGCTGCTGTTGTAGCCCATCCGCCTCGAGATTCGACGTGTTGTGCATTCTGAGATGCTATTCTGCTCACTACAATTGTACAGAGGGGTATCTGAGTTACCGTCGAACCAGTCTGGCCATTCTCTGTAGACCTCTCTCATCAACAAGGTGTTTCTGTCTGCAGAACTGCGGCTCACTGGATGTTTTTTGTTTCTGGCACAATCCTGAGTAAACTCTAGAGACTGCTGTGCATTTAAATCCCAGGTGATTAGCAGTAACCACACAAGAGGACAGTAATTTACAATACTAAGCTCCAAAAAGGACAAAAAAAATCACCAATTAAAGAAGTCCATGTGACTCAAGTGCTATATTCCAAGTCTTCTGAAACCATACTATAGCTTTGTGTGAGTAACAGATCAAAATTTAAGCCATTATTCTCTGATAATCTTCTCCTCCACCATATCTGAAAAATTCCATTCACACTTGTGTTAATTTCCATAAATTGTGCCTTTTGATGTCATTGAACGAACAAAATGTGACATTAATTTGTGAACGATTTAAATTTGAGTCTGTTCTTCACCTTTTAACTCTTTTACCCCAAAACATGATCTCTGCTCCTCCAAATCTGGTCTCCTAGCTGTCCCTCAGACTTGTTTATGCTCTATGGGTGACAGGGCTTTTTCTTTCTATGCTCCTAAATTGTCCTAAATAACCAGCTGATATAAGACAAGCACAGCCTCTGGGTTTATTTAAATCATATCTTAAAACATATTATTTCAGGAATGATTTTACTTAATTGATTTATTTTTGTACCCTGTTTTATTATTAACTCTATTTTATATGTATGTTTATATTGTGTATATTATATCTCTATTTTAAGTCTTCTTTTTCATGCTTTTTATGTCTTGTTCTTTTCTTCATGTAAAGGGCCTTGAGAAGCTACTTTTAACGACACTCTATAAAAATAAAATATATTATTATTACCTAAAGCTATCATATTTAGTCTTTTTTGAAGTTTGGGAGAATAAATCGCCATCTAGACTGGTAGGATGGAAAACAAAAGCTCTGACATTCTTCTTAATTTTTTCATACACAATGATGTCTCTAAGACATTACAGTTTTATTTTCTGTTAATGCATGATTCTCTGTGAAGCTGCTTTGAAACAATGTGTGTTGTGAAAGGCGCTATACAAATAAAAATGACTTGACTTGGCTTCTCTGAACGATGGGACAATACCCAACAGCAGCCCATAAGTAAGCTAAAACAAGCTTGATTCATCTTTAGGATTAATAATTTTAGAGGTATATGGTGATTTGGGGTTGTTTTCATCAAAACTATTCAAATTAAATAACTTGCCAGCCTCTCACATCCAACCTGAATTTATCTTGCCGATTTTATTTTGTGAAAATCACCTTTCCCTACATGTTGATGAACGTTGAACAGAAATGTGGAGGAAACCCACAGCTTCATTTCCAATGAAACCTCAAAATTCTTCCAAGTGAAATGAATGTCATCCAATTACTCAGATAATTAAATCCGCAGAGTGGTGACAGTGGAGAGGAGCAGGTGGCCATCAGGCCTCAATGTTATAGATTCCTGCATGCTATTTAATGAGCAGAGCAGAGAGGGGGCCTGGGTGGCTCAGTGGTAAAGACGCTGGCTACCACCCCTGGAGTTTGCTAGTTCGAATCCCAGTGCGTGCTGAGTGACTCCAGCCAGGTCTCCTAAGCAACCAAATTGGCCTGGTTGCTAGGGAGGGTAGAGTCACATGGGGTAACCTCCTCGTGGTCGCTATAATGTGGTTTGTTCTTGGTGGGGTGCATGGTGAGTTGAGCATGGTTGCCACAGTTGATGACATGAAGCCTCCACAAGTGCTATGTCTCCATGGCAATGCGCTCAACAAGCCACATGATAAGATGCACAGGTCTCAGACACGGAGGCAACTGGGATTTGTCCTCCGCCACCCGGACTGAGGCAAATTACTATGCGACCACAAGGACTTAAAAAGCACATTGGGAATTGGGCATTCCAAAAAAAAATGAGCAGAGCAGAGAAGTGCTTTCATCACTGGATCCCTTGGCTCCATATTCTGTCTGTGTGTGATATTTCATACTTTGTCTTAAAACTCTCAGGTCTCTGTTAGAGAAAGTAAGAACAAATATTCTTTGCCAAAGACGTTTCAAGAAATAGTTCACACAAAATGTTTGTCATTATTTACTTACCCTCATGTCATTCCAAAGCTGTAAGCAGTGTTTCATGTGTTTGTTTGTTTTTTCATGAAACTCAAAAGGAGAATTTCTGGAGAATCTTCATGCAGCTATGTTCCATACAATGACACTTCATAGTGACTGTGTCTGTCAAGCTTTCCAAAAAACTAAACAAAACAAAACCAAATAAAAAATAAAAAATGCCAAGAAAGCACAAATGATAAAAGCAAATAAAAGTAGTTATACAGTGTGTGCACTATATAAGTCTTCCGAAGATATACTAGCCTATAAATTTGCATGAAGAACAGACCAAAATTTAAGTCGCTCACTGAATATCTTCCCCTCTGCTGTTGCTCTTGAGTCTTATTTACGATCATGTTTTTCACACATGGCTTTGTAACCAATGTCGTCTTTCCATCTGCAATACTTCTCAAATTAAATATGCCGCATATTGCATAGGTTGGGCATCATTAACTACGTTTCCATCCAAGGATTTTTTGCGGAAAAAGTTTTAGCACATCAAAATAAAGCTGATGGAAACGCAAATTATCGCTAAAATTTCAGAAGTGTCGACATAATATTTTTCCGTTTAACTCTAGCGCATAAACTCTATGTCGATACTTCAGATGTCGCGAAAAACTGGTTTGGAAACAATTTTTGTCAAAAAAATTGGCATTAACCCAAGAGTGTAGTGTCACATGACAGAATTTGCCCCAATCGTTAGCCTGTGTTAATCATGACGACAGTATACATCCTTGAAAGCCAATTTATTGTACGTGATTATGGATTGATCTTAACAGCATACAGTTCTGATGCTGCAAACATGACACTTGCAGGAGTGCCAACACAAATATCTCATATCATGCACATGGACAAGTGCACGGAGAACAAATGAATAGCCACTCTTTGTGATTAATTTCATCGCAGTAGCCATCCGTTTATTTATTAAAGCTGCTTTTCCGCACCATTCAAAATAATAGACAGCAGTCACGGAATTAGCCCATAATACAAAAAACATATCATTTCTGTACACAAAGATGTTTTAAATTAAAAATAAATACACAATACTTGGAGAAAAGCCTCGGTGTGCTTTTTGGAACACTAACATGGCCCAATTCTATAAAATTATTGTTTA
Source organism: Myxocyprinus asiaticus (assembly GCF_019703515.2). Classification (NCBI taxonomy): domain Eukaryota; kingdom Metazoa; phylum Chordata; class Actinopteri; order Cypriniformes; family Catostomidae; genus Myxocyprinus; species Myxocyprinus asiaticus. The sequence goes on along the minus strand of NC_059360.1, from coordinate 9,469,699 downwards.
GCTTACTTTTGAAAAAATGCCGGCAAAATTCCCTGTATTAAATAAAATAAATTACCAAACAAAAAAGCAGTAAATTAAAAAAATAAATTACCAAACAAAAAAAAATTATATTTTTAGACCTATATATGCCTTTTCTTTACACAAACTTAAATTAGCCTTACCCTGTTCTGTAGACGAAAAAAGTCGGCTGAATGACATTCTCAGAATGTTCTACACTTTTTTCAAGACTATAAACTATAAGAACTATTTGTCCAATGCTGAGTTCACTTTCAGAAAACGAGCTTTTTAACAATTTAAAATGTTTAAATATTTTAAATCTAACCCTCTTTACCTCGGATCGCATTTGCTGAGCTTCTTCAGAAAATGTAAATTGTATTATGACATTAAATTAATTTTAGATGACATTCAAGTTCAGTTGGTCGTTAAAAGTTGCTTGACAAATATGCAGGACATAATGCAGTTTTGATGGCAATGCTTAAGATTAGATGATTGTTCAAAATAGCCTATTGAATATCAGGAATGTATCATATATGTAAATCCTGATATTACACTGCATCAGTTTTTCTTTAATAGCTGTACACACAGAATATACACATCAATGGATGGTCCTTATACTAAGACTGAAAGTTTCCCCCACTACTTGGTGCAGGTTGCCAGCTTGAACAGGGCCATGACGATTTGCTTTCGGGTCGGAACCGGTGGCAACTGCACAACATCAGGACCAATATTACAGTCCTATCAGAAGGGCAACTGCTCCCTTTAGATTTCAATTCCTCATCTTCTGATTGCTTTTATTTGTGAAATTAAAATGAGAGTAAGCTGGCTAATTTCAATGAATTGTCTCAATATTCTCTCCATTTTACCAAAACTGTGGAGGAAAAAAATTAGGGACATCTGGAAGGTGAATTAGCGATAAACACACATTTCTGTATGGAAACGGCTTAAGGACAGATTTATTTTGCGCTAAACCAAAACTTATGTGACAAAGTGTTTTTTTAAGCATGACGTCATCACGCACACCATTTTTATCGATAAAAAGCCATTTGAATAGAAACAAGCAGAAGACGGCAAATTTCGCAAAATTTTTTACGCATTTTCACTTTGTCGATAACAAAATAGCGCCAAAAGTGGATGGAAACAAGGCTACTGACTGTCATTGGTTCTTGCATGACAGAAGTTTTAGGTAAACTATTCCATTAATTTGAAAAAGTATGTAACTGTTTATATCTGCATCTTGCCAGGCACAGGCAAATAGCTGTCAAGTGGTAAGTTAACAGTATAACACTTAAAAAAAAAAAATTAAAAAAAGAAACTATTTTATTTGTATTTTTTTATTTATTTATTTTACATGCAACTGCAAAAAGCTTTGGGGGGATTTACATTTGGTCACTTTGTGTTTTTACTGATTGAAATGCTATACAATTGGCCACATCAATGTGTCTCTGCCAAATGGATATAAATCGTATCTAATTGCATTTTTATTCAGTTTTCTTTTCCCGTGATTATGCTAATGCAGGGCATTTTAAAGATATGATTTATTACTTGATTCCAAATGACTTTGTCTGTGTGTGTGCACTGTGTGTTTTTCCTCTCAGGACTTGTCTTAGTTCTGATATGTCAATGTGTGTCAGCCGCACTTGTCAGTGCTTATTTTCAGTTTCTTCAGAAATCTGCATCAAATATATAAAGAAAAAAGTTTTGTTTTTCCTACAACATGCATCTGTTTCTTACTTTATTATTATTTATTGCGCAATGTGAGCCCTGTGCAAATACTCGGTAACAGCTGATATGTTTAGCTTTTTCCACATGCTGACGTAGCGCTGTTTGGGCAGAGTAAAATTTACTTATGTGGCTTGAATAGCCAGATGCATTTACACTTCATCGAGTTTTGTCTTGTTCTGCAGAAGAAAGACATTCAGTTTAACAATGCATGATGGTGAGTAAATGATGAGAGATTTATAATTTTTGGGTAAATTACCTCTAACTCTTTATAGCTGCCTTTACACTGCACAGCAACTGTGTTAGATTTTGTGGGCAGTAGGGTTGCGCCAATAACAAAATTTTGGCTTTGGTACAATATCAGCCCTGGTACCTCAGTATCGATACTAAAATGATACTATAATCAACAAATAAAAAGCCTCAGATTTTTTATGAAATTACACAGAACATGACTTGATTAAAAGAACTGCATAAAGTCTTACAGATACAAATTATGCATTTTCCATTTGAATTTTTCTGGATTCCATGTTAAATGTTTTAATTAAATGATATGATCAAATGGTGTTTAATCAAATTGATACATACAGTTTTAATCAAATAAAAATATTATAAATATTTGTGATATTGCTTACAGACAACAACAACAATAATAATAATAATAATAATAATAATAATAATAATAATAAAAATAAATATAGCTGCAAGCAGCAATGATGGGCCCAAGCACCATGGGTCCATTTCCATCCGGTGGCTTTTGGAAAACAATTCAAGGTGGACACATGCATTTGGCATTTAACATTATTCTATACAATTTTGAAGCAATTTGGGTAAATATATGAGGACTATTTTAAAGTCTGTTGTAAGAGCCACACTTTCTGCTGCCAGGTGGTGGCGCTATGACCATGACCCAAAATAGTCACATCCATGTGATTAGCCCTCAAGACTAAACATACATCTCAATTTTTATCTAAAGCACACATTGCACATAGAAGATATGGTACACTTCCTGTTTCCCATTTTTTGCCATTAATTTAATGCCTTGCCATGGCAACACCATTCGATATATAAAAAATCTGTTCAAAATGTAGTATCTTCAATGTCTTGGCATATTGTTGTCTAAATGTGGTGACAGTCCCATGAATCTCCTAGGAGGAGTATTTAAAAGTTCTGGGCAGAGATAACTATAATTATGAAAGTTGTCCAGCTTGATAAGAACTATATATGTAATAATTTTGGTGACTGTAGGTGAAAATAGAGGTGCTACAGAGGCTTTCTTGCTGCCAGTAGGTGGTGCTATGACCGTGACCCATAATAACTGCATCAATGTGATCAGCCCTCATTACCAAACATACAGCTCCAAGACACCTTTCAAACTCCTCCAGCGGCCTGTTGGTTGGATGCAGGTGCCCCTCCTTATAGTTGCCCCCCCCCCAAGTCAGTTTTCAGTCACGCCACCTTGCGTTTCAAACCGACTGATTCCACACCATGGAGGGGGGATGATTATTTTCAAGCCCAGAGTGGTGTAAGCGGCTCAAAGATCCCATTAGCCAGGGAGCTGTATGCAACCCGGGGTCCACCCCCACGCGTCGACTGGACTCCTTCCCCACCATGAAGGGGAGGAAGTCGTCCTCATCGCTATAGCGATCCGAGTGACTATGATGTTTTGGATGACTCGGTTGACCCGTGGTCATACCGACACCAACGCTTGCGCATCCGACAACTCGAGTCCCTCGCAGGGGACATAGAACGCTTTGACCCAAGTAATCGAGATTCAAACATCGACAATTATCTTAGGGAAATTGAGCACTGCCTGATTGATTTGCCTTACGCTTCGTCACGTGAAAAACTCAAGCTTATATGGAAGACCACGGTAAGGAGTGTCCATGCGTTCATGGAAATGCTACCGACTGGTACACGAAACCACTACATAGCTCTGTGTAAAGCCCTACACGAGGAGTATTCGCTGTATATCGACGAAGCCTCCGCTACCATAGCTGCTTTTGCCATTACCCAGAAGAGGCACGAGCCTCCGCGTGAGTATTATAGACACCTGAGAACCATGTACTTCCAAGGAAGTAACGAACCAGGTCTGGAGGAGGAACAAGCTTTCAAGTCTCTTTTCCTTCACAACCTCCACGAGTGCGTGCGATATGACGTCATGATGCACTGCAGAATGGGCAACCCCACCATGCAGGAAATCAGAAAGTATGCATAACTGGCATGGGAGACACGCGTGCGCCCTGCCCGAGGGCACGAAGGCGACGCCAGAGTCCTGGGGATCCAAGCCTCAGAATATGCAGACCTAGCGCTTGAAGGCAACGAAATGCCTCACGTTAAGGTGAATGCTAGAACAGGACCCCAGAGGTGCCGATCACCCTGCCAGCAGGGTAGGCAACAGAACCAGGGGGGCGGTGAACAGACACACCCCCAGGGTCACGGCAGGCCTAAACAACAAAACGTTCGCTGGCCGAAAATAAATGCACGTTTCGAACGAAAACCCAAACAAGAAGGTGAGTGGGTAGAAAAGGTTTCAAATCCCCTCAGAGAACAAGATTTGAGAGAGGAAATGGAGGACATAAGGAGATGCTTGACTGAGTTAGTAACTAAGCTTGACGTGCTCCATTGTTCACCAGGTCCGTCGACCTCCTCAAAGGAACACAGCACTGAAACACCGTCAGTATGACTAGACGATGTACCCCCTCCCATTAACACCAAAGTTTACTTTGTAGGTCGGGAAAAGGGGAACAGTGTCCAAGTTGCTCCCCAAAACAGTCACTCCTAACATGCCACACCCTCCTTTTCTGACCTTCTTGGGCGATCTGTACCGTAAGGGCAACGCCTGACACATGGGTCATTCCGCTCCCACGCACTACTTGACACCAGTTCCGAAATAGTCTAATGGGTCAACACCTTCGCAGAGGTGGCTAGAGCAAAGCTCTCCCTTGGCAAACCGTTATAGACAGAGACCTACAACGTAAGCATCACAAGCTACACGCAAGATAGGTCGTCTATCACAAAACGGGCCTGGATTATTACCTTTCAAGGGATGATGCTAATAGACCCTGTTTACATATGTCCCATTAATACGGAAACACTGTTAGTTGGCCAGGACCTACTGAACCGATTGGCTCTGCTCATTGACTGCCGTCGTGGACACGTGGGCTCAGGTTGACATACCGAGACCACTTGGTCCAGAAAACAGTTCGCCAGCTTCAGATACACATGTTGCCATCGTCAAAAAATCCAGCAGAGACGACGACTCCAATAAGAACAATTACAGGGCCTGGGTAAAACCCTTCAGGGTACTATAGTCACTAAATTTGCAATCCGTTCTCATCGATAACACTTTGCACGCTTTAGGGACTTTGTCAGATAAAACAACTTATGCGTGTATCGTTAGAGATCTAATGCAGGACCTCAAGGAAATTAGCTCCTCAGTCAACAGTCTGAGTGGTGGAAGGATTCCAGCTTACCTGGTCTCCCTAGACCTTGTCGAACAAATCCTTAGATCTGCTACTATCTTCATTGTGCAACCTTCACAGATACACCTGGCATATAGTTTTGGCATTGAAATTCCAATCCATGTAAATTCTCAGAACCTCAAAATAGGATTTATCCTTTTATCTTCCATCATAGGCAGAATATATACAGACTAAAGTCCATATTTAATGTTGGTTTTCAGAGAGGTAATGCACACATTCACCTCAAAACACCACCAACACTCATGATGAGGACACCTCGCTCTACCTTATCCCTAACCTAAACATGTGTACCAAGACAAAGTACATTCATTGGGTTTGTCCAAACGCAACCCCTATGTTAGAGAGGTTACTAACTACCTCTGCGGCCAAAGAGCCGAATTCCATGAGCAAGTGTCAAGGTAGCATGTCCATCAAAGATGAAGGAACAGAGACAAGGGTAGAGCGAGCAGGCAGTCGCTGGCTTGTTAACACACCAGCCACCGAAGTCATACAACTGCCATGATACAGCCACTAAACTAAGGCTACCAAACCAAACGGTGTTCTTAATGGTTCCCCAAGGAGCCACCGTGCACATTGACGATATTGTCCTCCATCATCTCAACGTCGACAAAAATGACGCAGAAATTGAGATCATGGACGCATTTAGAGGTCACAGCCTCACCGTTGACGACACCCTTCAACAGCAGCTTCAGGCTGAAGGGATGAAATTAGTGAAGTTCAGTCTCAAACCGACTGGCTTGACCACTATATTTCCTAGTCACATAAGCAGATCGTCATCTTACCAAGAACACCCTATCAGTTTGGTTGCCCTCTGGCTCCTCCTTAGTGGGTGGATCATCGCAATTATTGCACACGCCATGTACAGGTACATTCAACATCTACAGGCCAGACTGGACTCACTTCTCATACAGCCGCGTTTTACACACCACTTTGAGCCCATCCCACAGGTTAACCCCAATCATTTCCAAGGATAAGCCTTTTAACCTTTAACCCTCCTTTCCTCTAACATTTTGTTCCTAGTAACCAATGTCAGGTTCTACTTTGATTTTGTGTTATGACCAAAGAACAACAAAGGATTGTGTTATGGTTAATGCTGTGCCTTCCAATAACTTGAAATGTTTATGTGTGATGAATGTAGTTTTAGATTTAGCTAGAAGTTCTATGCCCAGATGTGCCTCAATCTCTGTCCAGACGATAAAGCCTCTGTGAACTCTAATGAACTGTATGGACTGTGCAACCATTTTTCTTTCCTATCAGGAATATATGGATGGCGTAACCCACAGGTTACTGTGAACCGACAAGAACTGTTCGGCCCTTCAGTTGCTCTAAAGATGCTGGACAACAACCAACTCTTCAGACCAAAGTGGGGAATGTTGGGCCTCATGTATTCAGATAGAAGACAAAGGCAGGCCTAACACAGTCGTAAAAACCTAACTCAAGCCCCCACATTCCAAGTCGTAAATCTTACTGATAAAAATCGTGCCAAAATCAAACAAAGGGAGTCCAAAACAGACTACAAATCCATGAAGCCTTGCTCACTAAAGGATCGAACTCTCAACTCCTATTGGATGAGGCACACAACAGAACGCGCCTCAAACCATGACATCATCAGGAGTTGAAATACCTCTGAAATGCTTTCGTGATTTGCTTCCAGCGACTTTGTTTGCAGCGTGTGGACGCAGCTCTTCACTGCTCTCCGGAGCAACCTCGTGGCACAAGGTAGTAACGTCCGACTTGAAACTGTAGCCAAACAATCTCCATCTCGCTGGACGAGTTGAGATTACTCTGTTCAACCGAACACTCTAACGGATCCAAGGGAGACCGCCGAGCAATTTGCATCTTCTTCCGTTTGCCTACAGAAGTGAAGAGATTAAATATTTCTCTTCCATCTTCAATCAAGTCCACATTTCCGAGTTCTCCGCCAGCCCGCCAAGAATCAACAGCCGTACCGCCCGCCGACAGAGCGAGGAAACGGCCTCCCGTCATCACCTGAGCCTCAAGGAACCGGGAAAACACGTTCTACCTGTGTCCTCATGCGATTCAAGTAAGAGGTTTATGTCTGGGCAGAGATAGAATATTATAGTGTGTTATTCTTGTGTTTCAAGGTTTTTTGCTTGTACAGTTTACGGACCGCCATGTCCGCTCATTATTAATACTCAGTGTATTAATTATCACAAATTTGTTTTGCTGTATTGTGGTCCAACCAAATTGGATTGTTGTGCAATTTCGCCATTGCGGGTGAGACAGCAACTGAGTTCATCCATGAAAGAGTCAAATAACGCGGGACTTTTACGAGCCGTCCACCGCGTCTCTGAGTGATAAACTGACAGCTGTTTTCTCTCCCGCTATCGTGAAATCGGCTTTAGGGCTGTCACTTAATCATCTCTCTTTCTCTCTCTCGTACTAACCACATACCCCCCCCCCCCCACACACACACACACACACCTTATGTGTTATAGCATTATATTTATTTCCATATCTAATCATATCACTGTTTAGTTTGTAGTTGTAAGTCGGAAGTTTCTTGACCGCATTGTATTAATTATTAATTGATATTACTGCATAAATAAACTTTGTTTATATTACAAAGAGAGGTGTTTTGGTTTGTTTTGCATACGCCTGTGTCATGCTGACGGGATGTCAGTGCTCGGATTCAAACCTTCATTCATTGTTTTTTTTCCCGAAAATCGATATTCTTCGGATGTCAATTTTCCTAAGAAAACAATCTAATATTGAGACTGTTTTACTGTTTGGCTATTAGTCCCTGATTCCAGGGTGGTGCTGTTGATATTATTCTATTCTAATATTCTATTGATTTTTGATAATTGATAATTATCTTTGATGGTTGTTGAATTTGAATGATCAATAAGCTAGTGTTAATTTTAATTAATGTTTCATCGATGTTAACAATTAACGATTATCTTTGATAATTGTTGATTTTAAAGGATTAAAAAAGCTAACATTAATTCTCATCAAAGTTCTATTGATTTTAATAATTAATAATTATCTTTGATAATTATTAATTATTGCTAATAACCAAACTTGCTCCTAAACGTAGCACACTGCATTTACTGGAGCCCCATATGAGGTTTTAATGAGTTAGATTCAATTGATTAATTTAAATATTATTTAATAACTACAGAAATAATTATTAATTATTTCTGATAGTAACACTGATCTAAACAACCAGTAAAGCCCTACATTTGTCACATCTCATATCATTTAGTTAATGACAGCATACTGTAATATGGAACCGAAATTAGCAACAAGATGATTTCATACTGTTTTAATTTTTTTGGTATCACGATACTTGTTAGTACTGCTAAACTACACAACCCTAGTGGGCAGCTGACAGAAATCAAGATGCATGCAGAGTGTCATGACAATCGCAAAGTGGCTCTGATGCAGCATTTCATTTACAGAGAACCAAAGCCTAAAAACTAAACTTCCTTAAAACTGTAACACTATTTCTGTGCTGCCATGCAACCACTGGTATATCCTTTAGGAAATGTAAATCGTATTGATGGATCTCAAATGGCCCACTACCCTCTGCTATCCAAAGGGTCAGTGCAGGACATGTTCAAGGTATTTCCACTGGCGGCCAAAAGTTTGGAATAATGTACAGATTTAGCTGTTTCGTAAGGAAAGTGGTACTTTAATTCACCAAAGTGGCATTCAGCTGATCACAAAGTATAGTCAGGATATTACTGATGTAAAAAAACAGCACCATCACTATTTGAAAAATGTAATTTTTGATAAAATCTAGACAGGCCCCATTTCCAGCAGCCATCACTCCAACAACTTATCCTTGAATAATCATGCTAAATTGCTAATCTGATACTAGAAAATCACTTGCCATTATATCAAACACAGTTGAAAGCTATTTGGTTCATTAAATGAAGCTTAACACTGTCTTTGTGTTTGTTTTTGAGTTGCCACAGTATGCAATAGGCTGGCAGGTCTTAAGGTCAACATTAGGTCCAAAATGGCAAAAAAGAAACAACTTTCTCTAGAAACTCGTCAGTCAATCATTGTTTTGAGGAATGAAGGCTATACAATGCTTGAAATTGAAGATTTCAAAGGTGTACACTACAGTCTTCAAAGACAAATGACAACTGGCTCTAACAAGGACAGAAAGAGATGTGGAAGGCCAGATGTACAACTAAACAAGAGGATAAGTACATCAGAGTCTCTAGTTTGAGAAATAGATGCCTCACATGTCCTCAGCTGACAGCTTAATTGAATTCTACCCACTCAACACCAGTGTTATGTACAACAGTAAAGAGAAGACTCAGGGGTGCAGGCCTTATGGGAAGAATTGCAAAGAATAAGTCACTATTGAAACAGAAAAACAAAAAGAGAACGTTAGAGTGGGCAAAGAAACACAGACATTGGACAACAGATAATTGGAAAAGAGTGTTATGGATCTTAACCCCATTGAGCTTTTGTGGGATCAGCTAGACTGTAAGGTGAGTGAGAAGTGCCCGACAAGACAGCCACATCTATGGCAAGTGCTACAGGAAGTGTGGGGTGAAATATCACCTGAGTATCTGGACAAACTGACAGCTAGAATGCCAAGGATCTGCAAAGATGTCATTGCTGCACATGGAGGGTTTTTTGATGAGAACTCTTTGAAGAAGTTTAAAAAGTTCTGAAATTTTTTTCAAATTGTAATAGTAATTTTTCACATTATTAATGTCCTGACTATACATTGTGATCAGTTGAATGCCACTTTGGTGAATAAAAGTACAGATTTCTTTCCATAAGAGCAAAATCTGTACATTATTCCAAACTTTTGGCCACCAGTGTATGTTCTTGGGGATTCACATTATAGAGGACCTCTCTTGAACATTTCCTATATGAAGAATATACAACCTTGTGGAGAATATCACAATTATGTTTGGAAACTGCTCCACCTCTGACAGGAAGACCCTACAAATGGTAGTTACAGCTGAATAGTACATTATTAGGTGTAGTAATGATTGATGATAGTCACCCCTCCTTTGGCCTGTCTGCTCCTCTACTTTCTGGGAAAAGGCTCTGCAGTGTTTATTCCAGAATCACTCAAGAACATTTTATGCCTGCAGGCTATCTGAGTACTCAACAGCTCTGCTCCCACTCCACTTACCAATCAGCAGGTCTTCCATTTGTACTAGTGACGTGGACTATGTTCCTTTTTTTACTGTACAAAATTGAGACATTTTTAAAAATTCAAAAATGTGGTCAGGGTCAACCAGGGACCCACTGCAGAGAGTTCATGAACTTTTTTTCATGAATTTTCTTTTTATCTTTAAGATGAAAAGAAATAGCCCCTTACAGTACATCACACAAGCAAAAATGCTGTCCTGAATTTTAGTGAGGTCGCAGGAAATCACAGCTGTGCTGATTTTCAGTACAACAGCACTCTTAAACGTGTGATGTGAGCCTGATGCTCTGGTTAGAGGTATCACACTGGCTGTACTCTGATCCTGGGGAAGTGATAACAGCTGTGCACACCTGGACCAACCAACTGCAAATCCCTTCCATATGTTGAGAAATGGATTCAGAAACCAGTAATGCATCACTTATAAAATGTAGGAAAAACTAGTGCATTTCTAATAAATGGTAGGCTACTCACTGCTTTAATATCACATGATATTGGGGGGGGGGGGTGTTTAACAGCACTCCCTGCTCTGCTTGGATGGGCAGGGAGTTTGCCCAGCACAGAACCAACCGCCAAGACCAACAGATTGTTTCAGCTGTATGTAAGTGAATAAAAGAATTCATAAAGTATTCAAGTCAAAGCAAATCATTTGACGGAAGTGATGAACTATTGTTTTCAGATTGCGCTAAAAAACTAAATTTTCCAATCTTGTATAGCTAATGCGCATGCGTGTTCTCGAGTTGATTGACAGGCAGGGTTGGGAGGGTTACTTTTGAAATGTATTCCACTACAGATTACAGAACACATGCTGTAAAATGTAATTTGTAATGTATTCCGTTAGATTACTCAAGGTCAGTAACGTATTCTAAATACTTTGGATTACTTCTTCAGCACTGGTAGATTTTTTCACTTGCTTTGACTATAAAAACTCTGCCAGTACAGCAAGACAAAATACACATGTTAAAAATACATTCTCTGAAAAGCCTAAATATCTTATGCAGTGTTGTTTCTAAAACAAGATAAATCAAACTGATCTTGTTTTAAGGATTTGTAGATATTTTTACAGGAAAACATGAAAAAAATTATTATCAAGAATACGATTTTTGCCCTAATGTCAAAGGTAGTACTAGAAAAAAGAAATTATGATCCATCGTGAATTTTCTTGATAAAAAATATGATCATGTGCATGTAAAATGGCTAGAAATAGCATTTTAGCTTAGTGTAAAGCTGACAATTTACACAAGGTTTATTTCTATTTCTTCTGATCCAAACTTACTTCAAACGTACTTCTCTGTCTGCTCGTATGAATGTAACACTTCATAAGAAAGGGTTTCACTGCTGTTCAAATGCACTTTGGATCGCATCATTTATATGTATAAATGTTTTTCACCTGAAAGGACTAAATATTAAATGAAACAGATGACAATAAAATGCAAAGTAATCTCTTCAGTAATCAAAATACATTTTGAATGTAACTGTATTCTAATTACCAATGATTTAAATTGTAACTGTAGTGGAATACAGTTACTTATATTTTGTATTTTAAATAAGTAATCCCGTTACATGTATTCCGTTACTCCCCAACCCTGTTGACAGGCAACGTCTGCATCTAAAAGATTATTGGCTCTTTTACCTGTAAGGTGGGACTTCCTTTTTACATCCAGTGACCGTTGGGGGTTCCAGTTTTTTTCCATTAATTTTAAATAAAAGTGGCCAGTCTCTGCTAAATAGTCTCTGGTATAACCAATTTCTATGAGCAGCAGGTGACTGAAAGCATTATGGGAGATGACAGACATTCTCTGGTCTCTCAATTTGAAAATTTGCCTCTAGGGCAAAGCCTACATAAAATTAGGTCTGTGGTAAACATTATTTGTAAAGACTTTCACATTTGTCTACAACATAAATTTCACAGTCATACTGTATCTCAAATGTGAACTTTGAAGCCACTGTTTTGTTTTTTACGTAAGTTTCTAACAACTTGCAAAATAAGGATTTTACATGCTTGACAAATCAGACAGTCATTGTAGTTCCATAGTGCTGTTCAGCTGTGATGTCAATTTGTAGGCGAACCATGAAGTCTAATTCGCCATGGGTTCCCTCTGGATTTTCCTATGGGTTTTTTTTTTTGTTGTTGTTGTTTTTGTTTTGTTTTTTTTTTTTTGGTTTTTTTTTACTTTTAAGGTAAGTGGTTAACATTACTTGACGATATGTGGACATTTTGTTCTACAACATAAATTACAAATTGTCATACCTCAAACTGAATTTTGAAGCCCCTGTATGATTGTTTTTTTTTTTTCTCCCCAATTTGGCATGCCCAATTCCCAATGCGCTCTATGTCCTCATGATGGCATAGTGACTTGCCTCAGCCCGGGTGGCGGAGGATGAATCTTAGTTGCCTCCATGTCTGAGACCGTCAATCCGCGCATCTTATCACGTGATTTGTTGAGTGCGTTACCACAGAGACCTAGCACGTGTGGAGGCTTCATGCTATTCTCCGTGGCATCCATGCACAACTCACCACGCACCCCACCGAGAGCGAGAACCACATTATAGCAACCACGAGGAGGTTAACCCAACATGACTGTACCCACCCTAGCAACTGTGTCAATTGGTTGTTTAGGAAGCCTGACTGGAGTCTTGCGACTTGTGACTCCAGGTGTGGTAGTCAGTGTCTTTACCACTGAGCTATCCAGGCCCCGCCTCTGTATGTTTTTTAAAAAAAAAAAAAAGTATGTAACTGAATATTGTGCCAAAATTCACATTTGAGGTATGACTTTGTGTAATTTATATTATAGAACAAAATGTCCATGTATCATCAAGTAATGTTTCCCACAGACCTTATTTTACTCATAAGTTCAAAAACCCCATTATAATAACCCATAGAAAAATCCTGAGAGAACCCATGGCGAACTGTCTTCCAGGTTTTTGGACTACAAGATGAACAGCTCTATTGGGCGAACCACTCAAAAAATGAACTCGACAGAAAAAGTGGTTAAGCTAAATTGAAAGCTATACTTTAGAGATAGTAGCAAGTTACACTACAAGCTACACGCCAAAAGAAGCTTACTACATTGAAGCTACTTCATTTTTTTTTTATTTTTTTTTTTTCAGACAAATGCCAGCAGCATACTGTCATAGACAAATCATCTAAAAGACTTATTCACATGATGTTTATCAAAGCCATGGTACAGCAAATAGTATAGTATATTGCAGTACAGTACATAAATACAGTATGGTGCAACATAAAATGTATATGCATTTTTTTTTTTTTATTAAAAAAATAAAATAAATTTATACATGCTAACCACTGCAAACCCATGTGTTCAATATGCAAAATCACTATTCTCACATTTTATTTTTTATATTTATACAGCTACCTGTACAAACCCATACCTCTTTGCACATACTTTATTTGCACATTCCTACAGTATATGCCTGACGGGGAGAGTGTTCAATTGCAAAAATCTATGCACTATAACAGCGAAAAATATTTTTGTATCACAAACATTATATGTGAGTAATATACTTTTATAAGTTAATGACAGTAAATTTAAAAGTACTGCAAGTATAACAGTACTAGCAATAAAACACTTTATTTTATCATTGCAGCAAAAGAGGGAATAGAGGGGAAATATTATGGTATGTGCAGGGGACCCAAAAATATTCTCTTGGTGCCACAATAATCTTATTAGCTAGCTAGCTTGTTGCAGTTCAGTAACTTTTACCACAGACTGTTCTCTTGCTGCTAATATTGTATAACTTCAGGGAGGTTTTGTGTCAAGTGTAAAAACATGGCAGATGTGCTCTAGTGTAGAGTCTATTGCATAATATTGTTTGATTCTTACTCACTTTTTGATGCATTTGCACTTAAGGTTTTATGCTATGTTTATGCAGGTTCAGACATTTTCTGTACAACTGGATGGCGAATCCAGTGAAGCATTATTGTCATGTACTGCTTTTTGTAATTATTGTGTTTGCAAAGCAAAGAATAGGTGCCAAAAAGTGTTATACTAACAGTGTAAGAGCAATGGGTTTCATTCACTAATAATTGTGTACAAACTTTCTTTCTTTATGTGTGCAGAAAAGCTTCTCACACAAAATGTCCACTGGATTCAGGTGTGTTCATGCATAAGTTTGTTCTTTGTTCTAAGGGCTTTCCGCACAGCATGTAAATGCGAACATATTGATGAATCTTGATTTCTGCTAAAAAACAAAAACAAATGCTCACATACAGGTTTGACACATAATTAGTGAATGAGACCCAATAATATGAAGATCAGAGGTTGGTTTTTCATAGCTAAGGACACAATGTAATTTTCAGTATTTAAGTGTCAACTTGATGTTTCTTTCTTAAAAAGGAGAAATAAATATAGAAACAAATTGTTGGCCAAATAGTAAGAGTATAGAATTAATGTTGATAGAATAGTCCAGATAATCTGTTTTTGGAAGAATTTGATGATAAATGTTTGAGTCTATATAGAAATATTTCACTCTTGATTGCAGACATTTGGTATCTAGACAAATCTGAGCACAGTTTGACACAATGTTGAGATCTCTTCTGGAGATACAAGGGCAATTCCTGGGGTCTTTTTCTCTGGATAAAAAATCTGAAAAACATAATACCATAGTCATTATTTGATCTCAATTTATTCTCATTGCAAGGAGAAACCATTGAGATATTATAGAAATTGCATTTGTGATTCTGCTTTCTGTGATTGTGGACTATGGCTCACTTCCAAAACTTTGTTAGCTGCCTTGCTGTCTACTGCCTACATATACAGCTATCAACTAATTGAAATGGAACCTAATAAGAGAAAAGCAACAACTGTGTAAGTCATACAAATAGGTTTTTATTTATAAATGACATTTCTCTTGCTTTGTTTGCCATTTTTTACTTTTACATTTTTTACTTGAGCTTGTTGCAACGCATTCTGGAATTGGTTTCTTTGCTATGGATATGTGCGATGCTGCCGTAGTATTTGGCAAATAGAGATACCTTAGAAGGAAGCATAATCAGGTTACCAATCTTTTGGAACAGCCTTTGCATCAGGCGTGTCCCTGCTGCCTATGTAGGCAGCTCACTAGGTTTTGAAACAGAGCCATTACTTGTTTAAGTGACAAATCACACAAGTTATTTTCAAACATATGATTTCACATAAATGTCTTTGTAATAGGCAAAGTGCTCAATTCTTTAATATGTATTGTACATTGTGACCCCTTCATGTATCATAAATACTGATCTTGGCAGCCTTGTAAAAATGCCAAGGGATTCGTTTGGATCATATCCATTTTTATTGTTTCAAAACTGACTCTCTGTTTTGGAAAGCGGTAACCATGGTTACATCTGACGAGGCTTCTTATCCAGCCTACAAAAGCAGATGGATTGAAATACCCTGCTGCACTACCGAGAAGCAGCCAAGCCACTATTACTGACACAATCCATGCTATACTTCATTTGTCATTCATAATAAGCAAGCTATCAAATTGTGTGGCCCTTTTACCACTAGGACTTTCTTAAGTGGATAATGAGTTTTCTGTGTCTTCTTAGCTGTTACCTAATTATAGTGCTTGCGAGGCAGCACTGAATTGATATTACTCAGACATTTGCTTTCAGCTCCTTGAAGGCCACAGTCATGCAGAATTTAGTTCCAACCCTGCTCTTTATACTGGGTCATCCTGTTTCATGTTTCACACTGGTTAACGTTCTTATATACAATGTCTATAACAATGATTGCAGGAATACAGCTCGCAACAAACACAGACACCTGTCAGTGAAACTGCTCTTCTGTGAAAAATCACCAAGCAAATCAGCTTTGTTGAACTTTCGTCTTCTGAAATATACAACGAAATACAGAAAACTGTCTCTTTCTCACGTTTGCCATCACTGTTTGACACTTACCGATTTCCCTCAGACGGAGAACATAACAGCGCATGAAAGTTGGGGAACTGTACAAAGTGCATGAATATGACATGAGGTAGCACTGAGGCATTATATGATTGGTTATGCATTGCTAAACAACTTTATGAAACATTCTAACACCGCAATGTGGGGTTATCCTGCAAAAGGAGGGTTTTATAACCCGGGGTTAAAAGTGGGGTGTTAACCGAGTGCTAAGCACAGTATGAAAAGCCTTATAGATTATAATGTGTTCTATTTGCTTTTGACAAAACATAATGTGCCACTCACATCCAGTGTAATCGACAGTATGATGTCATCATTGTGATATTTCCATATTAAATTATGATTGATCTTTTCTTTCTTGCATCTGTTTAACCCTATATACACTGATGAGCCAAAACATTATGACCACTCACAGGTGAAGCAAATAATGTTGATCATCTCCTGTCAAGGCCACATGTCAAAGTCTGGGTAGATTAGATGGTAAGTGAACAATCAGTTCTCGTAGTCAACGTGTTGAATGCAGGAGAAATGGGCAGAAGTAAAGACCTGTTCAACTTTGACAAGGGCCATCTCTGAAGTGGCAAGGCTTGTGGGGTGCTCCCAGTCAACTGTGGTGAGTACCTACCAACAGTGGTCTGAAGAGGGACAAACCACAAACCGGCGACAGGGTGTTGGGTACTTATGGCTCATCAATGCGTGTGGGTAATTAAGGCTATCCCGTCTGGTTCGAACCAACCGAAGGTCTACTGTGGCACAAGTCACACAAAATTTTAATGATGATTACGGGAGGAATGTGTCACAACACAACACCCTGCTGCGTATGGTGCTGCGTAGCTGCAGACCAGTCAGAGTGCCCATGATGACCCCTGTCCATCATCAAAAGTGCCTACAATGGGCTCGCAAGCATCTGAACTGGACATTGGAGCAGTGGAAGAAGGTTGCCTGCTCCGATGAGTCCCGTTTTCTTTTATATCACGTGGACTGCCCGGTATTTGCCCTGTTTACCTGGGGAAGTGATGGCACCAGGATGCACTGTTGGAAGACAACAAGCTGGGGGAGAGAATGTGATGCTCTGGGCTATGTTCTGCTGGGAAACCCTGGGTTCATGTGGACGTCAATTTGACACATACCACTTACCTAATCATCATTGCAAACCAGGTACACCCCTTCATGGCAATGGTATTCCATGATGGCTGTGGCCTCTTTCAGCAGGATAATGCGCCTTGCCACACTGCATGCATTGTTCGGGAATGGTCTGAGGAACATTTCAAGGTCTTGCCCTGGCCTCCAAATTCCTAAGCATAAGCATCTGTGGGATGTGCTGGACCAACAAGTCCGATCCACGGCGGTTCCACCTCGCAACTTACAGGACTTACAGGATCTGCTGCTAATGTCTTGATGCCAGATAACACAGGACACCTTCAGGGGTCTTGTAGAGTCCATGTCTCGGTGGGTCAGCACTATTTTGGTGGCACGTGGAGGACCAACAGCATATTAGGCAGGTGGTCATAATGTTTTGGCTCATCGGTGTAGTTGCCTTTATACTAAAAGACTGGGTCACGTTAATTCTCATACACAGCCGACAGAAAACAAGACGTGTTAAGTGTCATGAAAATGCAAAGTGGCTCTGATGCAGCATTTCATTTACTCAGAACCAAAACCTAAAGCCCCAAAGCTTACCTAAAACATTAAACATATTCTTTTGCTGCCTTGTAAACATATTTTTTTGATATTACCTTTTGGAAATTAATTTCTTTATTTGTAATTCATAAACAGCATAAATTTCGTATTGTGAGGCCTTTTGACACATGGACTTTCTTAAGTGGATAATGCGATTTTGGTTACACTTTACAAAAAGATTCCATTCATTTGCATTGGTTAATGTATTAGATAACATGAACTACCAATGATCAAAAATATATATAACATTTATTAATCTTTGTTAATGTTTGTTAAAAAACAATTGTTCATTGTTAGTTCATGTAAGTTCAAATTCTATGTTAACATTGTTAACATATACAACTTTTGATTTCAAAAATGTATTTCTAAATGTTGAAATTAACATTAACCAAGATTAATAAATGCTTTAAAAGTCATTTTCATTGTTAGTTTATGTTAACTATTACTTAACAAATGGAACCTTACTGTAAAGTGTTACCGAGTTTTCTGTATTTTTTAGCTGTTACATAATTATATAGCGTGTCATTAAACACCTGATGGTATCAAGGCATTTGAGTAGAAAACCGAAGGGAATCTATGGATTTTGCAAAACAATTCCAGTTATTGAATGTTATGCTCAGTATGAATTGATGCAAACTGTCGTCTGTATGCAATTTTTGTTACCATATGTCATTTTTCATATGAAACCAGTAGTTACAGCATCACACAGGCATTGTTAATTTTATTTTCTAGTTTACAGCTGTCAATCACAATTTATATTTACATCTGTTTTGTGAAACTGCTTGCCTTTACCTCTAGCTTTTGTTTACTATAGCTTTGTGAGTGGTTTCCCACACTTTCTGACCAATGAATTTTCAGTACTTTTTCATTACCTTTGCAGTCATTTGTGATTACTGGATGAGAACGTTTCCTTAGGCAGTTTTTGTACCAATTTTTGGAATTAATAGATTTAAATATTCATACTTATTAGTGTACAAATGTCTCATTAGCAACAGATTTGTAATTGTACGTATGTATATTTATTTTTTTGTCTTACTGTATATTTTAAAGGTGCATTCAGTAATTTGTTCCTCATTAAAAAAGTTTAACTCCTAAAGGCATGAATTTTAATTTTGCAGTATATGTAGGAAATCATGATCACTCGCACTGAAATGAAGACTCCAGTCACATCAGTAAGCTTATAAAAGCTGTTTTATTCTATATGGAGAGGGTCTGCACATGGGGGCTGCCATGTTAAAATCATATGACCAGCCGAATATTACCCACTTAATCTCAGTAATCGTTCTGTTATTGACACTTTCACGCATTGATTAAAGTAATAATGGCTGGACTGTGAATACTAAATTTCTACAATGGCATCTGAAACTGAAAACTATTGATTTTAAATGATGCTACATCCAAGCTGCTATGTGTCAGTGTAAGTCCAATGATACAAAGACAAAAGTTACTGAATGCATCTTTAATATGTACCTTTATATTTTCTATTCACTTATTTATATTTTTATTCTATTTTTTTATTATCTCTGTCTTGTTGTTTTATTGTTTGTGCACTGGAGGCTTCTGTCATCAAGACAAATTCCATGTATGTGTAAGCATACTTGGCAATAAAGCTCATTCTGATTCTGATTCTGATGATTAAGAAAAAAAAAAAAAATGTCATCATTGTCCAGGCCTGGAATCACAATTATTTAATTAATTTTATTTAAAAATGTTTAATTTGTGTGCCACTAGCATCATCAAATAGAACTGAACAAATTATGGTTTCAAATGTTGTTTTCCTTTGGTTAGACAAACAGATATAGTCCCAATCCAAACTCACTCCACTGGTTGAGACAATGTCAAAATGCAAACAGAGCAATGTTTTTACCACAGAATGGTGTATACTCTTTTTGGAGTCAATCTACAAATGGCCTACTTATAGTTGTCTCAGTACATTTAGTTGGGATAAAAGAAAGTACAACATTCTAATATCGAAAAAATTACACACTTTAGCTCTGCTCTGAGCCCTTTTGCTACAAATTTTTGTTTTTCTGGAATAACTTACTCCTCACAAACAGGCAAAGATGTGGAAATGATTTATGTATACATCATACATTAATCATTTCCTCAATGTCTGATTTATTTTTTATTTTTTTTAGAAGCAAAAAACATCGGACACTGTATGTCATTTACAGACCAAAGTCTTATTTGCAAGGTGAAATTGCAAGGTGCAAGTTTAAATTATTCACTTCAAAGCAATGTACAGTTGTGGCTTCCCGCTCTACTAATCACATAGTAACAATCTTAAGTAACTCAACTTTACCCCAGTGACTTAGCTAAACTCAAAATATTGGCACTTTTTGTCAAGCAACCATTAAAACCAATGAATTTTCCATTTTGAAAATCTGGCTTTCACTTTAGTAGAAAGACATCAAAATTCTGTATGAGGTGCAAATTGACTTTTGAAGATCTGTAGAGGGCTCTTTAGGGGGGACTTGAAACTCTTTTAATATATGGATCAAATAAAGCAATCTGTGCACGTTCCCTCACGGCGGGAGAGTAATATATTCTATTGAGCCAGAGGAAACCTTTTAGAGGGCAATTCATATGGTTGTTATTCAGTGTCTGGGGCTTCTGGGGTGGGGGTGGGGGTTGTAAAATTTGTAAGAATTAAATGTGAATATGGAAGCCTTTAATGTAATAGGGATTTATGGTCTTTAAAAGCAACATTAAATCAAAACTGACCATATTTACTTTGTCAATATGGGTTCCTGGTCTTATTGTGCATGAGTCATCACATTACTGCAAAGAAAAAAATGTATTTGTAATCTTTTTTATTAATACGTAATAACTTGTACCGCAGCCTTTCTAAAATCTTGCCAATAGTTTTATTGCAGTAATTTAATTTGAATAGGTGTAATTCCCAGGGAATACAAGGACTGATAAAATGTACATCCTGAATGCAACAACCTGGTCTTAATGCAAACATAAAATAGAACTTTTTTTAACAAGAAATTTGGTGCTGTTAAAAGTTCATACGCATCATAAACTTAACATATTTCCTGCAGTTCTGATTAGTAGTCCAGAGATAGCAACTGGGGAGGAAGTCAAAGTTAACATGCTGTTCAATAAGAAGAGGACAGAAATACTCAATGCAGTGACCTTTTGTGAGCACAAAGTGAGTATTTCTCATATATTATCTTTAAAGGTTAAGGCTCATGATACTGTCCTTCAAATACAATGCAGCTGTACAATTCATCAACTCAACAAAAGACAATGGTGAGCACGTAATGAAAAAAAATGCTAGGAAACCCTCTCATCTTCAACAATTAACCTAAATATCAGGGGGAAAAGTCTGCTAAAAGGAATCTAGAAAACAATGTCATTAATGCCTACAATAATGAAACTAATAGTAAGTGGCAAAGAAGCAACTAAGCATTAACTGGCAGTACTTATGTCAGTTAATACTATTAACTGACAATAACCATTTGAATGCAATTGAACTGTTCCTCGAAGTTAAGTACATGGAAAATGGTTATATTTCACTCTTTTTGAATGTGTGGTATGTTCCTTTATATGTTCTAGATTAAGGGGTGTTCTGATTTCCATGAATGTGCCTTATGCTTAGATGTAGATGCTTTTATTTAAAACAACTTACAGTGTATTCAGTGTATAAATCTGATCAGTCCATGCATTCCTAGATAATCAAACCTACTGTAAAACCATGGCATTGCTAGACAACATGATCATATGCATGGGAAGTCAGCATGTTGTTTCCGAGAGTTCCAGTACCCTTGGATTGGCCACATTATGCTGACTAACTGACAAGTGCCATCTCCTATCAGACATGTTTGCATTGGCTCCAGCATGTTTACCTTTCTTTGTGGTGCGTCTGGGAGATTTGCGTCAGCAGAGTGGGAGACCCGGGTTTGGATCCTTTGTTGAAACCAGGAAGTTAACATGTTTGCATAATCAGAGATGAGTGTGATTCAGAGGTTGCATTCTTCCCTCTTACATTTTTGCTGCACTGATGGTTAGGTTTAGGTTTGGGATTTGGGGTGTGAGTTGGGGGTACGGTTTATAAAATATGCGTTCCTTTTCAATGTATTACAGCCTTTACAGCTGAAAATAACTCACTCCACAACTCACTTTTGGCACCCTCCATGGACATTTCACTTGAAAAAGTGAGCTTACACATGCCCATACACCCAACAACACTTACCACTTTGGCCACTGGGGACAGTGCTTTGAATTTCGGTTAGCACAGACCAAATTTAGCTAAAGAAAAGTCAATCTACTGTTTCCGATATCATTTTGAGATAAGTCTGTGCTAGCACCATTCTTTACCAGCTTAGGGACAGGATCACTCATGAGTAAAGCATCATGATGATATGTATGTCATTAATGGACATGAGCCCAGACAAAATCGTTTATGTCTCTTGTTGTTGTGCTGATGCTTAGGTCATTATTATGTCAGATTCACAACTGACATAGATAGGGTGATGTCAGCTAAAGTGGGCCATCAGGCAAAATGGGACAGGTAAGGTTGGAGTATCATAGGATTTAATATCCAATAACTGGAAAACTATTTTAAGCAGTTGCCACAATAGTACTTGACAAGTTTTGAAGTTAGGCAGATCAGAGGAAAATCATTTTACAGAGGATGGATGGGGAAAACATAGGATTAGTGCCCTGGCATGCTAACTGCACCTTTAAACTTATTTATTTTTTCATCAGCAACTACTGAACATCTAAATGTAAGGTATCATGATGGTCTTTCTATATATACAGTACTGTGCAAAAGTTTTAGACACTTATGTTTCACAAAATAATTTGTCTTTAAATGGTAATTTATATCTTCAGCTTTAGTGTGTCAATAGGAAATATACATTTTAGACTCCCAAACATTCCTTTTGAAAATAAAATAGAAGAACAGGGAGCCCTGCAACAGATGGCATGGCCGCCACAGTGCCCCCCACTGAACATTGAGTCAGTCTGGGACTACATGAAGAGACAGAAGCAATTGAGCTATCAAATCAAATCAAATCACTTTTATAGTCACACAACCATATACACAAGTGCAATAGTGGGTGAAAGTCTTGGGTGCAGTTTCGAGCAACATAGCAGTCATGACAGTGATCAGACATATACCAATTTACAATAAACATCAGACAACACAATTTACATATCTAATATACACATATTTACACACAACACAATATACAAATAACAATATACAATGTACAGTATACAATACACACAATATAGAATACACATACACACAATATAGAATACACATTATACAATAAACATAGTATATATAAAATATACACTAGGTTGTATTGTACTGTATTGACATTCAGGCTGTCGGATGATAGTCAGTTGCCAGTGTGTTATTAAGAGAGAATATAATTGATTTAGATAATAAGATTAATAAAGTGCAGTGCTGATGTATATTGATTGTGAGAGATCAAGAGTTCAAAAGTCTGATTGCTTGGGGGAAGAAGCTATCATGAAGTCGGTTGGTGCGGGTCTTGATGCAGCGATCCCGCCTGCCTGATGGTAGCAGTGAGAGCAGCCCATGGCTCGGGTGGCTGGAGTATCTGATGATCCTCCGAGCTTTTTTCACACACTGCCTGGTATATATGTCCTGGAGGGAGGGAAGCTCACCTCTGATGATGTGTCTGGCAGTTCGCACCACCCTTTGCAGGGCTTTGCGGTTGTGGGCGGTGTTATTGCCGTACCAGGCAGTGATGCAGCCAGTCAGGATGCTCTCTACAGTGCTGGTGTAGAACCGTGTGAGGATGTGGCAGTTCATTCCAAACTTCCTCAGCCATCTCAGGAAGAAGAGGCACTGATGAGCCTTCTTCACAACGGCCTCAGTGTGGACAGACCATGTGAGTTCCTCAGTGATGTGGACACCGAGGAACTTGAAGCTGCTGACTCTCTCCACCGGTGCTCCATTGATGGTGATGGAACTGTGTTCTCTGTCTCTTCTCCTGAAGTCCACCACAAGCTCCTTTGTCTTGCTGACGTTGAGGGAGAGGTTGTGCTCCTGACACCAATAAGTGTTCCTTTTTTCCAGGTGGGAGAGAGCAGTGTGTAGTGTAGATGCAATGGCAACATCAGTGGAGCGGTTGTTGCGGTAAGCAAACTGCAATAGGTCCAGTGAGGGAGGCAGCACAGAGCAGATGTAATCTCTGATTAGTCTCTCAAAGCATTTGCTGAATGATGGGGGTCAGAGCAACAGGATGCCAGTCATTTAAGCAAGTGATTTTGCATTGCTTTGGTACAGGCAAAATGGTGGATGTTTTGAAACATGTGGGGACCACAGACGAGGAGAGGGAAAGGTTGAAAATGTCTGTAAAAACACGAGCCAGTGCATAAATGGCTTGTTTATGCTCCTCCGCGTTCCCAGAATTAAAAGCGGAGGTCCGCGCATCAAGTGCCGCGCGAACATCGCTATTTATCCATGGCTTCTGGTTGGGGTAGATCTGTATTGTTTTGGTCGGAACAACATCCTCTACGCACTTTCTGATGAAACATGTTATGCTATCAGCGGCGGACCGGAACATCTCCCAATCCACGTGATCAAAACAGTCTTCTGATTGGTCGGACCAGCACTCAATCGTTCTGAGGGTGGGTGCTTCTTGTTTCAGTTTCTGCCTGTAAGTGGGAAGAAGCAGAGTGGAAGAGTGGTCCGATTTGCCAAATGTTGGGCGGGGGAGGGATTTGTAGCCATCCCGGAAGGGAGAGTAGCAATGGTCCAAAACCCGGTCCCCTCGTGTGTTGAAACTGATGTGTTGGTGGTATTTTGCTGTGATTGATTTGAAATTGGCTTTGTTAAAGTCCCCGGTCACAATGAACGCGGCCTCAGGGTGCGCGGTTTCCTGCTCACTTATACTCTCATATAGTTCCTTGAGTGCCCGGTCTGTGTCGGATTTTGGGGGGATGTACACAGCAGTGATAATGACCACTGTGAATTCCCTCAGTAGCCAGAATGGTCGACACAGAAGCATGAGAAATTCCAGATCAGGAGAGCAGAAAGACTTGATAGAATGTACGTTCCACT
The DNA here is from genome assembly GCF_019703515.2 of Myxocyprinus asiaticus. Lineage (NCBI taxonomy): Eukaryota > Metazoa > Chordata > Actinopteri > Cypriniformes > Catostomidae > Myxocyprinus > Myxocyprinus asiaticus. The sequence goes on along the minus strand of NC_059360.1, from coordinate 9,444,722 downwards.
GATCACACCAGGATTTGTTGGTCATAAAACATACACCACCACCTCTGCTTTTACCTGAGAGGTCTTTCGCTCTGTCTGCTCTGAGCACGGAGAACCCCGCAGGTTCGATGGCTGAGTCTGGAATCTCCGCAGACATCCAAGTTTCTGTAAGGCAGATAATGCAGCAGTCCCTCGTCTCTCGTTGGAAAGAAATCCGCACTCTCAGCTCGCAGAGCTTGTTGTCCAGAGACTGAACATTTGCCAGTAGAATACTGGGTAGCGGGGGTTGATTTGCACGATGTCTTACTCTAATGAGAACGCCGGCTCTCCTTCCCCTTTTCCATCTGCGTTTCCGCGGCCGTGCTGCCAAGACAAAGGGCTCCACTGCCGTGTTTGTAAACAGTGGGTCGGCATTGAGGAATTTGAAGTCCGGTTTATGGTGTGTAATTGTAGAACCAATGTCCAAAAGTGTTTGTCTGTCGTACACAATAAGACAGACAACATCGAAGACAAAAAACATAAGAACTGTAAACAAAACAAAAAAAACCTGTAATGTTGTGTCGGAGCTCGCAACGCTGCAGCCATACTCGGCGCCATCTCAGATAGCCTAAATAGATAGAAGAACTGTGGCGAATTCTCCAAGAAGCTTGGAACATCCTATCTGCCAACAGCCAAGTATAACTGTGTTTAGGTGTACCTAGGAGAATTGGTGCTGTTTTGAAGGCAAAGGTGGTCACACCAAATATTGATTTAGCTTTATATATATATATATATATATATATATATATATATATATATATATATATATATATATATATATATGTTTACTGGACTTTGTATGATGTTAATTGATAAATGAAAACTATTTATGGCATTATTTTTAAATACATCCTCACTATGCAACATTTTTCACAAGTGCCTAAAACTTTTGCACAGTAAATATCTGTGATTTGCAAAACAACCAAAGTATTTGACGAAAAAGACTATTAGAATATTTAGCTAAAATGGACCACTTCATAAACTGACTTATTTCTCGATTTTAACACTTGCAAAATGACAGTGTGGACTGTCAGCCCTGAATATCCAATTTGAAAAACAAATTGGAATTGGGTGCTGTGTGAACAAAGCCGATGAGTCATCACCAGTTTGCCCTTCAGCAAAGCACTTAACCCCAAAGCACTTGGTTTCTCCAAGGTCAAGGTCCCTGTAATAACTGAATCAGACCAAATAATAAGGCATTCGGGATAAACGCATCTGCTAAATTACTAAGTATATGTTATTGTGTGCATACAAGGAAGAGTGCAAGGGTTCTTTTATGTTCTTTGGCTCTCTTGGACACTCTAATAGACACTCTTCTACATAAAGTATATTGTGAAGGACCTACTTCAAAAGTGTCATGAGAACTGGATGGTATAAATTCATCTAAACTATGAAGATGGAGTATCTGCATAAAAACATGTTAGGTACATCTTCCACAATATTGAAATTGCCTTGCTCCCTTTTAAGCCAGACTTACTTTACACTTCACACACATGCACAGAAATAGTTTTAAGTAACTGCACAGACTCTTGAGTATAATTATCTCCTGGAGTTCTGAACATATTTTTATTTAGTGAAAGGAAATCACAACTTCCACTGGAAATGTTTAAAATGGATTACTCCATCCACTTTAGTACAGCTTATCCACAAAGCAGGATGCTCAATAAAAACAGAAAAATGGTGGAATATCGAACACCTGATATGAGATTTGATACTGCGCTGCTGATGTAGATGTATCAGTATGAGGCTGTACTGCCCCCTGCTGTTGCTATGATCTATAAAGAACCTGTCAACAACATCCAATTAAATTGGAGATGAGGGTGGGATAAGAAAAGGTCTTTGGAGACAATCGTAATGAGCACAAGGATGAAAAATGTAAAAAACATTTTTAGTTTGCTAAAGCGTGGAGTTTTTGAAGAGTTTTTTTTTTAAACCAAAGCTGTGGAAAAGAATACATTTCAAAACATTTTTAATGGCTTCTTGGTTGCACAATGTTTCTTTTCATTTTGGGGTTCAGTATAACCTGGACATGTTTTCATGAGATTCACCCTTTAAGATTAAAGTGATAGTTCACCCAAAAATGAAAATTTTCTAATAATTTACTCACCCTCATGCCATCCTAGGTGTATATGTCTTCCTTTCTTTAGCAGAAGACATTTGAAGAAAAATAGAAAAATATCTCAGCTCAGTAGGTCCTTTATGCATAACCTCAACCCTCTCGTGAACATGCATACAGCTGCTTAACGGAAGCGATTATTTATAGTTAAAAATTACTTAAATATTGATATTTTTTGCACCAAAAGCGATCGTATCGCTTTACAAGACATTCATTTAACCACTGGAGTCATATGGATGACGTTAATGCTGATTGTCTGTGCTTTCTGGAGCATCAAAAATCGTGTTACCATCCACTTCCATTACAAGGACCAACTCAGCCAAGATATTTTTCCATTTTTCTTCAAATGTTTTCTGCTGAAGAAAGGAAGTCATATACATCTGGGATGGCAAGGGGTGAGTAAATTATGAGAGAATTTTCATTTTTGGGTGAACTGTCCCTTTAAGCATTGATAAAAATGATGACAGCGTGTGACTAAAGACAACACTGACTGAATGCTTTTTTGTCTAGCTGTAATAAGATCTGCCAAGGACCAGACACTAAAAGCTCATGCCAAATTCATTTGGAAACCCTGTTTGATATCAACTCTCTGTTCCTTTTCTAGAGTCCCAGAATGCTTTGGTATCTGAAGAGGGTGGGAAGCTTAATTTACTCTCAACCAGCATGTGTCTAGCAAAATAATTTTTCGGCACAGGTGGCTAAGAGACAATAACCCCACTGTGACGTCTGGGAATGCAAGCAGGTAATGAAATGGCCTGCTTATTTAACATGCAGATTTATGCATGTTGTAATTAATTTGCCATTATCCCTTGATTGATTATGGTCCCGGTGTGTTTTGAAGCAGACATCAGGCTATAATTACTTCCCGTGTTGTGCTCCTTGCTTTGTTTCGTTACAATAAATAGATGCTAATTTTATTATTGCAAACAAGTAATTGTCCCACTCAATAATTGGGTAAAACAGTGACCAGCTGCCATTTGCTGGGCTGAGCATTCATACACACACACATTATTTGTCTCTTTCAATTCCTAAACAATTTCCACTCAAAGGTAAGACATGTAGTCCCAATAGAAGACAATATTATCAAAACGGCTATGGAAATACTTTGTCTCTTTATTTAGATGATGAAGCTATGTTATACTTTTCTCATTCGTTTCTTAGGCCGCTGGGTGAAGGGCGATGTGCCCATGAGTGAGTCTGGTGATTGGGACCCGTAACTGCCTTCCGAACCCCCAGGAGATGGAGGGATGCCTGCCTCACTCATAGTGGACATGGGGCCCTCTTCAAAGACATCACTGCCCAGAACCCCATGACCTGATACCTGGCCCTCCTCACTGTCCTGGGGTTCCATCTTTACCTGGGCTAGATGCCACAAGGGGGAGCTGTTCCCTGCTGCCCCTGTTGAAAACAATAAAACAGCTGGATTCATAATGACCACATGCTTTAAACTTTCCGAATGACGTTAAGTTTTGAATATGTCCCGGTACCATTTTTTTGAGAACGAGTATGAGTTCTGATACTTCCTTTTTTGAAGTATTTTTATTTTAATTTTTTTTATATCAACAGTTTCTTTAAATTTTTTCATCAAAATGGTGTCTAAATGAGTTAATTAAAACTTTAGTCAAATGAAAATAGAACAATTATTTTTCAACATGATATTGTATTATTTTTTTTCAAATGAAGTGCTTTTATACAGAACCTCACAGCACAATCCAAAATACAACATCAAGCTCAAATAACGTGCTGCATAAGAGAGCATCACAGATTAAAATTACTATTGATTTATTATTATTATTACTACTACTACTAGTACTACTAGTAGTAGTAGTAGAATTACAGTGAATATTACATAGAGTAGAGATATACTTTTTTTCCCCGTTTAAATTAAGCTTTTATTTTGGCGGAAGCTTTTATTTTTCCGTTTCTGTGAGATTTTGACAATAGCTTCTCACCTCTGGAAAAGCAGGTCGGTATTGTTATCGAAGCATCCCTTACAATAACGTATGACTTCAACAATCCTTATATTTTTCCCTTCAAAGGGTTCACATACTTTTTTTTGCCACTGTATTAGGGCTGGGCAGTAGGACAAAGTAATCGGATATCGACGATATTTGAAAAATATCCCGATGCCGATCGTGACACTCACTGACAGATGATGATCAACAAAATCGAGAAATTACGAAACCAAGAAGAAATGCGGGTAGCCTATAACTTGTGCATGACTGATATTTTGCTAATCTACCAGCCACTGTGGCGGGATAACTGTAAGATGTTTCATGATACATGACAATAAATGCTTTTAAACACATAGACGAGCACTTGAAGAAACACACTTTATTATATTTTGAAGAACAGACAAAAGAAAAGCCATCAATGCGTGTCTCTGATGCTCTATTTGTTCAGAAGTCGTGCAACGGGAGCATGTCTAGTGGAACACTCGCATGTAGAGTTCTCACTCTTTCTTTTCTGTTTTAGTCATCTGAAAACTGTTTGCACGAATAGTGTCATCTATGAGAATGCTGTAAATGTCCTCAGACCATCTCAGGAGTTGCTCGAAGTTTAGTTTGCTTTATTTCCACAGAGCAGTTCGCACTTAAAATCCATTATGAATGCAATCCTACAGGTTCACTTTATAGTCTATACATGTGTAGTACCTTTCATTATTATCATCATCATCATTATTATTATGTTTACATTTACATTTATAATTGTCTTTAGATCTTAATTTGTTTTAGTAATTTTACACCTGTCGTAGATGGATACTTGTGTGACGGCAAATGGAAGGGAGGTTATATATGATTTTTTTGACCACTTCAATATTGTATTGCTTTTTCGTTTCGCTTGAAGTGCACTTTGAATTTAGAAATATCTTTGGTTTAAGTTTTTCGTTTCAGTTTCAATAAATGAATTACATTTTTAAAGCAAAATCAATAAACCAAGAATATTCACTGATCCATCAGCAGGGGGGTTGACGATGTAAATTGGATATCGTGTTTTTTTTTAAATAAAAATATTGTGAACATATTTCTTGCATAACGCCCAGCCCTAATATATATATATATATATTACACACAGTATATATACACACACACACCGATCAGCCACAACATTAAAACCACCTGCCTAATATTGTGTAGGTCCCCCTCATGCCGCCAAAATGGCGCCAACCCGCATCTTAAAATAGCATGAATGGCATGCTTGTTGGTGCCAGACGGGCTGGTTTGAGTATTTCTGTCACTGCTGATCTCCTGGGATTTTCACACACAACAGTTTCTAGAATTTACTCAGAATGGTGCCAAAAACAAAAAACATCCAGTGAGTGGCAGTTCTGTGGATGGAAATAAGAGAGGTCAACAGAGAATGGCCAGACTGGTTCGAACTGACAAAGTCTACAGTAACTCAGATAACCACTCAGTATAATTGTGGTGAGAAGAATATCATCTCAGAATACTATTCTGAGATGCGAGTTGGCGCTGTTTTGGTGGCACGAGGGGGACTTGCACAATATAAAATAGGCAGGTAGTTTTAATGTTGTGGCTGATTGGTGTATATATACATACACATATATATATATATATATATATATATATATATATATACAGGTGCATCTCAATAAATTAGAATGTCGTGGAAAAGTTCATTTATTTCAGTAATTCAACTCAAATTGTGAAACTCGTGTATTAAATAAATTCAATGCACACAGACTGAAGTAGTTTAAGTCTTTGGTTCTTTTAATTGTGATGATTTTGGCTCACATTTAACAAAAACCCACCAATTCACTATCTCAAAAAATTAGAATATGGTGACATGCCAATCAGCTAATCAACTCAAAACACCTGCAAAGGTTTCCTGAGCCTTCAAAATGGTCTCTCAGTTTAGTTCGCTAGGCTACACAATCATGGGGAAGACTGCTGATCTGACAGTTGTCCAGAAGACAATCACTGACACCCTTCACAAGGAGGGTAAGCCACAAACATTCATTGCCAAAGAAGCTGGCTGTTCACAGAGTGCTGTATCCAAGCATGTTAACAGAAAGTTGAGTGGAAGGAAAAAGTGTGGAAGAAAAAGATGCACAACCAACCAAGAGAACCGCAACCTTATGATTGTCAAGCAAAATCGATTCAAGAATTTGGGTGAACTTCACAAGGAATGGACTGAGGCTGGGGTCAAGGCATCAAGAGCCACCACACACAGACATGTCAAGGAATTTGGCTACAGTTGTCGTATTCCTCTTGTTAAGCCACTCCTGAACCACAGACAACGTCAGAGGCGTCTTACCTGGGCTAAGGAGAAGAAGAACTGGACTGTTGCCCAGTGTTCCAAAGTCCTCTTTTCAGATGAGAGCAAGTTTTGTATTTCATTTGGAAACCAAGGTCCTAGAGTCTGGAGGAAGGGTGGAGAAGCTCATAGCCCAAGTTGCATGAAGTCCAGTGTTAAGTTTCCACAGTCTGTGATGATTTGGGGTGCAATGTCATCTGCTGGTGTTGGTCCATTGTGTTTTTTGAAAACCAAAGTCACTGCACCCGTTTACCAAGAAATTTTGGAGCACTTCATGCTACCTTCTGCTGACCAGCTTTTTAAAGATGCTGATTTCATTTTCCAGCAGGATTTGGCACCTGCCCACACTGCCAAAAGCACCAAAAGTTGGTTAAATGACCATGGTGTTGGTGTGCTTGACTGGCCAGCAAACTCACCAGACCTGAACCCCATAGAGAATCTATGGGGTATTGTCAAGAGGAAAATGAGAAACAAGAGACCAAAAAATGCAGATGAGCTGAAGGCCACTGTCAAAGAAACCTGGGCTTCCATACCACCTCAGCAGTGCCACAAACTGATCACCTCCATGCCACGCCGAATTGAGGCAGTAATTAAAGCAATAGGAGCCCCTACCAAGTATTGAGTACATATACATTAAATGAACATACTTTCCAGAAGGCCAACAATTCACTAAAAATGTTTTTTTTATTGGTCTTATGATGTATTCTAATTTTATGAGATAGTGAATTGGTGGGTTTTTGTTAAATGTGAGCCAAAATCACCACAATTAAAAGAGCCAAAGACTTAAACTACTTCAGTCTGTGTGCATTGAATTTATTTAATACACGAGTTTCACAATTTGAGTTGAATTACTGAAATAAATGAACTTTTCCATGACATTCTAATTTATTGAGATGCACCTGTATATATATATATATATATATATATATATATATATATATATATATATACACAGATATATATATATATATATATATATATATATATATATATACACAGATATATATATATATATATATATATATATATATATATATATATATATACAGTACTGTGCAAATATCTTAGGCACATAAGATGTTTCACAAAAGCATTTGTCTTAAGATGGTTATTTATATCTTCAGCTTTAGTGTGTCAATAGGAAATATAAATTTTGGACTCCCAAACATTACTTTTGCAAATCGAAAAGATTAGAATAGAAGAACAGGGAGCCCTGCAACAGATGTCATGGCCCACACAAAGCCCCCCACTGAACATCGTGTAAGTCCGAGATTACATAAAGAGACAGAAGCAATTGAGACAGCCTAAATAGATAGAAGAACTGTGGTGAATTCTCCAAGAAGCTTGGAAAATCCTATCTGCCAGCAACCAAGAAACCAAGTGTCCAGGTGTACCTAGGAGAATTGGTGCTGTTTTAAAGGCAAAGGTGGTCACACCGAATATTGATTTAGATTTTTTATGTTTACTGGACTTTGTATGACATTAAGTGATAAATGAAAACTATTTATGTCATTATTTTTTAAGACATCCTCACTATGCAACATTTTTCACAAGTGCCTAAAACCTTTGCACAGTACTGTATATATATATATATATATATATATATATATATATACACACAGTATATCAGATTATCTTTGTGGACCATAAAAGTACCATAAAAGTATGATAAATGGTAGTCTTTCAAGAAAGTGTTGTGAATGGAACAGACCAAAATATAAACTGTTTTTGGCTAATAATCTTCCCCTCGTGTCTGCATATATTCAAATTTGCTTTGTAAAGAAGCAATGTGCCATGTCAGTGATGCCAAATGCTCATTGGTGTTGCATGTCTTTTAACCAATCTCGGCGTGCCAGTTTGAATATGTAGTATGAATAAGTGCAAATTAGATTTGAGAGATACTGTGGCAGAGAACATTTTCAGTGAGTAATGACTTACACTTTGGTCTGGTTCACACACAAATCTATTGTATAAACAGCACTCAGGACAAACTACTATACTTCTCTTTGTTTTCCAAGGAAGACAGAAAGTCACATGGGTTTGAAACAACATAAAGTTGAGAACATAACAGAACTTTCTGTTTTAGCTAAACTGTCCCTTTAGGTAATAGATGAATGACTTACTGAACATTTGCCCTACCAAGAACACTACCAAGAAGTGAATGATATACCTGATGTGTGAGGGGACTGTCCCTCTTCCAGCCCTCCAGTCAGTCTCTCACTGGAGGTACCCAGGAGGGGCAGGGCCTGGTCACCTGAGGCTAGATCTGCCTCTGGCTCCTCACTCAAGGGGAACGGGATGTCACTCACTGGCTCCTCTTTAACCTTCAAGGGTTTGGAATCCTCCAGAGCCCTTTCTGGATTCACCAGCCTCTCGTACTCTTCTGAGAGCTCCTTACTGACCTACAGGAGATGAAGACACTAGTCGGTTAATGCCAACACAATCACAATACAAAACTCTAGATGTTCACAATTTCTGAAGAAAATTCAACTTCAGACGGCACGCCCACAGTCCATGCACTAACAATCTGATGCATATTGCACACAAAACTGTAAAACACTTTCTAAGTGCCCTAACATAAATAAGTCCTAATCTGATTGGCTAGTTTGATTAAACATCTATGGGTAAAAGCACACAGACCTTTTTATCAGTCTGCCTTAAAACAGAGTCATGTTCATGGTACAATACATCTCAGATAACCCTGCCCCCAAACGGCGCGTAATGACAAAACCACACGTGACATTTAGACAGCTCTTCCTGTCTAAATAGGGGGTTCTTGGCCAGTTTAAGCTGAAATTCAAACTAGCTACGCTAACCTGTGCAAAACTTGTCGCCACAATGCTAGGGTGTTGTGGGTGGTTGCCAGGGCATTGCTATGCGGATGCAAGGGAGTTCTGAATGGTTGTTAGTGCATTCCTATGCAGTTGCTAGGATGTTCTGGATGGTTGCTAATTCCATAACAATATGTTTATGTATTGCCACACGACCAGAGCCGGTGGATTATTTTACTGCTTTTTCTGATTCATAAAATTAACATTTCTTCTTTAATGGTGATAGATTATGGCTTAGTCAGTGCAGAGATTAAACCAGCAACCTTCTGATTACTGGCCCTGAGCTTTAACCAGTAATCAGAAGGTTGCTCTCCACTACAAACAGCAACAGCCCTTAAACTGTGGGTAAAAATCACCTATCATAATCTCACCTGCAGCATGTAGCTGTGGTAATCTTTGATGCGGACCTGCCAGAAGCGCTGGAGGGCCAGGACGCTTCCGATGCCCACCTCATGGAAGACCTGCTCCACCACATCAGGAAAGGGCGTAGAGCCATGACAGGCCTCCCTGTCAACAGCAACACGCATCAGCTTAGTGAGCCGCAAGTAGTGCTCATGGACCAGGTCGGTCAAAGTCTCCAGCACGCTCTCGTTCGCTGACTCAAATCCAGCGTGAGCAAGCACTGTGGCAACCGACTGGTACAGAAGCTGACGACAGGACAGCCAGCTCAGTTCTGTAACTGGCTCACCTTTACCTCTGAAAGTAGATAGATGATATGAGTGGAGAAGAACAGGAAGATAGATGGATAGTAAAAGGTGTTTTGGAAAGGAATCGCAACATAATACAGTGTGGCCTTTTCTTTATAAACTCAAAACAAAACTGTAAAGTTTTTAGAGAGGATGCAGATCAACTGTGTAGATCTAAATCCGTGGCTGACCAATATGGGTTTTTCAATAGCCTATGCTATCTAGAGAACAGAATGGATGGATGGATGGATGGACAGACAGACAAGACAGACAGACAGATACTGTTGACTCACTTGTAGAAGTCACTTTCTGGGTCACTGTGTCGTAGCTGGAATGGCTGTCGAGGGGCTTTACTGTCCAGTGGGAGCAGATCATCAGGTACAGTGGGTGTTGCGGGTCGGGGAGGTAGAGCATCCCCATCCTCGGGTTTGAAGGCACCCTGGGAGTCTGATAATGTGGGCAGGGGCTGCTGGCCCTGCTGGGCAGCAGCAATAAGGCTGCGGAGACGGCGGGTATGCTGGCTCAGCTGCACTGTGTGAATGGTGAGGCTACAGGGCTCAGAGGGGACATCCAGCATGGTGGTGGGACGTGGGCGCTGGGCAGATGGCTGGTGCAGAGGAGGGTCCTGCATCTCCACCTGCCGGAACTCTCGCTGCAGAAGGTCAAAAGAACTGCGACCTGAGGGGGCCGAAGCCACAGGAAGCTCACCCCAATAACGCATCATCTTCACAAAGACTGGTACAGCAATTCAATCTGAAAACCAAAGAAGACACTGTTCAAGGGTCAGAGTAAGTTGTACTATATTTACTGGCCCCAAAAGATATTTGAAAAAGTAATCCAGCCTTATAATGTATTCATTTCTTTGCACTAGATAACGTAATTTTAAACTGAATTTATAAGTGGCATCAGCAAACAAATTATGCAAGAGCTTTTCTCAGAACTAACTTCACATTTCTAAGAAATACTGCAATTATTTTTAACTAACTTGTTCCAAAGTAATTTTAGTGGATGTATTAAGTCAGTTCCCTTAAAGTTCACAGGTGTTCTAGCAGAGTGCAATTCATAATATTAACTATAGACATGTTCCACTAATATCTGACAACCAGAATGGGCCCAAATAATCTGTCATACTTTTGAATTATAAATAAATGTTTATATAATGCTATCTACAGTTAATATTTTGTTATTAAATGTTTTGCTTGTTGTTATGCTTGTACTATCTTCTTTCAAATAAATGCCACTTGAAATTTTGTTATAATGCAATAACATTTAGGCTATAATTTTTTAAGAGACTCTTCAGTGTCCAAATATTTTGGGAGGGCACTGTACAAGCATAGTACAATTTACATCATCTATCTTCTAGTGCATGTGTGGTAGTTTATGAATAGCTAGCTGACTTTATTTTAAACATTCACAAAACTGCAACTGGTACAGTCAGTGTAAAATATTGTTGTACTATCTCTGTAATAATGTAGACACATACTGTGAATTCACCATGCTGCATTACAGGAAAAAACATACGTAAAATAATAATAATAAGTGTTTACATGTTTGTAATGTCTATTTAATGAATTATGAAGTTTGAAATGTACACATCCTACACATTAAAGTCATGTACACCTCATTAGTGTTGTTTAAAGAAACAATTATAAAATAAATAAATAAATAAATCAACAAAGGGGAACAAACCGTTTTATTTACCTATTATAAGCTGAAGATCATAAAGATGACGAATTCAAAACTAATTGGATTTATGTCATTTATTTTCAGTTTCGCCTCTAAACGAAATGTAAACGATCAGCGGTGTTGAGGTACAACATTTAAATACTTCCGTGTAAAACGTAAGTAGTTCCTAAAAAAAATGAGCAAACAGATACCGACTTAAAAAAATAAATAAACTATATATAAAGCGCAAATAATTATTGTGTATTCACCTAAAAATATTCTAATACATTACATTTTATAAACCAAGCGAGATCGATTTATATCACATATTCAACAATATTATTGCACGGAATCATTTAATCGTTACACCAAACAGCATGTCGAACAGTGAGCGCATGATGGAATCTGCCCGCAGTTCACAGACAGAAAATAATCACACAGTCATGGAGACAAAGAAGAGCTCGGACCAGGAGAATGGTCAGACATGTGACATAGAAGAGGACATCACCAGCACTAATGAAAACAAGGATGAACCTTTCAAGAAACCGGTGAGTTTTGCAGCCCCGTCTCTGTTGGTGAAGAAATCAGGTTCAAACTCAGTCAATAAAGCCACAGAAGAATTAAACAGCAGCCAGTCAGAGAATAAAGACAAAGATCATGGTACAAAACGTCAGCAGTCATCTGCACGCCCCACAGACACAAAACCAGACCAATCAGATCTTAAAGATCTTCCACAAGCCAATACATCAGAGGCACCACAGAAGACCCAGCCCAAAACAAAAGACATCAGACCCAAGATCCCTGCCAAGCTACCACCGTCGGGTAAATTTCCTCCCCTTCCGTACACTGAACCCCCGTGGGGGTTTGTTCCTGACATATCTTACTCATTTGAGCTGTTGAAAAACGGGGCGATCCTGGACACGGTCCCGCTGACCCAGAGGAGTTATTTTGTGGTGGGTCGTCTGCCGGTTTGTGATGTATCTCTGGAACATCCGTCCATCTCCCGCTATCACGCTGTTGTGCAGTACCGAGGCAAAGAGGGACAGGACGAGGTCGTGGGAGAGGAGAGAGGGTTTTATGTCTATGATCTGGGCAGCACTCATGGGACTTTCGTCAATAAGAACAAGATTCCTCCTAAAACATATATAAGGGTCCGCGTGGGACATGTACTTAAGTTTGGGGGAAGCACAAGACTCTTTATTCTGCAGGTATGATGTGTTTTTATAGATGAATGGTTTGGTGATTCTTTATTATAACATTAATTTATTAAATATCCTGTAGGCTAAGTGGTTTTTAATACCACGCACGTAGAAAATGTCCCTACTTACCTGACAGATATCAGTGAAGTAGCTGTCTTGAGAAATCACACCTGTCTCTGTGACAGGCTCTGTAAACAGAAACATAAATTTATCGCGGCCCGCGGCTGTTAGCCAATCAGAAAACTTGGAGGTCTTCCTTGTCAGTCATTTTGCCCCTTTGAATTAGCTGACATCGGCTTGGGGAGCCGTCTAATTCAGTGTAATCATCAAGACAACATTGCATAATGTTTACAGCAGCTTTAAGTTTCAATGTTCATTGATTTTTTTTTTTTTTTAATATTATTCTTTCATAATTAAATTCATATTCATTAATACATGTTATATAACGCTTCCCTTACAAAAACTAATCAGTTCCCATAAAAGTAAATTATGGTGTCATTTGAAGTATGTAATTGCTGCGTGACTTCTAGCGTAACCAAACAAAATGGCAAAAATAAACATTGTTTTCAAACAGCTTAATGAATACACCTTCCGTCTGCCATTGGTCAAACAAACACAAAGGCTGCATTCGAATATGCATACTGTCATACTGAATTACTATACAGTATGCCAATAGATTGGGGTGTCCAAATCCTCAGTATTTAGAAAGGAGTAGGTGAAAAATACCAGGAAGATCTACTACATCTGGCTAGATTTTGAAGTGCACATCCACTGGACACTGTACTATCCCATAATCCCACGGGAGCTTAGTAGACATCAGATTCAAAACTAACAATAATAATAAAAAATAAAAAATTAAATGGAGAACCGGAAGTCAGGTGGCTCTTTTCAACTGTAATTGGGTCATTATCAAAATATGGTGACAAACACGTCCCTTGACTTTTCAGTCATAAAAAAAGATTTAAAATAGTAAAAAAAAAAAAAAAAAAAGTTTGAAAGGCATCATTCTATAACCTAGACTTTTATTAAATAAAATGAAAAGGTTTGACTATATATTTTTTACATTTATTTTTTTTTAGAAAATATATATTTGGCAATTGCCTAAAAAAAACCTTGTCATTAGTGCAAGACCTAATAATTGTGCAAAAAAAGCTAAACAAAATAAGTAATTAATAATTTAAATAATTTAAAAATAATGTTTTAAGGCATGACAATGAAATGTCAACAAACCTGAAACCCTAAAATGACGGTAAAAATGACAATTAAAACAGCCTTTCAGATAAAATAATACATGAGTTTTAACAGAAGAAATAATGTTATTGCTTTTATAAAATAATAAGCTGCACATTTCTGCCTTTAACTCCTCCAAAAATTGGCCCCATTCACTTTCATTGAATGTGCCTCACTGTAACCTCGATTTTTGCTGTTTTTAAAGAAAAGGAGGGGTGAGTTGAAATTTATTTTTGTGATAATCAACATTATGCCTCAAATGCTGTCGTTTGAGCATAACTTGTACTGAACCCCCTGAAATGCAAATATAGTCATTTCCCACCATCATTTCTAACCTTTGGTGCTTGGTCCCTAAATACTGAATGAGCCGTAGAGCCACTGTGTTGACAGTTTTTGGGGAAATTAACATACAAATGGTTTACTTATTGTGGGGAGAGAAAGTAGGCTATTTTAACATCAAAATATTACAGTTTTAAAAGAAACGTAAATTATGGTTATGATAAATTGGTCTAGGCGTTAACTGATCAAGAAGTTGATGTACATTCAAATATTTATGAATAACAGTTTCATCATTTCTAACTATTTTAAAGTGCATTAATGATCTCTTTAGCATAATATGATGTAATGATGTTTGTTAACATGATTAATTAATGTTTTAATGCATTACTGCTATTTACTGTCCAGTTCTATTATGGTTAATGTTGGATCTGATTATTGGATTTATCCCATACTGTGGTCAGTGATATTGCTTGAAAGAGAGATTAGATTATGCCAGATAACTGTTTCTTCCTAGGGTCCAGAGTTTGATGAAGAGGCAGAGTCTGAACTGACGGTGACAGAGCTCAGAGAACGGGCCAGGAAGCAGAGAGAAGAGCTGGAGAAGAGAATGATGGGTGATGGCTCAGATGAGGAAGAGGAGAAAGAGGAAAGTGAAGCCAGTGCTTTAGGAAAAAGTTCATCAGAAGATACTGGCTGTTCCTGGGGAATGGGTAACACTGACAACAGATGATATTCACTCTTGCATTCTGACAAGAGTTATTTTGAACTGCATGCCTGTTTTTAGTGAAGTTATAATTTGTTTTTTCTCTGTTCAGTTGAAGAGGAAGTGCCTGAAGAGGATGAGAATGAGGAAAATCCATTTGCCATGGAGTTTCATGAAGATCAGGAAGCAGCTTACCTCAAAGATCCTAAAAAGGCCCTGCAGGGCTTCTATGACAGAGAAGGTAAAATACCTGATCATGTGACATTAATGTCAATTAAACTAAAGAGATTCAGATTTATTCAATCCTGATTTCTTTAGCTCACACCTCCATGAAATCCCCTTCATTAATTAAATCGTTTATGCTCATTTCAGGGGAAGAACTAGAGTTTGAATATGAAGACAAAGCCCATGGCACCTGGCTCTGCAGAATCAAGTAAGCACTTTGTCTGTGTTTGCAGCCATTTTAAAGCAAACAGCATTTGCATCTTTTTGCAGCAATACTCTATCAATATACATTTGAATCCAAAAGTTTACATATACCCATCCTAAAGCCATTCAAACTCGATTTTTCACAACTCAGCAGATTTCATGTTATCGTATGTTTCCTGTGTCAAGTCAAGTTAGGGTATCTACTTAAGAGGTCATCTCAAAATAAAAGCTAAGAGACACATTTTTTAAAATTTTTTATTTACTATATGACATCCAGTGAGTAAAAATAGGAGCATAGGAGACATAGGAATATAGGAGCCCATTTCTCCTGACAGAACTGGCGTATCTTAGTCAGGTTAGAGATAGTCTATCACAGTCTCTACCAAATTTCAAATCTAAATTAGTCAAATTAGAAATTTAGGCCCCATTTCCACCTGGTATTAGATACGGTCAGCCCTAAATACAGGTCTAAACGGGTTCTAAAACATTTTGTGATCGGATCACAGAAACCACATACAAATGCGGTCAAAAATGCATGTGACCACATCGCATTTGAGGTGTAAAGGTAAATCCGTCCTTTATGTGTCCTGGCAGCAGTGAAGCGCTGCCCCTCACATGTCAGTCAACCGCTGCGCTAAAACAAGAGTTTAAACGTTGCCAATTATGTGTGGCTTTAAAAGGAAATAATAGTCCGATTGGAAAATTTAAAAAAGCGGATACATGCACAATCACGAAAGCTTCACGGATCTTCTTTAGTGTGTCTGATATCAACACATATGACAAACACAAACACCTGAAGCTCCTTTAATACAGGTAATCAACTAAAATAATGGATAATTCTGCATGAAATGTTGCATTTGTGCTTAGATTAAGTTTCAACTGCATCAGGGAGAAACAGCGAGCCATTTTTTTTTTCACATTGTCTTTTCTGACTTTGTTTTGCTTTAACATCATGCACTAACACACTGACATAGTGATTGATGTATGTCGTCATGAAACAGAGACCCTCCTCTCCAAATCCGAACACAAGTGGTCACAGGAGATGCATTTAAACGACCAGGTTTAAACAGTGATGTGTCTCACCTGACCACATGTGATCGGATCACCTGAAACGCATCTTAATACCAGATGGAAACGGGGCCATACAGACCAAGTCTGGCATTCTGAGATATCCATATGTTTAGCACATCGAACAAACAGATTGGCGTTGCTTTTTGTCACATTTAGGGGTTTGATTTCTGTTTGTTCCAGGTTGCCAGTGGATGATGCTGTGGGAAGGCAGCTGGTGGCTGAAGTGACCCACTCAGGGAAAAAGAAGGAAGCGGCTGTCCAGTGCTGTTTAGAGGCCTGTCGCATCCTGGAGGCCCGTGGTCTTCTTAGGCAGGAGGCAGGTGAGTAGATGTCAAGAAGTCAACCAAATTCAGGCTTATTTAATTTAGACTAGTCTTGCGTAACCTGACCTTTGACTAAACTGCATAGCTGTGGTCCACATTGCAGCTTATTTGGCCAATTACAGCCCACTTAGACAGGAAGAGATTGTCTGATTGATGTTTAAAGTGACCAAACACAGTTCATTTTGTTTTCATGTGTCATATAGGTTCATCAGAAAACACTGGTAAAATAGCAGAAATGTCTATAGACTCTGTGATCAGAATTTCCGCCTGACCAAAAGTAATAAGTACAGACTGTTTCACAGATATAACTCAGAAGACAAGACAGACTGTACAGTTTTGCAGGTGGATGTCTTGTTTATTTGCTACTAAGTAAAAAAACTTGCGCTTGTTTCAACCCACCTGTGAACTTGACTTTGGAAGCCATGTGTTTACCATGGTTACTTTAGTTTTTATTTCAGAATCTTTCTGTAATTTTAAGTTTTTGAATTATCGAAAGAATCACTGTAGGAACTGTTATTTTGGAAGTCATGTTTTTTGCAGTCATTTTTTATTCTAGTCTCAGACTGTTTTTTGTCTCTTTACTGACAGTCTCCCGCAAGCGCAAGAAGAAGAACTGGGAGAATGAAGATTTTTACGACAGTGATGATGACATATTCCTGGACCGGACAGGTGCAGTTGAGAAGAAGAGGACTGAACGCATGAAGAAGGCTGGAAAGATTCAGGAGCGTCCTGATACCTATGAATCACTGGTAAAGAGCCTTTATCATATGGCCTATGTGATTATGCATGTTCTCTTGAGCCCCTGTGTGTTCTCTATGTGGTATTGATATTATATGTGGCCAGCAGCCATATCACCCTGGAGCTCTAAAACTTGTTGCCCACTGAAGCTAAGCAGGGTTGAGCCTGGTCAGTACCTGGATGGGAGACCTCCTTAGGAGTGCAGGGGTTGCTCACCCTGTGGTCTGTGTGGGTCCTAATGTCCCAGTATAGTGACGGGGATGCTATACTGTAAAAAGGCACCATCCTTCGCATAAGACGTTAAACCAAGGTCCTGACTGTCTGTGGTTATTAAAAATCCCAGAGCTCTTCTCATAAAGAGTAGAGGTGTAACCCCATTGTCCTGGCCAAATTCCCTCCATTGGCCCTTATCTATCATGGCCTCAGAATAATCCATATATCCCCTATAATTCCATCCATAAATTGGCTATATCACTCTACTCTCTCCTCTCCACCAATAGCTGGTGTGTGGTGAGCATACTGGTGCCATCACATCAGCCAGGTGGATGCTGTGGTGGTTGAGAAGAGTCCCCTATTCACAATGTAAAGCGCTTTGAGTGTAGTTTCAGAAAAGCACTATATAAATGTAAAGTTCATTCATTCATATGTGTCCTCTTTTAGCTGGCTAAACTTGCTGAGGTTGAAAAAGAGCTGACTGACACTGAAAAGAAGCTCAATTCTTCTGGAAAAGGTAACATATTTAAAGGCTGCATGCTTGTTCAAATTTCTCATATTTTATATTACGTCATGTGCCTGTTCACAACAAGTCTAATGCAACAGAATGAGGTGCATTGCAGATGAATATTCATCACAACTGTTCCTATACAAATTATCATCAGACTCAGACAGAAATAAAATTTGCATACCTGACAACAGTGAAACTTCAATATCAATTACAACCATTGCTAAAATATAATGAACAAGTTGGCACTTATTTAGAATGGAACGATGGAGTTAATTTTCCAGTGAATTTTATCATGCAATGATTTTTAGTGGATGTATACTTTCTTTAAAGACTTTTTTTGTATTTATTTTTTATTTTGAACAGTAAAATCCTTTAAAGCTTAGTAGACTTTTTTATTTTTTATAAAATGCTGAGCTTAGATGGGAAATCTTTCTTTTAAAAAAAATGCCACTCGGGTTTGATATTTTGTTATCAAATGCAATGAAATTATACATTACCAAGGCATTGTGATAATAACATTGCAACACATTTTTTTTGACTAGTTACGCTCCAGAAAAGTTGTTATATAGCAGTGTAAATTTTCACATATGATGTGAAGGGGTTCGTAGGGATGCATCATTTCCTTTTAAAGTCTTATAACGGCAAACGTTAGTGTAAAAAAAACTTGCAAATGGTGTGAATAGACCATACATTTTCTATATATTCTCTACCTTCAGGAAGCTCCAGCTCCTCTTCAGAGGACCCTCTGGATGCCTTCATGAGTGCTGTACGGAGCAGTACGGCTCTGGATGGGGTGGAGAGAAAGAAGCTCCACTTAAATATGGCCGAGCTGAAGAAAGAGGGTGAGCGACTGCGTAAACTAGTGGAGCTGACCAAACCTACCCAGCTACCCTCACTGCAGCCCAGCGGGTGAGCTGAATGTTCACAACACCCCTACAGATCAGCTGGGTGATTGAATTATAAAATTATTATAAGAAGATTACATACAAAGCAGGTGTAGAAATAATGCTGGTGTTTTCTGGAGTTTCTGCCCTGCTTTGAGGTCAATTGTGCTGAATTGCTGTTAAGACCATGCATTAACCATGTATGTGAAATGCTGCTGTATTTTTTGGAAATGTTCTTTTTCACAGATCTAGTAGTCAGTCTGCAGAGACTGAGAAACCAAAGAAGTTATCTTTGCCTATGTTTGGAGCCATGAAAGGAGGCAGTAAATTTAAACTGAAGACCGGAACTATAGGAGTGAGTCCCTCTCTGAATGAATTTATTCTCTTTCTAATGCACTTTATATGAGACAATCTCAGCTGTAAAGAATTTGATCACTGATCCTTCAATAAGTCCTATCTTAAAAATGTCCTACCTTTCTCCTACCTTTTGGAACTATTGCTGTCATCCATTTTGTCAGACAAAGAAGTAAAAAATAGTTCACCCAAAAATTATGATTCACTCATTTATTTTTATATTTACCCTTGTGCCATCTCAAACTGGTGTGACTTCCTTACTTCTGCGGAAGACAAACGAAGATATTTTGACAGATATACATTATATGTATTTTCATACAATGCAAATCAATGGGGTCCAAAACTTTCAAGCTCCAAAAAGCAAATAAAGGCAGCATAAAAGCAATCCATACAAACTGACTGGTTTAATCCTTGACTTCTGAAGCTATACAGTCAGTTGGGGGTGAGAAACAGACCAAAATTTAACTCCACATTCATTATAAATCTTGTCCTCTGCAGTTTCCTTGCTGCGTTCATGAGAGAAGCTAGTTCATACATCCTCACACTTCACGCATGTGCAGAGCACGTGGACAGCACATGTACAGGGGTTACCTTTTGGTATGTTCCTCACTCAAAACCGATCAGTTTGCTTCAGAACACATAGATTAAACCACTCTATGCTGCCTTTATGTGCTTTTTGGAGCTTTAACCCTATAACTCTGTGTATATCAAACATGATACACAACATTTGATGACTCCTGTTTCACTCTCTGTTCAAGCTGAAGATCCAAACAAACTATGGTAAGTTTCACATGTTTATGGCACCATCTAGTGGTCATTTGTGAAAAAAGTGGTTTCAATGTTTATATCTATCTATTTAAAATGGCGGCGGATTTGCGCAAATGATACAACAGGCTTTTGAGGTATATCTCTCAATCACCATTACATTCCATTCATGCCCACCACAAAACAATCACACAGCTTTGATAATTCTGACATATACATTTTATAAGACATCTTTAAAGTGTTAACTAATATTTCTGTGAATATTCATATATGCAGCCTGCTCTGTCATTATAAAAATCTTATTTTACATTCCAAGCTACAGTATTATGATGTCATCTTACCATAAGTTCCTGAGACCCAGTGAAAAAAGTTATACAATTTCCCTTTTTTAAATGTCAATATAGTGCTTGGTGCATAAAATACATATGAAAAAAATTGTTTATTGAAAAAAAAATATTATTTTATTCATATTGTATTTGATGTGCTGAATTGAACTATGAGCCATTTCAATCCATATTTATAGACAAAGGAGAGGAAGTTGTCATGGCCAAACTCTCAAACATTTGGTATCTCTGAAAAGCCCAGGGAATCCTCTGATAATACCCCAAGATTTACCACTATAGCATGTATGGGCTAAGAAAAATTAAATAACAAATGTCATACACAAAAATGAATGGCTGGGCCTCAGGAGGATAATGACCTTTAAAACTTAATGTATCAAATATGATACATAAAAAAGTGCCTTTTGTTTTACCATTTCTTTTTATAGTTTTTCTAATGGTACTAAAAACAGTTCAATGTTAAAAAAAAAAAAGAATTTTCTTACAATTCTTTCATATTTCAGGCTTTAAAGGGTTAAAGTTTTGGATCGTATTGACTTGAATTGTATAGAAAATGCACATCATATATCTTAAAAAAAATATTTTGTGTTCCGCAGAAGAAAGTTAAGTCACAAGTTTAAGGGTGAGTAAATAATGAGAGAATTATCTTTTTTGGGTCCTTATGTGTGGATAGTTTTTTAACAGAAAATGTATCAGAAATTATCAAGAAATGTGGTCAAATGTTGCTGTTGGGCCACTTGAAATAGTGACACGAGCTACCTAGAAAAGAAACAGTTTAGTTCACTTACATTTTTGTTTTCAGTTGTAATCAGACTTTTTTTTATTTTTTGAGTTGACTGTGATAAGTACTTGCTTTATTCTGAAGCAAACCTCTCAATACCTGATTAATTCAAATTTCATGCTTTAGATTTGGACTTTCATGACATATTGGAGACCATTTTGGTGAGATACTATATGTAACTGTTGGTAATCCAGATTATTTGGTAGTTCCTGAGGTAATTGACTAAATCCAATAGATTCTTTATCCATTTTTGGTTGCAGCAGAACAAAGCGCTAATAGGAAGGATTGACCATCTCAGCAACAGTATCTAATGTGGCAGTGCTTAGCGAAGGGTCAGTTCCCTCTCAAACTTAAGGTACATATAACTCTCTCTCACTCTTTCCCACCTACACAAACAGAAGTTGCCCCCAAAGCAAGCCAGCCTTCCCCCTGAGCTCTTCAACATGAAGGAGCTGCCCCCTGAAGAAGAGGTGGAAGAAGAGGAGGAAGAAAAAACTGAAAAGACAGAAGATGTATTCACAGATGGTGATGTGGAGGTTATTCAGTATGCAGAGATGGGAAGTCCTGAACACTCCAATGCTGACTGTAAGAGACATGGAAGTCACCTACACCAACCTAACGGTTAGAACTTCACCAAAATAAATTCCTACAACTGCATTTTAACAATGCAGTGGGTGGATGTAAACAGATTTGTTTAGTACTAAATGTTAGTTTCTAAATGTAAAAAAAAAAAAACTGTCACTGGCAAAACATTTACAGTAATATAATGAAATATTTGCTATTTAAATGTTGCTTGCAGAAAATGTATTTTGTCTGAATTTGAATGTCTTTTTGGATACAAGGGCCCAGTGTAGTGTAATTCTATTTCTGACCACAAAGAGACAGTGCTGTGCTGCGCTGCTAAATAAATCTGTATTTTACCACCTTTGAGATTAGTTCACAAAATCTACCATATTGGGCAAATTCTTGACCTTGCTGTTTAGCATAATCCTCTAAATTATCTTGGAATCTGAATGTTTAAAGAAAATGGGTAAACATGCATTTTCTGTTTTTGTGTCTAGAGAGGGGAGGCTATGTGGACCAGCCTGCAAAAATATTGACATCTCATGGAAAAGAGAAATCAAAGTCTTCTAATCTTCAAGACAAAAGTGCCTCTCCTCCAAAAGGTAGAAAATCACATTCTGTCCACTTTGTATTGTGAAGTGATGTTAGGATCATTCACAAATAAAAACATAAATGTGATAAGATGAAACATAATATTAGGATAATGCTAACATAATGTTTGAAACATAATAATAGGATAGTTGCTATGGTATACATGTTATGATTTATACACCGATCAGCCACAACATTAAAACCACCTGCCTGACCCATCGAGGCATGGACTCCACAAGACCTCTGAAGGTGTCCTGTGATATCTGGCACCAAGCCGTTAGCAGCAGATCCTTTAAGTCCTGTAAGTTTTGAGGTGGGGCCTCCATGGATCGGACTTGTTGGTCCAGCACATCCCATAAATGCTCAGTCAGATTGAATTCTGGGGAATTTGGAGACCAAGTCACATCTTGAACTCTGTCATGTTCCTCAAACCATTCCTGTATGTGGTTTGCAATAATTTTTAGATAGGTGGTACGTGTCAAAGTAACATCCACATGAATGCCAGGACCCAAGGTTTCCCTGCAGAACATTGCCCAGAGCATCACACTGCCTCCGCCGGCCTGCCTTCTTCCCATAGTGTATCCTGCTGCCATATCTGCCCCAGGTAAATGACGCACATGCACCTGGCCGTCCACATGAACGTGATTCATCAGACCAGGCCACCTTCTTCCATTGCTCCATGGTCCAGTTCTGACGCTCACGTGCCCATTATAGGTGCTTTCGGCGGTGGACAGGGGTCAGCATGGGCACTCTGACTGGTCTGTGGCTATGCAGCAAGCTGCAATGCACTATGTGTTCTGACACATTTCTATCATGGCCAGCATTAAGGTTTTCAGCAATTTGTGCTACAGTAACTTTTCTGTGGGATCGGACCAGACGGGCTAGCCTTCGCTCCCCATGACCCTGTCGCCGGTTCACCGGTTGTTCTTCCTCGGACCACTTTTGGTAGGTACTAACCACTGCATACCGGGAACACCCCACAAGACCTGCCGTTTTGGAGATGCTCTGGCCCAGTCGTCTAGCCATCACAATTTGGCCCTTGTCAAAGTGACTCAGATCCTTACGCTTGCCCATTTTTCCTGCTTCCAACACATGAAATTCAAGAACTGACTGTTCACTTGCTGCCTAATATATCCCACCCCTTGACAGGTGCCATTGTAATGATATAATCAATGTTATTCACTTCACCTGTCAGTGGTTTTAATGTTGTGGCTGATCAGTGTATAATGATTAATATCTCTACAGAGGGAGGAGACAGTGGTGTCACAAATGTCCAGAGTCCAAAGACAAGTATGAAGAAGAAAGTTATTGGACCAAGCAGGGTAAGTGGTATTGTAAACAGACTTTACATAAGATATACAGTGGTGGCCAAAAATATTGGCACTCTTAGTAAATACACTGGCGACCAAAAGTTTGGAATAATGTACAGATTTTGATCTTATGGAAAGAAATTGGTACTTTTATTCACCAAAGTGGCATTAATAACATGAAAAATTACTATTACAATTTGAATTTATTTTTAAACTACTTCAAAGAGTTCTCATCAAAAAATCCTCCACGTGCAGCAATGACAGCTTTGCAGATCCTTAGCATTCTAGCTGTCAGTTTGTCCAGGTACTCAGGTGACATTTCACCCCAGGCTTCCTGTAGCACTTGCCATAGATGTGGCTGTCTTGTCGGGCACTTCTCACCCACCTTACAGTCTAGCTGATCCCACAAAAGCTCAGTGGGGTTAAGATCCATAACACTTTTCCAATTATCTGTTGTCCAATGTCTGTTTAATTTTTTTAATTTTTTCTTTATTTATCACACATTATACATTTGCACATATACAGTGAAATTCTTCTTTTTCACATATCCCAGCTAGGCTGGGGTCAGAGTGCAGGGTCAGCCATGATACGGCGCCCCTGGAGCAGATAGGGTCAAGGGCCTTGCTCAAGGGCCCAACAGTGGCATCTTGGCGGTGATGGGGCTTGAACCCCCGACCTTCTGATCAGTAACCCAGAGCCTTAACCGCTGAGCTACCATTGCCCACTCTAACCTTTTCTTTTTGTTTTTCTGTTTCAAAAGTGGCTCTTTCTTTACAATTCTTCCCATAAGGCCTGCACCCCTGAGTCTTCTCTTTACTGTTGTACATGAAACTGTAAAAAATCTTTACATTATTCCAAACCTTTGGCTGCTAGTGTATGACTTCACTTCACTTTTATTATCACACAACCATATACACAAGTGCAATGGTGGGTGAAAGTCTTGGGTGCAGTTACGAGCAATATAGCAGTCATGACAGTGAGGAGACATAGATGAGACATATACCAATTTACAATAAACAGATTTACACATCACAATTTACATATCAAATATACACATAATTACACACAACACAATATACAAATAATAATATACAATATACAGTATACAATACACACAATATAGAATACACATACACACAATATGGAATACACATTATACAATAAAAATAGTATATATAGAATATATAAAATATACAGTAGGTTGTATTGTACTGTATTGACATTCAGGCTGTCGGTTGCTAGTGTGTTGTTAAGAGAGAATATCATTTAAGACAGTCCAGTGTGAGATAATAAGATTAATAAAGTGCAGTGCTGATGTATATTGATCGTGAGAGATCAAGAGTTCAGAAGTCTGATTGCTTGGGGGAAGAAGCTGTCATGAAATCGGCTGGTGCGGTCCTGATGCTGCGATACCGCCTGCCTCATGGTAGCAGTGAGAGCAGCCCACGGCTTGGGTGGCTGGAGTCTCTGATGATCCTCCAAGCGTTTTTCACACATCTCCTGGTATATATGTCCTGGAGGGAGGGAAGCACTTCTCACACTCCTTAAAGTCTAGCTGATCCCACAAAAGCTCAATGGGGTTAAGATCCATAACACTCTTTTCCAATTATCTGTTGTCCAATGTCTGTTTCTTTGCCCACTCTAACCTTTTCTTTTTGTTTTTTCTGTTTTATAAGTGGCTTTTTCTTTGCAATTCTTCCCATAAGGCTTGCAACCCTGAGTCTTCTCTTTACTTTTGTACATGAAACTGGTGTTGAGCGGGTAGAATTCAATGAAGCTGTCAGTTGAGGACATGTGAGGCGTCTATTTCACAAACTAGAGACTCTGCTGTGCATATCCTCTTGTTTAGTTGTATCTGGGCCTTCCACATCTCTTTCTGTCCTTGTTAGAGCCAGTTGTCCTTTGTCTTTGAAGACTGTAGTGTACACCTTTGTATGAAATCTTCAGTTTTTTGGCAATTTCAAGCATTGTATAGCCTTCATTCCTCAAAACAATGATTGACTGATGAGTTTCTAGAGAAAGTTGTTTCTTTTTTGCCATTTATTTTTACCTAATATTGACCTTAAGACATGCCAGTCTATTGCATACTGTGGCAACTCAAAAACAAACACAAAGACAATGTTAAGCTTAATTTAATGAACCAAATAGCTTTCAGCTGTTTGATATAATGACAAGTGATTTTCTAGTACCAAATAAGCAATTTAGCATGATTACTTAAGGATAAGGTGTTGGAGTGATGGCTCCTGGAAATGGGGCCTGTCTAGATTTGATCAAAAATGACATTTTTCAAATAGTGATGGTGCTGTTTTTTACATCAGTAAAGTCCTGACTATACTTTGTGATCAGCTGAATGCCATTTTGGTCAATTGAAGTACCAAAAGTACCAATTTCCTTCCGAAACAGCAAAATCTGTACATTATTCCAAACTTTTGGCCTCCAGTGTATGACCAAAAAAGGTTGTGAAAAATATGCCTTTATTGTTTATCCTTTTGATATTTCATTCAAATTATTCACAAAAAAAAATATATCCTCTAATGGATATCAAACAATTTCAAACACAAGTTTTTATCAAAAAACAATTTTTTTTGTCAAATATATGTGTGGCACAATTATTGGCACCCCTAGAAATTCTTATGAGTACAATATATCTGAAGTATATTCCCATTCATATTTTACTTTTGTTTATTTTATTTATTTATTTATTTTTTTTTAGTACACCTGGGTGACTAGGAACATGAAATTGTTCAGCCATGATTTAATGTTTCAGAGGAATATACATATGAAGTAACACACAAGCCAAATTCCCTTAGTCAAAAGTGTTTGAGCTTCACAAAATGGAAAATGGCCAAAGCATTGAAAATGCCCATTTCCACCATCAGGGCAATAATTAAGAAGTTCCAATCAACTGGAGATGTTAAGAATCGTCCTGGAAGAGGACGCGTGCCTATATTGTCTCCAGACAAGGTGAGGAGGATGGTTCGAGTGGCCAAAAATTCTCCAAGGATCACAACTGGAGAATTGCAAAAATTTGTTGGGTCTTGGGGTCAGAAAGTCTCCAAAAGTTGTTTGGGAGGGTTTCAAGAAAAAAGCCACTGCTCTCATCCAACAACAAATTCAAGCATCTTCAGTTTGCCAGACACTATGGTCAGATAAAACAAAAATAGAGCTTTTTGGCAGCAAACACCAGAGATGGGTTTGGCACACACAGAGAGGTAGCCATATGGAAAAGTACCTCATGGCCACAGTTAAATATGGTGGTGGATCTTTAATGTTGTGGGGCTGTTTTTATGCCAAAGGTTCTGGACATCTTGTTCAGATACATGGCATACATGTTGAAATACCAACAGATAAAAAAAATCAAAACCTCATGGGCCATGGTTGGATCTTCCAGCAAGACAATGATCCAAAACACATCAAAATCAACACACAAATGGTTCACTGACCACAAAATCAAGGTTCTGCCATGGCCATCCCAGTCTCCTGACCTGAACCCTATTGGGGTGAACTGAAGAGGAGAGTCCACCATGTGGACCTTGGAATTTGAGAGATTCTGTATAGAGGAATGGTCTCGGATCCCTTGCCATGTGTTTTCCAACCTCATTATGCATTATAGGAGAAGACTCAGAGCTGTTATCTTGGCAAAGGGAGGTTGCACAATGTATTGAATAAAAGGGTGCCAGTAATTGTGCCACGCATATATTTAACAAAGATATTTGTGTTTTGATAAAACTTGTGTTGTGTTTGCAATTGTTTGATATCCATTATATATATATATTTTGAATGAATGATCAAAAGCATAAACAAAGACATATTTTTCACAGCCTTCTTTACCAAGGGTACCAATATTTTTGGCCACCACTGTAAGTCCATGTCCATAAGATTGTTAAAGTAGGTGTTTGAGGTTTAGACCTACAGTGGCCCCCAAAGGTATTTGTACACTTAAGTCACTCTTGAAAATGTTTGGATATCATTGTACTGTATTAGTTGAAAATATATCATACCAAGTGGCATTTATTTTAAAGAAAGATAGTACACATTTTTCAAGCAAAACATTTCACAAAAATAAGTTTGTTAGGTTTTACATGATAAAACAATAAATATACTGTACAAAATGAAGGAAAAAAAGTATTTGTATACTTTGGATACACCTGTGGTTACTCTGTTAAGACACCTGTGTGAACCTGCGTGTAATTTAGAGCCCGACTGATATGGGATATTTGAGACCGATACCGATTTTAGAGAGGGAAAATTCACGATTACCGATATGGTGGCCGATATATTACATTTTTGAGCTGGAATGAAAACAGACCTTTTTCTATGTGGATTTTTCACCGATTTTGCACCGATATGACTATGCAAAGGTACTCAGAAGGCTGCTTTCTTAAATATTTTTATCAAAGAATATTTTACAGTATTATTATACATTGTCAACAAATTCTAGAAATGAACACAGAAAATAAAGAATAAATAAAAATATAATAAATAGCTTAATAAACATCATGTTTAGTATGTCAATTGTTGACCATTTAAATAAAGAATAAATAAAAAATATAACAAATAGCTATAATAAACATCAGTACTGTTTAGTATCAGTCAAATGCTGACCATTAAAATAAAGAATACATAAAAATAAAACAAATAGCTAAATAAACATCAGTACTGTTTAGTATCAGTCAAATGCTGACTATATTAATACTGCCGAGTCAAGAGATAAACAGCGGCAGTGGTGTGACACCGTATTCTGCTATACAAGTTCAGGGGAAACTTTCAACGGTGGAAACTTTTAAATATTACATTTTGAAATGCAACGACTGGAAGTGTTTGGTTGAAGGAGGTACCAAACTGTGAATCCTGAACAAAACAGTTTGGTGAATACATGTTTACTCATTAACTTCTACTCCGCTGACAAGCAATGAAAGTAGCTACGTGCTTAGCTAGTTAGCTATAAGCTCATTGTCACGGAGAGTAAAAGACGTTGTTTATTTTACTTTCCAGCATTGTGTCTCACCAACTAGGTAACAACATAGCATGAAATCAACACTTATCAGACACAATCCACCACCGCACCATTGTCTGTTGAGCTGCAAAAAGATGCTCTGATGTTTACCTTTCAATCTGCTACATTACTGACTGCACTGACAAACTATAGCTGGCTAAAAGCAAACAGACATGAGTGACATGGTTGTCAGGGACAAGGTTAATGTTATATTAGTTATATTGAAACAGGAAAATGATGGGGTCATTGTTTATTAAGTTTCCAGTATGTATTTCATAAACTAGTTAACTTACCGAGACACCGCTGAACTCCGCCCTGTCTGCAGAGCCACTGTCAGTTCAGCTCTGTAAACAATGGAGTCGGAGCGCACTCTGCTGGACAAACTACGTAATGACACCAATTCTAAAATATTGTTTTCTGCATTATATGTTCTGAAAAAAAGTTTTCATATCGGCTCATATTGGTAAAATATACGCCGATACCAATATATCGGTGAAAGGCTAATATCGGCCGACCGATATATCGGTCAATAAATCTTGACATCAGCAGACTCCTTGTCCATAATGATGGGTAAACTATTTCTTTAAGGAACTGTATAGTTAATTACACTAGTGCCCGACCGATATATCGGTCGGGCACTACTTTACCCATCATTATAGACAAGGAGTCTGCTGATGTCAAGATTTATTGTGAAAAATTGGTTATATTTTGGACTGGTCTCACCCAAAACCGATTGGATGGCTTCAGAAGATGGATTAAACGACTGAAGTCATATAGATTACTTTTATGCTGACTATGTGCTTTTTGGAGCTTCAAATTTTTGATCACCATTCACTTGCATTGTGTGGACCTACAGAGCTAAGATATTCTTTTTCACAGCACTGTATGCCACTTCAGATGCAGCTTCTGTGGCACCTTTTTAGTATAAAGATGGCTTAAGTTGGTTTATCGTATCCTGATATTTATATATTGCTAACCCATATTTCTAGCCTCCTGTGACCATGTCCAAGACGTACCCAGAAGACGACCCCGACTACTGCGTCTGGGTTCCTCCAGCAGGTATACAGCTGCCCCTTGTTTGTGGTCTCTGATATTTACCCCCATGTTGAGATTTTTCTAATGTTGTACATGTTGTACCCTATGATGTACTAGTAAAATAATTATCACAATTTCAAAATTATTAACATTATTTCCCCCTCAAAGTCTTAAATGTTCCTCTGACCTAATGAAAACTCAACGGGCAGATATTATTGAAGCTTTACCCTCCTACCTCACAAAGTCGACATTTTCAGACTTTTCAAAAATATGATTGGTATCGTTTCAATTAATGTTTCTGTTTGGGGTCAACTGGACCTAAGCAAAAACAAGTAGTAGAAAAATGTAATAAAATAAATTCAATAAACTCACAAAATTGTATCTTTACAGTGTGTAAACCAGTCTGGGAATATTAGCATTTAAAAAATTCATACCAACATTTATTTATGTTTTATGTCTGGGGTCTCTGAGAACTCAAACATAATTAATGTACAATTTTTCATAGAGGATGTTTGACACGTTAACAAGTTGAAATTACGTTTTCAAGCAGTTCTCATAAAATTAGGAAAAGTCATAAAGTATAAGCCTGATACTTCAATATAGAACGTATCTTTAATAGCACTTTTTGTGCTATTAAAATGGTCTTGGGGTTTCTCAGACCCCAAACAAATGACCTTATAGACCTCTCTCCGAAACTTTAAATAACTTTTGAATAACCCTTTGAAAACCTGCATCAGAAATCAAGCATCCGGGTCAACTGTGCTCTTTAATCTTACCCCATAGTCCTTCACTGAATACTAAGCGTTATGTTCTGTGATTATTATCTTTTGATCTAAGGATACTTTAAATACAGTTTTTGACAGTTGTCTTACTTGACTCAGAAAGTACTGACAAAAGAAAATGAAAAGAGTTGAGAAGGATTAGAGAAAGTTGCATTGTTGGAAAACCAAATTCACATCACATATTAAGATCAGGCCAAGGAATTCACTTCAAAGGTTGGGTTATTATAAGATAAGGTTTCACCTAGTCTCTTTATTTTAAAGGAATGAGATTGAGATTCAGCCAGAATTCATCTGGTTGGTATGATGGTTTAAGATGTAATTATGTCAAGCTAAACCAAGGGTGAAAATAATGGTGCTCATTACTAGGCTGCATTAACCATATGGCTATCTATGATTTGATACTGAAAGATAAGGATTTAACGTTGGCAGCAAGTATAGTTTATTTGCAGACAAACAGAATGTGTTCTTTGTTCTGCTTTGAAAGGATATTCACTCAATGAAATTTAGACTTATAAATACTGCCCAAGAAGTAACCTATGATCTAGTGTGACACAGATTGACGAATTTTACATTTAAATCCAATATGTAATTTATTTTTTTATGTAATTTATTATTGATTCCCAGGGAATGCATGCACTAATACAATGTAAACCTTGAATGCACTTTGAATAATAGTGTCTGCTAAATGCTTAAAAATGAATGAAAATATTAAAATATTTATGAGCCTGCAATGTTTTTAAAGACAGCCTAACAAAGTGCCTAAAATCCCTAACCCAATGTATGAGCAATAGTCAAGGTGATGCTTGACTAAGCAAACACTACTAATCACATCATAACATGTTTCATGATACAATCAAATCCCAATAGATAAAAATCAAGTCCCATCCTACATTATTCCCTGCTGAATATTGTTTCTCAGAAATATTACCGAAATATGAAGATGGAAGTTAAATACATTTCTAATGCTGTTTCATGCTGTCTTTAACCAGATATTTAACCAAGGATATAGTTTGCACTTTTCATCCTGTTTTTGTGTCTGTTTTGCAACAGGTCAGACTGGTGATGGTCGGACACATCTGAACGATAAGTACGGATACTGAACAAAGAAAAAGAAGACCATCCTCACTTAAATGGAATTAGCCCAACTCTTCTTCTTGGCATTGAGAGGAAGGATATACTGTATATATATCAATATCATCTTGTTTATCTCACAGAAAGATTCGGTGTCTCCTATTAAGGAACTTTTTGACAAGATCTTTCTAGCACTTGGTATTGAAACAGATATTTTTAAGCATTTGTCATCCTTTGATGTTCTCCCTTATTTTCAGTAAACTGCACTTGGTTGCCAAGCAAGCGTCTAGGTCCTAGGTTGGATGGGTATTGGTTTGAAGTGGTGGTTGCATGGAAGAAAAGGTGATTAAATGTTCATGGTTGTTTTCAGACACTCTTAATTGGCTCTTCTCCATGCTAGCACTGGTTCTCTGTGGGAGTTAGCATAACAAACACAGTTTTACTGGTCCAGAAATAATCCTGATTTCTTAAACTTCTTATGTTTAGGAGTTTCTGTTTGTTTACCAAACAGGAATATGTTTGCCCTTTACAACAGCTCACTTCAAAATTTAACTGCTTCAAGGCATCATGAACGCCCATGTCAGACCATTGTAGTTGAAACACTGCATCATTAAATGCCTTGGTCATGTTGTCGACAAATCATTATCCACAGCGTGCTGTTCTGGGATCAGTTTAACAGGCTCAGTGACCGCTCAATCTGCTGTTCTGGGTCACTCTCTGAGAAACACTGGAGTCCTTCCTTAGTTTGGCTGGGCTGCCACACTCCTTATGGCAAGCACTCATGTTGGATGCAGTTCTGTTGACTGCTAACAATACCTCCTCAGAAAGATGTGGCTTTACCAGCCATCTATACACTTGCCCGGCATTTTGCAATTGGGAGCGAGCTGTTAATGAATCAGAAAGGGAGTGAGAGTGAGCTCTGTGCTGTGTGTGTGTGTGTGTGTATTCTATTGATCTTAATGAAGAGTGACTCAGTGTTGGGAATGTGTGTGTGTGTGTGTGTGTGTGTGTGTGTGTGTGTGTGTGTGTGTGTGTGTGTGTGTGTGTGTGTGTGTGATGGCGTGTACAAGGAAGGATTAGAGCCCCCCCACATAGGCTACTACTCACTAGTTTCTCCTCTGTTTATCAAACCCTTTCACTCACCTTGAATTCTCAATTTTAGAAGAGAACGGTTTGCCCCATACATATTGTTTATTTTACAAAAGATAAGTAACAAAATACACATTTATGTTGTCTCTCACTAAGACTGGGTCTTGTTTTGTGTTTGGGGTCTTTTAAGAAATTTGACATATTCAAAGTATGTATTATCATGCATCTAGGTACACTCAATTTAACCCATTTCTTAACTACCGTAATTGGCATCAAACTCTTAAAATACACAATGAACTGCTATCCAGATTCTTTATTTATGATGTGATATTATGTGTGATGTTCTAGGTTCAATACTAGTTAATTTCAAGAGAGCAACAGTGCCTACAAACATTTTGAGCCATTTTGGTTTGAAGTGTTTTTCCAATTTATGTCTTATAACAGATTTCATTAAAGAGTTCTAAGCCATGAACCAAACCTACCAGCGCAGATGTGACATTACAAACTTAGAAGCAAAAACATATTTGAAAATCTGACAAAAAGACTAAGGTACAAGACCATGAAGCATTGCAAATGATGCAGTCTAATTAAAAACGATGGATGGTTATAAAATGGTTGATTTGAAGGTGTTTATTAAAAGTACAGAAATTATATACATGTATATTTGCAAATATCTGAATATTTTGCAATAAAATCAAAGTAGTTTGAGAGTGTAGGGAGATCGACTCAGTTGCGTCATTCGCAGTACGTCATGAGAGTAGGTGGTTTCTGCAGTTTGTTTGGTGTGCTTTGTTCGTTGCAATTCTCTGATTGGTGGACTGTTTGCTTTCAGGATCATGGGAAGTGTAGTTTACCAAAAATTGCGGCATTTAACATGAATTTGTAAAAAGGAAGATGAAATAACGTGGACTGATGGCTTCAACAGAAGCATGTACCATCAATTAATAACCTTGGAGTTCATGGTAGGTCTACATTTATAGGTTTATAAGTCAGCATAAAAAAAATTATTTGGTCTGTGGAAAAAAAAACAAATGGTATTTTGGGTCTGTTGCTCTGTTACCACAAAAAAACTTGACTCATCACTCAGTTTGTGAAAACAAACACAAATTTTGTTTACATTACAAAGGAAATCTATGGAGCAAGACATTATGGGAGTTTAAAAACAGAAATATGCAGGACAGGTTTTTGTTAAAGTGGTTATATTAATTCCTCCGTTGTCTAAATCGTCCTTTTGAGGTAGGTCTTGTTTTTAGGTGAATGGCCTAATAGATATGTAATGCTGACATAATTCCTGTGGCTAGAGTTTGCCCCATGTAAACTCCATGTATCCTGTTACTTGGTTTACCAACTTTACATGGTTATGACTGGAGTTGAAAATTAGATACTTTATTTTTTTTGTTTTAATTCATTTATGCAGGTTATATTCTGTAGTAATCAACAGCATGTCACATACATTAAAACCACCTGCCTAATATTGTGCAAGTCCCCCTTGTGCCACCAAAACTGCGCCAACCCGCATTTCAGAATAGCATTCGGAGATGTTATTCTTCTCACCACAATTGTACAGTACGGTTATCTGAGTTACCGTAGACTTTGTCAGTTCGAACCAGTCTGGCCATTCTCTGTTGACCTCCCTCATCAACAAGGCATTTCCGTCCACAGAACTGCCACTCACTGGATGTTTTTTGTTTTTGGCACCATTCGGAGTAAATTCTAGAGACTGTTGTGTGTGAAAATCCCAGGAGATCAGCAATTACAGAAATACTCCTGACCCGTATCTGTATGATATTATGCACTGCAGTGCTGCCACACAATTGGCTGATTAGATCATCGCATGGTTGATTGTTGGTGCCAGACGGGCTGGTTTGAATATTTCTGAAACTGGTGATCTAGAATTTTCATGCATAACGGTCTCTAGAATTTACACTGAATGGTGCCAAAAACAAAAAAACATCCAGTGAGCGGCAGTTCTGTGGACTGAAATGCCTTATTGAGGTCAACAAAGAATGGCCAGACTGGTTCGAACTGACAAAGTCTAGTGTAACTCAGATAACTGCTCTGTACAATTGTGGTGAGAAGAATAGCATCTCCAAATGCAATTCTAAGCTGTTTTGGCAGCACGAGGGGGACCTACACAATATTAGGCAGGTGGTTTTAATGTTGTGGCTGATCCGTGTATGTGGTCCATAGAGCTTAAAGGTGCACTCAGTAAATGGTTTTTTTTTGTTGTTTTTTTTTATGTCATCTCGTGTTTTTAAAAGGGTAACATATCGTATATCTACAGTACACCACTTAGGATTAATTTTTATAAGGTTTTCCAAAGGTGCCATTTGGAGTCGATTGAACTTTTTCCGAATTCTAAAGTGAATGTAAAAACACTGCTTATCCAACAGGAATGTGATTTTGAAAGGTGGCAAATTGAACCACATTCTTCCAGAGGATCAGCTGATCAGACTGCACACACCCATCTTTTTCATTCCTGGCTAAATTCAACAGGCGCCTCACCACAGCCAGGCACTGACGTCACTCTCTGTTCCCTGTACACAAACTCGCAGCTTATCGCTCTGTTTAGGATCTGGCATGGATAGGGCTGTGGAATCAGCCCACACTAAAATGAAAATTCTCCTTTAGGGTGGATATGAAACCTGCAATGTTGGCAGACATGCTTATCACCCAACACATGCAAACACGCACATACATAGCGAGAAATAAACAACATGACCCTTACACAAAAGCCCTTTTACATGAGGAAACTATTCACACGAGAGTGGAAAGTTTTTGTGGATCATGGTCATGTAATCAAAGTAAGATGACAAACTTTTAGGGCTTCTACTGATGGAGATCTGCTTTGAGGGCATGGAGAAAATCAGTTTCAGTTTGTGATACAGCAATATTCTGAAAGCACAACTGAACCCAACTCCCTGAAATTATCATCGGTCAATGGATGCTTACATCAGAGTTCCTTGCAGTGAAAGGTGCTGGGAATTTTTTCTGGCTGGCTACTGAGGTCTTAACCCTGACTCCACCCCTAATCATAGCCATATAGAGGCAAAATAGCTTGCCAGGCACAACTTGAGACACCTTTCAGGTATATGCTCACTTCCAGAAACCTTTGAGTTTTTACCTCATTAAAATCGGTCGTTTCACAGCATTCTCTGTGTTCTCTTTCTAGTTTCTTAGGCCATGTCCACACTTATTTTTTCATTTAAATAAAGGCAATGATTTCACTACGTTTCCACCTCTCATCCACACTGGAATGGCGTTTTTCCTCTAACAAAAATCCAACAATTTCTGAAACCCTTTCCATAACCACATACTTTTTATATTGATGATGCCAGGAAATTAAAAATGGAGGTTTCAAACTAAAAATGATTAGTGTGGATGTGGCCTAAGGCTTTGTATACAGTGCACCCAATTTAATTTTGTTTTCCTAATATGATGTTGAGGACTGACTGTCCATGCTGTCATTTTGCAAATTATGAAATCTGACCCATGTTGACATGGTTTCAACAAATCGGGTGGAGGTTTACTATAACTAATGCCACTTAGTTCACTGCATAGGGAAAGAGTGAGCAAAAAATTCAGTTCTGATACAGCAAGAGATACTGTACTTCTCTACTGCATTGTGTATACCATCACATATGTGTGCAGTGTACCGAATGATAAAAAAAAAAAATTTGAAATCTGAACTTTCCGTTCAGAATGAAACACATTCCAAAAATCAAGATTTAATCAGATTTAAAACCACATACAAATAGTTGTTGTTTTTTTTTTTTGTTGTTTTTTTGGCAGTTGTTTGTAGTATGAAAAAAAAAATTTGCCACCTGTCTGAACAAAGCCTACGGACACTAGTTGCTTACAGACGATCCATCTCCTTAGGTCTATAGGGACATGTCTTTCTATCCTTGCAGTCAAACAGTACAGTCCAAATCTCTAGGACCTTGTGAACGATACACTGACCACTGTCTCAACTCCCCTAGGGAACATCAGGAGCTCAGGGTGGGGCAGTGACCCCATTTGTAAAAGGGACACTATCTAAGACTTGCCCTCAGAAGCTTTACTAAACAACTCTTGCAAATAATATTAACATAGATATCTATCAACTGTCATAACCTGAGTCAAACCACTTTTCAAGTAAAATAACATGACACAAAATGGGAAGAAATTTTTATTTTCCTCAACTTTTCACGTTGCAAGCATGCACTATATGCCCCTGTAGCTATATTTAATTTAAAATATTGTATTCATTTCACGTAGATACATGTAATACCTAGGTGAAACTTGTACAACAACGAATAATTGTACTTATTGTTTGCCCTCTGATTGGCCTAGCTTATTGATCTTTATCCACACTGTATCTGTTTACATTCAACAAAGAGTACTGCAGAATAAGTATGCTACTGAGTACACTACACCCACAATCAAGTCCTCAAAATGATTTTAGCTTTTAAATATACTGCATGGATAGGCTTACGGTCATTATTTAAGACCCCTGTTGAGTGCTGTACTTTGTTTTCTACACATCAGAATAACAATGTTTGGAATTGCATACTACCATACTATGATTTCTGAAGTATATAGTATTTATACTGTGCACAGTATTCAAATTTTCTGCAGAATACGGTGTCTCACATGTAATATGATTGACCTACAACTTTTAACTAATCTCCTTGATTCATTATTTGATAAAAGTGCCACAACAATTTTACTCAAAATTGGATTAAAAATGCAAACCATTTTTATTTCTGTGATAACTAGACATCATTTGTGCAATTAACAGTGTAATAATTTAGTTGTTGCATTTTTTTTATTTTATTTTTTATATCGAGCAGTATACAGTGTATACTGCACAGTATGCAGTAAGCAGTAGACTAGTATTCCATTCCAAATATAGCCAATGTGTATGTGTGGGCTATGATTTCATCCCTGATTAAATCTTTAAGATGAAACAATGTCAAAAATTTCATAAACTACAATGTCATTGTAAAAGACTGCACGTTATATACTTAAATGTGCTACTAGACAAAGCGCATGAAGGGGTGTAATATACAATGTTG
This sequence comes from Myxocyprinus asiaticus, assembly GCF_019703515.2. Classification (NCBI taxonomy): domain Eukaryota; kingdom Metazoa; phylum Chordata; class Actinopteri; order Cypriniformes; family Catostomidae; genus Myxocyprinus; species Myxocyprinus asiaticus. Next base: position 9,406,812 of record NC_059360.1, on the reverse strand, counting down.
AAATACTATAGTATATGTGTGTGTGTGTGTGTGTGTAGTATTTCTCTTTGTTTTTTGCTTAGTATTTAATTACTTTGGAAGAGACATCAGATTCTGATATACTGTTATTTTCACTTACATAACATCTAAACATGAACAATGACATGGAAAATCTGGTGTGTATTTTCATTATGTTGGATTGTTAGGTTTTCTGGGTTGACCCTGTTTATAGAGCTATTGACTCTATTAGATCAATAACCAGTTGTATTGAATTATTTAAGGCCCATTCTGGCATCAAACTGATTGTCTCAAAACATTTTGCTGTCCAAACAACCAAATACTTTCAATATGGTCTTAGATATTTTCCAAAATGTTATGGTCACACCATTACCATGTGGCCACTAACCAAACTCTCCTCATTTCTGTTACCACTTGGTTGCGGTTTTACATGTAATGCAGTGGTCGTGGCCTTGTCATCAATATTAAGTTCTAAGTGGGTTTCCTGAGAGATAGAGAGGATGAGACAGCTAAAGGCGAAAGGTTGCCATCTCCTCGTTCCTCTCGTACATTCTGGCCCTGATCACACTTCCTGTTTTGTCAACAGGCCTTATCACGGGGCCTTTGTTCACACTAATATCCTGCAAAATAAAAGGCAATGCAAAAACATACATTGTCTTTATGTTGGGGATTTTTGGTCCACAAATTTGCAGTGTTTTGTTTTTGAGTTTCCAGTCTTTCCTTCAAGCACACGGATGATCTTCAGTGGGGAGCAGGGGACTGCAGGGTGGGGCATTGCTCAGTGAGCGGAAAGTGAAGATGGAAGGATCATAGGAGTATCTGGGAGCGTGACGGCCACCACTCAGATTCTGTGAAGAAACAAAAAAGGAAAGGTGTGAAGACAACTGCAAGTTCAAGTGGTAAGCAATTGACTATGTTAGAGCAGTGGTTCTCAACTGGTTTTGCTTCAGAACCCAGATTTTACATTTGATCATAATACAAGTAAACAAAAATGTTCTTCAAATCACACACTGAAATGTATGCAGCATAAGTTCAACAATATGCAAAATTAATAACATGATAGTAATGCTTGGGAAATTTGACAGAATTGATGAATAGGAAAACTGACAATTTTGTAACTCTATAAACAACATCAGGATTGTGATTTATTAGCATGAACCCATGAAACAAACACTAGGCAAAATATCGCTTTAGTATTACCAAGATGACGGATTTGCACAGAATAAGTCTGATTAGACACACAGCCTTTGATGTCATCAACAAAACAGATAAAAAGCTTTTATCGTTCATTTTAAATGTTGATTAGCCTATTTATATTTGCTATCATAACTAGGGCTTGGTATTGATATAAATTGCCTGATTCAATTTGATTCTGATTCACAAGCTCTCGATTCTATTCAATTCCAATTAATTTGGGTATATTTGTTTTAATGTCCATAAATATGAAAGAAATTATCTCAGCTAATGCAATTATACAGGAGACCTTATAACATTACGAAAATATTAATTTGACAAATTTTATTTAATTGTTAGTTTTAAGCTAATCACATTTTAGCTTTTTTAAAAAGTACATAGTCCATGTATTCCACCAATATAAAGGACGTCTTCAAATTGCATTTATTTTATATATATATATATATAAATAACACACACACACACACACACACACACACACACACACACACTTGAAGTCAGAAGTTTACATACATTTTGGCCAAATACATTTAAATAATACATTTTTCACAATTTCTGACATTTAATTTTAGAAAACATTCCCTGTCTTAGGTCAGTTAAAATCACTATTTTAAGAAATGTCAGAATAATAGTAAAAAGAATGATTTATTTCAGCTTTTATTTCTTTCATCACATACCCAGTGGGTCAGAAGTTTACATACACTTTGTTAGTATTTGGTAGCATTGCCTTTCAATTGTTTAACTTGGGTCAAACCTTTTGGGTAGCCTTCCACAAGCTTCTTACAATAAGTTGCTGGAATTGTGGCCCATTCCTCCAGACAGAACTGGTGTAACTGAGTCAGGTTTGTAGGCATCCTTGCTCGCACACACTTTTTCAGTTCTGCCCACAAATTTTCTATCAGATTGAGGTCAGGGCTTTGTGATGGCCACTCCAATACCTTGACTTTGTTGTCCTTAAGCCATTTTGCCACAACTTTGGAGGTATGCTTGGGGTCATTGTCTATTTGGAAGACCCATTTTCGACCGAGCTTTATCTTCCAGGCTGATGTCTTGAGATGTTGCTTCAATATATCTACATAATTTTCCTTCCTCATGATGCCATCTATTTTGTTAAGTGCACAAGTCCCTCCTGCAGCAAAGCACCCCCAAAACATGATGCTGCCACCCCCATGCTTCACGGTTGGGATGGTGTTCTTCGGCTTGCAAGCCTCACCCATTTTCCTCCAAAAATAAAGATGGTCATTATGGCCAAACAGTTTAATTTTAGTTTTATTAGACCAGAGGACATTTCTCCAAAAAGAAATATCTTTGTCCCCATGTGCACTTGCAAACTGTAGTCTGGCTTTTTTATGGCAGTTTTGTTGCAATGGCTTCTTCCTTGCTGAGCAGCCTTTCAGGTTATGTCTATATGACTCATTTTACTGAGGATGTTGATACTTGTCTACCTGTTTCCTCCAGCATCTTCACAAGCTCCTTTACTGTTGTTCTGTGATTGATTTGCACTTTACGCACCAAACTATGTTCATCTCTAGGAGACGGAATGCGTCTCCTTCCTGAGCGGTATGATGGCTGCATGGTCCCATAGTGTTTATACATACGTTCAGGCATTTGGAAATTGCTCCCAAGGATGAACCAGACTTCTGGAGGTCCACAACTTTTAATTTTTTCTTGGCTGATTTCTTTAGATTTTCCCATGATGCCAAGCAAAGAGGCACTGAGTTTGAAGGTAGGCCTTACAATACATCCACAGGTACACCTCCAATTCAGTACACCTCCTATCAGAAGCAAACTGGCTAATTGTCTAAAGCATAATTTTCTGGAATTTTCCAAGCTGCTTAAAGGCACAGTTAACATAGTGCATGTAAACTTCTGACCCACTGGAATTGTGATATAGTCAATTAAAAGTGAAACAATCTGTCTGTAAACAATTGTTGGAAAAATTACTCATGTCTTACGCAAAGTAGATGTTCTAAACAACTTGCCAAAACTATAGTTTGCTAATGTTAAATCTGTGGAGTGGTTTTAATGACTTCAACCTAAGTGTGTGTGTGTGTGTGTGTGTATGTATGTATGTATGTATATATATATATATATATATATATATATATATATATATCACACACATATATATATACACACACACACACATATATACACACACACACACACAATCATACACTGCCTGGCCAAAACAAAGAAAAAGGATTTAAATAAGCAGATACTTAAGAGCCTATGATTGGATCATTATTGCAGTGATTAATATGTTTCAGCTGGCAACAATCCTTTTAAACCTAACTGATGCAGTGTGTAGCTTCTCATTTCTTAAACAATTATGTCGGAAGACGTATCCCATGGTCGTGGAAAAGATGTTACTGTGTTTCAGAAGGGGCAAATTATTGGCCTGCATAAAGCAAAGAAAACACCTAAGGAGATTTCTAAAATCACTGGAATTGGGTTAAGAACTGCCCAACGCATTATTAAAACCTAGAAGTGTAGTGGTGAACTGTCAGCTTCGTGGAAGAAATGTGGTCGGAAAAAAATCTTGAATGGTCATAATAAGAGATCACTAAAACCGTTGGTGAAGTCACATCGTAAAAAATCTACAGTATAACTCACGGCTATGTTTAATAGTGAAAGTAAGAGCATTTCCACATGCACAATGAAATGAGAACTTACAGGATTGGGACTAAACAGCTGTGTGGCCAAAAGAAAGCCACTGGTTAGTGAGGCTAATCTGAAAAAACGACTTCAATTTGCTAGAGAGCACAAAGATTGGACTGTGGAGCAATGGAAAAAGGTCATGTGGTCTGATGGGTCCAGATTTATACTATTCCAAAGCGATGGGCACGTCAGGGTAAGAAGGGAAGCGCATGAAGCAATGCACCCATCATGCATAGTGCCCACTGTACAAGCCTCTGGAGGCAGTGTTATGATCTGGGGTCACTTCAATTGGTCAGGTGTAGGCTCAGCAATGTTATGCTGCATTAAAATGATGTCTGCTGACTACCTGCATGTACTGAATGACCAGGTTATCCCATCAATGAATTTTTTTTCTTCCCTGATGGCACGGGCATATTCCAGGACGACAATGCCAAGATTTATTGGGCTCAAATTGTGAAAGAGTGGTTCAGGGAGCATGAGGAATCATTTTCACACATGAATTGGCCACTAAAGAGTCCTGACCATAACCCCACTGAAAGTCTTTGTGGTTTGCTGGAGAAGAATTTATGGAGTGGTTCGACTCTCCCATCATCAATACAAGATCTCAGCCAAAAATGAATGCTAATCTGGACAGAAATAAATGGTGTGACATTGCATAAGGTTGTCGAAACAATGCCATGACGAATGCGTGCCATAATCAAAGCTAAAGGTGGTCCAACAAAATATTAGAGTATGTGACTTTTTTTTTTTTTGGCCAGGCAGTTGTATATACAGTATATATTTTTACATGTTTATTGTTTACATGCTAAATTTGTACTATTTAGATTTAAATTGATATGTAGAACAAGCGCTAAAACAGAACTGTCTCTTTAAAAATAGAGCGAGTTCAGCAGTCTCAGAGAAGTGTTTAAGGAGAGTGCATATTAACAATGGTGGAGTCAAACTGCTATGTGTGATAACAATTAAATGTTTTGAGAATTAAAATCAATATTTTTACCCAGCCCTAATCATAACAAGAGCAAATATGCACTATTATAGTTGCATTTTTTTATTTGCATTTTCCCTGCTGTCTATGACCCTACTGTCAGAACAGACCTGTGACTGATTTTTGAGTTGCAAAACACCAGCTGAGTTTAAAGTAGTTCAGAAGAGTTTACCCTCCTTTAGCTCTAGTATTACACTCAGGGTTGGGAGGGTTACTTTTTAAATGTAATCTGTTACATATTACTGATTACTTAACAATAAATGTAATCAGTAATGTAATCTAATTACAGCAATATGAAAGTAATGTAATCATATTACTTTTAATTACTTTTGGATTACCACAAGGGCACATATGTAAATAAAGTCAAGATAAAATAAATATGATCTCTAAAACTTTAAATTATGCCTTGAATGCAAACAGAACATGTTTGAGTAATATTATGAGTACTGTTGCAGCTGTTATTATATCTAAGGAAAAGAAACATGTACACTGCACCCTACCCAGAAAACAGAAAACGAGCTGTTAATGTAGAACAACTCAACAACTTTAAAGAAATCAGGCGAGTTCTCTTTCTGCAACAGAAAAATTAAATTTCTCATATAGCAAATATAATCAATAGATGCACTGAATTAAGTCTTGGTTAACAAACTAAATCTGACAAGATATACCTCAGATTAAAAAAACACTGCAAAGTGTAATTCTACCATATATTGCAGTTAGTGTGTATAGGCAATTGTAATTTGCACTATTCATTAACTTCAGACTGTCCACAATGTCCCATTTGTCACTTTGAGGTGTATCTTCATTGCACCAGAGAATGGCTTTTTGAACAGTGCTAATTCGAATTCACATGCCTACTTGTTAACTCAACCCTGAATGCTTGGTTGGTATCACAGACCTTTATGTTTCTGTGTTAGAACTCTCTGCCATTAAATTTAATTGATTGTGGGTCTTTTACTGTAAGCATATCAACACGTATCTGACAGACCCCAATTCTTTATCTGGGACCATTAGAAATAATTGCTGGACTGAAACTGCCACAGAGTTGTGACATCTGGCATCTGATCAAAACTCTTGAACTTACATTAGTTCATCCAGACCACGACTTTATGTTTTGAGACCCAGACCACGGCCACATTTGTGGTCTTGAGGGGTCTCAAGACGAAGACCACAAGATGAAGACTTGTGACTCTCATTAAAAGCACTATGATAAGGCAAGCTGTTTTAAAGGAATTTAATTATACATTTTAGAGTTTTGCTGTAACTCTAAACAGAGTACATCAAACCAAGAACAAAGGAAATTTTCTTACAATCTTTGTCTTTCATACTATACCTAACGTTAATGCAGTGCATGTGTAAGCTACATTTACAACTCAATGAACTGTGTGTAACAGTGTGTTCTTCTAGTGTTTCATCACTAGCTAACAGCACCAAAATGATCTTTAAAGTGAAACCAAATGAGCAAAAACCTGAAAACCCTGAGAAAGGAGGAGTTCCTGTCCTGGGGAATGAAAGCAGAAGTTAATATGTTTCACATATAGCCTGCTAAATCTAGCCTGGCGCAAGCTGCATAACTCACAAAGATTTATGCAAGAACCTGGGGGTTAAGCTCTTTCCTGTAAAATACCTAAGGATTTCAAATCCATCATGGGGCCAGATCAACACTTCATCACAAAAAAAGAACCAAGAGGCCTCAAAGTTTCATTGCAGTGCTCTTAATTCCATTTATTTTCTACAAGCAGCTGTTTTCCATTAATCTTCCTTCAAAAAAAGCAATGTTCCAAGTTCAATCATTTTAAACTGGTTTCATCCTTACACATCCTAACAGCAAATGACAAGCTATCAAATGATGTTCTTTTAAATGTAGCATACATCTTAAGTTTTAAAGAGCTCTACAAGCCTTCACATTCACAAATACCTGTAAAACTAACTAGAAATTGCTTGTCCATCCAAAGCTCGCAACCATGATGAAAGGTTGTTGTCGGTGGTTGCTAGGGCATTCTAAGTGGTGTTAAGTGTGTTGCTATGGTGTTTTGGGTGGTTGCCAGGGTGGTCAAGAGAGCCCACCCACAAGTCTATATGATATTCTGGACCTTAGATATGGCTCGGGTTTCTCATTCAATATAAGTCTAGGGGATTTTTTTGTTTTGTTTTTTGCCAATTTTATCATCCACCAAGTGAAAATCAAAAGTCAGATTGGTTAGAAACATAATCACTCCCTCCCCAATAACCCCCACAATTTGAGGTATCATTCATGTAACTCGCGCATAATGAGTTACATCAAAGTTTTATATTTTGTTCTTATGTTCAGGGTTTGTTTCTAATCCCTTACCCTAATGAGCGATAGCAAGCGACACAAATTATTACTAATTATGACAAACAGATCAAGCTTCCTCTCTTTTCTAATACATTAATACCACAGAATGCTTTCAAAACATTACCCTATACTCCAGTACATACATGGGAACAAGTTAACCCCTCCACCCTTCACATCTGTTTTGTCAACAAGCTTGGACCAAAGCACTCACCCAGGCAGTAAGATTGTCTTTTTTTCTCCCTCTTTCCTTGGTTTAATTTCTCTATTGTTTCTGAGACCTCGTTCTCTCTGGTCCCGTCCCAGACCTCAAACCCCCATGTTGATTCCCCCTCCTCCCAAACAGGCCCCCTGACAGACGCTTCCCCCTTCATCTCCCACTCTTACATGGAGCACGGCCAACAGAGAGACACGGGCTCTGTGATTAAATGACGGGCCTATCCTCTACATGTGCAGTCATGGAAGGATAGAGAAAGGACAGTGAATGGGTGCAAAGCAGGGTTGTTTTCATATAATAAAACTAAAACTAAGACACGTAATACTGATTTAAAAACATTTGTGGAAACTAAAATAAAATAATGCAACAAATAAAAATTAAAGAGTGGTTTAAAAAACAAACTAAAACTAACTAAATAATGTTAACACACAAGTAAGGTTTCCATACTGGTTTCCATAACAGATATTGTTTTCCTTTCTTTATGCTCTTGATGTTTTAAGTTATCTTAAGAAATATCTGAAGTCAAACAAAAACTTTATTTACTAAAAATCACACAGAACATATATTACACAGGAGGAAATCTTTGTTCATTATTTTTCCATACATCTGGGAGGTGCAGACTTTCGGGGCTTGAGCCGAATGTTTTGACCTAGTGACGCCCCTGGGTTCAACACACCTAGGTTTCTCCCAGAGAACACGGTTTATGTGGCCAAGTAAATGCACTATCTGTGTTCTTACAGGTTTTTTTTAAGAGTGCACATGTGCAAGAATTCAACATTTCTGGGAGTACAGTGGGAAAAGGGAAAGCACATACACTATAAAAAATACCCATTTATACACAACAATTTAAAATATCGACTACTGTCCCTCACATCCACGAATATGCGCTCAACTACACTGGGGGAATCCCAGAGTTTGACGTAAGAGGGAAACCCCATGTTTGTTATTTACACAAGCGTTGCAGGGAAATTACGTTGAGTTAATGCTGTTTACTCACTGAGCCGCATTTATACAGGAGTAAAGAGTTTAAAGAATTTAAACAGTTATAACACAGCACAAGAGTACGTTAAAAATATGATTAATCAAAACACATTTACACAACACAAATAATCACTATGAAATCATGAATAATTATAATACATTCACACAGCACAGAGGATCACCACTAGTAAATGTTAAAGAATTTAAAGGCATTTACACCACAATAAGAAACATTGCTGCTGCTGCTAGACAATCTGAATGTGATGAAAATATTAAAATAGATAATATATCGATGTAAAAGTAACTTTATATAGGTCCACACAACAAGAACATTCAAGCTCGTGATTTTAAAAGTTTAATATCTTGATTTGAAATTTTTACAAATTGAAATTAAAAGCTTTAGTATTAATTTAAATTACTAACTTAATATAATTTAATACTATTAGACATTAATACACTATCGAATAATAAAAATGTGAGCAATTGGAAAATGAGTATGTAGATGGTATGCACTAACAAAGACATTTGTTCATTCTTTCTAGCAGCATAAGACACAATAAAGACATATTTGGTGTGCTAGTGTGCTTTTATTGAGCTTCAAGTGAAATACTGTATGTTCATGGCATCTCTGCCAAAAAAAAAAGGGGTTTGGGTGGCATTCACACTTTTCTGATACAGCTGTGCGCAAAAGTTTGCATACCCTGGCAGAAATTGTGAAATTTTGGCATTGATTTTGAAAATATGCGCACACACACTTTTATTTGTCTTTTATTTAAGGATAGTGATCATATGAAGCCATTTATTATCACATAGTTGTTTGGCTCCTTTTTAAATGATAATGATAACAGAAATCACCCAAATGGCCCTGATCAAAAGTTTACATACCCTTGAATGTTTGGCCTTGTTACAGACACTCAAAGTGACACACACAGGTTTAAATGGCAATTAAGGTTAATTTCCCACACCTGTGGCTTTTTTAATTGCAATTAGTGTCTGTGTATAAATAGTCAATGAGTTTGTTAGCTCTCACGTGGATGCACTTGAGCAGGCTAGATACTGAGGCATGGGGAGCAGAAAAGAACTGTTAAAAGACCTGCGTAACAAGGTAATGGAACTTTATAAAGATGGAAAAGGATATAAAAAGATATTCAAAGCCTTGAAAATGCCAGTCAGTAATGTTCAATCACTTATTAAGAAGTGGAAAATTCGGGGATCTCTTGATACCAAGCCAAGGTCAGGTAGACCAAGAAAGATTTCAGCCACAACTGCTAGAAGAATTGTTCGGGATACAAAGAAAAACACATAGATAACCTCAGGAGAAATACAGGCTGCTCTGGAAAAAGACGGTGTGGTTGTTTCAAGGAGCACAATACGACGATACTTGAACAAAAATGAGCTGCATGGTCGAGTTGCCAGAAAGAAGCCTTTACTGCGCCAATGCCACCAAAAAGCCTGGTTACAATATGCCCGACAACACCTTGACATGCCTCACAGCTTCTGGCACACTGTAATTTGGAGTGACGAGACCAAAATAGAGCTTTATGGTCACAACCATAAGCACTATATTTGGAGAGGGGTCAACAAGGCCTATAGTGAAAAGAATACCATCCCCACTGTGAAGCATGGTGGTGGCTCACTGATGTTTTGGGGGTGTGTGATCTCTAAAGGCACGGGGAATCTTGTGAAAATTGATGGCAAGATGAATGCAGCATGTTATCAGAAAACACTGGCAGACAATTTGCGTTCTTCTGCATGAAAGATGCGCATGGGGCGCTCTTGAACTTTCCAGCACGACGATGACCCTAAGCACAAGGCCAAGTTGACCCTCCAGTGGTTACAGCAGAAAAAGGTGAAGGTTCTGGAGTGGCCATCACAGTCTCCTGACCTTAATATCATCGAGCCACTCTGGGGAGATCTCAAACGTGCAGTTCAGACAAGACGATCAATGACTTTGCATGACCTGGAGGCATTTTGCCAAGACGAATGGGCAGCTATACCACCTGCAAGAATTTGGGGCCTCATAGACAACTATTACAAAAGACTGCACACTGTCATTGATGCTAAAGGGGGCAATGCACAGTATTAAGAACTAAGGGTAGGCAGATTTTGAACAGGGGTCATTTCATTTTTTTCTTTGTTGCCATGTTTTGTTTTATGATTGTGCCATTCTGTTATAACCTACAGTTGAATATGAATCCCATAAGGAATAAAAGAAATGTGTTTTGCCTGCTCACTCATGTTTTCTTTAAAAATGGTACATATGTTACCAATTCTCCAAGGGTATGCAAACTTTTGAGCACAACTGTATATCTACAGTATAATGTGGAGTGATTAAGTTTTTATATTTTAAAGTCATTCGATCATTATTGATATTGTATTAATATCTTACTTGAAATTATATAATTATTTTAGGTTTATTTATTCATACATAAATTATGGCCAGTGTGGGAAATGATTGGGAAACAATTGGTGTCTTTAAATCAATGCAAGACTGCCAAAAATATATTTCTTGCAATAAATAATTATCCTAAATAGCTTATTTTGTACATTTCTAAAATTGTCTCGTTGAAGTGCACTTTAAATTGGAATGAGTGATACTGGGGGTGTTTACTGTCACTTTCCTAACAGCTGATTGGTCCAGAATCTGGATGAGATCTCTGATTGGGGACATAATCTGCCCCGGAGCAGGTTATTCGATTAGCGTATGTTACTATGCGAGGAACCCTGATGAAAGCCTATACACTTTACTGGTACCGCAAATTCAGAGTTCGCTTAAACTAAGTTTAAACTTATCTAGCTAGCTGCTTAATCCTGCTTTGTGACATAGGCCACCGGTGTCCATGTAAACGATCTCAATGTTGCCATGTCGGGCTGGTTGGGATGCTCAATAAAAGAGAGGAAGGTTTTGATTGCACCACAGAGCCATTGTTTACACTTTTCAGGGATATCAACCTGTGAATGGCTTACTTACAGTTGTCTCTCCATTTTAAACTGGGAGAAAATATTTTAACATGGAATAATATTACACACATTACCTTTAACTATAACTACTAACACTGAAACCAAAATACATAAAAACTAGGGGTGTGAATCTTTGGGTTGAAAGCAAATCTATTAGAGTCACAGGTTTTCGATTCAATTCAAAAAATGATTTTTGCAAATTCAAAACGGTTCAATTCGATGCGATTCACATAAAATTCAATTCGATTAACGATTAGGTTCTGCATTTTTTTAAATGCATTTTTATGGATTCTTTAAATACTTCCCCTAATGTCTTAAGAAAAAGAAAGGCAAACTACTTGAGACTGTTTATTGCACCAAAAGTAGCTTGAAAGAAAACAAACATACAGGCTACTTGGAATACAATAATAGTACAAGAGTACATGTCAATAAAATATTTCAGAGCTAAATAAAGCTTTTAAAGTATTCCATACTCCATATTTCACTATAAAAAGTCTGAGATTTTTTTCAATTGTATTAATTTTTCAAATCAAAGTTTTTAAATTCCTTGATATTTCCAGATTTTCCATGACCGTGGGGACCCTGAATCAGTAAACTAATCCAAGTATTACAATATTAAAGTAATATCATCTGACTACATTCAGTTTCAAAGAAAAGAGAAAAGCAATCATATAGGTGACTTCAATTAAATGTTTTCTGCACACCAAGTCCCCAACAAACAATGAAACTAGTAAAATGGCACTATTTTATCTCCTAGAAAATAACAGAAGTTTCCTCACAATTAAATCACTTTTGTTCAGTAGTGACCCAGTGTCAGAAATTAACTTTTACATTCAGGGTCGAAATTTGCCCCCTGCATTTGATTTTCAGGGGAATTTTTACCTTTATGAGGGCATAATTTTTTCTAACAATTTAAAACAAACTGTCTTATGTTAAAATGTCTATTTAATAAATTCATTAACACAAATTCTTAAGTCTGAGAATGTATTACGTCTTACCCTAAACATTACATCAACATCAACTATATTACAGGTTACAAATAAAAAACAAGAATTCATTACTAAGACGTTTTTATGCCCCCTTATTTTGAATTTCGGGAGCATTTTTATAATTTTTAATCCCATTTTTGCCCAAGCTCCCCAAAATTTCCACCCGTCGTAGTCACGCAACAAATTGGCAGCTAAATCAAATAATTAGAGTGTGTTTGGTTTGAGACAAGTGTGTTATGCGAGCCATCATTTGCTCATGAGAGTGGCCATCTGGAGGAGTGATCAGACAAAAAGGTGCTTGAAAGACTTGGAAAGCTGCTCATAAAAAGTTTCAGTGAGAGTTTCGGATGGAACGGAGAGCAGACGTGATCTCATTACATGTGCGATAAATAAATATTACATACCAATTTGCTGAATCGTGATTCATTCAATTTTGAACAGTTTAAATCGATTATTTACTAACACTAACGATTCTCGATTAAAAAATCATATTTCATATTGATGCATATGAATCGGCAGGATGCATCGAGAAAACGAGTGAATCGTTACACCCCTAATAAAAACTAAATGTGTCCATGAATTAAAAACGAAACTAACAAAAAATTTATGCAACTAACTAAAACTTAAAATAGTATTAAGTAATTTCAGAAATAGTATAGTATACCACACTAGTAGTGAAATAAATTTATTTTAAAATGCAAATTAATAATAACCTTGGTTAAAAGGTGGTGTAAAAGGCAAAGAGAAAGAGAGTGATTTTGAAAAGAACAGAGGATGTGGCCACCCAGGTAGCATTTTATTTTCTGAGTGTGTCTGGTAAAAAGAAAAAGAACATATCAAATAGATCACCATATACCCAACATAATAACAGTCAACAATCAAAGACAAAAGGCAAAGGAATAGAGAGTGGGAAGAAAGAGAGGAAGTTAAAAACAACAAGACGGGGGAGTAAAACCATGAACATCTTTCGCTCAATGAATGCAGATCCTGCAACAGCTGGCACTCTATAAATGGAAAATGACTTCATCCTAAAACACACACACACACACACACACACACACTTTCTCCCTCTCCCTTTCAATCCACTGGTCCTCTGTTCTCCTCAAGCTCTTTCCATTAATCTAATAAAACGGTCATCCAATCTCCTGCAGATGAAACAGAGGTTTTTTTGGACGTGCAGAGATGTGCAGATGTGCAGTGTGCCCACTGGCCACCTTAGAATAATACATATTGCGTTTTACCATTTTACCAGCAAATTTTTCTGAAAATTTCCAATTCACTCCTATTTAGTTCATTCTGAACTGAAAGCTTGTCTGAGTGGGTAACAGTAACCATGCTAAGCAATATTTGAAATGATTACTATATATAGAACTTACCTATTTATCCAGACTCACACTTGTAACAAATGCTAATTTTTAATTATAGAAAATGTTATGTAATCAAATGAAGCACTGGGTGCAGGAACCATTTAAAAAGTAGGGGGAAAAATTTGTAAACCTTATCTTTGCTTATTAATATTATTTAAGTTACGTAACATTATAATAAGTTAACATTTACAGTATATCTCATATTTCCTCTCTTATATAAATTATGTCCAATTCATTATTTTAAATTTACTGTTGCTGTTGTAATTAAGCTACTTTAGGCTATTCTGCCATTAAGATATAGATCAGCTGGTGTCGTGTCTATTTGGATGTATATTAATTGTTGCACTGTAGTTTCTTGAAGGAACCTCATTTAATTTTGTTAATTGCTCTGAAATGTGTAAAATTACAATAAACCTGACTTTGTTTGCCCAGTAGTCCTTGATAAAAGCAGTGGGCACTGTCAGTGGTAATACCACTAACCACTTTTATTCAGTTAACTGCCAAAACAACCGGGTTGACAGGGGCTTCTCCTGGGTCTTAAAGCAATCTAAATAAATATTGCTGTTTATTACTATGTAAATTTATATTGTTGCATTTAAATAAATACATTCTTATTTGTGTTCATTTTGTAAACAATTAATGGGAAACATACCTCGATTATTTTTTAATTAGATTTTTAGTTCTTGCATTAAACATTTTGAATCTGCTTGACAACAACTGCAGTTTGGTCTAAATTATTGTGAAAGAAAAACAACCTTTTGACCCATTTCAGGACAAATAAATAAATATGAAGATATTGAATATCATCAAAAGGCTGAAATATACACAGGTAGCCAAAAGTTTGGAATAATGTACAGATCTTGCTGTTTAGGAAGGAAATTGGTACTTTTTTGTAATTAACATTTTTTATTGATTCCAAAAAAAAAAAACACAACAGAGAAAAACACAACACATACACACGAATCAACATTTAACTTTTAACCCCCACTATTATCCCTCCCCAAACACCAACCCCTAACCCCCAACGAACACCACCGTGGTCACATAAAATAACACACACACACAAACAAACATATAAAAAATATATATATAATAATACAAAATATATATAAAAATATATAATAAACACACATAATTAAACTAAACTTCTCTCTCCCTAACCCTTCCCCGAGAGCCCCCCACAACTGCCAAATACCTACCCCACTTTCTGATAAACAAGTCCCCAAACCCCAGCCTTCTACCTGCCATCTCCGCACACCGCTCCGGAAATGATGGCGCTCTGTCCGACTTCCAACCCCTTAAAATAATTTGTCTGCCAATCATAATATTAGTCAGAACCCAATTTTTTATATACATGTCCCTCAAAATTATGACCGTCCTATTGCCCAAAATACAAAGTCTGGGGCAAAGTAAAATTTGAGTGCCCAAAACGTCACACAAATAACTCTGAACCTTCAACCAAAAATCTTGGATCTTAACACACCCCCAAAAGACATGGGTTGTGTCTCCAACTTCTGATTAGCACTGCCAGCAGGTGGGTGTGTCTTTAAGACCAAGACTTATTTGACACTTGTAAAATCTTAAATTGCTAAGGCGAACCCTTGCATCTCTAGATGCAGTCTTGACATTTTTTAGAATCCTAGCCCACACTCCTTCCTCCAATACCAAGTTCAAATCTTTCTCCCATAATCTAATGATAGAAGTTAAAGCTCCATCCCCCAAACTCTGAATTAGCAGGGAGTAATACACTGACGCCTCATGACCTTTTCCAAAAGCAGTAATCACCTCTCCCAAAGTATCTGTCGCTTTAGGGGGGTGTGTGCTACTCCCAAAAACAATAAAGAGCAGGTGGCAAAGCTGTAAATACCAATAAAACTGAGATCTGGGAATCCCAAAATGATGAACCAAATTCTCAAAAGATCTCAACATTCCACCCAGTGTAGTAACCCCCCTCACAATCCACTCAGACCAACAGAAAGGGGATTTATTAATCCGTAATTTAGGGTTCAGCCATATGCTTGAGGCAACATTTAAATAAATATCCGAATTAAACACTCTGGACACTTTTGTCCAAACCACATGCAAATGCGAGATTTAACTGTGTGACTTAACTTCTCCAGTTAGTTTAATAGAAAGGTTTTGCAATGGCTAAATAGGGGCAAGGACTTCCTGTTCAATACGAAACCAGGGAGGGGCTCTCTCAGGTGGAAGTGACCAATGAGTCAAATGTCCTAGACCGAATGCATTATAATAAAACAAAATCTTGGGTAGGCCTAGCCAACCTTTGTCAATCGGCCTATGTAACTTGTTGAAATGTAATCTGGGACGTTTACCATTCCAAATAAAGGATTTCGCCATGCTATTAAATTGCTTGAAATAAGAGAGGGGGACATCTACATGGAGAGATTGTAGCAGGTAGTTGAATTTTGGTAGATAAATGTAATGAAGCCCACCTACTCACATCACTTGAAAACCTTTTTATTAAAGGGTTGAAATTAACTCTAACTAAATCACACAAATTAGCTGAGAATAAAATGCCCAAATACTTAATGCCCTGTTTGGGCCACTGGAAGGTGCCTGGTTGAAAAGCCGTTACTGGGCAGTACGCTGTCAGAGCCAAAGCTTCAGATTTAGACCAATTGACTCTGTAACCTGAGAACTTAGAGAAAGAACTAATAATCCAGTGGAGACAAGGCACAGATCTAACAGGGTCAGAGACGAATAATAAAATATAATTTCCATAAAGCAAAAAGCTTATGCACCATACCTCCTGCCATCACCCCTGGAAAATCATCCTCCTTTCTTATCGCGGCTGCTAATGGTTCCAGGGCAAGACAGAACAATAATGGGGAAAGAGGGCAACCCTACCAGATGCCCCTATCCAGAGTAAAATAATCTGAAATTAATCCATTTGTTTGTACAGCCACTACCGGGTGTCTATAAAGTAACTTAATCCATTCAATAAAAGTATTCCCGAACCCATACATTTCCAAAATCTTAAAAAGATAATCCCATTCTACCATATCAAACGTCTTTTCGGCGTCAAGTGAGATGGCAGCGACCAGAGTCTGATCATTTGTCACTGTCCACATGATTTTGATTAAACGCCTTATGTTATCAGAAGAGCTGTGGCCCCGAATAAACCCCACTTGATCTATATGTATAAGAGATATCATAACTTTACATAATCGGTTAGACAGAATTTTTGACAAAATTTTAACATATAGCTGGACCAGGGAAATTGGACGGTAACTCTTACACTCGCTTGGATCTTTGTCCTTTTTAAGAATCAGACTGATCCGGGCTTGTGTCATGGTTGGTGGAAGCTTTCCATTCTTTAATGATTCCATATAAATTTCTAACAAAAGTGGAGCCAGTTCTGTAACATAAGATATAAAAAATTCCATCTGGCCCCAGAGCCTTGCCTGTAGGCAGGGCCTTAATTACCTCGTCAGGAGCTGGACGCCAAGGTTATCTCGGAATCAAGATAATTTTTTTTTTTGCTCAGTCGTCAGTTTAGAGAGATCTAATGGTTCCACAAAGTTTCTAATATCTTCATCAGAAGACAAAGACATGGAACTATAAAGACCAAGATGGAATTCTTTAAAAGCATTATTAATATCAATGGCCAAGGTAAAAATTTCACCACTAGCAGATTTCACTGAATGAATGGTAGAAAATGACTCTCTGCTTTATATATCTAGCCAAGAGCTTCCCTGCTTTGTCCCCCGACTCAAAATATAACTTTTTCTTGCCCTAAATAACCAAAACTTCACCTTCCACGACAAAATAGTATTATATCTGTTTTTCAATCTGGTCAATTCTCTAAGACCATCAGACGACATTTGGTGCTTCAGTTCTGTCTTGGTACTTTTAATATTCTCTTCCAACTCCACGAGTTCTCGTGCTTTGGATTTTTTGATGAATGAGGCATACTGTATGATCCGACCCCTAAGAACCGCCTTAAGTGCCTCCCAAGCCACGCTCACAGAGGATACTGAGGACCAGTTGGTCTCCATATAAACATTGATTTCAGCCTTTAACATTTGTTGGAAATCAGGATTTTGCAAAAGGGATACATTAAAGCCCCAACTATATGATTTCTTTTTCTCCATATGTGGGAACACCTCTAAACTCACCAGGGCGTGATCTGAGACTAAGATGTTTCCAACTGAGCATCAACAACAGAAGAAATGAGGGACTGCACACTTTTGCTTCACTATGATCAAGGACTCAGTCCATCAACAGATTAAAGTCTCCTCCCAATATTATATCATGAGGGGTTCCAGAGGCTTGCAACATCCCTTCAAGATCTATAAAAAAGCCCTGATCATCAACGTTAGGTGCGTAAATATTAGCTAAAATCAACCTTTGCCCATGAATTTCTGCTAAAAAAATAATGACTCTTCCTAATTTATCTTTAATCTGTTTGAGACATTTGAATTGCAGATGCTTACTTATCAAATGTAATGAATCCCCTACTCTTACTTGAGCCAGCACTAAAGAAAACATGTCCACCCCATATCTTCCCAAATTTTTCAGCTTCCTGCGGGGAAAGATGTGTTTCTTGAAGAAACACTATATCATATTTCTTACGTTTAAGAAAAGAAATAACCTTCCTTCTTTTAATGGGGTGCCCCAACCCATTCACATTCCCCGTGGAGAGAGACAATCCACTCATATTACCATTTGACATTTTGACATATTAGAAAAAACAGATTGCGTGTCAAAAATACAATTTTAAAGACAACATTCCAACATTAGTGCCACAGTCAGACCCTGAACGTCCCCCAGAACCAAATAAACATAAAAAAGAAAAACGTGCGCATTAACCCCGTGCACGACAGCGGCAACCGGCGTCCATCCCTCTAAACTCAAAAAGTCCATGTACGCCTACGAGAGCCCCCGTGACAACTTTGCCGTCGGATTGCTCAAGTCTGGTGCTTCTGTACAAATTTTGTGAGACAGAAATACATAACAGAAAATAATCTATAAAACAAACTCCAGCCAATAAGTGGAACAAACACTTGAAACAAAAGAACGTGTCTCGAAGATGTGTTCCTCCACAAAACAAATTCCAGCCGCTAGTGGAACCAGCACACACACAAAAAATAAATAAATAAAATGTAAAAACAAATTTCCTCGGGCAATCAAAAGTTCAGTGAGCCGGCTGTTTCATAAGTGCAGCAGATGGCCTAATCCTTGCAATGTCCTGCAAAAACATACTCCACGAAATAAATCCAGACAATAGGAGGCGTTAGCACAAAGAACGAGCAGATTCATCCAAAACTGTCCCGAAGGAGTGTTATTCCACAAAACAAACTCCAGCCACTAGGCGGAACCAGCACAAAAAGAAACAAAAAAAGGCCACTTGGAGGCATGTGAGAAACACACCATGACTCCCTCAGTCCATTTGATTTTATGAAAGACATCGCTTGTTGTGGGCATGTAAATATTTTGCGGCCATCCTTAGTATCTATTCTCAATTTGGCCAGGAACAGTGTAAAAGCGACCCTTCGTCGATGCAAAAGTTTCTTGAAGGAGTGTTATTTCACAAAACAAACTCCAGCCGCTAGGCGGAACCAAAAAACCAAAAAACAAAAAGGCGCCCAGCTTCCTCAGACAGTCGAGTGTATGCTCAGCGAGTCAGCTCATTTGGGGGCCATATGAAAATCACCAAATGGTTTACTCACCCCATTGTCTCTATGAAAGACAATGCTTGCTGTGGGCATGTAAATATTTTGTGGCCATCCTTAGTATCTATTCTCAGTTTGGCCGGAAACATCAGTGCAAAAAACAAAAAAAATGTAAAAGTTTTTTGCATTCCTTGAATCGATCACATTTCTCTCTTGTCGAATTCGCAAAGTCTGGGAACAAGAAAATGCTGTGATTCTTCCAAGAAAGCTTTCCTTTGCTCCTCGTGCAACACGAGATCTTTATCAGAAGTCTCCCTCAGCCGATCTGCGAGCCAGGACCCTGTGAGCTTGCTCGATTTCCAGCTTATGGCCTGTTATGCAGAGCAGACTCGGGAACAGCTCGTCTAGGAATTTCATCATTTCTCTGCCTTCTTCATGCTCAGGAATTCCAACAATTCGGACATTGTTTCGGCAATTACGATTCTCTAAATCCTCCAGTTTTTCCCAAACGTGTTCCAAGTCTACCTTCGTCACTAGCAGATTAGCAGCTAATTCCCTCTCCAATGACTACAGATAATCGATCTGTCTCTTGATGTCCTCGATTCTTGTAACCAACTCAAAGAATTTCGTTTCCATCACAGTAATCGATCGACGTATTAAGTCAGCAACAAGTTTCATCAGCATCACAGACATGTTGGACAGTTGACGCTGAATTTCTCCCGCCGCACCTTCCAAACCGGGTCCCTGATCTGCGACCCTGTCAGAGGTATCAGCTTGAGCACACAAGTGTCTTTTAATATCTCCAGAGCCAGAGGATTTTGAATTCTTTGCCATGTTGACTTCAAAGAACAAATATGTAGCAGGGTGTACTGAATTTCACCGGTTTATGACATAAAAATAATTTACAAACTAACAAAGTGCGCAGAGCTCGCCGTTTACACGTCCGCTCCTCGCATGGCGTCACGTGACTCTCAGGAAATTGGTACTTTAATTCACCAATGTGGCATTCAACTGACCACAAAATATAGTCAGGACATTACTGATGTCAAAAACAGCACCATCACTATTTGAAAAAACTCATTTTTGATCAAATCTAGACAGGCCCAATTTCCAGCAGCCATCACTCCAACACCTTATCCAAATTAAATCAATCAAATCAAATCCCTTTATTGTCACTCGACCATATACACAAGTGCAACAGTGGGTGAAAGTCTTGGGTGCAGTTCCGAGCAACATAGCAGTCATGACAGTGATGAGACATACACCAATTTACAGTAAACATCAGTTTTACACAACACAATTTACATATGTAATATACACATAAATACACACAACAAATGTACAGTATACAATACACACAATATAGAAAACACATACACAAAATATAGAATACACAGTATACAATAAAAATAGTATATATAAAATATGCAGTAGGTTGTATTGTGCTGTATTGACATTCAGGCTGTTGGTTGATAGTCAGTTGCCAGTGTGTTGTTAAGAGAGAATATAATTTATGACAGTCCAATTTAAGATTAATAAAGTGCAGTGCTGATGTATATTGATCGTGAGAGATCAAGAGTTCAAAAGTCAGATTGCTTGGGGGAAGAAGCTGTCATGGAGTCGGCTGATGGGGGTCCTGATGCTGCGATACCGCCTGCTGGGTGGCAAGCTTTTTTCACACAGCGCCTGGTAAATATATCCTGGAGGGAGGGAAGCTCACCTCTGATGATGTGTCTGGCAGTTCGCACCACCCTTTGCAGGGCTTTGCGGTTGAGGGCAATGCTGTTGCTGTACCAGGCAGTGATGCAGCCAGTCAGGATGCTCTCTATAGTGCTGGTGTAGAACCGTGTGAGGATGTGGCGGTTCATTCCAAACTTCCTCAGCCGTCTCAGAAAGAAGAGGCACTGGTGTGCCTTCTTCACAATGGCCTCAGTGTGGACGGACCATGTGAGTTCCTCAGTGATGTGGACACCGAGGAACTTGAAGCTGCTGACTCTCTCCACTGGTGTTCCATTGATGGTGGTGGGGCTGTGTTCTCTGTCTTTTCTCCTGAAGTCCACCACAAGCTCCTTGGTCTTGCTGACTTTGAGGGAGAAGTTGTGCTCCTGACACCAGCATGTCAGAGTGTGCACCTCCTCTCTGTAGGCTGTTTTATCATTGTCAGTGATCAGACCTACCACCGTCGTATCATCAGCAAACTTAATGATGGCATTGGAGCTATGTGTTGCCACACAGTCATGTGTGTACAGGGAATACAGGAGTGGGCTAAAAACACAGCCCTGTGGGGCTCCAGTGTTGAGGGTCAGTGATGAGGAGATGTTGCTGCCCATTCTAACCACCTGGCGTCTGCTTGACAGGAAGTCCAGGATCCAGCTGCACAGTGAGCTGTTTAAGCCCAGAGCCCGGAGTTTCTCATCAAGCTTGGAGGGCACTATGGTGTTGAATGCTGAGCTGTAGTCTACAAACAGCATTCTCACACGTGTGTTCCTTCCAGGTGGGAGAGAGCAGTGTGTAGGGTAGATGCAATGGCATCATCAGTGGAGCGGTTGTTGCGGTATGCAAACTGCAGTGAGTCCAGTGAGGCGGGCAGCACAGAGCAGATGTAATCTCTGATTAGTCTCTAAAGCATTTGCTGATGATGGGGGTCGCCAGTCATTTAAGCAAGTGATTTTGGATTGCTTTGGTACAGGCACAATGGTGGACGTTTTAAAGCATGTGGAGACTACAGACAAAGAGAGGGAAAGGTTGAAAATATCAGTAAAAACACCAGCCAGTTGGTTCGCGCACGCTCTAATGACGTGGCCCGGAATGCCGTCTGGACCCATGGCTTTACAAATATTCACCCGTCGGAAGAATAGGGTTACATCCGCTACAGAGACAGAGAGTGAACAAACCTCTGTAGCTTCGGCCACGAGAGTTCTCTCCATGAGGGTGGTGTTATTTCCCTTGAAACGATCATAAAAAGTACATCCGGGAGAGAGGCAGCGGTGTTCACAGCAGAGTTTTTATTCCCTTTAAAGTCCATGATGATATTAATTCCCTACCACATGCTTCTGAGTCGGTGGTGTTGTACTGTCCTTCAATCTTGTCCCTGTACTGGCGTTTGGCTGCTCTGATAGTTTTGCGGAGGGCATAACTGGCTTGTTTATGCTCCTCTGCGTTCCCAGAATTAAAAGCGGAGGTCTGTGCATTAAGCGCCGTACGAACATCGCTATTAATCCATGGTTTCTGGTTAGGGTAGATCCGTATTGTTTTGTCAGTACAACATCCTCTATGTACTTCCTGATGAAACACGTTACGTAATCAGCGTAGACCTCTGTGTAGTCATCAGAGGCGTACTGCAACATCTCCCAGTCCACGTGATCAAAACAGTCTTGTAGCATAGAATCTGATTGGTCCGACCGGCACTGGATCGTTCTGAGGGCAGGTGCTTCCTGTTTCAGTTTCTGCCTGTTAGCGGGCAGAAACAGAATGGAAGAGATTTGCCAAATGGTGGGCAGGGGAGGGATCTGTAACCATCCCGGAAGGGAGAGTAGCAATGGTCCAAATCCCGGTCCCCTCGTGTGTTGAAACTGATGTGTTGGTAGTATTTCGGTGCTACTGACTTGAAGCTAGCTTTGTTAAAGTCCCCAGTCACCCTGAACGCAGCCTCAGGGTGCACGGTTTCCTGCTTGCTTATACTCCCATACAGTTCCTTGAGTGCCCGGTCTATCTCGGCTTGTGGCGTGATGTACACAGCTGTGATAATGACCGCTGTGAATTCCCTGGGTAGCCAGAATGGTCGACACAGAAGCATGAGAATTTCCAGATAAGGAGAGCAGAAAGATTTGATAGAATGTACGTTCCACTGATCACACCAGGATTTGTTGATCATAAAACATACTCCACCACCTCTGCTTTTACCTGAGAGGTCTTTTGCTCTATCCGCTCGGTGTACGGAGAACCCCGCAGGTTCGATGGCTGAGTCTGGAATCTCCGCAGACATCCAAGTTTCTGTAAGACAGATAATGCAGCAGTGCCTCATCTCTCATTGGAAAGAGATCCGCATTCTCAGCTCGCAGAGCTTGTTGTCCAGAGACTGAACATTTGCCAGTAGAATACTGGGTAGTGGGGGTCAATTTGCGTGACGTCTTAGTCTGATGAGAACGCCGGCTCTCCTTCCCTTTTTCTGGCTGCGTTTCCACGGCCAGGCTGCCCAGACAAAGGGCTCCGCTGGCGTGTATGTAAACAGCGGGTCAGCATTGAGGTATTTAAAGTCCAGTTTTCGGTGTGCTATTGCAGAACCAATGTCCAAAAGTGTTTGTCTATCGTAGACAATAAGGCAGACAACATCCAAGACAAAAAACCTAAGAATTGTAGACAAAACAAACAAAAAACTGCAACATTGGGTCGGAGCTCACACCGCAGCAGCCATACTTGGCGCCATCTTGAGTCTAGTCAATCAATATCCTTGAGTAATCATACTAAATTGCTAATTTGGTACTAGAAAATCACTTGTCATTATATCAAACACAGTTGAAAGCTATTTGGTTCGTTAAATGAAGCTTACCATTGTCTTTGTGTTTGTTTTTGAGTTGCCACAGTATGCAGTAGACTGGCATGTCTTAAGGTTAATATTAGGTCAAAAATGGCAACAAAAAAAATATCTTTCTCTAGAAACTCGTTAGTCAATCATTGTTTTGAGTAATGAATGCTATAAAATGCTTGAAATTGCCAAAAAACTGAAGATTTCATACAAAGGTGTACACTACAGTCTTCAAACACAAAGAACAACTGGCTCTAACAAGGACAGAAAGAGATATGGAAGGCCAGATGAACAACTAAACAAGATGATAAGTACATCAGAGTCTCTAGTTTGAGAAATAGATGCCTCACATATCCTCAGCTGACAGCTTCATTGAATTCTACCCACTCAACATCAGTTTCATGTACAACAGTAAAGAGAAGACTCAGGGGTGCAGGCCTTATGGGAAGAATTGCAAAGAAAAAGCCACTTTTGAAACAGAAAAACCAAAAAGAAAAGGTTAGATTGGGTAAAGAAACACAGACAATGGACAAGAGATAATTGGAAAAGAGTGTTATGGATCTTAACCCCACTGAGCTTTTGTGGGATCAGCTAGACTGTAAGGTGGATGAGAAGTGCTTGACAAGATAGCTACATCTATTGCCAGTGCTACAGGAAGCATGGGGTGAAATGTCACCTGAGTTTCTGGACAAACTGACAACTAGAATGCCAAGGATCTGCAAAGCTGTCATTGCTGCACGTGGAGGATTTTTTGATGAAAACTCTTTAGTTTAAGTTCTGAATTTTTTTTTTTTCAAATTGTAATAGTAATTTTTCACATTATTAATGTCCTGACTATACATTGTGATCAGTTGAATGCTACTTTCGTGAATAAAAGTACCAATTTCTTTCCATAAGAGCAAAATCTGTAAAAATTTTCCAAATATATATGTGTTACGTTCCGTGTTTATTTATATAATATTGTTGGATGCTACGTGCTGCTGTGTGCTCTCTCTCTCTCTCTTTCTGTGTTTCTCCGTGTGTTACTGCCGCTCAACCAGGTACGGAGGAAAGGAAGGTGATCGCTCGCACCTGCCGCTCGTTACTGTGCATAGGCTGCAAGCTCAAAAGCTGTTCAACATGCCTACCACACTGAAGCTTGACTTCCAGAGTGCTGTACCTCTCGCCTGCTTTGTGTTGTTCTAGTAGTTTTGTCAGAGATTGATACTGTATAAAACTTACTCAAGTTATGGCTTATTGTAGCCCTCCAAATAAGTAATTAGCATTGTTGTTGCGCTACATGTTTCTCTGTGTTGGAAGCCGTAGGGAGGTGGGTGCCATTTTATTTCTGTGACTCTTTTTCTCTTGTTTCTGCTTAGTTAGGGAGTTAGTGTACATTTCTGTTGTTAATTTTCTTTTTTGTCAGTTTAGACAGTTTTACTCCTTAACTAGTTAGAGAGTCCTTTTGTTTGTTGTTTTGGCCTTTTCCCCCTCCTGAAGTCTATTTTGCTTCCTATTTTACTTTGTCATTTGGAAATATTGTAAATAAAATACTTGACTTTGGAATTTGACGTGTCTGTTGTGCTTGGAAGGGGACTGGTACTCACTCACCCCAACCAATTTTATGTTTACTTTTCTCTGTTACTCCCTTACCCTAGTCCCTTACATCTGGGACGTAACATATGCAAAATAAATGTTTGCCAGTGTATATATCTACACACATATATATTTTTTTTTATTTTTTTTTCTGCTATATCACCCAGTCCTATATATGACACTGTAATATTTTTCTGACACACCCTCACCCGAATCTTGATGGTTCTTGTCTTCCCACCACAGTTCTTTTTAAGAAGCATTTTCTGAAACAAAAGAGCAGAAAGGAGAAATAGTGGTTAAAAAGAATGACATAAAACTTCCATAAGCCTTATAGTACATGTTGACAATGCAAAGCCAATGTTCACACCACAGCACACACTGAGAAACATCTTGTTTCCATATAGCCAATATAAACACCTATTGCTTTTTTGCCCTTGAGTTCTTCTGGAAGAACCCTGAAAGCTTTAGCCCACTGTGGCCATCAAAACTAATGGTTCTTTTATGTAACAGAGCAAAACATCCTGTGGGCCGACCCCTCAGAACAAGCGTGGAACTCTGTTTGCTATTCTTACAAAGAATTCTACCACTTCTAAAAACTGAGGCCTTGTGACTCAAGAGCAGAGGTTAACTCTGTTTAGAGCTCATTTGAAAAATATTATTCTTCGGACAGAGTCTAGTCTTTTACATTGAACAATCAGTGCTCTTTAAAATTTGTAAAGATTACAATAAAAAAAAAATTTAAAAAAAAGAAAATAATATATACGTGTGTATATATATATATATATACAGGTGCATCTCAATAAATTAGAATGTCGTGGAAAAGTTCATTTATTTCAGTAATTCAACTCAGATTGTGAAACTCGTGTATTAAATAAATTCAGTGCACACAGACTGAAGTAGTTTAAGTCTTTGGTTCTTTTAATTGTGATGATTTTGGTTCACATTTAACAAAAACCCACCAATTCACTATCTCAAAAAATTAGAATACATCATAAGACCAATAAAAAAAAAAACATTTTTAGTGAATAGTTGGCCTTCTGGAAAGTATGTTCATTTACTGTATATGTACTCAATACTTAGTAGGGACTCCTTTTGCTTTAATTACTGCCTCAATTCGGCGTGGCATGGAGGTGATCAGTTTGTGGCACTGCTGAGGTGGTATGGAAGCCCAGGTTTCTTTGACAGTGGCCTTCAGCTCATCTGCATTTTTTGGTCTCTTGTTTCTCATTCTCCTCTTGACAATACCCCATAGATTCTCTATGGGGTTCAGGTCTGGTGAGTTTGCTGGCCAGTCAAGCACACCAACACCATGGTCATTTAACCAACTTTTGGTGCTTTTGGCAGTGTGGGCAGGTGCCAAATCCTGCTGGAAAATGAAATCAGCATCTTTAAAAAGCTGGTCAGCAGAAGGAAGCATGAAGTGCTCCAAAATTTCTTGGTAAACGGGTGCAGTGACTTTGGTTTTCAAAAAACACAATGGACCAACACCAGCAGATGACATTGCACCCCAAATCATCACAGACTGTGGAAACTTAACACTGGACTTCAAGCAACTTGGGCTATGAGCTTCTCCACCCTTCCTCCAGACTCTAGGACCTTGGTTTCCAAATGAAATACAAAACTTGCTCTCATCTGAAAAGAGGACTTTGGAACACTGGGCAACAGTCCAGTTCTTCTTCTCCTTAGCCCAGGTAAGACGCCTCTGACGTTGTCTGTGGTTCAGGAGTGGCTTAACAAGAGGAATACGACAACTGTAGCCAAATTCCTTGACATGTCTGTGTGTGGTGGCTCTTGATTCCTTGACCCCAGCCTCAGTCCATTCCTTGTGAAGTTCACCCAAATTCTTGAATCGATTTTGCTTGACAGGCTGCGGTTCTCTCGGTTGGTTGTGCATCTTTTTCTTCCACACTTTTTCCTTCCACTCAACTTTCTGTTAACATGCTTGGATACAGCACTCTGTGAACAGCCAGCTTCTTTGGCAATGAATGTTTGTGGCTTACCCTCCTTGTGAAGGGTGTCGATGATTGTCTTCTGGACAACTGTCAGATCAGCAGTCTTCCCCATGATTGTGTAGCCTAGTGAACCAAATTGAGAGACCATTTTGAAGGCTCAGGAAACCTTTGCAGGTGTTTTGAGTTGATTAGCTGATTGGCATGTCACCATATTCTAATTTTTTGAGATAGTGAATTGGTGGGTTTTTGTTAAATGTGAGCCAAAATCATCACAATTAAAAGAACCAAAGACTTAAACTACTTCAGTCTGTGTGCATTGAATTTATTTAATACACGAGTTTCACAATTTGAGTTGAATTACTGAAATAAATGAACTTTTCCACGACATTCTAATTTATTGAGATGCACCTGTGTGTGTGTATGTATATATATATATATATATTAGCAAATGACAGAAAAGAATAGCTAACCCAAAAATTAAAATTCTGTCATCATTTACTTACCATAATATTGTTCCAAATCTGGATGACTTTCATTCTTTTTGGAACACAAAATAAGATACATACAATGAAAGCATATACTGTAGTGACCAGGGACTGTCAAGCTCCAGAGAGGACAAAGCAGTGATGTAAAAGTAGTCCATATTACGTGCTATATTCCAAGTCTTCTGAAGACATATGATAGCTTTGTTTGAGGAACAGACTGCAATTTATTATTCACTGAAAATCTTGCCCCAACGTTTCTGCATATGCAGAACTGGAATGTCATGTTAATTTAAAAGACACAAGAATACAAATACCGTTTAGCATTAATGACGTTAAACCTGGTACAACATGTCTTCATGTGACAAATTTCAATATAATGTGATTTGCAAGCTTTGGCGGAGAGCAAGATTTTCGTACATGGCTTTAGAAGACATTGAAAATAGCGCATGAGTCGTATGGTGTACTTTTATGGAGATTTTATAGTGTTTTTTTTTTTTTGTTGTTGTTGTTTCATTTTTTATGTTGTTGCTGTCCTTTTCAGATTTTGACAGCTCCTGTCAGTTTCAGGTTCCATGAAAGAAAAAAAAAGGTCATATGGGGTTGGAACTACAAAAGGGTGGATGAAATGCTCCTTTAACTTTCTTCGGAGCACATTATGTATATGCTTGGACACAGTCTAGGCCTTTAATTACAGTAAAAACAACCAGTTCTCTTTTGAGTATCTTATAAAGTTTGAATATTAAAATTAATCTACGATAAAAACCTACAGAGATTGACAGATTAATGTGCATTTCATGCAGCCTCTTTGTTCTACTTGAGACTCCCAGTAAAAAAACCCAGGAACTGTCAAATTTGTCTAGATCTGTGTGACTGGAAGGCAGCCACGGTTAAAGCCCAACTGGAGTTTGAAATGAGCTTGGCTTCATTTCAAAGTTCCCAAAAAAGGAGATTATGTTTGTCAAGCTAACTCAACCATTCTGGGGTGCATTTAGACATCTGTCAGACAAACCATTAATTTCGCTCAAACAATAGCCAGACCCATACATACTGGATATAAGTAACTGCGGATGTGCATTGTGCAGGAATGTATTAGTTCGTAAAGATTAATAATGAAAAACATAATCGTTGCCCAAATGTGGTTCAACATATTAGCATAACATTGTCGTATACAATTAAAATGAGAGTACGTAGTATTGTGAGGATGGACGTGATTATTTCTTGCTTATGACCAGTCAATAATGGTGACTCTCTTTTGAGTTTGAATGTGATGACTGATGCTCTACCAGATGAGCTACAGGAAAACTTGAATAAAAACTGAACAGGATCCGAAAGGGTTAAGGTAAAAGAAGTTAAGCAACTACTTGAGTAGTCTTCCCATATTGTTTTTCGTCCAACATCTCCCGTTCCACTTGACTGAGCACACATACACCGTTACACGCACACACACACACACACACTGTGCCCTTGCCATGGACTCCAAGAGTCATATGGTCCTCACAACCAGCTTCTCTCTAACTCCCCTCTCGCTGTTTCTCGCCTTCTCTTTCTTTCCCACTGTTTCTCTATATACTTTGCTCTTCCACCTGGCAAAATCTGGCCTGTATATTTGAACACATGAACACAACTTCTATAGTTGCTTGTCCTACTCTGCTTTTTCATTCACTAGCAGATTCTCTTTTGGGCTCTTACACTTTATCAGCCGTTTGTTTAGAGTGAGGGAGGGGGGCAGACATCTGTCATCCTTTCTTTCTCTCTGGAGGTGGTTGGCACAAAGCCCTGGAGCACATGGAGTTGTTGGAGTAAGTGTAGTTGTGTGCATTTGTCTGATATTGTTTTTCAAAATTCAGCCAGACACTTAAGAAGGACTTCTGGACTGTAGTGTTCTGAATACATTTATTTTCTGAAGATACAGAAAGGCATCTAAATAATTATGGGGTCTTTTGGGGAGAGTGAAGTATATAAGGAGGAATGATTCAAATTACACTGCTGAAAAGACAAGCCTGAATTTTCATGCTGGTCCAGGATGGTTTAGGGCTGGTCAAGCAAGTGAGGTTGGGCAACCAGCATAGTTCTTTTGAGTGAAGCTGGTTGACCAAGCTGGTCTTTAAGTTAGTGAAATAGCAGTTTCTTGGTGGTTAAGGGTCAAAGAAGGGTTGTATCTTCTACTGTATAATTTACACTGTCGAGTACACTACTGGTTGGTTTATGCTGAATAGAACTAGATTTCTGCTGGTCTAGGTGCTCCATAGCCATGTAGTTCAACAGCACAACTTAGCAGGTCAAGCTTGTTGATTAGCATGGTTTTCTAATGAAGCAAGTTAACCTAGATGGTCTTGCTGGTTAAGTTAGTGAAGCAGCAGGTTCTTGCTGGTTAGGGTATAGTAGCTTTAATAAAAGTGTATATGAATTGCTGTGAGTACCATGCTGAAAAGAACATAGTGGATGTCCATGCTGGTCAAAGTCAAAATACGCTGGTTAGTACATGATGGGTACTTGCCTAGCTGGTGGACCAACACAGCAATGCTGTTCACCGGCATAACTTGACACTGGTCAAACAGAATGGTTTTTCAAGTGAAGCTGTTTAGTGAAGCTGACCAAGTTAGTTTAGCTGATTAAGGTAGTAAATCAGCAGCTTCTTGCTGGTTAAGCTAGTAAAGCAATAACTCTTGCTGGAAGAGCTAGGGACACCAGTTCTTGGTGGTTAAGCAATGAAAACTGCAGGTTATTTCTTATTAAACTAATGAAGCAGCAGGTTCTTGTTTAGGGATGGGAATTGTAAGGAATGTAATGGTTCCTTTTATTCCTTTTAACGATTTTGGTTCTATTAACAATTCTTTTAGTACTTTTGAGGAAGAAATTGTTGTGTTTTGGGTGCTGGTAGATTTGGTAGATACGCAAGGGCGTAGATTTGGCTTGAACACTGGGGGGTTACAGTATAAAGCATTTACTTGTTTCCATACCTCCCCCCATCCCCACTGAAATCTACACCCCTGCTGGTATCTTCACCAGGCTTTTAAACTAGCTTAACCAGCATCATCATAAGACCATGCAGGTCAAACAGCTTCAACAGTTAGGTTTTGCTGGTGAAAAGCATGGCTATGCTGGTCCACCTGCTATAACAGCACCAGACCAACACTGGCCAGCCTAGACCCGCATGGGAAATGCATGCTGGTTAAGCTGGTCTTTTTAGCAGGGTTATTACTCTATTTTAAAGGAATAGTTCACCCAAAAATTAAAATTCTCTCATGATTTACTCACCTTAAGTCATCCCAGATGTGCATGTCTTTCCTTCTTCAGCAGAACTGAAATTAAGATTTTTATAAGCACATTTCAGCTCTGTATGTCCATACAATGCAAGTGAATGGATTCCAGCTGTTTGACAGTCCAAACGTCATATTTAGGCAGCATAAAATTAATCCACACAACTCCCATCGATCCATTAATGTCTTCTGAAGCAAATCGATAGGTTTGTGTAAGAAACAAATCGATAATTAAAAAGTTTAACTTTAAATTGTTGCTTCCGGCCATCATTGGGATGCTGATTCAAATGACCTAACTCTTGCGTAACATTCGTTCCTCTGTGGTAAACTTCTCGCGTGAATGTGCCATCGCGATTATGTCACACGACATTTACGTGTTGCGTCGACTGCTAACAGGAAGCGGTTTTTTTTAAGTTAATAATCTATTTATTTTTTACACAAACCTATCAATTTTCTTCAGAGGACATTAATTGATGGACTGGAGTCATGTGTATTACTTTTATGCTGCCTAAATATGACTTTTGGACCATCAAACAGCTGGCATCCATTCACTTGCATTGTATGGACATATACAGAGCTGAAATGTGCTTATAAAAATCTTCATTTTGGTTCTGCTGAAGAAGGAAAGACATACACATCTGGGATGGCTTAAAGGTGAGTAAATCATGAGAGAATTTTAATTTTTGGTTGAACTATTCCTTTCCAGTCGGACATGACAAAATGAACTCCTTTGCGGTTCAGTTTTTCATTCACAAAAAAAAAAAAAAAAAAAGAAAAGGTTGATGAGAGTAATTTGTTCAGAAAATAGCACTGTGTATTTTGCTGTGTAGACTCAAAAGAACCAACTCATAAGAGTCATTTGTAGGGATGCACCGATACCACTTTTTCCTCTTCCAATCCGATTCCGATATCGGAAATCTCAGTATCGGCCGATCCCGATCCAATACCAGTGTTGTTGTTTTTTTGCATAATCAGTTTAGAATATCTTTACATTATTGTGTGGAACTAATTGGGTGTGCTCTTTAATATGTAAAGAAACACAAACCTCTAACTGCGCATTATTTCTATATAAATGTATTGCTTATTAAGAAAAATTTTGTTAACTAGTATACTGGATAATGTAGCAGCAAAATTAACAGTAATTCCAGTATAAGTCATTAGTAGAATCTGGACTTTAAAGGATTCAGATCTCTTTTTTGTTCAATTTAGTTGTAAGATATCGGCTCACTTTTCATTCACAGTTATTTTTTGGAACCCATTCAACTCAAATATTATTATAATTTGTAAACAAATGATAATAATAATAATATATTATAATAGTAATATATAGTAATATATCTCAATCGTGCACCTTTAACTTTTAAACCCTCACGCTTTTATTATGACATTCTGAACTCTCCAGGAAGTCCTGTAAGTGTGTCTGTTTGTAGGCAAGTTCACAGTAGTTTAATTCGCTTCTTATTCAAACTCTGGTAAAAAAGCAGCTCCAGTGCCATTCTAAATGCATATTATAAGTGAACCGATCTATTGAGCATCTACATCTGAGATGTTGTTCGTGAGTAGCGCTCAAATATTGCGCACCATGTGAAGGCTAAAAATAGCCGCAAGTGTTTGTGTAAACAGAGAAGCGCCACTCATTGACGTGCTGGAGCTGTGCGTGCATTTTATATATTTACTTATTAAACACAGCCTTTTGTGATTCACAGAGCTACTGCACGTCTTCAAGTGGCTTTGAATAAAATGCATGAGTCATATGAACTACTTTAATTGTGTTTTTATGGTTCTTTTATGTCATTTTTTTGAGCTTGACAGTAACGAACATGACTAACACACAGTATCGGATTTGGATCGGGCTCGTCGGACCGATACCCGATCCGTTTAAAAGCATCAGTATCGGAGCCGATACCGATCCAGGTATCGGATCGGTGCATCCCTAGTCATTTGTTCGGGAATCGAGCTACCCTGCTCACTCTGTACATTTTATTTTGTCCATTCAAAAGAACCGGCTCATAAGACTCATTCGTTTGGGAAACAGACTACATAAGTTTTGCTGTATGTTTCGTGCTGCTGATTCAATAGTTGTTTTGCAGTGCTGCTGCAGGAAACACTGTCAGATTATTTAGGTATCCCGTCTGCATATGCGGAAGAATGTATGTTCGAGAGCCATTAACAGAACAGAGTCAAATTCATTTGGTTCCATTTATTTATTTTAATTTTCTCGGTTCCTAACCCTATTCTTGTTTTTTTTTTTTTTTTAAAGGTAGTGAAGCAGCAGGTTCTTGCTTTTTCAGCTATTAAGGCAGCAGTTTTTTTCTGGTTAACTCTCTGGGGTCTGAGGGTGTTTTGGGCCCTGGAGAAGTTTTGACATGCCTTGACATTTGTGCTTTTTTCAGTTGTTTAAAAACATATTAATGGCTAAAGTCTGATAACACTGTATTCTGCACAAACTGGGCTACAATAATATGTGAGCAACATGTATGTACATGTTTGAATTTGAGAAAATAACATTTATGCGTGGTTTTTGAAAAAAACAAATATTTTAAGTCACTGAAATAAGGCCATATAACACATACTAAACATTTGTTCACAAGACTTTTGAGAACTGGATCTTGTAGCCTAGAGTTTTTGCAACAAAATAATGTGAAAAAAATCCTGATCACTCATTAATACAAAACAATATAGTCATTTAACTTTTGTTAGACACTTTTAGTGTTAGAAAGGCCATATGCGAGGAGGCGTGAATGATCATGAATATTGATGTGATTCACACCTGAGAAATAGACCCCTCCCCTGAGAGAGAATGAATGTGAGGAGACTTAATGATTTAATGTATTGTTTGTAGCTTGTTCACAAAATCAAGTTTAAGTTAAAAGAAGTAATCTGACTATACATTTTCTTTACATAAAGACTTTACTTTAAAACTTTAGACATACACTACTGTTTAAAACTTTTAGATTGGTAAGATTTGTTAATGTTTTTAAAAGAAGTCTCTTCTGCTCACCAAGGCTGCATTTATTTGATCCAAAATACAGCAAAAAACTGTGATATTGTGACATATTTTTACAATTTAAAATAACTTTTCTATTTGAATATATTGTAAAATGCCATTTATTCCTGTGATCAAAGCTGAATTTTCAGCATCATTACTGCAGTCTTCAGTGTCACATGATCCTTCAGAAATCATTTTCTGCTGGTTTTCTAATTTGGGCATATTTACAGCACATTTTACACATTTACACCCAAACAGATATTTGCAAGCACAAGCTTCGTTGATGATAATGAGGCAGCATAAACACTAGTTAAAATATAATCTAAACATTCATATTATTTTTATATCATATTACATATCATATTTATATCATAC
This sequence comes from Myxocyprinus asiaticus, assembly GCF_019703515.2. NCBI lineage: Eukaryota > Metazoa > Chordata > Actinopteri > Cypriniformes > Catostomidae > Myxocyprinus > Myxocyprinus asiaticus. The sequence goes on along the minus strand of NC_059360.1, from coordinate 9,372,349 downwards.
AGCATACAATTTAAATACCTGCTTTATCTGAAACAACATTTAAATGTAACTAAAACCTGCCTAATAGGACATATTTCAAATTTCAATACATTGAATACTGGCTGGCAAGTCTGGAAATAGTCCAACTAGTAAAATATGTACATGTTTATATAAAATAGCATGTCAACTAATGTAAGTAAAGACTTACTCATCCGAAATTGTATCCTCGGCTGGATCAAGTCGCTCTTCAAACGTTCCTCTTCGGATTCCCGCTCTTCTTCTGAGGAAAATGTGAACTCTTCGTCACTATCCAGGACCATCTGTAGAGCTTCCTCACCTGTGTAGCGTGCCATCTTCCAAACGCGCAGAAAAGTGAATGAACTTGATACTTTTTAAGGCACTGTTGGGGGCATTTACCATTTGCATTGATCGCCTCGGCACATTACCATATGAATAGCGTGCTCTGCTGGTGGGTGTGATCACATTAGCGATAATTAGCTGAGCCAGGAGAAACTGTACATCGCTTTGTTTCATACAGATTACATTGCAGGAAAATATTTGTTTTAAATTTGAATTGTTTTATTTAAAAGTAGACATTTTAAGCTTTTTTTAGACATATGTTTTATGTTTGTCTGATAAGTATTCGCGGAGTTTCAGTTCATTTTTGTGACGTGTTTCAGAAAGATACTCACAGAGACAGAGACGGCTGAAAGCGCACCCTGTTTATTTTCTTTATTTTACAAAAGCACAAGGTTTTGTTGTTATTGTGAGTGTTCACAAATAAAAGTAGACCCTTTATAGTTTCTAATGATGTCTTACACATCTGTATGCCCAAAAATTGCTGGAGTATTTTAAGTTGTTTCGGCTGTTATGAGGAAAAAAATCCAGCAGGACGCACCGGCGTGTCCGTCGACCCATGAGGTCAAAGCAAGCCAAAAACTTTTTTTTTTTGGTTAAGCAAGGGAAAAAGCAGGATCTGACTTGTTAAACTAGTAACATAGCAGGTTCTTGCTGCTCAATCAGATTTCAAAAATTGTGTATTTCTAACCTGCTGCATCTTCTCTAGGTCCAGGCTGGGCCGACCAAGTTCTCCTGTGTAAGCTGGCCTGTGTCGCCAATAAGGCATGGAAGGCTGTTCAAAGTGGCTGAGGATGATGGGCCGGATGGGGAGGCGGCCCGGCGTGTGCAACGGTTTGAGAGCTCGAGGCGGGGAGGAGCTGAAGAGAACAGGGCTGGGAGAGGCGGCGATCAAACGAGCCGCGGCAGCTGGCTCATTTGGCCCACACAGGTCCTTCACCTCCTCGTCACTAGAGGCACTGCTCATGTCTCCATGCCTGTGCCACTTTCGTCCTGCCTCTGCCACTGTAGCTCCAGCAATGCGCTCCAGTTCCTCTTCAGAACTGTGACGATCCAGGGTGGTGTCCAGCAGAAGACGGAGACGGCGTAGATGGGAGGGAGACAGCATGCCTTGATTGTGCTGTTGACTGGTGGCTAGAGGGGTCCGGGTGCAGTTTCGCCTGTGCTCTGTATGGAATATAATTTAGCAGAAAGTAGTCTTTTATCAGATGCTTTTATCCAAAGCCATTTACAATAGCCTTTCAAGGACAATACCCAAGGAGCATCCTGAGTATATGTACCTAAAGGTACAATGGTAATATTTTGTGGCTTGTTCCTTAAGGGTGTTCACATTGACAAAGGTTAAATTGCTGGAACCAAGTAGGGACTGATCACAAGATCACTGTCTTCACTCCCATTGGTAGTCGCTGCATTGTGTCAATGCTATTCTTTGATGCATTACCAACGGCCGCTCAAAACTCTCATAGAAAATGAATGACTTCTGCTCACTTTTAAAAATAGCTGTCAGTATGAACGTCACTTTACAGGACTCCACCCAGCAACTTCTCGGTTGCCAGCAGCGAGCTGTTGCCATTATACCACACATCCCAGATCATATCTGATCAGATCTCAGTGCTTTAAGCTAAAGTTAGGCCAGCATGTACTGCAAGTTCAAGCAATAAGTGATTTAAGTGCATATATGGTCTAGAGCATATATGGTTTAGATCAAGTTTATGGTTTGGAGTTTCTAACTTTAAGGATCACAAGTGAGTAAATTCTGCTCAATGCATGTGACAAATATTCTGTATACATATGCATGTGGCAGAAGGCGGAAAAACACAAACCTCTGTCGATCTGGGCTAGTTCTTGGTTTTCACCCTCCGAGTCTTCACTCTCTCCTCCCTCTTCGCTGCCATGGTAGGAAATCTGTTTCAAAAGCAAAGCAAAGGTCAGACAAACCTGAATCACCATGATAGAAATTCTGCACAAGTACAACTCAGATTTACACGTCCCACAGCTCACAAACACACTAACACCCTCAACAGTGATTTTTCATTCACTTTATTCTGTTTCAGTGGCATAAAATCACTGCTTATCCTCTGTTATCACAATTAGACAAATGACTAACAGAGCAACTTCTTAGGGAACAGTCCTTCTCATATACAAAAGGGTCTCACCCTTTTAAACTTGTGCTGAGAAACAAACAAATGCTTCTTGCAAACAAACCAACATGAAAAAGGGTTTACTAATTTAAATAAAACTAGATTTTAACATTTTCATAAGGAAATGTTGGTGGTCCTTGCCCATGCAAAAGTCACCTCCACAATGCAAGGATGTTTTGGGTGGTTGTCAGGCCATTGCTTGGGTGTTGTGGGTGGTTGCTAGGTAGTTGCTTACTAGGCCAATTCATGAGAAGCCACCGTCGAGTGTCTGTAATTTTCTGATCCCTAGATATGGGTGGAGTCCCTCCTTCAATGCAAGTTAAAAGGCCCTTTCCCACTGCAGGAACTAAAGCCAGTTTCAGGTACTTTTTGAGCTCCTACTTCGGGGTAGGTACTTTTTATGGATTTTACTTTTTAGGAACTGTGGGAGGTGCTGCAGCTTGTGATTGGTCAAACGTGTATGACGCACAAAGCAATGAGAAAGACGAAGAGTCGGACGCCTTCATAAGTAAACAAACTTGTAGCTGCTAGCCTGCTACCCATAGGATTGCATTAATTTTCCAATTTCCTTAACTGAAGTAACAAAACCAAAAAAGGTTTCAAAGAGTTTCACATGTGTTGTGTGTGCTTGTGGGGGATTACAGCACTGCTGCTTGACTTCAACAAGAGACGCACTTTGAGTTTGACAGTTGCAGCACTATACAAAATATAAAGTGATTTCTAGACTAACTATATTGAGTTTTCTTGTGATAAGACAAAAATAATATGATGTTTATCGAGAGTGAGTAATACAGAACTATTATAAATGTAACCATCATGAAATCTAATTTACATGAGGAAAGTGATGTGTGCCAGTTACTGTGCGTCTAACTTGCATCAAAACCGACAGATGTATTTTTTCAGTCAATTGGTGATAAGTTTTTTATGTTGCTTCGTAAAAGTCTTAATTGCACAAGACCGTGTTGATACAAAATAATGCATTTTAAACATGTTTCCATAAAAAGAGTGCCTCATCCATCCTCTCACTGCAGCTTCAGGGACGCAGCACCGCAAGACTGTAACCTTCAGAAGCAGTTGTGTATAAGAGGCCTAACAAAAGTGTAGCTCCAATCCTGGGATCCTGTTGTTGTTATTATATCACTGGAAACAGACTGGAAACACAACCTCATGCAAAGAAACTTCGCTTTCCGCTGCGTACAAAAGTATACGAACACTGACCTGCGAGTCCAGATGACGAGAAGATGCGTGACCAACACTGACCTCTTGACTCAATACAAAAAACACATATTTCAAACCTACAAGTTTTTAGTGTTGCAGGACTGTGAGGAGACAGTAAATTTTAACATTTTGAATATAATATTATTTGTGATTTATATTTATTATAAACCATATACTGGTCCGTTGTAGTGTCCAAAATAATTTAGCATGCTCAAAGTCTAGTGTGCAGTAGAACTGATTGCCTTAGTAAACACCACAAATGATTCACATACTGTATCTATACCTTGACTGAGATTACAGAATGTGTGATGTCTTGTAAGATATGTGCACACTTGCCAAATGGAACTCAATCCAAAATTCAAACTTTAGTATGCATTTCCTTGCTGGTCTGCCTTGTTTGAGAGGAGGACTGATAGTGTGAAAGCAATAAATGTAGAGTGATGTTTAGAGAAGTAAAATAAGAGAAACACCCAATACCACAACACCAATAGCTATGAAAGCTTAGCTATGCTCTACTGCACAGAGGCCGAGTCTATTAATTTATTTAGAAAAGATTGTTTAAAGAGTAAACCTGATTAGAAGTCTATCAGAGAATAAGAGAGTGAATCAGAGTGAAACACAACATATTGCAATACTAAAGAGTTAAGCAACACAGTGCACTGTAATTATCTTGTCCAAGCCAAGCTGCCATCTGTTCTTAAGTGCACACACACACACACACACACACACACAAACACAGACACACCACTACTCCTCTTCAGCCTTTCACTGAGCAGTGAGAAAGAACAGAGGAGAGAGAGAGAGAGAGAGAGAGAGAAACTGAATGAGTCAAATATGTCTCTCTCTCACAAATACTTGGATCTCACAACAGCTCAGGGCCCCCTGAAGAGCCATTCCAATTCCCACTTAAATCCAGTCTCTCTCAAGTCTCAAAGTCTCCACAAATTATCCTTCCCACCACAGTTTTTATAGGCAGTTTTCATGAGTATTTTAGTTATTGCCCATTACACATAGACAGCAGTGTGAAGTGTATCATCCTTGAGGTGGCCTCTGTGTTTGCTACTTATTTAAAACTACAGTTGAAGTCAGAATTGCCTTCAAATTGTTTAACTTACGTCAAATGTTTTGGGTAGCCTTCCACAAGCTTCTCACAATAAGTTGCTGGAATTTTGGCCCATTCCTCCAGACAGAACTGGTGTAAATGAGTCAGGTTTGTAGGCCTCCTTGCTCACACATGCTTTTTCAGTTCTGACCACAAATTTTCTATCGGACTGAGGTCAGGGCTTTGTGATGGCCACTCCAATTTGCTGTCCTTAAGCCATTTTGCCACAACTTTGGAGGTATGCTTGGGGTCATTGTCCATTTGGAAGACCCATTTGCGACCAAGCTTTAACTTCCTGGCTGATGTCTTGAAATGTTGCTTCAATATATCAACATAATTTTCCTTCCTCATGATGCCATCTATTTTGTGAAGTGCACCAGGCCATCCTGCAGCAAAGCACCCCCACAACATGATGCTGCCACCCCCATGCTTCATGGTTGGGATGGTGTTCTTCGGCTTGCAAGCCTCACCCTTTTTCCTCCAAACATAATGATGGTCATTATGGCCAAACAGTTCAATTTTTGTTTCATTATACCAGAGGACATTTCTCCACAAATTATGATCTTTGTCCCCATGTGCACTTGCAAGCTGTAGTCTGGCTTTTTTTATGGCGGTTTTGAAGCAGCAGCTTCTTCCTTGCTGAGCAGCCTTTCAGGTTATGTTGATATAGATACTTGTCAATCTGTTTCCTCCAGCATCTTCACAAGGTCCTTTGCTGCTGTTCTGGGATTGATTTGCACTTTTCGCACCAAACTCTAGGAGAATGTGTCTCCTTCCTGAGTGGTATGATGGCTGTGAGGTCCCTTGGTGTTTATACTTGCGCACTATTGTTTGTACGGATGAACGTGGTACCTTCAGATGTTTGGAAATTGATCCCAAGGATGAACCAGAATTGTGGAGGTCCACAGATTTTGTTTCTGAGAGCTTGGCTGATTTCTTTTGATTTTCCTATGATGTCAAGCAAAGAGGCACTGAGTTTGAAGGTAGGCCTTAAAATACATCCACAGGTACACCGCCAATTCAGTACACCTCCTATCAGAAGCTAATTGGCTAATTGTCTAAAGGCTTGACATCATTTTCTGGAATTTTTCAAGCTGCTTAAAGGCAAAGTTAACTGAATGTAAACTTCTGACCCACAGTCTGCAAACAACTGTTGGAAAAATTGTGTCATGCACAAAGTAGATGTCCTAAACAACTTGCCAAAACTATAGTTTGCTAATATTAAATATGTGGAGTGCTTAAAAAAAATGAGTTTTAATGATTTCAACTTAAGTGTATGTAAACTTCTGACTTCAACTGTACTTATTTTCAAAATCTTAACTCCTAAACTTTGTGTGAAATTAATTCGACACTATCATCACTATACAGAATTGCAAAAATAAACCTAAATTGTTTATTAAGGATTTTAGAATACACCTTCCATCTGTCATTGGTTGAACTAACAAATGCGGCAAAGATGCAAAGTGTTTAGGCGTATACTTTCAACCTACGAATGTTTTAATATAGTTGTCTCTGTACATTAAACTGGGATAGGAGGAAGTGTTTTAATTTAGCAAAAATTACACACATCATATTTATGAAAGTCCTGCATAATTAGGCTGGTTTAGGGTCATGTCCATCAGACAACATATGGTTACATAAAAACAGGCCTTTAAAGGTAGTAAACAACAGATATTCAGCAATTAAATAGGCTAAATAACTTGTCAGCTATTGTCTTGCAAATTATTGCTGAAGGAGTCTGCAAGACTTTTTTATTCAGCAGTGCTTAGAGGTGATGAATTTAGAAATACCAGAAACTTTTAGGGCGGGGTTAACTGTTAAGACTGTCAGCATGCTAGCCTTTTCAGAAGTTGCATCTGTAAATTCATCCTCTTTAAAGAACCAACACTAAAAACATTAAAGTAAAATGAAAACAAATAACAAAAAATAACAAATCTGAACAAACCTACTAGTCAACCTCACTCACTGACTAGACGGTTTTTGGTCGACCATTCTGACCCATTCCTATTTCATAGATGTTTGTGAAGAAAAGACAGAGATACACACAGAGAAAGAGTATATAGCCTCGAAAGAGCCTTTTTATAAAGAGACAGGAATGGAAGGGACCTGGCTCATGCCAAAGGAAGACTACAGCCCTTACTACACACACAATGAAGTGGAACCAAACTGCACTTCTTGACCTCATGCCCTACTTACACACAAATGAAAGAAACTTTCCCCACTTCAGAACCACAAAGATTTTAATTGAAACTAAACAAAGTCAAAAAAATTTGCAAGCCCAGTAAGTGCAAACCTAACTGCAAGGTAAGTCAAGTCTTGCCATGACAAGCACAAACACTAAAAATGACCTTTACACTGGCAACAGGCATAAAATGTGTATAAACAATAGTGTAAATTCTATAACTAAATGGTTTATTTTATACTGTATCTATTATATATCTTTCTGTGTATGTATTGTATGTAAATGTGTATATATGTATATCTACAATGAAGCAATAAGGTACTAGAGGCTAAAGGGTAGAGTTAGGATAGAAATGCAGCGAAGTGCCTGCAACAAATTCAGCTATAATATCGAGTGCCTTTTTGCTTTTAAAAAATTGTTGCAACATAATAAAATATTAAGCACACCAATTGTCCTATGGACGCAGCGCCAACAAAAGTGTCTCTGGTAAGAAATCTCTTTTTTTTTTTACTGAAACCTGTTTGGATGCAAAGAGTAGAGTCTCTAGTTTCATTTGATATGCCACTTTAAAAAATCTGTTCAATTTTCACACGTCAGCGCCCTGATAAACATGATGTCCACATATGTGGAAACAGGCACCGCATTTCCTCAAAAGTAGAAAAAACATGCTAGTTATTTTGAACTTTCAACTCTAACACATCTGTGGGTCATTTAGCATAATTTTAATATACACATTTTTATGTTAAATTTGTTTTATCATTGTGCAATATGATTCTATTCTTTAACATTATATACCACGGGTCTGTTAAATGCTTGATTCTGATTGGTTCACGGACATTCTAAGGTGTGCAATTATTTTTCAAGGAAATGCATGGCTATAAAGTAGTTCCAGGTCTTGACCGCATACCGGTTCTATATCACTTCGCCAAATTATTTTCTTCTAATTAGCAATGAAGGCTTGAGCTGTATTAAAGGCGCTGAATCTGTGGCAACTACGTTGCGCATCGTGACCACATTACCCACTTGGGTGTGCATTATTTTTCAACAATTCAATGGTCCGTCGTCAATTATTCCTTACTAAATGCATTCCTATATATTTACTATGCATTTTCACATCGAGAATAAATGGGTTCATCCAAAAGCTGAAACATTTTGCTTTGGAGGCTTTATATGGTGTTTGGATGAAAATAATGTGCATTTCAAACTTTTCTGAGACCAGTGAAGACAGACAGCACACTGGAGGTTAAGCCATTCACTAAATAGTGCATTCAATCCTAAAATCCAACCAAAAGTTCAGTTTCAGGCTGCAGATAATGTTTGAACCACTCAACATGTTCGGCAGACATGGGACAATGGTAATCAGTAGATTCAGATAATGCTACATTTTATTTTAACAAGGTTGGCAGTAATTGGATGATGCTGGATATTACTTTGAATAAGAATTATTTATTCAGCTTTACAGAAAATCAGCTGTGATGTCTGTAACATCTCAAAAACATGAATAACCAACACTCCTGGAAACATAAACAATTTGATGGAAAAAAAAATCGACTTTCTATAGCTTTGTGTTATTTAAAATTTCACAACGTAGCCTCGCTGTCCACAAATGTGGACATACATTTTTTAGGAAAACTGTTTGCTCTAGAAATTTGTTTTTATTATTATTGCTTATTTATTAGGTGCTACTAGTTACAAATCAAAATGGGAAATTGAAAATGCACACAGCACACGGGGGTCTCTGGAGGTTAAGCAAATACATTAAGTGGCATCCTTCTGCTAAAAGATATAGCCCCTGACATGTAAACTAAGGTTCATAGTAGGCCTCTATAGGCGCTTTTCCGCCATTGGGCAAGGGAAATTTACCAGTAAACAACACTTGTGCTTTTACACCGGCAGCGTTTCAGCTGCAGAAACTGCTGCACTCTATACAAAAAATAAAGTTATAAATTGTAATCAGGAGTGAGCTATTAAGTATTACAAACTTGATTGTCATGAAATCTTATTTACACAATGCTGATGTAAGCAATTGTAGTCTTGTGGAATTCTTTCATGTAGTGACAGCCAACACAATAAGCTCTGCACATTTCAACCACCATCATTCAGGGGAATATGGGAAGTTGGAGGACGATTAGCCTTTGAATGTTGTTTTGAACAACAGAGGATGGTTTTATCACTTGGTTTGGCTCATTCACTCTTAATAATACAGCTTAATAGTATAGTCAGAAATATGTAATTATATACAACCATTGAATAGCGATATATCCTTGTTCAAACACCAGCCAAAACTTTGAAGTATTTCCTCTCAAAAAGGACGCACATCAAAAAATGTGTTAACTTACCATCTGCACCAGCAGCAGAGGTGGCAGCATCCCACGCTTTTTCCTTTGTTAATTAACCCTTAAAAAAGTAAGTTGGGGGTCATAGAGCACTTGTACCATCACTGTACACCTGTCTCCGTAGCTCTCTCAAGTAGGCAGACACACTGCCAGCACTATGCTGCTATAACCACTGTACAACATGCTGGCAAGTGACCTTGACTTTGTGGTGACAGCCAATCAATAAACCTGATAGAGTCTTTCTACATCCAGACTTTTCAACTCACTTTAATCTCAACAGATAAAAAAAAAATACTGATACTATGTGGACTTCTGGTCCTTTTGTCTGTACAGAAAAGCTCTGAAAGGATCTCATGGGCAAAAACGAAACAGCAGTGTTAGTAGCATACAACAAGTAAAACAGGCTCTGCGTACATGCTACTACTAATAAATTAAACTCTTTTGAAGAATTTAGATTTAGAGGACTTGTACTGGTCTTCTGCTGAGAGACCATGAAAGTATCATAAATGTTGTCCATACTACTTGTGTGCTATATTCCAAGACAACAGCCCCAGCTCTCTATGGCGCATTAATGAGAGTTCATGAAATAAGTAGTGATATACATTTCATGAACTAATCATTCTTTTTAATTAATTGGTTGATCCTGTTCACAAGAACGTATGAATTCACGAATCTGCCTGATCCGGTTTTGAGTTCAAGCAAAGTCCCTTAAGGCAAGTCAGTCACTCAACAGCCCTATTCATAATGCCTCCCGGGAGCTTTTTTCTAGTCATGCAAGTACAGTTCCTATCTACTTGAATGGGAAAAGATCAAAATCTCAAATACTGTTGGCCAAGATTATGTTCAATTAACATTTCAAATCAGAAATCAAATCTGACAATAATTGTTTTATAAATTCTTCAGCTCAAATCACATGTAAAAAAATAAAATAAAAAAAATAAAATAAAAACACTCTTGACAGGCAAGTGCCTTGATCAACAATGTGACTGGCTCTTTTAACTGTAAGGTAGAACTTCCATTCCTAAAGCTGCTATAATTTTTATTTCAATTAATATGTATAGAAATGTCTCATCCTTATAATGTCTCAGCTTCAACTGACCTAATGATCCAGTCACAGTGGTCAATAGCTCACTTGGGAGTACGATTATCAGTGAATACAATTTTACATTTCAGTCTCTTCATTACACAAAGCTTCTGTATTCCACACTATTTTTACGATGCTTGAAAGTTCCAGTCCCCATTCACTGTAATTGTATGGAAAAGAGCAAATCACCTTTTGTGATCAACAAAAAAGAAAAAAGTTATAAGAACGTTATTATACTGATAAAATAAAAATCATCAGAAATAAAAATGGAATTATGCAATCAACTGTCACAGCACCTCAGAAGACAGTGTCTCATAATTTTCCTCACGAGCAACTTCAATCCTTCGCTGTCATAGGTCATGAAGAGCAAACAAAACTTATGAAACAATCAAAAGCCACAACATGTATGTTAGATCCAATACCAACTAAGCACTTAAAAGAGGTATTCCCTGTAATCTCAGAACCTCTTCTTAAAATAATTAACTCCTCGCTATCCTTAGAACATGTCCCAAGAAACTTTATAATGGCAGTTAACAAAACTGCTTATTAAGAAGCCACAGCTTGATCCTGGAAAATTGGCTAATAATAGACCGATTTCAAATCTCCCATTTATGTCGAAAATACTAGAAAAGGTAGTGTCCTCTCAATTACGTTCATTTCTACATAGAAATTGTATATATTAATTAATTTCAGTCAGGATTTAGGCCCCATCTCAGTATAGAGACTGCACTTAGAGATGCAAATGACTTGCTCTTATCATCTGATCACAGCTGCATTTCTTTTCTAGTGATTTTAGATCTTAGTGCTGCCTTCGACACCACAGATCACAACATTCTCTTGAATAGGCTGGAGAATTACAGTGGTGTGAAAAAGTGTTTGCCCCCTTCCTGATTTCTTATTTTTTTGCATGTTTGTCACACTTAAATGTTTCAGATCATCAAACAAGTTTAAATATTAGTCAAAGATAACACAAGTAAACACAAAATGCAGTTTTTAAATGAAGGTTGTTATTATTAAGGGAAAACAAAATCCAAACCTGTGTGAAAAAGTGTTTGCCCCACCTGTTAAAACATAACTTAACCACACCCAGGCCTGATTACTGCCACACCTGTTCTCAATCAAGAAATCACTTAAATAGGACCTGCCTGACAAAGTGAAGTAGACCAAAAGATCTTCAAAAGCTAGACATCATGCCGAGATCCAAAGAAATTCAAGAACAAATGAGAAAGAAAGTAATTGAGATCTATCAGTCTGGAAAAGGTTATAAAGCCATTTCTAAAGCTTTGGGACTACAGAGAACCACAGTGAGAGCCATTATCCACAAATGGCAAAAACATGGAACAGTGGTGAACCTTCCCAGGAGTGGCCGGCCGACCAAAATTACCCCAAGAGCGCAGCGACGACTCATCCAAGAGGTCACAAAAGACCCCACAACAACATCCAAAGAACTGCAGGCCTCACTTGACTCAGTTAAGGTCAGTGTTCATGACTCCACCATAAGAAAGAGACTGGGCAAAAATGGCCTGCATGGCAGAGTTCCAAGACGAAAACCACTGCTGAGCAAAAAGAACATTAAGGCTCGTCTCATTTTTGCCAGAAAACATCTTGATGATCCTCAAGACTTTTGGGAAAATACTCTGTGGACTGACGAGACAAAAGTTGAACTTTTTGGAAGGTGCGTGTCCCATTACATCTGGCGTAAAAGTAACACCGCATTTCAGAAAAAGAACATCATACCAACAGTAAAATATGGTGGTGGTAGTGTGATGGTCTGGGGCTGTTTTGCTGCTTCAGGACCTGGAAGACTTGCTGTGATAAATGGAACCATGAATTCTGCTGTCTACCAAAAATCCTGAAGGAGAATGTCCGGCCATCTGTTTGTGACCTCAAGCTGAAGTGAACTTGGGTTCTGCAGCAGGACAATGATCCAAAACACACCTCTGAATGGCTGAAGAAAAACAAAATGAAGACTTTGGAGTGGCCTAGTCAAAGTCCTGACCTGAATCCTATTGAGATGCTGTGGCATGACCTTAAAAAGGCAGTTCATGCTCAAACCTTCCAATGTGGCTGAATTACAACAATTCTGCAAAGATGAGTGGGCCAAATTTCCTCCACAGCGCTGTAAAAGACTCATTGCAAGTTATCGCAAACGCTTGATTGCAGTTGTTGCTGCTAAGGGTGGCCCAACCAGTTATTAGGTTTAGGGGCAATCACTTTTTCACACAGGGCCATGTAGGTTTGGATTTTGTTTTCCCTTAATAATAACAACCTTCATTTAAAAACTGCATTTTGTGTTTACTTGTGTTATCTTTGACTAATATTTAAACTTGTTTGATGATCTGAAACATTTAAGTGTGACAAACACGCAAAAAAATAAGAAATCAGGAAGGGGGCAAACACTTTTTCACACCACTGTATGTTGGCATTAGTGGACTTGCATTAGCATGGTTCAGTACCTATTTATCAGACCGCTACCACTTTGTGTGTGTAATCAAACAAAATATGGAGTGCCACAGGGATCAGTTTTAGGGCCTCTGCTTTTCTCCTTATATATGCTTCCCCTGGGAGATATTATCAGGAATCGTGGACTAAGTTTCCACTGTTATGCCGACGATACCAAACCTTATATTTCTTCTTAACCCAATGAAATTTCACAATTCTCCAAATTAGCAGAGTGTATCAATGAAATCAAAGATTGGATGGCCAGAAATGTCCTTCTCCTCAATTCCGGCAAAACAGAGGTACTAATTATTGGACCAAAAAACCTCTAAAATATAAGCCGCTAAAATATAATTTGACTCTCAATGGATGTACTGTTACGCCGTCTTCTACAGCGAAGAACTTAGGTGTTATATTTGATACCAATCTGTCCTTTGAAAATGTCATTTCCAATGTTTGTAGAACAGTATTCTTCCACCTCAGAAATATTGCTATGTTACAACACATGCTCTGTTGCTGATGCCGAAAAACGAATTCATGCATTCATGACCTCAAGACTAGATTATTGTAATGCATAACAGGGAGGATTTACTGCAAGTTCAATAAATAAACTTCAATTGGTTCAAAATGCAGCTGCCAGAGTGCTGACTTGAACCAAGAAATATGATCATATTAACCCAATTTTATCATCGTTACATTGGCTACCTGTTAAATTTCGTATTAATTTTAAAATTCTTTTAACTACATGCAATGCTTTGAATGGTCTAGCTCCACAGTACTTAAGTGACCTTCTACCATGCTATATTCCATCACGTTCATTATGATCACAAAATTCTGGCCTGTTAATAGTTCCTAGAATATCAAAATCCACAAAAGGAGGTAGATCATTTTCCTATTTGGCTCCAAAGCTGTGGAATAGTTTCCCTAACACTGTTCGGGATGCAAACACACTCACTCAGTTTAAGTCTAGACTAAAGACTCATCTATTTAGCCAGGCAAACACCTAATTTATCCATCTACTTACAATTAGGCTGCTTTAGTTAGGTCTGCAGGAACAAGAAACATTTCTAATCTGTAACTCTGCAATAAATTGAATGGCATCTATGCTAATATTATTCTGTTTGTTTCCCTGTCTCAATATGAATCCCGAGGTTACCAGAGCTGGCCAGATCCAGCTCTGTTCCTGCTTGTTGTCAGACCAGACATCACTTCAGTCTTTTACAACGGACTTCAGAGGATGAACTGATGCCAACTCCAACTGTAAGACATCGGATATTTCATATGCCACTGCCTGAGCCTTGGACTTAGGATGGACCCCACTGAACCTCACCGAAATGACCAGCCGGTTGAATTGCGATGCACCACATTGATGTAAATTATTGATTAATTGACAACAAAAGCCTTCATCAGCCAACTAACAAAAGACAATGCATCTATGTGAACTTCTGCAGTTAATCCAGGATGGACTTTAAGACATTAGTCATTAATCTTACAGTTCATACAAATCTTTGTTTAAACACTGGCCTTTAACACTTACTACACAAATTTTAAACCATGACTTGCACTGCACACAAATAACTAATACTGGCATTCTATTCATGGTGTTTAGCCAGAGGGGAACTGGCCCCCACAGTGAGCCTGGCTTCTCACAAGTTTTGTGACTGCCTGGTTTTGCCTTCAGCTTGCTTACTGGGGTTCTAAATACAATTATTATTTAACTATTTAATTATTTATATTTATACACAATTTACAATTACACAATGATGACTCTAAGACTTTATAGATATTACAGTTTAATTTCTGTTAAAGCATGATTTTCTGTAAAGCTGCTTTGAAACCATGTGTGTTGTGAAAAGCACTATTCAAATAAAATGACTTGATAAGGGTTTGGAATGACATGAGGGTGAGTAAATAATAATTTGAATATTTTTTCTCTTTGGGTGAACTACTCCTTTAAGGTTGTGAGATATATGTTTGATAAAGGGAAATCGATTATACTTTGTAAAAAAAAGAAAGAAAAAAAAATTACATACACCACTGAATTACTGAACTAAATATTGTAGAACTGCATGAGGCTTGTTTCCCAAGGAACCACCCCCAGATGGGATGACAACATCTTCACAAGGGATTATGGGATGCATGTGTTTAAGTGCAAATACAGTACATGAACAAAGATGCTGTCAAAATCATGGTCTATTAGGGCCAAATAACCAATCAAGCCAAAAGAAGAGATAGCCCATTAAACT
Source organism: Myxocyprinus asiaticus (assembly GCF_019703515.2). Taxonomy (NCBI): domain Eukaryota; kingdom Metazoa; phylum Chordata; class Actinopteri; order Cypriniformes; family Catostomidae; genus Myxocyprinus; species Myxocyprinus asiaticus. Next base: position 9,357,265 of record NC_059360.1, on the reverse strand, counting down.
AAGATTTTGGACTGAAATGGGAAAGTATATGTTTTTTTTTTTTGTTTTTTTTTTTTTTTAAGTATTTAGGCGGTAACTTGATAAAAACCTTCTTCAAAAGTTCAGAGTATGCCAATGCTTACATACCGCTGGCTTTGAAGATTGCAGATATCATAATTGACCCAACATATTTCCTCATACTCCCACAAAATGTGTTTGAATACAGTTAAATGTAATTCACAGTATATGTTGAATACATTTCAATTACAAAAATTTCAACTTTTTTAATGACTCCTTTTTATCCCTTACAAAAAAGTGCTGTAGCAGTATCATGGCACTGTAGCAATGGTTTCAGATGGTAATTCCAAGGTACTTTAATATACCATAATACTGAATGATTACTATGCACTGTTTATACTACCATGGTATACTGTATGTCCAAAAACCATGGAATTAAAACATGGCATGTCAACAAAAACATGATAGTACGTTTTGATACTTTTCCGTTAGTAATTATAATTATTGTAACGCAATAAGCCACAAGAGGCCGTGTGATATGACCATGAATAAGTGTTTATCATGAATCATGATGTACTGTAATGCTCCAGCAACCTCAATATAATAAAAGACACTCATGTTCAATAAAAAATTACATTATTTACTAATAAAAAACAGAATAAACAATTAATCTAACAAGTAGTACAGTTTATTAGTCATATACTCTTTACAGTTGTCAAGTAACATTGCAACTTGGTGCATTAATATAGAATTCAACTGAAGTGCAGTCACAGGGGTGTCTATTTTGTGTATACTCGAAGGTGGGTCATCCAATCAGAATTTGGAGCGAGAACTATTACGTTTGTAATATAATTGTAACATGATATATGAATAAACGTGAACCAATTTGGGGGTTAAGACATTTCTTTTTCATGGATCTATTTAACTTACCAGAATAAACTTAACATGGATAAACTCTGTAGGCAGCAAATTCAAATTAGAAGCATTTGTGTTTATTTATCTGAATAACTGACATTTCAATACAGCATGTGAGTGACACACAGGAATGTGGCTGTGCTTGAATGTTACTCTAACAGTATAATAAGAGCAACATTTTTGTTTGGGGTGTGTATGAGGTCAGTAAGCATACTCTACATTTGTAGAAGTTCTTTCTAATCAACACATGTGCATGTTGAAACATAAGCATACATTTTAAATCAAACTAACATAGACAGCATTGTTTATTAACATATCTGTCTGCACACCTTTGGGCAGGGGAGCTGTTCTCAAGTACTATAGGTGTGAATCACACGGTTGGCAGTTTATAGCCTGGCCGTTCCCTCTGCATTTGCATGTCTTAAGCAGTGGACCTGAACTGATTTGCTTATGCATAAAAAAAGCACAATTAACCTCATACAAACATGTACCGTGGGTAGATTAAGTCTTTTCCTAATCTCTGTGAATGCATCCTTTACATCACATGAAGTTTACCTTAGAAAAAAAGTACTGATTGTATCAGATGGTACTACCTTGGTACTGAATTAATGATTACCATATTTAAATATCATATCACGTAAATCTCACAAAATAAATGTCTGGGTCGTATTTTACAAATCAAAGAAAAAAAGGAATAAATCATAATTTTCATATGGTAAATGAGGCCTACCATTAAGGCTTACCATTAAGACTTTTTTGCATTTGTGAAATTATTTTCATGATAATTAAGAATGTTCCCCCATCCCCAAGCCCAAATTCTCTTTAATGTAATGCAAATGATCAAATTCTCACATTCTCATATGACCAAGACATTTCTTGATAGTTTTCATGAGATTCACCCATACACGGTACTCCAAGGTACTTAAAAGAATATTAGAGTACAAGAGTGTTATAGAAAAGAGTATTGTCCTAGTACATGTCCGAAAAACATGGTATGACATTGAACTTTCCTTATTACAGAATTTACGGACAGGTCGGGGGAATGATTAATTGCATAATTTTTTAACACATTATATTTCAAATAATTAATACCACTTAATGTGTTTACATATTGTATACTTCAATTTTTTCCTTGGTGCTATGGTACCACTGCAAAAAATGCAGTTATACCATGGTAGTTTTTGGTAATTCATTGTTACTGATAATGTAAAATATATGATTTTATTCTCAAAAACAATATATATATATATATATATATATATATATATATATATATATATATATATATATATATATATATATATATACACACACACACACATACATATATATATATATGTAAAGGGGGTATAAGGGAAAGGAGGCGGCGAGAACCGGCTTAATATAAATAATATTTAATAAAAAAAAACAAAACTCAAAACACATACAGGGCAGCTGCCCATAATTCTCTCTCTCTCTCTCTCTCTCTCTCTCTCTCTCGAGCTGCCGTCTTCAGTCGCCTTTATCCCTCGCTCGCCTCATCAGGCTGATTGGGCTCCGGGCATCCGTCATTCTGCCCGGCCCCGCCCTCCTCCGCGCTGGTGTGTCTAATTATATCAATTTTAATTATTTTTTTTATTAATTTTTTTTAAGTATAATAAATTAAGTTATATATCGCAATAAAAATTATATTCTAAAATAATAATAATAAAGACATAAAAGACTAAAGTCATAAACTGCAAGTTACATTACAATAAATATTAGGGATGAGTGATATACCAGATAAAACCAGTAGAAATGTGTCAAACGGTACAAATCTTCTAATATTGTCTATATCACGGTTATGAAACATGCCGCAGCATGTAGAGAAGTGTAATCTGAGGTTGTGTTATAAATTATTATTATCCGTCACTCAGATGGATCCATCAATTATTTTTATGTTATTTTGCATTAAAAAGTGCCTTTGATTACGTTAACTCTGCTGAGAGCGTGATCTCTTTCAAATGCATGATGGAGGGGTTTGCTTCAGAATTTGTGCTTGGATTGAAAACAATGTAGAAGAGATAAAATACATAAAATATTATGTATAAAAATAAGTAGGCTACTACTGATAGTAGTATCACTGTAATATACAAGACTGTCCAAATGAAATAGAACAAAAATAAAAATGTAATATATGTAAAAAGTCTAAGGACATTATTTTTCATTTAAAAAAAAAAAAAAAGGTAAAAAAAATGTATTTATTTTTTAAATATGTTTTTTGAATCGCTTTATCATAAAAATGTGTATATCGTGATATATATCATCATCGATCAAACATTTCAGGAATATCATAATATACATTTTTGCTTATATTGTCAACCCACAACAGATATTCTTTACTTTAATCCATATGGGATTGGAACATCCAATAAAGATGTTTTTCCTTGGCTTCAATAATAAAAAATTCCTCAATGTGTTATGGTTATAGCATTTAAAATTTGGAGTTTAAATATAAAAAAAAAATAATAATAATAATTTTAGTATTCCTGACAGGCAATGCCTCCATTTATATGGTTTGAAATGGATACTATACATGTCCGACAGCATAAACTAGCACAACCTGTCTGCATTAACATATGCATTAAAACAGTGTTTGCAAGAGGGTATAATGCTAACCACAATGCACTGCTCATGCAGGCAGAGCAGTCTGAATAGCATGTGGTTTGAATTCATAACCTAAAGGCCTGTCAATGTGTTTGCAACATAATCAGTTGCCCTGTAGCCTCAGGATTTACAGTGCCATCCTGCAAAGCATTGTGGCAATGAGAGGGGCACAGCTGTGTTGCTGGATTAACAGGTGCTGTTCCCATCTGAATGTGTGAGGTAGATTAGGGCCAGTTATGACGCTCACGGATTAAAGGCTCTTCTGAGGGTGTGTGTGCATGTGTGTGAAAATTATATCAGCTCTAAAGACTGTTGGCACACAAATGAGAATTGTTAGTGTGGTGCTGCTCAAAGGTCAATCATATGCCAGTCACTATAATAAGGCACATAAGCATATTTGCCAAAACACAAAAAAACAAACAAACAAAAAAAACACACAAACACATAATGTCACAGTACCTGAATTCAATCCACCATGTGTCCTTCTTTGACATGTCAATAAGTCCTATTTTGTAGTAAGATGTAATGAGACTGAACCTGATTGCTGCATTTCAGTTGCTAAAGTAGGTAGGGAAGGTTGAAGCAGCCCTGATTGCACTGTTGTAATGTAAACACTATGATCAAGTTAGTCTTTCTGAATAGTGTAAATTAGAGCTGGGAATCTTGACTGGCCTCACGATTCGATTACGATTCAAAGGGAATGATTCGATTATAAAATTATTCTCGATGCATCACGATGCATCATGTCCTTCAATTTATTTCTTTTTTCAGTTTCTTCAAAATTTATTTTTTACTCTATTTTTTTCCCTTTCAGCTTTTTATTTAGCAGCTGTTTTAAAAATCAGAACGAGTTACATTACATAAACTGGCCTTTTACATTCAGTATGAGCTGTGAACAAAATAAATTAAAGAATAAAAGAATTAAATGATTCTTAAATGATTGCCTCGCCATTTTTTTCTTCTGTGTTTTCCCCCGTTGTGTGCAAATCAGTGCAATAATGGGTACAAGCTCATCTTTCATGTTGTTTGTTGGCTTGTTATCACGAATAAACTCTCCAGTTGCTATGTGCGTGGGTTTGTGAAAGAATTTCGGGATTGTAGTTTCATTCGGGCACAAATGGTCATGTGTTTGATACAGCTGCTCTGCAAACAGTCGTGTTTGTGCACTTGACTTTAGTGTATGCACTTAACTCGCGACTTTGTTTCTACATCTGTCTTTGGCGTGCGCCACTGCTCTGCCGTGATTTAAACTGAACTCAGAATCGATTCTGTTTCTTTTGAGAATTGATTCAGAATCGTTTGAGTATGAATCGCGATGCATCGCTGAAACAATTTTTTTCCCCACCCCTAGTGTAAAGACTGTGGCTCTTGCTTTCAAAACGTTGTTTGTTTGAGCGGTCCGACATGTCAACTTCTGGCTTAAAGCTACGTCCACATTAATCTGGATACATTTGAAAACAACGTTTCCTTTTCAAAACGCTCTCTGTCCACACTACCGTTTTCAAGCATTTTCCAACAGTTTCTCGTCCACACTGAAACATATGAAGACCCTTAAATCCCCTTACTGGGCATGCATAAAATCGCTGTTCTATGTACGGTCCGAAACACAATTGTCCTCATGTTCCATCACCGGACAACAATTCCGAGTAAACTTCCCATCACCTTCGAAAGAATGCATTGTGAAGGTTATACAAAGTAACAGTTATCTTTAACAATGCAATCAAAGTGAATATCAGGCACAACAATTCCTCTAAAAAACATGCCGCCAACTTGAATGTTTTGGGTTGAATGAATCACATGACTGCCTCACATGACAACAAATACATCATAGTTTTCAGATATCTCCGTTTCCCCTGTCCATACTACAATGCGAAGACAGCATTTTAAAATATATTCACTTGGGAGAGTGTTTTCTAAAAGCTCCATATTCGCTGTCAAAAACAACGTCTCAGGCCAAGACAGAGAAAAAGATATGTTTTCAAATGAAAATGTATTAGTGTGGACAAGGCCTAAAGCCCAAAGTATACTTCGGTCAGATGCAAACGCTGAGTGTCCACGAACAGGATGTGACGCAAATCTCGTCATCAGCAGTGCACGAGCACTGACTGCAAGCAGGCTGATTTTCCAGATTTTTCGTCTTTTTCGCAGTATGCATATGCGTCTTGAGTTATATGCACTAATTAGTGGGTTCACAAGGTGGTAACACTTACATTTTGAGCCACTGCTGTCATGAAGAAGCGCTAGAAGATATAATTGCCGCTAAACATCAGGTGATGAAGGTAAAAACAATAACAGTGGATGTGCAAGTCAAGAGCACGTGTGGGAGATACCTGCATTTGTATAACTCGAGTCTTTAGGAATATAAAGACATCTTTATGGGTCTAAACTCAAAGTCCAGTATCTCATAGCAGTTGTAGCATGCATGTGCCAACCGCCTGTGTATATGCACGCACAATTATATGGGTTATATGGAGTACACTTTGACAGGTTCGCATTTGACTGTAACCAGACGCTGAACGTTTGCGACAAAATGGAATTATACCCTCTTGAGGGTCTGAGTAGCTCAGCAAGTACTGACGCTGACTAATACCTCTGGAGTCGCGAGTTCGAATCCAGGGCGTGCTGAGTGACTCCAGCCAGGTCTCCTAAGCAGCCAAATTGGCCTAGATGCTAGGGAGGGTAGAGTCACATGGGGTAACCTCCTCGTGGTCGCTATAATGTGGTTCTCGCTCTCGGTGGGGCGCGTGGTGAGTTGTGCGTGGATGCCGCGGAGAACAGCATGAAGCCTCCACACGCGCTACGTCTCCACGGTAACGTGCTCAACAAGCCATGTGATAAGATGCGCGGATTGATGGTCTCAGACGTGGAGGCAACTACGCCACCACGAGGACTTAGAGCGCATTGGGAATTGGGAATTGGGCATTCCAAACTGGGGAGAAAATAAAAAATAAAAAAAATGGAAGTATACCTAGAATACCCATTTTGATCGTACAATGGAAGACGGGGGCAGGCACAGAACAAATATTGTAATTTCGTTTGGTGCTGCTAGTGGCACAGAAATTACACACTTCATCCCAACACATTACACATTCTAGCATGAGACTGGTGTGGTAGAACCTGGTATTTCAAAAAAAAAAAAAAAAAAAAAAAAAAAATAAATCAGGTTACTTTTGACTGATAGCCGTGTAAGGACACCAGGATGGTATATGGGTGGGGTGTGAAATAACTATTCCTATAGTACTGTTTACATGAAGCAAACTCAACACTACAGGAATAACATCAGTAACACATAACCAGAGGTTCATCGCCCTAGAAAAGTACAGAACACATTGAGTTAGTGTGATTAATTATATTAAAAATAATAATAATAAAGTTTAAGAAATATATAATCCCTTCTGACCCGTACATACATTTAATAACAAAAGTAAGTATTTTCCTACCATCTGAGCAATTCAAGCTTAAAGTACATGTAACTGTGTTTTTATTGGTCACGTCGGCAGTAGGCAGTCAGTGCACCTCAACAAACCTCACAAACAGCACAGCCCCAGAAAGAGAGAGCTAGTCACTCAGGATGTGTTCTTGAGAGCTGGACAAAACACAACAGAATGCAGAGATTTCGAGACAAGATAATGTTGAAACTACTTTTAACTTCACAGCGTCCTAAAAAAAAACTGCGTTTATGATGTTGAAAACAAGTGAGATGCTCCAAAAGCATCCGTCTGATACATAGGGAGCACGTCCTGTGAGAACAGGACAGATTTACAAACTCGATTGCTAAATGGATTGCTGTCGACTGTAGGCTTATGTTCAAAGCTATAGGAATAAAGAAAACAATATATTGACTTCTAAAGCCACTTTTTGTGTTGTCTAATCAGTGCTTTGTCTGCCACAATAATTACATTTTTTTCAATCTGAAAAAAAAATAAATAAATAAAAAAAATTATATATACATACATACACACACACACACACACACAAATAATTATTAATTATTATTAATTAATAATTATTAAATGATTAATAATGAATTTTCTTAATGTGGGGGCCTTTCTCTGGATGAAAAAACCTCATCCTGCTTTTCTGCGTAGTCCTCAGAGAAAGTCCCTGTGACAGTTTTAATGGTGTCTGTGATGTCAAAGCTCAGTATGCAGTGTAGTGGGCGGTAAGTGAGAGTTACACATTGATCATCAACACATGTCACAGTCATGAGTTCTAGCTATGTCATCTGCTAAACAGTATGGGATGGAGGTTGGCCCTGTAATCATGGCCAGTTAGTGTGCATGTCTGCGCGTGTGCTTGTGGAATCCATGTGCGTTCCAAAGACTGTGCATGACTAAGTGTGACCACTCTGACATGCCACTCTGCTCCTTCCATGCACACTAAAATGAAACACACAAATACACACCTCAGGATAGAATATTCACATAGCACATTGGCTGTGTCCTAATTCCCGTCATTTGCACTAAAAGTTTTTACATCGCTGGTAATGGGTATAAGGCTGGGCAATAGTGTATCTAATAAATATTCATGATATAATTACGTTGATTTTACTGTTGATGTAAAATTAAACAAATCTCATGAATAATGCAAAGATTTGAATGCGCTTTTTATTAGGCCGCTATGATTCCTAAAAATCCTGTCATTACAATGATTTCACGATCCTTCAGAGCTGCAAAATTAATCAACATAACGTGATTATTGAACCTCTAAAGGGTATAATTTAATAATATTAATTTGTGTGCTTGAGAGTAAACAGGTGACATACTGTATGTGTACATGTGGGGCTCATGTTTTTCTCAAAGCGGATATCCTGCATTGTGAAAATGTTTGCACAGTGTGGCAGGTTCACACATTAGTAATGAGGAATGTTGCAAACTGTCAAATACACACTGCACATTCAGTTTTCTGCCAAAATAAAAGCTCCAGGTGAAGGTGAAGTAAATACAACAGAAATATATTACTATTGTAATCTAGTCCGCAAAATAATACAAATTCCTTATTATATTAAAATAATCCATTTGACTGGGTTCCACAATAGCAATTCAGTATTATAATAATATTCAACTGGATTGCAAAAAATAAATGAGTGAAACTGTAGTTTTTGCACACCCTATTCATTTAAAACATACATAGGTACATAATTATACTTCATGTATTGTTGTATATTTGTGCATATAAATGAAAATTATTAAATATCATTCTTCCTTGTTTATATTTAGTAAAAAAAAAAAAAAAAAAAAAAAAACCTACCTTAATTTTATAAGGATTTGTATTTCATACATTGGTGAATTTGTGATTTGGCTGATACGAGTTCAATGGAAGACTTTAATATTTGTATATTATATTGTACAGCCTCAGTTGATAATGCAAGTGAACCGTAATACTAGAATAGTATGTCTATGCAATGTACACAACAACATTGTCAACTAAAACATAAAATGAGGATTCAATAATGATGGGGATGAAATATACTTTATTACACATGAAAATAATATGCTTAAAAATGCAATATAACAATTACAAGAAGTCAATTTCAGAAGTCATAAATATGTCACAGTAACTTCCCTGACAATGTAGATACATCGCGATCGGTTAACACGAGTGACGTTCGATTCATACAAGCATGAAAAGCAATATTAGCTTCAAAAACACTACCAGACAACATATCCAAGCATTATAGCAGGTAAACCACTTCGCCAAATGGATAACATATAAACATCCATCCAGATTGCTGCAATGCTGTCCTGAACTGTGCAAAGCAAGCTTGAGCGAGACGTGAGCATAGCGTCAGCTTAACTACAGCATAACTGCAGCTGCAGACTTGACAGGGCTTTCACACTGGAAGCATTTTTATAGCGTCACAGCAGCGGCTCTATACAGAAAAATACTATGATTTCTATGTTACTACGGTGAGTATTTATTTTAAGAAAGACTATAACTTATAAAATGGTTATCAGGAGTGGGTCATTGATAAGTATTACAAACTTGATCTTCATGAAATCTTATTTACATGAGGAGGACCACATTTGTATCTAAAAGGTAAACAATAGAGCACTTTGTGCTTCTCCACCTCCACAATCAGTCTTGTATCATCCACTGTTGAACACGAATGAGGTAAGTTCTGAATTTACCGATGTCTGTCACGTGCATGTGTTTACAAGTGAAAGCAAACTCGGCTGTGATTGGGTATTGCTGAAGCCTATAGACCTGTTCTATATTTAATAGTACTGTACATAAAAGACAGTATTTTGTCTCATATTTTCAGGCTCATAAGTTGTAGTTTACTGTAGTTTTAAATTATAAACTGTACTTCTGATTTAGAGCTACAATAAAAATATTTTAAATTGGTTTCAATTGTTAAATTTCCTGGAATCTATTCATTTGTTTTTCAGATGTGCTCTAATTCATACAGTATAAAAGACACACTAGAATACTAATATATGCTTATTCTGTGTATTGTGTACTTTGTGTCAAATAAAATTCATTTTATCCATCAACAGTGCATGGTCACTTTAACGGAGCGTGAGCGGCGCTGCAAAAATAGACTCGGAGCCAAAACCCCCACTGCACTACTGCACTGCAGCTCACTCTCATGTGCTGCTGACGCTTCCGATGTGAATGCTGTAACCTGTTAACAGGGGCGGTGAAAAAAAAAAAAGTTCTGCTCACACGCCGATTGCGATTAGGGCAGCAGCTAACGATTATTTTGATAATCGATTAATATAACAATTATTAGAATGATTATTTGCCAATTATTGCAACAATTAATCATTAGCTCTTAACCGATTATTCAGCTTGTGCCCCGACTTAAAAGGTTGTATTAAACGTGCTTACTAATAATGAAGAAGACAAAATCATCTTTTAAAAATACCTCTAAATGACATTTACTGAATTAAACTTTTTATAAAGTTTAATTCAGTAAAGAAATTCACAGTAAAACAAATCCTTTTGTTATCAAGTGTTTTTGTCTGGTTTTCCATTTAAAATAGTCTAAAAATCCTTAAAAAAAAAATAAAAAAAAAATACAATTACTTGAGAAGCAACATACAAGATATTTAGACTTGCTTTAAGAGAATGTATCTTAAATAAGTGTATTTTGTGTATATAAGTGTATTTTTTCACTTGGTTATACTTCTGCGAGTGCAGTAAAGACAAAATATACTTATATTCAAGATCTTTTCTCTAAAAGCAAGTCTAAATATCTTATATGCTGCTTGTCAGGTGAATGCATCTTTTTTAAAGGATTTTTAGATATTTTAAAAATTTGTATTTTTAATATTATATTCAACATTCTATGATAACAATTTTGCTGTGTAACTGCTAAAGAAAATGTACATTGTTTTAAAGGAGTTTTAGATATTTATAATGGAAAACAAGCCAAAACAAAAACAAATCAAAAATGTATTTTGTTGCAGTGTATAATGGGGCAAAGACTACCTTCTCTCATCTTTCTGTTCACTTTAATCCATGTTTAACCCACAAAAAAAACAAACTCTCTCGTATTAATAAAGCTGCGTATTGCCAATTTTCTTCATGATAAGAAACACACAGTGACACATATATTATGATTCAATAAGTCGCGAGCCATCACATTATAATCTAGCTGCATTAAGCATGTGCGCTCGAGGGACAAGCATCCCCGTGACAGATTGTGCCACAGCCGGATGCAGTTCAATCTCTCCCCCTTAGATCGGGACACTTAGTGCAACTCATAGAAGAGGCGCTAACTGCACAGAGAAATGCCAGTTTCTGAGTTTGTAGTTATTTACATGATCTGCTTCCATATTATTTGAACTTTAATAAAGCTATAACGCATTAAATATAACTGCATTAAAGATGTAACGCATGTATGCAAGATGTTTTTTGGCTAATATTGCACAGTGGAGAGACCTACATCCGTACATACATTTGAGAGTGCAGAAGACAGTACGCCAGTATTGGAACAAACTACAATGTAAAAAACAATGTTTTGATACCACAGACCGCCTAGTTTGGCATGTAAGCGTTATCGTCTAGATAAATTAATAACCTAAACAATCATTATTACTTTTAAGTTCAAACATTCAGAAACTATAGCAGCTTCAGCCTTGGGTTCCTCGCCATTTTCTACAACTGAAAATATTGAGAGAAAAATGTCAAACTCCTTCTATAGCACACAGAAAATATTAGCCAAAAAAAAATCTTGCATACATGCACACAATTTGAAATACTATAGTGTCTACCATCTACGCACCTCTGACATACTATTTTCAACATACTTTGATTTGTGACACACTAATTCTAATCTTGCATAGGCTATTATTTAGGGTGTATGTAAATTGGGACACAGCCAATTTAAAACTAACATGGCTGTCTTGATACACATAGTATATCTTAGTCTCTAGCTCTGTTCGGAACTGAATACTATCTCACTGCCTACTAAATACTGCACAGTATGTACTGTATGCTGCTGCCTACTATCTTTTCTGTAGGCATTATTCCATATCAAACAGTAGTTTGCAACATTGCGGTCACATGACCTCATCACATTGCATGTTAAATTCAACAAGTGGCACAATAGTTAATGGTTATTTTATATTATTTTTAATCCAATTTTGTCTTTAGAAAATGCCTACATATGATAGTTCGAATAAATAATGAGGCAAGAAAAAGATTATAAAAATCAGGGATGTTATTACTTAGTTTACTCCTTCACACTGGAAACAGAAGGTCAAGTGCATTGCATTATGGCATATAGTATTGCCCACAGTTCTCTCTGTTGTATACTGCAGATTTTGCCAAATGTAGTATCATCCAGGTATTAGCCTGCTATATCAATGCATACAAAAAACTGGCATATACTACGAACAGCATTCACACTATACTGCAGAAATAGTAATAGTATGATAGTATGCTATTCCGAAAATAGCCAATGTCTCACCAACTCATACGTGACATTTGCATATCCATAACAAATTGACAAGCACATATATGAACCACATTTCATCACACAAGACATCAGAGCTCTCACAATGTAAACATACACAAGCTAAATAACGTGATAAAATGTTCATGCAGCTTTTGTATATGCTATACTTTTCTGCTGCTTTCTGCTATAACACTCAGGGAGAGTTTCACAAGCCTCAGCATTCACTAGTCTAATAATATTTATGACCAAACACAGCTGAATTCACAACTGCCAAACTTGCTAACAACAGCAAAAGAAAGCACCTAATCGTTAACATATGTTTCACATTTCCACCAAATGCAATATCACAGCTATAAATGTTGAAATAATTGATGATGCAATTACAAAAAGAACGGTAAAAATCAACTATGAGGAAATGGAAGCAATCGTTTGACAAACAAGGGTGAAAATGCTTGCTTTGCTAATTCAAATTAAATGCGTAGACATACAGTAGGCTGCCAATTATGTAAAAGGTTTATAAAATCTGCTGCAGACATTTCTGTCTTTGACCAACCATACTACATAGTGTGTCAGTGGAAATGACTAGAGCAGGAAGCTTAAGATGTAAATTTGCATAAATGTTGGACACATCTATAAAGTCACACATTTACTTTTTGGTATCACCAAATAATTTTTTCTCTGATTGTGACTTAAACCATAGTATCAAATTTCATTAGCCTGACTGCTAAATTGAACGCTTAGCCAACATGTAAATGACATTGAGCTAGAATTTCCAGTCTTTTCCCACCCATCTTATAGAAAAGCAAACATTTTGACACACTGCTCATGGTTTGCCAGCAGGATTTAGGTCTGTGGATCACGGTAGTGTAAACACACTCATATTGAGTGTGTGAATTCAGTCAATTGTCCTTACATAAATTTCCTGACATTTAAAAGGAATATTTATCCAAAAATGACAATGCTGTAATTTTTTATTCACCCTCATATCATTCCAAACCCATGTGCTGTTGTTTTTTTTTATGGAACACATAATACTATTTTTTGAAGAATCTTCATGCAGCTCTTTTCCAACAACAATTCTTAGTGACCAGGGGCTGCCAAGCTCCAAAAAGGAACAAATGCACCACAAAAGAAGTCCATATGACTTGCATGCTATATTACAAATCTTCTGTATCCAAAAAATAGCTTTGTTTAAAAAAACAGACTGAAATTTAAGTTGTGATTAAATCTTCTCCATTGCAGCTACCTAATCAAATATAAGGGCTATGGTGGAGTGGAAGATTATCGGGGAATGATTTAATACATTTTTCTGTTCCTAACGCAAATATATTGCAGGACTTCAAGCGTCAGACTCAGTATGGACTACTTTTATGGGGCTTTTATAGTGCCGTTTATCCTTTTTGGAGCTTGACAGATGTGGTCACTATGAACTGTCATTGTATGGAAAAGAGCTGTGTAAAGATTAGTGCCTGACCGATATATCGGTCAGCCGATATTAGCCTTTCACCGATATATCGGTATCTGCGTATATTTTACAGATATTAAAACTTTTTTTCAGAACATATAATGCAGAAAACAATGCTTTAGAATTGGTGTCATAGCATAGTTTGTCCAGCAGAGTGCGCTCCGACTCCACTGTTTACAGAGCTGAGCTGACGGTGGCTCTGCAGGCAGGGCGGAGTTCAGCGGTGTCTCGGTAAGTTAACTAGTTTGTGAAATACATACTGGAAACTTAATAAACAGTGACCCCATCATTTTCCCTTTTCAATATAATTAATATAACATTAACCTTGTCCCTGTCAACCATGTCACTCATGTCTGTTTGCTGTTAGCCCACTATAATTTGTCAGTGCAAGTCAGTAATGTAGCAAATTGAAAGGTAAACATCAGAGCATCTTTTTGCAGCTCAGCAGACAACGGTGCAGTGGTGGATTGTGTCTGATGAGTGTTGATTTCATGCTATATTGTTACCTAGTTGGTGAGACACAATGCTGGAAAGTAAAATAAACAATGTCCGTCTTTTACTCTCTGTGACAATGAGCTTATAGCTAACTAAGCACGTAGCTACTTTCATTGTTGTCAGCTGAGTGGAAGCTAATGAGTAAACATGTATTCACCAAACTGTTTTTTCAGGATTCACAGTTTGGTACCCCCTTCAACCGAACAATTCCAGTCATTGCATTTACAAAATGTAATATTTAAAAGTCTGGTTTTCCACCATTGAAAGTTTCCCCTGAACTTGCAGAATACGGTGTAACACCGCTGCCGCTGTTTATCTTGACTCGGCAGTATTAATATAGTCAGCATATGACTGATACTAAATAGTAATACTGATGTATATTTAGCTATTTATTTTAATTTTATTTATTCTTTATTTTAATGGTCAGCATTTGACTGATACTAAACAGTAATACTGATGTTTATTTAGCTATTTATTTTATTTTTATTTATTCTTTATTTTAATGGTCAGCATTTGACTGATACTAAACAGTACTGATGTTTATTTAGCCATTTATTTTATTTTTATTTATTCTTTATTTTCTCAGTGTTCATTTCTAGTATTTATTGACAATGTATAATAATAATAATAATGTAAAATATTCTTTGATAAAAATATTTAAGAAAGCAGCCTTCTGAGTACCTTTGCATAGTCATATCGGTGCAAAATCTGTGAAAAATACACATAGAAAAGGTCTGTTTTCATTCCAGCTCAAAAATTTAATATATCGGTCACCATATAGGTAATCGGCGAATTTTCCCTCTCTGAAATCGGTATTGGTCGGGTTCTAATAAAGATTCTTAAAACATTCTCAAAAAAAGAAAAGAAAAAATACATATGTATTTAAAACAACATGGGGGTGAGTAAATGATGAGATAATTGGAATTTTTAGGTAAACTTCTCCTTTTAACTTTAAATGTCAGGAAACGTATGTAAGAACAAATTTGCTGGATTCACTCATTCAATATAAGACAGAATTTAGGGTGAACTATTCCTTTAAGCAATGACAATGGGAAGACATCCTGTTATTCTGGGGTATGACAAAAAGTCTATGATCTTTACAAGACTTTACAAGCTCTATACAAGACAAAATGTATGTAGTTCTGCTAATGTTTTGTATATCACAAATAAATTATTACTAGTCTTTTGAAATGTTGTACTCTCCAACAGTGTCTTACAAATTTTGCAAAGATGCTTTTGCAACTTGAGGCAGTCTTCCAACCATGGGAGTGTTTATGCTAAGTCCTCTGTGGTCACACTGTTGCAGCTGCATTTTTCATTTTATTTACACCAGTGCATGAAAAGAAACTCATTAAAGAGTATCAGGTGAAAGGCTAGGATACATTGTTGCAAAGGAGGACACACAATAAACAGTGTTTCAAAACATTAACACATATGCCAGCCTTTGGGGTCATTGCTACACAGCGCGTGCGTGTGTGTGTGTGTGTGTGTGTGTGTGTGTGTGTGTGTGTCTTTGGGTCGGCATGTTCGTGTGGCTGTTCAAGCATGACGGAGACTTCTGAATGGGCCTTGCACCTGATCTGTTTGTGTTCTCTTTGTTTTTGAACAGTACATCTGTTCCAAAACTTACTGAGCTGCCTTGCTGTATACTGTCTACATAGAATAGGCAGCATTCTAATTAAAATGGAACCTCATAAGTGACCGGTTTGTAATTCTCTACCTAGGCAGCAACTCTGTGCACCACACAAATATTATTCATGCAAAGGGACAAAGGAGACACAGTTTGACATTAGCATGTTGCAAAGCAAGTGATGCTATCTCTAATGAGCATAAAAATTCATAGCACACACAAATATAGTGAAAAGTCCAGGATGTAGTCCATTTTTAATTAGATAAATTTCTAATTTAGATAACTTTCTAACGATAATTTTTGATATGAAATTAAATATATACAAGGAAGGAGAAAGAAAAATGTTGCTGCCTACATTTTAGAACAGTTTTTGCATCTAGAGAGTATCATGCTCATAAGGTTTTGGACCAAAGCTAAAATTTGTGTCCTAACTCCAGTTTAAATTCTAATTTTCATCAGCTAAATTATTCTTATCTGCACAATACTGCCATGAGGATCCACAAAACAGCAAAAGGCCCTCAAGATCCATCTAGATCTTCTCAGTGTTTGAGATGTATTCAGGTCTAATAGATCTACTCCAACATGACACACACAGATACTTATACACACACAGATTCCATGTCCGTGTCAAAGTTTCTGGCATGAGGCCGGCACTCCATACACCGTAATTGTATTTATTAGTGTAAGCCAAAGGGTTAAGCTGAGATAAGGACACATGTGTGCTGGTACAGGAATTTGAACAGTCTTTGGCAATGAGTAGCTCTCACACACTAAAAGGGATAGTTCACCCAAAAAACAAAAAAAAAATCAAAATTCTGTCATCATTTACTCACTCTCATGTTTTCCCAAACCCATATGACTTTTTTTTTCTTCCATGCATGGAACATAAAAAGAGATGTTAGGCAGAATGTTAGCCACAGTCACATTCACTTTCAATAATTGTATGGAAAACAAAATGCTATGTGAATGCAATGTAAAGGGGAATGGTAACTGAAAATAATTCCTTTTGTGTTCCAGGGAAGAAATTCTCATAACTACCATATATGATGACAGATTAATTAAACTATTGGCAATATTTTATAAATGACAAAATATTAATTATTATAATCAAAATGTAACTGTACAATGTAAAAATACAAAAATTCTACATTATATGAATTAATATTATATCATGAAATTGTATATATAATAATGATATATATATATTTCACTGTTTGAAATAATGTGTACAATTGACAAGTAATAACATTGAGTTTACATTAATTTGTATAAGAAATGGTTATGGTTTGTCATTTTTTTGATTCGCGATATAACGTCCCATCCCTACCTACTACATTAGCCTAAAATAATGCCTCGATAGCTGTTTGGCTATTGTTAACATCAACCAATGGCCCACACAGCCTGGTGACATCAGCCAAAAAGGAAATTTGTTTCCGATGCAGAGACCAGAAACTTACCAGGAATATTATTTATTTATTTATTTATTTTATCCCCTTTTCTCCCAATTTGGAATGCCCAATTCCCACTACTTACAAGGTCCTCATGGTGGCGCGGTTACTCACCTCAATCCAGGTGGCGGAGGACAAGTAAAGCGGTTGCCTCCGCTTCTGAGACAGTAAATCTGCGCATCTTATCACGTGGCTCATTGTGCATGACACCGCGGAGAATCCCAGCATGTGGAGGCTCATGCTACTCTCCACAATCCACGCACAATTTACCACGCTCCCCATTGAGAGCGAGAACCATTAATCGCGACCACTAGGAGGTTACCCCATGTGACCCTACCCTCCCTAGCAACCGGGCCAATTTGGTTGCTTAGGAGACCTGGCTGGAGTCACATATTATTTATTTCTAACATATTTCCAATGTTTCCCAGATTGTTCTTCCGTGACTCAGAACAATGACTGGGTGACCGCACATTTATGGTGGCCTCTCCAATTTCATCCATTACTCATCAGGTTTAAAGGTGGCTATCCATCCCGCTACTGCTCCACAAATGTGGATTCCCTTCATAAGATAACAGTCATCTACTAGGAAAAAGCTCAAGTGTTCATTACTCATGACAAATAATGAAACTAGAACCTCAAGTAGTTGGTCAGACCAAGCAATTGAAAGTGTCATTTGAAAACAGTGAAGACTATCATTCAGGGACCAACAGAACAGTCCACAGATTGGACTACCTATATTTATTAGAGCTAAAGTTGATGCAAAGCACATCTTTGTGAAACACCACACCATATGTTCAGCAAAAAAAAAAAAAAAAAAAAAAAAAAAGAGTCATATCCCTTCACTTAGGGTTGGTGTGGTGCATTTATGAGCATTTATTACTTCATAAAAATGTAGCATTAACAGAGAACAAGCATTGGGTGCAGTATGTCAAGTTTGTATGGATTCCAGAAAGGTGTTGTATTACTTTAAGATGGCACTTCCAGATGCCATCCTTCTAAAAATAAAGTTGGAAGGCAATTTATTACACATATAGTTTTTGAATGAGGGCATCTATTCATGTTGACTGGGAACTTGGTCCAATTTAATGTGTAATTGTGCGTGTGTCAGTGTGTGAGTGTGTGATCTGTTGAGTAAATATGCAAAAGTTTTACAAGCAATCTACACTCTATCAACCAGTGGGTAAGTTTTAAAACTAGTCCTGGAAACAAATCCATCTTTAGCTTAAATAAACAGTGTAGTACACATGAGAAAAAGGAAGCTTCTAATTTCCCATGTGAGACAATACAGTAGTAACAAACCAAAGAGGTGTACGGTAACACTTAAAATTACAGTGTCTGTGTTACACATATGATACTATAATTAATTACTACAGTAATAAAATATTGTAGTTAGTATGTACAATGAAATATTTAATTGTTAACACTATGGTAAAAACAATAATGATTGATCACGAGGAAACACATTTAACACGTAGTAAAATGTTACTCAGCACTTACTAAAGTAAATAAACCGTAACATTGAAATATAAAGTTGCAAAACATAGAAATCTCCTATATCAAAATAAAAATTAAAGTTATATGCTTATCTATTTTTTATGCATCTTGGCCTACAAGGGTATTTGTGCCCAAGCAGTCAAATTATATTTGTGCTTGCAGTAAATATACATTTATGTATTGACTTACCTTAAGTTGGAAAGGGTGGATTTCGTTTAGAGAGTGTCTTCTGAGTTTTTTAGTGAGAGTCTTCAGCATTTTGCCAGTCTTTGATTGTTCTCTGCTTTAAGATCACTTCTTCAAATTACACATTCATATCTGAAGCATAAGCTCGGGGTTGATCAGCAATTTCTAAGAAACCTTCGTAAACAGTCAGTCAATGGGATGTCCAGCCCCATGCAAACAAACTCATACTCAAACACAAATAAACAAACATCATGAATTCCCAGTGACGAAACAACAACTTATCTCCGTGCAGAAGCGATAAGATCTGTTTTTAACGTTGATTCAAGAGAGTATCTTCAGTTGGTCTAAACATCCGTTACCTTGAAGAAGGAAATTCATTTAAAAATAACTATTAAGTCTTGTGTTGTGTTGTGTTGTGTTGTGTTGAACAGATCAGCGACAGTGTCATTCTTCAGCAAAAAGGAAGTTTTTAAAATATCCACATGGTTAAAATGAATGTTAATCTTACTCCGAACGACAGATGGACGATGAAGTTGAAGTGTATATAATAAAACACATACACACATACACTCATACACTCATACACATACACGCACACGCACACACTAACACTAACACTAACACTGACACATACATAGACACACATCACTTACGTATGCTCTCTACACGTTCTATTCTCATGATCACCGCGCGCTCTCATTGGCTATTTAATCCAATGATGTCATTGCGTTCTTAAAGTGGGAGGAGCCGTAGCTTCTTAAAGGGATATGGCGAGGTTACAGGGTCTGGGGTCAAGTGTGATGATTTTCTTACGCAAAAGTAGAACACTGTAACCTACACGCTGATTTGAGTTGCACTACAGTATGGTGTGAGTGTTTGTATCTGTTAAGGATATAAATAATTCAATTTCCTACCTCAGTATATGCACACAGCTTGCAGGAACAATTTTCTTCATGTAGGCCAATTTTTGTTATTTTGTTACATACAAAAGTTGTGTAAAAAGTACAGTGAAATTATACTTATGGGTACTGTGTCATAATTTTACTCACGTAAAGGCAGTGCTGGGTAGTAACAGGATTACATGTAGGGTACAATGGGGCTAGGTACACCTTAAGGAAATGTCACAAAATGTATCAAGATAAAAAGAAGAATTTCATTTTATTGAATATTGATGGAGCAACATAATTTGTTTGAAAATAAATGATAAAGGAAGGTTTTGATTAAAATAAAGTAAAAAAAAAAAAAAAAAAAGAAAGAAAAAAGTGGTCAGGGACTCTTTAACACCGCACTTGGGGGGAAAGGCCCGTAGGGGATGTTACAGTGATATGTGTAGATATAGGGGCAATAGTTACAGTGCAAAATTTGTCAACTTATGCAAATAATTTTGAAACATCAAAATGCTATTTTGAGTAAAAAAAAATTAAGATAATGCTTACTCAAAATCACTACTTCAGAAAAAGGTGCACGATGTCCTGTTAATTTCAAACACATTTGGCATTTTATTACATCTCAAGTATTCTATAAACAAATTATTCTCCATTGTGATTGGATCAGTCAATGTGAGCCCATTTTGAAACATTTTCAAAACAAATCTATTCCTAGTTGTTGCTATTTATTGTTTTTTGGGAGAAAATAAAATCAAAGGAGCCTTTTACCCCATGGGGCCTTTAGCCCCATTGTACCCTACTCTGGACTGAGTAAACAGATTACAAAAATCAAGTACTTGTAATTAGATTACATGATATTTTAACCCGTGTGGCAGCAGTTCAATGCATAAAATCATTCAGATATGGGTCAGGAACTTCAGTTAATGTTCACAACAACCATCAGAATGGGGAACATTTTTTATCTCAGTGATTTCGACCATGGCATGATTTTTGGTTCCAGACAGGCTGGTTTGAGTATTTCTGTAACTGCTGATATCTTGGGATTTTCACGCACAACAGTCTCTAGTGTTTACTCAGAATGGTGCCAAAAACAAAAAACATCTAGTGAGTGGCAGTTCTTCGGACGGAAACGCCTTGTTGATGAGAAAGGTCAATGGAGAATGGCCAGACCGGTTCGAGCTGACAGAAAGTAAATAAATAAATAAAAAAGCCAGTAAATTCTACTTTGAAGTTTCCATTCTGGGCCGGAATTTCTGTTTATGTTTTGGCCTGTGTGATCCCGCCCACTGCCCACTCACCAATAGTATTTCGACAGTAGTTGCCGGATTTGAACATGTTTGCAGGCAAACAACACTGCGTGCTGCAAATAAACTGGATCAGAGATACAGATTCCACCCGACATAAAAAGCCTCGCCATCCATCTAAAAACCACCATGACCAGAGTCGTAGTAAAACAAGGATAAATATTGGAGATGCCTTTGAAAGATGGAGACTTCTTAAAGCCCAGAAATCCTTTAAAATGGATGCTGAGTTGGCTAATTTGCGTGTCAACATTCTGGCAACCCGCATGAGCTTCGAGTCTGGGGTGGGGCAGACCACTCTCCAATATTTTGAATTTGGACTGCAGTACCCATTTCAAACGCTTGTTGTCAATCTTACATATAGCAACTTTAAATACGTTTTCTTTAAATGTTTTAAGCAACATTATGTCAAAGTGGTACAAGATAATCCTTCTCAAATGTATGTGACATCAAATAAACAAAAATTAGGTCAGAGATTATCCAAAAGTAATCAGATTAGATAATCTAAAAACAGTAATCTAAGAGATAACGTAACCATTTTAGACATGTAATTTGTAATCAGTAACAGACTACAATTCCGAAGTAATCTACTGTACCCAGCACTCCTTAAAAGTGAATGTATCAAGCCAAAAATATTAGATAAAAAAATTAAGGTTATAAATTATAAATAAAACATATCTTCTCAAGGACGAATGTCTATAGTTGTGACCAAATACATTTCATTCTAAAATGTGTTTCAGTGGCTTTTTAAAATAAAATTTAAATAAAATTAATGGGGCATTTTATTTAATAAGAGGATGTATTTACATCATGATGACCAGTGAAATGTGTACTGTGTACTTTGAAGCTTTTGTTTTCCTATGAAAAAAAGTATAATATTCCAGTTTCAATACTACTCGAGTAAAGTACAAGTTCTCCCAAAATAATACTTAAGTATGGTTATAAAGTGCAATTTCTCAAGTACACCCTTGAAACCTCTTCAATCTTCAGTGCTTCAGGATCTGCACCACAAATATCCTCTTGTTGAAATATCTTGCTAATACACCATATGATGGCCATTTCACTGTAATTGTGGCCAAATAAATATGTTTAATTCCCATGACAGTTGTTTTGTATTCATGAAAATGCAATTTAAACAAACAGCAACTTTGCACACACTGTGTCAAATATGATTCACCATCTGGTTAATTTAATATATTTCGGAAAATTGCAATTTAAGGACTTATGGTTCATTTTTATTGGTACTTGATGGTCACAGCAATTGGAAATACATCAGTTACATTTTCAGTTACATACAGTAAGCTAGTCATACATTCAGGATGTAAAGCCAGAGGAATGTTATCACATAACACCCCTACATAAA
Organism: Myxocyprinus asiaticus; assembly: GCF_019703515.2. NCBI lineage: Eukaryota > Metazoa > Chordata > Actinopteri > Cypriniformes > Catostomidae > Myxocyprinus > Myxocyprinus asiaticus. Next base: position 9,334,551 of record NC_059360.1, on the reverse strand, counting down.
CACACACACACACACACACACACACACACACACATACTCACACTCATTGTTTACAGTAATGACAGTTTAAAACATGCTGAGCAAGTTCATGTCACATCACCTTAAATAAGGGGTATGTTATCTGAGAGCTGCTTGAGCCCCAACAAACACACACACACACATGTTGGTTTTGCTATACTTGTGAGGACCCTCCATAGTAATAATGATTTTTATACTGTAAAAACTATAGATTCTATCCCCTAACCCTATCCCTAAACCTAACCCTCACAGAAACCTTTTTGCATTTTTACATTTTCAAAAAAACATCATTTAATATGCCATTTCCCTTGTGAGGACCACCCAAAAGGTCTTCAAAACCAGAAATGTCCTCACAGAACAGGTTGTTTCTCAATACTTGGTCCTCACAAGTATAGCAAAACCTGTACACACACACACACACACACACACACACACAGAAAGAGAGAAAGAGAGAGTCCACAAATAAATATTTTGATTTGTTTTATTACTTTCCCTTGCCAAAAAATAAAAAAAATATTGTGGTATATTATACATTAAAGGAATATTCCGGGTTCAATACCAGTTAAGCTCAATCGACATCATTTGTGACAATATGTTGATTACCACAAAAAAGTTTATATTTGCATTACATCTTTCTTGCATTTATTACTTCTGTACATACACTACAGTTCAAAAGTTCAGAATCACTAATACAGTTTTTGTTTTTGAAATAAATTGATCACAAAGGTACCATTTAATTGATAAAAAAAAAAATACTGTCAAAGACATCAGTAATGATGCAAATTATTATAACTGTTTGAAATAATCATTTGTCTTTATTAATTAATAGAAATGAAAATAGAAATAGTCATTTGGAACAATATAAATGTCGTTTTGCTGCGTGTTATGTTTTTAAAATTCTCAAGTCTTTACTTGGAGTTATACATGTAGGGTTATATAGGAACACCAGATGCCCACTAGAGGGTACTGTCCCTTTAAAAATGAAAGCCTCGAAGCAGCGCGTAGCTTTTCTTCATGCATAGCTCCAAAAAGGGGCGTGAGCTCCAAACCGCCATTAAAGATATATTGGAGCCCCTAATCTAACCCTGTTCCTAACTTTCACCATGAGTGGAAGTGACGCCCCCTTTTGGATTGGCACAACCTCATTTTGGAGTAACCCCGCCCTTTTTGAGATTCAGCCTCCAATTGGAGGTCTCCGGCAGCGGCTTGCAGCTATACCTACTTCAGCGAGGCAACAAGACACCTTTGGTTTCAGACGCAGCCTTTGTTATGTTGATAATGTCAATAGACATATAGATAAATATATTGATAAATTTTACACCTACTGATAGATTACTGTTAATAATGATACGGTCGATAACAAATGAAGCTACCCAAACTAGAGGAGTTAGTTCTGTTTGATTTAAGATGAAGGTCTACAGGAATGCTGTAATTGTCTAAGTGTTGTTAAGTTAGACAAACGTTTTTGAGTACTTTCTCTTTTCATGTTTTTTTTTTTTTTTTTTTTTTTTTTAGGAAGCAGTTAAACCAAACAGTTTACAGTAATGGGCTCAAATCCGTATGTCGTCAATAGAGGGCGATATATGACTAATAACTGATTGACATCTCGAACTACTCTTTTAAAAATAACAGTATTTTGTGTAATAGCAGAACACATTTGAAATCTTGAAATAAGAATCTATCTATCTATCTATCTATCTATCTATCTATCTATCTATCTATCTATCTATCTATCTGTCTGTCTGTCTACATATTTGAGCTATCTACACACACGCGCACACACACACACACACACACACACACACACACACACACACACACACACACACACACACACACACACATTTACCGTAACTTTTAACATGCCCATGGAATAAGAGTAGACTTAATTGCTCAGTTTTGGTTAAACTGTTATTTAATCCACATTTATTATTATTACTTAACCCTTTAAAATAGTAGGAAGGAGCAACATGGCTTAATTTATTACAGTTTTTCTCAATCGCTTTGGCTCAATTCTCGAATGAGAATTATTTTTTTCAAAACATTAAGTACAAATCTCTGAACAATTAGTTTCTTGTTCACACCAGATTTGAATTTATTATTCATTTAAGCAAATTGCACGTGTTTTGGCACATGCGTGCAAAAAAGTAAGCACAATTGTCCACAATTTGCACAATAACCAAATGCACATGGCTTGCTGATCAAAACTGTTGTTCTCAATTAAATTGTCACATTCTTCACAACTTCTAAACATTCTTTCATCGTGTGAGCCATCACATGCAAAATGATCCATTTAATTATCAAAATCTGTCAGACATACATGTATATTCCATAAATATCTATGACATGGAATGTTTTTTTTTTTGTTTGTTTGTTTTTGCACAGATGAAATTTTGTGGCAATTTTCTGTTCACTATGTATGACTTTACATGTAAGAAATGTGTAAAAATGGACATGCAAATATGAATTTTCTGTGAACATGTAACACATTACTACAAAAATAAATTTACTGTATACATACAAATGTGCATATCCTTTTCCTGTGTACTACAGTATTGTACAGTTTTGACTTTTCCCAGTAAACTTTTACCTACTGTTGAAATCGGTATCTAAAAAGCTCAGTCAGATACACAATAGCATTCAGCTAGACAAAATTAACATTCTTGTATATTACAGTAAGCAGTCAGTGTCAACAAAAAAAGTAGAACAAAAATGAAATTTGTATATAACAAACATTTCCAGGGTTGACTGCCTTGGTGAAAAAAACATCTAAACATTTGACCAGTACGGCTCACACGATGACAAAAAAACTTCTCATTTTGGTGGCATTGGCCAATTTACTGACATAATAACTAGGTTTTAAAGCATGAATTAAATATTTTGGGTGAGTTACTACATTTTGCAGACATGCAATAGAGTTGTAACAATTGCACTTACAGTTTAGAGAATGTTAAGACTGTTTCAAAAAATTTGCCAAAGCGATTGAGAAAAACTGTAATTCCCATTTGGTGAGAAAATTTAACTTTTAGCCTGCTTATTAGTCATGGCCATAAAAAGGCAACAACATTAAACAAATCTGTTGCATCCACATCAGTGGTTTTCTTTGGGCTCCCTTTGTGCCAAACTGCACAAAAAAAATCTGATGACATGTGGAGAGTTATGACCTTCACACCCTTGTTGCAGTACATAAACGCACTCAGCCTACTTGTGCTGAAAGACACTGACTTTCCAGGTGCACACATCCCACACCGCCCACCGCTCTCTGGACCGCTTCTGTCTGTCTACTCCTCCCCTGCAGCCTCCCTTCCTCTCTCACCCACTGACCCACTGGCGGAAAGCGTGGGCATTTTGCGTCCAAGAGTCCACTTTTAGCATGCCAGATGGCTCTTTTGTTCCCTAAGCACTCTATAAAAAGTACACACTTACATAAATCGACCACCGCTTAGAATGCTGGACGTGGGGAGCTCTTCAAGGGAACAAAGGAAGAAAATTTGTACAAAATCAAACAACAATTTAATGGCAACTATATGTTTCTTTTCAAAACAACACATGACATGTGTGAGTTTAAAGTGAAATTTGCCATTTTTAAAACTGTGAATCTGACCAGTCAATTTTCATAATAAAGTGTGAATAATTTATGTGAAATTTATGTAAAATCTGAAATAAACTGTGTTACCATGAATATTTATTTCCGACTTTTTATTCACAGGTTTTATTCACACTTCATTGTGTACTGGATGTAAAGGGATAGTTCACTCAGAAATGAAAACTCAGTCATTATTTACTCACCCTTGATTTGTTCCAAACCCATATGACTTTCATTTTCCCATGAAACATTCAATTTTAGAGTATGTAAGCAAGATGCAATTGTGACTGAGACTAAGATACTGCCTAACATCTCATTTTGTGTTCCATGGAAAAAAAAGAAAGTCATATGGGTTTGAAACAACATGATGGTGAGTAAATAATGACAGAACTGTCACTGTTTGGTGAACTATCCTTTTACAGTAAGCACAGGAACAACAGCTTATGTTATGTGCGAACACTGTGTTGAATAATTGCCACTGAAGTACCTCCTCTTTCTCTTTTCCACATGTATTCCCTCTAAAAGTGACCTTAAACACATTTCATGTGGATCTAATGTCATGTGACCCAGAAAGACAAAACATTAGGTCACCTTTTCCATTTTGGCAACAAAGTCAAATGTCACTGAAATTTATAGCACAAATCATGACTTTCACGTGCAAATTTTTCAATTCTTTGATGTCATGGTTGTATGACCCTTGTAGTAATCCTTCAGATGTGACATTGCTGGTGACATAAAATTATCTTATCTTGAAAAATGTGTAGGTGTACAACCATCATATCAGCATATTGCTTGTTCGAAGGTTAAAAAAAAACAAAGCAATGTCAACTTAAGTGGTTAAAAGTCATGTGCAATCTTGATCCCAACATCCAACATCCAATCTTGATCACCCACATTTGATCAGAGAAGCAAAATGTTTTTGTAACTGCAATCAAAAAAGCATTGCCTTTTCAAAGATTCAATGTGTTCCAGTGATCTATAATTTTTACATATTTACTAAATATGATACTCTGTTATTAATGTTACTAATTTGTAAACATCTACAGTACATTAAAATAACATTTATCTGGTAAATCGGTGGTATGTACAGAGACTTGATGCACATCATAGTGAATGCTTGGACAGAGTAAATCATGGTCAACATTTAATTTTAAGTTTGCAATGTAAAAATGATTTTTTGACAGATGCTTGCCAAGGGCATTGTTATGTAGTTATAAAACTGCCCTAAATGGCTGTTAGCACATTGCTAGGTGGTTGCTAGGGTGTCCTGGGTGGTTGCTAGGGTGTTGCTAGGTGGTCTCTAGGGTGTTCTGGGTGGTTGTTAGGAGGTTACTTACTGACCCATGTCAAAAGAGCCCACACTCGGGTCACTAAGATTTTATAGTTTCATAGGTTTGGCTCGAGTTGTTTCTTCAATGTAAGATTATAGTATATTTTTTTTGGTGAAAGAATGCCAAAAAAGTTGAGTCAGATCTCTTAGAAAAGTAATAACTCACCTCTCCTCAACAAGCTGCATGATTTCAGGTATGAGTCATGTTCATAGCACAAATAGTGCAGGACAAGAATGGCAAAGTTTTATACATAGGGTTAACTGATTGCTCAAATCAAGTCTGAGCAATTTTGCTTCCTTAACAAGCACCATAGAGAATGGAAACAAACAGTAATATCCTAGCCCCTCACTTCTGTACTTAACTCCTAAAAGGTTGGCATTTTCGAAATTCCTTGTTCTAGTATTGAGATGCATTAACCTGTTTTACCCTGCTATGTAAAGCAATTCTGTATCAACAGCCTCAATGACATGTGAACTAAAATGACAAGAGTACACAGCATTTGCATTGTATTCCAATGATTTGAATGTCTTAAAGATTTGACTAAGAAAAGTGAGGCTTTATGTCAGGTCAGAGATAGAGAGAAACCTTAAGAGACCCAAATAGTGGAAGCACTCTGATCTGGTGTGTTCCAGTGACTAATACATGGCTAAGTTAATAAAGGCATGGATGTATTTGGTGCGCTACTCCCTGCGTAACCTTAGTATTAGTTACTAGGTGATGGATGACGTGGAGAAAAAATGTGTCAATTGTTACCTCAGAGCAGGATTTTGCAAATGGTTAAGCTTTCAGTCTTTGTTTTTGCTGGTGACAAAGTGACCAAAAAAAAAAAAAAAAAAGAAAAAAAAAATAATCATTTTGACACTTAAAGGAATAGTTCACCCAAAAATTAAAATTCTCTCATCATTTACTCATTCTCATGCCATCCCAGATGTGTATGACTTTCTTCTGCAGAACACAAATGAAGATTTTTAGCTCAGCTCTGTTGGTCAATTCAATGCAAGTGAATAGTGGCAAGAACTTTGAAGCCAAAAAAGGACATAATGGCAGCATAGAAGTATTCCATACGACTCCAGTGGTTAAACCTGTGTCTTCAGAAGCGGTATGATAGGTGTGGGTGACAAACAGGTCAATATTTAAGTCATTTTTTTCCTAGAAATGATCCTCCCTGCCCAGTAGGTGGCGATATGCACTAAGAATGCGAATTGTCAAAAACAAAATAAGAATGTGAAAGTGAAAGTGGAGATTTATAGTAAAAAAGGACTTAAATATTGATCTGTTTCTCACCCACACCTATCATATTGCTTCAAAAGACATATATTTAACCACTGGAGTCATATGGATTACTTTTAAGCTGCCTTTATGTGCTTTTTGGACCTTCAAAGTTCTGGCCTCCGTTCACTTGCATTGTATGGAACAACAGAGCTGAGCTATTCGTCTAAAAACCTTTATTTGTGTTTGGCAGAAGAAAGAAAGTCATACACATATGGGATGGCATGAGGGTGAGTAAATAATGAGAGATCTTTTTTATTTTTGGGTGAAATATCCCTTTAAGTCACACTTCACACTGTTCCTTTACTGGAAAGTTAATTTCTGAGACTGTTTTACAATAATGAATGGACTGATCCTTCTTTGTCCTCCCTGATTTCTTTCATTCATTCATGTTCTCTCTCTCTCTCTCTCTCTCTCTCTCTCTCTGCCTCTTCTTTCTCCTCATGGCAGATGTCAGAATCCAACTCTCCCCTCAGTGGGAACAGGAGGCAACCCACTCCCACTACCATTTGAGTCACGGAAAGGAGAGAGGCTTCCGAAAGTGGAGGACAGATGGGAGAGGCATTCATTGATGAAAATCTAGATCCACACAGGCTGCAGTGGAGGCATTTGATACTCCTGTACTAATGCATTATTGAGTGGTAAATTGAGAGTTGTGTGCATAAGATGCAGATAAGTAATGCGAAACATTAGGGATGATTGCCTTGTTAGAGTATGTGGGTATTTGCTACCTAATAAAATGCATATTTGTGGCCAAGTTCTGTGTTTGGTCTAATAAAACCCTTTTGAGTTTATTTTCCAACCTGTAACCTGAAAAAATAAACTTTTATCAGTGCTTAACCAGTAATGAACATCTGTGAGCTATTTTTTAAAGAACAGCTTGTTAAGGCAGTGTTTCACCATATATTATTCTTGCAGTAGCATTGTATAAATGATTTCTAGAATTGTTTTTCAAGAGGGTACAACAGTATCTGGTTCTCTGAATTGCTGTTGCCATGGCAACCTGATGCACATCTGTATGACATAACAGCCCACTCAGTCAACTACAGGGCACAGAATGTGATTTGAGAGTGCATTCTGAATGAGCACCTGCAGTCTCTAAGAGTCTCTGACAATCATATGTTCTCCGTTATTTGACACATTTTTTAAAGAAATGTTACAAAAACAAACAAAATATACGATTTATGTTTCTAAAACTATTATTATTACTTGGTGAATCTCAAAGCCTGTATGACAGTAATGTAATAATTAGTGCGGTCAGTCATTTAAAATATTTAATCGCGATTAATAGCATGATTCTTCATAATCACTATTAATCACACATTTTGAAAGTGCTGAAATTTCACACTATATATATTTCTTTTCCTGTTAAAATGCATTTAGCTCCTTTTTAAGGAAAGAAAACAAAACCATATGTACAGTAACATGTTATATTATTATTTTCCAAACAAAATCTTCTACAGTATTGAGACAAGTGCAGTTTATTTACATGAAGAGCGATATATCCAAAAACGTGAATCCAACACAAAACAAACATAAACGACTTGACTTCAAAAACAACATTACAACACAACAATACCTGACAAGAGACAATGGCAAACATGAGGGCTTAAATACATGGACAAGGGTAACATGACAACCAATGAAAAGACAAGACTGTAAAACAAGATACTTAAACAATGAACCAATGAAAACAAGAAACATGAACAGGGGAAACACATGACAGGATCACATGACAAGATCACATGAGGGACCAGGAAATCATATGACATGAACACATGACTATAAAACAGGAACTAAACTATTAACATAAAAGACATGAAATCCAAACATGAACAAAAACACATTTAAATATGACAAGCGCAAAGTCAGTGTGCATGTCCATAAAGTTTTGGTATTTTCGTGCAAGCATGCGCTAAGTCTTAGCACAAGTGAGTTTGGGGAAATTACATGCGCAAAGCACTAATGGGCTGGGTCAAGCGAAATTTAACTCTAAGGTTCTTTTCCAATTACTTCCTATGCCCTTCCTTGTCAAGTCAAGTCAAGTCAAGTCATTTTTATTTGTATAGCGCTTTTCACAACACACATTGTTTCAAAGCAGCTTTACAGAAATTCATGCTTTCACAGAAAATGAATCTATAAAGTCTAAGAGTCATCATTGTGTAATTGTAAATTGTGTATAAAAATAAATAATTAAATAGTTAAATAATAACTGTATTTAGAACCCCAGTGAGCAAGCCGAAGGCGACTGTGGCAAAGGAACACAAAACTCCATAAGATGTTGGTTAATGGAGAAAAATAACCTTGGGAGAAACCAGGTTCACTGTGGGGTCAGTTCCCCTCTGGCTAAACAGCATGAATATAATGTCAGTATTAGTTATTTATGTGCAGTGCAAGTCACGGTTTAAAATTTGTAAACTAAGTAAGTGTTAAGGACCAGTGTTTAAACAAAGATTTTGTATGAACTGTAAGATTAAACACTAATGTCTTTGAAGTCTATCCTGAATTAACTGCAGAAGTTCACATATATGCATTGTCCTTTGTTAGTTGGCTGATGAAGGCTTTTGTTGGCAATTCATAGATAGTCTATGTATTCCATTTCAAGAGTGTAGTCCATCAATAAACAAAGGTGATTCAGGCAGAGATCAATGAGGTGCATCGCAGTTCAACCTGAAGATCATTTCGGTGAGGTTTGGTGGGGTCCATCCTAAATCCAAGGTTCAAGCAGTAGCATATGAAGTATCCGATGTCTTGCAGTTGGAGTTGGCATCAGTTCATCCTGTGAAGTCCGTCGTAAATGACTGAAGTAATGTCTGGCTAGCACCGACTGTAGTTTGTCGTCATCACTCAGCTACATGTAGCAGTGGAGTCCGACACCAAGCAGGAATGGAGCTGAATCTGGCCGGCTCTGGTAACCTCGGTGTATGAATCCCGAGGTTGAGACAGGGAAACAAATAGAATAATATTAACATAGATGCCATTCAATTTATTGCAGAGTTATAGATTATGATAAATGTTTCTGAGAAATGATTCTGGTTCCAGCAGACCTAACTAAAGCAGCCTAATTGTGAGTTGATGGATAAATTAGGTGTTTGCCTGGCTAAATAGATGAGTCTTTAGTCTAGACTTACACTGAGTGAGTGTGTCTGCATCCCGAACAGTGTTAGGGAAACTATTCCATAGTTTTGGAGCCAAATAGGAAAAGGATCTACCTCCTTTTGTGGATTTTGATATTCTAGGAACTATTAACAGGCCAGAATTTTGTGATCGTAATGAATGTGATGGAATATAGTGTGGTAGAAGGTCACTTCAGTACTGTGGAGCTAGACCATTCAAAGCTTTGCATGTAGTTAACAGAATTTTAAAATCAATACGAAATTTAACAGGTAGCCAATGTAACGATGATAAAATTGGGCTAATATGATCATATTTCTTGGTTCAAGTCAGCACTCTGGCAGCTGCATTTTGAACCAATTGAAGTTTATTTATTGAACTTGCAGTAAATCCTCCCAGTTATGCATTACAATAATCTAGTCTTGAGGTCATGAAAGCATGAATTCCTTTTTCAGCATCATCAACAGAGAGCATGTGTCTTGACTTAACAATATTTCTGAGGTGGAAGAATGGAAATTAGTTTTTCAAAGGACAGATTGGTATTAAATAGAACACCTAAGTTCTTTGCTGTAGAAGACAATGTAACAGTACAGCCATCGAGAGTCAAATTATATATTAGCTGCTTATTTTTAGAGGTTTTGGTCCAATAATTAGTACCACTGTTTTGTCAGAATTGAGTCAAATCTTTGATTTCATTGATACACTCTGCTAATTTGGAGAATTGTGAAATTTCGTCGGGTTTAGAAGAAATATAAAGTTGGGTATCGTCTGCATAACAGTGGAAACTTATTCCACAATTCCTGATAATATCTCCCAGGGGAAGCATATATAAGGAGAAAAGCAGAGCCCCTAAAACTCCTGATTTACACATACAAAGTGGTAGCTGTCTTATAAATAGGACCTGAACCATGCATGTCCACTAATGCCAATATAATTCTCCAGCCTATTCAAGAGAATTTCGTGATCTATGGTGTCGAAGGCAGCATTAAGATCTAAAAGCACTAGAAGAGAAATGCAGCCGCGATCAGATATGTCATTTGTAACTCTGATAAGTGCAGTCTTTGTAATGTGATGGAGCCTAAATCTGACTGAAATTGTTCATATATACCATTTCTCTGCAGAAATGAACCTAGTTGGGAGGACACTACCTTTTATAGTAATTTCAACATAAATGGGAGATTTGAAATCGTTCTCTTATTAGCCAATTCGCCAGGATTAAGCTGTGGCTTTTAAGAAGCAGTTTGATAACTGCTATTTTAAAGTTTCTTGGGACATGTCCTAAGGATAACGAGGAGTTAATAATATTAAGAAGAAGTTCTGAGATTACAGGGAATACTTCTTTTAAGAGCTTAGCAGTGGCTTTTGATTTTTTTGATAAGTTTTGTTAGCTCTTCATGACCTATGACAGCGAAGGATTGAAGTTGCTCGTGAGGAAAATTATGAGACACTGTTTTCTGAAGTGCTGAGACAGTTGATTGCATTATTCCAATTTTATTTCTGATATTTTCTATTTTATCAGTAAAGAAATTCATGAAGTCATTACTATTCTGCTGCGACGGAATATCTGGTTCAGTCGAGGCTTTATTCCTAACCAATTTAGCCACAGTACTGAATAAACACCTAGGATTTTTGTGGTTATTTTCTATAAGTTTGCTAAAATATGCTGACCTGGCAGCTTTTAGTGCCTGTCTGTAGCTACAGACACTATCCTTCCATGCAACGTAAAATACCTCTAATAACTACTAGATCTGATAGAACATTTGCAGATTCACCAAGGAAATCAGAATATGGCCCGGGTGATCTATATACTGTAGCAAGGGAAAAAGACAACAGAGGTTTTTTATTTATATCTGATGGTGTCACATTAAGCGTTATTAGTTCAAAAGACTTAAACTTATATCCTGTCCTCTGAGTAACACCAAAAACTTGTAAATTGTAGCAACACCTCCTCCTCGACCCTTCAGACAAGGCTCATGTTTATAACAATAACATGGGGGAGTAGATTTGTTTAAACTAATATATTCATCCAGTTTAAGCCAGGTTTCAGTTAAACAGAGTGCATCCAAACTATGATCTGTAATCATTTAATTTACAATTAATGCTTTGGTTGAAAGAGATCTAATGTTTAGTAGCCCTACTTTTGTATGATGTTTATCTTTAATTTTTTTAGTTTATTTTAGTTTGACCTTAATAAAAAAAAATTCTTAATGATTTCATGAAGCATTGACTTGACTTGAACCAACATTACATCAACAATACTTGACAAAGGACAATGGAAAACATGAGGGTTTAAATACATGGACATGGGAGAACAAACCAATGAACAAACAGAACTCTAAACAAGATAATTAAACAATAAACCAATGAAAACAAGACACATGAACATAGAGGGAAAACATGAAATCACATGACATGAACCAGGAAATAACTTTCAAAATAAAAGACATCAAAAACATGAACACACACACTAAACATTTCAATATCTTGGTGATACAGTCTCTATGTGTTGTAGTTTATGTGACATCTTAAGGCAGCTAGCAGATGTTTGGATTAACCAGTTTGTCTGCTTCCTGACCTGGGCCCCAGTTAGTCAAATACTATCACTATTAAGACTATGAGCCAAATTACTAGAGAGGAGAGCGGCACCATCCCTGGAGGGATGGAGTCCTTCTCTCTTTAGCAGGTCAGGTCTACCCCAAAAACTCTTCCAACTGTTGATAAATCCTATGCTATTCTCCAGACACCACTCAGACATCCAGCCGTTCAGTGACACAAATCTATTCTAAACCTCGTCACCACAATGAGCAGGGAGGGGGCCAGAGCATATTACAGTGTCTGACATCATTTTTGCAACTTCAGACACCTCTTTAGTATTATCTTTAGTGATCTCTGACTGGTGAAGCTGGACATCGTTAGTGCCAACATGAATAACAATTTTAGAAAATCTACATTTAGCATTAGCCAGCACTTGTAAATTTGATCTGATGTCAGATGCCCATACCCCTTGAATTGCATTTAACAATAGTGGTAGAGTCTCTATTTCCATGTTCCTTACAATAGAATCACATATCACTAAGGCTCTTTCAACATGATTCTCTGTGGGTGCATCACTGAGTGGGTAGAATTGATTGGAAACCCTAACAGGAATGGAGTGGTGTCGCTTTGCTGAGCGAGTATGCTGCTGAGACTTAACCCAAATGCCTTGCTGTGGGGGCTCTACAGCCAGAACCAAAGTGTGTGTGTTGCTCGCTGTACTACCCGCCTCCGAAACAGTATCTACCGGCTTCTCTTTCTCACTGACCTCCACTATCGTTCAGATGCGTGTCTCTTACTCATTAACCTTCTCCATAAGCCTAACTAATTCCTTACATTTATCACATGTAAATCCCTCACTGCTGACGGAAGAAGCTATCATAAACATGTGGTATGCAATGCAGGAAGAAATAACATGAGCGGATGCCATGACTTACTGCACTTGTTTGTTGTTGTTATTGTTGTTATGGTTGTTCTTGAGCAGCGAGAGTTTGAGATCGATGTGGTTCGATGTGGTTCCTAAACAGCAGATGTTTGAGATTGATGCAATAATCCATGTAAAACACAGCAATAAAAACAAAGACAGCGCATTCATAAGAAGTTTGTATTGTAAATGAACTGTATGGAATGAATTAAAAGAATAGAAATATGGACTTATGTTCTTTTGTGCATTAACTGTGTCCCTGACTGCTTTTGGTTGGACAACCCCAAACTCAAACCACTGGTTGAGTCAGTGTAGCTATGTCGGGCTGATAGGCTGGTTGGGATGCAAACAGAGAAATGTTACTTACTTGGCTTACTTCTCTGCCTATTAGGGTGTGACACATAGTATTCTAATTTAGAAAAAAAATACACACTTCACCTTTAGGTGTCATAAAATTTCACAATGTCACAAAAATGTCACAAAAAGTCTGAACTGTAAAAAACATATTTTATTTTTATTCAGAATATTTTTCTTCTTTTTTTTCTACAGTACACCCTGCAATGAAGAACTAACCTTGTTTTGTTTAGTTTACTTATTATTTGAGGATTTTAGTTATTATTGCAAACATATAGCCTAACAATGTTTAGAAAAACACAATATAAACAACATTTCTTCTTCCTATGTATTTCGTAATAGTGGAATATTTGGGGATTTCAACATATTTCTGCAAGCAGTTGAAACCTGGCATAGTCCTCTTGCACATGTGTCTATTGCGGCATGCTGTGATGACATGTTTCTTGAGTCATTGTCAGTAAGCAGGGTGGTTCTACCACAGAATCTGGGAAGACATGAGCTAATTTAACAGTCTGAATGAACTGCTTCCACTGCCTCTGTCAGGTCTCTCCACAGAACCATCATCTAGTGACGCAGGCTATTTCACACACATATCCTGCCAGGCTGCAGCTGGTCCCAGTGTGGCACGTCCAACAATTAATTTCCTGATCCCTGTCTTCCTTTTGGCAGTATTGTTCCCCCTCTTCCATTGCCCTCTCTTTCAAGAGCAAGGGACGGCAACCTTTTTGACATGGAGTGCCATTTTTTATTTTCCTGGTCAATGGCTGTGCCAAAAAAAAAAAAAAAAGGAAAAAAAAAAAGAAATGCTAATTTATGCGATTTTCCGAAGTATGAGTCCACTTGCATTTTGCTGTCCTTTTCTGCATATCTCTGCCCCCTTCCGCATATCGCGGCGCCGTTTTGTGGCGCGTTCTGCATAACGCTGCGGCCCATGCGGCCCCATTTCGCGGCCGGCTCACCGGGAAAAGTCCCGGTTCTCCCAATGGCCATTCCGCCACTGGGAGCAGGCTATTATAGTTATATGAAGTTTTTTTTGCACCTTGCCTGCATTCCAATCTACATCTTGATGTAATCATTCCTCATGGTCACGCAGCGTGTTTTCATCAGCTGAATGGGAGACAAAACACTATTAAAGTGAGACGTGACTCGCGCTGCGCCTCCAAGCCATTCGCGCATCACAAGCAGATCAACTATTTAGCCCATTTCAGTGAATCGCACCTGCAAAATCCTAAAACTTTATTTCCAGGTTTAATTTAGCCTATATTTTGAATAGACTCAGATTTCTGAACCACACGATGTGGGTTTATGTTTCTCTTTTAATCGTGTAATGTCATTTTGAGTGTGACCGTGCTTTAAGGAGGGTGTAGGCCTACCTGTACACTGGGTTGGAAATATCAAGGATTAATAGTGGTGTTTTCCTTATTACATCACATGTTATTCTGAAAGCAAAAAGAAACAAATGAAACACGGAATGTAGGCTGTCATCCGCACAGCCTGACTGAAGCAAAGCGGTGCGTTTACTCGCCAAAAAGTAATCGAAAGTAAAGCACTGCTGGCTCGTGATACACGAATGGCTTGCACGAGTCTGTTGGGTATACTGCAGTCTTGTCACATTTAAACTTTTTGTTTAGTCTCCCATTAAGCTCATGAAAACACGCTGTGTGATCATGAGGAAGGATTACATCAAGATGTAGATTGGAATGCAGGTGCAGGATTTATATAAATACAACAGTCTAGGCCTACTCCTCTCTCGCTGTTGCTGGTGTGCCAGTGGTTACCCCTACTTACTTGTATTCATATGTATTACATGTATTAAGTTTTAAATAGATTAAAATTAAATATACAATATTCAATTTTTAAACTTAAACTAAACGTTCCTGTTTTTGTGCACTTTTATTGATACATGTTTATCCTCTTGATTTATGACACATGCAAATATAACTTTTTGATAACCTATATGCCCTGGCTTTAAATGATATTGTTTTTCAGGACTTTGCTGATTCAGATGGTGAGTGCAGCTGGCACACAGTAGCGGTTTTAACCACCACGCAAACCACGCAATTGCGTGGGACCCCGGACATCGAGAGGTCCCCCACCCCGGTAGGAAAGCTCATCAAAAACTGCTTGAAGGGACATGTTGTTCACGCGCGAACACACCGTTGTCAGCTCGGTGGTTCACGGTTGAAGCTGGCAGGTTCAGGTCAGCAGAACTTTGGGTTTGTAATTTATGAAATATAAATATATATATATATATATATATATATATATATATATATATATATATATATAGACCTTCCGAACTTGTTTCACTTACACGCTCAGATACACGCAAACGGATGAGTTAGGGGCCGTTCACACCAAACGAGTTTTTGTGTGCGTCTGCTCTTATTTTTCCCATTGTTTTCCTATTTAAACGCGCTGGACGAACGTCTTTGACTGCTGCACCGCGTATCGCTGTTTCTTAAGTATCTCAGTGACCGGCGCATTTTTAGACACTGTTTTAAGTTAATAAGAACTTAAGGTTTCAAAAACGCACGTCGAAACACTTGAGTTCTGTTTCATTCGTTGCGCTGCGCTGCGTCTAGACTGTTTTTAGTGCATGTGTCACAAAGATTTAACGTTCAGGCTGCAAAGAGGTGACTGTTACAATGTTTAACATAATTCCAGATGGTTCTGCACCAAGCAAAGTTTCAGCGTTTGATAAACGGGAATGCTTACCCCCCCCCCCCCTTCTCTAATGTACTGAGGGGCCGCCGTGCTTGTGTGTTTACTGTTACGAATGTTGCCTGCAATGCTAACAAAAAATACATCCTTTTGCAACATGGTGAACAATACACTGCAGCGTCAGAATATAAGATCCAGGAGAAAGTAAATTAAATAAGACAGGAATATAATACTAATGTATAAATCCTCAAAGTAATAATAATAATACTGTATCATTTTATAATGACAAACTGGACAACAATAAATACTGTAATTGATGGGTTATAATATTAATAAATACCAACTAAATTCCAAAATGTTACTGGGTGAAAAAGTAGGTTTTCGCACACCCTGTTCACAAAATCAAATAATAATAATAATAATAATAATAATAATAATAATAATAATAATAATAAATAAATAAAGTGTTTTGTAAAAATATATGTAGGTAAATATTGCTTTTTTACCTGTGGAAAAACTGGAAAACATTATAGTTAACTATATTTTTATTTAATTAAACATTTTGAATGTACTTGGCTACAACGGCTGATAGGATGAATTTAAAATTATGATTTAAAATCAATTTTATGTAATTTTTTAAGCAAAAATTTTCTAAATGGGGCCCCGGGTTGGTCGGTTGCTTGGGGCCTCAGAAATCGTAAACCCACCCCTGTGACACAGGTACTGTTTCAACATGAAGAAGGGTCAATATTGAGAGCGAAACTGGATTTGTGAAAACACTACCCAATAGGTAAGGTGAAAAATAACTGGAAACAATAATAATTCTCCAAAGATACAGTAAGAAAACAACCATAAAAAAGACACAGTAAAACTTTAATAAATAACATTTATGCAATGCCAAAAACAGATACATAATATTTAACAATAAACATAATTTTCCATTCTTGGTTAATTTTAGAGAATGCATTAAAGATACAAGATCATAATGAGAAAAAAATAGTGGTTTGCCAACCGCCATAAAACGAAGAAGAAGTAGATTTTTTTAAATTTTTAGTAAATCCACTTTTTAAACAAACCTATTCATTTAAAAAAAAAAAAAAAAAAAAAAAAAATACAATACAGCATTTAAACACTAGGGGGAGTTTAATACCAATCTACATAATGTTAAGGAGGTACAAATTTGTAAGTTTTGATTGACTTTTGTTTCAAGGAATAACGGATTGAATCAATATAATGTTCCATTTCCTTTCTGAAAGCTATAAAACAGGATGTTTTTTTTTTTTTTTTTTTGAAGAAATTGTACTTTTTTGAATATGAAATTTTGCCAATAAAAGAAAAAGATTTATAATATATACATGACTATCTTTGTCTTTTTGTTTCTGTAGAAGACCAAACAATACATGTTTCCATAATAAAACGAATTGAGCATCAATATACTTGACAATAAAATCACATATATTTTGCCAAAAATTCTTTACAAATGGGCAGTGCCAAAATAAATGAATCACAGTTTTAGTGCAGCTGTCACAAAAAGCACAGCTTATATTAATATTATCTTTAAATCTGACAATAAATATTTTGCTGGGTAAATCCTATGTATGAGTTTAAATGATACTTCCTTAACTTTGTTTGTAATTAGAAACGGATTAGGTATGAGCCAAGCCTTTTCCCAAATAATAGTATCTGTAAAATGATTCCAATTATGAACACACATATGATCTAGACACAACATCTCTTTGAAACAGAGCTCTTATAGATCTATATTTAGATGGAGAAGAAAAACAAACTATCCCTATATATGAATTTACTATACTGGGCAAAGACCATTGATGAAGATTAAATCTTGACTGTTGTCTAAACAACATACACACTGCCTGAGAAATTGCACCAAAACTTTTGCATTATCTCCTGGTGTTACAGGGATATTGTAGTGAGCAAAAAACTCATCATAAATGAAAAGAAGGCCATTTAAATTAAATAATTGATATACCAATATAATGCCATTATCAAACCAATATCTAATAAAAAGAGAATTATGTTTATATAAGATGTCCTTATTATTCCATATATATGAGGTGAGAAATTGTTTTTGTATATCATGGACCATGAAATAAAGACCAGAAGAAGAAGAAAAATAGGCTAGATGACGTACAATTGCACACGACACAGGAAACATTGGAGATTTCCCGGAAGTAGTAAGTGACAGGAGCCAGCAGGAGCTCAATGTGACATTTCGCGGTTGTTTCTGATCTGTTATTTAAGTATCAGAATGTTTCTTACTGCGGTAAACCGTGAGTATATCAATAATCGTGCAATATATGCAATAACACAGTGTCAGCAGAAGTGCAATTAATATGTGTAGACTGTAGAACAAATATGTTACATAGAGGCTAATGACTAGCCGCTAGTATCATGTGTACATATTAACAGTTATACCCAGCCTAGTGCGTGTGTGTATTGGTGTAAACATTCTTCACTTTATTCCGTTTTTATAAATTTATTTTAATTATTTTTTTCGCTATATGTAGTTAGCAACATATAAATAATATGGTTCCTCTTTCTTTTTACTTAAACACTTTAGAATGAGATTTTAGAATTTTTTTTTTTTTAGAATCTTTGTCATAATTTTTAATCACATTTTAGCTTTTGCAGTTAAATATCTCTGCTTTGTGAAAAATGTATTATTAAAAGTACAAATGCTCTATATAGTCTTATTAAAGCTCATAAAATGTTGTTTAAAACAGTTTTAGATGAAGTATAGCATGCCACATTGCAGGACACAGCCTATTACTCTAATCTGACCCTTCTCTCTTTCTTTTTCTAGTTGCCAAGAGCAAATCTAAGTAAGTTTTGCTATATGTTACACTGCTTACATGGGTTAAATTGTGAAAGCCCTATGTGATGTGTACTCATATGCAGGTTCAGATGGAATCTGCCAACTAATTCCAATTGTTTGCACAAATTATGGGGAAGTATCTGTGGAATAGATTAAAACATGGTCAATTGTTAAATTGAACTGAAAGTACTATAGTGTTATTGATAGATAATAGCATAATATAATTAGCCAAAATATTTTTTTAAATGAACATGCAATAGTGCAGGAGATGAGTACAACTCAGTGAAGGGCGTTCAGAGACTGCAAAAATCTGCAGAACTTTCTACAGAGTTTTGTGCAAATATATTTCATACACTGCTGACTTTCTGTACTGTATGTAATAAAGCAGTTTTGAACCTACTTAAATATGAATATTAAAACATACTACATTTTAATCTAATTTTAAACTGATAGCATGCATAATATTGCACTAACAGGTACTTGTATATGTTGTGATGTTGTACATTTAACACATTTTGAACTTAGGTAGTCTACTGTCATATGCATACTGTCATATTTGGACACTTAAAAGGAATATTCCAGGTAAAGCTCAATCGACGTTAAAATACTCACTGACTATTTCAAAAGTATTGCCATAAGAAATAAACAATATGCATGGTAACATGATTTTAGTGTGATAAAATCGCTTACTAACCTTTTCTGTGTAAAGTTATAGCTGATTTTACAACTTTGTTGTCACGACGATGTAATTTCAACAAACCCTAAAACAATGGTAGAAATTTTGATTTAAGCAGCTTTACAGCTCAAATAATACAAGTTTTAACAGAAGAATTAATGTAAGTGCTTTTATAAAATTATAAGCTTTAAATTTCTGCCTTAAAACCCTCCAAAAAGTTGCCCCATTTTACATCCATTGTAAGTGCTTCACTGTAACCTCGGTTTTTTGCTTTTTTTAAAGAAAAGGAGGGGTGAGTTGAAATAATTTTTTTTTGTGGTAATCAACATTATGCCACAAATGCTGTTGATTGAGTTTAACCTGTTTTGAACCAGGAATATTCCTTTAATCCACAGAAACGTATGGATGTCATTGAATTAGATAATAAAATATCAAACCATATGGCATTTATTTTAAAGAGAGATGGCACACTTTTAAGTTTGTTTGGTTTTTAATTATAAAACAATTGGTATACTGTCCACCTGTGGATACTCTTCTAGGACACATGCAAATTTGAGGGGAACTGATTTCATACAACCACTAAAAATCATTTGCAGAAATGGCAGAGAAAATTTAAGTTAGTTATGAGGTCTAAATTTTTTTTGTGTCCAGATACCACCGTATGCAATACAAGATTGTTGAATCAATTTGTTTATCCTCTTGATTTTTGACAGATACATGGAAATAAACATACCTGTGATTTATGACATGACCTATGTCCTTCAAATGATCTTGTGTTTCAGGACATTGCTGGTTCAGATGGTGAGTGCAGCTGGCACAGGTTACTGTTTCAACACGAAGAGGGGCAGATTGAGAGAGAAGCTGGTTTTACGAAAGCATGACCCAATAGGTAAGGTGAAAAATTATTTTGATATGGCACTGAGGTTTATGCTCTGTTTTTGCTCAGTATTAATTTGTAGACCCTGTTTAAATGTGAGCAAGCCACACTTTTGAAAGTGTTTGGTGTTTTATCATTACAAATGTTTCAAATAGCTCAGAGTTTGGCGAAATTGTGCTTTTGATATATTGGCAAACCATAAACCCCAATCCCTAAAGTAACAATAACAAAGCATCTTTGGTCTGAGAGAATCTCCAGAGAACATAAATACCAGACCAGCACTCTTGTTCTTATACAATTGAAACACAAGTCTCTATTTTTCAAGTCTATTTTGTATTTCCTTTTCAGTGTTTCACCCTTGTTTGAGTTCATTCTCTCTTTTCATTGCATCCCACAGTAAACAAACATGTTTTGTTCATTGAGAAGAGGAAGATCCGCTCTCTTTAAACATTGGAAGAACTCTTCTGATACAGACACTGATGGTTCATGTGCATTGTGTCAAACTACAGACATGAAACAGCCCCCACAGTCAGGTGATCAAAATCTAAACATCCATGGAGGAGGATTTGAAGATTTGAGTGGAATTCTTGGACCCCACACCTCTACAACTGTGGATGACTGGTTCATTGTAATGAGACCAGACAACCCGTAAGAATAATGTCCTGTTCACTGACCATAATATTTAGTGTATTGTTCGATTTGTTTCTTTTATTTCTTTTTTTTTTTTTTTTTGGACTAAAGCACATTTTTGACACATTTTGCAAACAATGTACCACCTACACAATGATATATTGCCTTAGGCTGAAGTGGATTTGTTGGAATAATTAGCCTGCTAAATTAATTCGTGAGAAAATCAGTGTAAATAAATTTACCATGCTAAAAATAATAGCAATTCAAACATAAAAACGGCTGGGTAATTTGTATTTCTTACAGAAATTGACATTTTATTCAATTTTCACACATTCTTACAACATGTTGAAATCTTTAAGCCTGAGAGTCATTATTGAAAACATATTCTATGTAAGCTAAGCTATATATATAATCATTTACAAATGAAAATCATCAACATGATTTTCCAGTACATGGTATTGTGTATTATACAAACAGCTATTATGTGGCCACTGTGCACAGATTAATGGTATTTTGTTTGTTTTTAAGATAAGGGACCTTGACAAATCACCTTCAGAATAGTTCAGTTGGCAGATCCTTCCAAAATGGAAAGGATGTTTGAGTGCCAACAGTTAGATACGGCTGCGACGAGGTTGGCTCTTCTGGCCATCAAATCCAGTGGCATTATGGGATAATGGGCCATATATAAAGCCAGTGCACCAATGAAGTTGTCACCGGTTCCCTGTTAAGAAATTATAAGGTTCACTTTGTGGTTTGTCTGAGTAATGTTAATAAATTGAAGTGCAGTTTGAAGACAATTGAACTAGTTACCACTTAGAGAAATTAATATGACAGCAGGGGGTGCCATCATACTTGTAAATGGCGTGGGTTCAAATGATGTAACTTTGTACTGTACATAAAGAAATCTGGGAAACAAATGGGAAACAGGTACAAAAAATATATTAACTACCAAATGCTGTAGATCATATTTGATGATAATGATGATGAGATGTTTTTATATAGTGCTTTTGAGTCATATGTGCTTATTTAGCTGTGTGCAGAGCATGTTAAGTCTGTAGATGCTGATTTGGTTACAGAGTGAAATTTCAGGCTTTCCTTGACCTCTATCAGTACGTACTCTGTACTGTAGTGTCAAGCCTCAAAGTCTTTGTGAAAGTCTTCTGTTTGGAGATGTGCACTTATGCACACATGCAGTGTGACATTGTTGAGAAAAATCTGGTTTTGTGACTTGAGATGTTCAGTGGCTGTTAAATCTTATTTAACTTGTGCATTTAGCATTTTTTTCCCCAGGTGAATCTCATAAAGCCTGTCAAGAACTTCTCCACGTCATATTTCACCCCATAATGAAAACATATATTCTTAATTTAGATAATTATAAGTTGGAGGGGGAGGGAGATTTTTTTAAATTTTTATTTAGAGCTCTTTTTTTTTTTGAGTCAATGGTACTACACACTATGGCATCTTTTATTTCCATGACTATAAAATTGATAAGAATACTAATGTTTTACCATGCCTGCAGGGGGTAGACTGGGATTTGGGGGATGGGTGTTGAATTTATGATGGGAAAGCACATAGGAATGCGGTCATGCTCTCAGATTTAACCGCAGATCGCCCAGTCACTGGTTCTCACAAGTCTACTTGATTACTCATCTCATAGACCCTGTCAACCATTTATATTTATTACACACCTTTGACTGTCTTTTCTCACTTCATCTTAAACCACAAGGCCAAAGGCTGCAGTTGTCTAAACTCCCCTAAAGACTGATGACTTCATGAGGTGACCTACGCACACAAGAATCCATTACAAAGTGATCACAGTACACACTGGCCCAGTTTAGCGCAAGTCATTCATTTTGTCTGTTTGAGTAAATAGTCGACCAGCTGGAGTTAAACATATCGTGTGTTAATGAAGAAAGTTCTGAAAAAAGTATTTAATAGCTCCACCCAGCTCAGTCAAAGGTGCTTAAACCCCCACTCATCTTTTTATTATTCTGATAAAGTTTATGCTTCAAGAAATTTGACAAATAGACAAATAGAAAAAAATGTAATTGGTAAATGACCATTCACATTGACAGTTCTTTATCGCTGGAGGTCGCCAGGTCTTTGCACTGTTGGTCACTAGTAGAACTTCCTACTGCATGAATGCCCTAACATTATTGATGGGCTGCACAACTGGCCACATATTTTAAAAATCTGCATACAAATAGAATGTATTGCCAATAAGAACAAGATTTAGTTCTTACTTGCAGCAAATCAGTTTTCTTGTCGCTAAAATATGTAAAAAATTACATTCTGGAGGTTAAAGCATATAAATTGTAGCTGTGCATAATGCATCATACTGTATAATGAACAAGATGAATGATTCAATTGGAATTTACTTTTCTCAACTTAATTGCGTTGCCAATGGTCGCTGTCGCTCGTCCCCTTCAAATGGTAACTCATTCAAAACTGCTATAGCTGTTAGTTTGAATGGCCTAATACTTTTTAAAAGCTACAAAAATGTTTTTGGCAAACTTGATACTATAGAGAGTTTGAACAATTTGCATTATCAAAAGAATCATTATTCTTTTTAAAAGGGGCAATCTTTGTCTTCACAGGCTGCATGGTGACCCTCCTTAAGTAATACTGACATCTGACAACATTGGTCTGATGTTTAGCTACAGTGACATCCACTGCCCCTCCCAGTACTGGCCAAACAGTCCCAGACACATTCTGGTAAAGGTTAGAAAGAGCAACTGGCAATCAAATGGCAAAACTATTAGATGTTGCCAGTAAAAGACCATAGTTTTTCATTATGGTTCTACTAACAGTGAAAACTTTTATGAAGCTGAAGGACATGTTTTATGTTGTGTACTCATAAAAAAAGAAGTGCAAAAAGCAAACACTTCGGCCAGAATTTCTGTACCTCACAACAGTCATTTATCAGAGAGTGTTGCAAAAAATAAATAAAAATGATTGAAGTCAACATGAAATGCCATTAGCAAGCCAGTTTTCTTACGTAAGCTGATATATTTCATAGAAAAATTTATGGTGGACTTTTATTTATACAACAGGAATTGTATGAAAACTGGCCATAACATACCACAATTTAGCAAGGTGGCTGGAGGTAAGGGGTTAAAAAATAAGAGGGCTTGGTGACACCAGCTGAAAGTCACTTCAGAGGCAGAGCAAGTTATTACGTTTTAATGAATGATAATGAAGAGAAACATTTGTTTTCTTTGGAATATGCAATGAATAATGCACAATAAGACCAGGAACGAGTTGTAAAGTAAATAGCATCTGAGCACGTTAACATGCACATCAACGTGCTGATTACTCACAAAAATCAGCTTATTTAAAAAAATTGTGAGAAAACTGTGTTTACATGAGATTTGAAATAATCACATTATTCTCTGCTTTTTACGGTGAGAACACCGGTAAAGGTGATTAAATGCCATGCAAAATCGTCATAATGGACATAAATCTACCCGTGTTGACTGGTTTATTCTTACGGCGTTTATGACACCGATAAAGGAACGCCGTTTATTGCGTTTTCATAACCACACGCATTGTCGGCTTATTAAGCATAATCGGTGGAAGAACGTGCATGTATACGGACTCATTGACTATGTTTACATGGACACCAGAAAGCGGCTTATTGCGAGAAAGCAGCATTCCTGTTTACATGCACTGTATAAGTGGCGTACTCTCGTATGTGGCTCGGTCAATAAGCAGCTTTCTCTACAGCAACGTAATTTTCCCAAATATGCAGCGGAATTGTGCTGAAATAATGGGGTTTCCCTCGATGTAAGAGTGCATACGCGAACGTGAGGGATTGTTGATATTTTACATTGGTGTGTATAAATTGGTATAGTTTATAGTGTATGTGCTTTTCCAAGTGTAGTCCCAAAAATGTTGAGTTCTTTCTGCTGTGTTGACTTGTTGGGCTCCATCATATGACATTTGTTATCTGGACTGTTATCGCACATGATCTTCAAAATCCTGTTAGAACGCCGCTTATGTGTTCACATGGCCACATTAAGCTGCGTTCTCTGGGTGAAACGTAGGTGTGTTAAACTGCTTTCTCTTAATCCCTTAAAGGAATAGTTCACCCAAAAATGAAAATTTGCTGATAATTTACTCACCCTCAGGCCATCCAAGATGTATCTGAGTTTCTTTCTTCATCAAAACAGAATTTAAGATTTTTAGGATTTCATTTCAGGCCTCCTCCTTTAAACAATGCAAGTGAATGTACTCCATTTTTTGTCGGTCCAAAATGCATATTTAGGGTGCATCAAAATAATCCACACGACCCCAGTCGACAAATAAAGTTCTTCTGAACCCAAACGATTGATTATTTTTAGAAACAAAACAATACTTATATACTTTTTAACTACAAATGTTTGTTTCTGTACATCTCTGTGATGCGCGCTCAGGAGAGGGAAGACGTAAGCTCATTGGTAAGGTCATGCGTGGAGGAGGAGGAGGCAGGAAGTGCGTCATTGTTTACAAGAGAAACTTGCACAGACCAAGCGCCGTTCACAATCCAAAGCAGTCCAAAACAATTTCAAAACAATATAAAATAAAAATAAAAAATAATTTCCAAATAATAATAATAATAATAAAAAAAAAAACATTACTGCAGTAAATATCCATCCTTTATTTCAGAGCAATGCTTTTTCTTTAGCAGAAGTATATAGGCTTTATGACTGTCAGGAATTCAAGCCACACAAGTTGTCATTAGTGAAACCAAGTGCGAGAGTGTTTACTGAGATTCACAGGATTTACAGGGTTTACACAGTGAGATCAATGGTACAGGTGATATCACACAGAAGAGAAGCTTTACAAACTGAAGAAGGATTCACAAGGTTGATGTCCACAGAACTGAAGAAGAGGTAACAGGCGAAACAGCTGGGTAAACAGATATCGACAAAGATCAAGAGCAAATACAGACAGGTAAATAAACACTGCGTGAGAGCAGTGCGGTCAAACTAGAGTCCTTTGTGTGAGACTTGACAGTGAAGTGGCGTGAATGTGAGTTATTTATGCAGGCAGTGATGAGCGTGTGAATTGAGTGCAGGTGCGGTGAATTAGAAATCGGGTGATGAGGAGCGGAGTGATGAGGGAGGTGCAGAGCCCGAGGAAGGCGTGACTATGACAAAAGCTGTGTCTCGTTTCGAAGGCTGCATGCTAGGTAGGACGCGTCCTTTGACGGCTGCAGTATACTGAGCGTCCTCCTTTAAACGAGCCTCGTTTAAACGAGACGGCCTTCGTAGGACAAACGTAACGTGACAGCACACCACTCTTTAACAAGCGCGAGCACTTTGAGTGAGAAGGGAACAAAGTCACTTTAGAAGGGATTGTATGAGGTAAATTTTAGGAGAGTTATGATGTAAAGAGAAAAGAAAATAGATTTTGCAGGTGTACTTTTAGTCTAATACTTCATTTTAATTATATATTAATATAATTATACATATTATATACTATGCACCCACCTACTGAGGTACTTCAACTTGGGAATTAACATTCCCTGCGTTTGAACATCATATTTACGGGCAAATTGGCGTAATTTTTTTAGACATTTCCGTTGAAGCAAAGAATTGTGGGTTGTGAGTGCCCACGAGGGATACACCTCATACATCCTCCGAATTCCTGTGAAAGAAGGTCGCATTCTAAGGCTGCATTTGAAGTGTCCTACTCGCTTTTCTGAAACGAGACAGCCTCGATGACGTATGCGGCTGACAAATACGACCACCGGAGGACGCAGCCTTCCAAATAAGACAGCTATAGTTTTCACACATACCTGAGTTCGCTGGAAAAACAACACGGGCACAGCTGATGAATTCAGATATTGATCCTTTGTTTTTTCGATGGTCTGAAATCCTCAGGCGTAAAATGTTCACTGCACACCCTCCAATATTTGAGAGAATGTAGGGTTGTACTGATATCCAGGTTCAGCGCGATAAGCCAGAGCTTCAATCGCTCATGATCACGTATAGGCAATCGATGAAAAGTTAATATTTTTCCCGGTGTGCATTTTCTTTGGGGTTTCTGAAGGTTGAAGCATCCAGGATACACACACCAAATGACCATTTTGAACAATACACTTATACGAATACAAATCTACAGCAAAGACAATTAAACTTTTGTGCAGCACTCGTTCTCTTGTAAACAATGACACGCTTCTTGCTTCCTCCATGCGTGACCTTACCAATGAGCTTACGTCATCCCTCTCATGAGCGCATGTCACAGAGATGTACGGAAGGGAACATTTGTAGTTAAAAAGTATATAAGTATTGTTTTGTTTCTAAAAATAATAAATCGTTTGGGTTCAGAAGAACTTTTATTTGTCAACTGGAGTCGTGTGGATTAATTTGATGCACCATAAATATGCATTTTGGACAGTCAAAAAAATGGAGTACATTCACTTGCATTGTTTAAAGGAGGAGGCCTGAAATGAAATCCTAAAAATCTTAAATTCTGTTTTGATGAAGAAATAAACTGAGGGTGAGTAAATTATCAGCAAATTTTCATTTTTGGGTGAACTATTCCTTTAAGGCCCAGATTTACTTCATATGAAATCGAAGAATGAACAGGTATGACATAATTTAGAACAAAATCTGGCCAAAAAGGTGTTTTTGCATTCGTTTCGGTGATTCGGTACAGCTCGCCTGGGCGAACATTTAAGAAAACTTCTAACCGGCTGCTAAACACCTTGCTGCCATTGGTCCATGTCATCGGTAGGTATGACCTGAAGCTCCACCTACTACTTTTTTTCAGTTTTTCAGTCAGTATTTAACGTGAACACATTGGGGTGCAAGACCATGGCTTGCGTTTTTTGTTTTGTTTAATTATAAGTCAACAAAAGGAATCAAATCTTCTAAATTACTGTCCACAAACAGTATTCCGTTGCTCGGTTGTTTAAAACTTTTTTTATACCTCTGAAAGAAGAACTTCTCTGGAAGTATATCGGGGCCTTAAAATGGCTTAAGGAAATCAGCGTTCTCGTTTACATGATGTTTCAGAACACCTCTTTCTTCAAAAACCCTGGAATAAATGTTTTCTTAAGTGCATGTTAACATGGTCACTATTGATTTCATTTTTAATTGAAGTCTGCCAATGTCATATACTCTAGCGCCTCATGTAGAGCTAGTCCGAGGATTATCCCGAAAAGAGAAAAAGCCTTGGAAAAATGGATGGTTGCAATAGTTATAACAACTACGGAACAAATGAGAGTTCGACAACAACATGCATCTCTAAGTCCATTGGTTAAAAAAGGGTCCAAAAGCAAGAGTGGATGACTCAGGGATGACATGATAAAGATGGCATTCATGAGGTTAATGCCAAAGACTTCCATCTGAGGTTACTGAGTGGATGACCAGTAGGTGGGGTGCACAAAGTCAAAACATCAAGAGAATTAAAAACTCATATTGTTTCATTCTGTGACTTATCACAAACCATTAGGATTTTCATATGGTTTGTGTACCATCAAGAGTGTTTTTAGAAGTAACCCTAAAGGTTCTCATTTCTGAACACTCAAACAGTGTTTGAGTGTCAGTGTTGTTTATGGTCAAATCTCCCAAACCTCCAAATGCAAGATCATGGGCCACCCACAGTCCATCTGAAGTGTGCTGTAGGTATGGGATGTATGGGAACCTAGTCTACGCAAACACACACACATAGGCTACAGAGAGGATCTCATTAAAAGTTTGTACAGCATGGGAAGAAAAAAAGGCCTTCATAAGATTAATGGCAGAAAAGGAATGATCTTACGATGAGTGGGTAGAAACGTAGATGGAAACTACTTGCCCATTCAGATTTGCAGCAGTGTCTAACTTTGCTTTTCATATAGTGCCACACCACAGGGCTTTTGATCACTCAAGGAGAGTCTAGCTGTAGTGAAGCTGAAAAAGATGCTTTTAACCTGAGACTTCGTGGTGTCAGTCATCAACAGAAGGGATTCCTTGATCGTAAGCACATAACAGCATGGTCCTTTAGAATCAAAAGATGTGCGCACAGCACTTAAGACACCCACATAAGTAGTCCTTAGTGCACAAGGTTTGGCAGAATCATTTTTTAAAGTATTCTGGGCTGAATACTAAATACTCTCTCTTAAATGTATTCAGTAATGTATTCCGATACACCACATAAAAAGTAACATATTCAGAATACTTTTAGAATACATATTTATAAAGGCAAGTTACAACTGGAAGAATTACGTGTGATATGTCATTATTATCTTTTCTTAGATTTCTTTATTGGATGTAGAAGGCAAACAGAAGGAAGTTTGTGGTTAACTACAATATTTTGATATGTTAACCCATTATTTGATTGGACTGACAAATAATAATCCATTTTGACACAAAATTAGATAATAAATTAAAACCATATTAATTTGAGATAATAACTGAATGCCACTAGCAGAAATAAAACAAAATAGTGAGCTCATGTGACAACAATGTAGCATATTAGTGATTTTAACTAGGCTTGCTTGCATATTTCCATAATTATTTTTGGGTCATTTTGATTCTCTTACTCATCATTTTTTTTAAATTGTATTTATTTATTTATTTTTTTTTTTATTGTTTAATATTTTTTGTGAATCACTTCATATGAGATAAAAAAAAAAAAAAAATGAGATATACTGTAAATATTAATATGCCTGTTCATTACAATACTTTTGACACTGAACTAGCTGCTCATATGTCAATAAGCCACAAATTTTACAATAGCTATTTACATAAGGTTTTTCTGTCATCGTTTCAAATCCTCTGATTTATTTCAAGTCCTTTTCCCTCTTTCAGTCTTTGCAGTACTTTCTCCCATATTTCACCTATTCATATTATTGTTGTTTCTAACTGCTATTTTACAACAGATCTTCATTCTGCAAGTTTCAGATTTGGACGTGACTCACCAAATGCTTATGGAGAGCCGTCCATCTTTACACTGCAAAAATCAGCACAGAAGCTGCATCTGCAGCAACATAAATGTATTTATACAGCAATTATAATTGCAGGGAAAGAATATATCATGCACTCAAATGTTATATACAAAATATAAAAAGTATTTGCCCCTTCCTGATTTCTTCTATTTTTGTATATTTTTCATACTAAATTGTTTTAGATCTTCAAACGAGATATAACATAAAACAAAGGCAACCTGAGTAAACACAAAATACAGTTTTAAAATAATTTTTTTATTGAAGCAAAAAAGTTATCCAACACCTATATCAACCATGTGAAAAACTGCCCCCTGAAACTTAATATCTGGTTGTGCCACCTTTAGCAGCAACAACTACAACCAAATGCTTCTGCTAACTGGAGATTTGTCTTTCACAACGCTGTGATGGAATTTTGTCCCACTCTTCTTTGCAGAAATGCTTTAGTTCAGCCACATTGGAGGGTTTTTGAGCATGAACTGCCTGTTTAAGGTCCAGCCACAGCATCTCAATCGGGTTCAAGTCAGGAGTTTGACTAGGCCACTCCAAAACTTTAATTTTGCTTCTTTTGAGCCATTCAGAGGTGGACTTATTCCTATGCTTTGGATCATTGTCTTGCTGCATAATCCAGTTGCACTTGAGCTTCAACTCACGGACTGATGACCGGACGTTCTCCTTTAGGATTTTCGGGTAGAGAGCCGAATTCATGTTTCCCTCAATTATTGCCAGTCACCCTGGCCCTGAAGCAGCAAAGCATCCCCACACCATCACACTACTACCACCATGCTTGACTGTAGGTATGATGTTCTTTTTGTGCGATTCTGTGTTTGATTTACGCCAGATGTAACGGGACTCCTGTCTTCCAGACAGTTCCACTTTCAACTCATCAGTCCACAGAACATTCTCCCAAAAGGTTTGAGGAGCATCAAGGTGTGTTTTGGAAAAATTCAGACAAGCCTTAATGTTCTTCTGGGTTAGCAAAGGGTTTCAACTAGCCACTCTTCCATGGATGGCCAGTGTCTTTCTGATAGTGGAGTCATGAACAGTAACCTTTACTGATGTGAGAGAGGCCTGCAGTTCCTTGGAATCTGTCCTTGGCTTTTTTTTGTGACTTCCTGGATGAGTCATCACTGTGCTCTTGGAGGAATTTTGGAAGGTCGGCCACTTCTGGGAAGGTTCACTACTGTGCCATGTTTTCTCCATTTGGAGATAATGGCTCTCACTGTGGTTCTTTGGAGTCCCAGAGCCTTTGAAATAGCTTTGTAACCCTTCCCAGACTGATGATATGATCATTTCTGGAATTTCTTTCGACCTTGACATAGTGTGCTACTGAGTGAGACCTTTTAGCCAACTTCATACTAGTCCAGTTGAACCCCATTATGAATGCAGTTTCATAGATTTGGGGATTTAGCTACTAAGGGGGCAAATACTTTTTCCACACAGGCCTAGTTGGTATTTGATAACTTTTTTGCTTCAATAAATAACATTATCATTTAAAAACTGCATTTTGTGTTTACTCAGATTGCCTTTGTTTTATGTTAGATTTTGTTTGAATTTTTTAAAACAATTTAGTATGAGATATAAAAAAAACAAACAGAAGAAATCAGGATGGGGGCAAATACTTTTTCACAGAACTGTGAAAAAGCATTTGCCCCCATCCTGATTTCTTCTGGGTTTTTTATTTTTTGTATATCTCATGTGAAAATATGTTGCTAGCTTGGTTGACGAGACTTTTTCTTTCAAATCTGCCTTATTTTGTGGCCATTAAGAGATAAGTAATCTAAAAGTATTCTAACAAAATTTGATAAAGTAACTGTAATTTGAAGTGCTTGAAACTGTAATGAGGGCTGAATACAGTTACTTGTCTTGTCTTGAAAACAAGCTAAAAAGTTGGTATAGAGGTAGTAACCCACTAACCCATTGTTTTCCCAGACTGATCTCACAGTGAATTCAGAAACAGCAGGTTAACTTCTCTTAAACTAAACTTGGTTTCTGCTTACCGAAACCATAAACATGCTTGAACTGATGCAAAAATGTCTAATGGGAGATGCAACTTGTCAGTAACTCAGCACAATGGGGCCATTGTCAGGGTACTGGGACATTTGGAAGCAACATTCCGACTCCCCGTGTCATCATGTTGTTTTTTTTCCCAATGATTTTCCACTACTGGCCTCATTTACATAAGTTTGAAATTTGTTTTAATGAAAAACTAAACTGTCAGTCCCACAAATTCAAATCCCTGCTAAGTTAATGGACCTAACTCTCTTTCTGCCCTCTGGGAAGAACAAATACTTTCTCAGTGATTATTGGTGGGTGGTCCCTCATGGCCTTGGCAGTGACCAATAAACTAGCTGTTATAAACATCTTACACCAATTCAAGAACAAGCCATACTGTCCACAAACCAACATAAGTGTTCTTATCCAAACTTTTTTGGGCATCATCTTCCTCAACAAACACAAAGACACATATTGCACATGGCACAGCAAGGCGTCGATTGCTGTCCATCCAAAATGTGTTGGATTAATTGATTGGGAATCAGTGAAACATAAACTCAGCAAAAAAACAAAAAAACAAAAAAAAAAAACAAACATCCTCTCACTTTCAACTGCTTTTATTTTCAGCAAACTTAACGTGTAAATATTTGTATGAACATAAAAAGATTCAACAACTAAGACATAAACTGAACAAGACATGTGACTAACAAAAATGGAATAATGTGATTTTGTGTGAGAAAATCAAAAGTAACTGTCAGTATCTGGTGTGGCCACCAGCTGCATTAAGTACTGCAGTGCATCTCCTCCTCATGGACTGCACCAGATTTGCCAGTTCTTGCTGTGAGATATTACCCCACTCTTCCACCAAGGCACTTGCAAGTGCCTTCACCCTCCGATCCAACAGGTCCCAGACGTGCTCAATGGGATTGAGATCCGGGCTCTTTGCTGGCCATGGCAGAACACTGACATTCCTGTCTTGCAGGAAATGATGCACAGAATGAGCAGTATGGCTGGTGGCATTGTCATGCTGGAGGGTCATGTCAGGATGAGCCTGCAGGAAGGGTACCACATGAGGGAGGAGGATGTCTTCCCTGTAACGCACAGCATTGCAGGCAATCTCAATGACAACAAGCTCAATCTGATGATGCACTGATGGATGGATTGTGTGTTCCTGGTGTAACTCGGGCAGTTGTTGTTGCCATCCTGTACCTGTCCCACAGGTGTGATATTCGGATGTACCGATCCTGTGCAGGTGCTGCCACTGCGAGGACGATCAGCTGTCCTTCCTGTCTCTCTGTAGCGCTGTCTTAGGCGTTTCACAGTACAGACATTGCAATTTATTGTCCTGGCCACATCTGCAGTCCTCATGCCTCCATGCAGCATGCCTAAGGCACATTCACGCAGATGAGCAGGGACCCTGGGCATCTTTCTTTTGGTGTTTTTCAGAGTCAGTAGAAAGGTCTCTTTAGTGTCCTTAGTTTTTATACCTGTGACCTAAGCTGTTAGTGTCTTAACGACCGTTCCATAGGTGCATTCATTAATTGTTTATGGTTCATTGAACAAGCATGGAAAACATTGTTTAAACCCTTTACAATAAAGATCTATAAAGTTATTTGGATTTTTACAAAATTATCTTTAAAATACAGTGTCCTGAAAAAGTTTATTTAAATGACTGCCCCATTTCTAAGCGGGGAATGTGACAGACACACAAATGAGAGATTTCAGCAACAATAGTCAATAGTTTCAACATCTCCTACCTTATGGATGTATTTCAAGTTGGTAAGTGGGCATGTGGCTTATGTTCTTCAAATCAAACTGAAATCAAAAACAATTTTATCCATAACACTTGGTGCTAAGTAGTTGTGCAGGAAGCAGTTGCAAACTGAGTCACATACAAAAAAATTTCACTTTCCATACCTATTGTCTGAACAACAGTGTTTATTTTTTATGAGGTCTATTTGCTGACACTGCAAAAAATGCTGTATTCAGGCTAAAGTGCAGAGAGCAGTGCATTGCTTTGTGACTCACTAAGCTATGCTCAGGGAAGCCCGGTAAACACTTTAACCTTCTGTTGAATGTTCTTTAAAGGTTAAGTGTCTAATTGTTGTCAAATTTTTTGGATGGTTCCTTTCTCCTTTATTAAGTATAATGTGCAGAGTCAACCATAAGTAAGCCATTTGTTGGGTTCATATCCCCAAAAGTCAAGTCAAAGTTTATTTGTTGAGCACATTTTATGAAGTGATGGTGACGTAGTGGGCTAAAGCACAGAACTGGTAAGCAGAAGGTTGCCGGTTCGATCCCAACCACCATTTGTGTCCTTGAGCAAGGCACTTAACTCCAGGGGGATTGTCCCTGTAATAAGTGTCCTGTAAGATGCTTTGGATAAAAAGCATCTGCCAAATGCATACATGTAATATAAATGTAAACATTTAAAAACAACTGAAGTTGACCAAAGTGCTGTACAGTACATTATACAGAGCAATAAAACCAAACAACAAAGGACAAGATAAAAAAGGTAGACACAGAAGGCAAGGTATCAAGGTAAGTTAAAAGCCAATGAAAAGAGGTGGGTTTTTAACCTAGACTTAAAAACAGGTAGAGCAGTTCTGATATGAGCCGGCACACTGTTCCAGATCTGGGAACGTAGAGTAAGCCATGGTCCCCAGATCTTAGGGATCGAGTAGGCATGTGGGGACACAGCAAATTTGAAAGATACGGAGGTGCTTGGTTGTTTAATGATTTGTAAATGAATAATACAATTTTAAAATCAATTCTGTATCTGACCGGTAACCAGTGTAGTGAGATTAAAATTGGGGTGATGTGCTCAGACTTGCGTCTGCTCTTTAGGAATCTGGCAGCAGCATTTTGGACCAGTTGTAGACGATTGAGGGCAGATTGATTAATTCCAATATAAAGGGAATTACAGTAGTCTGAACAAAGGCATGAATGATTTTTTCAAGGTTTCTCGCAGAGAGAAAATGTTTTACTCTGGCTTACAGTCGTAAATGGAAGAAATCTAATCTTACCACAGCATTAATTTGTTTATCAAATTTAAGGTTGTTGTCGAATAAGATACCTAAGTTCCTAGCACATGATGTAGTAAAAGAATAAAGAGTACCTAACTTGAGGTTGCACACATGATTACTGTCATTAGAACTGAACAAAAAATATTTGAGTCAGCCATGCATTCAGTTCCTTTAGACAGGCTAGTAGTGGCTCAAGGGTATGCTTGTCATTGCGCTTCAGAGGTAAATAGATTTGGGTGTCATCTGCATAACAGTGAAAAGAAACACTGTATCAGTTGGGAAGACATGCACAAGTTTCTTTTAAAAAAGTGATGCCCCATCATTCTTCGAAAAGTAAACAAATGGAAACATGCCTTGCTCCTGTCTAGCCATTGAGATAAAATCTGGCATTTGCCCCCATTCCCCTCCTTTTCTACGTTTTTAACAAGTGAGGAAAAAACAAAGTTACTGGAAGAGGGATCAGGGCATCCAAAAGAGCTAAACAACTCAGGATTTATGGTTCATCAACGTGCGCGGAAATGAGCCAACGGCCACGTGGAGACCACAGCCAGGCGGACTCCCACTGTGTGGATCACTGCTAAGCACTGAGTCACCCAGAGAGGACAGGGGAGCGAGGGGCAGCCTACTCTGTTGAAACTGGAAATGTCATGCTGCACTCTGTATGTGAGTGTGGATGACTAAAACAAGAGAGGGAGATGGAGAGAGAGAGAGATGTGGAATGCTTTGTATATCTGTAAATCAGACAAAATAATTCAATCAAACTAACAAATGTCGTTTTAAATGTTCTCATTACTGTGCAAACACTTAAAACAGCATATACAGTATTGGCCAAAAATATTGGCACCCTTGGTAAATATGAGCAAAGGAGGCTGTGAAAAATATGTCTATGCTGTTTATCCTTTTGATCTTTTATTCAAAATATTCACAAAAATCTAACCTTTAATTGAAGTAAAGTAATTGAAAGTTGGAAAAATCTCATAAGAAAATAAATATTTTTCTCCAAAACAAGTTTGCCACAATTACTGGCACCCCTAGAAATTATTATGAGTAAAATATATCTGAAATATTATTCCCATTCATATTTTACATATTTTAGTACACCTGGGTGACAAGGAACATGAAATTGTTCAGCCATGACTTCCTGTTTCACATGGGTAAAAATATGAGGTAACACATAGGCCAAATTCTTTTAGGGTGCTTTCACACTGGCAGTTTAGTTCGAAACAGAGCACGGTTTGCATGCGGACCGGGGAGCGCACCGTGGTACCGAAACCGAGACTACCTGTAGGAGGTGGTCTGAGTTCGGTTACAATGGAACTGTAGCACGATTCGTGTGAATGTGAATGCAACTCGGACTTGGGTGTGCACTCGTTCAGGAAGTAAAGTAACCTGCGCATGCGTTTTAGCCGATGACGACATCATTAGTTTCGACAACACATGAGGATCCACACATTCCTGAAAGTCCCAAAAAAGTAATGACACCACAATGACATACAAGTACAATCAACACTATAAATACTGTCTGTCTATCTGTCTGTCTGTCTATCTATCTATATACCTTATAAATACTATATATAAATACTATTATAGGTTATAAATATAGGGTATAATAGGAGATGACAGTGGTGATAACTTCACCTTGGACACGAGTGTAAGCATTTAGTGTAAACAAAGATGCAAATGAATTCCTTGCAATCAGCTGTCTCCTCAAAAAATGCCGTTTGCGAGCAGCAGCAAGCTGCCTTCCCTTGGACATCTGATGAGTTACGCCATGAAGCGCATGTATACGCAGTTGTTGTTCACTCTGCTGTGCATAATGGCACCAAAAATAACAAAAAAACAAAAAGTATGATGAGTCGCATTGTGTTCACCATGCGTGTTTTTGAAGACGTAAGATGAATGCAAATGGACCGGGGTTTGATAGAATCAAGTGAGTGTGAAACCAGACCAACGCTGCGGGGGGCACTGGGAACAATCACATTCGGAATCGAACCACAGCAAACATGCCCAGTGTGAAAGCCCCCTTAGTCATCCATCACAATGGGTAAGAACAAAGAATAAAGTTATGATGTGCAGCAAAAGGTTGTTGAGAAAATAGCTAAAGCATTGAAAATACCAATTTCCACCATCATGGCAATAATTAAGAAGTGCCATTTAACTGGAGATGTTACGATTCGACCTGAAAGAGGACGTGTGTCTTTATTGTCTCCACGCACGGTGAGGAGGATGGTTCGAGTGGCCAAAAATTCTCCAAGGATCACAGCTGGAGAATTGCAGGAATTAGTTGGGTCTTGTGGTCAGAAAGTCTCCAAAACTACAATCAGACATCACCTACATCACAACAAGTTGTTTAAGAGGTTTTCAAGAAAAAAGACTGCTCTCATCCAACAACAAACTCAAACATCTTCAGTTTGCCAGACACTACTGGAACTTCAAATGGGACTGGGTTCTATAGTCAGATAAAACCAAAACAGAGCTTTTTGGCAGTAAACACCAGAGATGACTTTGGTGCACACAGAGAGGTAGCCATATGGAAAAGTACCTCATGTCCACGGTTAAATATGGTGGTGGATCTTTAATGTTGTGGGGCTTTTTTTTATGCCAGAGGACCTGGACATCTTGTTCGGATACATGGCATCATGGACTCTATCAAATACCAACTGATAAAAAAAATCAAAAACCTGATTGCCTCTGCCAGAAAGCTTAAAATGGGCTGTGGCTGGATCTTCTAGCAGGACAATGATCCAAAACACACATAAAAAATCAACACAAAAATAGTTCACTGACCACAAAATCAAGGTTCTGCCATGGCCATCTCAGTCCCCTGGCCTGAACCCCATAGAAAACCTGTGGGGTGAACTGAATAGGAGAGACCACCAGTGTGGACCTCTGAATTTGAAGGATCTGGAGAGATTCTGTATGGAGGAATGGTTTCAGATCACTTGCCATGTGTTCTCCAACCTCATTAGACATTATAGGAGTTATAATGTCCAATAACTGTGTCACACATATATTTGACAAAAATATTTGTTTTTTATCAATTTGTGTTGTGTTTGGAATTGTTTGATATCTATTTGAGGATTGATTTTTGTGAGTATTTTGAATGAAAGACAAAAATGATAGATAATAAGACTTAAGTAATATTCTAATTTTCTGAGATACTGAATTTGGGATTTTCCTTAGTTGTAAGTTATAATCATCAAAATTAAAAGAAATAAACATTTGAAATATATCAGTTTGTGTGTAATGAATGAATATAATATACAAGTTTCACTTTTTGAATGGAATTAGTGAAATAAATCAACTTTTTGATGATATTCTAATTATATGACCAGCACCTGTACAGTAATGCAAATGTAAAAGACATAGTTTACTGTTTTAAATTTAAATTAATTAAAAAAAAATGTTTTGGGGGGGGGGGGGGGCAAGTGTGTTTTAAATATTATATATGTTGCCTCTATACAAAATTGACTTGCACTCAAATTTTTTGTTTGTTTAATTTCTGCATCACTAGCCAAACAGAATAGCAAAAATTATTAATGTTTTCAAACAGGTTTTCCAAACATTCTCCTCGTCTTCTGTTGGTTGGTCAAATATATAGTATTGTCTCAGACTCACGCTGGTTGGGCCAAAGTTGCTACTGTATGTTGGGCAGGTCGAGAGCAATATTTTGAAAGTGCCACAGTGTTTACACTTGTGGGTAAATCAGCCTACAATTGACTAACACCGATCAGCCACAACATTAAAACCACCTGCCTTATGTTGTGTAGGTCCCCCTTGTGCCGCCAAAACAGCACCAACCTGCATTCTGAGATGCTATTTTTCTCACCACATTTGTACATAGCGGTTATCTGAGTTACCGTAGACTTTGTTAGTTCAAACCAGTCTGGCCATTCTCTGCTGACCTCTCTAATCAACAAGGCATTTCCATCCACAGAATTGGATGTTTTTTGGTTTTGGCACCATTCAGAGTAAATTCTACAGACTGTTGTGTGTGAAAATCCCAGGAGATCAGCAGTTACAGAAATACTCAAATCAGCCCGTCTGGCACCAAAAATTATCCATGCGATTATCTAATCAGCCAATTGGTGGGAGCAGTGCAGTGCATAAAATCATGCAGATACGGGTCAGTAACAAAAACATCCAGTGAGCGGCAGTTCTGTGGACGGAAATGCCTTGTTGATGAGAGAGGTCAACAGAAAATGGCCAGACAGGTTCGAACTGACAAAGTCTATGGTAACTCAGATAACCGCTCAATTAACAATTGTGGTGAGAAGAATAGCACCTTGGAATGCTATTCTGAGATGCAGGTTGGCGCTGTTTTGGCGGCACGAGGGGGACCTACATAATATTAGGCAGGTGGTTTTAATGTTGTGGCTGATCGGTGTATAGTTGACTCAGAATATTAAGCTTGGATAGACAGTATTTTAACATAAAAAAATTAAAAATACATATTTAATTTTTAGCCCTGGTCTTCCCTGTGTATAATACAGACAAGTAGGCTTTTGATGCTTTGACAAAGTGCGATTGATTAATGCGTATGCATCATAACATAAGCTTACTAATAGTACACCTTTGTTAAAACTAATGTTCTCATACCAATGACTGGAAAAGCAGGGCTCATTCTACTGAAAACTACAGGGTTTTGGAGAATAATGAAAAACCCCATGAACTACTCCAAATAAATTAATTTTTCTAAGAACCTTAGTTACATAGAGCAAAGATGGTCTGCATGTCACGCTAACGGATGAGTGCAGGACGAAGTTGTCAATTTGCTTCTTAACCATGTGAAATGTGATTTTAAAAAGGAGAACTGAAATGCATACTTTGTACTCCCAGACATTTTCTAAAGCCAAAGAATAATTAAAACAAAGAACAGAGAAGCAGATGATTTTTTTTATTTTATTTGTTGGACACCAGAAGGACATTTTTGTTTATTGTTTTGCATACTTCCATCAGAAATGTGTTTTCTTTCTGTCTTGACACATAATACTTGACTAATAATTGATCCTGTTGTTCTTCATAAGACTTTTCAAGCATTTTGAAATTTGCAATAAAATAAACAGGAAACACAAGTTACTATGACGCCAGAGTATCTGAATCCAGGTGTGAAATGAGTAAGCATCTTCAGAGATTACAATCAGAGGAGAAACCAGAAGAAGCACATTCACAATTAATAAGAGGCTGATGTCAGACTCGAGGAAATACGAGACACATCAGTAGCTGTATCCAATTAACATACGTGTAAAATGCCAGACTGAACTTCTGACAACAATCAGATGTTTCAGTAGGAAATAATTATGTCAGCTGCAAGAAATATCCTTTTATTAACTTTCAACCGGGTCTCATAGGATCACATTATTTTACTTACATTTTTGCAAAATGATTCTTACGTGGTTCATTGTGCGTATTACGACACTTTCTTGTTTGTCTGTCTTGTTTCTTTGCTTCATCATGCGTGTTTGTTAAGAGGCATAAAGGTGAGTAAATAATATACATTTTCATCTTTAAAAAATCATGAAAAATTTTAATACATTTTCATTTTTGGGTGATCTATTTCTATAAATGTCTCATAAAATAAAACAACATAAAATTAACAGTGGTAGGAAGGCCTCCCTGTGTTAGTGGCAGTTCTTGGACAAAAGAATCTGCAAAGTGGACCAGACTTTGCAAGATGGGGCAGGCTGATAAAACAAAAAATAAAGTGGTAATGAACCTACCGAGGAGGTACACCTGTACACCTGGTGTGTGATGAGTAACAGGCTGCAAGTGCCAAATACAACAGATACAGATAATTAACTCAACGATGATGCATTTATTCGACTTAATGAAAACACTACTTGTGATTATGTGTACAGTGTGCTAATAGTGTCATTCAGTGTCGTAATTAATCTAGGCAAACAGTATGTCACAAGTGCCACTGGACCATTGCCCAAAGACTTGTAGTAAATAATAAAAATAAAAAAAATAATAATAATATCATTATGTAGATGCACTGGATATTTGACTGACGTCCTGGTTAGGAGCGACTGTAGTCTTACCGTAGTATCAACATGGTGGTGGGGACGGGTTTAGGGGCCACGTTT
Organism: Myxocyprinus asiaticus; assembly: GCF_019703515.2. NCBI lineage: Eukaryota > Metazoa > Chordata > Actinopteri > Cypriniformes > Catostomidae > Myxocyprinus > Myxocyprinus asiaticus. The sequence continues at coordinate 9,293,715 of NC_059360.1, read as the reverse complement.
GTGGACTGACACACCACACAGCCCTGAGGCCCCAGAGTGACTATGACTGAACAACAACCTTTGTGTAGGTTCCCTGTCAGCAGCTCTGCCTGAAAGAGATAACACAAAGCTGGGTACGATAATGAGGAAACAGCCACATACGGCAGCTTACACTGAAACATACTGTGTGTGAATGCATCCACTTCTATATACACAAGCTCAATCATGTAAGGACGCAATTCATACAATTATGCAAGAACACATTGCATTTACAGCATTGGCACAAGGGACACTATAGAGGTTAGTGTAAACAGTTTGAGAATACTGCAGTAAGATATCCTTAAAACACTTAATTTTGCAGTAATAATACAGTAAGAGAATACTGCTGAGCAAGTTAAACTGTTGACACATTTATAGCTACTGTAGCTACCTAAATAACATCCTGTTTAATGGTGCAGACATTTAAAAGTAAATATCACTAAGGTTTTTTTTTACCAACACAGTAATGCAAGAACCTATGCAAGTACAAAGGGACTGTGTGTTTGCAATGTGGCAGCCAAGAATTTGTGTCTGCGTTTGTGTGGAGTATATTTATTATGACTTACAGCATCATATCTCTATAAAGTGCAACAATCAACTTTAATAGCCATCTTGGTTCCTGAAGTTTTTTTCCATAATTTTTTTCCATAGGGCAAAAAGTATTTGAAAATTGGACAAAAAGACAAAGGTAAAAGACTGTGTAGTTAACGTCTTTAATGAGGGCATAAACTACAATCCCACGAAGCATTGCGAATGACGTAATCGAATTAAAAATTATGGAAATACAGTATCATCTAAACATATACGTATATACAGTATATATATATATATATATATATATATATATATATATATATATATATATTTAGTGGCGGCGGGGGCGTGGTCGAGCGTTCGTCCGCAGAGAAAGCGGTAAGGGTGCACACACCTGAGCGCTACAATGTCTAACATCTGTTTCTGATTGCAGTAAGCACTGGGGAGAGTGATAAAAAGGGACCACACCAGAGACAAGGGGGAGAGAGCTACCTGAGAGAAAAGACTGTGTTAAAAGTGTAATCTGATCTGATAAGTGTATTGCTGAAAAGCCACTTTGAGTTTGTTTAATTAAAATTCTACCTTTGAGTTGCAATCCCAAGTTTCCCTTTTCCTCTTTTTCCACCCTACGAACCTCTTACAGTGGTGCCAAAACCCAGGAGAATTGGAGGAAATATGCTGGCATGGAGTCCTCACAGTTGGCAGAAGTCATCAAGTCCCTCGGCAGTATGCACTATGCGCAACATCAGGCCCTGCTTGAGCTACGCCAGGACAAGGATCGCCAATTCCAGGAGGTGCTCCAAGCTCAAGCAGAGGACCAGCATGCGATCCGGAGTCTACTACACCAGGAGAAAACACCGGCCGCGACCCCGTACCCAGCAGCCCCCATGCCCCCAGTTGCCCTCATGAAGATGGGGGCAGGAGATGGTCCCAGAGCCATCGGGAAATGTTATTCCAGACGTCTCATTATAATCTGATGGCGGGTCACTTAGGGCAGGAAAAAACACTGAACTGACTAATGGCCCATTTCTATTGGCCAGGCATTCACTGGGATGTTTGCAGGTGGTGTGCAGCATGCTATGAATGTCAGCTGGTGAATCTGCCGGCTACCCCAAGAGCACCATTGCGCCCCCTTCCATTAATCAAGGTCCCCTTTGAAAGAATTGGCATGGACCTCGTCGGGCCATTAGAGTGGATGGCATGCGGCCATTGCTTTGTATTGGTTCTGGTGGACTATGCACCACGATATCCGGAAACAGTGCCTCTGCGCAACATCTCAGCACGTAGTGTTGCAGAGGCACTCTTCAAAATAATCTCCCGAGTGGGGATTCTGAAAGAAATCCTCACTGATCAAGGCACAACATTTATGTCACTAACATTACGCAACTGTACAAATTATTGGGGATTAAATTGATTTGCACCAGTGTTTACCATCCACAAACAGATGGGTTGGTGGAACGATTTAATAAAACCCTGAAAAATATGATTTGTAAGTTTGTGCATGAGGATGCTAGAAATTGGGATAAATGGCTCGAACCCCTGTTATTTGCAGTGCGAAAAGTCCCGCAAGCCTCCACAGGGCTTTCCCCATTTGAACTGCTGTATGGGTGGCGGCCGCGCGGCGCACTCAATGTCATACAGGAAGCTTGGGAGGAGGGGCCTTCAAACAGTAAAAATGAAATTCAATATGTTCTTGATCTTACAGCAAAACTCCACACTCTGGGTCTACTAACACAGGACAATTTGCTCCAAGCTCAGGAACGTCAAAGCCGACTGTATAACAGGGGTACTCGGCTACGGGAATTTGCACCGGGAGATAAAGTGCTCATATTACTCCCCACATCGAGCTCTAAATTACTCGCCAAGTGGCAATGGCCCTTTGAGGTCACACGACGAGTGGGAGATCTTGATTATGAGGTGAAACTAACAGATAGAGGTAACGTACGTCAAATATACCATCTCAACCTCCTGAAATTATGGAGGGAGGCGGTCCCTGTGATGTTGGCAACAGCAGTTCCGGACAGGGCGGAGCTCGGACTGGAGGTGAACATAAAAGCCAATCATGTCACATGCGGAGACCACCTCTCACCGTATCAATTCACAGAGGTTGCCAAGTTGTAGAAAGTATTTGCAGACGTGTTTTCTCCTCTGCCGGGTCGTGCAAACCTCATCCAGCACCACATCGAAACGGTGCCTGGGTAGTGGTACGTAACCGTCCCTACTGACTGCCCGAGCACAAAAAGAAAATAGTTCGGGAAAAATTAGATGCAATGCTCGATATGGGAGTAATAGAGGAATCCCACAGCAATTGGTCCAGCCCAGTTGTTCTAGTTCCTAAGAGCGACAGGTCTGTACGTTTCTGTATGGATTATAGGAAAGTCAATCGGTGTCTAAATTTGACGCATACCCAATGCCTTGTATTGATGAGTTGCTCGATCGGTTGGGCACAGCTCGCTTTTACTCGACACTGGATTTGACAAAGGGTTATTGGCAGATCCCCTTAACGGCAATATACCGTTTAGCTTACACCAATTTATGACGCTTCCGTTCGATTTGTTTGGGGCCCCGGCTACGTGTCAGCGCCAAGTGGACCACGTCCTCAGACCACACTCTGCTTACGCCACTGCCTATCTGGATGACATCATTATATACAGTAATGATTGTCAGCGGAACATGCAGCATCTGAGGACTGTTCTGAGGTCGCTGAGATGGGCGGGACTCACGACAAACCCCAAGAAGTGCGCAGTTGGACGGGTGGAGGTACGGAATCTGGGGTTCCACTTGGGCCACAGGCAGGTGCATCCCCAAATTGATAAAACTGTGGCGATTGCGACCTGCCCAAGACCCAAGACCAAAAAGGAGGTGAGACAGTTCCTGGGGCTGGTTGGCTATTATAGAATGTTTGTGCCTAATTATTCTACATTAGGTGTGGATCACCTGTTGGTATCTGGCTCTTCAGCCTTTAGGTTCGAGGTGGTCCACAGACCGGGGGTGCAGATGGCTGTCGCAGACTTCCTTTCTAGAAATGGGGGGGGGAGTGGTGGGCAGACCGGGTGACTCCCCGGCCTGAGTTGGGTGGTGGGGATATGTGGTGGTGGGGGCGTGGTCGAGCGTTCGTCCAGAGAGAGAGAAAGCGGTAAGGGTGAACACACCTGAGTGCTATAATGTCTAACACCTGTTGCAGTAAGCACTGGGGAGAGTGATAAAAAGGGACCACACCAGAGACGTGAGAGAAAAGACTGTGTTAAAAGTGTGATCTGATCTGATCTGATGAGTGTATTGCTGAAAAACCACTTTGAGTTTGTTTAAAGTTCTACCTTTGAGTTGCAATCCCAACTTTCCCGTTTCCTCCTTTTCCAACATATGAACCTCTTACACACACACACACACACACACACACATACTCACATATACATATACAGTTGAAGTCAGAAGTTTACATACACCATAGCCAAATGCATTTAAACTCAATTTTTCACAATTCCTGACATTTAATCGTAGAAAACATTCCCTGTCTTTGGTCAGTTAGGATCACTACTTTATTTTAAGAATGTGAAATGTAAGAATAATAGTAGAGAGAATGATTTATTTCAGCTTTTATTTCTTTCATCACATTCCCAGTGGATCAGAAGTTTACATACACTTTGTCAGTATTTGGTAGCATTGCCTTTCAATTGTTTAACTTGGGTCAAATGTTTTGGGAAGCCTTCCACAAGCTTCTCAAAATAAGTTGCTGGAATTTTGGCCCATTCCTCCTGACAGAACTGGTGTAACTGAGTCAGGTTTGTAGGCCTCCTTGCTCGCACACACTTTTTCAGTTCTGCCCACAAATTTTCTATCAGATTGAGGTCAGGGCTTTGTGATGGCCACTCCAATACCTTTAATTTGTTACTCTAAAGCCATTTTGCCACAACTTTGGAGGTATGCTTGGGGTCATTGTCCATTTGGAAGACCCATTTGCAACAGAGCTTTAACTTCCTGGCTGATGTCTTGAGATGTTGCTTCAATATATCTACATAATTTTCCTTTTGTGAAGTGCACCAGTCCCTACTGCAGCAAAGCACCCCCACAACATGATGCTGCCACCCCCATGCTTCACGGTTGGGATGGTGTTCTTCTGCTTGCAAGCCTCACCCTTTTTCCTCCAAACATAACGATGGTCATTATGGCCAAACCGTAAAAAAAAAAAAAAAAATTATTAGACTAGAGGACATTTCTCCAAAAAGTAATATCTTTGTCCACATGTGCACTTGCAAACTGTAGTCTGGCTTTTTAATAGTGATTTTGAGGCAGTGGCTTCCTGAGCAGCCTTTCAGGTTATGTCAATATAGGACTCGTTTTACTGTGGACATAGATACTTGTCTATCTGTTTCCTCCAGCATCTTCACAAGGTCATTTGCTGTTGCTCTGGGATTGATTTCCACTTTTTGCACCAAACTACGTTCATCTCTAGGAGACAGAATGCGTCTCCTTCCTGAGCGGTATGATGGCTGCGTGGTCCCATGGTGTTTATACTTGCATACTATTGTTTGTACAGATAAATGTGGTACCTTCAGGCATTTGGAAATTGCTCCCAAGAATGAACCAGACTTGTGGAGGTCCACATTTTATTTTCTGAAGTCTTGGCTGATTTCTTTTGATTTTCCCATGATGTCAAACAAAGAGGCACTGAGTTTTGAAGGTATGCCTTAAATTATATCCACAGGTACACCTCCAATTCAGTACACCTCCTATCAGAAGCTAATTGGCTAATTGCCTAAAGACTTGACATCTTTTTCTGGAATTTTCCAAGCTGCTTAAAGGCACAGTTAACTTAGTGTATGTAAACTTCTGACCCACTGGAATTGTGATATAGTCAATTAAAAGTGAAACAATCTGTCTTTAAACAATTGTTGGAAAAATCACTCATCAATGTGATCAGTCATGCACAAAGTAGATGTCCTAAACGACTTGCCAAAACTATAGTTTGCTGATATTAAATCTGTGGAGTGGTTAAAAAATTATTTTTAATGACTTCAACCTAAGTGTATGCAAACTTCTGACTTCAACTGTATATAAGTAGTCTGAGAGTGTAGGGAGACCAACTCGACTGCATCATTCACAGTGCATCATGGGAGTGGGTGGTTTGTGCTGGGCTCATTAACTGGTTTGCTTGCATGTGTAGTGTATTTCTTCACCAAGAATTCCACTGTAAAACACGTTTTATAAAAATGAAGTTGAAGTGACGCAGACTGATGGGTTCAACAGGAGCATTTAACATCGATAACAACCTTGGAGCTCCTTTTAGGTCTGTCAAAAAATGTTTAAGCTATTGTTAAAAATCAATACCCTATGAAAAAAATGAATGGGATTTTTACTTTCAGAACCGGACTGTTGCACTCTCTGGCCATGTTTACATCTGGCAATTACATCCATCTCTGTGGTCAGCTGCGGGGAAGGTCATGAGAGTCCATGATTACATACATTACTTACTATGTCTAAGCAAAGTAACAGAAAAATCTTTAATTTTAATCTTGCCACAACATTTTGAGCAAAATGCTTATTGTTTTATTTTTAGTTGAATGCATGTATTAAATTAACTTAAGATGTGCTTGCTTCACTAAAGATGTTTTGTGAAATATGCATACAGTATGTGCAAAAGAAATTCAAACTGTTATTATTTTTAAAGCTACATGTAACTGACAATGTTTAAAGCCCTTCTTTAAGCTCAATGGTTGATTGACAAGTGAGTAGGCAGTCTTTCTCCGTTGTCCACAAAACATTTTGGACCTCATTTACACCTGTATTTAGCACTGTCCACCTTTGATCGAATCACCCGAAATTGATGTTTTTACCACGTATTCCTCTTAATGTGAGAACATACAACTGACTGAAGATCAGTGGTTAAAAGCACATGGGATCAATAAGACAGAAATGCTGTAAATGATTACCGACAGAGTTCAACCTTTGAAACACAAGAGTCTTAAATCCTTACATCATTTATGAATAACAGAGGGTAGGAAAATGTGTGTAATGCACTGGGATCAACTGATCAAAGTGTTCTCATCCTGGGTACTTTCAGACCAAACCAACTTTAGCCTAAGTTTAGCACGTGTTTGCATTTTAAGTCCTTTCAGGTGCTATACTGCAGGTGTGAAGGGTAACCCCCACCTTACCCCACCAAACGAGTGGAGATACCGCTCACTCAGAGATCAGGGCAACAAGTATCACCTTTGTATTTGTGTACTTTAAGCTTTGCCATCAATCTTTCGTAGCAAGCTGCCAAAGCAGAAAAGCACACGCATTACTCATCAATGTGTGGTTATCTGCTTCTGTAAACTGCTGATGATTAATCGCTCACTTTCACAACTGAACGCAAATGCGTGCGTTGGGACGAGTCTAAATGGTTGATTTGTACTGAAGGCTCTCACTTTTAAGTCCCACCTGTACATTTTTCACTCTCCAACCTCCCAGCCACATCAAAGTATCCCTGATGGAGCACTCTGGTTCAAACTCTGTTACACCGGAGCTTTCACCCCCGGCTGCACTGACACACCATCTGTGCATCTGCTTGCCTGGCTGTGGCTACTTTAACTTTACCATTTCCCATTAATCCAAACCCTTTTCTGTCATCTCACCCTGCTAAGATGTAAGAGGGGCGTCTTCCAACATAACAGTTACAGTAAGACACGGCAGCCAACCCTGTAATTTCTAGTCTAGTATATGACATTTCAGGCTGTTGTATTTTGTTACTAGCGTGCAGGTCATGCAGAAATGTGAAGCTTATAATTAAAAAAAAAAGCACTTACATTAATTATTCTGTTAAAACTCCACTGTAAAGTTGTTTAAATCATCATTTTTACAGTCATTTAGGGTTTCAGGGTTTGTAGATATTACATTGTCATGACAACAAAGCAGCAAATTAGCTATAACTAAACAGAAAAGGTTAGTAAGCAATTTTATCATAGTTAAATCATGTTAACACACATATTGTTTGTCTTGTGGCTACACTTTTGAAATAAAGAGTATTTTAACATTTATGCATTGGCCCCCATTCACTTCCATTGTAAGTGCCTCACTGGAACCCAGGTTTTTTTTTTTTCTTTAAAGAAAAGTAGAGGCAACTCAAAATAAATTTTTGTGGTAATTAATATTATACCACAAATGCTGTTGATTGAGCTTATCTTGAATTGAACCCGGAATATTCCTTTAAACATCTTTTTTTTTTGTTATTAACATTTTTTTATTGATTCCAAGACAGACAAAAATAAATTTAACCACAAAATTATGCATTAGGAATCAACTTATAACCCTTTATAACCCTCTTTCAGGTGGAAGCGACCAATGAGCCAAATGTCTAAGACCGAATGCATAATAATAAAACAAAATCTTGGGTAGGCCTAGCCCACCCTTGTCAATCGGCCTATGTAACTTATTGAAATGTAACCTGGGACGAGTTCCATTCCAAATAAAGGACTTCGCTATGCTATCAAATTGTTTGAAATAAGAGAGGGGGACATTTACAGGGAAAGACTGTAGCAGGTAGTTGAATTTTGGAATACAATTCATTTTAATAACATTAACCTTCCCAATCATAGATAAATGTAATGAAGCCCACCTGCCCACATCGCTCGAAAATCTTTTAATTAAAGGGTCAAAATTAACTCTCACTAAAATCACATAAATTTGCTGGGAATAAAATGCCCAAATACTTAATGCCCTGTTTGGGCCAATGAAAGGTGCCCGGTTGAAAAGCCGTTACTGGGCAGTATGCTGTCAGAGCCAAAGCTTCGGATTTAGACCAATTAACTCTGTATCACATTTAGAAAAGGAATTAATAATTCTGTGGAGGCAAGGCATAGATCTAGTAGGGGCGGAGACGAATAATGTAATATCATCTGCATAAAGCAGAAGCTTATGTGCCACACCTCCTGCCACCACCCCTGGAAAATCACCATCCTTTCTTATCGCGGCTGCTAATGGTTCCAGGGCAAGACAGAACAATAATGGGGAAAGAGGGCAACCCTGCTGGGTGCTCCTATTCAGAGTAAAATAATCTGAAATTAATCCATTTGTTTGTACCGCTGCTACAGGGTGTCTATAAAGTAACTTAATCCATCCAATAAAAGTATTCCCGAACCCATATATTTCCAAAATCTTAAAAAGATAATCCCATTCTACCATATCAAACGCCTTTTCTGCGTCAAGTGAGATGGCAGCGACCGGAGTCTGATCATTTGCTACTGACCACATGATATTGATTAGACGCCTGATGTTATCAGAAGAGCTGTGGCCCCGAATAAACCCCACCTGATCTATATGTATAAGAGATGTCATAACTTTACTTAATCGGTTAGCCAGAATTTTTGACAAAATTTTTACATCTAGCTGGATCAGGGAAATTGGACGGTAACTCTTACACTCGCTTGGATCTTTGTCCTTTTTAAGAATCAGACTGATCCAGGCTTGTGTCATGGCTGGGGGAAGCTTCCATTCTTTAATGATTCCATATAAACTTCTAGCATAAGTGGAGCCAATTCTGTAGCATAAGATCTAAAAAATTCAGCGGCAAAGCCGTCTAGCCCCAGAGCCTTGCCTGTAGGTAAGGCCTTAATTACCTTGTCAATCTCCTCCAAGGTTATTTCAGAATCAAGATACTTTTTTTGCTCTGTCATCAGTTTAGGGAGTTCTAATGGTTCCACAAAGTTCCTAATATCTTCATCAGTAGACGAAGACATGGAACTATAGAGATCAAGATAGAACTTTTTAAAGGCATTATTAATATCAATGGCCGAGGTAAAAATTTAAACACCAGCAGATTTCAGTGAGTGGTAGAAAAAGACTCCCCCGACTCAAAATATGACTGTCTTGCCCTGAATAGCCAAAACTCCACTTTCCACGACAAAATTGTATTATATCTGTATTTCAAATGGGTCAGTTCTCTGAGGCCATTAGACGACATTCGGCGCTTCAGCTCTGCCTCGACACTTTTAATATTCTGTTCCAATTCCACGAGTTCACGTGCTTTGGATTTTTTGATGAATGAGGCATACTGTATGATCCGACCCCTAAGAACCACCTTAAGTGCCTCCCAAGCTATGCCTACAGAGGATAATGAGGACCAATTGGATTTCAGCCTTTAACATTTTTTGAAAATCAGGATTTTGCAAAAGGGATACATTAAAGCACCAACTATATGATTTCTTTTTCTCTGTATGAGGCAACACCTCTAAACTCACCAGGGCATGATCTGAGACTAAGATATTTCCAATTGAGCAATCAACAACAGCTGAAATGAGGGATTTAGGTAAAAAAAAAAAAAAAAAAAAAAAAAAAAATCTATTCTAGAATAAATCTTATGGACTGATGAAAAAAATGTATAGTCCCTCTCAGATGGGTTCAAAAGTCTCCAAATATCTTTAAGACCAAGATTTTTACACATTCTGTGAAGCGTCAATGTTGCTCTAGGGGGCTTACACACTTTTGCTTCATTATGATCAAGGACTGAGTCCATCAAAAGATTAAAATCTCCTCCCAATATTATATCATGAGGGGTGCCAGCGGCTTGCAACATCCCTTCAAGATCTATAAAAAAGCCCTGATCATCAACGTTAGATGTGTAAATATTAGCCAAAATCAACCTTTGCCCCTGAATTTCTGCTAAAACAATAATGACTCTTCCTGATTTATCTTTAATCTGTTTGAGACATTTGAATTTTAGATGTTTTTTTATCAATATAATGACCCCCCTGCTTTTACTTGAGGCAGCACTAAAGAAAACATGTCCACCCCATATCTTCCCAAATTTTTCAGCTTCCTGTGGGGAAAGATGCGTTTCTTGAAGAAACACTATATCATACTTCTTACGTTTAAGAAAATAAATAACTTTCCTTCTTTTTATGGGGTGCCCCAACCCATTCGCATTCCATGTGGAGAGAGACAATCCACTCATATTAACAACTGACATTTTGATATAATAGAAAAAATAAATCATGTGTCAAAAACAAGATTATACAGACCACATTCCAACATTACTGCAACAATCAAACCCCGAACTTCCCCCGGAACAAAACAAACAGATAAAATAAAAATGTGCACATTAACCCCGCACACGACAGCGCCAACCTGCGTCAATCCCTCTAAACTCAAAAGGTCCATGTACGCATACGAGAACCCCCGCGACAACTTTGCCGTCGGATTATTCAAGTCCGGTGCTTCTGCACAAATTTTGTAAGGCAACACCACATAACAGAAAATACTTTGTAAAACAGAACCCAGCCAATAGGCAGAATAAACACAAAGAACATTTAGATTCATTCACAGAACTGTCTTGAAGGTGTGTTCCTCCACAAAAGAAATTCCAGCTGATATAAAGCTGTTCAGTTTCCTCGGACAGATAAACAAGTGTTCAGTGAGCCAGCTGCTATGAGTGCAGCATATGACGTAATCATTCTAATGTCCCTTAATAATACTCCACAAAAACAAACTCCAGCCAACAGGAGGCATAAGCACAAAGAACGAACAGATTCATCCACAGCTGATCCGAAGGAGTGTTATTCCACAAAACAAGATCCAGCCGCCAGGCGGAACCAACACAAAAAAAACACAAAAAACAAAACAGACACCCCGGTTTCTCAATGGTCAAGTTCAGTTAAGCGAGTCAAATTCACTCAAAGGCTGCATTAAAAAAAAAAATAAAAAAAAATATATATATATATATATATATATATATATATATATATATATAAAAATAATTTAAAAAAATACACCATGACTTACGCACTCCGTCAACTTTATAAAAGACATCCTTTGTGTAGGCATGAAGATATTTTGCAGTCATTCTTAGTGACCATTCTCAATCTGGCCGGGAACTTCAGTGTAAAAGTGATCATCTGTCCATGCAATAGTCTCTTGAAGGAGTCATGCCACAAACAATCTCCAGCCGCAAGGCGGAACCAACGCAAAAAGAAACAAAAATGTCGCCCAGCTTCCTCAGACAGCCAGAGTAAGCACAGCGATTTAATCCACTCTGGAGCTACATGAAAAACCCCAAATTGCTTACTCACCCATTGTTTTTATAAAAGACAGTGCTTGCTTTGGACACGTAAATACCCTGCGACCATCCTTCGTTTCTATTCTCAGTTTGGCCGGACACATCAGTGCAAAAGTGATCTTCCATTGATGTAAGAGTTTCTTACATTCCTTGAATCGATTGCGTTTCTCTCGTCGCATTCGCAAAGTCCGGGAACAAGAAAATATTGTGATTCTTCCAAGAAAGCTTTCCTTTGCTCCTCGCCTCGCATAACACAAGATCATTATCCGATGATCTCAGAAATTTGGCCAGAATTGATCGGGGCCTGTCTCCCTCAGCAGATCTGTGAGCCGGGACTCTGTGAGCTCGCTCAATTTCCAGTTTATGGCCTGTTATGTCGAGCAGACTCGGGAAGAGCTCGTCTAGGAATTTAACCATATCTCGGCCTTCTTCATGCTCAGGAATTCCAACAATTCGTATGTTATTCCTTCGGCTCCTATTTTCCAAATCTTCAAGTTTTTCCAAAAAAATGTCCACGACTATTTTGGACACGGGTGGATTAGCGGATAATTCCCTTTCCGAAGATTCCGGATAACCAATTCGTTTCTCAACTTCTGTCACTCTTGTGACCAACTCAGAGAATTTTGTTTCCATCGCCGTAATCGATCGACGTATTACAGCGAGATCCTCCAAGTCAGCAACAACCTTCGTCAGAATCACCGAGATGTTGGACAGTTGATGCTGGATTTCATCTCCCGACGTGCCGTCCAAATCGAGTCCACGGTCTGCAGGCCCAGAGGTTTCATCTTGAGCACGTAAGTGTCTTTTAATGTCTCCAGAGCCAGAGGATTTTGACTTCTTTGCCATGTTTACCTCAAAGAACAAATATGTACTGGGTGTATCAAATCTCACCAGATTATAACATGAAAATAATAAAAAAAACAGCAAAGTGCGCAGAGCTCGTGATTCACACGTCTGCTTCTCGCATGGCATCCCGTGATCCTATTTCTCAATCTTTAAACATTTTTGTTTTTGATTTTGGGGTGAAATGTAACCCGGACATGTTCGTGACAGGTTTTGTGAGAAACCAGCAGCACTTTCAAATGTTTGTTGAGCGGTCTGACATTTCAACTTCTGACTCAACTAATGATGTGAATTTGGAATGGGTCTACCTTTTTGTCCAAATAATGTTAGACAATGGCGATTCTCGGGAAATCATTATATTTGCAAAGTTTGGTACTCCTGAAAATACCCACTTCACATTTGCAATTGTATAGTTATTATTATTATTTTTTTATGCAGAGCTTAACAATAAGGGTGTCCTGATGGCCAGTGAGAGAGAAATTTGGGCCAGTTGATGGAATGGTCACTTGCCCCATTTGGCCAGTGCTGCATTTTCACTTCATTGTAAGCTTATTTTATGGACAGGAAATATGTTGACAAAAATAAAATGTGTCAATTTCTGTAGTAGGGCCAGTGAAAATGTTGACAGGGCATGTAAAAATGTAAACTATTAGTTCGACTGAGCCACCAGAAAAAAATTCTTATTGTTGAGCCTTGTGTATGTGATGTGACTGATATTGTGTCTTACCTCAGACTCATTACAGCAGAAAACATCAGATGCTTTGTAAAAATCAGAATGCAGGTCTCTGATAGCAGGGGCTGGATTACAAATGGTTTTTACTGTAAGAAAAATGGAAACTGTGATTTACACATTAGGTAATTTAAGTCCATTTTGTTCTCAAATATTGAAGAAAGAAACAGATTCATCCATAAACAGGTACAAATGCAAAGACCCAAGTAAAGAATTTCTTTGACGTCACATTATTGTCATGAGTTAAGGAAACAACATTTAAATCAGAGCAAACCAGAACACATCATACTGCACATGACACACTGTATTTGACGTCACACTGTAGTCAGTATGAAACCTGCCCTATAAGCTTCTTGGATGAATTTGATTTGATATAAGCAAACTTTGCTGCTTTCTCAGCACAACACTTGTTTCATAACAACATCAATCCAAAGCCATCAGTTCCCTCTCTTTCTCCCCTCTTTTCTCTCTGTCTAACCTTACATGGTCTGTACACCAAACCACATAGGAAGTGACTGTAAGCAAGGCACAATCTCCTTACTTCCTGTCTGTGAGGGGATTTCTACTTTGTGTGCTTAGACATAAGTAATCTACGCACATTAAAAGGCGGAAATACTTTGTGTGTCATAAGGAGCATCTCTGCTGAATAATGTCTAAAGTATAAAGTGCATACTTTCTGTATAAGGTCCTCAATATGGAGACAGACTTTAGTATGTTCATACTGACTGTTACTGATTCCATAATGATTTGTTACTGAATTGTCTTCTATTGGTACTTATTAATTTATTCTTAAGGGGGAAAAGGGCACATAATCACAAATGCACACAGTCTGGTAACATTAAAGCAGTTTCTACTTATCCCTTCCTTAATGTAATATATTACCCCTTGCAGTGGCTCCTAAAATACACTTTAAATCACACTTTAAAATGTCTGTATCTCATTGCAAAAAAAAAAAAAAAAAAACGTGGCATCTGCAAACAAATGATACTAGCCCTTTTCGCTTCACATATCTGAGGCATTCTTGCAATTACTTTTAATCAACGAGACCTAAGGTGATTTTTTTGTTGATGCATGAAGTCAGTTCCCTTCAAGTTCACACAGATATCTTAGCAGAAAAATAACTAGATATAACATGTTGCACTAAGTTGCAATGCCTTTTGTCATCATTTAGAACACAATATCTATCATTTAGAGACAGTACCGTGCAAAAGTTTTAGGCACTTGTGAAAAATGTTGCGTAGTGAGGATGTCTTCAAAAATAATGACATAAATAGTTTTCATTTATCACTTAATGTCATACAAATTCCAGTAAACATAAAAAAAGCTAAATCAATATTCGGTGTGACCACCTTTGCCTTTAAAACAGCACCAATTCTCCTAGGTACACCTGGGCACAGTTTTTCTTGGTTGTTGGCAGATAGGATGTTCCAAGCTTCTTGGAGAATTTGCCACAGTTCTTCTATCCATTTAGGCTGTCTCAATTGTTTCTGTCTCTATATCTAATCTCAGACAGACACGATGTTCAGTGGGGGGCTTTGTGGGGGCCATGACATCTGTTGCAGGGCTCCCTGTTCTTCTATTCTAATCTTTTCTATTTGCAAAAGTAATGTTTGGGAGTCTAACATTTATATTTCCTATTGACACATAAAGCTGAAGATATAAATAACCATCTTAAGACAAATGCTTTTGTGAAACATCTTATGTGCCTAAGACTTGTGAACAGTACTGTATATATTTAGAATAATTTAAAACCAAACTTCTTTTTGTAAAAATTTTGCTTGAAAATGTGCTTGTGCGATCATTCTTGCCTTTGTGCATCGATGAGCCTTGGGCACCCACCACCCTGTCACCGGTTTGTGGTTTGTCCCTCCTCGGACCACTAATATAATCTACACAGACCTTGACATGTGGCCTTGTTAGGAGATGATCAACATTATTTGCTTCATCTGTGAGTGGAGTATAATGTTGGCTCATCAGTGTACATGAAAGCATTCCCAGGCTAGGAACACACTTAATAGTCCACTGTAAACAAAAATATTATCATCATCATGTCATTCAAAATGTTTTGTTTTTTCCCCCCTCTGAACTCAATAGCAGATTTAGCATAGTTTTCAGGAAGCTCATTTCCATAGTCCACACGACTCAAGTGCTACAGTATGTTCAAAGTCTTATAATATCTATATGTAAGGAACAGCCCGAAAAAAAAACATAAATCACTGAAAATCAGTTTTTATTATGCTTTTTTTTTTTGGAGCTTGAGTCTAAATCGTCATCCAATTTTGTTGACAATATTTTTATTTTTGGGTGAACTATCTGTTTAAGGAAACTCAAGAGTTCTTTAGGAATAGACAGCAAGTGAGCAGAGAAAATAATCAATAAATACTTGTGAAGTGAATAGCGTAATATGAAAGAACTGGGAAATAATAAGAGAGAAAAAAAAGAGGCAAAACTAACAAGTACATGAGAAGATTGAATGAGCCATGTGAGACCTCACTGTTCAGAGAGGCTTCGAAAGGCACTAAGAGCAAAAAAACAACAGCAAATTAAAGAAAAATTTAGGAAAATTCACACTAGAGTGATCAGACATCCCTTTAGTGCCCAGGCTATTGTAGGAAATAACATGTTAACTACATGTCAGCTTCATAGTTATCCAAAATTAACTACACTTGAGGAGAAAATTTGACAGCGCTTACACAAATTTATTTGAAAATGTGGTTAGAAAAACGGCATCGGATTCCTCTCCAGCGAGCCTGTGGGGGTGGCATGTGCGTAATCTAAGCCTTGAGCACTGGGTAAGTGCTATTTGCGCACGTCATTGTCTGATGAATTCATCCCAAGTAATAGGCGCATAATCTGGGATAATGGCCTGTCTTAACACTAAATATGGCCCGCTAACAGGCTAAACAGCATGTATCTGGGCAGTTCTGAGGGAGTGCGTTGGTGGTGCTGGTGGTGGGTGGGGGGGTGCCCATCTGTGTCACCCATCTGTGAATGAAGCTTGATTCATCATTGTGGATCTCCATGACGAGGGTACAGGGCATCTCTGATCAGCAGGGACCTGAAAACACAAGGTGCTAATGATATCTGAGACAAAGCCGGTGTTTTTTTTTCCATGGGAGGACAAAATCATGCTTTAAACTCACCAATCATCTGTTTATTTTAGATGAGATGAGATAGAAGGCTAAAAATAGTTTTAGGAAGTGGGAGTGAGAGACACCTAGATTCAAATAAAAACATGTGTTGTGAGGACAGAGAAGAGAGAATAATATTGTTGTTATATGACTATATCAAAACACTCATGTAAACAAAATTGCAGAAACATAACTACAAAGAGAGAACCACAACTTTATGGCATTCAAAGTGTTTTCATGAAATTAGAAAGATGTAGAGCAGGGCTACTCATTTTTAAAACTATATATATATAGTTGAAGTCAGAAGTTTACATACACCATAGCCAAATACATTTAAACTCAGTTTTTCACAATTCCTGACATTTAATCGTAGAAACATTCTCTGTCTTAGGTCAGTTAGGATCGCTAATTTATTTTTAAAATGTGAAATGTCAGAATAATAGTAGAGAGAATGATTTATTTCAGCTTTTATTTCTTTCATCACATTCCCAGTGGGTCAGAAGTATACATACACTTTGTTAGTATTTGGTAGCATTGCCTTTAAATTGTTTAACTTGGGGCAAACGTTTTGGGTATCCTTCCATAAGCTTCTTACAATAAGTTGCTGGAATTTTGTCCCATTCCTCTAGACAGAAATGATGTAACTGAGTCAGGTTTGTAGGCCTCCTTTCTTGCACACGCTTTTTCAGTTCTGCCCACAAAGTTTATATCGGATTGAGGTCAGGGCTTTGTGATGGTCACTCCAATACCTTGACTTTGTTGTCCTTAAACCATTTTGCCACAACTTTGGAGGTATGCTTGGAGTCATTGTCCATTTTGAAGACCCATTTGCGACCAAGCTTTAACTTCCTGGCTGATGTCTTGAGACGTTGCTTCAATATATCCACATAATTGTCCTTCCTCATGATGCCATCTATTTTGTGAAGTGCACCAGTCCCTCCTGAACCAAAGCACCCCCACAACATGATGCTGCCACCCCCATGCTTCATGGATGGGATGGTGTTCTTCGGCTTGCAAGCTTCACCCTTTTTCCGACAAACATAACGATGGTCATTATGGCCAAACAGTTAAATTTTTGTTTCATCAGACCAGAGGACATTTCTCCAAAAAGTGACATCTTTCTCCCATGTGCACTTGCAAACTGTAGTCTGGCTTTTTTATGGCGGGTTTGGAGCACTGGCTTCTTCCTTGCTGAGCAGCCTTCCAGGTTATTTTGGTTATTTTCCAGGTTATATATAGGATGTTTTACTGTGGATATAGATACTTGCCTACCTGTCTAGAGGTCTTGGGTGATTTATTTTGAATTTCCCATGATGTCAAGCAAAGAGGCACTGAGTTTGAAGGTATGCCTTAAAATACATTCACAGGTACAACTCCACTTGACTCCAATTAGCCTATCAGAAGCTAATTGGCTAATTGCCTAAAGGCTTGACATCATTTTCTGGAATTTTCCAAGCTGCTTAAAGGCACAGTTAACTTAGTGTATGTAAACTTCTGACCCAATAGAATTGTGATATAGTCAATTAAAAGTGAAACAATTTGTCTGTAAACAACTGTTGGAAAAATTACTTGTGTCATGCACAAAGTAGATGCCCTAAACGACTTGCCTAAACTATAGATTGCTAATATGAAATCTGTGGAGTGGTTAAAAAAAAATTGTTTTAATAACTTCAACCCAAGTGTATGTAAACTTCTGACTTCAACTGTATATACACACACATTTCTGTAACTGCTGATCTCCTGGGATTTTCACGCACAACATTCTCTAGAATTTACTCCAAATGGTGCCAAAAACAAAAAAAACATCCAGTGAGTGGAAGTTCTGTGGACAGAAATGCCTTGTTGATGAGAGAGGTCAACAGAGAATGGCCAGACTGGTTCAAACTGACAAAGTCTACGATAACTCAGATAACAGCCATCCCTTTTGGTCGTCGGCTGACGTACTGCTCCAGCACCACCGGATTGAGCACTCCCTTGACGTAGCAATCCTCAGTCAGAGGCGAGAACTTGTAACATATTCCGTTAGATTACTCAAGGTCAGTAACGTATTCTAAATACTTTGGACTTCTTTCAGATTTTTTCACTTGTTTTGACTATAATAACTCTGCCAGTACAGTAAGACAAAATACACATGTTAAAAATACATTCTCTGAAAAAACCTAAATATCTAATGCAGTGTTGTTTCTAAAACAAGATAAATCAAATTGATCTTGTTTTAAGGATTTTTTTTTTGAATATTTTTACAGGAAAACAATACAAAAATTATTATCAAGAATACGATTTTTGCCCTAATATCAAAGGTCTTACTAGAAAAAAAGGAATTATGATCCAACGTGAATTTTCTTGATAAAAAAAATATGATCGTGCCTGGTAACACATGCATGTAAAATGGCTAGAAATAGCATAAAGCATAAAGCTGACAGTTTACACAAGGTTTATTTCTATTTCTTCTGCTCCAAACCTACTTCAAACTTACTTCTCTGTCTGCTCGTATGAATGTAACACATCATAAGAAAGTGTTTCACCGCTGTTCAAATGCACTTTGGATCGCATCATTTATATGTATAAATGTTTTCCATCTGAAAGGACTAAGTATTAAATGAAACAAATGACAATAAAATGCAAAGTAATCTCTTCAGTAATCAAAATACTTTTTGAATGTAACTGTATTCTAATTACCAACTATTTAAAATGTAACTGTAATGGAACACATTTACTTATATTTTGTATTTTAAATATGTAATCCCATTACATGTATTCCGTTACTCCCCAACCCTGTATATATATATATATATATATATATATATATATATATATATATATATATATATATATATACAGTTGTGCTCAAAAGTTTGCATACTCTGACAGAAATGGTGAAATTTTGGCATTGATTTTGAAAATATGACTGATCATGCAAACAAACTGTCTTTTATTTAAGGGTAGTGATCATATGAAGCCATTTATCATCACATAGTTGTTTGGCTCCTTTTAAAATCATAATGATAACAGAAATCACCCAAATGGCCCTGATCAAAAGTTTATATACCCTTGAATGTTTGGCTTTGTTACAGACACACAAGGTGACACATACAGGTTTAAATGGCAATTAAAGGTTAATTTCCCACACCTGTGGCTTTTTAAATTGCAATTAGTGTCTGTGTATAAATAGTCAATGAGTTTGTTAGCTCTCACGTGGATGCACTGAGCAGGCTAGATACTGAGCCATGGGGAGCAGAAAAGAACTGTCAAAAGACCTGTGTAACAAGGTAATGGAACTTTATAAAGATGGAAAAGGATATAAAAAGATATCCAAAGCCTTGAAAATGCCAGTCAGTACTGTTCAATCACTTATTAAGAAGTGGAAAATTCGGGGATCTCTTGATACCAAGCCAAGGTCAGGTAGACCAAGAAAATTTCAGCCACAACTGCCAGAAGAATTGTTTGGGATACAAAGAAAAACTCACAGGTAACCTCAGGAGAAATACAGGCTGCTCTGGAAAAAGACGATGTGGTTGTTTCAAGGAGCACAATACGACGATACTTGAACAAAAATGAGCTGCATGGTCGAGTTGCCAGAAAGAACACTTTACTGTGCCAATGCCACAGAAAAGCCTAGTTACAATATGCCCAACAACACCTTGATATGCCTCACAGCTTCTGGCACACTGTAATTTGTAGTGACGAGACCAAAATAGAGCTTTATGGTCACAACCATAAGCACTATGTTTGGAGAGGGGTCAACAAGGCCTATAGTGAAAAGAATACCATCCCCACTGTGAAGCACTGTAGGGCTTTACTGGTTGTTTAGATCAGTGTTACTATCAGAAATAATTAATAATTATTTCTTTAGTTATTAATTAATATTTAAATTAATTACTTGAATCTAACTCATTAAAACCTCATATGGGGCTCCAGTAAATGTAGTGTGCTACGTTTAGGAGCAAGTTTGGTTATTAGCAATAATTAATAATTATCAAAGATAATTATTAATTATTAAAATCAATAGAACATTGATGAGAATCAATGTTAGCTTTTTTAATCCTTTAAATGAACAATTATCAAAGATAATCGTTAATTGTTAACATCGATGAAACTAATTAAAGTTAACACTAGCTTATTGATCATTCAAATTCAACAACCATCAAAAGATAATTATGAATGATCAGAAATCAATAGAATATTAATAAGGATTAACACTGATGGGGCACCACCCTGGAATCAGGGACTAATAACCAAATAGTAAAACAGTCTCAATATTAGATTGTTTTCTTAAGAAAATCGACATCCGACGAATATCGATTTTCGGGAAAAAAACAATGAATGAAGGTTTGAATCCGAGCAATGACATCCCGTCAGCATGACACAGGCGTATGCAAAACAAACCAAAACACTTCTCTTTGTAATATAAACAAAGTTTATTTATGCAGTAATATCAATTAATAATTAATACAATGCAGTCAATAAAATTCCGACTTACAACTACAAACTATACAGTGATGTGATTAGATATGGAAATAAAAATAATCCTATAACACATAAGGTGTGTGTGTATGTGTGTGTGTGTGTGTGTGTGTGGTTAGTACGAGAGAGAGAGAGAGAGATGACGGCCCTAAAGCAGATTTCGCGATAGTGGAAGAGAAAGCAGCTGTCAGTTTATCACTCAGAGACGCAGTGGATGGCTCGTAAAAGTCCCACGTTATTTGACTCTTTAATGGATGAACTCAGTTGCTGTCTCACCCGCGATGGCGAAATTGCACAACAATCCAATTTGGTTGGACCACAATACAGCAAAACAAATTTGTGATAATTAATACCCTGAGTATTAATAATGAGCGGACATGGCGGTCCGTAAACTGTACAAGCAAAAACCTTGAAACACAAGAATAACACACTATAATATTCTATCTCTGCCCAGACGTAAACCTCTTACTTGAATCGCATGAGGACAAAGGCAGAATGTGTTTTCCTCCGTCCTTTAGCTCTGACCCTTTTCCTTGAGGCTTGGGTGATGACGGGAGGCCGTTTCCTCGCTCTGTCGGCGGGCGGTACGGCTGTTGATTCTCGGCGGGCTGGTGGAGAACTCAGAAATGTCGACTTGATTGAAGATGGAAGAGAAATCTTTAATCTCTTCACTTCTGTAGGCAAACGGATGAAGATGCGAATTGCTCGGTGGTCTCCTTCGGATCCGTTAGAGTGTTCGGTTGAACACAGAGTAATCTCAACTCATCCAGCGAGATGGAGATTGTATGACTACAGTTTCAAGTCGGACGTTACTTCCTTGTGCCACGAGGTTGCACATGAGAGCAGCATTGAACTGCGTCCACACACTGCAAGCAAAGTTGCTGGAAGCAAATCCCGAAAGCATTTCAGAGGTATTTCAACTCCTGATGATGTCATGTTTGAGGGACGTTCTGTTGTGTGCCTCATCCAATAGGAGTTGAGAGTTCGATCCTTTAGTGAGCAAGGCTTCATGGGATTTGTAGTCTTTTTTGGACTCCCTTTGTTTGATTTTGGCACGATTTTTATCAGTATAATTTACGACTTGGAATGTGGGGGCTTGAGTTAGGTTTTTACGACTGTGTTAGGCCTGCCTTTGTCTTCTATCTGAATACATGAGGCTCAACAGCATGGTGGTGGCTCACTGATGTTTTGGGGGTGTGTGAGCTCTAAAGGCACAGGGAATCTTGTGAAAATTGATGGCAAGATGAATGCAGCATGTTATCAGAAAGTACTGGCAGACAATTTGCATTCTTCTGCACGAAAGCTGCGCATGGGACGCTCTTGGACTTTCCAGCACGACAATGACCCTAAGCACAAGGCCAAGTTGACCCTCCAGTGGTTACAGCAGAAAAAGGTGAAGGTTCTGGAGTGGCCATCGCAGTCTCCTGACCTTAATATCATCGAGCCACTCTGGGGAGATCTCAAACATGCGGTTCATGCAAGACGACCAAAGACTTTGCATGACCTGGAGGCATTTTGCCAAGACGAATGGGCAGTTATACCACCTGCAAGAATTTGCTGCCTCATAGACAACTATTACAAAAGACTGCACGCTGTCACTGATGCTAAAGGGGGCAATACACAGTATTAAGAACTAAGGGTATGCAGACTTTTGAACAGGGGTCATTTCATTTTTTTCTTTGTTGCCATGTTTTGTTTTATGATTGTGCCATTCTGTTATAACCTACAGTTGAATATGAATCCCATAAGAAATAAAATAAATGTGTTTTGCCTATTCACTCATGTTTTCTTTAAAAATGGTACATATATTACCAATTCTCCAAGGGTATGCAAACATTTGAGCACAACTTTATATACTGTGTAATTTTTGTAAACAAATTTTTTTTTGTAAAGATTATTTATATTGAGAATTAACTTTATAGTAATTATTTTATACATTATATTTTCTCCTGGTTTGGTTTAAAAATTTAACAGAGCCACTTTCTGCAACATTCATTGCAATATAGAAAACAGATATGGTCGGTTCTGTTGTCACTGTCAAAAAGACACATTATGCGTGTTCAACATCACACTCACCACCTGAGATACATTCAAAAACAAGAGAGATATATCCAATATGATCTCCAACACTGCTCCAGTGACAGGTCATAAAGATTTGTTCACCCTCTTTAGCTTTTTGTGGTAAAGTAACACAGATTACTAATAATTATTTGTGTGAAGACGTCTCAACGCCTGGATAACCTACTGTGGTGGTGGGGGCGTGGTTGGGCATGGTCCAGGCACGCTTGTGAATGAAGAGTGAAATCAGGAGATGAGAATGGTAAGGATCATCACCTGGCAATGATTGTCTCGAACTGTAACTGTTTGTAATTGCAGTGAGAGTGGAGATGGGTTTTAAGAGCGAGCCGGATGACAGTGAGGAGAGAGCGCTACCCACACAGACACACACCGAAAGAGCGTGTGCTGAGTTTGCACTGAAAAGCAAATTGTTTGAGTTATTATTAAAATAAGTTACCTTTTTGAGTTTAATCATGCCGTCTCACACTTCCTCCTTGCACCCCATCCTAAGAACTTTGTTACACCTAATATTTCCACAAGATTTTTAAGTGAGGATCTACTAGACACTTTATGATCCCATAATCCCTTGGGAGATGAGACGTCACATTCAAAATGCTGGATTTAAAATTACAGCACTGAAATGCGAGTCAGACAGCTCTTTTCAACTGTAAGTGCTATATATACCAAGAAAGTTTTTCCTTGTTCTTAAATGGTTCTTGGTTAACAAAACCAGAGTAGATTATGTTGTTATTATGTCATATATTCAGGTCACAGGCAGGGTTGGGCAGAATATTTAAAGAAATTATTCTGGGCTGAATACTTAATACTCTCTCTTAAATGTATTTAGTAATGTATTCCGATACATCACATAAAAAAGAAAAGTATAATAATTCAGAATACAAGAATACATGTTTATAAAGGCAAAGCACAATTGGACATTTTATGTGTGATATGTCAATATTATCATATCTGAACCGCTACATCTCCACTATTAACATCTAAGTGAGTCTAAATGGCCAGCTAGATATTTATCAGCAAATTTCATGAACTGAGCACTAACTCGATTTCTTTAAATTAGATGTGGAGTTGGATGATGATGTTTTAATTTATGGAAAACAGAAGGCAAACAGTAGGCAGTTTGTGGTCAACTACAATATTTTGTTCACTTTCCAACTAGAAAAACGCTGCCTGTACCTTCAAGACCCAAAAGTAAAGAGTAAATCTAGCAAACAATTTATATTTTAAATGTTTAGATTATTTAGTGTAAATTTGTAACATTATGCTTTGTGTTATCTTACCCTGATATTAGTTTAAAAAAATTACCACTGCTGCGATGGGGTTTCTAATACAGCTGCTGAGGGAGTGACAGTAGGGCTCATGTATACTCACAGAGAAGTTCTTCATTCATTACCAAAAAGAAGTTTGAAACAGCTGAACGGTATACTGTTTGCGAACATTCAGACACCAGCCACGCTGCTGGGGGAGGTGTTTAGAAGATCATTTAAATATGAGGACGCACAAGACTACGTACATGTAAAACCTTAACTAATGTGACATTAAAATGTGTTATCAATGACTATATGCCTTAATCTATGAGTAGAATTCACATAAGAAGCCGTTTAACCACTCAATGATGATTACAAGTACTATACCTGTATATACAGTAGATAATGTGTTATTTGCCATGTTTACATTTTGTATTCATGGCAATAATGTGCTAACACAATATAAGTGAACATAATATTTGCTGGTTACACTCTGCTATTGTAATTTATGATGACACTGATACTACTGCAATTTTGCATTCATGGCAATAATGTGTGATCACAATATATGCAAACATAATATTTGCTGGTTACACTCTGCTATTGTAATTTATGATGACACTGATACTACTGCAAAGATGAGTGTCTAAAAGAGTATTAATGGGCAGAATACAGATGAAAGAATGAAAAGAGGCATATCTCACTTTGGGCAGATGTGTGAATGGCTTTCGGTTGCAGACGACATATGAATGAAACAACATATCAAACAACAAAGTGAATGGGCACATAAGAGTATTTGAGTAGATGTGATCACTTTTGCAGACTAATTAAACCAAAAAAATCACATGATATGTTCTTGGAAAATGTCTCTACATGAACAATCGTACAGATGTAGGTCAGTTTGCACCAGCTCGCTAACAAGCTCCAGGCACACCCACCAATGACATGGACCATTGGCAGTATGACGGTGTTAAGCAGCCGATACAAAGTTTTCCTAAAAGTTCACACTGGCGAGCTGTTACAAACCATTGATATAAACTTAAAAAATACCTTCATTTTGGCCAGATTTTGTTCAAAATAACGTCACACCCCTTTGTTCTTCGATTTCGTATGAAGTGTGCCTTAAAGGGTTAGTTCACCCAAAAATGAGAATTCTCTCATCATTTACTCACTGTCATGCCATCCCAGATGAGTATGACTTTCTTTCTACGGCAGAACACATTTGAAGAAAAACAGAAAATATCTTAGCTCAGTAGGTCCTTAAAATGCATGTGGATGGTGATCAGACATTTGTAGCTCCAAAAATAACAGACAGTCAGCATAAAAGCTGGTTAAATTAATGTCTTCTAAAGCGAAATGAATGCTTTTGGTGTGAAAAAGATCAATATTTAAGTAATTTTTAACTATAAATCATTGCTTCCCATCAGCAGCAGTAAGCCTGTGTGATGTAATTGTGTTGGCATGTTCACGCGAAAACAGACACACGTGTGACACCCGGAAGAGCAGTGCTGTTTACAACTGAGTAGGAGGAACGCTGTACAGAAGCTTTGTTGGTTTTGGTTTAGATCTGTATTTGTATCTGTTTGTTTACTCACAATTTTGCATTTGTGTGCTCATTCTGGATGTCTCAACTGAGAGAAAAATGTGAGATTACGTCCATAACATGCCGACCCGAATATGTCATACTGCGCATACTGCTGCTGACCGAAAGCGATGATTTATGGTTAAAAAGTACTTAAATATTTATCTTTTTTGCACCAAAAGCGGTCGTTTTGCTTTAGAAGACATTAATTTAACCAGTGGAGTCGTATGGATGACGTTTATGCTGACGGTCTTTGATTCCCTCTCTGTCACTCACTCGATGTTGCGTCGATGTAGTGACACTAGGGGTCACTCTTGGGAGCCAGAGACACCTCTGGTCTTTGATAAAAGGCCAATGAAAATTGGCGAGTGGTATTTGCATGCCACTCCCCCGGACATATGGGTATAAAAGGAGCTGGAATGCAACCACTCATTCAGATTTTCTCTTCGGAGCCGAACGGTCATGTTCACTGAGCTGAATTCCCACAACTGTTCATTCACCTCTGCTGGATCTGACGGCGCATTTCAGTGGCTTCTCCCTCCTCTGCACTGGTGCACTGCAGAGAATGCCCTTGGGTGCTTTGGCAGAAATAAAAGAGTATATTTTTCTTAAAGAGCCGCACACACGGAACATCTTTTTAAAGACACGTCTTTTTAAAAATGCCTTTCCTTTGTGTGTTATTCCTGGTTGTGCTCGTTATCTCTCGCCTTCTGACGGCCTTTCATGTCTGGACCCTGCTCACGTGGAGACAGTGTTCATGGATGGGTCATGTACTCATTGCGAGAACATGTCCATGGCAACGATGCGGTCGCGGCTTACCTTCGTAAGAAAGCAAGCCACCCCAGAGGCTCCCCGCCTTGGTCCTTCTACCTACGGGTTTGAGGCCAGTGCGGCTAGCACTGGGGGTGATTTGGGGACCCCAAAGGGACCGCCTCCGCCGGGTATACCCCCGCGGATCTCCCATTTCCCAGCATGCTCATCTGCCCTGATCGGGCTTCCGGATGAGTCCGCCGGCTCGTCTCACGGCGAGTTCAACCTCTTATTCGGACCCCACAAAAGTGATGAGCTCTCGAGCGCAACATCGGAGAGCGGGCTCATCCAGTCGGATGCGGAAGCCTCAGCTGGGCTCCTCCCTTCGTGTGCGGTTGCCCAGTCACAGGCTGACGCGGAGATGATGACATGCTTTCCCAGACAGCCGCGAGCGTCAGGCTAGAGTGGAACCCTCCGCTCTCCCCTGAACCCTCGTGGCATGATGATTGGTTCCAGGGCTCGCGGCGCTGCTCAAAGCCACACTCCGCCCCCGTTCCTTTCTTCCCGGTAGTGCATGAAGAGCTGACAATTTCGTGGGAGGCACTTTTAACTGCCTGGTCCCGATCTTTCAGCTTCCCCACCCTCACTACCCTCGATGGTGGGGCGGCCAAGGGCTATTCGGCAATCCCCCCGGTGGATAAAGGTGCTCGCGGTGCACCTATGCCCACAGAGCGCCACCACCTGGCGCGGGTACCCAAAACTCCTGTCCAAGGCCTGCAGGTTTACGTCATCTCTGACGGCCAAGGCCTATGTTGCCGCTATATAAGCCGCCTCCGTCCTACACGCCATAGCTCTCCTGTAAGTCCACCAAGGTGCTAAAGGAACTGCACTGTCTCTCGGGCGGGCGATGTCCACCTTGGTGGTCCAGGAGCACCACCTTTGGCTCAACCTGGTCAAGATGGGTGAGGCTGACAAGGCACGGTTCCTTGCTGCCCCCATTTCCCAAGTTGGCCAGTCTGGTTACACCGAGGACTTTGCTCATCAGTTCTCAGCGGTGAAGCAGCAGACGGAGGTTATCTGGCACATCCTGCCCTGGCGCAGCTCAAGATCCCGCACCCCGTCTGCTTGTCATCAAGGGCGTCCCCCTGTGGTGACTGCACCGGCTCCACTGCAGCCAGCCCCTGCAGCCCGGCCCCGGCGTGGAGCCCACCGAAGGAAGCAGACACCACCCATCTCGCGGCCTCCAAGAACCCGCAAAAGGCTTCGAAGCGCCCCTGAGACAGGCGACCCAGGGACGACGAAACCCGCTGCCCTGAGCTGGTAAGCAGACCACTCCATCCCCCGGTTGAGGGCCGGGAGGAGAATCTTTTGTTACCTTTGCATTTAATTGCGCTGCATGCCCAAGTGGCTGCAGTACTCAAGAGTTCAGCAAGAGTGGTATCCTTGTTCCCTGGGTCACGGATCCGGTATGCATGGCTGTCATCACGACCACCGTCCACCACTCTATTTGGCAGGTTTGGCGCTCCAGCAGCGGTCTCCCCGCCCCTGAGATCCCAGATGTGGCACTAATCCGCCCCCGATGTGACAGTCTCCAAGGGTCACGAGGACAGGCCTCTTCCTCCCCCATCCCAGGCTGTTCCGGGGGTGGTCACAAGGAGCCAGGTAAGTACTTCGATGTCCCTGAACTCAGCATGGCCACGACACGGTGTGGCACCTCAGGCTCCGCCCCGGTGGGTTGCGTCCAATCTTGGACCTGCGTGTACTGAACCGGGCTTTACACAGACTCCCGTCCTAGATGCTGACGCAAAGACGCACTCTAGCGAGCGTCTGGCATCAAGATTGGTTCACGCCGGTAGACCTGAAGGATGCGTACTTCCATGTCTCAATTCTACCTCGACACACACCCTTCCTGTGGTTTGCATTTGAGGGTCGGGAGTATCAGTACAAGGTCCTCCCTTTCGGGCTGTCCTTGTTCCCTCGCATCTTCATGAAGGTCGCAGATGCAGCCCTTGCCCCGCTACGGGAAGTGGGCATTCGCATCCTCAACTATCCCGACGGTTGGCTAATCCTAGCTCACTCTTGGGATGTGTTGTGTGCACACGGACCTGGTGCTCTCACACTTCAGCCGACTAGGGCTTCGGGTCAACTGGGAAAAGAGCAAGCTCCTCCCGGTTCAGAGCATCTCTTTTCTTGGTTTGGAGTTGGACTCAGTCTCGTTGACGGCGCGCCTCATGAACGAGCGTGCACAGTCAGTGCTGACCTGTTTGAAGGCATTCAAACAGAAAACAGCGGTTCCACTGAAACTCTTTCAGATGCTCCTGGGGCATATGGCATCCTCAGCGGTGGCCATCCCGCTCGGGTTGATGCATATGAGACTGCTTCAGTACTGGCTTCAGACTCAAGTCCCGAGATGGGCATGGCGCCGCAGGACACATCGCGTGGTCATCACGCCGGTCTGTCACTGCCTCTTCAGCCCTTGGACCGACCTCTACGGGCAGGTGTTTCGCTAGAGCAGGTCTCCAGGTGCATCGTGGTCACAACAGACGCCTCCAAAACGGGCTGGGGCACTGTTTGCAATGGGCACACATCTGCCGACTTATGGACGGGCCCGCGGCTGCATTGGCACATCAACTGCCTCGAGTTGCTGGCAATTCTGTTCGCCCTGTGGAGGTTCCGGCCGTTGATCCAGGGCAAGCATGTGTTAGTTCGGACAGACAAAATGGCAACAGTAGCATATGTCAACCGCCAAGGTGGTCTGCGCTCTCGTTGTATGTCACAACTCGCCCGCCGTCTCCTCCTCTGGAGTCAGCGGCACCTCAAGTTGCTGCGAGCCACTCACATCCCGGGCGAACTCAACACTGCAACGGACGCGCTGTCACAGCAGGTTACCCTCAGGGGAGAGTGGAGACTCCACCCTCAGGTGGTCCAGCTGATTTGGAGTCGATTCGGACAGGCACAGGTAGACCTGTTCACCTCCCAAGAATCCTCCCACTGCCCGCTCTGGTACGCCCTAACCGAGGTACCTCGCGGCATAGACGTGCTGGCATGCGTTTCCCCCAGTGAGCCTACTTGCACAGACTCTGTGCAAGTCAGGGAGGACGAGGAGCAGGTCGTCCTGGTAGCACCCTACTGGCCCACCCAGACATGGTTCTCGGACCTCATGCTCCTCGTGACAGCCCTCCCAGCAAACTCCCCTGAGGAAAGACCTTCTTTTTCAGGGACAGGGCACCATCTGGCACCCACGACCAGACCTCTGGAATCTCCATGTCTGGCCCCTAGACATGACCCGGAAGACCTAAGTGGTCTACCACCCGCAGCGGTAGACACAATCACTCAGGCTAGTGACCCCTCTACGAGGCGCCTGTATGCCTTTAAGTGGCGTCTGTTCGCTAAGTGTTGTTCTTCCCGACGGGAAGACCCCCAGAGATGCGCAGTCAGATCGGTGCTTTCCTTCCTGTAGGAGAAGTTGGAAGGGAGGCTGTCCCCTTCCACCTTGAAGGTGTATGTTGCTGCTATAGCAGCACACCATGACAAAGTGGACGGTAAGTCCTTAGGGAAGCACGACCTGATCATCAGGTTCCTGAGAGGCACCAGGAGGCTGAACCCCTCCAGACCGCGCCTCGTTCCCTCATGGGACCTCTCTGTAGTTCTTCAGGGTCTACAGAGAGCCCCCTTTGAGCCTTTGCAGTCAGCTGTGCTTAAGGCACTCTCCTTGAAGACTGCCCTCCTGAGTGCGCTCAATTTCATCAAGGGGGTAGGAGACCTGCAAGCGTTGTCTGTCAGCGAAACGTGCCTGGAATTTGGTCCGGGCTACTCTCACGTGATCTTGAGACCCGAACCGGGCTATGTGCCCAAGGTTCCCATGACCCCTTTTAGGGACCAGGTGGTGAACCTGCAAGCGCTGCCCCAGGAGGAGGCAGACCCAGCCCTGTCGTTGCTGTGTCTGGTGCACGCATTACGCATCTATTTGGATCGCACGCAGAGCTTTAGGATCTCTGAGCAACTCTTTGTCTGCTTTGGTGCACAGCGGAAAGGAAGTGCTGTCTCCAAGCAGTGGATCACCCACTGGCTCATTGACGCCATAGCTATGGCATATAACGCCCAGGACGTGCCGCCCCCGGTAGGGCTACGAGCCCATTCTACCAGGGGTGTAGCAGCCTCCTGGGCTCTGGCCAGGGGTGCCTCTCTAACAGACATTTGCAGAGCAGCAGGCTGGGCAACACCCAACACCTTGCGAGGTTCTACAACCTCCGGGTGGAACCGGTTTCGTCCCGGGTAGTGGCACGCAATACAAGTGGATAAGCCGGGATAGCCGGCCGGGTGTATCGCTTGCATATAGCGCCTTTCACCTCCTCTGAACTGAAGACGTGCACCATTAATTCCCAGTAGTCTTCACAAACTATGTTCCCTGGTTAACTTCCTCTGAGCCCTGTGGCAGTCGAGTTTTCAGAGAGACTCTGAAAAACTGCCGGCCCAGTACACGTGCTAACTAAGAGCCCTGTTCTGGGGTAGGTGCTCCGCATGTGGCGGTTCCCTGTAAGGTAACCCCATGCGATGTATATCTTCCGTTAATTCGTTTCCCTGTTGGCAATTTGCGTCTTCCTTGGGCAGAGCCTCCTCTGCCACAGTCTCCATGTTTGTAGTAACTCCTCCCCCATTGGATAGGATCTACCATGAGACTTCTCCACATGATCGGCAAGACCATGTGACGTATTTTCCACTTAAATATCCCCCCCTCTCTCTGGGTGAGGTGTGGTCTCCGCGGTGTCCTCCCCTTGGGAAGGACCCCCCCCCCGACTAGACCTGGTTGGCCCAGTTAGGTAATCCCCCTTTTTTTTTAGGGAGTGAAAAAAAAGAAGGGGAAAAGAGGCCACGACTGGGCTAGCCTGTCTCTATCTTTTGGGTAGTCGACTTGTCCCCAAAGGGCCGTTCGACACTCATAACTATGTTGGGGGACAGCGCCAGTTCACGTAACACAGTTCAGCCAGTTGTGGCGTTTTGTATAGGGACCCCTAGTGTCAATACATCGACACAACGTCGAGTGAGTGACAGATAGGGAACGTCATGGTTACTTGCGTAACCTCCGTTCCCTGATGGAGGGAACGAGACGTTGTGTTCCTCCTGCCACAACGCTGAACTACCTGCTGAAATGGCCGGACCTTGTCTCGGCTCCTCAGCATAAAACCTGAATGAATGGTTGCATACCAGCTCCTTTTATACCCGTATGTCCGGGGGAGTGGCATGCAAATACCACTCACCAATTTTCATTGGCCTTTTATCAAAAGAACAGAGGTGTCTCGGGCTCCCAAGAGTGACCCCTAGTGTCACTACATCGACACAACATCTTGTTCCCTCCATCAGGGAACAGAGGTTACACAAGTAACCATGGCGTTTTTGGAGCTTCAAAGGTCAGATCACCATCCACTTGCATTTTAACATTTTCGCATGTGAGTTTCTCCTGTACTGATGGACCCCCCAGTGTGAGTTCTTTAATGTGTGCTGTAATAATATATATATATATATATATCTTACCTTACACTTCACATCAGATGCACTGAAGGACAGATTATATCACAGCAGGTGCACTGAAGGTCAGATTATATATTATCAAACATATAATGTGGTTTTTAGATGTTTATAATAATTGATTATGATAGATAAGATGCGATCATGAATGTGCTTGGCGGCTATGCATGCCGCCATATTGTTTACATGCAATGCAATATGGGATTTTGAGTTTGTGATAGAAGCATAGAAGGTTCTAAAAGCCTAGTCCTTACACTTTCCTAGCACCAGAAGTTGTTGGAATGAGTGACGGACAGAATGGGAGAAGGCTCGAGTAGATTGACTAGTTTGTATATTCTTTGTTTAATGTCTGAAAATATGGCTGCATCGCTGCAGCAAAACAGTGCGCTCTGACGGTAGCGGCTTTCAACTTTTATTTAGTGATTGTTTGAATGTTTGTAACATATAAAAATAAAGATATTGTGATGTTGAAAAGACTATTTGAGCAGCTGGTTCATTATGACAACCGCTTCTGTCCCTTTATTGCTGGTAAACAGCAGCATGAATGCAGATCATAACGGTTTGATCATACGCATCTGAGCCCAGCCTAGCATAATCACACTGGTTTGATTGCACATGTGAAAGGGTTAATATTTTTCAATTTTTCTATCAAATGTGTTCTGCTGAAGAAAGTCATACACATCTGGGATGGCATGAGGGTGGGTAAATGATGAGAGAATTTTCCTTTTTGGTTGAACTAACCTTTTAAATTTGGCATCTTCTCTCTTCTGACCAGGGGTGGTTCTATGGTAAGTGGATTTTCAGGGTTTAGCTTAATGCTTTAAAGAAGCTGCCAACAAGACAGTACGTGGTACTGAATGGAGTCGGTATTTGTTATTATTGTTACTGTAGAAAGACAGGTATAATTAACTTTTATATATACTACTTAGAATATAACCTGTGTATTTCTTAATATTAAAATATTTTTATATTTAGTATCAATTTGATACCGAAGCACTGGTACTTTTGACATCACTACAAAACATTCAGGGCTTTACTGAAAGCATTCGGGTACTCAAGTACTTACCGGTTCGGTAAGTACTCAAACAGCCCATCTGGCACCAACAAACATCGATGCGATTATCTAATCAGCCAATCATGTGGCAGCAATGCAGTGCATAAAATCATGAAGATATGGGTCAGGAGCTTCAGTTAATATTCACCCATCAGAATGGGTAAAAATGTGATCTCAGTGATTTGGACCGTGGCATGATTGTCGGTGCCAGATGGGCTGGTTTGAGTATTTCTGTAACTGCTGATATCCTGGGATTTTTCACACACAACAGTCTCTAGAATTTACTCAGTATGGTGCAAAAAAACAAAAAAACATCCAGTGAGTGGCAGTTCTGTGGGCGGAAACACCTTGTTGATTAGAGAGGTCAACAGAGAATGGCCAGACTGGTTCAAACTGACAAAGTCTATGGTAACTCAGATAACCGCTCTGTACAATTGTGTTGAGAAGAATAGCATCTCAGAATGTTGTGGCTAATTGGTGTATATACACTGGCGGCCAAAAGTTTGGAATAATGTACAGATTTTGCTCTTAAGAAATTGGTACTTTTTAAAGAAATTGGTACTTTTATTCACCAATGTAGGGCCTTGGCCCACTTAAAATGGCAGCAGAGACTGCATGGCCCTTTGTTCTATGATCAAAAGGAGAGACATTGAACTCAGTTTCCCAGGATCCTTCACAAATTCACAACTGGATGCGAAGTCCCGCCCATGGACCCAGTCTCAAACTCCATTGGTCGAGCGGCCTACGACCGATGACGTCATCTCGTCAACAAAACCCGCGGACAGATGAATTTCGGCCTCTCTGTGCTAAGCTCTGCCTGGCTGTTAAGGGACATCTGTACTGTGCACGTACTGAAGGAGTCTTCCCTCCGTTTGGACTGAGAACAAAGAGACCACGTTTTTCTAACCTCACCATTTGGCCACGGTAGAGTAAGATTAACTTAGCTTTGTTCAAGTCTTATAGTATACTTATATCAACCAGTTCAGTTTCACTGTAAAGCAACAGTGAATTTATTTTGAAAAACGGAAAGTCGACCAGTTTCCCTTCTCCCTCTTTTTCATTCAACGTTGACTACTTTCTGCATTCTTCTCCATCGCTGGATCCGAAGAATAAAGCAGAGATGCGTCTTTTCGCTGACGAGCGTAAGACAAGGAACCATCCAGAACGTTTCTCCTGACTGCTCAATGCAACAGGAATTCCAACGGACAAACCTACTGAAATCACACAGGATTTCCCAAGTAAGGCTTGATATCTGGGCAGATTTAGTTTAGAAACTGTGATTTTTCTTGTGAATCTAAATCATATTTTTGATTCTAAATGCTGATGTTTTGAGTATATTTTTGTATGTTAAACTCTGCTCGCTGCTTCGAGTTGGGAGATTTGTTTTAGTTTCTTTTGGGGTTACGTTTGTTTTGTTGAGTGATTTGAACTAGTAATTCAGTCCCGCTGTTACGAGCGGTTACCCTTAACTAAACTGCATGCATTTTTCCTCTCTCGCTCTCATTCTCTCTCTCTCACTGATATTCATTGAGTGAGCGGTGCCTCGGTTTGTGTTCAACTCAGGCTGGTGAACTCAAATTCCTGTTTCGTCAGTTCCTTTGTGTGTCCGCTCATTTCCATCCGCAGGTGGGATCAGCTCCATTTTGGTCTTAACCCTCCATTTTGAACCTGATCCTCCATTTTGATTCCTTTGTTACCACACCTGGACACACACACACACACACACACACACACACACACACACACACACACACCCACTAGCATATAGCTCCACTGTTTGTTTAGGATTTCCTTGATTTTATTTTTGGAATATATTCGGAAAGTATTGGCTGTGCTCACTGGCTGGCGAACCAAATTCCCCCGCCTGTTCCGTCAGTTCCTTTGTGTGTCCGCTCATTTCCATCCGCACGTGGTATTAGCTCCATTTTGGATTTAACCCTCCATTTTGAACCTGATCCTCCATTTTGATTCCTTTGTTACCACGCCTGGACACACACACACACACACTAGCATATAGCTCCACTGTTAGCTTAGGATATCCTTGATTTTATTTTTGGATTATATTCGGATAGTATTGGCTGTGTTCACTACTGCTTGTGTATAATAAATCCTGTTATATTATAAGTACTCCTGTTTGTTTTTGTTTGAATGTTGTGTTGAAGCCAACCTCTACCACGTGAAGAACTCCCAAGTTACCTCAGAGTACTATTATGTTATTGGTGTTAGAAACTAACTGTAACTAGATTACTATTAGATTTGTATACCAATAATTTAACTAGTTTTTCCCTTTTTTATTATTTTGATTAACAATTAAGATACTCAACCTACAGGGTAGATTTTGTTTTATGAGACTCAATCAGTAACTTGCTATCATTTTTCTCTTTTCAAAGAGTGGTGCCCCGAGAATAGAGTTTAATGAATTAAATTCCATTTAATTACTATTTAGTTATTTAATTGTTATTTGATTATTCCATAATTAATAACAATTAATTATTAATTATTTCTGCAGAATAGTTTAATGAGTTAAATTCTATATAGTTATTTAATTGTTATTTGATTATTCGATTATTAATAACAAATAATTATTGATTATTTCTGGAGAATAGTTTAATGAGTTAAATTCTATTTAGTTATTTAATTGTTATTTGATTATTCCATAATTAATAACAATTAATTATTGATTATTTCTGATAGTAAAACTGATTTAAACAACCAGTAGCACCTACACCAAAGTGGCATTCAACTGATCACAATATATAGTCAGGACATTAATAACGTGAAAAATTACTATTACAATTTGAAAAAAAAATTCAGAACATCTTAAATTACTTCAAAGAGTTCTCATCAAAAAATCCTCCACGTGCAGCAATGACATCTTTGTAGATCCTTGGCATTCTAGCTGTCAGTTTGTCCAGATACTCAGGTGACATTTCGCCACATGCTTCCTGTAGCATTTGCCACAGATGTGGCTGTCTTATTGGGCACTTCTCACACACCTTACAGTCTAGCTAATCCCACAAAAGCTCAATGGGGTTAAGATCCATAACACTCTTTTCCAATTATCTGTTGTCCAATGTCTGTGTTTCTTTGCCCACTCTAACCTTTTCTTTTTGTTTT
Source organism: Myxocyprinus asiaticus (assembly GCF_019703515.2). NCBI lineage: Eukaryota > Metazoa > Chordata > Actinopteri > Cypriniformes > Catostomidae > Myxocyprinus > Myxocyprinus asiaticus. The sequence goes on along the minus strand of NC_059360.1, from coordinate 9,257,611 downwards.
TCTGTTTCAAAAGTGGCATTTTCTTTGCAATTCTTCCCATAAGGCCTGCACCCCTGAGTCTTTTCATTACTGTTGTACATGAAACTGGTGTTGAGCGGGTAGAATTCAATGTAGCTGTCAGCTGAGGCCATGTGAGGTGTCTATTTCTCAAACTAGAGACTCTGATGTACTTATCCTCTTGTTTAGTTGTACATTTGGCCTTCCACATCTCATTCTGTCCTTGTTAGAGCCAGTTGCCCTTGTCTTTGAAGACTGTATTGTACACCTTTGTATGAAATCTTCAGTTTTTTTTGGCAATTTCAAGCATTGTATAGCCTTCATTCCTCAAAACAATGATTGACTGACGAGATTCTAGAGAAAGCTGTTCCTTTTTTGCCATTTTTTTTACCTAATATTGACCTTAAGACATTCCAGTCTATTGCATACTGTGGCAACTCAAAAACAAACAAAAAGACCATGTTAAGCTTCATTTAATGAACCAAGTAGCTTTCAGCAGTGTTTGATTTAATGGCAAGTGATTTTCTAGTACCAAATTAGCAATTAAGCATGATTACTCAAGGATTAGGTGTTGGAGTGATGGCTGCTGGAAATGGGGCCTGTCTAGCTTTCATCAAAAATGACTTATTTCAAATAGTGATGGTGCTGTTTTTTTACATTAGTAATGTCCTGACTATACTTTGTGATCAGTATCAAGTATCAGTGTTGATTAATGAACATTTTTGCCCATGATGACAGAGCCCCATTTTCAGCAGTCATTATTCCAGTCTACTAAGAATCTGTGTCACCTAATCCTTGAGAAATCATTCTAATGTGCTAATTTGGTACGATACTACAGTTGAAAATGGTTGTGCTATTTAATGATGTTTGAACATCTCATAGGAAGGAAGAATGGGAGATCTAAGTTGTATTTGAGATTATATCAAATACATTGTCTTTTTTCAGTTGCTTAAATATTGAGTACACTTGCATGTAGTCACTTTGCACTTTCACGTCAAATTCTGGTCTGAAAAATGTCAGAACAAAAAACAAATTTTTCTAAAAACTGAAAGATATAAGCAAACTGGATCTGACCAATACGGCCCAGAAGAATGACAACAAGAGGAAGAACATTAAAGTCACTAGTTTGAGAAACAGACCCAACAGAGGTCCTAAACCAGCTGCTTTGATTAACAGTACATGAAAAATACCAGTTTAATTTGCAACAGCGAAAAGCAGACACTGTTTCAAAGACGTTTCAAAGAAAAATCTGACACAGGGTAGAACAGGCAAAAGAACTTAAAGATTGAGCAGTAAATGATTAGAAATTAGTATTATGGATGGATGAGTGTAAGTCTGAGGTGTTGAGCTGCTGTTAGAAGAGTCTGATAATAAGGTCTAAAGTGTCAATTACATCTTTGGGAAGTGCTACAGAAAGTATGGGATGAAACTTCATCTGAATATCTTCTTAAAATGACTGCTAGAATGCCTAAGGCATAATTGCTGCAAGTGGAGGATTAATAGATAAACAAAGTTTAAAGAATACAGTATTTATCCATTTGTAACATTATGTTTCTTTACTATAATTCTTGATCAATTTAAGTAACCTTTTCTTTCAAAAACTTTAAAATATCATGGTGATTACAAACTTTTGAATGGCAGTATGCAATGAAATTCAGACATTTTAAGTGTGACTTACTATAAGTGTTCAAATACTTTATGGGGCCAGTGATATATACTTACAACCAGACATGTACAAAATTCTTGCACTGTTGCATCACAAACAGACAGTCACACATACAAATCTGACATAAGCATTAAGAAAACCACACTGCAGTGTCAGGAGATATTATCGAGATTTTTTACCTCATTATGACTTCCTTGTTATCTTGCTGGATAATTGTTCGGTCTTACGTCATTGTGACATTCACACAGGAAGCTGGGACACTGAGATTTCAGCAGGTTGTTATGGCAATCATGATGGCAATCAGAGCTCTTCCTAGGATGCTCACTGTGGCACTAGTGGGCCTTAGCACTTATGCTGGTTCACTAAACCTTGACATTTAAAATGCAGCAGGCCTTACACTGAGCATCAGGCTGGTTATGTCACCTTTCTTTAAATCCAAGTAGTGCTACATAAAAAGTGTCTAAAATTACCCTGCGTAGGCGAAGTGGACACAGAACGAGAGCTTCTCACTCATCCATGTCTCATTCAGAAGAGTACTTAGTGGTGTTTATGTTATTTTAGATGCTTTTAAAAGCCATGGATGCAGCAGAACTCGGTACTCAGACAAATTTCTGTCTACCTGTGTCATTGACGATGATGAGGCAGCTCCGGTTGCAGCTTTTTCAGTCTGTTCTACAAAATCTAAAAAAGAAAGACAAGTTCATAATTAAATCACATCTGGAAAAATCTGAAATTTGAAATCTTTGACCTTCTGATTTCTGTAATTATTACAATACAGGCAGTATTAGGGCTGGGTGATATTAAATACTTACAATATCATCGGCATGATTTTACAGGCAAAATTAAGCAACATCCTTAAAAACGAAATTATTTTGATGTGCTTTTTATTTGGCCATTATGTTTCCTAAATACTATTTCAATCAATATCAGTATACAGATAAAGAAACAGTACATTTATATTTTTTATCCTTAAAAGTTAGGAATAACCATATTTGGAAGAAAATGATAATTTTCTTAACCAAAGAAGCTTTAAATTGATAAAAAAAAAAAAGATGCTTGATGCAGGCCAATAATTTCCCCCTTCTGAAACAAAGTAACATCTTTTCCACAACCACAGGATACGTCTTCCGATGTGGTTATTTAAGAAATGAGAAGCTACACACTGCATCAGTAGGGTTAAAAGAACTGTTGCCAGCTGAAACATATTAATCACTGCAATAGTGATCCAATAATAGCCTCTTAAGTATCTGCTTATTTAAATTCAAACGGTGACTATTTGTTTGGCCAGGCAGTGTATTTAAATAAAAGCTGTATTCTTCAAACTTTCCACGAATCCTGCACTTGCAGCAATCACGCCTTTGGCATTCTAGCTGTCAGTTTATCAAGATATTTGGACAAAGTTTTATCCCATGCTTTTTGTAGCACTTCCAAAGATGCAATTGTTTTGTAGGACTCTTTTCAGAGACCTAATGATTAGACTTTTCTAACAGCAGTTCAACACCTCAAACTTAAACTCATCCATCCATTATACTAATTTCTAATTATTTACCTGCCCATTCTACCATTTTCTCCTTATTTGTCAGATGTGACTTTTTCTTTGAAAGTCTATCTAGAAGGCCAGCATCCAAGAGTCTGCTCTTCACTGTTGCAGATTAAACAATATGTACTGTTCACTGAAGCTGCCAGTTTATAATAATTTATACAGTTTATAGCAACAGTAATAAGAATTTTCAACATTGTTAATGTTTTTGGCAGGATTTACATTTCAATTTAATGCATACTTGGTGAAAAGAAGCATCAATTTCTTTCAAAAAACAAAAATGTCTTGGTGATTCCAAACATTTGAACAGTAGTATAGTATATATATCTTGTAAATATATAGTCAAAAGGATAAAAAAAAAAATATATTGACATATAGTTATAACATTAGCCCAGCTGTAGATAGCATACAAGCATTCTAGCAAGCTTTTAAAATGAAAACAAATACAAAGTGAACAAGACTGTACAAGACTGCTTAGGCTTTCACAATGCATACAAATCCCATTTGTTTTCAAAACTGATTTAAAGGGACTGACTGTCCACACACTCATTCTACAAGTGATGAAATCGGATCCATTTGTTCTGACAGTGTTATCCATATCCAGTACCTATATCAGTACAGTAACACAGAATAAACATCAGCACAATGCCAAGAGAGTTTTCTTCCAAGACAACTAAGAGCACAAAGCTTTCAGTTTGGAATTATTTTTAAAAATAAATTTTTAAGAGTTTGGAAATTTTGCCTCTGCTCATGTCAATCATGAGTGAATGTGGACACAGCTAGAGACATGACTGCACAATTTGAATGTTACATACTCATCACGTCTCAAATAACTAAAAAATATGTGAAATCTCATCTGACAGTTCAGTGATTTTCAAATTTACAAATATATTATTTTTTAATCGGATTTTAAACACATTTTGGATTGGTTTTGGATCAAGTTTATAAACTCAGATTTCATGTTTTTTTTTTTTTTTTTTTGCTGCAAAAAACTAAACAGAATAGAGTTGAACACACCAAAAAGATCAAATTTTTGCAGCCTGTCTGAACAAAGACTTAAAAGTCAAGAACTGTATGAACAATGATTTCCATTACCAGTGGATTTGCCATTATTTTTGAAGTTCTGAATGTAGTTGTCCCCCAAAAAGTCTTTGCCGACCTGAAGAGAGAAGAAATATTTACAATGTTTTGAAAAAGAAACCACTTTAAACTATTTTTTGAAATGGTAAAAAAGTTGAAAAGCAGAACTTGAAACAGTATTTTCTAGCAACTTGCTGACTGGCCAAAGTTCTGCATTGCTATATCAGGCCAAGCCTTCCAGATATAGCAACCCCAAACAAACGCCTCCACACAAATACAACTTAGATCTCCTATTCTTCCTTCCTATGAGACATTCAATGGTGAGGTGAGGGGCAAAAGAGTTCCTTTTTTCCCCAACTGGGTCTGCTTTTATCCCACGCTGGTAAAGACATGCCAAGTATGGGTCCTAAGCCCCAGCAGAGGAGACCCTTCACTACCTGGCCCTCTGTCTTTGATGTGTGATCTCTCTTTGAGTGTTTCTGAAAGCAATGGGAGTCTATTTTTGCACGCTGCATTCGCTTTGGTATTGATTAGCGCCTTTGCGCTGACAAAATGAAGCTTTATTATTTGGTTAGGCACTCTCATGTGGTTAAAATCTGAAACTTAGGAATTGATAGGTATCAACCTGAACATTTTTGTGTGTATGTGTACCTTAGGCTATATTCAGTCTTTTATGGTGTTCACAAGCTATGAGGAATAGATAGAACTAGACTTAAACTATTAATAGGAAAGCAGGCAATATTGGGTACCTTGCACACCATGGCAGTCTTGGCCCCTTTGCCACCAAAACCGAAAAAGAACTTGTGTCCATGTATTGTCTCTCCAGCTTTAGGAAGTCGAGGTGCCTGGCTAATATAGACACATAACAACATGAAATCATAATATGGGGTGTTAACAACGGAGGATAAAACCTGCAAAAATAATAAATAAATTAATACACAAATAAATAAATCCATATATGTGTGCATAAATAATTATAGAAATGAACAAATGTGATATACAAATAGTTTATTAATTAAATAAATAAATGCACCCATTAATGCAAAAATAATGCGATATAAAATGATTGCGGAAATGCAAAAATGTTAAAGGTAATGCAAAATAGAAAGTTGATTTAAAATTCTATATTTCTTTAATCATTAATTTATTTGTTTCTTCCGACTCAAATCTCATTCACGCTTTCACATTGTCATTTGCGATTGCTGTGTTGCGATTATTTATTAGACACATGAGCACCATTGCAATGTAATGCCACAAATTTTAAATCTTGCGCAATGCATCACATTTCAATATGCAGAAGCGTGAATGGCATTTGAGAGCTACAGCTAAAGGCCAAGATTCTCATTGAACAGTGGCTTTGGTCTAATTTTGGTTTGTTCATCACACAAAATTATAGTATGGCTTCAGAGGTTTTGGAATATACAGTAGTGCACAAAGTGTATGGACTACTTTTATGTTATCTATTTTGTCCTTTTTAGAGCTTTACAGTATATGGTCAATATGTGCATAATGAACATTCTTCATAATCTCTCTTTTTGTGTCCCTTGCGAAGAATCCCTTCTTATATAGATGCATGTATATTTTATTTTCATGTACAAAGGCCCATTTATACTGTCTGAGAAAAAAACAGTAAGCATGATATTAAGACAAAATTAAATAATTGTTTTTTTATATTGCCATATTACTAAAGCCACAAGATATTATTAAAATAAATAGTATTTTTTATTACACTCCCTGGACCAAATTTTTAACCCCCTACTTTAGAAGACTTTAGAAATCATACAGGTTTGGAATGTTATGAAGGCAAGTAAATGTTGAAAATTTTTTAACAGTAAACACCATAACTGACACCATACCTAAAACTACAGTAGAGATACAATATTCTGTCAAATTAATACATTGTTAGTCTTTAGTAAATGTACATGTCCATCAGTACAATTTGTTTTTAAGAGAACACCAAATGGGCCATTCAGTCAATTAAAGTCCATATTGTTTAAATGAGGGGCCTTTTACTGGAAATGGGCTATGATTGTGGGCTGTCAGTGAAAAAAATATAACATCCTGGGCCCTTCTAAATCTAAGGCAGGTGCCTTGGACTTCCAGAAAAGCTAATTATTGTGCCGTCTTAGTGCATGCCATTTCAGAGAGAGGTCCGTTAGCCTTTCACCCGAGCAGGACAAGCAGCTATTACTCATTCTATTGAACAACAGGAAAAAAAAAAACAACTATCCCAGACAGCTGGTTACGGTCTGGCCCCAATCCAAGTCTCCGGGAGTCCATGTTTATGTGATGCCAATAGAGTTGTTTTTCACATGTGAACATGTGTTGTTTGAGTGCTGCAGTTAAAAGAGGGAGAATTACAGCAAGCCAATGCGGATGGACAAAGATCTTGTCTAGATTCAAGTAAACTGAGTGGTGAAGTGATTGGAGCTGGTTGTTGATGGTGTTGCTAATGATTTAAGGACAAATTGTGCTGATAAAGAACCTAAAAAACTTAGAATGAAGAACTCATGATAATTTAAAGTAAATGACCACGATTTAGTTTTCACAAAACCATTTAAGTTATTAAACATGTTACAAACCAAATACCAAGTTCTAGTGTAATATTTCGTTCACAGCGTTGGGTGTAATCCAATTAGATACGTAATTTAATTACTTTAGTATAATACATTACTCTTAAGTACATTGTAGGGTTATGCTTATTTTTTAATATATTATTTATGTAAGAATACATGAATTATAGCCCCGTAACAAGTTATTGTGAAGGAGAAATGTGAGGTGCTGAGTGTATGAACAAGAAAGAAAAATAGACATTATTTTTAATTTGTTGAGTGGAAAAGTGTTTTAGAAAGTAACTTAAATATAAATTAGTAAAATGATTACTTTTTCAATGAAGTAATTAGTAATCCAATTACAATTTTAGTGAAATAATTAGTAATTTTTAGGATTTGTTGAATTACTATTTTTAAGTAACTTTAGGTAACACTGTTCACAAAGTTCTACACATTTTCTTTCCCTTGCTTATTAGTTTGTTAAACATTTTGACTAATTCGATCATCCTATCAGCTACCAATATAACTGTCATACTCTCAGCTCCATTTTACCATTTTATTAATTCATTCCAGAGAATTCCAGATTTTCCTACAAAATCAGTGCAGAAAATGCAAAAAAGTTAAAATTCTTTTTAGTAATTACCTCATTCTGAAACTGCTTCCAAGACACTTGCACATTGTCTTTGGCCTAAAGCTTCAGAAATGAGGAAAAGGATGAGGAAGGTTAAGCTAACAATATTATTAACAATATTACATTATTTACTCTAAGTAATAAATTTACATCTGCCATAAAATCGCAAATAATGGTCCTGTGCCATTTTTACATCTGAAGCGGCATGTGTAGTATACCCCGAAACAATACATTTACTGGCTGTTTAATGCTGCATAAATACATTTACAGTGGAATAAAAAACACAGATATAATTTTATGAAACAAATGTTTCAAATATGAAATTATTAATATAAAAACATATAATGATGAATGAAAAACATGACATTTTTGGAGGCAAAGGAGCCTCCTCAGAGCAGCCTTAACTTAGATTTGTAGACACCTGTGGTTCGGCAAAGAAATACAGACACTTTTAAATTGCTATTAGCATGGATACAACTTTGCAACCAATTACAGCACAGATCCTCTATTTTACTTTTGGTTCCATTAGCCAGCTATGTCTGAGTATGTCAAGTATGTCTGATTGAGTCATTGTCTGTGTTTCAGGTTAGAGACAGTCTGGCCTCACCTTAACTCCTCTCCTACAGTCGCTTCATTGTTTCATGAGCAACAGTCATTCTGCCACAAACCAAACTCTGGCAAATGGTGTTAATCTCCTTAGCCAAAAAGGAAATACAACAGGTGTTCTGTGACGTAGGCTGTGGTGCAAGCAGATGTTTATTCCAATTCATTGTTTCCAATAAAGATTGGACCACAAACAGCCTGAGAAACACAGGAGTAACATTGTAAATGTGCTATTGTACATTAAGGTCAACAGACCATTAAAGGAGCAAGTATTTGGTAATTGGTTTTTGGACATGGCACAATGGTAAAGCCATGGTCTTTCAAACGTGTTTTATGCTCTGAATAAATAAATACAAAAATAATTGTTATAACAACATATTTGTTTTCATCAGTTTACCTTAATATATATACCTATAACAGGTATACAGTGAACTTACTGCTGCAGGTTGTAACTTTGGCACCACTTTAATTTCACTTTAAGGCAGCAATTAATTTTTAGTTTTCAATTTTAGTGGGTTGAATTTTTTTTTTTACAGTGTGGTAATATAATTGTTTTATGTACATGGACATGATAATTCAATGGTATTCTTTGAAATAACTTCCAAGAGGGTTTTATTCATTTATTTATTTCCTCAGAGGTTGCTCTTTCATAGCTCAAGAGACTTAAAGGGATAGTTCACCCAAAAATAAAAATTCTCTCATCATTAACCCTCATGCCATCCCAGATGTGTGTGACTTTCTTTCTTCTGCAGAACACAAAGATTTTTAGAATACATTTTCAGCTCTGTAGGTCCTCACAATGCAAGTGAATGGTGACCAGACATTTGAAGCTCCAAATATAACATATAGGCAGCATGAAAGTAATCCATATGACTCCAGTGGTTAAGTCTACGTCTTCAGAAGCGATATGATAGGTGTGGGTGAGAAACAGATCAATATTTACATCCTTATTTACTATAAATCTACACTTACACTTTCACATTCTTTCACATTTTGAAAGTGAAAATACAGATTTATTGCAAAAAAAGATTGAAATTCTGATCTGTTTCTTACCCAAAGTGATTGCATCACTTCAGAAGACATATATTAAACAATTGGAGTCGTATGGATTACTTTAATGCTGCCTTAATGTGATTTTTGGAGCTTGAAAAGGTCTGGTCACCATTCACTTGCATCGTATAGACCTACAGAGCTGAAATATTTTTTAAAAAATCTTTGTTTGTGTTCAGCAGACGAAAGTCATACACATCTGGGATGGCATGATGGTGAGTAAATGATGAGAGAATTTTCATTTTTGGGTGAACTATCCCTTTAAGACTCAGTTTCACTTAAATGCCAACTATGTCCCAGATGTTTCTCCTAAAATTCCTCAGGAAATACACACAATATATCAATATAGACACAAATGAGACAATTTTTGTCATACAAGTTTAGAGTTATACAGTTATTGCAGATAGCATAATCAATTCTGTCTCAGAAAAATTTCATGAGAACCGTTTGAGTTTATATTGCAGTCTCTGACTTTTGATTGCAGACTTTGGCATTGCCATATTTTAGCACAGTGTGAGATTATTAAAATCTCCAAAAATCCAGAGGAGACATATGTGAGATTACTGGGGTGTTTTTCAGAGGAACAAATCTGAAAAGCAGGAGACTTTGGAAAAAGTCTTAATTTGAATTAAATTAAATTTAATCGCTCTCTATGAGAAACAACAGGAATATTAGAGTTTTTATTTGTGTTTTTCTTTTTCCCTTAAAAAATATTTTAATGATTTCAAAAAGCTACAGGGACAGAGGTTTTCACTAACAAAAAGTAACAACTGTACCAGGCTTTTACATTGTTATTATCATAGGATTTTAAGATTTGTAGGATCATTGTGCTTTGGACATATACCATGGCTATTCCATGGTATACTTTGAATACCTTTGAGTACCATGTAAATAACATGAATGATGAATATGGTAATAATTGAGTACCATATTGCAGCCACAGAACAGCAATCAACAAAGAATTTCCCCTAAGTTTTGAGCTTTTGAAAGGAACATCTTTTTCACAAAAATGGCACATACCGACACAGAGCTTAGGTGCCTAATGCCCATTTTTAAAGGGTATATTTAATTTATATTTCAAGTAAACAGAGTTTCTGCTTGCCACATGCACAATCTTGACTAACACCATGTCTCAATTTAAGTTAGTAACAGCTCCAGTGAATATTTAGTAATTTGTTCAAACTGTAATCAGTAGGTGGCACTGTCTGGCTTTAACACAAAGACACAGATGTTCCGCACGATACAGGTTCCAAAGCGTCTGATTCTATTTGACTGTCACAAACACAAACCACATAGAAAACTGGATTTTATACTTCAAAGCCATGCATAGCACTTTGATGGGTGAAATGTGTCAGCCATCCTCCAAAAAACAGCCTGCCAAAAACACAAACACATACTTGAAGTATGATACTTCCCAACAGAACTATTGCCTAATTGATGCAATCTCTGCTCTTCAAAGGCCAATACAGATGACTGAATTTTTAATGGTAAAATATATGAGCAACAGGGAGTTTTTCCAGTTTTATAAAAGGACATTTAGTTTTGTTTTTCTGATCATTTGGGGTATGACAAAGATGGAAAGGAATATGATTTTTGAAATTATGAAAACATTTAAAATAAAAATGTTAAGCCTGCATAACCCATCTCTATGGAAACATTTCTTCTCTTGAGTTTGAAAGATTACAGATCTAAGAATCGTTTTCAGACTCACGTGTTAACCCTATATCGCACATATGATGAAAGCAATTTAAATATTGGCTCAGTGGAAACACTGCACGACAATGGAAAGAAATTAATCAAAAGCAGGTTTTCATTCATTTACCTTTTGAAATTGAGTAACGATACAATTTGGTGAATATTTAAAATGTATATTTAATAAAAAATAAATTTAAAAAAAGCAAAGAACAATATTTAAAAAAAGATTACGCTTAACACTTAACAATTTTACACTTAATTTTAAGTGTTTTAAAGTAGGGAAAAGTTAAGAAAATGGGAATGAGGCAACATTGAGGATTAAACATCAAAACTTCACTCAACACATCTGTATGTCACTGAAAGTAAGAACAAAACTCTAAAACATTATTCTTCAACTCTCCATCTTTTTCAGAGTAATATACAGTACTATATGTGGACATGAAAGGTAAAAGTTGCCAGTTTGCCCAGCTGCACATTTAGGTCACATTCCAGGCATCTGAACGTGTACCTGAGCCGGAAACAGTGCAGCCGGTATGACAAGGACACATTTGATGCTGAAAAAACTTCTGCTGGCAGCAAATGTGACCAGCGAGGAGTGAATCAGTTCCCTGGGGACAAATTAATAATAGCCTGAGCTGGCAGAGCAGGAGACACTTCCCCAAATCTTCCCCAAAGACTTTATTTGGCTCTTGCTGGAAGGACTAATTCCTTTCTGAGTTATTTTAAACCTTCAAGTCTGCATTCTGTATGTGGAATATATTCCACAAGCACAGCAATGAGTGTGATCTTCAAATGTAGAAACAGCTTGTCATGTGAGGGTGAATCAGAATCAGAATCAGCTTTATTGCCAAGTATGCTTACACATACAAGGAATCTGTCTTGGTGACAGGAGCTTCCAGTGCACAATACAAAACAGCAACAAGTCATAGATAATAATAATAAAAAAAATAATAAAAAAAATTTAATAATAATACAAAAAATTACATAGAAAAGAAAGTATATATAGAATACACAATAAGACAAATATATATATATATATATATATATATATATATATATATATATATATATATATATATATATATATACACACACATACATTTGTAGCCAAAAATATTGGCACCCTTGGTAAATATGAGCAAAGAAGGCTGTGAAAAAAATTCTGCATTGTTTATCCTTTTGAACTTTCATTCAAAAAATTCACAAAAATCTAAACGTTATTTTAAGCAAAACAACTGAAACAGGGGAAATATCTCATTATTAAATAAACATTTTTCTCCAAAATGCACTGGCCATAATTATTGCCACACTTTTATTCAATAATTTTTGCAACCTCTCTTTGCCAAGATAACAGCTCAGAGTCTTCTCTTACAATGTCTAATGAGGTTGGAGAACACCTGGCAAGGGATCTGAGAACATTCCTCCATACAGAATCTCTCCAGATCCTTCAAATTCAGAGGTCTATGTTGGTGGACTCTCCTCTTCAGTTAATCCCACAAATTTTCTATGGGGTTCAGGTCAGGGGACTGGGATGGCCATGGCAGAACCTTGATTTTGTGGTCAGTGAACTATTTTTGTGTTGATTTTGATGTGTTTTGGATCATTGTCCTGCTGGAAGATCCATCCAGGGCCCTTTGTAAGCTTTCTGGCAGAGGCAGCCAGGTTTTGATTTTTTTATCTGTTGGTATTTGATAGAGTCAGTGATGCCATGTATCTGATGTCTATGTCCAGGACATCTGGTAGAAAAACAGCCCCACAACATTAAAGATCCAGTACCACATATAACCGTGGGCATTGGGTACTTCTTTATCTCTGTGTGCGCCAAACCCATCTCTGGTGTTTGCTGCCAAAAAACTATTTTTTTTGTTTCATCTGACAATAGAATCTGGTCACATTTGAAGTTCCAGTAGTGTCTGGCAAACTGAAGACGCTTGAGTTTGTTGTTGGATGAGAGCAGAGGCTTTTTTTTCTTGAAACCCTCCCAAACAACTTGTGGTGTTGTAGGTGATGTCTTGATATTTTATTTAGACTTTCTGACCCCAAGACCCTAATTTCTGCAATTCTCCAGCTATGATCCTTGGAGATTCTTTGGCCACTTGAACCATCCTCCTCACTGTGCGTGGAGACAATATAAACACACTTCCTTTTCCAGGCCGATTCTTAAGATCTCCAGTTGATTGGAACTTGTTAATTGTTTCCCTGATGGTGGAAATTGGCATTTTCAATGCTTTGGCTATTTTCTTATAGCCACTTCCCATTTTGTGAAGCTCAACAACCTTTTGCCGCAAATCAGAACTATATTCTTTAGTCTAACCCACTGTGATTGATGATTAAGGGAATTTGACCTGTGTGTTACCTCATATTTATACCCATGTGAAACAGGAAGTCATGGCTGAACAATTTCTTGTTCCTAGTCACCCAGTTGCACTACAAAATGTAAAATATGAATGGAAATATACTTCAAATATATTTTACTCATAAGAATTTCTAAGGGTGCCAATAATTGTGGCCAACCTGTTTTGGAGAAAAAATAATTTTTAATAATGAGATATTTCCCCTCTTTCAATTGTTTTACATCAATTAAAGGTTAGATTTTTGTGGATTTTTTTAATGAAAGATCAAAAGGATAAACAATGCAGTTTTTTTTTTTCACAGCCTTCTTTGCTCATATTTAGAAAGGGTGCCAATATTTTTGGCCACAACTGTATGTATATATATATATATATATATATATATATATATATATATATATATATATATATATATATATATATACACACACACACACATACATACATACGCATACATATATAAACACACACACACACATACACATATGTAGTGCAAATCTCAAGGACTCAAGATGGCGCCGAGTATGGCTGCTGCGCTGCGAGCTCTGACACAACATAGTAGTGTTTTGTTTGTTTTGTTCACAATTCTTATGTTTTTTGTCTTGGATGTTGTCTGCCTTATTGTCTACGACAGACAAACACTTTTGGACATTGGTTCAGCAATTTCACACCGTAAACCGGACTTCAAATTCCTCAATGCCGACCCACTGTTTACAAAACACGCAAGCGGAGCCCTTTGTCTGGGCTGCCCGGCCACGGAAACGCAAAAGGGGAAACAGAGCCGGCGTTCTCATCAGAGTAAGACGCCGCACAAATCGACCCCCGCTACCCAGTATTCTACTGGCAAATGTTTAGTCTCTGGATAACAAGCTCTGCGAGCTGAAAGCGTGGATCTCTTTCCAACGAGAGACGAGGGACTGCTGCATTATCTGCCTTACGGAAACTTGGATGTCTGTGGAGATTCCAGACTCAGACATTGAACCCGCGGGGTTCTCTGTGCACCGAGTGGACAGAGCGAAAGACCTCTCAGGTAAAAGCAGAGGTGGTGAAGTATGTTTTATGATCAACAAATCCTGGTGTGATCAGAGGAACGTACATTCTCTCAAGTCTTTCTGCTCTCCTGATCTGGAATTTCTCATGCTTCTGTGTCGACCATTCTGGCTACCGAGGGAATTCACAGCGGTCATTATCACTGCTGTGTACATCCCGCCACAAGCCGACACAGACCGGGCACTCAAGCAACTGTATGGGATTATAAGTGAGCAGGAAACCGTGCACCCTGAGGCCGTGTTCATTGTGACCGGGGACTTTAATAAAGCCAGTTTAAAATCAGTCGCACCAAAATACCACCAGCACATTAGTTTCAACACATGAGGGGACCGGGTTTTGGACCATTGCTACTCTCCCTTCCGGGATGGCTACAAATCCCTCCCCCGCCCACCATTTGGCAAATCGGACCACTCTTCCATTCTGATTCTGCCCACTTACAGGCAGAAACTGAAACAGGAAGCACCCACCCTCAGAAAGATCCAGTGCTGGTCGGACCAATCAGACTCTACGCTACAGGACTGTTTTGATCACACGGACTGGGAGATGTTCCGGTCCGCCTCTGATGACGACATCGAGCTTTACGCTGATAGCGTAATGTGTTTCATCAAAAAGTGCGCGGAGGACGTGGTTCTGACCAGAACAATACGGATCTATCCGAATCAGAAACCATGGATAAATAACGATGTTCGCGCGGCACTTAATGTGCGGACCTCTGCTTTAAATTCCGGGAACGTGGAGGAGCATAAACAAGCCAGTTATGCCCTCCGAAAAACTATCAGAACCGCAAAACGCCAGTACAGGAGCAAGATTGAAGGACAGTTTAACACCACCAACTCTAGAAGCATGTGGCAGGGAATTAACATCATCACGGACTTTAAAGGGAATAAAAACTCCACCATGAACACCGCTGCCTCTCTCCCGGATGAGCTAAATACTTTTTATGCTCATTTTGAGGAAAATAACACCACCCTCGCGGAGAGAGCTCTCACGGCCGAAGCTACAGAGGTTAGTTCAATCTCCATCTCTGTAGCGGATGTAACCCAATCCTTCCGACGGGTGAATATCCGCAAAGCCGCGGGCCCAGACGGCATTCCGGGCCGCATCATCACAGCATGCGCAAACCAGCTGGCTGGTGTTTTTACGGACATTTTCAAACTTTCCCTCTCTTTGTCTGTAGTCCCAACATGCTTTAAAACATCCACCATTGTGTCTGTTCCAAAGCAATCAAAAATAACTTGCTTAAATGACTGGCAACCTGTTGCTCTGACCCCCATCATCAGCAAATGCTTTGAGAGACTAATCAGAGATTACATCTGCTCTGTGCTGCCTCTCTCTCTTGACCCGTTGTAGTTTGCTTACCGCAACAACCGCTCCACTGATGATGCCATTGCATCTACAATATGCACTGCTCTCTCCCACCTGGAAAAAAAGAACACTTATGCGAGAATGCTGTTTGTATACTACAGCTCAGCATCCAACAACATAGTGCCCTCCAAGCTAGATGAGAAACTCAGGGCTCTGGGCTTAAATAGCTCGCTGTGCAGCTGGATACTGGACTTCCTGTCAAGCAGACACCAGGTGGTTAGAATAGGCAGCAACATCTCCTCATCACTGAACCTCAACACTGGAGCCCCACAGGGCTGTGTTCTCAGCCTACTCTTGTATTCCTTGTACACACATGACTGTGTGGCAACACATAGCTCCAATGCCATCATTAAGTTTGCTGATGACACGACGGTGGTAGGTCTGATCACTGACATTGATGAAACAGCCTACAGAGAGGAGGTGCACACTCTGACACACTGGTGTCAGGAGCACAACCTCTCCCTCAATGTCAGAAAGACAAAGGAGCTTGTGGTGGACTTCAGAAGAAAGACAGAGAACACAGTCCCATCACCATCAATGGAGCACCAGTGGAGAGAGTCAGCAGCTTCAAGTTCCTGGGTGTCCACATCACTGAGGAACTCACATGGTTCATCCACACTGAAGTCGTTGTGAAGAAGGCTCATCAGCGCCTCTTCTTCCTGAGACGGCGGAGGAAGTTTGGAATGAACCGCCACATCCTCACACGGTCCTACACCTGCACTGTAGAGAGCATCCTGACTGGCTGCATCTCCGCCTGGTACGGCAATAGCACTGCCCACAACCACAAAGCACTGCAAAGGGTGGTGCGAACTGCCAGACACATCATCGGTGGTGAGCTTCCCTCCCTCCAGGAAATATATACAAGGCGGTGTGTGAAAAAAGCTCGGAGGATCATCAGAGACTCCAGCCACCCGAGCCATGGGCTGTTCTCACTGCTACCATCAGGCAGGCGGTATCCCAGCATCAGGACCCGCACCAGCCGACTCCATGACAGCTTCTTCCCCCAAGCAATCAGACTTCTGAACTCTTGATCTCCCACAATCAAAATACATCAGCACTGCACTTTATTACCCTTACTCTTATATCTCACACTGGACTGTCATAAATTATATTATTATTATATTATATTCTCTCTTAACAACTGACTATCAATCGACAGCCTGAATGTCAATACAGTACAATACTGTACATTCTATATATACTACTATATATACTTTTTTATATATTTTTATTTTTATTGAATAATGTGTATCTATATAGTGTGTATTGTATACTGTACAGTGTATGTTATTATTTGTATATTGTTGAGTGTAATTATGTGTATATCAGATGTTTAAATTGTGCTGTGTTAATTTTATGTTATTGTAAATTGGTACTGTCTCATCACTGTCACGACTGCTATGTCGATCGGAACTGCACCCAAGAATTTCACACACCATTACACTTGTGTATATGGCTGTGTGACAATAAAGTGATTTGATTTTGATTTGAAATCTAAATACAAATCTGTTGTATAAAGTGCAAGGGAATGTAATGGCAGAAGAGGCTGGATGTGTTGGATAAATATAAAAAGACTAGACTGTGAATTGCACATAATTATTGCGCAGTGGGGCAGTTTTAACTGTTCATGAGATGGATAGCCTGAGGGAAAAAACTGTTCCTGTGCCTGATGGTTCTGGTGCTCAGAGCTCTGAAGCGTTGGCCAGAGGCAACAGTTCAAAAAGGTAGTGGGCAGGGTGGGTGGGTCCAGAGTGATATTTTCAGCCTTTTTCCACACTCTGGAAGTGTATAATTCTTGAAGGGAAGGCAGAGGGCAACCAATAATCCTCTCAGCAGTCCGAACTAACCTTTGTAGTCTTCTTATGTTACCGGACAGTTACTGAAGTGCAGAGGACAGACTCAATGACTGCTGAGTAGAACTGTATCAGCAGCGCCTGTGACAGTTTGAACTTCCTCAACTGTCGAAGGATGTACAACCTCTGCTGGGCCTTTTTCACAATGGAGTCAATGTGGGTCTCCCACTTCAGGTCCTGTGAGATGTAGTGCCCAGGAACCTGAATGACTCCACTGCTACCACAGTGCTGTTTAGAATGGTGAGGGGGGTCAGTGTTGGGGTGTTCCTCCTAAAGTCCACAATCATCTCCACCGTTTTGAGCATGTTCAGCTCCAGGTTGATTTGACTGCACCAGACAGCCAGCTGTTTGACCTCCCTTCTGTATGCAGACTCATCATCATCTCGGACGAGGCCGATGACAGTGGTGTCATCTGCAAACTTCAGGATCTTGACAGTGGGGTCCTTGGCGATGCAGTCATTGGTACAGAGGGAGAAGAGTAGTGGGGAGAGCACACATCCCTGGGGGGCACCAGTGCTGATTGTACAGGTGCTGGAAGTGAATTTCTCACAAACTGCTGCCTGTCCATCAGAAAGCTGGAAATCCACTGACAGATAGACGTGGGAACAGAGAGTTGATGTAGTTTAGTCTGGATTATAGCTGAGATTAGGGATGCAAAGATCATGATTTTGCATGGCCAATTCCAATTGCCGATTTTTTACAAGCAAATGGGCCGATTCCGATACTGATTGCCGATATTTTTCTTTGTTTAAACAACAGACAAGAAAGAATGAAAGAGTTCATCAAAAAGATGTTTATTTGCTCTTTTACAGGCCAAACTGACCTTAAATGAAAAAATATCTGTAACTATGTGAAATTAGAGGCAACAACTGCATATTAAGCACTAGTGGTGGATCAGGAAATTTGAGGCCAATACGATTTCCTATTTTTTAACACTAAGATCGGCCAGTACCGATTATTTTTTAAAGTGCCCTTTGCCACACTTTTGCAAGTTATATGCTGCAGATATATGTTTATGCCTCACACAGTAAAATTACGGTAACACTTTATAAAAAGTTTCAATTTGTTAATAATATTTAACAACATTACTGTAGTTAACATGAACTAATGAACTTAATGTTAGTTACACTGTATACTAATACATTTTTAAAATCAAAAGTTGTATTAGTAACATTAATGCACTATGAACTAACATGAACTAACAATGAACAATTGTATTTTTATTAACTAACATTGATTAACAAATGCTGTAAAAAATATTGTTCATTGTTTGTTCGTGAAAAGAAATGAAACCTTTTTATTAAGTTTTACCAAAATTACATTAAAATTAAATTAATTGTGAATTGCTAACATTTATTTGTACTGAAAACAGTTATTAATAGTTATGTTGTCAATATCAAAAGGTCAATGTGACACACTGGCAACCAGTAAAAACCATGAGAGCATCACACACTGCAGCGATACATTAAAAAATAAGAAAAATAGATCCATTACAAGCTTTAAAACTGCTCCAGTGAGAAATCATTAATATCTATGATTGTTTACTGTCTTTGGCATCTTGTTGTAACACAAATCACTAATTATTAAGCAAATGCGTGAAGATGCGGTGTTGTTATTGAAGGGCAAACAGTTACATCTGTTATTGGTGGTATTGTGACTAATATTAATCTTATTTAAATCGGTGATGATATATTGAGAGCACCTGGAGAGCGCTCATGTTGAGGGGAGTGAAGCTAAAAGTGCTCATGATCGCTCAAAGAGTCTCTATAGCTCAACACAACATCTGATTGTTACGACTCACTTCATATATCATGTATTTGCATGTTTATTTGTTGTTAAATTAGTTTTTATACCTGTTAGCAGCCTCTTTATCATCTTCCTGCTGGCTGTGCTAAGAGTCAGAATAACTACTGTTAACGACTCTAGAAAATGGGCAGCTTAATTTTCATACACGTGTAATTCTTACACATTTTTAAAAACAAACTGGCATATTCATCTGAATTACAGCATGTCTGAAAGTTTAAATTCGTGAATGCTTAGAATTGCCAACAACTCACTGCGCTACAACAGAAAGAGCTAATTCTTTTTTTCTTTTTTAATTTGGAATGCCCAATTCCCAATGTGCTTTTTAAGTCCTCGTGGTCACGTAGTGATTTGCTTCAGTCCGGGTGGCAGAGGACGAATCCCAGTTGCCTCCGCGTCTGAGACTGTCAACCCACGCATTTTATCACGTGGCTTGTTGAGCGCATTGCCATGGAGACATAGCGCGTGTGGAGGCTTCACACCATCCAACGCGGCACCACGCTCAACTCACCACGCACCCCACCGAGAACGAACCACATTATAGTGACCACGAGGAGTTTACCCCACGTGACTCTACCCTCCCTAGCAACTGGGCCAATTTGGTTGCTTAGGAGACCTGGCTGGAGTCTCTCAGCACGCCCTGGGATTCGAACTAGCGAGCTAGCGAACTCCAGGGGTGGTAGCCAGCGTATTTTACCACTGAGCTACCCAGGCCCTGAAAGTGCTCATTCTTTAGAGTTGCAGTGTATGTGTGATTCCCTGCATGCTGCAAAAAAGATCAGCCCTAAATCTAGGCACGATTGGCCGATCGCCAATCACGAATTTAAGACAAATATCGGCCGATTCCGATCGGTGGCCGATCGATCGGTGCACCCCTAGCTGGGATGATGGTGTTAAAAGCCGAACTGAAGTCCACAAAAAGGATCCTTGCATATGTCCCTGGTCCAGGGTTGGGAGGGTTACTTTTGAAATGTATTCCACTACAGATTACAGAATACATGCTGTAAAAAGTAATTTGTAAAGTATTTCGTTAGATTACTCAAGGTCAGTAACGTATTCTAAATACTGCACTGGTATATTGTTTCACTTGTTTTGACTATAAAAACTCTGCCAGTACAGTAAGACAAAATACACATGTTAAAAATACATTCTCTGAAAAACCTAAATATCTTATGCAGTGTTGTTTCTAAAACAAGATAAATCAAATTGAATCAAAATTATTATCAAGAATACGATTTTTGCCCTAAAATCAAATATTTCACATATTTTTTTTGTGTGTGAGAAAAATAGTAAGAGATGTCATATAGACAAAATGTTAGCAAAATGAAATAATATTTTAGTGTCATTGTACTAAAGCCAAAATAAATAGTTGAAATATTATCTGTAAAATGTTATTTCTAAAATAATTAACTTTTCATTTATTATAAAGTTTGCAGTGTATCTTATTATCATCTTATTTTCACTATTAATTTTAGATGGATAAATTAAATATGTAAAAGAAATTACATTTCATTGAAGAAATTAAAGTTTATTCTAATTATAATATTCAACTTGGCTAATATAATCGTGTAAAGGGAGTTAGAAAATGTATTTAATACAAATAAAATTAAATAAAGTCTAAAGTCTTTGGGCTGGTTTAGCCAACGAGTGGTTGTTGTCAAAGTCTACTAACTGTTTGCACCCTCTAATATCTGTAAGAGAGACGGGATTAATGATCTAACTCACAAGAATGCAAGGTATATTATACAGCTCCTAAATAAGTTACCATTCGGATTTATTTTGTACGCTATATTATTTTATACTTTGCCTATTTTTGCACAAAAAGTAAAACAGTGATCTAACAGTCAAAACAACACTCAGTACTCACGTCTATGTGACGGCACACAAACACACGTGACAACACAGCGGACAATTTGAGCTGTCCATCTATTTTGTGAAGTGTTTTTCTGATTCACAAAAAGTACAGAAATAAAATTGGGTATTAAAAATTTTGTGATATATGTCTAATAAACTGTGCTACTGAGCTTCCGAACTGATTCTATACATAGATACGTAATAACGCTTTAGTAAAAACAATCAGGCATGTTTCCGGACATCCATAACAAAGACCTAAATCACAACAGAGGAAGTGTGGAATGAGTTCAGCCTGAAGATTTGTTTATTTTATATAAAGGTACTAAAACAAACCGTAACTTCTCGTTTAGTACTTGTAAATGTTTACTTTAGCGAACCTAGGCTTTTAATAATTAATGATAAAAAAAGTCATTCATAATGATGGGTTAGCGTGTTAGCCAGTCTGTTATCATGACGCTGCAGTACTGAAACACCAAAACAAACGTAATAATAAACTAAATAGCAGATATCACTCAGACTGCACAACAAGCACCATTTCCCCAGTTCATTCGAACACAGCTAAGATCAGAGGGGATAGTCATGTTATTTTATGTGTCAGTGCAGATGTTTCACAGTTAATATGATGCCTAGTAATAAATTATTCATTTTAGACAGCTGAATTTAATTATAATAGACCTGTAATTTAACCACATTTTGTTTTACCTGTACAAATTAAATTAATTTTATTATTTGTTGCTATTTGATGAGTTTTAACAAGAAGAATCCCTTACTAAAGAGCACAGTCAGTGGTAGCACTATGACGCAGTGATAGTATAAGATGGTAATACCTTCTTAATGTATCATATTTACATGATACTCCAAGGTACTTAAAAGAATACCATGGTTATGCCATTGGACGTCCATGATACCATGTCTAAAAACATTGTAGGACCACGTTTTGTTTTCTGTTGGATTTCTATTTCTCCACTTACTCATTAGCATCTTTTTGTTTTTAAGTATTTGAGGACTGCTGCCTATTTCTATTTTTTTTCAGCAACTGTCAAGTCGATTTCTGAATCATATTTTCTTGTTAAGTTTTCAGCACTTATTGATCATTAGGGCCCAAGCACTGAAAGTTTGGAGACCCTATTGTTCTTCTAAGGATTTTTCTTTATTTAGGGCCTAAGCACTGGAAATGCGGATGCCCTATTGTTCTTCTAAGGATTATTATTAGGGCCCAAGCACTGAAAGTGCGGAGCCCCTATTGTTCTTCTAAGGATTATTAGGGTCCAAGCACTAAAGGTGCGGAGGCCCTATTGTTTTTCTAAGGATTATTATTATTGTTATTATTAGGGCCCAAGCACTGAAAGTGTGAGGCCCTATTATTCTTCTAAGGATTATTATTATTATTATTAGAGCCCAAGCACTGAAATTGCAGAGGCCCTATTGTTCTTCTAAGGATTATTATTATTATTATTATTAGGGCCCAAGCACTGAAAGTGTGAGGCCCTATTATTCTTCTAAGGATTATTATTATTATTATTATTATTATTAGGGCCCAAGCACTGAAATTGCAGAGGCCCTATTGTTCTTCTAAGGATTATTATTATTATTATTATTATTATTATTAGGGGCCAAGCACAGAAGCTGTGTAGTGTTCTTTTTAGGGGTCAAGCCCTGAAAGGGCGAAGACCCCTATTGTAAACGTTAGTGTTCTTATTATTCTTTTTTTCTGCTATGGGAGTCTATGGCAGCCCATAGAACCGTTCGCAGGAAAGTTATGAAATTTTGCTGTCTCAACTGATACCACAGCAAATTTGGAGTCTGTAACTCAAACCCTTTAGCACCACTAACAGGTCAAAGTTTCACTCATGTTTACGCTAATAACTTTTGAACTGTCCTAGTGACAAAATTATTTTTCCCCCTGATTCCTGAACTCATGCCGAGTCCTTGGTTCTGCTATTTTGAATTTTAAGGACATATTTCGCTACTCCTCCTACAATTTTTGTCCGATTTCCACCAAAATTGTTATAAGGCGATCGTGAGATAGAGCTACACAAAAGCTATCACTTTTTTTTCTATGTTTGAAATCATACCTGAGAAATGGCTTCACGAAGTTGACGGCGAGCACGCCAAAGTGGACTTCATGCTGTATCTCTGCAACACTTTGACAGATTGTGACAAAATTTGGTATGTGTCATCATCATTAGGCCCAGAGGTTACCTGCAGCATTTTGGCACACTGCTCCCTACTGGTCAGGAGATAGAAAAATGGCTATTTTGGCTGATAGAGGACAGTCTGATATGTTACCACAGCAAATTTTGCGTCTCTACCTCAAACCCTCTAGTGCCACCAACTGCCCAAATTTGCACTCACGTTTATGTTAATAACTTTTGAACCGTGAGTCCTAGAAACGAAATTATTTTTTCCTCTGATTCCTTGGCTGAAGACCACCATATGCACCATATGACGTGCAATTTTTCCACCATTTTGAATTTTCTGATAAACGTACTTTTTCGAACTCATCGTAGGCCGTTTGTCCGATTTACACGAAAATTGGCCTGCATCATCTAGAGGAACTCACGACAAAAAGTTATTCACATCATTTTGATAAACCATACCATTTTTGAATGCCGCTTCAACGAATTAGACGAAGAACGTGCAAAATTGTACTTGAGGCTGTATCTCCGCAATGCTTTGAGGGATTGGGACGAAATTTGGTACTTGTCATTTCCATTAAGCCTTGAGGTTATCTGCAGCGTTTTGGCATACTGCCCCCTACTGGTCACAAGATATGAAAAAAGCATATCTTCTAAACAGTTGGGACCGGGACAAAATTTGGTACTTGTCATTACCATTAAGCCTTGAGGTTACCTGCAGCATTTTGGCATACTTTCCCCTACTGGTCACGAGATATGAAACAAGATATTTTTTGCTTATAACTTCTAAACAGTTTGTCTTAAAATCATTAAATTGGTCTCATTAGATTCAGTGGGGCATAGCAAGTCCAACGATATGAAAAATTCCTATGTCAGCCATTTTGGATGTCGGCCATTTAGAATTTTCTGAAAAACCTACTTTTTCGAAGTCGTTCTAGGCCGATTTGCACGAAAATTGGCCTGCATCATCTAGAGGCACTCACAACAAAAAGCGTTGTTGACGTGCAATTTTTCCACCATTTTGAATTTTCTGATAAACGTACTTTTTCGAACTCATCGTAGGCCGTTTGTCCGATTTACATGAAAATTGTCCTGCATCATCTAGAAGAACTCACGACAAAAAGTTATTCACATAATTTTGATAAACCATACCATTTTTGAATGCCGCTTCAACGAATTAGACGAAGAATGCACAAAATTGTACTTGAGGCTGTATCTCCGCAATGCTTTGAGGGATTGGGACGAAATTTGGTACTTGTCATTTCCATTAAGCCTTGAGGTTATCTGCAGAGTTTTGGCATACTGCCCCCTACTGGTCACGAGATATGAAACAAGATATTTTTTGCTTATAACTTCTAAACAGTTTGTCTTAAAATCATTAAATTGGTCTCATTAGATTCAGTGGGGCATAGCAAGTCCAACGATATGAAAAATTCCTATGTCAGCCATTTTGGATGTCGGCCATTTAGAATTTTCTGAAAAACCTTCTTTTTCGAAGTCGTTGTAGGCCGATTTGCACGAAAATTGGCCTGCATCATCTAGAGGCACTCACAACAAAAAGCTAGTCACAGAATTTTGATAAACCATACCGTTTTCGAATGGCGCTTCAACGAATTAGACGACAAGCACGCCAAAATGGACGTGAGGGTATATCACCGTAACGCTTTAGCGTATTCATACCAAACTTATTATTTGTCATAGACACCATACCTCGAGGGTGCCTGCTCAGATTCGGAGCAGTGCCACCTAGTGGTCACGAGATATGATAAAAGCACATTTTTGCTTATAACTTCTGAACAGTTTGTCAAAAAAATCATCAAATTGGTCTCATTAGATTCAGTGGGGTATAGCGAGTCCAACGATATGAAAAATTCCTATGTCGGCCATTTTGGACATCGGCTGTATTTTACGAACGACTTGGCGTATCGTTACGAAACTCTGTATGCGTCTTTGGCACCATGCTCTGAAGGGACTCAAAGTTTCGGGACAGCGCCACCTTGTGGTCAAAAATTATAATGCTATTTCTAAAAATGTTAATAGCTATTGACTCATTTTGCCTACTGTCATAAGACTGGTCTTGATAGATTCTGTGGTTCATGCCGAGAAGAATGATACCAATTATGTCATGATCGAGCAAACTTCCTGGCCGCCATTTGTTAAATGTTTTGAAAACCTACTTTTTCGAACTCCTACTAGACTGTTTGTCTGATTTGCACGAAAATTGGCCTGCATCATCTAGAGGCACTCAAAACAAACAGTTATTCACACAATTTTGATAAACCATACCGTTTTCAAATGGCACTTCAATGAATTCGCAGAAGAACGTGCAAAATTTAACTTGAGGCTGTATCACCACAACGCTTTGAGGGATTTGGACGAAACTTGGTACGTGTCATCACCATTAGGCCCTGAGGTTACCTGCAGCATTTTGGCGCACTGCCCCCTACTGGTCAGGAGATAGAAAAATGGCTATTTTGGCTTATAACTCTTGAACGCTTTCCTGCATGATACTGCAGTTACTACCTGAGCAGTTTCAGAACAGCACCACATACTGGACAAAAATTCTAAGAAATAGCTATTTTTAGTTATTCTTAAAATAAATGTGTCTATTATGATTGAAAGTTTAGTTTTTCTAACTCCTCATACACTGTTCATCGGACTCTAACCAAAAACATGTCACAAAGCTTCTTTTGCTGCTCATGGTGCCGATAATTGGCTTGACCGTGCTATCGCTGCTTGCAGCTATATTTATTATTATTGTTATTCTGTATATGGTTCCTACGGCAGCTCATTGAACCGTTCACGGGAAAGTTATGAAATTTTGCACACAGGTAGAGGACAGTCTGCAGTGCTACCACAGCAAATTTGGAGTCTTTATCTCGAACTATCTAGTGCCACCAATAGTTCAAATTTTCACTCATGTTTATGCTAATAACTTTTGTACCGTAAGTCCTAGAGACAAAATTCTTTTCCCCCCTGATTCCCTGAATCGGCTCATGCTGAGTCAAAAGAATACCATGGTTTCAATTTCCACCCGACTAGATTTTCCACCATTTTGAATTTTCAGAATAAACTACTTTTTCAAACTCGTCCTAGGCCGTATGTCCGATTTGCATGAAAATTGACATGCGTCATCTGGAGACACTCAGGACAAAAAGTATTCAAAGAATTTTGATATACCATACCGTTTTTGAATGGCGCTTCAACAAATTAAATGAAGAACGTACAAAATTGAATTTCAGGCTATATCTCCACAACGCTTTGATAGATTGTGACGAAATTTGGTATGTGTTATAGCCATAATGCCCTGAGGTGACCTGCAGTGTTCCAGCACATTGCCCCCTATGAGTCAGGAGATATAAAAAACGTTTTTTTTTTTTTGCTTATAACTTCTGAACGGTTTGTCCTAAAATCACGAAACTAGACTCTTTAGATTCTGTGGGGCATACCATGTCGAATGATACCAGTGTTGCCTATGTCAGCCATTGTGTCTGTCGGCCATTTTGAATTTAGTTGTAAAATGCTGTATTTTACAAACGCATTGCCATATTGTTACGAAACTTTGTATGTGTTATCGGCACGATGCCCTGAAGGTGCTCAACAAGTTTCAGGACAGTGCCACCTTGTGGTAAAAAAAATAATGAAATATATAAAAATGCTAATAACTTTTGATAATTTTAGCCTATTGTTATGACATTGGTCTTGATCAATTGATTGGGTCAAGCCGAGTTCAACGATACCACATTTTCATGGTCGGCCAAACTTCCTGTCGGCCATTATTAATTTAATTGAAAACCTACTTTTTCAAACTCCTCCTAGACGGTTGGTCTGATTTTCACAGATTTGGCTCAGATCATCTTTAGACCATGCCAACAAAAAGTTGTTCAAAGATTTTTGACAGACCAAACCGTTCTCAAATAACTTGTGAAGAAATTTGACGATGAGCACTCCAAATCAATTGTTAGCCTATATCTCTGCAACACTTTAGTGAATTCAGACCAAACTTGTTGTGTGTTATGACAACCATGACCTGAGGGTACTTGAGCAGTTTCGGCACAGCCCGACCTACTGGTTACGAGATACAAAAAAGAAATGGCTATTTTTTACTTATAACTTCTGAAGGGTTTGTCCTAAAATCACAACCGTGTCTAATGATACCAATTTTGCCTATGTCGGCCATTTTGGGTGTTGGCCATTTTGAATTTTGTTGTAAAATGCTGTGTTGGCGTATTGTTACGAAACTCTGTATGTGTCATCGGCACAGTGCCCTGAAGGTGCTCAACAAGTTTCAGGAAAGCGCAGGCTTGTGGTAAAAAAATATAACAAAATATATAAAAATTCTAATAACTTTTGATAATTTTAGCCTATTGTTATGAGTCTGGTCTTGATAGATTCCTTGGGTCAAGCCAAGTTCAACGATACCACATTTGTCATGGTCGGCCAAACTTCCTGTCGGCCATTATTAATTTAACTGAAAACCTACTTTTTTTTTAACTCCTCCCACAGCGATAATTTAATTTTCACAAAATTCTGCTCAGATCATCTTCAGACCATGCTAATCAAAAGGTTTTGTGAACTTGAAGTCTAAACTGAATGTAACAACACCAAAAAAAAAATAATAATAAAAAAAAAAAAAAAAAACGTACCACCAAATAATACCAAAAAACACTTCTTTCTTGTTGTCATTTTCACTCATTCCACTAAATTTACTCAAATAAAAAAAAAAATTACTCTATAGCATCGCCATAATTCACTCTTACTCACAAACTTGCATGTTGATTCAGTTTGATAAATCGTTCAACTAAATGGAATCACTCAGGGCTGTGTTAACCAAAAGCATTGTTAGCCCAAGTTGCTCTTAACGACCATTGGTGCCTATGGTACCTACGATCAACTTACACTAACAATGCTTTTGGGATACACAGCCCAGAACAGTTAATAAATGAACATCTGATTCTTTACTCTCAGTCATCTCTGACTACGTGCTACATTTACTCCGTTACATTCACTTCAGTAACTTTTTGGGAAAAAAATTACTTTTAGAGTAGGTTTAAAAGTGGGGACTTTTTACTCTGACTCAAGTAAATTTCTAATGAAATTTTTGTACTTTTACTTCATTACAGTGGGCGGTGTTTCTGCCATTACATTACTGGGTTTAATTTTAATTAATGTGTAATTTATTGAGAGATTATTGAATGGGACTTTTACGACAGAGTAAGTTCACACAGCTTCGTGTGCTGTCACAGACTGTCACTCAAGCCAAGTCCATCACTGCTGCAGCATAATGCTCTTCTAACTAAGTGAAACAATTTCTTCGCTTTGCACAGTAAAAAAATAGTTTCATCATGCAATGCCTTCATTTAACACCAAGTCAAGTAGATATTTCAAGATTAAAATTGCAGCTCCAACTTAAGGTAGCACGTTGAGGTAAGTTTTGGCTCTGTGTGACATGGTGATGGTCATTTTCAGGGTGATTCTGTAAATATGGGCTCTTGTGCCATCAGTTATTAAGTGTACATTTTAAAATCTGCAGCAATATATCAGTGCGCTTTGTCCTGCATCCCGAATGCCCTAAGCAGTATTTATGCATTCACCCCGTGCCCTCGCGGGGATACTGGAAACTTTTGCAGCTACTTCGGGCAGATTAACTGCATGAATCCATGTAAAAAGCCACATTAAGTGTAAATGCTTTTTGCTCTGCCGATCGTGTTATTGACAACTGTAGCGCGAACAGACAGCATTTCACAGGCTGCGTACTCTGTGTTTAGGGAGCAGCGGTACTGCTGTACAGAACTAATGATCTAAATTCTTTCGACACTGAAAACTACACTGAACTAACAACTATAAGCTATGGAATAGCGAAAGTTGGCATTAATAAAATATGATCTTGCATTGGTTTATATTTCCCTGTGGGACATTGTTCACGTTTTCACTGTAATAAGTGATCTGTTTCTCATCCACACATTCTCATATCACATCGCTTCTGAAAATATGGATTTAACCACTGGAGTTTTATGGATTACTTTTATGCTGACTTGTGTGATTTTTTTTTTTGAGCTTTAAAATGTTGGCACCCATTCAGTTGCACTTTATGGACTAAAAGAGCTGATAAATTCTTCTAAAAATCTTCATTTGTGTTCTGCAGAAGAAAGGAAATCATACACATCTGGGATGGCATAAGGGTGAGTAAATTACAAGAGAATTCTCATTCTTTGGTGAACTATACCTTGAAGGGCTCTTGTCAGATCTGGATGAATTTGTCAATAAGAAGAGAGGTTTGGAAACCTTTCTAGTAATTTGGTGATTCACATTCATCTCTGCATATCGCCCCCTGCTGGGCTGGGAGAAGAACTTCTAGCAAAAAATGACTTAAATATTGATCTGTTTCTCATCATATCACTTCTGAAAATATGGATTTAACCACTGGAGTCATATGGATTAGTTTTATGGTGCCTGAATTTGCTTTTGGAGCATACAAACTTTGGCACACATTCACTTGCATTGTACTGACCTACAGAGCTGAAATATTCTTCTAAAAAATTATTCTGTGTTCTGAAGTCACTTCAGTACTTAAGTACTCTTTTAATTGGATACTTTCTTACTCTTACTCAAGTAATTATTTATGTTAGCACTTTTACTTCTACTTGAGTAATTATTTTTTAAAGTAATTGTACTTCTACTTGTGTACAGTTTTTGGCTACTCTACCACCTCTGGTAATGGTGGCCTTAGGTTCTCTATCCAAACAAACATTAGGATGACGTCACTGTTCTGGAATAAGCAAAGCCAACCCCTGTAACCATAGAAACGTCATACCAATGGCTACATAACCTAACAATCAAATCTTGACTAGCGATCCATTGGCTGGATCTATTCACTGAAACAGACAATCCTCATTTTGGAGAGGCCATGGAGCCTTTGATCTGGTTTGATTGACAGCTCCGCTTGTGAATTACAGAGAGACTCGTTGGTGGGCTCAAACAATGCAGATGTTTCACCGGAATAGCGGAGACCTTGATGCTGATTGATGAATTAAGTTTTATAATCAATATTTTATTGATATATTTTAATTTATGTGATGATGCAAGCAAAGGATGTTCAGTTGTTTTTATTTCATCGATTTTCACTGTTTTGGATAAAATGGTCTAGTCTACTTTCAATCGTGGACATTTGCCATGGATTGTAGGTTTGAATTTCCTGCTATCATCCGATCGGATCAAAACCAGAAGATAAGTAATACCGCTCACGTTGCATGTTTTAAAATCCATTCTTTCAGTATTTTAATGCATTTCTGTAATGATGTCATTCAGATCGCAAAACAGTGAGCATATTTTGAAGCTAGAGACTTGTAGCTTTCGAACAATATAAGGTTTGTCAAGATTAAAGTCGGATATGAAGGTAATATAGTCCAATACACATACAGTTGAAGTCAGAAGTTTACATACACCTTAGCCAAATACATTTAAACACAGTTTTTCCACAATTCCTGACATTTAATTGTAGAAAACATTCCCTGTCTTAGGTCAGTTAGGATCACTACTTTATTTTAAGAATGTGAAATGTCAGAATAATAGTAGAGAGAATGATTTATTTCAGCTTTTATTTCTTTCATCATATTCCCAGTGGGTCAGAAGTTCACTTTGTTAGTGTGTGGTAGCATTGCCTTTAAATTGTTTAACTTCGGTCAAACGTTTTGGGTAGCCTTCCACATGCTTCTCACAATAAGTTGCTGGAATTTTGTACCATTCCTCCAGACAGAACTGGTGTAACAGAGTCAGGTTTGTAGGCCTTCTTTCTCGCACACACTTTTTCTGTTCTGCCCACAAATTCTCTATCGGATTGAGGTCAGTGCTTTGTGATGGCCACTCCAATACCTTGACTTTGTTGTCCTTTGGAGGTATGCTTGGGGTCATTGTCAATTTGGAAGACCGATTTGTGACCAAGCTTTAACTTCCTAGCTGATGTCTTGATGTTGTTTCCATATATCCAAATAATTTTCCTTCCTCATGATGCCATCTATTTTGCGAAGTGCACCAGTCCCTCCTGCAGCAAAGCACCTCACAACCTGATGCTGCCACCCACATGCTTCACGTTTGGGATGATGTTCTTCGGCTTACAAGCCTCACCCTTTTTCCTCCAAACATAACAATGGTCATTATCACCAAACAGTTAAATTTTTGTTTCATCAGACAAGAGGACATTTCTCCAAAAAGTAAGATCTTTGTCCCCATGTGCACTTGCAAACTGTAGTCTGGCTTTTTTATGGTGGTTTTGGAGCAGTGGCTTCTTCCTTGCTGAGTAGCCTTTCAAGTTATGTCGATATAGGACTCATTTTACTGTGAATATAGATACTTGTCTACCTATTTCCCCCAGCATCTTCACAAGGTCCTTTGCTGTTGTTCTGGGATTGATTTGCACTTTTTGCACCAAACTACGTTCATCTTGAGTAGACAGAATGCATCTCTTTCCTGAGCAATATGATGGCTGCGTGGTCCCATGGTGTTATACTTGCATACTTTTGTTTGTACAGATGAACATGGTACCTTCAGGCATTTGGAAATTGCTCCCAAGGATGAACCAACTTTCAACTTTCATGCTTACAGTCATAAGCTCTGCCCAACAGGAAGTTGGCCATTTTGGATTGTTTGAAAAATGCATGCTCTGGAATTTGAAATACTCCTCCTAGGGATTTCATGTTACAGGTACCAAATGTGGTGACATCATGCCAAGACATTGACGATGCTAAATTGTGAACAGATGTTTGATATATCGAACATGTGCCATGGTGCAGTGTTGCCATGGTGACACGACAATGTCAAAAAATTGGAAAAAGGAAGTGTCTCATATCTTCTGCCTGCATAGTGTGACATCACAATTGATGTCACAATTGAGCCAAATGTTTGTCCTTGCGGGCTGATCACATTGATGTGGCTATTGTGGGTCACAGTCATAGTGCCACCAACTGGTGGAATTGTGGCACTTTTAACAGATTTTGAAACGTCCCTCTTATGTTTACCTGAATTGCATCAAAAAAATGTAGAATAATGTCAAGACAGTGCAGATTTAAAATTCTGAAGGGATTCTTGCTATCTTAAATACTGTTGCCATGGCAACACATTAAATGTTATTATTCCTTTTTATGTGTATTCACATGTTTTTGAGGTACTTGGCATGCATGAATATATGCAGAATATTTGATATCTTAAAACCTGTTGATGCTCATTGACCGCACCCATGGGTTTGACTTTACTTTGCTTAAATGAGTTCACATTTACTATAGAGTGTGCTGTTCAAAATTGTTCATAATGTTGACAAATTATACATCTTCATAATTTGTCAACATTATTAACTCTTTTTTTTTTTGACTAGACTATATAGTAAATGTGAACTAATTTAAGCAAAGTGACATCAGTTCTGGGGGGGGGGGGGGCATGCACGCACATCAAAAGGTTAAATACTGTTTCCACTGCATTGCATTATTGTGCAAGTGAAAGCAGTTTTTAAAGTGAAACAAAATGCTATAAAAGTCTTAATTTATTGTATTGTAAATGTACTGCACAAACCTTTTATTTTTTATATAAATAAATTATAGTAAAAATATTAACTGAGATGTAAAAATACTAGAAAATCCAAGCCATATGTTTAACCTAGTTCTGAATGCAATTATCAAACACGGTACCATAAATGTCCAATACGGGGCAGCCAAGCTCCATTGTTGAATGATTCCCAAAATGACACTTCTCAGTCATTTCCAGGACTTTGCGTGTTGTGTCTAGAAGGGATCCCTCTTTCGTACATTATGTATATGAAGTATGTGTAGTTACGTTGTACAGTTAACTATATTTCTCATTTCATGTGTTATACATCTCCAGTTCTTGAGTTAGAGTTTCTATTTCATCTGATCTATGTATGTTTTGAATGCGTATCTGGTGCTGGAATGTGTTATTTTGAATTTATGATAAATGTTTGTTGTGGCTGTTATCAGTGTCGTTTAGTGTCAGCAGTTTTTTCTACAGCTCACGCTCTTTTCCAGGAAATAGAAAAGCAAAATATGTCCCACATTGTGATGGCCTTCTCGGCTGTATTGTTTGTGTGCATGTAGAGCGTATGTTCTTTCTTTATCTCTCTCTCTCTCTCTCTCTCTCTCTTAATCACTCTCAGGTGTGGGGTATCCAGGTGAGCTGATTGTTAATGGAGAGCACCGGCACGCAGTGTGTTTCCTTCCTATATAAACCGAGTGTTCCATGGCGGGGTTGTGCGATGGGAGATGGGTGTTCATGAGCTGTGCCATCTTGATCACCGATGCTCTCGTGCAGATTCTCACTGCTGGAATGGAGAGTTTGTGGTTGTCGCTGTCTGAACTTCAGAGTTAGCTGTTTTCAAATACTGAACAGTCAATAAATGTGTCTGTGTTTCCGCTACTCTCGCCTCCCCGCATCTTTTATTGAATTTTATTTTTAAAGTGTAACACCCATCCACTTACATACAGATGCAACCTTGGTTTATTACAATAAAAAAGTTATATTTGGGTGAATTAGAAACCAGAACCTCTAAAAACTAGGAATAAAATTAACCACTTGACCAATCAATCATGTTCTTGATTAAATTGCTGATCTGTGTTTATCTACTAACAAAATCCCAAGACTGACAGTGGCAGATGTAGAGATAAAATTACCATATTATGTGAAATATCTATTTGAGTGCTTGAATAGGTCATTAAGAACGACTGTTTATCAAAATAGGTGATTTAAAATCTCTTATTGTGCATAAAGTAATTAATATTCATGAGTTTCGCAGCACTGCCACCCAAAGTACAGTTTTCCTAGAGTTTATTTAGAACTAACTTTGTGTTAATGTTCCCTTTCAAATGGCTTATTCCAGCTGTTACAAAGTTGATAGGCCTACAGGATTTTATTAGCAGAATAACATTGGATATGCATGCACTCCATGGGTACACTTAAAACAAATTAAATAATTTGTCCTGCATAATGTGAAGTTTATTCCAGATTACTAGTTTTATGTCAAGCTAAGGAACATTTAGAATTTGTTGATGTGTTTGTGATGTGTTCCTGTGGAAATGCAGTTGTATCGCAAATTCATGGATATTTATCATTTGATTGTGACTCCAATTAATGAACTAGTACTTGTTGCAATGAAGCTTGGTACCTTAATCTGTAAGAACTACGCATGGGCACTTGCTTTGGTGTTGCCACCCCTCATAATACATAGTACAAATATATGAACTCTAATTGTATTTGTTCGTATATGGCCATATACCCGATTTATATATCAGACAATGTAAATATTTTAACAGGCTTAATTATTGAATCCTCATTTGCGTTTTTAGTTTATAGATTTATTGTACATCAATTTTAACCTTAGATAAGTTTTCTTGCATTACCTAACTGCACCGTAATTTGACGACCAAACTTTCATCGTGGCAACATAACTGATTACGTTGTGACAACCGGAAAAGTGAAATTCCTATATTCGTAGCCCACTGCATGTCCACCCACATAATAATTATTAAAAGCAAAAATTACCAACTGGTAACCACAAAACAGCTATTGTTACTCGATGTTACCTCAACGCCGTAATGATGGACTGGCACAGTTCCAAAGTTATGTTGTGGGAACATCGAGGAACAATTTGATTATTCTGTGGGCAGACATGCAGTAGTCTAACCTAGTTTATGTACTTATTTTCCCAACATAATTTAAAGGCTATTTAAACAGTTGTGCGTATAAATAATGAATGCAGACTAAAAATTAATGTACTTCGTTTATTTTGAAAGTGAACAGAGAAAAAAATGCAACAATAAAAGAAATTGAGACCTATTGTAAACAAAATTACAAGGCTAAGTGACTTCTGTGCTCATATTAAAATCTACTTAGACCAACTTAACACCTAATGCATTGAATTACATTTGTTAATTTAAGTTAAAGCAATTTTAAGGATATATAAAAATGGTATATGACTTCATTACAATATAAACTTATATTTTTTCAATAAATAATTCTATTAAATTGCAAAAATGTAAAATTAATTAGTTAGCAATAAAATAAAAATTAACAATTAAAAATGAATATATATACTGTGTGTGTGTGTGTGTGTGTGTGTGTGTGTGTGTGTGTGTGTATGTATGTGTGTGTGTATATATATATATGTATATTGTATATTGCATCCGGAAAGTATTCACAGCGCTTCACTTTTTCCACATTGTGTTATGTTACAGCCTTATTCCAAAATGGATTAAATTAATTATTTTCCTAAAAATTCTACAAACAATACCCCATAATAACAACATGAAAGAAGTTTGTTTGAAATCTTTGCAAATTAATTAAAAAGAAAAAACAAAAAAGAAAAAAAAAAATCACATGTACATAAGTATTCACAGCCTTTGCTCAATACTTTGTTGAAGCACCTTTGGCACCAATTACAGCCTCAAGTCTTTTTGAGTATGATGCTACAAGCTTGGCACACCTATTTTTGGGCCATTTCTCCCATTCTTCTTTGCAGGACCTCTCAAGCTCCATCAGGTTGGATGGGGAGCGTTGGTGCACAGCCATTTTCAGATCTCTCCAGAGATGTTCAATCGGGTTCAAGTCTGGGCTCTGGCTGGGCCACTCAAGGACATTCACAGAGTTGTCCCGTAGCCACTCCTTTGTTATCTTGGCTGTGTGCTTAGGGTTGTTGTCCTGTTGGAAGATGAACCTTTGCCCCATTCTGAGGTCCAGAGTGCTCTGGAGCAGGTTTTCATCAAGGATGTCTCTGTACATTGCTGCATTCATCTTTCCCTCGATCCTGACTAGTCTCCCAGTCCCTGCCACTGAAAAACATCCCCACAGCATGATGCTGCCACCACCATGCTTCACTGTAGGGATGGTATTGGCCAGGTGATGAGCGGTGCCTGGTTTCCTCCAGACATGACGCTTGCCATTCAGGCCAAAGAGTTCAATCTTTGTTTCTCATGGTCTGAGAGTCCTTCAGGTGCCTTTTGGCAAACTCCAGGTGGGCTGTCATGTGCCTTTTACTGAGGAGTGGCTTCCATCTGGCCACTCTACCATACAGGCCTGATTGGTGGAGTGCTGCAGAGATGGTTGTTCTTCTGGAAGGTTCTCTTCTCTCCACAGAGAAATGCTGGAGCTCTGTCAGAGTGACCATGGGGTTCTTGGTCACCTCCCTGACTAAGGCCCTTCTCCCCCGATCGCTCAGTTTGGCCGGGCGGCCAGCTCTAGGAAGAGTCCTGGTGGTTCCAAACTTCTTCCATTTACGGATGATGGAGGCCACTGTGCTCATTGGGACCTTCAATGCTGCAGAAAGTTTTCTGTACCCTTCCTCAGATCTGTGCCTCGATACAATCCTGTCTCGGAGGTCTACAGACAATTCCTTGGACTTCATGGCTTGGTTTGTGCTCTGACATGCACTGTTAACTGTGGGACCTTATATAGACAGGTGTGTGCCTTTCCAAATCATGTCCAATCAACTGAATTTACCACAGGCGGACTCCAATCAAGTTGTAGAAACATCTCAAGGATGATCAGTGGAAACAGGATGCACCTGAGCTCAGTTTTGAGTGTCATGGCAAAGGCTTTGAATACTTACGTACATGTGATTTTTTTTTTTCGTTTTTTATTTTTAATAAATTTGTAAAGATTTCAAACAGACTTCTTTCACGTTGTCATTATGGGGTATTGTTTGTAGAATTTTGAGGAAAATAATGAATTTAATCCATTTTGGAATAAGGCTGTAACATAACAAAATGTGGAAAAAAGTGAAGTGTTGTGAATACTTTCCGGATGCACTGTATATGTGGCAGACCTCTGCCTTTCCTATGGAGGAAGCTGGAGCTGGGTGAACAATCCACATAAGACTTTAATGCCACACTTTTCAGTGTACATCAAAACATAAATGTGCTTTTCAGCACAATAAACAAACACATTCAACAACACTGAACAGCCTTGCTTTTAAGCAGTCACACAGCTCCGTGTGTCTCTCTCTCCCCGTCTGCTGCTGTCTTCTCTCCTTAAATACTCCTGCCGCTCCCCCCGGAATCTGAGACCGGTATGGCGCCCAGGTGGAACTCGTTTACCACTTATCTCTCCAGCTTCACTTTGCCCTGACGCCACTCGGCCATGCTCTGCTCGCCACATACCCCCATCGCCAAACTCAGGCCTGTGACTTACCCCCCCCCCCCCCAAAATGGCAGAATGGCTTCTGGGAATAAGAACAGGATGAGGGGAATGAGAGGGAGAAAGAGAGAGGAGAGAGAGATGGACATGGCGGTCCCGAACATGCTGCCAAACAATCCTCAGCCAGCTGTACTGCCTCCGTCAGAGTTGCCGGGCGATAGCACTGGACCCCCTTCAGCCATCCCTTTCAGTAGCCAGCTGACGTACTGCTCCAGCACCACCGGATTGGGATTCGCCTTGGTGTCACGATCTTCAGCCAGCGGCGAGGACTCCATGACAGTGCCTTCCTCCTCCAAATCCAGGGTTTTGGCACCAAATGTGGCAGACCTCTGCTTTGCATAAAAAGGAGGAAGTGAGAGCCAGGAGAACAATCCACGTAAGACTTTAATGCCACACTTTTCAGTGTTCATCAATACATAAATGTGCTTCTCAGCACAATAAACAAACTCATTCAACAACAATCAAAATCCTTGCTTTTCAGCAGTCACTGTGACACAGTCACACACAGCTCCCTGCATCTTTCTCTTCCCATCTGCCATTGTCTTCTCTCCTCAAATCTCCACTCCTCCCTGGAACATGAGACCTGTGTGGGGCACAGGTGGAATTCATTTACCATTTATCTCTCTAGCCTCTCTCTGCCCCGATGCCGCTTGGCCATGCCCTGCTCGCCTCAATATATATAGATAGATAAAAGAGGTGTAACAGTTCAAATTTCTCACGGTTCTGTTTGTATCATGGTTTTAGGGTCACGGTTTCAGTACGGTTCGATATGTTATTTTCAGAAAAAAAATATATTACTCCCATATCCAAAATAAATATATTCTATTTGGTAACAGAATTTCATACTCAACATATATTCAACATTCTGAAGTTGTACATCACTATAGAAGGAATAACCATGCTGTTAAAATATATGCTAGAAGGGATGTCGTAACGCAACATGAGTGTTTTAATCATACACGGAAATACCACATCTTCATCAACAGAGTAAGCGCAACATAACTTTGGCAATGAATACCCCAAGCGCTTTAGTTCTTGTTTCATGTCTGTCCAAACTAGCACTGAGTGCCTGCTTAAAGACGGAAGGGATTGTGTCTGTGTGCAGTTTCGGGCTCACTCGCGGCTCTGTGTGCACCGCGCGCTATATATTCCCAGGTGATGTCAGCATAAATAAATAATCAAACATCGATGTATTACCAGTATACGGCACTCGCGTCAAGCAATGTCTGCAAACAGTGCCTTTTTTGTAAATGTTTTTGACCATCGCTGTTCTGATTGACCGCAAATAGAAAAAGTTCCCAGACAGTAGACTTGAATGATACAGGGGTTTCAATTTTGCATCTT
Source organism: Myxocyprinus asiaticus (assembly GCF_019703515.2). Taxonomy (NCBI): domain Eukaryota; kingdom Metazoa; phylum Chordata; class Actinopteri; order Cypriniformes; family Catostomidae; genus Myxocyprinus; species Myxocyprinus asiaticus. Next base: position 9,218,849 of record NC_059360.1, on the reverse strand, counting down.
GTTTTCTCAGCTTGCCATTTTCAACTTCACACTAATGCGTGCAGAACTGTGATGTCATCAATTGATTTAATATACTTAATAGGACAACTTATCCCTGTAGAAAGTTGACCCACGTGAAACACAGGTGGAGTGTGTCCATCCACAGAGCCATACAGGTGCATTAACGGAGGTTACAAATGCGCATGTCTATTTGGCGCTTTATTTTCTTTGCCAAAGTGTATGATCCAGATGCATTATTAAACTAGACATGAACCGTGGAGCAAATGCTTACCGAACCGTGGGTGGTGAACCATGTGGTTTGTTTGTTTACCGAGAACCGTTACACCCCTAATAGATAGATAGATAGATAGATTCACATTTATATTATATTATGTATAAAATGTATTTTAACAAATAGCATCAAACATATTTACATACATAAAAGCTTATCCTGTATAATACACTTCCATTAAAAACAATTGGCATAATGTTAGCGGACATTTCAGGTGATGCAGTTACACAGCTCCGTGTGTCTCTCTCTCCCCGTCTGCTGCTGTCTTCTCTCCTTAAATATTCCCGCCGCTCTCCCCTGGAATGTGAGACCCGTATGGCGCCCAGGTGGAAGCTGCCAAATAATCACAGATGCAAAAATATTAAAAGAACTTCAACTAGAAGGTAATAATGTTACTTAACCAATCTAATGTGGTTTCTTCAATCAGTGGATTGGATCATAAGCACAGAATATGAAACATAAGTACTGTCACTCACGTCACATGTTTTAAAAATGCACTCTTAACATTTTAAAATGTTTTCACTGTAATGTTGTAATTGCAAAATAGACTGTAGAAGATGAAAGTTGAGTTTTTAAGCTTTAATTTGATACCAAGTATGTGATCACTGATGACATTTTTGATATAAAACAAAGCATTTGTTTTATAGTCACATTCAAATGGCCCACCTGTTGGCCAGTGACAGTTAACAGGTTTAAAATGGGCGTGTAAGACAGGCCGTCCTGTAGCACCCCCATTTTCACCTACAGTCACCAAAATTGGTACGTATATAGTTCTCATCAAGCTGGATAACTTTCAGATATATAATTATTAGCTCCGCCAAACAGGAAGTCGTCCATTTTGGATCTTTTGAATATTGCATTCTCTGAACTTTTAAATACTCTTCCTGGGGGACTCATGAGACTGTCATCACATTTAGACAATATTATGCCAAGATATTGATGATGCTAAATTGCGAACAGATTTTGAAATTTCGAATGATGTTGCCATGGCGAGGCATTCAATTATTGGCAAAAAATGGGAAACAAGAATTGTCTCATATCTTCTGTGTGATTTAGATCAAAATTGAGATGTATGTTGGGGGCTAATCACATGGATTTGACTATTTTGGGTCACGGACATAGTGCCACCACCTGGCAGCAGGAAGTGTGGCTCTTACAACAGACTTTAAAATAGTTATCTTATATTTACCCAAATTGCTTCAAAATTGTTCAGAATAATGTCAAATGCATGTGTCCACCTTGCATTGTTTTCTGAAAACCAACGGGTGGAAATGGACCCACTTTCAGTGCTTGGGCACTAATAAATATAGCTGCAAGCAGCGATGACGGGCCTAAGCACTGAAAGTGCGAGGCCCTAGTGTTCTTCTAAAGATGATTATTATTATTATTAGGGCCCAAGCACTGAAAGTGCGAAGGCACTATTGTTCTTCTAAAGATTATTATTTTTCTTATTCTTCTTTTTAAAGGTTTTCAGTGCTTTTGGGGTACATAACATGCATGAAAACTCTTGAAAGTTTGCACACAGTTGTTGGCCATGAGGGCTTGGCAAAGTTGGGGGGGGGGGGCTATGGGGCACCACCTAGAACATGGGCATGTTCGGGGGGCTCTGTATCACATCCGTTTTGAGCTACCACCACCAAACTTTGTACACATATAGATCTCATCAAGCCGGATGACTTTTGCAATGACAGTCATACCATACACCATAAGCTCTGCCCATCAGGAAGTTGTCCACTTGGATTGTTTGAAAAATGCATGCTCTGGAATTCGAAATACTCCTCCAAGGGATTTCATGTTACAGGTACCAAATGCCAAGACATTGATGATGAAAAAATTGTGAAAGGATTTTTGATATATTGTACGGTGTGGCCATGGCGACGTGATAAAATGTGAAAACATTATAAGGAAATGTCTCATATCTTCTGCGTGCATGGTGTGATTTACATCAGAATTGATCCAAATGTTTGTCCTTGCAGGCTGATCACATTGATGTGGCTATTGTGGGTCACGGTCGTAGCGCCACCAACTGGCAGAAGAAAGTGTGTCACTTTTAACAGACTTTGAAATATCCCTATATGTTAACCTGAATTGCTTCAAAAAAAAAAAAAAAAAAATAGAATAATGTCAAGACAGTGCAGATTTAAAATTCTGAAGGGATTCTTGATATCTTAAATACTGTTGCCATAGCAATGCATTAAATGTCATCATTCCTTTTTGTGTATATTAACATGTTTTGAGATACTTGGCATGCTTGAATTATTATGATATTTTGCACACACATCAGAGCTGTCGGCCATTAGGCCTGGGAAAAAGTTAACATGTGGGTGTGGCTGGGGAGCTCTGCAGCGCCACCTTTTGACAAAATTGGTGGGGTCAGTTTCTTCCACGGTCACCAAACTTGCTACATATATTGGTCACATCAAGCCGGACAACTTTCAAAATTAGAGTCATTAGCTCCGCCCAACAGGAAGTCGGCCATTTTGAATTGAATGTTAATTTTTTGAAAATTGCAGGCCCTGAACTTTTGAATACTCCTTCTAGGGGAATCATATGACTGACACCAAATTTAGGCAACATTATCCCAAGACAGTGAAGATTTTTGATATATCAAATGGTGTTGCCATGGCGAGGCATTAAATTAATGGTGAAAAATGGGAAACAGGAAGTGTCTTTTATCTTCTGCATGCAATGTGTGATTTAAATCAAAATTGAGATATATGTTTACTCTTCGGGGCTAATGACATGGATGTGACTATTTTGGGTCGCGGTCATAGTACCACCACCTGGCAGCAGGAAGTGTGACTCTTACAACAGACTTTAAAATAGTCCTCTTATATTTACCCAAATTGCTTCAAAATTGTATTGTCTGCAAAAATGCATGTCTCCACCTTGTATTGTTTTCCAAAAGCTACCGGGTGGAAATTGACCCATGGTGCTTGGGCCCGTCATCGCTTTTTGCAGCTATATTTCCATTTATTTTTCATCTGCAAAATCTGACCAGATCTCAGTAGTCATTGCGGTTATGCTGAATGAGCACTTTAATTTATCTAATGTCATGGTCTCTGATCACTGTTCAGAGACCTGTTGGAAGATGAACAGCCTCTCCCCAGAGGTGGCACTGAGCCAAATCTCTCCTGAGCTGTGGCCTTTAGTCTGTACTGTTGTATGCAGTGGACAAGTTGGTTTGGACTCCTCTAACTGTCTCCGGATCACTGATCTCAAGAGTGAGTGCCTGTGCTGTTTTCTGCAGAGAAGGATATATATATATATATATATATATATATATATATATATATATATATATATATATATAAATCTGCATTGTTTATCCTTTTGATCTTTCATTCAAAAAATTCACAGAAACTACTGGAACTTCAAATGTGACCAGGTTCTATGGTCAGATGAAACAAAAAAAGAGCTTTTTGGCAGCAAACACCAGAGATGGATTTGGCGTACACAGAGATGAAGTATCCAATGCCCACGGTTAAATGTGGTGCTGCATCTTGAATGTTGTGGGGCTGTTTTTCTGCCAGAGGTTCTGGACATTTTGTACGGATACATGGCATTATGGACTCTATCAAATACCAAAAGATAAAAAATCAAAATCAGACTGCCTCTGCCAGAAAGCTTACAATGGGTTTTGGTTGGACCTTCCAGCAGGACAATGATCCAAAACAAACATCAAAATCAACACAAAAATGGTTCACTGACCACAAAATCAAGGTTTTGCCATGGCCATCCCAGTCCCCTGACCTGAACTCCATAGAAAATTTGTGGGGTGAACTGAAGAGGAGAGTCCACCAACATAGACCTCTGAATTTGAAGGATCTGTAGAGATTCTGTGTGGACGAATTGTCTCAGATCCCTTGCCAGGTGTTCTCCAACCTCATTCTGCATTATAAGAGAAGGCTCAGAACTGTTATCTTGGCAAAGGGAGGTTGCAAAATGTATTGAATAAAATGGTTCCAATAATTATGGCCAATGCGTTTTGGATAATTTTTTTTTATTTAATAATGAGATATTTCCCATTTCAATTGTTTTACTTCAATTAAAGTTTAGATTTTTTTGAATTTTTTGAATGAAAGATTAAAGGCTAAACAATGCAGATTTTTTTTCACAGCCTTCTTTGCACAAATTTACCAAGGGTGCCAATATTTTTGGCCAATACTGTATACTCTATATAGGGCCTTATTATCATTCCCAGCTATCATAGTGTGATAACATTTTATGCCCTTGTTTGCTGTGACAGATTTAAACTTCAAATTCCATATGATGGAGAGACTCTCCAATGTAAGTAGTAGCTCATTTCTAGCAGATTCTGAACAGATCACAAATAAAATTAACCTGATGGGGCTTCTGGGGTTTACTAAAGATACCTAGTGCATCAGGGTAGTTCACAAAGCTCTAGTCTGACTTTCAGAAGGAGAGCTAAATTAATGTGTACCGATTATTAATGTAAAGTAGTGATGCATTATTCATTTATAGCGTGTTTGATTTTTATTGTATATTAAATTGTGCTGCTGTATGGATTTTGTTTGACTTCCATCTACGCAAAACTGTTGAGAACTGTCATAACAGTCATACCTTACAATCCCTACACCTCAACATTGTTTATGTCATAATCTGAAGCTGAATATGATGAAATAAAAGGCATAGCATCATGGTGACTGTTGTTTGACTTTGGCAATCTATTCAGAGGGGCTGCGTGTGTTTGTAATTTTTGACATGTTCTCATTAACTTCAGCTCTTGGCTTAGACATTGAAGTACTAAGTAGTGATTGATATTAAAAGTTTATTAAAGCTCAGATGGCAAACACCAATGATATTTTCTTTTTAATTATCAGAGTACATTTGTTATCGAAAGCTCCTTTGAGTTACACTAAACCTGGTGATCTTATACTTGATGTGGTGTTCAATATTTTATTTTATTTTTTTTATTTTTTAACGCTAATATATATATATTATATATATATATATATATATATATATATATATATATATATATATATTTTACTTTATATTTGGCATTTTTTGCCACTTTATTGACAGGGATATTAGAGAGATGATATGAAGTCATGGTGTGGAGAGGGGGAACGGGATCTGGAACTGTTGGACTCGAACTCATGTCACCCTCATGAGTATGGGCTTAAACTTTTTTCAGTATTATTGAACATAACATTTTAAGAATAAAACCAAAATAAAAATTAAACCATTAGGTTAATGTGTTATTCACTGCAGTTTAGCACTGGGATGTAAAGCATTATTTTAAATTCATGTTTTGGGTTGGAAAAAGGCATAATTTTGGAATGAAAATTCAATGCATCTTAAATTCATTATTGTTCAATCGTATTTACTATAATAATTCCCAATGTGTTATAGAGTAGTCAGCAATTACATGCACACTCTCATAGATGCTGGGCATGCAAGACTGAGCAAAAAAATTGTTGCCTTTTAAATTGAGCAAAGTAAAATAATTGTTATTATCTTCCCCTGTTACAATATAAATTGTTTATATTTTGGAATATTTGGAGAATATATTTGCAATGCAATTGGAAAATATTCAGTTTTACATACCAATAATAAATGGTTAGTTGTTAATTATGTGACCCTGCTTAATAGGTCTTATCTGCCTGTACGATGTCACGAGCACACCGGGCTCTCCCTCATCGTCAGTCACCCACTCTCACTCGCCTGAGTTTTAATCACGCACACCTGCAGCTCATTATCACCTCGTTTGGACTTGCACTTAAACCCCACACTCACACTCAGTCAGTTCCTGGAACATGTCTGGAGTAGAGAGGGGCTCAGCGACCGGCGTGACAAATGGGAAAGAAACGGGAGTCGAGGATGGCAGAAGGGAGAATGGTGTGGGGAGACATTTCAGATGGTGACAATAATCAAGACATGGATTATCAGGAAGTAAGATAAACTAAAAGGAAAAAGGAAAGCAGCATGGGTGATGGATCCGACTGTGAGCAAACAATTAATAAATTGAGAAATATAAGAAATGAAGCCGGTAAGAAGATGGTAGAAAGAGAAATCAAAGTGATTGTTACTTTTGCTAAACAATCAGAACAACAAAAACATCCTGTTAAACTATCAAAAGCAATTGTGAAAGCTGTATCCTGTCTCAGTAACGGAAGAATAATGATCAAAGGCAAGGACGAGAAGCAGAAACAAAAGATTCTTAAAATGAAAACACTAGCAGGAGGAAAGGTAGTATGCACAGAAATGGGCAATAAAACTAGAGGGGACATTTTAGGAGTACCTCTTAACTTAAGTATGGATGACATCAAAGGAAGTTTGGATGGTGGCATAGTCATTTCTGCTAGAAGATTGTAAACGTGGAAAGACAATAAAAGGTGTGACAGCATGAGCATGTTGATTCAATTTGAAGGAAATACCCTACTGACAAATGTGAAGCTAGGATTTATAAGCTTTTCAGTTTGAGAGTATATACCCCCACCTTTGAGATGTTTTAAATGCCAATGCATGGGACACACTGCAAATACCTGTAAAGGGAAAATGCACTGTGCAAAATGTGGAGGAGAACATGAGTATGGCAAGTGTGAGGAGGGAACAGAGACCAAATGTTGTAACTGTGGGGGAGGCCATAGCGCTGCGTATGCAGGATGCCCCATACAACAAGAAGCTTGGGAAATACAAAAAATAAAGACAGTGCAAAATATAACATATGAAGAAGCTACCCGTAAGATAAAAGGCATAGCAGAAACAAAGAGAATCAATGTGCAAGGAATCAATGTGGAATCTTCCATCCAGAATAATGTAAATCCTGCAAGAAATGAATCAGATATTCTGCTTGTGATGAACAAAATTGATTTTGTGGCATTTATTTGTGCAGTGGTAAATGGCACAGCACAAGTAGGAAGGAAGTCGGACAAGTTAAAGATAATTGTAGGATGTGTTAATAGATTCCTGAAGTTAACAGGAATTTCAGCTGAAGAAGTTTAAAAGTGAAAGAAGGAACTGTTTCTTTGGACATGACTCAGAGTAACAATGCATAATCCTATAATGTCTTTTCTACTATTACATTGGAATGCCAGGAGCTTAATAGCAAATGGGCAAGAATTATAAAAACATCACAGAAATGGGAAAAACACCAGATATTATTTGTATCCAAGAGACATGGTTAAATAGCTCCTTGGAATTTAAGATCAATGGATATGTAGTAGAGAGGAAAGACAGAGAAAATGGCAGAGGTGGAGGGTGTGCAACATTTATTAAAGAAAGTATAGCATATAAAATAATATATAAAAATAGTAATGCAGAATTCATAAATATAGAAATAATGGGAATGAAGTAATCAGAATTATAAATTTTTATGATCCATGTAAAGAAATAAGTAATACTATTTTAAAATAGGTGATGGGTGACACACAGGGCAAAATTATTATGTGTGGGGATTTTAATGCATATAATGGTTTATGGGGTAGCAAAAACACTGATAATAACGGGGAAATAACAGAAGAATTTATATAAGAACATTCGCTGGTTTGTTTGAATGATGGGAAGCCAACAAGAATGGATATAACAAGAGGTAGCACGTCATGTTTAGATCTCACAATAATGTCAGCAGCATTAGCTGGTAAATGTACTTGGACAGTGCATGAAGACAATATGGGCAGTGATCATCGGCCAGTAATATGTGAAATTCAAAATGCAGTACAAAAGCAAAATATTAATCAATGTGTAAGATGGAGATTTAAAGAGGCAAAATGGAAGGAATTTTATATGTTGTGTGAAAAATATTTCAATAATATGAACTTGGAAGGAACTGTTGAGGAAAAATATAATAAAATAGTAGGAGTTATCTTTGCAGCAAAACAGTCTATTCCTTTAATAAGAGATAATGGAAAGAAAAAGAAAAGTGTACCATGGTGGTCAGAAGAATGCACAGTGGCAATTAGAGAAATAAATAAGGCATTTCGAATTTTAAAAAGATTAATAACTCAAGATACAATTGTAAAGTATCAGAAGAAAAGGGCAATTGCAAGAATGGTAATTAAAAATGCAAAAAGAAAAGCGTGGCAAAAGTTCTGCAATACAATTGGGAGAGAGACTGAAATGCATGTGGTATGGAGAATGATTAGGAAAATGAATGGTATTAATAACTATAAGCAGATCCCTGTAACAGAAGAGAAAGGGAAAATGGCCATTACAAATAAGGAAAAAGCAGAAGTCTTAGCTACAACCTTCGCTAAAATCCACAGTATTGAAAATTTGGATGAATAGTTCTTAAAAAGAAGATAAGAAATATGCAAAATATGTAAGAATGTCCGTATGAATAAACAAGGATTAGATAGCAATATGGATGAAGATTTTAATTATTTTGAGTTAAAAATAGCCATTAACAACTCAAAGAATACAACACCAGGGAGAGACATGGTCAGTTACAGTATGTTAAAAAAAAAAAAACTTACTAGAGATAGCCATTAAAGCATTATTGGATTTATATAATCATGTATGGAATGAAGGTACTTTACCCAAAGATTGGAAAAGTGCAATAGTGATACCAATAGTTAAACCAGGGAAAGATGCAACAAAATCTAACAGCTATAGACCAATTGCACTCACATCTACATTGTGCAAAATAATGGAGAAAATGATAGTAAGAAGGTTGAATTACTTTTTGGAGAAAAAAAAAAATATTATCACCAGATCAGAGTGGTTTAAGGAAAAAGAGATCTACAAAGGATGCTCTGATATTATTTGAAAATTATGCAAAAAAAAGCACTTATAATGAGAGAATATCTTCTTGCAGTTTTCTTTGATATTGAAAAAGCATACAACACTTTATGGAGGGAAGGACTTTTAATTAAACTAAATAAACTTAGAATGGGGGGAGAATATATAACTGGATATTAGATTTCCAATTTGAACATACATTCCAGGTAAGAATAGGGGAAGAAATGTCAGCACCATATGATATTATGAATGGGACTCCACAAGGAAGTGTCATCAGTCCAATTTAAATTAATTTAATGATTAATGATATATTTGAAAAAGTTAAACCAAACATTGGAAAGGCATTATATGCCGATGATGGAACAGTATGGAAAAGAGGTAGGAATTTAAGAAATGTAGTTAAAGGAATACAAGAAACAATAAGTGAAGTTGAAGAATGGTCAACAGATTGGGGATTAAAATTTTCAGTACCAAAGACTCAATATATGATTTTTACAAAGAAAAAGAAAATGGAACAAATGATTCTGAAATTATATGATCAACCACTAGAAAGAATGACATAATTTAAGTATCTTGGATTAATCTTTGATGAGAAACTAACATGGAAGAGCCATATTAAGAAAACTGAAAACAAATGTAAAGGTATAATAAAAATGTCTTCAATAGCCAAGTATGAATGGGGAGCCAGCAAGAGTTCACTGTTACATGTGTATCAAGCCTTAATACGTTTTAGTATAGACTATGGGTGTGCAGTGTATGGGGCTGGATCTAAATCAGAATTGAAGAAATTGGATAATTTACAGTCTAGAGCACTCAGAATCTGTTGTGGAGCAATAAGATCAACCCCTTTAGATGCCATCGGGGTTAAAATGGGGGAGATGCCATTAGACTTAAGAAAGGAAAAACTAGCTATGATGTATTGGGTTAACTTGCAAGGAAGTGACAACAGTCATCGTACACACACAGTTTTAAAAGATTGCTGGAATACAAAAATAATGGAGGAAATAGCTTTGGATGGAATTCTGAACAGTGGGTCAAGGATTGTGGTCTGGAGAATTAAGTAATCTGCCCTAATATGCCATTACACGGTGTGCCAGTATGGAACTTTCCTGAACCTATTGTTGAAATGAGATTATTAGAGACCCGGGAAAAAGCAGAAGAAGTGTATAGTAGTAGTAATGAAATCAATGTTTTTATCAGAGAAAAATGTTACTCTTTTATGCAGATGTTTACAGATGGATCTAAAGATCCAGTTAATCAAAAAGTTGGTATAGGAGTATATATTCTGAGATTTAAGACAAAAATAACTCTAAGAATAACTGATAAATTGTCTGTATATTCCACAGAGTTAATTGCTATAATAGTAGAGCTACAATGGATTGAACAGACTAAGCCAATTAGGACTGTAATTTGTTCGGATTCGTCGTCAGCTCTTAAAAGTATAATGTCTACAAGAACTGACAAGATCTACTGATGGAAATCTATACATTATTGTACAGAATGAAAGCAGAGGGTATAACAGTGTCCTTTTGTTGGATACCAGCACACACTGGGATAGCAGGGAATTAAATAGCTGATAAATTAGCAAAAAAAAAAGCATTAAAGAAAAACTTGGTGGATATTAAAGTACCCCTGGGGAAGTGAGGCAAAATCAGTGATTAAAAAGAAACTAGTAAATTTATGGCAACAAAGGTGGGAAAATAGCAGCACAGGGAGATGGAATTATAATATTGCAAAATTAGTATGAAAAGAACAGTTTTATGGAAGGTATAGAAAGTAATGGTCTCCAGATTAAGACTGGGACACACAGGATTAAATTCAACACTTGCAATAATGGGGAAGCATGAAAATGGTATATGTGATGAATGTGATGTTTTAGAAACAGTAGAGCATGTATTTTTTAAATGTAACAAATATGATGATCAACGTAGTAGTATTTTTAATAACATAAAGGATAGACCAGTAAATGTCACAGACCTCTTGGGAAAGGGTTTGAGAGATTCTCAGACATATAGGGCTGTTTTAACCTTTTTAAAGAATAAAGGACTAGAGCATAGGATATAATGTATGGGGATCGTGGTGCTTCTGCCCATACTGGAGGTTGAGGAGCCCAGTGTGGAAGCTGGAGGAGCTGAACACACAGTGCCAGCTGAAGCGTGGGGCAATACATTCTCATATCTAAAAAAATAAAAATAATAATAAAATAAAATACAGATGCATCACCCATGTAAGCTATACAGTAGGTGGCGGTAATACTCCTAAGGAGTGAGCGGCCATTAACAAGACGAAGAAGTAGTCAGTGTCTGGCCTTGTTGAAGGTACCTTGGACTTCCCTTTCACTCTGCCGCAGTGGAATACTGCTTTTCTGTTTATTACTTACCTGACTGTCAACGATCTGTTCTGGATATACAAGATAAGTGACTCTGAGAATACGGCATACCTACTCACCTGTGTTAACCTCACCTGTTTGTCAACAATCTGCTCCAGACGTGCAAGATAAGTGACTTTGTGAAACCTGAGTTTTACTGTATAACTACTCACCTGTTTGAAACTTGCCGGTTATACAACGTACCTCCCTGAATGTGCTGGAAACGTGACTTTGAGAACTCTGAATGTATTTATGTCTTGATATACAAACCTGCTCCTCAGTTTATGAAAGTGACTCACCTTTGACCCTGTCTGAGGTTTAAGTTACCTGTTTGGGCACATGTTGGTTTGGAATTAACCATTTGTGGATCTGTGCCTTCTGCCTTAGTTCACTGTATGAGCAAAGACTGTGTTCAAAGACTTTGTACCTTACCTGAATACTCACCTCACATTGCTTACCTGCTTTTCCTGTGTTCAGTGCAATAAACTCTGGGTTCATCTCGGCTCCTGAGTTGGTGTGTCATTACACATGACAGATTTCATGTATATTTAAATTCTAGTTCTTTGCATCTGTGACTATTGTGCTCAAGAATATGCAAGGTCTGGTGCATGTGTGGTGCACAGTGCTGTTTGTTTTAAGAATGTTCAGAAAAGACTTTGACTTTTTTTTTTTCTGAATCCTGACTGTGCATTCTCGCAGACACCACTAAATCCCACTAAACACTTGCGGTCCTTTCTGCTCAGCACAATGGATTACATGTTCGCTCTAAAACTTAGAGCGATGAGTTTCAATCTTGGATTGTGCATAACCTGAGGCATTTTGTGGACACCATCTACTAATCAACTAGCAGAACAGCATTCTTTAAAGGGTCGCACAGTGCAGCCCATCACACCATGAACTTTTAGGCTAAAAAACAAAACAAAAACAAACATTCATATGAATGCACTGAGCACAATTCTTTTGATTTGAGAGCGAGCTTCTGAGAAGAGCTTTTAGAGGTTTTGTCTGAAATGCTTTCAAGTACCACAGCTTAGTGATGTTTAATGAGGTTGGATAGTAATTATAACTCAGCAATGATCTTAATTGGGAGTTCCTGTTATAGCTTTGAGTCATGAGACACACAAACACTCAAGCAGTTTTTCATGGAGGCCACATGAGCAATTTCTCAGAGCTGGAGTTGTTCATGGAGTCTTGCAATGAGAAATCGAAAATTACTAAGTGAAGCTTTCCTCCTTTTCAAGATTTATTGCTATTGAGTTTTTTTTATTTTTTTATATTGTGTTATCATACATATATGATATGAAGGATTTTAAGGAAGACTTTGACTTTGTTGTTGATCATATTAGGTGCATTGCTACTTGTTTGAGGCAGTGTGTTTGGTTGGGTGTTATCAGAGCTTTAATGTTCCATTTTTGTGTCAGTGCCCTTCACTGCAAGTGAGAATTAAAAAGCCTACAGGATATTTACATTTTGAAGAAACTATGAGTGGTTCTTGACTTTGCAAAGCTTGCCACTGTGATTGCTAGTGTTGTGGATGGTTGCCAGGTTGTTTCTGTGTGGTTGCTAATGTGCTCTGATTGATTGTGCATTATTATGCAGTTGCTAAGGTGATCTTGTTGATTGTTAGGTGGCTGCTTACTGACCCAAGACAAAAGAGCATACTTCCAGGTCTCTGATATTCAGTTCCCTAGATAGGAGTCTCTCTTTCAGTGTATGTCTATTGATTTTTTTTGTTGTTGCCCATTTTATCGACTGGCAGCCGAAAATAGTATGTTCATTCATTCGCAAAGTAAAGTAATGGCACACGTCTCTTCAACATGCGCTCTGAGGTAGGGATAGGCATTTTGGTCATTTTGTCTACTCGAGCACTCATCGAGGGGCAATGACATTTACATAACTGTATATATAATAACATGTCTGACAAACGTCTTTGGCTGCTGCATTGCATCTTGTTGTTCCAGTGTATCGTCTATTCATTATTATAGGCTGTTATAAAATTTGTTACATAATGTACAAAAGATTGCATAATCAAAATATAATGCATCATATTTTGTCATTGTGTGAAAATTCACTGCCCAACTCAATGAAAGAATGTGAACAATGTGCATCTGTCTCTTCTTCCTTCAGTTTACTGCAGTAAGCATGCACCAGTTTTTTTTTTAGTGAATGTCTGAACCGTCTATTTTCAAATCGTGATTGGCTTAACAGGAGATGCCATAACCATCACGTTTTTAATATGCTTAAGTTGGAGTTCAGTTTTGAAGATGCTGCATTCTGTTCCATTTAGCTGTGCTCTGTCTAGCTGTTTGAAAAACTCACCTGCTGTATATGCGCTTCAGCGCGTTGAGTCCACTGCCACACGCCTGGAGTGTGTGTGTGTGTGTGTCCAAGTGTTCGCTCCTGTGAGGAAAGCAGCGACGCTCCGTATTGTTGTTGGCGTGATGATTCATGAAGCATTCCATTCGGATAGTCGTAATTTCCACCTTTCAGCTGGGGAAAGTGCAACGGAAGGACACTTTATGTCTGACTTCTAACTTGGAAACTCATGCGGAAATCTTCAACTCCCATTTCGTCCAGATGCAGGTGTGTGTTACATCACGCAAACTTTTCGGCATCCAGGGCAGGGAGATTTACAGTCAGTGACAAACATTCACTTTTTATTAAATATCCATTAACGAGTCAAAGTTCTTACATTTAAATGATAATAAAACATGTTTAGCAAACATTTTGCAGAGACAGGTGTTCAAAACATGGTTAATTACACTCTTTTGATTATCGTAACGATAGCATTGCAGCGTCATATATCAGTTTGGTTGCTATGAGACATCTCTGACAATAAATGTAAATACCCTCTCCTCGCTGGGCATCACAGGAACTGTGCTTGACTGGTTTAATTCTATCTCTCAGGTAGGTCCTTCAAGGTAGCCTGGAGAGGTGAGGTATCCAAGCCACACCAGCTGCTTACTGGGGTACCTCAGGGATCAGTGCTTGGGCCACTTCTCTTCTCTATATACACAACATCACTGGGACCTATCATTCAGGCACATGATTTCTCTTACCACTGCTACGCTGATGACACACAACTCTACTTGTCTTTCCAACCCAACGACACCACAGTGACTGCTCGAATTTCTGCCTGCCTGGCAGACATCTCGGCCTGGATGAAGGAACACCACCTGCAACTCAACCCAGCCAAGACTGAACTCCTTGTCTTTCCAGCCAACCCTGCTGTTGAACACAACATCACCATGCAGCTGGGAGCAACTACAGTAACGCCTTCCAAAATGGTCAGAAATCTAGGGGTAACCATCAACAACAAACTAAATTTCAAAGACCACAAGATCATGTAGATTTACACTCTACAATATCAGGAAGATAATACCCTTCCTCTCTGAACATGCCACACAACTGCTTGTCCAGTCACTTGTTATAACTAGACTGGACTATTGTAATGCTCTCATTGCAGGCCTCCCTGTATGTGCAATTAGACCCCTTCAAATTATCCAGAATGCAGCAGCACGTCTGGTCTTTAATGAACCAAAGAGAGCGCATGTTACACCACTCCTCATCTCTCTCCACTGGCTGCCGGTTGATGCACGTATCAAATTCAAGGCTCTGATGCTGGCATACAGAACAGTCACTGGGTCTGCTCCAGTATACCTAAAATAATTTATGCAGCACTACGCATCCACTAGAAGCCTGCGGTCGTACCACGTTGGTGGAATGACCTTCCCAAATCCATCCATGAAGCTGACTCACTCTCTGTCTTCAAAAAAATGACTAAAAACACATCTTTTCCATGAGCACTTAACCAGTCATAAAAAAAATAAAAAAAAATCTTGTTGCACATTAATCTGTTTTGAATACTATTCTGATGCTAGTGAAACTTTGTAATATGGCACTTTTCATACCACTGTCTCCTTAAGATGATTCGCTTATGTCTTCCTCTTCTGTAAGTTGCTTTGGATAAAAGCGTCTGCCAAATGAATAAATGTAAATGCACCCCTCAAAACCACAACGTAATCAGTCTCAAAATTAAAAATAAGCTCCCTCTTTGACACATTTTTGTTTAGTTGTCAGGTAATTGTCACTGAATTTTGAATTAAGTGAATAGTCACATCATGCATGATCACAATTGATCATCGTTTTCATGATCAATCATTGCTGCCATGTCAGAGTACCCAAGGACTCGTGCCCATCCCTACTCTGAGGTATCATTAATGCCTCTTGTCATTTTGCTTTTCACAGTACACATTGCTTCAAAGCATCATCCGTAGCACAAACGGTTATGCGCTAAATTTAAATTCTGAGGGTCAGCTGCCGGTTTCCCCAAAGCCTTTAAGTTAAGAAAACTCTTAGTGATAATTCTCTGACAATTATAATTAAGGAATTTCTTAACTTATGGGGTTTGTTGCAATTTATTTTTTTATTGTTGTTTTGATACAATTCTGTTTAAAACTACTCAAACACATCACTCCCGTAGACTCTCATCAAAAAATAACAAATGTGTGTCTGAGAAATAGCGCACAGCAACAGTTGCTAAGACAGGATTGGTCGGAAACACTTCTAAGGCAGGGTTTAGAAAAGGGTAAATTCCCCCTTTGCTGCAATAACAGCTTCCACCAAAATCCAAAACTGATCACGATATCAGTAATTTTATATAATATGAATAAAGATATAGATGTATCACAGTTCATAGTTAAAAGTTCCTGGAAAATCGATAAAAATGTAATGCCTATTTTTGGATAATCCAGTCAGTGAATACAATACTTAATAAATGAAAACTACTTACTCTTATGTAATTTTCTCTTTATTTGGAACTCACAAACATAGGCTAGTAAAAGTAAAAAAAAAAAAACTTGGTTTTAAATCAACCTTACCATAATGCTAAATTTCACATTGTGCCACATTTCAGTCTGATATGTTTTTGACCAGTGGTTGAGGGAGGCCATTCAGGGTAGACACCACTGTATTCCTTACTTCATGACACATATGAGTCTCCACAGTCAGTACTAAGACTTTGCTTAAAGTTACTTTTATCTTCTAAATGTAATGCCTATTTTTGGATATGGTAGTCTAACTATTCATAAGATAATTTTCAATACTTTTTTTACATACAGGTCCAGAATTCAGTGTTGGAATTGTTTCCTGGGTTTAATTTTGTAACAGTCAGTGGTTGACAGCTGATAAGTGACTCAAGATTTGCTGTCTGTTTTGGCAGAGCACTCCAAATCTATTCAAATCATCAGAGAATCTTCCATGAATTTCTTATCATATAATTTTTGATGCATCACTTTTATAAATGTCACAGTTAGGGCTGTCACAATTATAAAATTTGGCTGATGATTAATTGTCAAACAAATAATTGCGATTATGATGATTATGGCAATTAATTGTCCGTTTTAGGGCTTTCTCGATTATATGATTAATTTTCATAAATATTGTCATGTTTTTGTCAGGTGTATATGTGCTTCATAAACCTTAAGACATTTTCATATTAATATTCATATGAACTTTTACATGATTTCCTTTAACACTTTAAAAATGTATGAATTACATTAATATTTTAAATATCAAAATATTTCAAAATACTTAAAATATCTGTCTCTCCTTTTGGTCAACTTTAGTCTTGGTCCATTTTGCATTTACACTGTTGCTGTTGGATAGCCAACCTGAATACCTATTCTATTCTATTCTATTCTATTCTAAGTATGCAATAGTAAAATATATCCAAAATTCTTCACTTTCACTTTAAGGCTCTTCGATTAAATCTACAAGCCCCTATTTCACATGAAGAAAGACCTTTGAGATTCTGTGTTTCTTAATTATATCATCTTGGGCGTGACACAGGACTCCTGTGTCACTGTGTGTCATTAATACTGCATGTATGAGCCCACAACGACAAGTAACATTTGCCATTTCACGATCATTAAATGAAAGTCCTCGTTTATATTTTTGCAGGAGTTTGGCGCGAAGCTCCGCAGATGGCATGGCATCACAGCTGTGTCCACGGTGCGTCTCAATTGAATGAGATACTCAAATGCGCTGTTCATTCCCTTATTTGGAAAGTAAAATGTGATTGGAATTTAAAGTGCACAATAATCGCGGTTATTTCAAATAACCACAATCAGATAATTATTTAATATATACAAGCACGAGAACTTCAAAAATCTTCCTCAGTGTGTCTGATATCAACATTCAGTGACACAGATGAGCACACACATCTGAAGCTTAGCTAACACATGATAAAACAACAGATAATTCTGCTCGAAATGTTGCGCTTGTGTTTAAATTTCATTTCAACCGCATATGGGAGAAAAAGTGCAGCGGTTTTGTTCGCGCCTTTTCTGACTCTTGAGGTTCAATTATCATGCGGTAACACAGTGACATAGTGATTGATGTATGTCGTCATGAAATCAAAGACCCTCCCTTTGAAATCACAGGAGACGCATTTGAGACACATAATACCAGGGGTAAACAGCGATGTGTCTCGCCTGTCCACATGTGATCGGATCACCCTAGACATAGCTTAATACCAGGTGTAAATGGGGTCTTAAAGGCAAAGTATAATCCAGGGCTTTAAAGCATGGACCTTTGTGAATTATGGACCTAGCTATCAGTTTTCCTTTAAAATCTTTTCTAATGCTCTCTGATTGTAGGAAAAAGTAATTGGATTTCTCCATTTTCATTTTAATCAGTAAGAGCCTGATGAAAGGAAACTGTTAAGTAATCCTAACTCATTCCCACTGTCAGAACTTTTTAATTTAGCCCAGTTTAAATTAGGTGTTAACATTTTATACTTTTGTTAATATCAATAATTGTACACCTGCATCTAAACTCAAAATCAATGCTTTACTGTTAAGTGGGGATTTCAGTGGGACAGAATAAGCAATATTATTGGTAACTGTGCTTTTTTGTGCAATGTATTAATAATACCACTATTATTATTAGTTTTTGTCTTTATATTTTTCTATTTATAGCCCACCAAACTTGGTGGCATCGGTGCTACCCTCACAAATGTTACTCTTGAACCTTGAACATTTACAAAAGAAAATGGCAGTGCTTGCAAGGCAGCACAAGAATAGTGTTTTAGGTAAGTTTAGGTTTTAGGCATGAGAGCTGCTTTTTGTCAGCATTGTTTTCTGTTGGCTGTGTATGAGAATCGCACATAATGCGACACCATCTTTACAGTGTAAAGGCAGCTATTGATGTTTAAATAGATGGTTAAAAAGATACAAAACATCAATCACAATTCAGTATGCAATAAAAACAAGATAGACGACCTATCGTAATCCAGTATTCAAATAAATGTTGAATGAGAATCATTATAACAATGCACCAGTTGAGAACCCCTGATCTAAAGCACAATGACTGCTGCATGGGAAATTGTGGAAATTGCACTAGTTGTGCATTCTACATCTCTTAGCCTTTGATTGATCCGGTTACCAGGTGCTTTTTCTTTCGCCATTCCTCCAGGAAGAGCGCTGATTGTTTACTTGTGATGCGAGCGATCTGGCAGAAGTGCTGACTGTCTGCTGTTTGCGTGCAAAGGCATGGCACTTCTCTCACGAAGCAATGTCCTCCGGCTTAACTTCTCCTCATGAGGGTATGCTTCAGCTGGTACAATGTTTCTCAAGTAGTACCCACTTTGACTAAGTGTTTCAGGGTGTAAATTTGGGAAGTGCTGCATATTTGCCTATAATTTACGCTCCCACGCCAAGTCCACTGCCATCTTAGAAGGCTGAGGAGAGCCGAGGCACTTTTCAGATTTTTGGCAACAAATTTTCCAAGATGCCATCGGATGTGACAGATTTAGTCTAATACAAACATCATCTAGGCTCGTTCTCCTGTGCTCCATGTGGAAAATGATTGCCTTGTGTTTGTTTTGCTCTCTGTTTCTTATCAATGGAAAAGACAGAGGAGCACAGAAGAAATACAGAATGGATATATTGTAACATTTGATCATGGTGTCAAAGGCTTCAGTGTCATTGAAAAAAGGTACTGTACCTCTGCATTTTTAAAATGGTACACATTGTTTTGGGGTTCAGAAGTGTTTTTATTTTTACAAATAAATATACTGTGAAGAACTCTGGGGAAGTTCCTTGTTTGCACCCATACGTCTTTGTTCTCTGTAAAACACAGAATGCTACTTTGGAAGGTTGTCCATGTACTTTGTAAGGGACAATTAAAAGAACAGTACAAAGTAAAAATATAAGTTTGTCCCTTTCCCTTAAAGGAATAGTTCACCCCAAAATGAAAATTCTGTCATCTTTTATTCACCATCAGTTCTTTCCAAACCCGTATGATTTTCTTTCTCCTGTGGAACACAAAAGTGTTTTTTATGGAATGTTTTCACTGTTTTCTTAAAGTACGAAACACCAAAAAAGGGAAAAAAGCATCATACATTTTCATAAATGTAGTTCAGATGACTAATATTCTATGTCTTCTGAAGCCATATAATAGCTTTATGTAAGGCACAGGCCGAAATGTAAGTAATTTTGTGCTTAACAGCCACTGGTGCAGATTCACAAAGAATAAATCGAGCGCGTTGAAACCGCCGTTTTTTTGCATGCGCTAACTGCGCTCATTTGGCTCCCGATTCACAAAAGAATTATTCAGATCAGGCAACACCGCAAACGCGGCCACAAAATCGCTGCTGAATGCAATTTGCACGTGCAATTCTGATCTTGCGGTCCGTATCTGAGCGCAATATAGCCGAGGATGCCGCAGACCACTGCACCTCTTTGATTCATACACCTGGATCATCTCTTAAACATGCAGAACGTGCACTTGACCACACAGCGCATCTGAATATATGCCAGGTTATAACGCTGTTCAACATCATTTGATGAGTATTTAATGAATTACTGTTAAAATGACCATTTGGATATGTTCACAAACATCTCTTTTAAATAAGACTCATTTTACCACCTACTTTCATTTGAAGGAAATTGCGCAGGGCAAATTTCACAGAGTTTTGTGAATGAAGCGCAATCTTTAATGAGCCTAATTTACATAGAAAGGAGGTGTGTTTGCACTGAAAATAATGACAATGACTTCATTTAAATATTGAAAACGTAGCGCAGTTTCAGCGCTGATTGGGCCCTCTAAACTATGATTGTGGGTGGTTAGTGAATAAGACGCAGGAATCTGTGCTGAAATACCACACGCAAAAGTGCTGCAACTGTTTAGTGAATCTGCCCCACTGTTTTTATTGTATGGAAAAGAGAAGTGTGAACATTCTTCCAAATATCTTTGTGTTCCAATGAAGAATGTCACATGGGTTTTGGAATGACATGGGGATGAGTGAGTGATGACACAGTATTTTTTTTCTTTTTTTTGTGTGTGTGTGAACTATTACTTTAAAGTAAAGGCACAATTTGTTTGTTTTGAAGTACAGGCTTTGTACACTAAAATACCTTTTTTTTTTTTTTAATAGAGTGTTGGTGATCATTGTGTCTTGTTGATTGTTTTGGTTTGCTTGGCAAGCAGTTTAAAGATTTCAGGACAAACCCGGCTGTTGAATTTTGAGCTCTATAGCACACAAAGCCCAGCATAATAGTATCACCTGCCCAACAATGTTTATATCAGAGCATTATTATAACATTGTTTAATGGCTTGCCAAAATCCATTAATGTTACAATGCCTTTAGGGAGCCATTAGGACATGGGTACAAAAGAATCTTTGATGCTGACATTGATTGTTAGGTAACATTGATTGTTCTAACAAGTTCATGCACAGGTGAACACCCATGCAACATTTATCTTTAATATAAAGAGTGTACTCAGAATTGTAAGAACAGTATGTGAATATCATATACTGTAGATATCCGAAGTGCAGATTTTGGACTATGTATCACATAGTCAGATTTGGTTTTATACATCGGTGCATTCATCTAGAGTGCTTATGCTTCTTGCACAAAAATAAATAAATAAATATCAGTGGCTGATGTAGCTAAGAGTCTACAGTTAGAATTGATAGTGTGTTGAACAGAACAGTTTGTAATTGTCAAGTGTTTAGTAAGTGTTTGGATTCAGATTGTGTATTGTGTAATTGTCAGTGTGATTAATATAAGTCTTTATTCTAACAGGGGACATCATCTTTAATGCCAGAGATCCAGAGCTGCCCCCTGACTTTATCTTCAGAGAGGATGTTGAGTTCCTGCCAGAACCATCAGAACACCCTGTGCATATTGAGATTATAACCACCATTACGCTGTGTTTCTAGTATATAATAGAGGTTACGGCTGCATGATTATGACAGAAATCCTAATTGATTGTTGATGTCATATTCTTTATTTAGGCTACACATCCAAAACAATCTGAGATCTGTGTTCATGTGAGACATTATCTGTGGAACAGTTGTCATCATTCCATTCACCCTTTCATTCACGTCTGTGATTGGTAACAGTGCACAACTGCTGCAAAAATCTGGTGAATAGAATGCAACATGACCTAAATGGAATGCTGTAATTGAAACTTTCATGATTAAGTAATAAAATAGTGGTTTGATATAAATGGAAAATTATGGAACAGTAAATAAATAATATTGTAAAATGTAATGATATAATACACAACTTGGATGCTGCCATATCTGCTCATGGCCCCTCATTACTGGAACAAAAATAATAATGAGCAAATCACCTCAGTTGTAAATGACATGTGACTAATCAGTCTGGAGCTGCAGAAAAATGGATCCCTGGTAGCAAATATTGGCTAACTTCCCAGAGCATGAGTTGTAATGTCAAAGGCAGCAAACAGACAAATATAAGTCGATTTCGAGTTTTTAAGAGTCTTCCAAAAATCAGTCACTGGTGAAAGATCTACTATAGTAGAATGTAATATTTGCGAATCCACAGTGTTGCTTGCAAAATGCATCTACTGTTTTTTTTGTTTTGTTGTTTTTTTATCTGCACAAGCAGTATGCTGAATGTTTAGCATTTGTGTGAGAACTGTAGTCCAACAGACTGTCTCAGGTCCACTTGAGAAATTTCACAGATTCACAACATTCCAGATCTATTGTTCTGCCTCTCAAAATACATCACACTTTGCTTAATACTCTTCTGCCCAAAGGGTGGCATACCAGACTTATTATCACATACATTTGTCATCGCAGCTTTCCCAATGCAAGACTACTTTAACCAACAAACTTTAAAATTGAAACAGGTTTAAAAAAATCGTATTACTCATTAAGCATTATCATTAATCATTATTCATCTTCTGGGCCTGTTCCTTAAAGATGATGTTTGGAAGGGAGATGGAGTTTGTGTAAGACATGGTCTAGATTTGTTAAGACTCCTCAGACCCTGATTGCTTAAAGCTGTCCTTCAGGCTATTTTTAAGGAGGAACAGGAATAAAAAAAAAAAAAATCCCCTGCTTATGTCAGTCTGTGAGACGGTAACTATTGCTCACTGTCTCTTGAATACAGCGGAGAACATGCGTGGGGAAACACCTCTTTGCTACCAGGGCTCTGCCTGTGTGTTTGTCTTGCATCTTAGCTGTGGTGTGTGTGCAGCCATATTTTTTTTTCCAGGGATATTGGTTTGCTGCCATTTTTCCCCTGTCTGTCTCTTCATCCTGTTTATTCTGCTCTAAGCCTAATTCTTATATATACAGTACTGTGCAAATGTCTTAGGCACATAAGGTGTTTCACAAAAGCATTTGTCTTAAGATGGTTATTTATATCTTCAGCTTTAGTGTGTCAAAAGGAAATATAAATGTTAGACTCCCAAACAATACTTTTGCAAACAGAAAAGATTAGAATAGAAGAACAGGGAGCCCTGCAACAGATGTCATGGCCCCCACAAAGCCCCCCACTGAACATCGTGTCAGTCTGAGATTACATGAAGAGACAGAAGCAATTGAGACTGCCTAAATAGATAGAAGAACTATGGTGAAATCTCCAAGAAGCTTGGAACATCCTATCTGCCAACAACCAAAGTGTACCTAGGAGAATTGGTGCTGTTTTAAAGGCAAGGGTGGTCACACCGAATATTGATTTAGTTTTATGTTTACTGGACTTTGTAGGACATTAAGTGATAAATGAAAACTATGTCATTATTTTTGAAGACATCCTCACTATGCAAAATTTGTGCCTAAAACTTTTGCACAGTACTGTGTAATTATATATATATATATATATATATATATATATATATATATATATATATATATATATATATATATATATTAGTTTTTATATGTTACCAAGCATAAATGATCCAGAATACCTGGGGATTTTAATATGCCACATCAGGCAAGAGTAATGACCATTTTTATTTGTTTGATATACTTTTATTACAGCTTGTTTATCTGATTTGCTTTCAACTTTTCCAGACAGTGGGTTATTTCATCTCTCAATAGAGCTGTTCAGCTTGTAGTCCAAAAATCCGGAAGATAATTCTCCCTGGGTTCCCTCTGGATATTCCTATGGGTTTTTATGATGCTTTTTTTTTTAAACTTGAGAAAAATAAGGTCTGTGGTAAACATTTCTAATCGATACGTAGATATTTTGTTCTACAACATAAACTGCACACAGTCATACCTCAAACATGAGTCCACCTACAGTATGATTTCTTATAATGCTATGTAGTTAGGCAGCTCACTAGGTTTTGGAACAGAGCTTTAATGATCTTGTTGAACACAACATAGTAGTCCTTACATCAGTGGACAAGAAGTTCTGGAGAAGATATCCAAACTCATCACTTTTAGACACATTCAGTGATTTACATTTTTTACATCACCAGCATTTAGACACTGGGCACAATCTTGTATTCCAGCTACATGGAATATAGCACAGTTTTCACGCTGCTATAAGGAATTTCGGATGTCTCAGCAAAAACGTTTGGGGTGTTTACAGTCTGCTATGGGTATTATTAGTTGCCAACCACATTTATTTCATGGCCTGATTGGAGTACATGTGAAGCTGACAGGTGTTACAAATTTTCTAATCATTTCCAGATCTAAATCAATTTATACAGGTTCCTATAAACTTTCTTTCACTGAAGGTTAGAGTTTTCCCCCCACATCAATTTGGTCAATATCTGAACCATTATCTGCACCTGTTTTTTTACCAGTGTACAGTCTACTCTTTTCTGTGCTTTTAAAGTTTAACAGAACACCATTCTTTTTGACAGATAATAGTTTCCCACACTACAGTTTGATTCATAAATGCAGAACATTTGGAAGGCAGTAGAGATGCCCTAAGGTTACTTATTTGTGCATGTTTCAGGCCACTACAACCACATTATTTGCTCTTAGTATTGGCATCATAATTTTATTTCCTCAGTACAAGCACACATAACTTATGTTATGACATTACAGCCAAGCAAATATTGTGTAACAACCACAGAGATCACAACTTTGATTTGGCTTGCCTTGAACTCACTGCATGAAGTATAGTTGGACTCAACTAGCTCCAAACAGCGGCTGTAGCGTTTTCAATAAGTACTTTAGTTTAAATACCAAGCAGTCCCTGAAAGCCTTGAGCCCTGCCACTTCCAATGATCTTTGACATGCTTGCATGAGTTAAATACCTCAAGGTCAGAGAGTGCATTTCAGTACTGAGCAGGCAAACAGGTTTGATTCTCATAGATTTCTATTTGTTCCAATCACTGTATACACAATTTAGTTTTTATGTTTATTTTAAGCAAAGTAGGAAACAGTCATATATTAGGTAAAATATGAATGGGAGAAATCATAGCACTCAACATAGGAAAAGATGTCTTTCTATTACAAGAGCCATATGCATTGCTGGCATAGGCATTGGCAGGTCTTTACAGCAGTTCTTACTCTAAAATCTGCATGCTTATTAGCTGAACCAAACAGATAATTACAGTTTTATTTTTTTAGCCATATTTCAGCTAAAGAAGCAACATTTATAATGCAATTGTTTATTGCTGATTTCACATATGTTATTGAACAGTTTTGGAAGTTTTTCCCCATTCATATAGATTGCAGCTATATATCAGTGTGCTGGGGAATACAGGACATAAGAGCAGAAGAAATAAATGTCAGTCTTTTATTAAACACAAAAAACACAAAAGGCGCTCCAGCGCCAGCTCGTCCGAGCTCAATAAGGAAAGCCGCTAATCAGGCAAGGGATGAGAGTTCGTGAGATGGGTGTGTGCGTTTCAAGCCCAGGTGAGTGATATTCCCGACACGTGGGCACAGATCCAAAGAATCCTCCTCCAACAGACAGGTGCAACACTGACAAGGGCGATGGCGATCTGCAAGGTGAGAAACACGCAATGCATCCACATTGACGAATAACAGAAACATTGTTTACCCGCACATAACAGCAAGCACTAACAGAAACAAATGATCCAAAATCGGACATGGCACACGAGGGGAAATAAATAGGGGGAAACACACAAGAGACAGCTGCCACTCACAGCTGAAGGTTGTAACAAATCAGCATTCCCATGGAAACAATCAGGGTTCCCATAGATGCATTGATTCAGCATGCCAGCGGAAGCTGAAAACCATAAGGGCAAAACTTAAACACGTTCTGACAAAACAGACAAGGGAACGATGATGCCACATTCCTAATAAGGTGAGAACGCAACCTGGCAAGGTGCCATGACCGTGACATTACCGGAGGGCACACGGCAGCAAATCACACACAGCGATAACCCACCGCCAGACCCGTGTGCCCACACAAAACATGAAACACAAGACAGACAGGGGATGATGATGTCATTGTCCTCATCAGACAAAGCCCAACCTTACCGGTTCACAGAACCATGACATCACCGGAGAGCGCACGGCGGTCCAAACAACCAGACCCGTGCACTCACACCAAGGGGGAACACAAAACACAAAAGTAGGCCGATACTGCCACAGTCCAGTCAGGTAGAACCTCAACCTGAAAAGGTGACTGGGCCATGACAGTACCCCCCCTCGAAGGCACACCTCCTGGTGTCCCAACGGAACATCAAACAAAAGAAAAAAAGACAAGGCAAACACTTAACAAAGAACTTTTTATAATAAAATATAAAAATAAAACAGACAAGGGAATGATGATACCACGGTCCTAATAAAGTGAGCACGCAACCTGGTAAGGTGCCATGACCGTGACATCACCGTAAGGCGCACGGCGACAAATTGCACACAACAATAACCCACCGGCAGACCCGTACGCCCACACAAAACAGGGGTGCAGGGGTGATTAAAGGTGTTCAATCTTAGGGGGTTTAGACCTCTGTCAGATGAAGGTTCTGTTCCAAAACCTTGTGAGCTGCCTCACTGCCTCCCTTCTATGGTTGCATCCTAATTTAAATGTAGCCCCATAATTGACTAATTGCATCACACCACTAGCAGCACAAAATGTAATTGCAAAAAAAAAAAAAAAAAAAGAAATACTGTTTTCAAACAACAAACTAACAGCATTGGTTGAGCCGGTGTTGGAATGCTCAAACAAGCAGAGCATTGTTTTGAAAATGCAAAAGAGCCACAGTGTTTGCTCACAGTTTTCAGGGAAATCAACCTGCAAATGACTTACTTTATTAAGCTGAGATAGAAGAAAGTGTTTTAACATGGAAATATTACACACATAACCTTTAGAAAGGGCTTTGTTTAAAAGCTTATTCGAAAAAGTTTTCTTGTTCATTAATGCTCAACAAAGTCCTTTGTTGTCAAGTGCAAGACAATTCTAATCATCTAGTCTAATATAAGAGTGACCCAAAGTGATTCAGCATGTGGTGAAAAGGGCCAAAAAGAGGTTCCTTTATTCCAGTCTTACTTAATTCTACTAGTCAGGACATACACTTGCACAACGTGGCGGAAAGTTTCTGAATAAATGACAGTAATCCCCAAGAACACCCTTTGGGATGACAAAGCCAGACAGAACCAGTTAGCACTTAAAGGAATAGTTCACCCAAAAATGAAAATTCTCAAATGACTGACTCACCTTTAAGCCATCTTAGAGGTATATGTATTTCCTTCTTCAGCAGGACTGAAATTAAGATTTTCATAAGCACATTTCAGCTCTGTATGTCCTTACAATGCAAAGTAAATGGGTGTCAGCTGTTTGATGGTCCAAAAGGCATATTTAGGCAGCAAAAAATAATCCACACGACTCCCGTCGATCAATTAATGTCTTCTGAAGCAAATCGATGGGGGTTGTGTAAGAAACAAATCGATAATTATAACATTTACCAGCACCCATTCACTTGGACTTCACTCTTAAAATGGAATATGTAGATAATAAATTAATTGCAGCCTTCATCAGCCAAATAACAATAACAATAAAAATAACTAATATTGGCATTATATTCATGCTGTTTAGCCGGAGGAGAACTGGCCCCTACAGTGAGCCTGGTTTCCCCCAAGGTTATATTTCTCCTTTAACCAACATCTTATGGAGTTTTGTGTTCCTTGCCACAGTCGCCTTAAGCTTGCTCACTGGGGGTCTAAATATAAATATAATGAGAGGTCCCCGTGTCACAGGGGGATGTAGGGCCCTTGCAAAATGTAGCCAGGGCAAACTGGCAAATGTGTGAGATGTGTCCTGAGCAGGAGTCAGAGCACTTGCAATGTCAACAAGAAATTAGAAATTAGAGATTCATCAAAAGAACTTGATGAGCATGTTGATATAATTCCTGATCTATCCATTCAAAATGAAAGAAGCAATCAATTTGAATCTAGTTTGAATGTCTTGTGTAGATCAGATGCTGTCAATCTACTTAGGTCTCTGAACTCCAAACAAAAATATATTTTCTATCAAGTAAGACAGTGGTGCTTAGAGAAAGTTAGAGGTAAAAAGCCAGAGCCTTTTGTATTTGTTACTGGAGGTGCAGGAACAGGAAAGTCACATTTATTATTATTATCCCAAATTGCAACTGCAGCAGACAAAGTTTCTGTTCTATTGACAGCACCTACTGGAATTGCTGCTTTCAACTTGGGTGCCAAGACCATCCACAGTACATTTTCAATCGGGACAGATGTAAAATTGCCTTACCTTTAGGAGCAGAAAATTAAATACAATGCGTGTGGTATTTAGTGACTTGCATATACTGATTATAGATGAAATTTTTATGTTAAACCACAGCCTACTAGCCTATGTCCATAGTAGGCTTAGACAAATAAAGCAGACAGGTGACTACTCTCCATTTGGTAAAGTTAGTATAATTGCTGTGGGAGATTTTTTCCAATTGCCACCTGTGAGAAGAAAACCATTGTATTTGCAAAATGCTCCATTGGATTTGTGGAAGAGCACATTTGCACTGTCAGAATTAAAAATCATTGTTAGACAAAAAGACTCAGCTTTTGCGGAAATATTGAATAGATTGCATACACGTAGCAAGAGTTCCCCACTATCACATGACTTAAGTTCCAGGGAGGAGCGGCGGGAGTATTTAAGGAGAGAAGACAGCAGCAGACGGGAAGAGACAGATGCACAGAGCTGTGTGTGACTGTGCTACAGTGACTGCTGAAAATCAAGGCTGTTGAGTGTTGTTGAATATATATATATATATATATATATATATATATATATATATATATATATATATATACACACACACACACTCACACACAGTATTTTTTTTGTTTTATTGCTAACTGATTTTGACATTTTTTGCTATAAATTAATATAATTATTTATTGAAAAATATGTAGATCTGAAGATTATATTGTAATGTAGTCATTTACCATTTTTATATATCCCTAAAATTGCTTTAAATTAAATTAACAAATGTAATTCAATGCATTAGGTGATAAGTTGGTCTAGGTAGAGTTTAATATGAGCAGAGTCATTTAGCTTTGTAATTTTGTTGCAATTATGTGGCAATAGGTCTCAGTTTCTTTTATTGTTGCATTTTTTCTCTGTTCTCTTTCGAAATAAATTAAGTACATTAACTTTTAGTCTGCATTCGTTATTCATACGCAACTGTTTAAATAGCCTTTTGTGGTGAGCAGGGCGGAGCCGAGTGCCGTCTGGGCAGAGCGAGGTGAGTATACTGGTGAGTCTAAAAGGGGATACATACCAAGCTTTGGTGGATTCAGGCTGTTCTCAAACCTCTATTCACCAATGTGTGGTGCAAGACGGAGCATTGGGCATGGATAAATGGGTGAGGGTGTGGTGTGTGTGCATGGAGATATTCACATGTATCCGGTGGTTACCTTTGAGATACTGTTCAGGGGAAAAAAGTATAGAGGCCATGGTTAATTCCCGCCTCACCCATCCACTGATTTTGGGAATGAATTGGCCTGATTTTAAGAATCTATTAAGGGAAATATGTGTGGATGGGTCCTGTAAAATGTTGTCTCTGTGTGTGATGTGCGATGCTATGGCTGGAGATGCGGTGCCAGGGCCGTCTACATCTGCTCCGCGTCACGATGATGCAAGAGAGAGAGTTCCCTTCCTCAGGGGGTTCCCTGAGGGGGAATTCTCTCTATAGCAGTCACGTGATGAGTCTCTCAAACACGCGTTTGACCAAGTGAGAGTAATCGATGGGCAACAGCTCCGGCCTGATGTCGTACTCACATACCCATATTTACAATTATCAAAGATAGGTTGTATCGAGTGATGCAGGACACTCAAACAAACTCCAGCGAAGGGAGGCGGGAGTATTTAAGGAGACAGCAGCAGATGGGAGAGAGGTGTACAAAACTTGTCCGCGTGTCTGTAGTATTTGACGCAGCTGGCTGAAAAGCAGTGCGTGTTTTTGTTTCTTTGGATGCTGAAAAGTGTTATTAAATGTATATGTGTTTGTAAAGCCGGTCTCAGCTTCCTCCATTCCCATCTTTAAGTGTTACACCTTTAAATTATGTTGGGAAAATAAGGACATAAATTAGTTTACACTACTGCATGTCCACCCATAGAATAATCATTAAAAGCAAAAATTACCAACTGGTAACCAACAAACAACTATTGTTCCTTGATGTTGCCACAACATCGTAATGACGGACTGGCACTGTTCCAAAGTTACGTTGTGGCTACGAATATAGGAAATTCACTTTTCCGGTTGTCACAACGTAATCAAATACATTGCCACAACGAAAGTTTGGTCATCAAATTATGGTGCAGTTAGGTAATGCAAGAAAACGTATCTAAGGTTAAAATAGATGTACAATAAATCTGTAAACTAAAAAGATAAATGAGAATGAAATAATTAGGACTGTTGCAATATTTACATTTTCTGATATTTAAATCTGGTATATGGCCATATACAAAAAAATACAATTAGAGTTTGTACTATGTACTATATACTATGAGGGGTGGCAACACCAAAGCAAGCACCCATGCGTAGATTTTATGGATTAACATACCAAGCTTCATTGCAACAAGTACTAGTTCATTAATTGGAGTCACAAATTATAAATATCCATGAATTTGCGATACAACTGCATTTCCACAGGAATCACTTAGTAACAATTTTGCTACTGATTTGCCAACATAAAAAAAAAAAAAAAAATAAAAATAAAAATCTCCAGAGTACCAATACATTGTCTATTAAACACATCAACAAATTCTAAATGTTCCTTAGCTTGACATAAAACTGGCAATCTGGAATAACCTTCACATTATGCAGGACAATTCTTTTTTAAGTGTACCGATGGATGGAGAGTGCATGCATATCCAATGTTATTCTGCAAATAAAATCCTGTAGGCCTATCAACATTTTAACAGCTGGAATAAGCCATTTGAAAGGGAACATTAACACAAAGTTAGTTCTAAATAAAAATAAACTCTAGGAAAACTGTACCTCGGGTGGCAGTGCTGCGAAAGTCACGAATATTAATTATTTTATGCACAATAAGAGATTATTAACAGTCGTCCTTAATGACCTATTCAATCATTCAAATAGATATTTCACATAATATGGTAATTTTATCTCTACATCTGCCACTATCTGTCTTGGGATTTTGTTAGTCAGTAGATGAACACATAGATCAGCAATTTAATCAAGAACATGACTGACTGGCCTAGTGCAGTGTTTCTCAACTGGTGGGTTGCGACCCAAAAGTGGGTCACATGTCTATTCGGACTGGGTCGCGGACAGCAGGGAAAGAATAATGCCATGGTTCTCCCATTGAAGATTTTTAGGGCAACTGTCAAAGTGATAGCCCATTTAGGACTACCGAGGCAAATTTAATGAAAATCTCGCATTCAGCTAAAGGCTTCTCATCTGCACTGCAATATTTTTCGCAGTCCGATTAAAGCTTTCGCGTTAGTGTAATGGAACCAGCTCACGTTCATGATCTGCTCTGCTCTGTGGCGCACGCGCTCAGCAACCTGGCTTCCCTTGATTTTGTGGTGCACAATGCGCAGACCTCAAAACTGATGAGACCCATTTCAATTCTAGTGAGACTTTTCTAGTTTAAAGCATTACGGAGGAAGTCAAGTCAAACCTTTCAAACAGTAGGCAGCCCAGACATGCCAAACATCACTGAGGAAGAAAGAGCAACACTGTGATATGTGCTAAAAATAAAAAATAAAATAAAAAATTAATTACACCTCATCACCTTTACATAATTGTTTCACGATTTTACCTGAGTAAAAGTAACTGTTATATTTTGACAAAATGTTATAGTTTCATATGAAATAATCTATAGGTAGAATCTATTAGACTTCATTTTTATTTCAGCAGTGGCAATTGTAGTTAAAGTTTCAAAATGTGTTTTGGTTAGTACTTCATAAATACTATAATTTATTAGGGATTCAAGCGCTTAGCGCTCAAACCCTATTGTAATTGCTAAGATTTTTATTATTAGGGGTTCAAGCACTTAGTGCTGAAACCCTATTGTAATTGTTAAGATTATTATTATTATTATTATTATTATTAGGGGTTCAAGAGCTTAGCGCTGAAACCCTATTGTAATTGTTAAGATTTTTATGGGTTCAAGCGCTTAACGCTGAAACCCTATTGTAATTGTTAAGATTTTTATTATTAGGGGTTCAAGCGCTTAGTGCTGAAACCCTATTGTAATTGTTAAGATTTTTATTATTAGGGGTTCAAGCACTTAGCGCTGAAACCCTATTGTAATTGTTAAGATTTTTATTAGGGGCTCAAGCGCTTAGCGCTGAAACCCTATTGTAATTGTTAAGATTATTATTATTATTCCGCCATAAAACTGATTGGGCAGAGCAAACCGTAAGGCCTAGAGACTTGAAACTTTGTCAGATGGTAGTGGTATTGCTCGCTATTCAGAAACACGGACTTGGCAAAATCGGTCAATAGGGGGCGCTACAGTGATCAAAAACGTGAAACTGCTCATAACTCCTAGACTGTTTGTCGTAGACTCAAGTGCTTAAAACTAAATGTTTATCTCCGATTTCTTTTCCGCCAATAAAAGTTTTCTGCAATCTTGGATTATTCATAAAACCTACTTTTGCAAACTAGTCCTAGGTTTTTTGTCCGATCGGGACCAAACCAGTGCCAAATGATTCTATGGAGTCTCAATATCAAAAGTTATATAAAAAAAGTTTGAACTTTTAATTCGAGCTAGCTATGGTATGCGAAAACATCGGAAGTAGGAGTGGCCAATTTTACATAAATGGCTATAACTCTTGAAGGCAATGAGATATATTCAACAAACTTGGCATGCTTATGTAATAGGTCAATTTTTGGTTGCCCAGAAAAGTTGGTGCGGTTTTGCCACATGGTGGCGCTATAATACCAAAAAATAATACCAAAAAAACATGAAATTGGCTGTAACTATGAAACCGTAAATCCTATTGACTTCAAAAATTGCATACATTGTCTTTGTCTCAGCTGGCATCATTGTGTATATGGACATTCACGTATGTTGAAAAACATGGCCGCCATCGGCCAATCAAATTTCAGCAGCTATTACACAAGGTTAACAATGACCGATTGGAACGAAACTTGGTGGACCTATTTGACTCTTGGTCTGAGAGGGTTGTGCAAAGTTTTAAAAAAATCGACCACTAGGTGGTGCTATCACGATTTTTGTAGGTGTTAATGGTTGTATATAATGCAGTGTTGTTAAAAAACACAAGTAATATATATCATCTGATAGCTCTTCTCATTCTAAACAACTTTGCCTCAAGAAGCATTGGTGTCTGTCAAACCGTTCGGTAAATATTTCAGATAATGTTAAAAATCTACTTTTGCGAACCTGTCCTAGGTTTTTCGCCCGATCAGAACCAACTACTGTGACAGCTGCCGAGTGACTAACTTTTGTACTGGACTTTTTTGAAAGTTATATTAAACTGTCTGAAAACAAAACAGGGTTGACAAACTGTCTAAATATTTTCACGATGGTCCATTTCTGTATATAGAGTATAAACTATATATAATCACATCTTAGTCAAAATAGCAATTTTTCTATCTCCTGACCAGTAGGGGGCAGTGTGCCAAAATGCTGCAGGTAAACTCAGGGCCTAATGGTGATGACACATACCAAGTTTCTTTTGTTTGAGGTAGAGACGCCAAATTTGCTGTGGTAACACAGTGTCCTCTATCTGTGTGCCAAATTTCATAACCTTCCCGCAAGCGGTTCTGTGGCCTGCCATAAACTCAACAGCGGAAGAAATGGAAGAATAATAATAATAAGAAGAAAACTAACGAAAACAATAGGGGACTTTCGCCCCTTCGGGGCTTGACCCCTAATAAGAAAACTAATGAAAACAAACTAATGAAAATAGGGTCTTCGCACTTTCAGTGCTTGGGCCCTAATAATTGTGAAAAAATATTCCAAAAACAATAGGGCTAAGCCCTATTGTTTTTGGAATGTTTTTTCACTATTATTATTAGGGTTCAAGCCCCGAAAGTGTGAAGACCCTATTGTTCTTCTAAGGATTATTATTATTTTGAATTTTCTGGAAAACATACTTTAACTTGTCCTAGGCTGTTTGTCCAATTTGCATGAAAACTGGCCTGCATCATCTAGAGGCACTCACGACAAAAAGTTATTCACAGAATTTTGATAAACCATACTGTTTTCGAATGGCGCTTCAACTAATTGGACGAAGAGCATGCCAAAATGGACGTGAGGGTATATCTCCGTAACGCTTTAGCGTATTCATACCAAACGTATTATTTGTCATAGGCACCATGACACGAGGGTGCCTGCTCAGTTTCGGAACAGTGCCACCTAGTGGTCACGAGATATGAAAAAAGCTAATTTTTGCTTATAACTTCTGAACAGTATGTCATAAAATCATCAAATTTGATAAAACAACATGAAAAATTCCTATGTCAGCCATTTTGGACATCGGCCATTTTGAATTTAGATATAAAATGCTGTATTTTATGAACGACTTGGCGTATCGTTACGAAACTCGGTATGTGTCTTTGGCACTGTGCTCTGAAGGGACTCAAAGTTTCGGGACAGCGCCGCCTTGTGGTCAAATTATAATGCTATTTCTAAAAATGCTAATAGCTATTGACTCCTTTTGCCTACTGTCATGAGACTGGTCTTGAAAGATTCCGTGGTTCATGCCGAGAACAATGATACCAATAATGTCATGATCGAACAAACTTCCTGTCTGCCATTTTTAAATGTTTTGAAAACCTACTTTTTCGAACTCCTCCTAGACTGTATGTCCGGTTTGCACGAAAATTGGCCTGCATCATCTAGAAGCACTCATGACAAAGTTATTCACAGAATTTTGAGAATCCATATCATTTTTGAATGCCGCTTCAATGAATTCGACAAAGAGCATGCAAAATTGAACTTGAGGCTGTATCTCCGCAATGCTTTGAGGGATTGGAACTTTGTACGTGTCATCACCATTAGGCCCTGAGGTTATCTGCAGTGTTTTGGTGTACTGCACCCTACTGGTCAGGAGATAGAAAAATGGCTATTTTGGCTTATAACTCTTGAATGCTTTCCTGCATGATAACCAACATGCCTAGATTCTACCTGAGCAGTTTCAGAACAGCGCCACATACTGGACAAAAATTCTAAGAAGTAGCTATTTTTAGTTATTTTTAAAATAAATGTTTTTTTGTTGTTTTTTTTATAATTGAAAGTTTACCTTTTCTAATTCCTCATACACTGTTCATTGGACTCTAACCAAAACATGTCACAAAGCTTCTTTTGTTGCTCATGGTGCCGGTAATTGACTTGACCCCGGTATCGCTGCTTGCAGCTATATTTTTTATTATTATTCTTATTTTCAAGGTTTTCGGTACTTTTGAGGTACATAACATGCATGAAAACTCTTGAAAGTTTGCACACACAGAGTCGATGGCCATTAGGGCTTGTCAAAGTTGCCAGGGGGGTCATGCAGGGCGGGGCTCCGCAGCACCACCTAGAACATGGGCCTGTTCGGGGGGCTCTGTAGCACATCCCTTTTGAGCTACAGTCACCAAAATTTTTACACATATAGAGCTCATCAAGCCAGACACATTTTGTGCTTATAGTCATAAGCTTTGCCCAAAAGGAAGTTGGCCATTTTGGATTGTTTGAAAATGCATGCTCTGGAATTTGATATACTCCTCAGAGGGATTTCACGTTACAGATACCAAATGTGGGCAACATCATGCCAAGACATTGTTGATGCTAAATTGCGAAAGGATCTTTGATTTGGTGTTGCCATGGCGAAGCAATAAAATAATGTCAAAAAATTTGAATAAGGAAATGTCTCATATCTTCTGCATGCATGGTTTGATTTACATAAAAATTTAGCCAAATGTTTGTCCTTGCAGGCTGATCACATTGATCTGGCTACTGTGGGTCACTGTCGTAGCGCCACCAACTGGCGGAAGGAATGTGTCACTTTTAACAAACTTTGAAATATCCCTATTATATTAACCTGAATTGCTTCAAAAAATTTTAGAATAATGTCAAGACAGATTTAAAATTCGGAAGGGATTCTTAATATCTTTAATACTGTTGCCATGGCAATGAATTAAATGTCATCACTCCTTTTTGTGTATATTCACATGTTTTGAGGTATTTTGCATGATTGAAATTTCAAGTTTATTGTTAATAAACATATGTCTTATTTTTTATATAAATAAAATATATTTAAAATATAAACTGAAATGTAAAAAAAAAAAAAAAAAAAAAAAAAAACCCAGGCTATGTCTAACCTAGTGTGTTGTAATTGCCACTCTGAGTGGCAATTACAAGAAATGTCCGATAGAGGGCATCTAAGCTCTATGAATGATTCCCAAACTGAGAAGATTTTTGGTGTCCTGTCTAGAAGGGATCCCTCTTTCGTCCGTTATGTATATGAAGTATGTGTAACTATGTTCTACAGTTAACTATATTTCTCATTTCATGTGTTAAACATCTCCAGTTCTTGAGTTAGAGTTTCTGTTTAATCTGATCTGTGTATGTTTTGATTGCCGATCCATCGCTGGAATGTGTTATTTTGAATTTATGATAAATGTTTTTTCTGGCAGTTATCAATGTCCTTTAGTGTCAGCAGTTTTTCTGCAGCTCGCGCTCTTTTCCAGGAAATAGAAAAACGAAATATGTCCCCCATTGTGAATGCCTTCTCAGCCGTATTGTTTGTGTGTATGTAGAGCGTGTGTTTTGTCTTTATCTCTATCTCTCTCTTAATTGCTCTCAGGTGTGGGGTAACCAGGTGATCTGATTGTTAATGGAGAGCAGCGGCACTCAGTGTGTTTCCTTCCTATATAAATCGAGTGTTTCATGGCTGGGTTGTGCGATGGGTGTTCGTGAGCTGTGGAGCGGATTTTCCCGCAATTATTTTTTCATCTACACAGTGTTGATATGGCAACAATTAAACAAATGAAGTTTCGTCTTACCAGCATATGTGGAAACGTTTAAATCACGTATGTGACAACTAACCCCACGTTTGAGTTTGAGCTCTTTTCCAGTCGAATCCCATAGAAAAATGCAAACAAACGTGTCCCCACACAATATATACATAAACTAAGGTGCAGATGCAATCTTTGTTAATTAAAACATATTGTTTTATATGGACAGATTAGAACCTTTCACCTCTTATGCAATGGGCGGATTAATTACCACTAGACCACTCAGTCGGACTCTTTTTATCAGTGCTGATTTATGTACTTCTCCACTGACATACAATATCTCATGACTGACAATAGCACACATAGAGATGAAGTTATCAAATGTATTATGTTATTATGGGAATCCCATCTCTTTCCTTTGTTTGACAGCGGCAAAACAAATGCTCGAAAAGTCTGAAATAACATTTCCAAATATACAGCAGCTGTTTGTATAATCTACATATTAACGGTGTATCCTTGTAAACATTCGCGGCACTGCAGACAGCACACATACATCACAGCTCGTGTTTAATCTTCACCCTGCGTGCTGAGAATGAGACACAAAAACCCGCATTTATACAAAGAATCCCTAACATTCACTTAAAATCCCCATTAGTTGTGTAATAATATACGATTATAATTTGAAGTGTTATTAATACAGTAGAGAGAGCGGGGCACAAACTAACACTTTTTTGTTTTCTTACGTTAGTGTAAATGTACTTGGGGTTCACTGTATTTTTCATTTTTCACATTAATTTCACACGTGTCTATTACACATATGTGGTCTTGTTTCATGAATACAGAGTGTACTTTTTTCGCAATCTACCTCGAAAAAAAGAAAGTAAAATGGCGGGGCACGTTGTAACAGGAGAGGGGCACATTGTAACAAGACCATATAACAGCTTAAACCCCCCCGCCCCCCCTACAACTGTATATGATCTAATTAAAAAGCCTAGAAGATAAACTAAATTTTCATGTCAATAAAAGCCATTTATTAACTTTACAATAATTTTGACACTTGACAATAAATACACTACAAAGCCACAGCACTGACCAAAATAATGCATGGACTGATCACAAAACACACTCATTAAGGGGAATTATGTAAATTACATATCTGACTGCATGGAACTGCATATAGTTTTTTGGAATTGGGGCACACTGTAAAGCAGTGTTACAACGTGCCCCGTCGGCGCAACTGGGATTTAAACCTGGCTGGTCACTTCTGCTGGCTATCTGAGAATTAAAAGACTATGTAAGATGCTAGCTAAAAGATTGGAGATTAAAATGATACCAAGTTTGCCTCATTTAAAATAAACAGAAAAAACAGAGTTGAAAATTGACTCGTGTGAATTTTTACTTTTGCTACTTTAAAATGAACTTTTGGCTATATGATAAAATTTTTCCTATCTGCACAGTGTTGATATGGCAACAAGTAAACAAATGAAGTTTCGTCTCACCAGCGTGTGTGGAAACGTTTAAACCACGTGTGTGACAACTAACCCCGCATTAGTTTGTTTCCTGTGCTCGCCTAGGCTACGAATCTGAAAATGGCAATATATGCTGAACATTTGTATGCTGAAAGTAAGTGTTCATAAATGTTTTTACTGATAAAAAAATGTCAATTATATACAGTAGATATATGCAATATACAGAATATGACAATGACAAAAATGACAATTTTCATATATGTATCATGTTTTTTTAAACACTTGTGGAATTTAAATGTGTACATAAATGCTCAAATATATGAACTCTAATTGTATTTGTTCGTAGTGGCGATTTCTCAGGGCCAACAAAGCTTCTCTGCTGGTATAACATGCCTAATAACCACCTAACCCTAAAGACAATGTAATAATGGCAACAGGCCTAATTATTGAATCCTCTTTTGTGTTTTTAACTTATATTTATTGTACGTCTTTTTTAAACTTAGATATGTTTTATTGCATTCTCTGTGGCAGAAAATTATAATACAAAAATAATTAAGGAACTTTCAATGCCCACAGTTTTCACTTAAATGTATGCTATTTTTGTGTGTGTTTTTTTTTTTTTTTTTTTTTTTTTTTGGTTGCGAACTGCATATTTAGTTATTATGCACTAAAATATTTAATGTAATTGCATTTAAAATGTAATTAGCACAATTACAGAGGTATATAATGATGATTTGTGAGTTTTCACTTCTAAACAACCCCAAAAAATGCAGCAAATTGCATTGCAAAATTTGAGAAAAGCAGCAGAAAATTCAGCTATTTTGTAATCCCAGCTAGCCAAATTACATGGCCACTTCCCAAATACACCGTAATTTGATGACCAAATTTTAGCTGTGGCAATGTAACTGATTGCATTGCGACAACCGGAAAAGTTAAATTCCTGTATTCGTTGGCACAACGTAACTTTGGAACGGTGCCAGTCCATCATGACGACGTTGTGGCAAGGTTTTGGATCAGTAGTGTCACGGGGGCGTCAAAGGACCCAAAAGCAGAGATGACGGTTCAATGGTTTTATTAACAAAGTTCTCGATGTCAAGATACGGCGCACCTGGTGCCGACTGCAGAAGGCTGAAATCCAGCGAGCTGCAATGGGCTAGTGAAGGGTGTGTTCGTATGATAAGTGTGTGCTTTGTGGAAGTCAGGAACAATCTGAAGAGAGACAGTTGAAGCTGGTGTGGTGCGAAGCAAAGCCCAGATGATATATTCCCCGAGACGCGGGCACAGACCGAGGAATCCTCCTCCACATGAACTGGGCACAGAACTGGTAAGGGTGACGGCAAACAGGAAGGTAACCGCACCTCTACAGAGGGGCAACCAACAGACACACAAGCATGCTCCAATTACACAAGAGAGCACAGTTAACATGACAGTTAACAATAAACGGGCAAATAACGAGGTGACACACAATGAATAAGTAGGGAGTGCAATCAGAGTGAAGCAGATGGTAACGGGCGAGCAAATCATTGTTGTGATCAGCATCTCCCCGAGATCGATCACCGTTTCCATGGAAACGCTAATTGCGTGCCGGCTCCACCTGTGAGACACGAGGGAGAGAAAAACAAACAACAGTATGAGCCGGCACAAATGCCGGAACCATGACAAATAGTTTTGTTGGTAACCAGTTGGTATTTTATGCTTTGAATAATTATTCTATTGGTGAACATGCAGTATTCTAACCTAATTTATGTACTCAATTTCCCAACATTAATTTAGAGGCTATTTAAACAGTTGTGCGTATGCATAACGAATGCAGACTCAAATTTAAATGTATTTCATTTATTTTGACAGTGAACAGAGAAAAATGCAACAGTAAAATAATTTGAAAACTATTGCTACAGAATTACAACGAAATTTCAAGCCTAAATTAGATTAAAATCTAAATTAGATTAAAATCATATTAAAATCTACTTAGACTGTCTTAACACCTAATGCTTTGAATTACATATATTAATTTAAAGCCATTTTAAGGATAAATTAAAATATAAATGAAATCATTACAATATAATCTTTAGATCTACTTATTTTTTCAATAAAAAAATATATTAAATTATAGAAAAAATGTAAAATTAATCAGTTAGCAAAACAAATTACAATTAAAATTAAAAATAGATAGATAAATAGATTCACTGAATAGAGATTTTAAAATATCGAATGGTGTTGCCATGGCGATTCACTAAATTGATGGCAAAAATAAGGAAATAGGAAGTGTCTTGTGTCTTCTGCATGCATTGTGTGATTTAGATCAAAATTGAGTTGTATGTTTTTTCTTGGGGGTTAATCACATGGATGTGGCTATTGTGGGTCACGGTCATAGTGCCACCAACTGGCAGCAGGAAGTGTGGCACTTACAACAGACTTTGAAATAGTCCTCTTTTACCCAAATTGCTTCAAAATTATTTAGACACTGCTAATGGAAAATTTTGAAGGGATGCTTGATAGCTTTAATAGTGTTGTCATGGCAGTGGATTAAATTACATGAAGTTGTAGTCAAACTGGAATGGTGGCATATATCTATTACACATTGTATGTTTAGGGTCCAAGTTTACATTAATGTTGAGTTGTTGCTGTGTCATCATTCTTTGTTTTCCGAAAGCCACCGAGTGGAAATGGACCTATGGTGCTTGGGCCCGTCATCGCTGCTTGCAGCTATATTTATTATTATTTTTATTTTTAATGCATTCACCCATTTATAAGGCATTAATCATGCTTGAAAACTCAAGAAACTTGGCACACACATCAGACCTGCGTAAAATCAAAAAGTTATGTAGTGTTTAGGCTTGGGTGTGGTCGAGGAGCTCTACAGAGCCTCCAAACGCAGGCAATGGTTGGGATGAAGTTGCTCAGATGGGCACAAGATTTGATATGGTTACTGCTCTCATCATGTTAGACAAAGTTCACTTGGTTGTATTTGACTCCGCCCAACAGGAAGTCAGCCATGTTGGATGGAATGTGGGATTTTCACATATTCCCGCTGTGTTTTGAGAGGCTTATGATGGCTGAAAACTTATGAAAGTTTACACATACATTTGTCTTAGGACATCTTTTGGTTTTATATTGCAATTCAGCATAGATGTGCCTCATCGGTTCCACAGTGCCCCCTAGTTCGTAAATGCATATTTCATCTTTCAAAACTCCTGAAACTTGGCACACCCGTCAAAGTTTAGCAAGATTTTAGAATTTAGTGTCATTTGTCTGCCCCCTAACATTTTTAAAGAATTTATCGCTGTGGTTGCCACAGAGTTTGTCTGATATTCACAAGTTTTGGTGAGGACATTGTTCTCACCATGACAGACATATTTCCCATTGGCTTGTATTATCTCCACCCAACAGGAAGTCAGGAAGTTTTGGTTTGTTTGAAAAATGCATGCTCTGGAACTCGAAACACTCCTTCTAGGGATTACATGTTACAGGTACATAATGTGGGTGACATCATGCCAAGACATTGACGATGCTAAATTGCGAAAGGATTTTTGATATAATCGAACAGTGTTGCCATGGCGACGCGATAACATAACATAAAAAAAATTGGAATAAGTAAATGTCTCATATCTTCTGCATGCACTGTTTGATTTACATCAAAATTGAGCCAAATGTTTGTTCTTGCAGGATGATCACATTGATGTGGCTATTGTGGGTCACGGTCGTAGTGCCACCAACTGGTGGAAGGAAGTGTGTCACTTTTAACAGACTTTGAAATATCCCTCTTATTTTTTACCTGAATTGCTTCAAAAAAAATTAGAATAATGTCAAGACAGTGCAGATTTAAAATTCTGAAGGGATTCTTGATATCTTAAATACTGTTGCCATTGCAGCGCATTAAATGTCATCATTCATTTTTGTGTATTTTCACATGTTTTTAGGTATTTGGCATGCTTTAAATTTTCAAATTTATTGTTAATAAACATATTATTTTTATATAAATTAAATATAAAAAAATATCAATTGAAATGTAAAAATACTAGAAAATCAAAGCTATATATATATATATATATATATATATATATATATATGTATACACGTACACACACACACACACACACACACACACACGTATATGTGTATGTATATACACTATATTGCCAAAAGTATTCGCTCATCTGCCTTTAGACGCTTATGAACTTAAGTGACATCCCATTCTTAATCCATAGGGTTTAATATGACGTCGGCCCACCCTTTGCAGCTATAACAGCTTCAACTCTTCTGGGAAGGCTTTCCACAAGGTTTAGGAGTGTGTTTATGGAAATTTTTGACCATTCTTCCAGAAGCGCATTTGTGAGGTCAGACACTGATGTTGGACGAGAAGGCCTTGCTCACAGTCTTCACTCTAATTCATCCCAAAGGTGCTCTATCGGGTTGAGGTCAGGACTCTGTGCAGGCCAGTCAAGTTCTTCCACACCAAACTCGCTCATCCATGTCTTTATGGACCTTGCTTTGTGCACTGGTGTGCAGTCATGTTGGAACAGGAAGGGGCCATCCCCAAACTGTTCCCACAAAGTTGGGAGCATGGAATTGTCCAAAATCTCTTGGTATGCTGAAGCATTCAGAGTTCCTTTCACTGGAACTAAGGGGCCAAGCCCAGCTCCTGAAAAACAACCCCACACCATAATCCCCCCTTCACCAAACTTCACAGTTGGCACAATGCAGTCAGACAAGTACCGTTCTCCTGGCAACCGCCAAACTCAGACTCGTCCATCAGATTGCCAGATGGAGAAGCATGATTCATCACTCCAGAGAACGCGTCTCCACTGCTCTAGAGTCCAGTGGCGGCGTGCTTTACACCACTGCATCCGACGCTTTGCATTGCACTTGGTGATGTATGGCTTGGATGCAGCTGCTCGGCCATGGAAACCCATTCCATGAAGCTCTCTACGCACTGTTCTTGAGCTAATCTGAAGGCCACATGAACTTTGGAGGTCTGTAGCGATTGACTCTGCAGGAAGTTGGCGACCTCTGCGCACTATGCGCCTCAGCATCCGCTGACCCCTCTCTGTCATTTTACGTGGCCTACCACTTCGTGGCTGAGTTGCTGTCATTCCCAATCGCTTCCACTTTGTTATAATACCACTGACAGTTGACTGTGGAATATTTAGTAGCGAGGAAATTTCACGACTGGACTTGTTGCACAGGTGGCATCCTATCAAAGTACCATGCTGGAATTCACTGAGCTCCTGAGAGCGGCCCATTCTTTCACAAATGTTTGTAGAAGCAGTCTGCATGCCTAGGTGCTTCATTTTATACACCTGTGGCCATGGAAGTGATTGGAACACCTGAATTCAATTATTTGGATGGGTGAGCGAATACTTTTGGCAATATAGTGTATATACAGTTGTGCTCAAAAGTTTGCATACCCTGGCAGAAATTGTATTTTATTTAAGGATAGTGAGCATATGAAGCCATTTATTATCACATAGTTGTTTGGCTCCTTTTTAAATCATAATGATAACAGAAATCACCCAAATGGCCCTGATCAAAAGTTTACATACCCTTGAATGTTTGGCCTTGTTACAGACACACAAGGTGACACACACAGGTTTAAATGGCAATTAAAGGTTAATTTCCCACACCTGTGGCTTTTTAAATTACAATTAGTGTCTGTGTATAAATAGTCAATGAGGTGTGGTTATTTCAAGGAGCTGATTCTGATTCTGATGTCTAACACAGTTCTGAGTGGCAATTACAAGAAATGTCCATGTCAGCCAAGCTCCATTGTTAAATGATTCCAAAACACTTTCAG
The DNA here is from genome assembly GCF_019703515.2 of Myxocyprinus asiaticus. Lineage (NCBI taxonomy): Eukaryota > Metazoa > Chordata > Actinopteri > Cypriniformes > Catostomidae > Myxocyprinus > Myxocyprinus asiaticus. The sequence goes on along the minus strand of NC_059360.1, from coordinate 9,174,595 downwards.
AGATGTAGAAGGGAACCGTCATTTGTCAACTTCTCGCCCATGCGCTGTCTGTTATGTTTGTCTAAGTATGTGTAACCAGTGGTGATTTCTCAGGGCCAGCAAAGCCTTCTCTGCTGGCCTAACATGCCAAATAAATACATATTTTTCATCCTTTCATTCTCAATCACCTTTTTGCCTATGTATTTTTAACTGCTTTCCACTCTTATTAATCTACAACCAAATAGAGAAAAACGAAAAGTTTATCCAGTCAGAATTTATTCCTTGATGCTTACAAGCAAAGTGTGACAACTGTTTTACAAATCGCATGCCCGAAGCAGCGCGTGAGTTTGAGCTCCACCCCATCAGGCCTTCAGAATTTCCACAGAATCCCTCAGTGCAAATGAATGAGCAACTAAAGTCAGATTGTCAGATTCATCAGCCAATCAGATCGATTTGTTCTTGGTGGGTGTGATCTTTAGGATATGTCCCAGTCGAGGCCTTCTAGCTGGTCTTGAGTGACGCAATCACGCTTTAAGTGACGTAATTTGAAAGCTAAGAGCACGAGATCTTGCTGACCAGTCAACTGTCATTACTGCCGCTATCACCACTGAGAAAGATATCCTTATGGATTTACAAACACAAGATGTTCTGTATGACCGTGTGATTGCTTAATTTATTAAACAGGAAAGGAGGACTGATTTTCACTTTAAGCAAATTGGTAAGTGCTTTTTGCATTGTTATAGCAACAAAAGGATTTTTCTAAGTGTAAATTAGGCTGCTTGAGCATTCAGTGTCAGATCAAGTTTTGAAAAGTAGTGCTGCTTTCAATTCAACTCGGAAAGTCGGATTTTAAAACTTCCTACTAGGAAAAGTGCTATGGGATGCATCTTTAATTCAGAATTACAACTTGTAGGCTCGTGCAGAAATTCTCAACTCCGATTTCACCGAGATGCAGGAGCATGATGTCACACAAACATGTCGACACTCAGGGAGATATACAAAGTAAGTGATAAACATTCACTTTAATAAGCAATATCAATAAATGAGCTAGATTCCACATGACATGATATTAAAGCTTGTTTAACAAACGCCTACTGCAGAAACATTATATAAAACATTATAATTTCTTTTGATAATCATACACCTGAAGCACAAATGCAGCATTCTGTATCAGCTGGGTTGCTAGGAGACATCTCTAATGAGAGTCAATTCCTGCTAAGCTAACAGAAGTGTTGCAGTTCCAAATATTGGGGAATGGAATGCATTTATGGTCAGAGATATCAAGTAGGAATATCCCACATCCAACTTGAATGGAACGCAGCATAACCGTGTACCCTGACGAAATGAAATTTATTGCAAGCAACATTTAAATCACAAATATTATTAGATTGATTTTTCCAGGTATTATAGACCTCCTTGGTAGATTCATTTGAAAAATTATGATTTTTGAATGTCTGTTCGGGAGACGTTCATTTCACAAAACAGTCATGCTGCAGTTAAAATTAGGCTAATTTGATATTAATAAATCAAATTAGGTTAAAATTAATGCTTGAGCATTAAGTCTCGTTTCAAGTTCTGGCTTTCGTGCGTGGACATGTTTTTAAAATGTCAATTGGTATTACTAGTTAGTTGCAACATAATGTATGATGCCCAAAGGCATAGGTTGTCTTATTCATTGTGAAACTGTGTTTTCTTTATGGCATGAATCACACTGAAGGCCTAGACATAGAATGCACGACCCTCCACTGTGTGTAACTACGTTCTTCAATTAACTATGTTTATCAAAAGAACGACAGATAGTTAAATATCCATTTAAGATGGCTTGCAAAATAACGTCTGTATCTTAGAAATAACAGCTTGTATTTGGTAGCAGTGATGACACTTTCCACCCCATGTAGTTTGTGCTGTTAAAAGAAACATCATAACTTATTCCTTTCTTTGTATTTAACAAGATACTGGTGAGTCGTTCGTTTGTGCTGATTTGTGCTGTTAAAAGAAACATCATAACATATTCCTTTCTTTGTATTTAACAAGATAGCTTTTAGGAGCCGTAAAATTATTCCACGTTTTTTCGCAAGTGAACAGCCACAGTATTCAGCTCTGAATACGTTTATTAGTTTTAATTCTGCTAGAAGCTGGCGTGACTTGCGTTGATGGTGTTTTTATAATCCAGCTGACATAAAGCGACATAAAGCCGTTCAGTTTCCTCGGACAGACAAACAATTGTTCAGTGAGCCGGCTGTTTATGAGTACGGCAGATGACGTAATCATTCTAATGTCCCTTAAAAATACTCCACAAAACAAACTCCAGCCAACAGGAGGCATAAGCAGAAAGAACGAACAGATTCATCCACAACACTGTCCCAACCCAGTGTTATTCCACAAAACAAGCTCCAGCCACTAGACGGCACCAGCACAAAAAGAAACAAATCAGGCATTCTGGTCTGCTTCTCGCATGGTGTCACGTGACCTCTCCGTCTAACAATGATTGTTAATTCTGACAGTGCAAATGTACTGTTCCACAAATTCAGTGGAGCATTTTTCAAATACAATGGTTTTCCTCTCACAGGTGGCAATTGGAAAAAATCTCCCACAGCAATTATACTAACTTTACCAAATGGAGAGTAGTCACCTGTCTGCTTTATTTGTCTAAGCCTACCATGGACATAGTTTAGTAGGCTGTGGTTTACCATAGAAATGTCATCTATAATCAGTATATGCAAGTCACTAAATACCACACGCATTGTATTTACTTTTTCTTCTCCTAAAGGTGTGTAAAGCAATTTTACATCTGTCCCGATTGAAAATGTACTGTGGATGGTCTTGGCAGCCAAGTTGAAAGCAGCAATTCCAGTAGGTGCTGTCAACAGAACAGAAACTTTGTCTGGTGCAGTTGCAATTTGGGAAAATAATCTGTCGCTTCATAATGAATAGCTCTGATTAAATGTGACTTTCCTGTTCCTGCACCTCCAGTAACAAATACATGGAAAGGCTCTGACTTTTTACCTCTAACTTTCTCTAAGTACCACTGTCTTACTTGATAGAAGATATCTTTTTGTTTGGAGTTCAGAGACTGAAGTAGATTGAGAGCATCTGATCTACACAAGACATTCAAACGAGATTCAAATTGATTGCTTCTTTCATTTTGAATGGTTATATCAGGAATTATATCAACATGCTCATCAAGTTCTTTTGATAAATCTCTAATTACTTGTTGACATTCCAAGCGAGTCATTCTTGTTGACTCCTGCTCAGGACACATCTCACACATTTGCCATTTTGCCCTGGCTACATTTTGCAAGGGCCCTATGTCCCCCTGTGACAGGGGGACCCCTTGTCTATTATTTATTTTAAAAGGCACAATTTACAATGATGTCTTTTTTTTTTTTTTTAAACCGCACTATTATGACTCAAAGATTTTACTATATTACAGGTTTTTCTGTTGAAGCATAATTTTCTCTAAAGCTGTTTTGAAATTATGTGTGTTGTGAAAAGCGCTATACAAATAAAAATGACTTGACTTGCACTTGACTATGGACATACTGAGCTGAAATGTGCTTATAAAAATCTCTACTGAAGAAGGAAAGACATACACATCTGGTATGGCTTAAAGGTGAGTAAAAATAATCCATGAAGATCCATTTCATGGTTATATCAACGCTGATGCATCTAAATATTGATCTATATATTTTTTGATTAATTGGGTTTCCTAACCAAAACAGGTTAGCCGCTGCCTTCACTGAAAGAAAATCAAAAAAAAAAAAAAAACTTAATCAATATCTATACATCCTTAAAAAAATATACTTGTACCAAGGAAGTAAAATTACAAATTACATAAGATATTAAGACTAGTTTTCAAAAAGCTACCACATTTTTGTGAGGTTTGAGGTTAAACAAGAAAAAAACCATTTATCAATGGGGTAAAAAAAAAAAAAAATACATTTAGTTCATGAAACTGTATATTACCTTTAAGCAAATCCTAAAACAATTTTGCTTCTGAAGTACATTTATCTTGTTGCATGGTGCTGATTAATGCAATTTTTTTTCTTCAGTTTTGCAGACCTTAAGTTTGTTGTTCAATCAGGTGCCGGCCTTTTTGACTATAACCAAATCATAAATATTACGTCAGATGTAAAAAAGAATGACAGCAAGAGTGAAGCACAGCTGCACAAGTCAGGAATGCTTGTTTGCCACCTGCCTTCATTTAACATTCTCTAATTAACCTCCGTCAAACACGGACACCGCCATGGCAGCACGCTCCAAAGCTTTACTACTTTTGATTTTAATTGGTGGTTTTTTTGTCCATTGAGGAAAGAGCAGCTAATTGTGGTGCACAGGCTGAGACAGCGGTCTGAGCTCCGGGACGGAACGTGTGACGTTAGTCATGGGAAAACAGTAAGATAGATCAAAGCGTGCTCAGTGTAATTTTCACTGGGCTTTCAGAGAATCAAGGCTGCAGTCTAGACGGCAAACATATCTCAGCCCGTGGTGGTGTCTTTGTTTAGGCTTACGTTAATGATTCATGCAACACATAATCCTGCTATATTCTGTGTTTTTGAGTGACCTTGTTTCGACCGTGGTACAACTGAGACTTTATGAAAGAGGGTTAGGTTTAATATGCTTTGTAACTTAATATTTTAATATGACTATTACTGTAAATGGTTTAAAAGGTCAAAGTAAATGATTGTACAAACAAAAATAGAAATAGTTAGGTCAAGATGTAGGCGGTTTATTTGACAGTACAGCTAGACATTCACACTGTTTATGCATACTATGAAGTACTTATTTTTAGACATTTGTGCAGCAAATATAGGCTTAGTGACGAAACTCACATGGCTGCTTCTACAATGCTTCTGCTACACAGCACTACACTGCTTACATGTGAAGCTTGAATGTTGTAACCTGTCAATATGGGTACTGAAAGGAAAAACTGTCTCTTGCATGCTGCAGATGCAGGATGTGTAAAACAGACTTTAGTATCCAACTCAGGATACAATAAGTGGATATTGTATCTTTGCTGTATGGTCTATTTATATAGTACATTTTGGCTTAAAGTATTTGTAGTTGGTCCCACCTCCTTCCTTTGGATCCATAATTTCCCATCAGTCCCTGTGGAGGGGCCTCTTGTTAGTGTACGGGAAATGTCGTTGAGTTCTACTTGGCCTGTTTCTGGCAGCCACACGAGCATTTCTGTTTTTACGAGTCACTTGGCATCATGGGAAGGATGGAGCATTGACAATAGGGAGGTAGGAGGGGTTGTTCATTGGCAAGACTTGAATATACTGTTCATACTCACCAGGAAACTGCCAGGAAGCATATCTGCTGTTTTGCGAACAGCCAGATGATACCAGTGGTTGTAAAAATAGGTGTTAATCCATTAACATCCAATCAGTCATCTTTTTTTAATTTGGTGGTTGATTATATTAATTTGAAGGAGATTGCAATGTTTTTTCTTCTTAGCTTAATCTGTGTGCCCTTGGTTTGATTCGGCACAGTTGTGTGGAACTAAATAAGTCTGTAGCTGGAACAAGGCCTAAACCCCGGAGACCTCATATTTATGACCAAGAAGTACATAGCTGATTTCCTACCAGACAAGAATAAAAAAAAAAAAAAATAGAATTAATTCTAAGTGGGGAAAATCACAGTTCACAGAATACATACTTTGTCTTACACTTAAATATGGAACCTGTTTTATCTTATATTACAAATCAGTTTTCAAGCAAAACCCTGTCATAACTGGCCTGACAAGCATTATTTATTTTTCACAGGCTTTCACACACAGAGATCTTTAGTGGACATATCTAAACATCCTTAAAACAAGATACATTTACTCACTTTTTACTTTCTTTTTACAAAAGTGTGTACAACGTTTTTCAGATAATATTTCTTGGATTAAATTTTTTTTTTTTTATTAAGATATTTATTCAGATATTATTTTTCTTACCTCATTGGCACATCGTTTTTTTTTTTTTTTGTAAGCATAAACCTCACTACTTTTTCTTAGATTTATGCTTATAAATCTATCTGCCATTGGGGTCAGAAAGAAAATGTATTCAAGATATAAGTCTTAATATCTTATGCTATTTTGCTTCTGAAGAATATATATATATATATATATATATATATATATATATATATATATATATATATACACACACACACACACACACACACACACACACACACACAACCGGTCAAAAGTTTTGAAACACTTGACTGAAATGTCTCATGATCTTAAAAATCTTTTGATCTGAAGTCGTATGCTTAAATGTTTGAAATTAGTTTTGTAGACAAAAATATAATTGTGCCACAATATTAATTTATTTCATTATAAAACTAAATTGTAATAATTTTTTTTTTTAAATGGATGACTTGGACCAAATAATAATGAAAAGCAGCCAATAAGTGCCTAACATAGATGGGAACTCCTTCAATACGGTTTAAAAAAGCATCCCAGGGTGATACCTCAAGAAGTTGGTTGTGAAAATGTCAAGAGTACATGTCTGCAAATTCTAGGCAAAGGGTGACTACTTTGAAGATGCTAAAATATAACACAGTTTTGATTTATTTTGGATTTTGTTTAGTCACAACATAATTCCCATAGTTCCATTTATGTTATTCCATAGTTTTGATGACTTTACTCTTATACTAAAATGCGAAAAAAAAAATTATAATAAAGAATGTGTAAGTGTTTCAAAACTTTTGACCGGTAGTTTGTATATAAGTAAAAATAAAAAAAATGATAAAAATAATTATATATATATATATATATATATATATACACACACACACACACACACACACACACACACACACACACACTACTGGTCAAATGTTTTGAAATACTTACACATTCTTTATTATATTATGTTTTCACATTTTAGAATAATAATTAAAAAAATAATAAAAATAATATATATATATATTTTTTATGGTTTTTTATAAGTACCTCCCCAAGCCCCTTAAATTGCTCTTCTGGAGTTTCTAAGCATTACAAAAAAACAAACATCTGTCCTTAGTGACCTGTGTAATATCGGCCCTTTCATTTCTTCACTCCAGTTTGTTTCCAGGTTTCCTACACACCAGGAATTCTGCTTTGAACGTTGGTTTCACTCTGAAGTTCTTAAAATAATAGTAAAAATCTGCATTTAGCTTGCACCTGAACTTTGAGTTTACACTGGGAAATACCCTCAGCAGCCGTAAATCCAGACAGATGCGGGTGTGTGGGGGCACTTCGACACCATTTACTGGCTTTAGTGTAATAATCCTCTGCAGCTCTTGCAGACAACTGGTTTGAACTGAAAATACAGGTTTTAGAGGCTTACTTACAGTAACAAATTTGGAATAGATTATGCTAAATTGAGATCACCACTTCATAGTGACCATTGAGGTAAAACAAAACAATAAAGCTGTACAAAACAGTGAATCCATTATATAAATGTACAAGTTAACTCTGTTAAAGCAGTTGAGTGCCTTGATACATCGATCTTACTCTTTAATACATCACACACTCTTTAATTAGTGGTGCTTGCTAAGGAAAGCCTCTATATACTCTAAGTATATTCTCATACTTAGTCTTAGGGATTTGATCAAGCCCCTAACCCTAAGTATTAAAATTCTGCATGTATAACACTGTTTGTACCATAAACAAGAATGATACCTTCAATCATGCAGTTTATTGAGAAGAGGTCTGCTTTTACTCTTATAAGCAATATGATTTTCACCTGGTGGATGAAAAAATAAAAAAATAAAAATCCCATAGATATACATTGAAGGAGGGACCTGAGATGTATATCTAGAGACCTGAATAGCATAAAGAATTGGGTGTGGGCTCTTTTCACTTGTGCCAGTAAGCAATCACATAGCAACCATCAAACAACCACATAGAACACCCTAGATACTTTAACAACACACTAAAACTAATAGGATTTAGAAAAATAATTAAAGAGTTTTTAGCTATAAACCAGTCCAACCAGCTCCAAGGTGAATCACATTACAAACTTTGATTTGGAGCAAAACGTTTTTGAAAATCAAACAAAAAGAGAAAAGGTACAAGACAGGGAACTACAATACCACATATTTGAATTAAAAATATATAAAAATATAAAACTATTTATTTAAAATTGTATAGAGGCAACACATTTTAAGTTTATTGGAAACTGTTCAGATACTTAAAAATATATACGTTTTTAGTTATAAATCGATTATGTCATTGGCAGTGTTTCATGGAACATGGAACATCACAGAGCTATTTTGCCGTGTTTTTGTTCTTTCTTTTCTTTTCTTTTTTTTTCTGCAGTTCTCTGATTGTTGGATCTCTCCCCTCAGGATCATGGGTAGTGTAGAAATGTCACTATTAAACAGAACTTTTTAGAAATTAAGTTGAGATTAAGCTGAACGATTGCTTCACCAAAAGCATGTACCATCGATTAACACCCTCAGAGATCACAATAGTCGCAGTGAAGTGCCTTGATGAGTGCAGTTCTGTTTGGTGTTTTGATGTATTTTCTACTGAAACAGGAAGTTGGGGTGGGCAATGCAATGTTTATTTTCCCTTCTGCTCGTGTACTGAGGGGCTGCCGTGCCTTCGTAAAACTGTATATGTTAACTGTTTCAATACTGTTACGAATGTTGCCTATATGCTTACATAAAATGCTGCCTATTGCAACAGTACTTTCTAGGAGAAGAAATTATAAATATAGTGAGCGATTTTGGGTTCGCTGGGTTCAATACAATCTGGTGGTATCATTCGGGCTGGGTTGGATCGGTCTCGGATATGGGTCAGGTTCAGTTTTCACTTTAAGGTCCGTGCAGACCTCTAGGCTGGAGCCAGTGCAGATGAATGAGAAACAAACGAGTTAAAGATCATACTATTTCAACATTTTGAATCACAATGCACTACATTTAAATAATAAAGAACACTTACTCGTGCTGTACATCCTAAGATACCTCTGAAAAAGCCTGCTTGAAAAAAAATGAATAAACTGCAGCCAATTTCTCTGCACACAAATCAGTTTTCATTCATATGTGATCACCTCTGGAAGAATTCAGACTTGAATTGCTTCAACACAAACACAAATTTGCTGTTATTCCTCCTTTTGAATTTTTAAAATTCAAGCCAGAAGGCCCATAACCAAGGTAGTTTGGGGTATGGAACAGGGTTTTGGAAGGGGAACAGCCAAAAATACACTTTTTGTTTGGTGCTGGCTTAAACTGATGCCAGGTTTGTGTATATTATGACAGGGGCAGGGTTAAAATTGGCAAAAAATTCTTGGCTTTGACCATTAGCTTAACTGCCGAGCAGTCTCACATACGTCAGCAGAAAAGAGTCATATCAGCAGAAGAGCTATGACATATTGATTAAAGCTTATGAGGTCAAGACATTTTTATAAAAATAAAAAAATGCTTGGATGAATCATTTACAGTAAGACCAGTAACATGCATTAAGAAAATAAATAGGGTAATTTTTAAGTTAGCTTAAAAAATTTAATTTACTATGAGAAGAAATTCATGGGAGATCTTGCCATGATTCCTGTACCTGGTGAGGAAACATTCACCACTCTTTCATGGGAAAGGAAACATAAAATGGAAGGCCCTATGGTCCTAAGGCATTACTTTAATAGCATCTGCTGTTCCCTTACAGCTGAAGGAACTCCTTGTCTCCCATTACACAGTGCAGTGCAGGGTGACCTTAAGCACAGTCAGCAAACCTTGCCACACTCTGTTAACCACCACTTCCTCTTCCTTCCTGTTATGCTGATGAACATCCCAAAGTTATGGCAGCTATTACCGGCACAGCCAATGGCAGATATGGAAATGTTTTTTGGGGGGCTTACTCACAATACTATTGTGATCCGATACTGATGTTCTTTTTAGTTGGGTTGGGTATATTTTTTATGTTTCGAATTCATAATGTCAAGCCAGGTATAAAACATCTTTGTACCCCATGTCTTGAACTTGAAATTATCTTGTTTCCTGTTCTGCTGTCTGTGGGTTGTCTTGATGCATCTGTGTATTGGTGTGTTAAAAAAACACTTTTAGCTACTTTTTGTTGAATGTGCTTTCCATTTTTTTTTCTACTGTTACCTATATATATATATATATATATATATATATATATATATATATATATATATATATATATATATACAGTATATACAGCATTCTATAGCTTGATGGGAAGAGACAGTAAGCTCCTCTTATATATTTTCATTCCATTTTCCAATTCTTACACAAATTCTTAAAAAAATGCTACCTCATTTAAATTAAGATTTTATTTTTAGTTTATATTTAGTTTACTGTCCTGAGAACAACATTATCTGAAGGTTTAGCACCTATTTTCAGTGACCCTTTATTGAAAAAGAAAAACATCATTTTCAAGCCTTATTTTGTATTTATTTATTTTTTTTACACTTTTTGTGGAATGTGCCATTAGAGTAGAAAAGTTTTTATTTTTATTGTATTTTTTTATCAGAAGCACCATGTTCATGTGAGGAGAACAGTTTAGACCTCATCATCCAAGTGTCTTTGAATACATGATGGAATCAATTAAGTGTGATCTTAAACTTGGCTCTCTATACACACTTTTCTGGAGGAAAACTGAACACTTGCCCACTCTCAAATTAGACGCAAGCTCAGATTAATTTAATACTCAAAATATTTTTTCCTCTTTTTATTTGTTGTTCAAGTTTGCTGCTATTTATTGGGGCTGATTGCCAGGGGTGCTGAAAATTATATTAAGGCGCTTAAATATTAGTACTACCCTAAATATTTATCTCTGCATTTCAGATGACAGCTCCTCAAATAGACTTATCTTACAAAAAAAAAAAAAAAAAAACGAGATGGATTCATTTTGGAAACAGAAACAGTAGCAAGATCAAACCCCAAGACCTTTTTTAGAAGAATTTGGTGCACTTGCTCCACATTTTACAAAGTCTCACACATTTTCTTTTCTTTTTTGTCCTTGTTTCTGTTGTAAAATCTGTAAATACTATGAGCTAATGTCAGGAAGCATCAATCTAACCAATCCAGAAAATCCCATGAGGTATTATCAATGAATTCCCATCATTTAAAATGGTCACCCACAGAGATTTTTGTGACTGATGTATTACGCTGCACAAAGCCTGTCAGAGGAGCTCTTCCTGTGTGTGTATGTGTGTGTGTGTGTGTGTGCGTGCGTGCATGTGTGTGTGTGGGGGGGAGGTTTGCTCTGAGGGTTAGGTGTGCCTCTCAGGCATTACTGAACCTGGAGGCGTCACGTCTACAGCACATCAGCCTCAGCCCTGCTCTGACATCAACCTACAGGAACTCACACTCCCCTTTTTAAAATGCTCCTACTGGGCCGCATAGATCTTTGAAAAGTTCTGCAGAACAGAAAGAATTGCTGCTTTAATCATTCATTTTAACTTTAACCATTCATTTTAATGAAATACTTTTTATTATTAGGTTCACAATTCTGTTAAGGTCCTTTCATATGATTCCCCAATGCCTTAATCTCTGTGAAGCGAAACTACAGGTTGCTCCTTGTGCCATGTTGCCCAAATGTGAAGCACTGTAAAATAATAATTACCGGATTATTTGCATGACGTGTCTTTACGTGGGTGGTATCAGCACATATGCGCATCTTGATTCATCAAGTTATATGACACAATTTCGAAGGCATGTCATGATATTCAAAGAAAAACAACACAGGTCCATGACCTCTCCCAAAATTCTGGCAAAACTCTATGAGAATCATGCTGCGAATTTGCCACTCATTATTTTCACATGCAAATGAGGCTTGCGCCAAACTCTTCATTGTTGCCATAGAAGTGTTTGCCAGTAGTTGCAAATTGTCCATTGTTTGCAAAGGTTTGCTGCTGGTTCACCACTACCAGTGAAGAGCTGCAAACTTTCAGCAAATCAAAAATCTCATTTGCATGTGAAAATAATGAGTGACAAGCTTGTAGCAGCCTGTTTGCTAGAACTTTAGCTTTACATGTAGAGGTCAAAGCAGTGCATAATGCTAGAGTTGCCTTGAAGCTGTCATGTGAAATTGCCAGGATTATTATAATTTTGAAAATGTCAAGTTTTAGTGTTTAGTTTTAGTTTTCATACGTTATAAAACCACAAAATAACTGTAACACTATACAATAAGGTTGCATTTGTTAACATTAGTTAACTACATTAGTTTTTATAAACTAATATTTAACAACATTTAAAGCATATATTAATCTTGTTTAATGAAAATTCCAACATATACTAATATTTTTTAACATTAAAATGTATGTTAATATATGGTAATGCATTAATGTTAAGAAACATTAATGCATTATTAACTATAAAACAAATGTAGATTTATAAATTACATTTACCAAGATTAATAAATGCTATAAAAAATGGTAACACTTAACAATAAGGTTTAATTTTTTATCATTAGTTGACTACATTAGTAAACATGAACTAACAATAAAAATAATTTTACAGCATTGGAATTTGGCCAATGATAATTTCAACATATATCAGTAAACTTGTAAAAAGTTATTGTTAACATTATTAATGTACTATGAACTAACATGAACAAAAAATTAACAATTTTATTTTTTATAAATTAACATTAACGAAGATAAATACTAATATAAAAATATATAGTTCGTTGTTAGTTCATGATACCTAATGCATTAACCAATGTTAACAAAAGGAAACGTATTGTAAAACTTTACAAAAAATATTGTTTTTTAGTTTGGTCATGATGCATTTACTAATGTTAAAAAGTACAACCTTATTGTAAAGTGTTAGCCTGCATGTCAGAAGCTACTCATGAACAAAATACCATGTTTGTCAAATTCACAACAACACAGCATACTGCAGCACTTGCAGACATTAATAAAATGCGCTATAAGTGTTCCATTGTACACTGACATCTCCTCAGCATTTACTGCATCAGCAGCATGGACCCAGAACACACAGGTCTTGTGTCAAACACCCCACACCAGAGAACAACTAGTCAATTATTTGCTGAACTAGTCACATAACTTTCCAAAGTTCATGGAATGAAATATATTCAGAAGTTTTGTTTGTGGTCAACTAAACGAGGCTCTTATTTATTTCGTGCTGTCTTTGCAATGCTTCTGAGATGGCAATCGCTTTCTCACATGCTGGTTTAATTTAGTGTCATCCAGAGCCCTTGCCCCAAATTTACGTGCCTCTAAACATCACTTATGCAGGCAAACTGTGATTGGTTGTTTTCATGTTAATCAGACGGCTGCTCGCCAGTACTTTGAGTAAAACAGAGAAAAAATATAGCTGTGAGCAGCAATTAACGGGGTTCAAGCGGCTTAAGGCCTTTAAGCACATACGTAAAAAGGTATTATGTTTTATTTTGCAAGCATGTAACCACCTAGATCATAGATGGAATAGACCATTTACAGCCAATACAGGCAATTTACTAAGGAAATACATGGTTTTTTAAAGCTTTTTAAAGCTCATAGCGCCACCTATGGTCCGATCTCCATAAAAGTCTGCATTCTTGTTTAGAATCATAAGTTGCATGTTCTCAGCTTTTTTCGTGAAGTTCTGAGTTTTTGTTTAGGAATGATGGGCTTATTTGTACACTTGACAATTTCTAAATGACACTGTTATAGCTACCCAATAGGTAAAGTTCAACATTGTTTTATAATTATTGACCTAAAGAGTCCAGAGAATTGTACTGCATTGGTTTTATTGAGGTTGAGCGAAAAACCTAGGACTAGTTCACAAAAGTAGGTTTTTTACATAATCGTGAATATTTAATGAACGATTTGATTGACAGCAGTGGTTCTTGAGGCAAAGTTGTTCAGTATGAGGAGATCTAACAAATTATATGAATTATAGCTGTGTCCCAATTCAAAGGCTGCATCCTTCAAAGGTCGCATTCGAAGGCCGATTGCGTCACTGCTGCATGACAAAGGCTGTCCCAATTCGAAGGCTTCTTCAAATGCGGCCTCCAAATGTGTCAGATGGATCCTTCAACAGATGGATCCTTCGCGGCCTTTCCTACCCCAGAATTCATTGCGCGCCAGTGATGACAGGATTTTTTTGAGAGAAATTGCCGAATTACACTTTTAAACGTAAGTATTGGGTTTCAACTTACTCAAATATCTAATGATACAAATGTAAAAAAAAAACTTTAAAGTGGTTCAAATGTTGACTTATATCTTACTAAGATGTGATTATATATAGTTTATACTCTTTATTATATACAGAAATGGACCATGGTGAAAATATTTAGACAGTTTGTGAATCCTGTTTTGTTTTCAGACAGTTTAATATAACTTTCAAAAAAGTCCAGTACAAACGTTCTGTCACAGTAGAACAGTCCTCCGTAGGCTAGACTGTCCCAATTAAAAATGCTCGGGCTGACCTTCGTGGCCTTCAAAGGATGCAGTCTTTGAATTGGGACACAGCCATTGTGTGTATGTGTGAAACACCACGTGATTACAGAGGTGTAAAACTTGTTAGCGCCATCCATTGGCCGATTTCTTTCAAATTTCTCACAGACCTCTAGGGCCAGGAGTCGAACAGGCCCACTGAGTTTTTTGCTGATCGGCCTCCGATAACCTTGTCTAATAGGTGCTCAAACTTCACTGGCCGATGGTGGCCATGTTTTTTGAGATACGCCAATGTCCTCATAGACAGTCATGGCACCATAGACAAAGACACTGCATGCCGAATTTCAACTCAATCAGACTAACAGTTGCGTAGTTAGAGCTGTTTTCATGTTTTTTTCCCGTTACAGCGCCAACAAGTTTCAACTTTTTTTTTATAATTATTGATAATCAGACTCAAGAGTATATTACTGCACTGGTTTGGTTCCGATTGGGCAAAAAACCTAGGACTAGTTCGCAAAAGTAGGTTTTGAACATTATCTGAAATGTGTACCGAACGGTTTGACAGACACCAATGCTTCTTGAGGCAAAGCTGTTTAGAATGAGAAGAGCTATCAGTTGATATATTACTTGTGTTTTTTCACAACAATGCATTATATACACAACCATTAACACCTACAAAAATCGTGATAGCACCACCTAGTGGCCGATTTTTTTAAAACTTTGCACAACCCTCTCAGACCAAGTCAAATAGGTCCACCAAGTTTCTCATTGTTAACCTTGTGTAATAGCTGCTGAAATTTGATTGGCCGATGGCGGCCATGTTTTTCAACATATGTGAATGTCCATAAAGACAATGATGCCAGCTGAGACAAAGACAATGTATGCAAATTTTGAAGTCAATAGGATTAACGGTTTCATAGTTACAGCCAATTTCATGTTTTTTTGGTATTATAGCGCCACCATATGACAAAACCATGCCAACTTTTCTGGGCGACCAAAGATTGACCTGTTACATAAAAATGCCAAGATCGGTGAAGATATCTCATTTCCTTCAAGAGTTATAGCCATTAATGTAGAATTGGCCACTCCTACTTCCGATGTTTTCACATACCATCGAAAGTTCAAACTTTTTTTGATAACTTTTGATATTGAGACTCCATAGAATCGTTTGGCACTGGTTTGGTCCCGATCGGACGAAAATCCTAGGACTAGTACGCAAAAGTATGTTTTATGAAAAATCCAAAATGGCGGAAACTTTTTATAGGCGGAAATGTAATCGGAGATATACGTTGTGTTTGGTTTGAGCCAAGGATTCCAAATGGTATAAAGCACTTGAGTCTACGACAAACGGTCTAGAAGTTATGAGCAGTTTCGCGTTTTTGATCGCTGTAGTGCTCCCTATTGACCGATTTGGCCGAGTCAGTGTTTCTGAGTAGCAAGCAATACTACTACCATCTGACCAAGTTTCAAGTCTCTAGGCCTTATGGTTTGCTCTGCCCGATCAGTTTTATGATGGAATTATAATAATAATAATAAAAATCGTAACAATTACAATAGGGTTTCAGCGCTAAGTGCTTGAACCCCTAATAAAAATCGTAACAATTACAATAGGGTTTCAGCGCTAAGTGCTTGAACCCCTAATAAAAATCGTTATTTAAAACTGATCATCCAACAGTGACTGAAAAAATGAAAACTAAAGTCATTTTCTCCATGATTTAGTTTTAGTTTGTTTTGTAGTGAACGTTTATAGTTTCAGTTTAGTTGTATTTTTTTTTTTTTTTTTTTTTTTTTTTTTTTTTTACTCCCCGATTTTTGTTTTTATTTTAGTTAACGGGAAAAAAAAAATTCACTGCTACTTTTCGTCTTAGTAATTGTTTTCGTTAATGATAATAACCTTGGAAATTGCTTGATGAATGGCAGTTGGGGCATATCATAGGACATACACTACAGGTGCATCTCAATAAATTAGAATGTCGTGGAAAAGTTCATTTATTTCAGTAATTCAACTCAAATTGTGAAACTCGTGTATTAAATAAATTCAATGCACACAGACTGAAGTAGTTTAAGTCTTTGGTTCTTTTAATTGTGATGATTTTGGCTCACATTTAACAAAAACCCACCAATTCACTATCTCAAAAAATTAGAATATGGTAACATGCCAATCAGCTAATCAACTCAAAACACCTGCAAAGGTTTCCTGAGCCTTCAAAATGGTCTCTCAGTTTGGTTCACTAGGCTACAAAATCATGGGGAAGACTGCTGATCTGACAGTTGTCCAGAAGACAATCATTGACACCCTTCACAAGGAGGGTAAGCCACAAACATTCATTGCCAAAGAAGCTGGCTGTTCACAGAGTGCTGTATCCAAGTATGTTAACAGAAAATTGAGTGGAAGGAAAAAGTGTGGAAGAAAAAGATGCACAACCAACCGAGAGAACCGCAGCCTTATGACTGTCAAGCAAAATTGATTCAAGAATTTGGGTGAACTTCACAAGGAATGGACTGAGGCTGGGGTCAAGGCATCAAGAGCCACCACACACAGACGTGTCAAGGAATTTGGCTACAGTTGTCGTATTCCTCTTGTTAAGCCACAACGTCAGAGGCGTCTTACCTGGGCTAAGGAGAAGAAGAACTGGACTGTTGCCCAGTGGTCCAAAGTCCTCTTTTCAGATGAGAGCAAGTTTTGTATTTCATTTGGAAACCAAGGTCCTAG
The DNA here is from genome assembly GCF_019703515.2 of Myxocyprinus asiaticus. Lineage (NCBI taxonomy): Eukaryota > Metazoa > Chordata > Actinopteri > Cypriniformes > Catostomidae > Myxocyprinus > Myxocyprinus asiaticus. The sequence goes on along the minus strand of NC_059360.1, from coordinate 9,157,555 downwards.
AGTCTGGAGGAAGGGTGGAGAAGTTCATAGTCCAAGTTGCTTGAAGTTCAGTGTTAAGTTTCCACAGTCTGTGACGATTTGGGGTGCCATGTCATCTGCTGGTGTTGGTCCATTGTGTTTTTTGAAAACCAAAGTCACTGCACCCGTTTACCAAGAAATTTTGGAGCACTTCATGCTTCCTTCTGCTGACCAGCTTTTTAAAGATGCTGATTTCATTTTCCAGCAGGATTTGGCACCTGCCCACACTGCCAAAAGCACCAAAAGTAGGTTAAATGACCATGGTGTTGGTGTGCTTGACTGGCCAGCAAACTCACCAGACCTGAACCCCATAGAGAATCTATGGGGTATTGTCAAGAGGAAAATGAGAAACAAGAGACCAAAAAATGCAGATGAGCTGAAGGCCACTGTCAAAGAAACCTGGGCTTCCAAACCACCTCGGCAGTGCCACAAACTGTTCACCTCCATGCCACGCCAAATTGAGGCAGTAATTAAAGCAAAAGGAGCCCCTACCAAGTATTGAGTACATATACAGTAAATTAACATACTTTCCAGAAGGCCAACAATTCACTAAAAATGTTTTTTTTTTATTGGTCTTATGATGTATTCTAATTTTTTGAGATAGTGAATTGGTGGGTTTTTGTTAAATGTGAGCCAAAATCATCACAATTAAAAGAACCAAAGACTTAAACTACTTCAGTCTGTGTGCACTGAATTTATTTAATACACGAGTTTCACAATTTGAGTTGAATTACTGAAATAAATGAACTTTTCCACGGCATTCTAATTTATTGAGATGCACCTGTATATTGCCAAAAGTATTCGCTCATCTGCCTTTAGACGCATATGAACTTAAGTGACATCCCATTCTTAATCCATAGGGTTTAATATGACGTCGGCCCACCCTTTGCAGCTATAACAGCTTCAACTCTTCTGGGAAGGCTTTCCACAAGGTTTAGGAGTGTGTTTATGGAAATTTTTGACCATTCTTCCAGAAGCGCATTTGTGAGGTCAGACACTGATGTTGGACGAGAAGGCCTGGCTCGCAGTCTTCGCTCTAATTCATCCCAAAGGTGCTCTGTTGGGTTGAGGTCAGGATTCTGTGCAGGCCAGTCAAGTTCTTCCACACCAAACTCGCTCATCCATGTCTTTATGGACCTTGCTTTGTGCACTGGTGCGCAGTCATGTTGGAACAGGAAGGGGCCATCCCCAAACTGTTCCCACAAAGTTGGGAGCATGGAATTGTCCAAAATCTCTTGGTATGCTGAAGCATTCAGAGTTCCTTTCACTGGAACTAAGGGGCCAAGTCCAGCTCCTGAAAAACAACCCCACACCATAATCCCCTCTCCACCAAACTTCACAGTTGGCACAATGCAGTCAGACAAGTACCGTTCTCCTGGCAACCGCCAAACCCATACTCGTCCATCAGATTGCCAGATGGAGAAGCATGATTTGTCACTCCAGAGAACGCGTCTCCACTGCTCTAGAGACCAGTGGCGGCGTGCTTTACACCACTGCATCCGACGCTTTGCATTGCACTTGGTGATGTATGGCTTGGATGCAGCTGCTCGGCCATGGAAACCCATTCCATGAAGCTCTCTATGCACTGTTCTTGAGCTAATTTGAAGGCCACATGAACTTTGGAGGTCTGTAGCGATTGACTCTGCAGAAAGTTGGCGACCTCTGCGCACTGTGCGCCTCAGCATCCGCCGACCCCGCTCTGTCATTTTACGTGGCCTACCACTTCGTGGCTGAGTTGCTGTCATTCCCAATTGCTTCCACTTTGTTATAATACCACTGACAGTTGACTGTGGAATATTTAGTAGCGAGGAAATTTCACGACTGGACTTGTTGCACAGGTGGCATCCTATCACAGTACTACGCTGGAATTCACTGAGCTCCTGAGAGCGGCCCATTCTTTCACAAATGTTTGTAGAAGCAGTCTGCATGCCTAGGTGCTTCATTTTATACACCTGTGGCCATGGAAGTGATTGGAACACCTGAATTCAATTATTTGGATGGGTGAGCGAATACTTTTGGCAATATAGTGTATCAGAGGTCCATTTTTAATTAAAAGTGCACTCAGTAAATTTTTTGCTTGTCATCTAGGACTTGCCTAGTGGCATCAAAATCCAGTCACAGATGCCATTGTAGAAAATCACTATTCACAGCCAGCCATTAATTATTATTACTCCCCAATTTGGAATGGCCAATTCCCAATGCGCTCTAAGTCCTCGTGGTGGCGTAGGACGAATCTCAGTTGCCTCCATGTCTGAGACTGTCAATCCGTGAATCTTATCACGTGGCTTGTTGAGCAAATTACCGCGGAGACATACAGTAGCATGTGTGGAGGCTTCACACTATTCTCCACGGCATCCACGCACAACTCACCACGCACCCCACCGAGAGCCACATTATAGTGACCATAAGGAGGTTACCCCATGTGACTCTACCCTCCATAGCAACCAGGCCAATTTGGTTGCTTAGGAGACCTGGCTGGAGTCACTCAGCATGCCCTGGATTCAAACTCGCGACTCCAGGGGTGGTAGTCAGCGTCTTTACTCGCTGAACTACACAGGCCCCCACAGCCAGCCATTATTAATTTAATCCAAGAGTGAAAGTTTCCAATAACAGGCTGGTTACTGAGATTAAGCGAGTAGTATTTGACTGGTCATGTGATCTCAACATGGCAGCCCCCATGACGGGACCCTCTCCATGTAGGATAAAGTAGCTTTTATAAGGTTACTAATATGACTGGATTGTTCATTTCATTTGAGTGCTCATGATTTTACTTATATGTTTAAAAATTACAATTAATTTCTTTAGGAGTAAAACATTTTTAATGAGGAAAAAAATTACTGAGTGCACCTTTAAGTAGCAATTAGTTTTTAGTATAAGTCACAGCCGTGAACCCTAATTTTGCAGTTGCTATTGATAGAGGCAGGTGATATTAGGAGGAGGGACATTCATATTTTAGAGAATATGTTATTGAACAAAAAATTGGATACATGACTGTATGCAAGATTCAGTATACAGAGTAAGAGTCATTAATATTTTATTCTATTTTCCCAGAAAAGAAAGACTTGAAATTAACTGAAATATACTGTAGCACATGAGCGAGATGGACGACTTTTATGGTGCTTTTATGTGCTTTTTGGAGCTTGACAGTCACAATCACAGTCCTCTCATCCCTCAATCTTTTGTTTCATGGATGAAAAGTCATACTGGTTTTGAATGACGAGGGAATTAAAATTTTAGGGTGAGCTATTATACACTCGCTGAGAACTTTATTAGGAACACTATGGTCCAAATAAATTGCCATATGTGTTCTTCTGCTGTTGTAGCCCATCCGCCTCAAGGTTCGACGTGTTGTGCATTCTGAGATGCTATTCTGCTCACTACAATTTGTATGGAGTGGCAATCTGAGTTACTGTAGCCTTATATATATATATGTATGTATGTATGTATGTGTATATATATATATATATATATATATATATATATATATATATGTGCATATGTATACACATATATATATACATATATATACATATATATATATATATATATATATATACACACACACACACACACACACATACATATATATATATATATGGGCAGTGGTAGCTCAGCAGTTAAGGCTCTGGGTTACTGATCAGAAGGTCAGGGGTTCAAGCCCCAGCACTGCCAAAATGCTATCTGATAAGATTGACCCTATCTGCTCCGGGGGCGCTGTATCATGGCTGACCCTGCACTCTGACCCCAGCCTAGCTGGGATATGTGAAAAAGAAGAATTTCACTGTATATGTGCAAATGTATAATGTGTGATAAATAAAGAAAATTATTAATTATTATTATATATATATATATGTGTGTGCATATGTATATATATATATATATGTGTATGTATTATATATATATGTGCGTATGTGACACACACACACATATATATATATTTATATATGTTTATATTTTCTCTCAACTCTAAAAAAGTTTAAAGAAAGCATTAAATATATTGTTGATGTTATGTTTAATAAACCAGGTAACCTATCCAATTTGGATTGTTGGTCCCACATTAATGTAGGACACTTGATATCCCATATGTCCTTTCACTCTTCATCAGCTCTAAAAGATTTCATGAAAATAAATTTGGCTCTACTCTTCTTTGGCTCTACTAGGTTGCCACTTGTTGAAAAGTATAGATTTTAAACACTTTGGGTTTCCTACCATGAGGTTTGAAGATGATTTCTGAATAATTTGCGTAATGGTGGTGATGTTAGAGGCTGAACTGTGTGTTGAAAGATTGCTTTGTCCTCTCCCTGAGGAAGAAATGGTTTCCAGGCAGACAGGACTTTTGGTGACTCAGAAAGAGTGTAAATATTGCATCACTGTACCTGCATAGGCCCTTTGTTTTATTGTCCGTATCTACAGTTTTGCAGCCAACTGCTGTCTCTTTTGTGTTGTCTGGGGAGCACAAAGTGACTTAGAGACTCTCCAGGGACCCCAGTAAGTCCAAACACAGTTCATCTGACTCAGCACATTCCTCATGACGGCTCCTTTTCTCTCCATTTCCTTCTCCTAAATTTTCCTTGGGCTGTTTGTTGCCTCATCTTAAATCGTATTTAAACAATATCCAACTTGTTTTCCATTGCCCACGTGTTGCGGGAATTCCGTTGTTGCTGGTAACCATAGACAGCCAAGGCGGATGAGGTCATTGTTGGTGTGAGCGTCCTGCCTCTGTCCCAGCTTCCCCTCCTGGCAGAAAGGATAAGCCCTTCCCTCTTCAGCACAATGGCATCTTTCTCTTCACTCAGATAGATCTAAAGAGACACATACAGACAAGTGGCCAGACAGACAGAGGTCATCCACTTCAACACTGAGAGCGGACTGTTATTTTCATCTCTTCTCACCAGTCTTACGAGTTATGCATTCAGTCCTTTAGTTCTTTTCTTTCTTGTTGATATGACATGCAAATAGCTCTGGCCTTTGACCCTTCCGATTTCAAAACAGATATATCTAAATATAGAGTAATGAGTGGTAGAAGTGGCCAGTAGACACAGCTTGCTGTGTATGTGAATGACTGTGGTTATATCATCATCAGCTGGCTCAATCCGTTTTTGGCACAGGTTTAGCAGCTGAATGTCTCAGATGCTTTCTTGGGTCATTCTTATTCAGTATTTGTGAAAGGCAGTTGCTTCACACAACCACCATGCTACTCATAATGAAATGATGTCATTCACAATTCCTCCAAATCACACTAATGTGGCATAGGCAAAACAGATCATCTGCTAATGATCTTTACAGTATTGCAGTTTCACAGTAGGAAAGTAGGACTGGTATATAGTTTTTTCTGATTAATTTCAAACCATTTGATTGCAACCTTTATTTGAACAAGTCGATATAATTTCTTAAAATTTGAATCTAATTCCCTTTTTCAGTGGTTTTGTGAAGATTTTCATGTAAGTTGCTTAGTTGTGGTCATATGTAGCAAACTGTGGGTGTATTGTATTTTAATGAATTTGCTATTTTCCTAAAAAAAATTAATTGCACTAAGATGTCTGAGAACCATGTTTATTATGGTTCTCAGACCATTATTATTTATTACAATGTCTAATTTCAGTTCCTGCATTTGCAGTTTGAGGATTCCACCAGCAGACTATATAAAAATAGCTATCAATCACTTTTAATACTAGCTATGATTTGTGTGTCAGTAGATCAATAGCTGTGTTTCCACTATCGGGCCAAATGAGGGCATGCTAGTGCTTGCCAGGGCCAGTTACGTTCCCACTGTCACTTCCAGGGCTTCATCGTGCCTCCTCGTGGCTTTCTTGGGGCCAACTGCCAATGGCCTTTGGTCTGCCGATTACCCTTGGGCCAAACAAGGGCAACCGAGGGATTGAGGCGGGTTCAATGTCAAATGCGGAGTTTTGCCAAACTTGCCAGGTTATGAATCCAGCACACAATGGTACAGGTTCGGGAAGAAAATACATAAATGCGGGCACGGGGTCGCGTGGCACTATGCGAGGGTCGGATGTGTGAACAGCGAGCTCTGCACACGTTGCCAGTTTAAAAAACATTTTTTTGTGTCATAAACACAAAAAGATTCAATACACCCTGTTTCCTAACTGTTCTATGAAGACAATATGTCAAAGAACTCAAAATCGTCATCGACATTAAAAGTCACTTACATGCTCAAGCTAATACCCCAGACAAGGCTGCAGACCAGGGACTCGGTTTGGACGGTGCGGCAGGAGAAATTCAGCGGCAACTGTCGAGCATGTCTGTAATTCTGGCGAAGGTCCTGGTGGACTTGGAGTATCTGAGTTGGTTGCATGATTGTCGGACGTCAAGAAACGGATAGATTATTTGGAGTCATCGGAGAGGGAATTAGCTGCTAATCTGCAAGCAACCAAGGCGGACTTGGAACGCGTTTTGGAAAAGTTGGAAGAACTTGAGAATCGTAGCTGGCGAAACAATGTCTGAATTGTTGGAATTCCTGAGCATGAGGAAGGCTGAGATATGGTGAAATTCCTAGATGAGCTCTTCCCGAGTCTGCTCGACATAATAGGCCATAAACTGGAAATCGAGCGAGCTCACAGGATCCTGGCTCGGAGGTCCACTGAGGGAGACAGGCCCCGATTGATTCTGTCCAAATTTCTGAGATCATACGATAAAGATCTTGTGTTATGCGTGGCGAGGAGTAAAGGAAAGCTTTCTTGGAAGAACCACAGCATTTTCTTGTTCCCAGACTTTGCAAATTAGACAAGAGAGAAACGTGATCGATTCAAGGAATGCAAGAAACTCTTACATCAATGGAAGTTCGCTTTTGCACTGATGTTTCTGGCCAAACTGAGAATAGATACTAAGTATGGCCACAAAGTATTTACATGCCCACAACAAGCATTGTCCTATATAAAGTCATTGGAATGAGTAGGTCATGGTGTGATTTTCACGTTGCCTCCGAGTGAACTTGACTTGCTGAACATTCACTTGATTGTCCAAGGAAGCTGGGTGCCTTTTTTTTTTGTGCTGGTTCCGCCTAGCGGCTGGAGTTTGTTTAGTGGAATAACATACCTTCGGGACAGTTGTGGATGAATCTGCTCGTTTTTGTACTTGTGCCTCCTATTGGATGGAGTTTGTTTTGTGGACTTTTTTTTACAGGACATTAGAAGGATTAGGTCATCTGCTGCACTTATGGAACAGCCAGATCACTGAACATTCGTTTGACTGCCCAAGGAAGTTGAACGTTTTTTTACTTTATATATATATATATATATATATATATATATATATATATATATATATATATATATATATATATATGTGTGTGTGTGTGTGTGTGTGTGTGTGTGTGTGTGTGTGTGTGTGTTATTATTATTTTATTTTTTATTTTTTTGTGTGTGTGTGTTGGTTCCGCTAGAGGCTGGAGGGGAGGAACACACCTTCGGGACAGTATGTGGATGAATCTACACATTCTTGGTGTTTATTCTGCCTTTTGGCTGGAGTTTGTTTTATAAATTTTCTTCTGTTATGTAATTCTGTCTCACAAAATTTATATAGAAGCACCGGACTTGAGCAATCTGATGGCAAAGTTGTCGCGGGGGCTCTCGTAAGCGTACATGGACTGTTTGAGTTTAGAGGGATGGATGCCTGTTGGTGCTGTCATGGGTGGGGTTAATGTGCACGTTTTTCTTTTTTCTGTTTGTTGGTTCGGGGGGAAGTTCAGGGTTTGATTGTTGAGCTAATGTTGGAATGTGGTCTTTATAAACTTGTTTTTGACACACAATCTGTTTTTTTATAATATGTCAAAATGTCAAATGTTAATATGAGTGGATTGTCTCTCTCCACGTGGAATGTGAATGGGTTGGGGCTCCCCATAAAAAGGAAGGTTATTATTTTCTTAAACATAAGAAATATGATATTGTGTTTCTTCAAGAAATGCATCTTTCCCCACAGGAAGCTGAAAAATTTGGGGTGGACATGTTTTCATTAGTGCTGGCTCAAGTAAGAGCAGGGGAGTCATTACACTGATAATTAAGCATCTACAATTCAAATGTCTCAAACAGATTAAAGATAAATTAGGAAGGGTCATTATTGTTTTAGAAGAAATTCAGGGGCAAAGGTTGATTTTGGCTAATATTTATGCACCTAACATTGATGATCAGGGCTTTTTTTATAGATCTTGAAGGGATATTGCAAGCCGCTGGCTCCCATCATGATATAATATTGGGAGGAGACTTTAATCTTTTGATGGACTCAGTCCTTGATCATAGTGAAGCAAAAGTGCGCAAGCCCCTTAGAGCAACATTGACGCTTCACAGGATGTGTAAAAATATTGGTCTTACAGATATTTGGAGACTTTTGAACCCATCTGGTAGGGACTATAAATTTTTTTCATCAGTCCATAAGATTTATTCTAGAATAGATTTTTTTTTATATCTAAGTCCCTCATTTCATCTGTTGTGGATTGCTTAATTGGAAACATCTTAGTCTCAGATCACATCCTGGTGAGTTTAGAGGTGTTGCCACATACTGAAAAAAAGAAATCATATAGTTGGCGCTTTAATGTATCCCTTCTGCAAAATCCTGAATTCCAGCAAATGTTAAAAGCTGAAATCAGTGTTTATATGGAGACCAACTGGTCCTCAGTATCCTCTGTGGGCATGGCTTGGGAGGCACTTAAGGTGGTTCTTAGGGGTCGGATCATACAATATGCCTCATTCATCAAAAAGTCCAAAGCACGAGAACTCGTGGAGTTGCAAGGGAATATTAAAAGTGCCGAGGCAGAGCTGAAGCACCGAATGTCATCTGATGGACTCAGAGAATTGACCGACTGACGACTGAGCAAATAAATTCTCTTGATTCAGAGATAACCTTGGAGGAGCTTAGCGAGGTAATTCAGGCCTTGCCTACAGGCAAGGCTCCGGGGCCAGATGGCTTTGCCGCTGAAACTTTTAAATCTTATGCTACAGAATTGGCCCCACTTTTGCTAGACGTTTATACGGAATCATTAAAGAATGGAAAGCTTCTGCCAACCATGACACAAGCCTGGATCAGTCTGATACTTAAAAAGGACAAAGATCCAAGTGAGTCTAAGAGTTACTGTCCAATTTACCTGATCCAGCTAGACGTTCAAATATTGTAAAAAATTCTGGCTAACCGACTGAATAAAGTTATGACAACTTTTATACATATAGATCAGGTGGGGTTTATTCGGGGCCGCAGCTCTTCTGATAACATTAGGCGTTTCATCAATATGATGTGGTCAGTAGCGAATGATCAGACTCTGGTCGCTGCCATCTCATTTGATATGGTAGAATGGGATTATCTTTTTAAGATTTTGGAAATATATGGGTTCAGGAATACTTTTATTGGATGGATTAAGTTACTTTATAGAAACCCAATAGCAGCGGTACAAACAAATGGATTTATTTTACTCTGGATAGAGGCACCCAGCAGGGTTGCTCTCTTTCCCCATTATTGTTCTGTCTTGCCCTGGAACCATTAGTAGCCGCGATAAGAAGGGAAGATGATTTTCCAGGGGTGATGGTGGGAGGTATGGTGCATAAGCTTTTGCTTTACGCAGATGATATTTTATTATTCGTTTCTGACCCTACTAGATCTATGCCATGCCTCCAAAGAATTATTCATTCCTTTTCTAAGTTCTCGGGACACAGAGTTAATTGGTCTAAATCCGAAGCTTTGGCTCTGACAGCGTACGGCCCAGTAATGGCTTTTCAGCCAGACACCTTTCAGTGGCACAAACAGGGCATTAAGTATTTGGGTATTTTATTCCCAGCAAATTTATGTGATTTAGTCAGAGTTAAATTTGACCCTTTAATAAAAATGTTTGAGCGAAGTGGACAGGTGGGCTTCACTACATTTATCTATGACTGGAAAGGTTAATGTTATAAAAATGAATTTTATTCCAAAATTCAACTACCTACTACAGTCTCTCCCCATTGAAGTTGCCCTCTTTTGTTTTAAACAATTTGATAGTATTGCTAAATCTTTTATCTGGAATGGTAAACATCCTCGGATGCATTTTAACAAGTTACACAGGCCAACTGATAAAGGTGGATTAGGTCTCCCCAAGATTTTGTTTTACTATTATGCTTTTGATCTCAGACATTTGGCGCATTGGTCGCTTCTGCCTGAGAGAGCCCCTCCCTGGCTCTTTATTGAACAGGAGGTCCTTGCCCCTATCTTGCCATTGCAAAGTCTTTCTACCAAGCTGCCCTGAGAAGTAAAAACACATCCCATTATCTCGCACATGCATTTAGTGTGGACAACTTCACGTGTTGAATTCGGACATTTACTTGATCGTTGCCGCAAGTATTTGGTTAAACCCTAAATTGTGCATTAACAAGTCCCCTTTCTGCTGGACAGAATGGATTGAGAAGGGAGTTGCTACACTGGGTGACCTGTATGAAAATGGAGCGTTGAGATCTTTTGAAAATATTATTCAGTGGTTTGGGATTCCCAGATCACAATTCTTCAGGTACTTACAGCTGCGCCATCTACTTTGCACCATCTTTGGGTGTAGTACGCAGCCCCCTAAAGCGGCAGACACTCTTGAGATGGTGCTTGCTGCTTTTGGAAAGGCTTCACTCACGAGGTGCTCACGAGGCTTCAGTGTACTATTCCTGGCTAATTCAGAGTTTAGGGGACAGGGTTTTAATATCTCTTAAGTAGTTATGGGAGAGAGACTTGAATTTAGTACTGGAAGATGGAGAATGGGGTAATATTTTAAAAAACATCAAGTCTGCATCTAGAGATGCACGGGAACGCCTCATTCAATTTAAGATTCTACATCATTTTTATTGGACTCCCTCCAGTTTGCATAGGCTTGGCCTTAAAGACACCCACTTGCTGGCGATGCCAGTTGGAGGATGGGGACATAACCCATGTTTTTTGATCCTGTGCTAAGATTCAAGAGTTTTGGTCGAAGGATCAGAATTTTGTTTGTGAGGTCTTGGGCATTCAGATCTTATTTTGCCCCAGACTTTGTATTTTGGGTGATGGGGCAGGTATTAATATAATGAATAAACAAGTAGGGGCCTGGGTAGCTCAGTGGTAAAATACGCTGGCTACCACCCCTGGAGTTCGCTAGTTTGCTAGTTCGAATCCCAGGACGTGCTGAGTGACTCCAGCCAGGTCTCCTAAGCAACCAAATTGGCCCGGTTGCTAAGGAGGGTAGAGTCACATGGGGTAACCTCCTCGTGGTCGCTATAATGTGGTTTGTTCTCGGTGGGGCGCATGGTGAATTGAGCATGGTTGCCACGGTGGATGGCGTGAAGCCTCCACACACGCTATGTCTCCGTGGCAACACGCTCAACAAGCCACGTGATAAGATGCGCGGGTTGAGTGTCTCAGACGCGGAGGCAACTGGGATTCGTCCTCCGCCACCCGTATTGAGGCGAATCACTATGCGACCACGAGGACTTAGAGCGCATCAGGAATTGGGCGTTCCAAATTGGGAGAAAAAGGGGAAAAATCCCCCCAAAAAAATAAAGATGTAAAGCGTGACCAAGCTGGGCAGAGTAGCGGCGTTCAAAGAGATGGCACATAGACGACTGGGCAGTTTGGATGCATTTGGGAAGAAGTGGGGCAATTATCTGGCCTTCTGTCACGTATTCCCTGTGTTTTTGCTTAGACTTTTATTTTGAAATTCTTGTTTAGTTCCCCGTACCTTTTTCCTGTTAATTTTGTAGTCCTTTGTAATTTCTTTTCATGATTGGTTTTCCCCAGGCGTTCCTCGTTTCCTTGTTTGCCCATTTGTACTTAAGCCCTTGTTTCCCCTGGTTTCTTTCAGTCTTCACATGTGTTGTCACATTCTGTGCCTGGTTTCCCGTGTTTTGTTTAGTTTTATTCTAATACTTTTTAGTATATCTAGTATATAATACTTAGTACTTTGTTTATCTTTGGTTTCCATTAAAAGCTGCATTTAGATCCTCATTCCTCACCTGCCTCCTCACAGAAAGACTGACCAAGGAATGGATCTAGCGGCTGTCAGAATTCTACTTCTTCAACAAGGGGACTGTCCAGTTGAGGATCATGTCTGTGAGTTTTTAGAGCTGGCAAATGAAGAGCACTATCCAGACCGCTCTCTGGTGGTTTTCTTCGGGCCGGTCTGAATAGTGCATAGAGGGAACTGATGCCTCTGGCTGATCCTCACTGGACGCTCAGCAACTTTGCGGTTCCCATTATACAGTGGATTATGGTGGGAACCCCAGGCCACCTGACCCTGTCTCGGCCCTGCGGCTGCCTCCCAGGACTTCTGACCCAGTCCCCACCTTGAGGTCATCTCCCTGGTCTCCTGGCCATCCGCCTGATCTGCTCTGGTCTCCTTGGTCTCCTGGCAATCCGCCTGATCTGCTCTGGTCTCCCTGGTCTCCTGGCCGTCCGCCTGATCTGCTCTGGTCTTCTTGGTCTCCTGGCAATTCGCCTGATCTGCTCTGGTCTCCTTGGTCTCCTGGCCGTCTCCCTGGTCTCCTGGCCATCCGCCTGATCTGCTCTGGTCTCCCGGCCATCAGCCTGATCTGCTTTGGTCTCCTTGGTCTCCTGGCCGTCCACCTGATCTGCTCTGGTCTACTTGGTCCTCCGAGCCTGCAGCGTCGCCCTGTTTCTCCATCCCTCCAGCTCCACCTTGGTTCCAAGCCTCCCTGACTTTGCCTTGTTCCTCTGCTCCCCTTGCCCCTGAACTACCTGTTTTCCCCCACACCCCATGGACAATTTTTTCAAAGTCTTCACACACGGCCAACAAGCCAACACCCACGCCTGCCACGGCCAACGAGCCAACGCCCACGCCTGCCACGGCCAACGAGCCAACGCCCAGTTGTTCTCGACCACGGAGGTCGTTCCCAAGTCTCATTCCATGAACACGACCATGGAGGTCATTCTTGTTTAGTTCCCCGTTCCTGTTTCCTGTTAATTTTGTAGTCCTTTGTAGTTTCTTTTCATGATTGGTTTTCCCCTGATTGTTTTCCCCAGGTGATCCTCGTTTCCTTGTTTGCCCATTTGTATTTAAGCCCTTGTTTCCCCTGGTTTCCTTTTCAGTCTTTACATGTGTTGTCACGTTCTGTGCCTGGTTTCCCATGTTTTGTTTCATTTTATTCTGAGTACTTTATCTTTAAAAAGCTTTTCCATTAAAAGCTGCATTTAGATCCTCATTCCTCGCCTGCCTCCTCAGACCTTCTTAGAAGGTTGCCAGGGAGGAGCAGTGGAGAGAGACGAGTTTTATTAAAAATTAGATGTGGAACTCTTTCTTTTATGTTGGTTAATTGTATATGTTTATGATATGTCATCGAGTATTTTCTTTGGACTTTTTGTTTATATGTGTGTCTGTTGTTATTTAATGTTTGATCACTGGGGTGTATGTTGGGTGGCTGGTGGGAGGGGAGGCACATAATTGTTAAAAGTTGATTCCGTGTATTCTTGTGTTGTTTGTTTAAATTTGTATTTGGAATCAATAATAAAATAAAATAAAAATGCGGGCACAGTACAAATCCATTAAAATGCACAATGGACAAAGCAGTGCCCAAAGAAATTACTTTCCATGGTTCGATGAACTTTCACAGACAGTGTGCTGGACATCATCCTGCTGTTAGTGGAGAGACTACTTGGGACACCATGGCAGTTACAGTTGGTTGTTGTCAATACTAACTTATATTGCTAGCTAGCTAATGTTTACATTCAATATAAACTCGATATTCTAGATAACTAGATTAAATTATACCTCAGCTTGAGCTTCCCTCTTGCTTGTGAAATGGGCAGGGTGTGTGACATTGGCAACGTAGTGGCGTATTAAGGGTGGGTTTTAGAGCAATGCTGCGGGGTTATTTGCCCGATGGAAAAGCAGCTAATATGAATAATTATACTTACAGTACATTCTTTATAATTTAATGCAGCCTGCATCCAATTGGTCCTGATGAGCACCACATTTTCCATGCATAAATAATGAGCGCGTCACTGTCATAGAAATATTTCTGATATTCATAAAGGATGTAGTTAAGACACAAATGGTCCATATTTCTATTCTTCTAATGCATTGCATACAGCCCATTTACACTACCAAATTCTTATGAATAGGCTATCTTCATTTTGTTATAACAATTTTTTGTAAAGCTGCTTTGAATCTATCTGTGAAAAGCACTATTTAAATAAAACTTACTTGACTTATATCGACATTGCTGGACAGGGAATAAAACATTTAAAAATGACAAGACGGCGCAATAACCAGAGAAGTATCTCTGAATTAAATTGCACGTGACCAAACCCGTTCACGCTTTGCACGTGCTATTGCGACAACCCACTAATGGCATAGTGATACTTGACAAAAATACCAAAACTTCATGGCCATGCCCATTGACTTTGCGTGTATGATGTATCACATGTGCTTAAGATGTCGGTGGTCTAAAAATAGTGCCCTGAGTGTTCATGTACAGTTCTCAGTATTAGTTCCTGGAGAATTTCCTTTATATTTAAGTGTTTTCCTATTCTTATTGATCTTAAATCGAATCAAAACTTAAATCAAAGTCAACTTGAACCATATCAGTGCTGATACCCAGCCTTTGTGAAAAGTTGTAGTAGTAGTTCTGCCTGTTGTCAATTGATCTTCATAGGGTAGCCTAAGGCTGCAGTATATCTACTAACATTATTTGGAATAGACGGTTTACCCAAAGTGATGTTTAGCTTAGGCTTTATCATAGGATATCTCCACCCTGTATCCATGTGATGGTATGCTCACACATGTCTTACTCCCTACCAAGGGGAGCAATGCTGAGCAGTGATGTCATCTCACTTTTAAAGTAAGACATTTACCAGAAAACCACTCCTCTTATGTGGAAGCTTTAACTTTCTCATGACTCCTTGATCCTTTGAAGAATTAGAAATTCTATTGAACAGTGGAACAGTTTATAGGGTCTTCTTAAGGTCATTCTCCTCCAGAATGGGAAAGATAAGCCAATATTTTGGCTAATTAAATGTGTTCTTGTGCTAAAAAAGCTGAACGCATTGCTACGTACAGTTGTGCTCAAACGTTTGCATACCCTGGAAGAAATTGTGAAATTTTGGCATTGATTTTGAAAATATGACTGATCATGCAAAAAAAACTGTCTTTTATTTAAAGATAGTGATCATATGAAGCCATTTATCATCACAGAGTTGTTTGGCTCCTTTTTAAATCAGAATGATAACAGAAATTTATCAAAAGTTTACAGAGACAGAGAAAGGCCCTGATCAAAAGTTTACATATCTTTGAATGTTTGGCCTTGTTACAGACACACAAGGTGACATACACAGGTTTAAATGGCAATTAAAGGTTAATTTCCCCACACCTGTGGCTTTTTAAATTGCAATTAGTGCCTGTGTATAAATAGTCAATGAGTTTGTTAGCTCTAATGTGGATGCACTGAGCAGGCTAGATAATGAGCCATGGGGAGCAGAAAAGAGCTGTCAAAAGACCTGCATAACAAGGTAATGGAACTTTATAAAGATGGAAAAGGATATATAAAGATTTCCAAAGCCTTGAAAATGCCAGTCAGTACTGTTCAATCACTTATTAAGAAGTGGAGAATTCAGGGATCTCTTGATACTAAGCCAAGGTTAGGTAGACCAAGAAAGATTTCAGCCACAACTGCCAGAAGAATTGTTCGGGATACAAAGAAAAACCCACAGGTAACCTCAGGACAAATACAGGCTGCTCTGGAAAAAGACGGTGTGGTTGTTTCAAGGAGCACAATACCACGATACTTGAACAAAAATGAGCTGCATGGTCGAGTTGCCAGAAAGAAGCCATTACTGTGCCAATGCCACAAAAAAGCCCGGATACAATATGCCCGACAACACCTTGACATGCCTCACAGCTTCTGGCACACTGTAATTTGGAGTGATGAGACAAAAATAGAGCTTTATAGTCACAACCATAAGTGCTATGTTTGGAGAGGGGTCAACAAGGCTTATAGTGAAAAGAATACCATCCCCACTGTGAAGCATGGTTGAGGCTCACTGATGTTTTGGGGGTGTGTGAGCTCTAAAAGGCACGGGGAATCTTGTGAAAATTTATGGCAAGATGAATGCAGCATGTTAATAGAAAATATTGGCAGACAATTTGCATTCTTCTGCACAAAAGCTGTGCATGGCAATGACCCTAAGCACAAGGCCAATTTGACCCTCCAGTGGTTACAGCAGAAAAAGGTGAAGGTTCTGGAGTGGCCATAACAGTCTCCTGACCTTAATATCATCGAGCCACTCTGGGGAGATCTCAAACGTGCGGTTCATGCAAGATGACCAAAGACTTTGCATGACCTGGAAGCATTTTGCCAAGACAAATGGGCAGCTATACCACCTGCAAGAATTTGGGGCTTCATAGACAACTATTACAAAAGACTGCATGCTGTCATTGATGCTAAAGGGGGCAATACACAGTATTAAGAACTAAGGGTATGCAGACTTTTGAACAGGGGTCATTTCATTTTTTTTTTTTTTTTGTTGCCATATTTTGTTTTATGATTGTGCCATTCTGTTATAACCTACAGTTGAATATGAATCCCATAAGAAATAAAAGAAATGTGTTTTGCCTGCTCACTCGTGTTTTCTTTAAAAATGGTACATATATTACCAATTCTCCAAGGGTATGCAAACTTTTGAGCACAGCTGTATATAACAGAACACAGGTGTCTCAAGACATTTTTAAAAGTTAGTTCTTTTTAACTTGACACAGTGTCTAAAAACATGGCACTCCATCTGGAGACGCAATGATCGAAGCATATGTTTGTAGAGAAATATAATAGACTGATTTTTAAGAGGGCTCTTAAAAGCATGACGCCTTAGTGTCATGCTTTTAACGTTACTGATAACATTATAGCTCATGTATGGCCAGGAAAGTTGCTAGTGAAGGGCTTGGGACTGTACGTGTTCTTGTGGTGCCATCAGCCACTCAGCATGGTCAGAAGGACATCATTTTCTTGTGGCTCCAGTGTAATTAGTCACACGATCCAGGTGATTCCCTCAACAAAAAATAAATACATAAATAAATTTCAAAAAAAAATAAAAATAAAAAAAATCTAGGTCTGAGTGCCCAAAGTGGCTTCATTGGCCAGCTAAACAACAGTCTTTGAGATGAATAGGAAGGAGGTTAACACATGCAAGCAGATAGCTTTCTCCAGGTATTATAGACCGTTTTTTGTTTCATTTCATTTCAGTCTTTTGGCACTTTTTAAAGGACAGTAGAAAGAGAACAGGAAATGATGGTGAGAAAGAAGCAATGGGATCTGGAAATCTCTTGAGCTTGATTCAAATTTGTGTCTCAATGTGATGGAGCATCTTGCCCTAGGCCAAAAATCTAACCTGTTTACCATTTCTATTCAGGAACGGATGAAAAATCTTGAAATGTTCTAAATAGTTTCCAAATAAATAAATAAATAGCAGTTTTGAAAAACTAATTTTAACTAAGTGTTTGTGTTTATATTCACAAACATTTCTTGACACAAACATTTATATTCCACTTTTTTTCCATCAGTGTCACTAAAATTGAATTTCAGCATATGTAAATCTCATGCATCAAGGAGCAATAGCACCTTGGAGACAAAGCTGGCTGTTGGTAGAATTAGGCCGGGGAGAAGAATGGTGGAACACTTTGTGAAAAGGTGGCAATTTGGTTTTTGCCCCCTCACTCTGAATTTGCATACCAGTGTACTGCTCCAGTCAGGGAAGCTCATGCAAATTGGGATCACCTATGCAAATGAGGTCAGCCTGTAAGAGGAGAGGAGGAAAGGCAAGTAGACCGTGTTGGCATGCAAGCATTTTCCCGCTCACGCAGCCGGCAAGAACTCAGCAATGCAAACTCTGTGATGGGTATAAACCCACTCATCTCTCTTCTTTCTCTAATAGCTGAGTGTTTACAATAAAAGAGACTGGAAATAGTCCTGCACTTAGTTGCTGTCTGAAAATTAAAAAAATCTAGATTTCTTACCAAACCATTGTTCACTGCCTGGATAAAAAATATGGCACAAGGTCTTGAGCTGTCTTATTAGAAACTAGGAGAACAGGGTTTCCTCTTGCATTAATCTCTGTAGCACAATGTTAAAAGGACTTACCAAGAAACATAGCTTGAATGCTTTCTTTTTGCGTTGGATATGAAGTATATAGGGTCAGAAGATGAAAGCATCCTTGCAGAATACCCTGTGGTGGGGGTGGGGGGTGGTTGTGTGGTTGTAGTGGAAACATCTTGGTTACTGATGTAACCTCTGTTCCCTGATGGAGGGAACGAGACATTGTGTCGATGTAGTGATACTAGGGGTTCCTATAGGAAACACCGCAGGCACTGAACCGTGTCAGACACGGGCAAGCTGCTGCGTGCCTCGCAGTGAGTGTTCAACCATTTCGTGACCTTCCAGCGAGTTAGGTAAGACGTCTCCCTAGTCCCATTAAGGGGGGAGAAGGCACTTACCCAAGTAGGCTACCGGCGGTGCCTTTCTTAATTTGCTGTTAAGCAGTCTCCTGCCGAGCACTTTCTAGAATAGTGCTGGGAAGTGCTCTACCCTCTCCAGGAAGGAGAGCACTACGGAGACCACATCCTGCCGGAGGGAGGTTAACATGTGGAGCATACCTCTCATGGACTTACCAACAGCGAAGTACACATATGGAATGATACCACAGGAGGACTCTATCTACAGAGAGGGTACGCAGCACAGTGGCCAAGACAGAGAAAGCTCTGACAAGGGGAAACACAGGTTTCACCTAAGGGGGAAACTGAACAGTGGAAACTCATCATACAGGATTACCAAAGGAGAATCACCACGCATGGAGGACATGGGCTCACCTGAAAAGGGGAATACCACAAGTACTGGGCCTGGTGGCATTACTCCTCCGGCAAGTTTGTTACTGGACAGTGCCAAAGAATTAAAGTGGCGTCCAGAGTTCACTGGTACGGGGAATTGTTGTGGACAAAAAGGGGACATTATCACCTTTGCAAAAGGGGAAAGCCACAAAGCAAGTGGTACACCCAACCGCCCGCCTGGTCTACCTGCTGTTACTGCATAACACTTGGGTCGAAACCGGGTCTATGTGTAGGTTATAAAACCTCGCAAAGGTATTGGGCGTAGCCCAACTTGCAGCTCTGTATATGTCTGCTATAGAGGCCCCTCTTGCCAGTGCCCAGGAGGATGCAACACCTCTAGTGGAGTGCGCCCAGACCCCCAAGGGACAAGGCAAGTCCTGAGACTGGTATGCAAGAGAAATGGCATCCACAATCCAATGGGCCAACCTCTGCTTGGAGACAGCTTTCCCCTTCTGCTGTCCTCCAAAACAGACAAAGAGCTGCTCCGAGTGTCTAAAGATCTGCATGCGGTCCAGATAGATGCGCAGGGTGCGAACTGGACACAGCAAAGACAAGGCCGGGTCTTCTTTCTCAGAAGGGAGCGCTTGCAGGTTCACCACCTGGTCCCGAAAAGGAGTGGTGGGAACTTTGGGCACGTAACCGGGCCGGGGTCTCAAGATCACATGGTAGTGTGCCAGCCCGGACTCCAGGCATTCGCTGGTAACAGAGAGCACCTGCAGGTCCCCCACCCTCTTGATGGAAGTGAGCACCACCAGGAGGGCCATCTTCAGAGACAGAGTGCTAAGCTCAGCCTGCTCCAGGGGCTCAAATGGGGCTCTCTGTAGGGCAGGTAGGACCACAGAGAGATCCCAAGAGGGGATCAGGTGTGGTCTAGGAGGATTCAATCTCCTCACGCCTTTGAGGAACCTGTTGATCAGGTCGCACTGTCGTGAGGGACTGCCGTCCAGTGTATCGTGGTGAGCTGCTATGGCAGCCACGTACACTTTCAGGGTAGACGGAGACAGCCGTCTCTCCAGCCCTTCCTGAAGAAAAGGCAGCACAGACCCAATGGCACATCTCTGTGGGTCTTCCCCATGGGAAGAACACCAGTTAGCAAAGCCACACCACTTCAAGGCATACAGCCGCCTCATAGAGGGGGCCCTGGCCTGAGTGATCGTGTCTACCACCGCTGGCGAAGACCTGCTAGGTTCTAAAATTGTTTCACTGGCACCGCTACCTTCTGCCTGAAGGTCTTCAGGCAAGTCAGCACTGACTGAGCACGTTTGTTTGTAAGACGTGCCCTGAGAGCGACCGAGACCAACTCCATACCGAGAAAAGAGATGCTCTGCACAGGGGAGTGCTTGCTCTTCTCCCAGTTGACCTGAAGCCTGAGTCAGTCGAGGTGCTGAAGCTCAAATCTCGTGAGTGAGCTAGGATTAGCCAGTCGTCGAGATAATTGAGAATGTGTATGCCCTTCTTGCTTAGCGGAGCCAGGGACCTTGGTAAAGACATGAGGGGACAGGGACAGACCAAAGGGGAGGACCTTGTACTGGTATGCTCGTCCCTCAAAAGCAAAACGAAGAAAGGGTCTGTGTCGAGGAAGGATCGATACGTGAAAGTACGCGTCCTTCAGGTCAATGGCTATGAACCAATCCTGATGTCGTACTGATGCCAGGATGCGCTTCTGCGTTAACATCCTGAACAGAAGCCTGTGTAAGGCCTTGTTCAGGGCACGCAGGTCCAAGATTGGGAGCGACCCTCCCCCTCTCTTGGGCACGATAAAATAAGGGCTGTAGAAGCCCTTGCACAACTCGGCTACGGGGATGGGCTCTATTGCTCCCTTTGCCAGAAGAGTGGCAACTTCTGCCCGAAGGACAGAGGCACCCTCACCCTGCACCGTAGTGGAGAGGACGCCACTGAACCGAGGCAGGCATCTGGCAAACTGGATCGCGTAGCCAAGGTGAATCATCCTGATGAGCCACTGTGAGTGGCTAGAGAGCTCTAACCAGGCCTCCAGCCTCTGTGACTGCGACACCAGGGGGACGACTGGACTTACCGGGCCCGGGCAGTGTGGTTCGCAGCAAGGCAGAGCAGGCACCTCACCTGGTAGACAGCCCAGGGGGGACGTGCTGCTCTGCAAGCCCGCAATGGTGGCCGGTGACTGGGGCGGGCAGCGGCCCCAGATACCAGCACACTAACCTGTTCAGTGGCTGTCTCTCGACGGAGAACGAGGGAACAGGAAGTACTCATGTTTGCCCGATTGACCGGAAAGACTTCCAGCGCCTGGCCGTTGCTGGCCCAGGGAATGAGTAAACTGCTCTTTTATTGACCATGTGGGTGCCGAGGCCCAGAGGGCACTTGGCGATGTCATACTCACCACACGCTGGCCCAGAGGCGATGGTGGGGCTGGAGAGATGTCCCGGGCCAGACTGGTCAGGAGCAGTTGCCTCATCCCTGGGCAGGCAATGTCAGGACCTCCTCGAAGCCTGTCTGGGGTTCTTGGGGGCCGACTGACTGGCAGGTGGAGCCGAATTCCCGCGGGAGGATCTTTTCACAGGAGAATGCTCTGGCAAGAAGCAGACAGGGTGCGGGACCTCAGTGGCCTGAAGGCGGCTGGGTCGTGCCGCGGCAAGATGTGTTTAATTGCCTTGGTCTGCTTTCTCACCGTCAAGAACTGTTGGGTGAAATCCTCGACGGTGCCACCAAAAAGCCCCCCTTGGGAGATGGGTGCATCAAGAAAGCGGACTTTCTCTGCGTCACGTATCTCCGCAAGGTTGAGCCACAGGTGACACTCTTGGACCACAAGCATGGACATCGTCCACCCCAGGGCGCATGCCGTGACATTCGTCGCAGGTAAAGCGTGGTCAGTTGCAGTGTGCAGTTTCTGCATCAGCCCTGGGTCGGTCTTACCCTTGTGCAGGTCTTTTAGTGCCTTGGCCTGGTGGACTGCAGGATGGCCATAGCGTAAAGGGCAGAAGCAGCCTGACCCGCGGCCTTGTAAGCCTTTGTCATTAAAGAGGAAGAGAACTTACAGGCCTTGGAAGGGAGCCTTGGTCAGTCGTGCCAGTTGGCTGCGCCCTACGGGCATAAATGCACCGCTATGGCGCGCTCTACCTGGGGAATCTTGACATATCCCTTAGCCGCTCCACTGTTGAGGGTAGTCAGAGTGGACGAGCCCGCGAAGCGTGTACGGGCAGTAAAAGGTGCCTTCCACAACTTCGTTAGCTCCTCATGCACTTCCGGGAAGAAAGGCACTGGGGCAGGGTGCGGCCGTGAATCGCGTTCTGATCCCAGAAACCAATCATCCAGCCACAAACTCTCAGGGCAGGGTGGAGGGTTCCACTTCAGCCTGATGTTCATAGCCACCCTGGCAAGCATGGCTGCCATCTCAGCGTCCGACTCATACTGTGCTCTACCACCCATGGGCGGGAGCTCAGAAGATTCGTCCACTTACGATAGCAGAAGCCCACCCTCCGATGCCACGACCAAAAACTCATCCTCGTCGTGAGCCACACATTATACCCACCCTGAGGCAGACCGCCTGCATCGCTCAACAGCTCATCTGGACAGAACGAGCGTGCTGGGGTATGGGAGGTCCGCGGGGGCTGAGCCAGCAGAAACATTCCCATGTCCACATCCAGATCGCCCGCGGTGCTTGCCAATCCGGCCGGCTGAGCATCAGCCCAGGACAGACCGGGTTGGGGAGCAGCCGCGGTGGCTCCTTGCTTCATGAAGGAAGTGAGCCGCGACTGCAACGTTCTCATGGGCATGTTCTAGCAATGAGAACATAACCCTTCCACGAAAGCCGCCTCGGCGTGCTGGCTCCCCAGACACACGAGGCAGATTTCATGGGTATCCGGAGGGGAGAGATAACGGCCACACCCAGTAGCGCAAATGCAGAAGGACATCTTTAAAAAGACCCCAAGGATTTGCGTGAGATCTTTTATAAGGAAATATACTCCTTCTATATACTCTTTTAGCACCTGCAGACTCAGGCTGCTGAAGCGCCCAGGGGAAACACAGCACTCAACTGTGTGAGGGTGACCGCTGATATGCACCGTAAGAATCCAGCAGCGTAGCAAAGAGTGAGAGGACGAACACACATGCATTCGGCTCAGAAGAAAAAAATCTGAATGAGTGATGCACGCCATCTCCTTTTATACCCGTATGTCCGGGGCGGAGAGTGGCATGCAAATTCCACTTGCCAATTTTCATTGGCCTGAAAATGATTTCTGAGGCCCCAAGCAACCAACCAACCCAGGGCCCCATTTTGAAAATGTTTGCATAAAAAAATTACATAAAATTGATTTTAAATTCATTCTCTAAGCTGTTGTAGTGAAGTACATTCAAAGTGTTTAATGAAATAAAAATCTAGTTAAATATAATGAATGCATGTTTTCCAGTTTTTCCACAGGGAAAAAAGCAATATTTACCTACATATATTTTTACAAAACACTTTTTTTTTTCTTTTTTTTTTGTGAAGAGGGTGTGCAAAAACCTACTACTTCACCCAGTAACATTTTGGAATTTAGGTGGTATTAATTAATATTATAACCCATCAATTACAGTATTTATTGTTGTCCAGTTAGTCATTATAACAATATTATTAGGGCGAGAGGCCTGCATCAAAGTTGCTAAAGCCCTATTGTTTTTGGAATGTTTTTTCACAATTATTATTAGGTCCCAAACACTGAAAGTGCGGAGACCCTATTGTTCTAAGGATTATTATTTTTATTATCATTATTATTATTATTATTCTTTAAGGTTTTCAGTACTTTTGGGGTATATAAAATGTGTGAAAACTCTTGAAAGTTTGCACACACATCAGAGTCGCTGGCCATTAGGGCGTGACAGAGTTACAGGTGGGGGGGGGGTACGGGAGGGGCTCTGCGGTGCCACCTAGAACATGGGCATGTTCAGGGGGCTATGTAGCACATCCCTTTTGTACACATATCGATCTCATCAAGCCGGACAACTTTTGTGCAGACAGTCATAAGCTCTGCCCAAAAGGAAGTTGGCCATTTTGGGTTGTTTGAAAAATGCATGTTAAGGAATTTGATATACTCCTCCCAGGGATTTCATGTTACAGGTACCAAATGTGGGCGACATCATGCCAAGACATTGACGATGCTAAATTGCGTAATGGGATTTTTTATATATCTAACGGTGTTGCCATGGCAAAGCGATAAAATTAAATGTCATGGCAACGTATTAAATGTCATTATTTCTTTTTATGTATATTAACATGTTTTTGAGGAACTTGGCATGCTTGAATTTTCATGATATTTTGCACACACAGAGCTGTCGCCATTAGGCCTGGGAAAAAGTTAACATATGGGCGTGGCTGGGGAGCTTTGTAGCACCACCTTTTGACAAAAGTTGTGTGGGTCAGTTTCTTCTACGATCACAAACTTGCTACATATATTGTTCTCATCAAGCCAGACAACTTTCAAAATTACAGTCATTAGCTCCGCCCAACAGAAAGTCAGCCATTTTGGACTGAATGTGCATTTTTTGAAAATTGCAGGCCCTGAACTTTTGAATATTCCTCCTAGGGGAATCATGTGACTGTCACCAAATTTAGGCAATATTATGCCAAGACATTGAAGATGCTAAATTGCAAAAGGAGTTTTGATATATTGAACAGTTTTGCCATGGTGATGCAATAAATTAAGGGTAAAAATGTGAAACAGGAATTTCCTTATATCTTCTGTGTGAACTGTATGATTTTGATAAATTCAGCTGTATGTTTGGTAATGGGGGCTGATCACATTTATATGGCTATTATGGGTAATGGCCATAGCACCACCAACTGACAACAGGAAGTGTGGCACTTTGTGTGACTTTGAAAAAGTCCTCTTACATTTACCCTCTCAAATGCATGCAGCCACCATGCTTTTTTTCCTAGAGCCACCAGGTGGTGATGGTGCCGCAGTGCTTGGGCCCATCGTCGCTGCTTGCAGCTATATTTATTATTATTTTTTAAATTTTATTTTTAATGCATTCACCTGTTTATAAGGCATTCATCATGCTTGAAAACTCAAGAAACTTGGTACACACATCAGACCTGCATAAAATCAAAAAGTTATGTAGTGTTTAGGCTTGGGTGTGGTCGAGGAGCTCTGCAGTGCCTCCAAACACAGGCAATGTTTGGGATGAAGTTGCTCAGATGTGTACAAGACTTGGTATGGTTACTGCTCTCATCATGTTAGACAAAGTTCACTTGGTTGTATTTGACTCTGCCCAACAGGAAGTCAGCTATGTTGGTTGGAATGTGGGATTTTCACATTTCCCACGGTGTTTTGAGGGGCTTATAATGGCTGAAAACATATGAAAGTTTACACATACATTTGCCTTAGGACATCTTTTGATTTGATATTGCAATTCAGCATAGATGTGCCTCATCGGTTCCACAGCACCCCCTAGTTCGTAAATGCTTATTACTTTTTTCAAAACTCTTGAAACTTGGCACACCTGTCAAAGTTTGGCAAGATTTTAGAATTATTTTGCAGGAGTCATGTGAACAATCCACATAAGACTTTAATGCCACATTTTCAGTGTACATCAAAACGTGCTTTTCTGCACAATAAACAAACACATTCAACAACACTCAACAGCCTTGCTTTTCAGCAGTCACTGTGGCACAGTCAAGCACAGCTCTGTACGTCTCTCTCCCCATCTGCTGCTGTCTTCTCTCCTTAAATACTCCTGCTGCTCCTCCCTGGAATGTGAGAAAATTGTGCAAACAGGTGGAACTCATTTACCACTTATCTCTCTGGCCTCGCTCTGCCCTGATGCTGCTCAGCCATGCCCTGCTTGCCACAATATTGATAGATAGATAGTAGAGGTGTGATGGTTCAAATTTCTCAAGGTTCGATTTGTATCACGGTTTTAGGGTCACGGTTTCGGTACTGTTCGGTATCTGTTATGTTCAGAAAAAGAAATATTACTGCCAAATGCAAAATAAATATATTCTATTTGGTAACAGACACTTCAAGAGGTTTGCCCTCACTACAAATCACTATGGTTTTACAACAGTAACTATAGTTTAACCATGGTATTTGTAGTAAAATCATAGTAACCACAAAATTAACATGGTTACTGTCATGGTTACAATACTATAGTAAAATCAAGGTTACTGTATGGAAACTACAGTATTACTATTGTAAAACAATGGTTAATTGTATCAAAACTATGATTTCTGACAAGAAAACAATGGTGACAGCAGTTAGCAGTAACTATTTACTAAGTCAACATTTAACTTAATACCTGCATTTATGCATTAACATAATGTGCATTTCATATTCAACATATTCATTCATATATTGTTTTGTCTAAGATTATGTTTTTTGTCTTGGATGTTGTCTGCCTTATCGTCTACAATAGACAAACACTTTTGGACATTGGTTCTGCAATAGCACACCGAAAACCGAAACTGAAACAGGAAGCACCCGCCCTCAGAATGATCCAGTGCTGGTCGGACCAATCAGATTCTGTACTACAAGACTGGGAGATGTTCCCATCCGCCTCTAATGACTACATCGAGGTTTACGCTGATACCGTAACGCGTTTCATCAGTAAGTGCATAGAGGATGTTGTACCAAAACTATACAGATCTACCTGAACCAGAAACCATGGATTAATAGAGATGTTTATGCGGCGCTTAATGCGCGGACCTCCATTTTTAATTCAGGAACGCGGAGGAGCATAAACAAGCCAGTTATGCCCTCCCCAAAACTATCAGAGCAGCCAAACGCCAGTACAGGGACAAGATTGAAGAACAGTTCAACACCACCGACTTTAGAATCATGTAGCAGGGAATTAATATCAACAGACTTCAAAAGGGAATAAAAACTCACCACTACCTCTCTCCCGAATGAGCTAAATAAATTTTATGCTCGTTTTGAGGGAAATAACACCGCCCTCATGGAGAGAGCTTTTGCGGCCGAAGCTACAGAGGTTAGTTCACTCTCCCTCTCTGTAGCGGATGTAACCCGATCCTTCTGACAGGTGAATATCCGTAAAGCCGTGGGTCCAGACGGCATTCCGGGCCAGTCATCGAACCAACTGGCTGGTGTTTTTACGGACATTTTCAACATTTCCCTCTCCTTGTCTGTGGTCCCCACATGCTTTAAAACGTCCACCATTGTGCCTGTACCAAAGTAATCCAAAATCACTTGCTTAAATGACTGCCGTCCTGTTGCTCTGACCCCCATCATCAGCAAATGCTTTGAGAGACTAATCAAAGATTACATCTGCTCTGTGCTGCCTTCCTCACTGGACTCACTGCAGTTTGCATACTGCAACAACCACTTCACTGATGATGCCATTGCATCTACACTACACACTGCTCTCTCCCACCTGAAAAAAAAGGGACACATATGTGAGAATGCTGTTTGTAGACAACAGCTCAGCATTCAACACCATAGTGCCCTCCAAGCTTGATGTGAAACTCCAGGCTCTGGGCTTAAACAGCTCACTGTGCAGCTGGATCCTGGACTTCCTGTCAAGCAGATGCCAGGTGGTTAGAATGGGCAGCAACATCTCCTCATCACTGACCCTCAACACTGGAGCCCCGCAGGGCTGTGTTCTCAGTGACTGTGTGGCAAAACACAGCTCCAGTGCCATCATAAAGTTTGCTGATGATACAACAGTGGTAGGTCTGATCACTGACAATGATGAAACAGCCTACAGAGAGGAAATGTACACTTTGACACACTGGTATCAGCAGCACAACCTCTCCCTCAACGTCAGTAAGACCAAGGAGCTTGTGGTGGACTTCAGGAGAAAAGACAGAGAACACAGCCCCATCACCATCAATGGAGCACCGGTGGAGAGAGTCACCAGCTTCAAGTTCCTTGGTGTCCACATCACAGGGGAACTCACATGGTCCATCCACACTGAGGCCATTGTGAAGGCTCACCAGCGCCTCTTCTTCCTGAGACGGCTGAGAAAGTTTGGAATGAACAACCACATCCTCACACGGTTCTACACCAGCACTGTAGAAAGCATCCTGACTTGCTGCATCACTGCCTGGTATGGCAACAGCACCGCCCTCAACCGCAAAGCCCTGCAAAGGGTGGTGCGAACTGCCAGACACATCATCGGAGGTGAGCTTCCCTCCCTCCAGTACATTTATACTAGGCGGTGTGTGAAAAAAAAAAAAAAAACAATCGGAGGATCAGAGACTCCAGCCACCCGAGCCATGGGCTGCTCTCACTGCTACCATCAGGCATGCGGTATCACAGCATTAGGACTTGCACCAGCCGACTCCATGACAGCTTCCTCCAAGCAATCAGACTTTTGAACTCTTGATCTCTCACGAGCAATATACATCAGCACTGCACTTTATTAATCTTATTATCTTACACTGGACTGTCATAAATTATATTCTCTAACAATTCTGGCAACTGACTATCAACCGACAGCCTGAATGTCAATACAGCACAATACAACATACTGTATATTTTATATATACTATTTTTATTGTATACTGTGTACTCTATTGTGTGTATGTGTATTCTATATTGTGTGCATTGTATACTGTACACTGCATTGTACAATTAAAGTGATTTGATTTAAAAACGGAAGGGATTGTGTCTGTGTGCAGTTTCGGGGTCACCTGCGGCTCTGTGCGCATCGCACTCTATATATTCCCAGGTGATGTCAGCATAATTTAATAAACAAACATCGATGTATTACCAGTATATGTCACTCGCATCAAGCAGTGTCTGCAAACAGTGCCTGTTTTGTAAAGGTTTTTTGACCATTGCTGTTTTGATTGACCGCAAAATGAAAAAGTTCCCAGACAAGAGACTTGAATGAAGCAGGGGCTTCTATCTTGCAGCTTGTTTTCTCAGCTTGCCATTTCAACTTCACACTAATGCGTGCAGAACTGTGAATCAAATGATTTAACAAACTTAGTTAATAGGACAACTTCTCCCTGTAGAAAGTTAACCCATGTGAAACACAGGCGAAGTGTGTCCATCTACAGAGCCATACAGGTGCATTAGCAGAGGTTACAACTTATTTTCTTGGCCAAAGTGTATGATCCAGATGCGTTATTTAACTAGAGATAAACCACGGAGCAAATGCTTACCAAACCGTGGGTGGTGAACAGTTGTTTTTTTACCGAGAACCATTACACCCCTAATAGATAGATAGATAGATTCACATTTATATTATGTATAAATGTATTTTAACAAATAGCATCAAACATATTTACATACATAAAAGCTTATCCTGTATAATAAACTTCCATTAAAAACAGTTAGTGGACATTTCAGGTGAATAAAGCTGCTAAATTACAGATTCAAAAATATTAACAGAATTTAAACTAGAAAGTAATAAGGTTACTTAACCAATCTGATGTGATTGTTGCATTTTCATCAGTGGACCCGCACAATGAAATGCATGCTGTTTTTTCTTCAATCATTGGATTGGATCATAAGCAGAGAACATGAAACTTAAGTACTGTTGCTCACATGTTGCATGTTTTAAAAATGTTAAGAGTGCATTTTTAAAATGTTTTCACTGTCATGTTCTAATTGCAAAATAGACTTCAGAAAATGAAAGTTAAGCTTTAATTTGATATGGAGTTTGATATAAAACAAAGCATATGTTTTATAGCCGCATTCAAATGGCCCACCTGTTGGCCAGTGACAGTTAACAGGTTTAAAATGGGCGTGTAAGACGGCCTCTGTAGCACCCCCATTTTCACATACAATCACCAGAATTAGTACATATATAGTTCTCATCAAGCTGGACTACTTTCAGACTTATAATTATTAGCTCCACCCAACAGGAAGTCATCCATTTTGGAATTTTTGAATATTGCATTCTCTGAACTTTTAAATACTCCTCTTAGGGGATTCATGAGTCTGTCACCACATTTAGACAACATTATGCCAAGATATTGAAGATGCTAAATTGCGAACAAATTTTGAAATATCGAACGGTGTTGCCATAGCGAGGCGTTAAATTAAATGGCAAAAAAATGGGAAACAGCAGTGTCACATCTTCTGTGTGCAATGTGTGATTTAGATCAAAATTGAGATGTATGTTGAAGCTAATCACATGGATTTGACTATTTTGGGTTACGGACATAGCGCCACCACCGGGCAGCAAGAAGCGTGGCTCTTACAAGAGACTTTAAAATAGTTATCTTATGTTTACCCAAGTTACTTCAGAATTGTCTAGAATAATGCCAAATGCATGTGTCCACCTTGCATTGTTTTCGGAAAGCCATGGTGCTTGGGCCCGTCACTGCTGCTCGCAACTATATTTAGGGCCCAAGCACTGAAATTGCGTAGCCCTATTGTTCTTCTAAAGATTCTTCTTCTTATTATTATTATTACACTAAGGTTTTCGGTACTTTTGGGGTACATAACATGCGTGAAAACTCTTGAAATTTGCACACACAGAGTCACTCGGCATTAGGGTGTGGCAAACTTGCAGGGGGGGTCATGCAGGGGGGGGCTGTGCAGCACCACCTAGAACATGGGCCTGTTCGGGGGGCTCTTTTTAGCACATCCCTTTTGAGCTACAGTCACCAAACTTTGTACACATACAGATCTCATCAAGCCAGACAACTTTCGTGCTGACAGTCATTAAGCTCTGCCCAAAAGGAAGTTGGCCATTTTGGATTGTTTGAAAAATGCATGCTCTGGAATTTGATTAACTCCTCAGAGGGATTTCATGTTACAGGTACCAAATGTGGGCAACATCATGCCAAGACATTGAAGATGCTAAATTGTGAAAGGATTGATATATCGAACGGTGTTGCCATGGCGAAGTGATAAAATAACGTCAAAAAAATGGAAT
Organism: Myxocyprinus asiaticus; assembly: GCF_019703515.2. Lineage (NCBI taxonomy): Eukaryota > Metazoa > Chordata > Actinopteri > Cypriniformes > Catostomidae > Myxocyprinus > Myxocyprinus asiaticus. Next base: position 9,126,912 of record NC_059360.1, on the reverse strand, counting down.
AAGAAAATGTCTCATATCTTCTGCATGCATGGTGTGATTTTACATAAAAATTGAGCCAAATGTTTTGACATCTTCAATGTCTTGTTATAATAATGTTGTCTAAATGTGTCTCATTCTCAGCACGCAGGGTGACGATATGCAGTAACAAATAATAAAGAATAGACAAGTGTGATCAAACTTTTCTACAAAGTTCTAGTCTTACACTGAGGGGCTGTTCACATTGAGCGTGTTTATGTGTCTGTCTGTGCTGTTTTATATATGATTTTAATGTAAACGTGCACTATATAGATGTCTTTGACAGCTTGTTTGTGTTTTTAGATGCTATGTCAAGTTAAAGAGCTGAAACTGTTAAACGTCTCGAGTTGAGAGACGTTTTGCTGTGTGGCAGTGTGTATAATTTTAGTGCAAAAAACATACGTATTCAAGCATTTGAATGGCATGCAACATGATTTCAAACACTGCGCTGAAATTTCAAAGAAATTGAATATTAGCTAATGGATTAAGGGCCATAGAGAGTGACATCATTGCTCCCGAATACAAGCTGTTATTTCTAAGATACAGATGTTGTTATTTTGATAGCCATCTTAAACAGATTTTTAACTTTATCTGTCATTTTTTTGATAAACATAGTTAACTGAAGAACGTAGTTACACATATTTAGAACTATTGTTCCTCGATGTTGCCGATCCAAAGTTACATTGTGGCTACGAATACAGGAAATTCACTTTTCCGGTTGTCACAACGTAATCAAATACATTGCCACAACGAAAGTTTGGTCATCAAATTACGGTGCAGTTAGGTAATGCAAGAAAGCATATCTAAGGTTAAAATAGATGTATAATAAATCTGTAAACTATAACATACATCTGCAATATTTACATTTTCTGATATTTAAATCTGGTATATGGCCATACAGTTGTGCTCAAAGGTTTGCATACCCTGGCAGAAATTGTGGCATTGATTTTGAAAATATGACTGATCATGCAAAAAACCTGTCTTTTATTAAAGGATAGTGATCATATGAAGCCATTTATTATCACATAGTTGTTTGGCTCCTTTTTAAATCATAATGATAACAGAAATCACCCAAATGGCCCTGATCAAAAGTTTACATACCCTTGAATGTTTGGCCTTGTTACAGACACACAAGGTGACACACACAGGTTTAAATGGCAATTAAAGGTTAATTTCCCCACACCTGTGGCTTTTTAAATTGCAATTAGTGTCTGTGTATAAATAGTCAATGAGTTTGTTAGCTCTCACATGGATGCACTGAGCAGGCTAGATACTGAGCCATGGGGAGCAGAAAAGAACTGTTTAAAGACCTGCATAACAAGGTAATGAAAGTTTATAAAGATGGAAAAGGATATAAAAAGATATCCAAAGCCTTGAAAATGCCTGTCAGTACTGTTTAATCACGTATTAAGAAGTGGGAAATTCGGGGATCTCTTGAAACCAAGCCAAGGTCAGGTAGACCAAGAAAATTTCAGCCACAACTGCCAGAAGAATTGTTCGGGATACAAAGAAAAACCCACAAGTAACCTCAGGAGAAATACAGGCTGCTCTGGAAAAAGACGGTGTGGTTGTTTCAAGGAGCACAATACCACGATACTTGAACAAAAATGAGCTGCATGGTCGAGTTGCCAGAAAGAAGCCATTACTGTGCCAATGCCACAAAAAAGCCTGGTTACAATATGCCCGACAACACCTTGACACGCCTCACAGTTTCTGGCACACTGTAATTTGGAGTGACGAGACAAAAATAGAGCTTTATGGTCACAACCATAAGCGCTATGTTTGGAGAGGGGTCAACAAGGCCTATAGTGAAAAGAATACCATCCCCACTGTGAAGCATGGTGGTGGCTCACTGATGTTTTGGGCGTGTGTGAGCTCTAAAGGCATGGGGAATCTTGTGAAAATTGATGGCAAGATGAATGCAGCATGTTATCAGAAAATACTGGCAGACAATTTGCATTCTTCTGCACGAAAGCTGTGCATGGGACGCTCTTGGACTTTCTAGCACGACAATGACCCTAAGCACAAGGCCAAGTTGACCCTCCAGTGGTTACAGCAGAAAAAGGTGAAGGTTCTGGAGTGGCCATCACAGTCTCCTGACCTTAATATCATCGAGCCACTCTGGGGAGATCTCAAACATGCGGTTCATGCAAGACGACCAAAGACTTTGCATGACCTGGAGGCATTTTGCCAAGACGAATGGACAGCTATACCACCTGCAAGAATTTGCAGGTGACTGCATGCTGTCATTGATGCTAAAGGGGGCAATACACAGTATTAAGAACTAAGGGTATGCAGACTTTTGAACAGGGGTCATTTCATTTTTTTCTTTGTTGCCATGTTTTGTTTTATGATTGTGCCATTCTGTTATAACCTACAGTTGAATATGAATCCCATAAGAAATAAAAGAAATGCGTTTTGCCTGCTCACTCATGTTTTCTTTAAAAATGATACATATATTACCAATTCTCCAAGGGTATGCAAACTTGAGCACAACTGTATATGAACAAATACATTTAGAGTTCATATATTTGTACTATGTACTATATATTATGAGGGGTGGCAACACCAAAGCAAGTGCCCATGTGTAGATCTTATGGATTAAGGTTCCAAGCTTCATTGCAACAAGTACTAGTTCATTAATTGGAGTTACAATCAAATTATAAATTATCCATGAATTTGCGATACAATCGCATTTCCACAGGAACCACATAGTAACAATTTTGCTACTGATTTGCCAACATAAAAAAAAAAAATTACCAATACATTTTCTAATAAACACATCAACAAATTCTAAATGTTCCATAGCTTGACAAAACTGGCAATTTGGAATAAATTTCACATTATGCAGGACAATTTTTTTTTTTTTTTAAGTGTATGCATGGATGGAGAGTGCATGCATATCCAGTGTTATTCTGCTAATAAAATCCTATAGGCCTATCAAGTTTGTAACAGCTGGAATAAGCCATTTGAAGGGGAACATTAACACAAAGTTAGTTCTAAATAAAAATACAGTCTAGGAAAACTGTACTTTGGGTGGCAGTGCTGCAAAACTCATGAATATTAATTATTTTATGCACAATAAGAGATTATTTTAAATCACCTATTTTGATAAATAGTCGTACTTAATGACCTATTCAATCACTCAAATAGATATTTCACATAATATGGTAATTTAATCTCTACAACTGCCACTATCAGTTTTGAGATTTTGTTAGTCAGTAGATGAATACATTGTGAAAATGTTCTTAGTTTGGGGCAATGGAGGAGTCAGGAGACAAAGCAGGTTCAAGGTCAGTTCTTTAATTGGCAGTTTTTTCTGACACACGACGGTAACCGTCGTTATAAATAAACAGTGTTAAATAAATGTGGCACACTCCCAGGCGCACTGGCTGTTGTTCTTAAGGTCACTCTCTCTGTTCTCTGATGCTCTGGCGTGCCTTTTAAGTCTCCCTCCGCCATCACTATACTGAGAGACAGGTGTTAGAGATAATTATGAGCCAGGTGATGAGCCTTATCGCTCTCTCTCTCCTGCAGACTGACACATGACCACGCCCCCCCATGCCACATGCCCCCACTGCTGACACAGGCAACATCTGGCCTGCCTACTACCCCCCCCCATTTCTGGAGAGAAAGTCAGCCACAACCATCTGCGCCCCTGGTTTGTGGACCACCTTGAATTTAAAGGGCTGGAGAGCCAGATACCAATGGGTGATCAGCGCGTTAGTATCCTTCATGCGGTGGAGCCACTGCAGAGGAGCGTGATTGGAGCAGAGGGCGAAGGCAGGTAGTAGCGGAGGGTCAGAACAGCCCACTTAATTGCAAGACACTCCTTCTCAATGGTACTATATTTTGTCTCCCTGAAGGAGAGCTTGTGACTAATAAATAGCACTGGTTGTTCCTCCCCTCCCTCCTCCTGTGAGACAGCACAATGGGCACTGCGCCCAGCCCCGTCAGATGCATAAGTCTGCAAAATAAAGGGGAGAGAGACAGGTGTTAGAGATAATTATGAGCCAGGTGACGAACCTTACCGCTCTCTCTCTCCCACAGACCGACACATGACCACGCCCCCCATGCCACATACATATATCAGCAATTTAATCAAGAACATGACTGATTGGTCTAGTGGTTACTTTTAGCCTAGTTTAGCCTGGTCTAGTTTTTAGAGGTTCTGGTTTCTAATTCACCCAAATATGAAGTGTTATTGTAATAAACCAAAATTGCATCTGTATGTCAGTGGATGGGCGTTACACTTTAAAAATAAAATGCAATAAAAGATGCGGGGAGACGAGAGTAGCGGAAACACAGACACATTTATTGACCGTTCTATATTTGAAAAAATAAATAAACCCAGTGACCTCTGAAGTTCAGGCAGCGACCAACACAAACTCTCCGCTCCAGCAGCGGGAATTTGCATGAGAGCATCAGTGACCAAGATGGCACAGCTCACGAACACCCATCGCACAACCCAACCATGAAACACTCGGTTTATATAGGAAGGAAACACACTGCGTGCCGGCGCTGCACATTAACAATCACATCACCTGGTTACCCCACACCTGAGAGCGATTAAGAGTGAGAGAGAGATAAGACAAAACACACGCTCTACATACACACAAACAATATGGCCGAGAAGGCAATCACAATGCGGGACATATTTCGCTTTTCTATTTCTTGTAAAAGAGAAATTCCTGTCTTAATTTTTATATAAATAAAATATAATAAAAATATCAACTGAAATGTAAAAATAATAGAAAACTATGTCATAATGTGTATATGTAATGAGTGGCAATTACAAGAAATGTCCAATAGAGGGCATCCAAGCTCTATGAATGATTCCCAAAATAACACAGATGTTTTGTGTCCTGTCTAGAAGGGATCCCTCTTTCATACGTTATGTATATGAAGTATGTGTAACTATGTTCTTCAGTTAATTATATTTCTCATTTCATGTCTTAAACATATCCAGTTCTTGAGTTGGAGTTTTCATCTGATCTGTGTATGTTTTGATTGCCGATCCGACGCTGGAATGTGTTATTTTGAATTTATGATAAATGTTTGTTCTGGCTGTTATCAATGTCGTTTAGTGTCAGCAGTGTTTCCTGCAGCTCACGCTCTTTTCCAGGAAATAGAAAAGTGAAATATGTCCCCCTTTGTTATTGCCTTCTTGGCCGTATTGTTTGTGTATATAGAGCATATGTTTTGTCTTTATCTCTCTCTCTTTCTTAAATCGCTCTCAGGTGTGGGGTAATCAGGTGATCTGATTGCTAATGTGCAGCGCCGGCACGCAGTGTGTTTTCTTCCTATATAAATCATCTCGGGTTACTTGACTGTAACCCTTGTTCCCTGAAAAAGCGGAACGAGATGCTGCGCTTGATTCAGCGCTTATGGGAACGTCTTTAGGAGTGACCAGCTGTGAATATGTGTGCAACATGTCAATGAAATTGACTAGGAACTTTATAGCCTCTGTTGGTGACATCATCAGAATGTGCCAGTACCAGGGGCTATAAATAGATGTGCCACAGGTGCATCGTCAGGTATATTTGTCTGAAGAACTGTCCTGGGACATCCTCAGTGCGGCAATGAAGCGCAGCATCTCGTTCCGCTTTTTCAGGGAACAAGGGTTACAGTCAAGTAACCCGAGACATTCCCTGTCAAAAGCTACACTTAATGCTGCACTTGATTCAGCGCTTATGGGAACAAGAATACCCATGCCGCCGCACTGTGTGTGTCTGGACCCCTTACGGTTGTGTAGTGTGTGCTCATAAGAACGCGAAATGTCTCAGACATGAGCTTGTGATGTTGACTCAAGGATGTGAGAGCCCGGAGTGGCATGAACATCCAAACTATAAAATCTTATGAATGTGTGCAGAGAGGACCAGCCTGCCGCATTACAAAAATGCAGCAGAGGGGCACCCCCCGCCAAAGCTTTAGAAGAAGTGACCCCCCCTGGTAGAATGAGCCCTGATGCCTACTGGTGAAGCTTGACCGCGTGCCTCAGGCAAGGGCAAAAGCAACCCTACCCCAATGTGACATTGTCCGTTTTGTGGCAGCCGCCCCCGTTATGGCCCCCATGACAAACGAATAGTTGCCCTGACTTACGCCACCAGCTAGTATGGTGGACGTAGACCTGAAGAGCATGGACTGGACACAGTCTGTGAAGTTTCTCCTGATCCAGCATTGTGAACAGCGGAGGACAGAAGGCCTCAAGAGTGACCGGATGAACGGTCGAGAAAGGAACCTTAGGCAGGTAGTCAGGATGAGGATGCAATATCACTTTTGCCATTCCTGGGGCAATGTCTAAGCAGGATGGCAAGACAGACAGAGCCTGCAAATCCCCAATTCTTTTTAAAGTGATAGCCATAAGAAAAACCATCTTTAGGGTCAGGAGCTTGTCAGACACTGACTCTAGAAGTTCAAAGGGGGTCTCAACCAGACCCTCAAGGACTATATCTAAGTCCCTTGAAGGGATTCTGGTTCTAACGGGAGGCCTCAGTCGCATGGCCCCATGAACAAAGCAAACGAGCAAAGGATGTTTCACCCATTGGCACCCCGTCAATCAAGGCGTGGCAAGCCGACAGAGCGGCTACATAAACCCTGAGAGTGGCGGGGCATATGCCTACTGATAATTTCTCCTGCAGGAAGTCCAGAACTGAAGCAATCTGGCAGTTAACTGGATCTGCATTATGTGCAGTGCACCACCTTTCAAAGACACCCCATTGGCAAAACTTTTTCTAGTGGAAGGAGCCCTGGCACTCAGAATGGTCTCAATAACTGCAGGTGAAAACCCAGTATCCCTCAGTTGGTACCCTTCAGGGGCCAAACATGAAGGTTCCATAGCTTGGGCCGGGGATGAAATATTGTTCCCTGTGCTTGAGACAGAAGGTCCCTCCTCTCCGGTATCGCCCAAGGCGAGCCGTCGAGGAGAGATATTATCTCCGAGAACCATACTCTGTTCGGCCAACGCGGCGCTATCAGTAAGAGGCAAGATCCTTGTTGACTAACTCTGGCTAGAACTCCCGGGAGCAGAGAAACTGGAGGAAATGCATACAGGCACATTTTGGGCCATGTATGCGCCATCGTGTCCAGACCCAGGGGGGCTGGGTGACTCAAAAAGAAGTAGAGGGGACATTGCGCTGTCTGTTGGGAGGCAAAGAGGTCCACCTCTGCTTCATAAAATCTTAACCAGATTTGTTTCACAACCTCGGGGTGGAGTTTCCATTCTCCCATTGGTATTTTCTGTCTGGACAGTAAATCCGCTCCCACATTCAGGCATCCAGGGATATATACTGATTTTAGTGACAGGAGCTTGCCCTGGGCCCAAAGAAAAATCTGCCGCTCTAGTCTGTTTAGCTGCCGTGACCGCAGACTTCCCTGGTGATTTATGTAAGAGACTGCCGCTGTGTTGTCCACCTGCACCAGGGCATGGCAGCCTCTCAGATGCTGGCCAGAAATACAGCCATCAACTTGAGACAGTTGATGTGCCAATCGAGCTGATGACCCTCCCATTCCCCTTGAGCTGGACAACCACTTAAGACCGCTCCCCAGCCCGACAGGCAGAATGTCGTTAGCAATCTGTGACGGCAAGACGCACCTAGAGTGGGACCCAAGGCGAGGAACCGGGGTCTGAGCCACATAGAGAGGGTATGTAGCCCGCGGCGCGTAACCCTTACCTGCCTTCGGGGATTGGCCCTTGGATGAAATCCCCTGGCTTTGAGCCACAACTGAAATGGTCTCATATGCAAAAGGCCTATAGGGATCACAGAGGACGCAGATGCCATGAGACCTAACATTTGTTGATAGTGAAGAACAGCATGATCTCAGCCTAGCCTGACTTTGCTCAGGGTATTCTGAATGGTCTCGATTCGAGCGGGAGACAGCTGTGCCCACATCATGAACGAATTCCACATGACCCCTAAATATGTCGTTCTCTGGGCTGGAGAAAGAACGCTTTTCTTGTCGTTGAGTCTCAACCCCAGAGAAACTAGATGAGCTAAGATGAAATTTCTGTGATGTAATGCCAGTTCTTGTGATTGTGCTAGTATCAGCCAGTCGTCTATGTAATTCAAAATGCGGATGCCCTGGAGTCGCAATGGAGCCAGTGCTGCATCCATGCACTTTGTGTATGTGCGAGGTGATAAGGCTAGGCCGAATGGAAGAACCCGATATTGGTAAGCTTTGCCCCTGAAAGCAAACCTCAGGAACTTCCTGTGTTGTGGCATTATTTCTGTATGAAAGTATGCATCCATGAGATAGATCGTGACTAACCAATCGCGATGTTGAATTTGTGACATGATCGTCTTGACAGTTAGCATCTTGAACTTGAGCACCTTGACTGAGCGGTTCAAGCCTCGAAGATCTAAAATCGGACACAATCCCCCATCCTTCTTGGGAACCAGGAAGTATTTGCTGTAGTAACCTGACTCTCTCTCTGGAAGGGGAATATGTTCTATGGCCCCTTTGACCAGAAGAGATTGCAAGTCTTGTGACAGTAAATGTGCTTGTTCCGGTTTCATGGTAGTGGGGACCACGCTGTTGAAACGCTAGGATGGTGAACGAATTGAGTTCTGTAGCCCTTTTCTACTGTCTTTAGGACCCACATAGAAATACCCGGCAGTAGCTTCCACGCTGCCAGGTTCTCTGAAATGGGTACCAATTTTGATACTTCCCATTGAGGGGATGTTGGATGTTCCGTGTCCTGGGCGACAACAGGAAGCATTGGAACACCCAACATTTCGCTGGAAACCGCTGCCCCCCGAAACACCAGAGGTGGTGGGGATGGAGAGGTTTCGTGGGGGTGTCGGGAAGGAGCGGGTAAATGTTTTGCGTGCCCCGTCCCAAGGGGGGCTACCCCCACAATGCTGAGTGCAAGACCACCCGGACTTCTTTTTGGAAATAATGGTCCTGAGGTCTTGCTTTGGAGGCTGCTGAGGGCGACGAGCCGATCCCCCATCTTTACGAGGGGGAGCGCGACTCGCCACACTTTGTTTTTGAGCCTCCCTTCTAGAAGGACCGGGGTGAGGCTGGGTGGCTGGCAGCCCCTCCCCCTGAGTGCGGCGAGGAAGGAATTGCACAAAAGGCTTCCTCGTGTTTTTTTCACCTCCCGAAACCTGGTGACGACTGTATTCACTGAATTGCCAAACAGGCCGGAAGGTGAGACCGGGGCATCAAGTAGTCTTACTCTGTCCTTATCCTTGATGCCCATGAGGTTTAGCCACAGATGCCTCTCTATGCTGACCAAAGCAGCCATTGAACGGCCGATAGCACGAGCCGTCTGCTTGGTTGCATGGAGAGATAAATCTGTGGCTCGACGAAGCTCTGAGAATGCTTCCTCGTCGATTGTACTACCCACACTCAGGTCCTTCAACAGATCAGCCTGGTATGCCTGTAACACCGCCATGGTATGTAGCGCAGCACCAGCCTGACCTGCTGCTTTATAAGCTTTCCCCACAAGCGTTGTGGTGGTTCTACACGGCTTTTTGGGGAGAGTTGGTCTTTTTAATGATGATTTCGAACCAGGCGAGAGATAGTCTGTGAGCCTCTCTTCTACCTGTGGCATCATTGTATACCCCCGTGCCTTAGCACCCACGATAGTTGAATATGTCGACGTCGAAGGCACAAAGATACGGGAAGTATAAGGTTTCCCCCATGAACGAGTCAACTCGTCATGGAGGTCTTCAAAGAAGGGGAGAGACTGATTTTGTGTTCCCTTCCCCTGGCCACCAGACAGAAATCTGTCTTCTAATTTCGATCGTTTGGGGTCTCTTGTTCGCGTGGCCAGTCTAGCTGTAATCTGGCCACCACACGAGTAACCACCTCGAGTAATTCCTCAACTGCTTTGTCATCACGTGAGGAATGTTCAGAGGTAGGCAACTCAAAGTCCACAGACCCAAGAGATTCATCGTCCCCCTCATGAACCGAAGAGGCGCCGAGGTGCGTTTCTCGCGAGGGACAAACTAGATCTTGAGAGAGCGAGTGATAGGGACGGACCCGTCTCTCGCTCCTCAGCCAGATCCATACGCGAGCCCCACGTTGGAATGGTGGGTGCTGGCTCTTGGAAGTAAGCGAGACGAGCTTGCAGCGTCTTCACTGTGAACAGCTCACAATGCTCACACTCGCCTCGCTCCAACACAAGAGCAGCGTGCTCTTCACCCAAACAAACAAAACAAAACTGGTGTGTGTCCGATTCAGCCATAGGACGCAAGCATAGAAACACACACCGTTTGCTTTGCTGATCGCTCATTTTTTCTTTCTTTTGTCTTTTCCACACTTGAATGACACAGAAAGAGAAAGTTTTCTGCACACTGCCTGACAAATCTAACTCCTATCAGAAGAAAAATAGAGAGCTTGAGAAGCACAAACACATTACAGAGTGGTCTGAAGACAAAAGACCTGATGGTGCACCTGTGGCACATCTATTTATAGCCCCTGGTACTGGCGCATTCTGATGATGTCCCCAACAGAGGCTATAAAGGTTCTAGTCAATTTCATTGAGGTGTTGCACACATATTCACAGCTGGTCACTCCTAAAGGTTCCCATAAGTGCTGAATCAAGCGCAGCATTAAGTGTAGCTTTTGACAGGGAACGAGTGTTTCATGGCTCTGTTGTGCCATGGGGGTTCGTGAGCTGTGCCATCTTGGTCACCTGTGCTCTCGCGCAAATTCCCGGAGCGGATTTTCCCACAATTATTTTTTTTATCTAGGCAGTGTTGATATGACAACAAGTATACAAATGACGTTTAGTCTTACCAGCGTGTGTAGAAACGTTTAAACCACGTGTGTGACAACTAACCCTGCGTTTGAGTTTGAGCTCTTTTCCAGTCGGATCCCATAGAAAAATGCAAACAAATGTGTCCCCACTCAATATATACATCAACTGAGGTGCGGATGCAATCTTTGTTAATTAAAACATATAGTTTTATATGGATGGATTAGAACCTTTCACATCTTATGCAATAGGCGAATTACCTACCACTAGACCACTCAGTCAGACTCTTTTTATCAGTGTTGATTTATGTACTTCTCCACTGACGTACAATATCTCATGACCGACAATAGTACACATAGAGATGAAGTTATCAAATGTATTATGTTATTATGGGAATCCCATCTCTTTCCTTCATGTTTGACAGCGGCAAAACAAATGCTTAAGTCTGAAGCAGTCGCAACATTTCCAAATGTACAGCAGCTGTTTGTATAATCTACATATTAACGGTGTATCCTTCTAAACATTCGCGGCACCGCAGACAGCACACATACGTCACAGCTCGCGTTTAATCTTCACCCTGCGTGCTGAGAATGATACACAAAACCCGCATTTATACAAAGAATCCCTAATATTCACTTAAAATCCCCATTAGTGTAATGAAATGTGATTATAATTTGAAGTGTTATTAATACAGTAGGAGAGAGCGGGGCACAAACTAACACTTTTTGGTTTTCTTTCGTTTGTGTAAATGTTCTTGAGGTTCGATGTATTTTTCTTTGTTCACATTAATTTCACACGTGTCTATTACACATGTGGTCTTGTTTCATGAATACAGTGTGTACTTTTTTCACAATCTACCTCGAAAAAAAGAAAGTGAAACAGGAGAGGGGCACATTGTAACAAGACCATATAACAGCTTAAAACCCCCCTCTAACAATTGTATCTGATCTAATAAAAAAGAAAATAAACTACATTTTAATGTCAATAAAAGCCATTTATTAACTTTACAATAATTTTGACTCTTGACAATAAATACACAACAAAGCCACAGCATTGACCGAAATAATGCATGGATTGATGACATAACACATACACACATTAAGGGGAATTATGTAAATTACATATCTTACTGCATGGAACTGCATATAGTATTTTGTAACTGGGGCACATTGTAACAGTGTTACAACGTGCCCCGTCGGCGCAACTGGGATTTAAACCTGGCTGGTCACTTATGCTGTCTATCTGAGAATTAAAAGACTATGTAAGATGCTAGCTAAAAGATTGGATATTAAAATTATACCAAGTTTGCCTCATTTTAAATAAATAGTAAAAACAGAGATGAAAATTGATTCATGTGAATTTTTACTTTTGCTACTTTAAAATGAACTTTTTTTTTTTTTTTTTTTTTTTTACTTTTCGTGTTAGTTTGTGCCCCGCGCTCCCCTAGGCTAAGAATCTGAAAATGTCAATATATGTTGAACACTTGTATGCTGAAAGTAAGTGTTCATAAATGTTTTTACTGATATAAAAATGGCAATTATATACAGTAGATATATGCAATATACAGAATATGACAATATGACAAAAATGACCATTTTCATATATGTATCATGTTTTTTAAAAACTTGTGGAATTTAAATGTGTACATAAATGCTCAAATATATCAACTCTAATTGTATTTGTTCGCAGTGGCAATTTCTTAGGGCCAGCAAATCCTTCTCTGCTGGCATAACATGCCTAATAACCCCCTAACCCTAAAGACAATGTAATAATGGCAACAGGCCTAATTATTAAATCCTCTTTTGTGTTTTTAACTTAGATTTATTGTACGTCTTTTTTAAACTTAGATATGTTTTATTACATTCTCTGAGGCAGAAAATTATAATTAAAAAATAATTAAGGAACTTTCAACGCCCACAGTTTTCATTTAAATGTATGCTATTTTTGTGTTTTTTTTTTTTTTTTGTTTGTTTGTTTTTTTTGGTTGCTAACTGCATATTTGGTTATTATGCACTAAAATATTTACATGTAATTGCATTTAAAATGTAATTAGCACAATTACAGAGGTATATAATGATGATTTGTGAGTTTTCACTGCAAAACAACCCCAAAAAATGCAGCAAATTGCATGCAAAATTTGAGAAAAGGAGCAGCAAATTCAGCCATTTTGTAATCCCAGCTAGCCAAATTACATGGCCACTTCCTAAATACGCCGTAATTTGATGACCAAACTTTAGTTGTGGCAATGTAACTGATTACGTTGCGACAACTGGAAAAGTTACATTCTTGTATCCGTTGGCACAACGTAACTTTGGAATGGTGCCAGTCCGTCATGACAACGTTGTGGCAAGGTTGTGGATCAGTAGTGTCACGGGGGTGACAAAGGACCCAAAAACAGAGATGATGGTTCAATGGTTTCATTAACAAAGTTCATGATGTCAAGATAAGGCACACCTGGCGCCGGCTGCAGAAGGCTGAAATCCAGCGAGCCGCAATGGGCTAGTGAAGGGTGTGTCCGTATGATAAGTGTGCTTTGTGGAAGTTAGGAACAATCTGAAGAGAGACAGTTGAAGCTGGTGTGGTGCGAAGCAAAGCCCTGATGATATATTCCCCAAGACGCGGGGCACAAACCGAGGAATCCTCCTCCAGATGAACTGGGCACAGAACTGCCGAGGGCAACGGCAAACAGGAAGGTAACCGCACCTCTACAGAGGGGCAACCAACAGACACACGAGCATGCTCCAACTACACAAGAGAGCACAGTTAACATGACAGTTAACAATAAACAGGCAAATAACGAGGTGACACAAGGAATAAGTAGGGAGTGCAATCAGAGTGAAGCAGATGGTAACGGGCGAGTAAATCATTGCTGTGATCAGCATCTCCCCAAGATCGATCACCGTTCCCATGGAAACACTGATCGTGTGCCGGCTCCACCTGTGAGACACGAGGGAGAGAGAAAAACAAACAACAGTATGAGCCGGCACAAATGCCGGAACTGTGACAAATAGTTTTGTTGGTAACCAGTTGGTATTTTATGCTTTGAATAATTATTCTATTGGCGAACATGCAGTATTCTAACCTCATTTATGTCCTCATTTGCCCAACATAGAGGCTATTTAAACAGTTGTGCGTATGAATAATGAATGCAGACTCAGATTTAATGTACTTCATTTATTTTGACAGTGAACAGAGAAAAATGCAACAGTAAAATAATTTGAAAACTATTGCTACAGAATTACAACGAAATTTCAAGCCTAAATTACTTCTGTGCTCATATTAAAATCTACTTAGACTGTCTTAACACCTAATGCTTTGAATTACATATGTTAATTTAAATTAAAGCCATTTTAAGGATACATGAAAATGTAAATGAAATCATTACAATATAATCTTTAGATCTACAAATTTTTTTCAATAAATAATTATATGAAATTATTGCAAAAATGTCAAATTAATCAGTTAGCAAAAAATAGAATTAAATACAAAAAATACAATTAAAAATAGATAGATTCTCTGAATAGAAATTTTTAAATATCGAATGGTGTTGCCATGGTGATTCACTAAATTAATGGCAAAATAAGGAAACAGGAAGTGTCCTGTATCTTCTGCATGCATTGTGTGATTTAGAGTTGTATGTTTTTTCTTGGGGGTTAATCACATGGAGGTGGCTATTGCGAGTCACGGTCATAGCGCCACCAACTGGCAGCAGGAAGTATGGCACTTATAACAGACTTTGAAATAATCCTCTTACTTTTACCCAAATTGCTTCAAAATTGTTAAACACTGCTGATGAAAAATGTTGAAGGGATGCTTGATAACTTTAATAGTGTTGTCATGGCAGTGGATTAAATTGCATGAAGTTGTAGTCAAACTGGAATGGTGGCATACAGTGCATCCGGAAAGTTTTCTCAGCGCTTCACTTTTTCCACATTTTGTTATGTTACAGCCTTATTCCAAAATTGATTAAATTCATTATTTTCCTCAAAATTCTACAAACAATACCCCATAATGACAACATGAAAGAAGCTTGTTTGAAATCTTTGAAAATTTATTAAAAATAAAAAACAAAAAAAAAAATCACATGTACATAAGTATTCACAGCCTTTGCCATGACACTCAAAATTGAGCTCAGGTGCATCCTGTTTCCACTGATCATCTTTGAGATGTTTCTACAACTTGATTGGAGTCCACCTGTGGTAAATTCAGTTGACTGGACATGGTTTGGAAAGGCACACACCTGTCTATATAAGGTCCCACAGTTAACAGTGCATGTCAGAGCACAAACCAAGCCATGAAGTCCAAGGAATTGTCTGTAGACCTCCGAGACAGGATTGTATCGAGGCACAGATCTGGGGAAGGGTACAGAAAAAATGTCTACAGCATTGAAGGTCCCAATGAGCACAGTGGCCTCCATCATCCATAAATGGAAGAAGTTTGGAACCACCAGGACTCTTCCTAGAGCTGGCCACCTGGCCAAACTGAGCGATCGGGGGAGAAGGGCCTTAGTCAGGGAGGTGACCAAGAACCCGATGGTCACTCTGACAAAGCTCCAGCATTTCTCTGTGGAGAGAGGAGAACCTTCCAGAAGAACAACCATCTCTGCAGCACTCCACCAATCAGGCCTGTATGGTAGAGTGGCCAGATGGAAGACACTCCTCAGTAAAAGGCACATGACAGCCTGCCTGGAGTTTGCCAAAAGGCACCTGAAGGACTCTCAGACCATGAGAAACAAAGATTGAACTCTTTGGCCTGAATGGCAAGCGTCATGCCTGGAGGAAACCAGGCACCTCTCATCACCTGGCCAATACCATCCCTACAGTGAAGCATGGTGGTGGCAGCATCATGCTGTGGGGATGTTTTTCAGCGGCAGGAACTGGGAGACTAGTCAGGATCGAGGGAAAGATGAATGCAGCAATGTACAGAGACATCCTTGATGAAAGCCTGCTCCAGAGCGCTCTGGACCTCAGACTGGGGCGAAGGTTCATCTTCCAACAGGACAATGACCCTAAGTACACAGCCAAGATAACAAAGGAATGGCTCCGGGATAACTCTGTGAATGTCCTTGAGTGGCCCAGCCAGAGTCCAGACTTGAACCCGATTGAACATCTCTGGAGAGATCTGAAAATGGCTGTGCACCGACGCTCCCCATCCAAACCTGATGGTGCTTGAGAGGTCCTGCAAAGAAGAATGGGAGAAACTGCCCAAAAATAGGTGTGCCAAGCTTGTAGCATCATACTCAAAAAGACTTGAGGCTGTAATTGGTGCCAAAGGTGCTTCAACAAAGTATTGAGCAAAGGCTGTGAATACTTATGTACATGTGATTTTTTTTTTTTTTTCATTTTTTATTTTTAATAAATTTGCAAAGATTTCAAACAAACTTCTTTCATGTTGTCATTATGGGGTATTGTTTGTAGAATTGAGGAAAATAATGAATTGAATCCATTTTGGAATAAGGCTGTAACATAACAAAATGTGGAAAAAGTGAAGCGCTGTGAATACTTTCCGGATGCACTGTATATCTATTACACATTGTATGTTTAGGGTCCAAGTTTACATTAATGTTGAGTTGTTGCTGTGTCCATCATTCTTTGTTTTCTGAAAGCCACCGAGTGGAAATGGACCCATGGTGCTTGGGCCCGTCATCGCTGCTTGCAGCTATATTTATTATTATTATAATTATTAGCGCATCCATCCGTTTATAAGGCATTCATCATGCTTGAAAACTCAAGAAACTTGGCACACACATCAAACCTGTGTAAAATCAAAAAGTAATGTTGTGTTTAGTCTTGAGTGTGGTCGAGGAGCTCTACAGTGCCTCCAAACGCAGGCAATGGTAGGGATGAAGTTGCTCAGATGTGCACAAGATTTGATATGGTTACAGCTCTCATCATGTTAGACAAAGTTCACTTGGTTGTATTTGACTCTGCCCAACAGGAAGTCAGCCATGTTGGATGGAATGTGGGATTTTCACATTTTCCCATGGTGTTTTGAGGAGTTTACAATGGCTGAAAACTTATGAAAGTTTACACATATATTTTTCTTAGGACATCTTTTGATTTTATATTGCAATTCAGCATAGATGTGCCTCATCAATTCCACAGTGCCCCCTAGTTCGTAAATGCATATTTCATGCCTTTGTAATACTCAAACTCTTGAAACTTGGCACACCCGTCAAAGTTTGGCAAGATTTTATTTTTTAAAAGATTTTAGTCATTTGTCTGGGGTGTGGCCAGTGGACACCATAGCGCCCCCTAACATTTCTGAATGAGTTTATCACTGTGGTTACCACAGAGTTTGTCTGATGTTCACAGATTTTGGTGGGGACATTGTTCTCACCATGACAGACATATTTACCATTGGCTTGTATTAGCTCCGCCCAACAGGAAGTTAGCCATTTTGGTTTGTTTGAAAAAAATGCATGCTCTGGAATTTGAAATACTCCTCCTAGGGGATTTATGTGAAAGGCATCAAACGTGGCCAACATCATGCCAAGACATTGAAGATGCTAAATTGTGAAAGGATTTTTTATATATCAAACGATGTTGCCATGGTGAGGCAATCAATTTATGGTGAAAAATGAGAAAAAGGAAGTGCTTATATCTTTGGCGTGCATTGTGTGATTTAGATCAAAATTGAGATGTATATTTGGTATTGGGGCTGATCACATGGAAGTGACTATTGTGGGGCATGGTCATAGTGCCACCAACTGGCAGCAAGAAGTGTGGCACTTTTTACAGACTTTGGAATAGCACTCTCATTTTTACCTGAATTGCTTCAGACATGGTTAGAATAATGTCAGGACAATGCTGATGTGAAATTGGTAAGGATTTATTGATATCTTTTATAATGTTGCCATGGCAACACATTGAACATTATTATTCCTTTATATATTAGGTGGGTTTTGTGGCACTTGGAATGCTTAAATTTACATGACATTTGGCACACACATCAGAGTAATTAACCATTAGGGCAGGGCAAAAGTTCGTGGGGGCACATCGTGGGGGGCTCTGTTTTGCCCCCTTTAAAATATGCATTTTTGGGATGCTCTGTAGCACACCTTTTTTCAGCTACAGTCTCTAAACTCGGTACATATATAGATCTCATCAAGCCGGACAGCTTCGTGCTGACAGTCTTAAGCTCCGCCCAACAGGAAGTCGGTCAGGAAGTGGGTATAACTTGGTCATGCTTGGTCTGATCAGCTTCAAATTGAGCATGGTTACCAATGGGCCATTCCTGATTACATCAACGTGGCAATTACGAGGCAGATGCTGTATTCAATTACACAGTTTTATATGTTATAGAAACATGGTTATGTTTCTGAAAATGTACAATGAATTGCTTCATGTGTACTGAAATATACTGGCATAACTTGTGCAATGGTAGTATATATAGATGTCATTTTCTTGTACACATGATCAATCAATGTTCCATTTTCAGTGGTAGGTTCTTTGACACACTGAACATAGCCTAGGTTTGCCATGAATGTAGACACTGTGTGTGTTTTCAATTCATCATGGTTCCAATCACTATTTAAAAAGATATTATCAGACATATTGTTTAATGTATTGCAGAGTTTGGTAATATATTTTTGAAACAAAGATAAGCAATATTGTGGTGACCTGTAAATAACAACTATGATTATATCAAGTTTGTTGAGTTGACATATTATGCACTCTGTTAACATTGGGAATGTCCAAAATATTGTAATCATTATTAGTTCTACAGTATATGCCAATACCACCATGTTTTTGGTGTCAAATTGAGTTTAACAGAGGGTTGTCTGTACTGTAAGCAAAACAACGTGGAGCACTGTGAAAGTGGTAGCCTTCAATGCAAGTGGATTCACTTGATATGTTTGCAGACAACCATGTCTCTGTTACAGCTATATAGCTATAATTATAGGATTGGATTGAAGCCATTAAATCTAGCAAATGGCAGTGTAAACCCTGAACATTCATTAGGAAAATTGAAAAAGATTTGTTGGTGTTATGTGGTGAAATATTATAAAGTTCAAACTGTGGCATTGTGTTGATATATTCTTGGATGTTGTTTTTGAAATAAATTGCTTTATCAGCAAAATCTTGAATGATCAACCCACTTAAAGTGTTGACTTGACTTAAAGCAACATATGCCTGTCCAGCTGCAAAAATCTTTTTTAGTGATATGACTGCTGCATAGACAGTTAATCCTTGCACTTTGTGTAGAGTGCAAGTCCATGCCAACTTTAATGGGAACTGCTTATGCAACCCACCCTTGCGTTTAACTCGCTCTTCCTCTAAAGTAATTGGAGTGGAATTCATGATGTTTCTAGGTTGTGGTGTACGCTTTCTAGTGGTATTCCCAACTTTATCATCATCAAACTGAACAAATACTACATTCACAATTGTTTTTTTTTTTTTGTTTTTTTGTAAGTGTAGCAAATTAGCTTAAAAAGGGAATTATTTATAATTAATTATAACTGGTTATAATTAATAATAAATATTTAGATTAGATCTTAGAATTAACTGTAGCAGAATCGATATTACAATTATTTGATCTGTCCGTCCACCGAGCAGACAATATAATTATTCATCAATTCTAGGAAGATTACTTTCCTGGCCAAGGAACAATAGCCTTCCTACTTATACAGTGCTAGCAGTAGTTTAGGATGTAGCAAGGCGCAACATTCAGTGACTTTGAATTGTGAGCGGAACACAGAGACAATCAATTGTGAATATAAGGGATTTAATAAATGAAACTATAACTAACATACAAACAAACTAAGCAAAACATACATATATAGAATGAAGGAAAGTAAGGAAAGGAGAGAGAAGAGCAAAGAATGGCAGTATTTCACATCAATTAACCACAACCTAAATGAGAATCATCAGAGGCACAATTCACCTTAAAAGGGTGTAGGGCCTTGGCCCACTTAAAATGGCAGCAGAGACCGCATGGCCCTTTGCTCTATGGTCAAGAGGAGAGACATTGAACTCAGTTTCCCAAGGTCCTTCACAAATTCACAACTGGATGCGAAGTCCCGCCCATAGACCCAGGCTTAAACGCCATTGGTCGAGTGGCCTACGACCGATGACGTCATCTCGTCGACAAAACCCGCGGACAGATGAATTTCGCTCTCTCTGTGCTAAGCTCTGCCTGGATCTAAAGGGACATCTGTACTGTGCACGTATTGAAGGAGTTTTTCTCTCCGTTTGGACTGAGAACAAAGAGACCACGTTTTTCTAACCTCGCCATTTGGCCACGGTAGAGTAAGATTAACTTAGCTTTGTTCAAGTCTCATAGTATACTTATATCAACCGGTTCAGTTTCACTGTAAAGCAACAGTGAATTTATTTTGGAAAACGGAAAGGCGACCAGTTTCCCTTCTCCCTCTTTTTCATTCAGCGTTGACTATCTGCATTCTTCCCCACCGCTGGATCCGAAGAATAAAGCAGAGACGCGTCTTTCCGCTGACGAGCGTAAGACAAGGAACCATCCAGGCCGTTTCTCCTGACCGCTCAATGCAACAGGAATTCCAATGGACAAACCTACTGAAATCACACAGGATTTCCCAAGTAAGGCTTGATATCTGGGCAGATTTAGTTTAGAAACTGTGACTTTTCTTGTGAATCTAAATCTTATTTTTGACTGTAAATGCTGATGTTTTGAATATATATATATATATATATATATATATATATATATATATATGTATATATATATATATGTATATATATATAGTTGTATGTTAAACTCTGCTCGCTGTTTCAAGTGGGGATATTTGTTTTAGTTTCTTTTGGGGTTACGTTTGTTTTGTTGAGTGATCTGAACTGGTAATTCAGTCCCACTGTTATGAGCGGTTACCCTTAACTAAACTGCATGCATTCTTCCTCGCTCCCGCTCGCTCTCACTCTCTCTCTCTCTCATTGATATTCATTGAGTGAGCGGCGCCTCAGTTCGTGTTCGACTCAGGCTGGTGAACCAAATTCTCCTGCCTGTTTCGTCAGTTCCTTTGTGTGTCCGCTCATTCCTATTCGCACATGGGATCAGCTCCATTTTGGACTTAACCCTCCATTCTGAACCTGATCCTCCATTTTGTATTCCTTTGTTACCACACCTGGACACATACCCACACACACACACTACCATATAACTCCACTGTTATCTTAGGATATCATTGATTTTATTTTCAGATTATATTCAGATAGTATTGGCTGTGTTCACTGGCTGGCCGCCAAATTCTCCCACCTGTTCTGTTAGTCCCTTAGTGTGTCCGCTCATTTCCACCCGCACGTGGTATTAGCTCTATTTTGGATTTAACCCTCCATTTTGAACCTGATCCTCCATTTTGATTCCTTGGTTACCACATCGGGACACACACACACACACACACTAGCATATAGCTCCACTGTTAGCCTAGGATATCATTGATTTTAACTGGATTATATTCGGATAGTATTGGCTGTTCACTACTGCTTGTGTATAATAAATCCTGTTATATTATAAGTACTCCTGTTTGTTTTTGTTTGAATGTTGTGTTGAAGCCAACCTCTGCCACGTGAAGAACTCCCAAGTTACCTCAGAGTACTATTGTTGTTGGTATTAGGAACTAACTGTAACTAGATTACTGTTGGGTTTGTGTATCAAAATAATTGAACTAGGTTTTCCCTTTGATTGTTTTGATTAACAATTAAGACACTCAACCTACAGGAAAATTTTATTCTACGAGACTCAGTCAGTAACTTGCTATCATTTTTCTCTTTTCAAAGAGTGGTGCCCCGAGAATAGAGTTTAATGAATTAAATTCTATTTAATTACTATTTAGCTATTTGATTATTCCATAATTAATAACAATTAATTATTGATCATTTCTGGAGAATAGTTTGTTAAATTCTATTTAGTTATTTAATTGTTATTTGATTATTCCATAATTAATAACAATTAATTATCGTTTATTTCTGATAGTAAAACTGATTTAAACAACCAGTAGCACCTACAAGGGGTTCAAACTTAAACACGCATCTAATCAGTTGTAAATGGTTACTTGCATTGGTTTGTTGCTGAATAAGAGTCTTGATGCGGTAGACGAGGTTCTCGACAATTTCTTTAGGAGTGAGTTGAAGAAGTCCACAGCAAATCCACAAAGTTACTTGAAGGTAAACACTGCCAGAAGGTTAAACTCAAGAGGAGAGTTTTGGAGTGTGTTGGTCTCAAGAAGAGGAGTTTTGAGCGATGATTAGTCTGCGTTCTGGAGTTTTAATAGTTCATTGCCGCACCCATTTTGTGGGTGGAGTGGCCAATCAGAGGCATGCATTTTGAGCGGGAGAGACATCCTTTGTCTCCCTTTATGGCCCATTCGCATTTTATTGCTGATCTGGACCGCTAGTGCAGCTTTTAATTCAAAACATAGTAAGAATTGTTCGATGCATTTCACGATCACATGGTGTACATTATTGTGTGAGAAATAAAGAGAAGATCATTTTGATACCAAGAAGGTAACCTCCAGATGATATTAAAGCAGAGATACACTCATACACTTGAATATAGGCATTTAACGTCTAACTAATACAAGTAAAGGGTTTTAACTAAGTTAATATAATGGGAATATACATACAACACATGTATATAGCAGATACATTTATAACTGCTTACTATGGCCTAAATAGAGAAAATGTCTTTAGGTGTGTGTGTGACGTGTATTGGAATTGGTGGAGACAGACAACTGCTCTGGTACCTGGCACCCCGCTTTCTGTGGAATGTGTTTGAAGCTTGATGGAGACACTCCAGAGGCGACCTGTTTTAGCATCCTTTTGATAGTGATAAAGACCATCTGCAATTTAGCACCCATATAAATGTAAACGCGGAGGCCAGGTCAGTAATTTATATGCAAATGTCAAAAGGCTAAAAGGGTTTTTTTTTTAAACAAAGTGTAATTAGCCATCACTGATCTTACACAGACGTTACAGAATCCCCCTTTTGGCTGAAGATGTTCTGAATTGAGACATCATCAGACAACAGTGGATCATGATGGTTAAATGGCAGGTGGGTGGTGAAGGCCGGATGGCAGGTGGATCCTGATGGTTAGATGGCAGGTGGAACATGAAGGTTAGATGGCAGGTTGTTTTCTAATTTTCCTCAGCCTTCGGATCCTCAGCTGTGGTGTTAACCGTGGTCAGGTTCAGCATTGTCTCTGCCTGGGTCCCTCTTTTTCGATGGTTCCGTTTGAAGGTTCGAGGAAAGGCAGCTGTGCACCTGTTCATGGACCTTTGCACCCCGTTGACTCTGTTAAACAGGACAAAGGCAAGGCCGAGTGTCAGGGTGTACCCAATTGCTGTGGCGAGGCTCGGCGCCCTCTAGGGCAAGTTCTGAACTCTGATTAGTGACAGGATAGATTGTGGGGGGTTTTCCCATCTTTTCAGAAGCAGTTCTTTGTTTGGCATAGGCCTTATGGCTTAAGTCTCGCAGCTGTTGGGTGGACATAGTCCGTGGGCAAGCCAGAACCCCCAAATGGTGACTCACTGTTGGGTGCAGGTTCCGGAGGAACAGAGTTTTGAAACTGAATTCTTCTTCCATTCCTGGCTAATTCCGTGCTCCGAAGTATGCTTGTCTGAGCCTGTTGTAGAAAGACTGCGTTGTTTCCTGTCTGCCCTGTTTAAGGTCCATGGCCGTAATCAGCCCTTGCTCTGATTCTGGGTCAGAGAATTCTTTAATCAAAGCCTGCTGCAGTTGCTGGTAATCCACTTTGACTGTTTCTGGCTGTCGGTCTAGAAAGCTCCGGACTTCACGGCTGGCGGTGATTCTGAGCAGGTAGAGTCTGTCTCGTGTGGTAACATTGGCAACAGTTTGCAAGTGAAAATCAATGTCTTTTAAATAGTCGTGCACATCGTGGCCTCCTGCAGGGCTTGGAGTGAAAGTGGGAATGTTTCTAGCCAGCTTATCCAATTCTTTAGGTGACACACCGTGACTGGAAGACAGACTTTGGAAAGGCTCCCACCCCCTTTCTGCTGCTGGGGGTTTTGGGATGCTGGCAGGTGATGTCTTGAGCAGTGGGCTCTCACCCCCCTTTCAAACTGGGAGTTCTTGTCTAGGAGGTATCAGTCTACTGGTTAGGGGAAATTCTGTGGTGTGCATTTCCCTTTCAGAGTCACTTTGCAGTCTATATGAATGTTTAAGCTCTCGGTGAACTGTGTCAAGTTCTTCTTTCAAATAGTCTCTTTTTTGGGCCAGCGCACTGACTTCAGCCCGGGCACTTTGCAGGTGGCCCTCACAGGCCTTGGCCCTGGCTTCTCTTTCTTTAAGTTCAGTCTCTGCTCTCATCAGGAGAGCCTCAGCTTGCTGGAGTTTTTTACTCAGCTCCTCTCTGGTGTCCTTTTCCTGCTGCTCTTGTCGTGCTGTATCTACACGGAGATCAGTCAGGGCGTTCTGGAGTCTCTCTACTTCCTCCTGCAGCTCTGGGTCCTTTTCGTCCGCTGTCCTGTGCTGGTGCTGAGTCTCCGAGGTTAGCTGGTCCAGTTGACTCTGAGCACGCATCCAGTTTCTCTGAGCTTCCTCAGCCTGGAGCTTCAGCGCTGCTGCTTCCTGTTCCTCGGTGGGAGATGCTTGCTTCACTCAGCTTTGCCTGGCCGAGGAGGTTATGGGCCAGTGACCCGACGATCTTGGCCAGCTCTTTGTGGCTGTAGTCCTGTGTCGGATCGTGGGCCATCAAGGCGCTCAGGTTGTCGTCGAGCTGTTCCCGGCTCATGTTCTGCAGGTCCCCGGCGGCTTCAGGAATAAGGGTGCTAGTCAGGGCACTCAGCCACGTCTCTAGTCGATCCCAGTGGGCATCAGGGCTGGATGATCGAGACATGTTGGCTCACTGGTGAAGAGAGAGAGGGAGGGAGAGAGAGGGAGGGACAGCACACAGGTCAATGCAAGTCCTTATAGCGTTAGCAGGCTACAATTATAGTAATTTTTATGTTCTATGCTCGGTCTGTTTGATGGATACAAACAGTTAACGGAGGGTAGACTTGGCACCTGTTATCTCAGCCGTGAATGGCAAGGTGAGTCTAATTGTTGTGGGGCACCGGAAAGGCTCTAACAAAAGATTGTTGACGGCGTGATCATCTAAAGACTTTGGCAGCTTGGGTCGTCAATCTATTACTCGGCTTTCTCTGATGATTCTCAAAGGTTCGGTCTCTTAAAGGTTGAGGAGAAACCTGATTTTGGGGTTTTGCTAGTTGGAAGGGTCAGTATTCTATGGGTTAGGCTTAGTGATGGATCGAGGTGATCCAGTCGGGATCCCGTGGCAGCTCACTGTGATCCGCCGTGGAGGTAACTGTCGCTTCACCAACTAAGCACTAGAGGGAGTGTTACCTATAGGTGCACACAAATGGCTAGAATACAGAGATTAATTTTAAATTTAAATTCAAACACTGTTTGAACTAAATTTAAAAAGTGGGTGGCTAAGGCAAGAGAGAAAGAGGCCTGAATAATACAGAATGATAATAATAATAACAAAAAAAAAAATTAAAAAAAATAAATAAATAAAAATAGGAAAATAAAAGAAGAATAAAAGATATGATAATAAAATAAAATAAAACAAACCAAGGAAGAATTGGACTAAGTTTTTCAAATGCAATGACAGGGCTAACCAAGGAAAACCAACCTACTGAGAATGGCCACAAGGTGGCGTGGGTGAGCCACCCAAGGTTCAGAAGAGAAGAGGGTAGAGGTGAAATCTGAGAAGTGCTAGACACTTAACTAAACTGCCCTCTAGTGTTAATCAAAGGTACTGTGATTAAATCTGAGCGCGTCTAGTGTGATTGCTCTCGCTCTAGCGGCTGATTTACTGCAACGATCACAAGTACAATGCAATTTGATCCAAACCAAATTTTAGTTTGTGCAAATTAACTGCACAAAGGTGTGTGGCAGGGTTTCTTCGCTGCCTGTTACACAATAACAATTATAAACAACAGGGTTTCTTTGCTGTTATTACACAAATTATCAATTATGAACAACAGGGTTTCTTCGCTGTTGTTACACAAATTATCAACTATAACCAACAGGGTTTCTTCGCTGTCGTTACACAAATTATCAACTATAACCAACAGGGTTTCTTCGCTGTTGTTACACAAATTATCAATTATGAACAACAGGGTTTCTTCGCTGTTGTTACACAAATGATCAATTATGAACAACAGGGTTTCTTCGCTGTTGTTACACAAATTATCAATTATAAACAACAGGGTTTCTTCGCTGTTGTTACACAAATTATCACTTGATCAAGGTTTTTAAAACTCTCATTTACATACCAATTAGATATGATTAGATTTGAATTAGGCACCCATTCGTACGTTAATGGTTAACCCAAGAGAGTAACGATCATCTAGTTGAATGAAATTTGCAACACAAATAACTTCAGTCTAGCGATACAATCACCTAAGGCCTTTAAAAGATGATAAGAGGAGCATCGCTCAAATCCATCTTTATCGCAATGAAGGAAGTTTTCTTCGTTCCAACAGGCGATTTTGATAATATTAAAATGTACTGTAAAGAGGTTTCTTAATCTTTAGAGTACGATTTTAATATTATGAACTGCAGTTTACTTTTACAATTACAATTAACAGTGACTAAATGTTAGACAAATAGAGGCTGTTAAAAATACAGTACTGGAGGTGGCTTTAACCATCCAATCAAAAGAGTGAGTCCGCGTTGCGACTTGTCTCACTCTGAGCGCGCATAATACAAAAACACAAATAAATTGATACTGAGTTTTCTCACACACAAAGTTTGAATGTGCCCGCGGTTCTCCACCAAATAAATATGTAGCAAATTAGTTTAAAAAGGGAATTATTTATAATTAATTATAACTGGTTATAATTAATAATAAATATTTAGATTAGATCTTAGAATTAACTGTAGCAGAATCGATATTACAATTATTTGATCTGTCCGTCCACCGAGCAGACAATATAATTATTCATCAATTCTAGGAAGATTACTTTCCTGGCCAAGGAACAATAGCCTTCCTACTTATACAGTGCTAGCAGTAGTTTAGGATGTAGCAAGGCGCAACATTCAGTGACTTTGAATTGTGAGCGGAACACAGAGACAATCAATTGTGAATATAAGGGATTTAATAAATGAAACTATAACTAACATACAAACAAACTAAGCAAAACATACATATATAGAATGAAGGAAAGTAAAGAAAGGAGAGAGAAGAGCAAAGAATGGCAGTATTTCACATCAATTAACCACAACCTAAATGAGAATCATCAGAGGCACAATTCACCTTAAAAGGGGTTCAAACTTAAACACGCATCTAATCAGTTGTAAATGGTTACTTGCATTGGTTTGTTGCTGAATAAGAGTCTTGATGCGGTAGACGAGGTTCTCGACAATTTCTTTAGGAGTGAGTTGAAGAAGTCCACAGCAAATCCACAAAGTTACTTGAAGGTAAACACTGCCAGAAGGTTAAACTCAAGAGGAGAGTTTTGGAGTGTGTTGGTCTCAAGAAGAAGAGTTTTGAGCGATGATTAGTCTGCGTTCTGGAGTTTTAATAGTTCATTGCCGCACCCATTTTGTGGGTGGAGTGGCCAATCAGAGGCATGCATTTTGAGCGGGAGAGACATCCTTTGTCTCCCTTTATGGCCCATTCGCATTTTATTGCTGATCTGGACCGCTAGTGCAGCTTTTAATTCAAAACATAGTAAGATTGTTCGATGCATTTCACGATCATATGGTGTACATTATTGTGTGAGAAATAAAAAGAAGATCATTTTGATACCAAGAAGGTAACCTCCAGACGATATTAAAGCAGAGATACACTCATACACTTGAATATAGGCATTTAACGTCTAACTAATACAAGTAAAGGGTTTTAACTAAGTTAATATAATAGGGGAATATACATACAACACATGCATATAGCAGATACATTTATAACTGCTTACTATGGCCTAAATAGAGAAAATGTCTTTAGGTGTGTGTGTGACGTGTATTGGAATTGGTGGAGACAGACAACTGCTCTGGTGCCTGGCACCCCGCTTTCTGTGGAATGTGTTTGAAGCTTGATGGAGACACTCCAGAGGCGACCTGTTTTAGCATCCTTTTGATAGTGATAAAGACCATCTGCAATTTAGCACCCATATAAATGTAAACGCGGAGGCCAGGTCAGTAATTTATATGCAAATGTCAAAAGGCTAAAAGGTTTTTTTTTTAAACAAAGTGTAATTAGCCATCACTGATCTTACACAGACGTTACATAAGGGCCAAGTCTGTTACAGTACCACAGACACCATTTACAAGCCCATCAGCTACGTCAATATCCTTAATTAACGTGACTCACGCACCTTTAACTAATTGAATCGTTTCCGGTAAATAGGAATTAAATACTTTGGAAAAGTGTCCCTTTTTAAATTGCATTTGTCCAGTTTGTTGATTTTTCTCAAAACCCTGAGCCTCTACACAAATGTGGTCTGGGCAATATGCAGTTATCTGTTTGATTTTATGCTCTTCCACTTGCGTATTTGTTGAAAATGTATAAAGTGGAAGAGATTTGCCCAGTTTCCCTACTTTTGAGAATATTTAAGTAATTAAGTGATAGTGGGGAACTCTTGCTACATGTACGCAATTTATTCAATATTTCTGCAAAAGCTGAGTCTTTTGTCTAACAATGATTGTTAATTCTGACAGTGCAAATGTGCTGGTCCACAAATCCAATGGAGCATTTTGCAAATACAGTGGTTTTCCTCTCACAGGTGGCAATTGGAAAAAATCTCCCACAGCAATTATACTAACTTTACCAAATGGAGAGTAGTCACCTGTCTGCTTTATTTGTCTAAGCCTACCATGGACATAGGTTAGTAGGCTGTGGTTTACTATAGAAATTTAATCTATAATCATTATATGCAAGTCACTAAATACCACACGCATTTTGTTTATTTTTCTTTTTAATTTTACATCTAATTTTAATTTTGCAATTTTACATCTGTCCCAACTGGAAATGTACTATGGATGGTCTTGGCACCCAAGTTGAAAGCAGCAATTCCAGTAGGTGCTGTCAATAGAACAGAAACTTTGTCTGGTGCAGTTGCAATTTGGGATAATAATCTGGTCATTTCATAATGAATAGCTCTGATTAAATGTGACTTTCCTGTTCCTACACCTCCTGTAACAAATACATGGAAAGGCTCTGGCTTTTTACCTCTAACTTTCTCTAAGCACCACTGTCTTACTTGATAGAAAATATATTTTTGTCTGGAGTTCAGAGACCTAAGTAGATTGAGAATATCTGATATACACAAGACATTCAAACTAGATTCAAATGGATTGCTTCTTTCATTTTGAATGGATAGATCAGGAATTATATCAATATGCTCATCAAGTTCTTTTGATGAATCTCTAATTTCTTGTTGCCATTCCTAGCGCTCTGACTCCTGCTCAGGACACATCTCACATGTTTGCCCTGGCTACATTTTGCGAGGACCCTATGTCCCCCTGTGACAGGGGGACCCCCCGTTATTATTACTTTGAGGATTTGTTTTATACATTAGTATTATATTCCTGTCTTATTTACTTTACTTTCACTTGTAGCTCATATTCTGATGCTGCAGTGTATTGTTCACCATGTTGCAAAAAGCTGTATTTTTTTGTAAGCCTCGTAGGCAACTATAACAGTAAACACACAAGCACGGTGGCCCCTCAGCACACATGGGGAAAAAACAATGCCATTTATCATGCGCTGAAACTTTGCTTGGTGCAGAACAATCTGGAATAATGTTAAACATTGTAACAGTCACCTCTTTGCATCCTGAACGTTAAATCTTTGTGACACCTGCACTAAAAACAATCTAGACGCAGCGCAACGAATAAAAGAGAATGCAGGTGTCTCAACATGCGTTTTTGAAACGTTTTTTAACTTCAAACAGTGTCTAAAAATGTGCCGGTCACTGCGTGAGATACTGAAGAAACAATGAGACGTGGTGCAGGCCTATATATTTTTTTATAAATTACAAACACAAAGTCCTACTGACCCGAACCTGGCAGCTTCTAACGTGAACCGCTCTGAGCGTGCTGACAACAGCGTGTTCGTGCGTGTACCCAGAACAACATGTAACATCAAGTGGTTTTTGCTGAGCTTTCCATGGTGGTTAAAACTGCTACTGTGTACAGTAGGTGGGAAAGGGTCTATAGCAGGGGTGCTCACACTTCTATGGCATGAGATCTACTTTTTCATAATGCCATTATAATAAGATCTACCATGTATTGTAGGCACAATACAAAAATTTCAGTAATAGGTACATGTGTACCAGTGAAATTTTACAATTCACGATACCAAAACTAATACTAACTAATTTGTTATTTAGGTTAACATTGTTTTAAGTTCTGAAGTCATTATTCAGGTCAAGGAAACAACAAAAATAAATAAATAAACAAATTAAGAAAACAGTGCTTAAATTTTCTATTATTTTCTTTATTTTTAGAGCTACTAAAGTTATCCAGCCAAGAGCAATAAATATTCGCAATTTCTTGTTGTTGTTTGAGTAAAATTAAAGATTAATATTAATATAATATGAATAATAATATGGGCAGGTCTATCAGACTTGTATGATTACTTTAGACATAACTGATTGTGTAATTAATACCTTGCACAAAGACAGGCCTATTACAGTGTACTGTACAGTGTACATCAGTCAGACAGTGCGCGGGGACGAATTTCCAAAACTTAGGATGGCAAGGGGATGGATCCTTAATATTCATGAGGAAAGCGATACCTGATTGGTCAAAGAAACTATAATCCAACCCTTACCCTACCCATAAACCTAACGCTATCCAATCAGGTATCGTTTTCCTCATAAATATGAACGAGTCTTCCCCTGCCATCATGCGTTTCGGAAATTTGTGCATTGGGGAGTCAAAATAAGGAAATAAAACGTGATCTTTAAGATTATCATTATTTGGATATGTAACAGGTTTCTTGTTATATGGGAAAGAGGAAGCGGGAGTCAGCTTCAGCGAACCACGTGAGTTTATTTACACACTGTCTGAACGTAACACAAGCAAAAATAGCACTTTTTAGGGCCCCCTGAAATCTGCTGCTTTTCAGCCTGGCAGTGAAACTCCCAAAACACATACTCTAAGTGCCTCCTCTCCTCTGGTGTCTGGCTCCCTCTTATACCCTCAAGCTCTCACTGAAAAATAGGAAAGAGCTGTTAGAAATGATTCTCCACTTACCGTTCTTGCTCTCCCGGCCTTGCTCTCCACAGATGTCACTCGGCCATGCCCACATCACCACATACCCCCATCTCCTGACTCAGGCCGGGGAGCCATCCGGCCTGTCACTTACTCCCCCCATTTCTGGAGAGGATATCTGCGACAGCCATCTGCACCCCCAGCCTGTGGACCACCTCAAACTTAAAAGGCTAGAGAGCCTCCTTTTTGGTCTTAGGTCTTGGGCAGGCTGCAATCGCTGCAGTCTCATCAATTTGGGGCAGCACCTGCCCATGACCCAAGTGTAAGCCCAGATACTGTACTTCCACCTGCCCAATTGCGCACTTCTTTGGGTTTGCCGTGAGTCCCACCCGTCTCAACGATCTCAGGACAGCCCTCGGGTGCCGCTGCCAATCATTACTGAACATTATGATGTCATTCAGATAGGCAGCGGCGTAAGCAGCATGCGGTCTGAGGATTCTGTCCATGAGATGCTGAAAAGTAGCCGGGGCCCCGAACAAACCAAATGGAAGCGTCACAAATTGGTGTAATCTGAACAGTGTGGAAAATGCTGTCTTTTCACGGGACATGGGAGTTAAGGGGATCTGCCAATATCCCTTTGTTAGATTCAGTGTCGAATAAAAGTGTGCTGTGCCTAACCGATCGAGCAGTTCATCAATCCGAGGCATCAGGTGTGGATTATACTTTTCTACAATCCACACTGAACCAGACCGTGTCGTCGCTCTTATGAACAAAAACCACCGGGCTGGCCCAGTCACTGTGGGATTCTTCTATTACCCCCATATCCAGCATGGCCTTTAATTCTTCCTGAACCACTTCTATCTGTGCTCAGGTAATCAGTAGGGACGCCTGCGTACCACTACCCCTGGGGTAGTTTCGATATGGTTCTCTGTGAGATTCATACGACCGGGACGAGGCGAGAACACGTCGTAGAATTCTCCTTGCAACCTGGCAACCTCCGTGACTTGGGATGGTGTGAGGTGCTCTCCACAAGTGACCGGGTGACTCAATCGGTGGCTTTTAAGTTCACCTCCGGTCTGAGCACCTCCCTCTCCGGAACTACCAACGTCAAAGTCAGGGGGACCGCCTCTCTCCACGGTTTTAGGAGGTTGAGGTGGTAAATCTGACGTGCTCCGCATATATCCATTCGTTTCACCTCATAATCAATTCCCGACTCGCCGTGTGATCTCAGAGGGTCTTTGCCACTTTGCGAGTAATTTAGAGATCGATGTGGGGAGCAATACAAGGACTTTATCTCCCGATGTAAATTCCTATAGCCAAGTACTCCTATTTTACAGCCGGCTTTGACATTCTTGAGCCTGGAGCAAATTCTCCTGTGTCAATTGCCCCAGTGTGTGGAGTTTTTCTCTTAAGAACATATTGAATTTGTTTTTGATGTTTGAAGGTCCCTCCTCCCAATTTTCCCTGAGGACATCAAGCATGCCGTGCAGCTGTTGCCCGTACAATAATTCAAAAGGTAAGAACCCGTGGAGGCTTGCGGGACCTCTCAAACTGCAAATAATAGGGGCTCGAGCCACTTATCCAAATTTCAAGTGTCTTCGTTCACGAACTTACAAATCATATTCTTTAGGGTCTGATTAAATCGTTCGATCAACTCATCCGTTTGGGGGTGGTAAATGCTGGTGCGAATTGATTTAATCCCCAATAATTTGTACAGTTCGCATAATGTACGTGACATAAACTTAGTGCCCTGATTGGTGAGGATTTCTTTCGGAATCCCCACTCGGGAGATTATTCTGAAGAGTGATTCCACAACACTTTGTGCTGAGATGTTGCGCAGAGGCACCACTTCTGGATATCGTGCTGCATAGTCCACCAGAACCAACACAAAGTGGTGGCCGTGTGTCGTCCACTCTAATAGTCTGATGAGGTTCATGCCAATTCTTTCGAAGAGGACCTTGAACAATAGAAGTGGGTGCAATGGCTCTTTTGGTGTGGCCGCGGGATTCACCAGCTGACATTCACGGCATGCTGCACATGACCTGCGAACATCCCCATGAATGCCCTGCCAATAGAAATGGGCCATCAGATGGTTTAGTGTTTTTTCCTGCCCTAAGTGACCCGCCATCGGATTATAATGAGCCGTCTGGAGTAACATTTCCCGACGGCTCTTTGGTACTAACAGTTGGGTTGTATCCTCCTTTGTCTGAGTGTCCTGCATCACTCGATATAACCGATCCTTAATAATCGAAAAATACAGGTATGAGAGTGCAATGTCTGACTGGAGGTGTTGAACATCAATCACTTTTATTTGGTCAAAGGCGTGCCTAAGGGTCTCATCTCGCATCTGCTCGAGAGGGAAATCCCCTGCAGGGAATCATCTAAGGTTGGGGGAAGCCGCGACTTCCCCCTCCCTTGCATCATCCTGACATGGAGCTGACATAGACGGCCCTGGTACTGCCTCCCCAGCCAGCAAATTGCATACCACACACCGATACACTTTGTTACAGGACACATCCACACAAATTCTCCTCAATAAAGTTGTAAATGCTGGCCAATCTGTACCCAAAATTAGTGGATGGGTGAGGCGGGAACTAACCGCCGCCTCTATTTTATGCTTTTGCCCTTTGAATTGAATAAAGAAGGAAACTAAAGGGTAATCGTGAACATCCCCATGCACACACCTGCCGGCTTGTATCCAAAGCCTTGGATTGAACCAAGCTTTGGTGAATGGAGGTTTGATTACAACCTGAATCCACCAAGGCTTGATATGTACCCCCCTGAATACTCACAAGTATCTGGTACTCTCCTGCTTGATCGGGGGCGGCCTGTGGCGCGTCGAGGATCCGGACCAATGCCCCCACATCCATCGCTGGGCATCAGTCCCGGAAATGCCCAGGTTCCCCTGCAGCTCTAACAGATCCTCGTACTCTAGGAGGTTGTCTACTGGGAATTGTTGAGCCATGAGTTGTGCTTCCCCAGTCAGCAACGGCAGCAGGTGGATCACCTACTGAGTGTTCGGCCACTTCCACGCCTCTGCCTTCCGCTCGAACAGCTCGATGTATGCCTCAGGTCGTCTTTTGGTCCCATCTTCGCAAGCGAGACTTGGGGAGTGGCTGCAGTCGCGGCTGGGGTCACGGTGGAAGATCCCTCCTGGGGTACTAAGCTCTGTAACACCTGCCATTCATCTGCTTGAGCCTGGATCAGCACCTGGAACCGCTGTCCCTATTCCATGCAAAGCTCAAGCAAGGCCTGATGTTGAGCCTGGTGGATGCCGGCAAGGGTCTTGATGACTCTGGCCAGCGGCGAAGTCTCCATGACGATGTATCCTTCTTCCAAAATCCCTGGGTTTTGGCACCACTATACCAGGTTTCTTGTTATATGGGAAGGACAAAGTGGGAGTCGGCATCAGCGAACCACGTGAGTTTTTTTACACAATGTCTGAAAGTAACACAAACAAAAATAGCACTTTTCATCGTCCCCTGAAATCTGCTTTTTTCAGCCTGGTAGTGAAGCTCCCAAAACACACTGCACTCTACGTGCCTCCTCTCCTCTGGCATCTGCCTCCCTCTTATACCCTCGAGCTCTCACTGAAAA
Source organism: Myxocyprinus asiaticus (assembly GCF_019703515.2). Lineage (NCBI taxonomy): Eukaryota > Metazoa > Chordata > Actinopteri > Cypriniformes > Catostomidae > Myxocyprinus > Myxocyprinus asiaticus. Next base: position 9,092,435 of record NC_059360.1, on the reverse strand, counting down.
ATAGGAAATAGCTGTTAGAAATAATTCCCCACAGGTGTCAATCCTTACCATTCTTCCTCTCCCAGCCTCGCTCTCCACAGACATCGCTCGGCCACGCCAACATCACCACAGTGTAGTTTATATCCCTTTCCCTTTTGACCTGTTAACGAGATCGACCAGTGGTTGTCTCTATAGCGAGCTACGTAATGAGCACCCCTGGTCTCTAGACCTGAGTGTGAATGTCACAGGTTACACACAGAGGGCGATGATTTATCTGTGAGGAGCGGAGTGTATTACACAACCGCTCAAAAACCAGGGTTCCGTAATGTGGTTGTTTTTAGGAAGAGTGCAGTTTGTTGGGCTGTGGGTGTGGGTGTGTGTGTGTTGCTTCACTGGCTTCGGTCTTGAAAGGGATGTGGTGAGGGTAACTGGTCTGTGGGATAACAGACTGTGATTAGGAAACATCTGTGTAATGCTCAGTTTATTATGATGTAACCCAAGTTATGTATTTTCTGTGAACATAAAGAAGTCATAGAGTGAATGCCATTAGAAAGTAAGTATCACATGGCCGACTCATTTTGGAGGGAAGAGCACAGAAATGCTCCTGTGGTACCATCACAGCGAGGCACAAAATCTCTTTTAAGCTTCCAAACTCTTCTGTGTGAAAAAAATCTGCTCTTTACTTCTTCACGGTTGCTTTGTCACACCCACATCTCTGTACAAGCTTGGACTTTTCTTTCAAGTTTGGAACTTTAGATTGCAGCATTTCTTGTGTTAATGTCTCCATAGAATTAATAGTTTGTGTTGTAGAATTCCAAGCACAAGTTGCTTTGTATTAAAGTATCTGTTTAATGACATTTACATTGTCATTTAGAAGACCCTTTTATTCAAAGCAACTTACAAATGAGGAACAAAGCAAGCAATTTATCATACAAAAGTCAACTATATCTGCAGTATCACACTGCCAAGTTCTCAAAGGGTCTGGAGTAGTACAGAAGCTAATGTAGAAGAAAGAGTCAGACAAGTTTTTATTTTTTTATTTATTTTTTTTATTTTATTAATTAATTAATTAATTAATTTTTGTTAAAGGTGCACTCTATCTTTTTAAAGTAACTTTTGTCTTTGTGTCATACTGACACCTAGCGGCTTGGATGCAGCATAATTCAAAATCAATAGTTTTCAGTTTCAGATGCCATTGTAGAAATGTAATATTCACAGTCAGCAATGATTACTTTAAATAATGAGTGAAAGTGTCAAATAACAGGACAGTTACTGAGATTAAGCATCTAGTCACAGCCCCCATGTGCGGACCCTCTCCATGTAGAATAAAACAGCTTTAATAAGGTTACTGGTATGACTGGAGTCTTCATTTTAATGTGAGTGGTCATGATTTCCTACATGTATTGTAGACTTACAATTCATGTCTTTAGCAGTTAAACTTTTTTTAATAGGGAAAAAATTACTGAGTGCACCATTAAATAGTAAGTAAGTGCATTTAATGTGGATTGGTTTAGTGCTCTTGGAACAAATGTGTTTTCAGCTGTTTCTTGAATGTTAAGATAGTTTCAGCAGATCGTGTGGAGGTTGGAAGCTCATCCTACCACAAAGGAGCAGAAAAAATGAATGATCATGAATTTGACTTGCCAGCGTTTCCCAACTGGGGTGCCATTGCTCCCTTGGGTGCTGTCTGGCGAGATCAGGGTTGCCTTGTGAAAAATTCTTCAAACATTTAAAAAAAAAATCCAAAAATGCATATAAAACATCTTAAAAACCAGAATATCATACATTTCTCAATAGTAAATCAAATCAAATCAAATCAAATCACTTTATTGTCACACAGCCATATACACAAGTGCAATGGTGTGTGAAATTCTTGGGTGCAGTTCCGATCAACATAGCAGTCGTGACAGTGATGAGACATATACCAATTTACAATAACATCAAATTAACACAACACAATTTAAACATCTGTTATACATAATTACACTCAACTTAAAACATCAAATTAACACAACACAATTTAAACATCTGTTATACATAATTACACAACTTAAAACATCAAATTAACACAACACAATTTAAACATCTGTTATACACATAATTACACTCAACAATATACAAATAATAACATACACTGTACAGTATACAATACGCTGTTTTTGTTTTTTTTGTTTTTTACTATATAGATACTATATAGATACACATTATTCAATAAAAATTAAAATATATATAAAAAAAGTGTATATGTATATATATATATATATATATATATATATATATATATATATATAGAATGTACAGTATTGTACTGTATTGACATTCAGGCTGTCGGTTGATAGTCAGTTGTTAAGAGAGACATAATATAATAACAGTAATATAATTTATGACAGTCCGGTGTGAGATAAAAGAGTTATAAAGTGCAGGGCTGATGTATTTTGATCGTGGGAGATCAAGAGTTCAGAAGTCTGATTGCTTGGGGGAAGAAGCTATCATGGAGTCGGCTGGTGCGGGTCCTGATGCTGCGATACCGCCTACCTGATGGTAGCAGTGAGAACAGCCCATGGCTCGGGTGGCTGGAGTCTCTGATGATCCTCCGAGCTTTTTTCACACACCGCCTTGTATATATTTCCTGGAGGGAGGGAAGCTCACCTCCGATGATGTGTCTGGCAGTTCGCACCACCCTTTGCAGTGCTTTGCGGTTGTGGGCGGTGCTATTGCCGTACCAGGCGGAGATACAGCCAGTCAGGATGCTCTCCACAGTGCAGGTGTAGAACCGTGTGAGGATGTGGCGGTTCATTCCAAACTTCCTCAGCCGTCTCAGGAAGAAGAGGCGCTGATGAGCCTTCTTCACAACGACTTCAGTGTGGACAGACCATGTGAGTTCCTCAGTGATGTGGACACCCAGGAACTTGAAGCTGCTGACTCTCTCCACTGGTGCTCCATTGATGGTGATGGGACTGTGTTCTCCATCTCTTCTCCTGAAGTCCACCACAAGCTCCTTTGTCTTACTGACGTTGAGGGAGAGGTTGTGCTCCTGACACCAGTGTGTCAGAGTGTGCACCTCCTCTCTGTAGGCTGTTTCATCATTGTCAGTGATCAGACCTACCACCGTCGTGTCATCAGCAAACTTAATGATGGCATTGGAGCTATGTGTTGCCACACAGTCATGTGTGTACAGGGAATACAGTAGTTGAGGGTCAGTGATGAGGAGATGTTGCTGCCTATTCTAACCACCTGGCGTCTGCTTGACAGGAAGTCCAGGATCCAGCTGCACAGTGAGCTGTTTAAGCCCAGAGCCCGGAGTTTCTCATCTAGCTTGGAGGGCACTATGGTGTTGAATGCTGAGCTGTAGTCTACAAACAACATTCTCACATAAGTGTTCTTTTTTTCCAGGTGGGAGAGAGCAGTGTGTATTGTAGATGCAATGGCATCATCAGTGGAGCGGTTGTTGCGGTAAGCAAACTGCAGCGGGTCAAGATTGAGTGGCAATACAGAGCAGATGTGATCTCTGATTAGTCTCTCAAAACATTTGCTGATGATGGGGGTCAGAGCAACAGGACGCCAGTCATTTAAACAAGTTATTTTCGATTGTTTTGGAACAGGCACAATGGTGGATGTTTTAAAGCATGTGGGGACTACAGACAAAGAGAGGGAAAGGTTGAAAATGTCCATAAAAACACCAGCCAGCTGGTTCGCGCACGCCCTGATGACGCGGCCCGGAATGCCGTCTGGACCCGCGGCTTTGCGGATATTCACCCGTCGGAAGGATCGGGTTACATCCGCTACAGAGACGGAGAGTGAACTAACCTCTGTAGCTTCGGCCGTGAGAGCTCTCTCCGCGAGGGCGGTGTTATTTCCCTCGAAACGAGCATAAAAAGTATTTAGCTCATCCGGTAGAGAGGCAGCGGTGTTCATGGCGGAGTTTTTATTCCCTTTAAAGTCTGTGATGATGTTAATTCCCTGCCACATGCTTCTAGAGTTGGTGGTGTTAAACTGTCCTTCAATCTTGCTCCTGTACTGGCGTTTTGCTGTTTTGATAGTTTTTCGGAGGGCATAACTGGCTTGTTTATGCTCCTCCGCGTTCCCGGAATTAAAAGCGGAGGTCCGCACATTAAGTGCCGCGCGAACATCGCTATTGATCCACGGCTTCTGATTCGGATAGATTCGCACAGTTCTGGTCGGAATCACTTCCTCTACGCACGTTCTGATGAAACACATTACGCTATCAGCGTAAAGCTCGATGTCGTCATCAGAGGCGGACCGGAACATCTCCCAGTCCGTGCGATCAAAACAGTCTTGTAGCGTAGAGTCTGATTGGTCCGACCAGCACTGGATCGTTCTGAGGGTGGGTGCTTCCTGTTTCAATTTCTGCCTGTAAGCGGGCAGAAGCAGAATGGAAGAGTGGTCCGATTTGCCAAATGGTGGGCGGGGGAGGGATTTGTAGCCATCCCGGAACGGAGAGTAGCAATGGTCCAAAACCCGGTCCCCTCGTGTGTTGAAACTAATGTGCTGGTGATATTTTGGTGCGACTGATTTTAAACTGGCTTTATTAAAGTCCCCGGTCACAATGAACGCGGCCTCAGGGTGCGCGGTTTCTTGCTCACTTATACTCCCATACAGTTCCTTGAGTGCCCGGTCTGTGTCGGCTTGTGGTGGGATGTACACAGCAGTGATAATGACCGCTGTGAATTCCCTCGGTAGCTAGAATGGTCGACACAGAAGCATAAGAAATTCCAGATCAGGAGAACAGAAAGACTTGATGGAATGTACGTTCCTCTGATCACACCAGGATTTGTTGATCATAAAACATACACCACCTCCTCTAGTTTTACCTGAGAGGTCTTTCACTCTGTCCGCTCGGAGCATGGAGAACCCCGCGGGTTCAATGACTGAGTCTGGAATCTCCGCAGACATCCAAGTTTCCGTAAGGCAGATAATGCAGCAGTCCCTCGTCTCTCGTTGGAAAGAGATCCGCGCTTTCAGCTCGCAGAGCTTGTTATCCAGAGACTGAACATTTGCCAGTAGAATAGTGGGTAGCGGGGGTCGATTTGCGCGCCGTCTTACTCTGATGAGAACGCCGGCTCTGTTTCCCCTTTTCCTCCTGCGTTTCCGCGGCCGTGCTGCCCAGACAAAGGGCTCCACTTGCGTGTTTGTAAACAGCGGGTCGGCATTGAGGAATGTGAAGTCCGGTTTATGGTGTGAGATCGCTGAACCAATGTCCAAAAGTGTTTGTCTGTCGTAGACAATAAGGCAGACAACATCCAAGACAAAAAACATAAGAATTGTAAACAAAACAAACAAACCATTGCTATGTTGTGTCGGAGCTCGCAACGCAGCAGCCATACTCGGCGCCATCTTGAGTCCGAGGTAATCTAAAAGTAAGAGGTAATCTAAAAAGTAATAATATTATTATTACTGCCGTCGCATCTCTCTCTGTCACTTGCATGCACAGCATTCTGTTGCTCATTGGGCTCATTGGATGCTAGACAAACGTGCAGTGAGCCAAGGATGCACATGGCTGTACCTTGTCTCTTCAAGTGAGCAACGCGATAAACAATTGCTGATTGCTCCTGTTTGTAATCAATAAGATGTCAACAATGCAAGCGCCGAGCGATCTTTTTGCCTCGTCACATTGTTGTGTTCACTCATATTACAGCTTCTTTGATAACAAAAGCAGAAATAGCAAAAATGCTTTGCATGTAATGCTTCTAGAACAGCTGTAGGGTGAAGAGACACTCTTCAGACTAATTCATCATTCTGTTAAATACGTGATACATCTCTCATCTCCATCTGACCTGTACAGGTATTTTCTCTGCCTTGTGAATTAGTCATTTAAATAATAACCAGGCCAGTTCAATAATTTACATCAAATTAAAATGATATTAATAATAATGTATGCATCATTTTTAAAATATAATTTTATTAACTATCTTTCTTATACATATTATTTTCTATTTTCAACAAGTATCAACTGATTTAGCCACAAGGTCTTCTCTTTTAGGATTTAATCTGTACATTTTCTGTGCATATTGTCAACTTTAAACTGGAGAGCAATGACTTATTAAAGGAATAACACCACTCTTAAAGGAATAGTTGACCCCAAAATGAAAACTCATCACTTACCTTCATGTTTTTTGCAAACCCATATGGTTTTATTTCATCCGTGGAAATTAAAAGATGTTAGACAAACTGTTAGTCTCAGTCACCAATTTCTTTCCTCGAATGGAAAAAAGATGAATGAAAGAGAATGGTGACTGGGACTAACATTACGCCTAGCATCTCCTTTTGTGTTCCACAGAAGAGAGAAATTCCCATGGGCTTGGAACAACATATGGTCGAGTAATCATGACAGAATTTTCATTTTTGGGTGAACCATCCTTTTAACTACCTGTAAAAAGTGTTTGTTAAAGGTATTTGCCAAGAACAACAATATAAATGTAAGTCAGCACATGATTGTATGTCTTTCTTGAAACAAATTACTGAATAGAAGGATCATAATGTAGGTTGTAAACTAAAAAAATCATTCCATCTGAATAAAACTAAAGGTGAGAATTGAGGTAAGAAGTAGTGCCTTGTGAGATTTAGATAAGATTGTTGTTAACATTTGTATTTTTTAATATTACGAGTTTTATCACTGCAAGTAGATAGAGAAGATTAGGGGTCCAAGCACTGATCCCTGAGGAACACCAGTGGTCAGCTTGTGTGACTTGGACACCCCTCCTCTCCAGGTGACCTTGAAGGATCATGAATAGATTTAAATTTTATTTTAGTAACCTGAAGAGTACCTTAGATATCCTGTTCTGTACTCAGTATAAATTTCAAGTGCCTCAAAGACTTTCCTTTAGATCAGTGGTTCTCAACCTTTTTTTGATGAACGCCCCCTACTTCATTTCCTTACGTAGAGTACAGTTAGTGTTACTATAGTAAATTCAAGGGTGGTGATGTAGAATTCTGTGCCGAATTCAAATGGTTTCCACTTCTACGTTTCCATCCAAGGATTTTTGCTGTCCGGGGAAGCTCAGCTTGCTGCCCAACTGTTGCCGGCGACTAATCTCCTGGCCTATGATGACCTGAAAAAGTCCATCCTGCAGCGGGTGGGTCGTAGCCCGGAAGAGTATCGGCAGCTGTTACGGACCTTTAAGCTGGGAAGACCGACCGCCTGTTTGCTTTTTCCCAACAGCTCCGAGATGCGTGCCGGAAATGGCTGCTGGCGGGGAATCGTGACGTCGCTGGAGTTGTCGACCAAGTGGTACTGGAGCAGCTGATCCATCGACTGCCAAGAGGAACGCGGAGTGGGTCCAGTGCCACCGCCCGGTGTCGCTGGAGGAAGCCGTTCGTCTGGCGGAGGACCATTTGGCGGCGTACCAGAGGGTGGAAGAGCCCTCCCACTCTCTTTCCCCCTCCCCTATGTTTTCCCTGATCTCTTCCCCCTCCCCTTCTCACTCTGCTCTCTCCCCAGAGCCCGTTCCATGCGCGCGGGGTTCCCCATCGTCCACAGCAGCAAAAGTGCCCCGCCGCTCTCCCCCTCAGGTGGAAGTGCCAGCCAACACAGGTGCGGACGTGGCACTTGGGCCGGCCTGCTGGAGTTGCGGGGATCCGGGACACTTCCGGGATCAGTGCCCTGTCATGGAGCTGGGAATGGTGGTCCGGATCTCCGACACTCCGCAGACTGCCCCCGATCGGGAGCGTACCGGATACTGGTAAGTATCAAGGGGGGTACTCACCAAGCATTGGTGGACACGGGTTATAATCAAACCACTATCCACCAACGCTTGGTTCAACGCAAGGCTTTGGGTACAGCTAAAACAGTGAGGGTGAAGTGTATGCATGGTAATATTCACAACTACCCGATGGTGACCCTTGTTATTAAATTTCGGGGAACAAAACATAGAGTGAAGGCCGCGGATAGTTCCCGTCTCACCCATCCGCTGATTTTGGGGACTAATTGGCCTGAGTTTAGAAATGTATTAAAGGGAATATGCGCGGATGGGTCCTGCACTAAAGCCACGGGATGTGAGATGTGTGATGCTCTGGCAGGGTAGGCGGAGCCAGGCCCGTCTTTGTCTGCTCCACGTCAGGATGATGTGGGGGGGGAGAAGCTGCAGCCCCTCCCGTGTTCCGGGAATTTCCCGAAGGGGAATCGCAAGATGAAACCCTGAAGCATGCCTTTGACCAAGTGAGAGTGATCGATGGTCAACAACTCCGGCCGGGTGTCACCCTTTCATATCCTTACTTCGCAATTATAAATGAGCGGTTGTATAGAGTGACGCAGGACACTCAAACAAAGGAAGATACAACCCAGCTCCTAATACCACGGAGCCATCCGGAAATAGTGTTCCAGGCGGCTCAATATAATCCCATGGCAGGTCATCTAGGGGAAAGGAAAATGCTTAACCGTCTAATAGCCCATTCTTATTGGCCGGGCATTGGCAGCGATGTCCGCAGGTGGTGTGCGGCATGCTGCGAATGCCAGTTGGTGAATCCACCAGCCACCCCAAAAGCACCATTGCGCCCCCTTCCGTTGATCGAGGTCCCCTTTGAAAGAATTGGAATGGACCTCGTCGGGCCATTAGAGCGGTCTGCGCACGGACATCGCTTTGTATTAGTCTTAGTGGACTATGCAACGCGATATCCAGAAGCAGTGCCTCTGCGCAACATCTCAGCACGCAGTGTTGTGGAGGCACTCTTCAAAATAATCTCCCAGGTGGGTATTCCGAAAGAAATCCTCACCGATCAAGGCACAAACTTTATGTCACGAACACTACGAGAGCTTTACGAATTATTGGACATTAAATCAATCCGCACCAGCATCTATCATCCACAAACAGATGGCCTGGTGGAGCGATTTAATAAAACCCTTAAAAATATGATTCGTAAGTTCGTACATGAAGATGCTAGAAATTGGGACAAATGGCTTGATCCCCTGTTACTCGCAGTATGAGAGGTCCCACAAGCCGCCACGGGGTTTTCCCCATTTGAGCTACTATACGGGAGGCGCCCGTGTGGCGTGCTTGATGTTATACGCAAAGCTTGAGAGGAGGGTCCTTCAAACAGTAAGAATGAAATTCAATACGTTCTTGATCTTAGAGCAAAACTCCACACCTTGGGACATCTAACACAGGAAAATTTGCTCCAAGCTCAAGAACGACAGCGCTGACTGTATGACAGGGGAACTCGGCTACGGGAATTTGCACTGGGAGATAAGGGGAAGTATTACTTCCCACATCAAGCTCCAAATTACTCGCCAAGTGGCAAGGACCCTTTGAGGTCACATGACGAGTGGGGGATCTCGATTATGAGGTAAAGCGAACCGATAGAGGGGGCGCACTTAAAATATACCACCTCAACCCCCTGAAATTGTGGAGCGAGGCAGTCCCTGTGACATTGGCTTCGGTAGTCCCGGAGAGGGCGGAGCTCGGGCCAGAGGTGAATACAAAACACAATCATTTCACCCCAGTCACTTGTGGAGACCACCTCTCACTGTATCAACTCGCAGAGGTTGCCAAGTTGCAGAAGGAGTTTGCAGACGTGTTTTCCTCTCTACCGGGTCGTACGAACCTCATACAGCACCACATCGAGACCGAGCCAGGGGTGGTGGTGGTATGTAGCCATCCAAACCGATTGCCCGAGCACAAAAAGAAAATTGTCCGGGAAGAATTGGATGATATGCTCAATATGGGGGTAATAGAGGAATCCCACAGCGATTGGTCCAGCCCAGTTATTCTAGTTCCTAAGAGCAACGGGTCTGTATGATTCTGTGTAGATTATAGAAAAGTCAATGTGGTGTCTAAATTTGACGCATACCCAATGCCTCGCGTTGATGAATTGCTCGATCGGTTGGGCGCTGCTCAATTTTATTCGATGCTGGATTTGACCAAGGGTTATTGGCAGATCCCCTTGACACCAATTTCCTGTGAAAAAACGGCCTTCTCCACACCGTTCGGATTACACCAATTTGTGACGCTTCCGTTCGGTTTGTTTGGAGCCCCGGCTATGTTTCAGCATCTCGTGGACCGAATCCTCAGACCGCATTTGGCCTACGCCGCTGCATACTTGGATGACATCATCATTTACAGCAATGATTGGCAGCGGCACATGCAACATCTGAGGGCAGTTCTGAGATCGCTGCGACGGGCCAGACTCAGAGCAAACCCCAAGAAGTGCGCGATTGGGCGGGTGGAGGTAAGGTATCTGGGGTTCCACTTGGGCCATGGGCAGGTGCGTCCCCAAATTGACAAGACTGTTGCGATTGCAGCCTCCCCGAGGCCCAAGACCAAAAAGGGGGTGAGACAGTTCCGGGGGGTGGCTGGCTATTATAGGAGATTCGTGCCTAATTATTCGCACGTCACCAGCCTGCTGACTGACTTCACTAAAAAGGGGGCTCCAGACCCGGTCCAGTGGATGGAGCAGTGTCAACAGGCGTTTATGCAAGTAAAAGCTGCACTTTGCGGGGGCCGCTCTTACATTCACCGGATTTCTCTCTCCCTTTTGTCTTACAGACGGACGCTTCAGACAGGGGGCTGGGGGCTGTACTCTCGCAGGTGGTGGAGGGGGAGGAGTGCCCGGTGCTGTACATTACCCGTAAGCTCTCGTTGAGAGAGACTAAGTACAGCACCGTGGAAAAGGAGTGTCTCGCCATCAAGTGGGTGGTCCTCACTCTCCGATACTACCTGTTGGGGTGGGCCTTCACTCTCTGCTCAGATCACGCCCCACTCCAATGGCTCCACCAAATGAAAGATACCAACGCGCGGATCACCCGTTGGTATCTGGCTCTTCAGCCGTTTAAGTTCAAGGTGGTCCACAGACCGGGGGTGCAGATGGCTGTCGCCGACTTCCTTTCCAGAAATGGGGGGGGAGTGGTAGACAGGCCGGATGCCTCCCCGGCCTGAGTCGGACGGTGGGGATATGTGGCAGCGGGGGCGTGTTCAAGCATCCGTCCGGAGCAAGAGAAAGCGGTAAGGGCGCTTGCACCTGAGCTAGATTATGTTTAACACCTGTCTCTAATTCCAGTGAGCATGGGGAGAGCGGCATATAAATAGCCACGCCACCACTAACCCAGAGAGTGAGAGACTGGCACAAGGAAGGCCACGGTGCTGCAGAAGCTGTTGTGTTAATCTATTGTGTTTGTGAAGCTGAAGTGTTTAAGTAACTATATGCCTGTGAAGCTGATGTGTAAAGCACTGAGGGGGCCAATTAAAAACGCATACCTGAATCTGGAAACCTCGCTTCCCTGTGTTCTCCTTCCCTTCTGCCTGTGAGGCTGTGTCACACGGATCCTTAAAAGCCAATTTATTGTACGTGATTATGGATTGATCTGAATGGCATAAAGATCCGATCACTACAAACATGACACTTCCAGGAGTACCAACACAAATATCTGGTATCATGCACATGGACAAGTGCACGGAGAACAAATGAATGGCCACTGTTTGTGATTAATGTAATCGCGGTAGCCATCCGTTTATTTATTAAAGTTGCTTTTTCACACCATTCCAAATAATAGACAGCAGTCATGGAATTAGCCCACAATACAAAAAAAAAAAAAAAATTCTGTGCACAAAGATGTTTCAAATTAAAAATAAATACACAATACTAGGAGAAAACTTCAGTGTGCTTTTTTGGAACATGAACATAGCCCAGTTATATTAAATTATTGTTTCGCTTTTGAAAAAATGCTGGCAAAATTCTCTATATTAAATTAAATAAATTACCAAATGAAAAATGTATTAAATTAAAAAAACAAATTACCAAAAAAAATATATATATATATATATATATATATATATATATATATATATATATATATATATATATATACTTAGACCTATATTTGCCTTTTCTTTACACAAACTTAAATTAGCCGTACCCTGTTCTGTAGACGAATAAAGTCAGCTGAATGACATTTTATACACTTCAAGACTATAAACTATCAGAACTATTTGTCCAATGAGTTCACTTTCAGAAAACGATCTTTTGAACTTTTAAAACTTTTACATTTTTTAAATCTAACCCTCTTTACCTTGGATTGCATTTGCTGAGCTTCTTCAGAAAATGTAAATTGAAATATGACACTAAAATTAATTTGAGATGATAATCAAGTTCAGTTGGTCGTTAAAAGTTGCTGGACTAATATGCGGGACATAATGCACCTGTGATGGCGATGCTTTAGATTAGATGATTGTTCAAAATAGCCTATTGAATATCAGGAATGTATCATATGTAAATTCTGATATTACACTGCATCAGTTTTTCTTTAATAGTTGTGCACACAGCATATACACATCGATGGATGGTCCTTATACTAAGACCGAAAGTTTCCCCCACTACTTGGTGCAGGTTGCCAGCTTGAACAGGACCATGACGATTTGTTTTCGGGTCGGAACCGGTGGCAGCTTGCAATAGGCGCAACATTAGGACCAATATTACAGTCCTATTAGAAGGGCAACTGCTCCCTTTTGATTGCATTTATTTGTGAATTAAAATGACAGTAAGCTGGCTAATTTCAATGAATTGTCTCAATACTAAGGAAAGAAATTAGAGACATCTGGGAGGTGAATTAGCAATAAACACACATTTCTGAATGGAAACGGCTTCAGGGCAGATTTATTTTGTGCTAAACCAAAACTTATGCGACTGTTTTTTTTAGTCATCACGCACACCATTTTTATCGATAAAAGGCCATTTTTTTTAACGCATTTTCACTTTGTCGATAACAAAATAGCGCAAAAAGTAGATGGAAACTAGGCTACTGATTCTCGCAAAGCTGCGAGTTAAAGAGCTTGAGCTTTAAGAGCTTTGCCCTCGCGCTGCTCTGTCCATTGAACCGTATTCATCTACAGAGCCATACAGGTGCATTAGCTGAGGTTGTGCCTCTACCTGTGTATTTGACGCTGCTAAACCAGATACTTCAGATGCGTCGCTAGACTTCAAAATCAGATGCATACCAACCTGTATAATTGAGAACCAACTGATATACTCCATGTCTAGATAAACGTTTTAGTGCAAAGAGGAACTTAACGATAGATTTGATTATTATGACTGATAAACGTCCTCCATTTGTAACCTAACGCCTCCCCTCTCTACTGATTTGCTCTCAGCACCCCCTGGTATCATTTGAACGCCCCCTGGGGGGTGATACTGCCCCCATTAAGAACCCCTGCTTTAAATTGTGGTTACTGGAGGAATGGTCTTTATAGTTAAAACTTATGGGTTCCATTTTGTGAATTCCTCAGAGAACTGTTCTTTTTGATAGTGAGCCTAGAGGTTCTCAAAATGGTTCTGCCAGTATTGCAATCAAATGGTGAGAACCTTGACAACGTAGCAGTCTAATTCATGTTTATAGCTGTTAAGATTGTTAGTACATGATGGTCATTTGGTGCAAAAGAGTAATTAAGGGTGTGGAATCCTAAATAAGATGTTTTGAAGACCCCTTCACACAGTGCCTTTTAGGGGCGTAAAAATTACTTTGGGAATTCACGTTTTCAAAATTCATGTTTTAAAAAAATTGTCTTCTTAAAAATATGCTGAAAACACATGTAACTAGAGGGACAATTTACACAAGTGGAATATTAGCAAAAAACAGGTTTTACATTGACAAGACTCATGAATTGATTAACTACCTTAATCAATACATTGCATTTCCATTGCCAGATAAAGCATCACAATGCAGCTATGCATTTTTATGCCTCATGATGATAAATGTTTACATGTTCACTTGCATGTGAATGTGTTTATATTCATGTTTATTTGCAAGTGTGTGTGTGTGTGTGTGTTTGTGAAAAGTGGGTTTAACAAGTAGGTTACTATGTGAGAAATTTTAAAGAATGTGTGTGTCTGTTTGTGTTCACTATTCGATGTTCTTTTTTCCCCAGACAGGGGTTTTCTGCTCGATTCCTTCTCAAACTCCCAGTGGATTTCAGTAAAATTCCCATCTATCTTCTTAAGGTAGGACACATCTATCAATGTACACACACATGCACAATCATAAGCCTGTAAATCTCAGTTTTGTTTGGAGAAAAGTTTGACTGTTTATTAATGCAAAGATGTTTCCACAAAGTGTTGCATGTAAAAAGCACATGTAAGAATAGGTTACTTTTTTGCAAGTGTTCATTCCTCCACTAATGTTTGTGTGTACATGTGTGTGTGTAGGATATGAGTTGACTAATCAGCAGCCTGTCACTCCCAATCAGCTCTGAGCTGTGTTGTGTCTGCAGGCTCTCTCTCTCTCTCTCTCTCTCTCTCTCTCTCTCTCTCTCTCTATGCTCCCCTTTCAGTCACCCTCTGTCTTGTCCTCCCTCCCCTTGTTTTTTTTTTTTTCCTTTCCCGTCTCTGGCGCTTTGCTGTGGGTATGTTTGTGCCTTTGTGCACACGAGAGAGTGTGTACGGCCTCAGGAGGACATTGCTCTATGGCCTTTTCCAGTTGCAGCCATGTTTGTCCTCTCCAAGAGAACTGAAATGATGGTAAACATACTGAAAACGGCAGCTGTCATCAGCATCACCATCTGAACGTTTAGTCCCTCAGCAGTATACTACACTCACATACACATATGTACAGTTCACTCCCAGTGGACCGCACTGCACTGAAACTCATTTCAGCTTCAGGTCAGCGGCCTTCCACAAGGTCATTGCTGTGAGTTATTATTCCCATCTAATTACTGTCAGGTAAAGCTTGATATATCAAGACATGGAGATATGTTATGATGTTTTACAAATTTGTTTCCAAAGTTCTTTCCAAACAAGTTTCCCAAACAATCCTACTGCTCAATCCGGCCTGCCCCCTTGTCTGCCATTTTTCAAGAAACAGGAAGTCCTGCCCCAAACTCATGCCATTGATTGATGTTGACAGCTCAAACAAACAGCAGTGTTTAGAAAGTGCCTCAGCAGTAAACTTACAAAAAGCTTACTTACTGTATAGTTGAATTTTATCATGATAAAGGTTGTGCCTTGAAATCAGATGGCCCAAATATGCTACACTGCATCATTTAAGGATGGTTTAGAGATTGTATTTCAGAGCATATTTTAGTGAGAAGCCACTATTTTTCCCTGCCTACATCTACCAAGGGGGTGCAACATTGTGAATTTCTTCATAAAATAATTCATTTGCTCAGTCTGGACTCCCTGCGGTCTCCATAATGTATGATCTTAGTTTTATTTTTGTCAGTGCCTTGATTTAAGACGTGAGGGTTTTCTTCCATTGAGATTTATTTTGTTGTGTGACACCGTTTGTCATGATTTTTCATAGATGGCTTCTTCCACTGACCCTTTTCCACAAAAACAATCCACATCCAGATATAGCTCTTTAAGAGGTCAGATGCTTTGGGAAGGCCAATGGTACGTCTACATCTGTAGCATGGAAAAGCTCTGGAAATTAGCACCTGAATTTACCTGAAAGTGTTAATAGAAAAGTTGAAAGGGATTCATTGGACAATTGATATAATCCTTTGACCCCTCATTTGCCCTCATTTGTCTTCAAAATCAGGTCCATTTTTTGATGTTATAGCTGAGAAATGCCACCTTCCTGATGAAATCAGTGTAGTCATGAATAATTTTACTGGAGTTTGTTCGAAATTATAATTGACCGCTTTTACATGCACAAGTATGTTCAAATATTAAGCAAATATTGCTGTTACTAGCTCACATATATGTGTATTAATTGGAATTTGGGGTCTTGTAAGCTTGTAATTCTGAATATCCACTGCAAGGGCACTTACATAGTAGAGAAATCTGCATAAGTTATGTTTTGAAAGAATGGAAAGAGGTGGGTCAGTTTGAAATCAAGGGGGAATACACAACTGGACACACAACTGAACAATTCTATCCGCCTCTCTGAGATATTGTAATTAGTTAACGAATGCTTAAATCTCTTCTGGATTTAAGTTATCATCACAAGTGTTTGTAAATGTTAAAGATCTCTGGTTTTTCTTCAATCTTTGGGAGTCTTTCTATACCCTCCCATTATTTTATTCCTGACCATTACCTTCCATTACAAAAATTCACCTCAGGGGCTTTCCTTAGGCAAAATTGGTCTTTGTGGTGACTGACGTATACGGTCATCCACATGCTCGAAGTTGGTTCATTTCATAATTGCATTTAAATAATATATACAGTAACAGAATTACTTAATTGCATTTCATATTTACATTGGATAAGTTATTTTTTACCATCTAAATATATAGAGCATTTTAAATTCAATGCAGATTTTTTTACTTAAAAGGTACTATCTGAAATCAAACTAAACGTAATTAATTAACACCTTGTTTCTATACTTTTTTTTATTTATTTTTTATTATTTTTTTTAGAAAGACTAACTACATTGACCTAACCGTAGAAATGAGGAGCCATCCATGGTCTTAACTGTGCTAATATGGCATCACACTGTAAATATCAGGGCAAGTACATAACGGAGTTTAAAGTCTTGACCTCCAAGACTTATGGACAAACTATGGAAAAAAGTTTTCCTCCTGTCTAATATAAGTTCTGTTAGGATGATGTTTGATATTAGGAAATAATCTGACCTTGTTGGCCTTCAGATATTCCTAAATATGACTTATATTGTTTTCCTTTCATCAGGCTCCTAATAATTTCTGTTATGGAGTAGGAAACAAACATTTTCACTAGCAAAGACCCAAATCAGTAAAGTGTTCTACTCATGGGAACAGTCAGAATATTATAACTAGTCTTGGTGAATTTATTTATGAAATATATTTGTTAAAACATTTATTTTGCTGAAAATTTATGAAAAATAGTAGCCTAAACACATTTAGAAATTTTAACTACAACTGCCACTGTTGTAATAAAAAAAGAATAATAGATTCAACCTAATAGATAGAATATTTAATGTGAAATACAACAGTTACTGTTACTGCTCTAAAATCGTGGTCAGTTTTATTAAGGGTGATGATGTTTATTTGAAAACCTTTATTTTCACGCATGTCAAAATAATCCAGCGAGTGGTTCTTAGTCGCGCCAATCTCTGAGCACACTCGCATGAAAACTAGGCTTCAGTCGCGCTGCACAAATACGGGTCTCAGATTAGAAGAATATTTATCACGTATAAAGCGCTGAACACGAAATGAATATCATTTTCAATGCAGGAAAAACCCTGCATCTTCAGAACCTTCAGTGCCTGTTGCTTTTACAAATCCTTTATGTTGGCAGATGGCATTTTGACTGTTCAGATCTTCATGGAATCTTTTGTGACATCCTTTCCTTGCCAGGTTTGCCTTTTGTCCTCCGCTACAGCTGAGCGAGGTTGTGAATGTGCTGAGAGGAATGTGTCGCATACCGTGATCATTGCCGGTAGTGTGCCATCCCGCTGGTTTTATCTTAGTAGACTGGACATGTTTACCTTCCCAAATTCACTGTCCCTCAGGATGGTGGGGTTGTTATGAGAGCAGCCTGCATTGCAGAAGAGAAAGAGAAGACAATGACCATAACAATGGCACTGGTGTAGCAATGCTATATCAGGCATAATTAGTTTATTTGATGCTAAGGACTGAAAGACTTGCAGATACCATCTTGTCTTGCTTTTTATGCTAACATGCTACTTGCTTTTTTTTTTTATTTCTTTTTTTTTTTCTACCAACTGCTCCAAAAATAACATCTATACCTGCTTATGCTAAACTTGTCAACCAATATAGTCAACTCACTTCCAGGCTTACAATATACTTTATATAGAGATGGCTGAACATCAAAATGTGAATGGAGACAAAAGCAAAAGAGTTTTGGGGCACTTTGTGTATATCAATCATGCGGCCAAGAAACCTGCTTGCTCCATTCCAGTTATGGCCTCCGGTCCGTTCTGACAAGTGAATTTGATCTCACCATGATGTTTAGTGCAGAGGTCTGCTCTCATATATGTTCTGTAAGTACTATTGAACTTGCATTGGAACCGCTCTCACACCCTTGAGTGATTTTGAATTCTGCACTGTAACTTTCATTTCAACTTTCGTTTTAAACTGGAAGAACATAATGATTGCTATCACTGTTTTCAGTTGTTAACATCTCAAACAACGTGTTGTGGGTTTCATGACCATTTTAAGAGATACATTTTTGGAGTTAAAAGGAGATCCAGCATGTAATCTTCAGGACCTGAATATGGACCTATTATTTTAATTAGATGGAACTATTGGTATATATACTTGTTAGCAAGGCTGTCCCTAAAATTATTGGGGCCTGGGACAAACTATACCATTGAGGATAGGACTGGGTAAAAATATAGATTTTCCAATGAATCCCGATCTTCATTTGAACAATCTTGGTATCGATTCTTAAATTCTGATTCTTAGGATCTTTTACTCTATGCACATATGGGCGCAAATTTAGAGCTATATCAGTAAAAATGTCTGTGATTAGCCACTGTAGTAGTATAGTGGAGAAGTTTAGCACCGATATCCTTTTACTGTTGAGAGTAGAAGGTGTGGTTTGAACTGTTTCGTGTACTGTGTGTCCAATGACGAGATCCACGCAATCAATAAGTCATTAAAACATTTAGTTCTAATCACATATGGTACAGATGTGCTAAAGAAGCTGTGCACTATCATTATGTTCACTCAGCCAAAACAAACACTCCTGTAAGAGGCTCTGGCATTCTTAAAAGTTATAACTGTAATTTATCTCAACTCTGTCTGCCATCTTGGATACATTTTCTCATTTAGCTTGCCACAGTGTCATTTAGGATTGTCTTATCCAAGAATATGTGTGATGCTGTCGTAGAATTTGGCTAAAATAAGGTGCCTTAATTTGTTTTAATTTGACAGCCTACTGTTGAAACAGCCTTTGAAAGCTTTAAAATGCTGTAATATTTTGACTTTTGATGCCTAAATTTCCACAAGCTCATTTGAGGCTTTAGAAGCAACAGGAAGTGCAGTACCCCAGGCTCATATTATTGCAGACCATATTTGGAACAACTAAATTCAGTAGACTTGGACTGAGCGCTTTTGTTGCTTGGCTTAATGTGGTACCCGCTCAACTTTAAATGTCAGCTGTCCCAGTCTGTGCGCATCGGTGAAGCAATCTAAGACTCGGTATTTGTGACAACAGGTCGCTAGCGGATACCCGACTTCCTGTGCAAAAGATGAAAAGGAGGATTGCACCGCCGGCCCTCAGGGATACCACCACTGATCGTTTTAGACAACTCCAGCAAGTCACGTGCCAGGTCAATAAGTCACTTTTTGGCTGCCATTAAAGGGCTGATCTGTTATTGTTTCATAAATCAAAATGATTTGTGTTAATTTAGATAAAAACTGAATTATTAGAATTATTGAAAGGAAATTCAGAAAGATTGAAAGCTGGAACTTCACCATGAGCATGAAAGAAAAAAAGTGGCAATGACAGCAATTAATGACAACTGTTAATGTTATGTTCAAAAAATAATGAAAAGAGTCAGCAAAAAAAGAGAAAAAAAAGTCAGCACACTGTTCCTCCCAAATTTGCTAGAATATATTCTCTCCCTATGTTTACATTCTTATCATACTTATTTTTATATCAAGTTCTAAAACAGTGCCTAAAGGCCTATTCACACTAAGAGTGAAACAGAAAAGCAAAACCAATTGCCGACGACAGGCCTATTCACACAAAAAGCCAAGATAAAAGCACAACAAATTGTAGATGACAGGTCTATTCCCGCCAAGAATTAAGTAAAAAATGCACTCAGGTCATTCACATGCAAGATGCAACCCATCTGACAGTACAGATTTCACTCACGTTGGTGTCAATTTTAAACCATCTCTTTATACAAATTTGACTAGCTTTAATGCACTGATAAATTGGGCGAATTCCAAACGAAATTGAGCATCCCTATGCCCTAATCACTCCAAAGGGCAGAGCCCTCTGAAGGGAGCATTTGCTTACTTTATGAATATTCATTTTATCACTTCCGTTTGAAATGAGCCTTCGAGTAGCGTACCCTTCCAACAGTGCCCTTCAAGGGTGCAAAAATGTTGTCTGGATTTTGCCCATCGAACAGGTTCTAAACATTTTGTGATCGGATCACAAAAAACAACAAACGAATGTGGTCAAAAATGCATGTGATTACATCGCATTTTAGGTGTAAACACTATCCGTCCTGAATGCATCCCAGAGAGCAGCAAAGCACCACTCCATACCTATCAATCAACCACTCTGCTAAAACAAGAGTTTAAACTTTACCGGTTATAAAAGGCTTTAAAAGGAAATAACCGTCCGATCAGAACATTTAAAAAAACGGATACAAATACAAGCATGAGAGCTTAACAGATCTTCTTCAGTGTGTCTGTTATCAACATGCAACAAGACAGATGAGAAGTGCAAGCATCTGAAGCTCAGGTTAATACAGGGAATCCACTAAAATAACATATAATTCTGCTCAAAATGTTGCATTAGAAGTGCCTTAAGTGTGATTAGTAAAATTTCAGCTGCATCTGGGAGAAACAACGTGCCGTTTTTTCCGCAGTTTCTTTGTCTTTTATGACTTTGTTGCACTTTAATATCATGCAGTAACACACTGACATTGATTGATGTATGTCATCATGAAATCAGAGACCCTCCCCTTCAAATCCGGACAAGTAGTCACAGGAGACGCATTTAGCATCCAGGTGTAAACAGTGATGTGTCTCGCAGCTCTCGCCTGACCACATGTGATCGGATCACCCAAAACGCATCTTAATACTATGTTTAAACGTGGTCTAAGGGACAGCTAAAAGACCAAATTTGGAGGAGTGGAAATCCCGTTAAGGGGTGTAAAGTGTTA
The DNA here is from genome assembly GCF_019703515.2 of Myxocyprinus asiaticus. NCBI lineage: Eukaryota > Metazoa > Chordata > Actinopteri > Cypriniformes > Catostomidae > Myxocyprinus > Myxocyprinus asiaticus. The sequence continues at coordinate 9,071,728 of NC_059360.1, read as the reverse complement.
AAAGCTCAGACAAATACTGAGGAGCCAAACTATGCAATGTCTTGTAGGTAAGCATGAAAATATTCAAATCAACTCAAAACCTGACAGGGAGCAAGTGCAAGAATTCCAAGATAGGACTAATGTTAATTACTTGTCAGGATTCTAGCTGCCGAATTTTTCACATTTTGCAATTTATTTAGTGTGGATTTAAAGACCCCAGCAAGGAGTGCATTGCAATAATCAATATGAGAAAATAATTAATAATTATAAATAAAATAATAATTAATTATAATAATATGAGAAAAGACAAAAGTGTTGATCAGCTTTTCAGCCACAGAAAATGATAACATAGGGTGTAATTTTGCAATATTTCTAAAATAACAAATTCAAACTCCAAAACAGAGCCATCCACTGATAGAGTTGAAGAGCCAGGTTTATGAAGCTGATAAGGAGAGCCAATAAGCATGACATGATCTGTGTGTCATCTGCATAAAAATGATAGTTAAGACTGAGTGATCTTAAGAGCTGGCCAAGAGAAAACAAATGTAATTCTAAAAAGTGGCCCATAATACAGCCTTGAGGGACACCAGATTGAACTGAACCAATCTCAGACCTATATCCACCCAGAGAGATGAACTGCCTATGGTCTGAGATATAAGGCCTGAACCAGTTTAAAGCAATCTCAGCCAGTTTCAAAAACAGTTTCAGGACAGGTGAGTAAAAGATTATGATCAACAGTGTCGAAAGTGGCCTTGAGATCAAGAAGAATAAGGATGGAAATAGAGCCAGAGTCTGAAGCTATTAACAAATCATTAGTGACTTTAACCAAAGCGGTTTCTGTACACTGAAGTTTTTGAAAGCCAGATTGAAGGGGCTCTAAGAGATTTTTAACAGTGAGGTGATTATGTAATTGAGAGGCAACAACATGTTGTAGTATTTCTGCAAGGAAGGGGAGATTCGAAAGAGGATGAAAGTTGTTTACGTTTTTTGGTACTGGGGTTACAACAGAAGATTTAAATGGTGCTGGCACAGCACCAGTGCACAGGGAGTCATATATTACACTGAGAACAATGGGACACAAAGAGGAGAAATAAGATTTAAATAAACTAGTTGGGAGAGGATCAAGTATGCTAGTGATGACTTTTATATTTGATACCTAATTACTTAGAGAAACATGTAGTTGAAAATTAAAAAGAAGAGAGGGTGCCAGAAGAACTGGACAGACAGAGTGGTGAAGAAGAAGAGACAAATGGAGTAGTGAGAATAAGTTTACAGACACTGTCTCAGACAAATACTGAGGAGCCAAACTATGCTATGTCTTGTAGGTAAGCATGAAAATAAAAAAATAAAAAAATGAAAATGACACTGTCAATCTTTGGGCTAAGAAAATCAAGAAACATATTATATAGTTGTGAGAGGTGGAGGGACAGTTAACTTTGAGCAGTCTATTTATAGTATGAATGAGATGTCTGGGATTGTTTTGATTATTTCAATTATCTGGGAAAAATAAGAAGATCTGGCAGATTCAATTGCTGCTTTATAATCACTTAAGTGGTCTGTGACAAGGTTCTTTCAACTCTCTCAACAATTCGGGTAACAATTCAACATGTGTTTTTTTATTTCCCACACAAACTTCAAAATGCTTTCCAGCTTCAACACAATGACCACACACATAACACACTGCTGCATGCAACTCCTTCTCCCTTCCAGCGGTCTGGATTGCCCTTTTAATTCCTCTCACTGCAAACACAAAACAGCTGTTAAGGGTGATTTCCCACAGGTGTCAATCCTTACCGTACTCACTCTCTCTGCCTCGCTCTCCACAGACATCGCTCGGACATGCCCCCATCACCACATTCCCCCATCGCCCAACTCAGGCTGGGGAACCATCGGACCTGTCACTTACTCCATTCCTAGAGAGGAAATCCGCAACAGCCATCTGCGCCCCAGCCTGTGGACCACCTCGAACTTAAACAGCTGGAGAGATGGGTGATCCATGCATTGGCATCCTACATGCGATGGAGCCACTGGAGCGGGGCATGGTCCGAACAGAGGGTGAAAGCACGTCCCATCAGATAGTACTGGAGGGTGAGGACTGCCCACTTGATGGCCAAACACTCCTCGATTGTGCTGTACTTATTCTCTCTCATCGAGAGCTTGCAACTAATGTACAGCACAGTTCCTCCCCCTCCACCATCTGGGACAATACCGCTCCCAACCCCCTGTCCGATGCGTCCGTCTGCAAGATTAAAGGGAGAGAGAAGTCAGGAGAGTGCCCCAAACAAACTGAAAGGAAGAGTGACAAATTGGTGTAAGAAAAATGATGTGGAAAATGCTGTTTTTCACGGGACATGGGAGTTAAGGGGATCCGCCAATTTCCCTTCGTTAAATCCAGTGTTGAATAAAAGCGAGCCGCGCCTAACTGATCGAGCAGTTCATCAATCCGAGGCATCGGGTACACATCAAATTTAGACACTGCATTGAATTTTCTATAATCCACACAGAAACGGACCGAGCCATCACTTCAGAACCAAAACCACCGAGTTGACCCAGTCACTGTGGGATTCTTCTATTACCCCCATATCTAGCATGGCCTTTAATTCTTCCTGAACTACTTTGTTTTTGTGCTTGGGTATTTGGTAGGGTCGATTGCATACCACTACCCCTGGGGTCATTTCGATATGGTGCTCTATGAGATTTGTATGACTGGGAAGAGGCGAGAACATGTCTGAGAATTCTCCTTGCAACCTGGCAACCTCCCTGACTTGTGACTGTGAGAGGTGGTCTCTGCAAGGGGTGACATGATTGGTAGCTTTTAAGTTCACCTCCAGTCCGAGCTCCTCCCTCTCCGGAACAACCATCGCCAAAGTCACGAGACCACCTCTCTCAGACTCGCCAAGTGACCTCAAAGGGCCCTTGCCACTCGGCGAGTAATTTAGAGCTTGCTGTGGGGAGTAATACAAGGACTTTATCACCCGGTGTAAATTCCTGTAGCCGAGTACCCCTATTATACAGTTGGCTTTGACATTCTTGAGCCAGGAGAAATTCTCCTGTGTTAATTGCCCCAGTGTGTGGAGTTTTGCTCTCAGGTCAAGAATGTATTGAATTTCATTTTTGCTGTTTGAAGGCCAATTTTCCCTTAGGACATTGAGCACGCAGCACGGTCGATGCCTGTACAATAATTCAAATGGTGAGAACCCCATGGAGGCTTGCGGGACCTCTTGTATTGCAAATAGCAGGGGCTCGAGCCACTTGTCCCAATTTCGAGCATCTTCGTGCACAAATTTATGAATCATATTTGTTGGTGTCTGATTAAATCACTCGACAAAGCCGTCCATTTGGGGATGATAAACGCTGGTCTGAATCTATTTAATCCCCAATTATTCATACAGTTCGGGTAGTGTGCGTGACATAAACGTTGTGCCTTGATCAGTGAGGATTTCTTTCAGAAAACCCACTCAGGAGATTATTCTGAAAAGTGCCTCTGCAACACTACATGCTGAAATATCTGCTGGATATCGCGTTGTGTAGTCCACCAGAACCAAAACAAAGTGTTGCCCGTGTGCCGTCCGCTTTAATGGCCTCACGAGGTCCATACCAATTTGTTCGAAGGGGACCTCGATCAAAGGAAGGGGACGCAATGGCGCTCTTGGGGTGGCCAGCGGATTCACCAGCTGACATTCACGGTATGTCGCACTCCATCTGCGAACATCCCTGTGAATGCCCGGTCAATAGAAATGGACCATTAGATGGTTCAGTGTTTTTCATGCCCTAAGTGACCCACCATCGGATTATAATGAGCCGTCTGGAATAACATTTCCCAATGGCTCTTCAGTACAAACAATTGGGTTTTATTTTCCTTTGTCTGAGCGTCCTGTGTCACTCGATGCAACCGACCCATGATAATTGAAAAATACGGATATGCGAGCATAATATCTGCAGGAGACGTTGACCATCAATCATTTTCACTTGATCAAAGGCGTGCCTAAGGGTCTCGTCTCGCATCTGCTCCAGAGGGAAATCCCCGGCAGGGAATCCCCTAAGGGTTGCAGAAGCCAGAACTTCCTTACGTCATTCTGACGCGGAGCTGACGTAGACGGCCACAGCTCCGCCTCCCAGCCAGTGAATCGCAAACCACACACCAAGACACTTTGTTGCAAGACCCATTCACACAAATTTCCCTCAATAAAGAAGTCAATTCCGGTGAATTCACACCCAAGATTAGTGGATGCTTGAGGCGGGGACTAACTGCAACCTCCACACTATGCTTTTGTCCCTGAAATTGAATGATGACCATCACTAACGGGTAATCGTGAACATTCCCATGCACACACCTTACCTACACCAGCTGGCTTGTATCCAAAGCTTCGGCTTGAATCAAGCTTTTGTGAATGGAGGTTTGATTACAACCTGAATCTACCAAGGCTTGATATGTACCCCTCTTTATACTCACAGGTATCTGGTATGCTCCTGCTCGATCGGGGGTGGTCTGTGGTGCGTCGGGACCCAGACCAATGTCTCCACCTTCATCGTGGGGCATCGGTCCTGGAAATGCCCTGGACCACCGCAGGTCCAGCAGACCGGCCCAGACTTCATGGCCACACCCACGGCAGCAGATTTACCAGCCTGTGGGGGAGAGCGGAGAGGGTTAGGGAAGGCCAGTGGGATGAACAGCCCACGGGACCAGGGAACAGGTTTTGGGGAAGGAATTCCCCATTTCCAGGGAGCAGGAACTTGACGAGGGAAAGGGGAGGGGGAGGAAAGGGCTCGCCGTTCCCCGGATACGCCGCTATATGGTCCTCGGCCAACTGGATCGAGGAACTGCTCCAGCACCACAATGTTGAAGATGTCATCATTGACGTTGCCCTCCTTCTCAGCCAGCAACCACCACCGGCAGGCATCATGGAGCTGTTGTGCAAAGGCAAATAGGCAGCTGACCTTGGTCAGTGGAAGCACTGCTGGTGCTGTTCCGGGCTGTGGCCGACCCGTTGCAGGATGGATTTCGGCAACCAGGAGTTGTTGTGCTGTGAGTTGGGCTTCCCCAGACAGCAGCAGTAGCAGATGGACCACACACTGTGAGCACGGCTACTTCAGGGCTCTGGTCGTGTGCTTGAAGAGCTCCAGGAAGCCTCCGGGACATCCTGTAGTGTCATCTTTGCAAACGTCACATGGGGTCCTGTTGCTGCTACTGCTGGGGTTATGGCTGAAGCTCCGCAACACCAGCCGGTCCTCCACTTGAGCCTGAAGGAGCATCTTGAAACGCTTCTTCTGCTCCATCCGCAGCTCCATGAGGGCCTGGTGTTGTTTTTGGTGGATGCTGGCGAGGGACTTGAAGACTTCTTCTGGTGTCGAGGACATCATAGCAGCGTATCCTTCCTCCATCCTGGGTTTCGGCACCACTGTGACAAGGTTCTTTCAACACTCTCAAGGAGGAAGCAGGAGACGGTTAACAATTCATTGTGTGTTTTTTATTCCCCACACAAACTCCAAAATGCTTTTCAGCTTCAACACAATGACCACACACTACCTCCGGCAGTCGGGATTGCCCTTTAAATTCCTCTCCACTCTCGCTTGGCCACGCCCCCATCACCACATGGTCTTTCCAAGCTTGATAGAATATTTTCAAGCCAGAAAGACGACAAGCTGCCTTCATTGAGCGCAGATTGTAATTATACCAGGGAGCAGAAGGTGAGAAGGAAATAGTCTGAGATTTTAAAGGAGCAAAGGAATCAGAGCTGGGTACAAGAAATGTAAGCTTAAGCATAGTTCTAGCAGGATGACCTCGGGATTCATTCTATCAGGCATGTCGAGTGGAAATATGTCACATGGTCTTACCGAGTCTTGTCAGAAGTATGTCATGTGGAGAAGTCCCATGGTAGGTCCTACCCAATGGGGGAGGAGTTCTACAAATACGGTGACCGGAGGCAGAGGAACCTCTGCCCAAGGAAGATGCAGTTTACCGACAGGGAAACGATTTAGTGGAAGATATATCACATGGGGTCACCTATGGGGAACCAGCGCATGTGGAGCACCTACCCCAGTACAGGGCTTAGTCAGCATGTGTACTGGGCCAGCAGTGAGTTTCTCCGCAAACTCGTCTGCCACAGGGCTAAGGAGGAAAGTCATCCAGGGATCACAACTTGTGAACATGACTGGGAGTCAACAGCACACGTCTTCACCTCATGGGAGGGGAAAGACACTATGCATAAGTGGTACACCCGGCCAGCTGTCCCGGAACTTACCTGCTCGTACCTGACAACACTCGGGACGAAACCGGCTCAACCCGCAGATTATAGAACCTCGGGTGTTGCCCAGCCCACTGCTCTGCAGATGTCTGCTAAAGAGGCACCACTGGTCAGGGCCCAGGAGGCCGCTACACTCCTAGTAGAGTGGGCTCGTAACCTCACGGGGGGCTGCACGTCCTGAGCGTGATATGCCATCACGATGGCGTCAATGACCCAGTGGGTGATCCTCTGTTTGGAGACAGTGCTTCCATTCTGCTGTCCACCAAAGCAGACAAAGAGCTGCTCAGAGTTTCTAAAGCTCTGTGTGCAATCCAAATAGATGTGTAAAGCACGCACCGGACACAGCAATGCCAAAGCTGGGTCTGCCTCCACCTGGGGCAGCGCTTGCAGGTTCACCACCTGATCCCTAAAAGGGGTCGTGGGAACCTTGGGCACATAGCCCGGTTGGGGTCTCAGGATTACGTGAGAGTAACCCGGACCGAACTCCAGGCATGATTCGCTGATAGAGAACACCTGCAGGTCCCCTACCCTCTTGATGGAAGTGAGCGCAGTCAGGAGGGCAGTCTTCAAAGAGAGTGCCTTAAGCTTAACTGACTCCAGGGGCTCAAAGGGAGCTCCCCATAGACCCCGAAGGACTACAGAGAGGTCCACGAGGGGATGAGGCATGGTCTGGAGGGATTCAACCTCCTAGCACCTCTCAGGAACCTGATGATCAAGTTGTGCATCCCCAAATACTTACCATCCACTGCATCGTGATGTGCCAAAATGGCGGCTACATACACCTTCAAGGTGGAGGGGGACAGCCAACCCTCCAGCCTCTCCTGCAGGAAGGAAAGCACCGATCCGACTGTGCATCTCTGGGGGTCTTCACGTCACAAACAGTTGCCACTTCATGGCATACAGGTGCCTTGTAGAGGGAGCCCTAGCCTGGGTGATCCTGTCTACCACCGCAGGTCCAGAATTTGCCAGGATGGGGCTGTCACGAGGAGTGTGAGGTCTGAGAATCTCACTGGGTGGTCTGGGTGGGCCAGTAGGGTGCTACTAGAATGACCTGCTCCTCGTCCTTCCTGACCTTGCACAGGGTCTGTGCAAGTAGGCTCACTGGGGGAAACACGTATTTGCGTAGTCCAGGGGGCCAGCTGTGTGCCAGCGCATCTATACCGAGGGGTGCCTCGGTCAGGGCGTACCAAAGCGGGCAGTGGGAGGATTCCCGGGAAGCAAACAGGTCTACCTGTGCTCAACCGAATCAACTCCAAATCAGCTGGACCACCTGGGGGTGGATCTCCACTCTCCCCTGAGCGTAACCTATCATGACAGCGCGTCCGCTGCAGTGTTGAGGTCGCCCGGGATGTGAGTGGCTCATAGCAACTGCTATGACTCCAGAGGAGGAGACGGTGGGTGAGTTGTGACATGCAACCGGAGCATAGACCGCCTTGACGGTTGATGTACGCTACCATCGCCATGTTGTCTATCCGGACCAACACGTGCCAACACGTGCTTGCCCTGGATCAACGGCGGAACCTCCGCAGGGCGAGCAGTACTGCCAACAACTCGAGGCAGTTGATGTGCCAATGCAGCCGCGGGCCAATCCAGGAGCCGGCGGCTGTGAGCCCATCTTGGAAGCGTCCATCATAATCATGACGTACCCGGAGACCTGCTCTTGGGAACCCCTGCCCGTAGAAATGCAATGTCGGTCCAAGGGCTGAAGAGGCAGTGACAGATCAGTGTGACGACCACGTGATGTGTCCCACAGCGCCATGCCCATCTCGGGACTCGAGTCTGAAGCCAGTGCTGAAGTGGTCTCATATGCATCAACCCGAGCGGTGTGGCCACCGCTGAGGATGCCATATGCCCCAGAAGCCTCTGAAAATGTTTCAGTGGAACCGCCTTCAGACAGTTCAGCACCGACGCACTGTCATCGAGACTGAGTCCAACTCCTAGCTGAGAATAGAGATGCTCTGAACCGGGGAGAGCTTGCTCTTTTCCCAGTTGACCCAAAGCCCCAGTTGGCTGAGGTGCATGAGCACCAGGTCCCTGTGCACACACAACACATCCCGAGAGTGAGCTAGGATTAGCCAGTCGTCGAGATAATTGAGGATGCAGACACCCACTTCCCTTAGCGGGGCAAGGGCTGCCTCTGCGACCTTCGTGAAGACGTGAGGGGACAAGGACAGGCCGAAGGGGAGGACCTTGTACTGGTATGCCTGGCCCTCGAAAGCAAACCGCAGGAAGGGTCTGTGTCAAGGTAAGACAGAGACGTGAAAGTACGCGTCCTTCAGGTCTACCGCCGCAAACCAATCTTGATGCCGGATGCTTGCTAAAATGCGTTTTTGCATCAGCATCTTGAACGGGAGTCTGTGCAAGGCCCGGTTCAGTACTCACTGGTCCAAGATTGGCCACAGCCCACCGCCTTTCTTCAGTACGATGAATTAGGAGCTGTAAAACCCCTTCTTCATCTCGGCCGGAGGGACAGGCTCTATCGCACCCTTCCGTAGAAGGGTAGCGATCTCCGCACGCAAGGTAGCGGTGTTCTCGCCCTTCACCGAGGTGAAGCAGACGCCTCTGAACCTGGGTGGGCGCCTGGCGAACTGAATCGCATAGCCGAGTCGGAAGGTCCAGGTCAGCCATCGCGACGGGTTGGAAAGCGTGAGCCACGTGTCCAAACTCCGGGCGAGTGGGACCAAGGAGACAGTCACATTGGACGTACTGGCAGATGAGGCCTTGCCGCGGGGTGGAGCCCGAGGCACAACATCGAGGGGGTTCGAACCCTGTGGCCATGTTGAGTCCAGAGACATTGAAGCACTTACCTGGCTCCTGATGCCCACCATAAGATTGGTTGAGGAGGGGGGAGGAGGAACATCGTCCCCGTAGTCCATCGGAACCAAACCGGTGTGGGCATTTTTGTGCCACAGCTGGGCACGCAGGGTCTGCCACTGGAGCGCTGATCCTGCCGAAATGGAACGGTGGATGGTGGTCATGACGATGGCCGTGCGCACCTGACATGTGACCCAGGGAACAAAAAAAACACTCTTTTGTTGAAGTTTTGGGTACCGCAACCTCTTGGGTGTGCGGTGAAAAATGAAACAAAAGATTCCCCTCCCGGCCCTGGAGGGGTCTGTCTACCAGCTCCATAGAAGCGGGTCTCCTCATCCCTGGGTCACCCATCTCAGGGGTGCTTTGAAGCCTTCCTTTGGTTCTTAGCGGCCGGCCGTGAGACAGGTGGCGTCCGCTTCCTGCGGTGGGCTGCACGCCAGGGCCAGGCCGCTGGGGTTGTCTGTGGCAGAGCCAGTGCTATTGTTGCTGGAGGACGCCCTTGGCGATGAGCAGACGGGGTGTGGGGTCTTGAGCCGCGCCGGGGCAGGATGTGTTGAATAGCCTCCATCTGCTGCTTCACCACCGAGAACTGCTGGGCAAAGTCCTCGATGGTGTCGCCAAACAGGCCAACCTGGGAAATTGGGGTGTTAAGGAACCGTGTCTTGTCAGCCTCTCTCATCTCAACCAGGTTGAGCCAAAGGTGGCACTCCTGGACCACCAGGGTGGACATCGCCTGCCCGAGAGACCACGCCATGACCTTCATTGCCCAGAGAGTGAGGTCGGTTGCCGGCGCAGTCCCTGCATCAGAACTACCCTTGTGCAGCTCTTTTAGTGCCTTGGCTTGGTGTACCTGCAGGAGAGCCATGGCATGCAGGGCGGAAGTGGCTTGTCCAGTGGCACCGTAGGCCTTAGCCTTAGCCAGAGATGACGTAAACCTACAGGTCCTGGACGGGAGCTTCGGGCGCCTGCGCCAGGTGGCGGCACTCTGCGGGCAGAAGTGCACCGTGAGCACCTAATCCACCTGGGAAATCACCGAATACCCCTTGGCTGCTCCACCATTGAGAGTATTGAGAGTGGGGGAGCTGAAAGATCGGGATCGGGTAGTAAAAGGTGCCCCCCACAATCTTGTCAGCTCCTCATGCACTTCCGTGAAGAAAGGGACCTGGGCGGGGTGCGACCGTGAGCGGCACTCTGGGCCCAGGAACCAATCATCGAGCTGCGAGGGTTCAGGGGAGAGTGGAGGGTTCCACTCTAGCCCGACGCTCACGGCTGCCCGGGAAAGCATGTCCATCATCTCCGCGTCAGCCTGAGACTGGGCGACCATACCCAAAGGAGGAAGCCCAGCCGAAGCCTCCGCGTCAGAATGGATGAGCCCGCTCTCTGATGCTGCGCTCGATAACTCATCGTCTTCCCGGGCCCTGAATAAGAGGTCGAACTTACCCTGAGACGAGCCAGCAGTCTCATCCGAATGCCCGACCGGGGCAAGCGAGCGTGCTGAGGAATGGGAGGTCCATGGGGGGTTACCCGGCAGAGGTGCTCCCATTGAAGTCCCCAAATCGCCCCCAGTGCTAGCCGACATGGCCTAATACCCGTAGGTAGAAGGACCGAGGTGGGGAGCCACTAGGGTGGCTTGCTTTCTTATGAAGGCAAGCCGTGACCGCAATGTTGCCATGGTCATCTCGCAATGAGGACAAGACCCATCCACGAATGATGTCTCGCGTGGGCAGTGCCCAGACAGCGATCGAGGCTGTCAGAAGCGCAGAGATAACGACCGCAACCAGGAATAACACACAAATGAAAGGCATTTTTAAAAAGACGTTCCATGTGTGCCGCTCTTTTAGGATTGAAAATATACTCTTTTTAGAATATACGCTTTTGGTTTGCTCTGCCGAAGCGCCAAGGGGTGTTCTCTGCACTCCACGGGTGCAGAGGGGGAGAAGCCGCTGAAATGCGCTATAAAATCCAACAGTTTGAGGTGAATTGAATTCAGTGCACTAAATGCAATCGCTCGGCTCCAAAGATAAAATCTGAATGAGTAGTTGCATGCCAGCTCCTTTTATACTCATATGTCTGGGGGAGTGGCATGCAAATTCCACTTGCCAATTCCCATTGGCCTTTTTTAAAAAAACAGAGGTGTTTAGGGCTCCCAAGAGTGACCCCTAGTGTCACTACATCGACACAACGTCGAGTGAGTGACTTAAACTACTCTTTGATCTAGTTTAAGAAGTTCTGAATTTTTTTTTCAAACTGTAATAGTACTCTTTCACGTTATTAATATCCTGACTATACATTGTAATCAGTTGAATGCCACTTTGGTGAATAAAAGTACCAATTTATTTCGATAAGAGCCAAATCTGTACATTATTCCAAACTTTTGGCCGCCAGTGTATCTATCTATCTATGTATATATATATAGATATATATTAATTAATTAATCAATTAATGTCATACAAAGTCCAGTAAATAGAAAAAGAGCTAAATCAATATTTGGTGTGAACACTTTTGCCTTCAAATCAGCACCAATTCTCCTACTTACACCTGAAACACTTTTGAAACAGAAAAACAAAAAGAAAAGGTTAGACTAGGCAAGGAAATGGACAATGGATAACAGATAATTGGAAAAGAGTGTTATGGATCTTAACCCCATTAAGCTTTTATGGGATCAGCTAGACTGTAAGGTGTGTGAAAAGTGCCCGACAAGACAGCCACAGGAAATTGGCAAGTGCTACAGGAAGCATGGGGTGAAATGTCACCTGAGTATCTGGAAAACTGACAGCTAGAATTCCGAGGATCTGCAAAGCTGTCATTGCTGCACGTGGAGGATTTTTGATGAGAACTCTCTGATGTAGTTTAAGAAGTTCTGAACATTTTTTCAAATTGTAATAGTACTCTTTCACATTATTAATATCCTGACTATACATTGTGATCAGTTGAATGCCACTTTGGTGAATAAAAGTACCAATTTCTTTCGATAAGTTCAAAATCTCTACATTATTCCAAACTTTTGGCCACCAGTGTGTGTGTGTGTGTGTGCGTGTGTGCATATATATATATATATATATATATATATATATATATATATATATATTTATGGTTATATGGTTGTTGGCAGATAGGATGTTCCAAGCTTCTTGGAGAATTCGCCACAGTTCTTTTATTTATTTAGGCTGTCTCAATTACTTCTGTCTCTTCGTTTAATCCCACACTGACCAGATGTTCAGTGGGGGGCTCTGTGAGGGCCATGCCATCTGTTGCAGGGCTCCCTGTTCTTCTATTCTATGCTATTCTATTTGCAAAAGGAATATTTGGGAGTATAAAATGTATGTTTCCTATTGACACACTAAATTAGCAGATATAAATAGCCATCTTAAGACAAATGTTTTTGTGAAACATATTATGTGTCTAAGATTGTCTGTAAACAATTGTTTACAGACAGATTGTTTCACTTTTAATTGACTATCACAATTCCACTGGGTCAGAAGTTTACAAACACTAAGTTAACTGTGCCTTTAAGCAGCTTGGAAAATTCCAGAAAATGATGTCAAGCCTTTAGGCAATTAGCCAATTAGCTTCTGATAGGCTAATTGGAGTCAATTGGAGGTGTACCTGTGGATGTATTTTAAGGCTGTAACGTTTGAATGAAGTCATGAGAGCAGGATCTAGATGCAGCTTAAAATTTAATAGAAAATGTATCAAATTACAAAAACAGGGTAAACATTGGAAACAAGGCAAGACTAGGAACTAGGAAAACAAAACAAATGTGATCCAAGATAGCAAACGGTACATAAACTTGGGAAAACACACATCAGGGCAATATATACACAGGGATAAATGAGGTAAATGAAACACAGGTGAGAACAATAAGGAACTGCTGGTAGTGATCAAGGCAGTGAATTATGGGAAAAGTAGTGCAAGGGATACTAGAGACAGATGACAGAGGCAAAACACAGGGCAAAACAACAGTGAATCATGACATAACCCCCCCCAATGGGTGGCTCCTGATGCACAAGGAAGGGAGGTAAGGGAGGCAGGGCCAAGATGGAGCCTGAGACCAAAGAGGCCAGAGCAGATCAGGCGGAATGCTGGGAGACCAAGGAGACCAGAGAAGTTCGGGTGGACGGCCAAGAGACCAAGGAGACCAGAGCAGATCAGGCAGATGGCCATGAGACCAGGGAGACCAGAGCAGATCAGGCAGATGGCCAGGAGACCAAGGAGACCAGAGCAGATCAGGCAGATGGCCATGAGACCAAGAAGACCAGAGCAGATCAGGTGGATGGCCAGGAGACAAGAGTAGATCAGGTGGACAGCCAGGAGGCCCAGAAGACCAGAGCAGATCAGGCGGACGGCCTGGGGACCCAGGAGACCACCTCAGGGTAGGGACTGGATCAGGAGGCCTGGTTGGCAGCCACAGGGCTGAAACAGGGTCAAGAGGCCTGGGAGGTGGCCACAGACTAGAGACTGGAGCCATGGAAGACTCTGAGGGTGGGGCCATGGAAGGCGGAGCCTTAGGAGGCTCGAGGGGCAAAGCCGTGGAAGGCGGAGCCGTAGGAGGCTCGAGGGGCAAAGCTGTGGAAGGCAAAACCATGTGAGGCTCGAGACTAAGAGTCCTGGATGACTAGGAAATGACCTCCGTGGTTGCGAACATGAGCAGAGACTTGGGAACGACCTCTGTGGTTGCGGGCATGGGCAGAGACTCGGGAACGACCTCCGTGGTCATGAACATGGGCAGAGACTTGGGAACAACCTCCGTGGTCGTGAACAGACTCAGGAATGGCTGTGACATGGCATGGAGCAGACTCAGGCGTGGCTGTGACAAGGTGTGGAGCATATTCAGGCATGGCTGTGACAAGGCGTGGAGCGGACTCAGGCGTGGCTGTGACAAGGCATGGGGCAGACTCAGGCGTGGCTGTGACAAGGCATGGAGCAGACTCAGGCGTGGCTGTGACAAGGCATGGAGCAGACTCAGGCATGGAAGGCTTGGAAGCCAGGATTGGGGTAGGGAGAGGAGGATCCTCTAAACCAGAGTTCCTAGCGTTAACTGTATTCCTGTAACTGTAATGTATTCCTCCCATGTGTAGTCTCCTGTGTCCGGCAATTCCCTCCACTGGTGAACTAATGGTCCAATCCGGTAAATCGACTTAAGGTGGGAGTCCGCAAATCCTGTGAAGCTGGCAATGCCACTGAAATGAAGGGAGTATTCCCTTATGGGTAATTCTGCCTGGCTCAATTGAAGGAACAAAGCCGCTGGATACATTTGGTCAGTTGTTCTGTAACGTTTGAATGATGTCACAAGAGCAGGATCTAGATGCAGCTTAAAATTTAATAGAAAATAAATCAAATTACAAAAACAGGGTAAGCACTGGAAACAAGGCAAGACTAGGAACTGAGAAAACAAAACAAGTGTGATCCAAGATAGCAAACGGTACATAAATTGGAGAAAACACAACAACTGACAAAGGTAAAACAGACATCAGGGCAATATATACACAGGGATAAATGAGGTCAATGAAATACAGGTGTGAACAATAGAGAACAGCTGGTAGTGATCAGGGCAGTGAATTATGGGAAATGTAGTGCAAGGGAGGCTAGAGACAGATGACAGAGGCAAACACAGGGCAAAACATCAGTGAATCATGACAAAGGCCTACCTTTAAACTCAGTGTCTCTTTGCTTGACATCATGGGAAAATCTAAAGAAATCAGCCAAGACCTCAGAAAAAAATGGGGACCTCCATAAGTCTGTTTCATACTTGGGAGCAATTTCCAAATGCCTGAAAGTACCACGTTCATCTGTACAAATAATAGGATGCAAGTATAAACACCATGGTACCACACAGCCATCATACCGCTCAGGAAGGAGACGCATTCTGTCTCATAGAGATGAACGTAGTTTGGTGTGAAAAGTGCAAATCAATCCCAGAACAACAGCAAAGGACCATGTGAAGATGCTGGAGGAAACAGGTAGACAAGTATCTATATCGAAATAACCTGAAAGGCTGCTCAACAAGAAAGAAGCCACTGCTCCAAAACCGCCATAAAAAAGCCAGACTACAGTTTACAAGTGCACATGGGGACAAAGATCTTACTATTTGGAGAAATGTCCTCTGGTCTGATGAAACAAAAATTGAACTGTTTGTCCATAATGACCATCGTTATGTTTGGAGGAAAAAGGGTGAGGCTTGCAAGCCGAAGAACACCATCCCAACCGTGAAGAATGGGGGTGGCGGCATCAGGTTGTGGGGGTGCTTTGATGCAGGAGGGACTGGTGCACTTCACAAAATAGATGGCATCATGAGGAAGGAAAATTATGTGGATATATTGAAGCAACATCTCAAGACATCAGCCAGGAAGTTAAAGACAGATGGGTCTTCCAAATGGACAATGACCCGAAGCATACCTCCAAAGCTGTGGCAAAATGGCTTAAGGACAACAAAGTCAAGGTATTGGAGTGGCCATCACAAAGCCCTGACCTCAATCTGATAGAAAATTTGTGGGCAGGACTAAAAAAGCGTGTGCGAGCATGGAGGCCTACAAACCTGACCCAGTTACACCAGTTCTGTCTGGAGGAATGGGCCAAAATTCCAGCATCTTAATGTGAGAAGCTTGGGGAAGGCTACCCAAAATGTCTGACCCAAGTTAAACAATTTAAAGGCAATGCTACCAGATACAAACAAAGTGTATGTAAACTTCTGACCCACTGGAAATGTGATGAAAGAAATAAAAGCTGAAATAAATTATTCTCTCCACTATTATTCTGACATTTCACATTCTTAAAATAAAGTAGTGATCCTAACTGACCTAAGACAGGGAATGTTTTCTATGATTAAATGTCAGGAATTGTGAAAAACTGTGTTTAAATGTATTTGGCTAAGGTGTATGTAAACTTCTGACTTTAACTGTGTGTGTGTGTATATATATATATATATATATATATATATATATTATATTATACACTGCTTTATAGCATTTTCGTATTGTATCTCAGCAGTACATTCAAGAAAATCTGGGTGCAATCTGGGTGTTAGCGTTTATCCCAAAGGTTGTTGTTCTAAAAAAAGCTGTGGTGGACTCCTAATAATTCGAGGTGACATCAGATTTATTAGGATGTGGCTTGTACATTAAAGGCTTTATGCTGTGAATTTGATGTCTGGTATTTAAATTTAAGGTGGGGCACCAATAAATTTAGTGTTAACATTGGTGCGGTGGATATTATTTCCATTTTTTCACCTGTAATTAGTAGTGCTTGCTTAGGCAATTGTTACTTGCCCTTATGGGGCTTTAACACTGACAATTTAGTCAGAAATAGAGCATCCTTAACATGAAAAATTTATAATATGAAAGCTGTTTCGCAAACTGGGGAGCAGACCGTTTTATCGAAAACGAGACTACCTGTAGGAGGTGGTCTGAGCTCTGTTGCAATGGAACTTTGGCACTGTTTGCATGAGTAAAATAACTAGCGCATGTGTTTTTGCCAATTTAAGCATGATGACTATATCAGCTGCACAAGAACACACATACACTGGCACCGCGAGTGGCAGGGGGACTTTATTGGGATATAGAAGAGGTGAGGTGTCTTTTAGAGGCATGCATGAGTGAGCGTGCAATGTAAGCAGAGCTGCAAATGCATTGCACGCAACCAGCTGTCTTCTCAAAAAAGATAGTTTGCGAGCAGCAGATAGTCACCTTCTCCTGGACATGCATCTGCTGAATTATGAGGCACACGTGTCATTCACTTTGGTGCACATAGTGGAACCAAATTAATAAAAAAAACACAAATATATTGACCTGTGTTCTCCATCATGTGCACTATGCTGGTTTGCAATGGCGGAAAAGCAGTGGGTTCGGCAGAATCAAAAGTGAGTCTGAAACCAGACCAATGCTGCAGGGGATGCCGGGAATTCATGCTTGGATTCGGACTGCAGCAAACGCATCCAGTACGAAAACCACCTTAGGGTTGGGTATTTGAACAAACCGGGAACAGACCAGAATATAACAAAGATTTGGGGGTGAACTCTTTTGACTTGGGCCAGTAAGCATCCACCTAGAAATGCCATAGCAACCTCATAGGTTGATCAAAAGTTTGAAAAATAATAAATAAAATAATAATGTGTTGATAACTGTAGAGCCAAGCTTACTTGCTAGTGTTTTTTTTTTAATTTTATTTTATTTTTTTCAGGGCCAAAAGGATAAAAAATGTTGCAAAGCATAAGCACAAAATCAGTTCACTGATAGCTTTCTGTTAGATCTAAAGTTTATTTGTGTAAATGCAGAAATTTTTTAAAAGCATTGTTTGTACAGTATGTACTCACCATTGTCGACCTAGCCATTATCTCCAGTTGGCCTTTAGATCTAGATTAGGTGCTTTCGACAAACTGAAGTGCATCAGTGTAGGTGTCAAAAGCAGCTTTACAAATGCACATCTCTATTTTTAGAAGACTCCACATTAAACCCCAAATCTTCGATAACTCTGCATTCTTTATGCTAATGTGTGCATGAAGAGCAAAGACGCCTTAGAGCCACTTGCCTTGCTTTGATTTATTCTTTCTCCCCCACTTCGCCAACACAAATGTGTTTTTTTTATTTTTTATTTTTTTATTATTGTAACAAACTCACCTTTCGATCATTGTTCATAAAGTATAACCTCCTTTTGACCCACTGGGTCAGCTTTATGAGCTGAGGTTTTTGCTTTGATCAGCCTTTAATGGCACGATTCACTGTTTCAGCAGCACATGCGTTAATGTATTAGAGAGTAGTTTTAATTCTGTAGGTGTCAGATTATGAAATCGTAGGAACTGTGCAACCCAGCTGACATCAGATGTATTCTTGTAGCAGTGTTTTATGATTCATTACAGTATGAGCACTGATGTGCTGGAGTGTAAGACATATGACACGGTGATCAAGGGAGAGAAAAAAACAAAACTGTTTGTATATCCATTGTATTGTTTTGTGGTTGTCTGTTGTTGTTGTTTAGTTTTTTTATTTTGTTTTGTTTTGTGAACATATTTTTTCAGGTATATACCATTTCGTTTTTCAGTAACATATGCTGATATCTACTGTAGTAAAAAATAATAAAAAGTAAAAAATTTGTGAAAAGATCTCTTTCATGTAATAAATATTTTTGTCCTAAACAGACGTCAGTTTCTACTATATGTTTGCAGTGTCCTGCTCGGTAACCCTTCCCACAGCGAAATCTCTTTAGTCCAAAATTCAGCTCCATATAGCTGTTTATAAATCATCAAATATGTTCTGAGCACAGCATTTTTGCTTTCAGTGTTGACAGACAACTTACTTTTTGAAAACTGGTTTGAACTAAGGCGATTTGATCCGATTCACAAGCTCTTTTTTCAATTTCAAGTTAATTTGATTCTGATTCATTTGGGTTAGTGCTGCACAATTAATCTTATTTTAATCATGATCATGGTTTCTACCTCTCACGGTTAATTAAGCATAACCATCTGCGATATTAATGAGCAACCAAGCAGAAATTATAAGCCAGGTAAAGTTGCAAATTGTTGTTTATTTTTGTGTCTATGGATGATAGACCTAATCACAAGGTTTTTCAAAGTCAACAGACACTTAACACTCTCTTCAGAAGTTTGCCACTGACCAATCACTGTTTCACTTTCGAGCACGCTCTGAAATACGCGCTGTAGATTTTATAAGTATTGCATGTCTTGTATGTCAAAATAAAGGCTTGAGACTGTATATCAATGCTGCATGCTAAATTATTACTGAAATACAGTATATTACTATTGTACTATTGTATATACTATTCTCAATAAAATAATAATGCTAATAATAATATTAACAATAATAATAGTAATTTAAAAATGTATCTTTTAAAGAGGACTCAAGTGTGAACCCCTACAGAGTAACTTTTTGTATTGGCAGTAAAGCATGGGCAAAATATGACTTAATTTTATTTAAAAAAATCACTCACTACAATAGTTTGTATTTTTAACACCTTGTTTAACAGGAGAGCAACATAAAATGTATTTTTTTTTTTTTTTTTGTCTTTAGAATTGATATCTAAGCAATAGTGGCAATAGTGATTTAAAAAATATGTGCTTAAACTACAGAATAATCATAATTAATAGTCATGATTAAAATTAGGAGCAAAATAATCCTGATGATCAATTTTACCATTGTTGTGTTGCCCTAATGTCCATTTTGATTACATATAAAAGAAAATCGTTCTCAACTTTTAATTATACAAGGGTACATTACAAAAAAATATTAATTTACAAATTTTGTTTCATCATTGGTTTTTCATCATTTGTGGTCATATTTTAGCTTTTTAAAAGTTTTTTTAATTTATTTTTTTATTGCATATATTACAGTATACTGCATATCATTTATATACTGTAAGAGAATGGCCAGACTGTTTCAAGCTGACAGAAAGGCTACAGTAACTCAGATAACCCCTCTGTACAATTGTAGTGAGCAGAATAACATCTCAGAATGCACGACACGTCAAACCATGATGTGGATGGGCTACAACAATGGAAGACCATGTCAGGTTCCACTTCTGTCAGCCAAGAACAGAAAGCCGAGGCTTTCTCTGTTGATCTCTCTCGCAGAACTGCCGCTCACTGGATGTTTTGTGTTTTTGGAACCGTTCTGAGTAAACACTAGAGACTGTTGTGCATAAAAATCCCAGGAGATCAGCAATTACAAAAATACTCAAACCAGCCCATCTGGCACCAAAAATCATGCAATGGTCCAAATCACTGAGATAACATTTTTTCCCATTCTATTCATTTTTCCTGGCCAGTATCTGCATGATTTTATGCACTGCAATGCTGCCACATTATTGGCTGGTTAGATAATTGCATGAATAAGTAGGTGTACATGTGTACCTAAAAAAGTGGTCGGTGAGTGTGTATATGTATGTATGTGTGTATATATATATATATACACTATATTGCCAAAAGTATTCGCTCATCTGCCTTTAGACGCATATGAACTTAAGTGACATCCCATTCTTAATCCATAGAGTTTAATATGACGTCGGCCCACCCTTTGCAGACATAACAGCTTCAACTCTTCTGGGAAGGCTTTCCACAAGGTTTAGGTGTGTTTATGGGAATTTTTGACCATTCTTCCAGAAGCGCATTTGTGAGGTCAGACACTGATGTTGGACGAGAAGGCCTGGCTCGCAGTCTTCGCTCTAATTCATCCCAAAGGTGCTCTATTGGGTTGAGATCAGGACTCTGTGCAGGCCAGTCAAGTTCTTCCACACCAAACTCGCTCATCCATGACTTTATGGACCTTGCTTTGTGCACTGGTGCGCAGTCATGTTGGAACAGGAAGGGGCCATCCCCAAACTGTTCCCACAAAGTTGGGAGCATGGAATTGTCCAAAATCTCTTGGTATGCTGAAGCATTCAGAGTTTCTTTCACTGGAACTAAGGGGCCAAGCCCAGCTCCTGAAAAACAACCCCACACCATAATCCCCCCTCCACCAAACTTCACAGTTGGCACAATGCAGTCAGACAAGTACCGTTCTCCTGGCAACCGCCAAACCCAGACTCGTCCATCAGATTGCCAGATGGAGAAGCGTGATTCGTCACTCCAGAGAACGCGTCTCCACTGCTCTAGAGTCCAGTGGCGGTGTGCTTTACACCATTGCATCCGACGCTTTGCACTGCACTTGGTGATGTATGGCTTGGATGCAGCTGCTCGGCCATGGAAACCCATTCCATGAAGCTCTCTATGCACTGTTCTTAAGCTAATCTGAAGGCCACATGAACTTTGGAGGTCTGTAGCGATTGACTCTGCAGAAAGTTGGCGACCTCTGCGCACTATGCGCCTCAGCATCCGCTGACCCCGCTCTGTCATTTTACGTGGCCTACCACTTCGTGGCTGAGTTGCTGTCATTCCCAATCGCTTCCACTTTGTTATAATACCACTGACAGTTGACTGTGGAATATTTAGTAGCGAGGAAATTTCACGACTGGACTTGTTGCACAGGTGGCATCCTATCACAGTACCACGCTGGAATTCACTGAGCTCCTGAGACCGGCCCATTCTTTCACAAATGTTTGTAGAAGCAGTCTGCATGCCTAGGTGCTTCATTTTATACACCCGTGGCCATGGAAGTGATTGGAACACCTGAATTCATTTATTTGGATGGGTGAGCGAATACTTTTGGCAATATAGTGTATATACACACACACACACACACACTACTGTTCAAAAGTTTAGGGTCACATACTCATTCTTTATTTTTATTCTATTTATTATTATGTTAGTATATTAATATATTAGTATAATACATTATTATATTTTAGCATTTTCAAAGTGGCCACACTTTGCCTAGATTTTGCAGAAATGTACTTTTGGCATTTTCTCAACCAACTTCTTGAGGTATCACCCTGGGATGCTTTTTAAACAGTGTTGAAGGAGTTCCCATCTATATAATTGGCACTTAGTGGCTGCTTTTCTTAATTATTCGGCCAAGTCATCCATTTCAAAAACTGTTTTTTTTTTTAAATAAAATATTTGTTTGTAATTAAATAAATTAATTTGTTGGCACAATTATATTTTTTTCTACAAAACGTCTTGGTTACTGATGTAACCTCTGTTCCCTGATGGAGGGAACGAGATGTTGTGTTGATGTAGTGACACTAGGGGTTCGATCTTAAAAGCCCCAATCACCTTTGCTTAAAATAGAAAATGGCAATGAAAATTGGCGAGTGGAATTTGCATGCCACTCTCCACCCCGGACATACGAGTATAAAAGGAGATGGCGTGCATCACTCATTCAGATTTATGCTGAGGAGCTGATAGAGTGTCCCGGACATGTCAGCGGCCGGTTCAGCACCGCGGCAGGAGGGACACAACGTCTCATTCCCTCCATCAGGGAACAGAGGTTACATCAGTAACCAAGATGTTCCCTGTCTGTCACTCACTCGACGTTGTGCCAATGTAGTGACACTAGGGGTTCCTATAGGAAACACCGCAGGTGCTGAACCGTGTCACGAGGCACGGAAGAGTGGACACGGGCAAGCTGCTGCGTGCCTCGCAGCGAGCGCTCAACCATGTCATGACCTTCCAACGAGTTAGATAAGGCATCTCCCTAGTCCCGTTAAGGGGGGAGATACCGGCGGTGCCTTTCTTAATTTTCTGTTAAGCAATCTCCTGCCGAGCACTTTCTAGAATAACGCTGGGAAGAGCTCTTCCCTCTCCAGGAAGGAGAGCACTACGGAGACCACATTCTGCCAGAGGGAGGTTAACATATGGAGCATACCTCACATGGACTTACCAACGGGGAAGTACACATATGGATGATACCACAGGAGGACCCTATCTACAGAGAGGGTATGCAGCACAGTGGCCGAGACAGAGAAAGCTCTGATGAGGAGAAACACAGGTTTCACCTAAGGGGGAAAACGAACAGTGGAAACTCATCATATGACCTGCTAGGTCTTCCACGTCCCCTCCAGGAGCCAGACATGGAGATTCCAGAGGTCTGGCTGTGGGTGCTGGAGCGTGCCTTGCCCCTGAGTGAGAAGGTCCTGCCTCAGGGGAATGCGCCAAGAAGGTGCTACTGTCAGGAGCATCAGATCCGAGAACCAAGTCCGGTTGGGCCAGTACAGCACAACGAATAGGACTTGCTGCTCATCCTCTCTGACTTTGCACAGAGTATGTGCAATGAGGCTCACAGGAGGAAATGCATACTTGCGTAGCCCCCGAGGCCAGCTGTTTGCCAAGGCATTCATGCCGAGGGGTGCCTCGGACAGGGAGTACCACAGGGGGCAGTGAGAGGAGTCTTGGGAGGTGAAAGGTCGTGCGTTACATGCCCTGAGAGCATGTCCGCTGCACAGTTGAGGGCGCTTGGAAGGTGAGTGGCTTGCAGAGACTTCAAGGTCTGCTGACTCCAAAGGAGGAGGCGGCGGGCAAGTTGCGACATGAGCATACGCCACCTTGGTGGTTTATGTACACTACGGTCGCCGTGTTGTCAGTTCGGACCAACACATGCTTGCCCTGAATCAACGGCCGGAGCCTCCTCAGGACCAATGATACTGCCAGCAACTCTAAGCAGTTGATGTGCCATTGGAGTCGGGGGCCCCATCCAGAGCCCCAACACTGCCTGCCCATTGCACACGGTGCCCCAGCCCGAGTTCAAGGCATCCGTTGTGACCACGACGCACCTTGAGACCTGCTCTAGGGGAACACCTGCCTGTAGAAACGCCAAGTCCGACCAAGGGCTGAAAGTCTGATGGCACTGTGGCGTGATGGTCACACAACGGGTGCCGTGGAGCATTGCCAACCTTGGGACTCGAGTCTGTTGCCAGTGCTGAAGCAGTCTCATATGCATCAACCTAAGGGGGAGAACTGCCGTCGAGGATGCCATATGCCCCAAGAGCCTCTGAAATTGTTTCAATGGCACCACTACCTTCTGCCTGAAGGTCTTCAGCAGGTCAGCACTGACAGAGCACGTTCGGTCGTAAGACGTGCCCTGAGAGTCCAACTCCATACCGAGAAAAGAGATTCCCTGCACAGGAGAGAGCTTGCTCTTCTCCCAGTTGACCTGAAGCACGAGTCGGTCAAGGTGCTGAAGCACAAGATCCCTGTGTGCACACAATAGATCTCACAAGTGAGCTAGGATTAGCCAGTCGTCGAGATAATTGAGAATGCGTATGCCCTTCTCCCGGGCAGCCTCTGTGACCTTGGTAAAGACGCGAGGGGACAGGGACAGACCGAAGGGGAGGACCTTGTTCTGGTATGCTCGGCCCTCAAAAGCAAACCGAAGAAAGGGTCTGTGTCGAGGAAGGATCGATACATGAAAGTATGCGTCCTTCCGGTCGATGGCCGTGAACCAATCCTGATGTCGTACTGACTCCAGGATACGCTTCTGCGTTAACATCCTGAATGGAAGCCTGTGTAAGGCCTTGTTCAGGGCACGCAGGTCCAAGATTGGGCGCGACCCTCCCCCTCTCTTGGGCATGATAAAATAAGGGCTGTAGAAGCCCTTGTGCAACTCGGCTATGGGGACGGGCTCTATTGCTCCCTTCGCCAGAAGGGTGGCAACTTCCGCCCGAAGGACGGAGGCACCCTCACCCTGCACCGTAATGGAGAGAATGCCACTGAACCGGGGCGGGCGTCTGGCGAACTGGATCTCGTAGCCGAGGCGAATCGTCCTGATGTGCCACCGTGAGGGGCTGGAGAGCTCTAACCAGGCCTCCAGCCTCTGTGACAGTGGCACCAGTGGGACGACTGGACTTACCGTGCCCAGGCAGGGTGGTTCGCGGCAAGGCAGAGCATGCGCCCCACCTGGAAGACAGCCCAGGGGGGACATGCTGTTCCACAAGCCCGCAACGGTGGCCGGTGACTGGGGTGGGCAAGCAGCCCCAGAGACCAGCACACTTACCTGTTCGGTGGCTGTCTCTCGATGGAGAATGAAGGAATGGGAAGTACTTGCATTCGCCTGATTGACCAGAAAGACTTCCAGCACCTGGCCGTTGCGAGTGCGCTGGCCCAGGGAATGAGGAAACTGCTCTTTTATTGACCATGTGGGTGCCGAGACCCAGAGGGCACTCGGCGATGTCATATTCACCACACGCTGGCCCAGGGGCAATGGTGGGGCTGGAGAGATGTCCTTGGCCAGACCGGTCAGGAGCAGTCGCCTCATCCCTGGGCGGGCCATGTCAGGACCGCCTCGATGCCCGTCTGGGGTTCTTGGGGGCTGACAGATGGGCAGGTGGAGCCGACTTCCCATCGGAGGATCTTTTTGTCTGAGGCCGGCTTTCAGGCTCCGATGGTACAGAAGCTGGGGCTGGCACCGCAGGGGAACGGCTCTGGTGAGAAGCAGACGGGGTGCAGGACCTCGGTGGCCTGAAGGTGGCTGGGTCATGCCGCGGCAGGATGTGTATAATTGCCTCGGTCTGCTTTCTCACCGTCGAGAACTGATGGGCAAAATCCTTGACTCTGTTGCCAAAAAACCCCCTTGGGAGATGGGCGCATCAAGAAAGGACTTTCTCGGCGTCACGCATCTCCGCAAGGTTGAGCCACAGGCGCCACTCTTGGACCACAAGCGTGGACATCATCCACCCAGGACACGCGCCATGACCTGCGTCGCATGTAAGGCGAGGTGGGTCGCAGTGTGTAGTTCCTGCATCATCCCTGGGTCGGTCCTACCCTCATGCAGGTCTTTTAGCGCCTTGGCCTGGTGGACTGCAGGATGGCCATGGCGTGCAGGGCGGAAGCGGCCTGACCTGCGGCCTTGTAAGACTTCATCATTAAAGAGGAAGAGAACTTACAGGCCTTCGAAGGGAGCCTTGGTCGGTCGCGCCAGGTGGCTGCGCCCTGCGAGCATAATGCACCGCTATGGCGCGTTCTACCTGGGGAAACTCGACATATCCCTTAGACACTCCGCCGTCGAGGGTAGTCAGAGTGGACGAGCCTGTGAAGCGTGTATGGGCAGTAAAAGGTGCCTTCCATGACTTCGTTAGCTCCTCGTGCACTTCCGAGAAGAAAGGCACTGGGGCGGTGCGCGGCCGTGAGTCGCGCTCCGAGCCCAGAAACCAATCATTCAGCCACGAACGCTCAGGGCAGTGTGGAGGGTTCCACTTCAGCCTGATGTTCGCAGACACCCGGGCAAGCATGGCTGCCATCTCAGCGTCCAACTCATCCTGTACTCTACCACATGTGGGCAGGAGCTCAGAAGATTCGTTCACTTCTGATAGCAGAAGCCCACCCTCCGATGCCGCGACCAAAAGCTCATCCTCATCGCGAGCCATGAACGACACATTAAACCCGCCCTGAGGCAGACCGCCTGCATCGCTCGACAGCTTGTCCGGACAGAACGAGCGTGCTTGGGGGCTAAGCTGGTGGAAACGCTCCCATGTCCACATCCAGATCGCCCATGGTGCTTGCCGACCCGGCCGGCTGAGCATCAGCCCAGGACGGAGACCAAGTTGGGGAGCAGCCGCGGTGGCTCCTTGCTTCATGAAGAAGAAAGTGACCGCAACGTTCTCATGGGCATGTTCTCGCAATGAGAACATAACCCTTCCACGAAAGCCGCCTCGGTGTGCTGGCGCCCTAGACACTCGAGGCAGATTTCATGGGTATCCGGAGGGGAGAGATAACGGCCAAATCCAGTAGTGCAAACGCGGAAGGACATCTTTAAAAAGACCCCAAGCATTTGCGTGAGCTCTTTTATAAGGAAATATACTCTTTCTAATATACTCTTTTAGCACCTGCAGACTCAGGCTGCCGAAGCGGCAGGGGAAACACAGCACTCAACCGTGTCAGGGTGACCACTGATATGCACCGCAAGAATCCAGCAGCGTAGCAAAGAGTGAGAGGACGAACACACATGCATTCGGCTCCGAAGAAAAAATCAGAATGAGTGATGCAAGCCATCTCCTTTTATACCCATATGTCCGGGGCAGAGAGTGGCATGCAAATTCCACTCGCCAATTTTCATTGGCCTTTTCTATTTTAAGCAAAGGTGATTGGGGCTCTCAAGATTGAACCCCTAGTGTCAGACAGGGAACTAATTTCAAACATTTAAGCATACGTCTTCAGATCAAAAGGTTTTTAAGATCATGAGAAACATTTCAGGCAAGTGACCCCAAACTTTTGAATGGTAGTGTGTGTATATATATATATATATAATGTATATACACAGTGGCGGCCAAAAGTTTGGAATAATGTACAAATTTTGCTCTTATGGAAAGAAATTGGTACTTTTATACACCAAACTTTTAATAACGTGAAAAATTACTATTACAATTTGTAAAAGAAAAGAAAAAAAATCAGAATATCTTAAACTACTTCGTGTTCTCATCAAAAAATCCTCCACGTGCAGAAATGACAGCTTTGCAGATCCTTGGCATTCTAGCTGTCAGTTTGTCCAGATACACAGGTGACATTTCACCCCACGCTTCCTGTAGCACTTGCCATAGATGTGGCTGTCTTGTCGGGCACTTCTCACGCACCTTACAGTCTAGCCCATCCCACAAAACTCAGTGGGGTTAAGATCCATAACACTTTTCCAATTATCTCTTGTCAAATGTCGTTTCTTCGCCCACTCTAACCTTTTCTTTTTGATTTTCTGTTTCAAAAGTGGCTTTTTATTTTCAATTCTTCCCATAAGGCCTGCACCCCTGAGTCTTCTCTTTACTGTTGTACATGAAACTGTTGTTGAGTGGGTAGAATTAAATGAAGCTGTCAGCTGAGGACATGTGAGGCGTCTATTTCTCAAACTAGAGACTCTGATGTACTTATGCTCTTGTTTAGTTGTATCTGGGCCTTCCACATCTCTTTCTGTTCTTGTTAGAGCCAGTTGTCCTTTGTCTTTGAAGACTGTAGTGTAAATCTTTGCATGAAATCTTTAGTTTTTTCGGCAATTTCAAGCATTGTATAGCCTTAATTCCTCAAAACAATGATTGACTGATGAGTTTCTAGAGGAAACTGTTTTTTATTTTTATTTTTGCCATTTTTAACCTAATATTGACCTTAAGACATGTCTGTGGCAACTCAAAAGAAACACAAAGACAATGTTAAGCTTCATTTAATGAACCAACTAGCTTTCAGCAGTGTTTGAGATAATGGCAAGTGATTTTCTAGTACCAAATTAGCAATTTAGCATGATTACTCAAGGATACGGTGTTGGAGTGATGGCTGCTGGAAAAGGGGACCTGTCTAGATTTGATTGAAAATGACGGTGCTGTTTTTTACATCAGTAATGTCCTGACTATACATTGTGATCAGTTGAATGCCACTTTGTTGAATAAAAGTACCAATTTCTTTCCATAAGAGCAAAATCTGTACATTATTCCAAACTTTAGGCCACCAGTGTTTGTGTGTGTGTGTGTGTGTGTGTGTATATATATATATAACAGTTTACATACACCTTAGCCAAATACATTTAAACTCAGTTTTTCACAATTCCTGACATTTAACTGTAGAAAACATTCCCTGTCTTAGGTCAGTTAGGATCACTACTTTATTGTAAGAATGTGAAATGTCAGAATAATAGTAGAGAGAATGATTTATTCAGCTTTTATTTCTTTCATCACATTCCCAGTGGGTCAGAAGTTTACATACACTTTATCAGTATTTGGTAGCATTGCCTTTAAATTGTTTAACTTGGGTCAAACGTTTTGGGTAGCCTTCCACAAGCTTCTCACAATAAGTTGCTGGAATTTTGGCCCATTCCTCCAGACAGAACTGGTGTAACTGGGTCAGGTTTGTAGGCCTCCTTGCTCGCACATGCTTTTTCAGCTCTGGCCACGAATGTTCTATCAGATTGAGGTCAGGGCTTTGTGATGGCCACTCCAATACCTTGACTTTGTTGTCCTTAAGCCATTTTGCCATAGCTTTGGAGGTATGCTTGGGGTCATTGTCCATTTGGAAGACCCATTTGCAACTGACCTTTAACTTCATGGCTGATGTCTTGATATGTTGCTTCAATATATCCACAAAATATTCCTTCCTCATGATGCCATCTATTTTGTGAAGTGCACCAGTCCCTCCTGCAGCAAAGCACCCCCACAACGTGATGCTGCCATATATATATTGTCACAATTTTATTGTTTACATGCATAATGTGTGTTATTTACAAGCAGTTACATTGATATGTAGAACAAGTGCTAAAACTGTACCATCTCTTTAAAAATAGAATTGTTTTGGTTGAGCACTTAACGAGAGTGTACTCCACGGCTTCTTTTTTGTTTCTTTATGTTTCTTTTTTATTGTTTGTTTTTGATCAACAACTGACTGTAAAGAACAGAAAGGGTATTAAAAGACACATTATTTAATAACAAATAAATTGTGTGGATCTCAAATTTGGACACACAATAGATGGAACGTGTCAAACTAAACTTTTACTCTTAACATGCAGTGAAAGAATATCAGTGAACTTCTTCGCCAGTATACTACTCACTGGCAAATGAAATCTGAAAATTTAACAGCCAGTGATCAATCACAGACATTTTTAGTCGCAACTTGGTTGCATATGTGAGTGATTTACTCGCATTGTATTGGGTTGTGCATAGAGTTCGATCTTAAGAATCAATATCGGTATCATAAAAATCAAGATCACAATTAACTGGAAACTCTAGATTTTTACCCAGCCCTAGTTGGAACCAACTGTTACACATTTAGACATCTATTTGCACTCATCATTTCACTTGGTCCTTTCTCTCTTTCTGTTTTTTTCTTTCACTTTCTTTGTAAGACTTGAGAACGAGCAGTGCCCACATCCTGTCAGAGATCTCTCAGCACCTCAGAGGCATAACATTCTGAGCACCTGATGTCTCCTTAGAAACGCCACCCCAACCAGCTCTCCCTGCTCCAACAAAGATCAGATTAGGAGAGAGTGGAGTGACAAAAAGCCTCTTTAACAGCAGCCTACACCAACCATACAGCTTTATGTCAGTAGCAGAGCTGAGCTTTTGGCCGCTTGTTTGTTTATCGGTTCTGTGTTGCATGTGCAGTCTCTATCCACATATTAGCACCGCTGTCAAGATATGTTAAACTGACCGAAGAGGTCATGTCAAGAACTTCACTTCTGCCAAAATGGTGATGTTATTAAAAAAATATTTCCATGTACCCAAATATTTATTGGATTATCCACCATTTGGAATAGGAAAAGTAGGCAAGATATAAGCAGAGAATGTTTTGTAAAGTTCCTCTTTGCTTTGAGAAAAGCATGCATAGGACTTTCTTGTCTTCCTGTGAATTAGGGCAGGTTTTTCTCTAGTGTGGCTGCAGTGTTTCTGGAGAAATGTATGCCCAGCACAGCATGCTGAGTCATGTGATGATATTCCTCAAGAACACTCATAATCTCATTGGCACTTCATGTCCACTCGCTTAAAGAAACATGCACGCTCATGCCCTCTGATGCTGTGCAAACAAGGACAAATAGAGCGTTATGTAGGAGACTGTGGAGATGACATCAGTGGCTGTGACTTCAACACCCTTCATTAGTTTGTTGTTCAGGATGTAATTATCTGCCCAGCAATTGTGCTGCCTGAGCTGGAGTCTCTCCATCGGCCTTGTTTACTTTCTTCCCATGTCCACACTGAGAGTCAACTTTGTCCCCACCAAAATATTCATCTCGAGTATATTCATGAGAATATTCACATTATTCTTATGTTAAAGTGGCTTCCATTGTCTCCACTGTTGATTTAGTGGGTGATGAAAGTGAAGCTTCACCTCTGTAGTTATACTCACTTGTAAGTCCTGATGGCATAAGGAATAATTGATGACTGACCATTGAAGTATTAAAAAATAATCCACACCCTAAGTTGTAAATGCCCCTAGAATGCTCCTGTGTGTAG
Organism: Myxocyprinus asiaticus; assembly: GCF_019703515.2. Taxonomy (NCBI): domain Eukaryota; kingdom Metazoa; phylum Chordata; class Actinopteri; order Cypriniformes; family Catostomidae; genus Myxocyprinus; species Myxocyprinus asiaticus. Next base: position 9,041,396 of record NC_059360.1, on the reverse strand, counting down.
AGCTACTTCCTTACCCCATAGATAAAGTATCATGCTTAAAACAGCCCAAGTCACCATTACTGGTTTGGAAAGAATGCTGCGAAGTGATATGGAACTGTATACCAGTCAACAAACCTTGAACTACTTCATAGCTGTGCAGTTATTGGCAGTGTTGGGTAAGTAACTCAAAAAATTAACCCACTACAAATTACTAAATACTTTTCTAAAATTTTTATCAGATTAAGGGTTTTACTAATTATTTAATTTTAAGAGTAAATACATTATGAATTACTTTAAGTTACTTTCTAAAACACTTACAGATAAGTTATTGTTATTTATTTATTTTTTTTTTTTGCTCAACAAATTCAAAATAATGTGTCTATTTCCTTCTTGTTCATTGTCACACGCAGGTCATACACTCAGCACCACATGTTTATCCCTTACAAAGACCCATTAGAGAATCTTCAGCTATCACAGAAACACAACCAGATGTAAATTAACATAATTCAAAAGAAACATAATACACATAAACATTATTTTTGAAATATGTGTTAAGTAATTAATTTAATTGAAAGTCATTAACTAATCTGATAACAAGAATTTAAAATGTAATGTTACACTAATTTTTTACTAAAAGTAATTAGATTACAGGTGTAATTTACACCTAACACTGGTTATTGGAACACCTTGGAATGTCTTTCAAGTAATCAGAATCAAGAATTCACAATGTCTAACCAGATGTGATGTAATAAATGCCCTGCAATTAGAGCTATCTCTTCCAAGTAAATTTGAATTTTTGTTCTAACCAGTTAAGTCGACCCTAAGAAGAGATTTTGTCAGTCGCTTGGTTTAAATGTCTGCAGCATTGCACTGCGTATCACCGCCCACATATCTCATCAGTCCATGATTTTGTGTATATTAAACATCAGATATGTTCTGATTAGCTGTAATTGTGTTGCATTGCACAGCATTTTCACTTTCACTGTGGACAGACAAATGACTTGATGAAGAGTTTGTCTTCATATCAGAAGTGCCATACCTTTAATAGCTCCTGGGAACTCAGGAATCATATCCAAATGTTTACTTGATCAACATTCTGTTTATATTTATGTTTTAATCAGCATTTTATTTAAGTTGCCAAATAACACAATACAGCTGCTAAGTAATATTGCTTACAACAAGTCAAATAGATGGGCGGTTTTGAGAAAGGAAAACAAACAAGAGAAAAAATACTCGGGCATTGTTTTGTGCACCTGTGTGATCAAAGCCCAGATTCTTATATGGCACACTGTGCCCGTTTGAGACACTCCCTGCCTTGTTCGTGACTGTAGAGCATTTAATTCCAGCACCAGTAGTTGTAATTTGCTGGCGGGGTGAGTGCTGCAACAGTAAACACAGACTCAGGCCAAAGGAATCTGAAGAGCTTTGAAGTGATTGCAGGTTCATCCTAAAAACCCTCTGTGTTTCTCCACTTTTCTCCATCTCTTGCCCATCAGAAACCACAGCCGTGCCACTACAAACTTCTGAAGGAGAGAAAATAAACTGATAAACACCTTTCTGGGGATTTTCTGCCTTTCAGATTCTGTGGTCAGATTCATGACTTCAGATTAATTTACTGTTGTTGACCCACATCTAAATGTCAGCATTACATACAGCAAGAGATGTAGTACACATCTTATAAAGATGTCAGTAAGCTTGGCCTATGATGAATGAATGAATAAACGAAGAATTATACCTCAAATCAAGTGGCTTGTTAAGGAAAGGTGTCCTATTGCTTTTCTAAGCATTTGGATTTTCACTTGGCGGGCTTTATAATGGACAACAAAATGGATGACAAATTCCCATAGACTTGCATTAAAGGAGAGACTCGGCCATATTGCTTGATATGGAGACCAGAGACCAGAATATCACAGAGGGTTGGGCTTATTTGACTTGGGCCAGTAAGCAAGCACCCAGAACACTCAACAACACCCTAGCGGTGACTTTTGCATGGACAAGCACCACTTAAGTTTTTTCAGACAACGTAAAAATTTTTTTTTTTTTTTTATTTATTTAATGCTCTTTAATGTGTACAATCTTTGGCACATTATGCTTCAGTAATGGCTTGCTTTTTCTTTCTTCTGACATGAAAGTACACCTGTGTCTTTCTATACTAATAAAGCAAGCAGAATTAACTCTGCAGAAGTCCATGAACCTTTGAGAATGCCACTGCTTCATGCTTAGGTGAAATACCCCTGACATTAGCATTACTTGTATTCATAGTGTGATGAGTAAAAGAAAAAAAAAAGAGTTGGAAGAAAAGAAAGATAATTGCTGGTTTGGAGATCTCTAATGCAACAGGCGATGAGGCACTAAAAAGAGCAGCTAAGTCCATCACTCTGAGAAACAATCAGGCTGCTGTTTAAGAGGCCAAATTATAGGTTGGGCTAAGCCTGAGGATCAAAATAAAATGTCAGAGGAGAAGTTCACAAACACAAGCCAAATTGGTTGGAAAGACAATGGCTCAGGGATCTGAGCAGTTGTTGGCATGGAAGCAGAGTAAATAAGTCAAGATTTTGTCTCATGAAGACTCTATGAAGTCCTTTCTTCCTCCCTTCACTCTGACAAAAGCTTATCTAAGCCTTCAAATAAATTATTTTACCCGGCTAAACATCAAGGTTACTTATCGGTAATTGAAGAATCTCTTGATGATATTAAAAGGAATATCAAAAGGACATCATTTACTTACCTTAATGTAGAATTGGGTTTAATCTAATTACAAAGTAATTAGTTACTGTAATCTAATTACTTTTTAGTAGTTTAGTAGCAACATTACAAAAGTAATGTAAAACATTGCATTTCAAATTCTTGTCCAGATTACAGTTAATAACTTTAAGTTAACTACTTTTAGTATATTATTTAGGTTGCACATATTTCTAAAATAATATTATATAGCATACTTTTAAAAAATGAATTATGTTAATATGTACATCTGTTTGTGCTTCTGTGACAGCTGAAAGGTGTGCACATTCTAATAAGTCTGAGTGTATGACTTGTGTGTGACAATGAAAAACGAGGAAATCTAGACATTAATTTTTAATTTGATGCAAAAAAAAAATAAATTCAGTGAATCACTACTAGAACTTTGGGCTTTTCATCACACAAAGCTGTTGCATTGCTTCAGAAGTCTTACAAAATGGAGCAAGACATGGAACAAGTTTAAAGAAGAGCAGTTTGAACATTATTCAAAATGTCTCCTTTTGTGTTCAGTGGAAGAAAATAAGTCATGCAGGTTTGACGTCATGAAGGAAAGTAAATGGTGACAGAATTTACATTTTTGAGTGAACTATTTCTTTAAAGTATAGTTATTTGGATATTGATTAGTAACTTGTGTAAACATGTCTGGCTCCAATAGCCATCTCTGATCTATTTGCAGAGATGGTGTTGCACATTTTGTCTTAGTACATAGACAGATTTTATCTTGCACTCCCTGGGTAGTGTGCCAAAAACTTTACCGTAATACAGGAAAGGAACAGCATATTTGCTGACTCGGCTTTTACATATCCGGTGTATGTCGCAAGTGGGCGTTTGTGGTTGCAAAATAGTAGAAAAGTGTAGGCGCATTGCCATCGCAGTAAGGAACGAGTTTAGTACCAGGTGATCAAACTTTGAATATTAAGGATACTTGTCTCATTGCAGAAATTTAGGAGCATTATCCACAACTCTCTATATGCTATTAACATTTTAATAACCTATGATCGTCATAATTACACTTAGGTGTCTTAAAAAATATTGATTATATCTGTCTATATCAATTTTACAGTATTAAACGGCATTAAAGCTAATCATTTTGTTTTGATCTAACTTCTTTGTTGATATGTTCTCATTTGCTCAGTCATATTTATTGTCTCAAGATTCCATGATGGTAATCATACTTAATTACTGGTGTTAAGATATAGAAAGTTCTGGACACAATAACCCAACTGAGGTCAATAAACCCAGTGCACATCCATTTCCCTGTAAAGGTTTCACTTTAATCCCACACTTACTGCAAATTTATCCAGATTTAATATTCTCATTATAAGATATGACAAAATACCCATACTTTTTACCTTTTAAACCTCATTAACCTATGCCATTTTAAATTCAATGTAAAACACTGGCTCTGTATTTTTGTAAGTTAATCCTGACTGGGATATAAAACTAGGAGTGGTGTTTTCCTGTGTGAAAGTTGCCACGGTATTCTGATGGTTGCTTACTGACACACGTCCATTTGTCTTTGGTTCATAGATAGATGTCCTCAGGTCCCTACTTCAATGTAAGTCTACGGGATATATTTTTCATTCACTTAATTCCCCTCCAGGTGAAAAACGTACGTCTGATAGCTTAGAAAAGTAACGTACACCTCTCCTCAGCAAGTCACACGATTTGAGGTATCCATCATGGTTGTAGCACATAGGTGCTGGACGAGATATGCACCAAAGTTAATTCTTTTGGAAAGGGGTTTGTTCAAATCTCTAACCCCAAGTGTGAGCAATAGTAATACCTATTTGCATGTGAATGTCATTAAAGGGCATTATGGTTAGACAGTGTCAAATGTAAGTCCAAGTAGAACATCTGGCTGCCATGCTGCTTTGAATAGTGAGGGAGCAAGTGATACGTACAAATGCGTACAACATCAAAAAGAGACCTGCCTATGTCATGACTCCATGTGTCTCTTAACACCCTCACAAAAGCACGTTTCCAGAGTGCAGGCCCCCACAAATACCAGCAGACAATGCTGAATCTAAGGCCTTAGCGTGTAAACACACTATTATCACTGCAAAGGTCTGCATCAGCTAATGAGGGCTCATCCAGTCTGTCATAGCTCCAGGCGGCGAATGTTCAGACCAAACTCTCTGTTCAGAACAACGTGTGGCCGCTGTGGGTGGCACTGTGTTTCAAGATATGCAGATACTGCACCGGTCTGGACGGTGTGCATTGGGCACCTGCCGCTATGAGTGGAGGACCACACAGAAAGGAGCTTCTTTGCTGACCACGAAGCTCATAATCACGTACACCTGATGTAGTGCCTATTTCCTGCAAAATTGTACCCCCCTGACAAATCTTATCCCTCTTGTCTGGATATTAAATTGAATATACATTATTTTTCTGTTGTTATGCATACAAACAGCAATAAGTGTATACCTGTTGATAATTGAACATCATTGTATAATTCGAAGAGAATGAACACTGAGAGCACAAAATTCTACAAAGGTTTGAGATTTTTGTTTTGACATTTGTTGCTTCAGTTATATAATGTGAGGACTATATAATTTATGACATTTATTTATGTAGTTTTATGATTAAGACTACTTACAACAACAATATTTTAGTTATTTCCAATCACGCACTGAATAGAATACTCAAAAAATTATTTCAGCCAATGGAATCACTTTGAGGTCCGAGGGGAATGGGCTTTCTCCAATCAGTATGTGCAATAATCTGGTATATATGACATGTTTTGGTGGTTTTAATGGTCTAATGGACTCTGTGAGGAGTGGACATGGAAATGAGTAAGACTATACAGAGTCTACACACTTCACACATTTTTGCACTGATTTGTGAAATTCTGCGGAATGGATTTAATAAATAGTTTACCCAAAAATCATAATTTACTCACCCTCATATTGAAACCAGCTTTACTTTCTTTCTTATGCAGACCACAAAAGGAGATATAGGATAAATAATAATATAGACAAGTAACCTGAAGTGTGTCATTTCTGTGTCACTAGCATCGCCAAATGGAATTGTAAAAAAATAATCACTGTTTTAAAATGGATTCTAAAAAACTTCCCCAACCGGCATGTTGGTTGTACAAACAGATATCCCCACCCCAAACTCACACCATTAGGTGTAAATGTTGCTGGACATGCCACTCAAACAAGCAGAGGAAAGTTTGAATAGTACTACAGTGTTACACTTTCCGGTGAAATCAAACTACAAATGGCTTATTTAAAGTTGACAATGCATATTAAACTGGGATACGAAAAGGATTTTTAACACAGAAAAAATTACACACAGCTGCTTTAAAGGTGCACTTAGTAATTTTTTCTTCATTAAAAAAGTTTTACTCGTAAATAAATGAATGGTTATTTTGAGACATATATATATAAAACCATGACCACTCACATGAGATCAAGATTCAGAGTCATATCAGTAACCTAATAAAAGCTGTTTTTTTTCTACATGGGGCCGGCAATGTTAGGATTACATGATCAGCTGAATACTAATTGCTTAATCACAGTAACCTCCCTGTTATCTGACTCTTAAACTCATTAATTAAATCAGTCATGGCTGACTGTGATATAGAATAGTGAATTTCTAAAATGGCAATGGCAACTCACCGACTATTACTGCCATAGTGTCCCGAGTAGTCTCTCCACTATCAGCAGGACGATGTCCCAGCACACTGTCTATGAAAGTTCACTGAACCACGGAAAGTAATTTCTTTGGGCAACGCTTTGTCCATTGTGCGTTTGAATGGATTTGTACTGTGCCCGCATTTTTTAATGTATTTTTCCTGAACCTGTACTGTTGTGAGCTGGATACATAACCTGGCAAGTTTGGCGAAACTCGACATTTGAACCCGCCTCAATCCCCGGTTGGCCTTGTTTGGCCCATGGGTAATCAGCAGGCCAAAGGCCATTGACCGTTGGCCCCTAGAAAGCCCAGAGGAGGCATGATGAAGCCCCAGAAGTGACAGTGGGAATGCAACTGGCCCTGGCACACACTAGCTCTCCCTCATTTGGCCCAACAGTGGAAATGCAGCTAATGAGTGTCAGAGCCAGGATACCTGGTTCTTCTCATTTTTTTTTCTTTTTTACTTTTGGATCACTAGACATACTGTAAAACTAATTAGCAGGCCAAGACAGCATCTCTGTGTATATGTTTTGATTTTTCTGTGCTTGCTTTGGAGGAAAATCAGCAGAATTTTGAAAAAAAAAAAATATGTAAAGGTGCTGCCACACTCACTTCATGCTCCATTCAAAAGCATTCAGATGGGGGAGACTGGAATTGCAAGCTCATGCGGAACAATTTCGCATTCCATGTGCACAAAAGTTCAAATTCGTATTATGAGAAGAAGTGAAACAAAAAGAAGATCGAAATGTCATACACTGACATCTTCGCTCAATATAAGTGGCATGTTTTTGCAGAAAAGTGAGTAGTCTATATTTTTTTATGATTAATATTTTTATTGATTCATACATCAAACACAGAAAAGCAAAACATGTATACACAGAATCAAAATTTAACTCCCACTACCACCCCTCTCCCACCCCGACCCTCAAAAAACACCCCTGTGGTCACACATGAGCACACACACACACACACACACTATATATATATATATATATATATATATATATATATATATATATATATATATATATATATATATATATATAAAATCACACACATTAACAACTACCCCTCACTCCACTACTCCAATCTGAGAACCCTCCAAGTATCTGCCCCATTTCCCAACAAACAAATCCAAATTCCCCAGGCTTCTTCAAAAGCTGCCACCCTCCCCATCTCCGAACACCACTCCTGAAATGGGGGCACTCCAGCTGACTTCCAACCCCTTAAAATCACTTGTCATGTGATCATAACACTGCTTAGGACCCAATTGTTTACGTGTTTATTCCCTATATTGATGACCGCCCCATTGCCTAAAATAGAGTCTGGGGCACAATGAAATTTGAGTACCCAATATGTCACACATAAAACTCTGAATCCTCAACCAAAATTCTTGGATTTCAACACACCACCAAAAAACGTCTTGGTTACTGATGTAACCTCTGTTCCCTGATGGAGGGAACGAGATGTTGTGTCGATGTAGTGACATTAGGGGTTCGATCTTGAGAGCCCCAATTACATTTGCTTAAAATAGAAAATGCCAATGAGAACTGGTAAGTGGAATTTGCATGCCACTCTCCGCCCTGGACATACGGGTATAAAAGGAGATGGCGTGCACCACTCATTCATATTTATGCTGAGGAGCCGATAGAGAGTCCCGGCCATGTCAGCGGCCGGTTCAGCGCTGCGGCAGGAGGGACACGTCTCGTTCCCTCCATCAGGGAACAGAGGTTACATCAGTAACCAAGACATTCCCTGTCTGTCACTCACTCGACATTGTGTCGATGTAGTGACACAAGGGGTTTCTATAGGAAATGCCGCAGGCGCTGAACCGTGTCACGAGGTATGGAAGAGTGGACATGGGCAAGCTGCTGCGTGCCTCGCAGCGAGTGCTAAACCACGTCGTGACCTTCCAGCGAGTTAGGTAAGGCGTCTCCCTAGACCCGTTAAGGGCGGAGGAGGCACTTACCCAAGGAGGCTACCGGCGGAGACTTTCCTGATTTACTGTTAAGCAATTTCCCGCTGAGCACTTACTAGAATAGCGCTGGGAAGTGCTCTTCCCTCTCCAGGAGGGAGACCACAACCTACCGGAAGGAGGTTAATGTGGAGAATACCTCACATGGACTTACAAATGGGGAAGTTCACATATGGAATGATACCAAAGGAGGACCCTATATACAGAGAGGGTACGCAACAACAGTGGCCGAGGCAGAGAAAGCTCTGGCTAGGGGAAATACAGGGTTCACCTACGGGGAAACCGAACAGTGGAAACTCATCATACGGGATTACCAAGGGGAATCACCACATATGGAGCACTGAGCCCGAGCACACGGGCTCACCTGAAACGGGGCATACCACAAGTACTGGGCCTATGCCGTAACTCCTCCGCCAAGTTCGTCACTGAACAGTGCTTAAGAATTAAAGAGGCGTCCGGGGTTCACCGGATACGGGGAACTGTTGTGGACAAAAGGTACACATTATCACCTTCAAAAAAGGGGAAAGGCCCAATGCAAGCGGTACACCCCACGGACCGCCCGGCCTACCTGATGTAACCACACAACACTCAGGTTGAAACCAGTTCTATGCGTAGGTTGTAAAACCTCGCGAAGGTATTGGGTGTAGCCCAACCCGCAGCTCTGCATATGTCTGCTAAAGAGGCCCCCCTTGCAGGTGACCAGGAGAATGCAACACCTCTAGTGGAGTGCAGCCAGACTCCCAAGGGGCATGGCATGTCCTGCAATTGGTATGCGAGGAAAATTGCATCCACAATCCAATGGGCCAAACTCTGCTTAGAGACAGCTTTCCCCTTCTGCTGTCCTCCAAAACAGACAAAGAGCTGCTCTGAGCGTCTGAAGCTCTGCATGAGGTCCAGATAGATGAGCAGGACGCAAACTGGACAAAGCAATGACAAGGCCGGGTCTTCCTCCTCTGAAGGGAGCGCTTGCAGGTTTACCACCTGGTCCCAAAAAGGACTGGTGGGAACTTTGGGCATGTAACTGGGCCGGGGTCTCAAGATCACGTGAGAGTGTGCCGGCCCGAACTCCAGGCATTCGCTGGTAACAGAGAGCGCCTGCAGGTCTCCCACCCTCTTGATGGAAGTGAACGCCACCAGGAGGGCCGTCTTCAGAGACAGAGTGCTGAGCTCGGCCTGCTTCAGGGGCTCAAACGAGGCTCTCTGTAGGGCAGGTAGGACCACAGAGAGATCCCAAGAGGGGATCAGGCGCGGTCTAGGAGGATTCAATCTCCTCGCGCCTTTGAGGAACCTGTTGATCAGGTCGTGCTGTCGTGAGGGATTGCCGTCTAGTGTATCATGGTGAGCTGCTATGGCAGCGACGTACACTTTCAAGGTAGAGGGAGACAGCCGTCTCTCCAGCCCTTCCTGAAGAAAAGACAGCACAGACCTGATGGCGCATCTCTGTGTGTCCCATTCTCCCAACACCAGTTAGCGAAAAGACGCCACTTCAAGGCATACAACCGCTTCGTAGAGGGGGCCCTGGCCTGAGTGATCGTGTCTACCACCGCTGGTGGAAGACCTGCTAGGTTTACCTGTGCCTCCCCGAATCTCTCCCAAATCAGCTGGACTATGTGGGGGTGAAGTCTCCACTCCCCGCGGAGCGTTACCTGCCATTAGAGCATGTCTGCTGCATGGTTGAGGGTGCCCGGAAGTGGCTCGCAGAGACTTCAAGGTCTGCTGACTCCAAAGAAGGAGGATGGGCGAGTTGAGACATGCGACGCAAGCATACGCCGCCTTGGCGGTTTATGTACATTACGTACGCCGTGTTGTCAGTTCGGACCAACACATGCTTACCCTGAATCAATGGCCGGAGCCTCCTCAGTGCCAGCGATACTGCCAGCAACTCTAAGCAGTTGATGTGCCATTGGAGTCGGGGCTCCGTGCAGAGCCCCGACACTGCCTGCCCGTTGCACATGGTGCCCCAGCCCAAGTTCGAGGCCTCCATCATGACCACAATGTGCCTTGAGACCTGCTCTAGGGGAACACTACCTTGGCGCCGCTACCTTCTGCCTGAAGGTCTTCACGTAAGACGTGCCCTGACAGCGACCGTATCCGACTCCATACCGAGAAAAGAGATGCTCTGTACAGGGGAGAGCTTGCTCTTCTCCCAGTTGACCTGAAGCCTGAGTCGGTCGAGGTGCTGAAGCACAAGATCCCTGTGTGCACACAATAGATCTCACGAGTGAGCTAGGATTAGCCAGTCGGCGAGTTAATTGAGAATGCTTATGCCCTTCTCCCTTAGTGGGGCCAGGGCAGCCTCTGCGACCTTGGTAAAGATGCGAGGGGACAGGGACAGACTGAAGAAAGGGTCTGTATCGAGGAAGGATCGATACGTGAAAGTATGCGTCCTTCAGGTTGATGGCCGCGAACCAATCCTGATGTCGTACTGACTCCAGGATATGCTTCTACATTAACATCCTGAACGGAAGCCTGTGTAAGGCCTTATTCAGGGCACGCAGTTCCAAGATTGGGCGCGACCCTCCCCCTCTCTTGGGCAAAATAAAATAAGGGCTGTAGAAGCCCTTGCGCAACTCGGATTAGGGGACGGGCTTTATTGCTCCCTTCGCCAGAAGGGTGGCAACTTCTGCCCGAAGGACGGAGGCACCCTCGCCCTGCACCGTTGTGGAGAGGACGCCACAGAACCGGGGTGGGCGTCTGGCGAATCATCCTGATGAGCCACCGTGAGGGGCTGGAGAGCTCTAACCAGGACTCCAGTCTCCGTGACAGCAGCACCAGGGGTACGACTGGACTTACCGTACCCGGGCAGTGTGGTTCGCGGGAAGGCAGAGCAGGCGACCCACCTGGAAGACAGCCCAGGGGGAACATGCTGATCTGCAAGCCCGCAACGGTGGCCGGTGACTGGGGCGGGCGAGTGACTCCAGAGACCAGCACACTTACCTGTTCGCCGGCTGTCACTTGATGGAGAACGAGGGAACAGGAGATACTCGCGTTCACCTGATTGACCAGAAAGACTTCCAGCACCTGGCCCAGGGAATGAGGAAACTGCTCTTTTATTATTTACGTATACTCACCACGTGCTGGCCCAAGGGCGATGGTGGGGCTGGAGAGATCACCCGGGTCAGAAGTAGTTGCCTCATCCCTGGGCTGCCCGTATCAGGACTGCCTCGAAGCCCATCTGGGGTTCTTTGGGGCCGGCTGACGGACAGGTTTGCCTCGCCACGAATCACCCTGCCCAGGCACGGTAAGTCCAGTCATCCCCTTGGTGTCACTGTTGTGGAGGCTGGTTAGCACTCTCCAGCCCCTCGCGGTGGCTCATCAGGACGATTTTCCTCAGCTACGCTATCCAGTTTGCCAGACACCCGCCCGTCCCCGTAGCCAAATTGCGTAAGGGCTTTTACAGCCCTTATTTTATCGTGGGGGATCGTGCCCAATCTTGGATCTGTGTGCCTTGAACAAAGACCCTTTCTTTGGTTTGTCTTCGAGGGACGAGCATACCAGTACAAGGTCCTCCCCTTCGGTCTGTCCCTTGGCATCTTTACCAAGGTCGCAGAGGCTGCCCTGGCCCCGCTGAGGGAAAAGGGCATACACATTCTCAATTATCTCGATGACTGGCTAATCCTAGCTCACTCACAAGATCTATTGTGTGCACACAGGGACCTTGTGCTTCAGCACCTCGACTGACTCGAGTAACACCACCAGGCCCAGTACTCGTGGTATTCCCCTTTTCAGGTGAGCCCATGTGCTTGGGCTCAGTGCTCCATGCATGGCGATTCCCCTTTGGTAATCCCGTATAATGAGTTTCCACTGTTCGGTTTCCCCCTTAGGTGAAACCTGTGTTTCCCCTCGTCAGAGCTTTCTCTGTCTCGGCCACTGTGCTGCGTACCCTCTCTGTAGATAGGGTCCTCCTGTGGTATCATTCCATGTGTACTTCCCTGTTGGTAAGTCCATGTGAGCAGGATGTGGTCTCCGTAGTGCTATCCTTCCTGGAGAGGGAAGAGCACTTCCCAGCGCTATTCTAGAAAGTGCTCGGCGGGAGACATGGCATGCAGCAGCTTGCCCATGTCCACTCTTCCATGCCTCGTGACACGTTTCAGCTCCTGCAGCATTTCCTATAGGAACCTCTAGTGTCACTACATTGACACAACGTTGAGTGAGTGACAGACAGGGAACGTCTTGGTTACTGATGTAACCTCTGTTCCCTGATGGGGGGAATGAGACGTTGTGTCCCTCCTGCCGTGGCGCTGAACTGGCTGCTGACATGGCCGGGACTCTCCATTGGCTCCTCAACATAAATCTGAATGAGTGATGCATGCCATCTCCTTTTATACCCGTATGTCCAGGGCAGAGATTGGCATGCAAATTCCACTCACCAATTTTCATTGGCCTTTTCTATTTTAAGCAAAAGTGATTGGGGCTCTCAAGATCGAACCCCTAGTGTCACTACATCGACACAATGTCTTGTTCCCTCCATCAGGGAACAGAGGTTACATCAGTAACCAAGATGTTTCTTGCATTCCTTGAATCGATCACATTTCTCTCTTGTCGAATTTGCAAAGTCTGGGAACAAGAAAATGCTGTGGTTCTTCTAAGAAAGCCTTCTTTTACTCCTCGCCACACGTAACACGAGATCTTTATCAGATGATCTCAGAAACTTGGCCAGAATTGATCGGGGTCTGTCTCCCTCTGCGGATCTCAGAGCCAGAACTCTGTGAGCTCGCTCAATTTCCAGCTTATGGCCAGTTATGTCAAGCAGACTCGGGGAGAGCCTATCTAGGAATTTCACCATATCTCGGCCTTCTTCGTCCTCAGGGATTCCAACAATTCAGACTTTGTTTTCGCCGGTTACGATTCTCCCAGTCTTCCAACTTTTCCCAGACACGTTCCAAGTCTGCCTTGGTCGCTAATGGGTTAGCAGCTAATTCCCTCTCCGATGACTCCAGATAATCTATCCGTTTCTCAACATCCGCCACTCTTGTAACCATCTCAATGAATTTCGTCTCCATGGCAGTGATCGATTGACATATTACAGCAAGATCCTCCAAGTCAGCAACGACCTTCGTCAGCATTGCTGACATGTTCATCAATTGATGCCAAAATTCCTTCACTTCACCATCCAAACTGACTCCCGGGCTATTGGCTTGCTGCTCAGGGGCTTCAGCTTGAGCACGTAGTGTCTTTTAATATCTCCAGAGCCTGAGGATTTTGAATTGTTTGACATATTGTCTTCCTAGAACAGTTAAGAATCAGGATGTATCGAATCTCACTGGTTAATGACACAGAGTTTAATACATGTTTATGAAAGTATTAAAGGAATAGTTCACCCAAAAATGAAGATTTGCTGATAATTTACTCACCCTCAGGCCATCCAAGATATATCTGAGTTTCTTTCTTATCAAAACAGAATTTAAGATTTTTAGGATTTCATTTCAGGCCTCCTCCAATGCAAGTGAATGTACTCAATTTTTTTGATAGTCCAAAATGCATATTTAGGGTGCATCAAAATAATCCACACGACTCCAGTTGACAAATAATATTCTTCTGAACCCAAACGATTGATTATTTTTAGAAACAAAACAATACTTATATACTTTTTAACTACAAATGTTCGCTTCTGTACATCTCTCTGAAGCACGCTCATGAGAGGGATGATGTAAGCTTGTTGGTAAGGTCATGCGTCATGTGGAGGAGGAGGCAGGAAGCGTGTCATTGTTTACAAGAGAAGGAGCACTGTACAAAAGTTTAATTGTCTTTGCTGTAGATTTGTATATGCATAAGTGTATTGTTCAGAATGGTCATTTGGTGTGTATCCTGGATGCTTCAACCTTCAGAAAAATATTAACTTTTCATTGATTGCCTATACATGATCATGAGCGATTGAAGCTCTGGCTTATCGCGCTGAACCTGGATATCAGTACACCGCTACATTCTCTCAAATATTGGAGGGTGTGCAATAAACATTTTACCACTGAGGATTTCAGACCATCGAAAGAAACAAAGGGTCTATATCTGAATTCATCGTGCTGTTTTTCAAGCGAACTCAGGTATGTGTGAAAACGTTGTCATTGTCACGTCTCCCTCGGGATCTGCACCTCCCTCAGTGCTCCGCTTCTCATCACCTGATTTCTAATTCACTGTACCTGCACTCAATTCACTCGCTCATCACCGCCTGCATAATTAACTCACCTTCACGCCACTTCACTGTCAAGTCTCACACAAAGGACTCTAGTTTGACCACGCTGCTCTCACGCAGTGTTTATTTACATGTCCGTATTTGCTCTTGATCTTCGTCGATAGCTGTTTAGTGCTTACTCTGCTGTTTCGCATGTTACCTCTTCTTCAGTTTGTGAACACAGTTTCTTTTCTGTGATATCACCTGTACCATTGATCTCACTGTCTAAATCCTGTGAATCTCAGTAAATGCTCTCGCACTTGGTTTCACAAACTATAACTTATGTGGCTTGAATTCCTGACAGTCATATAGCTTATATATTTCTGCTAAAGAAAAAGCACATGTAGATAACGCAACGGCATTGCTCCGAAATAAAGGATGGTTATTTACTGCAGTAATGTTTTTTTTTATTATATGGAAATTATTTTTTTATTTTTTATTTTATATTGTTTTTAAATTGTTTTGGTTTGTGAATGGCACTTGGTCTGTGCAAGTTTCTCTTGTAAACAATGACGCGCTTCCTGCCTCCTCCTCCACGTGACGCGTGACCATACCAACGAGCTTATGTCATCCCTCTCATGAGCGCGTGTCACAGAGATGTACAGAAATGAACATTTTTAGTTAAAAAGTATATAATTATTGTTTTGTTTTTAAAAAGAATCAGTCGGTTGGGTTCAGAAGAACTATTTGTAAACTGGAGTCGTGTGGATTATTTTGATGCAGCCTAAATATGCATTTTGGACCGTCAAAAAGTACATCCACTTACATTGTTTAAAGAAGGAGGCCTGAAATTAAATCCTAAAAATCTTCAATTCTGTTTTGATGTAGAAAGATACATCTTGGATGACCTAAGAGTGAGTAAATTATCAGCAAATTTTCATTTTTGGGTGAACTATTCCTTTAAAACTAGAAAAGTGCACAGAGCTCGCCGTTCACATGTCCAAACCTCGCATGGCGCCACGTGACTTCCATTCTGTATATTTTTAATATAATATAATATTATTTTAATTTTCATTTGTGATTTACTACTTATTAAAACCAGAAGCCCTCAAGTGTGACATCATATGCCTGTCCATTGCGGTGTCTGAAATAATTTTGTACTGTATGTTCAAAGCCAAGTGTGACCATGGCCTAAGCATGATAAAATGTAGTACACTTTATTGGTGAATAAAATAATAATCAGATTAGCCAAAATATTAAACAAATGAACACAAAAGAAGCGGAAGGTGTATAGAACTTTGTAAAGGAATGCTGTTGCAATTCTGCTGAAATTTGCAGAGCTTTCCGTGGCGTTATGAGTTTACAGATTCCACAGATTCCACAGATTCCTTCTAATAGGTCAGATTTATAGCACTTGCACAGCACTAACCCAAACCCATTTTAAAATGCTGCTGTGAATCTTTAACAAAAGTTACCCAGGTCTTGCCGTTTGTTGAACCCTTCACTGCACCCTAAAGCAATTTACTGACAGGACATAGACAGTCTTGACCTTCAAAATTGTCATTGCCATAAGCAATTATAGCAAATGCTTATTTCTATGATTTCTCTCTCCTCTCTTCCTTCTCCCTCTTGTGTTTGAGCTAACAGTTGTTTCATTTGCACAACGTGTTAACTAATTAGATTAATTAATCAAGGTTAATTAATCCGAGAAGCAACGACTGACTGAGCAAAGGGTACGATGGAGGAGCAGGCTCACAGATTGCTCCCTACATGAACCCAATGCACACACACACAATCGAGATGAGAGAAAGGCTGTCAGATAGATGCTTAGAAAAAGAGCAGAAAGCTGTGTGACGAGGAACGGGATGTTATTTCGATGCTGAGGTTGCTTTGAATAAACCACAGGAAATCTGTGACAAGCTGTTGAGGTCCTGTGTAAGCTGCTAGTGTTGAGGTACTGGAAAGACATGGCATGATCTTGTGGGAGATGGAAACAAGACTGTAATTAACTGTAAACACTGAGTAGGGAACAAGACAGAATTCACCAGAGAAATTATCCTTACAAATGATCAAACAAATCCCTGGATACATCTCCATCTCTTGCCTGAACATAAAGTTGTTTTTTTTCAGTGGTTATGCTGTTTATTCTTGAATTTAGAGGATAGAGCTTTTGCATACAGTCACTTCGCACTCTCAGGAATGTACCTTAGTTAAACCAATGCCATCGTTTGAAATGTACAAAATCGTAAAACAGGACGTTATACTGAATTAGACAGCTGAATTGCAGCATGTTACATTTTTTGTGACAAAGGACAGGTATCACTCCCTCAGATTCTGATAATATCTAGACTGGGTTCTGAAAAAAAAATTGCAAATTAGGGACGTTTGTTTTTTCTTTTCTTTTTTTTTTCTTTTTTTTGTAAGACTGGATGAAGGTCAAGAACACAGAAAATAGTTCACTCAAAAATCATGTACTCACTCTTGTGTCATTCTAAACCTGCATGACTTTCTTCTGTGAAACATACAAGGAGATGCTTAGCAGAATGTTCATGCTACTAAACTTTTTCAGGACACAGTATTTTAAAGATAATTTTGTAAAAATCCAAATAACTTTACAGATCTTTATTGTAAAGGGTTTAAAGAGCACCTATTATGGTTTTTCAAATATTACCTTTCATGTAGTGTGTTATATAGTTGCTTGTGAATGTAAAAAAAAGTCTGCAAAGTTTCAAAAATCAAAGTGCATGACAAATGGAGTTATTGACTCCCAAAAGAAAGAACCGATTCTGAACACCTGAAATGAGTCATTAGTAATTCCATACTTCCTGTACTAACCTATGTAATTTGGTTACAAAAAACCCACCTCTGGTCTTCATTGGCTGCTCGCGAACAGCTTTGACCCACCCTCAAACACTACTCTAAGCTGTAGACCAATCACAACAGACTGGGACATCTGACCAATCAGAGCAGAGTAGGCTCTCTTAAAGGAGGAGTTTAGAATGAATCCTTTAGAATGGATCATTGAACAAGTCGTTTTTGACACTGGGGAAAAAAAAAAGGTAATGTTGCAATTTAAATTATGAGCAAATTAAAGTGTTTTTTGACCTTGGATGCATGTAAATCTATTGTATGAGAACTTTAAAACAAAATTAGGCACATTTAAAACCATAATAGGTGCTCTTTAAACAATGTTTTCCATGCTTGTTCAATGAACCATAAACAATTAATGAACATGCACCTGTGGAACAGTCATTAATACACTAACAGCTTACAGACTGTAATGATGAGTCATCAGAGTTTAGATCCATTTGCAGTTTTAATAATGATAAACGTCGTAATACAGACAGACTGGGTCAATCACCAGCAACAGTAATAACAAAGGTAATCCAGAGTGGTAGAAAATAAACAGGCAAGAGGTCAGGGCAGGCGGCAGACAATCACAGGTTATTTCCAGGTAAACAAGGCAGTAGTAGTAGGCAGGCAGCAATGGGTCAAAACAGGGTAAACAGTCCAGGATCATACACAGATAATGCAAAAACTCAGAGAAAGCTTAGAAATGTCAGCCACAAGACTTTGCAATGATAGAGAGTGAGAGTGAGACTTAAATAGCTGAGTAATTGAGAAACAGATGAGCAGGTAATCAGTGACAGGTACGGGGATTATGGGAAATGGAGTCCAGAGAGTTAAAGTCAATCCCCAGGTGATGGAGCCCTCTGGTGGTGAGTGGGAGGAACAACAAAGGCAGGATTCATGACAGAGCCCCCCGCAAGCGGCTCCCGAAGAGAGGAGGCAGGTGATGCCAAAGTCCAAAGAAACCAGGGCATATCAGGTAGATGACTAGGGAACCAAGGAAACCAGAGCAGATCAGGCAGATGGCCAGGAGATCAAGGGAGCCAGAGCAGACCAGGCGGATGGCCATGAGACCAGGGATACCAGAGCAGGTCAGGTGGATGGCCAGGAGACCCAGAAGGCCATCTCAGGGTAGGGACTGGATCAGAAGACCATGTTGATGACCACAGAGCTGAAACAGGGTCAGGAGGCCTGGGTGGTGACCCCAGATTGGATACTGGAGCCTGGAGCCATGGAGGACTCTGAGGGTGGAGCCGTGTTAGGCAGAGCTGTAGCAGTCTCGAGAGGCAAAGCTATGGAAGGCTGAGCCGTGGCAGTCTCAAGGGGAAAAGTCGTAGAAGGCGGAGCCGTGACAGACTCGAAGGTTGAAGCCATGGAAGGTAGAGCCATGGGAGGCTCGAGGAGCAGAGCCGTAGAAGGCGGAGCCATGGCAAGCTCAAGGGGCAAAGTTGTAGAAGGCAGAGCCATGGCAGGCTCGAGGCTAAGAGTCCAGGATGACTGGGAAATTACCTCAGTAGTCGTGAACATGAATAGAGTCTCAGGAGTGACCTCTGTGGTCGTGGGCATATACAGAGACTCAGAAACAACCTCTGTGGTCGTGGGCATGGACTGAGACTCGGGAATGACCTCTGTGGTCATGGGCATAGACAGAAACTCTGGTTACGACCTCTGTGGTCGTGGGCACGGACTGAGACTCGGGAACGACCTCTGTCATCGTGTACATGGGCAGATACTCGGAGACAACCTCTGTGGTTGTGAACATGGGCAGAGACTTGGAAACCACTTCTATGGTCGTGAACATAGGCTGAGACTCGGAGACAATCTCTGTGATAGTGAACACTGTCAGAGACTTGGAAACGAAAGCTTTTCTTCTCCTCCTCCGGGAGGCTGAAGTTGGCGGTGCAGGCTCTGGGACAGACAAGGCTGGCAATGCAGGCTCTGGGACGGACGAAGCTTCCAGCTCATTGGCTGTAGCGGGCATGGGCATTGACTCGTTGGCCATGGCAGGCGTGGGTGTTGGCTCGTTGGCTGTGGCAGGCGTGGGCATTAGCTCGATGGCCGTGGTAGGTGTGGGCATTGGCTCGATGGCCATGGCAGGTGTTGTCATTGGCTCGTTGGCCGTGGGAGGCGTGGGCGTTGGCTCGCTGGCCGTGGCAGGCGTGGCCATTGGCCCGTTGGCCGTGGAAGGCGTGGGAGTCGGCTTGGTGGCCGTGGCAGACAAGGGCACTGACAATTTGTGGGAAAGGGTCTTCGTGGCGGATAATTCAACTTGGAGACATGGGCCGCGAAGGCCTTTGAGCAATGAGTCGTGGAAGGCTGGACTGTGGCATGGCGTGGAGCCAACTCAAATTTGACTGTGACAGGGCATGGATCAGAATCAGACATGGCTGTGACATGACGTGGAGCAGACTCAGATGTGGCTGTAACATGGCATGGAGCAGACTGGGGCATGGCTGTGACATGGCATGTAACAGGCTGAGGCGTGGCTATGACATGGCATGGAGAAGGCTCAGACGTGGCTGTGACATGGCATGGATCAGGCTGAGGCGTGGCTGAGGCATAGCTGTGACATGGCATGGAGCAGGCAGATGCGTTGCTGTGACATGACTTGGAGAATGAGAAACAGCTGAGCAGGTAATCAGTGACAGGTACGGGGATTATGGGAAATGGAGTCCAGAGAGTTAAAGTCAATCCCCAGGTGTTGGAGCCCTCTGGTGGTGAGCAGGGGAACAACAAAGGCAGGATTCATGACACAGATGGTAGGCAATTAAGGTCACAGTTATAAAAACTTAGGACACTAAAGAGTCCTTTCTTCTGACTCTGAAAAACACCAAAAGAAAAATGCCCAGGGTCCCTGCTCATCTGTGTGAACGTGCCTTAGGACTGCAGATGTGGCCAGGGCAATAAATTGCAATGTCCATACTGTGAGACGCCTAAGACAGTGCTACAGGGAGACAGGAAGGACAGCTGATCATTCTCGCAGTGGCAGTCTACGTGTAACAACACCTGTACAGGATCGGTACATCCGAATATCACACCTGCGGGACAGGTACAGGATGGCAATAACAACTGCCCGAGTTACACCAGGAATGCACAATTCCTCCATCAGTGCTCAGACTGTCTGCAATAGGCTGAGAGAGGCTGGACTGAGGGCTTGTAGGCCTGTTGTAAGACAGGTCCTTACCAGACATCACCAGCAACAATGTCGCTTATGGGCACAAACCCACCTTCGCTGGACCAGACAGGACTGGCAAAAAGTATTCTTCACTGACGAGTTGCGGTTTTGTCTCACCAGGGGTGATGGTCGGACTCGCGTTTATCGTCAAAGGAATGAGTGTTACACCGAGGCCTGTACTCTGGAGCAGGATCGATTTGGAGGTTGAGGGTCCATCATGGTCTGGGGCGGTGTGTCACAGCATCACTGGACTGAGCTTGTTGTCATTGCAGGCAATCTCAACGCTGTGCTTACAGGGAAGACATCCTCCTCCCTCATGTGGTACCCTTCCTGCAGGCTCATCCTGACATGACCCTCCAGCATGACAATGCCACCAGCCATACTGCTCGTTCTATGCGTGATTTCCTGCAAGACAGGAATGTCAGTGTTCCACCATGGCCAGCGAAGAGCCCGGATCTCAATCCCATTGAGCACGTCTGGGACCTGTTGGATCGGAGGGTGAGCGCTAGGGCCATTCCCACCAGAAATGTCCATAAACTTGCAAGTGCCTTGGTGGAAGAGTGGGGTAACATCTCACAGCAAGAACTGGGAAATCCGTGCAGTCCATGAGGAGGAGATGCACTGCAGTACAGCTACTGACTGTTACTTTTGATTTTGACCCCCCCCCCCCCCTTTGTTCAGGGACACATTTATTCCATTTCTGTTAGTCACATGTCTGTGAAACTTGTTCAGTTTATGTCTTAGTTGTTAAATCTTTTTATGTTCATACAAATATTTACACGTTAAATTTGCTGAAAATAAAAGCAGTTGAAAGTTAGAGGACGTTTCTTTTTTTGCTGAGATTATTTCCTTACAAATAATGTATATATTGGCCAATGGCTGTCAAGCAGCAAAATGATAAAAAATGCCATATATGTATCTGATCCTGTCTCACCCCTGCTTTCCTGTCTGCACTCTATTTTCCTATAAATAAAATGCAAAAAGCCCAAAAATAAAATAATAATAAAAATGCAAAGGTTTGAATGAGATCTGGGTTTTTTTCCATTCAATTGTGAAATATCAGAAGAATAGAGAGGACACACATAGGAACAAACGGCAAATTGTGAACACGCCATAACAAATTGAAAGAATTTTGCATTGAAAGCTTTAAAACATGCACACAAACATGGCAGCACAAAGCCTTTACAACATTTCCTGTTAATACAAGTTTGTATGTCGATAAGCAGGAGACGCACCCTATTATGGTTATGATGTCACCACTGGTGTAATAACTAGGTGTAATATGCTTATTGTTTTTTATGGCAAGAATGGCATTCAGAATGCAAAATAGAAGGTTGGATGAAGCCTATTACTGTCAATTGATCAATCTAAAAGAAGCAATGAGCCACCTTGCTGAAAAACGCATTCAACCGGATATATACCAGTTTTTTTTTTTTCTTGTGCACATGGGCTTATCTTTTGTTATTTTTCAGTACTGTCGTTTTTATTTTTATAAAATCTCTCAAGCAGTTGGACACAACCCCAAATGTTAATTAATGCTCTTAATACAGCTTAATTCCCTCTTTTGTGTATATATATTCTTCTTGCTGTACATATGTATTATTTTGGTTTTCCTGTAAACCTCTTTTCTCTTCTGTGGCTTAGTTCTGTATTTGGCCAAGTAGAGATGGGGTTGATGGGAAACATCACCTCTCGCCATCTATTTCTTTCATTTATTCAGCTGACTTCATGTTTCCAAGTAAATAAATTGACAAATAAACATTTTTCCACTGATTGGGAGCCAGTGCCAAATCTGATGCAATTCTTCATGTTTTCACTGAAGAAGAGATGGTTCTGGGTTGGAAAAATTGGCTCTGCACATGGTCCTAAACCTGCTGGCCTCAAACCAGCAACTGCTGGTGTAAGTGGCCAGGGGGTGGGATAATTTCTTCAGGATGAAAAGTTTTCAAAACAACAACTCTGTCTGGCTTGACTGGCCAAAACTAGATCGCCCCCATTATATCAACAAAACTGTGTACATTTGAAGCTCCTGATGCAATATGTTGGTTTATATTCTTGGCTTGCTGCACTCCAGCCACTTTAATTTCCCAGTCGTAATTACAAATATCATATGTGTAAATTAATTATTATTATGAATTTTTTATGTATGTATATATTCACATGTATGTATATACTGTGTATATATACAGTTGTGCTCAAAAGTTTGCATACCCTTGGAGAATTGGTAATATATGTACCATTTTTAAAGAAAACACGAGTGAGCAGGCAAAACACATTTCTTTTATTTCTTATGGGATTCATATTCAACTGTAGGTTATAACAGAATGGCACAATCATAATACAAAACATGGCAACAAAGAAAAAAATGAAATGACCCCTGTTCAAAAGTCTGCATACCCTTAGTTCTTTATACTGTGTATTGCCCCCTTTAGCATCAATGACAGCGTGCAGTCTTTTGTAATAGTTGTCTATGAGGCCCCAAATTCTTGCAGGTGGTATAGCTGCCCATTCGTCTTGGCAAAATGCCTCCAGGTCATGCAAAGTCTTTGGTCGTCTTGCATGAACCGCACGTTTGAGATCTCCCCAGAGTGGCTCGATGATATTAAGGTCAGGAGACTGTGATGGCCACTCCAGAACCTTCACCTTTTTCTGTTGTAACCACTGGAGGGTCAACTTGGCCTTGTGCTTAGGGTCATTGTTGTGCTGGAACGTCCAAGAGCGTCCCATGCACAGCTTTCGTGCAGAAGAATGCAAATTGTCTGCCAGTATTTTCTGATAACATGCTGCATTCATCTTGCCATCAATTTTCACAAGATTCCCCGTGCCTTTAGAGCTCACACACCCCCAAAACATCAGTGAGCCACCACCATGCTTCACAGTGGGGATGGTATTCTTTTCACTATAGGCCTTGTTGACCCCTCTCCAAACATAGTGCTTATGGTTGTGACCATAAAGCTCTATTTTGGTCTCGTCACTCCAAATTACAGTGCGCCAGAAGATGTGAGGCATATCAAGGTGTTGTCGGGCATATTGTAACTGGGCTTTTTTGTGGCATTGGCACAGTAAAGGCTTCTTTCTGGTAACTCGACCATGCAGCTCATTTTTGTTCAAGTATCGTCGTATTGTGCTCCTTGAAACAACCACACCGTCTTTTTCCAGAGCAGCCTGTATTTCTCTTGAAGTTACTTGTGGGTTTTTCTTTGTATCCTGAACAATTCTTCTGGCAGTTGTGGCTGAAATCTTTCTTGGTCTACCTGACCTTGGCTTGGTATCAAGAGATACCCGAATTTTCCACTTCTTATTAAGTGATTGAACAGTACTGTCTGGCATTTTCAAGGCTTTGGATATCTTTTTATATCCTTTTCCATCTTTATAAAGTTCCATTACCTTGTTAAACAGGTCTTTTGACAGTTCTTTTCTGTTCCCCATGGCTCAGTATCTAGCCTGCTCAGTGCATCCATGTGAGAGCTAAAAAACTCATTGACTATTTATACACAGACACTAATTGCAATTTAAAAAGCCACAGGTGTGGGAAATTAAACTTTAATTGCCATTTAAACCTGTGTGTGTCACTTTGTGTGTCTGTAACAAGGCCAAACATTCAAGGGTATGTAAACTTTTGATCAGGGCCATTTGGGTGATTTCTGTTATCATTATGATTTAAAAAGGAGCCAAACAACTATGTGATAATAAATGGCTTCATATGATCACTATCCTTAAATAAAAGACAGTTTTTTTTTTTTTTTGCATGATCAGTCATATTTTCAAAATCAATGCCAAAATTTCATAGTTTCTGCCAGGGTATGCAAACGTTTGAGCACAACTGTATGTATATACATATATATATATATATATACACACAGGTGCATCTCAATAAATTAGAATGTCGTGGAAAAGTTCATTTATTTCAGTAATTCAACTCAAATTGTGAAACTCGTGTATTAAATAAATTCAGTGCACACAGACTGAAGTAGTTTAAGTCTTTGGTTCTTTTAATTGTGATGATTTTGGCTCACATTTAACAAAAATCCACCAATTCACTATCTCAAAAAATTAGAATACATCATAAGACCAATAAAAAAAACATTTTTAGTGAATTGTTGGCCTTCTGGAAAGTATGTTCATTTACTGTACATGTACTCAATACTTGGTAGGGGCTCCTTTTGCTTTAATTACTGCCTCAATTTGGCGTGGCATGGAGGTGATCAGTTTGTGGCACTGCCGAGGTGGTATGGAAGCCCAGGTTTCTTTGACAGTGGCCTTCAGCTCATCTGCATTTTTTGGTCTCTTGTTTCTCATTTTCCTCTTGACAATACCCCATAGATTCTCTATGGGGTTCAGGTCTGGTGAGTTTGCTGGCCAGTCAAGCACACCAACACCATGGTCATTTAACCAACTTTTGGTGCTTTTGGCAGTGTGGGCAGGTGCCAAATCCTGCTGGAAAATGAAATCAGCATCTTTAAAAAGCTGGTCAGCAGAAGGAAGCATGACGTGCTCCAAAATTTCTTGGTAAACGGGTGCAGTGACTTTGGTTTTCAAAAAACACAATGGACCAACACCAGCAGATGACATTGCACCCCAAATCATCACAGACTGTGGAAACTTAACACTGGACTTCAAGCAACTTGGGCTATGAGCTTCTCCACCCTTCCTCCAGACTCTAGGACCTTGGTTTCCAAATGAAATACAAAACTTGCTCTCATCTGAAAAGAGGACTTTGGAACACTGGGCAACAGTCCAGTTCTTCTTCTCCTTAGCCCAGGTAAGACGCCTCTGACGTTGTCTGTGATTCAGGAGTGGCTTAACAAGAGGAATACGACAACTGTAGCCAAATTCCTTGACACATCTGTGTGTGGTGGCTCTTGATGCCTTGACCCCAGCCTCAGTCCATTCCTTGTGAAGTTCACCCAAATTCTTGAATCGATTTTGCTTGACAATCCTCATAAGGCTGCGGTTCTCTCGGTTGGTTGTGCATCTTTTTCTTCCACACTTTTTCCTTCCACTCAACTTTCTGTTAACATGCTTGGATACAGCACTCTGTGAACAGCCAGCTTCTTTGGCAATTAATGTTTGTGGCTTACCCTCCTTGTGAAGGGTGTCAATTATTGTCTTCTGGACAACTGTCAGATCAGCAGTCTTCCCCATGATTGTGTAGCCTAGTGAACCAAACTGAGAGACCATTTTGAAGGCTCAGGAAACCTTTGCAGGTGTTTTGAGTTGATTAGCTGATTGGCATGTCACCATATTCTAATTTTTTGAGATAGTGAATTGGTGGGTTTTTGTTAAATATGAGCCAAAATCATCACAATTAAAAGAACCAAAGACTTAAACTACTTCAGTCTGTGTGTATTGAATTTATTTAATACACGAGTTTCACAATTTGAGTTGAATTACTGAAATAAATGAACTTTTCCACGACATTT
Source organism: Myxocyprinus asiaticus (assembly GCF_019703515.2). Taxonomy (NCBI): domain Eukaryota; kingdom Metazoa; phylum Chordata; class Actinopteri; order Cypriniformes; family Catostomidae; genus Myxocyprinus; species Myxocyprinus asiaticus. The sequence continues at coordinate 9,015,504 of NC_059360.1, read as the reverse complement.
TAATTTATTGAGATGCACCTGTATATATATATATATATATATATGAGAGAGAGAGAGAGAGAGAGAGAGAGAGAGAGAGAGAGATAATAGTAAAGTCATCAAAACTATGGAATAACATAAATGGAACAATGGGAACTATGTTGTGACTAAACAAAATCCAAAATAAATGAAAACTGTGTTATATTTTAGCATCTTCAAAGTAGTCACCCTTTGCCTAGAATTTTCAGACATGTACTTCTGACATTTTCTCAACCAACTTCTTGAGGTATCACCCTGGGATACTTTTTAAACAGTATTGAAGGAGTTCCCATCTATGTTGGGCACTTATTGGCTGCTTTTTTTATTATTATTTGGTCCAAATCATCAATTTCAAAAACTTTTTTTTTTTTATTTTATTAAATTTTAGTTTTATAATGAAATAAATTAATATGGTAGTACAATTATATTTTTGTCTACAAAACTAATTTCAAACATTTAAGCATACACCTTCAGATCAAAAGATTTTTAAGATCATGAGAAACATTTCAGTCAAGTGTTTCAAAACTTTTGACTGGTAGTGTATATATATACAGCTCCCCCTCATGCCACCAAAACAGCACCAACCCACATCTCAGAATAGCATTCTGCTATTAGCATATGCTATTCTTCTCACCACAATTGTACAGAGTGGTAATCCGAGTTACCGTAGACTTTGTCAGTTCAAACCAGTCTGGCCATTTCCATCAACAGAACTGCCCCTCACTGGATGTTTTTTTTTTTTTCTGGCACCATTCTGGGTAAATTCTAGAGACTGTTGTGCATGAAAATCCCAGGAGATCAGCAGTTACAGAAATAGTCAAACCAGCCCATTTGGCACCAACAGTCATCCATGCAATGATCTAATCAACCAATTGTGTGGCAGCAGTGCATTGTATAAAATCATGCAGACACGGGTCAGGAGAAATCAAAAGAAATCAGCCAAGACCTCAGAAAAAAAAATGTGGAGCTCCACAGTTCTGGTTCATCCTTGGGAGCAATTTCCAAATGCTTGAAGGTACTACGTTCATCTGTACAAACAATAGTATGCAAGTATAAACACCAGGTGACCATGCAGCCATCATACCGCTCAGGAAGGAGACACATTCTGTCTCCTAGAGATGAACGTAGTTTGGTGCGAAAAGTACTTTACATTCCAAAATTCACCCTATTACAGAGAGAACATTTGATGTGGCTGTGTGTAGAGAAGTGGAGGCACTGATAAAAAAAAAAAATCATAAGGCCAAAGATAAGAGCAAGAAAAGGGAAGAAAAAAGGGAAAAGGATCAAGAGGTACTGAATTTATTCAAAAACCATGGAATAAAATTACTAAAAATTGAGGGACAGGCCAAAGGGGGTCAATGACAAAACTGAAGTAAAAACAGAGACACTGCCCCCCTATGCACCACCTCATGACCCATCCGGGAAGTAGATGCCTGTCATAACGGGAACAGTAGAGGTAAGAGGTCAGGTAGAAATAGAGGATGATGCACACAAAATGGATGATGAAGAAGGGGAAATTGAGACATCAAATTACAGGGAAGAGTCAAGAGCAGAAAACAGAATGGGAAAAAGAAAAGAATTTGAAGACACAAAGTTTGAATCCCTATCAGAATGTGTCACAAAGACTAGAAGAGATGATAGAGAGACAAAAAGAAGAACATGAGGAAATGCCAGAGGAAAGATTAACACCTAACAACGACCTAACAGGAATAATGGATGAACTGGAGCAAGACATAATAAAGATTGGGGAATGAATAGCAAGAGAGAAAAGTACTCCCTGAGAAAAGAACTGGCAAAAATGGAATTTAGAGAAAGAAGCAGACGCTCAAAGGTCAGAGCCCACTCGAACAGCCCTAAGAGAGGAGAATATAAACATTTCTCAGGCAGACTACTCCTTGAGGATGTGCAGAAGGAAGAGGAACCATGCTGGACACAAGGTGGAGAGGGCAGATTGATAATATCCACAAGCAGCATGCATCTACCCAGTGGAAACCTAAAACAGTGTCCGATTCTGATCAAGGGAGCACAAGGACAGTATATGCCATGGACCAATCAAGATCTCAATGGACTGATAGCCCACCTTCCTGACATCCATGAAGGGGCTGGAAAATGGATCAGAATGGTGGAAAAAGAAACAATGGGCAAGCTGCTGGCAATTGGAGACATCAAAGCACTGCTGGCTAAATGCCTGGGAGGATTAAAGATGAATGAGATCCTTGGAATGGTGAATCTACACCAAGCAATTGACAATCCAAGAATGGATGGGATCCCATTTGTCAGGTATCGCACTGAGGTATGGTTTGCATTGAGAAAAAAATACCCAACGCAGATGGATCTGAGATCCCTGAAAGGAGAACCAGTAGGTGAAACAGAGAATCCTACCGCCTATATCCAGAGACAACTGAGACGATGGAAACGAGCTGGAAAGAAACCCAGAAGGAGATCCAGTGATGACAGCATTGTTCAGAACCACCATAGTGGATGCCATGCCACCAACAGTGAAAGCCAAGCTGGGAGATGTGGTTGGACTGAACTCCAAGACACAAAAGGAGTTCTGCGACCATGTGGCTCATGCTGTGGACCAATACAGGAAGAATGAACTAAAACTAAAAAACCGTGAACTGCAGAGAAAGGTAGCACAACTACAACTCGAAGAACTAACTAGCAAGGGGAAGAAGATTCAAGCTGCAGTCAAAGACAAAGAAGAGGAACAATCAGCAGTAATGGCTCCTGTGAACATGCCTGTACCTGCTGCTCAGACCACAGTAGTAGCACCTGCACCTGTTGTCCAGAATGCGATGGCTACTGCTGGAAATATATCACAGCCACCAGCACTAATTGTAATCTACCTAAAACCAGAACAATTAAATAACAGAACTGGAACAGACAACAACGAGGAAGAGGAAGACAGAACAATGGCCAGCTGAGAACTAATGGCCCACCAGGAGTATGCTGTGGATGTAACCAGCCCGGACACGACAGACGAGACTGCCCTACAAATCCATGGAAAAAGAACCAAGCAACAAGAACCCCAAGTTCATGCACCAGGTCCAGTAAATCCATGGCATGGACCAAATCAAGGCTACTAGGGCTGCACAGAGGATCCTATGGGGAGGGGTCAGCTTCCAATGATATCATCTGATGCTGATCAAGAGCCTATGCTGCAGATTAAAATAGAAGGCAAGACAACACCAGTAATGTTAGACACTGGAGCAACGTTTACGTGTATAAGTCTGAATTATGCCTCTCACCTCCCCAAGTCTGGAAAATATGTAAAGACAGTAGGATTCTCAGGACTTCCACATCTAATTCCAATGTTAGCATAAAAGCAAAAGACACAGAAATAAAAATTCCCATTTTAATATCAGAACAAACACCTGTTAATCTGCTAGGAAGGGATGCCATATGTAAAATGAACTTGCAGATATGGTGCTCTCCAGAGGGAATATACATAGACAGCAAGAGAAATAAGCAGATGATTGTCACAAAATTCCAAGAACCCCAAGAGCCACAAGCTAATATATATTGGTTAGGATATTTAGGGAAAGATGTGGAAAAAATTATTAACAAATGGGGAAAATATATAAAAGAGCAGCTTTGTGAATCAAGCCTGCCAAAAACTGAATTCCATTGTACCATAATATATGATTGTGGCAGGGACCCAAAGCTTGAAAAGAAATGGTTGAATGACACAAAAGGACAGGAAGTTCCATTGAGTTTACAATAAATAATTATAGGACCAGAGGGAGCAGCACTGCAAATTGAGAAATGTAGTTTCACTGAAAAATGGTTTCAAGAACCTGATTCAGCTCCACATGTTACCTTGTATGTAAGTAAAGGGAGTCAGGCAACAGACTTAGGACCAATGATGCAGAGAGCAGATGAGAGAAAGTGGGAAGCAACAGATAATCCTTTTATTTTCGAATCAGCAGACAAAACATACCTCAAAATTGTGTGTACTACCATTATGACAGGCATCCCAAGGGTGATGGTGATTACTAAAGAAAAAGAAAAGAAGTTGGATTCAAAGACAGTTGAATTGATGTTAGAGATGGAAGAACAAGTACCAACTGAACTGTGGTCTAAACATGATACAGACATAGGTTTAGTGAAATCTGCTAATCCATTTAGAATTAAACTCAGACCAGGAGCGCAGCTACCAAGAAAACAACAATATCCATTGAAAGAGGAGGCTGTGGAAGGAATTAAAAAGACTATCGAGGGGCTGATCAAAGCTGGGGTATTGATTGAAACAGCCAGTCATTGTAACACACCCATACTGCCAGTTGCTAAGACAGACAAATCAAAATGGTGCTTAGTGCATGATTTGAGAGCAGTTAATGAAGTAGTGGAAGATTGGCCTGCAGAGGTCCCAAATCCACATACGCTGTTGACTAATGTTCCTCCTGCTGCCAACTATTTCACTGTAATTGACCTGTGTTCTGCTTTTTTCAACATCCCTTTAGCAGAGGAAAGCAGACACCTTTTTTCATTCACCTATCAAGGTAAACAGTATACGTACACCAGAATGCCCCAAGGATTCAAACATTCACCACAAGTGTTCAATCAAGTTTTGAAAACTGATTTGGAACATCTTAGACTGGATAGCACATTGATACAGTAAGTGGATGATCTGTTGATTTGCTCAACAACATTAGAACAATGTCATCAAGATTCCATTAAAGTGCTCACCAAATTGACAGGAGGAGGCCACAAGGTCTCTAAAGAGAAATTGCAATATTGCCTGCCACAGGTAGAATATTTAGGACAAATCATTGCACATAAAACTAAGGCTATATCACCAAGTCATTTGTAAGGCATAAGTAAAGCGGCTCAACCACAAACAGTGGGACAAATGATGACCTTTTTAGGCATAACAGGCTTTAGTAATGAATGGATAGAATATTATGCTATCAAAACGGGCCCCCTTAAGGGCACTGATGAAACAAACAGGTCATCAGAATCTCTGAGCATGATTAACATGGAATACTAATGCATTGATAGCCTTTGAATCACTGAAAAAAGAGCTCCAGACGGCTCCAGCTCTGGCAACCCCAGACTATGCCAGACCATTCCATTTGTATGTGGCAGACAGAAAAGACGGATATGCGTCAGCAGTCTTTTTATTTTTATTTATTTTTTTTTATTTTTTTTTTTATGATTAACATTTTTATTTATTAAAACACAAGAAAACAAAACATAATTATAAATACACAAAATCAACTTTTAACACCCACTACCACCCCTCCTCCTCCCCAACCCCAACCCCACTCCAAACCTCAACAAACATCCCTGTGGTCTTAGATGAACACATATAAAAGAATACAAAAACAAAAACCAAACAACTAAAAGAGGAAAAAAGAGAAGAAATAATAATAATAATAATAATAATAATAATAATAATAATAATAATAATAAAATACATATATATATACAAAAATAAAAATCACACACACTGACAATTACCCCTCTCTCTCCACTATTCCACCCGAGAACCCTCCAAGAATGCTATATATCCACCCCATTTTCCCACAAACAGATCTGGATTCCCCAGTCTTTTATAAGACCCCTCCTCTAAGGCCACCACTCTCCCCATCTCCGAGCACCACTCCTGAAACGGGGGTGCTCCAACCGACTTCCAACCCCTCAAAATCACCCGCCTGGCGACCATAACACAGGTCAGGACCCAATCCTCCACATGTTTATTCTCCACATTAATTTCTGCCCCATCTCCCAAATTACAGAGTCTGGGGCAAAATAAAACCTGAGTGCCCAAGACCTCACATACAAAATTCTGAACTCTCAACCAAAACCCCTGGATCTCAACACACCCCCCCAAAAAATGGGTTATATCTCCATCCTCTGATTGGCATCGCCAGCAGGTAGGTGTGTCTTTAAGACCAAGCCTATACAGTCTAGAGGGGGTCTAATAGAATCTATGTAAAATCTTGAACTGATTAATGCGAACCCTTGCATCTCTAGATACAGACTTGACATTTTTCAGAATCTTAGTCCACACTCCATCCTCCAATACCAAATTCAAATCTTTCTCCCATAATCTCTTAATAGAAGTTAAGGCTCCATCCCCCATACTCTGAATTAACAGGGAGTAGTACACTGATGCCTCATGACCTTTTCCAAAAGCCGCAATCACCTCACCCAAAGCATCTGCCTCCTTAGGGGGGTGTGTGCTACTCCCAAAAATAGTACAAAGCAGGTGGCGCAATTGTAAATATCTATAAAACTGAGGTCTGGGGATCCCAAAATGTTGGACCAAGTTTTCAAACGATCTCAACACTCCACTTTCATATAGGTCACCGAGTGTAGCAACCCCCCTCACAATCCACTCTGGCCAGCAGAAAGGGGACTTGCCAGTACATTATGTGGGTTCTGCCATATACTCGAGGAAACATTTAAATAAGTGTCCAATTTAAACAATCTGGACAATTTAGTCCATACCGAGTGTAAACGCGAAATAACGGGGTGTAATTTAACTTTTCCGTTTAGTTTGATAGAGATGCTTTGTAATGGTGAAATAGGGGCAAGAACTGCCTGTTCAATAACAAACCAGGGAGGGGCTCTCTCAGTTGGAAGTGTCCAATGAGTCAAATGTCTGAGACTGAACGCATAGTAAAAAAACAAAATCTTGGGTAGGCCTAGCCCTCCTTTGTCAATCAGCCTATGTAACTTATTAAAATGCAATCTGGGACGTTTCCCATTCCAAATGAAGGACTTCGCTATGCTATCAAATTGCTTGAAATAAGAGAGGGGGACATCTACAGGGAGAGATGTAGCAGGTAGTTAAATTTTGGAATATAATTCATTTTGATAACATTAACCTTCCCAATCATAGATAAATGTAATGAAGCCCACCTGCCCACATCGCTCGAAAATCTTTTTATTAAAGGGTCAAAATTAACACTAACTAAATCAGACAAATTTGCTGGGAATAAAATCCCCAAATATTTAATGCCCTGTTTGGGCCATTGGAAGGCGCCCAGCTGAAAAGACGTTACTGGACAGTACGCTGTCAAAGCCAAAGCTTCGGATTTAGACCAATTGACTTTGTAAACTGAGAACTTGGAAAATGAATTAATAATTCTGTGGAGGCAAGGAATAGATCTAGTAGGTTCAGAGACAAATAATAAAATATAATCTGCGTAAAGCAGAAGCTTATGCACCACACCTCCCGCCACCACCCCTGGAAAATCATCCTCCCACCTTATCGCGGTTGCTAATGGTTCCAGGGCAAGACAGAACAATAATGGGGAAAGAGGGCAGCCCTGCCGAGTGCCCCTATCCAGAGTAAAATAATCTGAAATTAATCCATTTGTTTGTACCGCTGCTACAGGGTGTCTATAAAGTAACTTAATCCAACCAATAAATGTACTCCCGAACCTGTATATTTCCAAAATCTTAAAAAGATAATACCATTCTACCATATCAAACGCCTTTTCGGCGTCAAGTGAGATGGCAGCGACCGGAGACTGATCATACACTACTGACCACATGATATTGATGAAACACCTAATGTTATCAGAAGAGCTACAGCCCTGAATAAATCCCACCTGATCTATATGTATAAGAGATGTCATAACTTAATTGGTTAGCCAAAATTTTTGACAATATTTTTACATCTAGTTGGATCAGGGAGATTGGACGGTAACTTTTACACTCGCTTGGATCTTTGTCCTTTTTAAGAATCAGACTGATCCTGGGCTTGTGTCATGGTTGGAGGAAGCTTTCCCTTCTTTAATGATTCAGTATAAACTTCTAACAAAAGTGGAGCCAGTTCTGTAGCATAGGATCTTTGCGGCAAAACCATCTGGCTCCGGAGCCTTGCCAGTAGGTAGGGACTTAATTACCTGGTCAAGCTCCTCCAAGGTTATCTCAGAATCAAGAGAGTTTTTTTGCTCAATCGTCAGTTTAGGAAGATCTAATGGTTCCACAAAGTTTCTAATATCTTCATCAGTAGACGAAGATGTGGAACTATAAAGATCAAGATAGAATTCTTTAAAAGCATTATTAATATCAATGGCTGAGGTAAAAATTTCACCACCAACAGATTTCACTGAGGGAATGGTAGAAAAAACTCTCTCTGCTTTATATGTCTAGCCAAAAGCTTCCCTGCTTTGTCCCCCGACTCAAAGTATGACTGTCTTGCCCTGAATAACCAAAACTCCACTTTTCATGACAAAATAGTATTGTATCTATATTTCAATTGGGTCAATTCTCTGAAGCCATCAGATGACATACGGCGTTTTAGCTCTGCCTCGGCACTTTTAATATTTCCTTCCAACTCCACGAGTTCTTGTGCTTTGGATTTTTTGGTGAATGAGGCATACTGTATGATCCGACCCCTAAGAACCTTAAGTGCCTCCTAAGCCATGCCCACAGAGGATACCGAGGACCAGTTGGTCTCCATATAAACATTGATTTCAGTCTTTAACATTTGTTGGAAATCAGGATTTTGCAAAAGGGACACATTAAAGCACCAACTATATGATTTCTTTTTCTCTGTATATGGCAAGACCTCTAAACTCATCAGGGCGTGATCTGAGACTAAGATATTTCCAATTGAGCAATCAACAAAAGATGAAATGAGGGATCTGGATATAAAAAAAAAATCTATTCTAGAATAAATCTTATGGACTGATGAAAACAATGTATAGTCCCTACCAGATGGGTTCAAAAGTCTCCAAATATCCGTAAGACCAAGATTTTTACACATCCTGTGAAGCGTCAATGTTGCTCTAGGGGGTTTACACACTTTTGCTTCACTGTGATCAAGGACTGAGTCCATCAAAAGATTAAAGTCTCCCTCCAATATTATATCATGAGGGGTGCCAGCGGCTTGTAGCATCCCTTCAAGATCTATAAAAAAGCCCTGATCATCAGCGTTAGGTGCGTAAATGTAGCCAAAATCAACCTTTTCCCTTGAATTTCAGCTAAAACAATAATGTCTGTTTCAGACATTTGAATTGTAGATGTTTATTAATCAATATAATGACTCCCTTGCTCTTACGCATCAGCAGTCTTAATGCAGGAAAATTGTAGTGGACGAAAAAAGCAACCAATTGCCTATTACAGCACCAAATTGGACAATGTAGCACAGGGCTACCCGCCATGCTATCAACAAGGACTTGCAGCAGTATATTTTGCTTATGACAAAGATTCCACAGTGACAATGGGCTACCCAGTCATAATTTACACTCATCATAAAGTCACAAATCTATTAGAACAAGGTAGATTTGTTTTGACCCAAGCCAGGTGTCTGACATACTCAACACTGCTAACTTACCTCAACATCACCATGCTCAGCACAATTGGCTGAATTAAAAGCACTCACGGAAGCCTGTCAATTGGCTAAAAATCAAACTGTTAATATTTACACGGATTCTGCATATGCTCAAGGGGTGTGCCATCTATTTGGAGCGGTTTGGAAACAAAGGGGGTTCAAAAAGAGTGATGGGACACCAATTCAACATGGTGACCAAATAATTAAACTGGTTTCAGCTATGATGCACCCAAAGAGATTGGCTATCATCAAATGTCAAGCACACAAAAAAGGCAATGATTTTGTCATTCAAGGCAACAATGCTGCAGATTTACATGCCAAAAGGACCTCAGGATGCCAGTTAGCAGTAATGGCACCTTCAATTTTGATTCAACCTCAACCCCAATTGGATGATGTAGCTCGTATGCAGCATCAGGCTAGCCCTTATGAACTTAGTATATGGCAACAAAGAGGCACAAGCAGAGATGCAAATGGCATTTGGCACTCACATGAAGGCCACATGATTGCCCCAACACCACTTCATACTATTCTAATATCAGATGCACATGGTTTTGACCATTGTGTAAAGGGGTAAGTGATTAGAAAAATAAAACAACAGGGATATTGTTCACCACACCTACAGGCAATGGTAGATACATTTTTGGCTGAATGCGAAATTTGCACCCAAAACAATGTCAGAAAAGGTACATCTGCACCAACAGGTCACATACCAGTTCCAGAAGTACCATTTAAACACCTGGTAATAGACTATGTGGACATGATAAAATCAGTAAGAGGAAAAATATACATGCTGGTGATAACAGATAGATTCAGCAGATGGGTAGAAGCAGTACCGTCAGCAGATCAGGGAGCTCAAATTGTGATCAAATATTTGACTAGAGAGGTAATTCCAAGATTTGGCATACCAGCCATTTATTCACAGGAACAGAGCAGGGGACCCAGGGAAGAAGAAGTGCCCTGTCCCATAGTTCCTGGGGACCAAGTATACCTGAGAGTTTTTAGGAGGAAATGGAATGGAGGGTAGCACAACATGGTATCATTTGAATCACTGCACTAGAGTGCCCAGAAGACCAAATAGACAGTGCAGAAAACAATCAGGAAGACTTAAACGTAGATTCCCCTGAAGTTGAAAGAGAGCTTGAAGCTCATGACCAAGGAAGAGCAGAACAAGGATAAGGAAGTGCAGAGCAGGAAGGAGAGAGTATTTTAGGGCAATTGAGCATGCTGAAGCAAGAAATGAAATACAACTGTGGGAGGATCTACCGCAGCCAGTGGAGACAGGACAGGAAGGTGAGAGAGGTTGACATTGATACTAATATTGGTACACCTAATGCAGCAGTTACTCAAGACCCAAGGCTTTCCAGAGACCAATCCTCAGACCCAAGGCAGGAAGAGTATCCCACGACTGACTTCTCAATCCTTGATTGGTCCCCATAATGCCACTGATCCGACACAAGGCATCAACGAACCAACAAACACAACAGCCACGCACAGAGAGAGTGTTTGTCCATTATTTATAAACTGTTTATTTGTTTTGACTGTTACAATCAATTGGCTAAAAACTGAACATTAAAAGACTGACCTTGAACCTGCTTCATTGTCTCCTGACTCCTCCATTGCCCACGAACCTAGATCCACACTAAGATATCAGAAAATGAAGGGAAAACTGCTGAAATGAAGAAAGGATCAATGAGCACCTCAGTGCTGAGCAGCAAGGGTAGAATCGACTGGTGGTTTAAAAACCCGCTGTCTGCTCCAACACCACCAGATAGCGCTCCAGGCTACCGGAAATGTCTGCGAGTTGCTCTGGCACCGTGGGACGTATCAATATGCTGGAAAATCTGCATAACCATGACAACCATGGGCAAGGCTGAACTTGCACATGCTTTTATATAAGAATTTGATTTGTTTCTGATTTGTGTTACCCAAGATTTAGTTAGGGAGACAAGATCTTTTACTTCCCCCTTGCCAAATGTGGGGGGAGATGTTTGGTCTTGTTTCTCCTCCGGAGTGTGGCTCCATAAGAGAAGTCATTATTAGAGGAATGTGTGATTTACATTGGTCACTTGATAGGAATGAAGGAGACTGATTTGTGGAGTTGCACTCTGGGTAAGGGTGATAGATGTGGGACTTGGAGAAGTCCCAAAGGGGGGAATATATAATATATTTTTATTAAACATTTAAAAGCTATTTGTAGAATAGCCTGGGAATTATGTAAACTCTGAAGGCTGCATGGCCTACATGACTATGCTATGGGAAACCCTGAAGGTCACACATATGCTGTCTTATCTTACCTCAGCAATATTATACAGAATGGTACACAGTGGAGAAAGCATTCCTCGATCACTGGATGGTACAATCATTAGTCAAACTACTCTATTCTGTTTACATGAAATGTACACTTTCTTGATAAATGGGATTAAGTGTTCATTAAAAAAAATAGACTAGTTGCCAGGATTCCACTATTAAAAAGAGCCAGAAGGTCTGATAACTAATTGTGGCAAACAGATAAGGTGGCGATGCACACCTATTGGCTAAGATAACAGAAATGTATGCTTATTGGCTAAAAGATGATAACAGAAATGTATATAAATGAGAGTTTGGAACGGGATAGTCAGATGATCAGCTGGCATCTCGGCTTTGTTGCTTTGTTCAATAAAGTCTAATCTTTGACATCTGGAACTCCTCGACTTCAAGAGTTTTCTTGCAAAGTAAAAAAAGACTTCATTATTCCACGACAGTACATATATAGATCTCATCAAGCCAGACAACTTTGTGCTGACAGGCTTAAGCTCTGCCCAACAGGACGTCAGCCAGGAAGTGAGTATAACTTGGTCATGCTTGGTCTGATCAGCTTCAAATTGTGCATGGTTACCAATGGGCCATTCCTGATTACACCAACATGGCAATTATGAGGCATGCACTGTATTCAGTTACACAATTTTATATGTTATAGAAACACGGTTATGTTTGTGAAAATGTACAATTAATTGCTTCATGTGTACTGAAATATACTGGCATAACTTGTGCAATGGTAATATATTTAGATACATTTTCTTGTACACATGATCAATCAATGTTCCATTTTCAGTGGTAGGTTCTTTGACACACTGAACATAGCCTAGGTTTGCCATGAATATAGACATTGTGTGTGTTTTCAATTCATCATGGTTCCAATCACCAATTAAAAAGATATTATCTGACATATTGTTTAATGTATTGCAGAGTTTGGTAATATATTTTTGAAACGAAGATAAGCGATATTGTGGTTGCTTGTAAATAACAACTATGATTATATCAAGTTTGTTGAGTTGACATATTATGAACTCTACGTTAACATTGGGAATGTCCAAAATATTGTAATCAATATTAGTTCTACAGCATATGCCAACACCACCATGTTTTTGGTGTCAAATTGAGTTTAACAAAGGGTTGTCTGTACTGTAAGCAAAACAACGTGGAGCACTGTGAAAGTGGTAGCCTTCAGTGCAAATGGATTCACTTGATATGTTTGCAGGCAGCCATGTCTCTGGATTCTTGATATCTGAAAGGTGTTATATGTAAGATTGACAACAAGTGTTTGAAATGTGTACTGCAGTCCAAATTCAAAATATTGGAGAGTTGTCTGCCCTGTCCCAGACTCAAAGCTCATGCGGGTTGCCAGAATGAGGACACGCAACAGGATTTCTGGGCTTTAAGCTGTCTCCATCTTCCAAAGGCATCTCCAATATTTATCCTTGTTTTACAATGCCTATGGTTATGGTGGTTTTTAGATGGATGGCGAGGCTTTTTAGGTCTGGTGGAATCTGTTATCTCTAATCTAGTTCGTTTGCTGGCTTCTATGGCTGCAGCATGCAGTGTTGTTTGCCTGCAAACTTGTTCAAATCTGGCAATCCGGTGGTGTCTAAATACTATTGGTGAGTGGGCAGTGGGCGGGATCACACAGGCCAAAACATAAACAGAAATTCCGGCCTGAAATGGAAACTTCAAAGTAGAATATACTGGCTGTAGCATTGTTATCGGAGAAGCCAGTATTTCAACTTAGCATGTTTCCTAATTCTCTAATGACATATTATGGTCATTTTATGATTTAGTACAGTAAAAATATCACATACAGCACCTTTAAATGCTGTTGCCATGGCAACACATTAAATGTTATTATTCTTTTTATGTGTATTCAGATATTTTTGAGGTACTTGGCATGCTTGAATTTTCATGATATTTTGTACACACATTAGTGTTGTGTGGACATCAGGAAGATCCTTATAACTTCAGTGTGCATTGTATGATTTTAATGGAAATTCAGCTGTATGTTTTGTAATGGGGGGCTGATCACATTTATGCAGCTATTGTGGGTCACGGGCATAGCGCCACCAACTGGCAGCAGGAAGTAAGGCAATTTTAACAGACTTTGAAATAGCCCTCTTGTGTTTAAGTGAATTGCTTCAAAAAAATTTAGAATAATGTTAAGACTGCTGATGCAAAATTGTAAAGGGATATTTGATATCATAAATAGTCTTGCCATGGCAACACATTAATTGTTATTATTCCTTTCTTCTTATATTTGGGTGTAAACTTAAATGGTTGTAACTCATATATGCTAGGGAGTACAGACCTAATTCTGGCCTCTTTTTAAAGAAGACACTTGGCAGTTCATTGTGCAAATGAAAACAGTTTTTAAAGTAAAATAAAAAAGTTATAGAAATATACATTTATTATAATGAATATGAACTGCATGAGATATATATATATATATATATATATATATATATATATATATATATATATATATATACTAAAAATATTAACTGAAATGTACAAATATTTGAAAATCAAAGCCACATGTCTAATCCGGTTCTGTTCTAAATTTTAGGTCGATATACAAAAATGACCTTTTGGTGGCAAATTTCAGATGCAGTACCAGAAATGTCCAATAGAGGACAGCCAAGCTCCATTGGTGAATGATTTCCGAAATAACACATCTGCACAATAGACCTTTTTTCACAGACTGTGATGACATGTTTACGCCTTATTTATCAGCGTAAATCTTGCAAAAATAAATATATTATACATTCTTTAAATATTGAGTGTAAATTTCTAACATTATGATTATTGTTATATTACCCTGGAATTAGTTTTATAAAACGAATTACCACAGCTGCGAGGGGGGGCTTGACAGGGCTTTTACTCTGGAAGCATTTCTACAGCTTCACAGCAGTGGCTTTATACAGAAAAAAAAAAAAAAAAAAAAAAAATACTGTGATTTCTATGTTACTAAGGTGAGTATTTATTTTAATAAAGACCATAACTTCTAAAATGGTTATCAGGAGTGGGTCACTGATCATTATTACAAACTTGATAGTGGTGAAATCTTATTTACATGAGGAGGAGGTCTACATCTGCATCTAAAAGGTAAACAATAGAGCACTTTTTTCTTCTCCACCTGCACAATCATTCTGGTATCATCCATTGTTGAACACGAATGAGATAAGTTCTGAATCTACTGACATCACGGTCTGTCACGTGCATGTGTTTACAAGTGAAAGCAAACTCGGCTGTGATTGGGTATTGCTGAAGCCTATAGATGAAGTTACTGTTTACAAACAAATGCTCTGCTCCGCCCTTCCGTGTTCTTTTGTTGCACAGAAAAGAACTGTTGTCTATTGGCGCTTCGCTCAAATTGCGCTGAAACTGCCCAAAAAGTGCTGTTTGTGGGTTGAAACATGATGATGATAATTCACGTGTCACCGTCATTGTTGTCGCGTCTGCTATATTAGACACAACTGACCCGCAGCAGCGGTTGGTGGATATTAACCTTTTTATGAAGAAATTACGTAAACTCTGATTGCAAACTGCTTTTTTTAATTTCCAAAGTGCTGTCGCTGTGACAGATATGAGGTAAAATATGATCTAACAATGATCTTATCTAACCAAGATCCTCATATACGATATAACGGGAGGAACAGATCCCGTCTCCACCAGCGCAGCACATGGACTACTGTTTGTGAAAGGATAAATTAATAAAAATAATGTCATACTGCTAAAATGATGTCTTTGCATTTATTTTGAATGCAGTAAATAATATTGTTTAATCTAAAACAGCTGTTATTATGTTTTGATATGGAATATGATCATATTTAACATTATTATTATTTATTGTATGTGGGTTAATAATTTAAGCAGTAAAGACACATATTGCGTTTTTATTTTTATATATCACATTTCTTAGGCTTTGGAAGTGTGTTAAACGTGAGGATGTGTAATCATCAACCTGTTTCATGTCCGACATAATCATACAGGCTCACTGGACCAAGTTTAAACTTGTTTTGCTGATATTTCAGAAAAGAACCCACATAATTTCTTCACTGTAAACCATAGATAAACCATTTATAATAATGTATTTTAATGTTAATAAAAGTTATTACATTCTATAAAGCTTAAAGGATTATTAAAACTGCAGTGCTGCCTATTTCCACCATTGAAATGTGCTGCTCGAAAGAACCCGGAAGCGCGGTTTCCTGCAGTGTGACGTCAGAGCATTTTAATCTATAGACCTGTTCTATGTTTAATGGTACTACTAATATGTACTTATTCTGTGCATTGTGTACTTTTTTGTGTCAAATCACATTCATTTTATCCATCAACAGTGCACTTTAATTGAGCATGAGCGAAGCAGCAAAAATAGACTCGGAGCCGAAACCCTTGCTGCACTGCAGCTCACGTGAGGGCTGTAGTCAAGACCACCTAAACCGAGACCAAGTCAAGACCAAGACCAGAGTGTATCGAGACCGAGACAAGACCAAGACTTTGAGGGGTTGAGACCAAGTCATGACCAAGGCAGGGCGAAACAGAGTCAAGACCAAGACCAGACCAGTGCAAGCCCACTCCGTATGACACACTTACGATAAAATGTGGAACATGCAAACAATAGGCGCTCCTCAAATTGATCTGAAAGATCCACATTCCCATAAAAACACCCACAGAAAACAAATGAAGATTCCGCCTCATTCACCTCTATTATTACCGTGTGTGTGTGTGTATCAGTGTACCATGAGAAATGTCTTGATAAAATAATCAAAAGGCATTGCAAAGGTGAATTGTATGTGTGTAAATGTTTCTTTGTTTTCTATGAGCAAACAAATACAAACAAACACTAAGGAGCTGGCTGAAATCAACTTAACCATCTTTATTCAACACTACTTTTCCAAGTTTTACCATCCACCTAAAACAATAAAATTTTTGTGCAAGTATCGCATCAGGTTTTCTGGATGACTCTTCCCCTAGAAACCATCATTAAGTACAGAATATATCAAACGATTATTCAGTACTTAAGTCTTCACTGTTCTCTGTCTTAATATAAGTTTTTTATTGTTTTTGAACCAACAGCATGCCTTGTATAAATGTGTGCAATTTGCTAACCATTTGCTAAATCTAGAAATTAGAACAAAGAATGCCAAACATAAGCAATGCAGCCTATTTAAAATGTAAATTTTTCATATAAGTGGAGGCACATTACTCAGTCTCCACTCTCTGCTGTCACATCTCTAGCTCTCTCACCCAAGTGAGGGAGCGTTACCGCAGCGTGTAGTGTTTATGTTAGAGCTGACATTAGCTAACGTTGATGTAACTTTATATACATTAGCTACATAGCTTTATGTGGCCTGTCTCGTCATTGTTTTTCACAAGAAAAAGTAACTTGGGAACAACAATTTGTTACTACATGCCCTGTCCCCTCAATCTCTCACAAAGTTAACACTGCATTAGCTACATTCATCAATATATGTTAACTAAATCAGGTAGCTTGCGCACCTAGCTGGGTGGCAAATACTGTAGCTGGCATGCAACTGAAACTAGCGCCCTAAAAAACAGTAAATACATAGGTAACTAATATTGTAACAAGATTGTGTGCCGTCACGCACCTGCATCTGGGCGAAATCTGAGTTTAAAATTTCCGCACAATTTTCCAAGTTGTAATTACGACTTCAAGTGGCGTTCCATTGCACTTTTCCTAGTAGGAAGTTGGAAAATCCAACTTTCTGAGTTGAAAGGAATGCAGCAAGAGGCAGATTGCTAACGTTAGCTAGCTAGTTTTGCTAGCATCACTTATACTTGGCTTACATTTCTTTATGCTTCCTTTCTAAGTGCCGTTAAAAGTTTGACGTGGTCCCAGCTGTCTCGGTAAGCATTGCATTGCAGAATTTACATTCTGCTATGTTTTCTTTTGGATGCTTTTTTGCAGATGAACTCTTTGTGGTTTAGGTCAGTGTTTCCCAACCTTTTTTTCTGCCACAGCACACTTTTTACGATTAAAAAATCCCATGGCACACCACCATCCCAAAAACATCTTCAAAAGTTTTCCTTTTCAAGAACATGTCCTTGTTTTAGTAGCGTGAATACATAATGTTTGAAATTCGACTATGCAAAAATGCAAGTAACATAGTTACGCTGGATAATGAGGTCACAGATGCCAACATAATTAGATAATGAAAAACCAACACATTTGTGTCTTTTCCAATTTGTAGATTTGTTCTTGCAAATTCATTCTTGCAACAGCACAGCAAATAATTTTTTTTTATTTTGTATATATTCACTGTATTTTCCAGAAATAAATTCGCACCTGACTATAAGTCACAATGTGTCAAAATTGCGTTGTTGATCGAGAGAAAAATAACCACATATGTCGCACTGACAGAGGTTGGATCCAGCAGGCAATAGAACCCGTGAGCAGCTGCCCAGCCTCTATTCACTGGTTCAGATGTCAAACGCGCTCCGTGAAGATTACAGTACAGTATCGTATCACTGTGTTTTTGGACTTGTTTAAAACAGGAGAATTTGCTTTTAGTAATCGTATGTAACAGTTTCTCATATTCTTTTTATGTTTCAGGAGAGAAACGCGACAAGTAAGCCACATCTGTTCATAACATCTGTAGCTCTATGCTATGCACAAATAAACAGATTTTAGTCTTTGAGTAAAACAATACACCTGTTGTGTTCTATTCATTCATTCAGTTCACTGACTGAATGTTTTTACTACAAGTGTGATGATGAAGCATCATTTTGTGGGCATGTGAGGAGTTGCGTTTGACAGCGGACTAGAGTTTGTTAGAACAATATTGTTATGATGGCCAAAATATTTAAACTGGTTGCAAAAAATACTTTGTAATGGAAAATATACTGAATTGGCAACTTTAAAACTCTTCTACCATCTCTATGCCTTCACTAAAATATCGGAAAAAAACTGTATTTATTTATTTTGAGGAATTTCATAATTTTCCAATGCACACCTGACAATCTTTCACGGCACACTAGTGGGCACAGTGGTTGGGAAACACTGGTTTAGGTAGCCAAATTGTATTACAGGAGATTTGGCTGACATCTCTCAGACAGCCACAGTTTCTTCTCCTGTCTCCTGCATTAATTTTCTTGGAGTGCATGTGAAGGGGGGCGGGTAGGGGTGACAGCCGTTAACAGTAACAAAAATTGAAAATTAGAAATGAGTCAAGTTATTGCTTGCATTTTAAGCAGGAAGGTTTACATCCAATTACAGTAATGATGTTAACAAATAAATCAGACAAAGCCCAGGCAATTTAGTGATATCCCCGCAGTTGTGATCTTGACTGGTCTTGCAATAAAATCCCGAGTCCTCTTTGTCTGAGACTGAGACAAGACCGAGTAAAAATGCGGTAGATTCTGAGACGAGACCTTCAAAAAGTGGTCTCGAGACCAAGACCGATCTCGAGTACTACAACACTGGCTCACGCTGCTGGTGCTTCCGATGTGAATGCTCTAATCTGTTATTATGGACAATAAAAATAAATACACTCTGCTCAAGCGTCGATCACACTTGTGATGTGAAATGGCTGTAACACCATATCACACTATCTGATAGTTATGCTGGTAGCACATCCTGATAGGTATTATCTGGCCTACAAGATGTGCTACCTAGGTTTTTATCACCTTAAATGCTGTTGCAGTACATACAGACATGTTCTCCCGTGCCTCGACATGTGCTACCCAAGATTAGGCTGTACCACCACTTCTCAGATTCTCCAAGTATGATGTGATGTCTTTATTTAATGTAAGTCAGTAATTCAATGAGGCCAGCCAATCACTTTTATCTGACCTTCCAAATGATTTTGATAAAATCGGTGTTGTAAACATCCGAGCCCTCTCTGCGCAAAACTCAGTTGTTAGTTTAACAACATACAACGTGTGTGTGGCAGGGCGGAGGGCGGGGCCGGGTCGTGATTCTACACACCCGGCTCCTAATCAGGCTGATTAGCCTGAGAGGGATAAAGGCCGAATGGGGACGGTAGTGCGACAGAGAGAGAGTTACGGACAGCTGTCCGACACCTGTGTGTGTTTGTCTTTTTGGTTCAGTTTATAATTAAACTATTATTTATATTATCAAGCTGGTTCTTGCCTCCTCCTTTCCATTGATGTGTTACACTGAACCAAAAAGAATCACGACACAGCCCCGCCCTCCGCTCTGCCACAATGTGCAACAATAGCATTGGTTGTCGTCAAGCTATCCATGGTCCAGTTCTGGCCTGGAGCATGCAATCTTTAAGCTTGTAGTTCAGTAACACTCTTTTACAAAACATGAACCAGCAACTTTTAGGTGAGCGCATTTTATTGCGTCTTATTCAATCAAATGTATTTATGCAAATTGTTTATCTGCTGGGTGCAGTCAAAACTACAGACTTGAAAAATGTCAAAGCTGTTACAGAAGTGATGTCAGTTCATATGCGCAACCTTTTTTCACAAAAGATAAATGGGTGATGAATACCAAAGCTTAATTTTTTTTTTAAATAAATAAATACACAGGAAAATGTGCATTTTATTCTCAATTATTTTTGTAGTGCTCGTAAAAAGATTGTTAAGTGTCACTGTACTTGCCTATGCATAAATCCTGACAGTGTTTAGTTGTATACAGGTGTGTGTCAGCATTCACAATCCTGAACATCATCAAATCAGTTTTTTCTTCATTTCTTATGATTATTTATTATCTGCACAAGTATATGGCTCCTGTGTGCCAATTCATGTGTGCAGGACAAGAAAAGGGTAATTGTCCCCTCATTGAATGGGAGGTTAATAATAATAATAAGGAAAAACAGACATTATGCTCATTTTTCAGTTTTAGGCTACATTATTTTGTGTAAAAATTCTACATAAAAGAGTTCTACATTAGATTGCCATTGTTCTCTTATGTGGGTTGATATGGTCAAAGATAGACTTAAGCAGGTCTAAATATTTTTCCTCAGATTTCATAAACAATAACCCTACATTGTATTTTTTTTTTTTATTTTCAGATAAAAGATCAGATATATGTAAACTTTTTCTACTCCTCCTTCGGGATTCATTAGACCATCACCACATTATGCCAAGACATTGAATATGCTAAATTATGAACAGATTTTTTTATATACTGAACGGTGTTGCCATGGTGAGGCATTAAATTAATCACAAAAAATGGGAAGCAGGAAGTTTCTCATATCTTCTGTGTGCAATGTGTGATTACCAACTGGTAACAAACAAACAGCTATTGTTCTTTGACATCGTCATGACGAACTAGCACAGTTCCAAAGTTACGAATCCAGGATTTTTTTTTTTTTCCGGTTGTCACAACGTTACGTTGTCACAACAGTTACGTTGCCACGATGAAAGTTTGATCTTCAAATTATGGTGCAGTTAGGTAATGCAAGAAAATGTATCTAAGTTTAAAATAGATGTACAATAAATCTGTAAACTATAAACACAAATAAGGATTCAATAATTAAGCCTATTGCAATTATTACATTGTCTGATATTTAAATCTGGTATATGGACATATACAAACAAATACAATTAGAGTTCATATATTCGAGCATTTATGTACACATTTAAATTCCACAAATGTTTAAAAAAAAACACGTTACATATATGAAAATTGGCAATGCACTAAATGGCAAAAAATAGGGAAACAGGAAGTGTCATATCTTCTGCATGCATTGTGTGATTTAGATCAAAATTCAGTTGTATGTTTTTTCTTGGGGGCTAATTACATGGATGTGGCTATTGTGGGTCACGGACATAGCGCCACCAACTGGCAGCAGGAAATGTGGCACTTACAACAGACTTTGAAATAGTCCTCTTACATTTACCAAAATCATTTCAAAATTGTTTAGACATTGCTGATGGAAAATTTTGAAGGGATGCTTAAATAGTGTTGTCATGGCCACGGATTAAATTACATGAAGTTGTAGTCAAACTGGAATGGTGGCATATATCTATTACACGTTGTATGATTAGGGTCCAAGTTTACATTAATGTTGAGTTGTTGATGTGTCCATTTTTCATTGTTTTCTGAAAGCCACAGAGTGGAAATGGACTCATGGTGCTTGGGCCCATCATCGCTGCTTGCAGCTATATTTATTATTATTATTTTTCTTTTCAAGGTTTTTAGTACTTTTGGGGTACTTAACATGCATGAAAACTCTTGAAATTGTGCACACACATCAGAGTCTTCAACCATTAAGGCAGGGCAAAGTTGTTGGGGGTGCATTGCGGGGGTGGGGGGCTCTGTAGCACCCCTTGAAAATGGTTATGTAAGGGGGGCTCTGTAGCACCCCTATTTTCACCCATAGTCACCAAAATTGGCACATATATAGTTCTCATCAAGCCGAACAACTTTCATACTCAAAGTTATTAGCTACACCCAACAGGAATTCGGCCATTTTGGATTTTCTGAAATTTGCAGGCTCTGAACTTTAAATACTCCTCTTAAGGGATTCATGTGACTGGCACCAAATTTGTGAAACATCATGCCAAGACACTGTATATACTAAATTGCGAACAAATGTATTATATTTTGAACAGTATCTCCATGGCGAAGAATAAATTTATGGCAAAAAATAGGAAAGAGGAAGTGCCTTATATCTTCTGTGTGCATTGTGTGATTTTGATGAAAATTCAGCTGTATGTTTGGTAATGGGGACTGATCACATTGATGTGGCTATTATGGGTCACGGTCATAGCACCACCACCTGGCAGCAGGAAGTGTGGCTCTTACAACAAACTTTAAAATAGTCCTCTTATATTTACCCAAATTGCTTCAACATTGTTTAGAATAATGTCAAATGCCAAATGCATGTGTCCACATTGCATTGTTTTCCGAAAGCCACCGGGTGGAAATAGACCCAAGGTGCTTGGACCCATCATCACTGCTTGCAGCTATATTTTGTTTTATATTTACAATTGACCCTTTGCTAAGCTCCACCCCCCTAGGTTACTGTTGCTTGATCTGACAAACTATGAAGAACTTCCCATAGGAATGAATGGGAGATTGCCTTGAATGATGCATTTAAAAAAAAAAAAAAAAAACATTTGCCAAAATATTCTCAAACAGAACTGATAATATTCTTAAGTGAGCTGGAATGAAGCATTTTAAAGCATATTTATCTGACATTTTTTTGTAAAGGTAGTAGTTAAACTGTGGCGACTGTGAATCAGAATTAAGGCATACGATTATTACAATCACATGAAAAGAGAAAAACATCTTTTGATGGAGATTACACACCTGATAACATTAGTGTAAGTAAACAGAACTGCCCTTAATGTCTCATAACACACTTTGTGATGCTGTGAACTCTTTAATTACCATCGCCTTTACTAAGACCTAAATCAATACAGTATATACAGTAAATGAATTAACGTTAAGTTATTAGCTTTAATTGCCCTTAAAGCAAATGTAGAGTGTCCTTGCTGATGTTTTACATGTTCATTTGAGAATAATGGCTGACACAGTTTAATCCATATAGTAACATAGTATTTTCGAGATTTATTTGAGGATTAATAAATTACATATAATGTGCATACAAGCACACTTTTCAAACAAAGCATTTCACAAAAAGTTTTTTAGATTTTAAATCATAAAACAATAGATATACTGTTCAAAAGTATTTGGAATCTTTCTGATTGTCAAATGTTCAGACCAGGATTAATGTAAGGAACCTAGCTGAAACTAATTTTGTAATTCCACTCAAAATAAGATGAATCGCTTAAGTTGTATCCTTCCTCATTTTGTAAGTCGCTTTACATTTAATCATTTAGCAGATGCTTTAATACAATGTAAATGTCAAAATGTCCTTGGGACCAGTTGGTTAAACATCATTGCAGATATAACTTAAGATAAGTGAAGTTAGTTCTGAGAAAAGGTCTAGCTAGCATCATTTTTTTGCAGATGCCACTTGGTTTGATATTTTGTTTCTAATGCAGTGGCATTAATAAATTGTTAAAGTGTGACTTTTAATTTAAACATGTCCAAAAACTCTTTAGTGGCACTACATTTTCTCAAAACTAGGAGTAAAAGTTGTAAACAATGACCTTGATGTGTCATGTTTGTTTGTGGGCAGATTATGTAGTCAGTGCGTCATTGTTTGGCAGATCAGTAGAAATAGGGCCAATTCTAAGAGGGGTTTACTGATCACCCAGCCAAGCACCAGCATCATTTAAATGGAAAAGTTGTAAGAGTTAGTGATGTGAAAGGAGCATATAGAATTTCAGTCAATCCAATCAGTGATATAGGTGCACATCAGAAGCAAATCAGAAAATTGACACCAAATTTTATTCTTTTCAAAAGTCAGGGACATTAGAGAGCAATGTATTTCATCTGCAATGACACACATGCTCTGTTATAGGTTGTGAGCAAACAAGTGTGGACTCCACCTATGATTAATGTTACTGAACACATATGATGCTGTACATTTCATGCTGTTGGTACATGATCTGAGAAATGATTGAAATGGTCTCATGACCTGATGCTGAATCATTGAACATCATGTACTGATGACAGCGTTCTAACCTCATGTTTGTAGGTCAAACCCTTTTGTAATCTGTGTGTGGACATAAGCAAATGCATTTGCAGTGGAATCATATTGCAAATAAAGCATCATCGTGTTCTCCATCTTTGGTGATTCAATGACATCTTGATATATTTTGCAACGTTCAGAATTCTACAATTATGGCTTTATTCCTGAGCACCTCCCTTGCTTGGTATTCTTTCTTTTTTTTTTTTTTTTTTTTTTTTCAGATGACCCCAGCATGACCTATTGGAAAGGTCACAGAGTCTTTCCCCTCCAGCACAGTCTTCCATTTGCATCCCTTCCACTCTTTTCATTCTCTTTATAGAAAGCCAGCATTAGAATACCTCAATGTAGGCATAAAGGTCCCCATTTAACCTAGTTTTTCCAACGTAAAATGATAAAAGGTTCTACCGGTTCCATTCAATTTCACTCAAAAATGATGCCCATGCATGGGACTTTGATGGGAGAACAATCATGGCAGCCATCTTATAGTGCTCAAAAAATTGCTTCAAAGGACCTTTTAAAATTAGTGTTTTCCACAGGGTTTAACATATGAACTTTGAGCTGCATCAGAACCTCTGTGCATCAGCCAGTGATGGAAACAGTGTCTTCTTTGACTTGGAAAGATAGTGTGAAAGTATGTTCATAATGTCCATTATATTAAACCCCTACAAAACCTGTAAACCTTATTTTATTTTCATCTGAAAATAAATAAATAAAATAAATCAACCAATAATATAAAAGCTTTTAGATTATGTGTCCAGAACCAGCATTCCAGATTCAGTAGATTTCAAGCTGCTGATATTGTTGGTCTCCGAGTACAAGGCATATAAAAAACAGCTTCAACAAAAAAGTAGAGCAAAAATATAAGCACTTTTCCACCATCAGGCCAAATGGTTCTCAGCATGGTGAGGAAAATTTACATTTCCACTTAAGCTTGTTCATCATGGCAGGATTACAAACCATTCTCAGTCTGAATCTCTAGGCACGATTAGTTAACTCTGTTCAACTGTGCTGGTGGAATAGCTTTAGAAGGCCTATGTGGTGACTCACGATTATCAGTTTGCTAATGCCAAGATAACTCAGTTGTTTCTAGGTGCTGTAGCTGGCCAAGTTCACTAACATTCGGTGAAGTTAATAAAAAATGTTCTATGTTAAGTGCAGGGTGTCTCAACCACTGGGTGGTTCCCATCATTGTTTGCTGGGTCGTGAGATATTTTCCGTCATGGGTACAAATTAGCAATTAGGAGGATAGAACTGTACATTTGCAATGTTTGGGGCAATATTGACCTATATTGTCGAATTGGGTTAATATCTCCAAGTTTACGTAAGCGACCGTAAAGATGCTGCATTTCTCTGACGTTAATTATTAGCTGTCCAATCACAATAATCCATCAATGCTACGAATCATTATTTTTAGACAAGGTCTCTTTGCATAGCATTGCATGCACTAGCTCCATGCATTACCATGCAAGATGCAATCCAATCTCTGGGCATCATCATTTCAGAGTGGCAGTCCCAAGTTGGGTTACACCACCCATTCCGTAAAATATGGGATCATCCCATATTTAAAGATTAAATTATGCATCTCATATCAAATCAATTTGTCCCGAATGTAAGCTGGTCCGCTGGTCACTGCAAAATCGTTCAAGATCATTAATTTAACCTTGATATTCATTGGAAATTTTGCCTACTGTGGGTAAGGGACCGTATGAAAAGTCCTCACATTGTGCTAAAATGTGCTAAAACTGTGGAGGGTGTGGTAAGGAACCATCTGAAAACTTCAGCCACCAAATATTGGGCTATAGATATTAGGCTGCTATAATATAAGCATGTAAACATAACTTTCATTTAGCTCTATATGAATTGTTACATTTTTACAGATGTTACTGTTATTAATATCAGTAAATTTACTGCATCCCAACTTAAAAGCAACGCTTTACTGTCAAATGTGCATTTTAGTGGGACAAAATCTGAAATAGTATTTATAGTTGCACTTATTTGTGCAATAGGATAGCAATATTATCACTATTTTAATTAGCGACTGTCCTTACGTTTTTCATTGTATATTTCTTGTTACTTCAGTGTATTTATATCACATTCTGTGTGGATTTAGTTATTTGGGTTTACAGCTAAACTGAGAATGTTTTAGAAAGTTAATGGATCAATTTTTATTTGTCTCAGTAACATTATCATGGCACACCTCCTTAATTGCATTTTTCTATATAGCAGTTGTGGCCTGAATGATTACTGATTTCAAAGCAATCCAGTCAATGTTCTGAAAGTTACTAAATCATATTCTCAAGGTTTTGGTCACACGCAAGTGTTCGATATTGGTTTGGATTTATTTGGCTAAAGTCATGATCTACAGGTGCTGATATGAGTGCGACCAAACTTTATGGCTTGTTTGTTCACGTGACACGCAGTTTGGCATCTCTTCCCCAATGATATACAGTAGCTATGTGTGAATGGTGGTGGTGTAGTGGACTAAATCACTGAACTGGTAAGCAAAAGGTTGTTGGTTCAATCCCCACAGCCACCACCATTGTGTCCTTGAGCAAGGCACTTAACTCCAGGTTGCTCCAGGGGGATTGTCCCTGTAATAAGTGCACTGTATGTTGCTTTGGATAAAAGCATCTGCCAAATGCATAAATGTAAATTACTCACATTGACTCACTGCATTGTAAGAACCCTGATGTGTTGACACTTCTCAAATGTGATCAAAGAGGTGCATAAAATGAGGACATCACCACATGCCCTCAGTGCCAAGCTTGTGACTTTCTCCTGGTGAATGCTTATATGATAAGCATTGATGACAAGTCATCAAGTATGAGTGCATCATACTGTGTGAAAAAGTACAGTCTACTGTTTAACCTCCCCAGAGGCAAATGAAATCAACAGGGCAGAGATGGCTGGTGAACTGTGGTAAACTAATACCTAAATGGTCTTTAATACCATTATGCCTTGTAAGGTTTGGCATTTTGTCATTGTGCAAACATCATTGCATTGCTCCAAACATCTCACAGTGAATTTGGAATCAATAGGTTGACTTTTCTTGAGCTATACTTGGTCTGTGCCTACTGAAATTCAGAGTAGTGACCCCAGTGGCCGAAGCAGTAAGTGTTTTGGACCGTAAGGGCACATGTGAACTCTATTTTCCACATGAAATGCCCACAGAGGGGCACCAAAAACAAGTTGTAAAGTGAGTAGCTTTTAGCTGTAAAAAGCATAATAATGCAAATGTGATTACTTTCTGGATTCAATGCGGGACACGAAGCCGGATCTCCCACGCTGCTGACACAATGCGCTTCCTCTCCTGCAGAGGAGAAGGTAAACACAATTGAACTGATGGAACACTCGTGAAACGATATATATATATGTAAAAAAAATATGTAAAAAAAAATTGGCTTTTGATCCAGGCCAAGTCCCAGGTCTAAAGTCAGCACAAATATTGCCAAATTTGACTTTCGCAAACATTTGCATATATTTTATCCATGATTTACCTCCGTACACTGAGTCTGATGTGTGTCCGGCGAGTACACATGCCTACTAGTACATCACGGTAAACATCTCTCACTTAAAAGTTACAAATGTTTTTGTGTTGTTTTCTGGTCTGAATTGGTCTCAGTATTACAAAACGTCTGTGATGATCCCATCTGTGTTAATGTAAGAGCTGCATTTAACTAATGAAGAATAAACAGAAAGCAACCATGGCGAGCACACCTATGGAAGTGTACCTTAAGTTTACCTACTATTGTGGTTTACTCATGTTGGCATGCCAAAATTGTCTCTTTTGGAGTGTGGTCAATTTAACAGTTAATTTAGTTAATTAAATATACAATATTTTCCACATCAACTTGCTGCATAAATATGAATAATATGTTTACATTTTAGTCTTGTGGCTAACATATTATTCACAAAGTATGTGCTTTATAATTTTATGATTGTTATTTATTGACTTACACATGTACTGTATATTGACATTATAGTGCTTTTTTATTTATTACAATGTGTCACAATTATCACATACATGTACCTTTATACAGTCTGGGTGTTATGAATTTAACATCGTCCTGTGTGTATTTCCAATTTAATTATATCCTAATTGATTGTAAACGTAGTTGACACATGTACAGATTACTGATATGTCTGAATAAATTAGCAAAAACCAACAAGTGTTTTATCCCTGCTTGTCCTTCGTCGTGCGGGGCTTGACTTGGGGGAGAAATTAAGTGTGTCACTTGAAAGATATAACTTTATTGAAAGAAAAATAATATTTTGGCTTTGGTAAGTAAACAGCAGTATCACTTTTTTAAGATTTATAGGTCAATATCTTCTCCTTGTTCATGGTCACACAGCAGTCATACACGCAGCTCCCTTACAATGACTTGTTACAGAAACAGAAGTAAATATGAACATTATTCATGTTTTAAATGTATTCTATATAAATAACATTATTTTAGAAATGTGTATAACCCTAGTAATGTACTTAAAAATAATTCAATTATTTGAAAGACAATAACTAATATCTGATTACAAGAATTTAAAATGTAATGTTACACTACTTTTGACAAAAAAAGATTACAGTTGCTAATTTCTTTGTAATGAGATTGCACCCAACTCTAATTGTTATGTTGCATGTTTAATTCAGCGAGTGGCATCCAGTTATCTCGGAAATATAAGTGGTTATTTTGCATTTTAAATCCAAGTTTGGCTAAAAATTTCCAAATTTTTATCAAAGATGTTAAAAATCAATGGGATTTTGAGGCCGAGGGCATTGCATTTGGATACAGTGCCTAACACAGTGCACTCTGTTGTATACTAAGCACTTGGCAAATGTAATAGGTCACCCAATTATTGCATGCATACAGAAAATGTTCATACTGTGCACAGTATGTATACAGTATGTTCACAGTATGCAATACCTGGATGATCATAGAGTACATGCTATTTACTGCAGGAATAATAAGAGTAGTTATTCCAAACATAACCATCATGTCATCATTTCTAACTTTCAATACCAATTTAGTATATCAAGTATACAGTGTATTTCAGTCAGGGGGCTGTTCTTACAAGTATGCTTTTCCATATTTTTAACGCACCTGGGTAGCTATTTCCAGTCATGCAAGAACAGGTACGATAGAATCAAATCACCAATAAAATCGGACAAAAATTATATATTTAAAGTTGCTTCTTAGGTTGGTCAAGCCAATGCAATAATGGATGCCACTTCATTTTCTCCAGCTGCCCTGTTAAGTGTGGCAATTCCTTTCATATATTATTCAGTGAGTAGTCTGTCTCTGTTATAACTCATAATTTTAGTTGATTCCAGATTTCCAGAAATTGATGGTACCTGGGTCACAGTGTGTATATGGGAAAGAATAAATGAGGGAGTGTGTGCCAATACTTGTTTTCGCTTTAGACCATAGCTCATGGCTCGGTATCAAGCAGCTGTTGATTGTCTTCTGTGAGTCACACACACCACTGCCATTTCCAGGCACTACTCCCTTTTTCAAACTGAGTGTATACTCTGTGTTTGGGGTGTAGGTGTATATTTTCCCTCAGTATATTTTCTGTTTTTGTTTGACTACCTGTGTAGCTACCTGAAATCATTTCACTCTCATTTTAACTAAAAATCCCTCCCTGTTTTCTGCTTTGTAACACACAAAAGGAGAGTTAAATAGATCTCAATAATTTTTTTTTGTCAGAGCTAACTTCACTTTTCTCAGCCATTTTTGCAATTAGTTTTTATCAACCCAAGTAATTTTTAGTAGATAAAGTCAGTTCAGCAGAGTAACCACAGGTACAGTTCATAACTATGGACATGTTCCACTTAGTAGTCTTGAAAAGAGTGTTCTATTTCTGTTAAATATTTATTTATTTATTTTTAATAATTTTTTTTGTATCTAATTCAATGACATTCATAAGCGTGACTTAAGTGCAGGGGCAGACTGGGAAGAAAATTCGGCCCGGGATTTTACATAGAAACTGGCCCAAATATGTTGAGTGTGGGGGGGGGTGGTTGCTGTCTTTTTCGGCATATCGCTGCGCCATTTTGTGGTGTGTTCTGCATAATGCGGCGGCCCATGCGGCCACATTTCGCAGCCGGCCCACTGGGAAAATCCAGGTTTTCACAATGGACCTGCTTTAGTGTCCAAATTCTTATTGAAGTGGTTGAATACACTTAAAGTGCTTGGTAAGGGAAGCATCTCTTCTATTATTGGTCATACTTTAGAATTTACATTTACATTTATTCATTTAGCCGATGCTTTTATCTAAAGTGACTCACTAATGAGGAATATAGCAAACGTTTTGTCATGCAAAAGTCAACAATATCTGCAGGATTGCACTGCCAAGTTCTCAAAGTGGCTGTAGTAGTATAGAAGTTAGCTTTGAATAAAGAGACAGGCAAGATACTTCTTTTTTTATATTGTGAAATAGTAAGTAAGTGCATTTAGTGTGGATTGGTTAAGTGCTCTCAGGACAGATGTGTTTTCAGCTGATTCTTTAATGCTGAGATGGTTTCAGAAGATCGTGTGGAAATTGGAAGCTCATTCCACCACAAAGGAACAGAGAAGGTGATTGATCATGAAATAGACCACCAGACGCTGCTCGTTCATTGACCGCAAAGAGGAAGTTGGGACATAGACCTGGAGGCGTAAATTGAAGTTAGAGGGTGCTGTTCCACAGGCTGTCCTGAAGCCATAGTCAAAGCCTTGAATTTGATGCGGGCAGCTACAGGTAGCCACTGAAGTGAAATCAAGAGTGGGATGACGTGAGCCCTCTTTAGCTGATTGTAGACCAGATGCACTGCTGCATTCTGGACCATCTGCAGTGGCTTAATCATGCTAGCTGGGAGGCTGGACAACAGAGCATTACAGTAGTCCAGTCTTGAAATGACCAGAGCTTGGAGCAGGATCTGTGCAGCATATTCAGAGAGCAAAGTTCAGATTTTTCTGATGTTATCAAGAGCTCTGCAAGACCTGGCATTTGATGAGATGTGGGCAGTGAAGTTAAGCTGGTCATCTAACACCACTTCCAGGTTCTGAGCTGTCCTGGTTGGCTTTAGTGTAGAATAAACATGTAACCCTACTGTACATATTAACATTTTTACATAACTTCTCTCACACTGTTTTTGCTATGAATAGGGCTCTTGTGACTTGGGCTAGTAAACAACCACTTACCAACCATCCAGAACACCCTAGCAACCAGGGCAATGTGCTAAAAGTGCAAATCTATTGTTTCTTTTGTTTTTGTGCTATTAAAAAGTTCTTGGCTCTAATTCAACTTAAGTAATTGTCTAAGACACCTGAAGTCACATGCTGTTTTATTGCCTAGTTTTTCCATTTGTAATGTTTCATTGTGAGGGTCAGGATTGGCCACTGGTTGAGTATTTAGACAACTCCAATGTGCAGATAGCAGAGCTTTCTGGACAATCGGTTGCCTCAGCCACCGCACCTTGTTTAAATAGTATCTGTCTCAAACACACACACACACACACACACACACACACACACACACACACACATGCACGCCTTAGATACAGAAAGCAAGGCCCAGCTATGCTGTTCTCCACCTTGGTGGGTGCGCCCAGATTGCTAATATACTCCACAATCCTCCTACTTTATCCACCAAAACAAAAAAATGCCCAATTATGTAGCACGCAATCCGTTGGAATGTATTCTGTTAATCAGTAATTAACCAAATACATTAGGTTAACAGATCTTTTGAGTTGCAATACATTATAATCTCTTCAGTTTACTAACAAAGACCAATGGAGCAAATAGGGCAACACTTTTGGGACTTTGCATTTCATGTGATGTGTGGTGGTGTTTGAATACAGTATCTACAGTAGTATGACTGCCTGATTGCCACCACTTCTGTCAAGCTCTTCAGCTGGTGTTCATGACTGTTAAAGTCAACTTGAAATCAGAAATTACCCTATTTACTTTCTTAATACTACACATTTTTGCTCTTACTGTGCACATTATTTAAAATCCATTTTAAAAAATGTCTCTGCAATCTTTTTGGCTGACGTCACCTAGACCAGAAATATTGATAACCAATAGATATCTTTTTTATCTATTTATTTATTATTATTTTTAAATCTACAAATAAAAGATAATTAATTTATTATTATATAATATTTTATTTTTTTATTTATTGGGTATTGTATTTATTACACTGGCGGTCAAAAGTTTGGAATAATGTACAGATTTTGCTCTTATGGAAAGAAATTGGTTCTTTTATTCACCAAAGTGGCATTCAACTGATCACAACGTATAGTCAGGACATTAATAACACGAAAAATGACTATTACAATTTGAAAAAAAAAAAATTCAGAACTTCTTGAACTACTTTAAGAGTTCTCATCAGAAAATCCTCCACATGCAGCAATGACAGCTTTGCAGATCCTTGGCAATCTAGCTGTCAGTTTGTCCAGATATTCAGGTGACATTTCACCCCACGCTTCCTGGAGCTTTTGTCATAGATGTGGCTGTCTTGTTGGGCACTTTTCACGCACCTTGCAGTCTAGCTGATCCCACAAATGCTCAATGGGGTTAAGATCCATAACACTCTTTTCCAGTTATCTGTTGTCCAATGTCTGTGTTTCTTTGCCCACTCTAACCCTTTCTTTTTGTGTTTCTGTTTCAAAAGTGGCTTTTTCTTTGCAATTCTTCCCATAAGGCCTGCACTCCTGAGTCTTCTCTTTACTTTTGTACATGAAACTGGTGTTGAGTGGGTAGAATTCAATGAAGCTGTCAGCTGAGGACATGTGAGGCTTCTATTTCTCAAACTAGAGACTCTGATGTACTTATCCTCTTGCTTAGTTGTATATCTGGCCTTCCACATCTCTTTCTGTTCTTGTTAGAGTCAGTTGTCCTTTGTCTTTGAAGACTGTAGTGTACACCTTTGTATGAAACCAGTTTTTGGGCCATATCAAGCATTGTATAGCCTTCATTCCTCAAAACAATGATTGACTGACGAGTTTCTAGAGAAAGCCGTTTCTTTTTTGCCATTTGTTTTTACCTAATATTGACCTTAAGACATGCCAGTCTATTGCATACTGTGGCAACTCAAAAACAAAGACAATGTTAAGCTTCATTTAACGAACCAAATAGCTTTAAACTGTGTTTGATATAATGGCAAGTGATTTTCTAGTACCACATTAGCAATTTAGCATGATTACTCAAGGATAAGGTGTTGGAGTGATGGCTGCTGGAAATGGGGCCTGTCTAGATTTGATCAAAAATAACTTTTTTCAAATAGTGATGGTGCTGTTTTTTACATCAGTATTGTTCTGACTATACTTTGTGATCAGCTGAATGCCACTTTGGTGAATTAAAGTACCAATTTCCTTCCGAAACAGCAAAATCTGTACATTATTCCAAACTTTTGGCCACCAGTGTATTTATAATAATTTTTTCTTGGCTAGTGTTGAAGGCAATGCAGCTTTTCTAAAGTCCAGTCTAAAATTAGCTTTGCTTGAAAGTGATGGCATACAATACAAAACATTACTGATTTGATTCAGAATTTTCAATCCATCTTGATGATCATATGTACGTTTTTTTACGACAAAACCTAATTTGTGTTAACCTGTTAAATAATGTTACCTTGGTGATAAATTTGCAAAATTCACAACAACAATGATCAATACACAACAGAAATCCTTAAGTTTAAGTTTGTTGGCATAAAAACACATTTACAAGATCAGTGAATATAAGATTTAACCCATGTTTCACGATCTATTCCACTCCAGATGGATAAAATCAAGTCCTGCCGTACTTTTTTCTTTTTGAAATGTTTCACATGGCAATGTCACATTATGGAATAAAAATGGGTTGCAAACACTAACTAGACCTTTATCACTCCAACCCTTAATGTTTTTTTTCTTTTTTTTTTTTTCTTGAATCATAGTTCAAGAACTATAGTTATATTACAGGAACCTTTGAAGAAAATATTGAATTCTGTGGGTATGGAAAAGCACCTGTTTTCAAGGTCTGTGTTTTCCCCATATGAGATGTAATTCAGTCTCATCTCATCCTATGGTGGGCCCAAACAAATCAGCTTCACCTCAAGTTTTGGTTTTAGACATCTCTTGGCTTGGAGACAGCTGTCACATCTCTACAATGTCACATCACATCGTATGGCAAGCACCTGAGGGGAGGTCACAAAAGAAAAATGAGTAGCCGCCCACGTGAGAGTTTTACCCTTGAGCCCTGTGCCCTACCCCCAGTTCCTTGACACTGACTCACTGGTTTAAAGAGGAGGTACAGAGTGTACAATACTCCCTCTCTCTCTCTTCCCTGGAGCAAGGGTCACCCAAACACTTATTAGTCATCATTGTGCTCTCCATTAGTCCTTTACCAAGAACCTTTAAGGAGCACGTTTTAATGATGCACCTTTATATTCCTATTTGAGCACCATATAGCCCAAAGCACAGACAAATAGGCACAGTACAACTGCTCTTTATAGAGCAACTGCCTATTTTATTTATGTATTTTATTCCTGTTTGTTACATTTAAAAGATTAAAAAGTAATTTCATAAGTGGAGCAAGATATAACTTTTTAAAAACCTATTTGAAAAACGTATTGTTGCTATTTTATGTGAGTTTTTTATTATTCTTTCAAAGGCACATTTTAAAATCTTTGGATTAATGAGAGAGTTATTTTATAGTCTTAAACTTATACTTTGTGCAAAGGGACTTTTGAACACAGTGTCTTTACTTGGAAGAACCTCTATTCTACCACCTCACCCCAGTCCTTTTTCCGCTGTCTCATCTCTTGCCTGGAGCAAAAGGGGCATTGATTTAACACTTACATTTATTTTTTTTGGCAGACAGATGCTTTCTTACTTAAGCAAGTTACAAGAACTTTCATATATATATACATATGTTGTGTTCCCAAAGGGGTTTCATGAGCAAAAAAAAAAAAAAAGCTTTGCTCTTGTCATTAATGAATTACGGCTCTAAAATTTGTAAACATCATTTTGTTAGGCTAGTAAATTGTATTACTTGGTGGAAGAATTTTTTCTTGTGATTATTATTAAAGATAAAGTGTGTAATTTTTACTTTCTCCTATCCCAGCTTAATATGTAGAAACAAGGGTGTTCCCCCAGGGAATGTAAACACTGTGACTCTGTGATGCTTGCTATGGTAATTGCTACGCATGTTTGTTTGAGCATCCCAACCAGTCTGAACCACATTATTGGCTTTAACAATGGTGTTTGAGGTGGACTATTTGTTTGGCCGACCAATGGAAGTCAGGGGAAATGTTCAGGAAACATCTATGAAAACAGTCATAATTTTTGCTGTTCTGTTTGATGAGGCAAGTGGCACAAAAATTACACACTTCATCTTTAATAATACATGTAATTATTTGTTGAATATCTTCATCATTTATCATTCTGTTGTCACGTCACTTTGTGCTATCCCTAACAACACTGCTTAATGGTAAAATCACTGTAATGCTCAGCCTCTCATGGCTTATTACTTTATGAAACTTCAAAGAAACTTTCATTTCCTTCTTGACATTGTACAATAACTTCAAATATAAGACCCTGTTTCCATCTGGTATTACGATGCATTTCGGGTGATCTGATCACATAGACCTTATTCACGGTAGCGCCAGCTTTGATTTTTAATAGGAATTACAACGAGGCTGTGAGGTATAAACTTACATCTCTTCAATGGCACGAGCAGTATAAAGCTGTAAAAAGCTCCTAGATCACGTCTGATTTTCCACATCTCATGTTGTCTGTAGTTCCCTATCTGTCACTCACTTGACGTTGTGTCGATGTAGTGACACTAGGGGTCACTCTTGGGAGCCCCAAACACCTCTGCTTTTTGAAAAAAGGCCAATGGAAATTGGCAAGTGGAATTTGCATGCCACTCCCCCGGACATATGGGTATAAAAGGAGCTGGTATGCAACCACTCATTCAGATTTTCTCTTCGGAGCCGATCAGTTCTATTCATTGAGCTGAATTCACTGAGTTCATTCACCTCGTCTGCTGGATTTAAGGCACATTTCAGCGGCTTGTCCCCCTCTGCACCCGTGGACCGCAGAGAACGCCCCTGGGCGCTTCGGCAGAACAGCAAAAAGAGAGTATATTCTAAAAGAGTATATTTTCAACTCTAAATGAGCAGCACACACGGAACGTCTTTTTAAAGATGCCTTTCCGTTTGTGTATTATTCCTGGCTGCGGTCGTTATCTCTCCGCTTCTGACGGCCACGATCGCTGTCTTATGTGTCTGGGCGCTGCCCACGTGGAGACTTCGTTCTTGGTTGGGTCTTGTCCTCATTGCGAGAACATGACCATGGCAACGTTGCAGTCACGGCTTGCCTTCGTAAGAAAGCAAGCCCCCCCTGCGGCTCCCCGCCTCGGTCCTTCTACCTACGGGTATGAGGCCGCGTCGGTTAGCACTGGGGGAGATTTGGGGACGCCAATGGGACCACCTCCCACGTAACCCCCCACGGACTTCCCATTCCTCAGCACGCTCGCTTGCCCCGGTTGGGCTCTCGGATGAGAACGCCGGCTCGTCTCAGGGTGAATTTGACCTCTTATTCGGGGCCCGGGAAGACGATGAGTTATTGAGCGCAGCATCGGAGCGCAGCTCGTCCATTCTGACGCGGAGGCTTCGGGTGTGGTCACCCAGTCTCAGGCCGACGTGGAGATGACGGACATGCTTTCCCAGGCAGCCTTGAGCATCAGTCTAGAGTGGAACCCTCCACTCTCCCATGAACCCTCGTGGCTCGATGATTGGTTCCTGGGCCCAGAGCACCGCTCACGGCCGCGCCCCAGTTCTTTTCTTCCCGGAAGTGCATGAGGAACTGACAAGATTGTGGGGGGCACCTTTTACCGCCCAGTCCCGATCTTTCAGCTCCCCCGCTCTCACTACCCTTGATGGTGGGGTGGCCAAGGGGTATTTGGTGATCCCCCAGGTGGATAAGGCACTCGCGGTGCACTTGTGCCCGCAGAGTGCCACCACCTGGCACGGGCGCCCGAAGCTCCCGTCCAGGGCCTGTAGGTTTACGTCATCTCAAACTGCTAAGGCCTACAGTGCTGCTGGACAAGCCGCCTCCACCTCCGCCCTGCACGCCATGGCTCTCCTGCAGGTACACCAAGCCAAGGCGCTAAAAGAGCTGCACGAGGGTAGTTCTGACCCGGGATTGTTGCAGGAACTGCGCTCGGTGACTGACCTCACTCTCCGGGCGACGAAGGTCACGGCACGGTCTCTCGGGCAGGCGATGTCCACCCTGGTGGTCCAGGAACGCCACCTTTGGCTCAACCTGGTCAACATGAGAGAGGCTGACAAGGCACGGTTCCTTGACGCCCCCATCTCCCAGGTTGGCCTGTTCGGCGACACCACAAGGACTTTGCCCAGCAGTTCTCGGCGGTGAAGCAGCAGATGGAGGCCATTCAACAAATCCTGACCCAGTGCAGCTCAAGACCCCGCACCCCATCTGCTCATCGCCAAGGGCATCCTCCTGCAGCAACAGCACCGGCTCCGCCGCAGCCCGCCCCCGTGGCCCAGCCCAGGCGTGGAGCCCACCGCAGGAAGCAGACGCCACCCGTCTCACGGCCGGCTGCCAAGAACCCTAAGAAGGCTTCGAAGCACCCCTGAGATGGGCAACCCAGGGGCGAGGAGACCCGCTTCCACGGTACTGGTAGACAGACAACTCCATCCCCCGGTGTAGGGCCGGGAGAAGAATCTTTTGTTTCATTTTTCGCCGCATGCCCAAGAGGCTGCGGTACCCAGAACTTCAACAAAAGAGTGGTTTCCTTGTTCTCTGGGTCACATGTCAGGTGTGCACGGCCATTTCACGACCACCGCCCCTGCGCCCAGCTGGGTCTGTGGAACAAACATGTCCACACCGGGTTGGTTCCGATGGACGATATTCCTCCTCCCCCCTCCTCGGCCAATCTTATGGTAGGTATAAGGAGCCAGGTAAGTGCTTCGATGTCCCTGGACTCAGCACGGCCACGGGGCTCGAGCCCCGTGATGTGGCGCCTCAGGCACTGCCCCACCGCTAGGCCCCAACGACCGGTACGTCCGACGTGATTATCCCCTTGGTCCCCCTCACCCGGAGTTTGGACGCGTGGCTCGCACTTTCCAACCCGTTGCGATGGCTGACCCAGACCGTCCGACTCAGCTACGTGATTCAGTTTGCCAGGCGCCCGCCCAGGTTTATTGGGGTCCACTTCACCTCGGTGAAGGGCGGAGATCAGAGCCTGTCCTCCAGCCGAGATTAAGAAAGGGTTTTACAGCCCCTACTTCATTGTACCAAAGGAAGGTGGTGGGTTGCGGCCAATCTTGAACCTGCGAGTACTGAACTGGGCCTTGCACAAACTCCCGTTCAAGATGCTGACGCAAAAATGCATTTTAGCGAAAGTCCGGCATCAATATTGGTTCATGGTGGTAGACCTGAAGGACACGTATGATGGACGCCTACAAGATGGGCTGGGGCGATGTATGCAACGGGTTGTATCCTGGACTGGCCCGCGGCTGCGTTGGCACATCAACTGGCTCGAGTTGTTGGCAGTACTGCTCGCCCTGCGGAGAGTCCGGCCGTTGATCCAGGGCAAGCACGTGTTGGCCCGAACAGACAACATGGCAACGGTAGCATACATCAACTGCCAAGGCGGACCTTCTTTCTCAGGGACGGGGCACCATCTGGCGCCCGCGACCAGACCTCTGGAATCTCCACGTCTGGCCCATGGATGGGATGTGGAAGACCTAAGTGGCCTACCACCCATGGTGGTAGACATGATCAATCAGGCTAGGGCTCCCTCTATGAGATGCCTGTATGCCTTGAAGTGGCGTCTGTTAGCTAAGTGGTGATCTTCCCGATACGAAGACCCCCAGAGATGCGCAGTCGGATCGGTGCTTTCCTTCCTGCAGGAGAGGCTGGAGGGGCGGCTGTCCCCCTCCACCTTGAAGGTGTATGTAGCTGCCATTTTGGCACATCATGAGGCAGTGGATGGTAAGTATTTGGGGAAGCATGACTTGGTCATCAGGTTCTTGAGAGGCACTAGGAGGTTGAATCCCTCCTGACCGTGCCTCATGCCCTCGTGGGATCTCCCTGTAGTCCTTCAGGGTCTATGGGGTGCTCCCTTTGAGCCCCTGGAGTCAGAGCTTAAGGCACTCTCTTTGAAGACTGCCCTCCTGACTGTGCTCACTTCCATCAAGAGGGTAGGGGACCTGCAGGCGTTCTCTGTCAGTGAATCGTGCCTGGAGTTTGGTCCGGGTTACTCTCACGTGATCCGGAGACCCCGACCGGGCTATATGCCCAAGATTCCCACGACCCCATTTAGGGATCAGGTGGTGAACCTGGAAGTGCTGCCCCTGGAGGAGGCAGACCCAGCTTTGGTGTTGCTGTGTCCGGTGCGTGCTTTACACATCTATTTGGATCGCACGCAGGGCTTTAGAAGCCTGAGCAGCTCTTTGTCTGCTTTGGTGGACAGCGGAAAGAAAGCGCTGTTTCCAAACAGAGGATCGCCCACTGGGTCGTTGACACCATCATGATGGCATATAACACCAAGGACGTGCCGCCCCCCCTGGGACTATGAGCCCACTCTACGAGGAGTGTAGCGGCCTCCTGGGCCCTGACCAGTGGCGCCTCTTTAGCAGACATCTGCAGAGCAGTGGGCTGGGCAACACCCAACACCTTTGCGAGGTTCTATAATCTCTGGGTTGAGCCGGTTCGTCCCGTGTGTTGTCAGGTCCGAACAGGTAGGTTCCGGGACAGCTGGCCAGGTGTACCGCTTGCGCATAGCGCCCTTCCCCTCCCATGAGGTGAAGACGTGCACTTTTGACTCCCAGTCGTGTTCAAAAGTTGTGATCCCTGGATGACTTTCCTCCATAGCCCTGTGGCAGACGAGTTTGCGGAGAAACTCGCTGCCAGCCCAGTACGTGTGCTAACTAGGCCCTGTACTGAGGTAGGTGCTCCACATGTGGTGGTTCCCCATAGGTGACCCCATGTGATATCTTCCGCTAAATCGTTTCCCTGTTGGTAAACTGCGTCTTCCTTGGACAGAGGCCCCTCTGCCCCGGTCACCATGTTTGTAGAAACTCCTCCCTCTCGGGTAGGACCTACCATGGGACTTCTCCACATGACATACTTCTGACGAGACTCGGTAAGACCATGTGACGTATTTCCACTCAAAATACCCCCCCCCCCTCTGTGCGGGGTGTGGTTTTCACGGTGTCTTCCCCTTCGAAGTAACACCCCCCCGACATAGACATTTATGTCCCCAGTCGGTTAACAAATTCCACTCTTTTTGGGGAGAAAAAAAGAGGAAAAGAGGCCACGGCTGGGCTAGCCTGTCCCTATTTTTTGGTCAGTCGACTTGTTCCAGAAGGACCGTTCAAGGCTCATAAGAGTGTTGAAGAAGGTTACGTGACTGCCTGGTGCGCTGGCTACAAGGCACACAGCGGTCTGCCTGTCTCGCACCGCCAGTCCACGTAACACAGTTCAGCTAGTTGTGGCGTTTTGTATAGGAACCCCTAGTGCCACTACATCGACACATCTTCGAGTGAGTGACAGATAGGGAATGTCCTGGTTACTTTTGTAACCTCTGTTCCATTTATGGAGGGAACGAGACATTGTGTCCCTCTTGCCACAACGCTGAACTACCCGCTGAAATGGCTGGGACCTTGTCTCAGCTCCTCAGCACAAAACCTGAATGAGTGGTTGCATACCAGCTCCTTTTATACCCGTATGTCGGGGGAGTGGCATGCAAATTCCACTCGCCAATTTCCATTGGCCTTTTTTCAATAAGCAGAGGTGTTTGGGGCTCCCAAGAGAGACCCCTATTGTCACTACATCGACACAACGTCTCGTTCCTTCAATCAGGGAACGGAGGTTACGAAAGTAACCAGGACGTTTTTGTCTACTGAATGTTCTTGGAAAGATGTTTTTTCAATATTTTATTCACAGAACG
Source organism: Myxocyprinus asiaticus (assembly GCF_019703515.2). Classification (NCBI taxonomy): domain Eukaryota; kingdom Metazoa; phylum Chordata; class Actinopteri; order Cypriniformes; family Catostomidae; genus Myxocyprinus; species Myxocyprinus asiaticus. Next base: position 8,974,399 of record NC_059360.1, on the reverse strand, counting down.
ATTCAAAAACACTTTAAACTGCAGTACAGCCCATTAAAGAGACTGTACTATCCCTCACAGCCATGTTGTCATTCCCGTCAAAAATCAAATATTTCATGCTGTGAATAAGGTCTATGTGGTCAGCCCTAAATACAGGACTATAACAAGGTTCAAGGAATGAGGAAGCGAGAAACAGCAAATCCAACTCAAAGGTAAATGTATTAATAACAGAAAACACTGAGGCCTGGGTAGCTCAGCGAGTATTGACGATGACTACCACCCCTGGAGTCACAAGTTCGAATCCAGGGCGTGCTGAGTGTCTCCAGCCAGGTCTCCTAAGCAACCAAATTGGCCCGGTTGATAAGGAGGGTAGAGTCACATGGGGTAACCTCCTCGTGGTCGCTATAATGTGTAGTTCTCGCTCTCGGTGGGGCACGTGGTGAGTTGTGCATGAATGCCGTGGGCCTCCACACATGCTACGTCTCTGCGTTAATGCGCTCAACAAGCCACGTGATAAGATGCGCCGATTGACGGTCTCAGACTTGGAGGCAACTGAGATTCGTCCTCTGCCACCCAGATTGAGGCAAGTCACTACGCCACTATGAGGACTTAGATCACATTGGGAACTGGGCATTCCAAATTGGGGAGAAAAGGGGAGAAAAAATAAAATAAAAATAACCAAAAAAGCGTTCGCTTGTCGGCGAAATGCTAAAGTTTCACCTATACACTCAAACGTTCTAGGAATGGCAGTGGGTAAAACATACATGACTTGTCAGCTGAGCTCTCTTTCCCACTCTGAGGTCTGGCCACTTTTTATTTCCCCTGTCTTTCACTGTGAACATAGAAACAGCAATTATCAGCAATTAATCTCAGGTGAAAACCATTACCGCTTCCTCTCTCCCCAGACAAACACTCGACCACGCCCTGGCCTTCACATACCCCCACCACCCGACTCAGTGAGGGGGAACTGTCTGGCCTGCCTTCTCCCCCCCCCCCTTCTGGAGAGAAAGTCCATGACAGCCATCTGTGTCCCCGGCCTGTGGACCACCTCGAATTTAAATGGCTGGAGTGCCAGATACCAACGGGTGATCTGGGTGTTTGCATCCTTCATGCGGTGGAGCCACTGGAGTGAGGCATGGTCCGAACAGAGGGTGATTGCTCATCCTAACAAATAGTAATGGAGAGAGAGGACCATCCACTTGATGGCCAAGCACTCCTTCACTATGGTGCTGTACTTTGTTTCTCTCATAGAGCTTCCGACTAATGTACAGCACCGGGCGCTCCTCCCGCTCCACCACTTGGGACAGTACCGCACCCAGTCCCCTGTCTGATGCATCCGTCTGCAAAACAAAAAGGAGAGAGAAGTCAGGGGAATACAGAAGCAGCCCACCACAAAGTTCAGCTTTTAACTGCATGAATGCTTGTTGGTGTGGCTCCGTCCACTGAACCGGGTCTGGAGCTCCCTTTGTAGTGAGATCAGTCAGTGGGCTGGTGATGTCTGAATAATTAGGCACAAACCAAAATAGCCAGCCCCAGGAACTGTCTTGCCTCCTTTTTGGTCTTGGGTCTCGGGCAGGTCGCAATTGCTGCGGCTTTATCAATTTGGGGCCACACCTGAACATGACCCAAGTGGAACCCCAAATACTGTATCTCCACCTGCCCAATTGCACACTTTTTCGAGTTTGTTGTAAGCCCCGATCATTGCAGCGACCTCACAATGGCCCCCAGATGCTGCATGTGCCGCTGCCAATCATTACTGTAAATAATAATAGCATCCAAATAGGCAGTGGCATACACAGCATGCGGTCTGAGGACCCTGTCCATAAGATGCTGAAACGTAGCCAGGGCCCCAAACAAACCGAACGGAAGGGACACAAATTGATGTAAACCATACGGTGTGGAGAAGGCCATTTTTTCACGGGGGATCTGCCAATATCCCTTTGTTAAATCCAATGTCGAATAAAAGTGAGCCATGCCCAACTGATCGAGCAGTTCATCAACCCGAGGCATTGGATGAGCATCAAATTTCGATACCGCGTTAACTTTTCTATAATCCGCACAACTCTAATCCACCCAGAACCAGCCATCGCTCTTAGGTACCAGAAACACCGGGCTGGCACACTTACTGTGGGATTCTTCTATTACCCCCATATCGAGCCCATACTACCTGTTTCTTGTGTTTGGGTAAGCGGTAGGGAAGACTACATACCACTACCCCTGGGGTTGTCTTGATGTGTTGTTTAATGAGATTAGTGCGGCCGAGGAGAAGCAAGAACACGTCAGAGAAATTATTTTGCAACCTGGCAACCTCTGTATGTTGTGATGGTGAGAGATGGTCTCCACAAGGGTGAACTGATTGGCTTTTAGATTCACCTCCGGTCTGAACTCCTCCCTTTCCAGAACTACTGTCACCAAGGATACGGGGACCACCTCTCTCCATGGTTTTAGTAGGTTGAGGTGTTAAATCTGATGTGCCTCACCCCCATTAATTTTGAGCTCGATGCAGGCAACAATACATGTACTTCATCTCCCTGTGAAAACTCCCATAACCGAACAGCCGGGACTGATGTTCTTGCTCCTGTAGCAAATTCTCCTGTGATAGTCGCCCCAGTGTGTGTAGTTTTGCTCTCAGGTCAAGAACGTATTGAATTACATTTTTGCTCTGTGAAGGTCCCTCCTCCCAATTTTCCTTTATGACGTCTAACGCCACGGGGCTTATGTCCATATAACAATTCTTGGAGTCTTGTGGGACCTCTCGCACTGCAAATAATAGGGTTTCGAGCATCTTTGTGCACGAACCTACGAATCATATTCTTTAAGGTCTTATTAAATCGTTCGACCAAGCCGTCAATTTGTGGATGGTACACGCTTGTCTGAATCGATTTAATACCCAATAATTCGTACAGCTCGCATAATGTACGTGACACAAATCCATGCCCTGATCAGTGAGGATTTCTTTCAGAATCCCCACTCGGGAAATCATTTTGAAAAGTGCCTACGCAACACTATGTGGTGAGATGTTGCGCACCGGCACTGTTTCCGGATATCGCATTGCGTAATCCACCAGGACTAACGTAAAGCGATGCCTGCGTGCTGTCTGTTCTAATGGCCCAACGAGGTCCATGCCGATTCATTCGAAAGAAACCTTGATCAACGGGAGGAGGCACAATGGCGCTTTTGGAGCAGCCGGTGGATTCACCAGCTGACATTCTTGGCATGCCGCACACCACCGGCGAACTTCCCTGTGAATACCCGGCCAATAGAAACGGGCCATGAGGCGGCTTAGTGTTTTCCCCTGTCCTAAGTGACCTGCCATCGGATTATGATGAGCCACATGGAATAACATTTCCCGATGGCTCTTTGGTATCATCAACTGGGTTGTATTTTAATTTGTCCGAGTGTCCTGTGTCACTCTATAGAAACAATCTTTCATAATTGAAAAATATGGATATGTGAGTGCGATGCCCAGCTGGAGACATTGACCATCAATCACTTTCACTTGGTCAAACGCTTTCTTCAGGTTTTCGTCTCACGACTGCTCTAGCAGGAAATCTCCTACCAGGAATTCCCTAAGGGGGGAGGATGACACCTCCCCTTCCCCAGCCTGATGCGGAAAAGCCGCAGACGGCCCAGGCCATGCCTCCCCAGTCAGCACTTCGCACATCTCGCACCAATTTACTCTCTCAGAGGACCCATCCACATACAAACCCTTTAATAATGATTGAAAAGCCAGCCAATTAGTTCCCAAAATTAGCAGATGGGTGAGGCGAGGACTAACCACTGCCATTACTGGGCACTGCTCTCGAACATGACCCGGCTCCTTGCAACTCCAGCAGACCGGCCCAAGCCTCCCATCCACACTCGTGGCAGCGGACTCCTTCACCTGGAACGAAGAGAGGGGAGAGATGAGGTTTGTGAGAGCAGGACAGAAGGAAGGGTGGGGGAGAGAGAACAGGGGAGGAGACATTAGTTGGAGAAAGGCTTCGTCCAGCAACGCTGGTTGGTGGCACTGGACCCACTCAGCCCTCCCCTTCGGCGACTGTGAGATGAACTGCATCAGCGCCACAAGGTTGATGACATCCTCGGTGTCTGAAGACTAAAATTTTCATGCTGCAGTATTATTACTCATTAGTTTTATTAATCACTGTTAAATGTCATCAGTATTCATAATCATGTAGTAGCAGTATTGATCATTATGTTCTTTGTTATGTTGTGTAAGTCAAAGCATGTCTAAAGCCTGGCGTAAGACTCAAGGTTGCATATGTAAGCTTTATATAGGTTGCATATGTGCTTTTACATCATGTGTCTGTATGCTCTTACAGCCATGTGAAGCTTTGTATAGGTTGTATGTGTAAGCTTTCCTTTTTTGTATGTGTTGACATGTGTTTTACATTATAAGGGGAGGGGAAGTTATTATAAACTGCTGGGGTATGTTTAAATACATCCTGCAAATTTACTCCATTAGAGAAAGACTGCTCTTCAAAGAAAAACAGAGAGACTGAACGAACGAAGACCAATCGCAAAACACCATTATAATTGACATTTTCTTTCTCTCCTATGTCTAATAACTAAATATTGAATAAATTTGTTATTTATTGGCAAATTTAACTGGTGTTTGTCTCCGTGACTGTGTCACCATTAACAGGATCAGCATCTTCAGGCATCTGTCTCAGAACAATCAGGTAAGACTTTGTTTTGATAATTTTGAATAAGTCTGCCTGATAATAGTCAGTGATGAGACATTTTGTCTGAGAACTGCTGTAAAGAACTGTGTTATCAAATACCAGTTGGTTTTGCCAAGATTTAGTAAGTGTCAGACATAGATAAATTAAGTTTGATTTGGCTATTTAAGTTTGGTTTGGCTATTTAGGTTGATTTGGCTAAGTTAGGTTGACCTGGTTGATTAAGTTGATCTGATCAGCGAAGCTCCAAATTTTAACTTAACTGGGAAATTGACCTCGGAAAAGAGGCAACTGACCTTGAAAAGAGTTATAATACAAGGTTAAATAGTTCAGGAGTCATGACCGGGAGGCTATAAATGGCTAGCTAGTTGAAAGGAGACTAGGATTTCTTGATTATAGCATTATAGCATATTGCCATTTGGCTTTTACACTCCGATCAATCACACACGTCCTTTCCTCTCTTCTAGGATTTAGATTAAGATAGATTTATAAATTTAGATCACAAATACATATACACATACACATATATCACAGCTGCACAATGGCTGAGAGTAACAGTCAAACTGTCACAAAATGGTTTCTTGAAAAGAACAAGAAAAAGCACAAGAATTAGTTGTTGAAGAAAGGCCTGAAAATTGATTAATCTATTGATGAACAGACTGATTGGTTAGAAAGCCAAAATGACTTTGTCAAGTTACAAGCATGTCCAATACTGACAGCTCATTGGATTTTGAAACAAGGAGGAATTTGTTTCTGCATTGATGGTTGTCCAGTTCCACTTGCTGAAGCAATGAGGCCTCAAATTGAAGCATATCATAAGTTGAACAAAATTATGTCCATCATAAGTTCAGAAGAAGAAAAAACAAAGAGCAATGATTCATTTGATCCAGAATGGACAGATATAATTGCAGAGGCTGAACGAAAATATTTGCCAGCACCTGTCGACTCAGCGAAGACTTTATCATCACCCCCTTACAAACCAATATATCCACCACTGCCTGTGATAAGTGAAAATAGCTCCCCTCATACACAGCCTTGGGTGATAGGTCTGAATGGAGCTACAATCGATACAATTTTTGTTGCCTCTGCCCAAGCAGCTCCAATAATCACCAAATCTAAATCCCTCCAATGAAACAGAGAAATGCTGAGGTGTACACCAGCTTGCACTCATGTTACAGATTGGAGTGACGAGAATGACGAATTAGTCACAATAGACAAAGTAGGTCCTGATTCTGATGGGGATGTGCTGCATTCCGGGGACGTGGCAGCCGCCCCCTCCTGGGGTACTAAGCTCCGCAGCACCCGCCAGTCTTCCTCCTGGTCCCAAAGGAGCACCTCAATGCTGTTGCTGCTCTCTCTGAAGATCCAGCAGGGCCTGGTGTTGTCCCCGGTGGATGCTGATGAGGGACTGGAAAACTTCCTCCATTCTGATTTCTGATCACCCAAGCCTCGAGGAACCGAGTCTGAGTTAAAGGATGGATGAACACACATTCCACCTGCATCCTCATGTGATTCAAGTAAGAGGTTTACGTCTGGGCAGAGATAGAATATTATAATGTGTTATTCTTGTGTTTCAAGGTTTTTGCTTGTACAGTTTACGGACCGCCATGTCCGCTCATTATTAATACTCAGGGTATTAATTATCACGAATTTGATTTGCTGTATTGTGGGCCAACCACAGTGGGCTGTTGTGCATTTCCACCATCACGGGTGAGACCGGCAAATTGAGTTTATCCATTAAAGAATCAAAGAACGCGGGACTGTTTATGAGCCATCCACCGCATCTCTGAGTGATAAACTAACAGCTGCTTTCTCTCCCACGATCGTGAAATCGGCTTTGGGGCCATCACTTAATTCTCTCTCTCTCGTACTAACCACACACACACACACACACACACACACACACACACACACACACACACTGTTACACACACACACCTCATGTGTTTTAGGATTATTTTGATTTCCATATCTAATCATATCACTATTTAGTTTGTAGTTGTAAGTCGGAAGTTTATTGACTGCATTGTTTTAATTATTCATTGATATTACTGCATAAATAAACTTTGTTTATATTACAAAGAGAAGTGTTTTGGTTTGTTTTGCATAAATCTGTGTCATGCTGACGGGATGTCAGTGCTCGGATTCAAGCCTTCATTCATTGTTTTTTTTCCCGAAAATCGATATTCTTCGGATGTCGATTTTCCTAAGAAAACAATCCAATAATGAGACTGTTATACTATCTGGTTATTAGTCCCTGATTCCAGGGTGGTGCCCCGTCAATGTTAATCCTTATTAATATTCTATTGATTTTTTTTAATTGATAATTATCTTTGATGATTGTTGAATTTGAATTATCAATAAGTTAGTGTTAATTTTAATTAATGTTTCATTGATGTTAACAATTAACGATTATCTTTGATAATTGTTGATTTAAAGGATTAGAAAAAGCTAACATTGATTCTCATCAATGTTCTATTGATTTTAATAATTAATAATTATCTTTGATAATTATTAATTTTTGCTGATAACCAAACCCGCTCCTAAACGTAGCACACTACATTTACTGGAGCCCCATATGAGGTTTTAATGAGTTAGATTCAATTAATTAATTTAAATAATTACCAATTATTTCTGATAGTAACACTGATCTAAACAACCAGTAAAGCCCTACACTTTCTTGCCAAATTTGAAAGTCATCAACATGATTTACCTTTAGTATGCTCTTTTGATCCAAATTGAGGAATACAACAGAGGTGATTCATCCTAAGGAGGCAGTAACGTGAGAAGTTCACAAAAAACATGTGTGTTTAGATAGAACAGCCAAGTCCCTTAAAAGTAGCAAGGGACTTGGCTGTTCAAGTAGAAGAGAAAATCGCTCCTTTGTGTTGGTGCCACAAGGTGCCACTCACTCAGCCATCACAGGACTTTGAAGGGAATGTACACATGCAAAAGTTGATGGAGATTGGAGGCGTAGAGCCAGTGGCTGTTCTGTATGCAAGCATCAACATCTTAAACTTGATGCGGGCAGCAACTGGTAGCTAGTGAAGCGAGACAAAATCTTTTGCAAATGCGCAACTATGTTCTGAATCATTTGCAGAGGTTGTGCATACAAGAAGGCCTGCTAGAAGATCATTGTTCTTAGAAAGTACTCGTAATATGAAGTTATTTAATGTATTGGATGCACTTTGCAATAAAGTTAACAGACCAAAAAAATTACCATGAACTAAGAATGAACAATAATTTTATAGCATTTTAAAATCTTGACAAATGTTAATTTCTACATATACTAATACATTTTTAATATTAAAATAAAGTGATGTAACATTATTAAAAACTAACATGAACCAGCAATAAACAATACTATATTTACAAGTTAACATTAACCAAAATGAAGAAATGTGTGGAAAAAAAAAATCAAAAATTCATGATACCTAATTAGAATGTATTACATGTTGCATATGTTAATGCATACAACCTTGTTGTATAATCACTGTGTAATTCGCACCCTGGTGAATTTGTGTTGCATTGCTCTGCTGGATGGGGAAAAACAAGTTTCATGATCTCTAGTTTGAGTTTGGTGTGTTCTTTAATCAGGCCAAGATGTTTACCAGTTAGGCCAATATTGCAAATGATTGTAAAGTCTATCTGTTCTGATCTTTCCAAAATCAGCCCTCTAGGCTTAATTCATTTCAAATGGCTCTAAATTCCATTGGACCAGTTTTTCAACTACCTACTTGTTTAGGGAAGGGTATGTGCAGTATCTGGATTAGGGGGCTTGCCCACAGGGGGTATTAAGGCACTATTTTCTGTAGAGCTGCTTTGAAACTATACAGTATGAATGGTGAAAAGCACTATACAAAATAAAACTGACTTGACTTATTTGAGATGAAGTAGTTTCATATTGGTATTAAATACTCCATACACTTTATGGCAGTACTGCATATTACCGTTTCCTCTTTGCTATCAATTTACTGCCACAAATGCTTCTAGAAATATGTTTTTATTTAGCCTGTATTCTCTCCAAGAACACAGCTCTGTGACATTAATTTCTTAAGAGAAGTACTGTCTGAGTTCCTCATAAAATTGTTATCTATACTGAATATTACAAACTACAGAAAGAAAAGAGACTAGAAAACATCCCCAATTCAAAGAACTGTCTCCTGACTCATACGCTTTTAGAACAACTAGTCTAACTTGCTTATGTATTCATAAAAGTTGTAAAGTTATGTATAGTAATGTAATGTGAATCTTTTATTTGTTCTTGCACACCCTCATATACTGTATATATAGAAACAGAGATTTATACAGTATATTTAAAGCAAACAGGAATTATATATCTTTCTCAAGGACACATAGTTGTAGATATAGAACAGTATTGGCTGACTTTGGTTGCTTACACTGTCCTAGTGCACAATACAAGACAAGTTTTCAGTTTTCAAAACAGTTCAGATTTTAGCCAGCTTGCAGCGTTTCCATCACCATGGGCTTCCAATGTGCGGACTTATAAGACAAATACACATTCAATTCAGATTGAGTAGTCACAGATGTTATGATAAGTGTCAAACTTGTCTGAAATCTATCTGACCAATCTTTAGGTGTGCGCAGGTGTGGTCACACAACAGCTAATGAAATTGCCTATGCAACAGCCAGTTGCTTACCTCTAACTCCCTCTGCAAAAATGACCACAAACCCTTCCTCTATGTTGTTTGTTGACATCTGCACATGTCAGGAATTAACTCTTAAATAGCTATGTGTTTGTAAAACTGAATTTGTAGGAGATCATAGCTACAGTCGGGGTGGAGAATGATCTTGTTATTGATGCATCAGGTATGTGATTAGTTGTGTAAATTATACAGCATGAAATCAAGACACTATTTAAATGTGTGCAGTCTACACTAGGTTTAATTGTGGTCAGATCAAATAGAATACCTTAGTTTCTGGTGCTTTATAGAACCCTGTGTTCTTTTAATCCTGATGTAGCAGATAAATCTGCTGGCAGTTATAATTGGACTAGCCACAGCCAAATGCAAGCAATGTGATTCTGTTAGAGACAAGAGCACCATTTGGATGTAACATCATGTAGACCATCTGCCAAGCCATTAAGGCTGAGCTCGCCATGTCTTCCTAGTCCTCAATGTGCCTCACTGAGATATTTGTTAGCTTATCCTGCGCACATCCCCTCTAGCTGGCAACGTCACATATCCAGCACACATGGCTCGCTCTAATGGGAGCAGAGGTTACATGACAGGCAGCAATTATCACAAATGGATGAGTTCAAACCGACTGAAAGACATTTGATTAGAGCCCTCCATTCCCGCCATGGTGCTAATGGCATTCCATCAGGATCTAGCTCTAGGAAAACTGGGCTCGACCAGCACAGGAACAGGAAGCAGTGGAAGAGACAAGTATTATGTCCCTGCGGAACCATTGGAAGCAATAACCTGGAGACTAGCAGACGTGGACGTAACTGCAGCTAAAACTAATGCAGCATGAATTCTGGTTGTAGACTTTTCCTGCTGATATCCAACACCAACTTCAGATAACAAGCTGCTCAACATTTGCCGGGCTGGTCCTACTGCTGGCTAACTGAATATGTGTGGTGCATGCACTAGTTGTCAACTGATATACAGTAGGTTTTTCACTTCCCGATTCTGAAATCTCAAATGCAGAGTAGTCAATACCAAGTCAAATGAGCCCACCCCCAAGTCTCAGTTCTGGTTCATAGATATCGTGTTTCATGCAAGTTTTACTGTCCGTCAGGTGAAAACTGTAAATCCATGCTGTGCGGGTAGAGTTTAATACTTACTATTTTGTTTTCTTTCAAATCCATAACCCTAAGTATGAGCAGTAGTAATAGTAATGCTTTCCTTAACAAACACCATTAAATATTCTTAAAATGGAAAATATCTCCAATTAATGTACTTAGCATTAGCATGTCTGGACGTGTTGTAAGAATATAATTATTTTCTTCTCCTTAATTCCTCTCTCAGGACACAGTGCTGGATCCAGGAGAGGATGTGGCCCTTCTGTCTGTTATCTTTGAAGATGCTGAAGCCACACAGGTCTTCCAGAAACTCTACCTGACTCCTAGCATTGAACAGTAAGTGTCTGCACCCTATAATGTCTTAGTGAGCATTATACATCCCAGATCTGAATTGAAATTAAATGGTTTGATGTACAAAATTTTCTTTCTTGTGTGGACATATTTCCTATGGATTCGATGGAGGCGCTGGCACAGCTACTTTTTTTTATTATAACAACGGCAACGACTTAAAATTCTCCATCATTTATGGTCATACAGATAAGAGGAATACATCATTTGAAACTGTAAAGGGTCTACTTTTATATGCGTCCACTCACAATAAAAACAAAATGCTGTGCTTTTGTAAAATACAGAAAACAAACAGGATGCACTTTCTGCTGCATCTCTCTCTGTAAACTTCATGTCACAAAAATGAACCTAAACTCACCATATAAATGTCACACAGACATGATAAATATGTCTATAGAAACCTTAAATGAGCATATTCAAATCCAAAACAAATATTCTCAGATTATGTAATTCATATGAAACTAATGAGAGGTACAGTTCCCTATCTGTCACTCACACGACGTTGTGTTGATGTAGTGACAGTAGGGGTCACTCTTGGGAGCTCGAAACACCTCTGATCTTTGAAAAAAGGCCAATGGGAATTTGCATACCACTCCCCCGAACATACGGGTATAAAAGGAGCTGGTATGCAACCACTCATTCAGATTTTCTCTTCGGAGCCGAACGGTCAATGCTCACTGAGCTGAATTCCCACTGCTTTCGTTCACCTCTGCTGGATCTAACGGCGCATTTCAGTGGCTTCTCCCCCTCTGCACTGGTGCACTGCAGAGAACGCCCCTGGGCTCTTCAGCAGAAATAAGAGTATATTCCAAAAAGAGTATATTTCTCTAAAAGAGCGGCACACAAGGAATGTCTTTTTAAAGATGCCCTTCCGTTTGTGTGTTGAGCTCTTGACCACAGCATCGGAGAGCGGGCTCATCCAGTCGGACGCGGAAACCTCAGCTGGGCTCCTCCCGTTGGGTACGGCATCGGGCTAGAGTGGAACCCTCCGCTCTCCCCTGAAACCGCGCGGCTCGATGATTGGTTCCTGGGCCCACGGCGCCGCTCACAGCCATGCCCCGCCCCAGTTCCTTTCTTCCCGGAAGTGCACGAGGAACTGACAAGGTCGTGGGAGGCACCTTTTACTGCCCGGTCCCGATCTTTCAGCTCCCCCGCCCTCACTACCCTCGATGGTGGGGAGGCCAAGGGGTATTCAGTGATCCCCCGGTGGATAAGGCGCTCGCGGTGCACCTATGCCCACAGAGCACCGCCACCTGGTGCGGGCACCCGAAGCTCCCATCCAGGGCCTGTAGGTTTACGTCATCCCTCACGGCCAAGGCCTACAGTGCCGCTGGACAAGCCGCCTCCGCCCTGCACGCCATGGCTCTCCTGCAATTCCACCAAGCCAGGGTGCTAAAGGAACTGCACGAGGGTAGTTCCGCCCCAGGATTGATACAGGAACTGCGCTCGGCGACCGACCTCGCCCTCCGGATGATGAAGGTCATGGCGCAGTTTCTCGGGCGGGCGATGTCCACCTTAGTGGTCACCACCTTTGGCTCAATCTGGTTGAGATGAGAGAGGCCGACAAGGCACGGTTCCTTGATGCCCCCATTTCCCAGGTTGGCCTGTTCGGCAACACCGTTGAGGACTTTGCCCAGCAGTTCTCGGCGGTGAAGCAGCAGACAGAAGCTAACACATCCTGCCCCGGCACGGCTCAAGATCCTGCACCCCGTCTGCTCGTCGCCAAGGGCGTCCTCCTGCGGTGACTGCACCAGCTCCGCCACAGCCCCCCCCCCACAGCCCACCGCAGGAAGCAGACGCCACCCGTCTCACGGCCGGCCGCCAAGAACCCGAGAAAGGCTTCGAAGTGCCCCTGAGACGGGCGACCCAGGGGCGAGGAAACCCTCTGCTCTGGAGCTGGTAAGCAGACCACTCCATCCCCCGGTGGAGGGCCGGGAGGAGAATCTTTTGTTACCTTTTCATTTAATTTCGCCACATGCCCAAGTGACTGCGGTACCCAAAAGTTCATCAAAAGAGCGGTTTCCTTGTTCCCTGGGTCACATACCCGGTGTGCACGGCCGTCATCACGACAACCGTCCACCATTCCATTTCGGCAGGTTTGGCGCTCCAGCGGCGGCCTCCCCGCCCCTGTGCACCCAGCTATGGCACAAATCCACCCCCGATGTGACGGTCTTCACGGGTCACGAGGACATATCTCTTCCTCCCCAGTCCCAGGCTGTTCCAGGGGTGGTCAGAAGGAGCCAGGTAAGTGCTTTGATATCTCTGAACTCAGCATGGCCACGGCACGACATGACTGTCCCCTTGGTCCCCCTCGCCCAGAGCTTGGATGCGTGGCTTGCGCTTTCCAACCCGTCGCGATGGCTGACTTGGCTACGCGATTCAGTTCGCCAGGCATCCGCCCAGGTTCAACGGCATCCTTTTCACCTCGGTGAAGAACGAGAACGCCGCCACCTTATGAGCGGAAATCGCTACCCTGCTACGGAAGGGTGCGATAAAGCCTGTCCCTCCGGCCAAGATGAAGAAGGGGTTTTACAGCCCCTACTTCATTGTACCGAAGAAAGGCGGTGGGTTGCGGCCAATCTTGGACCTGTGAGTACTGAACTGGGCTTTACACAGACTCCTGTTCAAGATGCTGATGCAAAAACGCATTCTAGCGAGCGTCCGGCATCAAGACGCGTACTTACACATCTCGATTCTACCTCGACACAGATCCTTCCTGCAGTTTGCATTCGAGGGTCAGGCGTATCAGTACAAGGTCCTCCCTTTTGGCCTGTCCTTGTCCCCTCGCGTCTTCATGAAGGTTGCAGAGGCAGCCATTGCCCCGTTAAGGGAAGTGGGCATTCGCATCCTCAACTATCTCGACAACTGGCTAATCATAGCTCACTCTCAGGATGTGTTGTGTGCGCACAGGGACCTGGTGCTCTCACACCTCAGCCGACTAGGGCTTTGGGTCAACTGGAAAAAGAGCATCTCTTTTCTCGGCTTGGAGTTGGACTCGGTCTCGATGATGGCGCGCCTCACGAACGAGTGTGCACAGTTGATGCTGACCTGTTTGAAGGCGTTCAGACAGAAGACAGCGGTTCCCCTGAAACTGTTTCAGAGGCTCCTGGGGCAAATGGCATCCTCAGCGGTGGCCACACCGCTCGGGTTGATGCATATGAGACTACTTCAACACTGGCTCCAGACTCGAGTCCCGAGATGGGCATGGCGCCGCGGGACACATCGCGTGGCCATCACGCCGATCTGTCGCCACCTCTTCAGCCCTTGGACCGACCTCACATTTCTATGGGCAGGCATTCCCCTAGAGCAGGTCTCCAGGCACGTCGTGGTTATGACAGATACTTCCAAAATGGGCTGGGGCACTGTATGCAATGGTTCTCGGACCTCACGCTCCTCGCGACAGCCCCCCCCAGCAAATTCCCCTGAGGAAGGACCTTCTTTCTCAGGGATGGGGCACCATCTGGCACCCGCGACCAGACCTCTGGAATCTCCATGTCTGGCCCCTGGATGGGATGCGGAAGACTTAAGTGGCCTACCACCCGCGATGGTAGACATGATCATTCAGGCTAGGGCTCCCTCTACGAGGCACCTGTATGCCTTGAAGTGGCGTCTGTTCGCTAAGTGGTGTTCTTCCCGACGCAAAGACCCCCAGAGATGCGATCGGTGCTTTCCTTCCTGCAGGAAGGGTTGGAGGGGTGGCTGTCCCCCTCCACCTTGAAGGTGTATGTAGCCGCTATAGCGGCACACCACTACACAGTGGACGGTAAGTCCTTTGGGAAGCACGACCTGAGCATCAGGTTCCTTAGAGGCATCAGGAGGTTGAATCCCTCCAGATCGCGCGTCATTACCTCATGGGACCTCTCTGTAGTTCTTCAGGGTCTACGGGGAGCCCCCTTTGAGCCCTTGGAGTCATCTGAGCTTAAGGCACTCTCTTTAAAGACTGCCCTCCTGACTGCGCTCAATTCCATCAAGAGGGTAGGAGAACTGCAAGCATTCTCTGTCAGTGAAACGTGCCTGGAGTTCGGTCCAGGCTACTCTCACGTGATCCTGAGACCACGACCGGGCTATGTACCCAAAGTTCCCACGACCCCATTTAGGGATCAGGTGGTGAACCTGCAAGCGCTGCCCCAGGAGGAGGCAGACCCAGCCCTGACGTTGCTGTGTCTGGTGCACGCTTTACACATCTATTTGGAACGCATGCAGAGCTTTAGAGTCTCTGAGTAGCTCTTTGTCTGCTTTGGCGGACAGCGGAAAGGAAGCACTGTCACCAAGCAGAGGATCGCCCACTGGGTCATTTACACCATAGCAATGGCATATCACACTCAGGATGTGCCCCCCCTGCAGGGCTACATGCCCATTCTACCAGGAGTGTGGCGGCCTCATGGGCCTTGACCAGTGGCACCTCTCTAACAGACATTTGCAGAGCAGCGGGCTGGGCAACACCCAACACCTTTGCAAGGTTCTACAATCTCCGGGTTGAGCCGGTTTCATCCCATGTCTTGCTAGGTACGAACAGGTAAATCTGGGACAGCTGGCTGGGTGTATTGCTTGCGCATAGCGTCTTTCACCTCCCTTGAGCTGAAGACATGCGCTGTTGACTCCCAGTGGTGTTCACAAAGTGTGTTCCCTGGATGACTTCCTCCTAGCCCTGTAACAGATGAGTTTGTGGAGAAACTGGCTCAGTACATGTGCTAACTAAGCCCTGTACTGGCGTAGGTGCTCCGCATATGTTGGTTCCCCATAGGTGACCCCATGTGACGTATATCTTCCGCTAAATCATTTCCCTGTTGGTAAACTGCGTCTTCCTTGGGCAGAGGCCCCTCTGCCCCAGTCACCATGTTTGTAGAAACTCCTCCCCCGTTGGGTAGGACCTACCATGGGATTTCTCCACATGACACACTTCCGACAAGGCTCGGCAAGACCATGTGACGTATTTCCACTCAAAATACCCCCCCCCCACCCTCTGTGGTCTCTACGGTGTCTTCCACTTGGGAGTGACACCCCCTCCCCCAGCGTAGACACTGGTGGCCCCAGTCGGTTAACAAATTTCACTCTTTTTTTGGGGAGAGAAAAAAAGATGATAAGAGGTCACGACTGGGCTAGTCTGTCCCTATCTTTTGGGCAGTCGACTTGTCCCCGAAGGGCCATTCGACACTCATAACAGCGTTGGGGGCGGTTACGTGTCGGCCTGGTGTGCTGGCTACGAGGCACACAGTGGTCTGCCCATCTCGCACTGCCAGTTCACGTAACACAGTTCAGCTAGTTGTGGCATTTCGTATAGGGACCCCTAGTGTCACTACATCAACACAATATCGAGTGAGTGACAGTTAGGGAATGTCCTGGTTACTTTCATAACCTCCTACGTCTCGGCTCCTCAGCACAAAACCTGAATGAGTGGTTGCATACCAGCTCCTTTTATACTCGTATGTTCAGGGGAGTGGTATGCAAATACCACTTGCCAATTCCCACTGGCCTTTTTTCAAAGATCAGAGGTGTTTCGGGCTCCCAAGAGTGACCCCTAGTGTCACTATGTTGACACAATGTCTCGTTCCCTCCATCAGGGAACGTAGGTTACAAAAGTAACCAGGACGTTTTTCGGTCTCATCTCATTAGCGCTGTTCAGGACATGCTATATGCACGGTAATGATCTGGATGAAAGTGATGAAGAATTCACCTTTTCATCTGAAGAAGAGCGCAACTCTGATGAACAGTTGGATTTTGAAAAACGACTTGATCCAGCAGAGGATATAATTTCTGATGAATAAGTCATTTATTCATACTAAAATGTTGTTTTAGATAAACGTACATATTTTACTAGTTTGGCTATTTCAGACCTATAACCAGAATGAAATCAACTGGTTTGTAATATTTTGAGTGAAATCTAAATGTTGTACAAAAAGAGTATGTAACTTTTAGTTTTGGCTAGCTTATGACCAATGTTTACTGTAAAATACTGCCTCATCAACCAAGCTTGTGCTCACGAATATCTGCTCAGGTGTAAATGTTTGGAATGTGCAAAAAATATTTCTGGCAATGGCCCATCAACAGTCATATACAGCGCACGTCCATAACAATTTTGATTATATTGTGCACTGTTATAAATAAACTACCAAATTTTTTTTTAAATATGTGTGCTCAAATGTGCCATTGACCCTGTTTGTTTACATTTTGATTATATTGTGCACTTAGTTATAAATAAACTACCAACAAAACAAATTTGTGTGCTTAAAAGTGCCTTTGACCCTAATTATTTATATTTCGATTATATTGTGCACTTTGTTGTAAATAAACTACCAAAAAAATATGTGTGCTCAAAAATGTGCCCTTGACCCTCATTATTTATATTTTGATTATGCTATGCACTTTGTTGTAAATAAACTTAAATTAAAAAAAAAAAAAAAAATCTTTCTTTTAGTCTCATCACATTCGTTCTTTTTGTTTCCTCACAGTGGCATTCCACTTTAATAGCCCCTTTAGGGGATGGGCCATTATCAACTTAGGTGTGGAGTACATCAGTATTCATGACCATTGACACTCCCTCGCATACAGCCTTTCTAAAACAAAAGGTGTCATACAAAAGTTAAATCAATGTAGTGTTAATGTATGGACAGGATGGTTTTCACAACTTGCTGTTCTTGTTCCTATTGCT
The DNA here is from genome assembly GCF_019703515.2 of Myxocyprinus asiaticus. Taxonomy (NCBI): domain Eukaryota; kingdom Metazoa; phylum Chordata; class Actinopteri; order Cypriniformes; family Catostomidae; genus Myxocyprinus; species Myxocyprinus asiaticus. Next base: position 8,956,974 of record NC_059360.1, on the reverse strand, counting down.
GATGGCACGCTGCATGAGTGTTTGTAGCTTGCTAGCCTGCTTATTCTTATTCTTATATGTTCATCATTTTATCCTTTGCCATTTTACTGTGTGCTTCTGGTTTTTCCACTGTTCTACTGTTTCGTCTGTGTGTGTTATAACATGTGCACCCGTTTCTCTCATTTTTTTCTTTTTCTTTTTTCCGCTAGTCTACATCTCACGTCTCAACTGCGTGCGTTCGTTTTCTCCACTGTGTTTTACACAGATTATTGCATCAATCTCAAACATCTGCTGATTAGGAACCACATCGATCTCAAACCCTTGCCGCTCAAGAACAACCATAATAACAACAACAAACAATTGCGGTAAGTCATGGCATCCTCTCATGTTATTGCTTCCTGCATTACATGACACATGTTTACTATAGCTTCTTCCATCAGCAGTGAGGGATTCACATGTGATAAATGTAAGGAATTAGTCAGGCTGACGGAAAAGGTTAATGAAATAGAGGCATGTATCCGAACACTAGTGGAGGTCAGAGAGAAAGAGAAGCCGGTAGATAGTGTTCAGATGCGGGTAGAACAGCGAGCAACACACATACTTTGGTTCCAGTTCTAGAGCCCCCGCAGCAGGGCGATTGGGTGATGTCTCGGTGGCATACTTGCTCAAAAAGTGACACCACTCTCCCATTCCTGTTAGTGTTTCCAATCGATTCTCCCCACTCAATGATGCACCCACTGAGAATAATTTGAAAGAGCCCTAATAATTGGTGATTCTATTGTAAGGAACGTGGAAATAGAGACTCCAGCCAACATTGTTAAATGCATTTCAGGAGCTCGAGCATCTGACATCAAATAAAATTTACAAGTGCTGGTTAATGTTAAATGTAGATTTTCTAAAATTGTTATTCATATCGGCACTAATGATGTCTGGCTTTGCCAGTCGAAGATCACTAAAGATAATGTTAAAGAGGTGTGTGAACTTGCAAAAACGATGTCAGACACTGTAATATGCTCTGGAATATCATCTGATTGCAGCTGCATTTCTCTTCTAGTGCTTTTAGATCTTAGTGCTGCCTTCAACATGATAGATCACAATATTGTCTTGAATAGTCTGGAGAATTATGTTGGCATTAGTGGACTTGTATTAGCATGGTTTAGGTCCTATTTATCAGACCACTACCCCTTTGTATATGTAAACGAGGAATTGTCAAATCAAACAAAAGTTAAGTATGGAGTGCCACAGGGATCAGTTTTAGGACCTCTGCTTTTCTCCTTATACATGCTTCCCCTGGGAGATATTATCAGGAATCATGGAATAAGTTTTCACTGTTATGCCAATGTTGTGCCTCATGTATTCAGATATAAGACAAAGGCAGGCCTACATACAGTCACAAAGCCTTACTGATAACAATCACACCAAAATCAAACAAAGGGAGTCCAAAACAGACCACAAATCCCATGAAGCCTTGATCACTTTACACCTATGTGTGAAATTCTGAAGGATCAAACTCTCAACTCCTATTGAACGAGGCACATGACAGAACGCGCCCTCAACCATGATGTTATCGGGAATAGAAAAACCTATGAGATCTTTCTGGCAATTGCTTCCAGCAACATTGCGTGCCATGTATAGACGTAGCTCTGCTGCTCTCAGGTGTGGCCTCGTTGCACAAGGAATTAACGTACGATTTGAAACTGTGGCCATAAAATCTCCATCTCGCTGGATGAGTTGAGATTTCTCCGTGTTTCTCTATGAACATGCTAACGGATCCGAAGTAGACCGCTGAGCAATCTGCGTCTTCACCCGTTTGCCTGCAGAAGTGAAGAAAGAAGATTTCTCTTCCCTCTTCAACCGAGTCGACTTCGCTGATTTCTCAGAGAATCAGCAGCCGTACCACCTGCTGACAGAGCAAGGAAACGGCCTCCCATCATCACCCGAGATTCGAGGAACCGAGTTGGAGTCAAAAGACAGATTAACTCACATTCTACCCACGTCCTCACGCGATTCAAGTAAGAGGTTTACTTCTGGGCAGAGATAGATTATTATAGTGTGTTATTCTTGTGTATCAAGGTTATTGTTTACAGTTTACGGACCGCCGAGTCTGCTCATTGCTGCTAATAATACTCAAGGTTCAGTATTACTGTAACGTACTGTTACCACGAATGAGATTTGCTGTGTTGTGGTCCAACCACGTTGGACTGTTGTGTATTTCCACCATCGCGGGTGAGACCAGCACACTGAGTTATCCATTAAAGAACCAAAGACCGCGGGACGGTTTAGGAGCTCCCACTCTCTGAGTGATAAACTAACAGCTGCTTTCTCTCCCACGATTGCGAAACCGGCTTCGGTGCGGTCACTCTGTTCTCTCTCTCTCTCTCATACTAATCGCACACACACACACGACCCCTCACAAACGTACTAGTTGGCTAGTAGATAACTTGGCGATTAAGCTCAGCTTTGTCCCTATGTTATCGTACAAGTGGAGACACACGTTAAATGGGCAGACACCATTAACCGGCTTCTCTCCACCCACATTCGCGGCCACATTCTCTGGCCGGAAACCTCACGTGACGTACTCTCCACGAGAGTCACGTCCGCCATTTTGTGTGAATCACTCCTTACACACACGCACACCCACCCATTCACACACATACATACCTTCCTCTCATGTGTTATAGGCTTATTTTGTTACCATATCTAATCATGTCACTGTTTAGTTTGTAGTTGTGAATCGGAAGTTTGACGCATTGAATTGATTATTAATTGATATTATTGCATCAATAAACTTTGTTATATTTCAAAGAGAAGTGTTTTGTTTTGTTTTGTTTTGCATACAACTGTGTCAAGCACTGGCAGGGGATATCAGTACTCAGATTCATGCCTTCATTGTTTTCCCTTTGAATGTCGATGTTCTCCGGACGTCAACCTTCCTAAGAGAACAATCCTATATTGAGACTGTTATACTGTCCTTATTAATATTCTATTGATTTTGATAATAATTAATATTCTAATTAATTTGATAATTGATGGTTATCTTTGATGATTGTTGATTTAAAGGCTAACATTGATTCTAATCAATGTTCTATTGATTTTAATAATTAATAATTATCGTTGCTAATTATTAATTATTGCTAATAGCCAAACCTGCTCCTGAACGTAGCACACAGCACCGACGATACCCAACTTTATATTTCTTCTAAACCCAACGAAAATTTACAATTCTCCAAATTAGCAGAGTGTATCAATAAAATCAAAGATTGGATGGCCAGAAATGTCCTTCAGACAAAACAGAGGTACTAATGATTGGACCAAAAAAAGCCAGAGCCTGCCAGATCCAGCTCCATTCCTGCTTGGTGTCGGACTCCACTGCAACATGTCGCTGAGAGATGACGACAAACTACAGCCAGTGCTAGCCAGACATCACTTCAGTTTTTTTACTTCAGAGGATAAACTGATGCCAGCTCCAACTGTAAGACATCGGATACTTCATATGCCACTGCCTGAACCTTGGACTTAGGATGGACCCCTCCGAACCTCACCGAAATGACCTGCAGGTTGAACTGCGATGCACCTCATCATTTATCTCTGCCTGCATCACCTTTGTCTACTGATGGACTACACTCTTGAAATGGAATACATAGACTATAATTTAATTGCCAACAAAAGCCTTCATCAGCCAACAAAAAGCCTTCATCAGCCAAAAAAAAAAAAAAAAAAAAAAGAATATAACAAAATAACAAAAAACAATTGCCAGAAATTATAAATAATTTACAAAGCGCAAAAAAAAAATAAATAAATAAATAAAAATAAGTCAATCACCTGGATTATCATAACACAAACCAAAAGGTCAGTTTTATACTGTCACTTTATCGTACCTCCTCGGGACTTCCTCGGAGCCAACGGCCAAGCTCCTTTGGCACACCAATTACCCTTGGGCCAAAGAAGGCCAACTGGGGGTAGAGGCGGGGGTCAATGTCAAAGGCAAAGTTTCGCTCAGTCAGGTCTTGCTGTACACCAAGCAAATACCAAAATGAGCAAAAGACAGCAGCTTCAGTGTCTCCGCTATGTTCATTTCAAGGGCTACAAGTCTCCAGAGTCTGATACCTCAGCTTGAGTTTCCTTCTTGCATGGGAATGCAGATTGGTTTTGGTCTCTCAGCTCTAGTCTGAGGCTATTGGCCCTGGCTGATCAGTTGATAGCCCTGGCTTGCACTGGCCCAATTGTGGAAATGCAGCTAATGAGAGAAGTTCATAGAGAGATGGATAGGAAAGCATTCCAGATGTGTGGGGCAACTACTGAAAAAGACCTGCCACTCACCAAAGACAACCTAAATTTGAGATGGTTAGAATATTAGCTCCAGACGACCGAACAGTACGAGAGTGAGTAGGGAGATAGTAATTCAGACAGATAGAGAGGGACAAGACCATGAAGAGCTTTAAAAGCTATGGTTAGAATTTTTAATTGAATGTGATAGGATACAGGTAACCAGTGAAGCTCATACAGTATGAGAGTGGTATGGTCAGATTTCTTTATATGTGTGAGGAGTCTGGCAGCCGTGTTTTGTATATACTGAAGTCACTTGAGAGTTTTAGAGGAAAGACCAAAAATAAGTGAATTACAGTAATCTAGCCTGGTGGTTTTGAATGCACAAATGATAGTTTAAGTATATTTCCCACTCAACATTGTTTGAAGACAGTACTTTCAATATTGCACAGTTGAAGAAATTATGCTTTTGTGACATGATTTACAGGCTCTTCAAAGGTTAGTGAGGGGTCAAAGATCATGTGACAAGGCAGACAAGGAAAGAGGATCTAAATGCGGCTTTAATGAAAAACAAAAGAGAAACAAAGTAACTCAGAATTAAACAAATCAAAAACATGGGAAACCAGACAAAGAACATGACAACACATGTAAAGACTGACAAAGAAACCAGGGGAAACAAGGGCTAAAATACACATGGGCAAACAAGGAAATGAGGAACACCTGGGGAAAACAATCGGGGAAAACCAATCATAAAATGAAACTACAAAAGGACTACAAACAACAGGAAACAGGAACTAAACAAGAATTTCAACATAAAATTCAACACTAAAACAGGGAATATGTGACAGATCACATCTAAATTACAAATGGTGAAGGATGGCTGAATTGCAACACCATTTACTGTATGTCCAAACTAAGGTTGTGTTTAGAGGAAATAAGAGTTTTGGGGCCAACAAGTAATATTTCAGTTTTCTCCAGTGGCTGAGATATTGAATACATGCAGATAGTGATGGAGGTGGAGAGGCTGATGAGGAGTGATAAATGAAATACATTTGAGTGTCATCAACATAGCTGTGAAAGCTAAAGGCAAAGAATACTTTGGGTGTCCACGTTGCGGAACACTCCGCACACAGTATGTGTGACAGCAAATTTCATCATCAGCACAGCCACACGGCTTGAACCTGTGCCATCAATATTTTCTTGACCAGCGTATGCGGTCCTCGTCTGTGTGCATCATCTGTGCATGGGCTGGCCATTGACTGTACTAAAAGAGTGTAACAAAGTAGTTTTAGTGTGCATGCACTGAACACGTTCCTATTCGTTCGCGGTCAGAAAAGTATACTTAGAAAGGCAACGCGGATCCAATCCAGAATGCGCAAAAACAAAGTATACCTGGGCCTTAAGGCCATGTTGTCTCACAATTTGCGCCTGAGGGTACAAGTAAATTATGAAAAAAGGATCCCTAGAATATTTGTACCTTAACCTCCTGAGACCTAAATGTGACTGCTGTGTGCATTTTCCATTTCCCTTTGTGATTTGTAACTAGTAGCATCTAATAAGCAGGTAAAAAATAAAAATTCTAGAGAAAAAAGTTTTCCTAAAAATTAATGTCCACATATGTGGACAGTGGGACTACTTTGTGAAATTTTAAATAACACTAAGAGAAATAACACTAAGAAAGTCAGATTTTTTTTTTTCATCAAATTGTTTTTGTTTCCAGGTGTGTTGGTCATTCATGCTTTTGAGACATTACATGAGAAATTATCATAATACATTTTTATTCAAAGTAATGTCCAGCATCATCCAATCACGGCCAGCCATGTTGAAATAAAATGTAGCATTATAAAATTCTGAAACTATGTACTGATTACTAATGTCCCATGTCTGTCAAACATGTTAGTGGTCCAAACATCATCTGCAGCCTGAAACCGAACTTTTGGTCAGATTTTAGGATTGAATGCATTTAGCTGCATAGAAAGCTATAAGATGCTCCCTTGCTCACTATTTAGTGAATGGCTTAAGCTCCAGTGTGCTGTCTGTCTTTACTGGTCTCAGAACAGTTTGAAATGCACCTTATTTTCATCTTAACTCCATATAAAAGCTCTGAAAGCAATATTTTTCAGCTTTTGGATGAACCCATTTATTCTTAATGTGAAAATGCATAGTAAATATATAGGAATGCATTTACTAATGTTAATGAATATAATCATATTGTACAGTGATAAAATAAAACATAACAAAATGTATATTTAAATGAAGCTAAATGACCCACAGATGTTTTTTTCTACTTTTAAGGAAATGCTGTGCCAGTTTCCACATATGTGGAAATCATGTTTATCAGTGCGCTGAAGTGCGAATAATGAAAGGATTTTTTAAAGCTGCATATCAAATGAAACTAGAGACTACTCTTTATAATCAAACAGATTTCAGTGAAAACACAAAGAAATTTCTCACCAGAGGCACTTTTGTTGGCGCTGCATCTGTTGAAGCGCTTAAAGGAAATCAAAGGCATGCTGTTGTATCACGTGTCTCGGTGCAGCAGAAGTTTAACCCTAAAATGACAGTCTAGAGTCTTGTGAACAGTATTCAGTCAGTTTTTATTATGTGTTGCGTATAGAAAAGCCAAAAAACAACATCCACGCATGTGGCCGCGGGGTCGCACAAGGTTAAACAAGATGGTGTACCATAAGGATATAATTATATTACCCATAACTCTATTTTACGGGATGAATTTATAATGAGAACCAGATTAAAAGTGTCTGATGTTGCTTGGAAATGTATTAATACACAGACAGTGTGTATGAGAATTGCTCACCAGGTCTGTGTTCTGTTATTTAAGAGATTGAAGTACACGACTCATGACACACCTTGTTCTACCACAAATTTCAGTAAATTAAACTAAAAACGGTACTAGCTCTTCTGCTATTTACTTCCTGAAATCCTGGGGGTATTGAGAATGGGGTAGTGAAAAACATATTCTGTTTACGCAAGGACACAGAGAGATGTTATAAAAGGGTTTGTGTTCAGTTATTGATGTGACGTTCAGAACTTTACAGACTCTGTTTACAGTTTGTGTACAAAACTAAATTCTTCCCACCTGTTCAATGTTTGTGCAGTACAACAGAATTAATTTGTTGTTGTGCATGGAAAGAGCAGTGGAAGATGTTTATGGATATTTTATTCAACCACACCAGGTTTATTAATTTCATATTTTTTAGCTACAACCGTTTAAAACTTTGCAGAGGAAGAGAGACTTTTAAATGCACCATACAAGACTAAAAATAATGGCCAAGTGTACACATTAGGGTTGCAAAATTAATCAAATTAATATTGAAATTGCATTATGGCCTTACTATAAAGTAAATAAATCCAGACAGAGCTATACTATTATTGTATAATAAAAATATAATATTCAATAATAATAAATCAATATTATAATATTCAAGTAGGCTTTGTTCCAAAATATAACATTGTGAGTGAAAAGTGGACCAAAGAGAAGTATGAGTACACTTCTAAGGCCAGGTGTCATGTGTATATTGTTGATTCTTGTATTTCATGTCTTTTATTTTGAAAATTCTAGTTCTTGGTTCCCTAGTCATGTGATTCCTGTTTTCCCTCCATGTTCATGTGTCTTGTTTTCATTGGTTTATTGTTTAATTATCTTGTTTAGAGTTCTGTTTGTTCATTGGTTTGTTCTCCCATGTCCATGCATTTAAACCCTCATGTTTTCCATTGTCCTTTGTCAAGTATTGTTGATGTAGGTTGGTTCATAGTCATGCCATGTTAAAGTCAAGTCAAGTATATGTTTTGTTTTTGTTTCATGTTTATGTTAGGGTTTATTGGATTTCACGTTTATTAATAAATTGCACTTGGGTTCTTATCATCATCATCATTACACAAATACTTGACCAAACAATGAACCCAGCAATCCAGTTCCTCCACCTATGTCAGGGGAATCGTCCCCTGGAGGACCATGTGGAGGACTTCTGCGCTCTGGCCTGCCAGATGGACTTCAGTGAGGTTGCCCTCAAAGACTGTTTCTGACTTGGACTAAATGAGCCTATCTCCACTTTGATGCCTGGCGGTCGCAGTTCCCTCAGCCTCGCTCAGTTTATCGACCTTGCCATGCAGATCACTGATTCTACGTTCACTGTGGGGAAAGCGGACGCCGAGCCAGAGTTCCACGACATGGCCGCCGAGCCAGAGTTCCACGACATGGCCGCCGAGCCAGCGTTCCACGACATGGCCGCCGAGCCAGCGTTCCACGACATGGCCGCCGAGCCAGCGTTCCACGACATGGCCACACAACATCACAGCAATGCCTCAGCCTGCTCCATGTCACAGCAACGCCTCAGCCTGCTCCATGACATGCCATCTTCCAAACTACAGACAGAAACGAAAATCTGCTAAGCAAATAGTAAGGACTGAAAAGAGTTAGACCAATGAAGCAGAGCTGGAACTACAAGCCTGCTTTGACTGCACTGATTGGAGTGTTTTTGAGGCTGCAGACACCAATCTGGACAAGCTCACAGATACTGTTACATCATATATCAGTTTCTGTGAGGATATGTGCATCCCTACTATGACTTTATTTAACGTTTAACAACGACAAACCATGGTTTACAGCAGAATTCAGGCAGCTTTGTCAGGCCAAAGATGATGCTTACAGAGGTGGGGATAAAGTCTTGTACAATCGGGCCAGGAACACACTGAATAAGGAAATCAGAGTGGCTAAAAGAAGATACTCTGAGAAGCTGAAAAACAAGTTTTCATCTAACAACCCTGCATCAGTGTGGAGTGGCTTGAAACAAATTACGAATTACAGGACTCCTACCCCGAACCCTGTGGTGGACCAACAACTGGCTGATGACCTGAATGTGTTCTACTGTAGATTTGAAAGGCCCAATCTCGCACCCCACACCCACTCTGACCTTCACTTCACACAAACACCAACACCTCCTGCAACCCCCCTCCTTCCCCCTCCTGCTACTCAAACTGCACTTAAGATCTGTGAAGATGATGTGTGCCGTGTCTTTCGAAAACAAATGATAACGAAAGCACAGGGCCCAGATGGTGTTTCACCTGCATGTCTTAGATCCTGTGCTAACCAGCTGGCCCCCAACTTCACACTGATTTTCAATAAATCACTGGAGCAGTGTGAAGTTCCCTGCTGCTTCAAATGCTCAATCATCATTCCTGTCCCAAAGAAACAAAAAATCACAGGACTTAATGACTACAGACCTGTCGCCCTGACGTCTGTGGTCATGAAGTCATTTGAGAGACTGGTGTTGGCCCACCTGAAGGACATCACTGGACCCTTTCTAGAACCCCTTCAATTTGCTTATCAAGCAAACAGTCTGTGGATGATGCAGTCAACATGGGATTGCATCATATCGTGCAACATCTGGACAAACCAGGGACATATGCAAGGATCCTTTTTGTGGACTTCAGTTCGGCTTTCAACACCATCATCCCAGCTATTCTCCGGACTAAATTACACCAACTCTCTGTTCCCACGTCTATCTGTCAGTGGATTTCCAGCTTTCTGACGGACAGGCAGCAGCTTGTGAGACAGGGGAAATTCACTTCCAGCACCTGTACAATCAGCACTGGTGCCCCCTAGGGATGTGTGCTCTCCCCACTACTCTTCTCCCACTACACCAAAGACTGCATCACCAAGGACCCCTCTGTCAAGCTCCTGAAGTTTGCAGATGACACCACTGTCATCGGCCTCATCTGAGATGACGATGAGTCTGCATACAGAAGGGAGGTTGAACAGCTGGCTGTCTGGTGCAGTCAAAACAACCTTGAGCTGAACACGCTCAAAACGGTGGAGTTGATTGTGGACTTTAGGAGGAACACCCCAACACTGTCCCCCTCACCATTATAAACAGCACTGTGGCAGCAATGGAGTCATTCAGGTTCCTGGGCACTACCATCTCACAGGACCTGAAGTGGGAGACCCACATTGTCTCCATTGCAAAAAAGGCCCAGCAGAGGTTGTACTTCCTTCGCCAGTTGAGGAAGTTCAACCTGCCACAGGTGCTGCTGATACAGTTCTACTCAGCAGTCATTGAGTCTGTCCTCTGCACTTCTATAACTGTCTGGTTTGGTTCAGCTATGAAATCGGATATCAGAAGACTACAAGGGACAGTTTGGACTGCTGAGAGGATTATTGGTTGCCCCCTGCCCTCCCTTCAAGAACTATACACTTCCAGAGTGAGGAAAAAGGCTGGAAAAATTACTCTGGACCCCACTCACCCTGCCCATTACTTTTTTGAACTGTTGCCTTCTGGCCGATGCTTCAGAGCTCTGAGCACCAGAACCGTCAGGCACAGGAACAGTTTTTTCCCTCAGGCTATCCATCCCATGAAAGGTTAAATTGCCCCATTGAGCAATAACTATGTGTAATGCACAGTTTAGTCTTTTTTATATTTATCCAACACATCCAACCTCTTCTGCCATTTCATTCCTCTGAAAAAAAAAAACATTTGCAATGTACATAACAGATAACAGATTTGTATTAGATTTGCACTACATATGTGTATGTGTGTATGTGTGTATTTATGTACAATATATGTGTCTCTGTGTGTGTATGTACATATGTGTATAATAATTTTTTTATTGTTTATTATTATCTATGTCTTGCTGCTGTTTTTGTATTTTTGTATTATTGTACACTGGAAGCTCCTGTCACCAAGACAAATTCCTTGTATGTGTAAGCATACTTGGCAATAAAGCTGATTCTGATTCTGATGCCACGTCACAGCCACGCCTGAGCCTGCTCCATGCCATGTCAAAGCCATACCTGAGCCTGCTCCATGCCATGACACAGCCACACCTGAGCCTGCTCCATGCCACGTCACAGTAGTATGAGTAATTTTTCCAACAATTGTTTACAGACAGATTGTTTCACTTTTAATGGACTATATCACAATTCCAGTGGGTCAGAAGTTTACATACACTAAGTTAACTGCGCCTTTAAGCAGCTTGGAAAATTACAGAAAATGATGTCAAGCCTAATTTAGCTTCTGATAGGCTAATTGGAGTCAATTGGAAGTGTACCTGTGGATGTATTCTAAGGCCTACCTTCAAACTCAGTGCCTCTTTGCTTGACATCATGGGAAAATCTAAAGAAATCAGCCAAGACCTCAGAAAAAACATTGTGGACCACCACAAGTCTGGTTCATCCTTGGGAGCAATTTTCAAATGCCTGAAGGCACCACATTCATCTGTATAAACAATAGTATGCAAGTATAAACACCATGGGACAACGCAGCCATCATACCGCTCAGGAAGGGGACACATTCTGTCTCCTAGAGATTAACGTAGTTTGGTGCAAAAATTGCAAATCGATCCCAGAACAACAGCAAAGGACCTTGTGTAGATGCTGGAGGAAACAGGTAGACAAGAATCTATATCCACAGTAAATGAGACCTATATCGACATATCCTGAAAGGCTGCTCAGCAAGGAAGAAGCCACTGCTCCAAAACCGCCATAAAAAAGCCAGACTACAGTTTGCAAGTGCACATGGGGACAAAGATCTTTTTGGAAAAATGTCCTTTGGTCTGATGAAACAAAAATTGAACTGATTGGCCATAATGACCATCGTTATGTTTGTAGGAAAAAGGGTGAGGCTTGCAAGCCGTAGAACACCATCCCAACCGTGAAGCACGGGGATGGCAGCATTATGTTGTGGGGGTGCTTTGCTGCAGGAGGGACTGGTGCATTTCACAAAATAGATGGCATCATGGGGAAGGAAAATTATGTGGATATATTGAAGCAACATCGCAAGACATCAGCCAGGAAGTTAAAGGTTGGTTGCAAATGGGTCTTCCAAATGAACAATGTCCCAAAGCATACCTCCAAAGTTGTGGCAAAATGGCTCAAGGACAACAAAGTGGCCATCACAAAGCCCTGACCTCAAACAGATAGAAAATTAATGGGCAGAACTGAAAAGGCAATGCTACCAAATACTAACAAAGTGTATGTAAACTTCTGATCCACTGGGAATGTGATGACAGAAATAAAAGCTGAAATAAATCATTCTCTCTACTATTATTGGGACATTTCACATTCTTAAAATAAAGTAGTGATCCTAACTTATTTAAGACAGGGAATGTTTTCTACGATTAAATGTCAGGAATTGTGAAAAACTGAGAGTAAATGTATTTGGCTAAGGTGTGTGTAAATTCTGACTTTAACTGTATATAACTGGTTATTTTTCACACAATTTTGGTTTACCTGAAAGAGATATAAGTTTGGTTAATTTAAAGAGGACTCGGGTGGGAACACCCCTGGCAGCTGATCATAGACAAAACATGAAAAAAAAAAAAAAATCAAAACGTCCTGATTACTTTCATAACCTCTGTTCCCTGATGGAGGGAATGAGACATTTGCCCTTGGGAGCCCCAAACACCTCTGATCTTTGAGAAAAGGCCAATGGGAATTGGCGAGTGGAATTTGCATGTCACTCCCCCGGACTTATGGGTATAAATGGAGATGGCTTGCAACCACTCATTCAGGTTTTGTGCTGAGGAGCCGAGACAAGGTCCCGGCCATTTCAGCGGGTAGTTCAGTGTTGTGGCAGGAGGGACACAATGTCTCGTTCCCTCCATCAGGGGACGGAGGTTATGAAAGTAACCAGGACATTCCCTATCTGTCACTCACTCGACGTTGTGTCAATTTAGTGACACTAGGGGTCTCTATACAAAATGCCACAACTAGCTGAACTGTGTTACATGAACTGGTTGTGCGAGATAGGCAGACCATTGTGTGCCTCGTAGCCAGCGCACCCGGCCATCACGTAACCTCCCCCAATGCTCTTATGAGCGTCGTACAGTCCCCTGCACCTCAGGGATAAGTTGACTGCCCAAAAAATGGGGACCGGCTGCCCCAGTCATGGCCTCTTCTCTTCCATCTCCCCAAAAGGAAAAATCGTTCAGCTGGGGGCCATATAGCGTCCGTGTCGGGGGTGTCACTCCCAAGGGGAAGACACCGCAGAGACCACACCTTGCCCGTGGGGGAGGAATTGTGTGGAAATACGTCGCATGGTCTTACTGAGTCTTGTCGGCAGTGTCTCATGTGGAGAAGTCCCCGTGGTAGGTCCTACACGGGGGGGAGGAGCTTTACAAACACGGCGACCGGGGGCAGAGGGGCCTCTGCCCAAGGAAGACGCGGGTTCACCAATGGGGGAACCGTCTCAGGGAAGATACATCACACAGGGTTACAAATGGGTAATCAGCGCATGTGGAGCACCAACCCCAGTACAGGGCAAAGTTAGTACATGCACTGGACCGGCAACGAGTTTCTCCACAAACTCGCCTGCCACAGGGATAAGGAGGAAGGACATCCAGGGTCCACAACTTCGTGAACACGACTGGGGGTGAAAAGCGCATGTCTCTGCCTCCGGGAGGGAAAAGCTGTCACTCAACTTACCTGCTCATACCTGACAACACATGGGACGAGACCGGCTCAACCCGGAGATGTAAAACCTTGAAGGTATTGGGTGTTGCCCAGCCTGCTGCTCTGCAGATGTCTGCTTAAGAGGTGCCATTGATCAGAGCCCAGGAGGCCGCCACACTCCTAGTACAGTGTGCTCGTGGCCCCAAGGGGGGCGGCACGTCCTGGGCGTGATATGTCGAAGCGATGGTGTCAATGACCCAGTGGGCGATCCTCTGTTTGGAGACAGCATTCCCTTTCCACCATCCTCCGAAGCAGACAAAGAGCTGCTCAGAGCGTCTAAAGCTCTGCGTGCGATCCAAATAGATGCGCAAAGCATGCACCGGGCACAGCAACGACAAGGCTGGGTCTGCCTCCTCCTGGGGCAGCGCTTGCAGGTTCACCACCTGATCCCAAAACAGGGTCCTGGGAACCTTGGGCACATAGCCTGGTCGGGGCTGAAGCCAGTGCTGAAGCGGTCTCATATGCATCAACCCGAGTGGCGTGACCGCCGCCGAGGACCCCATATGCCCCAGGAGCCTCTGAAATTGTTTCAGTGGGACTGCCGTTCTCCACTTGAACACTTTCAGACAGTTCAGCACCGACTGCGCGCGCTCGCTCGTGAAACGGAGCCGGTGTTGCTGCCGCAGGGGGACGCCCTTGGTGATGAGCAGATGGGGTGCGGGATCTTGATCCGTGCTGTGGCAGGATGTGCTGGACAGCCTCAGTCTGCTTCTTAACCATCAAGAACTGCTGGGCAAAATCCTTGATGGTATTGCCGAATAGGCCAACCTGGGAGATGGGGGAGTCAAGGAATCGTAGCTTGTCAGCTTCCTTCATCTCGACCAGGTTGAGCCAAAGGTGGTGCTCCTGGACCACCAGGGTGAACATCGCCTGCCCGAGAGACCGCACCGTGACCTTCAATGCCCGGAGGGCAAGATCGGTCGCGTAGCGCAGCTCCTACATCAATCCCAGGTCAGAACTACCCTCGTGCAGTTCTCTCAGTGCCTTGGCTTGGTGCACTTGCAGGAGAGCCATGACGTGCAGGGCGGAGGCAGCCTGTCCATTGGCACTGTAGGCCTTAGTCACCAGTGACGACGTAAGCCTACAGGCCCTGGATGGGAGTCTTGGACGGCTCCGCCAGGTGGCGGCGTTTAACTGTCTTATCCACCTGGGGAATCGCCGAGTACCCCCTGGCAGCCCCACTGTCGAGGTTAGTGAGAGCGGAGGAGCACATAAGTCGGGTTCGGGCAGTGAAAGGTGTCCGCCATGATCTCGTAAGCTCATCATGCTCCTCCAGGAAGAAAGGAACCAGGGCAGGGCGTGGTCATGAGCGGCACTCAGAGCCCAGGAACCAATCGTCGAGCTGCGAGGGTTCAGGGGGGAGTGGAGGGTTCCACTCCAGCCCAACGCTCCGTGTCGGCCTGCAACTGGGTGACCACACCCGAAGGTGGGATCCCAGCCAAGTCCTCAGCGTCAGACTGGATGAGCCTGCTCTCCGATGCTGTGATCGACAGTTCATCCTCTTCGTGAGTCCCGAATGAGACCGCAAACTCACCCTGAGACTAGCCGGCAGTCTCATCCCAGAACTCGACCGGGGCGAACGAGCATGCTGGGGAATGGGAGGTCCGTGGGGGCATACCCGGCAGAGTGGCTCCCATTGGAGTCCCCAAATCGCCCCCTGTGCTAACCGGAGCGGCTTCAAACCCGTAGGTAGAAGGACTGTGGTGGGGAGCCACTGGGGTGGCTTTCCCTCTGAGGAAGGAAAGCCGCGACCACAGCATTGCCATGGTCATGTTCTCGCAGTGAGGACATGACCCGTCCACGAACGCTGTCTCCGCGTGGGCAGCGCCCAAGCACATAAGACAGCAATCGTGGCCATCGGAAGCGGAGAGGTAACGACCGCATCCAGGAATTATACACAAATGGAAGGCATCTTTAAAAAGATGCTCTCCGTGAATGCCATTCTTTTAGTAGGAAAATATACTCTTTTATTAGGAAGAATATACTCTTTTAGCTGCTGAAGGGCCCAGGGGCGTTCTCTGCACACCGCCGGTGCAAGAGGGGGAGAAACCGCTGTAATGCACCGTAAATCCAACAACTTTGTAGAGGTGAATGGATCGGAGGAGGAATTCAGCTCGCTGAAACACAAACGCTCGGCTCCGAAGAAAAAATCTGAATGAGTGGTTGCAAGCCAGCTCCTTTTATACCCGTATGTCAGGGGGAGTGGCATGCAAATTCCACTCGCCAATTCCCATTGGCCTTTTCTCAAAGATCAGAGGGCTCCCAAGGGCGACCCCTAGTGTCACTACATAGACACAACATCGAGTGAGTGACAGATAGGGAACACTTGGTTTGTAGTTTTTGCACATGTTCAACATTATAGCAGTGTTTTTAATGTGATTTTTTATGTATTTAAATGTAAGCAAAATAAGTATCTCATTGCAGTTTGAAATCACAATCAAAATTTGTTAAAATAATCTGATATATGAAAAAATGGCAGTATGATTTTTAGAAATAATCATGCAGACTTAGTACACATACTAGGGATTTTAAAAGCACTAAGAAGCTAAATAATATTTTATATACTGCTATAGCTAGCTGACTGACATTTTTCTCTGCTGTCTGTGGGAAGTAGAACACAAGGTCACTTCTCAGAAGACATGGAGAAAACTTGTAAATAGATCTCAATGGGTAAGCTCTCCTAATGCCAGCCTCTCTGTTACTGATAATTTTTTTGTCTTCTTTCACTCTCAGTGCTATCCGTTCAAATCAGCGTAGCAGGAGGGGAGGATGGGGAACAAGACCGTTTGTTTGCTCTGTAGCCATGTCATTTTCTATCTGTCACAGCCACATTCTCTCCACCCTGTTACATTACTGCGGTTTGGATAGTGCGGGACTACACAGGGCTGACCTTGCCTCCACGCATGCACATTAACATCTCAGATTGGGGTGAGATAGGAAAACAGACAGGCGGGCGTATATGTGTGTGTCTGTAGGTGTTTTTTAACAAAGGTAGAGCCAGGGGGAAAGGCAACGTCTGGAATGTGGAAACGATGGCCGCCTGAGGACATACCTGAAATATGCTAATGAATGCTAGAACAACAGCACAGTGTTTTTGAAGCCTGCTGTACAATCTGAACTTTATGCACAATAACAACTGCACACAAACAGATTTTCAATATTTTTGTGTGTGGGCGAATGTTTATCAGATTTGCACTTGATTCGACTTGCATTTGTATTGGGCTTCTGTTTACAGAGGGTGTTTATATCTGTGTATGCACGTTTCCTGTGCCGGCAGGTCTTACTGTTTGGCACACATGATTGGGTTCTTCAGTCCAAACTTCATCACAATCTGTCTCACGCAAGAGGCTTTAAAGGGTTCTGTCATTCTGTCATTATTGACCCTTTTTTGTTCCAAACTTGTATACATTTTTTTCCCCATGGAACATAAAAGATTAGGCTAAATGTTTATGCTGTTTTTTCCATACAATGAAAACATATAGTGACTAATGTCCGTCAAGCTCCTAAAAGGACAAAAAAGCACCCTTAAAGTAGTCTGTATTTCTTATGCCAGTGGTTTCCAAACTGGGTGCCGCCACAACTTTGATTTTAATAGCCACCGATGTTAAAGTGACTGTGAAGTACTTTGACAAGTGTGGTTCGATTTGGTGATTTGATGTATTTTCTACTGAAACAGGAGGTGGGGCTGGGACATGTCGAATGACTCGTCCCATTTTTAAAAAAATAGCCAATAGGCTTTAGTTTACAGACACCCACACACATACCCCTTTCCACCATACTGCTTAAATTAAAGCCACATACAGGGAAAACTTGAGAAGCGATCTCAATACCAGCCAGCTTTTCCATTGACTTTTAGAACCAAATCTGACTGCATTAATCCATAACCAGCCCACAAACGCACACAGCACATCGTGGTCTTTGCTTTCAACAAGTCTGGAGCCATTTTTCAAGATGAATGACAAAAAAGTCAGTAAAATACAATATATCTATGTTTTGAATCACAATAAACTAAGCATAAAGAATAAAGAACACTTACTGGGGCTGTACATCCCTTCGGCTGCACAAAAAAATATAAATAAACTCCAGCAACTTTTTTCGCATCCAGCTCCCATTCACAAGTGATGCCCTATTCTCTTCAAAGACAATTACCCTCCACTGTGAAAGCTTCAAATGGCTGAAAAGTGATACCGGTCAGAACTCACTTTTTAACTGATTCTTATTGGAAAATCAGTTTGGAACGGCCCTGCAGCACTGATTGTGGTCCCTTGCTAAGGCATGATCAGCTCCAGTTAAAACACAGCTGGGCACGCTGAACAGATGTAGGGGGAAGGTGCATTTTAGTTCTAGAAAGCATTTGATTGGACAAGGTTTCTGAACCTCTGTGTGACGTCATGGGTGTTGCTGCTTCTTTTTAGCTGGAAGAGAGAGACTACAGATTTTAAAAATAATTTTGTATATGTTTAGATATACACTATCATATAGATGACCTTAAAGCTAATAGATATGGACTAAAAACAGCAAAACGTATATTTTGATTTCACAGGGTCTTTTAAAGTACTGGCAGTACCAAGTACTGAATTCGGTACCCGCGCGTTGTTTCACTACACTCACATGCGCATGTCTGCATGTGATCTATAAAACACTTGTGTCTTGCAGTGAATGCAGCTGTGCACGTGAACAGTCAAATGCGCTTCTTGGTCAAAATGCCCCCCTTGATGTGATTTTAATGTAAATACCGCCGTTAATGCACTGGAATTATGTACATGAGTGTAAGCAGTCAGAACAAAAATCTTAAATCTCAAAATATCCAATCTGTGCAATGTGTAATGCAGCCTAATAGACATGCTGCTGTCTGTTTAATAATAATATTTTTAATATTAATGTTAATATTAATATTGTTAATATGAATCAAACAGCAATGCTGACAAGCAAAAAAAAAAAAAACAAACAAAAAAAAAACACTCACTGTCTTTGGCTGGATAACTTTAGTAGCTTTAAGCCTAATACATTTCAATGACAGGTCTGCTTTTCAGTCAAACACTGACTGCATGGAATCAATATTAACATACCTATTTAATAATATCTATTAGAATAATGATATCTTATAATCACACAGAAAAGTTTGTCAATATTTTAAGTATTTTGAATTAGATTACTTTTTTAATGTTTTTATGTTTTGCTTTTGTAATGTTTAATTGCTGCTGCTACTGAAAAACTTAAAGCACTGTTTACTCTGTTCTCTATTTTATTACTGACTCTTGAATAATTACTTTAAAAGCTCGAAGCATTATTTACTTTAGAACAACTTGAAGTCTACATTGTTTTAAATTAATTTTTATTAATATTTATAGTAATATTAAACATTTTAAATTCCGGGGTGTTGTCAAAATCATATTTGTTTTCAGTGGTTGGGGTGCCGAGGGGGGAAAAAATTATTATAAAGGAGTGCTGTAGTTTAAAAAAGTTTGGGAACCACTGACTTATGCGCTATATTCGATACAGAGCTTTGTGCGAGGAACAGACCAGAAATCAGATATTAGAGCTACAGCGGAGGAAAAGATTTTCTATGAATAATGGATTAAATGTCTGCCTTTTCCACACACAAATCTGTCATATAGCTTCAGAAGAACTGTAATGCATAGCACAAGTTGTATGGACTGCCTTTTTTACTTTTTTGTCCTTTTTCATGATCATTGCATGCTTTCATTGTATAGAAAATAGAAGCAAGAACATCCTTCAAAATTTCTCCTTTTGTGTTTCACTGAAAGTCATATGAATTTGGAACAACATGAGGGTGAGTAAACGATGACAGAATTTTCATTTTTGGGTGAACATTTCCTTTGAATGAGCCCAGCACATACGGTATGAGGAATCCCATGCTCCAGCGCTCATCCAGGCTGGCATAGAATGCATCCCCTGCAGCCAGGCAGTCATGCGGCTGTCCCTGCAGTCCGGTCACAGATGCAGTATGAGAGTGAGTGGGACTTGAAAGAGAAGAGCGAGAAAGAAGTCGCTTTCAGCCTGCCCGAGCAGAGTGCAATAAAACCCTCCCAGGAATCTCTTTTTCTCTCTGAAACCACACATCCAGGTTTACCCACCGTATCGCTCTTACACTGATTGCCACTCTCGACTCCCACACAGCAGCCTCTGTTATTATGATTGTGAAGTGCTCACTGAGTTTGACAGTGGACCTCACATCTCCCTCAAACTGTGATGGTGCGAGATTGACTCCTACACATTTGTCTATAGTTTGATGGAGTGGCTAACAGTCTTTCTCTTTTTCCAGTCTTCCCGTTTTCAGTTTTTATGGTTGGGTCTTTTCTGTTTAGAAGATGCCTGTTTGTTTGTTTTGCTTTGTATTAGTGTGTAGTTTGTTTGCATTTATTTCTCTCTGGCTGTTGTTTATTCCTCTCTGGTGTCCATAAGAACGTTTGTTCCTTGCGGCTGCTCCAGACCTGTGGTGTTACGTAAAAAGCTAATGTAGGCACCACATCTTCTTGCAAGCCCAACAGCATTATGAAACGCACTATAGAAAACTAAAATACTCTGTCAGCACACTAAATCCCTCTTGGAGAAATTGCATCTCTGTATTCCTTCCCTTTAGAACATTGGCACTACAGCCTTCAAAGCATCACTTTTGTAACTAATCAACAGCCTTCAAACATAAATTTCCAAACAATACTGTCAGACTACAAATATATGTATTTGGAGTTTGTTTATAGACTTCTCTTGACTTGTTCTTGACATTATAGACATTTATTGGTAAAATTTGGTCACATTTTATTGGTCACAGTGTGTTAAAAATGTGCCTTAAACCCACTGTATTTTCAAATTAATATTTCAAGTGTTAGAATGCGAATTGTAATGCGGCATAAGGTTAACAAACACTCAATTATTTATGTTTAACCAAAATTCAAACTTAGAAAAATTAAGAACACCATAAAATCAAGGTATGCTATTCCCTCATGTGCTTATGGCTTTATGATGAAGTGAAGCAGGAAATGTAGCACTTGTTCTGCATCAAGTCCAATGAAGATAAATGAGAAACAAGTGACTAAAAGATCACAACATATCAGTTTTGAGTCACAATACACTTGTCACGTCTAGATGTGTTGTCTAGATGTGTTCCACGTCACGGCCACCGAGCCAGGGTCCCACATCACGGCCGCCGAGCCAGGGTCCCACGTCATTGTTGCAGGACCAGGGTCCCACATCATTGTTGCAGAGCTTGCGCCACCTTCTGCCCCAGATCCTGAGTCAGCTCCATGCCGTGTCACAGCCACGGCAGAGTCAGCTCCATGCCGTGTCACAGCCACGGCAGAGTCAGCTCCATGCCGTGTCACAGCCACGGCAAAGTCAGCTCCATGCCTTGTCACAGCCACGGCAGAGTCAGCTCCATGCCATGTCACAGCCACGGCAGAGTCAGCTCCATGCCATGTCACAGCCATGGCAGAGTCAGCTCCATGCCATGTCACAGCCACGGCAGAGTCAGCTCCATGCCATGTCACAGCCACGGCAGAGTCAGCTCCATACCATGTCACAGCCACGCCTCAGCCTGCTCCATGCCATATCACAATAACGCCTCAGTCTGCTTCATGGCATGTCACAGCAGAACTTCAGTCTGCTCCATGCCATGTCACAGCCAAGCTTCAGTCTGCTCCATGCGATGTCTCAGCCAAGTTCCAGACTGCTCCATTCCATGTCACAAGTAAGCCTTTGCTCCATGGTCCAGGCATGCCTCCATTCCAAGGTCCAGGCCCACTTCCGCTCCACGGTCCAGGCCCGCCTCTGCTTCACGGTCCAGGCCCTCATCTGCTCCACGGTCCAGGCCCTCCTCTGCTCCATGGTCCAGGCCCTCCTCTGCTCCACAGTCCAGGCCCGCCTCTGCTCCATGGTCCAGGCTCTACGAGCCAGCGCTCACACCTGCCACGGCCAACGAGTCAGCATCAAGTCAGTGATCCTGCCATACCATGTTACCACATCATGCCATGTAGCCACATCAAGTTGCCACGTCAAGTCGCCATGGCCACCACCCCGCCCACCGCCCCCGCAGCTCCCTCACAGTGAACTTTGTGTTTATGTTTTGGAGCATCGGGAGCCACTCCTAGTGGGGGGGATATGTCACATCTAAATGTGTTTTTGTTCATGTTTTGTGTTAATGTCTTTTATTTTGAAAAGTATTGCCATGTCATGTGATTTCCTGTTTCCGTGTCAAGTCATGTGATCATCCTGTTTCCCTCATGTTCATTGTGTCTGTTTCCCATTGGTTTATAGTCTTGTTTTTTGTTCTATCATGTCATTGGTTTATGCTTATTGTCCTGTTATCTTGTTTAGAGTTCTGTTTGTTCATTGGTTTATGTTTCCCATGTCCATGTATTTATACCCTCATGTTTGCCATGGTCCTTTGTCAGGTATTGTGTTTATGTAATGTTGTTTGGAAGTCAAGTCATGTCCATGTTTATGTTTTCTGTTCACAGTTGCTGGATGTCACATTGATGTAAATAAACACTGCACTTGGGTTCTTCACATCATCTCGTCTTCGTCTGCCTGTCATTGCCAGCATCATTACAACACCAAACATAAAGATACAGTCTGGCATAAAGTTTACAAAGTGTATAAAGAGATTGTGTTTGCATTGTATTTGTATAGTTTGTTTAGTTGTTTAATGTCCATTAAATGTTGTTCATTGATAATTTAATTTTGGTTTAATGCAATACAGCATCTGGTTAAACTTAGCGATTAATCAGGATTACCATAAAGACTCATATAAATGGACGTGATACTTTTTCTACTAGTGTAATGTCATTTATTTCTCATTCAAATCAGCATACACTGATGAGCCAAAACATTATGACCACTCAGAGGTGAAGCAAATAACGTTGTTCATCTCCTAACAAGGTCTGGGTAGATTAGGTGGTAAGCGAACAATCAGTTGTTGTAGTCATTGTGTTGAATGCAGGAGAAATGGGCAGGAGTAAAAACCTGAGCGACATTGACAAGGGCAAAATTGTTATGGCCAGACGACTGGGTCAGAGCATCTCTGAAACGGCAAGTCAATTCACTTCTCCAGGTCTGTGCTCCAACTCTCTCTCTGTGATCTATGAACAAGCGGCGCCTGGTGGTCCCATCACAAAGAGGCTCAAAGTCTATTTTGTGATCTTTCACTTTCTCTTTTCCACTGTGGTGGAATGAGCTTCCAACATCCACACGATCTGCTGACACCATCTCAACATTCAAGTACCAGCTGAAAACACATCTGTTCTGCGAGCACTTAACCAATCCACACTAATTGCACTTACTGTTGAACTTAACTTGCACTTACTGTACACACACACACACACACACACAAACTTCTTGCTCTCGGGAGGAATGGGTTCAAGAGTGCCTTGAACTGGACCTTGGAGCAGTGGAAGAAGGTCGCCTTGTCCGATGTGTCCCATCTTCTTTTACAACATGTGGACGGCCGTGTACGTGTGCGCCGTTTACCTGGGGAAATGATGGCACCAGGATGCACTGTGGGAAGACAGTAAGCCGGTGGAGTGAGTGTGATGTTCTGCTGGAAACCCTGGGTCCAGCCATTCATGTGGATGTCAATTCGACACATGGCGCCTACCTAAAAATAGTTTCAGACAAGGTACACCCTTTCATGGCAATGGTAGTGGCCTCTTACAGTAGGATAATGCGCCCTGCCATGCTGCACACATTGTTCGGGAATGGTTTGAGGAACATGATAAATAGTTCAAGGTGTTGCCCTGGCCTCCAAATTCCCCAGATCTCAATCCGATTGAGCATCTGTGGAATGTTCTGCGATGTGCTGGACCCAACAAGTCCGATCCATGGTGGCTCCACCTCGCATCTTTCAGGACTTGAAGGATCTACTGCTGTCTTGGTGCCAGATACCACAGGACACCTTCAGGGGTCTTGTTGAATCTATGCCTCATCAACGGGTCGGCGCTGTTTTGGTGGCACAGGGAAGACCAACAGCATATTAGGCAAGTGGTCATAATACATCATATTTGTTCATCAGTCACTCTTTTGGTCCACATTTAATCCGTCAAGCTGTAAAGAGCAGCCGTTTAAGAGTTGGTCAGATCGTGAAGTCCAGATTTCATGCTTTTAAATAACACCTATTTTGTGTAAAGTAGTTTTTTATGAATTAGCTTAGCAGCACTAGTTGAAAGGGTTAAAACACAAAAAGTACAATTATTGGTTATTGGTATCGGCCACAACAAACTGTGAATGATCAGTTATCAAATCAGCCCAGAAATTGATTATCAGTGCATCTCTAGATATGGTATACCTATTTTATACAGCATACAATCTGTACTGCATAGCTTGTTACATTTGTTTTTTTTTTTTGGCTTCTGTGGATGCCTGTAATATCAGCTCAAGCAAGCCAGTACAGAATATTCTTAGAACAACTTCATTTCAAGGTTATAATTCCATAATCTTCCTTAAAAAATATTGCCTGAAATATTTTTTTCGGTTGCCTCAAATAGCTATTAAGCAAATATCTCTTACCTGTTCCATAAGCCTTTACTATTCCTACAGCAAAATTCACATCTAGTCTGGGGTGCTGTGGGACTTAGGCAGCTGACATTATGTTTGCACACAGCCTGCAGATTCTCCAAGGAAGCACCCCAACAATCTTTATTTTTCTACGTGAATAGTGGAGATCCTTTATTGTCAGCCACAGTTTCACCTGTTCTCATCATTAAACAGGTAGTGCCTGAGTGGTTTGTGGACCCTTTAGCTTTATACCTCATAAGCCTTTGACCAATCAGGAATTAAGCCATATCTCCATGGAGATGCAGCTCTATTGTCATCGTAACACAGTAACAACAATGTGTTATGACTGAGGTTGATGGAGAATTGACAGCTGAATAGTGTATGAGTGGCGTGCCTCTTTATTTCCCATTTCCGCTTTTAATAAATAGCGCTTCTGTGCATTAACATCTTTAACAGTCAATGAATATGCTTCAGGAGCTTGATGGACGTGAATGACATTTCCATGCTTGAAAATTTTTCCTCACTTATTAAAGACAGTTTCACCAAAAGGTAATCTTTCAGTCAGTCAAGCTCATTGTTGATCTATACCTATCTGAAAGAGGATTTTAAGGCTTTTTCCATTCATTAAAGGACTAGTTGTAGAATATCTGAAATATTGCTTCTTATTTAAAAAAATAAAATAAAAAATCTCAAGAGATTTTTCACCTTATTTTTTTCATTTGTTGATGAAAGAAAAGGACCCTCAATCCAAAATAAGCATTTAGCGTTCAAACCTCCTACATGTAAGGTGTAAATGGAGGTTCTGTTTCTCTATTATACTCTTGTTATCGCTCATGTCTGATGGTATATTTTCATTTATTCAGTAAATCCATTTTGATAATTGAATTAACATGTATGCAATATGCAATGATCTAAAAATGACAATGTGTAATCAGTGTAATATGATAAACTGCATTATGAATGTTATTCAATATGTTACATATTTAATCATTCATTTATTGATTTAATTATAATTTACTCAGTTTGATAATCAAGGTGCAGAACAATGGAAAAATACAGCTTAGAGAGTCATAGTCTCTCTGTGTGTCTCCTTGTAAGGCCCTTTCTCTGAATGCTTTTAATAGAATAGAAACAGACAATGCATGATTTGATATGTGGACAATATGTGGAATAGGGAGTATTGGGATGAATTGGGATGCATGCGTCAAGAAGGATAGGGAGTCTCAAGGATAAAAAAAAAAAAAACACCTGTGGTAACACACACACTTCTCCATCTCACAGGGATGTGTTGTGTGTGACCAATAAACTGAAATAAGGGAAATCATTTAATATACTTATTAAATGAATGCAGAAAGTAATGATTGTTAGTTAATATAACATATGTAACCATATGAAGTGATTACTGTGTGTTTTATGCACATAAAATGAAACAGATATGCTTTTGCCACCACTGAAGTAAGTTAAGCCAGGATGTCCTGTTAGAAGGAGTGATGACATAAATAACTGAGGCATAAGATTTCACTGGATGATATTACTGGATGATAGTATGGGTTAATTTTACTGGATGAAGAGGCCATCCTCAAAGAGAACAGAAACTGTATAAAATAGGCATGTTCTAAAGTGTAATTTCAGATGCTCCATGGACCACCACGGCTTTGTTACTCTGTAATAAAAGTCTATTTTTGGAATCAGAACTTTGCGCCTCTGAGAAATCTTTGACTCAACTATGCTTCAATTGCTGGTGTAGGGAATCTGCCATGACAGTCTACATCACACTTTACAGGAACCTCTCGTGTTATCTCACCCATCATTGATCCGTTGAGTTCCGGTGTGAGAGTTCACTTAGAATAGTGCCTATTTTCTCTCCTGCTCGTCTGCTATGTAGCAGAATACAATACTTGTTTGTTCCTGTTCATATGTAAAGCCAGAGGAAAATGTATGGTGCTGATTTCCAACACAAATGGACACAGGTGAGCTGCCTTGCTGTCTACTAGCTACATAGAAAGCTACCTTCTATGGGACGGTTCACATAGGACACGTTCTTGAGTTAAAATACAGCTGTACAGAGAACATAGAATAGAACAGATGGAAGGGGTCTCAGGATGAGTTTTTAAAAGTTAACTAATCTTAGATTGACACGTTGTCTTAAAAACAGAAGCTCACGGTGCGAGATGCTGAAGCAAGATGAGACACAACAGCTAAAGATGTCCATCAGAATGTGTACACCAACAATTAAAAAATACTGCAGATGTAATTCAAGAATGGGTACTGTGTGAACACCACGTATGGCAGCATCTTAACTAAAATGAAAACTCACAAGGGATTAATTTGGAACACTTTATATCAGTAGCAAGCAGTGTTCATTTGTACACAGTTTTTTTTTTTTTTTTTTTTCATAATAGTCCTAATATTTAGTCATAACACTGTCGTCTTACAAAAATATCCTAAAAACTCAGTCAATATTTAATTGTCATTTTCATTACTTTTTGTCAATTTTACTCTAACTAAAATGACATAAAATTTTGAACAAACTGTAACTCTGCTGAAGAGCAGGTTCACTGACACTTTTGAAAAATGTATTATATATTCGCACAGCAATGACATAAGGAAGCAGGAACACACACACATAGTGCTCCCAGAACTGTGTGATGCGCTGTTGCTCCAAGATATGAGACAAAGTACTTTACAGTGTTTTGTCTCTGTGCTCTAAACCACAAGTATTTTTATTAATAAAAGAGTCACAGGGTCTACAATTTTTCCTGAAGTGACGATTTTGTTCTTTTGAAGACGGGATGGAAACGCTGCATTATTTGCACATTGTTTTTGTGATATTAGGGTTTTTTGCATACATTGAATTCGCAACTTGGATAGAAACATAGCTATTGTCTGTTTTTCTTAAATGTAGTTTTTTTACTCACTGAAAGCTGCATATGGACATATGGGTCCTCTGGCAAGCCTGCACAATCACACACCTTCACAAGGGAAATTTACTCCACATCCTAAATCACTCTATTACTATTGTTTATGCTCACACAATACTCCTGTTGCTATTTCGGTGAGCTCCACATGACATGGAATCAGAGAGAGAGTTGCGGTGAGTTGGTATGTCTGTCATTCCTCCACCATTTTGTATTGGCAAGTGTGTCATACCTCCAACTGAAGAGAGCGAGATCTCAGCAAAACAGTTGGCAACTGTGACAACCTTGGCCAAAAGCAAGTTGTTTGCAGTCTGCTAGTGGGATGCTGGCTTTAGGGATGCCAAAAGTACCAGTACTTCAGAACAAAGTTGATACTAAAATAAAAAATATGTAATGATACCAGTGTTTCTGCAGTACAGTACGGACTCAGTTCGGTACTGACCAATGGCTGCTTTAAAATACTCACACTCTTAATTGTGCATGTTACTCCTTTTACACTGAAATGGTGCTAAATGTCATGTCAGAGCCAGTGCTCGACCGGAGGAACTGAGAAGCGATCAGAAGAAGAGCACTTAGCCTATAAATCCATGTTAATGATTTGGTAAACTTTAGCGTTGTCACATATTCCCTGTTTTTGTATTGACTTTTATGTTAAAATTCTTGTTTAGTTCCTGTTTCTTATTAGTTTGTAGTTCTTTTGTAGTTTCATTTTATGATTGATTTTCCCCTGATTGTTTCCACATGTGTTCCTCGTTCCCTTGTTTCCCCGCCTGTATTTAAACCCTAGTTTCTTTATCAGTCTTTACATGTGCTGTCATGTTCTGTGCCTGGTTTCCCATGTTTTTGTTTCGTTTTATTCTGAGTTACTTAATTCATCTTTGGTTTTTCATTAAAGCCGCATTTAGATCCTCATTCCTCGTGTGCCACATCACAAGTGTTATGTGAAAAAAAATATTTGCTCGCCCGATCGCATCCTTGATTACAGCAGCACAAGCACTGTATATACACAGTACACAATATAAGACTCTTTTAAATAGTGTAAGTTATGCATAAACAATACAAATGTAAGAAAATGTATAATAAATGTGTAAATATGTAATATATATATATATATATATATATATATATATGTGTATTTTGTAAGTATGCAGTTAAAGCAAAATCATACATCATGAAAAATTTCCCCTTTATCAAGCAGTGTAGATATTAAAGAATTTAACGAATAGGCTCAAAGAACAATAATATTAATAATGATTGGATAGGATTATAACTTTTTTCCTGAATAATTACTTAAAAAATTTGAAGTAATGTTTTTGAATTAAGAAACACTTAAAGGATTAGTTCACCCAAATATTTTAATTCAGTCATTGTTTACTCACCCCTGTGTTGTTATAACCCTGACTTTCTTTCTTTTTCTTAACACAAAGGGAGAAATTGTGTAAAAACGTTGTGCTCAGTGATGTCATACAATGGCAGTTTATGGCTACCACCACTTCAAGCTTCAAAAGGACACAAAAATATAATTCAGAAGTCTAATAAATTATTCCATGGGACTCATGATTGTTATGAAAGCATACAGTAAGGTTTGGTGAGAAACAAACTGAAATCTAATGTATTATTTAGTGAAAGTGTTCACTGACCGTTGATCTCCTGTGCGCGTTCATTATAGGTCATGAGAGCAACAGTTCACGCAGCCCCCTCACAACATTGGGGCGGTCAAGTGAAAACTAAAAACAGGTCTGCCACAGCGATAGAGACAACAGAACCCAAACAGTGAACAGAACTTAATAAAAATGTCTGAAGAGTTTGTAGTTGAAGACTATATGCATTTATATGCCCAGACTTATTTTTTTTATTTTTTATTTTTTGGTAATTAACATTTTTTATTGATTCCTACAAAACATATATACAAGAGCAAAACAAAACATATATATATATGGAATCAACATTTAAACCTCACAACCATCCCTCCCCCTCCCAAACACCAACCCTGCCCTGACCACTAACAAACATCCCTGTGGTCACATTAGAGTATATACACATGATTATGGACACACATGAAAATAAAAAGATTAAAAAATAATAATAATAATAATAATAATAATAATTACATGTCCAGCAATGTCAGGTATCCGCCCCATTTCTCCATAAACAAATTAAATTTTCCTAGTCTTCTAAACAACCCTTCTTCAAAGGCCACCACCCTCCCCATCTCTGAGCACCACTCATGAAATGAGGGTGCTCCAGCTGACCTCCAACCCCTTAAAAGAATCTGTCTGGCATCATGACGCTAGTTAGGACCCAACTCCTTATGTGTCTATTCTCAACATCGATGACTGCCCCAACGGCCAAAATACAGAGTCTGGGGCAAAATGAAAACCGAGTGCCCAATACATCACACAAAACACTCTGAACCTTCAACCAAAACTCCTGGATCTTAACACGCCCCCAAAAGACATGGGTTATATCTCCATCCTCTGATTGGCATCGCCAGCAGGTGGGTGTGTCTTTAAGACCAAGCCTATACAATCTAGAGGGGGTCCAATAAAATCGATATAAAATCTTTAATTGCATAAGGGGCACCCTTGCATCTCTAGATGCAGACTTGATGTTTTTTACAATCCTAGCCCAGTCTCCCTGCTCCAATACCAAGTTTAAGTCTTTCTCCCATAATCTCTTGAGAGAAGTTGAAGCTCCGTCCCTCAGACTCTGAATTAGCAGGGAGTAATACACTGATGCCTCATGACTTTTTCCAAAAGCAGTAATCACCACTCCCAGAGTATCTGCCGCTTTAGGGGGGGTGTATGCTACTCCCAGAAATAGTACAGAGCAAGTGTCGCAGCTATAAATATCTAAAGAACTGAGATCTTGGAATCCCAAAATGTTAAACCACATTTTCAAAGGATCTCAACACTCCACTCTCATATAGGTCACCGAATGTAGTAACCCCCTCCTACAATCCACTCTGACCAGTAGAAAGGGGACTTATTCATACATAATTTGGGTTTAAGCCATAAACTCGAGGCAACATTTAAATAAATGTCTGAATTAAACACTCTGGACACTTTTGTCCATACCGAGTTTAAATGTGATAAAAAAGGCTTTGTAATGGTGAAATAGGGGCAAGAACTTCCTGTTTAATACAAAACCAGGGAGGGGCTCTCTCAGGTGGAAGTGACCAATGAGCCAGATGTCTGAGACCGAATGCATAATAATAAAACAAAATCTTGGGTAGGCCTAGCCCACCTTTATCAATCAGCCTATGCAGCTTACTGAAATGTAATCTGGGACGTTTCCCATTCCAAATGAAGGACTTCGCTATGCTATCAAATTGCTTGAAATAAGAGAGGAGGACATCTATAGGGAGTGACTGTAGCAGGTAGATGAATTTTGGAATACAATTCATTTTAATAACATTAATTTTCCCAATCATCAATAAATGTAATGAACCCCACCTGCCCACATCGCTCGAAAACATTTTATTAAAGGGTCAAAATTAACTCTAACTAAATAACACAAATATGCTGGGAATAAAATACCCAAATACTTAATGCCCTGTTTAGGCCACTGGAAGGCGCCCAGCTGAAAAGCCATTATCGGACAAGTATGCTGTCAGAGCCAAAGCTTCGGATTTAGACCAATTAACTCTGTATCCCAAGAACTTAGAAAAGGAATTAATAATTCTGTGGAGGCAAGGCATAGATCTAGTAGGGTCAGAGACGAATAATAAAATATAATCTGCGTAAAGCAGAAGCTTATGCGCCACACCTCCTGCCATCACCACTGGAAAATCATCCTCCTTTCTTGTCACGGCTGCTAATGGTTCCAAGGCAAGACAGAACAATAATGGGGAAAGAGGGCAATCCTGCCGGATGCCTCATCCAGAGTAAAATAATCTGAAATTAATCAATTTGTTTGTACCGCCACTACCAGGTGTCCAGAAAGTAACTTAATCCATTCAATAAAAGTATTCCTGAACCCGTATAGTTCCAAAATCTTAAAAAGATAATCCCATTCTACCATATCAAAGGACTTTTCGGCATCAAGTGAGATGGCAGCAACCGGAGTCTGATCATTTGCCTATAGGCAAGGCTTATTACCACGTCAAGCTCCTCCAAGGTTATCTCAGAATCAAGAGAATTTGTTTGCTCAGTCATCAGCTTAGGGAGTTCTAGTGGTTCCACAAAGTTTCTAATATCTTCATCAGTAGACGAAGATGTGGAATTATAAAGATCAAGATAGAATTCTTTAAAAGCATTATTAATGCCGTGTATTTTGATCTTAGCAGGCAATAATGACCACTGACGACTTGAATAAAAAACAAACTGTTTACTGAAGATTTGTGCAGTATCATACAGGGATTCAATCACTTCTCTGTCGCACACACACTGACGCTAAGCATTATGGGGAATGTATTCTTAAAGCTGAACACCATAATAAATGGCAATTTAAACTGTTTCTGTAATCATTAATAAAGAAAATTAATTAAACTTTATATTAAACATTCATGACTATTATTACTGTAATTCACAACATCCTATCCTATCCAACAGACAATGTGGTGGATCTGTAGGAGTTCTGAACACCATCTTTGCCATTCATGAGCAATATCTGTAGGCAGCTCCTCATCCCAGCCAAGGCCTCATATTCACATCTCTTGAAAAAGGCATTTCACTCACATGGTGAAAGGGGTGAGAAAGCCTATTGGGTCGAATATGCGAGCAGAGAGTTTCAGAACACTTCTTTTTGTGTTCTCCATTTTCGCTACAGCATCCAGTAATGCAGTCAGATCAAAGACTAAATCATCTGTTTCAGTCCTCCACACCAAGCCTAGCACCTTTAGTACAGATCCTGGTGTCTCTGTCTCTAACACAAGTTCATTCATTGTTGTCTTCCATTTCTCCTTCAATGCAGGACAGTTGGTCGTCCATTTGCAAAGCTTCATGCCAGCTGTGGACAGAATTTGTTTCGCAACAGTAGTGATGTAGAAGGCATTTTCAACATCACTTGCATTTGAGATAAAATCATCAACATAGAGTGATTCCCTTATTATCTTTACTACCTCAGGAAGTTGGGCTTCATATTCCTTCAAATGCTTTCTCACAGTAGCTGCTAGGAGAAATGGGCTGGGCGACACCCCAAACACCACTCTCGTCATCCGTAGTACATGCAGTTTCTCACCTGTGTTCTCATGGGGCAGTGCAGCGAGCCAGAGGAATCGCACTGCATCTCTGTCTTTCTCAGCAAGATAAATCTGTAGGAAAGCCTTCTTAATGTCTGCTGTAAATGCAATCGCATGCAGTCTGAATTTTATCAATATGCTGAGCAGATCTGGCTTCAGGTTAGGACCAGTAAGTAGACAGTCATTTAGTGATGGAGAGCCAGTGTCATATGATGAGGCATCTAACACCACTCTGAGATTTGTTGTTACCTTGCCTTCTTGGAGAACCGCATGATGTGGCATGTAGTATTTCACAGCGGTCAGAGGTGCCTTATCCTCCAACATGTCTTCGACAATGCCCTGCTCAAGGTAATCATCCACAACTTCATTATATCTGTGACACAGCACTACATCTGACTGCAACCTTTTTTTCAGGCCCTCAAATCTTTTCTTTGCAATTTTGTAGTTATCTGGGAGTTCTGGTTTGTCATTTCGCCATGGCAGTTCAACTTCATATCGTCTGTCTTTGTACTGAGTTGTTTTTTCAAATTCGCACAGAGCCTCCTCTTCCTCAGGACTGTCTGTCTGCTGCATGGTGATACCAAGGGACTCTATTTCCCAGAAGGCCTTCAGATGTTCTGAAACCAGTGTGTCAACATAAATTTGTACGTGCATGCATGCTGCAGCAGCAACAGAGGACATTGTGACTGGGCCCTGCACTGATCATCCAAAGATGCTCTCAATGGCTACAAGTGCATCTGTTATTCTTTATACTTGGCCTGACACTATATGCCAGTAATAGTCTCCACCAATCAGCATCAACAACTCTATCACAAGTGTTGTGGTAATCTGCTAACTGCAAGCCTTTTCATTTCAGCTCTGCTTGGATGTGCTCACCTGGAATCTTCATCACAGCGGTGCAAACTTGGGGTGTCTCGAGTTCTTCTACTTCAATTTTCTGCCCCTTGTTCCAGATTTTCTGCAGAATTACCTTCACTGTGTTGCACTTTGCTGTTACTGGTACTGCAGAGCCAAAAGTATGAAGAGTAAACGTTTCTTGCTTTATCGCAGGTAATTTTAAAGCTCTTACTGTATTATCACTGATAAAGCTTCTCTGGCTGCCCCCATCCAGTAAGCAACGAATGCTTCTATGTCCACCAGGTCCTTCTGCCCATGCTCTTATAGTCTGCAGCAGCACAGTGTTGTTCTGTTTAGTGGGATGTTTCTTTACTGAATGTGAAGCAAAAGAGGAGACCACATTGTCTTTGTTGTCATCAGTGTCTGAGGTATTTGTCTCTCTTTTCTCACATACAGCACTGTGGTGTCTGCTTCCACATACATTACAGTACACTTTGGTCTTACAGAATCTTGCAATATGCTTTGGCCCAAGGCACATGAAGCATCATCCCATTTTCATCAATTTGTTTTTCGTGCAGCAATATCAGTGTCTGGACAGAGTTCTGTTTTATGTGATGCACTGTCACAGAAAAGGCAGTTCTGTATTCTTTGACTGGTGGTTTGCCTTACTGCAGCTGACGGCATGTGGTGCTTTTTCTGCTTTATTTCAAATGACGTGTCTTGTCTTTAAAATGGTTTCTGATAGCTCTGGCTGTCTTTAGAATTACCTGGCTTAATCAGTTGTATGATCCTTTCTCTGCTTAGTATCACTTTCTGTAGGAATTCCATAACTTCTGAGACCTTCCGTTCACCGCTGGTTCCTCTTTGAAGACTGTACTGGAGAGCAATGTCGTCTGGAATCATCTGTAGCAAAACGGGGCATAACAAGCTACCATTTAACTTTGATATGACACCCTGCGATTCTAAGCTATGGATCTGTACTTCACATTCATCATAAAGTTGTCTCAGAGCAGTGACATCATTGGATTACTTTACTGGGCTGAGATTCAGCAACTTGGTCATATGAGTGTTAATAAGAAGGTCTTTTCTTCTGAACCGGTTCTGAAGCAGATCAATTGCATGATCATAATTGCCATCTGTCAGCATCAGTCCTGCTATTGCCTTTGAAGCAGCTCCGGTTAGATACGTCTTTAAGTAATTAAACTTCTCTGTTTTGCTCAGTGCATCATTTTTGTGAATAGCGGTTTGAAACGGATTGCAAAAGTCTTGCCACAAGCTAATTTTATCGTTAAACTTGCCGATAATCAGCTTGGGTAACTTAACTGTTTGTCTGTGCAGCGAGGGGTCTGTGTTGCTTGGTTTGCTGCGTTCCCGGCTTCTCTGTATCACTTGGTGTGTACGAGGTCTCACATTGATGATTCACCCCTTATACTCCTCAACAACTTCATTCTCCAAATCAGTGGTCTCGGTCCCTTCCTCTATTCTGCAATCCAACTCCAGCAGCGTTTCCTCTTTTGCAGATAACAGGGCTAACAGTTTACGTAATCAGTCAATGACCAGATCTTCTTTGCCAACCTCTGTTTCGATGTCTTGCAAAAGCTTCGAGCTGCATACAGCTCTCCATTTTCTGAGTAGTCATTCAAGTCGCTCTGCCATTTCGGTTGTTGCTTGCTAGTATCCTGGGTTTCAGCACCAAAGAATGTTGTGTATTTTGAACTTAGCAGCAATAATGACCACTGACGACTTGAATAAAATAAATGAACTGTTTACTGAAGATTTGTGCAGTATTATACAGGGATTCAATCACTTCTCTGTCACACACACGCTCTCGCTAAGCATTATGGGGTAATGTATTCTTAAAGCTGAACACCATAATAAATGGCAATTTAAACTGTTTCTGTTATCATTATTAAATACAATTAATTAAACATTATATTAAAAATTCATGACTATTATTACTCGAATTAATTCACAACAATTAATATCAATGGCTGAGGTAAATATTTCACCACCAGCAGATTTCACTGAGGGAATTGTAGAAAAAGACTCTCTTTGCTTTATATATCTAGCCAGAAGTTTTCCTGCTTTGTCCCCTGACTCAAAATATGACTGTCTTGCCCTGAATAGCCAAAACTCCACCTTCTGTGACAAAATAGTATTATATCTGTATTTCAATCAGGTCAATTCTCTGAGGCCATCAGACGACATTCGGCGCTTCAGCTCTGCCTCAACACTTTTAATATTCACTTCCAACTCCACGAGTTCTCGTGCTTTGGATTTTTTGATGAATGTGGCATACTGTATGATCCGACCCCTAAGAACCGCCTTAAGTGCCTCCCAAGCCATGCCCAGAGAGGATACTGAGGACCACTTGGTCTCCATATAAACACTGATTTCAGCCTTTAACATTTGTTGGAAATCAGGATTTTGCAAAAGGGATAGATTAAAGCGCCAACTATATGATTTATTTTTCTCCATATGTGGCAACACCTCTAAACACACCAGGGTGTGATCTGAGACTAAGATGTTTCCAGTTGAGCAATCCACAACAGATGAAATGGGACTTAGATATAAAAAAAAATCAATTCTAGAATAAATCTTATGGACTGATGAAAAAAATTATAGTCCGACTCAGATGGGTTTAAAAGTCTCCAAATATCTGTAAGACCAAGAATTTTACACATCATGTGAAGCATCAATGTTGCTCTAGGGGGCTTACACAATTTTGCTTCACTATGATCAAGGACTGAATCCATCAATAGATTAAAGTCTCCTCCCAATATTATATCATGAGGCGGGCCAACGGCTTGCAATATCCCTTCAAGATCTATAAAAAATGCCCTGATCATCAGCATTAGGTGCGTAAATATTAGAATCAACCTTTGCCCCTGAAATTCTGCTAAAACAATAATGACTCTTCCTAATTTTTCCTTAATCTGTTTGAGACATTTTAATTGTAGATGCTGACTTATCAATGTAATGACTCCCCTGCTCTTACTTGAGCCAGCACTAAAGAAAACATGTCCACCCCATATCTTCCCAAATTTCTCAGCTTCCTGCGGGGAAAGATGTGTTTCTTGAAGAAACACAATATAACATTTCTTACGTTTAAGAAAAGAAATAACCTTTCTTCTTTTTATGGGGTGCCCCAGCCCATTCACATTCCACGTGAAGAGAGACATTTGACATTTTGACATATTAGAAAAATAGATTGTGTTCCAAAAACAAGATTATAAAGACCACATTCCAACATCAGTGCAACAGTCAAACCCTGAAATTCCCCGGAACCAAACAAACAGAAAAAAGAAAAATGTGCACAGGGTTAATGCGACAGCGCCAACCGGTGTCCATCCCTGTAAACTCAAACAGTCCATGTACGCCTATGAGAGCCCCCCGCAACAACTTTGCTGTCAGATTGCTCAAGTCTGGTGCTTCTGTACAAATTTTGTGAGACAGAATTACATAACATAAACAATCTATAAAACAAACTCCAGCCAATAGGCAGAATAAACACAAAGAATGTGTAGATTCATTCACAAAACTGTGTCGAAGGTGTGTTCCTCCACAAAACAAATTCCAGCCGCTAGCGGAACCAGCACACAAAGAAGAAAAATAAATAAATAAAAGCCGTTCAGTTTCCTCGGAGAGCTTCAGTGAGCCGGCTGTTCATGAGTGCAGCAGATGACCTAATATTTCCAATGTCCACAAAACAAACTCCAGTCAATAGGAGGCATAAGCACAAAGAACGAGCAGATTCATCCACAACTGTCCCGAAGGAGTGTTATTCCACAAAACAAACTCCAGCAGCTAGGCGGAGCCAGCACAAAAAGAAACAAGAATGGCGCCCAGCTTCCTCAGATGGTCAAGTGAATGTTCTTTGAGTCAAGCTCACATGGGGACAACATGAGAAACACACCATGACTTTCTCAGACCACTGATTTTATGAAAGACATCGCTTGCTGTGGCCATATAAATATTTTGCGGCCATCTTTAGTACCTATTCTCAATTTGGCCAAAAACATCAGTGCAAAAGCGATCCTTCGTCGATGCAAGAGTTTCTTGAAGGAGTGTTACTACACAAAACAAACTCCAGCCACTAGGTGGAGCCAGCACAAAAAGAAACAAAATGGTGCCCAGCTTCCTCAGACAGTCAAGTGTATGCTCAGTGAGTCAAGCTCACTTGGGGGCAACGTGTTAAACACTAAATGGCTTACTCACCCCATTGTCTCTATGAAAGACAATGCTTGCTGTGGGCATGTAAATATTTTGCAGCCATGCTTAGTATCTATTCTCAATTTAATCAGTGCAGAAGCGATCTTCTGTTGATGTAAGAGTTTCTTGCATTCCTTGAATCAATCACGTTTCTCTCTTGTCAAATTCACAAAGTCTTGGAACAAGAAAATGCTGTGGTTCTTCCAAGAAGGCCTTCCTTTACTCCTCGCCTCACGTAACACAAGATCTTTATTGGATGATCTCAGAAATTTGGCCAGAATTGATCGGGGCCTGTCTCCCTCAGCGGATCTCCAAACTGGTACCCTGTGAGCTCACTAGATTTCCAGCTTATGGCCTGTTATGTCGAGCAGACTCAGGAAGAGCTCATCTAGGAATTTTACCATATCTCGGCCCTCCTCATGCTCAGGAATTCCAACAGTTCGGAAGTTGTTTCACAGATTACGATTCTCAAGGTCTTCCAACTTTTCCCAAACGCGTTCCAAATCTGCTTTGGTCGCTAGCGGATTAGCAGCTAATTCCCTCTCTGATGACTCCAGATAATCGATCTGTTTCTTGACGTCCCTGATTCTTGTTACCAACTCCAAGAATTTCGCCTCCATCGCAGTAATCAGTCGACGTATTACAGCAAGATCCTCCAAGTCCACCATGACCTTTGCCAGCATTACAGACATGCTTGCCAGTTGCAGTTGAATTTCTCCTGCTGCACCATCCAAACTGAGTCCTGGTCTGTGGCCCTGTCTGGGGTATCAGCTTAAGCATGTAAGTGTCTTTTAATGTCTCCAGAGCCTGAAGATTTTGAATTCTTTGACATGTTGACTTCATAGAACAGTTATGTAGCAGGGTGTATTGAATCTCACTGGTTTATGACATAAAAATAATTAAAAACTAGCAAAGTGCGCAGAGCTCGCCGTTCACACATCAGACCCCCCACATGGCACCACGCGACTCCAGCCTTATTTTTTTTTAATGGAGTACTCGGAAATCAAACAGAAACATAGAGGAGGCTACAGGCAGCCACAGTCACAGCGTGTCCTAACCTGATGGCAAACAACATGCGATAAAAGGTATATTTTCTATGGTAATCAGAGTTTTTATCCTAACCAGCAGTGATGAGCAATGGTACATTCTATCGATCGCTTGTTTTCTATTGTCGGCATTGCGTGAGTAACTCTGTCCACTGTGAACTGGCACCTGTCCAAAAACCATCAAGGCAATATATACACAGGAATAAATTAGGTAAATGAAACACAGGTGAGAACAATAGGGAACAGCTGGTAGTGATCAGGGCAGTGAATTATGGGAAATGTGCAAGGGAGACTAGAGACAGATGACAGAGGCAAAACACAAGGCAAAATGACAGTGAATCGTGAAATAACAACCACCCCCCACCCCCACCTCCTGACGCCCAAGGAAGGCAGGTAAGACCAAGGAGAGGCCAGAGCAGATCAGGTGGAAGGCAGGGAGACCAAAGAGACCAGAGCAGATCGGGCAGACGGCCAAGAGACCAAGGAGACCAGAGCAGATCAGGCAGATGGCCAGGTGACCCAGGAGACCAGAGAAGATCAGACGGACAGCCATGAGACCATGGAGACCAGAGCAGATCAGGCGGATGGCCAGGAGACCAGGGCAGATCAGGAGGACAGCCAGGAGACCAAGAAGAACAGAGCAGATTAGGTGGACGGCCATGAGACCAAGGAGACCAGAGCAGATCAGGCAGATGGCCAGGAGACCCAGGAGACCAGAGTAGATCAGGTGGACGGCCAGGAGACCAGAGCAGATCAGGCGGATGGCCAGGAGACCCAGAAGACCAGAGCAGATCATGCGGACGGCCAGGGGACCCAGGAGACCACTTCAGGGTAGGGACTGGATCAGGAGGCCTTGTTGGTGGCCACAGGGCTGAAACAGGGTCAGGAGGCCTGGGAGGCGGCCACATACTAGAGACTGGAGCTGTGGAAGGTGGAGCCATAGGAGGCTCGAGGGGCGAAGCCATGGAAGGTGGAGCCATGGGAGGCTCAAGACTAAGGGTCCTGGATGACTGGGAAATGACCTCCATGGTTGCGAACATGAGCAGAGTCTTGGGAACGACCTCTGTGGTCGTGGGCACGGGCAGAGACTCGGGAACGACCTCTGTGGTCGTGAACACTGGCAGAGACTCGGGAACGACCTCTGTGGTCGTGGGCACGGGCAAAGACTAGGGAACGACCTCTGTCATTGTGAACACTGGCAGAGACTCGGGAACGACCTCTGTGGTTGTGAACACTGGCAGAGACTCGGGAATGACCTCTGTGGTCGTGAACACTGGCAGAGAATCGGGAACGACCTCTGTAGTCGTGAACATGGGTAGAGACTCGGGAACGACCTCTGTGGTCGTGGGCACTGGCAGAGACTCTGGAATGGCCTCTGTGGTCGTGAACATGGGCAGAGACTCGGGAACGACATGGCACGGAGCAGACCCAGGTGTGGCTATGACATGGCAGATTCAGGCATGGCTGTTACAAGGCATGGAGCAGACTCAGGCGTGGAAGGCTTGGAAGCCGGTATCGGGGTAGGGAGAGGAGGTTCCTCTGAAGCCAGAGCTTCTAATGTTAATTTTACGTATTCCTCCCAAGTGTAGTCTCCTGTCTCCGGCTGTGAGTCCGATCCGGTAAATGGATTTCAGGTGGGAATCAGCAAATCCTGTGTAGCTGGCAATGGTGCTGAGAGATGAGAATATTCCCTTATGGGTAAATCCGCCTGGCTCAACTGAATGAAATAAGCCGCTAGATCCATTATGTATGGTCAGTTGTTCTGTAATGTTTGAAGAAAGTCACGAGAGCAGGATCTAGATGCAGCTTAATTTAATAGAAAATAAATCAAATACAAAAACAGGGTAAACACAGGAACAGGCAAGACTAGGAACTGGGAAACAAAGACAATGTTACAACAAAGATAGCAGCCGGTACAAGAACTGGAGAGAACACACAACAACTAACAAAGGTAAAACAGACATCAGGGCAATATATACACAGGGATAAACGAGGTAAATGAAACACAGGTGAGAACAATAGGGAACAGCTGGTAGTGATCAGGGCAGTGAATTATGGGAAATGTAGTGCAAGGGAGACTAGAGACAGATGACAGAGGCAAAACACAGGGCAAAACATCAGTAAATCATGACACAAGGGGACTGCATGAACTGTTGCTCTCGTGCCCTATCATGAATGCGCACAGTTGATCAATGGTAAGAGAACGTTTTTACTAAATAATACAGTACATTTCGGTTTGTTTCTCACCAAACCTTACCGTATGCTTTCATAACAATCATGAGTCTCATGGAATAATCTATTAGACTTCTGAATTATATTTTTTTGTTCTTTTGAAGCTTGAAGAGGTGGTCACCATAAACTGCCATTGTATGACATCACTGAGCACAAATTATTTTCACAATTCCTCCCTTTGTGTTAAGAAAAAGAAAGTAATTTAGGGTTATAACAACACAGGGGTGAGTAAACAATGACAACATTTTCATTTTTGGGTGAACTATCCCTTTAAAGGAAACATGCTACTGATTTAATTTAATATTTTGTTTAATATTTCACTTTTTAAATTGGCTAAAGGATTGTGTTCAATATCATATTACCTATTACTGCTCTGGTATCGAAATTGGTATCAAAAATTGTGAAATTCTACTAGTAGAGGTGGATGGATCATTAATATTTACAGCAGCAACAGCAAAAGTAAGAAAAGAATCCATCAGTGCAAAACCAATAACACTGACTTAATAGATGTTCATCCAAATCATGTTTTTTTTTTCTTTTTTTTTTTTTCAAAATGATAATATTGTCCTTGAAAATATAAAGTGAAGAGTGTTGTAAACTGTGACACTTTTAACTTAAAGGAATAGTACACCCAAAACTGGAGATTCTGTGATCATTTACATTGACACATTCACATTGCTTCGCCATTCACTTTCATTGTGCAATTAACTCTTTTTAAAGTAGTATGATTTGGGACGCAACTCTACCTTGCATACTTGTAGTTGAATAGTATGTGAATTGGGACACAGGGTCAGTTCACTGATTCATTGATTTTATATGACTATAAAGTCAATTAGCTTTACCAATGAAGGTGTGGCTTGCCACCATGAACTTCAGTGTTTTTTTATGCTCTCTTCTCTCTCTTAGTGCGCTCGGAGGGTCTTCGGCATTGTGTATTCCAGCATTCCCCAGTGGAGGCTGCCTCATTGACTACGTGCCTCAAGTTTGCCAGTTACTCACAAACAAGGTAAAGAATTATTCTTTGCTACAATTTTGTGTGCCCACACTTTAATGGGGTTCTCATCTCACTTCTCACTTCACTTTTATTGTCACACAACCATATACACAAGTGCAATAGTGGGTGAAAGTATTGCCATCAGTGAAGTGTGAACTTGTACTGTACTCTACAAAGTATTACAAAGTAAGCTGCACTGTGCAGTTCATTCACATATGCTTAGCAAATTCTGGCACAACTGTTCTTGTGTTTGAATTAATTTCATGCTTGTGTGTACATTGGTTCATGTGCATTTCTGGTCTATGTGGTAACAGACCTATGATGACATGTGAAAATAAGATGGAGAAAATGTGTTTGTCAGTGGCCTGAGGATTCACAGGCATTCTTCTCCCATGGCATCTCCATTCTGCAGTTCAACCCCACCCTTCACATTCACACAGACAGCTTGAATAATAAAGCCTTTCATTTTCCACTTCATGTCCCACCAGTGCCCACCAGCTCCCTAGGACATGCTCACCTGAACTGGGGTCACACATTAGTCTACTTGGGGTCACCTTATAAAAGATCCTGGATGAAACCAGACAAGGGTGAACATTTGCACATTGTCTTGCTCCCTCAAGAAAAAGCATGGGGAAAAATAGGTTAACAATAGGCAAACCAGGTTATTATAGCATAGTGGTTGGTGCATTTCTTAAAATTCAAACACGATTGTTACATTTAATATCTGATTACTGGCATCCAGGCCAGATGGATTTGGATAGGGCAACTGGTGCATAAGAAGGTTTTGTTTTTCAGAAAATATTGTTTGTCTACCTCAGGAGGTCAAACTAAATATTATATGAACTGTTGTATTTTCTTATTTTATGAGTTTTGCTATTTTTGCAACCCTGTTAATTGTAATACAAATGTATAACAAATGTAATTTTTTTAATGTAAAAAATTATGCTAGAATAGGTTAGGGTTGCCGATTTATCCTAAATTAAGCTATCATTCAGTAGGGACTAGCGATTTTGGGACCAAATGTTTGTTTTTAGTTATTGATAAACTTATATTTCCCATTACTATAAATAAATGTTTGTTTTATCAGGGTTGAATAACAGGGTTGAATAAAAGGGTTGAACAGGTGAACACTAAAGTTTGTGTAAAATTTAGAAAATGGAATTAGATCATTTACATGCTGTAATAATTGTTGATCTGTGTTTTTTCATTGTGAATAATATTTCTCGAGTCCCATATTAATATGCAGAGTCAAGTGTAATTTGTAGTTTGATTTCACCTAAAAGTGTACCACTTTTACTCACAAGACATTTCTCTGTCCAGGCCCACACAGCAACATTGGCTTGACCAGTGGTGTAAGTTTAGGGTGGGGCCATCTGTTTGTACAACAAATTAAAGATGGTGGAGATTTCTGGTATCTGTTTAAAAGCAGATAATTATTTTTGCAATTCCATTTCGTGGCGCTAGTGACACAGACATTACACACTTCAGCTTTAAAATGAATTATCTGATGTGTTTAAATGTACTGCAGCTACTTTTCATTGAAGGTGAACTTATAGGTAATCCATCATATATAATAGTTCTCATTCCAAAGAATGAGACCACTAGGCCAAGGATGTAATGATTGTTTTTAGTTTAATTATTCTCAGTTGTGTTGAATACCAGAAAGAAAATGTTTAATTGAATGAAGTTTGATGTTTTAGATTTATGATATTGCAACATAACCCTAGGTGGGTCAAACAAATATTTAAATGCAACAGGAAGCTGGGTGTTTTGAAATTATTCATACTTTGAACAGTTTGTGTCTAACCTGAAAATGACACTATTATGACAGATAGCATGTATGTCAGTGAAATTATTTATGAATGGCATTTCCTATTTCAGAATGCTGCACTCTGAACTGTTGTGATTGAGCATGTTCAGCGATCAACTCTTTTAGCTGTGATCTCACATGTCAACATCTCCCACACTTGCTGTGTGGGTGTAGAGTTCACTGATCCAAAGTTCCTAACACACCTCCTCTAAACAAACACAGCTTAGAAAGACCAAGTGTGTGTTCATGTGTGTTGCTTTACACAGAGCGGCATTATGTTTATGTCAGATGTGTGTCTTCAGTGAACACCATCAGGAGCTGAGTCAGGGAACATAGCTTCTCTTCCTTTCTGCAATCACTAATTCTTACATCATGCACACACATCTGAACTGCTCTCCTCTTGATCTCACCCCTTAGATATCAGTGTTTCCCACTAATTACCTAGACTGTGGTGGCCCGCCACAGTCTAATTTGTCCCGCCACAGTTTCATAATGAACTAGGGCTGGGCGATTTTTCGGTTAATTCGAATTTGCATTTTGACATGATTTTATTTATTTATTTTTTTTATCAAGAAATCAAGATTTTGCCAAAAATATTGCAAACGCTATAGTTAGATACATTGCAAATCCACCAAAGGCTGAATAAGAAAGAGAAAAAGAAGTCAAAGCATTTGTCTTAATGCCGCTCACGATCTGATCAGCTGCACGTGTGTGGCATGCTCCAAATAAATGTGACAGGTTAACAACACGGAGACTGATAAAAAAAGACTAAAGACTGGGTAATATTCCCAGTACGATTGTACACAGTGTGATTGTAGCTCAGCTTCATCCATCATGCAGGTATACACCGGCTTAAGAACGTAACTGGCCTCGGCGTAGGCATGTTGATGAATGGTCTCCTTTCTTTTCTTTTTACCCATAAAAAAGAATTAGTTACATGACAGTTATGGGCACTTCATTTCAAATCATATG
The DNA here is from genome assembly GCF_019703515.2 of Myxocyprinus asiaticus. Classification (NCBI taxonomy): domain Eukaryota; kingdom Metazoa; phylum Chordata; class Actinopteri; order Cypriniformes; family Catostomidae; genus Myxocyprinus; species Myxocyprinus asiaticus. The sequence goes on along the minus strand of NC_059360.1, from coordinate 8,912,551 downwards.
GATAGGCTATATATGGGAGAATCAAACATCCGCCGCTCCTTTTGCCATGATGATTCAGATAGATAGCTAATTATTGCTTTGTTCTGTGACGTGTTTCAAGTGTACTGCATCTATAGCCAACATTTGGTAAGCTATCATTTTGAGAAACTTTGTGAGTTGAATTTTAATGATAAATTATTTAATATTGCTGCGCTGCTCAGCATGAAGCTCTAGAGGGCATGTCTCTATCTACAGGGGTTTATGAATATACACACAAATTGTTTGATATACAATGAGTACTTTCTAGATAAACTTGATAATTTATAGATATTGATTTCTAGATAACTTTCTAGATAGACTTGGTTTAGATAAAATGAATACCTACTGTCATGTGTATTTTGTTGATTCATGTTTTTCATGTCTTTTATTTTGAAAAGTTTAGTTCCTGTTCCTGGTCATGTGATGTACTGTTTTCCCTCCATGTTCATGTGTTTTGTTTTCATTGGTTCATTGTTTGATTATCTTGTTTAGAGTTCTGTTTGTTCATTGGTTTATTTTCTCCCATGTCCATGTATTTAAACCCTCATGTTTTCCATTGTCCTTTGTCAAGTATTGTATGTGTTTGGTATGTTGGTCAGGTCAGGTCAGGTCAGGTCAGGTCAGGTCAGGTCAGGTCAGGTCAGGTCAGGTCAGGTCATGCCATGCCATGCCAAGTTTATGTTAAGTCAAGTTCATTTTTATGTTTATTTTTCTTTCACGTTTGTAGTTAGGGTTTTCATGTTTATTAATAAATTGCACTTGGGTTCTTCAATTCATTGTCTTCATCATTGTCAGCGCCAGCATGCAATCGTTACAGAATACTTGACCACAAATGAACCCAACAATACAACTCCTACGCCTACGTCAGGGGAATCGTCCCCTGGAGGATTATGTGGAGGACTTCTGCGATCTGGCCTGCCAGGTGGATTTTAATGAGGTGGCTCTCAAGGACTGTTTCTGTTTTGGACCGAAAGGGCCAATCTTCACTTTGATGCCTGGCGGTCACAGTTCCCTCAGCCTGGTTCAGTATATCGACCTTGCCCTGCAGATTACTGGTTCTATGTTCACTGTGGGGGAGGCGGATGCCAAGCCGGAGTTTCACGTCATAGCCGCTGAGCCAGAGTTTCACGTCATGACCGCCGAGCCAGAGTTTCATGTCATGGCCGCAAACCAGATTTTCACGTTCTGTCGGTCACCTGGCTCCGCCTTGGCTCTCCGATTCTCTGGCTGTGCCTCGTCCCTCCGATCCGTCAGATCCACCGGGGACCTCCATCCCTACGGCTCTGCCTTGGTCCTCAGCTCCACCGGCTCCGCCTCAGTCTTCCGATCCCCCAGCTCTGCCTTGTTCCTCTGAGCCTCCAGCGCCGCCTTGGTCCTCCCTGCCATCGGCTCCACTCTGGCCCTTCGAGTCTTCGGCTACTCTCTGGTTACCAAGTTTGCTGGCTCTGCCCCTCAAGTCTCTCTCAGCCCCACCTTCATGGCTCCGCCCCTCGAGCCTCTCAGGGCCCCACCTTCCATTGAATCTGCCCTGGTCCCATGCCCCACACCCTGTCTCACCAGGCCACTCCCCACACCATGCCATTCATAGCCATGCTTCAAGAACATTGGTACATTGCTCATGTCAGGTCATGCTATGCCAAGTTTATGTTAAGTCAAGTTCATGTTTATGTTTATATTTCATTCACGTTTTTAGTTAGGGTTTTTACGTTTATTAATAAATTGCACTTAGTTTCTTCAATTCATCGTCATCGTCTTCATCGTTGTCAGCGCCAGCAGCCAATCGTTACACCTACACTGGCTAAGAATTATTTAGCAGTTTTCTTATTCTAGTATTTCTGAACATCTGAGTTTATTAGATTTTAATTTATTTTACATTTGCACTCAGTTGAAACCCCCTGTGTTGCATTTGGTGCATTTGCACTTTTTTCTTGCACACCTTTGTTTCCTATAATGAAAAGAACTTGGATTTCTCTAACCAGGTTTCCTTGGATTCTAAAAGAGGACATACAATTTGAATCATGTTAGAGTACATTTAAAAGTTGAAAAAATCTAATCGTGAATCGTCCATAAGTTTGATAAAAATTTTGATTTTATTTTTTGACATATCGCCCAACCCTATAATGAACCGAAAATATTTTTACACTTCTCATAACATAAAAGATATCTAACATTGTGTTTTGCGCCATTGCTTCGACAAAGCATCTCTCACTCCCAGTCACTCAGTCAGCATTTAAGGTAACTTTAACTAACATTGCAGTATCCACTGCAGTTATCCACTAGTCCAAACACAATTTTATCATTGTCAATGTACGACAGCAAACAGATAAAGTTACTGCAGAAGTTATCATTGATAATTAACGTTAATCTAACGTTAGCTAAGTTAGGTAATGGTAAAGTTAGGTAACGACGTAAACTGTCAGTCTCCTCGCTTATGTCGACTGACATATCTGGCTGCTTGTCGTGAAAAACAATGTATAACGTATGTAACGTTATATCTAGCTAGCTAACATTAGCTAATTATCTAACGTTAATGTTATTACCAGCGGCTCTGACAATGTAACTATTTTCAGCACCTGAGGAGCAAGATGGCTCATCATGCAACGTTAGGCTATTTGTAATGTTATCTAATCAAGTTGAGTAACGCTACTGTTTAACTCCGTCTTGTTTACCATGCTTTGTGGGTGTGACTTTTTTGTCGTGTCATCACCATTCATATCTATACAACCAATGTGTTTATGATTAAATTTCTACTAGAGCACAAAATTGTTTACAAGAGCACAAAGTTTTTTATAGATATAGCCTCTTTAATATATAGATATAACCTCTTAATTTTTCTCTCAAAGTGCACCAGACTGATGCATTTAACTTTAAAATGTACAAAATGTTCTTCCAGGGGAGAAACCATTCTGTTTCAAAGAAATGCAGAACTTCAGTTATTCAAAATTGTTTCAACTTGTTGGAGATATGGCCTTGTAATAGCACATATGCTCTTCACATTTTGAGCATTGCTGTTCTTGTAAGAGATGCCGGTTTGAATCTGGTGTCCCAATGCGATGCATTCTTATCGGCTAGCCAGACATTAGACTATTGGCATAAAGTCTCATCCACTTTTCTTGTCAAGAACTACCCAATTGGACAAAAAGAGACAGTCTATCCAACATGTAAAACAACCATCCAAAGTTAACTTTTACATGCCAATTTGGAGCAGGTCTATTGGTACTGCAATTGCAGACGGACATGGAAAAATCATATTCAAATATTTGCACAGTAGTGTTGGTCCACAGATGGCAGTACAGAAAAAAAAAAAAAACTTAAAAATGTAACTGCAAATGTGTGTAGACTTTGGGATCAGACTTTGGTTCCCACAAAAGTAGGATTTACAGATTATTTAATAGACATAACTTCAGAATATACATTCTACTTGTGAATGTCTAGCTTACTTGCTACAAAATTCCTCAAACAAAACTCTGAATGTCTTTTAAAGATTTGATGCCACCAACCTGGCAAACGTTTGGCAAATTCAGTGATTTGTTCTGCCTTAGAAGCACTCATTGTTAACTGGTAAAACTGGTAAAAAAAAAAAAAAAAAAAAAAAAAACTAAAAAAAAACTGGTAAAAACCTTCCTGAAGTTGCGTAAAATCAGCCTATCAGATTATAGCTTGCCTGAATGACAGTCCTTGCCTTTTATATATATATATATATTTACATTGCATCAGACTGTCAGTGAGCATGTTTACATGTCAATATGCTGATAATTACCTAAAATCAGTTTATACAAAAAATATGACAATGCAAGAAAACCATGTTAACATGAGACTTCAAGTAATCAGATTACTCTCTGCTTGTGCCTCAAAACATGGAGTGGTGGTGGCGTAGTGGGCTAAAGCACAGAACTGGTAAGCATTAAGTTGCTGGTTCGATCTCCACAGCCACCACCATTGTGTCCTTGAGCAAGGCACTTTACTCCAGGTTGCTCTGGGGAGATACTCCCTGTAATAAGTGCACTGTAAGTTTGGATAAAAGCATCTACCAAGTGCATAAATGTAAAGAGTTATGCACACAACTCTTGCGCACAATGAATAAGCCAATAAAAACACAGGTAAATGTGTTTATCTGCAATGCAAAACCAAGATTGTTGGTAAACATCTGTGTCAATCAGTTTATGCCTAAACTGTTTATGACCTTACCTCATTGAAAGAAAGCCGTTTAATCCGTTTTCATGACCACACACGTTGTCAGCAACATAAACAAAGTAAGATTGTGCATGTAAGAGTGAACAGACTGGGGGCATGCCATCTGAGGCTCATAATGTTCACCTTTTTACTGTCCTATCAATAAAAATCCCCAAAATCTGCAGTTTAAAAAAAAAATTAAAAAAAATATATATATATATATATATATATATATATATATATATATATATATATATATATATATATATATATATATTTTTTTTTTTCTTTTATTGATTGACAATTTTTATTGATTCTGGTGCATATTACAGGATAAAGCATAATTAATTTATACAGAATCCACCTTTACACACTTTATTATTAACAACCCACCCCACCCACAACCCACTTTGGTTACATTAGAAAGAAAGACATAGTAGTAGCAGTAGTAGATGTTAATGTCTGACCCACCCCCCAGTATTTATAATCCTGGGGATGAATGAAAATTGTACTTTTATGTACTTCTCCTCCACCACAATACCAGGAAAATCATTACCTTTTCTAATTGTGGCTAATTGCGGTTCTAGGGCAAGACAGAACAAGATAGGGGAAAGAGGAGAGCCTTGTCGGGGTTTGTTTAACTCTGCTACCGGTTGTTTATACAGTAGTTTAATCCACCTTATAAATGTGTTCTTGAACCCATACACTTCTAGGATCCTAAAGAGGTAATTCCATTCCACCATGTTGAATGCCATTTCGGCTTCTAGTGAGATGGCAGCAATTGGGCCCTACTCATCCGCTACTCACCACATACTATTAATAAACCGCCTAAAGTTATTTTAAAATTACGAATGTACCCTACTTGATCTATGTGTATAAGAGACATTATGACTCTATTTAATCGATTAGTCAGAATCTTAGACAATATTTTGACATCCAGCTGAATCAGTGAAATTGGATGTTAACTTTTACAGTCACTTGGATCTTTATCTTTTTTTAAGAATAAGACTAATCAGAGCTTGCGTCATGGTTGGTTTATCCTTCTGTAATGCCTCCATGTAAACTTCTAACAATAATGGAGTGAGTTCTGCAGCATGAGTACTAAAAAACTCTGCAGCAAAACCATCCGGACCAGGGGCCTTACCTGTAGGCAGTGGCGCCTGCAGCTGTACGGCCATACACACTGTGCATACCATGAGTGCTCCGAATGACTGAATATTTACTCTCAGAATATTTCATCAGTCATGAAGTGTGTCCCGTGGTAGTTTAAAAGAACTAGCGATGACCAATTTATGAATTAATAATTCTTTTGAGTCTGTTCTTTTCAGTGAATTGGCCAAACAGGCTTACAAAACTGTCTGAATTGATTCGTGATTCAGTACAATTCGTTCGGAGCGCTCTCTCACCGAATCATTTGGAGTGGTTTCTCGCACATGTAAAACAGCATTGGGATTTTTACGAATACAGAGAACAAACAGTGCTGAATACAGTGGAAATGTACCTACAATCAACTGAGACAAAAGGCTGTCTGAACAAGGGCCTGTTCAAATTGAACGTGTTTTTGCGTCCGCTCACCACTGTTTTTCAGTCGTTTTCCATGTAAACATTCGCTAGATGGATGTCTTTTGACAACTGCATCATGCTTCACTGTGATTTTAGGATCTCTCACGGGAGCACTGCATTTTTTGAAGCCACTTTAAGTTAAAAAAAGAACTTCAACTGATAAAAATGCATCTCGAGACACTTTAGTTCTGCTCTATTCGTTGTGGTGCATTTAGCATTTTTAGCGCAAGAACATGTCTGTTCTGAGCGGTTACTGGAACAAATGCTTTAGCCAATAGTTACATGAACGCTACTCATACTCGAGAAAAAAAAATAATGCTTTCTCAAAGTCACCAGAATTGAATGCTTTGGTATTGTTTTTGCCAAAAAATTCTCCTGGGGGAGCATGCCCTCGGACTCCCCTACATATAAGGTTGTACAAGGCAGATTTCTGTGCGTACCCTCAGATGAAATCCTGCAGGTGCCCATGCCTGTAGGCAAAGCTTTTATCCCCTACACCACTTCCTTCAAAGTTATTTCTGAATCAAGAAATTATTATCTCATTTGTCAGTTTAGGAAGGTCTAATGGCTCTAGGAAGTTGCTAATATCCTCGTAGAAATAGACGTTGAGCTATAAAGATCAATGTAGAATTCTTTAAATGCCATTTTAATATCTGTGGCCGAAGTAAATACACCTCCCCTAGAAGACGTGACAGATGGAAGAGCACTCTCTCTGTTTTATATATCTAACAAGAAGTTTCCCTGCCTTATCCCCTGACTCGAAATAAGACTGTCTTGCCCTGAATAACAAAAACTCAGTCTTCTTGGACAAAATGGTGTTATACCATTATTTAACTGGGTTAGTTCTCTAAGACCACTAGAGGTTACTTGCCGCTTCAACTTTATTTTAATGCTACTTTCCAAATCCAGGAGATCTTGTGCTGTAAGCTTTTTAGTGAGTGAAGCATATTGGATAATGCACCCCCTAATAACTGCTTTAAAAGCCTCCCATGCCACACCCACTGAGGATATGGACGACCAGTTGGTCTCTACAAAAACATTAATTTCCATTTTGTAAAAGGGATGTATTAAGGTGTCATCTATTTGATTGGTTCCTCTCTCTGTGTGGTATCAGTTCCAAGCACACCCAAGCATGGTCTGAAACTAAAATGTTTCCAAAGTTGCATCCAGTGGCAGAAGGAATAAGTGATTTTGATCAAAGGAAAAAATCAATTCAAGAGAAAATTGTATGTATGGACGAAAAAAAGTATAAATTCAGTTTTATCATTTTAGCTCTCTTGCACAACGATTCATGTAAGTCAGAGCATGCTCTCTGTTTGTGCATTCAAGTTCAGTGATTATGTACATCAAAAAGGTCAGTTAATGTAGGTCACCTTCATGCAGCAGTTCAGGGCCTGAGGATCTCTCACCTGCATCCAGTGGAGGACAGAGCTGCACAGCTCTCTCTGACTGCCACAAGCTAAGTCTGCAGGTCTGCAGGAAAACAAACACTGATTAGGCATGCTTTCTGGATGTCATGTCTCATAAACAAGGCATATAGCAAAAGCTTGCTAATCAAACTTTATTGTAAGAGCTCCATGTATCATCACACGTTCACACTGAAAGCATTATGTGGAAGTGATTGTGAAATACAATTCATTATTTATTCCAGTAATGATTAAATATTTTTCACACTGAACAGTGATTCCTGTAAAAAGGCAACACTGTCGGAGCTGTGGCCTACCGGTTAGTGCACTTGACACAATTAATTATATATTGGCCAGATCAATTAAATGGAGGATATTTGGCTATTAAAAATCCCATATCGGTTGACCACTAAACACAATGTAAATACCATAACATCTACAGCCTATTAGAGGTCTGCATGGGCATTAAATTGAAGCCTGAACCCGGCCCGTACCCAAGAGCATGTGACACAACCCGAACCCCAAATTGCTCACTCTATATATAATCTCTTTTCCAAGCAAGTAAATTTGTTGCAATAGGTTTTATTTTATTTTATTCAAGAATTGTAGGCAACATTTGTAACTGTCAAGTAACAGTAAACATACACCATTTTAAAAAGGCATGGCAACCCCTCAGCACACCAGAGCAAAAGGGAAAAAACTACCATAGCTAGACAGCGCAACAAAACACTGCCTACAGAATGTACAATATGTGTCTCGAGATACAGTTAATCTTTTGAACTTAAAATGGTAGAGTTCCTGCTCGAGATGCTGAAAAAACAGCAAGATGCAGTGCAATGGTCAAAGACATCTGTCCAGAGTGTTTACATAGTAAAACAATTGAAAAACAGCACAGATGCATGCAAAAACTGTAGCCTTTATTATACACTATATTATAGTTTTAAAATATTTATGACAATAATAATAATAATAATATATATATATATATATATATATATATATATATATATATATATATATATATATTATATTTATTTATTTTTATTTTTTTCTTTCTTTTTTTTTTTTTTCTTCATTAATTACAAACCTGAACTTTACCTGAAAAACTGACCTGAACCTGGCCCAAAACCTGATGGTCTGTCTGGTCCCATCAGGCTCGGGTCGGTTAGATCTCTATTAACACATACATAAAGGTGATGATACTCATTCTGGTGTGCAATAGAGATTTTTTTTTCTTTCAGTCTCATGCATTTCATTCTGTAATCCTTTTTCACTCTCTTTCTACCGCAACACTGTGAGAATACATTGCTGCTTTTCTCAGCCACTTTGGAATGTGAGTCCTTTTTTACCCCTAAAGACTGTTCATGCTCAGTTCATCTCTGACATTTGGAGTAAAATGCTAGTTGTGTCCATTCAGCTCAGGAAAAACAGACAGCAATTAGTGAGAATTCAGATTCTATGACAGACATCTTTTTCAATAAAGCTGTTAGTGCAAAAGAGAGCTGGGCCCAGATGGAGTTTGAGGAATTTTACATTTTCTGCTCTAATTTTAGAGGGAAATCTACAGAATAGATGTAAACTAAAGCTGTCGATTTAACGTGTTAATTTAGTGCAGTTAATTATATAAACAGTAGCACTTTATTAATGCAATTAATCATGCCCCTAATCGTGCATTAATTCCATAGTAAGGTATTTTTCTACCATCGGAATAATTCAAGCTTGAAGTACCCCCTTCATGTTTATGCAAGTAGCAGTCAACAGGGGGCAGTCAGCATAAATTCTGCTATACATGGACACTTACCAAGACAAGCCAGTGCAAAATGAGGAACTGCACACAGCAGAACGTGTTTTTGCTTTTCAAATAAAGCTGGGCAGAGCAAAACTGAATGCAGGGTCTCAAGACCTATTTTTCAAAGTTTCAAACTACGTTTAACTTGACACAGCATCCTAAAAATGCTATATTTTGATGAGACAATGAATATCAATGAGACACGATGCAAACAAAGTGAGGCACCAGAAGCTTCCATCTGACACGTGTACATAGACAGACAAAAAAATGCTGATGTAATGCAAAAGCGAGTCCATAGAAAATAGCTCTTAAGTCTACCTCGGACAGGTTGACAAACTCAATAATATAATTAATTGCTGTGCACTGCTGAGCAGTGATAGATTTATGTATTGTCTATAATCACTGCTTTACTAATCTGCCACAATTTTGTCATTTATTAGAATTAGGCTAAATTATGCTGATAATAATCTAAATTATTATATTTATTAGAATTAGGCTAAATTATGCTGATAATAATCTAAATTATTATATTTATTAAATATATTAATCATTTAAATAAATGACATTATACATATACTGATGAGCCAAAACATTATAACCACCTGCCAAATATGCTGTTGGACATCCGTGTGCCGCCAAAACAGTACCAACCCACTGAGGCATGGACTCTACAAGACCCCTGACGGTGTCCTGTGGTATCTGGCACCAATACATTAACAGCAGATCCTTCAAGTCCTGTAAGTTGCGAGGAGGAGCTGATGTGGATCGGATTTGTTGGTCCAGCACATCCCACAGATGCTCAATCGGATTAAGATCTGGGGAATTTGGATGCCAGGGCAACACCTTGAACTCTTTATGATGTTCCTCAAACCATTCCCGAACAATGTGTGCAGTGTGGCAGGGTGCATTGTTGTGCTGACGTCCACATGAATGGCCGGACCCAGGGTTTTCCAGCAGAACATTGCCCAGAGCATCACAATCCCTCCACCGACTTGTTGTCTTCCCATAGTGAATCCTGGTGCCATCACTTCCCCAGGTAAACAGCACACACATACACAGCCGTCCACATGATGTAAAAGAAAACATGACTCATCAGACCATGCAACCTTCTTCCACTGCTCCAAGGTCCAGTTCCGATGCTCGCATGCCCACTGTAGGCTCTTTTGACAGTGGACAGGGGTCATCATGGGCACTCTGACTGGTCTGTGGCTAGGCAGCCCCGTACGCAGTAATGTGCGATGCACTGTGTGTTGTGACACATTCCTCCCATAAACATCATTAAAATTTTCTATGACTTGTGCCACAGTAGACCTTCTGTCGTTTCGGACTGGACGGGATAGCCGTCGATGAGCCTTGGCCGCCCAACACCCTGTCGCCGGTTTGTGGTTTCTCCCTCCTCGGACCACTGTAGGTACTCACCACTTCTGACTGGAAGCACTCCACAAGCCTTGCCGTTTCAGAGATGCTCTGACCCAGTCGTCTGGCCATAACAATGTAGCCTGTCAAAATCACTCAGGTCTTTACTCCTGCCCATTTCTCCTGCATTCAACATGTTGACTATGACAACTGATTGTTCGCTTGCCATCTTATCTACCCAGACCTTGAAATGTGGCCTTGTTAGGAGATGATTAATGTTATTCGCTTCTCCTGTGAGTGGTAATAAAGTTTTGGCTCAGTGTATATATATTACATTCTTTATTTGGGAGGGTCTCAACAAATATTAATAAGCGATTAATTCGATTATTCTGCATATCCTATCATTAATTCAATTAAAAATTGTAATCGATTGACAGCCCTAATTAAACAAGGTTAAAAACAAAAGACACTCTTGTTGGGGGATGGAAGCACAATGAAATTAGATTTTTTTTTATAATGAATAAACATCAAAGGGGCTAGGAATGTGTAGAACTGTGAGTGACAGGCATTAACATTTTCCGGATGTCTGTGGAACATTCTGCTGAATTTTGTGGGGTCAGGTTCTGTGTGGGCCTGAGAACTACAAGCCTCTAAATGCTCTTCAAGTGCATGCTCGCAACAAATGAATGTCTTGTGTTTGATTTGGTGTAAAATTGCCCTTGTGAGTACAGGCTTATACTGGTAACTAGTAAAGCCACTTAGCACAGTGGTACACCCCTGTGATCATGCAAAATTATTTACTAGCACTAATTCCTTTTTATTTCTAATCTTTGAAACAAGTACTGACAGCTGCTGCATAATGGGCTGTAATTCACAAGACACTAAGATGTCTTTGCTTTAACACACTTTAATACAGTGACCTTTTACTGTACAATGATTTATCAATTAGAATGTGATGTGCTATTAATTCAGGCTATTATAGAAAACTTGCTTATCTGGATTTAGTGGGGCAAGACAATGTTCATCATTGCTCTAACCTACATAGTTTTAATTGAGTTCTGTTTACAGTTAGACCATATCACAATGACCTCAAAAAGTATTTCGACACTTATGTCACACTTAACAAATGAGAACCATTGCAGTATACACTGTAACAAAATATATCAAATCAAAGTGGCATCTGCAAGACTTTTTTCCCCCAGAATTAACTTCACATTTCTGAGCTGTTTTTGCTATAAATTTTAACAAATTAGTACCAACATGATTTGTGGATGTATGAAGTCAGTTCCCTTTGATTTGATATATTTTCTGTTGCATCAGAAACATACAATATACATACCAAGTGACATTTATGTTTTAAAAAGAGCACAAGCACACTTTTCAAGCAAATCATTTCACAAAAAAAAAAAAAAAAAAAAAAAAAAACATTTTAAATGATAAAAACACATAAAACAAAAACATGATTTGTGGATGTATGAAGTCAGTTCCCTCAAGTCTACACAGGTGCCCGAGCAGAGTAACCAAAGGTGCAGTTCTTCGATTAACTATGGATATGTTCCACTAACATCTGACAACTAGAAAGTGCAAAAACAGGGGCAGTGGTGGCTCAGCAGTTAAGGCTCTGGGTTATTGACCAGAAGGTCAGGGGTTCAAGCCCCAACACTGCCATGACACCACCAATGGGCCCTTGAGCAAGGCCCTTGACTGCATCTGCTCCAGGGGCACCATATCATGGCTGACCCTGCAAACTGACCCCAGCTTAGCTTGAATATGCAAAAACATGGACTCAAGATGGCACTGAGTATGGCTGCTGCATTGCAAGCTCTGACACAACATTGCAGTTTGTTTTGTTTACAGTTCTCATGTTTTTTGTCTTGGATGTCATCTGCCTTATTGTATACGATAGACAAACACTTTTGGACATTGGTTCTGCAATTGCACACCAAAAACCGGACTTCCAATTCCTCAATGCCAACCTGCTGTTTACAAACACGCCAGTGGAGCCCTTTGTCTGGGCTGACCGGCCGCGGAAATGCAGAAGGAAATGGGTAAATAGAGCCGGCATTCTCATCAGAGTAAGACGTCGTGCAAATCAATCCCCGCTACCCAGTATTCTACTGGCAAATGTTCAGTCTCTGGACAACAAGCTCTGCGAGCTGAGAGCATGGATCTCTTTCCAATGAGAGACGAGGGACTGCTGCATTATCTACCTTATGGAAACTTGGATGTCTGCTGAGATTCCAGATTCAGCCATCGAACCCGCGGGGTTCTCCGTGCACCGAGCGGAGAGAGCGAAAGACCTCTCAGGTAAAAGCAGAGGTGGTGGTGTACATTCTATCAAGTCTTTCTGCTATCTTGATCTGGAATTCTCATGCTTCTGTGTCGACCATTCTGGCTACCGAGGGAATTCACAGCGGTCATTATCACTGCTGTGTACATCCTACCACAAGCCAAAACAGACCGGGCACTCAAGGAACTGTATGAGAGTATAAGTGAGCAGGAAACCGTGCACCCTGAGGCCGCGCTCATTGGACTTTAACAAAGCCAATCTCAAATCAGTCGCACCAAAATACCACCAACATATCAGTTTCAACACACAAGGGGACCGGGTTTTGGACCATTGCTACTCTCCCTTCTGGAATGGCTACAAATCCCTCCCCCACCCACCATTTGGCAAATCAGACCACTCTTCCGTTCTCCTTCTGCCCGCTTACATTCAGAAATTAAAACAGGAAGCACCTGCCCTCAGAATGATCCAGTGCTGGTCAGACCAATCAGATTCTACGCTACAAGACTGTTTTGATCACGCGGACTGGGAGATGTTCCTGTCCGCCTCTGATGATGACATCGAGGTTTACGCAGATAGCATAACGTGTTTCATCAGAAAGCGCGTAGAGGACGTTGTTCCGACCAAAATAATACGGATCTACCCCAACCAGAAACTATGGATTAATAGCAATGTTCGTGCAGCACTTAATGCATGGACCTTCGCCTTTAATTCTGGGAACGCGGAGGAGCATAAACAAGCAAGTTATGTCCTCCGCAAAACTATCAGAGCAGCCAAACGCCAGTACAGGGACAAGATTGTAGGACAGTTCAACACCACCGAATCTAGAAGCATGTGGCAGGGATTTAATATTATCACAGACTACAAAGGGAATAAAAACTCCGCTGTGAACACCGCTGCCTCTTTCCCGGATGAGCTAAATACATTTTATGCTCGTTTCGAGGGAAATAACACCGCCCTTGTGGAGAGAGCTCTCGTGGCCGAAGCTACAGAGGTTAGTTCACTCTCCGTCTCTGTAGCAGATGTAACCCGATCCTTCCGATGGGTGAATATCCGTAAAGCCAGGCCGCGTCATCAGAGCGTGTGTGAATCAACTGGCTGGTGTTTTTACGGACATTTTCAACCTTTCCCTCTCCTTGTCTGTAGTCCCCACATGCTTCAAAATGTCCACCATTGTGCCTGTCCCAAAGCAATCCAAAATCACTTGCTTAAATGACTGGCGTCCTGTTGCTCTGACCCCAATCATCAGCAAATGCTTTGAGAGGCTAATCAGAGATTACATATGCTCTGTACTGCCTGACTCACTGGAGCCATTGCAGTTTGCTTACCGCAACAACCGCTCCACTGATGATGCCATTGCATCTACACTACACACTGCTTCCTCCCACCTGGAAAAAGGAACACTTATGTGAGAATGCTGTTTGTAGACTACAGCTCAGCATTCATCACCATAGTGCCCTCCAAGCTTTATGTGAAACTCCAGGCTCTGGGCTTAAACAGCTCACTGTGCAGCTGGATCCCAGACTTCCTGTCAAACAGACGCCAGGTGGTTAGAATGGGCAGCAACATCTCCTCATCACTGACCCTCAACACTGGAGCCCCCGCAGGGCTGTATTCTCAGCCCATTCCTGTATTCCCTGTACACACATGACTGTGTGGCAACACACAGCTCCAATGCCATCAATAAGTTTGCTGATGATACAACTGTGGTAGGTATGATCACTGACAATGATGAAACAGCCTACAGAGAGGAGGTGCACACTCTGACATGCTGGTGCCAGGAGCACAACCTCTCCCTCAGCGTCAGCAAGACCAAGGAGCTTGTGGTGGACATCAGGAGAAAAGACAGAGAACACAGCCCCATCACCATCAATGGAGCACCGGTGGAGAGAGTCAGCACACACTGAGGCCGTTGTGAAGAAGGCTCATCAGTGCCTCTTCTTCCTGAGATGGCTAAGGAAGTTTGGAATGAACCACCACATCCTCACACGGTTCTACACCAGCACTGTAGAGAGCATCCTGACTGGCTGCATCACTGCCTGGTACGGCAATAGAACCGCCCACAACCGCAAAGCCCTGCAAAGGGTGGTGCGAACTGCCAGACACATCATCGGAGGTGAGCTTCCCTACCTCCAGGACATCTATACCAGGTGGTGTGTGAAAAAAGCTCGGAGGATCCTCAGAGACTCCAGCCACCCGAGCTGCTCTCACTGCTACCATCAGGCAGGCAGTATCGCAGCATCAGGACCCACACCAGCCGACTCCATGACAGCTTCTTCCCCCAAGCAATCAGACTTTTGAACTCTTGGTCTCTCATGATCAATATACATCAATACTGCACTTTATTAATCTTATTACCTCACACTGGACTGTCATAAAACATATTCTCTCTTAACAACACACTGGCAACTGATTATAAACCGACACCTGAATGTCAGTACAGTACAATACAACCACCTGTATATTTGATATATACTTTACTATTTTTATATTGTATGTGTCTTCTATATTATGTGTATGTGTATTCTATATCGTGTGTATTGTATACTGTACATTGCATATTATTACTGTGTTGTGTAATTACAGGTGCATCTCAATAAATTAGAATGTCGTGGAAAAGTTCATTTATTTCAGTAATTCAACTCAAATTGTGAAACTCGTGTATTAAATAAATTCAGTGCACACAGACTGAAGTAGTTTATGTCTTTGGTTCTTTTAATTGTGATGATTTTGGCTCACATTTAACAAAAACCCACCAATTCACTATCTCAAAAAATTAGAATACATCATAAGACCAATAAAAAAAACATTTTTAGTGAATGGTTGGCCTTCTGGAAAGTATGTTCATTTACTGTACAGGTGCTGGTCATATAATTAGAATATCATCAAAAAGTTGATTTATTTCACTAATTCCATTCAAAAAGTGAAACTTGTATATTATATTCATTCATTACACACAGACTGATATATTTCAAATGTTTATTTCTTTTAATTTTGATGATTATAACTGACAACTAAGGAAAATCCCAAATTCAGTATCTCAGAAAATTAGAATATTGTGAAAAGGTTCAATATTGAAGACACCTGGTGCCACACTCTAATCAGCTAATTAACTCAAAACACCTGCAAAGGCCTTTAAATGGTCTCTCAGTCTAGTTCTGTACGCTATACAATCATGGGGAAGACTGCTGACTTGACAGTTGTCCAAAAGACGACCATTGACACATTGCACAAGGAGGGCAAGACACAAAAGGTCATTGCAAAAGAGGCTGGCTGTTCACAGAGCTCTGTGTCCAAGCACATTAATAGAGAGGCGAAGGGAAGGAAAAGATGTGGTAGAAAAAAGTGTACAAGCAATAGGGATAACCGCACCCTGGAGAGGACTGTGAAACAAAACCCATTCAAAAATGTGGGGGAGAACCACTACGCACAGACGTATGCAAGACATGGGTTTCAGCTGTCGCATTCCTTGTGTCAAGCCACTCTTGAACAACAGACAGCGTCTGAAGCGTCTCGCCTGGGCTAAAGACAAAAAGGACTGGACTGCTGCTGAGTGGTCCAAAGTTATGTTCTCTGATGAAAGTAAATTTTGCATTTCCTTTGGAAATCAGGGTCCCAGAGTCTGGAGGAAGAGAGGAGAGGCTCACAATCCACGTTGCTTGAGGTCCAGTGTAAAGTTTCCACAGTCAGTGATGGTTTGGGGTGCCATGTCATCTGCTGGTGTTGGTCCACTGTGTTTTCTGAGGTCCAAGGTCAACGCAGCCGTATACCAGGAAGTTTTAGAGCACTTCATGCTTCCTGCTGCTGACCAACTTTATGGAGATGCAGATTTCATTTTCCAACAGGACTTGGCACCTGCACACAGTGTCAAAGCAACCAGTATCTGGTTTAAGGACCATGGTATCCCTGTTCTTAATTGGCCAGCAAACTCGCCTGACCTTAACCCCATAGAAAATCTATGGGGTATTGTGAAGAGGAAGATGTGATATGCCAGACCCAACAATGCAGAAGAGCTGAAGGCCACTATCAGAGCAACCTGGGCTCTCATAACACCTGAGCAGTGCCACAGATTGATCGACTCCATGCCACGCCGCATTGCTGCAGTAATTCAGGCAAAAGGAGCCCCAACTAAGTATTGAGTGCTGTACATGCTCATACTTTTCATGTTCATACTTTTCAGTTGGCCAAGATTTCTATAAATCCTTTCTTTGTATTGGTCTTAAGTAATATTCTAATTTTCTGAGATACTGAATTTGGGATTTTCCTTAGTTGTCAGTTATAATCATCAAAATTAAAAGAAATAAACATTTGAAATATATCAGTCTGTGTGTAATGAATGAATATAATATACAAGTTTCACTTTTTGAATGGAATTAGTGAAATAAATCAACTTTTTGATGATATTCTAATTATATGACCAGCACCTGTATATGTACTCAATACTTGGTAGGGGCTCCTTTTGCTTTAATTACTGCCTCAATTCGGCATGGCATGGAGGTGATCAGTTTGTCGCACTGCTGAGGTGGTATGGAAGCCCAGGTTTCTTTGACAGTGGCCTCCAGCTCATCTGCATTTTTTGGTCTCTTGTTTCTCATTTTCCTCTTGACAATACCCCATAGATTCTCTATGGGGTTCAGGTCTGGTGAGTTTGCTGGCCAGTCAAGCACACCAACACCATGGTCATTTAACCAACTTTTGGTGCTTTAGGCAGTGTGGGCAGGTGCCAAATCCTGCTGGAAAATGAAATCAGCATCTTTAAAAAGCTGGTCAGCAGAAGGAAGCATGAAGTGCTCCAAAATTTCTTGGTAAACGGGTGCAGTGACTTTGGTTTTCAAAAAACACAATGGACCAACACCAGCAGATGACATTGCACCCCAAATCATCACAGACTGTGGAAACTTAACACTGGACTTCAAGCAACTTGGGCTATGAGCTTCTCCACCCTTCCTCCAGACTCTAGGACCTTGGTTTCCAAATGAAATACAAAACTTGCTCTCATCTGAAAAGAGGACTTTGGACCATTGGGCAACAGTCCAGTTCTTCTTCTCCTTAGCCCAGGTAAGACACCTCTGACGTTGTCTGTGGTTCAGGAGTGGCTTAACAAGAGGAATACGACAACTGTAGCCAAATTCCTTGACATGTCTGTGTGTGGTGGCTCTTGATGCCTTGACCCCAGCCTCAGTCCATTCCTTGTGAAGTTCACCCAAATTCTTGAATCGATTTTGCTTGACAATCCTCATAAGGCTGCGGTTCTCTCGGTTGGTTGTGCATCTTTTTCTTCCACACTTTTTCCTTCCAATCAACTTTCTGTTAACATGCTTGGATACAGCACTCTGTGAACAGCCAGCTTCTTTGGCAATGAATGTTTGTGGCTTACCCTCCTTGTGAAGGGTGTCAATGATTGTCTTCTGGACAACTGTCAGATCAGCAGTCTTCCCCATGATTGTGTAGCCTAGTGAACCAAACTGAGAGACCATTTTGAAGGCTCAGGAAACCTTTGCAGGTGTTTTGAGTTGATTAGCTGATTGGCATGTCACCATATTCTAATTTTTTGAGATAGTGAATTGGTGGGTTTTTGTTAAATATGAGCCAAAATCATCACAATTAAAAGAACCAAAGACTTAAACTACTTCAGTCTGTGTGTATTGAATTTATTTAATACACGAGTTTCACAATTTGAGTTGAATTACTGAAATAAATGAACTTTTCCACGACATTCTAATTTATTGAGATGCACCTGTATATGTATATTAGATATGTAAATTGTGTTGTGTAAATTTGATGTTTATTGTAAATTGGTATATGTCTCATCACTATGTTGCTTGGAACTGCACCCAAGACTTTCACCCACTGTTGCACTTGTGTATATGGTTGTGTGACAATAGAAGTGATTTGATTTTGAAATACTTTTTGTTTTCTGTGTTTTTATCATTTAAAATGTTTTTTTTTTTTTTTGTGAAATGATTTGCTTGAAAAGTGTGCTTGTGCTCTTTTTAAAACATAAATGTCACTTGGTATGTATATTGTATGTTTCTGATGCAACAGAAAATATATCAAATCAAAGGGAACTGACTTCATACATCCACAAATCATGTTGGTACTAATTTGTTAAAATTTATAGCAAAAACAGCTCAGAAAAGTGAAGTTAATTCTGGGGGAAAAAAGTCTTGCAGATGCCACTTTGATTTGATATATTTTGTTACAGTGTATACTGCAATGGTTCTCATTTGTTAAGTGTGACATAAGTGTCAAAATCATGCACATTTAAGTGAGCAAACATTTTTGGGGGCCACTGTTACATGCCTTATATTATCCAGTCATATAATATAGTTTGACCATTTGTTTTGTCTGCTCAGGTGGGTGGTAGAGTATGATGCTGTCGGGTTTACCAAACTTACCCTTTTGCTAATGTGGAAAGACTTCTGCTTCCTAGTCCATGGTAAGATACACAAAGAGATGATGCTTAGATGCACCTGTTCCCTGTCTGTCACTCACTCGACGTTGTGTCGATGTAGTGACACTAGGGGTTCGATCTTGAGAGCCCCAATCACCTTTGCTTAAAATAGAAAAGGCCAATGAGAATTGGAGAGTGGAATTTGCATGCCACTCTCCGCCCCTGGACATATGGGTATAAAAGGAGATGGCATGCACCACTCATTCAGATTTTTTCTTCGGAGCCAAATGCATGCTTTTGTTCGTCCTCTCATCTTGCGCTTACGCTGAAGGATTTTACAACACATATCAGCGGTCACCCTCTCATGGTCGAGTGTTGTGCTTCCCTAGGTGCTTCGGCGGCTGAGTCCACGGGTGCTAAAAGAGTATATTCAAAAGAGTTGATTTCCTTCTAAAAGAGCTCGCGCAAACGCTTGCCGTCTTTTTAAAGATGTCCTTCCGCATTTGCGCTACTGGATGTGGCCGTTATCTCTCCGTTAACATCGGGCTGAAGTGGAACCCTCCACCCTGGCCTGAGCCTTCATGGCTGGATGATTGGTTTCTGGGCTTGGAGCGTGACTCACGGCTGCGCCCCGCCTTTCTTCCCGGAAGTGCACGAGGAGCTAACGATGTCGTGGAAGGCACCTTTTTCTGCCAGTACACGCTTCGCGGGCTCGTCCATCCTAACTACCCTCGACGGCTGAGCGGCTAAGGGACATGTAGAGCTCCCCCAGGTAGAGCGCGCCGTAGCGGTGCATTTATGCCCGCAGTGTGCAGAAACCTGGCGCGACTGACCTAGGCTCCCTTCCAAGGCCTGTAAGTTCTCTTCCTCATTCCCTGGGTCAGTGCACTAGCGACGGCCAGGCGCTGGAAGTCTTTCCAGTCAATCAGACGAATGCGAGTACCTCCCATTCCCTCTTTCTCCATTGAGAGACAGCCGGCGAACAGGTAAGTGGGCTTCCGTTCAAGATGTTAATGCAGAAACGTATCCTGGCATCAGTACGACATCAGAATTGGTTTGCGGCCATCGACCTGAAGGATGCGTACTTTCACGTATCGATCCTTCCTCGACACAGACCCTTTCTTCAGTTTGCCTACAAGGGAGGAGCATATCAGTACAAGGTCCTCTCCTTCGGTCTGTCCCTGTCCCTTTGTGTATTTACCTGGGACCTTGTGCTTTAGCACCTTGACCAACTCGGGCTTCAGATCAACTGGGAGAAAAGCAAGTTCTTCCCTGTGCAGAGCATCTCTTTTCTCTGTATGGAGTTGGACTTGGTCACTCTCAAGGCACATCTTACGACCAAATGTGCTCAGTCAGTGCTGACCAGTGAAGACCTTCAGGCAGAAGATAGTGGTGCCAGTGAAACAATTTCAGAGGCTCCTGGGACATATGCCATCCTCAGCAGCGGTTCTCCCCCTCTGGTTGATGCATATGAGACCACTTCAGCACTGGCTACAAACTCGAGTCCCGAGGTGGGCATTCAACCCTTGGTCAGACCTGCCATTTCCATGGGCAGGTGTTCCCCTAGAGTAGGTCTCAAGGCACGTCGTGGTCACGACAGACGCCTCAATCTCAGGCTGGGGTGCCGTGTGCAACTCCTTTGGCAGAGCATCAACTGCTTAGAGTTGCTGGCGGTATTGCTGGCCCTGCAGAGCCTTCGGCTGTTGACTCAGGGCAAGCATGTGTTGGTCCGGACCAACAACACAGTGACAGTAGCGTACATAAACCACCAAGGTGGCGTACGCTTGTACATAAACCGCCATGGCAGCTTACACTTGCGTCGCATGTCACAACTCGCCCGCCGCCTCCTCCTCTGGAGTCAGCAGACGTTGAAGTCGCTGCGAGCCACTCACCTTCCGGGCATCCTCAACTGTGCAGCAGACACGCTCCCATGGCAGGTAACGCTCCGTGGGGAGTGGGGACACCACCCCCACATAGTCCAGCTGATTTGGGAGAGATTTGGGGAGGTGCAGGTAGACCTGTTCACCTCCCAAAAGTTCTCTCACTGTCCCCTTTGGTACTCCCTGTCCGAGGCTTCCCTCGGCATGGGTGCCTTGGTGCACAGCTGGCCTCGGGGGCCGTGTGAGTATACGTATCCTCTAGTGAGCCTCATTGCACAGATTCTGTGCAAAGTCAGGGAGGACGAGCAGCAAGTCCTGTTCGTTGCACCGTACTGGCCCAACCGGTCTTGGTTCTCGGATCTGATGCTCCTGGTAGTAGCACCTCCCTGGCGCATTCCCCTGAGGCAGGACCTTCTCACTCATGGGCAGGGCATGCTCCAGCACCTGCGGCTGGACCTCTGGAATCTCTACATCTGGCACCTGGACGGGACGTAGAAGACCAAGCAGTTCTTCTGCCAGCAGTGGTAAACACGATCACTCAGGCCAGAGCCCCCTCTATGAGGTGGCTGTATGCCTTGAAGTGGCGACTCTTCATGAACTGGTGTTCTTCCCGTGGGGAAGACCCACAGAGATGCAGCATCGGGTCTGTACTGTCTTTTGGAAGGGCTGGAGAGACGGCTGTCTCCCTCTACCCTGAAAGTGTACGTGGCTGCCATAGCAGCTTACCATGACACACTGGACGGGAGGCCCTCATGACAGCGAGACCTGATCAACATGTTCCTCAAGGGTACGAGGAGGTTGAATCCTCCGGTAGTGGATCTGCCTTTGTACTTCCCCCGAGATCAGCCCACTCTCACATTTCAGTCTATCACTTCACCAGTAGCAGGCAGCTATACTCTCAGGTGTAGAAGTCTTACCCTACAGTCCACGCTGGGATGGCAATGAGATGGCCAAACGAGCCAAGTAAGAACCAATTTGCAAACATTTACAAACACTTTTTAATGCAAGTCAGTTCACTTGGTGGCCATCTTGCCCCCAGGCTATTTTCTTTATAGACAATAGACCTTAGTCATTGTAGATACCATATTGAATTTAATACAAATGAAAATAAGACTCTGAGGGATAGACTTACAATCTATAGTACCATGGTCAGAAATTAAGGGGGGCTCAGGGCAAAAATGTTCTGAAACTGATAAAAATGTCCCCAAATTTCAAAATATAGGTGCAAAAAAATGCCCCCATAATGAATTCTACTATTTAGGCCTATTTACACATATTGTATAAGGTTTGATTGTATTAATGTTGACTGAATTTTATGGACAAGAGATAATAAATTCTCAATCTAGTTATTCTCATTGTTGAAGCATTTCTCATCAGGATCATGGGTAGTGTAGTTCTTCACCAGAAATTTGAAATAACGCTTACTGATGGCTTTAACTGAGGCATATATCATCGATTAACAACCTCAGAGCTCACGGTAGGTTTGTCTTTAAAGGTTTTTAAATTATAGCTATGAGGTAATTCACCTATGGAGAAAATGAATAGGATTTCAATTCTGGAACTGTTGTGCTCTGTTCTAGAGTTTTTTGTCTACAGATTTTATTTATTTTATTCATTCTTTTCTGGTTGTGGTGGTGCGCACACTACACAACTGTGTGTATCAACTACACAACCATTCAACCCCAACTGTTGCCCTGTTTACACCAGGTATTAAGATGTGTTTTGGGTGATCTGATCACAAGTAGACCAGGTTGTCTCTTTTGACCACTTGTATTCCGAATTCAAGGTGAGAGTCTCTGATTTCATACGGAATACATCAATCATTATGTCAGTGTATTACTGCATGCATAATAATTAACGACAAAAAGTAAAAGAAGACAAAAAAAAGGCACTACAAACCCAGGCACCATTTCTCTTAATTATACTTGAATTAAATATGAGCACAAACATGACGTTTAGAGCAGAATTTAAAATTATTTTAGAGGAACACTGTATTAACTGTCAGATGTGTGCGCTTCACTGCATTGTGATATTAGGCATACTGAAGAAGATCTGTGAAGTTCTTGTGCATGCATATGTTTTCCCTTTTTTAAATTTTCCGATCAGACGGTTATTTCCTTTAAAAATCCGCAAGTAACTGGCAACAGATCAAATGGATTGCAAAAACGTTAAAGATACAATCCCGAAATCCATTCACAAACTCCCGCACATAGCAACAACTTTATTGTTAATAATATGTCAACAAACAACATGAAAGAAGGGCTAGCGCCAGTTTATTGCACTAATTTGTATAGCCTTTGTATTGTTTCCTGTTTCTCAATGCATTGCTCTCTTCTTGCTCGCTCTCTGTATTTCATTGGCTGTTGCTCATTGTCGGTCCCTCACTCGTCGGGACAGTGCGCATACCTTATGACTCGTGAGCCAGATTTCAAGCAGGTTTGAAATCTGTCTTAGCATCTGCAACTAGTCTGGACATGTCGCAGAAGTGCATACACTACATGACCATTGGTCAGTCATGCTAAAAATAATAGTTTTTTCAGGCTGGTCCAGCTAATGCAAATGTGTGTTCTAGACAAGTAGAGATAAAGAGTTAACTCCTCTATCAATAATGCGATTGGCTCTTTTAACTGAAAGGTGTGGCTTCCTACAGCCAACACATTTAGACTTAGAATCATTTGAAATCAGTGTGTCTCCTCCTTCTCATACTGTCTGACAGTTAGCAACTACTCTAATAACAAATCCACTCAAAAAAGAGCAAAAGACCTCGGAATCTCCACATTTATTTTCGCACTGTGATAAAGCATTCCTCTTATACCTTTCTACTTCCTGTGGAATGCTGAGCTGAATGCAGTGAAAGCAGTTGCTGGAATGTGGAAGTCTTTTACCTTTGGACTTTTGTCCCAGCCACACCTAACTGCTGGAGAGAACTCTTTGTCCTGAATGTGATAAGTGTCACAGATAATTAATTTCTACTCTTTGTGTTCAGTCCATATCTTATCTCTTCTCAGCTAACTTGTCGTTTGGCTCTCTGGGTTTAATCAAGCAATGACTCTAGATGCCCTGATTATTTGCTAGCTTTGTGTGGGCTTTTCCATAATTTGAACTGATTGGTTGTAGTTTTGATTTCTTGTCTTATTTGAACATAACAGATTAGTGTTGTCACAGTAATAACATGTGAGGATAGCAATACCAATGCTGAAATGTAATGATTCTTGACTTACTAATTTATATCCCATAGCCAAAGCAAATATGCCACTCTGTAGTATTTAAAAAAGTTAAAATATAAATAAAATGTTTTATTAAATTAAAGGTAGGGTACAACAGGGCTAAAGGCACACCTTAAGGAAATGTATTATTGAAAAATAAATGTCTTTTTATTGAATATTGATGGAGCAACATAATTTGTGTGAAAATAAATAATAACGGAAGGTTGTTTTGATTAAAGTTTTTTAAGTGGCGAGAGAGCTTTTTACACCACACTTCAGATCGAGTATTCCAGAGAGCTGTGTAATAAATGCTGCTAATAAAGAACACATGGATTTAAGGCAGAAAATCATAACTCGTGTTTACAGCTTACTGACTAGCTTACAAGACTCGCTGGCCAACTCAATGTGAAACCAATAAAAAAAAGCTGTATCTCTTCCTGAATATTACCGTATTTTTCATAATAGGTGTACACCCACTATTTTTTTTCTCTCTCGTACCGAATTGAGTCGGTACTACTGAAAATGTAAAAGGACTGGTATTTTTTTATATTTTAGTATCAACTATGTACCGAAGTACTGGTACTTTTCACATATTACAGATTATGAAAGATGTACTTTGACAGTGGAAGGCATCTAAATAACTTTCAGGGGATTTAATGATTTCAGGGTAATTTCAGATGTAAGTTTCTGTTTGACATGCTCTTTTTCTTTCTCTCTCACATAGGGCTTACTTCAAGAGCTTTATCCCTCTGTTCCAGGAGGTGGCCAATGGAAAGTTGTAGATTTACAGTGTGAATGTAGAGGGTATTGATGTACTATTGTAGTTTAATGAGCAAGATGCACAGGAGCCCAATGTGACAGCATGTACCCAGAGTCAGTCTGTTTATTGAAAAATCTGTGACTCACATGTCTAATGTCAACTAGTCCTCTGTAATGGTTTGTTCATAAGCAAAATGTCCATAAGAAATGTGACTTGGTACAATTAAATGTACTTCATGTACTGGTAATTTTTCATCTTCTTATAACTTAGATGTTACTTTATTTGTGTTTGCCTATTTTCCTTATGAAGAGATTACAACAATAAACCAAATTGCTTTTGCTTCTTTCCTCAGTTATCAGTTTTGTTTCATTCATAAGTTATATTTTACATGAATACCATTTGTATACATTATCAATGTTTTACATTTTATATGTTAAATAAACTACAAGTGATTATAGTCCAGTAATCATCTAATTATTATTTTGTATTTTTAATCTACATTTGTGTACAGAAAGTCTTTTGGCTGTCCAAACAAACTACAAAAAAAAAAAAAAAAAAAAAAAAAGGATGTTAAAAACCATGGTTGATGTTACTTGGTTCATTCAGTGGTGTCTATGAAATAAAGATTTGAAGAGGTCATCTTTATTAAGCTATGAAATGTGGATGGTTATAAACTGTACATAAACAAACACCAAAAAATAATGCAATAACATGTTGTTTATATATTGAAGAAGTAACATTGCACAGTTATAAATATTAAGGCCATGAATAAGTATTTAGAGACATTTTGAGAGAATAAAATTTTCCAAAACTGGATAAAACATTTAAATGAGCATCCTTATTTCTAAATCGTTATTTTTAAGTCAATGGCATTTCTTTTTTATTTGCCAAGAATAATGCAGTTGGCTGTGTTCATCTGTGCACAGCATTGTGAAGGATTTGACACACCAATTTGCATTTATGTATGCGTAAAGCTTTTAACAGGGTTTCAAACGGAAATCAGAGTGAGCAGTATTATGAGTTTGTAAGTGTGTTTGTTAAGGAAGTGTGTTTGTTCGTGAATGGGATGTGTGGGGGAAAACCTACAGCTGAGGGAGAGTGAGACTAGCGAGACAGAGAGAGAGAGAGAGCGCTCGCTTGTTTTCATCATTAAGCACAAGGGTCACTGTCCGGGGTCTTTGATTGCCTGGGGGTCTGCCCTCTTCTATATTTATTGTTAGTAATGTAGGAGCTGTCATGTCTAATTGGGAACTACAGGATGAATGTATCTGGGGCATTTAATAGAATCAAGTCTCTTAATAAAATAATTTAAAACAAGATTCTTTTTGTCTGTTTTCGCTTCTGTCCTTACTTGGCATTCTAACCTTTTCCGACCTGCTTTCAAACTGGCCTTGTCAGACTGCAGAAGAACCCTCATTTAAGGAAATAGTTCACCCTAAAATGAAAATTCTGTTATTATTTCCATTCCAAACCCTTTATGCTGTTGTTTAATCCTTAGAACGCAAAAGGATAATTTTTGAAAAATGTTCACGCATCTCTTTTCAATACAGCAGCAGTTAATAGTGACCACATCCACTTTTTCAGCAGTTTTGGTTCTACAAGTATTATTGCCATTCATCCATAATTCTTCAGTAGGTATTTAATAAAATCCTTCATAAAAGAGTTCTAAGCCATGAACCAAACCAACCAGTTCTGAGGTGAGTCACACTATTACAAACTTTGATTTAAAGGAAAAATCAGACAAAAAGGCTTCAAGTCTATGTACATGTTGTCTTTTATGAGGGCATGAACTACAATCCCATGAAGCATTGCGAATGATGTAATCAAATTAAAAACTATAGAAAAATACTTTAATATTATTGCAAAATATACAGTTATTTACAAATAAAGTAGTTTGACAGTGTAGGAAGACCGCCTCAATTATCATTCACAGTTTGTCATGTGAGTGGGTGTGCTTTGTTGGCCGTGATGCTCTGGTTGGTGGAGCATTTCTTTTCAGGATCATGAGTAGTGAAGTTCTTCAACAGGAATTCCGCTATTAAACACAATTGTCATGAAGATAAAATAACTCGGACTGATGGCTTCAAGAGGCATATACCTTTAATTAACAACCTCAGAGCTCATAAGGCTGTCTTTGAAGGGATAGTTCACCAAAAAAATTAATGTGGAAAACTGCAGTTTAAAGTTTTTCTGTGCCCTGTTTTTGTTTTGAATGTTTGTTGTATTAGACACTAATTCCACAACTGCCATTTAATTTTTAATAGTGTAGAAAAGCAACTATAATAAATAAAAGTTTATCTTTTATTTGACTTGATTGTGTTATTATTATATCATATACTATGCATCATGTTGCAGTGATAAACAAACACCAAAAGGAGATGACCGACACCAAATTTTCTTAGCGGAAACTTTGCTGTTTTGTATACTGTTGTTGTAAATAAAAACAGGTGCATGATGATTTTTAAAAACTTCTTTTTTTTTGGTGAGTAAATAATGACCGAATATTCAGTTTTGGGTAGACTTTTTCTTTAAGGGGGTTTAAAAGAGGTGAAAGAAAGGTTGACAGTCTCTTAAAGTCAGTGCTGTGCAGAAACTGCATTCTATTTTTTCCTTTTGCCTTTTTCAGCACCCAGCACTTGATCAACTCTAGAGTGCATTAACAGGGAAGTGTAGTACATTATGGAGTTGGGGAAAAACAGTACCTCCTCTGTGGGATCAAAATCCTGTCAAAAGTATTGTGGTCATGGATTCAAAAATAATAAGCGTGAATTAAAATAATAAGCATGAATCAAAAAATAATAAGTGCAGATAAAAAAATAATAAGCACAAAAATAAATAAAAAGCACAGATAAAAAATAACAAGCATGAATCAAAAATATATAAACACATTTAAAATATGCAGCAAAAAAAAAAAGAAAAAAAATTAATGCAAAGTCATCAGAATTGCAAACAAAATCATGTTTTCTTTGGTTATATTACAATTTTGCTCATATTTTCATATTTTTTTTTACGCTTACACTGTATTTCTCTTTGCTTTTGATTCCAAGTTCTGCGCTTGGTTTTCCAAAACTTGTGAGTAGAGTTTCATGTAAATCAGGGGGCGTTTTGCGTCCCCATTGGTCCACTAGTTCTTGATCGACAGCTCCTCCTCTAGCCAGTCATTCGAAGAGGGAAGGTGACATCATTCCAATGCAACTCCGACGGCTGCTGCTCAATATTATATTATTTGTGGTTGATAGATATGCTGCTTGTGTCTGTTTTGAGTATTTTCTGCCAGCTCTAGGAAAAAATGTGTTGTCCGAGTAGGCCATTATCATAGTCCGTTAACACATGTATCGAGTCAGCTGAATTTAGTTAGCAGAGTCTTTAGTTTAGGCATTATTTAAGACTTCCTTGTTTGTAGGTTATTGGCTGCATATATGTAACCCATCCTAAGATTTTGACCCTCCTCGGGCACTTTTCCACTTTCGGGAATGCAAATGCTCAAATTTCAACATCAGACTGCATTTTGATGTCGAGAAAGAAACTGAAACATGAATAGAATATGATTGAAAATTCCCTCTGCCATCTTAGATCATCTGCCTCCCCAGAGACGCTAAGAAGACAGGGCAGCAACAGACACGAGAGGTAATCAGAGCGAAATAGGGAACATTACAAAGGCCTAAATATGTCAGAGCGAAGCTGAGGAACGGGGCCGCCGCCTTTCCCTGTTTACCACTGTGGAGATTCTCAAGCTGCCAGGCCCCGGCAATTTCAGAAACAGTCACCGTTATTTAATATTTTCCTCTGAAAAACAAAAGACAAACACATCATTAAAGGAATAGTTCACCCAAAAAATAACAATTCTGTCATCATTTACTCACCCTGTAACTTGTATGACTTTCTTTTTTCTGTGGAACCACAAAAAGGAATGCAGCTTTCAAGCTTCAAAAAGGATGCATAAAAAAGCATTAAAGTATCATCAAAGTAGTACATATTTCTGCAGTCATCCAATAGCTTCATGGGTAGAACAGATCTTGATATAAACCCTAGCTCTCCTTGGTGTCTTCCTGAGAGTAGTACAGTAGCAATGTATGATATTGTGAACAAATGGTTCTTTTGAGTGATTCACTAAACTGCTGTAACTCACTGCTTAACCACCATAGTATGATGCATTGTTGGAGAAATTAACTAGATTGTCACCACAAACAAGAAACCATGCTTCTCACCAAGTGGAGAGCTGTAGTTCCAAAACACACAACTTTGCAATGCTGTTTTGAATGTTCTTTTGAACTATGATTGCGGGAAATACCAAATCATTGAACTATGTTGGTAATGATGTAACTTGTGACTATAGTAATGTTTTTGGGAAACACAACACTGAAAGGGTCATTTGCGAATCAGACTGATTCGTTCAACCCACTGAGTCAATGATCTGGTTGCAGTGGTTCTCAAGTTAAGAGCCAGCTTGAGGGGAAGATTAGAAAACAACGATGGATTCTTACAGGTATCATATGCTTTCAAAAGACATGGAAATGTGTGCATATAGCATCATATGGAGTTTTTCTATATTTTTCATGGTGCTTTTGTCCTTTTTAACCTTAAAGGCTCCAGTTCCTATTCATTGCAATTTGAATGGAAACAGCAACCAAAACATTATTCAGACCTTCATATCCTTTTGTATTCCACATATGGGTTTGGATTGACATGAGGGTGAGTAAATTATGACAGAAATTTCATTTTTGGGTGAGCTATCCCTTTAAAAGGAAATGGCCAAAACCAAACATTTTTAGAGGGTAAAAAGTAAGAGACAAAGTTTTCTTCCTCTGGTAACTCAGGGGAACTTTGTATCCTGATGTCTGGAAACTAAAAGTGTCATTAGAGAGAGTTTTTCCCCCATTTGTTGTAGTCTTCTAGTGGGGGAGAGGAGGGGGAGGCAGGGATTGAGGAATGTGGATTTCAGCGGTGGCATTGCTTAGGTACGTTTAGGTATGCTGTTGGCTGTTGATGCGAGCCATGTTTGGGATGATGGAGCTGAGAGGCTTAGCTAATTTGGGGGGGGGGGGCAGGGTTTGAAGCCTTTTTGTTGGAGCCTGTTTGATCTATTGCAAGAAAAACTGGCTTCCAAGATGTCATAAAAATGAGAGAATCAATGTTTTTTTTTTTTTTTTCTGTTTCTAACTTTGTCAATGTGCAAGATATGTTTTCACCCTAGCTTGATAATATCTTCCTCTCGTTAAGCCCTGATTGTTAATTGCTAATTACTCTCCTCCTAGCCATGCATCAAAAGGTAGGAGAGAGCCATGCTAAGCAGATCAAACGCAGTCTGTTTCTGGCTCTGGTTGGTTTCTGTTTTTGTCTCCCCCTCATGATGTATGGGCTTGTGTGTGTGTGTGTGTATACATATATATATATATATATATATATATATATATATATATATATATATATATATATATATATATATATATATATATATTTTTTTTTTTTTTTTTTTTTTTTTTTTACATTTTCTTTGGAATATGATGGGAGATGACAAGGAGAATGCAGATTTTCTCACCATCCTCCTCTGGGCTGTGAATCATAAGCATTCAATTTAAACCTGTCATAGATTTACAAAAGCGCACCCCTCAGGTGCTTCAGTCCTGGCATATAGCGCTTGGCTTTTCCCAATTTAAATAGGAATTAAGGGACTGACACTACATGTGGAATGAAACATCTGAAATTGCATTTGATAGCCACTAAGGGAGTAAGGATACACTCACTTCATGTAGTGACTCTTGCAAGGTAATTTTTGGGTGTTCAATTATTTTTAGGCATCTTCTTTTAAAAATCCACAAGTGCAGAATATTTCTAAGTACTTTGCCAAACCCTGAACTGTCTGAGTCTTTTAATTTTAGGTCATCCCTGTCTGCCATTCCTTGTATCCTTTCCTGGTCTTACCCTGCTTTCTGTGTTTGGTACTTTCTTGCTGCCAGCGGTACCTGGTCAACTGTCAGACTGGATTGAGTGTTAACTGCAGTCAGGGTGTGAGATGCAATCTGATGGCCTGTCTGGCTGATTGACCTGTCAGACAGAGTGATGTATGCAAGGTAAGAGTCACATGGTCAGGTGCACGTGCACATCATAAAGGCAGGAACTGTGTTCTGGAGTTCTGTTCTACAGTCCTCTGCCTTTCTTGTAAAGAGGATTTCTATGGAGTTTCAGATTAGTTTTAACATACCATAAATTGTTGCTTATTAAACAGCTCTTTAGAATACTTGATTCTGATTGGTCATTCAAGGCTTTGTAATGACTGCAAAAATGTATAATTGACTGTTCTCCAAGGCAGCAGATTTCCTACATAGCTGTGATAGTTTCATGTTTCTCATATCACTACATTGTCTCAGTATTTCATGTCCATTTATTTATTTACTTGGTAAGATCCACATTGTGTCTGGGTCCTAATCTCTATGTCTGGGCTTATTTTGTGATAATGACTGTCCATTAAACCTTACATAATTATACCAGAGCTAGCATTTTTTTTTTTTTTTTTCTGTTATTTCTTGAATGGATGTGTCAATATTTTGTAAATGTACTTAATAAAATGGAGAGATCTGACTCTAAAATCTGATTGGATGATGAGGTGTCGACTTTAAATATTCTGTATGTTTATTTCATATTAGGCTGAAAAGTATTTATAAAAGATAATTCAATCATATTGATTACACCCAACATTTGTGTGTATGTATTTTTATGATCTTTCTGTTCTTGGCTGACAGAAGTGGAACCTGATGTGGTCTTCTGCTGTTGTAGCCCATCCACTTCAAGGTTCAACATGTTGTGCATTCTGAGATGCTATTCTGCTCACTATAATTGTACAGATTTACCTGAGTTACCATAGCCTTTCTGTCAGCTTGGACCAGTCTGGCCATTCTCTGTTGACCTCTCTCATCAAGAAGGCATTTCCGTCTGCAGAACTGCCACTCACTGGATGTTATTTCGTTTTGGCACCATTCTGAGTAAACTCTAGAGACTATTGTGCATAAAAATCCCAGGAGATTAGCAGTTACAGAAATACTCAAACCAGCCCGTCTGGCATCAACAATCATGCCACGGTCGAAATCACTGAGATCACATTTTTCCCCATTCTGATGGATAATGTGAAAATTAACTGAAGCTCCTGACCCATATCTGCATGATTTTATGCATTGAACTGCTGTCACAAGATTGGCTGATTAGATAATCACATGAATAAGTAGGTATACAGGTGTACCTAATAAAGTGGTCGGTGAGTGTATCTCGGTTTTATTTTCTGTAAAAATGGAAAGAATGACGCTTGCTGTTTCTGTCTCACCTCTCCTGTTGATTTGGCTTAATATTATGTGTTTTACAAAGGCAGGTGAAGGCAAGTGAAATTAAAGTCCTGTACCAACAGGTAATTCGTGTAGAGACTGCAGTCAGCAGAATGCTTCCTTCTGTTTAACGTTGACAGCAGGATCTTACAGTACATCATGAAGAGGTGATGCAAGAACTGATAATATCATCTCAAGCATTTTGCTATACATAAACTTGTGCTCTTTTGTAAGGAACTATCCAGAATGGAGATTTTCATGGACAATGGAGACTCATACTCTGAAATCAGAGTTGAAATCAAAGAGAAAAAATAAATAAATAAATAAATGTGTCATCACAAAAGTGACTCAGAAGTGTCATTTAATTTTCTAATTTTCTAAATGTCTATGTCTAAAAGAATGAGAATACACATGTTCTTTGAAGTCTACAAGTATATGAAAAAAGCCTTTGCAACCCATTTGACTTGTGGAAATGTGTTGTATCATTTCCAAGTGAAAAAGAATATTCAATGAGAAAAAGAATGTGGGTAGCAACTAGGAACGCAGCTCGTCCAATCAGATTAGAGGACCAGACCTAACTGTTGCATAATATGCAATAAACAACCAATAGCCCCCTGAAAAGGAAAGCTGTTTCAAAGGCATACCAAGTTACATAGTAAGTTATTACATTTTGCTGAAATATTACAAAAACATTTTCTTCTTTGGAATTATCTGCACCAATTAATCATGACAAAAAGACTGGGAATGTATTTTAAGAAAGTAATCAGGGTCCGTTTTGATTTCATGTTTAATTTAACTCATTCCTCCCATTCCCATCAGTGAGGCTTGTTGTGGTAACTCACACCTGGGCTTTCACAACTTATTGTGTTTGTCCCATTAATGTACTATGTTATTCTGTGTTTGTGGCACTTGACTACAGAGACGGGATGCAGACAAGTTTGCAGGAACTTTATCAGATCAGACAGCGAAACACTGCTACTTGATCTCTAACTAAATCCATTAGGATTCCAAGAGGTTTGTTCCTCACTTTCATCCACATTCTTACTTCACGTAAATCTGAAAGAGATTGCTGTTACAAAACAATCTTCCTCATTGTGTTCAACTTGAAAGCAACACCTGAAAAAATTAATTCACGAAACAAGATGGAAAAACAATGTTAAAACTCTCTGATGTGCCCCTGCATCTTTCCTCTACTGCTCTCTCGGAACGAAAGCTCACAGTGACAGGTCATATTTGCCTCGGTCAAACACCCCAAGTTTACGGGAAGACCCTTTTGCAGTAAAGGCCCATGTTCAGTCTTTCTGTCCTTCTTTAAAGTCCCCCCCACCTCTCTTATTTCTCCTCCATTCATTCAGTTCTTCCACATTACGCTCCTGCATTTCCCCACTCTTTGTTTTTAATTGGCCGTCGCTCTATTCCGTTGCTCTTTGTTTTGTGTCAGCCATGCATTTGTGACGCATTTCCTTCCACTGTAGCAGGAACCGATTCTTGTAGTAATAACTCTCAAAACCACGGTCAAAGCCACAGTATGTGTTTTTGTGTATGGGTAAATGCAGTGTACTGCCAGCAAAACTAGTTTCTTGAGTCTATCGGCCAGCATAAACAGTCAGTAGGTGAATCTCATGAAACCTGTCAAGAACATATTTGGGTCATATTTAACCCCATATTCAAAGGAAAGGAATAATAAAATTATATTTTCCTATTTGGACCATTATTTTTTATTTTATTTTTTTTATTTTTTTATTGTAACATAATTTAATTACAATTTAGCACATTTCTCCCCCAATTCTCATTCACATAATGCAAACAATTATATATTATTTATATAGCAATTATAACCTATATCATTTTAGTATTTGATGTTACTACCTTTATGCTGATTCAATTAAAAATTGTTGTGTTACAGTAATGAGAATCTAATGAGAATCATCGTTAAGAAAATTTGAAATTAGAGGAAAAACTCAAATACAACATCTGGATAGACATTTAGGAGAAAAGTATATTTTCTTTATTCAAAATATAATTTCTTCTAATTTGGAATCAATCACATTTTTTCGTGAGATATACTTCAGTTACAGTATTATAAAGATAAAGTTATTCAGTAATGATTTTGGAAACTATTTTTTGATGAAATAGAGCCTGTCCATTTGGTATACATAAGGTGCTGGGAATTTTTGGAGTAAATATTGAAGGTCACACTCATAAGCACATAAGCAAGGAAATAGATGTGTGATGGCAATGAAGACTTTCACATAACATTCATTGTATTCAGCTGCTCTTGTTATATATGAAGATACTGCTTTCCATGTTTACCTTCTAAAGGATTTCTGTAAAATGATGATAGAGACTTCTTTCCAAATATTAATTAACCATTTTTGGAATACTCTGATCAGGAATCCCAATGCCAATTAAGTTTTTATTCAGGGCTCTGTCATACTTGCCTACTGTATAGGTCATATGTAGATCCTCCATTCACTGTCACCTTTAAAGGCATAGTTCACCCAAAAAGGAAAATGCTGTAATCATGTACACAAGTTGTAATGAATGGTGACTGAGGCTAGACTGCCTAGTCCTAACATCTCCGAAGGTGTGTAAATGATGACAGAATTTTCATTTTTGGGTGAATTATCCCATTAACTCAATTTTCCAGTTAAGGTAATACCAAAGCGTCACCTACTTTTGTTGATGGAATATTGTAGCTTAGTTTGCTTTGATCATCCAAATATGTATCCTGAAGATTAAACTGCCAAACTGGTGATGGCATGAAAGTGATGCTGAAGTCTAAAAGTCGGTTTGCGCATTTTGCATTATTAAAGTAGACTTATTGGTTATACTAAAGGATCCTAACCATTTATTAATTGAATATTTTATGATCATTTTATTATGGTACTGCACGTGGGAGTCATTCGTCTTTAGTAACGAAAGCATGAAATGGCCAAAAGGTTGCCATAATGGGAGATGTTTGAATTTCATTTTTTTTATTTTTTATTTTTTTCATTTGCTTGGAGAATTACTCTTGTCTTTTCTGTTGAATTCACTGCTTGAGCAAGTCTATCATACACCAGGGAGATTATGTACAATAGACAAACCAGGGCCATGCTTCCTACTTTTCTGTAATGCGATTGGCTTAATCACTGGAAATGTTCCAGCATGAATTATTTTTCTATCCTCTGAGTTTCATATTCCCTCCAAGCCTGGAATGTTCAAATTGTGGCTCTGTTCTGTTTCAGACTGCTCTACATTAGTTACCATGGAAAGCTGCAAATAAATGTTTTAAGAGATCATTGGATCACTAATCTAGATCAGGTGTTTGCACTAGTCAGTAATCCACGCAGCATTTGCTCAAATGCCACCACCCGAAACAACCAGACATGACATTTCATGACCATAATTAGCCATCCAGTGCCGCCAAATCTACACATAATGCAGCATGGATCTCTGCTTCAACAAGTAATCTCTTTGTGTTGAAAGACAGGCATGGTGAACATACCATCCCTGTTGTGCCTTATTTATTGTATTGATCAATCTTTCTGGAATTTAAAGAATACAATGCCATTTCATGTCATTAAATGTCTGTAAAGGAAAATGTTAGGGTGGTCATAGTGTTTGTTTGGTTACACCAATGACAGACAAACTGGTGGTGGTTCATCCACCATTTTTCCCTTGTGATGTAGAGTGGACCTTACAAAACAACAACAAACCCTGTCTCCTCTTCCATTTAGCTTTGCTTACAAATACAATTAACAAGTGATGAAAAAATATATATAGTGACAAGTTACACCGTGGCCCCATAAAGTATTTGACATTTACATTTACTCATTTAGCCGACGCTTTTATATAAAGCGACTTACAAAATCCATTTAAGCCACACTTAAACATGTATAAATTTCATTGTATTGGATCATATGAAACCAGTTGGCATCAGCAAACAAATTATGCTAGACCTTGTCTCAGAACTTATAATACTTGTAGTTTTCTGAGGACTTTTTGCAATTACTTTTAACCAGTTGGTCCCAAGGTCATTTTTAGTGGATGTAATCACAGGTGTAGTTCATTACAGTAGCTATGGACATGCTCTACTCATGTTTGAACACTACAGCAATACTATATAACTGTATGTTTATTGTTTTATCATTTTAAACCTAACAAACTTCCTTTGTGAAAATGTATTGGTTTGAAAAGTGTGCTTGTAATAGATCATTCTTTAAAATAAATGCCACTTGCATGGCTTTATATTTTGTTGGTTTTATATTTTATATGTGATGTATTTTAAGTGTGGCTTAAGTGTCCAAATACTTTTTGAGGTCACTGTATCTGTGATAAAGCAAAAATACTAATTTTTTTTACAATCCCCATGTGCCTTTATTGTATTTACCTCATGTTACCAATCAGCACATGCATCCAGGGGTTGGAAGGTTATCAGATTAACATGTAAAAATACGTCTCATATAAGATCTGGGTTAAGGGGCTAATCCATTTATCAGAATTTTTTCCTCTGATTGTTGTAGGCGAAGTTAAGGAGCATACAGTAGCTGAAAATTATAAATCAGTGGGTCACCCATTGGCTTCAGGACTGAGGAGTCCTGGTGCATCAGACATATTATACACTAACAAAAATAACAATGTAGTGTTGTGGTATTGCCTTGGTTTTTTGACAAGGATATGCACCATGGTCCATGTGCTTCATGTTGTGACATCTAAATTAATTGGTTTTATTTAAGTCAGAAATATAATATAATGACTATTTCAACCTGACTTCACTGGGTTGCAATAAATAAATAAATGTTTAAGGCAGTCTGGTAGAAATAACCCAATAAGGTAACAACAGCACATTTTTAATTTTAGTGTCATGGAATGATTTATATATTAATGTATTTTTAAGATTATAATACCATGTGTTGTAGACATTTAAAATGGTATTCTTTGGAGTACCTTGGAGGACCATTTTAATACCATGGTACTGTATATGAACCATGATAGATATAATGATCATACATCATATGTAGGCTAATGTATTGCACCTGCACTTTTGCGCAAAATAGCTACGATTACCAGCAGCAGCCTCCTCTTTTCACTCTCATTAGCTATTTATGGCAGTGAGTGATTGCGAACTTCTATAATTCTGTTTTTCATCTTAATGAGAGATTAGAACTGTGCCAGACAAGGAGTGACGTGTACGATAACCGGGAACGCACATCAATCCTGTTCATGTTCTTTTCCATAATGCTCAGAGATATCTGATCAGATGGCAGACAAGTAGCCTATAGAACAACGCACCCACACATCTTGACAGCTATAAAGGCTATATGCTGTGCAAATAAAGCGGTTATGTATTTGATTATATCGTTGTTAGCCTATACGTGGTAGCAGGGCCGTTGTATGGCAGAGGCCTCCTCTTTCGCCTATGCCTAGATACGGCCCTGCGTGGTAGCCTATTTTTTTCTTAATTTATTTACTCAATGAGAGATGCATATGAATTGCTCTTGTGCATATGTCCATATATATATATATATATATATATATATATATATATATATATATATATATATATATATATATAATGTATGTATGTATGTATGTATGTATGTATATGTACATACATATATGTATATAGATACCATGGTCTGAACTCCAGTTTTGGATCCTAAAACGATGTTCAGTGTCTAATATTTCCCCTCCCCCAATAAACTTTATTGTACCACTGGCGACATCTATCTGTTCTCTGAGCCATAATGATGCTTTATAAAACGAATGCTTTATAAAACAAGGATTAACAAAAGTTCTAGTAAACGTTAGAATTCTTCTACAAAGAAATCATAATAAATAATAATAATAAAAAAATTTTGTTGTTTACAAGTCAAACTCCACTGTGTCAATATTCAAAATGTTATAGAGATTGCACAAGTAGACTATGCAAATGAAAAAGGGCAGCAACAGCTACATCCGCTAAAAGCCGCTTTCAATTAAAACCACTACCACCTCCACACACTCTCGCTGTGTTCCGTGCACTCAGGACCCGAGAGCATGTATCCACAGACCACCCAGTGAAAGTTAAAGGTGGGAAAAGAGGGGAGGGAATCCCTGACGCGTCTTTACCTTGCCTTTACCAAGGAAACCCATGCGCGTGTGCTCTGACGCAACTGCCCATTTTTGGAAACATGCGTCAATTGTCGAAACCAACTAAGAGATTGGGGTTGGTGTGAAAGAACAACACTTTTTAAAACCAATTTAAACAGTTTACAATAATCCCTCCTTTGATGAAAATGATTTATAATGCACTAATATGTCCGATTCATGCCTGTACGCTTCACTGGATATTCAAGTCTCGGATAATTGCCTAAATGTATTTATTCAACACCCCTATTTTGTTGTGCAATGTATCAAGGCTGTGACGTGTACACGCAGGTTGGCGTTGATAAGCGGAGCTGCGAGGTAGAGTAGTGCCATTGAAGTGAGTCATCTAACGACGTGACCTGCAGAAGTAGCACTGAAGTTCACTTTGTCGCCAAATTCAGTTCAACAAAGTTCAGAGCGGTACACTCATAGACGTGAGTCACTGCTATTGGGACAGGACTAAACCTGCGAGAGCACAGAGTTCACTGAAGAAAAGTAGGTGCTTCACAGATTTCTATTTTTATTTTATTTATTATTATTATTATTATTATTTATTTTTTGGTCATTTTTATCTGGTTCTTGTAGAACACCTCAGTAGCTATGATTATTAGCTAAGCATTAGTTTTACAACGGGAACATCTGTTT
Organism: Myxocyprinus asiaticus; assembly: GCF_019703515.2. Lineage (NCBI taxonomy): Eukaryota > Metazoa > Chordata > Actinopteri > Cypriniformes > Catostomidae > Myxocyprinus > Myxocyprinus asiaticus. The sequence continues at coordinate 8,873,647 of NC_059360.1, read as the reverse complement.
ATTGGACTATTAAAGAGACGTTTGAGAACTTTTGCACCACTTTTGCATATTACAAAATACCTGGATTTAACATACTGGCCATTAAGTAGTATTTTGGATATTATTTTTAGATTAGGCATAAAGCCATCGCTTTGCTTGGAATAGCTTTTTTGCCACTGAAGACACTCTGATCGTGTGGAAATTCGTTATCAACACTGAAATTTCCTCCTCTTTCCCTGGATCATGTACCAGGATTACACCGTGACATACGACACATCCTCCCGCGGCAGCAGCAGCTCACCGGCGCACCCGAACACCAGCCCCATCCCTGCCTCCAACTACCAGGTACTGTTGTGCGCTGAAATCCCGATCACGCTTTACATGTTTACACTCCTCATGTTACATATACTGTTATCCTAATTAACTCCGAACTACCATGTAATAATATCCCATAGACAACAATGCACTTGTCCGCAGCTCTTTCCACTTTACATTACAGTACTTATGTTACTATGTTACTATAGACTAATTAATTACAGTAACAACTGCAATGTGTAATTACAATAAGACTAAGTGTTACTCAAAATGTAAATGCACAGTTTTGAAAATGTGACCAAACTTTCTGTCAGGGTTGAGAACTGGCTGTCGGGTTTAGTAGATGTTGTTTTATCTGTCTTCATGTAAACTGAACTACATAAATAGTCTCTGAATGCCTGGCCTGTTCTCCAATAGAAGTGTTACGTTTGAATATACTGGATGGGAACAGACGCGCAACGCGCCTTCACATGAAGAGTAATGATAGGCAACAGCTTGTTTTTACTTTATTTATCACCATCTTTCTATATTTCTATCTCTCGAAATAGTTTCCGATCTGTATTTTCTAAAGAAAGTGCACTAAGGACGCGTATATATGGGTTCTGCTTCTCCGCTTAATACCTAAAATCCTCTCCGAGGAATCCGTCTGGATCTTAATAATGAATGAAGTCAAGAGGGGATTTTTCCTCTTTTGCAATGCATCATTTTGTTGAGATGCACATGTTGGCACTCATAATATGCTGTTTCTGTGGAATTAGGAATCTCAACAGATATGTCTAATGCAGTGGCGTGGGTGGTGTGCGTAATGTGAAATAAACCCACGGAGAGTGCGCACATAGTGGCCACAGGATGTCACACTTCCGGGCCTTTCACATTGCTATTACACTTTATTAACCCTCAGAACATGTGCAGTTATCGTTTGTTTATCTGAAAACATCTTTAGTCATAGATGGATTGTTAGTGAGAATTAATAGGCTATATGTGCCAAAAGTGAAATAGAGTGACCAAAAAGTTTTTTTTTTTTATTATTATTTTTATTTTTTACCTAGAAAATGAAGACGCTTAACACAACCTTGGGTTTATGCAGTTCATGGACATAACTTTAACAAGACTGATGGTTAAAAAAAAAAAAAAATTATGAAAACACTTTAAGGGGTTATATCATGTGGTATAATCAGTTACCCTTTAAATGTGTTAAATGGTTTATGAAAAGACGTGTAAAGGCAAAACGTAACTCAAAAAGCTCTTATTCATTGAGTGTTTTAGACATTATTGTGCAGCATTTTTCCCAGTCCGGATCTCAGTGTGAATAAGTGGAAGCTTGTGTGTCAGTTTAGCAACTTGTTCACCAGACTCTATTTTAATATCTCAAAATATTGAGGTATTTTAATCTCATCTGGTGTGTTCAACAATCCTGTCAGAAATTCCTGAACATCATCTTCTTGTAGAGTTTCTGTTTTACTAAACCCATGGAATAAATGGCATCTTCAAGACCTGTATGTGCTGTTTTTACTCCTTCAGAGGAAAATAAATTGGAGGGGAAAATTCAGGTAGATTTCAAAAGAAGAGCAACCCCTAATTTCGCAGCACAGCAGTTCTTCATGCAGTGTTTGAATGTTGATCTTCCCGGTCCCTTGTGACATTGATTTAATGAGTAGCAAGCGCGACAGTTCCTGGAAGTTCGTGGAGTAAGTCTTTCGCAATACTGAGCTGTGGAAACTATTCGGTGCCGTATAGTAAAACTGGCTGAAAATGAAACAACAACTTTGACCGTCGACTTTTATTTTATACAATAAGAATAGTTATTAATGCCCGTAATGATGGCTGAAATTGTTTTCTACAACACGGTTTCCCAAAAATCCATTCGCCTTCAAATGATTTGCGGGAAACACTTTCCGTCACATAAAGTCGGTTTCCCGTTAAAATCCCACCAGGAATGTGTGAATGGACTGGAATTTGGTGGATGGAATGTGTTGGCACGGGGTCTCAGTTAAAGATTCCCGACTGACTTGAACAGACGGACCAGTCATAACGTGATTTAACATTTAGACTACATGCCTCTTTATTTGTAATGTATGATATCATGTTTAACTGTGACTGTTTGGGTAATATTTTGTAATTAAGTCATTAACCAACAGGTAGATAATGTATTTTCAAATATAAATATGAACAAAGTTTGATGGTATAGAAACTATTTGAATGTGCATTAATTGAAATGTACACTCACTAATGATCTGACAAAAATATGTAACATAGTAATTCATTAATGGTAATTAGTGATGATGATGATAATAATTAACAGAGTTGTTAATATTAAAAGGTATTATTTGTAATATAATTGTGTTCAGCAGGTAAATGCTAAATAACTATGCAATACAGTTACATAGTCTATGCTCAGATGGCTGGATGAAAATAAAATTACACAGCATAAAAAAAAAAAAAGAAAGAATTTAATGTAAAATTATATTTGAGATGGTTTAAGCAGTTTTTTTAGTAATGCCAGTGGGAGCATTTCCAGTAGCCTACACTTCAGAAATGCATTTTATTTCCTTATTCAACTGAAACTGTAACAATGTTGTTGTCCAAAAACAGGATCACAGACAACCTCAAGATTAAAAGGCCTATACTGAAATTTAAAGACCCATGACTTACAAGACATCATTTCATCCATCCATCTGTCCATCCATTTTCTGTACTCATTTATCTTATATGCTGGAGCCTTTCCAGCACGAGCCGAAGCCTACAAGACATGATGCAAGACCTAAAAAAAAATAAAAAAAATAATAATAATTTATTCACTTTTTATATAAAATATTTTTTTAAAAGGCTATTGAGCATTCCATTTTATATCGGTCATGCTATAAGCAACAAAATGCTCTTTTTATTAGCCATATGCACATTGTCCTCTTCTAAAAAGCAAAAATCTGTTATATTCCCACACAGTATCAACTCCGTTGCCCATTGCATCACAGCGGCTATTATCTAATCCTGGAAGGCTTCTGTCAGGGAGGGTTGTGGGCTTTCCCATGATTCACAGTGTGCGTCACCCTGTCACTTTAGGGTTCAAGCAGTCAAGAGGGCACAGTGCGAGGTAGCACGTGGAATGATTCATTAGTCTGCGATGATGGAGATTTGTAAAACGACTAAAATATGGGTGGCTAGGCGACTGCTGTATACTATGTTTAATTCATAATGAAAGTCAAGTCTTCCAATAAAACGTTTCTTCCTAAATATGTGTACAGGTCAAGCACTAATTAACATTTTAGGCCAGTCATTTTTAACTGGTGGGTCACTATCTACAAATGGGTTGCATGTCTGTTCTTAAAGGGTGACGAACAATAGGGGAAAAAAATTATACATGCAAATAATAAAATGCAACTAACCATGTAACTGTGCATTGTAGCAAAAGCAAAAAAAAAAAAAAAAAAAAAATTATCAAATTTTAAAAGGGATAAGAAAATGCTTCCCATGTCCTTTGTTGTTAATGTCAAAGGCTGTGCATCCAGTCAAACTATTTTTGCGCAAATTAATCTGTCACTTAATAAAAGCAAGCCAAATTAGGCCAATGCAAATATGAACAGGTTACGTGACATGCCCTCGTTCTTGAAAAGCATGAACAAAACTTGGCAAGGTACAAAGAAAATGCAACCAAAATACATTAACTACATTAAATACAGGTTCACCTGAAACAAGGATAAACACAGTTTTTTTTTTTTTTTTTTGTTTTGTGTTTAGTACAGAAATGTATTGGCTGCCAAGAGCCAACAAAATTAAACTAAATATTAAAAAAACAAAATGCTGAAACTATAACAACAAGCCAGTTGAGTTTTTCCAAAAGGTTTTCGTGGCAATATTAATAAATTACCATTAATACAGGGCCTGGGTAGCTCAGCGAGTATTGATGCTGACTACCACCCCTGGAGTCGCAAGTTCAAATCCAGGGTGTGCTGAGTGACTCCAGCCAGGTCTCCTAAGCAACCAAATTGGCCCGGTTGCTAGGGAGGGTAGAGTCACATGGGGTAACCTCCTCGTGGTCGTGATTAGTGGTTCTCGCTCTTAACGGGGCGTGTGGTAAGTTGTGCGCGGATTGCGGAGAGTAGCATGAGCCTCCGCATTCGGAGTCTCCGCAGTGTCATGCACGACCAGCCATGTGATAAGATGTGCAGATTGACAGTCTCAGAAGCGGAGGCAACTGAGACTTGTCCTCCGCCACCTGGATTGAGGTGAGTAACCACGCCACCACGCAAACCAAATTGGGAGAAAAATATTTAAAAATTACCATTAATACATTAAGAAACATTAATACATTTCAGTGTTTGGATTTTTAAGGACAATTTTGTTTAATTTTGTATGATAAACAATTTTGGTACTTTTTTGAGTCGTCACATGATGTCTAATGCAAAATCTGCGTCTTTAAGCAAAACCAATTGGGAACCCCTGCTTTAGGCCACCACATATGCAATTGTGATCACTATGCCGTAATAAAGTTTTCATCACATCTCTTCCTCTGTCTCTGTGTTCATCCCTTTATCCCCCGCACCTTTCTTTTTCCACGCAGAAGTATAGAGTAGACATGCCTGGCTCTAGCAGTGCCTTTATTCCAACCATTAATGCCATAACTTCCAGTCAGGACTTGCAGTGGATGGTTCAGCCTACAGTAATCACCTCCATGTCTAATCCATACTCTCGGCCTCACCCGTATGGCCTGTCTGTGTCGAGTGGCCCGGGCCTCCTCAACCACACAGCCCTCACACGGCCTGGGGTCATTCGGTCAATCGGCGACGCCCGTGGACGACGCAAGAGAGATGAGCAGGTTAGTGTTGTGCCAAATTTCAGTGTCAAATTTATTTAAAATAAAGATGTAAATACACTTTTCATGCGCAACATTTTTCCAAAAAAAAAAAAAAAAAAAAACACAATTTGACATTTTAAACGATAAAGGAATAGATACTTTCACAAAAATGACCTTGTAATTAATTCATTTTAAAGTGTGGCTTAAGTGTCAAAATACATTTTGTGTCCACTTTAAAGCACAAACAAGCATATCATTAACATGTTACATCCACTGAACCATGTTGCTTTGTATTTTGGATTTGAGGCTTGATTTTTTTTTTTCTTTTTTTTTTTTTACTTTGATCTGTGACAAACAGTAGGTTGTCATTCGCTCCTTGAATGAGTGCTCACTTTGTGCTCATTTTGTGTACAGCTCACCCCAGAAGAAGAGGAGAAGCGTAGAGTTAGGCGAGAAAGAAACAAACTTGCTGCAGCAAAATGCCGGAACCGTAGGAGAGAACTGACTGATATGCTGCAAGGGGTGAGTTTTCTTCTCCAAGCATCCCTTAAAACTACCAAAACCAGAACATGAAGGCTCTGTTTTAAAACCTAGTGAGATGCCTTGCTGTCTACTGCCTACATTGGTGGCTGTCTTCAAAGGCAGAATCTTAACTAAAATGAAACCACATAAGTGTTCGATGCACACACACAAATATTGGGTAAAATGCTTTTAATTGAATTTAATGCATTATAACGAAAATGTATCTTGCTTCGTCCACCATTTTGGATGTTTTTTTTTTGTTTTGTTTGTTTTTTTGTTTTTGGCCAAAAGAAGGTATGCAGCATAATCATGTTGCCTACCTTTTAAAGCACACCTATTATGCCCTACATAGGTAGCTTACTAGGTTTTGGACCAGTGTTGAAATGTCCTCAGTTACCTCAGGACTCCTTGTCACACAATTCACAATGGTTAAGAGCTGGACCCTAAAAAGCCTTGTTTTTACAGCCACAGAAAACCAGTCTTGTCTGGCAGATGTGGGAATGCCCCAAGTCGCAGACAATGCAGGCTGTAATTGAACTACTTAGCTTTATAATGGCATCTGTCAGGCTGTCAGACCTGAAACATGAAGAAGGAATGTGCTACAGGGGGTTGGAGGAAAGCAAACGTCTGATATTGTTCACAGAGGAAACCGCAGCTAACCATCAAACCCCGAATGCTGCTATCTTCCCTCTTCCCCTCCCCCTACTGCTTCATTCCTCACCAAATAAGGAACTGTATCTAGTCCAACAATAACTAGTCCCTTTCATCCAAAGTACTCTTTATTTCTGTTTCTTTTTTTGTAATTGCAGTGTTTGTTTGGATTTCAATTTCCTTCTTCCTCATAGACTTATTAATGAGTCAAAGAACTCAGACTGTAGCCGCCGTATGTTTGGGTGTGTAGTCACATTGTCGTGTCAGTGTTTTAACCCTCTCGCTTTGATTTTACAATGATATATCATACCATCACAAGCTACAGCAGTTTGAAAAGAGGTGTATTTAAGTAGTGTCATGTTGTTGCGTCATGCACCCCTATTAACAGAGGAATGTCAACAGCTCAAGTAAGATTGAAAAATAATTGCCCGTGTTGTTGGCTGGGTGTGCCGTTTATGGTTCTAAACTCCCCTGAGAGTTGAAATCAGGACAAGTTTTTGGAGTCGATAAATTTAAGTGCACCAACAGGTGTAGCTTTTTGATTATCCAGTATTCATGATTAATTCATGATTATTTAATACAAGAATTTCTACAAAATGTTTAGAAGACACAATACAGTGCATCCGGAAAATATTCACAGCGCTTCACTTTTTCCACATTTTGTTATGTTACAGACTTATTCCAAAATGGATTAAATTCATTATTTTCCTCAAAATTCTACAAACAATACCCCATAATGACAACGTGAAAGAAGTTTGTTTGAAATCTTTGCAAATGTATTAAAAATAAAAAACAAAAAAAATCACATGTACATAAGTATTCACAGCCTTTGCCATGACATTCAAAATTGAGCTCAGGTGCATCCTGTTTCCACTGATCATCCTTCAGATGTTTCTACAACTTGATTGGAGTCCACCTGTGGTAAATTCAGTTGATTGGACATGATTTGGAAAGGCACACACCTGTCTATATAAGGACACAGTTAACAGTGCATGTCAGAGCACAAACCAAGCCATGAAGTCCAAGGAATTGTCTGTAGTCCTCCGAGACAGGATTGTACGAGGCACAGATCTGGAGAAGGGTACAGAAAAATTTCTGCAGCACTGAAGGTCCCAACGAGCACAGTGGCCTCGATCATCCATAAATGGAAGAAGTTTGGAACTACTAGGACTCTTCCTAGAGCTGGCCACCTGGCCAAACTGAGCGATCGGGGGAGAAGGGCCTTAGTCAAGAACCCGATGGTCACTCTGACAGAGCTCCAGCATTTCTCTGTGGAGAGAGGAGAACCTTCCAGAAGAACAACCATCTCTGCAGCACTCCACCAATCATGCCTGTATGGTAGAGTGGCCAGACGGAAGCAACTCCTCAGTAAAAGGCACATGTCAGCCCGCCTGGAGTTTGCCAAAAGGCACCTGAAGGACTCTGAGACCATGAGAAACAAAGATTGAACTCTTTGGCCTGAATGGCAAACATCATGTCTGGAGGAAACCAGGCACCACTCATCACCTGGCCAATACCATCCCTAAAGTGAAGCATGGTGGTGGCAGCATCATGCTGTGGGGATGTATTTCAGCGGCAGGAACTGAGAGACTAGTCAGGATCGAGGGAAAGATGAATGCAGCAATGTACAGAGACATCCTTGATGAAAACCTGCTCCAGAGCGCTCTGCACCTCAGACTGGGGCGAAGGTTCATCTTCCAACAGGACAACGACCCTAAGCACACAGCCAAGATAACAAAGGAGTGGCTCCGGGACAACTCTGTGAATGTCCTTGAGTGGCCCAGCCAGAGCCCAGACTTGAACCCGATTGAACATCTCTGGAAAGAGCTGAAAATGGCTGTGCACCGACGCTCCCCATCCAACCTGATGGAGCATGAGAGGTCCTGCAAAGAAGAATGGGAGAAACTGCCCAAAAATAGGTGTGCCAAGCTTGTAGCATCATACTCAAAAAGACTTGAGGCTGTAATTGGTGCCAAAGGTGCTTCAACAAAGTATTGAGCAAAGGCTGTGAATACTTATGTACATGTGATTTTTTTTTTTTTGTTTGTTTTTTATTTTTTATAAATTTGCAAAGATTTCAAAAACTAATTTCACGTTGTCATTATGGGGTATTGTTTGTAGAATTTTGAGGAAAATAATGAATTTAATCCATTTTGGAATAAGGCTGTAACATAACAAAATGTAGAAAAAGTGAAGCGCTGTGAATACTTTCCAGATGCACTGTATATGTATAGGATTAGGCTAGTTTATAGTGGGATATGTAAGAGATGATGTACACTCTTTGCATTGGGGTCCTGATCACCCTGTCTGGGTTTATTTTGCCATAATGACTGCACTAGATACAGTTCCTTTTTTGTTGAGGAATTATCCTGCTTATTACACAGCTTACCAAATAAAAAATAAATGAATAAATGGACATAAAATGTGGATTTAATTAGAAATTATTCATTATGTGAGGAGAAAGAGACCACAGAGTGACACAAGAGACATGGGGCAAAAGTCAGTTATAGAGTTTAGCAGTCATTAAAAACATTTGACCACAGAATGCCGCGATTAACCAATAAGAACAAAGTATTCCAGCCTTTTTATAAGCCAACCCTGTCATTTCTCATTCAATTAATTACTCATGAGATGTAATCAAATCACACATGCTTGGAGAAAGGCTCACTAAAGCATTTTTAGTGGTGCTTGCTAAGACAAGCATCAATATTACTGTTTCTCGTACGTAGGGTTAGAGATTTCAAAAAAGTTTAGCCAGTAAGCAACTACCCAGAACAACCTAGGAAGCACATAGCAACTCACTAAAATCACTATGAACATCCTAGCAACCGCATAGCAATGCCCTGGCAACCACCCACAACTCCCTACAATTATGGCAGCAAGTTTTCCTCTTAAAATGTTAAAATGTAGTTAATAAATATTACTGTAAAAATGCTTCAATATGTTAAAGCTATAATCAGAATAATTATTTTGCATATTTGTATTATTTTTTTTTATGGGCATTATTTGTATCTTTTCACCTGCCAAATAATTGCTGAATATTAGACTAATGGATTATGATATTTTTTTAATGCAGGAGACTGAGAAGTTAGAGGAGGAGAAGGCTGACCTGCAAAAAGAAATCGAGACACTGCAGAAGGAAAAGGACAAGTTGGAGTTTATGTTGGTGGCCCACAATCCAGTGTGCAAGCTGCCTCCTGAGGAACGCCACCAGAGCTCTCACTCCCAGCAGTGCGCACCTCTTCCTCTGACCATGCGCCCCAACCTGGGGCACCGGGGCCATATGAACACCCTCCACCCAGTGGTGGTGAAGCAGGAGCCTTTGGAGGAAGATGACGAAGAAGAGGAGGGAAAAGTCCAGCATTCAGTCATTAAGCCGATCTGCATGGGTGGAATGTTTTGTTCAGATGGAGACAGTCTCAACACACCTGTGGTCGCTGCCTCCACCCCAGTGTCCACCCCTAGCAACCCCAGCCTCATCTTCACTTACCCCAGCATGCTGGAGCCCGAGAGCCCTTCACCCTCATCAGAGTCCTGCTCCAAAGCCCACCGGCGCAGCAGTAGCAGTGGCGATCAGTCCTCGGATTCCCTCAATTCTCCCACCCTGCTGGCGCTTTGAAGAAAACTTTGACAGTGCTTTTTAACTGAGCACACTCAGCTGGGAATTGAGTGAGGACCTCACCTCTGCAAAGGGCTAACTTGTTCATTTTATTTAAACGTTTTGGAAGAGAGTTTTTGTTGTTGTTTAAATGTATGTGTGAATTCCACCCACTATTTCAGCTTGAACACTGATGAGGTTTTGTACTGAAATCCTGAGAACTGAAAGTCAACAAACGAAAGCAAAAGATTGCATTTGTCACCTTTAACATCACTCAAAGTATCTTACAGTCAACATGTATTAAAGCCATCAGTCGCTAGTTCGGAAGAGCAACAGGTTAATATTTCCTGCTGGCCATCTGACTAAGAAAACAGGGTGGAATTGCTTGAAAGATTGAATTCCTGATAGGTACAAAATCCAACATTGGACACTACGGTAGATAACTGCCCTCAAAACATCATTAAGTTTGTATTTGTGACATGTAAATATCGTCCCATTGTATTTTGTGTCCTGCTGTTTAAACTATTTATGGTTCACTGGATGAGCCTGAAACAACCAGATGAGTGTGGAAACAACCTCTTGTATAATTAAAGGCTGACCTTTGTTGATATTTTGTACATGTGGCACAAGCACTAAGATAATTTGCCAAATTGACATAGCTTTTCCTATGTAAAGTTAAAAAAAAAAAAGCATCAGTGAATCTACTGTCAGGGAATTTTGTCTTTGTAAGTGAGCCAATACAAGCATTATTAGAAGCAATTGCACACAGAATACAAAGCAAATGACAATATAAGATATGTTCATGAGGGAAACTCTAGCCATATTAGGCTCTGCCTCTAACCCTGACATGGCAATACCACTTTTGTATTGGCACACACTGAGGTTTTCAAATAATAATAATAAAATATATGATGATTATGTATTACTTTTATAATATATACTTTTATGTATTGATCTGCCCTTTTTGCCGGGTACAGTTTGAACTGAAATATATACCAGCCATATGAGCACTTGTCCCTGAAACACTGGTTGGCTTAATTGCCGCATTTGGGAACAGATGCATTTTGTTAGCAACCTTACAATCAAATAAAATGCCATTCCTTACAAAGTCGGATTAAAGAGGGAACACAAAATTATTTTAAAATGTTTGATGCAAAATGTTAGCCCATTGTGCATCGAACACTGAAGAAAAGATACTGATTGCAATATTTCTCAATAAACTCTTTAAAAACATTCTTTGGAAAAGAAGACTGAACTGAGGTTAATGACTGAGGTTGAATGGTAGGATTTTGTTGTACTGGATGCAGCAAATTGAAGCAAAACAAATGCCGCTTGACTGGCTTCTATTTGAAGGACATTGTTGCTTTTTATATGTTGGGAATTTTCAAGGATCTGAGAGACAATTTCAAAGTTTGTTAAATCAAGTATGAGAGATTCTTGTTACGAAAAACCAATTAAAAAAAAAAAAAAAAAAAAACCTTTGAGGACTGTGTGTTGTAAACTGTTCACTGTCGGTCTTTGAACCCTGTGTATTTTGAGCAAGCCATCTGTACAGCTTTTTGCACATGTCCTGCTTATGGGTCTGTAATTTTTTCTTTTATGATAGACAGAAAATGACCAACAAAAACAGCAATATGTAAGGCAGTGTTTGGTCATATTAAATTTCTTGTAATAATAATAATAATAATAATTATAATAAGAAAATATTCCAAAGTGGTAATTTGGGGTAGTTGTACTTTGCTTGTACACCGTTGTTTGGGTATGTTGGATTGTTACATTGTGGTGCTTCTGTTTTTTTGTTTTTTTGACACAATCACAACATTGGTTAAATGCACCTGCTGTATACGTCAGTTATTCATTCTGTATAATTTCTGCATTTCATCAGAGATGCAGATTATTCATCCTAATGTTGGACTGTAGGCCTAAAGCTGTCAACTTTGATATTTGCTTTATCCATCATGGCAACAGTTAATGTTAATGATAATATTGAAAACACTAATTTTGCAAAATACATAAAATCATTATTTAATAAATGGGGATGATAAATGGACTGATAAATAACAGGACCCATGAAGCAAAATAAGAATGTATGTATATTCAGTAAAAGTAAAATATTTTCTGTTCAAAAGTACATCTGTGCCCATAAAACCACAATTCTGCTTAAATTGTAACTATCAAGACTGGCGAGCTGCACTTTATGTGAATTTTTTTTTTTTTTAATAAAATTGTTCAATGACATTGACTAATTTACCCATAGATTTAGACACTTGAAAACAATTATTGAAGAGAGACGTGACAAATTGAGACAGCACCCATTTGGCAAATTAGATACACATGCTTGTATCTAACAATATACATTATGGCCATTATGCAGTTTTAATGAATTAGTGTCACTTGAAGAATATCCCTAAACATTTCAAATGTCAAAGCTGATGTTTTAGTGAAAGGTGCATTCATTATTTTACATTACAATAATAATCATTATTATGAATGGTTGGTCTGCTGTCTCACCTTACCTGATCAAGTTTTGTGTTGATTATGTACTGGGTTGAAAATAATTTGCCAGATTGAGCGTTTAATCAATTCTTAAAGCATTAATAGCTGTTTTACAGTTGTGTATTGAGCTGTTGACCAAATTCATGTGTCTGTGTGGAAATGTCTTATTTTTAAATAAACATTTCAGTTCTAAATTCTAAAATGAGTTTTCTACATCCAGTATTATTGCACTTCATGAACCAGGCACATTATGATGAGCTAAGAAATGCTCACCCTTTCAACCCACAGATACACTATATCCACAGAACTGATGTGGCCTCAAATCAGTTTAAAGATGATGGTTGCAATAGTTCTCAGTTCCATGGCTGGGTGTTAATTTGTAGAATTACTTGCACAGAAAATAAAATAAAATAAATGAAAGCAGAAGAAAAGTTTGTATATAGTGATAAAATACTAATAATAGGAATTTTTATATTAAGAACAATTATGATCAGATTTAATTTTGACCTAAATAAGAGAAGACAAATTAGGACTGCACTAATTTATGTAATTGGGCAGTCAGACATATATGCTTTTTCATCATGTAGCTTCTAAAAATACTGATCATCCCTCCCTGAGGCATTTTAAACAATCCAACATTTGTAAGATTTCACTTCGGTTTGGTTTTTTCCTTTGTTATGGTAGTAGTTTAATCAATTCCATGTGTAAAAGACACAAACTTTTCGTTTTTAAAACTGGAAATGATTTTGGTATTAGTGTGTTTCGGATATACATTTATGTTGTATGATCTCAATTATTAATTCAAACACTAGAATAACCTGCCCCTGCATTTTCTTGCAATTAGTAGATGCTGATTGGTTGGAACAAGAATATGAAAGTCCTAACCACATGGTAAGACTGAAATTATGTGTTAAAACAGAATGAACCGTATAAATTGGCTGTTCAAGTGACCTTTGCCTCAGATCTGAATATTTATTAATTATGAGTTTGCATAAAGGTCTCTTGATTAAAAAATAAACAATACTACCCACATGGACGCCAACAACTTAATTATCATATTTGATATGTAGACTTTAACAGTAATAGTCAACTTGCAAAAATTGCAGTCAATGCAACGATTTCAAAGCTGGAGCTATACTTCCACTTAGTGGTTAAACAGTGCTACAAATTGGTTCTAATGACAAAATATTTTATATTTTACTTTTCCAAGATTGATTTTTAAAATAAAATGCTGTTTAATTAATGTATTAATAGTATTTGAAAAAAATGCCAACAAATTATAATTATGATTATCTGCATTAAAAAAAAGGAATATGTATGTATTTCAAACCTGAATCTGAAATTCAAGCAAAAGTTCTTCTTTTAGCCCTCAGAAAAAAAAATTATATAAAATTATAATATTACAATATGGTTCTGTTCGTTAACATTAGTTAATGCATTATGTATCGTTTACTAGGAAAAATAATAATCTTATATAATTTTTTATATACTATTGGTGATTGTTAGTTCCTATATAGTTCATAATGCATTAACTAATATTTTATTAATATATATAACTGTTTATTATTTAAAATGTTTTAGTAAACGTAGAAATTAAGAAATACTGTAAACATATTGTTCATTGTTTGTTCATGGTAACTATTGTCTTAACTAATATAAGGTTAAGTGTTACAGAAACAATAATAGGTTGCTCTTTCCATTTGCTCTTAACTTAACCTGTATAAAAAGCAAAAGGCAATAAAGAAAGGCAGGACCGGATTTAGCCTTTCACCTTACTTGGGGCACCATACATGAACCATGGACCATGATAATTATTATGCAGTATACTTCTATACATATACCACATACAGTAATGTGACCACATTATGTGGTACATAGCGATCCACTCCTAGACCATCTGCTGAATGAATATACAGTACTTAGTGCTGGAATGAGCAACAACATAAAATGTTGTTTAAGACTATCAGAAGAACTACTAGGCTCCAGATTTACGTTGACCATGAGAAAAAAACCCCATAATAAACAGGACTTGAGACAGAACATCCATGGAAGATTTCCTCATCCAAAACACATCATTTTTAATTTTTCCCCAACATATACTCACAGGGGTGTAAAGTAACTGAGTAAAAATACATAGAAATTATACTTAAGTATTATTTTTTGGGATTTGTACTTTTCTTGAGTGCAGTTTAAATGGAATACTTGTACTTTTACTTAATTACATTTCCAAAGAAAAAATAGTACTTTTTACTCTTTACAATTTTAATTAAACTTGAAAAGTACTCTACATTTTTGCAATCATTTTTTTTTTTCCATTTTACTGGACTGAAGCCATCTTTTTACTGCATCCGAAAATTGACCAGAGGTCAGTCATTACAAATGGAGTGTCGCACGGAAGCTGTGTGGAGCTTCGGATATGTTGAAATATCTGTGCGACTAGACCGTTTGTGATGGTCAATGTGATATATTCATTCAAAAGTATGAGCACGAAGTGAGAAACACTTCTAAACTTCATTCTAAACCGCTGCTGCTTCTACAGATTGGACAGTTATGAAATCAAAAATTCACGTTGCGGGGCCTGGGTAACTCAGCAAGTAAAGAGGCTGACTGTATGTGACTCCAGCCAGGTCTCCAAAGCAACCAAATTGGCTCGGTTGCTAGGGTGGGTAGAGTCACATGGGGTAACCTCCTCGTGGTCGCTATAATGTGGTTCGCTCTCGGTGGGGCGCGTGGTGAGTTGTGTGTGGATGCCGCGGTGGATGGCATGAAGCCTCCACACACGCTATGTCTCCACGGTAACACGCACAACAAGCCACGTGATAAGATGTGCGGATTGACGGTCTCAGATGCAGAGGTAAATACTAATTATGAATTTGACAAAACCAATCTCCCTAACCTAAACCTTAAACCTAAACCTAACCGTAATGTCATAAAACGCAAATGTGAGATGAAAAACACAATTTCTGAAGCAACCACATCATTTTGTGGTGCTTCTATGACACTTTCAGCTCATGCTTCAACTCGCATGCTCTTCAGGACTCGTACTCCGGTTGCTTATGCAACACTCTATCATTTGAGCTACTGCACAATTTAATCACATTTAAACAGTCTCGTAAATTAAGTTGGTTATGTAATGCAAACGTTACAAAAGTCATGCGCTATAGTAAATGTGTTTAGATGTCATAAGATAGCATTGTGTGAGCAACAGAGTGAAAAGTGTTTATGAACTGATAATCTGCCGTTTTACTCGTGATTTGTGTGAAAGTGAATAAGTCATTGATGTTTTAGATCATTCCACCAGGAAATTGCTGTGTTACGTACAACAGGCCACATAAAAATCATTTAGCAAAAATGTAGTTATTGTAACATGACTGGGTTATGATCAGGTTGCAAATGCCACTGGGGGAGAAATATGACTGAAATATGAATATCGTTGGAGACCATAAAAGGCGATTTAAAAAACCAATCGAATTTAACAACATCCTCTCTCAAACAATCTCCTCTCTTGATTTAATTCTAGCTAGGAAAAAAAGTCACTTTTTACTTTTTTAACACTTAAGTAAAATTTAATGTGAATACTTTTTTACTTTCACTCAAGTATTGGTTTGGCTAGGTACTCTGACTTTTAATTGAGTAAAACTTTCACTCAGTATCCATACTTTCACTTAAGTATAATTTTTGAGTACTTTTTACACCCTTTTATGCAGTCACAGAGTAGTAAAAAACCTTACTGTAAAGTAGGCAGTCTTGGAACAGTGTTATTGCCTGTTGGGCTTCCCCTGATTACTAAATATGCTCTTTTACACTGAGGGTGAAAGACACCAACTCATCAGTGAATTTCTAGTTGTTAAAATTCTGATGGTTTGTTTTTCACAGTGAAAACTTTCTCAGGGAGAGCTCATTGTACACATTGTTGTTACAAAATAGTTACTTTATTATCAAACTATCAGAATTAAAAAGTTTCAGAGAACTCCCTAAAGTAAAAGCCGATATAAAGTTTCTGGCTACTTAGGGCTTACAACAGCAGTTATTGGAGCATAAAAGAGACATTTGTATTTGATGACTTACAGAAATCATATTTCACTTTGTGATTCTTTTAAAAATCTTTCAAACTGTGGTATAAAGGGAACAAAATTAACGTTCCTGAGAATGAGAGCTGTCATTTGATATATGACTTGTCCCTGTAGGTGATATGTGAAGGACTTTTATTTTCATATAAATTCAGTATTTCTACCCCATTACCTCTAGGGGGCGCTAATTTTCAATGCGATTGTTTTGAGGCCTTATTTTGTTATTTTAAGTAACATAAATGCAGAATTGATGGTTATCTCTACAAAGTTCCGATTCTAAGCTTTCAAATGATACCTCATATGCCTGACATATGTATACGGAGACTGTAACATGTTTTAAACCAAAACTGGTCAAACTTTTTATAAGGTGCAGGGTTCGTAAAAGTGCTTTAAGTATTTGAATTTGGCTTTTTCGGATTTAAATCCTGGAAAACCCTTGAAAATAGCCATTTTTACCAAGAGGTACTTAAAAAGTGATTAAATTATAGAAAATTGTAAAATACGTTGCTTAATTCATTTAATAAATGAAATGCATTTATTTATTTTCGGTAAAACACAACGACAGGCCACAATACCACTGCTGAAGCATGCAGCGGATAGATGTCACGTGGCACCTGTTACTTTTGGCAGCGCTGTTCAGAATGGTCCAATCACAATCAATTGTTACTGGAGGATTTAAAAATAAATAATTATAGATATTGCTGTGGCGGATTTAACAAGTATGAATCCTTGCAACTGTCAGTTTTAATTAAAAATTGTAAAACGTTCTGAGATTTGGATGCAGATCAATGGAGGATTCAGTTTTGTGAGCCATCTAGCGCCCCCTTGTGTAAAGACAGCTTTGTGTCTCACAAAATAGGTTATTTCTGACAACATTTGGGTCAATATCAAAATATGTTGACAAACATGTACCTTCACATTTTCAGTCATGAAAAAGCTTTCAAATAGCGAAAAATAAATAAATTAAAGCTATCATTCTATAACCTGACCTTTAATGATATGAAATGGCTTGACTCTGTTATATCTGAAAATATATTTGAAATTGTCAATTGCCTGAACAAAATCCTTGCCCCCTACATCTGGTACACCATTCTATGACATGTAAAGTTATTTATGCATTTATTTTGTACTTATTTTTAATAAAAGCATTAGTGCAAGGCTGAACAAGTGTGCAAAAATCAAAACAAAATTATTATTAATAATTTCAATAATTTAAAAATAATTCTGTCCCTTGATTTCATGGCATTGGTCTTATCAATGTTTTGATATACTATGTTTTATCATTTTTTTAAATACAAATGTTGTGGAAAATAATTTTTAAGGTCAAAGTTCAGAAGCTGCTTAAATATGCATATAGTGATTTTTCCCAGCATGATAAAAAAGTTATTAATTCACATTTTAACTAATATTTTCACACAAAATATTTGGTGTTGTACCCCACTGAATCAAAATGTGGTGCTGTAACCCATTTAACCCTCATTAGTGTTAAATAAGTGTTAATTTGCTTTGTTTGTGAAACAAAATTAAATAATAAAAGAAACAACAACAGCCATGTTGTACTTAATGAATACAAATTAATGTCAACATGTTACAAAATGTTTACCCTCAGCGTTTATAGGCAAAAACTGAACTGAATTGAACATTTCAATATTTTGTAAGGTTGGAGAGTAAAAAAATTTGAGAATGACCAATTTGCAATTTCGGTCAGTTCCTCACATGAATCTGTTGTGTGACTATAGAAAGAATGGAACATAGCACATGAGTCATATGGACTACTGTTTACGGACCCAGTTATTCACTTTTGTTGGAAAGCGAAGTGCGTTTCAATTTCATCATGAATGAACCAAGAATTGTTACTGTGAGAATACTGTATGTAGTTAAAGATGCACAATGAGAAACGTTGTACTTGTAATAAGTGGTGTTTTATAAAAATTAATTAACAATGAATAAAATATTTGTATTTAAAATGAACAAATAAAGAATTTGTTTTAATGACATCTTGAGCATAGTCCTAGAAAACAAATAAAAATGTACTTGAAAAGTCCTTGAAAGTCCTTGAATTTAACTTTGAAGCATCTGTATGAACCCTGTAGGTGGCCTTAACTACAATGTACTAACATTAAATACATACAAGGCTATGTATTTACTGTGTAACTACATGCTGTTCTGCAAAATATCCACATTTGCTGCTACTGAGTTTGAGGTACGGGTAGGCTTAGGAGTAAGGGTAGGGTTAGGGTTAGGATAAGGGGTCAGAGTTAGGCTTTGGGGTAAGGGTTGGGTTAGGGGTAAAGTTAACAGTGTAACTACAAATGTAATTAAATGCAGGTACTTTAAATGTAATTACAATGCAACAACATGTATGTACATAATAAGTACATTGTATCAAATGGTTAAGTACATTATAGTTAAGGCCACCTAATATAAAGTGGGTCCCAAAAAATTTTTTCGCATTATAGCGTCCCATATTGGACTCCCCGACGGGTCCATAGAGTTTACTTGAGTTCGATTTAGATCATTAGAAATGATGTCTTGAAAGGCTAAAACCAGCTGTCCTTAGGAGGTGCCGTTATATACAAAATGTTGCCTGTAAAGTCACTGACTGACTTGACACCTGAGGCAGCAATAAGGCTACTTTAACTTTAGGACACAGCCATTGAAATGACCTAGTACTGTATATAAGTACTCCCACTTGTCCAGTCAGATAAGAGGACTGGAATAAATTGTTGTATAATTCAAATTTTCAATCAAATCTTCACTTCGCCAGTTTATTGGGCATCAGTTAATTTCCCATTAGATATTAGACATTAGCGTTCAGGTTGCATAGTTTTTGAGTTTCTTTTACAATCCCTCATGCGTTCATTTTGCCAGTTATAGTGTACTTTGGCAAAGATACTTATAGACAGTACCATAGTGGTCAAAGATATGAGCTGGTTTTTACAATAGTGCTGGTTCAAACTCTGCAGCTATTATCATTATGTCCTTAAACTACATTTAAGTTCAGATTTCTCCAAGGCCACTTTCCCTGTATTTTAGGCCATGTGAAATTCAAACAAATTCCTCTGCCTAGGTTTGTTATGAACTAAAGATTTTACTCTATACAACTAACCAAAAACTTAAATCAAATGTGTTTAATATAGTATGAAAGGAAAAAGGGACATTTAATGTCACAAGTAAAGTTTCATTTAAGCGTGCCAACAAATGTATAAGATGATAACATGGGACATTAGCTACAGTATTTACAAGATTGAGTTTAACTTTTCATGTGCTGCTCATTTTGATACTGTAACGTTTGAAGGAAGTCATGAGAGCAGGATCTAGATGCAGCTTGATATTTAATAGGAAATGAGACAAAGTACAAAACAGGGTAAACACTGGAACAAGGCAAGGCTAGGAACTGGGAACTAAAACAAATGTTACATCGTAGGTTGGCAAACTGGTACAAAAACAGGAGCAAAACAACAACTGACAAAGACTGAGCAGAAATCAGGGCATTAAATACACAAGGACTAATGACGGAATGGAACACAGGTGAGAACAAATGGGAACAGCTGACAGAGATGAGGGCAGTGCATGTTAGGAAGTGTAGTCCGGGGAAAACAGAAGACAGAGGATAAACACAAGGCAACACAACAGTGGATCATGACAGATACACTAGGGCTAGGCCAAACATTAAATTTGGCTTTCGTTGTGACAAATTAAAATAATTAAATAAAATCTCAATTCATATATATTAAAGTAATTTCTCTGTTTTAGACTAGAATCTGTTTCCTCTGCAATGTTTATGCAACTACATGTGAGTAACAGTCCGTTGAATTGCACCATGTCATGTGAGCTCAAACTCCAGATTCGCTGCACTCTCACAGGAAAGATGGGTCATTTTTGAGCCTGTGAAATCATTAACAGCATTTCATGACAGATGCTTATCAGACTTTCACCCATGAAACAGAGTTGTTGAGTAGCCTATGGTAATGAGGACATACTGTGCTTTATCCACTCAGAATTATAAGTGCAGTTGTACATATTCTGTTCGTTATATATATGTTATATACGTTATATATACGTTATATACGTTTTATATATATATATATGTGTGTGTGTATGTGTGTATATACAGTTGTAATCAAAATTATTCAACCCCCATGACCAGCAATACATTCTGGTGATGTGAATTAAAACACATCAACTAAAACCTCAGTAAACAGTCAAAGTAAGTTTTTAATACACATTTGAGTGATTTTGAAAACAAAGAGTTCAGTTTACCCAAATTTTTAAATAAAAAATAACTAATTCTCTCCACAAATGTCATGTCAAAAATATTCAACCCCCAAAGTCCATTTGTGGAGCATCCTTTATCCTTAATAACAGCAAATAAATGTTTCAGGTAAGTGTTCTCAGGCTTCGGACACCTCTCTATTAGAATTTTTACACATTTCTCATGAGCAAAAGCTTCCAGCTCATTGACATTCTTTGGTTTCTGTGCTACCACTGCTTTCTTGAAATCCCAACAAAGGTTTGCAATGGGATTTTAATGATGGACTGAAAAGGCCATTTAAGGACATTCCATGACCTATCCCTGAACCAGATTTTGGACAACTTGGATGTATCCTTGGTGTTATTATCTTGCTGGAAAGTCCAGTGATCACTGAGCTTCAATTTACACACTGAAGGCATCACATTTTTCATGCCAAAATGGCCTGATACCTGAAAGAATCCATGGTATCAGTCACATAGTCAGGATAGCCATTTCCTGCAGCCGCAAAACACCCCCATAACAGGACTGACCCACCTCCATGCTTGACTGTGGGGATGGTGTCGTTCTTGTCATCACCTTGTCATCTTACTCTAGATGTACGGCTGACCCATGGGTCTAAAACTCATTTTCAGTTTAGTGTCATACGTCTATAAAACCTTCTTCCAGGACTCCACAGGTCTTTCCTAATTACTTCTTGAATATTCAAGTCAACATTTCCCTTGGTGAAGTTTTGCTTTCTTCCACACCCCAATGAATAATTCGGATTGCAACTGTATATATATATGCCATCTTTAGAACAATTTTTAAAAAGAATTTTTTATTTTGCATTTATACAATAACAAAGTTTAACCATTTTTTTGGTGAACATAAACACCATGGGCTTTGTTTACACTTGACATAACCTTTAAAAGTGATCGGATGTGTAAGAGATGAATAAGTAATATTTAATATTTGGTACAATTTTATGTCACTGATCAAATAAGCAAATTTGTGACATTGATCTTAACTCCTTAATAAAAGGTAAGATTTCCCTGCTTCCTTTGAACATTCTTAAATCATGCTGAGATAACATGGATCATTAGGTTTTGCACAAACTTATGGAGTCCATGCCACCTTGAGAGCATGCTGCCAATAAACTAAAAGTGGGCATACCAAATACTAAGAAATTCTGAAATGTAAATTTTTCAGTTTATCTTTTCACTCAAATTATTATGCTGACTATATACACTGGCGGCCAAATGTTTGGAATAATGTACAGATTCTGCTGTTTTGGAAGGAAATTGCTACTTTAATTCACAAAAGTGGCATTCAACTGATCACAAAGTATAGTCAGGACATTACTGATGTGAAAAACAGCAACATCACTATTTGAAAAAAGTCATTTTTGATCAAATCTAGACAGGCCCCATTTCCAGCAGCCATCACACCAACACCTTGAGTAATCATGCTAAGTTGCTAATTTGGTACTAGAAAATCACGTCATTATATCAAACACAGTTGAAAGCTATTTGGTTCATTAAATTAAGCTTAATATTGTCTTTGTGTTTGTTTTTGAGTAGCCACAGTATGTTGGCTATGTCTTAAGGTCAATATTAGGTAAAAAAGGGCAAAAAAGAAACAGCTTTCTCTAGAAACTCGTCAGTCAATCATTGTTTTGAGGAATGAAGGCTATACAATGCTTGAAATTGCCAAAAAAAGATTTCATACAAAGGTGTACACTGCAGTCTTTAAAGACAAAGGACAACTGGCTCTAACAAGGACAGAAAGAGATGTGGAAGGCCCAGATACAACTAAACAAGAGGATAAGTACATCAGAGTCTCTAGTTTGAGAAATAGACGCCTCACATGTCCTCAGCTGACAGCTTCATTGAATTCTACCCGCTCAACACCAGTTTAATGTATAACAATAAAGAGAAGACTCAGGGGTGCAGGCCTTATGGGAAGAATTGCAAAGAAAAAGCCACTTTTGAAACAGAAAAACAAAGATAAAAGGTTTGACTGGGCAAAGAAACAGACATTGGACAACAGATAATTGGAAAAGAGTGTTATGGATCTTAATCCCATTGAGCTTTTGTGGGATCAGCTAGACTGTAAGGTGCGTGAGAAGTGCCCGACAAGCCACATCTATGGCAAGTGCTACAGGAAGCATGGGGTGAAATGTCACCTAAGTATCTGGACAAACTGACAGCTAGAATGCCAAGGATCTGCAAAGCTGTCATTGCTGCACATGGAGGATCTTTTGATGAGAACTCTTTGAAGTAGTTTAAAAAATTCTGAACATTTTTTTCAAATTGTCATAGTAATTTTTCACATTATTAATGTCCTGACTATACATTGTGATCAGCTGAATTTTAAAAGTACCAATTTCTTTCCATAAGAGCAAAATCTGTACATTATTCCAAACTTTTGGCCGCCAGTATGTATGTATGTATATATATATATATATATATATATATATATATATATATATATATATATATATATATATATATATATATACACACACACACACACACACACACACACACACAGTATATCACTAGTGGTCTCAGATGTTTGGATCACAAGGTGGATTACTTTTTCTATAAAGAATATAAGATTTTTTTTTTTTACACAGAATGTTAGCATTTCACAAATTCAGCAAGTTGACATTAGAGTACCTTTGTATTTACATTTGTAACGTATTATTGTTCTATTCATATAGCCAGCTGAGGAAAATTTGCTCTAAAACAATCTTTCCTTTCTTGAATCCAACACAAGCCCACAATCAAACCCGTTATTATTTTGTAGTTCGTAGCTCCCTTACAGTAAACAACACTACCCATAACACCAGGCGAATTTCCTCGATGCTTATTGGCTGCAAAAAGACACGCCCTCATCGTGGTTACTCCAGGCTTGCAGTTTAACAGCCACAACACGAGCAGATAATGTTTCAAATTCACCACAGCATGACATTTGTGCAGTTGTGATGGCCTTAAACTGCAGCAGACTCGGCCGACTTATCTTTGGAGTACACACTTCGACTGAGGCCTGCTCAAAACGGGCAGTTCAACAGTCGTGTGGGGGATATAGAGTGGGTCGATGGTATTGTAGTGTCACTCATGAAGAGAAGAGACTGGAGCAGGGGTGTGTGTCAGACTCTACCGTCACACCTGCCACATCTGCACAGGTGAGGCATTTTAAACATCTACAGACACTTAAAGTATGTATGTGGTTTGTAAAGTTTTGCAACTAGGATTTTAACTGTTGCATTCACGTCACAAATTCTGATTTCCTGATTGGAATGTCCAAAGCTTGTGTCTGATTTTATGTAACATCATTTGTTTGTTGATATATAATTGTGGTCTGATGTACTAAATTTAGTTTTCAAGTGCAGCAAGTGTCAGTTTGTTGATCATGTAGTGCAGCTCACAATAAAAGAAACTTACCATGGTACTATGTTTACTAAGTTTTTTTAATTTATTTTTTTATTTTATTTTTTATTTTTTACATATGCCATGGTAGTATCATGGTATTCTTTGAAGTACCTTGGAGTAAAACCATGTTACACGAATATGGTAATCATTCACAGAGTTCCTAAAAAGTATTCGGACACTACTTTATTGTAAAGAAACAATTTCATAAGTTGGTTTTATATGGCAAAATAAAGACTAAACAGTATTCTGGTTGTCAAACATTAGTGGAACATGTCCATAATGTGATAAACTACTCTTCTAGGACACCTGTGTGAAAGGAATAGTTCACCCAAAAATTCTCTCATCATTTACTCACCCTCATGTCATCCCAGTTGTTAATGACTTTCTTTCATCTGCAGAACACAAAGTAATTTTTTTAGAAGAATATCTCAGCTGTGTTGGCCCATACAAGGCAAGTGAATGGTGACCAAAACTTTTAATCTCCAAAAGCACATAAAGGCATCATAAAAGTAATCCATAACACTCCAGTGTTTTAATCCATGTCTTTTTAAGAAATCCAATCGTTTTTGGGTGAGAATAGAACTCCTTTTTCACTGTACATCTTGCCATTGCAGTCTCTGTGCACTTTCTGTACGCCATGTGCATCATGATTTTATGCTTGATTACGCTTTCTAGTGCTTGATGTATGCAAAGACCGCTGGATGGCGCTAGGAAGTGTAATCAAACTTGAAATCACGATCGCCAAGGATTCTGCTGATGTCAAGATTTATAATGAAAAAGGAGTTACATTTTGCTCGGTTTTCATCCAAAACCTATTGAATCGCTGGTGTCTGTAGTCTTATGTATTTTATGTTGCCTTTATGTGCTTTCTGGAGCTTCAGAGTTTTGATTACCATTCACTTGCATTGTATGGACCCACAGAGCTGAGATATTTTTCTAAAAATCTTTGTTTGTGTTCTGCAGAAGAGAGTCATACACATCTGATGAGGGAATTCTTGGGTGAAGTATTCTTTGAACTTGAGGGGAACTGATTTAATACATCCTCTAAAAAGCACCTTGAGACCCGTTGTTTAAAATTAATTGCAAAAATTGCTAAGAAAAGTTAAATCAGTTCTGAGAAAAGGTCTAGAATCATTTGTTTTTGCAGATGCCATTTTATTTGATATTTTATTATCTTATGCAATTCATACTTTTTAAGTTGCACATATATTCTTTTGGAGCCACTATATACCATAGTACCACCACAGTTATTCTGTTTAATGCCTTTTCTTCATTAAATCTTTTATTTATTATTATTATTATTATTATTATTATTATTATTATTATGATCATGGATACTCTGTAGAATACAGTTACGCTTTGGATAGGCTGTATTTAAGACAAGGCCTCATTTAGGCTTCAGGCAAGAATTAGTGCTGAACATAACATTTTTAAAGTGTGACAAACTATAAATGGTTCTTTCTCTTAAAACAATTGAGTCATGGGACCCTCACTAATGCATCAAACCAGAAAGCAGATCAGTTCTGTTATGGATATCATACCACAGGAACATGACAAGCCTTTATGTCATACTACCAAAGTGTTTTGCACCAGCTGGTAAATAGTCTACAAATATGAACTTTGGACTATAAAATGCCCAACTTGCTCTTGCAAATTCATTGTAAAGGGTGAAATCTAAGTAGGCCTATAGCATATGTGTTTCATGTGTAGCCTATATCATTTCATTTGATGACAAAATATCAAACAAAGTCAAGTCAGTTTTATTTCTATAGCACTGTTCACAATATATACTGTTTGTTGTTTCAAATTAGCTTTATAGAAAATCACGCCTTAAAGTCTTAAAGACCTGCAAGTGGCATTTATTTTAAATAAAGAGACCACAAGCACACTTTTCAAACAAAACGCAAGTTGAAAAAGATTTTAAGATTTTTAAATTTGGTTTTAAAATAATAAAACAATTATTTTGTTAAGTCTTATTAAGTCTGGCGCCTTACTGTAAACTGACAGACTGTAAAATAGCAGAAAGTCTTGGAGAAATGGTATTAGCCTGCCACACATATTGTCTTCTTAATTTTTCTTTAAGTAAATATTTAATAATAAATTAGGTATTAATTATTGGCTTGTAGTTCTACATTTATTATGTAATGTACAGGTAACTGCGAATAAAAACTATTGGGTTGTGATTTGTCATCGTGATCTGTTCTCTGTGTTTTTCTCTGGAGGTCCAAGAGCTTGTGCTTCCAGGTGGTCGTAGGCAAGTCCTGAAGGATGTCCTGCCATTGTCAGCATTCCTGACTGACACTTTTGGACGTAGGCATAATTACCTTCGCATTTCCCTCACTGAGAAATGTAACCTCCGCTGTGAGTCCTTTTCTCATAGTCACATATGCTTTATTGAAACATTTTGGCTTTACTTTCTTCTGAATTGGTACTGGATTTATACCATTTTATAATAATCCTTGAGGGTCTCTTAATTAATTATTAAAATAAAAGCACCACTGAAAACACTGTTTGTCTGACCTCGGGAGTGTGTGTACATCAATTAGGTATTCGAGGCTGTATATTGCAATGATTTTACCACGGGTAAAGGGTATTTATGGGTAACCCTCTCACCCAGTGTAAAATGATTGTAATGTACAGGCTTGAGGTGCTTATTGCTTTCATAAAATGGTGGCAACAGCAATATGATCAAAAATGTGCAAATAATACAATAATAAAATTCTTCTGCCAAGTATTAAAGTTTATTAGTGTAACTGTATAATATAGACTTGGTGCTGTAATATAGCGTTCAATTGCTGTGTGTGCATATATAAGCTATTTTACAATGGTTTAGAAACATGGCTCATCTGTTTTTAAGGAGCTTTCACTTTTTTTTTGACTGATCCAATGCTTTTACCCCCAGACTACTTATAATGTTTAACAAAATTAAGGAATTGTTCTTTGGACAAATACAATACTTATAGACCAGGGAACATCTAGCATTATCTGACTTTGCTCAGAACTACAAATATGACCCAATGTTAAAGACATGTTAAAAGAGTATGTTCTGTTTCTCAGGTCAGTACTGTATGCCTGAGGAGGGGGTAAAGCTCACCCCTCGCTCCCAGCTCTTAACAGCAGAAGAGGTGCTGACGGTAGCCAGACTCTTTGTAAGAGAGGGGGTGACCAAGATACGCTTGACTGGAGGAGAACCCTTCATTCGCCCAGATGTTTTACATATAATTAGTAAGTTGAAGCTGAAGATTGTTTGAATTTTTTTCACCCCTTGTAAATGATGTCTCTCGAATGCTGTTTTACTTTAACTCATAACACAGTAGGAATGTTGACATCTTGAAATCTGCATCTTTAACAGGGCAATCCTTAAACTTGAGCATGGCCCCAAGTTACTCCAGGATGACTGACTATGTAACAACAGACAAGACCAAACACCCATCCAAGTTGGATAAAACATCAGAAATTGGATGTGTGCTTTAGCTACTATTTGAATTATAAGGGGCTGTTCACACAGGATACATTCTTGCGGTCAAAACAGCTAGACAGAGTGCGACTGAATGGAGACAAATCTCAATAGGAATCTCAATACAAATTTTTTTAACTTTCAAACTACTTTTAACCTGATGCAGTGTCTAAAAACACATCTTTCATGGCAGAACACTAAAAACCAGCTAGACATTACAGAGTCAAATAATAATGACATTAAATGGTAAAATAAACAACTTTTTCAACAAAATGGTTAAATAGAAAAATGTGTTGTTCTTAAAGTTGCAGTATGTAAGATTCAGAAACTCTTGTTATTAATGACACCTGTGGCCTTTAAGTGAACTGCAGCCAGCTACCTGTTGCTCGTGCACACACTCCATAGGGATGCGAGCAAGCATCGACCAAAACAATGACATAACGTACAAAGAGGCTGAACGTGATTCACCGACATCATGCTGACAGATGAGGTAGCATAATTAAAATTACACAGTTATGATTGTTTTACTACAAACTTTGAAACTGCATATTATATTTTACTCTCCAGTGGGATAAAATAAAGTGTGGATTAAGGTCTGACTATGCAAGACTGCAGTTTGAAGTAATCACATTTCTTTGCATAGGCTATCGTATAAATGTCAATGTCGGCGTTACCTAGCTAACCAGCTTTATCAATAGCTGTTAGCTAAATTTGGTGGATGATGACAGTAGCTGTTTATAAAATAGACTGTACATTATAAATATGTTGACACAATTCAGTATTGATGTGATTCTATCACAACTGTCATTTTGATATATCAATGCGCTATTGTTTTATAATAATATAATGTATATATTTTCTGTATAACCAAGTTACGTTACACTAATGAATGGAGCTTTTTGCATTATCTTGAACATTGTCTAGCATTAATTTAATGTATTATTGTAGTTTACCTTGCTGAATAATTACAGATTAACATTGACATTAACCTGACTTTTAGTATAAAGAGAAGATCGTTGAAATTATTTGAAAGTTACGAAGCAAGGTAGCTTGCAATTCGTCAGCGTTAGTAGGCAAGATAAAATTAACCCCGAGCAGGCTGGGCAGCTGTTTTCTATGTAAACAAGCGGCATAAAATTACAGCCCCTATCTACTTGAATGGAGAAAGACTGAAATCTCCATAATGGTTGGTCAAGATTACGATCAAAGAACATATTTATAATCAGAAGTAAAATCTGACAAAAATGGTATCATGTATTGTGCATCTTAAAAATAAAAACAACGCTATTTTTCAGGCTGGTTCAGCTAAAGCGCATGCATGTTCTCGAGTTAACTGACTGGCGATGTCTGTATATAAAAGGTGATTGGCTCTTTTACATGTAAGGCGGGACTTCCTTTGCTACATCTGTTGGCCGTTGGGTGTTCCAATTTCTCGTAATTATTTTAATACCAGTGGTCCGTCTCTTCAAAACTGTCTCTGCTACACTGCAGTGGTTTACAAGCTCTGTGGGTTCATTGAGCCATATGTGACACACATACTTCTACATTCACCTTTCAGCTAGAATGTTTCGATTTCATGTTTTAGACATTCTTGGTGCTAACCAGATTAATACTACTCATGTAAATTGTTTAGACTTACAATATACACTGGACATTATTTTAACATTAGAGACTCACATTATATGAGCCCAACTTGCATCATGTCCAGTCACAGGCACAAGGAGTGAGCAAAAATGCAGAACTAATTTTGTGAAGTCAGTTAATTGTAATGCAAATTAAGTCAATGTTGCGGTGAGACCAGCACTGATAGGCATGCTGTTGTCATGTGCTTATCGCCATGTGCTTTTTGTCTCATATGGTTTAAGATCAAACGTTCTCCTGCAAAATGCATAATGGAAGAAAATGTGACAGTTAGAAACAGTAATCTTAACCCTTTAACTACATTTAATGATTGACAGTTTCACTTTTGTCTTTCCCCCAGCAGAACTGAGGAAGTTGGAGGGTCTGAAGACCATTGCAGTGACCACTAACGGCATGAATTTAGCCCGACTGTTGCCTGGTCTTAAGAAAGCTGGAGTGGATCTTCTCAACATCAGCCTGGACTCTCTAGTACCTACCAAATTTGAGTTCATTGTTAGACGCAAAGGTATAAGATGCTCTTGATCAGTCCAGAAATAAAAAATATACATCAAAGCACATGCCAGTGCTACAGATTTCTTGTACAAGGAAAACTTATATCAGGTTCATGACATGAGTTTATCTTCTTCCAGGATAGATATAGATGGGTGCAGACCCAATTTAAAAAAAAATAATTGCTGGTCACCATCATACTGTGTGGTGTATTTTGAATGCTGGTCCACAATACAGTGTGTACGAGTTCTTAGTTTTCCAACATTACCAGAAAAAATATATTGGTTGACGAACTTCACCATCTAAGTTTTGCTGTGGAACAACATGGCTGTGCTGGTCCACCAGATAACCTGCACCAAACCAGCACTAACCAACCTAGACCAGCAAGGGAATTACAGGCATTATGTGTCCTGGATGAAAGCCACTGGCTAGCAGCACAAAGGTGGAAGCATAATGTACTGTAATTAATAACTTCTAAATAAATAACTTAATAATAATAATAATTAATGGCTTTAGCATTTGAATAATAACTTCAGTCTGCAGTATCTACACTTTTGTTCTCTGCAATATCTAACTTTTTTTTATTACTTTTATGTGCTTTCTATTACAATTTGAGTATCAAAATATTTGTCAAGGTTGAACCTCCATATTTCAATGAAATGTGATTTGTAAAGTTTTCTTATGACAGTAATTTGTATTAAACTGGCACATTCAGGCTCAGATACAAGGAATTACTCTAAAATAGGCTGAAGTGTATACAGACATTTAGGTAAACATAATTAGCCAAATTAAAAAAAAAAATCTAATAATTTGCACTTTATGCCTTTTGCAGGGTTTCATAAAGTGATGGAAAGTATTGAGAAGGCCATTGAAATGGGCTACAATCCAGTCAAGGTAACATACCTGTCTTAAACCTTTCTTTTACAAAGGAGATGGATATTTGATGCTGTGCAACTTTTCAGCTTAAGAAGTGGGTTTGCAGCCCTAAAAGTTTGTTTATTAGTGCAACAACTCAAGAGTTATAAATAACAACTGATACTTTGTTATAAATATGAAAGCATTGAGACCTATACTGGAATCGCATTAGTCTGATATTGTGCTCATGTACTGGTACTCGAACTCCAATGTTTCACCATCATTTCAGTTATAAGTAAAGCTGTGAATAATTAGTTAAAAATATTTAATTGAATCACAGTGTTTTGTGAATAATCGCAATTAATCATACATTAAAACAAACATTAAAATATAATCATAAATATATTTACATTATACATTGTCCCAAAGAACTTGCAAGGAATTGGTAAGTCATAATTTATTTTAAATATTTAAATATGTACATGTTGAAATATTCAAATGTTATTTGAGGATAGAGTTAAATTCAGGGACTAAAAACGGTTCAAGGAACGAAAACCAAAAAACGGACGAAATCTTTAGCAGAACATAACCGAAAACCGGAACAAAGTGATTTTCAATTATTCCGGAGTGAAAACGTTATTTTTAAATGCTGGTAACCGGTTATAACCGGTTAATTTTGCTCCGATAATCTTTTCATGAAACTAAAGGCGAAAGGGTTTATCACAGTAAATTTTTGGAACTACACTATTCATGTTGCCGGAAAAAAGTAAACATGTGCTTTGATCCTGAAGGAAAATGCTGCATCACACATTTCTTTGCCTAATCACCCACCCCTTAGTGCAGAGTTAAAAGAACGTTATTAACTGTTCTTTTATTTTGTCCTAACCGGTAACCTTTTGGAAAGGAGGCCGTAGAACTTCTGAACCAGAATGAAAAAATACTGTTTTTGCTCAGAATGAACTGAAATGAAAAACATTTAGTTTTTAGTCCCTGGTTAAAGTAGACACATTTTTACAGGTATAAATCTTTGATTCAAGTATATGTAGACATGCTGTAATTTAAAGTTTGGCAAAATCTTCTGGTGTTTTCCAGAGGACTTTAAATAACTGGATCAATTGGGCAGATTCAGTGGACTACTTGCTTAACTGCTTCTGCGTTCTGTGTAGTGCGACCCAGGCGTTTCTGGGTACAGCGTTCCGTGCACCTACATGCAGATATTTATTCATGGGAAGGCAGATTATTTCTACTTTTTAGGGCTTTCAGTTGATTTAAAACAATAAATCATGTTTTTGGCGTTAACGTGAGTATATAACCTGCATCAGTCTGGCCCACATTTTAGCGTGTGTTTCATTCATTGACGATATTTCATAACTTTTGAGCTTCAACAATAAATTCCTCCATGCAACGATTGCAAATGACTTTAGTTTGGCTAAATGTCCCAGATAGATTGATTTATAAAAGCCATTCTCTTACTCTTACCTGGCCTTAAAAACCACAGAATGAAAGTTTATTGTCAATTTTAATAAATACATTAACTGTGCTAAAATACAGTATATACAGTAAAAGCACTACACATTTAATCAATTTCAAATGTTATAACTTATTGTCTTTGGCAGCTTTTATACTTATCCATTTACATTTTAATGTATAGCAATATACAGTACTTATCAATGAAACAATGACACAAAATAGAGATTAAAAAACATTTAATAAAAACTGGGTGAGGGTCTCATGGGTGCCATGCGAGGGTCGGATGTGTGAACAGTTTTAATAATATTTGTGTCACAAACCGGTGAGATTTGATATACCCTGATCCTTAATTGTTTTGGGAAACCAATATGTCAAAGAATTCAAAATCCTCGGGCTCTGGAGATATTAAAAACACTTATGTGCTCGGGCTGATTCCCCTGAGAAACGGGCCAGAAGCCCCGGACTCAGTTCGGATGGTGAACTGAATGAAATCCGGCGTGAATTGATGAATGTGTCGGCAATGCTAACGAAGGTTGTTGCGGACTTGGAGGATCTGGCTGTAATACGTCGATCGATCACGGCCATAGAGACGAAATTCACTGAGATGGTTACAAGAGTTGCAGATGTTGAGAAACAGAATGATTATCTGGAGTCATCGGAGAGGGAATTAGCTGCTAATCCGCTAGCGACCAAGATAGATTTGGAGCAGATTTTGGAGAAAAACTGGAGGATTTGGAGAATCATAATTGACGAAACAACGTCCGACTTGTTGGAATTCCTAAGCATGAAGAAGGCAGAGATATGGTAAAATTCCTTGACTGGCTCTTTCCAAGTCTGATCGACATAACAGGCCATAAGCTGGAAATCGATCGAGCTCACGGAGTTCCGGCTCGGAGGTCCGCTGAGGGAGACAGGCTCCGATCAATTCTGGCCAAATTTCTGAGATCATTCGATAAAGATCTTGTGTTACGCGAGGCGAGGAGTAAAGGAAGACTTTCTTGGAAGAACCACAGCGTTTTCTTGTTTCCAGAATTTGCGAATTCGATGAGAGAAACGTGATCGATTCAAGGTATGCAAGAAACTCTTACATCAACAGAAGGTTGCTTTTGCTCTGATGTTTCCGGCAAAACTGAGAATATATACTAAGGATGGCCGCAAAATATTTACATGCCCACAGTAAGCTATGTCCTTTATAAAGACAATCGAGTGAGTAAGCCATTTGGTGATTTTCATGTTGCTGCCTAGTGTGTCTGACTCAGTGAAAATTCACTTGACTGTCCGAGGAAACTGGGCACCTTTTTTGTTCTATTGTGTTGGTTCCGCCTAGCGGCTGGAGTTTTGTGGAGTAACACTCCCTCGGCACAGTTGTGGATGAATCTGCTCATTCTTGGTGCTTATGCCTCCTATCGGCTGGAGTTTGTTTTGTGGAATATTTCTTGCAGGACATTGGAGTGATTAGGGCATGTGTTGCACTCGTGTAACGACCGAATGGACCGGCTCACTGAACATTCATTTGACTGCCTGAGGAACTGAACGGCCCCCTTTTGTTTTGTGTGTGTGTGTGTGCCAGTTCCACTAGCGGCTGGAATTTGTTTTGTGGAGGAACACACCTTCGGGCAATCTACACGTTTTTTGTGTTTTTTCCACTTATTGGCTGGAGTTTGTTTTATAGATTATTTTCTGTTGGGTAATTCTGTCTCACAAAATTTGTATAGAAACACCGGACTTGAGCAGGCCAACGGTAAAGTTGTTGCAGGGGCTCTCATAGACGTACATGGACTGTTTGAGTTTACAGGGATGGACGCTGGTTGGTGCTTTCATCCACAGAGTTATTGCGCACATTTTTCTTTTTTCTGTTCGTTTGGTTCTGGGGGAAGTTCGGGGTTTGACTGTTGCACTAATGTTTTAATGTGGTCGTTATAATTGTATTTTTGTTATACAATCTATTTTTTCTAATATGTCAAAATGTCAAATGTTAATAAGAGTGGATTGTCTCTCTCCACGTGGAATGTGAATGGGTTGGGGCACCCCATAAAAAGAAGGAAGGTTATTTCTTTTCTTAAACGTAAGAAATATGATATAGTGTTTCTTCAAGAAACGCATCTTTCCCAGCAGGAAGCTGAAAAATTTGGGAAGATATGGGGTGGACATATTTTCTTTAGTGCTGGCTCAAGTAAGAGCAGGGGAGTCATTACATTGATAAGTAAACATCTACAATTCAATTGTCTCAAACAGATTAAAGATAAATTAGGAAGTCACTAGAACTAGGGGCAAAGGTTGATTTTGGCTAATATCTACGCACCTAATGCTGATGATCATGGCTTTTTTTATAGATCTTGAAGGGATGTTGCAAGTCTCTGGCACCCCTCATGATATAATATTGGGAGGAGACTTTAATCTTTTGATGGACTCAGTCCTTGATCATAGTAAAGCAAAAGTGTGTAAGCCCCCTAGGGCAACAGTGACGCTTCACAGGATGTGTAAAAATCTTGGTCTTACAGATATTTGGAGACTTTTGAACCCATCTGGGAGGGACTATGCATTCTTTTCATCAGTCCATAAGATTTATTCTAGAATAGATTTTTTTTTTTTATATCTAAGTCCCTCATTTCATCTGATGTTGATTGCTCAATCGGAAACATCTTAGTCTCAGATCACACCCTGGTGAGTTTAGAGGTGATTCCACATACAGAGAAAAAAAAATCATATAGTTGGCGCTTTAATGTATCCCTTTTGCAAAATCCTGATTTCCAACAAATGTTAAAGGCTGAAACCAATGTTTATATGGAGACCAGCTGGTCCTCAGGATCCTCTGTGGCCATGGCTTGGGAGGCACTTAAGGCGGTTCTTAGGGGTCGGATCATACAGTAAGCCTCATTCATCAAAAAATCCAAAGCACGAGAACTCGTGTAGTTGGAAGGGAATATTAAAAATGCTGAGGCAGAGCTGAAGCGCTGAATGTCGTCTGATGGCCTCAGAGAATTGACCCGATTGAAATACAGATATAATACTCTTTTGTCGCGGAAGGTGGAGTTTTGGCTATTCAGGGCAAGACAGTCATACTTTGAGTCAGGGGACAAAGCAGGGAAGCTTTTGGCTAGATATATAAAGGAGAAAGTGTCTTTATCTACCATTTCCTCAGTGAAATCTGCTGGTGGTGAAATATTTACCTCGGCCACTGATATTAATAATACTTTTAAAGAATTCTATTTTGATCTCTATAGTTCCACCTCTTCATCTACTGATGAAGATATTAGGAACTTTGTGGAACCATTAGAACTTCCTAAACTGACGACTGAGCAAAAAAATTATTTTGATTCTGAGATAATCTTGGAGATTGGCGAGGTAATCAAGGCCTTGCCTTCAGGTAAGTCTCCAGGGCCAGACGGTTTTGCCACTGAAATTTTTAGATCTTATGCTACAGAACTGGCTCCACATTTGTTAGAAGTTTATACAGAATCATTAAAGAATGGAAAGCTTCCGCCAACCATGACACAAGCTCGGATCAGTCTGATTCTTAAAAAGGACAAAGATCCAAGCGAGTGTAAGAGTTACTGTCCAATTTACCTGATTCAGCTAGATGTAAAATGTTTTTTATAAAATTCTGGCTAACCAATTAAGTAAAGTTATGACATCTCTTATACATATAGATCAGGTGGGGTTTATTCAGGGCCGTAGCTCTTCTGATAACATTATGCATTTCATCAATATCATGTGGTCAGTGGCGAATGATTAGACTCTGGTCGCTGCCATCTCACTTGACACCGAAAATGGATTTGATATGGTAGAATGGGATTATCTTTTTAAGGTTTTGGAAATATACGGGTTTGGGAATACTTTTATTGGATGGATTAAGTTACTTTATAGACACCTGGTAGCGGCAGTACAAACAAATGGATTCATTTCAGATTATTTTACTTTGGATAGGGGCACCCGGCAGGGTTGCCCTCTTTCCCCATTATTGTTCTGTCTTGCCCTGGAACCATTAGCAGCCGCAATAAGAAAGGAGGATGATTTTCCAGGGGTGGTGGCGGAGTTGTGCGTAACGTGTTTCATCAGAAAGTGCGTAGAGGATGTTGTTCCGTCCAAAACAATACGGATCTACCGAACCAGAAACCTTGGATTAATAGCAATGTTCGCATGGCACTTAATGCGCGGACCTCCGCTTTTAATTCCGGGAATGTGGAGGAGCATAAACAAGCCAGTTATGCCCTCCGAAAAACTATCAGAGCAGCAAAACGCCAGTACAGGAACAAGATTGGAGGACAGTTTAACACCACCAACTCTAGAAGCATGTGGCAGGGAATTGATATCATCACGGACTTTAAAGGGAATAAAAACTCCGCCCGTGAACACTGCTGCCTCTCTCCCGGATGAGCTAAATACTTTTTATGCATGGTTCGAGGGAAATAACACCGCCCTCGCAGAGAGAGCTCTCGCGGCCGAACCTACAGAGGTTAGTTCACTCTCCGTCTCTGTAGCGGATGTAACCCGATCCTTCCGACGGGTGAATATCCGTAAAGCCGTGGGTCCAGACGGCATTCCGGGCCGCGTCATCAGAGCATGCGCGAACCAACTGGCTGGTGTTTTTACGGACATTTTCAACCTTTCCCTCTCTTTGTCTGTAGTCCCCACATGCTTTAAAACGTCCACCATTGTGCCTGTACCAAAGCAA
The DNA here is from genome assembly GCF_019703515.2 of Myxocyprinus asiaticus. NCBI lineage: Eukaryota > Metazoa > Chordata > Actinopteri > Cypriniformes > Catostomidae > Myxocyprinus > Myxocyprinus asiaticus. The sequence goes on along the minus strand of NC_059360.1, from coordinate 8,836,966 downwards.
TCCAAAATCACTTGCTTAAATGACTGACGTCCTGTTGCTCTGACCCCCATCAACAGCAAATGCTTTGAGAGACTAATCAGAGATTACATCTGCTCTGTGCTGCCTCCCTCACTGGACCCATTGCAGTTTGCTTACTGCAACAACCACTCCACTGATGATGCCATTGCATCTACCCTACACACTGTTCTCTCCCACCTGGAAAAAAGGAACACACGTGTGAGAATGCTGTTTGTAGACTACAGCTCTGCATTCAACACCATAGTGCCCTCCAAGCTTGATGAGAAGCTCCGGGTTCTGGGCTTAAACAGCTCGCTGTGCAGCTGGATCCTTGACTTCCTGTCAAGCAGACACCAGGTGGTTAGAATGGGCAGTAACATCTCCTCATCACTGACCCTCAACACTGGAGCCCCGCAGGGCTGTGTTCTTAGCCCACTCCTGTATTCCCTGTACACACATGACTGTGTGGCAACACATAGCTCCAATGCCATCATTAAGTTTTCTGATGATACGATGGTGGTATGTCTGATCACTGACTATGATGAAACAGCCTACAGAGAGGAGGTGCACACTCTGACATGCTGGTGTCAAGAGCACAACCTCTCCCTCAATGTCAGTAAGACAAAGGAGCTTGTGGTGGACTTCAGAAGAAAAGACAGAGAACACAGTCCCATCACCATCAATGGAGCACCAGTGGAGAGAGTCAGCAGCTTCAAGTTCCTGGGTGTCCACGTCACTGAGGAACTCACATGGTCCGTCCACACTGAGGCCGTCGTGAAGAAGGCTCATCAGCGCCTCTTCTTCCTGAGACGGCTGAGGAAGTTTGGAATGAACCGCCACATCCTCACACGGTTCTACACCAGCACTGTAGAGAGCATCCTGACTGGCTGCATCTCCACCTGGTACGGCAATAGCACCGCCCACAACCGCAAAGCCCTGCAAAGGGTGGTGCGAACTGCCAGACACTTCATCGGAGGTGAGCTTCGCTCCCTCCAGGACATATACACCAGGCGGTGTGTGAAAAAAGCTTGGAGGATCATCAGAGACTCCAGCCACCCGAGCCATGGGCTGCTCTCACTGCTACCATTAGGCAGGCGGTATCGCAGCATCAGGACCTGCACCAGCCGACTTCATGACAGCTTCTTCCCCCAACTCTTGATCTCTCACGATCAATATACATCAGCACTGCACTTTATTAATCTTATTATCTCACACTGGACTGTCATAATTATATTCTCTTAACAACACACTGGCAACTGACTATCAACCGACAGCCTGAATGTCAATACAGTACAGTACAATACAACCTACTGTACATTTTATATATAATTTATTTTTTATTTTTTTTTGTTTTATAATGTGTATTTTATATTGTGTGTATTGTAGAACATACATTGTATATTATTTTTTGTATATTGTGTTGTGTGTAATTATGTGTATATTAGATTTTAAATTGTGTTGTGTAAATTTGATGTTTATTGTAGTTTGGTATATGTCTCATCACTGTCACGACTGCAATGTTGCTCGGAACTGCACCCAAGAATTTCACACACTATTGCACTTATGTATATGGTTGTGTGACAATAAAAGTGATTTGATTTGATTTTGATTTAAGCTTTTGCTTTACGAAGATGATATTTTATTATTTGTCTCCAACCCCACTAGATCTATGCCTTGCCTCCACAGGATTATTAATTCCTCTCTAAATTCTCAGGATACAGAGTCATTTGGTCTAAATCTGAAGCTTTGGCTCTGACAGCGTACTGCCCAGTAACGGCTTTTCAACTGGGCGCCTTCCAGTGGCCCAAACAGGGCACTAACTATTTGGGCATTTTATTTCCTGCAGTTTTGTGTGATTTAGTTAGTTAATTTTGACCCCTTAATAAAAAGATTTTTGAGCGATGTGTGTAGGTGGACTTCATTACATTTATCTATAATTGGGAAGGTTAATGTTATTAAAATTAATTGTATTCCAAAATTCAACTACCTTTTACAATCTCTCCCTGTAGATGTCCCCCTCTCTTATTTCACGCAATTTGATAGCATAGTGAAGTCCTTCATTTGGAATGGTAAACGTCCCAGATTACATTTCAATAAATTACATTGGCCGATTGACAAATGTGGGCTAGGCCTACCCACAATTTTGTTTTATTATTATGCATTTGGTCTCAGACATTTGGCTCATTGGTCACTTCCACCTGAGAGAGCCCCTCCCTGGTTTTGTATTAAACAGCAGTTCCTTGCCCCTATTTCGCCATTGCAAACCCTTTCTATTAAACTATCCGAAGAAGTTAAGTCACATCCCGTTATCTCACATTTGCACGCAGTATGGACAAAAGTGTCCAGAGTGTTTAATTTGGACATTTATTTAAATGTTGCCTCGAGCATATGGCGGAACCCAAAATTACGTATTAATAAGTCCCCTTTCTGTTGGTCAGAGTGGATTGTGAGGGGGGTTACTGCACTCGGTGACCTATATGAGAGTGGAGTGTTGAGATCTTTTGAAAATTTGGTTCAACATTTTAAGACTCCTATATCTCAGTTCTTTTGATATTTACAGCTGCGCCACCTGCTCTGTACTATCTTTGGGAGTAGCATACACCCCCCTTAAGTGGCAGATACTCTGGAAGTGGTGATTACTGCTTTTGGAAAAGGTCATGAGGCATTGGTGTATTACTCCCTGTTAATTCAGAGTCTGGGGGACGGAGCTTCAACTTCTCAAGAGATTGTGGGAGAAAGATTTAAATTTGGTATTGGAGGAGGGAGTGTGGGCTTGGATTCTAAAAAAACATCAAGTCTACATCTAGAGATGCAAGGGTCCGTCTGATGCCATTTAAGATTTTGCATTGATTCTGTTGGAACCCCTTTAGATTGTAAAGGCTTGGTCTTAAAGACACCCACCTGCTGGCAGTGCCAATCAGAAGACGGGGACACAACACATGTTTTTTGGGGATGTGTTAAGATCCAAGAATTTGGGGTGGCGGCATTCGAGGAGGTGATTTTTAGAGGGCTGGGAAAATGGGATTTGTTTGTCAGGAAGTGGGGTGGATATTTGGCTTTTTTAGAGGGTTCTCAGGGAGGGGCAGTGGAGAAGGATTTGTAATTTAGTTGGGTATTTGTATTCTTGATGTTGTTTGAAAGTATATATATATATATATATATATATATATATATATATATATATATATTTTTTTTTTAATGTTTTTTAATTAATAAAAAAATAAAATAATAATAATGTTCTAATTGTTGGTGACCACTGTAGTGCGTGTTTGTGTTGGGTGGGGGGGTTTAATGTATATAACCGATTCTGTAATTTATGTTATGTTTGTATGATTTATGTATGGTATCAAAAAAACTGTTAGTTTAAAAAAAAAAAAATCTGGGTCATGCATGCATTCATCAGGTCTCTCTGTCCTCCCTCAATAATAGAGCATTGCAGTGTTTGTGCAGATATTTAATTCAAAAAGCGCTTGTGCTGACACCCTTTAGTAGTCTCCTATAACCTTCTGTCATTTGCGGTTCAAGCTGATTTGTTTGAATAGTCATTTGAGGTCTGCTACAGACCTCCATGTGAGGAGAAATGGTGAAATGCACTTGGAATGTATACCAGCCATTGCTTTCTCAGATCGGCTTGGGCTGAATTAAAGCTCTGAAAACTGTTCTTCCACTGAATTTTAAATACACTGTACTTAGTAATGTTCAGAATATTTCTTCTCCTGTTTCTGAAAGTGTCCGGACCATAAAATCTTCCTCCGAACACTCATTTTAAGAGGAGTTTTGGGAACTAGGCAACTACAGCACATTGTAAATGCATGTAACCGGAAACTAGCAAGTCAGACTATTTCAAAGCGAAAGTATGTCACGAGGCTCAGTGCAAGCAGTCCATTTTGGAAAGATAAACTTAATTGTATATTTCTAGTGCATTATACAGTTGAAGTCAGAAGTTTACATACACCTTAGCCAAATACATTTAAACTCAGTTTTTCACAATTCTGACATTTAGTTGTAGAAAACATTCCCTGTCTTAGGTCAGTTAGGATCACTGCTTTATTTTAAGAATGTGAAACGTCAGAATAAAAGCAGAGAGAATGATTTAATTCAGCTTTTATTTCTTTCATCACATTCCCAGTGGGTCAGAAGTTTACATACAATTTGTTAGTATTTGGAAGCATTGCCTTTAAATTGTTTAACTTGGTTCAAACGTTTTGGGTAGCCTTCCACAAGCTTCTCACAATAAATTGCTGGAATTTGGCTCATTCCTCCAGACAGAACTGGTGTAACTGAGCCAGGTTTGTAGGCCTCCTTGCTCGCACATGCTTTTTCACAATTTTTCTGTCGGATTGAGGTCGGGGCTTTGTGATGGCCACTACAATACCTTGACTTTGTTGTCCTTAAGCCATTTTGCCACAACTTTGGAGGTATGCTTGGGGTCATTGTCCATTTGGAAGACCCATTTGTGAACGAGCTTTAACTTATGGCTGATGCCTTGAGATGTTGCTTCAATATATCCACATAATTTTCCTTCCTCATGATGCCATCTATTTTGTGAAGTACACCAATCCCTCCTTCAGCAAAGCACCACCACAACATGATGCTGCCACCCCCATGCTTCACGGTTGGGATGGTGTTCTTCAGCTTGCAAGCCTCACCATTTTTCCTCCAAACATAGCGATGGTCATTATGGCCAAAAAGTTCATTTTTTGTTTCATCAGACCAGAGGAAATTTCTCCAAAAAGTAAGATCTTTGTCCCCATGAGCACTTGAAAACTGTAGTCTGGCATTTTATGGTGGTTTTGGAGCATTGGCTTCTTCCTTACTGAGCAGCATTTCAGGTTATGTCGATATAGGACTCGTTTTAGTGTGGATATAGATACTTGTCACCTGTTTCCTCCAGCATCTTCACAAGGTCCTTTGCTGTTGTTTTGGGATTGATTTGCACTTTTCACACTAAACTACGTTCATCTCTAGGAGACAGAATGCATCTCCTTCCTGAGCGGTATGATGGCTGCGTGGTCCCATGGTGTTTATACTTGCGTAGAATTGTTTGTACAGATGAACGTGTTACCTTCAGGCATTTGAAAATTGCTCCCAAGGATGAACCAGACTTGTGGAGGTGCACAATTTTTGTCAAGCAAAGAGGCACTAAGTTTGAAGGTTGGCCTTAAAATACATCCACAGGTACACCTCCAATTGACTCCAAATAGCCTATCAGAAGCTAATTTTCTGGAATTTTCCAAGCTGTTTAAAGGCACAGTTAACTTAGTGAATGTGAACTTCTGACCCACTGGAATTGTGATATAGTTAATTAAAAGTGAAACAATCTGTCTGTAAACAATTGTTGGAAAAATTACTCATGTCATGCACAAAGTATATGTCCTAAACGACTTGCCAAAATTATAGTTTGCTAATATGAAATCTGTGGAGTGGTTAAAAAATGAGTTCTAATGACTTCAACCTAAGTGTATGTAAACTTCTGACTTAAACTGTACAAACCAAATTGAATGCTGAAGCTTCATTTGCTGTTTTGAATCTCAAATTATTATTTTCTCTAAACATTAGTGAAGTTTCTGGAAGTAAAAAAATAAAAAAAATAAAAAAAAAAACAGACACTGCATTGATTAACATGTTAAAAAGTCAACTAAATTTCCAATCTATAATTATAAGGTTTAAGAAATGACATGGACTGTAATACTCGGCTGTTAAAAATAATAATAAACACACTATTACCCTCAAATGTTTGTCACTGTACTGTACTGTAGTTGCATTATTACTAAATGTCACTAATACAGTATTGGCGAATACCTATAATAAAATATCTGTACTCTTAATTTTTTTTATTAACGCATCCCTAGTTATAAGGTGTCGTTTTGTATCATGTCATCTGAAATGTCATTAGAACTTATTTGCATCCCAGCCAAAACTCTTTGTAGTTTATCCTTAGAAACTTTTCTTTTTAACTCATTGCATGGTTGAGTGAATTTTTGACTGTGCTCTCAGGTGAACTGTGTGGTCATGAGAGGTCTCAATGAAGACGAGCTCCTGGATTTTGTGGCACTGACAGAGAGGAAACCCTTGGATGTGAGATTCATAGAGTACATGCCTTTCGATGGTAAGATCGTGTTGTGATGACAAGCCAAGTTGAATTGCTATCTATTCTATATATATTCTCAACAATATACAAACAAAAGAAAAAAAAACTCTAAAGACTACTAAACTGATTAAACAACAATGCGTCGAAACAAGTTTTAACTTTGTTTTCTCAATGACAGTGACAATGAAGCTGAATAATTCAATAGATTTGTCCTTGTGGGGCAGATTTAGAGTTTGATTCTCTGGAGCCACTAGCAGAAGCTGATATGTAACTCATTGTAGAGGTTCTTGACCTGAGGGTTAATAACTACAGTAATCACTCTAAAACAAACTGATTAGATACTGATCAATGGAGCCGTTTGTCAGAAGGTGTGCAAACAATGACTTATCAACCTCACCTCACCTTACATGTGGTGAAACTATAAATGGCTCCAAAAAAAAAAAAAAAAAAAAGAAAGAAAAGAAAATGTTTTGAAACAATTAAAAATAGATACTTTGACTGAGCATTGGGAATGCTGGTTTTTAAGTTTTTTTTTTTTTGTTGTTGTTTTTTATATATATATTTCTAGTACGTTTTTAAGAGTAAGGTCACCAAAGTTTTTGACATGTATTATACTAGCGCTGGAAAAACTAACTGTTATCAAAGACCTGAAGTTAGTTGTGTTAAAAACCCCATGGAATTGTTTGAATCCATTTTTTTTTTCTTGTGCTCATTTTTCTATTGAAACAGGAAGTTGGTGCAGGACATATTAAAGGTTGTTTGTTTTTGGGTCAAGGTCTGCAATATTAGCAAACCATGCCTGGCAAAATCACGATTTGCTACTTGTTGTTGCTAGTTGGTGGCAGGTGGTATTTATAATGAAAGGGGAGTGCACGTATTTTGGTCCCTTTTCCTGGAAGAGAAAAACTCTAAATATTAAATGCCTACATCTGTTAAAAGTTTATTTAGCAAACTTTTGGAATTACAGCACATAGCTGACCTAAAAACTGACAGACATTGACTAAAAGGAACAAACCACCAATTTTGAAACCACCAAATATCTCATTTTAAGCAGTAACGGTTGTAGTCAATAAAATACAATAACTGGAATTCTTCATTTAACCCTAGAATACATATGCATCCATACCCCCCTAAAATGCATATATGGGTTAAAAAAGACCCAGGTGAAATCTAGATGCTTATTCTTTTTAAAACTACTTACATGTTCAAGGACAATTAAGTGTAATAATTATGTTATTAATAATTTGTTTTTAAATGGTTGATATATATTTTTTTATTAAATTCTGAGTTTCATATACATTGAAAATTAAGTTGGACTTTTGGGTGATAGTGTAAAAAAGGCTGTATAACAGAAATATGGGTAATCTCCATGTTTAGTGGTAAAATATTAAATGTCTCAACCCTACCCACACATATAAGCACAATGGACCAGGATAAAAAATAAATTTTAATTTTTTGTTTTTAACATAAAAGTTATAAACTTTATTTACTCTATTTAGCCCATATAGCTATATTTGTTGTTCAGAGTAGTGGGGCATAAAATAAAAAAAGTTGTATGTTCAAACACATTAAGAAGTGGTCAAGTGGTCACTATTACCATTGTGCCTTTGCTGTGTACTAGGCATCTAACCTCGGGTTGCTCCATGGGGGCTGTCCCTGGAATAGATATAATGTCATGCACTTTGGATAAAAGAATTGGCTGAATGGCAACTTGCAAACTATACATAAATATGGATGTGAACATAGTATTAACATATTTAATTACATAACAAACAGAAACTGAAAACAACAGAGTACTACAAGAGTTAAATGCATTGAACACCATAGTAAACATATATGGGTCATATAGGACCCATGCATTCTAGGGGGAGTGAGTATCTTATAAGTAAAAAAAATAATCAACTAAATGTAAAAAAATAAAAATGTAGATGGCCATGCATTTTTTACACACATATGCATTCTAGTTTTAAAATTGATTTGTTTTATTATTGATAATGGACATCATTTGGACATCAAATAAAACAGTTGTATCCATTTTTAGAAATCACTCCATTTCATGATACAGCAATATAAAGCAGTTTAATGTTGTTTTAAGTAACTTGACAAATCATGCTCTTTCTGTAGGTAACAGATGGAACTTCAAGAAGATGGTGAGTTATCAGGAGATGTTGGACTGTATAAAGCAGAAATGGCCAAATCTAGAGCCTGTGCCTGGTGAAGAAACGGACACGGCCAAGGTCAGCTTATGTACAGATAGATAAATTAATCATTTGTTGTGAATCATTCTCAATGTCAAGTTCTCACTGGAGCTCATTTGAGAATATTGTTTGTTTGGCTTAGTGCTGGGGGTCAATTTGTTATCAGGTTTATACCTGTAAGTAACAGTCTGTCTCCCATGAGCATTGTTACTGTGCAATTGTTATTTATTGGTCTGTATGTTGGTTGGTAGCTATTTTCATAACTTTTCGTACCCACGTTGTTAAAAACCCAAATGTGTACCACGGTTACATTTTCATCTGAACGTTTTCGAAGATCATCAGATAAGACCATACTAAAATAATTGGAGGATTTAAAAAAATATTATTGGCTATAATGCCTTCAAAGATAGTAGAATAATTGTATGATGGGATTTTTGTGTTTGGTCAGTGGCTAATGCCTTACTACACATGACTTAATTTTAGGAAGCAATTTTTTGTGTGTTCATAAATTTTTTTCTTTTTGTATCATGGTAACCCCACTGACAATCATAATCAGTTATTTTTATGTAAATATACTGTATATGAACAATTATTAATTTACATTATTACTTTGTTCAATTTATGTTAAGCATGCTATATTTTACATTAACTTTTTTACACTGGTAAAATGCAGCTGCATTTAAGAGCAGTGACATGCATATTTTTTACTATTACAAGTTACAGTTAAAAAGTGTTTTTAAACATATGGTTTACTATAGTAATTGTGTACTGCAGTTGACAATTTTTTGCCACCTGAAAGTGAGACATCCACCATTATAGAATAACTGTCCTTTGTAATCTTGAGTCATCTTGTTAAGGCTTTTTATGAATGTTATGTCAGTGTATAAGCCCTTTATGTTTGTTTCTGTGCTGTACGGTCACAGGCGTTTAGAGTACCTGGATTTCAGGGCCAGCTGGGCTTCATTACCTCCATGTCAGACCATTTCTGTGGCTCTTGCAACCGCCTGCGCATCACGGCCGATGGCAACCTCAAGGTACAAGCAGTTTGTGTATTTATGATAATTGTTAAATATTTTCACTTACCTGTCTGTGCAGTGTAGGCTTGTGTTTAATGTTTCGGCCTGTGTTGGCACACTATAGGTGTGTTTGTTTGGGAACTCAGAGGTGTCTTTGAGGGATTGTTTGCGCTCTGGTGCATCTGAAGAAGAACTGTTAGACATCATTGGGGCAGCGGTGAGGAGGAAGAAGAAACAGCATGCAGGTACTCACACACTCGATGTGTCATATCCTTATTATAATCTCATTAAAGGCAAGAGAGATGAAGGTCACAGGCAAGGTTCCATTTTAGGTAGGATGCTGCTTTAGAAGGAAGGTGCCTATGTAGACAGTAAACAGCAAGGCAACTCTAAGATTTGGAACAGAGCCATAATCTTTTTCAGACTCTTTGATAGACTCATCTTGACATCCAGCTAATGATTCCCTGATATTAAAGAATAGGGCTGGGTATTGATACAGATTTTCAGATTCATTTTGATTCTGACTTACAAGCTCTTGATTCAGATAGATTTAGATTTAGATTTATTTGGGTATATTTCAATTATAATGTCCATTTTGCTAACAAATTAAATAAACTCTCCCTCTCAGCTAATTCTGTGAATTAGACAGGGGACCTTCTCACTTGGTACATTATGAAAAATTGATTTTACAAATTTTATTTTATCATTAGTTTTTCATCATTTTGGCCACATTTTCGCTTTTTCAAATTCCATTATTCCATCAATAAATATGATGTCTAGAAATTAGGGCTGTCAGTCGATAAAATGTTTTAATCGAATTAATTACATGGTATGCCGATTAATTAATAAAATTAATTGCAATTAATCGCATACATAAATATTTGCAGAGAAAGCCCCTCAAATAACACTAATTCAATATATAATGATGAAATAATTATAAATAGTTATATTGAAGTAATTATATATATATATATATATATATATATATATATATATATATATATATATATATATATATATATACTGTGTATATATATATATATATATATATATATATATATATATATACTGTATATATATATATATATATATATACTGTATATATAAAATACAGAAAATGAGTTAAGCATTAAAAAAGACAGTACAAAAAGTAGCTTTAGAGTGCAATAGATTGTTAATTTCCATATTATTGAGCATAAGCCTAGAATTTGCAGAAATGCACTCTTGGCATTTTCTCAACCAACTTCTTGAGGTATCACCCTTGGATGCTTTTTATACAGTATTGAAGGAGTTCCTGTATATGCTGGGCACTTATTGGTTGCTTTATTATTTGGTTCAAGTCATCCATTTCAAAAACTTTTGTAATTAAATAAATTAATATGTTAGCACAATTATATTTTTGTCTGCAAAACAAATTCAAACATTTAAACATACTAGATCTAAAGGTTTTTAAGATCATGAGAAACATTTCAGTCAAGTGACCCGAAACGTTTGAACTGCAGTATGCATAATTTTTTACTATTTACAAGAATTTACATTGAAATGTGGAACAAGTGCTAAAATGGTAGTCTCTTTAAAAATAGCAGTGGTTGAGTGAGCGTCTCACAAAAGTGTTTTGGTTAAGCGCTTAATGAGAATGGAGTCGTATGGCTAATTTACTGTATCACTGCTTTGTGGGATTAGACTTAAATCTTTCTATTTATGTTGTTTTTGATCAACAACTGACAAAGAACAGAAATGGTATTAAAAGAGACATTATTCAATGACAAATGGATTGTGTGGATCTCATCTTTGGACACACTTTACACAGAACGAGTCAAACCAAACTCTCAACGTGCAGTGAAAGGATCTCAGTACTAAACTTCTTTGTCACTAGTTTGCATATGTGAGTGATATACCTGAATTGTAGAGGGCTGCGCATAGAAAAAGATTGATCTTGAGATCTTGGGTATGGGATTGTTCAAATTTAAACTTTTAAAATAAATCTTAAATTCACTAATCAATAATAAGTTCACATCTTATCCTGCCCTTTGGTTTCTTTGAATTGAAGTATATGATAACTCTATTCTTTTCTTTGTCTTCAGGGATGTTCAATATATCTCAGATGAAGAACCGGCCGATGATCCTCATTGGTGGGTGATGCTTCTGTACGTAATACACTTCCTACCTGACTCTCTTTTCACACCTTCTGTCCTTCTCTGGATTATTCACTCAGATTAGAAGAATAGTTCACCCAAAGATAAAAATTGTCACTTACTCAACTTCATGTCATTACAAACCTATGTGATTTTTCTGTCCTTAATGGAACACAAAAGGCCATATTTTCAAGAATGCTTCTTTTCCATATAATGAAAGCTGATCAGAGTCTGTCAAACTTCAAAAAGAACAAAACTGCACTGTATAGTAGTGCACTACATTCCAAGTATTTTTAAGTAATACAATATCGTTTTGGGTGAGGAACAGACCAAAATTTAAATTGTTATTCACTGAAAATCTTGCAAAACATCTCTGAAAAGACCTGACTGATGCAGAATAACTGCGGGTTGAGGGATAAATTAGGTGTATGCCTGGCTGAAGAGATGTCTTTAGTCTAGACTTAAACTGAGAGTGTGTGTCTGAGTCCCAAAAAAGTGAGAAGTTAATAATATTGAGAAGAGGTTCTTAGATTACAGGAAACACCTCTTTCAGTGGCTTAGTTGGTATAGGATCTAGCATCCATGTTGTTGCTTTTGATGTTTTAATAAGTTTTCTTTGCTCTTCCTGACCTACTGTATGACAGCGAAGGACTGAAGTTGCTCATAGGGAATACTATGAGACACTGTCTTCTAAAGTGTTGTGGTATACAGTTGAATAATTCCAATTTTCTTTCTGCTGGTCTCAAATTTATGTAGTAAATAAATTCGTAATGTTGTTATTACTATGTAGGGATGGAATATCTAGTTCAGAAGAAACTTTGTTCCTTGTCAATTTAGCCATGGTACTGAAGAAATACCTAGGATTGTTATAGTTATTTTCTATGAGTTTGCTAAAATATGCAGACCTGGCAGCTTATAGAGCCTGTCTGTAGCTAGAGACACCATCCTTCCATGCACCGCGAAACACCTGCAATTTTGTACTCTTCCAGTAGTGTTCCATTTTCCAAGCTGCTTTCATGATTTTGATCATTGTACTGCAGTGCGAGCTTTTATCTTTAACTTTCTTTAATCGAAGGTGGCGACACTATCTAGAGTGCAAGAGAATGTTGTATCCATATTTTCTGTGACTAGTATAGTTATTTTTAGTGGTTGAAAGAATAGTTCTACCCGATCGATAACGAGTTGCCGATTGAGTGACCTTAGCTAAGCGCAACATGCAAGAGACTAAGAAATTATCTTGAGATGTTATCGCTCAGTGGAAGAATTGCTATATTATCAACATTAACTCCATAAAAACATAATAAAATCAAGTGTATGATTAGGGGTGTGCGATATGACGATATTAGATCATGAAGGATTAAAATGTCTCCACGAGCTGCCTTTACAGAGAGATTGTTAGTATCGTACTACAGAGCACATTCTATCAGTTGCGCCCCCATCCCAACATGCAACGCGACGTACCTTCAAATCCCCTATTTAGCAACGTAGCGGCATGGAAGACGGAGGAGGAGTTGGTCCCTAAAAAGAATTCAACATTGGTAATATGGAACTGGTTTGGATTTTCCAAAACCGCCAGGCGCAAACCACAGTTATTCGCAAATGTTGCGAAGATAAGATTCGCACTTCGGATGGCAACACGACAGACCTTTTTAACCACCTCAAAAGAAAGCACCCGAAAGAGTATGCTGACAGTCAAACTGTGAGGGGATCCCATGAGTGCATCGGCTACTGAAGCAGGCATTTGAGAAAGGCACTCCGTATGACAGGACAAGTAAGCGCTGGAAAGAGGTAACTGATGCAGTGACATTTTACCTGGCCAAGGATATGATTTCCATAAAACTGTGGAAAATGAGGGCTTCAAAATCTGCTCAAAATAGTTGATGAGATACCCAGCTGCAAATATTTTTCCACCATGGCCATTCCACGGCTGTACTCCGAATGCCGCAAAACAGAATTGAACACAAAATTAAAAACGTTCAGTTATTTGCTACAACAGCTGATTTATGGTCAAGCTGCACTTCAGAACCTTATCTGAGTCTGAACATTCATTTCATTCATGACTGGAAGCTGTGCAGTATGTGTCTACAAACAACATACTTCCCACAAGACCACATGGGGGAGCTCATAGCACAAGGCCTGAGGGAAGCGCTTGAATGTTGGAGACTGAAAGAGGAGAAACTGCATGACCAAAGACAGTGGGGCTAACATGGTGAGAGCCTTGGACCTCAAAAGCTGGACTCATCTGCAGTGCTTTGGGCACAGACTTCACCTAGCCATTGGTGAGTGAAACTAAAATAAAATATTGCCACTGGCATTCAGATAAGGAGTTTGTTCATAATAACAATACTGTTATATTAATAAAATAACTACAAATTACAGTAGGAACACAGAGCAGAGTAAAATTATGAGATTAGTCTACAATATAAATTACATTTTATTATATTTAAATGTTTTGTATATGAAAAAATATATAGTATTGTAGAACAATCAGTTTGGTTTCAATAAAATAGTACAATTTAAAAATACAAACATTTTTGAATTAATATTTACAGTGTGCTTTAGGTTAAATCTGATTAATAAATCTTATTCTCTTTTTTTTTTTTTTTTTTTTTTATTAGAAAAAAGTGCCAAAGGCCCTCATGTTGATCGCATAACATCTCTCTGCAAGAAAGTGGTCAATACATTCTCTTTCAGCTGGAAGAAAAAGAGGGACTTGAGTAAGGCTCAAACTGAGCTGAAACTACTTCAGCAGAAACTCATCACCGATTCACCAACACGATGGGGTTCCAGACTCAACATGATTGAGAGAGTGTTTGACCAGGAAAATGCCATTTCTCAGGTCCTGAAGGCAGACAAGAAGACGAGGCATTTGGTGCCATCATGGCAAGACATTGATGTGGAGTCTTTGAAGAAGGCACTGAGTCCACTAAGTGACTTCACTGATGCACTCTCAGGTGAGGACTATGTGAGTGTGTCCACTTCAAAAGAATTAAACTTGCACCCTGACCTCTGAGTAAAACCAGGAACAACGCTTTAATTGTAGCAACACTTCCTTGACCCTACAGATGAGGCTCAATGTTTATAACAATAACCTGGGGGAGTAGACTTTTTTTAACTAATACAGTATATTCATCTGATTTAAGCCAGGTTTCTGTCAAACAGAGCACATCCAAACTATGATCTGTCATCATTTCATGTACATTTTGTGTTTTGGATGAAAGAGATCTAATGTTAAGTAGCCCAAACTTTTTTAGATGTTTATCTTCAATTTTTATTTTTATATTTATTTATTTTATTTTTTTCATTTTCTAATTTGACATCAATCAATTTTTTTCTAAATGACAATGGTTTCGTGTTTAGTTGTTCAGGGAACAGACACAGTCTCTATATGATATCTAAGTGTTATAGTCTCTATGTGTAGTAGTTTATATGACCTACATAACATCTCAAGGCAGCTAGCAGATGATCGGTTAAGCCAGTCTGTCTGCTTCATGACCTGGGCCCCAGTGAGTCAAACACTAACATTAGCACTATATGAGTCAAATTACTAGACAGTAGAGCTGCAATTTCCATAGATGAATGGAGTCCATCTCTCTTTAGCAGTTCAGGTCAATCCCAAAAACTCGTCCAGTTGACTATAAATCCTATGCTATGTTCCGGACACCACTCAGACATCCAGCCATTCAGTGACAATAATCTACTATATGTTTTGTCACTGCGATAAGCACTGAGGGTGCCAAGGCATATTACAGTGTCTGACATAGTTTTAGCAAGTTCACACACCTCTTTAACATTATCTGCAGTGATTTCTGACTGGCAAAGCCAGACATCATTAGTGCAGATGTGAATAACAATTATAAACCTAGTTTCCATCCACTTTTCATGCTGTTTTGTTATCGATAAAGTGAAAATGCATAATTTGTTTTTTGCAAAAAATGCTATCTTGTGCCTGTTTCCATTCAAATGGCCTTTTATCAATAAAAATGGTGTGTGTGATGTCATGCTTAAAAAAAAAAAAACACTCTGTCGCATACGTTTTGGAAATCTTCTTTAAAGAAATCTCTAAAGAAATCTGCCCTTAAGCCGTTTCCATACAGAAATGTGTATATCGCTAATTGTGTACCGTTCGCCTCCCAGATGTCCCTAATTTTTTCCCTCCCAAAGTTTTGGTAAAATGGGGAGAGTATTGAGACAATTCATTGAAATTAGCCAGCTTACTGTTATTTTAATTTCACAAATAAATGCTATCAGAAGAGGAGGAATTGCAATCAAAAGGGAGCAGTTGCCCTTCTGATAGGACTGTAATATTGGTCCTGATGTTGTGCCTATCGCAGGTTGCCACCGGTTCTGATCTGAAAGCGAATCGTCATGGCCCTGTTCAAGCTGGCAACATGCACCAAGTAGTGGGTCTTAGTATAAGGACCATGCATCGATGTGTTATGCTGTGTGCACAGCTATTAAAAGAAAAATTGATGCGGTGTAATATCAGGGTTTACATATGATACATTCCTGATATTCAATAGGCTATTTTGAACAATAATCTAATCTAAAGCATTGCCATCACAACTTCATTATGTCCCGCATATTTGTCCAGCATCTTTTAACAACCAACTGAACTTGAGCATCATAATGCAATTTACATTTTCTGAAGAAGCTCAGCAAATGCGAGGTAAAGAGGGTTAGATTTAAAATATTTAAAAGTTTTAAAATGTTCAAAAGCTCGTTTTCTGAAAGTCAATTCAGCACTGGACAAATAGTTCTGATAGTTTATAGTCTTGGAAAAAAGTGTAGAACAATCTGAGAATGTCATTCAGCCGACTTTTTTCGTCTACAGAACAGGGTAAGGCTAATTTAAGTTTGTGTAAAGAAAAGGCAATTATATAGGCCTAACAATACAATTTTTTCATATGGTAATTTATTTTATTAATTTAATGCTTTATTCGTTTGGTAATTTATTTTATTTAATACAGGGAATTTTGCCAGCATTTTTTCAAAAGTAAGCTAAACAATAACTTTATAGAATTGGACTATGTTAGTGTTCCAAAAAAGCACACTGAAGCTTTTCTCCTAGTATTGTTGTGGAGCGAGACGTGGTCATGTGTCTGTCACTGGGGAGAGAGGGAGCCTCACCCATTCACTGATTCTGGGAACAAAACTGGCCAGGGTTTAAAAGATTATTAAAAGCGCTGCATGTGGATGGGTCCTGCAAACCGAAAACATGGTGAGTGATGTGTGACATGATGGCTGGGGAGGCGGAGACGGGGCCGTCCACATCTGCTCAGTGTCAAATGACGCAGGAGGGGAATCCTCCAGCATTCCCGCCCTTAGGGAATTCCCAGAGGGGGACTTCCCTCTAGAGTCATGTGACGAAAACCCTTAGGCACGCCTTTGACCAAATGAGAGTAATCCAGCCCGACATCGCCCTCACATATTGAGGTTGTATCGAGTGACGCAGGACACTCAAACCCATGAAAATACAACCCAGTTATTAGTCCCGAGGAGCCATCGGGAAACACTTCTCCAGGCGGCTCACCACAATCCTATGGCGGGTCACCACCGTTTTATGGCCCGCTTTTATTGGCCGGGCATGTACGCAGATGGTGTGCGGCATGCCACGACTGTCAGTTGGTGAACCTGCGCCGTTGTGCCTGTTACTGTTAATCGAGGCCCCCTTCGAAAAAATTGGTATGGACCTCGTCGGGCCATTAGAACAGTCAGCACGTGGATATCGGTTTGTATTAGTCCTGGTGGGTTATGCAACGCAATATCCGGAAGCAGTGCCTCTTCGCAACATCTCAGCATGCAGTGTTGCGGAGGCACTCTTCAAAATGATCTCCCGGGTGGGGATTCTGAAAGAAATCCTCACCGACCAAGGCACAAAGTTTCAAATGAATTGCTGGGGATTAAATCGATTTGCACCAGCGTTTATCACCCGCAAACTGATGGTCTGGTGGAACGATTTAATCGAACCCTGAAAAATATGATTCGCAAGTTCGTGCATGAGGATGTTAGAAATTGGGACAAATGGCTGGAGCCCCTATTATTTGCAGTCAGGGAGGTCCCGCAAGCCTCCACAGAGTTTTCCCCCTTCGAGCTCCTGTATGGACGCCGGCCCCACGGGGTGCTTGATGTCATACGGGAGGCGTGTGAGGAAGGTCCTTCCCAAAGCAAAAATTAAATTCAATATGTCCTTGATCTTCAAGCAAAGCTACACACACTGGGTCAGTTGTCACAACAAAATTTGCTCCAAGCTCAAGAGACACAAAGCCAGCTCTATAATAGGGGTACCCAGCTACAGGAATTTGCACCGGGAGACAAAGTGCTTGTATTACTCCCCACATCAAGCTCAAAATTACTTGCCAAGTGGGAAGGACCCTTTGAGGTTACACGGCGAGTTGGGGAACTCAGTTATGAGGTTAAACGAACAGATAGAGGAGGAGCACGTCAGATTTACCACCTCAACCGATGGTCCCCGTGTCCATGGCAATGGTAGTTCTGGAGAGGGCGAAGCTCGGGCCGGAGGTGAAGTTCAAAGTCGATCCATTCACCCTGGTCCCTTGTGGAGACCACCTCTCACTGTCCCAGCACACGGAGGTGGCCAAATTGCAAAACGAATTTGCGGATGTGTTCTCTCCTCTTCCCGGTTGTACTAACCTCATACAACACCATATCGAGCCCCATCAGGAGTGGTATAACCAGCCGTACCGCTTGCCCAAACATAAGACAAAAATGATTCGGGACGAATTAGAGACAATGCTCGAGATGGGAGTAATAGAAGAATCGCACAGCGATTGGGCCAGCTCAGTTGTTCTTGTACCCAAGAGTGACGGGTCAGTCTGGTTCTGTGTAGATTCGGTAAAGCGGTGTCTAAATTTGACAAATACCCAATGCCCCGAATTGACGAACATCTCAATCGGTTGGGTGCGGCTCAATTTTATTCGACGCTGGATTTAACAAAGGGATATTGGCAGATCCCCTTAACTCCATTATCCTGAGAGAAAACTGCCTTTTCCACACCATTTGAATTACACCAATTTGTCACTCTTTGGTTTGTTCGGGGCTCCCGCCACGTTCCAGCGCCTGATGGATAATTTCCTCCAGCCACACGCTGCATATGCTGCTGCCTACTTGTACGATATTATTATATACAGTAACGACTGGCAGAGGCATATGCAGCATCTAAGAGCCGTTCTGAAGTCGCTGAGATGGGCGGGACTCACAGCAAACCCGAAAAAGTGTGCAATTGGACGGGTGGAAGTATGGTATCTGGGCTTCCACTTGGGTCATGGGCAGGTACGGCCCCAAATTGATAAGACCGCGGCGATAGCGGCCTGCCCATGTCCCGAGTCCAAAAAGGAGGTGAGACATTTCATGGGGCTGGCTGGCTATTACAGAAGGTTTGTGCCTAATTTTTCTGATGTCACCAGCCCCTTGACTGATCTCTCTAAATAGGGGGCGCCAGATCCGTTCCAGTGGACAAAGGCGTGCCAGTGGGCTTTTACAAGGGTGAAATCTGCACTCTGTGGCGGGCCGCTTCTACATGTTCCTAACTTCTCTCTCCCCTTCATTTTACAGACAGATGCATCAGAGAGGGGGTTGGGGGCCGTGCTCTCGCAGGAGGTGGAGGGGCTGGAGCGCCCCATGCTGTACATTAGTCGTAAGCTCTCTTTGAGGGAGACTAAGTACAGCACGATTGAAAAAGAGTGTCTTGCCATCAAGTGGGTGGTCCTAACCCTCCACTACTACCTGCTGGGGTGGGCCTGCGCCCCGCTTCAGTGGCTCCACCGCATGAAGGATACCAATGCGCAGATCACTCGTTGGTACCTGGCACTTCAGCCCTTCAAATTTAAGGTGGTCCACAGACCAGGGCTGCAGAAAGTTGTGGCTGGGGGGGTGGGGTGTTAGCAGGCCGGACATTGCCTGGGCCTGAGTCGGGTGGTGGGGGTATGTGGAGTGGGACGTGGTCATGTGTCTGTCATTGGGGAGAGAGGAAGCGGTAAGGGCCATCACCTGGTGATTGTTAACACTAAACACCACTGTCTCATTTCAGTGACGACAGAGACGAACTATAAAAGGCCACCAGAGTGACAGACCAGGAGAGAGAGAGACCAGTCACTTTGTTGTGAAGCTGAAGACAACTGCATTAAAAGTTGACTCACGTGGAATATGAAACCGGCTCCCGTGTCCTCCCTACTCAAACCTTCTAAAATTGTGTATTTATTTTTAATTTAAAACATATTTGTGCACAGAAATATGTTTTTGTATTGTGGGCTAATTCCATGACTGCCGCCTATTATTTTGAATGGTGCGGAAAAGTTACTTTAATAAATAAATGGATGGCTACCACGATTAAGTTAATCACAAAGAGTGGCCATTCATTTGTTCTCCGTGCACTTGTCGATGACATGTGCATGGTACGAGATAATTGTTTTGGCACTCCTGGAAGTGTCATGATGCAGATATGATTGCAGCATCGGATCTGTGCAGGTATGCCGTTAAGTCCAGTCCATAACAGTGCAAGTACTGCTTCACGTACAATAAATTGGCTTTCAAGGGTGTATATCTTGTCGTCATGATTAACACAGTATCTTACAGCTTCTCTTTCTCACTGACCTCCTCTAGCAATCAGATTCATGTTTCTCCATAATCTTCTCCATCAGCATAACTTATTCCTTACTTTTATCAAGTGTATCCCTCACTAGCTATGTTTCCAAGTTGTGAATTTAATATGTGAAATAATAAAATAATTGTTAAAAAATTGCAAAAATAATGTGTGAATAAAGCCACGTTTCCATCCAAGGATGTTCAAAAGGATGAAGTTGTCACTTCCGGAGAAATTGTAGCCACTGTGAGTGTTTTATCAATAAAACACTGGCGGTTTAGAGCACACACAGACAAAACACTGTAAAGAACTGTGTCTCATGTTTGGGAGCGACAGCGCATCACACACTTCTGGGAGCACTATATACAGTATGTGCATTCATCCATCCATTTGACTATTCTGTACGGATCTATAAGATATTTTTCAAAAGTGTCAATAAACCTTCTGTTCCGTACAGTTCAAGTTTGTTTTTGAATTATTTGCTCTGCAAACTCTTTGTAGGCTTATGATTTTCTAGACACCGTTATTTTAGGATGACCAGAGCAACATTTCGGGTGCGATGATCGGTCTGATGAGAAGTCCAGTAATGAATGAGTTTTTCAGTCAGATGACCTTTTTGATGCGCAACTTTTTTTCCTAACAAATTCAATAGTTTATATGGTAAATGTGTTTCCATCATAGTTTATGCACATTTCTTCTTATTTAATAAAAACTGTATTTTTTATGCACATGTTGGAGATTTATTCGCATCTTTGTAGTTTTTATGCGATATCCCAAAATGCGCATTTAAAAAAAAAAAAAAAAAAACATTGATGGAAACATAGCTACTGCTGATGGATAAAGCCATGCAAAACAAATGGCATGAAGTGCAAGTATAGTAACAATAACATGAGATGGTGATATGACTTACAGCCGTTGTTTGTTGAAAATGGTGTTTGTAGTTCCCATTTGTGGTTTCTGAGCAGCAGGAGTCTGGGATTGATGCAATAATCCGTATAAAAATCACAGAACTGAAAATGAATGCCCACTGTAGAATCATGAAAAATCGCAATTAAAAGCAAAGTTGGGAAAAAGGCTAAAAAGCAGATGCACGCAATGAAATCGCAACAAATCACAGTAGAAAGTAAAGTTCAATAATACAAAGATTAAAAAAAGAAAAAAAAAAAGAGAAGGCCTGAGTTATGCACTGGCAGCAACAGGAACACTATATGTAATATAGTGCTTAAGTCATATGGACTGCATATTTGGTTCTTTAATGGTGCTGTTTTGTATTTTTTTGGGGCTTGACAGCCTCTGGTCACTGTATACTTTCTTTGTATTGGAAAGAACAGTGTGAACATTCTGCAGAACATCTGCTCTGTGTTCATTTTTGCACAATTTTTATTTTAGTCATAATTTTTGTGATACATTATTTAAATGTCCCTTAAAATAAGTCAATATTTCATAACGTCATTCATTAATTTTATATAATTCTACTTGACTAAAATGGCATATAATTTTATTTGATGAAAATAACATATTTTAGTTGATGATAATGTGCAAAATGACAACAACAAAAAAAACAAACAAACAAAAAAAAAGTCAAACTGTAACAGATCAAACTTTTAACCAAATATTCAAACATTTAATTTTATTATTTTTTTTTTTTTTTACTGTATTTAAACATGTATCAAACATATGATTCATCAACATAAACAACATGAGAAAACCGCCTAGAAAACCTGAGCATATAATGAATTAATAGCATATAATAAATATAGTATACTCTATTAGCTGTTTTTTTTTTTTTTTTTTTTTTTTTATAGAAGTTACTGTGTTGTGAATTATTCACGCTTTAAAGACTATTACGTGTGTCAAAGACAGTTTAGGATATTGCGTTACTTGTAATGTTTTTTACGGAAACGTCGAGTTACGCATTCTGACTAGTTCGTTAATTAGTTCATTCACTTCATTGTATGTGCAGATATACAGTAAAAGGTAATATCACGTTTATGTTGCTGATATTGCAGATTAATCTCACATAGGATGCCATTGACTGAGGCAATTAACCTGTTTGTGTAGCAGTTCTGTTTACTAGCGTTCAAGCGGGAAAATCCCCAACATTATACGAATGGACTATTTTAATGAATGTTTTCTAGGTTTTTCTCCAAAGACAGAAAGAAAATATTGTTCGCTTGATTATCGTCAGGATGCTTCTTTTTCTCGTCTTCGTTGTTGACGAAATAATAACAAAAATAAAAACTCGTTCACCAAACATTTTGTCAGTAATTCCTTTGACTAGATTAATTCTGCATCTGCTTTTGTGTTCTCATGGAAGAAAGTATGTCATATGGGTTTAAAACGACATGAGGCTGGGTAAATTATTTTTTGGGCAAACTTAAACTATTTTAATTGCATCCATTTTCTATAGTTCCAATCCTCAAGCTATGGAGGATTCACATTTAGAAAGTTGTTGCATTGTTAAATGTTTACATTCTGTTCTACAGGTAAAGATTTCAGTTGGCTGCTGCCAATGCTTTGGTTAGAAGGCAGTCCGAGGCAGTCTCTTCCTCTAATGTACCACATGGATTCAGCAGCCTCAACTACTACCCAGTCTTCAAGAAAGTACAATCAACACTGGTGTGGCAATGGCCATCAAGACTACACAAGTACTTTTGCCAAAGCAGCGCTAGGTTTGACTCATTCTGGTTGTAGCTAAGGATAATCGATCAAACATTTACCAAATTGTTTATGCTTGCCACAGAGTGACGCTAAGGCAAGTAGCCTTAGAGTAATTTAACAGTGAAACAATGATAGATTCTTATTGTCAAATTAAAGCTGGTGCTTTGGAAAAATGTATAATTGAAAGCTTTCATACACACATCTCACAATGCGGGTCACGCCCTGCAATGTTACAGTCCAAAATGTTCATCACTATCCCCTACCTTAGTGCATTACCTGGCAAATTCAAACTCGGAGGCCCAGTTCTGCAGAGTATGCGGTGTTGCCACAACAAAACTCATGAATCTGGTACAACATTTTTGAAAACGCCACATGTAGACCCACAATCCCCTAGCCATGATCGAACGTCCCATAAGCTCACCCACACTGACGCGCAGGGTAAAGCCTCCATGGTCAACATAGGCAGTAAGGCGGTAACTTGTCGCACAGCAACAGCCTCTGTTAATGTCTTCTCGGGTCCCAAGGCTTTTAATCTTGTAAAAGCCAACCAACTCATCAAGGGCAATGCCCTAGCGGTAGCACAGCTAGCGGGCATCATGGGCGCTAAGCAGACCGCATCTCTCATTCTCCTTTGTCACCCCCTTCCCCTTGACCATGCTTCCGTTACCATATAACTGCTGTCGTCAAGACAACCTGCCAAACAACAGGCAGCACAGGAGTGGAGATGGAAGCCCTGACCGCCGTGACGGTGGCTGCGCTAACGTTCTATGATATGTGCTAGTCAGTCAGCCGTGATATTGTTATTACAGACATCAAGTTGCTCAGCAAGACAGGCGGGCAGAGAGGCGACTTCCAGGGCTGACCCGACTCCTAAAGGACTCACTGGCTACAGGCTGAATCTCATTCAGTTTATGAAAGTTTGAATGTAACTAGGTCATACATTATTTTTATACTGACGTTGGCATTCTGTAACAAAGTGTGCCTTTAGCTGACCCAGTTATTGTCAATTAATTTTTCCTGTCAGCAAAACTTCTAACGAACATGAACGCACAAGTCTTGTTGAATCAGTTAGATTTCAGCGCTTTTATATGCATAAACTTATAGCATATAAAAATACTTTATTTTAGTCTAGTTATTATGATAATCAAATATTGACAAGCATTTCATAGTATATGGCCTGTGAATCACAGGTGAATTTTCGTCCTCAAAACTATTTATACCAAGTGTGATACTAATTTTATTCAGGCTCAAAAACGTTTGCTTAAAAGTGAATTGCATTCATCATGGTCATTCAAATGCTCTAATGAAAAGTAGGCTACAACCGATCTGATGGTGTAAAAGTTTGAAGGCTTTTGCTACTGGCAAAAATGTCTATAACATCCACTGCACCGTAATAATTTGTGAGGAATTGTTACTGCCAATATTTTGTTATTTTAAAGAATACATATGTTATTATCTATAAGAAATTGAAACCGGAAATGTCTGTGTAAAATGTTTGTAAATCCATTCTTCCTTTCATTGTTGCATGAGAACAGAAATTTGTTTTACTCATGTTTCATTAATGAGGCCCATTGTTTGTTTTTTTTTTGTTGTTGTTGTTTTTTTTTTTTTTTTTTTTTTTTTTGTGATTTTAATTTTTTATTTATTTTTTTGTGACTTTTTACAAGCTGTTTATAGCTTGTATGAAATAAAATAGTAACATGGAATTCCACTACCAAACCACAAGCTGTAGATGGACGCACGTCATTTGAAAACCAAAGAGACTCAAGTGTGATCTCTAGATTTTAGAAACTGTTTACTTTTGAGACTCAAAACAAGATATAAAGAGTATTTAATTTTACCTTTTTTTTTTTTTTTTACATCATTATGGAAAAGTCCATACAATCAGCATTCTGACTTGTTATGCCAATGTTTATATTTGTTTGTCGAATTGATGAGTTTGCAATATATAATTTGTGCCATGTCTTAACCACAAAAGTAGGCTTGAATAAAATATTTGAATGTCAGATTCACCAGATGTGTTTGAGTTTGCTGCATCTGACCCAAAGCTTAACCTGTTCAGACCTGAAACTTTAAAACTGTCAAAGTATTGTTTTTTACATTTTAGAATAATAGTAAAGTCATCAAAACTATGGAATAACAAATGGAACTATGTACAAAATCCAAAATAAATCAAAACTGTGTTATATTTTAGCATCTTCAAAGTAGTCACCCTTTGCCTAGAATTTGCAGACATGTACTCTTGACATTTTCTCAACCATCATTTTGAGGTATCACCCTGGGATGCTTTTTAAACAGTATTTAAGGAGTTCCCATTTATGTTGGGCACTTATTGGCTACTTTTCTTTATTATTTGGTCCAAGTCATTAATTTCAAAAACGTTTTTATTTATTTTTTTGTTTTAGTTTTATAATGAAATAAATTAATATGGTGGCACAATTATATTTTTGTCTACAAAACTAATTTCAAACATTTAAACGCCTTCAGATCAAAAGATTTTTAATATCTTGAGAAACATTTCAGTCAAGTGTTTCAAAGGTTTTGACCGGTAGTGTATACCAGAGATGATTAAATGTAACTTTTTATTAGGTGATGCTAGTCATGCCAAGAATTAAATTAAAAAAAAAAAAAAAAAAAAAAAAATGAATGGGACCGTTGCTGAAGGGGCTCTGTGGTTGCAAGTTGCAATCATTTGATGCGTCAATTTACGAATGTTAGATACCCATTTTGACCAGACGAGGGCAGTGTTGAATCGTGATAAATAATGTATGCGAGCTTGACAGCTGTCATCACTACAGTAATTAATGAATTTAATAGCAGAGTGATTTAAGAGCCAGCTGAGCAGATGTTTAGAGCCATAAACACAAATTATCAAGATTACACGAATGTCAGTTAAACAAGTTTATTTTTACTCTACAAAATGACTCATGGTAATGGGTCAAGGTTTTGGAGGGAGGAGTCATTCTCATACATGCCTGAAAAATATGTGACATACATGAATCACAATATAGTTATTCATTATTATAAAATGTCTGATGCAATTCTGTGTACAAAATATAGCAATCTAAATAAGGCAAATAAATAGAACTTCAATTTACAGGATAACAAATTCCTCTTTTCCACATTCCTCAAAAAATGTTTTTTTTTTTAATTCCACCTTTTCCCTCAAACAACTATCATGTTGTAAAAAAATAATAAAAAAAAAAAAATAAAAAAATAATTAAGAACTATACATCTTGTAGGTGAGGCTCTTGTCAATCAGCCTGTGCGCTTGGCACTATCAATTTACAACCTGTAAAAATAAAACAAAACAAACAAAACCAAAAAACGGTTGCAGCATTCCATGAACATATACAAAGACTGTGACTTGTGTTTCATGTTGCAGGCAATAATACACCTGTAATATTATTATCAAATAACCAGACATATGCACCACTCAAGCCTTTGGGGAAAACATCAAGTGCAATATCGGACCAAGCAAAAGTGAGAGGCTGAACTTTATCTTTAAAAAATAACTAGATATAAAAGTGAGTGATAGATTTAGGTAACTGGCTTGGTGCTTTCAGATGTCGTTTGATTAAAATGATTACACCTTTATATATTTATCTTCTCTACAATCTGTTGAACCATATACCAAAGTAAACATTTTCTATACATGAAAATGCATTGCATTGTAAGAAACACTTGTAGTTTTGGCAGAATAATTTATCCCACTGGTTTATAAAAAATATGCATGTATCAGAGGCCCTGCTCATGTGAACACCCTCAGGGCCACAGAGCTGTAGTCACACAAATGGAAGATTAGCACAAAGGGTCCATATTCATCTGTCATTGAACAAAATCCCCTATTACAGAACTCCCATGGTGACCCCATATGGACAAATGAAACAGGAGGCATCATTCAAAGTAGTCTGACGCCTCTCTGTAAAACATATCTGCATAAAAAACCTTAAAAAATATTACCCCTTCAGGAGTTTGCTCTTGACTCCGGCGTTGCCTTCAGATCTGTTTTTCAGGCTTGTCTTTCCTATCTCTTACACTATTTTCTTCTCTGCCACACCATGCCAACTACAAGGTACATCTGCAACATTTGTCCTGACTGCAGCTACTAAATATACATGTCAGTTCAAAAATATGAACAAAATATAAGAAAAGGAAACAAAAGTGGGTTATGTAATGTTCAAAACTGGTCAAAAATCCATTGGATCTCATCAGATTCTGCATCTCTGACATTCAGGAGACAGCTTTTTTTCCAGACCAGGGAGAAAGCAGTTAACAATGCTAACAACATTTGAGGCATCATGTATTTAACATATAATCAAGGCCCCAAAAACTCTACATGTTACCTGAAAACTTGACACATGGTAATTCTTGCTCATTGCTAATTGCTTCTTGAAACAGAATTTTGTTTGCCCTTCCTTCCTAGAAAGCTATTTTAGTTAGCTTGGTTAAAAGGTGCTATTGTAGAGGACAGATTTTTACAAATTATGAGGCATTGATTCAAGGTCACAGAAGTTTTCCAGTAATAATTGGATCTAGGCATATTAAGAGTTAATTTTTTTTATATCTTCAAGAAATCAAAGAAAATACATAAACAAGAAAATGTGAAATTTGAGAGTGGGTCTGCCTTTAAATACATAAAAGCCATTCTTAATGCATTTATTTTTGTTGTACTGTAATTTTGCACTGAATTTATGCCATGACAATGCTATGAATTTAATTAACTGTTTGAGAAAATGTATGTATATGAACTTGAATTTCTGTAACCAGCACCATTTTTTTTTTTACATTTTGCATTTTGAGACTTAAGGTTTCATATTTTCTGTGTCTCTCCATGAGAATGTTGTTCTCTCTCTGTATTTCCATCCAGGAGGTAGTCCTTGGAATGCTGTTTATGTGTAGAGGCACTTGGGGAAGGAATATCCCAGCCTTTGAGGCTGCATCCATGGTGTCATACTTCCTAGTAATCACAAGTTTAGGAAGCATCAACTACCTCCTTTAAACGGAAAAACACAACTGGATCTAAAAATTTAGTGTTGCTATTGCCCAGATTTCCAAAGATGGTATTCTCAATCTCCTAAAGTTAGAGGCTGATGAACGAGGGAATGGGTGGCTGAGAAAGGCAATAACCATGGCAGCTTAGAGGGATTAACCATCTGATTTTTGAGGACTCGCACCACCAGACTGAACTACTCTTCATCCAAAACTTTTGTAGTTGGCACCAGGTCCAAGCTACTACCTCTGGCACTCCTCAGGCAAACTGTTTCAGTGCTGCATGTACATATATAGTTTGTCTGACCAGGTTGGAACTCTTGGCAGTTTGAAATTACATGTAACAGAGGAAGACTAGAAAGTAAAAAGAAGAGGAGAGAGACTGCAGGACTTTGGAAATTCTTATAAAACAAGACTATTTTGGAGTGAACTTCTCCATCTTTAAGCTTGTCAGTTATTACCGATCTGGGTAAAAGGCAAAAGAGGGCAGTGTATGGCATTTCGAGAAAGTTTCCCTCAGGTGCACGAGTCTGGTCTCCTTGTGACCATATTTACAGAGGTCAATAGTTGACCTTGGTGGTTGGTCATTCACGACCCCCGCCATCCACCAGCTAGTTAACAGAGCGCTTACGATTGCGTTTGAGCTTAGAGTCCTTGTCGAAGACTTCACCGGAGTGAAGAGCTGAGACAAGGTCATCAAACTCGCCCACCTCCTCTGACACACTTCTTCCAGTGCTCTTCTTTGCTCGTTTCTCTCGTTCCCCATGCTCCTTCAGCTAGATGCATAAAAGAGCAGACTTAATGTAGTATAATAACCATGATCATACCAGACACTGTACCACTGTAATACTATTTTTAGTGAATATAAATACATATGAGGTTCTTATTCTTTCCTCTGTTGAATGTGAAGAATTCAACAAAGTAGCTTTAGAATAAAATACAAGTCCTTGTTTGAAAAATGTCCTACAGTGACAGTATCACAACTCAGAATAGACCTAGCAAAGCCGTTCTGAAGTGATTCATGGTCTTTTGAGTGTCTGCAGTGAACAAATGTGCATCTGGGGTCCTGCTACCAATTACTCTCAGACTTATCGACTACGTCACTACTTTTATCAAGTATGGAATGGTTTCCCTCAAGCTCCCTCAAACCCCAGCTTAAGAACAGCATGTGTGAGAATGAGCATGTTTGTTTAAGTGAATGAAACTCTATGCATATTGCAGCACTGACACCGCTCAGAAAATAAGTTGTCTATTTAAATTTCCTAGCAAGGTGTTAGCAATAACTAGCTAATGTATCCAGGGTTGGGTGTTGTTTGATCTGAGATATTTTGGAAGATGGGAAGCATCCATTCAGGAAAAAAAAATTTCCTAATAGCTTACACTGGATGAACAGCTTGACCAGGTCCCCAATAGCTTAATCAAGATGGTCAATCAGCTCTAACCAGGTTGAGCGTGGACCCACAAGCTGGTAGCCCAGCTTAGACCAATCTGGACCAGCTAATGACCATACAGTAAATAACCCATTTTGACATGCTAGAGACCATGTTAAACCAGCTACCATCTGAAGCTTACATTTCTGGAATTCACTATATTCACTAGGAAAGATTCATTATCAGTTGATGAACAAATAAGTGCATAAATAATGTTCATCCCATGAGCATGAGTATATACTGGGTATTTGTGTTGAAGTGTATGTGTGATGTACCATGACCTCCATACGCACTCTCCTCTCTTCCTCCTCCTTCCGTCGCTGCATATTGTCCAGGTCCTGTCTGGCCTTGCTGAACGACTGCAGGAAAGTGTCAAAGATTCCAAAGAATTCGTCTGGCTGCATGCGCCCCTCCTCTTCTCCAAAATGCTTAAGAGACTTGGAAAACTGGAGTGAAGAGAAAGAACAGGACAATTAACAAGGACTAAACAACAAAGAAAAACACATGATACCTTTCATTAAATTTTCTCTTCCGATATCCACTATGTCAAACCCACCTGGAGCTAAATTAATGTCCTGTTTATTGCTTTGAATAGAAGCATTGGAGAAATACCAACAAACAAGACCAGCAAAAATTACTGTTATTTCTGCTTTGTCACACCAGCCACATTTCCCAGCTATTCTGTAATTTACATATGGCTCCATATGGACCTACATTTTCAGGGCTGTCAATCCAGGTCACATTTGCTACCAAAACATGCAACTAAACAGCACATTCTTCCTCCAGGTGTGCATCATGTATTTGGTCACGCCTTATTTTATTTAGTGATCATACCTTCTCTAATCTGGAACAACTGCCTGGTTCATGGATACTGAGAGACAAAGAGGTATTTTGGGCCTGTGAGGGCCCAAAAGAATCGCTCTTGAGCCATAAGCTTAGAAATGATTTTTCTTGGTAGTTTGGAGCAAATATTTCAATTTCGTTTCAATCTTCACTTAAAAAGTGATTGCTTGAGCTCCATAATTAAATTGTAGAAAGATGCTGTGGCTGAACTTTTGTGGGGAACTATATGTAAATCTTCAAAATGGCCATCCACTTTAAGTGAGGTTTGGCATAACGAGGTGTCAAAACCTCTTGAAGTAAGGCATTCTATTTGGATAAGATCCCTGCTCCAAAAGTAAAAAGCTATTTTAAGATCTGGCTGCCAAGAGCCTAACAAAATGCAAAGCCTATATCCTAAGTAGATTTGCTGTGGAGAGCTCATTTATCCTGGTCCTGCCTGGCATCTCTTTTAATGTTATTTTGGCAAGGTTCTAATAAGAAGCGATACTGTTTTAAGAGAAGGCTAAACAAACTGTCTCCCTCTGTGAAACTGAAACACTAAAGACTTCCTAGCACTTTCAGAGGTGAATGTAAGCAATTAGGTAGTCATCTAGCAGGCAGTTTATTGACTTACAGTACACTCAATAAAGGGAGAGGAATCTGGGGTTAAGCACCTTGTTTAAGAGCCCAGTGGTCAACAAGGTTAACAAATGGGCAAGCTGGTTTAGAACATGGTTAACCAGCTCAACTTAGATGACCAATGATCAGATTAACCAAGTAAGGCCAAAATGGTGATACTTTATGACTCTCTCTTTGTGGGGATCAAACTAACAGCCTTCTGGTTACCAGCCCTGAGCTTTAGCCACTACACCACACCGCACCATGTTGAGGTAGATCAGTGATCACCAATTAGCGGACAATGGTCTGGATCTGGACCTCGGATTGTTTCCATCTGGACTGTCAGACAAGACAATGATAGCCCCCTCTGTTTCTGTACTGTAAGCGAGTAGAGCGCTTAGGTGCGCTTAGGGGCTCCCCCGCATTAATGTGAGTAGAGAGTTGGTGATGCTTATAGATGGTTATTTTTAAGAAAGTAGACCGCAGAGACACACAGTGAGCAAATATGGATGGATATAGGCATGCCAGAGTGTCAGAGGGGGAGAGAGAGTGACACGAGAGTGTGAAGAGTTTGTTACTGAGAACCTGTTTGTGTGTACGTTGGCCACCAAGAGCCCTTTTTGTTTATATTCCTTGTGATGCTGAAAGAGTAATAAAAATACTCACATTGACTGTTCACTGTCTCCTTACTCCTCCATTGCCCATGAACTCAGAAACTATCACACTATGAAATTACTAGTTAGTAGCACATCAAGGTCTCTGTTTATTATTGGAAAGTTGTTTATTATTGGAATGCTTCCATTATTTGACAAAAAGCCCATTTATGCGTAATAAAACTTATTTGGAACTTTAATTAAATACTTCTTCTGTAAATATACCATTTGGAATGCAGTTAGCATCTGCAGTGCTGAGAAACCTATAGTCAGAGCTTCATTTCATAAACATCTCTAGCTTCATGTAAATCAAAAGCCATCAATGCAAAGACTTAATAGTATCCTCAACATCTGGTGGGTTCACTATACTTGTCCCTATTTCTCAACTGTGAGGTGTGTGTTCATTTTAGCCCACCTGAGGGGACAGAAGTGTCTACAGGAAAGTGAGTCTGACCCCAGGAGGTTGACAGCGAGAGGTAGACCTGTCTGGATATCAGAGGGATACTTTTGTTTTCCTACAGCTTGCAGAGCTTCAAGGGCAGGCATTTCCCATGAAGTCCCTCCAAATGGTCCTTTCTTTATTATGGTTTAACTAAATAAATAATTGATGTAATGAATTATGTAAATAAATGATGGTGGACAAGGGATACAGTGGTGGCTCTGTGATGGGGAATGGAGAATGCTGCTCCCTGGGTGAAGACTGTCAGCCTGCCTTGTGACCAACACACAACCCTACTCACACTTTCCACCACTACAAAAAAAGACCACCAGCACACTCAAACACATCCCAAATATATTCCCAATGTCTTTCAGAATTCTTCTCTTTCATGTATTTGAGAGATGTGGGCCCCATAACGGGGGTGGGGGTGAGAACAAGCCGCATTTGAACAGAAATAAATCTCATCAAACCCCAGTGAAAAATCCCCGAGAAATTTAGGGCCAGCTGCCGGGATTCCCCAGGATATTTAAGTCATCATGCCAAGCCAGGAAGGGTATACAAAGCCTTTTCTTTTCTCGTTGTCTTTTTCTTTCTTGCTTTCGTTCTCACGTTTCCTTCATCCTTTTGAGATGTTAGGCCCCAGTCCATGCACAGGGTTGGCAGAGCTGTAAGCACTGGAGAATGGGGGGATGGGCCTGCTGCATTCCAGAGAGGGCCTATCCTTCCATATGTCTCTGGAAAAGCCAAGCTCCATGCCACAGCCCACAACCCACAAAATAATGTGACTTGCTCAAAGACCCCTGTTCCACACTCAACAATAACTCTGAGCTCATTACAGAGAAAAAGTTTTCAGCTTTAAAACGGGCAGAAAAGCCGGGCCCTTTTCTCTCTCTACCTGGGAACTCAATTGTGCAATTGTATCTGGCTCAAGTTCAAAGCCTCATAAATGAAAGTGTAACCGAAATAAGAAATGAATGTGACCTTGATTAGTTTGGTTAAATAAGCATAAAGGTTCAAATTGGGGGAATGATTTTGACTGACTAATTAAGTGTTGTTACCTTGTCCTTGGCTTCATTAAGTAGATCCTCGAGTTCAGAGAAGCTGAAGTTAGCGACTGTGATGAAGTCACAGACCACCGGGACAAACTCGTCTCCCTGGTTGTGTGCTCGGCTCTGCTGGTACCATAATTCCTGATGTAAATAAAACAAATATTAAATTTAAACAGTGCTGATCTCTTTGTTTTTGACAAATTCATAATTACAGTGCTTGCAATTCAGCACTGAACTGACATTCCTAAAACATTCTATAATTAATTCAGACTATCCTAACATAAAGATAATTGGGGCAGCTGTGGCTCAGGTGGTAGTGCAGGTTGGCCACTAATCACAGGGTTAGCAGTTCAATTCCCAGCCCACATGACTCCACATGCCAAAGTGTCCTTGGGCAAGACACTGAACCCCAATGTCAGGCTAGCACCTTGCATGGCAGCTCTGCCATCATTGGTGTGTGTGTGTGTGTGTGTGTGTGTGTGTGTGTGTGTGTGTGTGTGTGTGTGTGTGTGTGTGTGTGTGTGTGTGTGTGTGTGTGTGTGTGTGTGTGTGTGTGTGTGTGTGTGTGTGTGTGTGTGTGTGTGAATGAGTCACAGTGTAAAGCACTTTGGACCTGCTAAGATTTAAAAAGGTGTTATATAAGTGCAGACCATTTACCATAATTTCAGTCTTGAGTGTGCCATCTTTTTTGTTTTTTTATAAACTTTATACATTTTTTAATTCAAATTTTAGATTAAATCTCCCATTGACTTAGATTTTGAATGCTAAACATTCTAACAATGTAACCACCAGTGCTGACATCATCTTAATAATTGCATAGTAAATGGCAGTTGGTCTTTTATATCTTGTATCTATTCATCCATTTATAGCTGCCTTTACATGGCAAAGACAGAGTCAAGTCAAAGACAGATTGTCATACACAGCTGACAGAAAACAAGATGTCAGGTTAACAGCAACAGGAGCTCTAATGTAGCATTTCTTTTACACAGAAACAACTAAAGCCTAAAACCTTAAATTAAACTTAAAATAAATAAATAAAAACTTTCTTAACAGCAAGTTTAACAATATTTATTTCCTTTGGAAAAAGCTAACCTTAGCTAACCTATAACACTATTCTTTTCCAACCCTTTACATGCAATGCTCAGGCATTGAAAATCTAGTAAAATGAGATATACCCTGATAACCCCGCATAAACATGTCTTGCTGAACTGCACAAACACACGTGGTGGAAGTTTTCCACCACCAACTTCTGAAATTGAGGGTCACCTAAACTATTCACCCTAAAGCCTGGCATTACATGCACTATAGCCCTTAAGCTGAATGTTTTTTCTTTAAATTACTTAATGAATACTGTATATCAAATGGTTTATATCACTGGTAATTAAGTTCTGATATGTTGTTGCTTGTTGCCTTTAGGCGAAGAGGATTATTTGAGAAAATGTGCAGCCTTCCCTATATTTCTACATGCCCACAACTGTCATCTACTCTACCTTCTCTTAAGAGAAGCCTTCCAGGGAGCCAGTTAAACAGAGTAACGCACATTTGTTCAACTGAGGATTATTTTAATGTTAGAAAAAATGACATTTGCAAATTTTTTTTGAAGAATACTCTTGTCAGGGCAGAGGAAAGTTTGAAACCCCCCACACTTCAATCTTTAGTGATTCCACCTGGTAACTACAAGTGTGGTAATTGTACTCAATGCCAGTACACAAGGATGTTGAAATATTTCTCCCACCCCAGAACTGGCAAAAGCATATTTATAAGAAGTACTATTATTTCATGCAATATAATCTATGCTATTCATTGTCCCTGCGGATTACTTCACAGAAACTTCCAGGGAATTAAGAACCAGATGTTGGATACTTGAATAAATTGTTTTCAAAGGGAATGAATCAAGAAATTGATTATGACATGTTTTATTGATGTTTCTGTTCTGTTTTCTTACTTTTGGACTTTGTATATGTTTGTTTTGGTACTAATTACTTTGTATTTGTTGTCCACTAGATGAAGTGGGAGAGTAAATTATTCAGGCACACACCTGTTTGTAATTGAGGAAGTTTTTAAATGTTGTTTGTTCAAGTTCATCTTGATGTCTGATGAAGGCCCTGAGGTTGGCCGAAATGTCATGTATTTTTAATCAAATAAAGTTGTAGCTGTAATTTTGCCTATAGAGTGAGTGTTGCACCTCCTTCTTTTGAAAGTACGGCATTCCCCTATAGTCATGGAAAAGGGAATTTACTGAAGCAAGGGAAGAAAATGAAAATGAACTGATTGAATTTGATTTTAATGGCATCACAACCACTACTGTTTCAATACTCCTTTCCTTACTTTCTTCCAAGAAGCAATCAACTTTGTTTGTGTAAACAAGACATTTTCAGATCAAGTAAATGTCAAGTATGGAGTGCCACAGGGCTCAGTATTAGGTCCTCTGCTTTTCTCCTTGTATATGCTTCCCTCAATCATGAAATTAGTTTTTACTGTAATTCCACAATATTTAGTTTTATATTTCTTAGAAATGTCCTTCTACTCAATTCTGACAAAACAGAGATATTCACTATTGGACCAAAAAACTATAAAAATAACATTCTAGTATACAATTTGTCACTTAATAGATGTATTGTTACATTGTTTTCTACAGGTAAGAACTTGGGTGTTTAGGTTGAAAGCAATCCATCCTTGGAAAATCACATTTCCAATGTTTGCAGAACAGCATTCTTCCACCTCAGAAATATTACTAAATTACGATCAAGACTAGATTATTGTAATGCTTTACTGGGAGGATGTCCTGCAAGTTCAATAAATTAGCTTTAGTTTGTTCAAAATGCAGCAGCTAGAGTGCTGACTAGGTTTTATTGTCACTACATTGGCAAACTGTTAGGTTTCGTATCAATTTTAAAATTCTACGAATTACTTACAAAGCTTTGAATGGCGGTGAAAAATTCCGACCTGTTGGTAGTACCTAGAATATCAAACTCCACAAACTACAGCCTGTGCCAGTCAGACAGTGAAGGGCACTTCAATGATCACTGTTTGCATCACTTCAGTCTATTATGATGGATTTCACAGAGGATGAACTGGTGCCAATTCAAACCGTACAACAACTTCACTGGCCACTGCCTGCACCTCAGCCTTAAGGCATGTTCCCACCAAATCCGTGACGATTTTACGAGACGAACTTCCGACAGAAGGTCTATTCACACAGAGTCCGTAAAAAAAAAATTTTTTTTATCCCTGTACAGTAGGTGGGGCTGTTGCTTTTCTACAAACATTTATACCAGTCTCCTGCCTGCATAGTATTTTAGAGCCTGCACACTTCAGCTGTCAATGCTAGAGATTCATTATGTTCTTTCCATGGTGTTGATGGATTTTGAGGAGTATATAATCAGTGTTTATTTATGCATTTGTGATGAGTAAAGAGTGCTGTTGGATATTTATTTGCACATGTATTTTGCTACGAGTACATTCCCGAAGCCAGCTTCTCTTTTTAGAATGTCTACATTATTGCCTGGATAATATAACACAAGGTACAGTAATATAAATACACGTGGAATAATGTACATGAAGAATAACTGGTATATTATAAAATATGATGTACAGTATTAAAATGTTTAATAGAAAACACTGGCTTACATCCTTTTCTTTATTTGAATGATTGCAATACTTTGTTATATTACCCTAAAGACAAATCATTTTTAAAGCATGAGGACTTTAAAACATTACAGCATCATTTTCTGCATACATTCAGCATACATCTCTGTAAAGCTTCTCCAAACACAAAATGAAGGAAATGTGTAGAGGAATGTACACCAATCTACATTTAATATCTACTAAGGTTAAAAGTGAGATGTTGTGCTAGAGTGATTGGAGTGTCATATTTTTCTAATGTAAAATGATAGAGAAATGTCAATATTTGAACACCTGTCAAACAGACAGCTGCAACTGTGCAATTAAAAAAAGGACTATGTCAGTGAATTTTCTAGGCATTTTGGATGAGAAAGCTTTTAATTTGCCAATAATGTTCAGAAGTAAATAATGGATGACTCACCGTTTCCAGAGCTTTCAGGCCACTCTTGATGCTGAACACTTCCTTCTCCAGCTCAGCCAAACTAAGAACAAAAGCAAAGAAAAATAAAAAGTGTGCCTTCAATTAAATGATATTCAAAACACCTGCCTAAACCCACCATAAACAACAGCAAATATTGATGTTTTTGATTTATGGCAATCTATGGTTTGACTCACTTGACTTTGGCAGCCTCTGGTACGCTGTCCAGGTCTTGTTGAATGTTGAGGATGTCAGGATAGTTCTTCTCAAAGATCATTATCAGGTAGTGCAACATGGTGATATTCCTGTTGAAGATACAAACAATAAACACAAAAACACCTCACTGACCTCTGTCTGCATCATCTTGGTCTTAGTATAGACTCCGCAGGGAATAAACTGCTATCAACCGTAATCAAATCAAACAGCAAGTAACACTTCACTGATCAATGTTTGCATCACTTCATTCTCTTAAAATGAAATACATATACAATAAATTACTGCCAACTAAAGCCGTTGCTGGCCTAACAATGGGGGGATGCTGGACCTATGTACAACCCCCGTAGTCATTTTGGGATGGACTTCAAATACACTTAATTATTTATCTTAAATTTCAAAAAATCTACTCAGTTTACTCAATTAATAAATGACAAGAATTACAACATGATTTGCTGTAAAGCTGTTTTGAAACTATGTGTATTGTGAAAAGCGCTATACAAATTCAAATGACTTGACTGCATTAAATTGATTTATCTTTTTTTAAACCACTTACAGTATCAATTTACTAAAATGAAATAGACATGCCAATGCTAATAGTGACAAGGCAAAAAGGTTAATGAACAGTGACACACTGATGAACAGCCAAAACACAAAACACCTCTTCAGGCATGTAATTGACCTCTGACCTGTCTATACTTGACTTAGTGTCTACGATCTTGTTGAGGCTGGACACTCTGAAACCGTAGGCATTGCCCCTCTGTCCTTTGTTCATGAAGTTCCCGAAAGCCAAAATCACTTCCAGAACCTGCGTCAGACGTTTACTTCTCACCACCTCACGTGATGCGCACAGAATAGCTGAAAAAGAAAAGAAGGACATCAAAGATGTTACTGAAGCCTCCATGATGTTTATATATATATATATATATATATATATATATATATATATATATATATATATATATAGATGTTTATAGAACTTCTTTCACACACTTTGCAGGAATTTTCTGCGGTATTATGTCAAAGTTTGTTGTTTCTTGGATTTAAGTATTAAAGGGTTAGTTCACCAAAAATGAACGTTCTATCATGATTTTCTCACCCTCATGTCATACCCAATCTGTGTGAATTTATTTTGTGGAACACAAAAGTGAATGTTTCCAACGAAAGTGAATGGGAATGGACATTGTCAAGCTCTAAAGATGACGATAAAAGTAGTCCATATGACTTAAGTCTTCTGAAGCCATACAATAGCTTTGTTTGAAGAAAATTAATGTACATTGTTTTTCACTTAAAATCTTCCTATTCATAGCAGCTCTTAAATCTCATTCGCGTTGGCATATATTCAAACATGGCATATCAGAATGCATTGTGCCAGGTTTGAAAACAAAGTTGCCGAACGCCATTAGTTCTCTCATGCCTCATAACCAAACTTTTCCAAGTTTGAATATGTGGAGTGTGATGAAATTTTAGAGCTGCCACAGAGGGGAAAATATTCAGCAAATGAAAGCTTACAGTTTGGTTTTTTCCTTACACAAAACTACCTTAAGGAATAAGACTTGGAAAGTAGCTGATGAGTATAGACTACTTTTATACTTAGCTTGACAACCCTCGTCCCAATACAAAATAAAAAAAAGCACTCTGGACATTCTGGGAGATATTTTCTTTTGTTTTCCACTGATGAAATAAAGTAATATTTCTGAAATGGTTTGCAAAGATGTGATTACTTGTTTTGGGTGAACTATTGTTATAAGTCATGAGTACAGTTCTGATCAACTGAAAGATGGTTATATGTTGTAACTTGTAAGATACAAGATAGAACAATTAGCCAGTAAAATCCAGTACTAAAAAAACAAACATTATGTATAAAATATTTATTAAGGGCAGAAGACCTACTGTGCACCAAATTTTATCAACAAGCTTCAATATTCAAGATAAATGTACAGTATATAAAAGTGTCAAAGAGACAACTACAGTTTTCTTTCAAGATTCCCATCACTGAGTCTGCTTTACTGCAGCCGCTCCAGGGGGAACAAGAAAGAGCGTACAACTTTGATGCCTGTCCACAGTTTTCCTCCAGCCGTTTTTCCACAAGAAGCGTTCTACCATAGGAACACACCAAAGTTAGACTCTCTTAGCTTGGATGTTAAAACATTCAAAATGCCTTCCTGTTTACACGATTTAATGTGCAAGTCTAGGTAAGAGAAGACCAGTGTTTGCTCCTCTGTGTGGATGATACCCCTTCTCCCTGCTCTATAAAGCTTAACTAGACACCTCTCTTCCATTTATTGTCGTGGGTGGCCAGTGCTTTAGATTTACAACTTCAGACAGGGCATGACAATGTCAAGTTAGGGAAAGTGTTGGATTTTAGTATCCATTATTTGCTTTCATGTGCTTGCTTTTCACTCTGGGGCAGTGTAAATCTGTGATGGGTTCTTGTCAATGTTGGAGATGCATAACATAATGTGCATTGCCATTATTCCTTTATCAAAAAACAGAGTACAGATAATTTTATTTTAAAATTCAGAAAAAATCAAGATGTTATTGTGTCTTAATGTCTGCATAAAAAAAGGGATAGTTCACCTAATAATGAAAATTCTGTCTCACCCTCATGTCATTTGAAACCTGTATGATTGTATTTTTTCTGTGAAACTATGTTCCAAGTCTTCTGAAGCAATTAAATTAAAAACTGTCAAAGGCGTTGCATTGTGATTGGTCACTGTAATGCTGAAAATTATAGAAATTCATTTCTGTGTTACAACCCCATTTCCTTGTGAAAACAGATCTCTTGCATTCCAGAGGGTGCTGATAATGATCCATCAGCTTATTGGCTAAGGTGTTTGTACTGTATATTGGGGGTTTGCAAATGGTCACAACTCTGGTACAGTGGGGGTTAAAGGTGGCCTGCTGATTGGTCAGTTTAAATGTATCAGGTCTGGTTCTGTTCACATGGTCAAGAAATGGATGAGACAGGATTATAAATTGTGCTCTGGCTTCCCCCCCCCTTCTGGGCTTTTTTCTTCCTTGCTTTTCTCATAGTGAGGTATTACAACAGCACAGGCCAGCCTCTGCATAAACAGATCAATGCCTACTTTATCGTCGACACTGCTTAGGCCTGCGGTTGAGGATTCTTGCGGTTAGAGTAGAGTGGCGAGATTATTTTTGGAGCAACAGGAGGTGTCACTATGGCCACGAAGGTGTCAAGACGTTGTGCAGTGCCAGGTTGTGGGAAACTAGATTTCTTGCATTTGCTTCGCAAGGATCCCAACATTAATTTTTTTGTTATTAACATTTTTATTGATTCCATCTACAAAAACCAATAAACACAACATAAAATACAGAATCAATTTTATAAATTTTTTATAAATTTTACAAACACGCATTACAGTGGTCTCTTACAATTATAACAAAAAATTAGAAACAAGCTAAAAAAATATACTTTCAAAAAACAAGAGTGCACATACACATCAAACTAAAAATTAAAAATCAAAAATCCCTCTCCACTGCCCCTCCCCGAGAACCCTCCAAAAAATCCAAATATCCACCCCACTTCCTATTAACAAATCCCACTTTCCCAACCTTCTATATATCACCTCCTCAAATGCCGCAACCTCACTCATCTCCCCGCACCACTCCCGAAACGAGGGTGCCCCAGCCATCTTCCACCCCCTGACAATTATTCGCATAGCCACCATAACTCCGACCAGGACCCAACCTCTCAAATGGCGATCCCCAAAATTAATGACCTCCCCATCACCCAAAATGCAGAGTCTGGGGCAAAATGAAAACCGTGTGTCCAACATACACTATATTGCCAAAAGTATTCGCTCACCCATCCAAATAATTGAATTCAGGTGTTCCAATCACTTCCATGGCCCCAGGTGTATAAAATGAAGCACCTAGGCATGCAGACTGCTTCTACAAACATTTGTGAAAGAATGGGCCGCTCTCAGGAGCTCAGTGAATTCCAGCGTGGTACTGTGATAGGATGCCACCTGTGCAACAAGTCCAGTCGTGAAATTTCCTCACTACTAAATATTCCACAGTCAACTGCCAGTGCTATTATAACAAAGTGGAAGCGATTGGGAATGACAGCAACTCAGCCACGAAGTGGCAGGCCACGTAAAATGACAGAGTGGAGTCAGCAGATGTTGAGGCGCATAGTGCGCAGAGGTCGCCAATTTTCTGCTGAGTCAATCGCTATAGACCTCCAAAGTTCATGTGGCCTTCAGATTAGCTCAAGAACAGTGCGTAGAGAGCTTCATGGAATGGGTTTCCATGGCCGAGCAGCTGCATCCAAGCCATACATCACCAAGTGCAATGCAAAGCGCCGGATGCAGTGGTGTAAAGCACGCTGCCACTGGACTCTAGAGCAGTGGAGACGCGTTCTCTGGAGTGACGAATCACGCTTCTCCATCTGGCAATCTGATGGACGAGTCTGAGTTTGGTGGTTGCCAGGAGAACGGTACTTGTCTGACTGCATTGTGCCAACTGTGAAGTTTGGTGGAGGGGGGATTATGGTGTGGGGTTGTTTTTCAGGAGCTGGGCTTGGCCCCTTAGTTCCAGTGAAAGGAACTCTGAATGCTTCAGCATACCAAGAGATTTTGGACAATTCCATGCTCCCAACTTTGTGGGAAGAGTTTGGGGATGGCCCCTTCCTGTTCCAACATGACTGTGCACCAGTGCACAAAGCAAGATCCATAAAGACATGGATGAGCGAGTTTGGTGTGGAAGAACTTGACTGGCCTGCACAGAGTCCTGACCTCAACCTGATAGAGCACCTTCACCTGGGATGAATTAGAGCGAAGACTGCGAGCCAGGCCTTCTCGTCCAACATCAGTGTCTGACCTCACAAATGCGCTTCTGGAAGAATGGTCAAAAATTCCCATAAACACACTCCTAAACCTTGTGGAAAGCCTTCCCAGAAGAGTTGAAGCTGTTATAGCTGCAAAGGGTGGGCCGACGTCATATTAAACCCTATGGATTAAGAATGGAATGTCACTTAAGTTCATATGCGTCTAAAGGCAGATGAGCGAATACTTTTGGCAATATAGTGTATCACACATACAGTAAATCCCTGAATCTTCAACCAAAATTCTTGTATTTTAACACATCCCATCCCCGTCTTCTGATTGGCATCACCAGCAGGTGGATGTGTCTTTAAGACCAAGTCTATACAATCTAGAGGGTGTCCAATATAATCGATTCAAAATCTTAAATTGCATCAGACGGGCTCTTGAATCTCTAAATGTAGACTTGACATTTTTAGAATCTTAGCCCACACTCCCTCCTCCAATACCAAATTTAAATCTCTCTCCCATAATCTCTTGAGAGAAGTTGAAGCTCCATCCCCTAGACTCTGAATTAACAGGGAGTAATACACTGATGCCTCATGACCTTTTCCAAAAGCAGTAATCACCACTTCTAGAATATCTGCCCTTTTAGGGTGGTGTATGCTACTCCCAAAAATAGTACAGAGCAGGTGGCGCAGCTGTAAGTACCTGAAGAACTGAGATCTAGGAATCCTGAAATGTTGGACCAAATTTTCAAACGATCTCAACCCACCACTCTCATATAGGTCACCGAGTGTATTAACACCCCTCACAATCCACTCCGACCAGCAGAAAGGGGAATCACCAATACGCAACTTTGGGTTTAGCCATATGCTCAAGGCAACATTTAAATAAATGTCTGAATTAAACACTCTTGACACTTTTGTCCATAGCGCATGCAGATGCGAGATGACAGGTGCGACTTAACTTCTCCAATTAGTTTAATAGAAAGGCTTTGTTATAATAAAATAGGGGCAAAAAAACTAAAATCCTGTTCAATTCCAAACCAGGGAGGGGCTCTCTCAGGTGGAAGTGACCAATGAGCTAAATGTCTGAGACCAAATGCATAACAATAAAACAAAATCTTGGGTAGGCCTAGCCCACCTTCGTCAACTGGCCTATGTAACTTGTTGAAATGTAACCTGGGACGCTTTACATTCCAAATGAAGTACTTCGCTATACTATCAAATTGCTTAAAATAAGAGAGGGGGACATCTACAGGGAGAGATTGTAGTAGGTATAGTAGATTTTTATATATCAAATGTAGAAATGTACTAATATAGAATAGCCTGGGCTTGTGTGTGACTCAGGAGAGGGCATATGAGGTTACTAGAAGTTTGGACTTTGTGTGACCCAGAAGAGGGCATCTGAGGACACTGAATGTGCTGATGCTGCAAGAATTGCTCTGTGTCCTTGGCTGAAGCAGAGAATAATGGTACCAAGACATGAGAAAACTCTGGGAGAGCACAGCAATGCATACTTTCATGATAAAATAATTTAATTAAAAACCAGGTTCCCACCATTGAAAAGAGGTCAAAGGTTCTGTGAAATAATGGTGGGAAACAGAATCCATTTGATAAAAATATAAATGCTAGATAACAAACTGCATAAAACAGTAGGGTTTTGACCGAGACAGTCAGATCTCAGCTGACATCTCGGGTTTGTTGGTATGTTCAATAAACTCTTAACATTTGACACCTGGAACTCCTGACTTTGAGAGTTTTCTTATAGAGATGGGAGAAAAATCTTCCATGCTCCACAACATAAATTTGGTGAACACAAAGGGACCGGCACAGGGCCAGGGGGAGCCACTGAGGGCTTACTTGCACTGATTGCACAAACTCACCAGCGCCAAAAACCTAAGGTAAGCAAATTTTGCTTAAATGGTGTTTTTGTGAGGTCTGTTGCAAGGTCTGGCCCGGGTGGTAACTCTATAAAGGCCTTTCCGGTCTCTAACTGAATTAAATGATTAATTGGATGAAATAGAGAACTGGGTTCCAGGTTTAAAAAAAAAACTGTGCATGCAAATGTAAATATGTCTTGTAAATAAGTTGAAGTGTGCAAATCCTACGGATACTGCACCTCTAGGCAGTGCAGGGGTGAGCAGCTCTGGTAGGTCACGCAAGGGCATGCAAATCCTATGGATACTGCACCTCTAGGCAGTGCAGGGGTGAGCAGCTCTGCTAGGTCATGCAAGGGCGTGCAAATCCTACGGATACTGCACCTCTAGGCAGTGCAGGGGTGAGCAGCTCTGGTAGGTCACACAAGGGCATGCAAATCCTACGGATACTGCACTTCTAGGCAGCGCAGAAGTGAGCAGCTCTGGTAGGTCACCCAGAAGAGGGGTGTTTTGAATTCTGCGAATAACGCTGAATGCAGTGACACCAGTAAATGATAAGGAGCCCATATTGATGGTTGGTCTTGTTCTTAAAATGGCACTGCATTTAGGGAAACTGGCAGGCGCTCAAGAGGTGTGGTCGCCCAAGAGGGGCATAGTGATAGTTACAATATTTGGATATTATATCTGGTTAAGTATGTGCTGAAGATTATAAACGTGTTTGTGTTGAATAAGTTGATGTAAACAAATATGTTGGTTGTGTTAAAGTTGTGTACAAAATCAGTTGCATTGTTGTTGTGTTTAGGCTGCGTGAGTTGATGTGTTTATGTTGACTGACTGTATTGTGCTTGCTTATGCTGGCTGCAATGTGTAGTGCTGTGTGTGATGCTAATATGTGTCGATGTAAGTTTCATGAGAAATGTGCTGTAAAGCAAATAAGAGTTATTAGGCC
This sequence comes from Myxocyprinus asiaticus, assembly GCF_019703515.2. Classification (NCBI taxonomy): domain Eukaryota; kingdom Metazoa; phylum Chordata; class Actinopteri; order Cypriniformes; family Catostomidae; genus Myxocyprinus; species Myxocyprinus asiaticus. The sequence continues at coordinate 8,792,390 of NC_059360.1, read as the reverse complement.
TAGTAATACATAGTTATAAATGAAGATAAAAATTGAGAAAATAATTAAAATATTCTGAGACACTGGCTTTGTTGATTATCTGGACTTCATCCAAATTGTAGTTGGTGTGATCCAGATAAAGAAACACAATTATAAATAAGGAAACTAAATTAAAGTTAAGAAAAAGCACCAGCTTCTCTCTTCCACAGTGAGAGTAAATGAATGTATGATTAAGAGAAGGAGAGCGAAGGGAGGGGCTGAAGTCATAGTTCTGTTTTAGGATTTTATTTTATTTTTTGAGAGCTCTGTGTTTACAAAGGCCTTATGTTTGTAAAGAAAGTGAAAGTTTCTGTGTTTGTGAAAATGTTTGTATTTGTGTCTGAAAGTGTGTGTGAAGTGACTGTGATGTGCGACTGTTTGTAAAAGTGTGAGTGAAAGCAAAATGTTAACTCTTAGCTGGCTGGATAAGATTCAGCCTTGGGCTGTTCCTTTCATGCCATGAAGGAAGCGTAATATAAGATTATCTAAACTGAGAAAGAACCAGTGGTATATCTGTGCTTAGAAAAGTTATATTGAAGATAAGTGTAGTTACATTACAATAAGGTATAATTATGGCAAACACTCCAGTGGAAATACTAAAATCTAGAAATCCACTGTGTATAAATTGATTAATAAAATCTTAAAGAAATGGGAAAGAGGAAAAAAGGTGAAGCTGACTAATGGGGAAAAATTATTTCTTTCCAAAACCAAAATCTGTTTTGAAATTTGAGTATGAGAGGCAAACCTTAAATATGAAAACTTCACATTCATGTGTTTGTTTTACATTCTGTCTGGTCCAGTTTATGAGAGAATAAAATTTTGAACAATATTAAATTAAATACTGTAAAGTTATATTTAAATGTAAGAACGCATGATTATTTTTTATTTTTTGCAGCTTTGTCGGTGTAAACTTGATCAACCAACAAAAATAAGATAGGTAGAGTTTATTATTTTGTTAGGGACTGTCTGATGGAGAGATTGAGTGAGACGCTGCTCTGTAGGCAGACTGAGCAGGAGGGGTTATACTCCGTGCTGCAAATGATTGTTTGCAGACTTTGAATGGGAAAGCTCGTCTCTCTCGGTGTCTCCACTCAGACAGGGGCGCCCCGAATTTAGAAGAGATAGATAGCAGATTCTTTTAGTTTAGATATTTCTTTTTCTTTTATTTTTGGTTTTTGGTTTATATATATAGTGTAAGCCTTGGTTGATCATGAGTGCCCTGAGAAGCTGCCTTTGAGACTAAAATTAAAGGAAAAGAAATTAAAAAAATGATTTGGATCATTTCATGTTCTCTGCAGTTCCAACCCGCTGAAGTTGTGCTCTTAATACCTGGTTTTCTGATGTTTATGTGTGACAGTCTTGCCAACATTGAGATGCTCTTTCCTTGGGTTTGATCTGTGACCAATCATGCCAGATAAAGTGGAAAATAAAGTTCCAATCTCCAATAAGGAGGAAGACTTAAGCAAACGTTGTAAACGGTTTTGCTCAGATGCTTTGATATCTAATAAAATAGAAATTTTCTTCTTTCAAAAGTGCATATAATGAAAAATGTTATTCGTGCTAGCAGTTCTGATTTTAAGAATTAAGAAATATCTTTTATGTATACAATCGTAAAAATTATTTATATTGCTAAGGAAAATTGGTCATTGGTGGCGAGTGGAACCCATGGAGAAACATTAAAATTAAAATGAACATCATAACGTCCTCAATTATGAATGTTAATATTTCAGATTCATGAGTCTATTCTGTGTGTCTTTGATATTAACTATGTTTTACCCTTTCTTTTGTCATCATTATGCGAATATTGTTTCACTAACTCATTCTGGAACTAGTCTCTCACCATTGCAGATGGCTGGGCCAGATGATTTATTGAAGTTACTAGTACTGCTGGTGAAAATTCGGAGAAAAAGAAGACTGAAAATGGTGTGGGCTATTATCTGATTGGTCCTCCTGCTCTCATTACTGCTGGTAATCATTGCTGATTTGCCATTTCTAATGTGGATTAAAATTTCTCTGGATAAGTTGATTTCAGTCTTATATGACCAACCAGACTGCCATCGATGGGTTCAGTGCCCATGTCTAAATTGTTCTGAGGGTCTAAATTTAAATCCAGCATCTAAACTGATTCATTGAGTTGAAGAGTAAATATTACAAATTTGATGGCAAAGTTAGTCACCTATTGGATTGGTTACTCCCCCAAATTTTCCAGAGAGTACCCTCACTTTAAAAAAAAAAAAAGGTTAGTGGGTGCTACAAAGAAGGATTGAGTGTCTTTTTCTAGTAAACTATTTCTATTTTGAGATTAATCCATGAAAGTATCATTTTAGAGGCATACAGTTTCTGCACTGTGAATTTTGTTTCTGCTATTTAACTGAATAATGTGTTAAGAAATGCTGATAAGTATAAGAGAATAATAACTGAAAAATCTTATTGTTAAATGATGCTAAAATATATGGATATATATATATATATATATATATATATATATATATAAAGTAAAGAGTCATGAGAAATTAAAAGGACATAGTGTAATGAGTAATTATTTCAAAGCACAAGAAAAGAGATTTGTTTGAATTTCCATTGTGCCTCTTTACTACTTTATTCTGTTTAAACTTTTACTTTTCTGTTAGTTTAAAAACTTGATTTATGTTATTTTATGAGATAGAATGGAAGTTCCTTCTCCTGAGAGAGTTAGGAAAGGGAGAAAGTAAACATAAGAGAGTTATTATTACTATTTTCACTGTTGAAGAATAACTTAAATATATTATTGTGAGATACTAAAATGAAAAAAGAAGGAATAGCTGTAATGAGATTAGAAAGAGCGTGAGGGAGTGGAATGTCCCCCCCTCCTAATTTCTCCCCCGCCCATCTCTCACTCTTGGTCTGAGTTTGATAAGTGTCTGCTTGAAACAGAAACACAAGAGCAGAGTTTGAAGGCACATCTCTAAGTTGTTTTATTTGATTTTATATTTATTTTATTTTTATATGGAATATGATATGATTTGACAATAGTGGTAGATACAGCGATATGGAGGAGAGGTTCAAACAGCTTTCCTCATCATGATTAAAGATTTTATATATTCAGAGGGCAATCTAAATTTAAGGGTTTATCCTAAAGACAAGAGATTAAGTCGAAAGTTGATCTGACACACTTAATGTAGGTTTAAAACAATCGAGAGACTATTATTGAATTAAGGTGATGTTTTTAAATTAAGCTTCCTAGAAGTTTGACAGAGGCTACCTTTATTTTGTTTTGTTCTGATGTTAGTCCCCACCATGATACATGGTCTTTTGTAACGTTTGCTAAAGTAGCAGAAATACAACCAGAATTTAAATTAGTGATCTGTGAATGAGTTCAATTTTAGCATTGTTATTTCACTTTTAATTTGGGCAATTTTAATAGATTGTTAATTTTGAATAATGCTTTGTGAATTTAACCATGTTTTGAACTGTCTCCATATTTAAGCAGTTGTAGATGGTTCCATTGGCTGTGACGGTTCTCAGGTGATACTCTCTGAAAAGAAAATATCTGTTTACTTATACCAAATTATTAAGGATTGGCCAATAGGAATGAGTGGTATCGAGACCAGTGGCAAGAGGTGATGACCCAATGACGGGTAAGACTCTCCAATGGCAAAAAAAGGGGGCAACCTAAGGCAGGGCATCACCGCCCTGGAAACCTGCCCAAGAAAGTTTGATATGGGTTTAAGGAAGTGGATGAATGCTCTTAAGTCAGAACATCAAAAAGGAGGTCTAGAAGAGACCTGCCCAAAAAATTGTGAGTTCCACTCAGCCCGACTGCATTTTAATAACTGCTTTACTAAAACAACTTATCACAGTGTTAAATACCAAGCATTCTGTCACTGTGCCATCAGGGGATCATACCCTGTGTAGAAGATTATTTATAGACTGGGTTTTGGGGTAATGTTTTAAGAGCCATTGCAGACAAGGGAGTGCCTGACTTATTAAAGAAGTATGAAACAAACCTGGGAATGTTTGTATGATAATTAATTTAGATTGGAAGATGATTTATTACTTTTACTTATGCTTTTATTGAACTCGTGTACATTTTAATAGTAATGAAGAATGGAAAAAACATGGTGGTGACTAAAGATTAAGATTGCTTGTCTTGTTTGTTTATAACAATCTAAATGGAGTTGTTTAAGTAAAATAGGGGTGCATGGCTGGCTAAAATTGGTATAATGATTGAAACAACAATTCTTGTGGGAGGAATAATATTCTGTTGTGTGTTACCATTGATCAAATCGTTCTTGATCTGAGCTATAATGAAACAGATGACACTGATCAATGTGAATGGACCAATGCAATGCAATGACAATTACCCTAGATGGACAGAAAGACCAAATTGGGAGGAAATTGATTCCTCCAATGAAGATATGTATGAGGAGATGAATGATGTGTTACATATTTAATCATTCTTTTATTGATTTAATATTCTGATTTAGTCTGATGCAATCTGAAACTATGGAAAACAGCTTAGCTTGCAGTTTCTCTCTGTGTAAGGCCTTTCTGTGTCAAGTGAAAATTAGTTGATGTGATACAGACAGTGAGAGACCTTGGGAAACAGGAGGAGACATTATCAGGATGCAGAACAATTCACATTGGTTAGGAGCAGAGGAAGTGCCTGTAAAACCATTAAACAGAAAACAAATACATGCTATTCTGAAATACCTTAGAAAGACTAATAAAATACTTTAGGAACTGAAACAAGTCCCCAACCCAGCACAAGCCCAGGGGAAGTCAGGGGTCGGATACTTTTTGTGATCCTCGTCTGACAAGCCTGGTGAAGACTAGTTAAGGATAGATATGAGCTGGGGTTAGAGAGGTACGTTAAAATACAATACATTGTGATAATAAAAGTTAAATATAACAATGACATCAACACCAGTAGAACAGATGTGCTCAATGTATCCAATATGTAGAGACATCATAAGGGAACTGTCTAATAAACTGGAAAAAAGAACAAAGAGCTTAAACACAAAATGGCCAGCAGAGGGAACATTTCATGTGGCTATGTGTAGGGAAATGGAAGCATTGATTAAAAATTACAAAGCCAAAAACAAGAACAAGAAAAGGGAGATAAAAGAGAAAAAGAACAAGAAGTATTGCAGCTGTTTAAAAATCATGGGATAAAATTAATAAAAGCTGAAAGACAGGTAAAAAGACCAGTAGATGATAAAAGTGAAAAAACAGAGAGACCACCTCCTTATGACCTCATATGTGAGAAAGGGCAGTCAGGCAAAAGATCTAGGACCAATGATGAAAAGAGCAGAAAAGAAAAAGTGGGAAGCAACAGATAATCCTTTAATCTTTGAATCAGCAGATAAAACATGCTTAAAAATTCTGTGTTACACTGCTATGGAAGGTATTCCAAGGGTTGTGGTGACTACTAATGAAAAAGAAAAACTAGATTAAAAAAACAGTTGAACTAATGTCAGAAATGGAAAAACATGTGCCTGTTTAACTATGGTCTCAGCATGATACAGACGTAGGTTTAGTAAAATCTGCAAATCCAATTAGAACTAAACTTAAACCAGGAGTAAAACTACCAAGAAAACAACAATATCGGTTAAAACAGGAAGCTGTAGAGGGAACTGAAATGACAATTGAGGGATTGAATAAGGCAGGGGTGTTAATTGAAACAGTAAGTCATTGCAACTTGCCCATACTGCCAGTTGCTAAGGCAGATAAATCAAAATGGCGCTTAGTGCATGATTTGAGAGCAGTTAATGAGGTAACGGAAGACTGGCCTGCAGAAGTTCCAAATCCACATACGCTGTTGACTAATGTTCCACCTGCTGCCAATTATTTTACTGTTATTGACCTGTGCTCTGCTTTTTTCAGCATCCCTCTAGCAGAGGAAAGCAGACACCTTTTTGCATTTACCTATCGAGGTAAACAATATACATCCACCAGAATGCCCCAGGGATTTAAACATTCACCACATGTGTTCAATCAAGTTTTGAAAGCTGATTTGGAAGATCTTAGATTGGATAGCACATTGATATAATATGTAGATGATCTGTTGATTTGTTCAACAACATTAGAGCAATGCCACTAAGACTCAATTAAAGTGCTCACTAAATTAGCGGATGGAGGTCATAAGGTCTCAAAAGAGAAACTTCAATACTGCCTACCACAGGTTGAATACTTAGGACATATCATTGCGCATAAAACTAAAGCTATATCACCAAGCCAATTGGAAGGTATAAAAAAAGAACCCCAACCACAAACAGTGGGACAAATTATGACTTTTTTGGGCATGACAGGTTTTAATGCTGATTGGATAGAAAATTATGCTATTAAAACAGCTCCCTTAAGAACACTGATAAAACAGACAAGGCATCAAAATCTCAGAGCTCGACTAACATGGGATACGGATGCATTGATGGCCTTCGAATCATTGAAGTAAGAACTTCAGACAGCTCCAGTGTTAGCAACCCCAGACTATACTAAACCATTCAATTTATATTTAGCAGATTAGAAGAGATGATTGCATCAGCAGTCTTAATGCAGGAGACCTGTAGTGGAAGAAGAAAGCAACCAATAGCTTTTTATAGCACCAAATTGCAGGAGGATGTACTGCAGCCAGTGGGGTCAGAACCGGAGGGTGAGGAAAGTTCTGCTATGTATCTTGGTGTTGGTACACCTGCTGCAACGACTTCCCCAGACACAGGGTCTCCCAGCTTCCACTCCCCAGACTCAGAGCAGGCAGGGCCTTCTCAATCAGGGCCAGGAGAGTTTCAAACAATCGACTTCTCAGAGCTTCCACCATTAAGTCAACACCAGCTCCTGATGGATCCTTCACCCTAGCCATGAAAAAGTTGAAAACTTACAAAAGGAAGTGACTGCCAATGCTGGGAGAGATCAACATGTTGGCAAATGCTTTGACAATCTATTTGGATCCTGGGGAGAATGGCTCTCTAAAATAGGAATAATAATGGCTGTAGCTATTGTTATTTTTGTTGTATTGCTGTGTTGTGCCTCTCCTCAGATCAATGATGGCCAATGTTGCAGCTAAGCAGATGCTCAATGTGTCAGTGAAGCCATCTGGAGTTGATATAGGTCTCACCATAGGCCCTGGACTGGATGAGCTGGATGAATTCTAGTAAAACCCCTGGCATGACATAAAATGGTAGGGAAGGGGTGCTTTTTTGTTTTGACTCTTTGTTTTCAATTTTCTCTTGTTTTTGGATAGCAAGGGAGTCAGTATACTTGTATTTTCTTTTGTAATAAAATTAGTTAGTACTTTAGAATGGATAGAGTAGGCAGGAAGTAAGAAGGTATTATGTTTATTATTTTGGCATATACCCCTTCCTGAAGTGATTATTTTCTTTTAAATGATGTTTGTTGTTTAATCAAACCATGTGAATGAAAGGGAATGATGAATGTCTGAAGCAGATAATTATCCATGTTATGAGGTAATGTAACTAGGTAATGTAACCAGAGTTTAAAATGAAAGAAGGTTTACTGTGATTATCTGCACTATATGCACTTATAAATGTTTTGTTTAACTCATCTTTGAAGATACTAATAATCAAGTAAATTACTATAGAATGTGCCTTTATGAACTCAAAAATCACTGAAAGTGCCACTGGAGGTCCAGAAAGTATCGACGAGCACCTCAGTGCTTAGCAGCAAGAGCAAAAATGACTCTATTGGTGGTTTAAAAACCCATTGTCTGCTCCAACACCACCAGATAGCACTCCAGGCAACCGAAAATGTCTGTGAGTTCCTCTGGCACCGTGGGACGTATCATATGCTGAATGATCTACTGATATATATATTGTCTAATCACTATAGTATGTTAACCTACTGAAATAAGTCTAATCACTGTGTACTCTACATAACGCAAGGCCACCTTTGCATGCACATGCTTTTTGATTATTGTTACCCTCCAGAAAAGAACTTAGCTAGGGAGCAATGAGATCTTTTACTTCCTTCTAGTCAAATATGAGAGGAGATATTTGGTCTCGTTGCTTCTCCGGAGTGCAGTTCCATAAGTGCAGGTATTTGTTAGAGGAATGTGTGACTTTTTATTGATCACTTGAAAGAAATAATGGAGCCTGGCTTGTGAGGTTGCACTCTGGGAAAGGGCAATAGAAGGTGAGACTTTCTCAAGTCTCAAAGGAGGGAATATATAGTAGATTTTTATATATCAAATGTAGAAATGTACTAATATAGAATAGCTTGGGCTTTGTGTGTGACTCAGGAGAGGGCATATGAGGTTACTAGAAGTGTGGACTTTGTGTGACCTAGAAGAGGGCATCTGAGGACACTGAATATGCTGATGCTGCAAGAATTCCTCTGTGTCCTTGGCTGAAGCAGAGAATAATGGTACCAATACATGAGAAAACTCTGGGAGAGCACAGCAATGCATACTTTCATGATAAAATAATTTAATTAAAACCAGGTTCCCACCACTGAAAAGAAGTTATAAAAATGTCATAAAAAGAAGTCATAAAAACATAAATGCTAGATATCAAACTGCATAAAACAGGAGGGTTTTGACCGAGACAGTCAGATCTCAGCTGACATCTCGGGTTTGTTGGTATGTTCAATAAACTCTAACATTTGACACCTGGAATTCCTGACTTCGAGAGTTTTCTAATAGAGAGGGGAGAAAAATCTTCCACGCTCCACAACATAGGTAGTTGAATTTTGGAATACAATTCATTTTAATAACATTAACCTTCCCAATCATCGATAAATGTAATGAAGCCCACCTACTCACATCACTCGAAATTTGTTTTATTAAAGGGTCAAAATTAACTCTGACTAAATCACATAATTTTGCTGGGAATAAAATGCCCAAATACTTAATGTCCTGTTTGGGCCATTGAAAGGCGCCAGGCTGAAAGGCCGTTACTGGGCAGTATGCAGTCAGAGCTAAAGCTTTGGATTTAGACCAATTAACTCTGTATCCCGAAAATTTAGAAAAGGAATTAATAATTCTGTGGAGGCAAGGCATTGATCTAGTGGGGTCGGAGACGAATAATAAAATATCATCTGCGTAAAGTAAAAGCTTATGCGCCACACCTCCCGCCGTCACCCCTGGAAAATCATCCTCCTTTCTTATCGTGGCTGCTAATGGTTCCAGGGCAAGACAGAACAATAATGGGGAAAGAGGGCAACCCTGCCGAGTGCCCCTATCCAGAGTAAAATAATCTGAAATTAATCCATTTGTTTGTACCGCTGCTAAAGGGTGTCTATAAAGTAACTTAATCAATCCAATAAAAGTATTTTCAAACCCATATATTTCCAAAATCTTAAAAAGATAATCCCATTCTACCATATCAAACACTTTTTCGGCGTCAAGTGAGATGGCAGCGACCGGAGTCTGATCATTCGCCACTGACCACATCATATTAATGAGACGGCTAATGTTGTCAGAAGAGCTGCGGCCCCGAATAAACCCCACCTGATCTATATGTATAAGAGATGTCATAACTTTACTTAATCGGTTAGCCAGAATTTTTGCCAAAATTTTTACATCTAGCTGGATCAGGGAAATTGGACGGTAACTTTTACACTCGCTTGGATCTTTGTTCTTTTTAAGAATCAGACTGATTCGGGCTTGTGTCATGGTTGACGGAAGCTTTCTATTCTTTAATGATTCCGTATAAACTTCTAACAAAAGAGGAGCCAATTCTGTAGCATAAGACCTAAAAAATTCAGCGGCAAAGCATCTGGCCCCGGAGCCTTGCCTTTAGGCAGGGCCTTAATTACCTCGTCAATCTCCTCTAAGGTTATCTCAGAATCAAGACAATTTTTTTGTTCAGTCGTCAGTTTAGGAAGTTCTAATGGTTCCACAAAATGTCTAATATCTTCATCAGCAGATGTGGAACTATAAAGATCAAGATAGAATTCTTTAAAAGCATTATTAATATCAATGGCCAAGGTAAAAATTTCACCACCAACAGATTTCACTGAGGGAATGGTAGAAAAAGACTCTCTCTGCTTTATATATCTAGCCAAAAGCTTCCCTGCTTTGTCCCCTGACTCAAAGTATGACTGTCTTGCCCTGAATAACCAGAACTCCACCTTCCATGACAAAATAGTATTATATCTGTATTTCAAACAAATCAATTCTCTGAGACCATCAGACGAAATTTGGCGCTTCAGCTCTGCCTCTGCACTTTTAATATTCTCTTCCAACTCCATGAGTTCTTGTGCTTTGGATTTTTTGGTGAATGAGGCATACTGTATGATCTGGCCCCTAAGAACTGCCTTAAGTGCCTCCCAAGCCACACCCACAGAGGATACTGAGGACCAGTTGGTCTCCATATAAACACTGATTTCAGTCTTTAACATTTGTTGGAAATCAGGATTTTGCAAAAGGGATACATTAAAGCGCCAGCTATATGATGTGGCAACACCTCTAAACTCACCAGGGTGTGATCTGAAACTAAGATATTTCCAATTGAGCAATCAGCAACAGATGAAATGAGGGACTTAGATATAAAAAAAAAAAATCTATTCTAGAATAAATCTTATGGACTGAAGAAAAAAATGTATAGTCCCTACCAGATGGGTTCAAAAGTCTCCAAATATCTGCAAGACCAAGATTTTTACACATCCTGTGAAGCGTCACTGTTGCTCTATAGGGCTTACAAACTTTTGCTTCACTATGATCAAGGACTGAATCCATCAAAAGATTAAAGTCTTCTCCCAATATTATATCATGAGGGGTGCCAGCGGCCTGCAACATCCCTTCAAGATTTATAAAAAAGCCCTGATCATCAGCATTAGGTGCGTAAATATTAGCCAAAATCAACCTTTGCCCCTGAATTTCTCCTAAAACAATAATGACTCTTCCTAATTTATCTTTACTCTGTTTGAGACATTTGAATTGTAGATGTTTATTTATCAGTATAATGACTCCCCTGCTTTTACTTGAGCCAGCACTAAAGAAAACATGCCCACCCCATATCTTCCCAAATTTTTCAGCTTCCTGCGGGGAAAGATACGTTTCTTGAAGAAACACTGTATCATATTTCTTACGTTTAAGAAAAGAAATAACCTTCCTTCTTTTTATGGGGTGCCCCAACCCATTCAGATTCCATGTGGAGAGAGATAATCCACTCATATTAACGTTTGAAATATTGATATAATAAAAAAAAAGTGTTTGTCAAAAACAAGATTATACAGACCACATTCCCCATTACTGCAACAATCAAACCCCAAACTTCCCCCCAAACAAAACAAACAGAAAAAAGAAAAACATGTGCATTAACCCTGCGCACGACAGTGCCAACTGGCGTCCATCCCTCTAAACTCAAAAGGTCCATGTAAGCCTACGAGAGCCCCCGCGACAACTTTGCCATCGGATTGCTCAAGTCTGGTGCTTCTGCACAAATATTATGAGGCAAAATTACATAGCAGAAAATACTTTGTAAAACAAACCCCAGCCAACAGGCAGAGTAAACACAAAGAACATGTAGATTCATTCACAGAACTGTCTCGAAGGTGTGTTCCTCCACAAAACAAATTCCAGCTGATATAAAGCCGTATAGTTTTCTCATACAGACAAACAATTGTTTAGTGAGCGGGCTGTTATGAGTGCAGCAGATGACATAATCATTCCAAGGTTCCTTAAAAATACTCCACAAAACAAGCTCCAGCTGCTAGGCGGAACCAGCACAAAAAGAAACAAAACAAGCATCCTGGTTCCTCGGATGATCAAGAACCAAACTCAAACATTTTTTGTTTGTTTTGTTTAAAAATAAAATAAAAGAATTACACCATGACTTACTCAGCCCATCAGCTTTGTAAAAGATGTCCTTTATGTGAGCATGTAGATATTTTGCAGTCATCCATAGTGTCCATTCTCAATCTGGCTGGGAACTTCAGTGCAAAAAACGATCTTATGTCAATGCAAAAGTTTCTTGAAGGAAGTGTCATTCCACAAAACAAACTCCAGCCGCTAGATGCAAAAATAAACAAAAATGGCACCCAGCTTCCTCAGACAATCGAGTCACTGAACAGCGAGTCAGTCCACTAATATAAGAAACATCAAATGGCTTACTCACTCTAATGTATTTATGAAGGAGAGTGCCTATTTTGGACATGTAAATACTTTGCTGCCGTCCTCGGTGTTGTAGGGCCTCGGCCCACTTAAAATGGCAGCAGAGACCGCATGGCCCTTTGTTCTATGGTCAAAAGGAGAGACATTGAACTCAGTTTCCCAAGGTCCTTCACAAATTCACAACTGGATGCGAAGTCCCGCCCATGGACCCAGGCTTAAACGCCATTGGTCGAGTGGCCTACGACCGATGACGTCATCTCGTCAACAAAACCCGCGGACAAATGAATTTCGCCCTCTCTGTGCTAAGCTCTGCCTGGCTCTAAAGGGACATCTGTACTGTGCACGTATTGAAGGAGTTTTTCTCTCCATTTGGACTGAGAATAAAGAGACCACGTTTTTCTAACCTCGCCATTTGGCCACGGTAGAGTAAGATTAACTTAGCTTTGTTCAAGTCTCATAGTATACTTATATCAACCGGTTCAGTTTCACTGTAAAGCAACAGTGAATTTATTTTGAAAAACGGAAAGGCGACCAGTTTCCCTTCTCCCTCTTTTTCATTCAACGTTGACTATCTGCATTCTTCCCCACCGCTGGATCCGAAGAATAAAGCAGAGACGCGTCTTTCCGCTGACGAGCGTAAGACAAGGAACCATCCAGACCGTTTCTCCTGACCGCTCAATGCAACAGGAATTCCAACGGACAAACCTACTGAAATCACACAGGATTTCCCAAGTAAGGCTTGATATCTGGGCAGATTTAGTTTAGAAACTGACTTTTCTTGTGAATCTAAATCGTAATTTTGACTCTAAATGCTGATGTTTTGAATATATATATATATATATATATATATATATATATATATATATATATATATATATATATATATATATATATATATATATATATATATATTTGTATGTTAAACTCTGCTCGCTGTTTCAAGTGGAGATATTTGTTTTAGTTTCTTTTGGGGTTACGTTTGTTTTGTTGAGTGATTTGAACTAGTAATTCAGTCCCGCTGTTACGAGCGGTTACCCTTAACTAAACTGCATGCATTCTTCCTCGCTCCCGCTCGCTCTCACTCTCTCTCTCTCTCTCTCTCATTGATATTCATTGAGTGAGCGGCGCCTCAGTTCGTGTTCGACTCAGGCTGGTGAATTAAATTCTCCCGCCTGTTTCGTCAGTTCCTTTGTGTGTCCGCTCATTTCTATTCGCACATGGGATCAGCTCCATTTTGGACTTAACCCTCCATTCTGAACCTGATCCTCCATTTTTTATTCCTTCGTTACCACACCTGGACACACACACACACACACACACACACACACTATCATATAACTCCACTGTTATCTTAGGATATCATTGATTTTATTTTCGGATTATATTCAGATAGTATTGGCTGTGTTCACTGGCTGGCCGCCAAATTCTCCCGCCTGTTCTGTCAGTCCCTTTGTGTGTCCGCTCATTTCCACCCGCACATGGTATTAGCTCCATTTTGGATTTAACCCTCCATTTTGAACCTGATCCTCCATTTTGATTCCTTGGTTACCACACCGGGACACACACACACACACACACACACACTAGCATATAGCTCCACTGTTAGCTTAGGATATCATTGATTTTAACTGGATTATATTCGGATAGTATTGGCTGTGTTCACTACTGCTTGTGTATAATAAATCCTGTTATATTATAAGTACTCCTGTTTGTTTTTGTTTGAATGTTGTGTTGAAGCCAACCTCTGCCACGTGAATAGAGTTTAATGAATTAAATTCTATTTAATTACTATTTAGCTATTTGATTATTCCATAATTAATAACAATTAATTATTGATCATTTCTGGAGAATAGTTTGTTAAATTCTATTTAGTTATTTAATTGTTATTTGATTATTCCATAATTAATAACAATTAATTATCGATTATTTCTGATAGTAAAACTGATTTAAACAACCAGTAGCACCTACATAATAATTGGTGCCCCGTGTGAGGACGTGATAATTGTTGGCTTCCTCCAATATTCTTGCAAATAACTAAATATTTTAGAGTAGCTAAAGGTTTCTCCTCTTGGATCCCTTTTTCTACAAGAGTTCAAACTGCTAAGACACAAGGCTGTTTGTGGTTGTGAATCATTGCAAGTGTTGTGTTAGTGGTAGCTAGTTTGGTACTAATTCATTACTCCTTCTGTTTGTGTGTGAGAGATTCAGTCACTAGATACTAACAAAGTAGTCTGACGTGCTGATAGTCATATGTGATTATTTCACCTAAATTAGCAGCTCAAGGAACAGTTAATAATACAAAGCAGTTGCTCGTGAGTGACAGGTAAGTGGTTCCCCCTGTGCATTCTTTCCTCAGGATAACGACTGGTGTGTCAGTGTTTTCCACAGAGCAACAGGTGTCGTAAGTCGCCACCCTCAAAACTCAGCTAAGTTTCAAAATCGTGAACTCATAAAGAGTTCCTATAGGGGTTCACTGGACATCACCCTCTCACCTGTCAAACCAGGGAGATATGAGTAGCCAGTCCCCATCAGCGTCCGGAGCTGAAGCTCCCAGGTCAGGTGAGGAAACCTCACTGTCCAACTGGGTCGCTGACCTCCTCCATGTCTCTAGAGAAGAAAGGGAGGAGCTTAACAGCTACACACCATCTCAGTGTGAAGCTGAAATGGCCGCCGTGGTAAATAATGCACGCGATCCTCAAGGTAAGGTAATCACTATCCAGGAGGTAGTTGGTAGGCTGTTTCTACTTTACCACCACAAGGCCCAGCTGCAAATAGCAACACTCAAGGGCGAGGTAAAAACACTTACAGCCCAGTGTAGTCGGCTTGATGCAAGCAATCGCGCTTTACATCGAGACCTCCAGACTACAAATACTATGCTGGAGGAGTGTGTAGAAAGACTCCAGTCGGCCGAAAAGGAAAGCCGAGAGGTCGCTGACGACCGAGTCCGGCAAGAAAGTCGAGACATACGTGCTAAAGCTCAAGAAGCGCTCCGCTACCCCATCTTTGACCAGAGTGGGGCAGAGGAATCAGAGGATGGCGCTACAGCGAAATACCCTACCCCTGGTTCAGGTAGTATTTCAAAACCGTTGATCCAACTCCCGGAGTAAGAGCACATCCCTGATCGGGACATGAGTCCACCAGGTTTCGGGGGCAAGGCCACTTTTCGGCAGTCTTCCCCTCAGGCATCTTTTAGGCCCCGCCCCAGCAGGACGCCTTCCTCCCTGCAAGGAGGAAGTGGTCTCGCCCAACGCCATGGCAATGGGGGCAGGCATTGGTACTCATCCTCTGACGAGTCAGATGGATACAAGCAGGACCAAGACACAGGTCTACGCATGCGCCAGCTTGACTCCTTTGCAAAGGACATAGAACGTTTAGACCCAGCAAGTCGAGATTCAAATGTCAACGATTATCTTAGGGAAATTGAACATTGTCTTGCCGACTTGCCTCATGCCTCGGCGCGTGAGAAGTTGAAACTCATCTGGAAAACAACTTCCAGAAGTGTCCACGCTTTCGTCGAGACTCAACCGCCGCGTATTCGTGACAGCTATCCGAGGCTTTGCAGGGTTCTGTGCGAGGAGTACTCGCCATATACTGATGAAACATCAGCCACCCTCAGTGCCATCCGCATCCAACAGAAGCGGTTGGAGCCTCCTAGGGAGTACTATAGGCGTTTAAGAAATGCATACTTCCAAGGAAGTAATGAGCCAGGTCTGGAAGAAGAGCGAGGATTCAGGTCTCTCTTCCTCCATAACCTCCACCCCTGTGTGCGAACCCACATTACACTGATGTGTAAACAGGGTAGACCGACCATGCAGGGAATTAGGAAGATGGCCCAAATGACTTGGGAAACAGTCGTGCGTCCAACTGATAAACCAGAAGACGATGTCAGAGTCCTAGACATCCAGTCCTCGGAGAGGACAGACTTAAGGCTTGAGGGCTATGAAATACCTCAGCCTAGAGTAAGCTGCGATGCGGCAGCCTCAAAACGTTTGCCCAACTACCCACAGGGGGGTTGGAGAAACCAAGGGAATGACCACAAGGGTCCCTCCCAGGGTCAGAAAAAACAAAAAAAACAGAATCCCTTTCCAAAGAAAAAGAATGTCGGGTTTGTAAAAAGCCCCAGACAGTGGAATGGAAACAAAGGGAATCATTCGGAGCCTCCTGGAAAGAGTGATCTGAAGCGTCATCTCAGCCTCATCCAGAAAAGCTTAGCGGATGTGACAAAGCACATCGAAGAATCAGACGATGGCCAAAAAAAACCTGATGGTGACAGTCCGTCAGCGTGACTAGCCTATACTCTTCCCTGTTCTTTCCCCAAAGTCTACTTTGTAGGCTGGGAGAAGAACACAGGGAAGACCCAGACGCACCCAGTGGCAGTCATGCCCAATACCCATGCTCCGTTTTTTAAATTTTTGGGAGACCTTGTCCACAAGGGTAATGCCAGACGCATATATACCTCAGTGTCGGTAGGAAGGTGTATAGACATCCATGCGTTACTGGACACTGGGTCTGAAATCAGCCTAATGTGCGAGGAGACTTTTGCAGAAGTTGCCAGGGCAATGCTCTCTCATGGTAAACCACTGCAGACAGAGTCCTGTGAGGTGAGCCTTGTGAGCTACACACAAAATAGAGCCCCCATCACAAAACGCGCTTGGCTTGATATCACCTTCCAGGAGACGACCCTAAATCATCCCATTTACATCTGTGCTTTCGACACAGAACAACTTCTTATCGGCCATGACCTGTTGGACCGACTGGCCCCGTTGAATGACTGCCTTCGCGGGCACATGTGGGCCCAGGTCACAACCCCGAATCCGGTCCGTCTACCCCATAGCCGTCACGCTTCAGATGATCGGGTCACTTATATTCGGGAGTCAGGAAAGACCACTTGTGACACTGTTCATGAGTCGGTGCTTTGTCATTACTCAGACATCCAGACTCATTTTGGCTCTGAGCCTCTTGAGTTATCTGTGAGTCCACCGACACCGCAGCTTGGCGGACCCGTGAGCACCCACGAATCATTCCTTTGCTCACTAGAAAATTCAAACCCCGCATTGTACAGCCCCTGCATAGCTGGAGGCATGCATGCTAACGGTATCTTGGTACCTGATGTGTTTGTCGCACTCTGGTCTGAGAAGTCTGCTGTTAGTCAAGCTTTGTACGACAAGTTGTGTCAGAACAGCTCTTCTCTGTCTTTCGTGTGCAAAAGTCACCGCCTTCTTTCTGCAGAGTCACCGCAGAGGCCCATCAAGGCTATTGGAATATGTGCTCTTTCCATTCAAATTGGAAAGAAGAGGTTTACACACTTCATGAGTGTGATTCCCCAACTTGATTCCTCACTCCTTGTGGGGGCCGATATCCTTGTTAGGTTAGGTGCTCTACTGGACACTGTCAACCAGGTCCTATGGTCTCAGGCAAGCATTGAAAACCATCCGGCAGTGGTTGATCCAGAACACATGTTGTCTGATCAGACCATCCCTCAGGCGTGTCAGGCAGCGAGCGAGTTTGACCTGACTATCCCAGCTAGAACTGCAGGTGCCTCTGTCTGCCTCATGGTCCTCAAGGGACAGATGATACCTGGTTCACAGGCATTCTTCCAACCCTTGCCATACTTCTGGGAACTCGGCCTGACCGTCTGTGGTACACCTCTGCTTGAGCTCAACAACCGCTCAGCTTACTTGCTTGTCCAGAACCTAACGAACATACCAATTGTTGTGACGGCACGTAGACCGTTAGGGTTGCTGATCGACAGCTCATTTCATGACTTCGAGCTGACAGTGCCCGTGGTTGGAGAGCTGCCTCCATCCTTGACGAGGGGGGAGAACCTCGAACCCCTCCTTCTCACCTTCCCGAACAAAATGATTACAGTTGCTTGTCATGAGGGGCTACACAATAAAGAAGTCTGCAGTACTGCCTTGGGTATGGAAACGGACATGATTGTGTATGCCCTCACTGCTCACTCGGGTGACATGATTTCAACTGGTGACAAAGCCGGTTCCCCACCAGAGGAACCTTATCCGGGATTCGAGGATGAAATAGCACAACAACTCACTAAGGCAGACGCCTTAACGACAGAGAATCAAAGACAGGAACTGCGGAAGTTGTTTTACGACTTCCAACAGATCTTTTCAAGGGATTCCAACGACTGTGGAATCACCGAACTCCATACAGTTCGTATCCCAACTGACCCAAATGCACCACCCACATTCATACGCCAGTACAGAATTCCTTTAGCTGCCTACGAGTCAATCCAAGAGATACTTGACACGTTGCTAAGGAAACGCATTATTCGGGAGTGTAACTCCACATACAACTCCCCATTGTGGCCTGTATTGAAGCCAAATGGAAAGTGGCGCTTGACAATTGACTATCGACAACTGAACAAACAGGTCCCTCTTTCACGATGGCCCATGATCCACCTGGATCAGGAGCTTGCGAAAGTGAAAAGAGCCTGTTTCTTTTCGACCGTCGATGTGTCCAATGGGTTTTGGACAATGACAGTTGACCCAGTAGATCAGTACAAGCTGGCTTTCTCTTTTGGCAATCGACAGTTCACTTGGAACCGATGCCCATTCGGATATTCAAACTCTCCAGCTGAGTTTAATATCTTCTTGCACAAAGCCATGAGTGATGCTGCTGCCCGCGGCAACCTGATTTATGTGGATGACATCCTCATGCGAAGTCAGACATTTGAAGAACATCTGACTGAAATACGATACGTGCTCAGCCAGCTTTCCAGAGCAGGAGCCAAGCTGGCCCTCTCCAAGGGTCAGTGGTGCCGCACCAAGGTTGAGTATGTGGGCTTATTGGTGGGTGCCAATGGCATTGAACCCCAAGCAGGGAGAGTTCAAGCCATCCAAAACATCAAAGCCCCAACCGACGTGTTGGGACTCAGGAGTTTCTTAGGCATCTGCAACTACTCCAGACAGTTCATCGAGGACTATGCGGAGATAACCAGGCCCCTTACTGAGCTCCTCCGGAAAGACAAGGTCTTTGAATGGGGAGACCCTCAAGAGCAGGCTTTCAGAGAACTGAAAGCAAAGCTCTGTTCAGCTCCTTGTCTTGCTTACCCAGACAAGGATAAGGAGTTTCATTTAGAGGCAAGTTTCTCCTCCCACTGCCTCAGTGCTGCCCTGGCACAGAGATATGACAAAGAGAACCGAGTCGTGGCCTACGCAAGCCGACCTCTGAGCAGTGTAGAGCTGAAGTTCTCTGACTGTGAGAGAGCCCTCCTAGCCACAGTCTGGGCTGTGGAACACTTTCGCAGCTACATCAGGGGTCAGAAAGTAATCATCGAAACTTGCCACCAGCCTGTCTCCTTCCTCAATAGCCAGCGGCTAAGAGAAGGACGAGTGTCCAACAGTCGCATCGCGTCATGGATGATGGCACTACAAGGCTACGACATCGAAGTCAGGTACGCTCAGAACCACAAGATGGCTTTAGGTCAGGGCCTGGCCGAGTGCCATCATTGTGACTGCGAAGGACAGACGGGTTCCCCGCCCTTCCTCGTGACCACCCCTTCTCTTCCCTCAAATCATCATTACTATGATGAAACCGTCTGTCAAGACCTCCCGAAGGTTTACGTGGATGGCTGCTCTTTTCACCATGGGAGCCAGACCCGAGCTGGAGTGGGCATAGTCTGGGTCAATTACGTCACTCATGCGCCAGACAGTTACCAACTTGGTGCAAAGACTAGCCAGTACGCAGAGATTGCCGCAGCACTCATTGTGTTGCAACAAGCCGCTAGGTCGGCTATTGTGCAATTGGTAGTCTGCTCTGACTCTAACTATGCCCGTCACAGTTTCATCTCACACTTCCCCACATG
Source organism: Myxocyprinus asiaticus (assembly GCF_019703515.2). Taxonomy (NCBI): domain Eukaryota; kingdom Metazoa; phylum Chordata; class Actinopteri; order Cypriniformes; family Catostomidae; genus Myxocyprinus; species Myxocyprinus asiaticus. The sequence continues at coordinate 8,772,498 of NC_059360.1, read as the reverse complement.
GAAAGAAAATGGCATGAAGAATGCCAGAGGTAAAGAGATCAAACACTCTGAACTCTTCTTGGTGTGTGACCAACACGTGACTGACCGAGGGATGACTGTGTATTGGAAGAAGGTCAAAGGTCATTCACAAACTCTTGGCTCCGACAAAGAGAGCAACGACAAAGCTGATCGTTTAGCTAAGCGAGGTGCAGTAGAGGGCCCACTATGGGAATTCAAGGAGGAGTGGCTCCCTAAACCACTGTCTTGCTCGGTGAATGCTCTCACTCATAGACAGGCAAGAGAGAACCGGGAAAATCCCCAAAACTGCTTGCAGACTGTGAACCTGGGTCGACAACTGGGTGACACAGACTTGAGTGCCATGCAGCAATGGGATCCGGTGATCCAGGCAATCCGGCAGCGGTTGAGGGAACCTCAAACACAACAGGTCCTACCATCCTCTTTACAGGACTCAAAAGAACTAAAAGCTCTTTGTCAGGTACAACAACACCTGAAATTTGAGAAAGGCCTGTTGGTCTATGTTCCCGGTGGTCCAGGTCCAACCCGGTGGGTCGTTCTGACCGACCATAGGGGGGTGATGCTAATACATGCCCACGACGCTCCCGTTGGAGGTCACAGGAGCTACAAAGCTACCTACTACACCCTCCAACAGGTTGTGTACTGGCCATTTATGCTCAGAGACACTAATGCCTACGTAAAGGGATGTTTGATCTGTTGTCAGTTCCGTCCTTCCTGGCCACTGAATCGAGCTCCACTGCAGGTCAAGGGAATCACGTTTCCTTGGTCCAATCTGCAGATGGATTGGATCGGACCAGTACCCAAGTCGGCACAAGGAAACAAATATCTTCTCACTGTCACCTGTGCATTTACAAAATGGGTGGAGTGTTTGCCAGCACCCAATGACACGGCTGAAACCACAGCACTCATGCTGATGAACCATGTGTTCAGCCGTTGGGGGCTGCCTCTCTCAATCGACTCGGACAGAGGCACTCATTTCACGGCGGCTGTGATGAAAACAATGTGGGAAATGTTGGGTGCGGAAGCCAAGTTCCACATTGCATACCACCCCCAGTCATCAGGTCAGGTTGAGCGAACCAACCGTACCATTGTCAGCATGCTCAAAAAGTATGTCACAGCAATGGCAAAGATTGGGATGTGAAACTCCCTTTGGTACTGATGGCCATCAGGTCTACTCCACACCGCACCACGGGGGTCACACCCTTTGAAATGATGACTGGGAGGGAAATGACTCTCCCACTGCATCTGCTGTACCGTCCAGAAGACGTCAGTATTGTGACCGCATATACTGCACATCAGTACGTGACTGAGTTACGCAAACACCTCCAAACTAAGTTTGCTTGGGCCCAAACAAACCTGGAAACCAGTGTCAAAGGACAAAAGGCCTATTACGATAGGAAAACATCTGACCGCGAATATAAAGTAGGTGATAAAGTCTTCTACTTCAAGTTTGCTAAACCGGTAGGAATCGGCAAAAAGTTCCTACCAAGTTGGTCAGGTCCCTTTGAGATTATAGGGAAGCTCTCTCCGGTAGCTTACCGAATCCGTATCTCGAGGCCAAACCAAACACCAACGTACAAATGGGTCCATTCAAATCAGATCAAACCCTTTGAACAGTCTCCACTCCAAAGGGAAGCGGACCCACAACAATAGTGTCTCTTGTAGTTGGGTGTAGCATGCTTTACTCATACATTAGCATGCACTAACCCTTAAGACTACTCCCGCAAACACAAGGTAACAAGACTCTTGTATGTTTCAGGATGAAATTCCTTTGGATCTTTGGCATCTTCCTCAACCTACAGCTCGCACAAGCCAGTGAGGTGGTAGAAACCGGTCCACCAACCGGTATTGTCCTACAGGAGACCCCTGGGCTCTTAATCACCCATTGCCACCTCTACACCCAAAGAATATACGTTCGTTTAGATCCTTGGGATGTGTATCGCAAACACATCCAGTTACCTCCACAGATGACGGAGGGCAGGGTAAGCGGAACCCAAACCCAGGACACAGTTGAACATGCCAAATTGACAACTGTCCATATTCTAGAACAACTGCAGAAATTCCTAGTCACAGAGGAAGAACACAGTGGGAATAAACGACCAAAGCGGTTCCTCGGTGGCCTGCTAGTAGCAGCATCGGCCATTGGTTCCCTGTTCTCCATCGGCCTTTCGGCTGCCAACTCCGTCAGTCTCGGTACACTCCAAAGACAAATGGGTGAACTTAACGATGAAATGCCAGAAATCCAAGAGAGACTCCTATTACAACAAGAACAGTTACAAGATCTGGGTAAAACCCTACAGGGTACCATACTCACTGTAAACATGCACTCAGCAATCCTAAATAACACTTTGCATGCTCTGGATGCCTTGTCAGAAGTGGTGAGATCAGACATAACATATGTACGAATGGTTAGAGATCTAATGCATGACCTTGTAAGAGAAATTAGCACGTCAGTTAACAGCCTGAGTGGGGGAAAGACCCCATCCTACCTAGTTCCCCTAAACATGGTTGAACAAATCCTTAGATCGGCCACTACCACTGTTGTGCAAACTTCTCAGATACATCTGGCATACAGCCTTGGCAGTGCAATACCCATCCATGTAAACCCTCAGAGCCTAGAGATAGGATTTATCCTCAACTTACCCATTATAGAGAAACAGAACATTTACCGACTGAAATCCATATTGAACGTTGGGTTTTGGAAGAATAATGTACATGTACATATCAAAACACCACCGGTGCTTGCCTACCACGATGATGACCCCTCTCTCTACCTTATTCCCAATCTGAGCATGTGTACGAACACCAAGGACATACATTGGGTTTGCCCCAGCAACCCCTTTATCAGAGATATAACCAACCACCTGTGCGGTCTGAGGGCTGACACCCCAGAGCAACAATGCCAGGCTAGTATGTCTATTAAAGACGAAGGGACAGAATCTAAGGTAGAAAGAGCTGGTAGTCGATGGCTGGTCAGTACCCCTGCCACCGAGATCCTAATGTCATACGACCGTCATGACACAAACACTAAGTTAACAATCCCAAACCAAACGGTGTTCTTGAAGGTCCCACAAGGGGCCACGGTACATATAGCCGATATTGTCCTCCACCATCTCAGTCCAGAGAGACATGATTCAGAGATTGAGATGATGGACACATTCAGAGGCCACAACCTCACTATTGACGACACCCTTCAACAACAGCTTCTAGCTGAAGGGACCAAATTAGTAAAGTTCAGTCTCAAATCGACTGGGCTCACGACTACGTTTTTCAATTGTATAGGAAAATGATCAGCTTATCAAGAACACCCCATCAGTTTAACTGCCCTTGGGCTCCTCCTTAGTGGTTGGATCATCACGGCAGGTATCGCATACGCTATGTACAGACACATCCAAACACTACACACTAGACTGGATGCATTGACACTCATTCCACAGCGTTTCAAGCTCCTGTCTACCCCTCTACCACTAACTGCTCCTAACTCTGCCCCGGAACAGTTATTTTAACTGTAACAATCTTTCCCTTTTTCCTTTTCATAATCATTGAAAACTCAGGGATAACAAAGGGTTGTTGCAATGTTTGATGTGTTTTACCAATGTGAAGTGCTGTTTTGATAGAAATTATGTTAGATAGCCTAGTTAGAATTCATCTGCCCAGATGTTACCTACTATGACTGCCCAGGTATCAAAAGCCTTTGTGAACTGCTAATATTTCCAGGAACTAAGCTCATGCAAACCCAGGACACATGGACGGGACAACTTTCGACTTGCTCTCAAGGACTGAACTGTTCAACTTTTGGGTTGCTCTCAAGGACTGTGGCAGGAACCCCAACCTTAAGACCAAAGGGGGGGAGGTGTAGGGCCTTGGCCCACTTAAAATGGCAGCAGAGACCGCATGGCCCTTTGTTCTATGGTCAAAAGGAGAGACATTGAACTCAGTTTCCCAAGGTCCTTCACAAATTCACAACTGGATGCGAAGTCCCGCCCATGGACCCAGGCTTAAACGCCATTGGTCGAGTGGCCTACGACCGATGACGTCATCTCGTCAACAAAACCCACGGACAGATGAATTTCGCCCTCTCTGTGCTAAGCTCTGCCTGGCTCTAAAGGGACATCTGTACTGTGCACGTATTGAAGGAGTTTTTCTCTCCATTTGGACTGAGAACAAAGAGACCACGTTTTTCTAACCTCGCCATTTGGCCACGGTAGAGTAAGATTAACTTAGCTTTGTTCAAGTCTCATAGTATACTTATATCAACCGGTTCAGTTTCACTGTAAAGCAACAGTGAATTTATTTTGAAAAACCTCCCCACCGCTGGACCCGAAGAATAAAGCAGAGACGCGTCTTTCCACTGACGAGCGTAAGACAAGGAACCATCCAGACCATTTCTCCTGACCGCTCAATGCAACAGGAATTCCACCGGACAAACCTACTGAAATCACACAGGATTTCCCAAGTAAGGCTTGATATCTGGGCAGATTTAGTTTAGAAACTGTGACTTTTCTTGTGAATCTAAATCGTAATTTTGACTCTAAATGCTGATGTTTTGAATATATATATATATATATATATATTTGTATGTTAAACTCTGCTCGCTGTTTCAAGTGGGGATATTTGTTTTAGTTTCTTTTGGGGTTACGTTTGTTTTGTTGAGTGATTTGAACTAGTAATTCAGTCCCGCTGTTACGAGCGGTTACCCTTAACTAAACTGCATGCATTCTTCCTCGCTCCCGCTCGCTCTCACTCTCTCTCTCTCTCTCTCTCTCATTGATATTCATTGAGTGAGCGGCGCCTCAGTTCGTGTTCGACTCAGGCTGGTGAATTAAATTCTCCCGCCTGTTTCGTCAGTTCCTTTGTGTGTCCGCTCATTTCTATTCGCACATGGGATCAGCTCCATTTTGGACTTAACCCTCCATTCTGAACCTGATCCTCCATTTTTTATTCCTTTGTTACCACACCTGGACACACACACACACACACACACACTATCATATAACTCCACTGTTATCTTAGGATATCATTGATTTTATTTTCGGATTATATTCAGATAGTATTGGCGGTGTTCACTGGCTGGCCGCCAAATTCTCCCGCCTGTTCTGTCAGTCCCTTAGTGTGTCCTCTCATTTCCACCCGCACGTGGTATTAGCTCCATTTTGGATTTATCCCTCCATTTTGAACCTGATCCTCCATTTTGATTCCTTGGTTACCACACCGGGACACACACACACACACACACACACACACACACACACACACACACACACACTAGCATATAGCTCCACTGTTAGCTTAGGATATCATTGATTTTAACTGGATTATATTCGGATAGTATTGGCTGTGTTCATTACTGCTTGTGTATAATAAATCCTGTTATATTATAAGTACTCCTGTTTGTTTTTGTTTGAATGTTGTGTTGAAGCCAACCTCTGCCACGTGAAGAACTCCCAAGTTACCTCAGAGTACTATTGTTGTTGGTATTAGAAACTAACTGTAACTAGATTACTGTTGGATTTGTGTATCAAAATAATTGAACTAGGTTTTCCCTTTGATTATTCTGATTAACAATTAAGATACTCAACCTACAGGGTAGATTTTATTCTATGAGACTCAGTCAGTAACTTGCTATCATTTTTCTCTTTTCAAAGAGTGGTGCCCCGAGAATAGAGTTTAATGAATTAAATTCTATTTAATTACTATTTAGCTATTTGATTATTCCATAATTAATAACAATTAATTATTGATCATTTCTGGAGAATAGTTTGTTAAATTCTATTTAGTTATTTAATTGTTATTTGATTATTCCATAATTAATAATTAATTATCGATTATTTCTGATAGTAAAACTGATTTAAACAACCAGTAGCACCTACAGTGTCTATTCTCAGTTTGGCCGAAAACATCAGTGCAAAAGCGATCTTCCGTTGATGTAAGAGTTTCTTACATTCCTTGAACCGATCGCGTTTCTCTCTTGTCAAATTCACAAAGTCCGGGAACAAGAAAATATTGTGATTCTTCCAAGAAAGCTTTCCTTTGCTCCTTGCCTGGCACAACACGAGATCTTTATCGGATGATCTCATAAATTTGGCCAGAATTGATAGGGGCCTTTCTCCCTCAGCCGATCTCCAAGCCGGGACTCTGTGAGCTCGCTCGATTTCCAGTTTATGGCCTGTTATGTCAAGCTGACTCGGGAAGAGCTCGTCTAGGAATTTCACCATATCTCTGCCTTCTTCATGCTCAGGAATTCCAACAATCCATATATTGTTCCTTCGGCTCATATTTTCGAAAAATTCCAGTTTTTCCAAAATATTTTCCAAGTCTGTTTTGGACGCGGGCGGATTAATGGATAATTCCCTTTCCGACGACTCCAGATAATCGATTCATTTCTCAACATCTGCGACTCTTGTGACCAACTTGTTTCCATCGCCGTAATCGATTGACGTATTACAGCGAGATCCTCCAAGTCAGCAACAACCTTCATCAGCATCACCGAGATGATGGACAGTTGACGCTGGATTTCATCTCCCGACATGCCGTCCAAATCGAGTCCCCGTCTCGCAGGCCCGTCAGAAGCCTAAGCTTGAATACGTAAGTGTCTTTTAATGTCTCCAGGGTCTGAGGATTTTGACTTCTTTGCCATGTTTACATCAAAGAGCAAGTATGTAACTGGGTGTATCAAATCTCACCGGATTATAACATGAAAATAATTTAAAAACTAGCAAAGTGCGCAGAGCTCGCAATCACACGTCTGCTTCTCGCATGGCGTCACATGTCCTCCGCTGACGTTTATTTTTAATGAAGTCCCGGGTCGCGTCGTTAAGAACGTGTTTGTTTGCTCGCTTCATTTTACAGATGATTCTTTCACAAACAGGACACAGTTCGAAGCAGGCTTTGCAGAGAGACTTAAATTAAAAGTTGATGCAGTGCCAACTATATTGGACCCGACAGTGATGTCGCAACAAATAAGTGTGAGTATCCATGTTAACTGTTTTCCTTCATATGTTACAGACTGTTAGATGTGTGCAGAGTATTTGATTTGATCCTAGTGATTTTAGACGCTCGTGTATTCGTTTTAATGCACAGGGATCTCTAAGCAGCATATATTTTCTTGTTCTGTTGGCATGATGGCACAATTGCCACAGATGAACCTAAAGAGTATTGATATCAATATATTTAGACAATCTACTTCCTTTTTAATGAAAACATGACTCATTGTATATGAACAACATTTGCGTTTGTCACTACACTGAATATATGATGAAAGATGATTATATGACGAACCACAGTGCGACAATGTATCCTGTATACGTTTACATGTTGCGTGGTAAGTATATCCTTTCACTACTGTCATGCATTACTCAGCATTTGTAAAACACAGAAATGTTTCACTGTTGGAAAATTCCCCAAGTATGTAACAAGATACACACTGTTGTATCGCATCTTGGTTTAAACAACAATAAAAGTAATACCTATTACACAAATAGACAAGTAAATTACAGTGATTACTTACCACGCTGTCACAGACTGCAGTATCTTTAGTGTTTGTGGAGGGGGTTAATTTTCTTCAAATTCAGGATCAGACTCTGGCTCAAACATGTATGGATGAATTCCTGTGGTTGTCATTTTTTTAACCATCCAAAGTTTTCAAAAAATGGTAGGGGCGTTTACACTTATCCACATGCAAAGATGTTACCCAATCACAACAGTGGGTGTTTACACTGAAGTCTTCAAGAACACACGCCCCCAAAAATGGAGCGTTTCAAACAGAGGCACAAAAACTGGATAGAAAATGACCAATTATTCCTAAATTATGACTACTTTTAATGAAAAAAATCACACTAACATTATAAGTGGACCTCATGGAACATTATAAAATAAAATAAAAATCCAATTCATGACACCTTTAAGTGCTACATATTGCATTAAAATAAGGTCATGGTAAGGTTCTAAACAATTCTCTCCCACGTTATTAGCTAATCTAACTGTGCTTATTTCTGTCATTGGTATAAGTAGCAGAAGGTGGTTGTAGACAAGAAATGTACAGTTTTATAGCATGCTGTTAACATTTCTTCAGTCACCTTGGCATTCCTACAGCTGAACCACTGTAGTGAAAACCACCTTAAAGTCACAAAACGCACATTATAAAAATTATTTTAGACATCACTTATTTCAAACCTGGTGCAATGTGTGCCATGTCTGAATGCCTAAATGTCAAAATGAGATTTGAGAGCTACAGTAAAGGGGACAAGTTTTTTGGATTGGTCTGTTCCTCACAAAAAGCTATTGCACAGCTTCAGAAGAACTGGAATATAGCACATGTTGTATGGACTTTATGGTACATTTGTTTTGTTTTGTTTTGTTTTGTTTTGTTTTGTTTTGTTTTGGAGCTTGACAGCCCCTAGTAATTATATGCTTTCAATGTATGGAAAAAGCAGACTAAACATTCTTAAAAATATCTCCTAAAAAAATAACCTTTTGTCTTTCACAAAGGAAAGAAGTCAGTTGGAAGGACATGAGGGTCCCTTTATGGTGCATTATTAGCATTATTAATGTGCATAGAGAGGTCTTAACCCAGCCTTTTGGGTTAGCTTCTTTTAAACACAATACTTTGCAAGCACATGCAGTGCATGCCCTTTTCTTGAAATGTTTTTGCACTCTTTGAAGAAAAAAAGCAGTGTTTATAAAAAGGACTCTCCCCTTTCAACATGTGCCAGCTTTCCAAAACAGCCTCTGTGGAAACACTGGCTGTGTCTCGTTTGGAAGGATGCGTCCTGCGGAGGTCGCATTTGTCGGCCGCATACGTCATCAAGGCTGTCTCGTTTCAGAAAAGCGAGTAGGACACTTCGAATGTAGCCTTCGAATGTGACCTTCTTTCATGGGAATTTGGAGGATGCATGAGGTGTATCCTTCATGGGCACTCACAACCCACAATTTTTTGCTTCAACGGAAATATCTAAAAAAATTACGCCAATTTGCCAGTAAATATGATGTTCAAATGCAAGGAATGTTAATTCCCAAGTTGAAGTACCTCAGCAGATGGGTGCAGAGTATATAATATGTATAATTATATTAATATATAATTAAAATAAAGTATTAGACTAAATGTACACCTGTAAAATCTATTTTCTTTTCTCTTAACATCATTATAACTCTCCTAAAATGTACCTCATACATTCCCTTCCAGAGGGACTTTGTTCCCTTCTCACTCAAAGTGCTCACGCTTGTTAAAGAGTTGCATGCTGTCATAGCAACCATGTTACGTTCTATTTCCGTTTGTCCTACGAAGGCCGTTTTGTTTAAACGAGGCTTGTTTAAAGGAGGACACTCTGTATACTGCAGCCTTCAAAGGACGCGTCCTACCTAGCATGCAGCTTTCCAAACGAGACACAGCCACTGTTCTTTATTTGAACTGGAGAGAAATTCAAGTGTAAGAGCAATGCCTTCACAAACATTCTAGCCCTGACTCGTGCTCTAATATCCGCTTCTCTCACCACATTCTCACACAGTCACATAGTTACAGGCCTCCATCACTTCAGTGTAAATCTGCTATTTGGAAGCCTGCATTAATTTGCAAAGAAACATCCACAGCAACACAAACACCCCCCACTAACACTAACCTTCAACCTTGGGCTTCGTCTCTGCCAGACGCTCTGCAAACTTCTTTTTGAAGAAAAGAGACTGCAGCCTTTGTTGATAGTGGTCGATTCTGGTAGAGAGAAATAAGTGTAGTTTCAAAATGATTTAATAGCAACCATTTGGGTGCAGCCTTTATTCAATTTTCTTTAGGCCATATCTTTTATCGGGTGTAAAATGACAAGTTTCACTTGAACTATTTACAGAAAATCTTGTTAAAGATGATGGATCTTCCATATAAAGATGAGACTGAACAGGGAACTCTAGAAATATAGAGATAACAGATTTTACAGTCTGTTTCTTTAAGCTTAAAATATGCAGGAAAAACATAGCCCATAAATCACTTGCCTGCTTTACCATTCATGCAATCCAATTTTAGAAGCTCTGATAAAGAACTTTAAATCATTCTTTATTTATCCAAATAGCTTTTTCAAAGCCATACATCATTGTGTTAATTTATCACATCTCTTTCATCTAAAAATCAATATTTAGCTGTACCTGCTCATCTCAAACAGGAAGCGGTCAGCCCAGGCCATGCGCTCAAGCTCATGTTTGTGTTCTTCCAGAAGGTCGATATCACCTTTCTCAGGAACAAACTTAAGCAGCTGTAAATGAACAATACATTTTTACACAGTGAGTATTTTTGTCACGTCTATTACAGTATGTCTATTTTCATGTTCATGTCTATTTTCATCATGTACCACAATATGACCTCTCACTAGTTTTGAAAATAGCAGCATTTCCACATTTCCAATTTCCTGACAGGAAATATACCTCTTTTATAAGGTTGTACAGATGTGCCCCTAATTTCTGACAGCTTCCATCCTAAAGGTTCTCTTTGCATATTTAATCTGCTATGAATTTAACATTAGGCTCTGGTAAAATGTATGTTTTTTGTTTTTGTTTTATAAGTTTGTGCTTATATTCTCTGTCACAACCATAATTTGTCAACTCTGTCATCCAAAAAAAATTAAATAAAAAAATTTAAAAAATGGTAAAGTAAAAGTCAGGGAGTTTTAGATAATTTCTCTTATTTTAAGTACTGTAGGTCCCAATAGTAGGTAGTAACAACAGAAATTAAAAATGTAATATACAAAAAGTTTATTTTGTTAACACCGTCAGCTGTTAACCCCATCAGACAGTCAGTATGAAACCATCCTGTATTCACAATTCATTCTTAATCAGTTAAATACTAGATTTATATATTTATATACACTGATGAGCCAAAACATTATGACCACCTGCCTAATATGCTGTTGGTCCTCTGTGTGCCTCCAAAACAGTGTCGACCCGCTGAGGCATGGACTTTACAAGACCCCTGAAGGTGTCCTGTGGTATCTGGCACCAAGACATTAGCAGCAGATCCTTCATGTCCTGTAAGTTGCGAGGTGGAGCCGCCATGGATTGGACTTGTTGGTCCAGCACATCCCACATTTGCTCAATTGGATTGAGATCTGGGGAATTTGGAGGCCAGGGCAACACCTTGAACTCTTTATCATGTTCTTCAAACCATTCCCAAACAATGTGTGCAGTGTGACACGTGTCAAATTGACATCCACATGAATAGCCGGACCCAGGGTTTCCCAGCAAAACATTGATCAGAGCATCACACTCCTTCCACTGGCTTGTCGTCTTCCCACAGTGCATCCTGGTGCCATAACTTCCCCAGGTAAATGATGCACACGTACACGGCCATCCACATGATGTAAAAGAAAATGAAACTCATCGGACCAGGCGATCTTCCTCCACTGCTCCAAGGTCCAGTTCCAACGCTCACGTGTCCAGTGTAGGCACTTTCGACAGTGGACATGGGTCATCATGGGCACTCTGACAGGTCTGCTACTACGCAGCCCCATATGCAGCAGGGTGCGATGCATTGTGTGTTGTGACACATTCCTCCCATAACCATCATTCAAATTTTCTGTGACTTGTGCCACAGAAGACCTTCTGTTGGTTCGGACCACACGGGATAGCCTCCGTTGCCCTTGCACATCAATGAGCCTTGGGAGACTGACACCCTGTCGCCAGTTTGTGGTTTATCCCTCCTTGGACCACTGTTGGTAGGTACTACTCACCACTGCTGACTGGGAGCACTCCACAAGCCTTGCATTTTCAGAGATGCTCTGATCCAGTCATCTGGCCATTACAATTTGGCCCTTGTCACAGTAGCTCAGGTTTTTACTCCTGTCCATTCCTCCTGATTGTTTGCTTACCATCTAATCTACCCAGACCTTGACATGACCTTGTTAGGAGATGATCAACATTATTTGCTTCACCTGTGAGTGGTCATAATGTTTTATCAGTGTATATATATATATAATTGTTTTTGGCACCATTCTGAGTAAATTCTAGAGATTGTTCTGGGTGAAAATCCCAGGAGATCAGCAGTTACAGAAATACTTAAACCAGCCCATCTGGCAACAACAATCATGCCACAGTCCAAATCACTGAGATCACATTTGTTCCCCATTCTGATGGTCGATGTGAACATTAACTAAAACTCTTGACCCGTATCGGCATGATTTTATGCACTGCACTGCTGCCACATGATTGGATGATTAGATAATTGCATGGATGATTGTTGGTGCCATATGTGCTGGTTTGAGTATTTCTGTAACTGCTGATCTCCTGGGATTTTCACACACAGCAGTCTCTACAATTTACTCAGAATGGTGCCAAAAACAAAAAACATCCAGTGAGCGATATATATATATATATATATATATACACTGATAAAACATTATGACCACTCACAGGTGAAGCAAATAATGTTGATCATGTTAATGTTGATCACACCTATTTTTGGGCAGTTTCTTCCATTCTTCTTTGCAGGACCTCTCAAGCTCCATCAGGTTGGATGGGGAGCATCGGTGCACAGCCATTTTCAGATCTCTCCAGAGATGTTCAATCAGGTTCAAGTCTGGGCTCTGGCTGGGCCACTCAAGGACATTCACAGTGTTGTGCCGTAGCCACTCCTTTGTTATCTTGGCTGTGTGCTTAGGGTCATTGTCCTGTTGGAAGATGAACCTTCACCCCAGTCTGAGGTCCAGAGCGCTCTGGAGCAGGTTTTCATCAAGGATGTCTATGTACATTGCTGCATTCATCTTTCCCTCAATCCTGACTATTCTCCCAGTTCCTGCCACTGAAAAACATCCCCACAGCATGATGCTGCCACCACCATGCTTCACTGTAGGGATGGTATTGACCAGGTGATGAGCAGTGCCTGGTTTCCTCCAGACATGACGCTTGCCATTCAGGCCAAAGAGTTCAGTCTTTGTTTCATCAGACCAGAGAATTTTGTTTCTCATGGTCTGAGAGTCCTTCAGGTGCCTTTTGGCAAACTTCAGGTGGGCTGTCATGTGCCTTTTACTGAGGAGTGGCTTCTGTCTGGCCACTCTACCATACAGGCCTGATTGGTGGAGTTCTGCAGAGATGGTTGTTCTTCTGGAAGGTTCTCCTCTCTCCACAGGTAAATGCTGGAGCTCTGTCAGAGTGACCATCGGGTTCTTGGTCACCTCCCTGACTAAGGCCCTTCTCCCCCGATCGCTCAGTTTTTATATATATATATATATATATATATATATATATATATATATATATATATATATATATATATATATGTATATATATATATTAATAAGCATTAATAAGCATTCTACATGACAGTGTTAACACATATTAAGTTATAGGCAAGGAAAAACACACATTTTGTGATTAAATGATGGCGGTTGCACCAAAAAATAACTGGGTACATTTCTTTTTTTCAGTTCTGTAGCCAGTTTGGTCCCAGTACTCAAGAAGCTTTAGCACTCACCTGTTCTAACATATCTTTAGCAAGCTCTTCTCTCACATCCATCTCCAGAATGGCTCTCTTTATGTCCTCATTGCTCATTTTTAACCTGCATGGACAGGAAAGGGTTTCTTATGTCAAGGGTTAATATTTAACATGTAACATATTAATTAACAAGTTGAAGTACAAGGGATACACTATGGAGCATAACCAGGAGGATACCATGTTATTTCACATAGCCACTTGTGATCTTTAGTATTAATCAATGTTCCCTCCCCTTACGATCTAATCAATAAGGATCTGGCCACATCACAAAGCATGATCAATCTCTTCCTGGCCTCATTAAGGCATGTCATCATGCCCTTGGGTCATGTGGAATCAAATGAGCTGGCTCAGAGTCTACTTTTTTTCCTTTTTTTTTTTTCTTTTTTTTTTTACACTTCAAACATGCTCTGTTTCATTGTAAAATGTTGTACATGTAACTAATATTTTTCAATAAATGTAAACAATAATTTTCACCTGAAAAAAAGCTGTTTTAGGCTGATAAAAGTATCTGAATTATTTTGCTCACACAGGTTGTTGTGGATGCTTTCAGGTTCTGGAAAGATTAGACTGTATAGATATGTAAAAATATCTCTGAATGCTATTGCTGCATTCAAGTGCATAATGTCGGGTCAGAATTACTGTAATTATGAGATGACAACTCTGAGATTCTAAGATTCTAGAAATTAATCTGATTACACAGACATTTTTTTGCATATTTTTTATTGTCAGTGCTCATAACGACAAAATGGATCCATATGCGTTGTTTGTAATGGCGCCAAAATACTTAATCACTACATAAATTCACCTCTTGCAAAATACTGAACACTAAAGTAAGTGTGTCAGGTAACACAAGCTATAATAAATCAAACAGAAAAAAGTTTTAACTCTTGCAGCCACTTCCAATTTGGTTGTTTTTACATGACATCACAACAGTAAAGTAAGAAAATAACCTTTCTTAAAATGCAAAGTTCCCAACAAGTTTGACTCAAAAGTGAATGGTTTTTACAAGGCAACTTGTATTACAGTAATTCAGTGTAAATATTTATGCAATCAAAAATTTCAGCAACACAAAAGTTTTTAGACTTTGGACTATGTGCCCTTCAAGCGTTGGCTCTTTATTTGTTTGGTTAACATTAACATAATGCTAACAACTTCAAAATTAATGGACATGCTGATTCAGGGAAGAGTACACATACTTGGAAAGCAGGATGACACAGTTCTGGGCCCTCCGCCCGTCAACGACAGACAGCTCTTTGACTTTGCGTGAGCTCAAGTACAGGTCATCCATAGAGCCTGTCTCTTTCTGCAGAAGAGAAGAGGACCATAAAATCCTCAGGAGGAAAGTTTGACAGGACTCTCTTTATAGTAATGACATGTATGAAAAGACCAGCTAAACTTTGTATTTCAAAAAATGAATATAAATAAACCAGTGATTCTTTGTTCATAATTGACTGAGGTTTAACTTATATTCGTATCTATAAGCAAGAGTTGAATTGGTTTTGTAGTTCATGAATTACAAGGCCAGGGATGTAAACCAATCCTCATAATCAATAAAAGTCTATGGGGCAAGACATTTTGGAGGACTTAAAAACAGCAATGTAAAGCTCTAATCTTTGTTAAAGCACCCAAATTGTTCCTTTAGCACTGGTAGAGCATTGTGCATGCAATGCCAGGTCATAGGTTTTATTCCCAGTAAACACATTGTACATGTCATGTGATTTAAAAAATGTATACCTTCAATGCACTGTGTATAAATGTATAAGTGGTTCATGAATTAATGAAGGAATAATGAAATGATGGAAGCATCATGGCACATGCACTGACTACAATGACTACATGTTGGGCACAGCATAAAGTAAACAATGGAAACTAGGAGGAGATGCAGAGTAATTAAACGCACATTATGTCTGTAACTCTCCATCAATCTCTCAATAGTCTGAAAGTGCAACCATGCCAAAATGACCACACATTTGAAAGTGTTTCAGTGAGAACAGTCGTCTATAAATAGGCCCAGACTGTTTCCTTGGCTCTGATTATTCGATGAGGTTACACAGGTCCAAAGAAAGCACACTTCTTACACACTCCTGCAGTTTTCTCAGAGCACAGACATGAAGAATGCTGGTAGGTCAGAGAGCCATTTCTACTGTAACAATAATGCTTTGACAGTCACATCACACAGCTGTGTGTTACTTTTCAGTATTTAAATGTCTTTGTGTTAACTACAGTAATTTAGCCAGTCTGTTTGTGCTATCACAGTCATTTAGCCTATTCTCAAAATTGCCCCCTAATTATTCTCCCCAGGCGTTAGAGAATAAAGATAATTTTACCAATGCAAGGCAAGGCTAGAGGTGATAACGAGATTTCTGAAATATTCAAAAAGGTCACTGAAAGGAATATTTCACTCAAAAATGTAACCTCTGTCTTTATTTACTCAGACTCATGTCGTTCCCCACCTGTATGCTGTTTTTTTTTTTTTTCGTGGATCACAAAAAGAGAAATTAGCAGAATGTTATTGCTGATCTTGCAGATTCATACAATGAAAGGATATAGTGACCAGAGGCTTTCAAGCTCCAAAATGATGAAGAGCCTCACTAAAGTATAATAAAAGTAGTCCATTGGACTTGTGTGCTATTCTTCTTACTATATCTTCTCAAGCCACCTGATGAGGAACAGACTGAAAATATTCCCATCTGCCATCTAAAATCTTATTCAAATGTCCACATTAAAACTTGCCATGTTACATCCGGTTATGAGACATGCAAGTAACAATGGCGCTTGCATCACTGACATCAAACCTGGTAAGACGCGTCATTCAACTTAATTGTATGGAAAGAAGCAGTGTCAACATTATGCTTCACATCTCCTTTTGTGTTTCATATAAGAAAGAAAGTCATGACATGAAGGTTAGAAAAAGATGACAGAATTTAGGGCCAACTAAACCTTTAAGTTTTCAGTTCTGATTTAGCGTTACTCAGAATATCCACTCACCTGCTTGAAGGATTGGTTAGTGAGCAGCTCCTGGCCAGGAAGAGGTACAGCAGCAGAGATGGAACAAAAATATTGGGAGACATGCAAAGGTTAAAATCTCAAGCAGCAGAAATACAGCAGATGACTCAGCCAGAGCTGATGCTCACAGGCCTTATATTCAAATGCTACAGATAAACAACATATCACAGGATTGAAAATAATGGCTATTCAGGGTTCCCACACCATTTGGTTTGTAAAGCATCCTTACTATCAGATTATTAAACAAGGCAATTCAGGAGGATTGCTCTGAGTCTGAGCCAAGCTGCACTATGTAATTTCCATCTCAACAGAAAACTATACTGTAACTTTGACTTTGTGCAGTATTCCTATAAAATATTTGCGACCGCTGCTTATTATGTTACAGATATTTATGTAATTGTATTTATAAATGTTATATTCCTTTAATAAAAGTCATGTACATCTTCACTTTACCTCTACCCCATTGTCTGAGTTTGTATGCCACAATTCAAAGTTGTATTCATTGTATTGTACTTTGACCTATGAATTTTCATATAAACAAAACAAAACAAAACAAAACAAACAAAAACAAAAACAATTGTATAGAGATTGCTGGGGAAGATTTCTAATTGTTTGCCAGGCACCAACTTTGAATTAAATATTCAAACAATTATACCTTTTAGCTTAAAATGTTTTCATTAAGCAAAAATAAAATGTCCTAAAATTGTAAATGCATATCAGCAGGGTAAATGCATAATCTTGCTTAAAAAGCATTATTTTGCAGAATAAATATTTTAGAGCAGATAATAACTGGAAAAATGTATGCTGAATCACTGTAGAAATAAATTTAGAAATGTCCATGCATTTTAAGATTTTTCAGGCCTGAAAATAAAAAGTTCCCTATCTGTCACTCACTCGACGTTGTGTCGATGTAGTGACACTAGGGGTCACTCTTGGGAGCCCGAGACACCTCTGGTCTATGATAAAAGGCCAATGAAAATTGGCAAGTGGTATTTGCATGCCACTCCCCCGGACATACAGGTATAAAAGGAGCTGGTATGCAACCACTCATTTAGATTTTCTCTTCAGAGCCAAACGGTCATGCTCACTGAGCTGAATTCCCACGACTGTTCATTCACCTCTGCTGGATCTGATGGCGCATTTCAGCGGCTTCTCCTTCCTCTGCACTGGCGCATTGCAAAGAATGCCCCTGGGCGCTTCGGCAGAAATATTTCTCTAAAAGAGCGGCACACACGGAACGTCTTTTTAAAGACGCGTCTTCCTAAAGATGCTTTTCCGATTGTGTGTTATTCCTGGTTGCGCTCGTTATCTCTCGCCTTCTGACGGTCACGATCACTGTCTTTCGTGTCTGGGCACTGCTCACGCGGAGACAGCATTCGTAGATGGTCATGTTCTCATTGCGAGGATATGTCCATGGCAACATTGCGGTCGCGGCTCGCCTTCGTAAGAAAGCAAGCCACCCCAGAGGCTCCCCTCCTCGGTCCTTTTACCCACAGGTATGAGGCCAGCGCGGCTAGCACTGGGGGTGATTTGGGGGCCCCAATGGGACCGCCTCCGCTGGGTATCCCCCCGCGGACCTCCCATTCCCCAGCACGCTCGTCTGCCCCGATTGGGCTTCCGGATGAGTCCGCCGGCTCGTCTCACGGCGAGTTCGACCTCTTATTCGGAGCCCACGAAAGTGATGAGCTCTCGAGCGCAGCATCGGAGAGCGGGCTCATCCAGTCGGAAGCCTCAGCTGGGCTCCTCCCTTCGGGGACGATTGCCCAGTCACAGGCTGACGCGGAGATGATGACATGCTTTCCTGGGCAGCCGTGAGCGTCGGCTAGAGTGGAACCCTCTGCTCTTCCCTGAACCCTCGCGGCTCGGTGATTGGTTCCTGGGCTAGCGGTGCCACTCAAAGCCACGCCCCACCCCCGTTCCTTTCTTCCCGGAAGTGCATGAATAGCTGACAAGGTCGCGGGAGGCACTTTTTACTGCCCGGTCCCGATCTTTTCAGCTTCCCCGCCCTCACTACCCTTGATGGTGGGGTGGCCAACGGCTGTTCGGCAATCCCCCGATGGATAAAGGTGCTCGCAGTGCACCTATGCCTGCAGAGCACCGCCACCTGGCGCGGGTGCCCAAAGCCCCCGTCCAAAGCCTGTAGGTTTACGTCGCCTCTGACGGCCAAGGCCTACGGTGCCGCTGGACAAGCCGCCTCTGCCCTGCCTGCCATGGCTCTCCTGCAAGTCCGCCAAGGCGCTAAAGGAACTGCACAAGGGTAGTTCCACCCCGGGAATGATGCAGGAACTGCGCTCGGTGACTGACCTCGCTCTCCGAGCGACGGAGGTCACAGCGCGGTCTCTTGGGCGGACGATGGCTACACTAGTGGTCCAGGAGTGCCACCTTTGTCTCAGCCTGGTCGAGATGGGCGAGGCTGACAAGACACGATTCCATGCTGCCCCCATTTCCCAGGCGGGCCTATTCGGCGACACCGTCGAGGACTTTGCCCAGCAGTTTTCGATGGTGGAGCAGTAGACGGATGCTAGCCGGCATATCCTGCCCTGTCTACTCATCGCTAAGCAGACGCCACCTGTCTCGTGGCCGCCCAGAGCCCGTGAAAGGCTTCAAAGCACCCTTGAGACGGGCGACCCAGGGACAACGAAACCTGCTGCTCTGGAGCTGGTAAGCAGATCTCTCCATCTTTTTGTTACCTTTTGCATTTAATTGCGCTGCATGCCCAAGTGGCTGCAGTACTCAAGAGCTCTGCAAGAGCGGTTTCCTTGTTCCCTGGGTCACGTATCCGGTGTGCACGGCTGTCATCACGACCACCGTCCACCACTCTATTTGGCAGGTTTGACGCTCCAGCGGCGGTCTCCCACCCCTGAGCACCCAGCTGTGGCACACATCCGCCCCCGATTTGACAGTCTCCACGGGTCACGAGGACAGGCCTCTTCCTCCCCCGTCCCAGGCTGTTCTGGGGGTGGTCACAAGGAGCCAGGTAAGTGCTTCGATGTCCTTAGACTCAGCAAGGCCACAACATGGTGTGGCACCTCAAGCTCCACCCCGCCGCGAGGCCCCACTTGCCGGTATGTCCGATGACACTGTCCCTTTGGTCCCCCTTGCGTGGAACTTGGACGCATGGCTTGCGCTTTCCAATCCGTCGCGAGAGCTCGTCCGGACCATCCGACTCGGCTATGCGATTCACTTCATCGGGTGTCTGCCCAGGTTCAGCGGTGTCCACTTCACCTTGGTGAAGGACGAAAACATTGCTACCTTGCACGGAGATCGCTACCCTCCTACGGATGGGCACCTGTCCCTCCAGCCACTACTTCATCGTACTGAAAAAAAGGCGGTGGGTTGTGGCCAATCTTGGACCTGTGAGTTCTGAACTAGGCTTTACACAGACTCCCGTTCAAGATGCTGATGCAAAAAACGCATTCTGGTGAGCGTCCGGCATCAAGATTGGTTTGTGACGGTAGACCTGATGGATGTGTACTTCCATGTCTCGATCCTTCCTCGACACAGACCCTTCCTGCGGTTTGCGTCCGAGAGTCAGGCATATCAGTACAAAGTCCTCCCTTTCGGCCTGTCCCTGTCTCCTCGCGTCTTTACGAAGGTCGCAGAGGCTGCCCTTGCCCTGTTAAGGGAGGTGGGCATTCGCATTCTCAACTATCTCGACGACTGTTTAATCCTAGCTCATTCTTGAGACCTGGGACCTGGTGCTCTCACACCTCAGCCGACTAGGGCTTCGGGTCAACTGGGAAAAGAGCAAGCTCCTCCCGGTTCAGAGCATCTCTTTTCTCAGTTTGGAGTTGGACTCAGTCTCCTTGACGGCGCGCCTTACGAAAGAGCGCACCCAGTCGGTGCTGGCCTGTTTGAAGGCATTCAAACAGAAAACAGCAGTTCCACTGAAACTTTTTCAGAGGCTCCTGTGGCATATGGCATCCTCGGCGGTGGCCACCCTGCTCGGGTTGATGCATATGAGGCCGCTTCAGCACTGGCTCCAGCCTCGAGTCCCGAGATGGGCATGGCACCACGGGATACATCGCGTGGTCATCACACCGGTCTGTCACCATCTTTTCAGCCCTTGGACCGACCTCTCATTTCTATGGGAAGGTGTTCCTCTAGAACTGGTCTCCAGGCGCGTTGTGGTCATGAAAGACGCCTCCAAAATGGGCTGGGGTGCT
Source organism: Myxocyprinus asiaticus (assembly GCF_019703515.2). Taxonomy (NCBI): domain Eukaryota; kingdom Metazoa; phylum Chordata; class Actinopteri; order Cypriniformes; family Catostomidae; genus Myxocyprinus; species Myxocyprinus asiaticus. The sequence goes on along the minus strand of NC_059360.1, from coordinate 8,751,846 downwards.
GTTTGCAATGGGCACGCAGCCGCCGTCCTCTGGACAGGTCCGCGACTGCATTGGCACATCAACTGCCTCGAGTTGTTGGCAATTCTGCTCGCCCTGTGGAGGTTTCGGCCGTTGATCCAGGGCAAGCACGTGTTAGTGACAGACAACATGACAACATGACAACGGTAGCATACGTCAACCGCCATGGCGGTCTGCGCTCTCGTTGTATGTTACAACTCGCCCGCCGTCTCCTCCTCCTGGAGTCAGCAGCACTTCAAGTCGCTGCAAGCCACTCACATCCCGGGCAACCTCAACATTACAGCGGAGGCGCTGTCACGACAGGTTACCCTCAGGGAGAGTGGAGACTCCACCCTCAGGTGGTCCAGCTGATTTGGAGTCAATTCGACAGGCACAGGTGCACCTGTTTGCCTCCCAAGAATCCTCCCCACTGCCCGCTCTGGTACACCCTGACCGAGGCCCCCCTCGGCATAGATGCGCTGGCACACAGCTGGCCCCCTGGCATGTGCAAATATGCGTTTCCCCCAGTGAGCCTGCTTGCACAGACCCTGTGCAAGGTCAGGGAGGATGAGGAGCAGGTCATCCTGATAGCACCCTACTGGCCCACCCAGACGTGGTGCTCGGACCTCACGCTCCTCGCGACAGCTCCCCCCCGGCGAATTCCCCTGAGGAAGGACCTTCTTTCTCAGGGACGGGGCACCATCTGGCACCCGTGCCCAGACCTCTGGAATCTCCATGTCTGGCCCCTGGACGGGACGCGGTGTCCTTGTTGGTAGACATGATCACTCAGGCTACCTCTACGAGGCGCCTGTATGCCTTTAAGTGGCGTCTGTTCGCTAAGTGGTGTTCTTCCCGTCGGGAAGACCCCCAAAGATGCACAGTCGGATCAGTGCTTTCCTTCCTGCAGGAGAGGTTGGAAGGGAGGCTGTCCCCTTCCACCTTGAAGGTGTACGTTGCGGCCATAGCAGAAGACCACGACGCAGTCGACGGTAAGTCCTTAGGGAAGCTGACCTGATCATCAGGTTCCTAAGAGGCGCCAGGAGGCTGAATCCCTCCAGACCGTGCCTCGTTCCCTTATCGGACATCTCTGTAGTTCTTCAGGGTCTACAGAGAGCCCCCTTTGAGCCTTTGCAGTCAGCCGAGCTTAAGGCACTCCTTGAAGACTGCCCTCCTGACTGCGCTCACTTCCATCAAGAGAGTAGGTGACCTGCAAGCGTTCTCTGTCAGCGAAACATGCCTGGAGTTCCCACCACCCCTTTAGGAACCAGGTGGTGAACCTGCAAGTGCTGCCCCAGGAGGAGGCAGACCCAGCCCTGTCATCGCTGTGTCCGGTGCGTGCTTTACGCATCTATTTGGATCGCATGCAGAGCTTTAGAATCTCTGAGCAGCTCTTTGTCTGATTTGGTGCACAGCGGAAAGGATGCGCTGTCTCCAAACAGAGGATCGCCCACTGGCTCATTGACGCCATAACTATGGCATATGTCGCCTAGGACATGCCGCCCATGGTAGGGCTACAAGCCCATTCTACCAGGGGTGTAGCAGCTCCCTGGGCTCTGGCCAGGTGTGCCTCTCTAACAGACATTTGCAGAGCAGTGGGCTGGGCAACACCCAACACCTGTGCAAGGTTCTACAACCTCCGGGTGGAACCAGTTTTATCCAAGGTAGTGGCACGCAACACAAGTGGATAAGCCCGGGATAGCTGGCCGGGTGTATCGCTTGCACATAGCACTTTCCACCTCCCTTGGAGCTGAAGACGTGCGCCATTAATTCCCAGTAGTGTTCACAAACTTTGTTCCCTGGTTGACTTCCTCCGAGCCCTCTGGCAGTCGAGTTTTCGGAGAGACTCGCTGCCGGCCCAGTACACGCACTAACTAAGGTCCCTGTTCTGGGGTAGGTGCTCCGCATGTGGCAGTTCCCTGTAAGGCTAACCCCATGCGATCTATATCTTCCGCTAATTCGTTTCCCTGTTGGCAAAACTGTGTCTTCCTTGGGCAGAGCCCCTCTGCCCCAGTCGCCATGTTTGTAGTAACTCCTCCCCCATTGGGCAGGATCTACCTTGAAGACTCTCCACATGGTTGGAAAGACCATGTGACATATTCTTCCACTTAAATATCCCCCCCTCTCTTTGGGTGAGGTGTGGTCTCCGCGGTGTCTTCCCCTTGGAAGGGACACCTGGTGGCCCAGTCGGATAATCCCCCTTCATTTTTAGGGAGTGGAAAAAAGCAAGGGGAAAAGAGGCCACGACTGGGTTAAGCCTGTCTCTATCTTTTGGGTAGTCGACTTGTCCCCAAAAAGGACCGTTCGACACTCATAAGTATGTTGGGGGAGGTTACGTGTCGACCTGGTGTGCTGGCTATGAGGCACACAGTAGTCTGCCCACCACACACCGGCAGTTCACGTAACACAGTTCAACCAATTGTGGCGTTTCGTATAGGGACCCCTAGTGTCACTACATCGACACAACGTCGAGTGAGTGACAGATAGGGAATGTCATGGTTACTTGTTTAACCTCCGTTCCCTGATGGAGGGAACGAAATGTTGTGTCCCTCCTGCCACAACGCTGAACTACCCGCTGAAATGGCCGGACCGTATATCGGCTCCTCAGCATAAAACCTGAATGAGTGGTTGCATACAAGCTCCTTTTATACCCGTATGTCCGGGGGAGTGGCATGCAAATACCACTCGCCAATTTTCATTGGCCTTTTATCAAAGACCAGAGGTGTCTCGGGCTCCCAAGAGTGACCCCTAATGTCACTACATCGACACAACGTCTCGTTCCCTCCATCAGGGAACGGAGGTTACACAAGTAACCATGACGTTTTAACATTCTCTCATATTTCCAGGATTTCCATGACCATGGGAACCCTGACAATTTTGTCTATATTGTTTGCACAAATTTTAATTGTACGTTGTTGCTGATTTTGGGCCTAAGGGCATATCTGCAAGATTTCTGCTCTAAATGCACTAAAACACTACATCATGCTTAAAGCACTAAGGCGCCTACAGTATAAAACAACAAGCCATTCAGCAAAGAACAGCTGCTGTAGCCAACACTGTCCAATTCTGCAAAGCTGTAGAGCAGTGGTTCCCAAAATTTTCACAGTGTCATACCCCGCCAAACTTTCAACATCTACACACCCCCTCTCTAACACATAGATAACATTCACACAAGGTATTTTAAAAATATGTGTATTGAACACAAATATCTTTGAAAAACAACTCCCTTATATCAAATATCTTATATTTGTACATGTTTTGTACATGTTATATTAATCATATCCATATTGAATAAATGGCTTATCGATTAATGGAGATGGGTGTGCTAGATATGACTGCATAACTTTATAAGAGCTGTAATAGCTGCCGACCTATTGTGTTAGGAATTGCGCATCATTGCAGGTAAGGCTCTAGGATGCGAGCAAATGCGAGTGAAAATTACTGCGTGTGAATGTGGAAAATTATTTGGCCGCACACGTGCGAGTGACATCTGAAAACTGTCATCAAAACTTATGAACCTATACCATCACAATCAAAACTCCTTATGCATCTCACCTTATACAAATTACATCTCAAACTTTGATAAATAAAAAAATAAATAAACTAAAATCGTGGACGACTGATAAATGCAAGTCTGGTAAAACAGCGAAGTATCAATTTTACTTGCTATCACTTAGCTGTGTCACCTAGTAGTGTGCTGGGCTGGTGAAAAAATATAAGTGCACGACACAAGTCGATTTTTTTAACTGCAAAAGATAGGGTTATTTCATTGCATTTTATTTATCTGACCTTTATGACACGACCAATTTGGTGTTTCTACACTAGAGGGAGTACAAAGTTATTTTTTACCACTGAGAAACACATGAACTTGGTTTGAATGTTATTTTAGACTGGGTTGATATTAAAAGAATGGTTAATCTCAGAATTTTGTTTGCGTACCCCATATCGTCACCTCACCTCACGTTCCCCAAGTTTGAGAAACACTGCTGTAGAGAATTTCAAATACACATCTCATGCTCACACACAAATTTCACAATCATACACAAGAATGTCAGCACAGCTGTTATTCCAGAAGTTATTCCAGAAATATCTATGCATATGGTGCATCTATGAAACTGAAAATGATTTATTTTAAGACTGAAGCACAGCTGAGATACAACTATGTGTGCAACACTTGCATACTTGCTGCCTCTGATAAGCTGAAAACATCTTCTCAATATCCTTCAGGTCGAGAACTTTAAAGGCCCTTCTGTCATCGATTTCATGCCAGATGGTACCAGTGATCTTGTTCTGCGAAAACAGGAAGATAAGTAGGAAAAAAAACTGCAGTTAAGGGTTAATCTCAGATAAATGTTCTTTACCCTGTATGTCTTTTTGTTGCTGATTTGCCCATAAGAAGGTCACACAGTAACACTGTAATTGCTTCTTAAGTATCTACATGTTCATCAGTGCTATTAATAACAATAAGTTAATAGTGCAAAATCTCAAATACCTTCAATGTAGGAATTCGTCAGGACTAGTCTGTTACTACTAATTTTTACTAATCGACTAACTGCCCAGAAAAGTAGCCGACTAGTCGGTTATTCAGAGTGTCAGTGTTTACCTTAGGTAAAAGACTCAGAGGTTGCGTTACCCTAAACTGTTTTGCTATTGTCCACATTTTAAAAACTTTGACGGATAATTCCAGAGAGAGAGAGAGAGAGAGAGAGAGAGAGAGAGAGAGAGAGAAAGAGAGAGCACATCAATGCTGTGTTGATGTGTGAGTGAAGAGAATGTCAGCGCAACAGAGATGATGTCTGTGAAAAAAGGAAAGAATGTGTTAGAGTTAGAATAGAGTTTTTTTTTTTTTTTTTTTTAATCAGTTTCAGGGCGCATAGGAAGAATTTTGGCTTGAATGTGGAAATTAACGCTTTAAATGTCTACAGCACTTTGCAGTGTGGCTCCCTCATACATTCTTTGTAAACAAAAAGCACTCTGTATTCACATTATTTACACTTAGCATAATTCAAAATATGTTTGCATATGGGTCATTTACAAATAAGGTTGTCCGAGGTGATAAAAATGAGAAATATATATTTTTTAAATCTAGTAAAAACATGTCTTTTTTGTAGAAATGTAATGTTTGTGTCCATGTTGGTTTAATAATTTCTGAAAAATATTAACATTTTCTACACACAAAAAAAAAAAGAACAAAAAAAAAAAAAGATTGCACATCATTACTCCAGAGGTACATATTATTTTCTTCAACCTTTATTTATAGAGCACATTTAAAACAACAGAAGTTGAACCAAAGTGCTTTACAGATCAAACAAACAAAATGACAGAGTGATATAAAAACAGACTGATTTAAAGTTAAATAAATAAACAAATTTAAATACAACATCATGTATTTATCCATTTCAAACTATTCAATGATCTATTCAAAAGCTACGGAATAAAAATATGTTTTTAAAGAAGATTTAAAAATGGCTAATGATGAAGCTGACCTCACATGGAAAGGGAGACTATTCCATAGATTAGAACCTATCACAGAAATGGCACGGTCACCCTTAGATCACTAGCGGCAACGAAGAATCCTCAATAAAAGTTGATCAGAAGAACTGAGCACTCTGGTGGGGGAGTAAGGGTGTAGAAGGTCACTGATATATTGGGGCGCAAGACCAGACAGTGCCTTGTAGACAAAAATTTGAATTTTAAAATCGATCCTGTATTTCACAGAAAGCCAGTGTAGAGATGCTAAAATTGGGGAAATGTGATCCCTCTTTCTTGATACTGTTAAAAGCCTAGCTGCCACGTTTTGAACTAGCTGTAGGCGGGATAACGCAGTTTGGGGCAGACAAATGTACAGTGAGTTACAATAGTCTAACCTTGATGTAATAAGTGAGTGGATCACAATTTCCAAGTCTTTATGGGAAAGAAATTTTTTTATTTAGCAATAGATCTCAGGTGGAAAAAGCTACCCTTGACAACAGCACTGATCTGCTTATTGAAAAGTAACGAGGAGTCTAAATTCACTCCAAGACTCCTCACACGAACTTGTACATTTGACGACAGAGGACCTAACTGGGCAACCAGGCCAGGTATGGAGGACATGGAGGGGCCTAAAATCAGAACTTCTTTTGCTTTCATTTAATTATAAGAAATTGTTTGCCAGCCAATGTTTAATATCTTTGAGCAATTTAGGGCGTTCTCAGATTAACAATTCTTGTCTACACTCACTGGGAAATAAAATTGGGAATTGTCAGCATAACAGTGATACGATATGCTGTACTTCTGAAAAACAGAGATCAGAGGAAGCATATACAGGGAAAATAACAAGGGTCCTAAAATCGACCCTTGAGTGACACCACACTGTAATTGAGCCGACGTAGAAGAAAATTACCTAAATTTACAGAGAACGTCCTTTCTTTTAGATAGGAGGAAAACCACTGGAGGGCCATACCCTGGATGCCAACCATACTTTCTAGACGATTGAGAAGAATATTATGGTCGATAGTGTCGAACGCAGCACTGAGATCTAATAAAACTAAGATGACAGGTGAACCTGAATCCATGGAGAGAAAATCATCATTAGTGACCTTCAACAATTCAGATTCAGTGCTGTACAAGGGTCTAAAACCCTATGACTGACTCACCTCACCAAGTTTAGACCAGTTAAAGGATTTAAGTGGTTGTGAAGGTTGTGGTAGGCTGGTGGTGGAACTGATGAAAGCAGGTCCAGGTGGAGGGGGGACCCCGGAAAAGATGGGAGGGGCTCCTGGTGGGGGGGGAGGAACTCCGAGGGGAGGTTGAGGAGGTGGTGGTGGGCTGGAGAAAGGGACAAGTGGAGGAGGAGGAGGGAAACCACCCATCATCATAGTGGGTGGGGGCGGCGCCATCAGGCTCCCAGTGTGAGGAGGGGGAATGGGTAAAGGAACTCCACCACTCTAAAAATGAAAAAGATCAAATAATTACAGTTAAATGTGTGAAGACAAAGCTGAAAGAATGTATAAACTATAACCAGAGCACTTCCTCATTAAGTTTGTAATTTTAAAGTGTCTCAAAATAAGATCATTTCAGGGTCAGAAATGAACCTTTCCATTAAGGTGCAATATTTGCCCCCGGGATTTTATTTTCAAGGACATTTCATACAGTTTATATGGCTTTTTTCCCCCAAACAAATAAAAGGTGTCATCCTTTTATGTCATATATTTAAATTGAAAAGATTAACATCTCAAACATGTCAGTATGAATAACTAGATTAGGAATTTATTACCCCTTTCCCACAAAATTTAATCAACATCAACTTTGCCCCTATATTTTGGTGGCATTTTTGCCCTGAGTCCCCCTTAATTTCTGACCTTGGACCCTTTATTACATGGCTCATTGGAATACTGGTCATTTGGGTCAAATATTTTTGTATGATGACCACTAAACTGTATAACTGACTGTTGTTCCAGGAAAGTGATCTTTTAGCTCAACAGGTAGATGAGTTCACCCAAAAGTCAACAATGCAAAGGTCACAGGTTCACTTCCCAGGAACCAAACGTACGTGTAATAAGTGGTAGTCAGCCTGTACATTGTCTCGCTAAATAAAACTTCAGGGTGGTACAAGATTGGTCACGATTACCCTGTCTGCGTTATTTTGCAAAATGACCGGCTTGCTGTACATTATGCCTTACTTATCATTCTTGTGTAATTGCACTACTTGAGAATAGTTCAAAGCCAATTATAACTGCACCAAACTAGCAGGAAAAAGCAGGTGGTGAGCTCACTGAAATGTCGCTAACGCGGGAGGACAGGTCTAAAACCTGCTCCCTGGCTGAGCGCAACTCCACCCCTTCTCTCTGCAACCTGTCCTTCATCTTGTTGAGAGTCTTCATCATATCCTCCTTCTCCTGCGTCTTGGTCTCACACTCCCTCTCTTTCCTTTCCAGGCGAGCCATCAACTCTCCATGCTCTAAACAAACATAGACACACATTAACGTTACACAAGTTGACTTGCAGAGTTTGCAGTCTAAGTTATGCAAGCCACTGTGCACTGTTACCTTTTCTGAACTTTTCTGCCTGGTCTCGCCACTGTTTGACTTCATTCTCATTGACAAGCCTATGGATGAAGGAAAACCAAGCCTCATTATAGTATGTTGTACTCAAAGGACAGTACATAGGGCTATACAAATAATTTCTGCCTATTTTCCACACCTCAGCCATTTATCTGTTTAAACTGCTGGATTGTTATTTGTCAGCTGTATTAATGACAACAAAAGTCAATATTAAAAACCCCATGTAAATCAAAACAGGAGCTTTTTTTTCTTCTTTTTTTGTTTATTGTCCATGTCTGTCAGGTTTGAGGCCATATATATGCTAGTGCACTCCCAAAAGTTGACAAAACTAACTTGCAGATAACTGCAGATAGACACATTTAATATATACAGTCTTTCCATTCTGGGGAAATGGACCAAATACTGATGACTAATATTGTATGCTGGGGTGTATGTTCATTTTTGTCTTCTAAAATGCTCTCTAGAATGAGAATGTCCCCTCCTGCTTAATTATAAATAACCCCAACTAACATTAGTAAATTTGGCTAATAATTTACTTTTGATTGCCAAACATACATTTGTTGTGAAAGAAGTGGCTGGAATGTCTTTACTGCCATCCATGGTACAACCTGTCAACTGTGGTTTTGGAAAACTGTGATGTAAATTAAAGGCTATTTGCTATTCTTCTAAAGTAACCAATCAATATGTCCCACCACTACTTTCTGTTTCTACAAGAAATACATAATCACAAGTAAGATCATTTTTTGTCTTAAAATTTTATGGTATCTTTAAGGGCCACTGTTAAAACAAAGCCATGATTTAGTGTCAGTTTTTTTAAATTAATTTATAAAATGTTTATATATTTTAATAAAGGGGGTAATTCAGTCTGAAGAATGGTCACAGGTATTTTAGTTCAGGTAATGGATGTTATTGGAGGTTATTGTTATTGGGAAAATCTTTGATAAAATCTAAAAGTGAGACCTTGACAAGCGTTGCTTTCCATAGCTGCAAAAAGGAGGAACATGAAACAGATACAATATGAATTCAGGAAGAGATGACATAAAGAACTGAGTGTTTTTAGTTTCCATATGAGCAATCCATTAATGCGTTGAGACCGTGAATTTACTACAATATCCACCTTTAAAAAAAAAAAAAAAAAAAATAGAAAAAAAGGAGTATCACCTCTCACCTCAAAAACCATGGGGACTAAAAGACACCGTCACTGTTGTGGTAGAACCATACATTTTTAGCTACAAGCCAACACTGGCAAAAGCCATTATTTTTGTTTTTCATTTTATCAACTTGCTCCTAAATTGGTAAAAGAAAAGCAATAGCCCAAGACTCTTGCTCTCAGTGAGAATACGTTTCTTTCTGCTACTGGACAGAGTTACACATTATGGGGAGAATTAGAGCAAATACTGTAAAATTATGTTTCCCGGGAGTGGTGTTTGCTGACTAACAACATCCAAGGTTTCCCTGTGCTTTCTCTTTCCAAAACACCCTGTTAAACCTCTAAATAATAAACACATTAATCTCAGCTCTTGGCACACTGCTGCAGATAAAGATACAGTGCATGGGTGCAGGTGAATGTTAATGATTTTGACTGCTTACGAATGGAAGTGAGGACAATGGTGGCAGTAAGAGAGACAAAGTAATCTGGATAGCAAGCAGATTTGAAAACCATTGTTGTGACACCAAACAAAAGAGCTAAGAAACACCTGTGGAATCATTGATTCAATACCACTTGCAGTTATTGGGAAGTTGATATGAAATACTATGCTATTTTAAACAACATTTTGCTCATCTGTAAAACTTTACAATAAGGTTCAATTCTTTACATTAGTTAATAAAAATACAATTGTTCATTGTTAGTTCATGTTAGTTCATAGTGCATTAACTAATGTTAACATATACAACTTTTGATTTACAAAATGTACTACTATATGTTAAAATTAACATTAACCAAAATTAATAAATGTGGTAAAGGGATTGTACATTGTTATTTCATGTTAACTAATGTTGTTAACTAATGTTAACAAATGGAACCTTATTGTAAAATGTTACCAGTAACAATATTTAATGAGAGACCGTATCGAACTTTTGAATGAATAATAATTCATTTATCACATTGCAGGATTGTTTAAAATGAACCTTTGAAGGCAAAAGATTATTAAAACTGGTGAAAAACTTTCTTTTGAGGTGGTTCTTTTCCAGTATTATCTGGTAAACAAATTGTACAGGACAATTCCTTTACGATTTGGACTGATAATCCAGTTTCAGAAGTCTTCAAATATAGCACACAAGTTGTATAGAGTACTTTTTTGGTGCTTTTTTGTCCATTTTGGAGCTTAACAGACATGGCCTGTTAGATATATGCGTAAAGATGGAAAATATATGCGTGAAGATTCTTCAAAATTTCTCCTTGTGTGTTCCATAGGAACAATTACAGCATACAGGTATGGAGAGACATGAGAGTGTGTAAATGATTCAATTTTCGTTTTTGGGTGCACTGGGCATGGACATATATGTATATGTGTGTGTGTGTGTGTGTGTGTGTGTGTGTGTGTGTGAATTACCCAATTAATCACATTAATAGCAGTGTTGATTACTAAGGCATCTAACAATTTAATTTAACATTTGAAATGCAGTCACAATTTTTGAGTCATAATGTAGCTCAAGTCAGAGGGTTCATTCAGTCTGAGCCAAGTTCTTTGGTCTCAGCTTCCACTTTGGCCAGATTTTTATGATTATAATCAAGTTATAATTGCCCAGTTCAACCACTCTTCCTTAATATAAAGGAAGTAACAAGAAGCTTCAGCATTCACAACATTGTGAGGCATCTGCCAGCAAGTTAACAGTATCAGATCCCAGTAGTGTGTCACAATGTAACTTCATTTTGTGGTTCATTGAGCCTAAACATCTGAGTATCCCTACACCCGCCAGTGAGTGCAGAGGAAGAGCTTTGATCTATAAAAGATCTAAAGAGTAGCCAGAACCTAATCAAGGCCTCAAAGCTTTAGATATACCACACCAGCTAGTGAACTCAAAGTTATGACTGACTTCTCATGTTCTGTATTATCAGATTTGCAGAGAGAAAAAAGATGTGCTTTGTGGATGATTGATGAGAAAGACCACGTGCCCAATATGTTTTAAATTACAAGTGTTTTGAATTGAGCACTTACATTTTAACAATAGTCCTAACATTGAAATTGTCCAGGGGTGAAACATCTGGGTCTTCTCCCCGCTCATCCTGCAGAACAATTTGCTGAAGAATGCGGTCTAGAAGTTGCCATTGCTGTAAGCTGCCTGCCCCACATTTATCTGTAGACATATTTTACAACCTTCAAAACCAACCTAGATATATTATGATATGATATTTTGACTACAAGCCAAAAGTTTGGACACACTTGACTGAATTTATTTTTTCTCATGTAACATTACAAAAAAAAAATAAAAATAAAAAATTAAACTAGGGTTTGAAACATAAACAAAGGTTGTTTTTTTTTTACATTTTTTAACATAGATGAATTGGACTTGATAGAGAAGGAAAAGCAGAAAACAAGTTCTCAGCATAAACAAGATGAGAACTTTGGGTTAAGGTTGTAACATTGGTTCTCTGATGGAGATGAGTGAGACATCTCACTATGGGGCACGCCTCTTGCGTGGTCATCCATGAAGCCCTATGCAATCACGCCTAACAGGCTGCTGGCCAGTGCACCAGGGAAGCCCTTCCCTATATAATCAGTAGCACTTAATGGCATACATTACAGCTCTTCCGAGCAGATGAATATTGGGCCCTCTGGTGAGATCTCTTACTCATCTCCCTTAGCGAACCGAGGTAACAACCATAACCCAAAGTTCTCTTTTGGTCGACTCATTCAACATCTCACTATGGGATATAGAAAACGCCCATATATTCAATCATCAGAGCAGGCCTATGATATCTGGTTTATAAAACCTTACGAATGTGTGCAGGAAGACCCAATCGGCTGCCGCACAGACATCCTCCATGGAGGTTCCAAGAACCAGCCATTGCCCTCGTGGAATGGGCTCTCATGCCCCCTGATAATGACTGTCCCTTTACTGAGTAAGCCAATTTAATGGCTTCTACTATCCAGTGAGAAAGTCATTGTTTTGACAATGCCTTACCTCTCACTGGGTTTGCAAAGCACACAAAGAGATTCTCGGACTGTCCAAAGCTTTGTGTTTTACTCACATATGTTTGCAATGCCCTACAAGGACATAAAACATGCTGTGGCAAGGAGGAGGGCGGGGCCGGGCCATGATGACACACGCCCGGCCCCTAATCAGGCTAATTAAGCCCACGAGAGGGATAAAGGCAGCCGGAGGAGGCAGTTCGGGAGAGAGAGAGAGAGCTACAGGCAGCTGCCCTGTATGGGTTTGTGTTATATGTCTTTTGCTTTAAGTTAATCATTAAATGATTATTTATATAGTCAAGCCGGTTCTCGCCTCTTCCTTTCCCTTTTACCCCGTTACATTGGTGCCGAAACCCGGGAAGGAGGAGGGATGCGCCGTAGTAGAGTCCTCACCACTACCATCCACCCCAAAGGAGCAGCCACTGCCATCCGCTGGGAGACTGTGGAGACTGGCTGCCTGTAAGCGGAGGAACGACCGCCGACCGCGAGGGGAGGAAGGGCTCCCTACCGGCCGATAAAACGCGGCGGGGTCAAAGATAAGACCGCCATCCGCAAGCGGGGAGGGGCTCACTGCCGACCGCCTGGAGCAGGAGAACCGCTGCCAGGGGCAGAGGAGACCAATACCATCAACCAAAACACGCCAGGGCGTTCCGTCCACCAGGGGCCGGAGGACTGCCTCTGATCCACCCGGGGAGGAGCGGCTGTCATCCACTAGAGGGTGGAGGAGTGACCGAGGACCAGGCTACTGCGTATCAACCGGCGATTAAGTTTTTTTTTCTCTCTCTCCTCTCTCTCTCCCACTGTTGCTCCATGTTGGCCTTTCCCTCTCTCTTTTTTTGTTGTTGTTTTTCTTTCCCCTTGTCTCCCTCCCAGGTCCGAGAAGACCTGCCGGCAGGCAGCAAGGTTTATTCACCTTGGGCACAACCACCGGGTTAGGGCATAACCTGACCTCAGGTTCATTTTGTGTGAACCTGAGACATGCAGGGTTAACCGAGAGTGCATGCAGTTCGCTGACAGGCCCTATAGTGTCCAAGGCCAGTAACAATATGGTCTTATTAGACAATCTTTTAGGCGGTGTACACCTTTCATGAACCAACTTATGACAGGATTTGAGAATATCTGGAACTGCAGGAAGAAAAGGGACTATCTGTTTTCCCTGACACCATTTTTCAAATCATTTCCACTCCATCTCCTACAGAGACCTGGTGGAGCTTGCTCTGGCACTTTGAATAGTAAAAATCACATTTTGAGCAAGCCGAGAGCATTTAGATTAGACCTCTCACAGGCCAAACCCAAAGGTTCCGTTTCTGCGGATGTAGATGGAATATTATCCCACTCGCTAGAGAGAGGAGGTCCCTGTGCTGGGGTAGGTGCCACAGGCTTGCATACAATATTTAGAAACATAATTTATTGTGTGGGGTTAAAAACCTCTTCTTTGGGTTCATTATAAAACCCTGTGAAGTGAGCCAATCTCCCCTCTGTAAAGAATGAGGCAGGGATTTGTGTGCCAACATTCTGAACTTGTATTTTCTCAGATACTTCTTGGAAATAAGAAAATACCGGCTGAAGAAATATTTCTGTGATTCTTCTGTCAGTACTATTTGTATGGCCTCTTTGAGGAGAAGATAATTAATTTCTTCTCTCCGAATTTTGACAATTTTCCTCTGCAGTTTTGATTGCTTTATTCCAGAGAAATGTGGGGGTTTTCTTGCAAATTGCAACCTGTTCCCCTTGTTTATTGTGTTTATAACCCACTGAGAGTCTGTGCACTTTGCCAGATGAGGTGATTGACCTGCGTGAAGTTGGCCCCCCATCCAACGCAAAACGTCGGCAAAATAGTCTCAATCGTTTGTGCTCCGTTTGTGCTGGTTTGTGCTGTAAAAATTTTCGTTTGTGCTGCTTCGGTTTTTTAGATATTAAAATAATATTTATAGGTCATTCTGAGGTCACTCAGCCCCCCCACATGCTCCAAATTCACCCAAAATAGTCTCAATCGCTTGTGCTTCGTTTGTGCTGGTTTGTGCCGGTAAAAGTTTCGTTTGTGCTGCTTCGGATTTTTAAATATTAGACATTGAATTATAGGCGATGATGTCACCAGCCCCCCCCACATGCTCCAATTTCACCCAAAATAAGCTCAATCGTTTGCGCTCCGCTTGTGCTGTAAAAATTTTCGTTTGTGCTGCTTCGGTTTTTTAGATATTAAAATAATATTTATAGGTCATTCTGAGGTCACTCAGCCCCCCACATGCTCCAAATTCACCCAAAATAGTCTCGTTTGTTTGTGCTTCGTTTTTGCTGGTTTGTGCCGGTAAAAGTTTCGTTTGTGCTGCTTCGGATTTTTAAATATTAGACACTGAATTACAGGCGAATTATAAATGCTGATATTTATTGAATACAATACTGAAGGAATAAAATAGATCACTTAATGGTCACAAAAATCAAATATAGATTAGTAGCAGTCTCGGTCATTCTGATTACTATATATTAGGCTACTATATTAAATATTTCTAAAATGGGTCTATCTTGTTTTGTGTGTAGTCAGTACGATTTATGAGCAGTGAGCATTTTATTTCGGGTTTGTCATTTCAATCTCTTACCAAAATGTTGGAGATGATGTTTTAATACAACAACTCCTTCTTATCAATGTTTTTGTAGTCGCTATGGTGTTTATTAAAAACGTATTGGTTTTCAGACTGCAGCAGCTCAATATTCATCTGGTGTCTGTCGGACTGTTTTTCTGTCATTCACTTTCGCTCAGTTCTGGGCACGAGAACAAAAGTGCAAATCTCCTCGATGTGAACACACTTTTAGAGTCGAACTGCCGAAGACTTTCTGTCAAGATTAATCATCACATCATTTGTTCAATAAACAATTATCTTTACTTCATTCACTGGTCTTTCCTTATTGAACTTTTTATTTATTTACATAAATAGTATCATCTGCTACACTTCACTGCCATCACTATGCGCAAGTGACACTTCTGTTCAAGATGCTCTTGTCGAAATTAGTGTAGAGTTAGAAGAGAAAAAGTCGATATAAATCAAACTACAAAAGTCGTTACTAAATCAAATTTCTGGCCAATGAAAGTACAATGTTTTAACACTGTCAGTTACAATATTATTTGTTAACTTCAAGAATAATGGTACAACATTCAAGAGAGCTAAGATTGTCAATGTTTACTGAACAGAAATCTCATTGCTAATATTAATATATGCTAATTACAGTTGCACATGTGACCCATGTTAGTTTTTAGAATACATTGTGCATCTAAGGGTCAACATTACCATATTGGTCCGAATATAAGATATATTATCCTTATATATTATTACTATATTATATTATCCTTATATTCGGACCAATACAGTAATACATAAAAATAAGTTTATACTGAACATGACATTTTTTGAGTCAGGATTATTTAAGTGGGTAATTATGTTTTGCTTATTCCAGATGCCCAAGAAACCAGCAGTCGACAGAGATTCCATTTTCACAGTCCTGTGTTCATCAAAAGAGGCCATAGTCTAAAATGGCAACATAGCTACTCCTAATCCGGACAGAGCTTAGTAAGCAGCTAGAAATCAAGATCACTGCAAAGGCTCTATACACTTTTGTTAAATTAAATAGACACAACATCTGGACTGCTTTAGGGTTTACTCATGAATGTGATCATGAAACAAATGGCAGTAGTGATGACACTGATTTTGAGCCAGGGTCCCCTTTCACCCAGAGCAAAAGATTGCTGGACTTTTGATCTTGAAGTTCTATTTCAGAAATGGATTGAATTCATGCCTGAAACGGTTAAATACAACAAGTTCTCTAAAACACAAAAAAGGGAATACACAATTTTAAGCCTGGCATCTGGACACATGTGATAAATCATCACATGTTTTTAAGTTTAAGTTTTAAAGGTCCATTATTTGTGTTAATTGATGTTCGATAGTACACAGTAATTAAATTTCAAAATTAAAATCATTTTGGCTTCATTCTTAATTCATTGAGTCACGAGTTTCCACATACATACATACATACATACATACATACATACATACATACATACATACATACATACATACATATATATATATATATATATATATATATATATATATATAGTACTAGTCAAAAGTTTGAAAACATTAAGATTTTTTAATGTTTCTGAAAGAAGTCTCTTCTGCTCACCAAGGCTGCATTTATTGGATCAAAAATACAGTAAAACAGTAATATTGTGAAATATTATTCCAATGTAAAACAGTTGTTTTCTATCTGAATATATAGTAAACTGTAATTTATTCCTGTGATCAAAGCTGAATTTTCAGCATCATTACTTCAGTCTTCGGTGTCACACGATCCTTCAGAAATCATTCTAATATGCTGATTTGCTGCTCAAGAAACATTCATTATTATTATCAGTTGAAAACAGTTGTGCTGCTTTTTTTTCTTTTTTTTTTTTTTCGTGGAAACCATGATACACAACCATTCAAAGGTTTGGGGTAAGTGATTATATATATATATATATCATCGCCTATAATTCAATGTCTAATATTTAAAAATCCAAAGCAGCACAAACGAAACTTTTACCAGCACAAACCAGCACAAACAAAGCACAAACAAACGAGACTATTTTGGGTGAATATGGAGCATGTGGGGGGGCTGAGTGACCTCAGAATGACCTATAAATATTATTTTAATATCTAAAAATTGGTGGTGTAGTGGACTAAAGCGCTGACCTGATAAGCAGAAGGTTGTTGGTTCAATCCCCACAGCCACCACCATTGTGTCCTTGAGCAAGGCACTTAACTCCAGGTTGCTCCGGGGGGGATTGTCCCTGTAATCAGGGAACTGTAAGTCGCTTTGGATAAAAGCGTCTGCCAAATGCATAAATGTAAATGTAAAAATCCGAAGCAGCACAAACAAAAATTTTTACAGCACAAACGATTGAGACTATTTTGGATGAATTTGGAGCATGTGGGGGGGCTGGTGACGTCATTGTCTATAATTCAATGTCTAATATTTTAAAAACCGAAGCAGCACAAACGAAACTTTTACTGGCACAAACCAGCACAAACGAAGCACAAAAGATTGAGCCTATTTTGGGTAAATTTGGAGCATGTGGGGGGCTGAGTGACCTCAGAATGACCTATAAATATTATTTTAATATCTAAAAAACCGAAGCAGCACAAACGAAAATTTTTACAGCACAAACCAGCACAAACGGAGCACAAACGATTGAGACTATTTTGCCGACGTTTTGCGTTGGGCGGGGGGCCAACTTCACGCAGGTTGTAGATTGGCCTTTAAATTCCCTATTTCACCCATAACTGGTCCTACAGTGGCCTCTAGTGGCGATAATAGGAAACACACAGGGATCTCTTCTGTGTTTTGGGGGTTATTAATAGATTGATGTTTGTCATGGTTTTTTACAGGGTGCTTGTGTATAACCGTGTTGTGGGGAAGTTAATTTTCTCTTATTGCTTGACTGATCCACACAGGGGATAAGTGTGTGTGACATTTCTCTGCACAGACTGATCCACACAGGGGATAAGTGTGTGTGACAGTGTTCTGCGTTGACTGATTCACACAGGGGATAAGTGTGTGTTACAGTACTCTGAGCTCTTGACTGATCCACACAGGTGATAATTGTGTGTGACAGCACTCTACGCATTTGACTGATCAACACAGGGGATAAGTGTGTGTGACAGTGCTCTGTGGGTTGACTGAACAACACAGGCGATAGGTGTGTGTGATAGCACTCTATGCATTTGACTGATCAACACAGGGGATAAGTGTGTGTGACAGTGCTCTATACATTTGATTGATTATCACAGGGGATAAGTGTGTGTGTGACAGCACTCTATGCGTTTGATTGATCAACACAGGGGATAAGTGTGTGTGACAGTGCTCTGTGCATTGACTGATCAACACAGGGGATGTGAGTGTGTGATCATGCTTTATACTTTTCATTGACCAAATCCTGTGGTTTGTGCAGGAATCTATACATAATTCATTAAAAAAATTTTTTTAAAAAAATGTATTGCTCACCGGGGAATTTGCGGAGACAAACTGAGATAGCAAACTTCGGAATGTACTAAGCCATATGCTTCTTCCTACGACCCCCATCCATGGGGGGAGCTGGAGCTGCCTCTTGAGCAAAAGTTTTTCTCCGCCAAGAAGATCTGTCCTCATCCTGTTGAGGAATCGGGTCCCGAGAAGGTGGTTCATCCTTCTCATCCTTGCCATGATGTCTGTCCTCTTCCCTGCGCCCCTTGGGCAAAAGCGGGTCGGTGCATTACCCGAGGCTGCATCAGCACTGGAACAAAATATCTAAAAGCCTCTTCACCTCAAAATGCTGTTGCATCGCCACCACCACTGGACCAAACAAGCCTTTTGGGTCCATTGGCTGGTCAAGAAAGTGTCCTTTATCTTTCTCCACCATTGTGGACAGATTCAACCACAAGCCTCTCTGACCCACCACCACAAGACTCAAAGTTCTTCCCATGGACTGAGCCAGGCAACATGATGAGCGTAAGATGAGATCTGTCGTTGTGTGAACCTCTGTCCATACCTCTGTGAAGTCATTGCCCTGTGATGGAGCAACAGACATATCTTTTTCCAACTCCATGATGTAGGCCAAAAGCAGAGTGACTGCATTACAAATTACACGTCTACCCTCGAAAATCAAGGATGAGAAGCAATCCGATTTGTGAGACAGCTTAGATAGCTCGCCAAAGATGCTTCCATTGGCGGCATGTGAAAGCAGCCCCATACCTGCTTGATGACAGCGGTTTCTCACAATACTTCATCAGATCCTCCATACAATCCTGGAAAGGTGGGTGGGTTTGATGAGCTACCAGGGTTGTGGGGAGGAGGAATTTACCATCAAGTCTTGAGTGTTTAGCTGCAGGGAGAGATGCCGGCCACTCGACGCCCAGTCTAGCCACCGCCCGTCGGCAAGCCTCATGCAGGGTTGCATTCCCCGCTGCTAATGGCTGTTCATCCAACCCTGTAGGGTTTCCAGGTGGCACAGCTTAGGACACAAATGGCTCCTCGATGTCGGCATCATCATCATCATTTGAAAGCCCTCCCGAAGCAGTGATGGAAACCAAGTCCTTGTCCGGTGGGACTCCTGGGAACTGTTCGATCTCCATATTGAAGCCAACAGGGTCCCCGAGCTCATCTGAAGGAGTAAGCTGTTCAGCCCAACTCCGCCTCGGAGGTGAGATTCCCACGGATGTAGGCATGTCATCTCTCTGTAAAGGATCTCGACAGACCTCCTGGACAAACTGCACTCTCCTGCACATGATTCCTGGAGAGAGTCTACTGCAATCTCTACAAGAGATCGCCGTCAGTAATGCTGCCCTGGCATGCGCAACGGCCAGGCAATCTGGACACATACCGTGCGGATCTCTAGATGAAATAGAAAATCTGCATGCTCCTGGGCAATGGTGAGATGGAAGCTTGGTCTTGCCAGGCCTAGGGGAAGCCATGTTCAACTGGTAAGTCGAACAGACAGTTGTCCTTAACTGAGTGGTAACTCAGTCCTTAGACTGTTGAATCCAGCCAAATCTATAAAACGTTGGTGCACTGAAAAAGGGTTTGCAGTGGATGCCATGAGTGAAGAGATGTAGGATGCCATATTGGGCCAGTGCTACTGATCATATAAGGAAGGGGCGGGGATTCCCTGGTGCACTGGCCAGCAGCATGTTAGACGTGATTTCACAGGGCTTCATAGATAACCACGCAAGAGGTGTGTCCCATAGTGAGATGTTGAACGATTCGACCGAAAGAGAACTCCTTCAAACTGTTTAAAAACCCTTCCAGGTGGACATGTCATGAAGTTGGTTAGGAAAATGCCCAAAGTGTGCAGAGCTGTATTCTAGGCAAAAGTAGCTTCTTTGAGAACACAGTACTTTAAAACATAAGATTTTGAACTTTTTTGGTCACTACATAATTCCCATTATTTCTTTTGAGTTAATTAATAGTTTAAATGGCTACAATTCTTAATAAAAAAAATTGTGGATGTGTCCAAACTTTTGATTAGTGCAGTTATATAGTGCTTGTTACCAATACAACAAAAACAAACCAAAAGTATAAAGGTATTACCATGGTTTTTGGAAAAAACTTTGATATGTGCCAAAATATATGATTACATATTACTGTTACCCTAAGATGTCTAAAATTACTGTAATTGCTGTGTGTGTGGCTATTTAGTTGCCTGGCATTTGTAAGTAACTTATCCAAGCATAGAAGAGATGATTTACTTTTTATTTAACTGCGTCACATTATTAATTGCTGAGGGAAAGTAAAAGCTCATCATAAACACCTACTCAAATGGAATAATTAATTATTTGTTAAGCCTTTTAAATAATTTTACCAGTTCTGTTACAAAAAAACCAAAAACAGAACAATGAATTCAAAAGCACAAGCATATAAACAGGGTTGGGAGGGTTACTTTTGAATGTATTCCACTACAGATTACAGAATACATGCTGTAAAATGTCATTTGTAACGTATTCCGTTAGATTACTCAAGGTCAGTAACGTATTCTAAATACTTTGGATTACTTCTTCAGCACTGGTAGATTTTTTCACTTGTTTTGACTATAAAACCTCTGCCAGTAAAGTAAGACAAAATACACATGTTAAAAATACATTCTCTGAAAAACATAAATATCTTATGCAGTGTTGTTTCTAAAACAAGATAAATCAAATTTATCTTGTTTTAAGGATTTTTTGATATTTTTACAGGAAAACAATACAAAAATTATTATCAAGAATATGGCTTATGCCCTAATATCAAAGATCTTACTAGAAAAAAAGAAATTATGATCCAACGTGAATTTTCTTTATAAAAAAATATGATCGTGCCTGGTGACATGCATGTAAAATGGCTAGAAATAGCATTTAACTTAGCATAAAGCTGACAATTTACACAAGGTTTATTTCTATTTCTTCTGCTTCAAACTTACTTCAAACTTCTCTGTCTGCTCGATTGAATATAACACATCATAAGAAAGTGTTTCACCACTGTTCAAATGCACTTTGGATCGCATCATTTATATGTATAAATGTTTTCCATCTGAAAGGACTAAATATTAAATGAAACAAATGACAATAAAATGCAAAGTAATCTCTTCAGTAATCAAAATACTTTTTGAATGTAACTGTATTCTAATTATCAATTATTTAAATTGTAACTGTAGTGGAATACAGTTACTTATATTTTGTATTTTAAATACGTAATCCTGTTACATGTATTCGGTTACTCCCCAACCCTGCATATAATCAGCTAGGCTTTGTTCCTGGGATACCTACCTAGACAAAATGTTAAGGCATCACAGGCACACTCCTGGTGCAAAGGCTGTTCCAAACCGTAGGCAACAAAATTAAACTGCCTTAACTCATTTTAGCCAAATTCTGAGGTATATATCATAAATAAGGCAATCACTGTGATGAAGAAAAATGTAATCCAAGATGGCAGATGAAATTGATTATTTTTTTTTTAAATGATGCATTAAATTTTGAAACGTATCAATAACAAATAGTCCAATCTCAAGATTTCATCCAATATTTGTGTCGTGCCATTTATTTTTTGTGCTTATTGGAGTCTTGCATTGTTAGAAACATTTACTAATATTGAAAATGTAATTAACTGTGAGCTCTCGTGCAGTTCTCATGTTGAGTGCTATTCATGGGGTGTGCAGAGTTGCTGCTTATGTAGTACTCCAAATTAGTCACTTATGAGGTTCCATTTTGATTAGGATGTTGCCTCATAAGGTAGCTGCCTGTGAAGACAGTAGGCAGCAAGTCAACTCACTAGGTATGAAACAGTAAAGTTTACGAAGGCTGATAATATTGAATCCTTAGATAACTTCTAATATGTCAAAAATGTTTGTTAAATGTACATTTTCAGCTTGTTGTGTATTGGGTGAGATATATTGAGAGGGTTGTATGTGAGTTCTCACAAGACATTTCGAGACAGTTTTGTAGGATAGAAAGCAGGTTGGGGTAAGCCTCTGTTTGGCTCAATTTCTTCTTGATCAGCTCAAACATCTGACTGGTACTCTTGGTATCCACATGTGTCTGAAGAAAAAAAAAAACTAGATTTCTCCAAATTAACACATAAATGACATCAGGAAACTGCAAACACATGTAAAAAATTTCACCCAAAATTTTTAATTCTGCTATTACTGACCCGCATGTCGTTCCAAACCTGTATGACTTTCTTTCCTCCGTGGAACACAAGAGAAAGATTTAGAAAAATGTTGACGCTGCTCTTTTTCCCATGCAGTGTTACCATAGAAAATGAGGCTGTCAGTCCCTTACATTCTGCCTAACATCTCCTTTTTTGCTCCACAGAAGAAAGAATGTCATACAGGTTTGGAACAACAGCAAAGTTAGTAAATAATTTGGGTGAACCACCCCTTTTAATAATAGCATGCTGTTCCGTTTATAAAAAGCAATCAGTGAATTAAAATACAGGTTATGTCAGAAGGCATATGAAGATGGTTAACATGTCTCACCGTGTCAAAGCGTTTGGCCAGTTCTGACTCATCTTCGTTCCACACCATCTCAAAGAAGTCCAGATGTCTGAAACACATATGCAATTTTTCCATAAATAGGAATTGGATAATACATATATTGACTGAGCCACATTTTCACATGTTCTAGTGTTCTCACCTGCCGAGTGTGGCATTATCATGAGCTCTCAGCTTGTCGATGACTGGCTGAATTCCTAACATCAAAAACTCATACCTAAGATGAAGACGGAACTCCAGACTGTCCTGTGAGAGTAAACAGAGGGAATTATTCTATTAATAGCCATAAAATGTAGAAAACCTCTGATGCACGTTTGATCGGCATGCAGAGAAAGTTGTCAGAAGGTTCTGGTTTTTAGCTGACCTCTCCAACCCCAGCATTCAGCATAGCGTTGATGAAAGACATTACGGCCGTCTTCAGACTGACTTCGTCCCTGTAGCATCCTGTGCTCCTGTCCAGCTCGTTGAGGAGAGACTGCAAAGAGTCAGAATGTTTACATTTCTACAAAATTTATGCATTTGACACTTTTATCCAAAGTGACCTGCAGTGCAAATTATATCAGGTACACATTTTTATCAGTTTGTGTCCCCCATGGGAATCGAACCCATGACCTTAGCATTGCTAGCACCATGCCATACCAGTAGAATGACAGGAACCTTAAGGAACCATGTTAAGGAATCATCCCAATCACCTGAAATGATCTGGCACTTTCAATTAATAGGGTACAAAATGGGACTTAAAAGTTTTGGACCCCACTGACTTACATTGTATGGGCAAAAACACCTCATACATTCTTTAAAATATAGTTGTTTGTGTTCCACAGAAGAAAGAAAGTTATAAAAATTTGGGATGGCATGAGGGTACAGCAAATAATTTTTTGGTGAACTATTCCTTTAAAAGCCTGATTTGTGTGATACTGTTATTTTCAGTAAATAAACATATAAAATTAAACATACTGTATTAATGAAATCTTTGGTTCTACTAAAATAAAAATACACCACAATGGGTTGCATATTTAGCCTAAATTAAGCCATCACTCAGTATAGGCTAGCTAGTTTGGCAACAAATATTGGTTTGTAGTTATTAATAAACTTCTATTTCCAACTTTTGTTTTTTTAATTTCTCTTAAAATAGCTGGCATCACAAAGTTTAAATTCATTTATAGGCAGGTTGTGTCTCATTTCATTTATATGTCTCATTTCATTTATAGGCAGGTTATCCTGCAACGGGGTTGTTTGCAAAATATGTTATGCTCATATGCAGAGCATGTGTAAGGCTGGCCACAGACATGAAGTGATAATATTTTAGCATATCGATAGGGAATTGTGAATGCTGCACCGGGGTAATGCTGCTTATAACTGCTGGTCTACGATCAGTTTTCCCACCTCAAATCCAAACCTTAATTATTAGTGAGAAGGGAAAAGCTGACCCTAAATCAGTGGCTGCAGTCGAATTCATCTTACTTTGCTGCATGCATTGGCACTGAGATGACTTTGGTGAAAATTAATTCATCAGATGCATTCCTTGAACTTGCTTTGACTCTGGATTTTAAGGCTAAACACTTTATAGCCTCACCCTGCAACTGCTTCACCCTCTGCCTATGGGAATACTTTTAATATACTTTTATTTCTCAAAAAAATTCTGTCAAAATTATGATACAGTATGATTGTAATTGTTAAAGAAGGACAAGACCAGTAAGTCGGACAGTCCAAAATGTTGTGTGAAAAGGTTAAATGTTGAACAATGTGGAGTAGCTTTAGCTTTTTGTTTAATTGAATCACATTCTGGGGGGTTAACAAATGGTCTATTTATGCTTACATATTTAATAAGTTCACCTAAAAAGCAGCTAAAGACAATAAATGACCAATTCTCCCCACAGCCCTAGTTTAAACAATCAGTGGAAATGGGCGAGATTATTCTCTGGTATTTCGTTGGAAGGGGTTTTAAGTCTGCTAATGGCGCTCATTTTATACACTATATCAACAAACACACAGTAAAGACATATGATTCTTCGACATACTGTATGTTAAATCTGCATTAGATAAGGCCATACATGTGTTGTTTTTCATCTTAGTGTGCTGCAAGTTTAAAATTTCCATGTGGGAAGGTTCTGAAATGCTGATAATAAACCCAAATGCCTAAATATATATATATATATATATATATATATATATATATATATATATATATCACAAACATATATATATATATGTACAGGTACATATATATATATATATATATATATATATATATATATATATATATATATATATATATATATATATATAAAACACGAGCAAGATATGGCCCTACATCAGCACTGCTATGATTCGGGCGCAGGCACGAGGCCGCAGGCCGAGTGCCGTAGGTAATCAGAGCAGTGCTGATTTAGGGCCATATAGCATGACTGCAAGTGTGATATCGCTTATATACAACAGTTCAGTGAACAAGTACATTTTAAAAAATTAGGAAAAACTGAGTACGGTCACAAGCCTCTCAAAAACATCCCTTCAGAACTACTAGTGGGCTGTTTCTAACATGTTGTTGCAGAAACAAGGGTGTGTGTGTGTGTGTGTGTGTGAGAGAGAGAGAGAGAGAGAGAGAGAGAGAGAGAGAGAGAGAGAGATGGAGCATGTGCGATCACCTGTTGATGATGCTGTTGTCTGTTAGTCAGCTTTCTGAAGATAATGTAATTTTGGTGAAATGCATCCTGTTTTCTCAGTGGAAAATTAGCCGTCCTAGCAAGGGTATTCCTCCCTATTTTGCGGTAGCTGGAGCGCAAGAGTCTTTCACTACAGAAACCGCAGTCTCCTCTGCCATTTTGTCCTCTCCAATGTGGAAAGTCTGGTAAGAGGTAAGCGCCTTGAGTTTGTGTAATTAATAAGTCTGTTGTGTCTCTCAGCTGTGATGAGCCTTAATGCTGAAGTTGTTAGTTTAAAGTCATTTACAGCTATTTCCTAGCTTTAATAGTGTAGTAGTAATACAAGCAATCACGGAGTGCTTTTGAATATAAACACTGAATGACGCTGACTCACTTCACGTCACTTAACTGGCACATATTACACACAAAAACGGTCTTTTGTCTCCACCTGCTGGCTAAAATATGTAATGTCACAAAATTAAATGTAAAGAGACAGATGGTTCTTAAGACATCTGCACTGCTCTTACTTAACTTACTTTAGTTTAGAACAGCAGGAACACAAGCGGAGTGATACATACAGTGAAGCGTCGGAGTGCTGATGGTGTAAGACCATCAGTACTCATGGAATGTCTCTCGTCCAATCAGATTCAAGGACCAGAACTGTTGTGTATATATACTGTAAAAACAAAGTAATCACACATGCTCAAGGTGCTTACCTTCTGGAGTTTCCGCATTGGGAGCAGAATTCAGATGTAAACAACATTCATCACGGCAGAGGAGAGAAACGAATGGATGGCTATTTTTTACACAGAGAAAATTATCTTCAGCAAGCTGACTAACACTAAACATGAGGAATAGAGTTAAACAGCTATAGCTTTACAGTTCATCTTTGCTTGGGAGACACGACAGACAAAGGTAATCGCTCAATCACTCTCTCTCTCCCTTTCTCTCAAACACAAAAACATACACACATCCTTGTGTCTCCAATAACATATTAGAAACAGACCAAGCCTCTGTTACTAGTTCTAAAGCGACGTTTTCGAATTAGTAATGGAGGATTGGGCTTATCTTTTGAACTAGCAATGGCAGATCCTGATCTGTGGCTTAAGAAAGTAGTTCCATGCACAAATGCGTTTTTCTATTTATTTATTTATTTTTTATTTTTTTGTGACAGTCCTTAGATTTTCCTCATTGTTTTATTTACTTGTTTGTTGAACTGTTGTATATAAGCAATATCACACTTGAAATCGTGCTGTATGGCCCTAAATCAGCATGGCTGTGATTACCTGGCACTCGGCCTGCGGCTGAATCACAGCCATGTTGATGTAGGGCCAAACAGCACTCTTGTTTGTGTGATATTGCTTAAAGGGGTCATGACATGAGGAATAAAAATTTTCCTTGGTCTTTTTACATAGAGATCATTGTACTATTAAAACATACTGTAAGTTTCAGAGCTGAAAACTTCCTCCTTAATAAAAAAAAGAGCATATATTTAAACCGAGCTGCAAAAATAAACTGATCAAGATGGCGCCGCGGATGGCAGCCACGGTGTGGAACTCTCCAATTGTTGTTTTTGTTTGTTTGTCTTGTGTTTAGTAATCTTTTTCCAATCAGTTTTACCAGGGACGAACTGCTGAACATTCAGCAGCACATACTAGATAATCTTTTCCCGGTTTTTGACTATTCTGACCCTTTGCTGGACATTTTAGTTGGAGGGCAGCTGTGTTGTTTAAGAGACGCAGGTGCGGGAAACGAACCTGCTTGCTGGTCAAGATTTGTCAGCGTGGCTTTTGAACAGCGCTGCAGAGTATTAATCTAGCGAATCTCCACTCTCTTCCTAACAAAACGGATGAACTACTTCTCCTCACTCGTACAAACAAGGACTTTTCAACCTCTGTTGCCTTGTGCTTCACAGAAACCTGGCTGAGTGAAGCCATTCCGAACAGCATGTAAAATCTGCCGGGCTTTCAGCTGTTCAGAGCGGATCGCATCGTGGAGTTAATGGGGAAAATGAGAGCTGGTGGAACATGCTTTTACATCAGTGAAAGTTGTTGTACAGATGTAATAACATTAAAGAAGATGTGCTGTCCTAATTTGGAAGCAATCTTTATTAACTGTAAGTCTTTCTACTCACCACAGGAGTTTTCCTCGTTTATTCTGGTGAGTGTTTATATCCCGCCACATGCGTACGTGAACGCAGCACTGCAACAGCTGGCTGATCACATCACAGACACGGAACAACAATACCCAGACTCAGTTATTATTATTCTTGGGGATTTTAACAAAGCAAACCTCACACGTGAACTGTCCAAATACAAACAGCACATTACATGTTTAACCAGAGACAGAAATATACCGGATAATTGCTACACAACAATAAAGGATGCATATCGCACTGTCCCTAGAGCAGCTTTTGGACTCTCTGATCACTGGTTCATCTTCTTCCAACCTACAGGCAGAAAATAAAATCAGCTAAACCTGTGGTAAAAACTGTAAAGAGATGGACAATTGAAGCAGAGCTTGAACTACAATCCTGCTTTGACTGTACTGATTGGAGTGTTTTTGAGGCTGCAGACACCAGTCTGGATGAGCTCACAGATACTGTGACATCATATATCAGTTTCTGTGAGGATATGT
Source organism: Myxocyprinus asiaticus (assembly GCF_019703515.2). Taxonomy (NCBI): domain Eukaryota; kingdom Metazoa; phylum Chordata; class Actinopteri; order Cypriniformes; family Catostomidae; genus Myxocyprinus; species Myxocyprinus asiaticus. The sequence goes on along the minus strand of NC_059360.1, from coordinate 8,723,861 downwards.
GCATTCCTACTAGGATTTATGTAACATACAACAACGACAAACCATGTCGAAAACATGTTTTCAGCTAACGACCCTGCATCAGTGTGGAGTGGCCTGAAACAGGACTTCTACCCCAACACTGTAGTGGACCAACAACTGGCTGATGACCTGAATGTGTTCTACTGTAGATTTGAAAGGCCCAATCTCACACCTCACATCCGCTCTGACCTTCACTTCACACAAACATCAACACCTCCTGCAACCCCCCTCCTCCCCTCTCCTGCTACTCAACCTGCACTTAAGATCTGTGAAGAGGAGGTGTGCCGTGACTTCTGAAAACAAAAGACAAGGAAAGCACAGGGCCCAGATGGTTTTTCACCCACTTTGTCTAAGATCCTGTGCTAACCAGCTGGCCCCATCTTCACGCTGATCTCCAATAGATCACTGGATCTGTGTGAAGTCCCATGCTGCTTCAAACACTCAATCATCATTCATGTCCCAAAGAAACCCAAAATCACAGGACTTAATGACTACAGACCCGTCACTCTGACATCTGTGGTCATGAAATCATTTGAGTGACTGGTGTTGGCACACCTGAAGGACATCACTGGACCCTTTCTAGATCCCCTTCAATTTGCTTATTGAGCAAACAGGTCTGTGGATAATGCAGTCAACATGGGATTGCATCATATCCTGCAACATCTGGACAGACCAGGGACATATGCAAGGATCCTTTTTGTGGACTTCAGTTTGGCTTTCAACACCATCATCCCAGCTATCCTCCAGACTAAATTACACCAACTTTCTGCTCCCACATCTATCTGTCAGTGGATCACCTGCTTTCTGACGGACAGGCAGCAGCTAGTAAGACAGGGGAAATTCACTTCCAGCACATGTACAATCCTCCCAGAGATGTGTGCTCTCCCCACTACTCTTCTCCCTGTACACAAATTACTGCATCGACAAGGACCCCTCTGTCAAGCTCCTGAAGTTTGCAGATGACACTAATTTCATCGACCTCATCCAAGATGACAATGAGTCTGTATACAGAAGGGAGGTTGAACGGCTGGCTCACTGGTAAAGTCAAAACAACCTGGAACTGAACATGCTCAAAATGGTGGAGATGATTGTGGACTTTAAGAGGAACACCCCAACATTGACCCCCCTCACCATTCTAAACAGCACTGTGGCAGCAGTGGAGTCATTCAGGTTCCTGGGCACTACCTTCTCACAGGACCTGAATTGGGAGACCCACATTGACTCCATTGTGAAAAAGGCCCAGCAGAGTTTGTACTTCCTTCACCAGTTGGGGAAGTTCAACCTGCCACAGGCGCTGCTGATACAGTTCTACTCAGCAGTCATTGAGTCTGTCCTCTGCACTCCAGTAACTGTCTGGTTTGGTGCAGCTACGAAATCGGATATCAGAAGACTACAAAGGACAGTTCAGACTGCGGTTGCCCCCTGCCCTCTCTTCAAGAACTGAACACTTCCAGAGTGAGGAAAATGGCTTGAAAAATCACTCTGGACCCCACTCACCCAGTCCACTTCCTTTTCTGTTGCCTTCTGGCAGGCACTACAGAGCACTGAGGACCAGAACCGCCAGGCACAGGAACAGTTTTTTCCCTCAGGCTATCCATCTCATGAACAGTTAAAACTGCCCCATTGAGCAATAATTAATGTGCAATATACAGCTTAGTCTATTTATATTTATCCAACATACCAAACCTCTTCTGCCTTTACGTTTTTGAAACACTTGACCGAAATGTTTCTCATGAAAATCTCATTAAAAATCTTTTGATCTGAAGGCGTATGCTTAAATGTTTGAAATTAGTTTTGTAGACAAAAATATAATTGTGCCACCATATTAATTTATTTCATTATAATTCTAAAATTTACTAAAAAACAAAAAACAAAAACAAAAAACGTTTTTTTAAATTGATGACTTGGACCAAATAATAAAGAAAAGCAGCCAATAAGTGCCCAGCATATAGATGGGAACTCCTTCAATACTGTTTAAAAAGTATACCAGGGTGATACCTCAAGAAGTTGGTTGAGAAAATGTCAAGAGTACATTTCTGAAAATTCTAGGCAATGGGTGAGTACTTTGAAGATGCTAAAATATAACACAGTTTTGATTTATTTTGGATTTTGTTTAGTCACAACATAATTCCCATAGTTCCATTTATGTTATTCCATAGTTTTAATGACTTTACTATTATTCTAAAATGTGAAGAAAAAAAAATTATAATAAAGAATGAGTAAGTGTTTCAAAACTTTTGACCGGTAGTGTGTGTGTGTATATATATATATATATATATATATATATTGTCCTATTGTGTATCTATATATACTTTATTTTCTATTCACTTTTTATTTTTATTCTATTTTTTTTTATTATTATTATTATCTCTGTCTTGTTACTTTATTGTTTGTGCACTTGAAGCTTCTGTCACCAAGACAAATTCCTTGTATGTGTAAGCATACTTGGCAATAAAGCTCATTCTGATTCTGATTCTGAAAATGGCTTATTTGGAATTTGTGGAACTGTGACGTCACAAGTACCAAATATATCCAAATACATTCAGCAAGACATCAATGCCTATTTTTCGATATTGCAACCTTGGCCCAACCCACTGGTGCTCAGAGTCAGTCATTCATCCAAAGTAGATTTACACAGGACACCTTCATGTGCATATCTGGATTTAAACGTTTTTCTACATAAACGTGCACGGCTTTGACTGTTATCATACATCTCACGCTGCTTTTAAAGGTTATATCCCTAAAATGGACACCCCCATTGTGTTTCATTCAGCTGCACTCCAGTGGCGATTTTAGGGGGTGGCCTGTGGTGGCCTGGGCCACCCCTGAAATCTCATTGGCCACCCCAGAACTGATTGGTAGTTCATCATGTTCATCAACACAAGAACGAAGAACCAATAGAAACACCTGTCAATCAAAGATGACATTTCAGGTCATTTGTTGATTTAGAGCCACACTGACCCAGGGTCAGTTTTATATTTCTGACCATTATAGTAGTGGTGGGACTGAAGCTGTGTGAGCTGATCTTTGATCAGTGGGGGGAGGGGCAGGCCGCGGGTGGCCAGGCAGGTGCCGCAGGTCGCGGGCAGCGGGCACCAGGTCTGGAGTATAATGGTCAGTCAGAAGCACGAAGCTGACACGAGCTAGCGTCTACCTCCAACTTCCAATGAGTTGACGACGTCGATTTGTGGTCAAAAAGAAAGCTGTTATTTGAGAGGTATGTTCATCTAATCTAACGTTTAATTTATCCTGAATTTCCATGTGAATGTGAAAACATTTTTTCATTGTTACAGTAGCTAGGTTAAAGAGTAAGCTAGACCCTGCACCACATTCAGCATGTTATCTTTATATTGACATGAAATATGAAATGCCATGTTTTCTGATTTAATGATGGAGGTGTGTAAAGCATTTTACAGGTGTATATGTTCAATAGCTAAAGTTATATATATGACTAACCTGTGTGTGAAATGGAAGGGTTTGTGCTGTGACTGTACTTTAAATCTTTACATGAGTTATTTATGAGCTCTTTATGTGTATTATTGGTCAGTCAGACCAATAAAATCTTCAAAGTTTTTATACCTTATTTGACATTTTAAATATGCAGAGGCAGGGCAAATTGCACTTAAATGCCGCAAATGATTTGACTAACTATTTTATTTGGTAATATTCAAAGTAATTGAAGCTATCAGAACATGTGGAAAATAAACCTGAGTAGACACTGTAAATAGAGTTTTGTTTTTTACTGTATTCAGAGCTCAATCTGCAATTTTGGGGTTTCCAGACAGACACCTATAAGCCCTTGTAGCCAATTTCACACACTAATTTGTACCCAGTTTAACAATATTTCTGCTGGACAGTGCAGTTATAGCTAATAAATGAATGAATAATTGATTGAATTGCACCTCAATCAGTTATCACCTGTACTTGTATCTTGTTATGATTATACACTATACCTGATGTTATACGCAGATTAATTCTCTACAATGAGAATAGCTCTTAAAAATGTGTAACTGACTTTTCCTAAACAATTACTGATTTAAAAATGGATGTTATGTTAAAATAACCAGAGATTCCCAGAAACTGTAATAGGTTGAAATAGAACAGGAATAGAAAACTGTCAAATGTCAAAACAACAGTCTGATATTGAATACAAACAATTCAGTGAATGCTAACATGAGTTTAAGAATTCATTTATTCTACATGTGTAGATGTTGAAGTAAAGCAATGCGATATTTACACATTTTGATCATGTGCCATTCATAAAGGTTCTCCCGTTATCGCCACCCCACACTAGGTCTGTGCCCCATCTTGGCCACCCCAGTAAAAATGTCCTGGATACGCCACTGCTGCACTCACATGATGTTGTACTGTTTTGAATGCGTCCTGGACCATTTTTGAACCCATCTGTGCTATTTTTAATTGGTCTTTTGTAAACATGCACTTGTTGGATGTCTTTGATCATTTTGATGCGTTTCTGGCGATGTGCGCCGTGTTTTAAGAGCGGTACAAGTGGTACTTTTAAAATCGCGTCTCTTTCTGCTGCTGCCACTTACTTGGTGAAACACATGCAGTCCTGTGTGTAAACAAACACGGAAGACGTGAGAAGCGAAGACCAGCATCTCTGCTTTGGCCTGCTGAAGCACCCAACATCATGGATTGTATTACAGTCACAACATGATTCAAGCAAATTCATAAGTAAAACAATTTATTCATGAATAATTCCTAATATTTTGTGGTTCTGCTTGAGTGAACAGTTTAATATATTATAGTATAGTGTTGGGTGTATATTATGTGTTAACCCTGAAGTGTAGTGTGGAGTTTGTTCATTTCCTTTAGATTGCATTTCAAATATAGCTGTACTGGGAGGGCTTCATGATGTTAGCCAATCACAACAGTGAAGTCTTAAAGGGCCAGATAGCTTTTCAGACAGAGGGCCAGAGACAGGGTGGAAATGTACAGTGGTGTGAAAAAGTGTTTGCCCCCTTCCTGATTTCTTATTTTTTTGCATGTTTGTCACACTTAAATGTTTCAGATAATCAAACAAGTTTAAATATCAATCAAAGATAACACAAGTAAACACAAAATGCAGTTTTTAAATGAAGGTTGTTATTATTAAGGGAAAACAAAATCCAAACCTACATGGCCCTGTGTGAAAAAGTGATTGCCCCCTAAACCTAATAACTGGTTGGGCCACCCTTAGCAGCAACAACTGCAATCAAGCGTTTGCGATAACTTGCAATGAGTCTTTTACAGCGCTGTGAAGGAATTTTGGCCCACTCATCTTTGCAGAGTTGTTGTAATTCAGCCACATTGGAGGGTTTTCGAGCATGAACTGCCTTTTTAAGGTCATGCCACAGCATCTCAATAGGATTCAGGTCAGGACTTTGACTAGGCCACTCCAAAGTCTTCATTTGTTTTTCTTCAGCCATTCAGAGGTGGACTTGCTGGTGTGTTTTGGATCATTGTCCTGCTGCAGAACCCAAGTCCTCTTCAGCTTGAGGTCACGAACAGATGGCCGGACATTTTCCTTCAGGATTTTTTGGTAGACAGCAGAATTCATGGTTCCATTTATCACAGCAAGTCTTCCAGGTCCTGAAGCAGCAAAACAGCCCCAGACCATCACACTACCACCACCATATTTTACTTTTGGTATGATGTTCTTTTTCTGAAATGCGGTGTTACTTTTACGCCAGATGTAATGGGACACACACCTTCCAAAAAGTTCAACTTTTGTCTCGTCAGTCCACAGAGTATTTTCCCAAAAGTCTTGGGGATCATCAAGATGTTTTCTGGCAAAAATGAGACGAGACTTAATGTTCTTTTTGTTCAGCAGTGGTTTTCGTCTTGGAACTCTGCCATGCAGGCCATTTTTGCCCAGTCTCTTTCTTATGGTGGAGTCATGAACACTGACCTTAACTGAGGCAAGTGAGGCCTGCAGTTCTTTGGATGTTGTTGTGGGGTCTTTTGTGACCTCTTGGATGAGTTGTCGCTGCGCTCTTGGGGTAATTTTGGTTGGCCGGCCATTCCTGGGAAGGTTCACCACTGTTCCATGTTTTCGCCATTTGTGGATAATGGATCTCACTGTGGTTCTCTGGAGTCCCAAAGCTTTATAAATGGCTTTATAACCTTTTCCAGACTGATAGATCTCAATTACTTTCTTTCTCATTTGTTCTTGAATTTCTTTGGATCTCGGCATGATGTCTAGCTTTTGAAGATCTTTTGGTCTACTTCACTTTGTCAGGCAGGTCCTATTTAAGTGATTTCTTGATTGAGAACAGGTGTGGCAGTAATCAGGCCTGGGTGTGGCTAGAGAAATTGAACTCAGGTGTGATAAACCACAGTTAAATTATGTTTTAACAGGTGGGGCAAACACTTTTTCACACAGGGCCATGTAGGTTTGGATTTTGTTTTCCCTTAATAATAACAACCTTAATTTAAAAACTGCATTTTGTGTTTACTTGTGTTATCTTTGACTAATATTTAAACTTGTTTGATGATCTGAAACATTTAAGTGTGACAAACATGCAAAAAAATAAGAAATCAGGAAGGGGCAAACACTTTTTCACACCACTGTATTATATATGACTAAATGATGACTGTTGTGGTGCAAATAAATTAAACTAAAATTATAAGTGGACCTCAGGGAAGATAATAAAATAATTAAAAAAAAGTGTATGTCCCCTGACCCCTTTAAAAACATTTAATAAATATCACCCCAGCTGCATTTATTTTATAATAAGCAGTCCCAATAAATGTATGCCTTAGAATAAATTAAAATACCTCAAGCCAAGTCATTTTGTTATTTCTTATACAAATATGGTTTTATATAATCCATTTAACTTCTAGTTTCTTATTTATTTTCTTTCTTTCTTTACTTATTTATTTGTCTATCTATTTTGTGTGCTGTTTTAATTTAATGTGTGTTCATGTGAACTCAGTCTGTAATGAGACATATTCTCACAGATAATTGACTGTTTGTTGCATTGATAAAAGTTTACCACGTTGCTACATACCTTGGCAACCACAGACAGCCTACAGTCAGGATAACAAACTGTATTACATGGCAGAAGAATTTATATTAAGATAATTAAATGTAACTATTGAACAGTTTTGTCATATTACTGTTGCGGCCATTTCATAAAGGCAGAACATTAATTACACTATCTATCACACAAAGAACATGATCCACTAAATTTTCTGGATTTTGTGCTTCAATTATATTTTATGCATGTTCTATCTTTTTTTACAAACCTAACAGGAAAAGCAGTGTTACCTGGAAGCGTGCGTGCTCAGCAGCGTACTTCTGGTAGTGAGCCATTGCTTGTAGTACTTTTTTATGCCCGTCTGGCACCAGGCAAACAGCGCCCAGGATCTCCAGCACGGCCACCTTAGTCTTGATATTGTCCTGATGGAGGCTCTGGGAGATTGTGTTGATGCTTTGGGGGTGGGCAAGCACATGGGCACGGCCCTGGGAGTTGTTCATCAAGGCTTTGATGCAGCCAATGATGGAAGTGTGTATGAGGCTCTCTGAGGTCTCGTAGTCCATGCTTTTCAGGAAGTTTAGAAGACAGGTCAAGCCGCCCAGCTCGATGAAGTGTGTCACAAACCTAAAAGGAGCCCCACAAAGAGCTAGTAAGGTTTATTGTAACAATTGTCTCACATTTGTCAATCTGACAGCCTAAACTACCACAGTAAGTTCCATTTTGATTCATGGTGTGATCTCTGAGAATATTTAACTTAAACTATGCAAGACCCTTTAAGATCTCATAGGCCAACCAATGTCATATAAGATCCCAATGTCTTTGTCTTAGACCCCAAATGAGCAAGCCAAAAGCAACTGTGGCAAGGAACAAAAATTCTTAGATGTTTAGTTATTGGAGAAAAAAATCTAGGAGAAACCAGGCTCAACTGGGGGAGCCAGTTCTCCTCTCACTACACAGCATGAACATAAAGTCAATATACAATATACAGTAAGTAAAATAATGTGTTTTTAATAAATATACCCTTAAAGGGATCGTTCACCCCAAAATAAAAATTCTCATCATTTACTCACCCTTATGCCATCCCAGATGTGTATGACTTTCTTTCTTCTGCTGAAGACAAATTAAGATTTTTAGAAGAATATTTCAGCTCTGTACAGCCATACAATGCAAAAGAATGGTGGCCAGACCTTTGAAGCTCCAAAAATCACAAAAAGGCAGCATAAAAGTAATACATATGACTCCAGTGGTTAAATACATATCTTCTGAAGCAATATGATAGGTGAGGGTGAGAAACAGATCAATATTTAAGTAATTTTTTTACTCTAAATCTCCACATTCACTTTCACACGTGAATGTGAAACTAAACAGGCACCACATGTTACTTTCAGATGTGAAAATGGAGATTTAGAGTAAAAAAATACTTAAATATTTATATGTTTCTCACCCAAACCTATCATATTACTTCTGTTTTAAGCACTGGAGTCATATGGATTACTTATATGTTTCCTTTATGTGATTTTTGGAGCTTTAAATGTCTGGCCACTATTCACCTGTCCACATTGTATGGACCTACAGAGTCGAGGTATCCTTCTAAAAATCTTTGTTTGTGTTCTGCTGAAGAAAAAAAGTCATACACATCTTGGATGGCATGAGGTGAGTAAATGATAAGAGAATTTTCATTTTTTGTTCAACTATCCATCTATTATTTAAATATATCACATATTAAGCACCATTGGGGTAGTGGAGGAGCTGGGACTGGTGAAACAAACTAAAGTGACTAGACATTATGTTGAGAAGGGGTAATTTTAGGTCGCAGGCCCGTTTGGACTAAATGTCACCTTATGTGGGCAGAATTATTTTTGTTAGACCTTGGTGTTCCCATAGAGAGTGCATGCACAGTACATGTTCTACTGGAGTGCTAAATCAACTTGATACTGCTTTAATAATGAATATTGGGGTAAAACAAAAGGGAGCACACACTCATTGATTTTGGCTCTTTAGTTGTAATAAGTCGTCTGAAACAGAACAATAACACAAAGTAAGGCCTAAATAAAAATAAACTCTAGAGATAATTTTAATTATTAAAAAATAAATAAATAAATAAACTTTTTACCTATAATAATTTTCTTGCATCTTTCCATGTTGTCATTATTGCCATGAATGGGAAAAATGTACTGGATTGCCCTGTGACAGTATCCCTCACTGATCCAGTTTCAGATTAGAAGTATGAATTTGCGGGTATGTTGGAGGCCGCAAGTGCCTAATGCCATGTGGGAGGACTGAACTCCACTGGCTCCATTGGCAACACTGTTGTTAATGTTTGACAATGACAGTGACAAACTATGGAAATAGACTAATCTTGACATTCAAGGTGTGAGTTGCTATCATTAAACAATCACTGTAATATATACACAGGCCCATTGATTCGTTCCACTCGGGACATTTTAAAATATTCTCTAAAGGAAGGATTCTACATACTGTAAATGTATAACATTTAAAACCAATATTTAAGTCATCACTCACTAATAATCATCTCTTCTCCAAAGATCTGCAATCTTATTCATGATTATTTCAGTTTGAGTATGTGGGATGAAGAATGTGATGTGAGAGCTGCAGTGGAAGATTTTCTGTAAAAAAACAACCAACATTTCGGTCTGTTCCTTACACAAAGCTATAATATGGCTTCGGAAGACTCAGAATACAGAGTGTATGGTCATATGGACTACTTTAATGGTTCTGATATAGTGTTTGTGGTCCTTTTTTGGAGCTTGACAGACATGGTACTATTATAAACTGATACTGTATGTAAAAGAGTTGCTTGGGGGTTCTGTTAATGAAAATGTTTTAATGAACATTTGTGTCATTAATATTTTTATTATATAAGAATGGATTTCTAAAAGCAACAAGGCACTCTAGGCTGTGCTACATCATTAATACTGTTCCCAACAATGCCTTCTAGCATGACTATGTTATAATATAGAAAAGCCTGTTGTACCTATGGCTAACATTCAGTCTTGGTCGAATTTAAATGATCTTACAGAGTTCCATTTTACAGATTACAGTACTTGGTAGAGTAATAGTCTTTAAAACATCGCTTGCCAAAACTTTCTGATCTGCAGTAGTCTTGGCAGAGACAATAAGTCCTGTTGGCTTCAAGTTCAGAAAAGACTCAGCTGCATACATATATAACAGCTGTATGTTCAGTCAACCATGAATCTAACCCCAAATTAATCATGTTGTGCTAAACGCAGTACTCATTAACCAGGCTAAATAAAGTTTTTAACCTCTATTCAGGAGTGGTAATCAAATGGCCCAATGTTTACACTTAGAGGTTTTTTCTTTTTTTTTTTTTTAAACAGAGTGGACATCACCATAGGCAACACTCTGCCTTCTATTAACAGAATTTTCCTCCAGTCCCATTCTTGCTCCTTACATGGCCCATATTTCATGTTAACCAAACACCAGGGTACAACACAAGGGTTCTTCTAATTAGACAGGTAAGCTTATTTTAGGGAGCAGTGGTGGCTCAGCGGTTAAGGCTCTAGATTACTGATAAGAAGGTTGGGGGTTCAAGCCCCAGCACTGCCAAGATGGGCCCTTGACCCTATCTGCTCCAGTCTGTATCATGACTGACCCTGCACTCTGACCCCAGCTTAGCTGTGTAGGGTCTTGGCCCACTTAAAATGGCAGCAGAGACTGCATGGCCCTTTGTTCTATGATCAAAAGGAGAGACATTGAGCTCAGTTTCCCAAGATCCTTCACAAATTCATAACTGGATGTGAAGTCCTGCCCATGGACCCAGTCTCAAACATGGTTGAGCAGCCTATGACTGATGACATCATCTTGTCAACAAAACCTGCAGACAGATGAAGTTTGGCCTCTCTGTGCTAAGCTCTGCCTGGCTGTTAAGGGACAGTGATTTGTACTGTGCATGTACTGAAGGAGTTTTCCCTCCGTTTGGACTGAGAACAAAGAGACCATGTTTTTCTAACCTCACCATTGGGCCACGTAAGATTAACTTAGCTTTGTTCAAGTCTTATAGTATACTTATATCAACCAGTTCAGTTTCACTGTAAAGCAACAGTGAATTTATTTTGAAAAACGGAAAGGCGACCAGTTTCCTTTCTCCCTCTTTTTCATTCAACGTTGACTACTTTCTGCATTCTTCTCCATCGCTGGATCCGAAGAATAAAGCAGAGACGCGTCTTTTCGCTGACGAGCGTAAGACAAGGAACCATCCAGACCGTTTCTTCTGACCGCTCAATGCAACAGGAATTCCAACGGACAACCCTACTGAAATCACACAGGATTTCCCAAGTAAGGCTTGATATCTGGGCAGATTTAGTTTAGAAACTGTGATTTTTCTTGTGAATCTAAATCATATTTTTGATTCTAAATGCTGATGTTTTGAGTATATTTGTATGTTAAACTCTGCTCGCTGCTTCGAGTTGGGAGATTTGTATTTAGTTTTCTTTTGGGGTTATGTTTGTTTTGTTGAGTGATTTGAACTAGTAATTCAGTCCTGCTGTTACGAGCGGTTACCCTTAACTAAACTGCATGCATTTTTCCTCTCTCTCTCGCTCTCATTCTCTCTCTCTCACTGATATTCATTGAGTGAGCGGCGCCTCGGTTTGTGTTCGACTCAGGCTGGTGAACCAAATTCTCCCGCCTGTTTCGTCAGTTCCTTTGTGTGTCCGCTCATTTCCACCCGCACGTGGTATCAGCTCCATTTTGGATTTAACCCTCCATTTTGAACCTGATCCTCCATTTTGATTCATTTGTTACCACACATGGACACACACACACACTAGCATATAGCTCCACTGTTTGTTTAGGATTTCCTTGATTTATTTTTGGATTATATTCGGATAGTATTGGCTGTGTTCACTGGCTGGTGAACCAAATTCTCCCGCCTGTTTCGTCAGTTCCTTTGTGTGTCCGCTCATTTCCACCCGCATGTGGTATCAGCTCCATTTTGGATTTAACCCTCCATTTTGAACCTGATCCTCCATTTTGATTCCTTTGTTACCACACCTGGACACACACACGCACACTAACATATAGCTCCACTGTTAGTTTAGGATTTCCTTGATTTTATTTTTGGATTATATTCGGATAGTATTGGCTGTGTTCACTACTGCTTGATTATAATAAATCTTGTTATATTATAATAAGTACTCCTGTTTGTTTTTTTGTTTGAATATTGTGTTGAAGCCAACCTCTGCCACATGAAGATCTCCCAAGTTACCTCAGAGTACTATTATGTTATTGGTGTTAGAAACTAACTGTAACTAGATTACTATTAGATTTGTATACCAATAATTTAACTAGTTTTTCCCTTTTTTGATTATTTTGATTAACAATTGAGATACTCAACCTACAGGGTAGATTTTGTTTTATGAGACTCAATCAGTAACTTGCTATCATTTTTCACTTTTCAAAGAGTGGTGCCCCGAGAATAGAGTTTAATGAATTAAATTATATTTAGTTATTTAATTGTTATTTGATTATTCCATAATTAATAACAATTAATTATTGATTATTTCTGATAGTAAAATTGATTTAAACAACCAGTAGCACCTACAGCTGGGATATGTGAATAAAAGAATTTCACAGTATATGTGCAAATGTGTGATAAATAATAAAATTATAAATTATAAGCTTACAACTGCAAAGCATGTGAAATATAGTGCCATAAGGATCGATCTTTGTAATTTTAACTAACTTGCCTGCTAACGCTGACGAACTGCAAGCTACCTTGTTTGTAACTTTCAAATAATTTCAACGATCTTCTCTTTATACTAAAAGTCAGGTATACAGGATAAATTTAAGCAAATACGCTAGTTTCTTATTCGTAGTACAACATATGACCTAAAAAACATAAAATAGTGCAACAGTAAACTGGTAGAGTTCGGTAGTATGTAGCTGTGTGTGTGTGTATCAGTATGCTATGTTAGCTGATAAGTAGTTTTAATTTAGTCTCAAAGTTTGAAGTAAAACAATCATAACTGTGTAATTTTAATCATACTATCTCATCTGTCAGCATGATGCCAGTGGATCACGTTCAGCCTCTTTGTACGTTACATCATTGTTTTGGTCGATGCATGCTTGCTCAAATGGAGTCCCTATGGAGTGTGTGCACGAGTGTGAGCACGAGCAACAGTTAGCTGGCTGCAGTTCATTTAATGGCCACAGGTGTCATTAATAACAAGGGTTTCTGAATCTTACATACTGTACCTTTAAGTTGACAACACTGCGTGGACCACAAGAGAATACAGATGCCTACATGTGTGGATACATTATGCTTAAAAAGACTTAATAGCCCAATATTAATAATATTTTTTTCAGAATTTTTATTTTTATATGTTGTTTTAGTAAACTGTGAGAGACATGATGTGGGTGACTTGACTTAATGAAGTTCTTAACCACAAAGAAACCGTGATGCGAACACCATCTTGGCTGCACAAATGGCGCGTGCGATTTTACCAGTTGTCAGGTCCTGTGCCGTGCGAAACTGCCTTGTAGTTTCTAGTACATTGGCTACACACCTGTCTTTATGTGCTTGTCATGCCAGCCACCTCAGTATGTTATACAGCAGTCTCCGTAGTAACATTCAAGTGTATTGGTTGACTGAGTGTACCACTCTGCAGGTGTGTTTGCTCAACACGGTGAAACAAACTATGGCTATGTCTACAACATCAGGGGGTGCTACAACTGCTTGCAGACAGCGTGTCCATTTATTTATGTTTCGTTATTTTTATTTATTTTGTTCATTGCATCACAAATCAAATGTCATGGACTTGGCTGGGCTCAGAAAAAAATCCCGAGTCCCAAAGGCTCGAGTCTGAGTCAAGTCTGAGAAAAATGCATCCGAGTCAGTGACAAGTCCAAGTCCATTAAAACTGAACTTGAGTACCCCAACTCTAAATTTCAGCACCTTATAACTCGTATTGGGAATGGCCGAGGGTTATGTAAATTACTATACACAAGCAGGGTACATACACAAAGCCGCATATCACATTTTGTGACATCTATCCTAACCCTAACCTAACCTAACCCTAACCCACCATGGTGGCGCTATAATTAGCTAATTCTTGTTTTTGCTACTATCTCTGGAACTGTATAGGCTACAATAAAAATGTTTAGCTTCTCTGAATCCACCAGTGCCCCCCAAATCATATGGCCACTTGAATGTTCATTTCTGCAAAAAAAGTTTTCTCCAGTTTCGATTTATTCGAAAAACATAACTTTAGAAAATCCTAATTGTGCAACTATGCTCCAAGCAGCTGAATTAACTCCAGAACTGTAAAGGATGAAAATATATTTTTTTATTTCTGTGTATCCATCAGTGCCTCCAAATCATGTGGTCACATGAATTTACATTTCTGCAAAAAATAAATAAATAAATAAATTTCAACAATTTTATTTTTTTAAAAACCTACTTTTTCAAACTCATCTTAGGCTGTTTGGCCAATTCACTTTTGTATACATTATCTACAGATATTCCTGACAAAACTTTATCAAAATAATTTTGATATGGTAAATCATACAGAAGATATTAGCCGATAGTTTTTGAGTATGGCCTATTATGACTAATTGACCCATATCTTGTGAGCACATATTTTAAACTTATCAAAACTTAGTGTACATGCACAAAAGAACATTCTGAGGTAACATGCAAAATTTCCTCAATTTAATATGGCTGTAACATAAGAAATACCTAATTTCTCAACCGTATTTAAGGCCTTTATAGCCATAAAAGGCAGTACGTTTTGTCCACCAGAGGGAGCCACATAACTATAAATCGTTCAGAGGGTCTTAAAATAGTAATTAAAGGTAGACTAAGTTTGGGTTGCACCAACCAGGATAATCTTAAATTTAGATTTTATCTGATAATTCTGTTGCACCAAACTTTAAACTTTGTTTACAAATAATCAGGATTACATTTAAGTAAGAATTTTTATACTGATTTAAATTTCACAGTAAATCTGAATTGACTAATTCTGTTGCTCCATTACTTTAAACTCTGACTTTAAATCTCAGTTATGGATTAACTTTAAACTTGCAGCTGGGGTGGTTTAATTATTAAAATGACCTACAGTAAAACATGAATGACTTTGTAAGAGAACAGTGAATATGCCGTCAGCCCTCTGAAGGCAGTTAGGTTTGAGTTAGGGTTAGGGTTCCATAGGATCTTTCCTAACAAATCAGATTATTTTTGTAATTTTTCCATATGTGCTTGGCCCCCGATAATTGCCACTTGCGGCTACATTTACTATTATTATTATTATTCTTTTTCAGCCCTAAAAGCAAATGGGCAGAAAAGACCGTAAGCCCTAGAGACACCAAGCTTGGCAGGATGGTCCCAATTCCCGACCACTACTCAGGCGCATACATGCACACCCTACTATACCCTACACCCTATTATAGCGCCACTCTAAGTGGCGCTATAATAAGCACCTTTATGTTTTGGCTCATATCTCCGCAACCGTGAGGGCTAGAATCAAAATTCTTTTTTTTTCTCTGATTCCTTGGGTCAAGCCCTACAAAACATATATCTTTGATTTCATTTCCGTCTACAAAATGTTTCCACCATTTTAGATTTTTTTTTTAAACCTACTTTTTTTTTTTAACTCCTCCTAGGCCATTTGTCCGATTGGCATGAAGTTTGTTATACATCATCTACAGACCCTCCTGACAAAAACTTTTCAAAGAATTTCGAAACATAAAATAGTTCCGAAGATATTAACGATTACAATTAGGTGGCGGTATAATTAGCTAATTTGCGTTTTTGCTCATAACTCTGGAACCGTTTAGGCTACAATAAAAATGTGTAGCTTCTCTGAATCCACCAGTGCTCCCAATGATATGGCCACAAGGATTTCCATCCCCGCAAGCAAACTTTATCAGAAATATTTTTTTGAAAAACCTATTTTTTTTTTTTAACTCATCCTAGGGCATTTTTTTTTTTCAATTCGCACAACATTTTTTATACAGACCCTCCAGACAAATTATCTGTGGCCCGTAATAACTAATTGGCCTTGTATCTTGTGAGCACAATTTTCAAACTTAGCAAAAAAAAAGAAAATGGAAGACGGAACATTCTGAGGCCACATGCAAAATTACATAAATTTGGCAGAGCTATAACAGAAGAAATAGCTATTTATACAACTGCATTTTTAAGCTATTAGAAATATGGAGATAAACAGGCTGTTTTACTATTTGTCCACCAGAGGGAGCCACACGACAAGAAATGTCTGCAAAGAATACTAATGAAAACAAAAGCTGAGGGATAGAGTTAAACCCTATTTGGACAGGATTAATTTTATATGTGGATGTGGGGGAATTTAATAATTATCAGAGCATCAGTCATTTTAATCCCTTGTCATGTCAGTAATTTTATTCAGACTTTTTACGGTGTGCAAGATCCCACACTGGAAAAAAAATAAATAAAAAAATACAGCGTGTTTTATCTACTATAAAACGCCCTGTAATAATATGCCTTGGTGATATTAATAGCCTGCGAATTTACATGTTGGTAAAAAGCTTGTAAATCAGCACTTTCAAGCGATGTTGGTTAACAAGACACCAGAAAATCTGACATGCTTTATGCTGCTGAGTTCACTCCACGAACCTACGTAAGAATTGAGTTGGGCTCTTTGCATCATTATTCAAAACTGTTTGCATCCATAACCAACGTTAGTTCATAGTTGTTGATTCTTCCCTTTTAATTTTGTGATTGTAGACTGTGTGAATCAACCACACGCCATTCGGCTCTTAATGAAACCATCCAGAAATTCACAAACTCACGCACATAGGCATAGTAAACGGAGAGTTTATTCATAATATGTTAACAAACAGCATGAACGATGAGCTTGCGCCCATAATTGCAATAATTTACACAACAGGGAAAAACAGCTGAAAATAATATTGAGACAGTGGTTTGGGGGGACATGGGTAATGTTTTTATTTTCTAATTATTTTTATTAGGCTACTATATATCATTGTAAATAAAACAGGGCTCGACATTAACGCTTGTCCAGGACAAGTGCATTTTTAAAGGGGCAAGTGAAAGAGAATTTTCCTTGTCCAACCGGACAAGCAGCTTGTTTAAAACATGTAACGTCTGGAACGAAGTCACGAGAGCTGGATCTAGGTGCGGCGAAACAGTATTTAATAAAATAAAGTACAGAATAATGGGATAAACACAGGAACAAAAGAAACATCCACAATGGGAAAACACAGGAACAGAGAAAACATACACGATGGACACTGGTCATACACAGGACAAGCAAACAACAGGGCATTATATACACAAAGACTAACGAGTTAATGAAACACAGGTGAGGACAATCAAGGACAACTGGCAGTGATGAAGGCAGGGAATTATGGGAAATGTATTCCGGGAGGAACAGACGACAGGGGAGAAACACAAGGCAAACAACAGTGAATCATGACAAAACGGCAATAACAAAAAATAATAATAATAATAATAATAAAAAATAATAAAAATTGATTTCTATATGTGTGATATAGCAAAGGCCTATGTCATTTAATACAAAATGAGCATGTAATTTGGCAGGGGATTGCACACAATTGTTTCCCGTTTTCTATCGTAATATTACGTTCACACCACAGCTGAATGTGGCCAAAATCTGATTTTTCACTCACATGTGAGACAGATCTGTTAATTGGTTGATTATGTTAACAGCAAAACGCGGTTTGAATCTGACATTTTCAAAGTGGAATTAAATCGGAAATGTATACATTTTTTTCCAATGTGCCTTCGGTGTGAACAGCCAGGTCAGATTTAATGTGACTTTTACATGAAACTACCTCAACATTCGTCATTTACACGCTTGATTTCCAGCGTATATACCCGTTATATTTTTAAACTTTTAAGTGCGAGTCATATCTGTCTAGATAATGCATTCAGTTTCTTTTTAAGGAAAGAAAATAAAAGTATAGGCTTCAACAGTTGGGTTCAACGATTTGTTTGGCTTACACATTAAATATGAATATGAAAAGAAAGATACAGATGTAGATTTATATAACTGCGCTCTTTGGTCGTGTCACTCGCTCAGAAAACACAGTTTCTATATTTCTCAAACTGTCTCAAAAGACGAATGCAGGCCAGTCAATAGAAATATTAAATAAGTAAAGATAACTCTTCTTACCTTACATATAATGCTGTCTTTTGATTTTTATGGTGTGTTTCGCTCATAGGTAATATTACACTTGAACTTTGATGATTATTATAAATTACACCATGCAAAGGCAAATGACTATATAAATTATTTATCCATCAGCGTTTTTTTCTCTCTCACTCACGGACGTACTATCAGAGAGGTATGTGTCCTATCTGCATTAAAAACTAATGATATATATATATTTTTTAATTAATTATTCATATTATAATGATGAACATTCCAGAGTTTGTTATACGCAGACTCAAGGAGTGCTACACGCATGTGGGTCAGTTTAAGAGTGTTGGCTGTTCAGACCAGAGTCTGATATGGGCAACATTTAAAATGTCATGTGAACAATCTAACTAAAAAATCAGATTTGAGCAAAAAATCTGGGCCACATTCAGCTGTGGTGTGAACGTAGCCTTAGATCATCAGTGCTACAGCTTCTCTCGCAGCAGTCCGTGGCTCAATGGACACGTGTGGATTTTAGAGTGAGCATGCAGAGTAGCGCGCTGCCGCATTTTTGCTGAACTTCTGTCAATACATCTATATAAAAAGAGCAATCTCTGCAAACAAGCGACGCGATTAAACTTTCTCTCCTGTTTTTGAACAACAAACACACTATAGTGCTACGCCTGATATTGAAGTGATCTGATTTTGCCTCATCACATCGTGCAGCTCATATTACAGGACCTTTCACTAGAGGCAGAAATAAAAAAAAACAAAATAAAAAAAAAAAATGCTTTGTGAACCACTGACCTACTCAGCTGCTGGGTAAAGAGAAACGCTTAAAACAGACATATTTGTACTTAAACACTCATTACATCTTTCATCTTCATTTCTCTAGTGCTCCATCTGACATATACAGGTATTTTTTCTTCTTCTTTTGAATAATATAAGTAGGCCTATCTACTGATTTACATAATATAAATAATATATTAATAATATACATACATCTTTAAAACATCATCCTATTATCTGTCTTTAAGATATATATCTATATATCTATATATATATATATATATATATATATATATATATATATATATATATATACACACACACACACACACGTATATGTTGCAGGGATAACATTCCGTGCATGTTAATTCAGCTCATTTTTAACATGCTTAGTGATTTAAAACCGCTCGTCAGTGTAATTTGAAATTACCAATCAAATCCAAGAAGGTGGGACTCACATATCGAGATGAGCAGCACGCGGCTCTACGCAAAGGAAGTTAGTTCAGCAGTCAGCGCCATGTATGATGTAAGTAGTGAAACTATATGGCTTTTTTTCCTTGATGTTCATTCGTTTTTTTTTTTTTTTTTTTCTGCTCGACATTGGCGAGCGAGAGCATTTTGCCCTGCTCCGTTTGAAATTCTACTGCAGTCTGTCACACACAGCATTAAAGAGCATGAATAATAATAAAAAAAATTCTCCCCTTTTCTCCCCAATTTGGAATGCCCAATTCCCAGTGCACTCTAGGTTCTCATGGTGGCATAGTGACTTGCCTCAATCCGGGTGGTGAAGGACGAATCTCAGTTGCCTCTGCATCTGAGACCGTCAATCCGTGCATCTTGTCAAATGGCTTGTTGAGTGCGTTACCGTGGAGACATAGCGTGTGTGGAGGCTTCACGCTGTTCTCCATGGCATTCACGCACATCTCGCCACACGCCCCACTGAGAGCGAGAACCACATTATAGCAACCACGAGGAGGTTACCCCATGTGACTCTACCCTCCCAAGCAACCGGGCCAATTTGGTTCAGCACGCCCTGGATTCAAACTTGCGACTCCAGGGGTGGTAGTCAGCGTCTTTACTCGCTAAGCTACCCAGGCCCTAATTTAGTTTAGGCAGGATCTATTCTGTCAATTCGTATAATTTGGCATCCACTGAATCATTTCTGTCAATTCACTTGTGGCTATATTTATTATTATTATTATTATTAGGGCCCAAGCACTGAAAGTGCGAGGCCCTGTTGTTCTTCTAAAGATTTTTAGGGCCCAAGCACTGAAAGTGTGAGACCCTATTGTTATTTTAAGGATTATTATCATTATTATTATTATTATTATTTTCAAGGTTTTCAGTACTTTTGGGGTACATAAAGTGTGAAAACTCTTGAAAGTTTGCACACACATCAGAGTCATTGGCCATTAGGGCTTGGCAAAGCTGCAGGAGGGGCCGTGCAAGGGGGCTCTGTAGCACCACCTAGAAGATGGGCCTGTTCGGGGGGCTCTGTAGCACATCCCTTTTGAGCTACTACCACCAAACTTTGTACACATATAGATCTCATCAAGCCGGACAACTTTTGTGCTGACTCTGCCCAACAGGAAGTTGTACATTTTGGATTGTTTGAATGATTGATTTGTTTTGAGTGGCAGTTACAAGAAATGTCCAATAGAGGGCAGCCAAGCTCCATTGTTGAATGATTCCCAAACTCTCAGTCCCTTTAGGATGTTGTGGGTCGTGTCTAGAAGGGATCCCTCTTTCGTCAACTTCTCGCACATGCACTGTCTGCTGTGTATGTCTAAGTATGTGTAACTACATTCTTCAGTTAACTATATTTATCAAAAGAATGACAGATAAAGTTAAATATGCATTTAAGATGGCTAGCAAAATGACAACATCTGTAACTATTTCCCTTCATTAGAATTCACAGCTTGTATTCGGGAGCAGTGACATCACTCTCCACCCCATGTGGTGTGTGTCATTTGTTTGTGCTGATTTGTGTCATTAAAAGAAACACTATTTATCTTCCTTAGAAATAGCATGAAACTTTTCGGGAGCAGTGATGTCACTCCAAATCGCTCCGAACCGGTGTCGTTAGTTTGTGCTGATTTGTACCGTTAAAAATAACACTGTATCTATTTACTGAATTCCTTAGAAATAAGAATTTGAATTCAGTAGCAGTGACGCCACTCTGTCATCCAAATCGCACCAAACCGGTGTCGTTCGTTTGTGCTTGATTTGTGTTGATTTGTGCAGTTAAAATTAATTTTGTATCTATTGCCCTTCATTAGAAATAACAGTTGTATTCGGGAGCAGTGACGTCACTCTCAACCCCATGTGGTCCAAATCACTCTGAACCGGTGTCGTTCATTTGTGCTGATTTGTGCTGATAAAAGAAACATCATAACATATTCCTTTCTTTGTATTTAACAAGATAGATTTTGGGAGCCGTGAAAGTTTTTTCGCAAGTAAACAGCCACAGTATTCAGCTCTGAATAAGTTTATTCGTTTTAATTTAGTTAGAAGCTGGCGCGACGGTGTTGACGGTGTTTGTGTAATTGCATAGTCCTATATGTTAGCTAATATTCAAAATATTTCTTTAAAATTTCAGTGCAATGTTTGAAATCATGTTACGTGCCATTCAAATGCTGTAATGCGTTTGTTGTTGCACTAAAATTTCACACAGCGCCACAAAAGAGCAAAATGTATGTGTCTTGACACGAGACGTTTAACAGTTTAGGTTCTTTTTAACTTGACATTGTCACACGGTCACAAAGGAGAGAGAGAGAGCTGCGGTGTTAGAACCCAAGTGCAGATTTTAATGAGGACACAAAATGATCAACAAGTAACAATGTCAACAACGAAGATGAAGAAGGTAATCTAAACAAAGGCATGAAAAGTTATGTGACTGGCTACTTCAGACTAAGACTAGTCAAAGGAGGAAAGGACATGAGGGCTTAAGTACATACAGGGATGATGACTAAACAGAGAACACATGGGAACTAAGATGGGGAACAGATGGATGTGATGAGGGCAGTGAATCATGGGAATTGTACTATGGGGCAAACTACAACAGAAAACAGTGTCAACATAAAAGTACTTATAAACAGAAAGGTGACAAACTGTGACAGACATGGTGTCTAAAAACACGAACAAGCCATAACAGACATCTATCTAGCACGCGTTTACATTGAAATAATTTATAAAACAGCGCGGACGGACACAAAAATGCGCTCAATGTGAATGGCCCCTCAGTGTAAGACTAGAACTCTGTAGAAAAGTTGGATCACACTTGCCTATTCTTTATTATTTGTTACTGCACATTTTAGATTTTAGAGTATAACATCATCAAAACTAAGTAGTAACACAAGTATGGAAATTATGCAGTGACCAAAACAAATTAAATCTATTTATAATTTTATTTGAACTTCTTAAATGGAACCTTTCATCTATTCTAGTTCTGCACACAGTTAATTTTCTCAGTCAACTTCAGGTGCATCCTGGGATGCTTTTTAAACAGTATTGAATGATTCCAGATGCTGGACACTTGTTGGCTACTTTATATAAAAAAAAAAAATAAAAAAATAAAAGTTGATATAGACATCTATAATTAGGCACAATTTATTTATGAGTAAGAAATAATCCCAAGCGTTTAACCATAAGCCTTTAGATCAAAAGTTTGCTTCCCCTGGGCGCTTCGGCGGCTGAGTCTGCGGGTGCTAAAAGAGTATATTCAAAAGAGTATATTTCCTTCTAAAAGAGCTCGCGCAAACGTTTGTCATCTTTTTAAAGATGTCCTTCCGTATTTGTGCTATTGGATGTGGCCGTTATCTCTCCCCTCCGGACAGCCATGAAATCTGTCTCGAGTGCTTGGGGCGCCAGCACGCCGAGGCAGCTTTCGTGGAACGGTTATGTTCTCATTGAGAGAACATGCCCATCAGAACGTTGCGGTCGCGGCTCACTTCCTTCTTCATGAAGCAAGAAGCCACCACGGCTGCTCCCTGACCCGCTCAGTTCTGGGCTGATGCTCAGCCTGCTGGGTCGGCAAGCACCACGGGCGATCTGGATGCGGATATGGGAGCGTTTTTGCTGGCTCAACCCCCGTGGACCTCCCATCCTCCAGCACGCTCGTTCTATCCAGAAGAGCTGTCGAGCGATACACCCGGCCCGCCTCAGGGCGTATTAAATGTTTCGTTCGCAGCTCGCGACGAGGATGAGCTTTCGGTCACAGCATCGGAGGGTGGGCTTCTGCTATCAGAAGCGGACGAGTCTTCTGAGCTCCCGCCCACGGGCGGTAGAGCACAGGATGAGGCAGACGCTGAGATGACAGCTGTGCTTGCCCGGGTGGCTGCGAACATCAGGCTGAATTGGAGCCCTCCAGCCTGCCCTGAGCATTCGCGGCTGGATGATTGGTTTCTGGGCTCGGTGCCTTTATTCCTGGAAGTGCAGGAGGAGCTAACAAAGTCGTCGAAGGCACCTTTTTCTGCCTGTACACGCTTCACGGGCTCGTCCATCCTAACTACCCTCGACAGTGGAGTGGCTAAGGGATATGTCGAGCTCCCCCAGGTGGAGCGCACTGTTGCGGTGCGTTTATGCCTGCAGGGCACAGCCACCTGGCGTGACCGACCAAGGCTCCCTTCCAAGGCCTGTAAGTTCTCTTCCTCATTAATGACGAAGGCAATTATCTCAAGCCGCTTCCACCCTGCATGCCATGGCCATCCTGCAGGTCCAGCAGGCCACGGCGCTGAAAGATCTGCACGAGGGTAGAACTGACCCAGGGCTGATGCAGGAACTGCATACTGTGACCGACCTCGCCTTATGGGTGATGAAAGTCACGGCGTGCGCCCTGAGCCAGACGATGTCCACACTTGATGGTCCAAGAGCGGCACCTGTGGCTCAACCTTGTGGAGAAGCGCCCCGTCTGTTTATCACCAGAACCATTCCCCTGCAGTGCCGGACACGGCTCCCATACCATCGGAGCCTGTATGCCGGCCTCAGAGAAGAAGATCCTCCCGCAGGAAGTCGGCTCCACCTGCCCATCAGCTCGTTCCTTCCTCGACATAGACCCTTTCTTTGGTTTGCATTCGAGGGACGAGCATACCAGTACAAGGTCCTCCCCTTCGGTCTGTCCCTGTCTCCTCGCATCTTTACCAAGGTCGCAGAGGCTGCCCTGGCCCCGCTGAGGGAGAAGGGCATACGCATTCTCAATTATCTTGACGACTGGCTAATCCTAGCTCACTCGTGAGATCTTTTGTGTGTGCACAGGGACCTTGTGCTTCAGCACCTTGACCGACTCGGGCTTCAGGTCAACTGGGAGAAGAGCAAGCTCTCCCCTGTGCAGAGCATCTCTGTGAAACAATTTCAGAGGCTCCTGGGGCATATGGCATCCTTGGCAGTGGTTCTCCCCCTCGGGTTGATGCATATGAGACCGCTACAGCACTGGCTACAGACTTGAGTCCTGAGGTGGGCATGGTGCCACGGCACCCGGCGTGTGACCATCATGCCACAGTGCCATCAGACTTTCAGCTCTTGGTCGAACCATGCATTTCTACGGGCAGGTGTTCCCCTAGAGCAGGTCTCAAGGCGCGTCGTGGTCACGACGAACTCCTTGAACTCGGGCTGGGGTGCCGTGTGCAATGGGCAGGCAGTGTCGGGGCTCTGGACGGGGCCCCGACTCCAATGGCACATCAACTGCTTAGAGTTGCTGGTGGTATTGCTGGCCCTGAGGAGGCTCCGGCCGTTGATTCAGGCCAAGCATGTTTTGGTCTGAACGACAACACAGTGACTGTAGCATACATAAACCGCCAAGGCGGCATACACTTGCATGCAACTCACCCGCTGCCGCCACCTCCTTTGGAGTTAGCAGACCTTGAAGTCTCTGCGAGCCACTCACCTTCCGGGCTTCCTCAACCGTGCAGTGGACGTGCTCTCACAGCAGGTAACACTCCGTGGGGAGTGGAGACTCCACCCCTACATAGTCCAGCTGATTTGGGAGAGATTCGTGGAGGCACAAGTAGACCTGTTCGCTTCCCAAGACTCCTCTCACTGCCCCCTGTGGCCCCCCTCTGTCTCTGAAGACGACCCTCCTGGTGGCGCTCACTTCCATCAAGAGGGTGGGGGACCTGAAGGCGCTCTCTGTTACCAGCGAATGCCTGGAGCACAATCACGTGATCTTGAGACCCCGGCCCAGTTACGTGCCCAAAGTTCCCACTACTCCTTTTCGGGACCAGGTGGTGAACCTGCAAGCACTCCCTTCAGAGGAGGAAGACCCAGCCTTGTCGTTTCTGTGTCCAGTTCATGCCCTGCGCATTTATCTGGACCACACGCAGAGCTTTAGATGCTCGGAGCAGCTCTTTGTCTGTTTTGGAGGAAGGGGAAAGCTGTCTCCAAACAGAGGTTGACCCATTGGATGGTGGACGCCATTTCTCTCGCAAGTCTCAGGACTTGCCGTGCCCCTTGGGAGTCCGGGCACACTCCACTAGAGGTGTTGCATCCTCCTGGGCACTGGCAAGGGGGGCCTCTCTAGCAGACATATGCAGAGCTGCGGGTTGGGCTACACCCAATACCTTTGCGAGGTTTTATAACCTACGCATAGACCCGGTTTTGACCCGAGTGTTACGCGGTAACAGCAGGTATACCGGGCAGCCGGTTGGGTGTACCGCTTGCATTGCGCCTTTCCCCTTTATTCAAAGGTGATAATGTGTGCTTTTCTTCCACAATGGTTCCCCGTACCTGGTGAACTCTGGACACCTCTTTAATTCTTTAGCACTGTTCGGTGACAAACTCAGCGGAAGAGTAATGCAACTAGGCCCAGTACTCGTGGTATTCCCCTTTTCAGGTGAGTCTGTGTGCTCAGGCTCAGTGCTCCATGCGTGGTCATTCCCCCTTGTTAATCCCGTATGATGAGTTTCCACTGTTTGGTTTCCCCTTAGGTGAAACCTGTGTTTCCCGTCGTCAGAGCTTTCTCTGTATCGGCCACTGTGCTGCGTACCCTCTCTGTAGATAGGGTCCTCCTTTGGTATCATTTCATATGTATACTTCCCCGTTGGTAAGTCCATGTGAGGTGTGCTCCACATGTTAACCTCCCTCCGGCAGGATGTGGTCTCCGTAGTACTCTCCTTCCTGGAGAGTGAAGAGCACTTCCCAGCGCTATTCTAGAAAGTGCTTGGCAGGAGATTGCTTATCAGCAAATTAAGAAAGGCACCGCCGGTAGCCTACTTGGGTAAGTGCCTCCTCCCCCATAACGGGACTAGGGAGACGCCTTACCTAACTCGCTGGAAGGTCACGACGAGGCACGCAGCAGCTTGCCCATGTCCACTCTTCCATACCTCGTGACATGGTTCTGCGCTTGTGGTGTTTTCTATAGGAACTCCTAGTGTCACTACATCGACACAACGTCAAGTGAGTGATAGACAGGGAACGTCTTGGTTACTGATGTAATCTGGTCCCTGATGGAGGGAACGAGATGTTGTGTCCCTCCTGCCGTGGCGCTGAACCAGCCGCTGACATGGCCGGGACTCTCTATGGGCTCCTCAGCATAAATCTGAATGAGTGATGCACACCATCTCCTTTTATACGCGTATGTCTGGGGCGGAGAGTGGCATGCAAATTCCACTCGCCAATTTTCATTGGCCTTTTCTATTTTAAGCAAAGGTGATTGGGGCTCTCAAGATCGAACCCCTAGTTTCACTACATCAACACAATGTTTCGTTCCCTCCATCAGGGAACAGAGGTTACATCAGTAACCAAGATTTGATTGATTTGTATTGTATCTTGTTACATTTTGCTATTGCTGTAGATAAATCGAGGATAACTGAGTTTCAAGTTTTTAGTTTAAGCTTAAATTAACCATTTAAAGTGATTTTTATAAGGACAATTCATAAATTTTAGCAAACAATATGGTCAAATTAGCTTCAGAAAAAGTGACTAGCTGAAAGGTGAGTAGTTTGCATCAGTGGTTTAAATATCAGACCAAATCTGATATTTCCTGACAGAGAGATGTGTTTGAGTTTGTGGTGAAAGATTCAATCTTTGCCAACAATTAATGCTTCAACGATACCAAACACGGCACAAACCAGAAGCAGACAAATGATGAAGATAGGTGAAAGTGATTGACATGGGGTTTAAATACATAGAAAGGAATATGTTATGATTAGAGCCTGACCGATACCGATTTTAGAGGGGGGAAATTCACCGATTACTGATATGGTGGCCGATATATGAGCTGGAATGAAAAGAGACCTTTTCTATGTGGATTGTTCACCGATTTTGCACCGATATGACTATGCAAAGGTTTTTTATCAAAGAATATTTGACATTATTATTATAATACATTGTCAACAAATTCTAGAAATGAACACTGAGGAAATAAAGAATAAATAAAAATACAATAAATAGCTTAAAAAACATCATTACTGTATGTTCAGTATGAGTCAGTTGCTGACCATTTAAATAAAGAATAAATAAAAATAAAATAAATAGCTAAATAAACATCAGTACTGTTTAGTATCAGTCAAATGCTGACCATTAAAATAAAGAATAAATAAAAATAAAATAAATAGCTAAATAAACATCAGAACTGTATGTTTAGTATCAGTCAAATGCTGGCCATTAAAATAAAAAATAAATACAAATAAAATAAAGCTAAATAAACATCAGTACTGTATGTTTAGTATCAGTCAAATGCTGACCATTAAAATAAAGAATAAACAAAATAAATAGCTAAATAAACATCAGTAGTACTGTTTAGTATCAGTCAAATATTGACCATTTTAATACTGCCAGTCAATTATTGGCAGGTTGTAAAACAAGAAGCATTTACACCTGCCAAGACGAGAAAAACAATGGCAGCAGTGTTACACCGTATTCTGCTATACAAGTTCAGGGGAACTTTCTAAATATTACATTTTATAAATGCAACGACTGGAATTGTTCGGTTGAAGGGGGTACTGTGAATCCTTAACAAAACAGTTTGGTGAATACATGTTTACACATTAGCTTCCACTCAGCTGACAAGCAATGAAAGTAGTTACGTGGTTAGTTAGTTGGCGATAAGCTCGTTGTCACAGAGAGTAAAAGATGGACCAGCATTGCGTCTCACCAACTGGGTAACAGCGTAGCGTGAAATCAACACTCAACAGACACAATCCACCACCGCACCATTGTCTGATGAGCTGCAAAAAGATGCTCTGACGTTTACCTTTCAATCTGCTACATTACTTACTGCACTGACAAAATATAGCTGGTTAACAGCAAACAGACATGAGTGACATGGTTGTCAGGGACAGGGTTAAAGTTATATTAGTTATATTGAAAAGGGGAAATGATGGGGTCATTGTTTATTAACTTTCCAGTATGTATTTCACAAACTAGTTAGCAACTTACCGCGAATAGACCGCTCAACAACGCCCTGTCTGCAAAGCCACCATTAGTTCAGAGTCAGCTCTGTAAACAATGGAGTCGGAGTGCGCTCTGCTGGACAAACTATGTTTTGACACCAATACTAAGGCATAGTTTTCTGCATTATATGTTCTGAAAAAAGTTTTCATATCTGCGCATATCGGTAAAATATACGCCAATACCGATATATCGGTGAAAGGCTTATATCGGCCGACCAATATATCGGTCGGGCACTAGTTTTGATGTATCTTTTAACAGCACAAACCAGCAAAATCGAGCATAAACGAATGACACTGTTTCGGAGTGATCTGGACCACATGGGGTGGAGAGTGACATCACTGCTCCGAAAAGTTTCATGTTATTTCTAAAGAAGGGAAATAGATACAAGATTAATTTTAATGGCACAAATCGAGCACAAACGAACGACACTGGTTTGGTGCAATTTGGATGACACGGGGTGGAGACTGATGTCACTGCTACCGAATTCAAATTCGTATTTCTAAAGAATTCATGGAAATAGATATAGTGTTTCTTTTAAGGCACAAATTGAGCACAAACGAATGACACTGGTTTGGAGTGATTTGGACCATATGGGGTGGAAAGTGACGTCACACAGGCAAAACAATTATGTCTAACATTTCAAACACAGAACCAGCACAAACGTTAATTTTTGCGACATAAACGAATGGTATAAATTTGTTAATGATTTTACTATATGGGGTGCCAACTTCATGGATGTTACAAACATCCAGTACGTAGTGGATTTAATCCAAGTTGTCATCACGCTACAGGCTGCAGCGAGGACAGACTCAATAGGCTCGTTTGAGATGTGCACAGAACCGATCACCGGTGATCACCGGCAGGTGCATGCCAGTTAGAAATCTGTCCAACTTCCTGTGATGACATGAAGACGTATGTCAAAAAATGTCTCGCGAGAGCGAGGTGGCCGCAGTTGTAGCAGACAGGCAGCGCAGTTGCTTTTTCCGAGTTGCACGAACTGCAAGCACGATAGGAAATGACTGGCTGATGACACAGCTTAATGCTCATTGGCTTAAACAACCGTGATGTTTCGTTATCTTCTAAAATGTTAGATGTTTTTATGTGTATAAATTACATGTGAATATTCCCACCACTATGACAGTGTAATCCCTGTATGGGATATGTGATAGGTATCATATTTCTGTGCCGCCTGCCTGCTATAACTGCTATAACCACCTCATTCTCGCAGGAGTATTTTTGACATACATGGTCCTGATATCACAGCAAGTAAGACTTATAACCGGCATGCACCTGTCAGTGATCACCAGTGATCGGTTCTGCACAGAACTTGCCCATCTCAAATGAGCCAAATGAAATGCATGCTGTTTTATCTTCAATCACTGGACTGGATCATAATGTAAAAAATGTAAAAAATAAGTAGCCTACTGTCGCTCACATGTCACATGTTTTAAAAATGCACTCTTTTAACAATTTAAAATACATTTTCACTGTAATGTTCTAATTACAAAATTGACTGCAGAAGATGAAAGTTGAGTTTTCAAATTTAATTTGATACCAAGTATGTGAACACTGATGAAATTTTGGATATAAAACAAAGCATTCGTTTTTTAGCCACACTCAAACGGCCCACCTGTTGGCCAGTGACAGTTAACAAGTTTAAAATGGGCATGTAAGACGGCCTCTGTATCACCCCCGTTTTCACCTACAGTCACCAAAATTGGTACGTATATAGTTCTCATCAAGCCGGAGAACTTTCATCATTACAGTCATTAGGTCCACCCAACAGGAAGTCGGCCATTTTGGATTTTTTTAAATATTACAATCTCTGAACTTTTAAATAGAACTCTTGATTTACCCAAATTGCTTCAAAATTGTTTAGAATAATGTTAAATGCCAAATGCATGGGTCCATTTCCACCCGGTGGCTTTCAGAAAACAATGCAAGGTGGACACATGCATTTGGCATTTAACATTAGCATATCTTCTGCATGCATTGTGTGATTTAGATCAAAATAGACCTTTTTCACACTCAGGGTTTTGGAACGCAGAAGTTAACGTTTGCAGGGTAAACTTCGACAGCAGTGAATGGGAGCAAATATTATTTTCACTTACCCATTTGCTCCAAGACCAAAAGAAAAAAATCCACTATTATATTTGAATGACTTTCCAGACAAGGAAAAAATAGAGAGCAGTGGATTAAGACAGTAGTGGGAGAAGATGCCAAATTTACTGTCACTCTCTCAGCAACTGCAATAGAAACCCCCTCGCTACTGTGGTAATTTGTTTTTTAAAACTAATTCCAGGGTAATATAACACAAAGCATAATGTTATAAATTTATACTCAATATTTTAAAACATTTATAATATGAAAAAAAGATTTTCACTGAATAAGGCAGAAACGCGCCATCAATATCTGTGAAAAAGGTCTATTGAGCTGCATGATTGGTAATGGGCGATTATCACAATCGCTATTGTTGGTCATGGTCATAGCACCACCAACTGGCAGCAGAAAGTGTGGCACTTAAAACAGACTTGGAAATAGTCCTCTTACATTTACCCAAATCGCTTCAAAATTGTTTAGAATAATGTCGAGACACCGCTGATGGAAAATTGTGAAGGGTCCTTGATATCATTAATAGTGTTGTTATGGCAACGGATTCAATTACATGGTGTTGCAGTCAAACTGGAATGGTGGCATGTATCTATTACACATTGTATGATTTTGGTCAAAGTTGTTGTCCATCATGCATTGTTTTCCAAAAGCCAACAGGTGTAAATAGACACATGGTGCTTTGGCCCGTCATCGCTGCTTGCAGCTATATTTAATATTATTCTTTTCACGGTTTTCGATACTTTTGGGGTACTTAACATGCATGAAAACTCTTGAAAATTTGCACATATAGTTCCCATCAAGCCAAACAACTTTCATACTTGCAGTCATTGACTTGCCCAACAGGAAGTCGGCCATTTTGGATTTTCTCAAAATTGCAGCCTCTGCACTTTTAAATACTCCTAGAGGATTACTGTGACTGGCACCAAATTTGTGCAACATCATATCAAGACATTATAGATGATAAATTGCGAACAGTTTTTTTGATTTTTTGAACAGTGTCACCATGGCGAAGCAATAAATATATGGCAAAAAAATGGGAAACAGGAAGTGCTTTATATCTCCTGTGTGCATTGTATGATTTTGATGAAAATTCAGCTGTATATTTGGTAATGGGGGCTGATCACATGGATGTGGCTATTATGGGCCACGGTCATAGCACCACCAACTGGCAGCAGGATGTATGACACTTTTAGCAGACTTTGAAATAGCCCTCTTGTGTTTACATGAATTGCTTCAAAATTCTTTAGAATAATGTCAAGACACTGCATATTTAAAATTGTCAAGGGATATTTGATATCTTAAATAGTGTTGCCATGGCAACGCATTGATTGTTATTATTCCTTTCTTCCTATATTTGGGTGTTTTTGAGGCACCTGGCATACTTAAAATTTCATGAAATTTTGTACACACCTCAGGGTTGTTGGCCATTAGGGCAGGCCAAAAGTTCATGCATGGGCATGTAGGGGGGGCTCTGTAGCGCCCCCTTTAAAATAGCTGTGTAAGACAGCCTCTGCAGCACCTACATTTTCACCTCCATTTACCAAAATTGGTACATAAACTCAGCAAATAAAGAAACATCCCTTTTTCAGGACATTATATTTTAAAGATTATTTTGTAAAAATCCAAATAACTTTACAGATCTTTATTGTAAAGGGTTTAAACAATGTTTTCCATGCTTGTTCAATGAACCATAAACAATTAATGAACATGCACCTGTGGAATGGTTGTTAAGACGCTAACAGCTTACAGACGGTAGGCAATTAAGGTCACAATTATAAAAACTTAGGACAATAAAGAGACCTTTCTACTGACTCTGAAAAACAGCAAAAGAAAGATGCCCAGGGTCCCTGCTCATCTGCATGAACATGCCTTAGGCATGCTGAATGGAGACATTAGGACTGCAGATGTGGCCAGGGCAATTAATTGCAATGTCCGTACTGTGAGACGCCCAAGACAGCACTACAGGGAGACAGGAAGGACAGCTGATCGTCCTCGCAGTGGCTGACCACTGCACTGCACTGAACACCTGCACAGGATCGGTACATCCGAATATCACACCTGTGGGACAGGTACAGGATGGCAACAACAACTGCCCAAGTTACAGAAGGAATGCACAATCCCTTCATCAGTGCTCAGTCTATCCGCAATAGGCTGAGAGAGGCTGGACTGAGGGCTTGTAGGCCTGTTGTAAGGCAGGTCCTTACCAGACATCACCGGCAACAACGTCGCCTATGGGCACAAACCCACCTTCACTGGACCAGACAGGACTGGCAAAAAGTGCTCTTCACTGACGAGTCGTGGTTTTGTCTCACCAGGGGTGATGTTCGGACTCGTGTTTATCATCGAAGGAATGAGCATTACACCGAGGCCTGTACTCTGGAGCGGGATCGATTTGGAGGTGGAGAGTCTGTTATGGTCTGGGGCGGTGTGTCATAGCATCATCGGACTGAGCTTGTTGTCATTGCCTGCAATCTCAATGCTGTGCGTTACAGGGAAGACATCCTCCTCCCTCATGTAGTACCCTTCCTTCAGGCTCATCCTGACATGGCCCTCCAGCATCCAGCCTTTTTCCTCACTCTGGAAGTGTATAGTTCTTGAAGGGGGGGCAGGGGGCAACCAATAATCCTCTCAGCAGTCTGAACTGTCCTTTGTAGTCTTCTGATGTCTGATTTTGTAGCTGAACCAAACCAGCCAGTTATTGAAGTGCAGAGGACAGACTCAATGACTGCTGAGTAGAACTGTATCAGCAGCACCTGTGGCAGGTTGAACTTCCTCAACTGGCGAAGGAAGTACAACCTCTGCTGGGCCTTTTTCACAATGGAGTCAATGTGTGTCTCCCACTTCAGGTCCTGTGAGATGGTAGTGCCCAGGAACCTGAATGACTCCACTGCTGCCACAGTGCTGTTTAGAATGGTGAGGGGGGTCAGTGTTGGGGTGTTCCTCCTAAAGTCCACAATCATCTCCACCGTTTTGAGCGTGTTCAGCTCAAGGTTGTTTTGACTGCACCAGACAGCCAGCTGTTCAACCTCCCTTCTGTATGCAGACTCATCGTCATCTCGGATGAGGCCGATGACAGTGGTGTCGTCTGCAAACTTCAGGAGCTTGAGAGAGGGGTCCTTGGCAATGCAGTTTGCCCTGGGGGCACCAGTGCTGATTGTACAGGTGCTGGTAGTGAGTTTCCCCTGTCTCACAATCTGCTGCCTGTCTGTCAGAAAGCTGGTAATCCACTGACAGATAGACATTGGAACAGAGAGTTGTTGTAATTTATTCTGGAGTATAGCTGGGATGATGGTGTTGAAAGCCGAACTGAAGTCCACAAAAAGGATCCTTGCATATGTCCCTGGTCTGTCCAGATGTTACAGGATATGATGCAAAAAAATGTTGACTGCAACATCCACAGACTGTTTGCTCGATAAGCAAATTGAAAGGGATCTAGAAAGGGTCCAGTGATGTTCTTCAGGTGGGCCAACACCAGTCTCTCAAATGATTTCATGACCACAGACGTCAGGGCGAAAGGTCTGTAGTCATTAAGTCCTGTCATTTTTGGTTTCTTTGGGACAGGAATAAAGATTGAGCGTTTGAAGCAGCATGGGACTTCACACTGCTCCAGTGATCTGTTGAAGATCTGTGTGAAGATGGGGGCCAGCTTGTTAGCACAGGATCGAAGACACGCTGGTGAGATGCCATCTGGGCCTGAAGCTTTCCTCGTCTTTTGTTTCCAAAAGACGCGGCTCACATCATCTTCACAGATCTTAAGTGCAGGTTGAGTAGCAGGAGGGGGGAGTAGGGGGGTTGCAGGAGGTGTTGGTGTTTGTGTGAAGTGAAGGTCAGAGTGGGTGTAGGGTGTGAGATTGGGCCTTTCAAATCTGCAGTAGAACACATTCAGGTTGTCAGCCAGTTGTTGGTCCACCACAGGGTTGGGGGTAGGAGTCCTGTAATTTGTGAGTTGTTTCATGTCACTCCACACTGATGCAGGTCGTTAGCTGAAAACCTGTTTTTCAGGGGCCTGGGTAGCTCAATGGTAAAATACGCTGGCTACCACCCCTGGAGTTCGCTAGTTCGAATCCCAGGGCATGCTGAGTGACTCCAGCCAGGTCTCCTAAGCAACCAAAATTGGCCCAGTTGCTAGGGAGGGTAGAGTCACATGGGGTAACATCCTCATGGTCGCTATGATGTGGTTTGTTCTCGGTGGGACGCATGGTGAATTGAGCATGGTTGCCGCGGTGGATGGTGTGAAGCCTCCACACGCGCTATGTCTCCGTGGCAACGCGCTCAACAAGCCACATGATAAGATACGCGGGTTGACTGTCTCAGACGCGGAGGCAACTGGGATTCGTCCTCCTCCACCCGGACTGAGGCGAATCACTATGCGACCACGAGGACTTAGAGCACATTGGGAATTGGGCATTCCTAATTGGGAGAAAAAGGGGACCCCCCCCCCCCCAAAAAAAAAAAAAAAACTTGTTTTTCAGCT
This sequence comes from Myxocyprinus asiaticus, assembly GCF_019703515.2. Taxonomy (NCBI): domain Eukaryota; kingdom Metazoa; phylum Chordata; class Actinopteri; order Cypriniformes; family Catostomidae; genus Myxocyprinus; species Myxocyprinus asiaticus. The sequence goes on along the minus strand of NC_059360.1, from coordinate 8,688,957 downwards.
TCTCAGAGTATCTTCTTTTAGCCACTCTGATTTCCTTATTCAGTGTGTTCCTGGCCTGATCGTACAATACTTTATCCTCACCCCTGTAAGCATCCTGTTTCGCCTGACAAAGCTGCCTGAGCTCTGCTGTAAACCACGGTTTGTCGTTGTTGAACTTTAAATAAGTCCTAGTAGGAATGCACATATCCTCACAGAAACTGATATATGATGTAACAGTATCTGTGAGCTCATCCAGGGCTGTGGCTGCAGCCTCAAAAACACTCCAATCCGTGCAATCAAAGCAGGCTTGTAGTTCCCACTCTGCTTCATTGGTCCATCTCTTTACAGTCCTTACTACTGGCTTGGTTGATTTTAATTTCTGCCTGAAGGTTGGAAGATGTTGAACCAGACAGTGATCAGAGAGTCCCAAAGCTGCTCTAGGGACAGAGCAATATGCATCCTTTATTGTTGTGTAGCAATGATCCCTTATATTTCTGTCTCTGGTGGGGCATGTAATGTGCTGTTTGTATTTGGGCAGTTCATATGTGAGATTTGCTTTGTTAAAATCCCCAAGAATAATAATAACTGAGTCTGGGTATTATTGTTCTGTGTCTGTGATTTGATCAGCCAGCTGTTCCAGCGCCGCATTCAAACACGCGTTTGGCGTGATATACACACTCACCAGAATAAACGAGGAAAACTCCCGCGGCGAGTAGTAAGGCTTACAGTTAATAAAGAGCGCTTCCAAATTAGGACAGCACATCCTCTTTAACATTGTTACATCTGTACACCAACTTTCATTGATGTAAAAGCATGTTCCACCACCTCTCGTTTTCCCCGTTAACTCCGTGATGCGATCCGCTCTGAACAGCTGAAAGCCCGGCAGATGTAATGCGCTGTCCGGAATGGCTTCACTCAGCCAGGTTTCTATGAAGCACAAGGCAGCAGAGGTTGAAAAATCGTTGTTTGTGCGGGTGAGTAGATGTAGTTCATCCGTTTTGTTAGGAAGAGAGCGGAGATTAGCAAGATGAATGCTTGGCAGGGCTGTTCGAAAGCCGCGCCGACGGAGTTTGACCAGCGCACCGGCTCGTCTCCCTCGCCTGCGTCTCCTAGTATGTTTAAACAACACAGCCTCTGACTAAAATGTCCAGCAAAATGTCTGAAAATTCAAAAACCGGGAAAAGACTGTCTGGTATAAGCTGTCGAATGTTCAGCAGTTCGTCTCTGGTAAAACTGACTGGAAAAAGATTACTAAACACAGGACAAACAAACAAAAACAACAAAACAATAGGCGCACTCCACACTGAGGCGGCCATCTGCGCACCATCATGATGTATGCTATAATAATGTATGCTCTTGGGTATCAAGGGATCCCTGAATTTTCCACTTCTTAATAAGTGATTGAACAGTACTGACTGGCATTTTCAAGGCTTTGGATATCTTTTTATATCCTTTTCCATCTTTATAAAGTTCCATTACCTTGTTACGCAGGTCTTTTGACAGTTCTTTTCTGCTCCCCATGGCTCAGTATCTAGCCTGCTCAGTGCATCCATGTGAGAGCTAACAAACTCATTGACTATTTATACACAGACACTAATTGCAATTTAAAAAGCCACAGGTGTGAGAAATGAACCTTTAATTGCCATTTAAACCTGTTTGTGTCATCTTGTGTGTCTGTAACAAGGCCAAACATTCAAAGGTATGTAAACTTTTGATCAGGGCCATTTGGGTGATTTCTGTTATCATTATGATTTAAAAAGGAGCCAAACAACTATGTGATAATAAATGGCTTCATATGATCACTATCCTTAAATAAAAGACCATTGATCATTTTTTTGCATGATCAATTTCTGCCAGGGTATGCAAACTTTTGAGCACAACTGTGTGTATGTATGTGTGTATGTATGTGTATATATATATATATATATATATATATATATATATATATATATATACAGGTGCATCTCAATAAATTAGAATGTCGTGGAAAAGTTCATTTATTTCAGTAATTCAACTCAAATTGTGAAACTCGTGTATTAAATAAATTCAATGCACACAGACTGAAGTAGCTTAAGTCTTTGGTTCTTTTAATTGTGATGATTTTGGCTCACATTTAACAAAAACCCACCAATTCACTATCTCAAAAAATTAGAATACATCATAAGACCAATAAAAAAAACATTTTTAGTGAATTGTTGGCTTTCTGGAAAGTATGTTCATTTACTGTATATGTACTCAATACTTGGTAGGGGCTCCTTTTGCTTTAATTACTGCCTCAATTCGGCGTGGCATGGAGGTGGCATGGAGGTTTGTGGCACTGCTGAGGTGGTATGGAAGCCCAGGTTTCTTTGACAGTGGCCTTCAGCTCATCTGCATTTTTTGGTCTCTTGTTTCTCATTTTCCTCTTGACAATACCCCATAGATTCTCTATGGGGTTCAGGTCTGGTGAGTTTGCTGGCCAGTCAAGCACACCAACACCATGGTCATTTAACCAACTTTTGGTGCTTTTGGCAGTGTGGGCAGGTGCCAAATCCTGCTGGAAAATGAAATCAGCATCTTTAAAAAGCTGGTCAGCAGAAGGAAGCATGAAGTGCTCCAAAATTTCTTGGTAAACGGGTGCAGTGACTTTGGTTTTCAAAAAACACAATGGACCAACATCAGCAGATGACATTGCACCCCAAATCATCACAGACTGTGGAAACTTAACACTGGACTTCAAGCAACTTGGGCTATGAGCTTCTCCACCCTTCCTCCAGACTCTAGGACCTTGGTTTCCAAATGAAATACAAAACTTGCTCTCATCTGAAAAGAGGACTTTGGAACACTGGGCAACAGTTCAGTTCTTCTTCTCCTTAGCCCAGGTAAGACGCCTCTGACGTTGTCTGTGGTTCAGGAGTGGCTTAACAAGAGGAATACGACAACTGTAGTGTCTGTGTGTGGTGGCTCTTGATGCCTTGACCCCAGCCTCAGTCCATTCCTTGTGAAATTCACCCAAATTCTTGAATCGATTTTGCTTGACAATCATAAGGCTGCGGTTCTCTTGGTTGGTTGTGCATCTTTTTCTTCCACACTTTTTCCTTCCACTCAACTTTCTGTTAACATGCTTGGATACAGCACTCTGTGAACAGCCAGCTTCTTTGGCAATGAATGTTTGTGGCTTACCCTCCTTGTGAAGGGTGTCAATGATTGTCTTCTGGACAACTGTCAGATCAGCAGTCTTCCCCATGATTGTGTAGCCTAGTGAACCAAACTGAGAGACCATTTTGAAGGCTCAGGAAACCTTTGCAGGTGTTTTGAGTTGATTAGCTGATTGGCATGTCACCATATTCTAATTTTTTGAGATAGTGAATTGGTGGGTATTTGTTAAATGTGAGCCAAAATCATCACAATTAAAAGAACCAAAGACTTAAACTACTTCAGTCTGTGTGCATTGAATTTATTTAATACACAAGTTTCACAATTTGAGTTGAATTACTGAAATAAATGAACTTTTCCATGACATTCTAATTTATTGAGATGCACCTGTGTATATATATATATATATATATATATGTAAACTCGGCAAAATAGAAACGTCCCTTTTTCAGGACACTGTATTTTAAAGATAATTTTGTAAAAATCCAAATAACTTTACAGATCTTTATTGTAAAGTGTTTAAACAATGTTTTCCATGCTTGTTCAATGAACCATAAACAATTAATGAACATGCACCTGTGGAATGGTCGTTAAGACACTAACAGCTTACAGACGGTAGGCAATTAAGGTCACAGTTATAAAAACTTAGGACACTAAAGAGACCTTTCTTCTGACTCTGAAAAACACCAAAGGAAAGATGCCCAGGGTCCCTGCTTATCTGCGTGAACGTGCCTTAGGCATGCTGCATGGAGGCATGAGGACTGCAGATGTGGCCAGTGCAATAAATTGTCCGTACTGTGAGACGCCTAAGACAGCGCTACAGGGAGACGGGAAGGACAGCTGATCATCCTCGCAGTGGCAGACCACGTGTAACAACACCTGCACAGGATCGGTACATCCGAATATCACACCTGCGGAACAGGTACAGGATGGCAACAACAACTGCCCGAGTTACACCAGGAACGCACAATCCCTCCATCAGTGCTCAGACTGTCCGTAAATAGGCTGAGAGAGGCTGGACTGAGGGCTTGTAGGCCTGTTGTAAGGCAGGTCCTTACCAGACATCACCGGCAACAACATCGCCTATGGGCACAAACCCACCTTCGCTGGACCAGACAGGACTGTGATGGTCGGACTCGCATTTATCGTAGAAGGAATGAGTGTTACACAGAGGCCTGCACTCTGGTGTGGGATCGATTTGGAGGTGGAGGGTCCATCTCAACATCAACATGCAGGCAATCTTAACGCTGTGCGTTACAGGGAAGACATCTTCCTTCCTCATGTGGTACCCTTCCTGCAGGCTCATCCTGAAATGACCCTCCAGCATGACAATGCCACCAGCCATACTGCTCATTCTGTGCATGATTTCCTGCAAGACAGGAATGTCAGTGTTCCGCCATGGCCAGCGAAAAGCCTGGATCTCAATCCCATTGAGCATGTCTGGGACCTGTTGGATCGGAGGGTGAGGGCTAGGGCCATTCCCCCCAGAAATGTCTAGGAACTTGCAAGTGCCTTGGTAGAAGAGTGGGGTAACATCTCACAGCAAGAACTGGCAAATCTGGTGCAGTGCATGAGGAGGAGATGCACTGCAGTACTTAATGCAGCTGGTGGCAACACCAGATACTGACTGTTACTTTTGATTTTGACCTCCCCTTTGTTCAGGGCAGTGGCGAATTCTCAGGGCCAGCAAAGCCTTCTCTGCTGGCCTAACATGCCAAATAAATAAATATTTTTCATCCTTTCTTTCTCAATCACATTTTTGCCTATGTATTTTTAAACGCTTTCCACTCTTAATTAATCTACAAACAAATAGAGAAAAACTAAAAGTTTATCCAGTCAGAATTTATTCCTTGATGCTTACAAAGTTTCACAAATCACATGCCCAAAGCAGCGTGTGAGTTTGAGCTCCACCCCATCAGGCCTTCAGAATCCCTCAACAGTGCAAATGAATGGGCAACTAAAGTCAGATTGTCAGATTCATCAGCCAATCAAATTGATTTATTTGTTCTTGGTGGGTGTGATCTTTAGGAATTGTCCCAGTCGAGGCCTTCTGGCTGGCCTTGAGTGACGCATTCAAGCTGCAAGTGATGTATGTAATTCAAGAGAGAAAAGCGTAAGATCAAGCTGTCTGACGAGTCGGCTGTCATCACTGAAAACAAAATTTCACTATACACAGAAAAGCACATTATAGTAGACATTTAAAACAAATAACCATTCATTCTTATGTAGACTATAAATGATAATACAAGATAACATGTTAATGTGAACATTATTACACCCATATTAGCTATACAGTGTTTAACAGTTTATTGCATATTATGTATGTATTAGTTTATTGATTAGAGTAATTATAAAGTATTAACAATTTTCATAATAGCCTAATGAAAGCAACATTAATGAGACCTATTAAATTAAATACATATTTAACATCAAGTAACCATGGTTCTTAGTAGTGTACCCTGATATGTAAGTTCATGTGGGACTTTGATTACAACAGCCAATTTCTTTTAAAAAATTTTATGGAAAGAATATGTCTCACACATTTTACATATGCACTGTATATAAATGTAAATTTATATACATTTTATAGACCGTGTGCATGTGTTTTTTGCCCACCTCTTCAGACACTACTACACCACTGATAGAAAGTGTATGCCTTTGAAACAACTGAACTAAACTCAGTGTTACTACTTAGAGTGTCAGCTGTGTTATGAAAGATGTGGTATTCCAAAGGCTTTGATTATTCTTCAAAAGGAAATATTTTCTTGTGCGAAGTGTGTGCACAGCTTTCTATATTGGATAAAGCTGGTTATTATGTGACTGATGTGGATGTTACATCATCTAATTGTGGCACTCGTTGGATTTATTTTGCCTTCTAAAGCCGTAACTCGGTCAATGGTAATAAATCTGCAAAAACAGCATAACTGAAACACTTTCTGCAATAAAGTCTCACACAGAATGTATGAAAGGAAGTTAGATTTAAAAAGAACTCTGGCTGGCTTGTAAACCCTTTCTGGTTTATCAAATCATCACAGCCAGTGTTTGTAATGATGTGCTGAGTTGAAGGATTTGTGTATTGCCGTTTTACTTTATAAATTAGATATTCAATATTTTAATTTCCGTTTGCTCATTTAATGTAATCCCTGCATTTGCATTAATGATGTGAAAAAGACCCCAAAGCCTTAAACTTGCATTTATATCCTGTAGGGCTTTACTAGTTTTTTAGATCAGTGTTACTATCAGAAATAATTGATAATTATTTCTTTAGTTATTAATTAATATTTAAATAAAATTAATTTAATCTTAACTCATTAAAACCTCATATGGGGCTCCAGTAAATGTAATGTGCTACGTTTAGGAGCGGGTTTGGTTATTAGCAATAATTAATCATTATCAAAGATAATGATTAATTATTAAAATCAATAGAACATTGATGAGAATCAATGTTAGCATTTTCTAATCCTTTAAATCAACAATTATCAAAGATAATTGTTAATTGTTTACATCGATGAAACAATTAAAATTAACACTTGCTTATTGATCATTCAAATTCAACAATCATCAAAGATAATTATCAATTATCAAAAATCAATAGAATATTAATACGGATTAATATTGATGGGGCACCACCCTGGAATCAGGGACAAATAACCAGATAGTATAACAGTCTCAATATTAGATTGTTTTCTTAGGAAAATCGACATCCGAAGAATATTGATTTTCGAAAAAAAAAAAAAACAATGAATGAAGGCTTGAATCCGAGCACTGACATCCCGTCAGCATGACACAGGTGTATGCAAAACAAACCAAAACACTTCTCTTTGTAATAACAAAGTTTATTTATGCAGTAATATCAATTAATAATTAATACAATGCAGTCAATAAACTTCCGACTTACAACTACAAACTAAACAGTGATATGATTAGATATGGAAATCAAAATAATCCTATAACACATGAGGGTATGTGTGTGTGTGTGTGTGTGTGTGTGTGTGTGTGTGTGTGTGTGTGTAAGGAGGGACACGCACAAAATGGCGGACGCGATTCTTGTGGAGAGTATGTCATGCGAGACTTCCGGCCAGAGAATTTGGCCGCGAATGTGGGCGGAGAGAAACCAGTCAATGGTAGCTTAGGGACAAAGCTGAGCTTTATCACGAAGCTATCTACTAGCCAAAAATGTGTGCGAGAATGTTTGTGAGGGGTCGCGTGTGTGTGTTAGTACGAGAGAGAGAGAGAGAGAGAATTAAGTGACAGCCCCAAAGCCGATTTCGCGATCGTGGGAGATAAAGCAGCTGTTAGTTTATCACTCAGAGACGCGGTGGACGGCTCGTAAACCGTCCCACGGTCTTTGATTCTTTAATGGATAAACTCAGTGTGCCGGTCTCACCCGTGATGGCAGAAATGCACAACAGTCCAATGTGGTTGGACTACAATACAGCAAATCTCATTCATGATAATTAATACCCTGAGTATTAATAATGAGCGGACTCGGTGGTCCGTAAACTGTACAAGCAATAACCTTGATACACAAGAATAACACACTATAATATTCTATCTCTGCCCAGACGTAAACCTCTTACTTGAATCGCATGTGGATGCAGAATGTGTGTTCATCCGTCCTTTAACTCAGACTCGGTTCCTTGAGGCTCGGGTGATGACGGGAGGCCGTTTCCTTGTTCTGTCAGCGGGCGGTACGGCTGCTGATTCTCGGCGGGCTGGCGGAGAAATCAGTGACGTCGACTTCATTGAAGATGGAAGAGGAATCTTTTCTCTCTTCACTTCTGCAGGCAAACAGATGAAGATGTGGATTGCTCGGTGGTCTCCTTCGGATCTATTAGAGTGTTCGGTGGAACTCAGAGTAATCTCAACTCATCCAGCGAGATGGAGATTGTATGGCCACAGTTTCAAGTTGGACGTTACTTCCTTGTGCCACAAGGCTGCACCTGAGAGCAGCGATGAGCTGCGTCTACGCATGGCGAGCAAAGTTGCTGGAAGCAAATCCCGGAAGCATTTCAGAGGTATTTCTACTCCTGATGATGTCATGGTTGAGGTGCGTCCTGTCGTGTGCCTCATCCAATAGGAATTGAGAGTTCGATCCTTTAGTGAGCAAGGCTTCATGGGATTTGTAGTCTGTTTTGGACTCCCTTTGTTTGATTTTGGCGTGGTTTTTATCAGTAAGATTTATGACTTGTTATGTGGGGGCCTGAGTTAGGTTTTACCACTGTGTTAGGCCTGCCTTTTGTCTTCTATTTGAATACATGAGGCCTAACAATCCATTAGCAGATTACATCCAAAGCCCGACTAGTTGCTTACAAGGAGCTCGTTATAAAGATTCATGAGTTTTGTGCATTAAAATCAATAACTTTATGATTGGTTTCAAATTGCAGGTGGCTCCAGTTGCATCTGTCTTGCTTTGCTCGCAGCAGTTAGTGAACGTGTTGTGCACTCACATTTCCTGACTCTTTTGGGGCTGCTCAGTTGACATTTCATGTTATTCACTCCAGTATTTCAACCTAGTTACCCAGAGCCAGTGGTGGAAAGAGTATTGATTTTTTTTTTCTTAAGTACTGCTTCTGAAGAAATAATTCACTTGAGTGCAAGTACTGAGAAATATTATGACTCATGTAAGTATAAATAAGTACATTACAATTACAAGTTATTTTCTGAAAATTATATTATATATAGTAAATATGCTTCCATTTTTAGAACAGAAATACATTTTTGTTCTTGAAAGAAATTGATGCTTCCTTTCACCAAGGATGCATTAAATTGATCAAAAATACTGCCAAAATCATTAATTGCAAATTATTAATATGGTTTGAAATAATTATTTTAAGTGGTATTTATACATTTTTTTTTTTTTTACCCATGATGGCAAACATATACTGTCACCTATTCCTTACAAAAGCATTTTAAAGTGAAAAATTGGTATTCAAGAAAATGTTCTTATTATTAGAAGAATTGAAAATGGTTGCGCTACCATGTGGAAATCACAATACAGTGGGGTTTTTTCCCCATTTGCTGAGGTATTAAGTTCTTACAAGTTGCTTTACACTTGCAAGTCAAATTTTGGTTTTTAAAAAGGCAAAAAGAAACACATTTCTCCTGAAATTCTATTTTCTCCTAAAGTCTATTGTTTTAGAGAGATGAAGGCTATTCCATGCATTACATTAAGCAAACTGTTATCTACTCCTATATGCAAAAATAAACATTTCACATAGTGTTACATGAGAGATATGATTGGTTCAAACACTAAAAGTGGTTGTTCTGTATATGTATTATTGTATTACAGTTGTAATAATAAAGTCTTAATTAACATTATGGTAATTTAACATATTGAGGTATTATTATTAAGTAAATTGTAGCATTTGGTTACATTAATGTTTTGTGATTTCTCATACCTTCTTTATATAACATCCATCCTTTGCGCACTTTTGGCCTCTTGTGGGTGAGGATTTTCAGACAGATAAACAGCAGCACAGGTCAGGGAACAGTACAGCGACCGAGAGTGTTACCCGCTAGGATGGTTTATTTTGAACAAGAGGGGCGCACAGTTATGGAATTTAATGCGGGAGTACAATACCAAACTGATGCAGAATGATAGAAGCGGAGAGCCCGTCTGTGCATGTGATGGTGCAAGGAACCAGACAGTGGAAAAAAAAATTATGTTCAGTGAAAAGTCCAAAGAAGATTGCAATATATGTAACTATATCAGATATTATTCATAAAACACTGGAACTCATTGTGTGGGCATTTTTTGCCCCCCATATTTTGAATTTCGGGGATATTTTTGTCAATTACGGTGGCATTTTTGCCTCGAGTCCCCGTTAATTTCTGACACTACTAGCACTGTATCTTTCTAAGGTATTTTAAAGTTTGTTTTAGACATATAGTAGCAAGTAAACAAGATATCCCCACATACAGTATATGTCAAAATACATTGTGTTAATGTTTTCACACAGTTAAAACATTGCCTACCTTAAAAACAAGTGAAGTTTGATCAGTGGTTTAACGTGTTCAGATGGTTCCCTCGTACCTGAATGAACGGCTCCTTTCCAGAATAAAATGAAATATGCAGAAAATCACAGTATTTCAGTTCTTGTATAGTAATAGGGCAGAATGTCTTGAAGCTAGAGAAGAGAGGACACCGGCAGCAGTTTATGCAAGCTGCTGTGCTGATGATGCTGATGCAGGCTTGCATCGTGCCGCACACAGCGCGTTTTAGTTTATAAACAGATTTAGCGCTTATAACTTTCTTCCCAAAAGTTCAGAAATATTATGTATTTTTTGTACTAAAGTTAGGATGTAAAATTAAGACAAAATATTTAGGATTCTGCACTATATCTAAGTCACTAATCAAATAAGCAAATTTGTGACATTGAACAAGTTAACTCCTTTGTACAAAAGGCAGTACTTCCTTGCTTCCACTGAAGGACACAATATGCTCTTTGGAACATTCTGAAATCATGCTCTTAAATCAAAACATCAGGTTTTTCACAAACTTTGGAGTCTGTGCCAAATTGAGTGCCTGCTGTAAATAAAACAAAAGGAGACCAGCCCTGGTGCCAGATCAAAATCACTGATGGTGCTTCTGAATTTAGTGAGGGTGCTCTATAAGTGAAGATGCAATAAAGTACCATCCTACGAAGCGTGGTAAGCGTTGTTTTTTTTTTTTTTTAACATTAGTTAACTACATTAGTTAACATGAACTAACAATGGACAATACTTTTGCAGCCAGGGGCACCATTATGGGGGGGGGTGCAGGGTATGCCAGGAATATGAGCCCCGGATGCTAGGGTGCCCCAAAATCACCACTTTGGAATTACTGATTCAAATTACTTATTGAATTTAAATTCAAATTTTGAATGTAAACTTTAGCAGTCTTACCGGCTTATCCAATACACGCAAGTGTTGTGTTCACAGCCGTTTACATTTTGATGTCAAAAGCAGAGAATAATAAGCCGCTTATGTTGTCGTTTTTTTTTTAATAAGCTGTTTTTTGATAGTTCTGAGCATCTAGTTGTGTGTGAAATCACACTCCGTGTCAGGTGGGAGAGGCTGGCTTTTAATTGCAACTTGCTGATGCTGTTTCTGCCTCACAAATCCACCGATTTGATCACAGTGTTCTTAGCCCAAAACTCAGCGTTGAGTTTAACAACTCTCAGCGGGCGCATGCTAAAGCATTCAGCAGTCATCAGGTAGTGCAGAACCCGGGGACGTGGAATACACGCTCGAAACCATTCAAATAAAGCCATAAGTAAGCACATATTTTTGGTTATAACATTTCATTCAATTTAGTTATAATAATAAGGGTGTTTATTTTCATCAGTGTTTCATTCAGTTATCCTGCATGTCAAATACAACTGACAACTATCAGGGTTAAAATGTATTCCACAACAGATTACAGAATACATGCTGTAAAATGTAATTTGTTAAATCTTCCATTAGATTACTCAAGGTCAGTAATGTAATCTAAATTCTTTGGATTACTTGTTTAGCACAGATTTTTTTTTGGCTTGGTTTGACTATAAACAAGGTAATAATAAGTTAATAAAATACTGCCGGTACAGTAAGACAAAATACACTTATATTAAAAACATAAGTGCACGGTTTTATTAAATTAGTCAAAGTATTTTTTACTAGTGATCTCAGACTTTTGGATCCCTATATGGCAAGAGGGGGAGTGGTGAACCTTGGGAGAACTTGACAAAATGTCTCGTTCGGGTCATACTGCATGTCTAGACGGCTGGGGCCAGTGTGATCAGACTCTCACTTTGTGACTCAGAGCTGCAGATCTGTTTGTTTTTAGTCCACAGTGGTGAAAGAGACTCTGAACTGCTAGTTTAATATGAAACTTCAGATGACAGTATGGACTCTATGGATTAAATTTGTCTCGCAAAGACAAATAAGTTAGTCTTCAAGGAGAAAGAATGATGTTAAAGTCTCATTTAAGGACTCTTTAATAATGCACTGCAGTTGAGAGTGTTTATGTGATGATTAGCCCACACCAGACAGTTAAGGCCCAGCACACTTGTTACTTCTTACCGGCTGATAAACACCTTACCGCCATTGGTTGAGCTTATCGGTAGGTGTGACCTGGAGCTCCACCTACTTTGAGGTCGACAGCTTATTCCTATTCAGTCAATTAAGATCAGTCAACTTGAAAACACCGTACAATCGTTTGCGTAGAGATCTTTTCCAAGACCACGTCATGCGATTTTTGTTTAATTAGTCTACAAAAGGAATCAAATCTACTCAAATACTCTTAAGTACCCATTCACTCATGTGCCATCTGCACATATGCCACATATATCATTATTTTTTTGTCTGTATTCTGCCCATTAACACTCTTTTGTACACCAATATTTAAAGTAGTATCGGTGTCAACATTAATTACAAAATCAGTGTTTGATCGGCGCATATTATGGCTGCTTATAGCGTGTTACCGCATTAGTGCCATGTATCCAGTGTAAACAAGACAAATTATGCATTTTCTACTGCATATACCTGTATATTACTTTAAATCATCGAGTGGTTAAAAAAAACATGTGAATTCTATTCATAGAATGAGGCATTAAGTCATTGGTAAAACACATTTTAATGTCACATTAGTTAAGGTTTTACATGTAGCCTTGAGTGTACTCATATTAAATGTACCTCTAAGCTAAGCTCAGCTGTTTCAAACTTCTTTTTACCTATGACGTAACTTAGAACTAAATCTGGCCAAAAAGAAGGTGTTTTTGCATTTGTTTCTGTGGTTCGGAACAGCTCATCTGGGCGAACTTTTAGGAAAACGTCTAACCGGCTGATAAACACCTTCTTGCTGCCATTGGTCCATGTCATCGGTAGGTGTGACGTGAGGCTCCACCTACTACTTTGTTTACGTTTTTCAGTCAGTATTCAACGTGAACACCTGCGTGCAAGACCATGCCATGAGCCTCAAGGAACCGGGTCAAAGTTAAAGGACGGAGGAAAACACATTCTACCTGTGTCCTCATGCGATTCAAGTAAGAGGTTACGTCTGGGCAGAGATAGAATATTATAGCGTGTTATTCTTGTGTTTCAAGGTTTTTGCTTGTACAGTTTACGGATCGCCATGTCCGCTCATTATTAATACTCAGGGTATTAATTATCACAAATTTGTTTTGCTGTATTGTGGTCCAACCAAATTGGATTGTGCAATTTCGCCATCGCGGGTGAGACAGAAACTGAGTTCATCCATTAAAGAGTTAAATAACGCAGGACTTTTACGAGCCCCGCTCGTAAAACCGCGTCTCTGAGTGATGAACACAGCTGCTTTCTCTCCCACTATGGTGAAATCAGCTTTAGGGCTGTCACTTAATCATCTCTCTCTCTCTCTCTCTCTCTCTCTCTCTCTCTCTCTCTCTCTCTCTCTCTCTCTCTCTCTCTCACTAACCACACTGACACTCACACACACACCTTATGTGTTATAGGATTATTTTTATTTACATATCTAATCATATCACTGTTTAGTTTGTAGTTGTAAGTCGGAAGTTTATTGACTGCACTGTATTAATTATTAATTGATATTACTGCATAAATAAACTTTTGTTTATATTACAAAGAGAAGTGTTTTGGTTTGTTTTGCATACACCTGTGTCATGCTGATGGGATGTCAGTACTCGGATTCAACCCTTCATTCATTGTTTTTTTCCCGAAAATCGATGTTCTTCGGATGTCGATTTTCCTAAGAAAACAATCTAATATTGAGACTGTTTTACTATTCGGTTATTAGTCCCTGATGTCAGGGTGGTGCCCCGTCAAAGTTAATCCTAATTAATATTCTATTGATTTTTGATAATTGATAATTATCTTTGATGATTGTTGAATTTGAATGATCAATAAGCTAGTGTTAATTTTAATTAATGTTTCATCGATGTTAACAATTAACTTTTATCTTTGATAATTGTTGATTTTAAAGGATTAAAAAAGCTAACACTGATTCTCATCAATGTTCTATTGATTTTAATAATTAGTAATTATCTTTGATAATTATTAATTATTGCTAATAACCAAACTTGCTCCTAAACGTAGCACACTACATTTACTGGAGCCCCATATGAGGTTTTAATGAGTTAGATTCAATTGATTAATTTAAATATTAGTTAATAACTACAGAAATAATTATTAATTATTTCTGATAGTAACACTGATCTAAACCACCAGTAAAGCCCTACATTAGAAAATTTAGTGTTCATGTAAATTACTAACTTAATATGATTTAATACTGTTAGATATTAATACACTATAGAATAATAGAAATGTGAGCAATTGGAAAATGAGTAGATGGTATGCACTAATAAAGACGTATTTGTTCTTTCTTTCTAGCAACATAAGACACAATAAAGACATATTTGGTGTGCTAGTGTGCTTTTATTGAACTTAAAGTAAAATACTGTATGTTCATGGCATCTCTGCCAGCAAATCCTAATAAGAAGGGTATTGGGTAGCATTCACACTTTTCTGATATATCTACAGTATATTGTGGAGTGATTAATTTTTTATATTTTAAAGTAATTCGATCATTATTGATATTGTATTAATATCTTACTTGAAATTATATAATTATTTTATTTTTCATACATATTTTATGGCCAGTGTTGGAAAATGATTGGGACATTTTTTTAAGTGTCTTTAAACAAATAATTAATAATTTTCTTTATCACACATTATACATATACAGTGAAATTCTTTTTTTCCACATATCCCAGCTAAGCTGGGGTCAGAGTGCAGGGTCAGCCATGATACAGCACCCCTGGAGCAGTTAGGGTCAAGGGCCTTGCTCAAGGGCCCAACAGTAGCATCTTGGCGGTGCTGGGGCTTGAACCCCTGACCTTCTGATCAGTAACCCAGAGCCTTAACCGCTGAGCCACAACTGCCCTAGACTGCAGGATGCAAGACTGACAAAAATCTATTTCTTGCAATAAATAATGATAATAAATAGCTTATTTTGTACATTTCTAAAATTGTCTCGTTGAAGTGCACTTTAAATTGGAGTGAGAGATACTGGGGGAGTGACTTGTCACTTTGCTCACAGCTGATTGGTCCAGAATCTGGATGAGATCTCTGATCGGGAACATCGGCAGGTTAGCCGATTAGCGTATGTTACTATGCCGAGGAAGCTGGGTGAAAGCCTATCCATTTTACTGGTATGCAAATTCAGAGTTTGCTTAAACTAAGTTTAAACCTATCTAGCTAGCTGCTTAATCCTGCTTTGTGACATAGGCCACTTGACTATTTGAAATTATTTTGTATATAAACATGTATGACTATGTATCTCGCTGCTTTCAAAAGACGCAGTGTCAAGTTACAACTCTGAAAGGCAATTCTATGTGGCCTTGTTAGGAGATGATCAACGTTATTCACTTCACCTGTGAGTGCTCATAATGTTTTGGCTCATCAGTGTATGTAAACATGTATTAAGATGGACATGTATTGAGATGGTTTTGATGTGTTTCCAGCGATGTGCACCTCAGTGCAGGATGATTTTGTATGTATGTGCATCTAGTTTGACCGCTCTGGACCATGCATATGTGTGTGTGTGTGTGTGTGTGTGTGTTTGGTTCATGTCGTCGTGGATCGCTTGTGAACCGGACATAATATGATTCAAGCTTTGCAAAGGAACTGCTATTGAAGGATGGGACAGTTAAAAACACTCAAGTAAATCGTTTCATTCATGAATATTTCAAATGTCATGACTGTTTGATGTGCTGAGTAATAACAGTTGTGCTTGAGATTAACAGATTAATATATTCGGATGCAATGTGTTGGATGTGCGTTGTGTGTAAACCCTGCAAATTTATTTTATGATGTTGAGGGGCTTTTTCATTCTCTTCTGATTTGAGTTTGCTGAATTTGAGAGGCTGCATGATGTTAGCCAATCATAACAGTGGGCGTTTATGTTGAAGTGTTGAGGCACTTAGGCCAAAGCCGAGCGTTTCAGAAAGAGGGCCAAAAACAGGGTGGAAAATGATCATGTATTACTAAATTGTGACTGTTTTGGTGCAAAAAAACAAACAAAAAATATCATTGGACCTCATGGATGACAATTAAATTACAAAAAATAGCACTTCATGACCCCTTTAATACAAGGATGATGGCAAAGCCATCTACAGGCTTTTTAATCAGTTTGGCCTCTTTTGTTTTAAAAAGGAATTTCTTCTTTTTTAATGACACACCATATCTACAGATCTCAGGAACTGCAAAAGGAACAAAAATGGCACACAGCTTTGCTTGTCTTTTTGTGGGCCTTTTGGAAGAAATTGTTTTTTACGACCCACAAAAAAATTATTTCCTTACATAACATTATGAAAAAGACATTGATGATGTCTTTCTACTTTGGAAAAGTCCAGTTACCACCCTCCACTTTTTAAACACTAAGTTCGGCGAACTTAAATGTTCTTTAACCCTCATTGTTGAAGAAATTCATTTCCTTGACATGTCAAGAGAAGAGGAACAGCCCTCTCTTAATCTCTTAACCAACAGATAGAAATACTCTGCTACATGGCCAAAGCTTTCATCCTGTCTCTTTGAAAAGGAGCTTGCCAATAAGCCAGCTCATGAGGTTGAAATGTATTTGTGAAGATAATGAGGACTATGAAGCAAGTAAACAACAAATTATTTCAAAATTCAGAGGGAGAAATTATAAAAAGTGGCTCTTATGTGCAAAACAGAAGATACACACTAAAAGCCGTGAAGATTGCCTGCATCCAATTAGAGGTTCTTCATCAAAACCCGGTCTGATATACGGCACCACCTAAGCTCCTAAAACCTCTGGCATCAGTAAGGTGGTCAAAAACACTGGCATGTTTTGCAAAGTGATCCGGTTTTAAAAGACACATTTAAAGATCTATCCCTTATCACTTACAAAAGAGCACGAAACATTAAGGACAAATTAGTCAGAGCCCATCTCCCAATGGAGTCTACAACCAATACTCTCACAGGGAAAGCCTCTTTGGAAACTTCAAATATGGTAACTGTATCAGCTGTCAATATACAAGAAATGTCAAGTTTAAGCATCCGGTATACAAAGACAATATTAATTATATAGCTGCAAGCAGCAATTAACAGGGTTCAAGCCTTTAAGGTCCTTTAAGTACATATGTAACAGATATTAAGTATTTATTAGACAGCCTGTTTTCAACTAAAACAATGTTAAAGTGCCTTAATTTTCAGAAACATCAGGTTAGATAGCACAGAAATATGGTATTTTTTTTTATATTTCTGACTGTTATAGTGCCACCAAGAGGCAGAGGTACCCATTTGTTTCATGTGTCCTCAGATTAACCTCCTACATAAGTGTTTTAAATTTGGTAAGGATATTGCATTCCTTTCAAGAGTTTTAACCATTTAAGAAAAAGTTGCCATGCCCACTTTGTGCGTTTTGGTGTACTGTTGCAATGGTGCATCGAAAGTTCAAACTTTTTTTTGGATAATTATTATGATTGGGACTCCAGAGAACCTTTCTGCACCGATTATGTTCCAATCAGGTGAACGGCCTAGGATTAGTTCGAAAAAGTATTTGTGTTAAATAATCTCAAAAATGTAACGAACGATTTGATTCACACCAATGGTTCTTGAGGCAAAGTTGTTTAGAAAGAGGAGGTCTATCATATGATATGAATAACATGTTTCTTTGTGAAAGACAGCCGTATATACATTGATTTACACGGATTTAAAATGCAATAGCGCCTCCCTGTGGCCAATTTTTTTCCAATTTTGCACAGATCTCTCAGGCCAAGAGACAAATAGGCCTACCAAGTTTTGTTTCGAGACACCTATTTTAACCTTGTCAAATAGCTGCTAAATGCTAACTATGAGACATTTTTAGTTTTTTAATTATTATAGCGCCACCAAGAGGCAGAGGCATGCTTTTTTGTGTGTGTGTGTCCCCAGAATGACCTCATACATAAGTGTACCAAATTTGGTGATAACATCTCAATCCATTCAAAAGTTATAACTGTTTTAGTAAAAGTGGCCACTTTTTCTACTTTTTTTTCCACTACAGCACCACCTATGGGCCAATCGGGCCAATTCCATGCGTATGGTTAGCCAGACAGAGTACTACCATCCCTGAAAGTTTCAAGTGTCTAGGTCTTACAGTTTGGTCTGCACGATCAGTTTTAGGGCAGAAAAATAATAAAAATCCAGATAAAAACAACAGTGTTTCTAGCCCTTCAGGCTTGAACCCCTAAGAAATAGTTTCATCACATGCAAAACTAAAAATGTTTTATATATATATATATATATATATATATATATATATATATATATATATATATATATGATACAATGCCCTTGTGAAAAAAGTTTATTTTGAGGAAACTTCTCGTTGACTGAAAGACCACATCACTGAACATAGGAGTTCAGTCAAAAGGGGTGACCTTACCAATCCCGTGGTGAGACATTTTAAAGTATGTAACCATCCTATGTTTTCCTTCCTGTTCCTTGGTATTGAACTTATAAAATCCTCAGCAAGAAGAGATAACACTGATCACCTTCGGAAAAAGAGGGAGGCCTTTTGGATTTTTTATTTAAAGAGTCTTTTTTTCTGAAGGGATGAATGAAGAGTTGGTTTTAAAAGAATTCTTATGATTCCTCTAAATCTTTTTAAATGTTTTCTTTTGCAGACAATTGTGTTTTCTCTGCAGTATATTAGCACAGTACCTTTAACTGTTTGAGTATTTGTGAGGATGTATGGACATGTATTTATGTATTAATTTAAAAAAAATTCCCCTCATTATAGATGAAAATCTTCATTGGTTTGTCTCTAAGCTCCTTTTCATTTTACCATATAACTGGAAGACACTATACCATGTGAATTTATTCCAGCCCTCTGATTGGTTGTTTGTTAGTTTGAATCCTGCCTTTGTTTCTATTTGAATGTTTCCTTTTTTACACCTGTATTCTTTTAGCCCTGAAGAAGGCCATTGTGCCGAAATGCGTTGGCAAATAAAGTATTATTCCTTGTTTTTCTCCATTCCACGAGTGTTGCTGGATTTGCTTTTACTAGAACTTCATTTTACCCCTGAACGAAGAACACAGAAGAACCTCTCCAGAAGTATATTGGGGCCTTAAGTGTGCTGGGGCCTTTATGGATGAGGTGAGGACAGATGCAGTAATATTCACCTCCACTCCATTCTATCTTTGCTACATGGAGAACCCTAGATCCTGAACAAAGAAGTGTAGGCCTACTTCCCAAATAGCACAGTCTAAATCAGTTATCTCAAACTGTCTGTCGAGAGTAGATGCTCTTAACTCAAGGTATTTATTTCTGACATTTGAAACCAGACAACAGAACTATGAATCAAGAAAATGGCAAGGGTCACTGAGATCTCTTACCTCATTGGCTTAGTTCGGAGCGCAGTTTTTAGATCCTCAACCACCTTGTTGCGCATTTCCACTTCCTCTTCATCAAATGCGAAAAGTGTCTGCATCTGAAATAAAAATATATATATTTTTGAATGTCAAAACTTTTCAATTTTTCTTTTTAAAAATCTTTTTAAAACACACTAAATGGTAGATCAGGTATGCTTCAGAAAAACAAGACTTACTGCAAGCTACTCTTGACTAATGTTACTACTAGTGGCATTGCCATTGTATATGTCTTAACATCTACAGTGTCTACATATCCAGGTGTAAATTTTGCAATAATTTAGACTGACAAGTTTTAATATTAGGCTTTGAAATACCATAAGTTCAGTCAGGTCACAAAGATTCTTGCTTCCAGGTGTTTTGGACAATACAACATGGACTGAATCAGTTAGACAACATTTAACAGACTGATTTGTTTCCCACTGGCAAAACATTAACATTCAGCATTTTTACATCAAGATAATTAGCATACCTATCAGACCTTAATTTCTTATAAGCAGCCTGTGAGCTACTTTTTAAGAATGGCAGCCCAAAGCCTGTAAAAATCAGGCCTTAGATGTATTTTCACAAGATAACTATTAGGTAATGGGGCTTCTCTTGCTAAAAACAACATATTCCAACATCTGTACCATTATGTTGCTATGCCAAATCCTAACCCCCCAGTAAATCCTATCCCCATTGGACCCCAAGATGTAGCCGTTTCTAATGCCAGATCAAAAATATCACGTAAATAGAGTCATAATTAAAAGTACTATGTTTACATTTAGTAGCTTATGCAGGGTATGCTATTTTATAATGCTAATATTAACCAATAATAAATACCACTTGTACCATGTAATATGTGATATAATTTTACACATACATTTTTGTATTTAGTTGTATTTTCATGTTATTTTCAAGACTACAAACATCAACAAGCGATATTTTTTGTATATCTATATACTGTATATTTGTGTGTGTGTATATATATATATATATATATCTATATATATATCTATATACACAGTGGTGGCCAAAAATATTGGCACCCTTGGTAAATATGAGCAAAGAAGGCTGTGTAAAAAACAATCTGCATTGTTTATCCTTTTCATCTTTCATATAAAAAATTCACAAAAATCTGTTGGGCCTTATGTATTCAAATAGACGACAAAGGCAGGCCTAACACAGTCGTAAAACCTAACTCAGGCCCACATACCAAGTCATAAATTTTACTGATAAAAATCGTGCCAAAATCAAACAAAGGGAGTCCAAAACAGACTACAAATCCCATGAAGCCTTGCTCACTAAAGAATCGAACTCTCAACTCCTGTTGGATGAGGCACACGACAGAACGCACCTCAACCATGACATCATCAGGAGTAGAAATACCTCTGAAATGCTTCCGGGATTTGCTTCCAGCAACTTTGCTCGCCGTGTGTAGACGCAGCTCATCGCTGCTCTCAGGTGTAGCCTCGTGGCACAAGGAAGTAATGTACGACTTGAAACTGTGGCCATACAATCTCCATCTCGCTGGACAAGTCGAGATTACTCTGTGTTCCACCGAACACACTAACGGATCCGCAGGAGACCACTGAGCAATCTGCATCTTCATCTGTTTGCCTGCAGAAGTGAAGAGAGAAAAGATTTCTCTTCCATCTTCAATCAAGTCGACGTCGCTGATTTCTCTGAATCTGCAGCCGTACCGCCCGCCTACAGAGCGAGGAAACGGCCTCCCGTCATCACCCGAGCTCCAAGGAACCGAGTCGGAGTTAAAGGACGGATGAACACACATTCTGCATCCTCATGCGATTCAAGTAAGAGGTTTATGTCTGGGCAGAGATAGAATATTATAGTGTGTTATTCTTGTGTATCAAGGTTATTGCTTGTACAGTTTACGGACCACCGAGTCCGCTCATTGCGGCTAATACTCAGGGTATTATCACGAATGAGATTTGCTGTATTATAGTCCAACCACATTGGACTGTTGTGCATTTCCACCATCGCGGGTGAGACCGGCAAACTGAGTTTATCCATTAAAGAATCAAACACCGCAGGACGGTTTACGAGCCATCCACCTCGTCTCTGAGTGATAAACTAACAGCTGCTTTCTCTCCCACGATTGCAAAACCGGCTTTGGGGCCATCACTTAATTCTCTCTCTCTCTCGTACTAACCACGCATGCACACACGCGCATATTTTTGGCTAGTAGATGGCTTCATGATAAAGCTCAGCTTTGTCCCTTAGCTATCGTACAAGTGGATACACATGGTAAACTGGTAGACACCATTGACTGGTTTCTCTCCATTCACATTCGCGGCCATATTCTCTGGCCGGAAGTCTCGCGTGACATACTCTCCACGAGAGTCACGTCCGCCATTTTGTGCACGTCCCTCCTTACACACACAAACACGCACACACACATTTCATGTGTTATAGGATTATTTTGGTTTCCATATCTAATCATACCACTGTTTAGTTTATATTTGTAAGTCGGAAGTTTATTGACTGCATTGTATTAATTATTAACTGATACTACTGCATAAATAAACTTTGTTATACTTCAAAGAGAAGTTTTTCGGTTTGTTTTGCATACACCTGTGTCACATGCTGACGGGATGTCAATGCTCGGATTCAACCCTTCATTCATTGTTTTTTTTCCGAAAATTGATATTCTTCGGATGTCGATTTTCCTAAGAAAACAATCTAATATTGAGACTGTTATACTATCTGGTTATTAGTCCCTGATTCTAGGGTGGTGCCGCAGCAATATTAATCCTTATTAATATTCAATTGATTTTTGATAATTGACAGTTATCTTTGATGATTGTTGAATTTGGAGGATCAATAAGCTAGTGTTAATTTTAATCAATGTTTCATTGATGTTAACAATTAATGATTATCTTTGATAACTGTTGGTTTAAAGGATTAAAAAAAGCTAACATTGATTCAAATCAATGTTCTATTTATTTTAATAATTTATAATTATCTTTGATAATTATTAATTATTACTAATAACCAAACCCGCTCCTAAACGTAGCACACTACATTTACTGGAGCCCCATATGAGGTTTTAATGAGTTAGATTCAATTAATTAATTTAAATATTAATTAATTACTAAATAAATAATTATTAATTATTTCTGATAGTAACACTGATCTAAACAACCAGTAAAGCCCTACATAATTGGTGCCCCGTGTGAGGCATCCTACGTGCCAGTTTTGTCACAGTGTGTATGCATAAGAATCCAAAGTAATAACTTGAATCCTTACTTCAAAGTTTGGTTCTGTTTGACAACTGACTAATCACAACTTGCCAAGCATAAGCCAGTGTGGTGTGAAAGTGCTCTTAAGAGTGAATTAGGGGTTGGTAAATTTACGATAGTCTGCTTAAAACCTGCTGTTGTTGTTATTTATCTCCTAACGCTTTCACCTAGATGTTACAGAGAGATGCCAAGTCACTTCACTGACATCCACCAAAGAGAGAACGCAGTGAAATTTGCATATTACATAACAGTAGACCGTAAGCCACAGGTCGAAGCCTCTCACCTGTGCGTTCGTGTTAGCATTATAGAAACTGTAAAACAACAAGCTATCAGAGTCACTGTATCGCAAGAAGTTTTACTGCCCCAGTAAAATGAGTCACCAATCGCCCGCGTGACTGGAGCTGAAGCTCCACAGAGGTCAGTCGACCCAGCACTGCAAGATGTGGTCGCTGCTGTCCTCCGTCTCTCCGTAGAGGAGAGAGATAACCTTAACAGCTACAATATTAGTCGTTGTGATGAAGCATTGCAGGAACTAGTTGATTATGTCAACAACCCAGTCAGGAAGCCAAAGAGCACAATCCCGGACCTAATGGACCAAATGTTCCTTCTTCATCACCACAAAACCCAACTGCAAACTGCAGAGCACCGGGCCCAGCTCGCCCAGCTGCAGAGCAGCTACAAAGCGGTGCAGAGGGAAAATCTCAGCCTGCACCAAGACGTTAGTTGCACCCAAGCTGAGAAAGTCCAGGCACAAGAAGATAATGCCCGGATGCAGGAGGAAAACGAAACCTGCGCAGGCAGCTTCAAGCTGCCCAGCTAAGAGTAGAGTCAGATCAGGTAAGTGTGGCTGAAATGCACAGCACAACATCTGACATAGAAGAGGGCACCCTCTTTAGCGCTACGTGTAGAAATGTGCCCCTGAGAAACCCAGGGACACACGCTAGGAGCCGAGCTGCCCCTAGTTGTACAGTCTCTGACTTCATCCTCCAAGACACCTTTCAAGCTCCTCCAGCAGCCCGCTGGTTGGATGCAGGTGCCCCTCCTTACAGTTGCCCTCCTCAGTCAGTTTTCAGTCACGCCACCTTAGGTTTCAAACCGACTGATTCCACACCATGGAGGGGGGACAATTATTTTCAAGCCCAGAGTGGTGTAAGCGGCTCGAAGATCCCATTAGCCAGGGAGCTGTACGCAACCCGGGGTCCACCCCCATGCGTCGACTGGACTCCTTCCCCACCATGAAGGGGAGGAAGTCGTCCTCATCGCTGTATCGATCCGAGTGACTATGGTGTTTCGGATGACTCGGATGACCTGTACCACCACCAACGCTTGCACATCCGACAACTCGAGTCCCTCGCAGGGGACATAGAATGCTTTGACCAAAGTAATCGAGATTCAAACATCGACAATTATCTTAGGGAAATTGAGCACTGCCTGGTTGACTTGCCTTATGCTTCGTCGCGTGAAAAACTCAAGCTCATATGGAAGACTACGGTAAGGAGTGTCCATGCATTCATGGAAACACTACCTACTGGTACACAAAACCACTACTCGGCTCAAACAAGAAGGTGAGTGTTTAGACAAGGTTTCAAACCCCCTCAGAGAACAAGATTTGAGAAAGGAAATGGAGGATATAAGGAGATGCTTGACTGAGTTAGTAACTAAGCTTGACGTGCTCCGTTGTTCACCAGGTCCGCCGACCTCCTCAAAGGAACACGGCGCTGAAATCTCGTCAGTATGACTAGACGATGTACCCCCTCCCGTTAATGCCAAAGTTTACTTTGTAGGTCAGGAAAGGGGAACAGGGTCCAAGTTGCTCCCCAAAACAGTCACTCCTAACATGCCACATCCTCCTTTTTTGACCTTCTTGGGCGATCTATTCCGTAAGGGCAACGCCTGACACGTGGGTCATTCAGCTCCCACGCACTACTCGACACTGGTTCCGAAATAAGTTTAATGGGTTCCAAGACCTTTGCAGAAGTGGCTAAAGCAAAGCTCTCCCTTGGCAAACTGTTATAGACAGAGACCTGCAACGTAAGCATCACAAGCTACACGCAAGATAGGTGGTCTATCACAAAACGGGCCTAGATTGACACCTTTCAAGGGATGATGCTAATAGACCCTGTTTACATATGTTAACATATGTTATTCTTGTGTTCAAGGTTATTGCTTGTACAGTTTACGGACCACCGAGTCTGCTCATTGCGGCTAATACTCAGGGTATTAATTATCATGAATGATAATTAAATAGATATGATAATAATCTTTTTTGAAAAGCTGCCTGTGCAGGGTTTCATTTTCCTCCTGCATCCGGGCATTATCTTCTTGTGCCTGGACTTTCTCAACTTGGGTGCACCTAACGTCTTGGTGCAGGCTGAGATTTTCCCTCTGCACCGCTTTGTAGCTGCTCTGCAGCTGGGCGAGCTGGGCCTGGTGCTCTGCAGTTTGCAGTTGGGTTTTGTGGTGATGAAGAAGGAACATTTGGTCCATTAGGTCCGGGATTGTGCTCTTTGGCTTCCTGACTGGGTTGTTGACATAATCAACTAGTTCCTGCAATGCTTCATCACAACGACTAATATTGTAGCCGTTAAGGTTATATCTCTCCTTTACGGAGAGACGGAGGACAGCAGCGACCACATCTTGCAGTGCTGGGTCGACTGACCTCTGTGGAGCTTCAGCTCCAGTCACACGGGGCGATTGGTGACTCATTTTACTGGGGCAGTAAAAATTATTGCGACACAGTGGCTCTGATAGCTTGTTGTTTTACAGTTTCTATAATGCTAACATGAACGCACAGGTGAGAGGCTTCGACCTGTGGCTTATGGGCTACTGTTATGTAATGTGCAAATTTCACTGCGTTCTCTCTTTGGTGGATGTTAATGAAGTGACTTGGCACCTCTCTGTAACATCTAGGTAAAAGCGTTAGGAGTTAAATAACAACAACAGCAGGTTTTAAGCAGACTATCGTAAATTTACCAACCCCTAATTCACTCTTAAGAGCACTTTCACACCACACTGGCTTATGCTTGGCAAGTTGTGATTAGGCAATTGTCAAACAGAACCAAACTTTGAAGTAAGGATTCAAGTTATTACTTTGGACTCTTATGCATACACACTGTGACAAAACTGGCACATAGGATGCCTTACACGGGGCACCAATTATTATGTAGGGCTTTACTGGTTGTTTAGATCAGTGTTACTATCAGAAATAATTAATAATTATTTATTAATAATGTGTGTGTGTGTGTGTGTGTGTGTGTGTGTGTGTGTGTGTGTGTGTGCGTGTGTAAGGAGGGACACGCACAAAATGGCGGATGTGACTCTCGTGGAGAGTATGTCACGCGAGACTTCCGGCCAGAGAATATGGCCGCGAATGTGGGTGGAGAGAAACCAGTCAATGGTGTCTACCAGTTTACCACGTGTATCCGATTGTACGATAGCTTAGGGACAAAGCTGAGCTTTATCACGAAGCTATCTACTAGCCAAATATGTGTGCGAGAATGTTTGTGAGGGGTCGCGCAATTTTTGATAATTGACAGTTTCTTTGATGATTGTTGAATTTGGAGGATCAATAAGCTAGTGTTAATTTTAATCAATGTTTCATTGATGTAAACAATACATGATTATCTTTGATAATTGTTGGTTTAAAGGATTAAAAAAAGCTAACATTGATTCAAATCAATGTTCTATTGATTTTAATAATTGATAATTATCTTTGATAATTATTAATTATTGCTAATAAACAAACCCGCTCCTAAACGTAGCGCACTACATTTACTGGAGCCCCATATGAGGTTTTAATGAGTTAGATTCAATTAATTTAAATATTAATTAATAACTAAAGAAATAATTATTAATTATTTCTGATAGTAACACTGATCTAAACAACCAGTAAAGCCCTACAAATCTAACCTTTAATTGAAGTAAAACAATTGAAAGAGGGGAAATATCTCATTATTAAATAAATCTTTTTTCTAAAAAACACATTGGCCACAATTACTGGCACCCCTAGAAATTCCTATGAGTAAAATATATCTGAAGTATATTCCCATTCATATTTTAATTTTTTTAGTGCACCTGGGTTACTAGGAACATGAAATTATTCAGCCATGACTTCCTGTTTCACAGGGGTATAAATAATTCCCTTAATCATCAATCACAGTGGGTTAGACTAAAGGTTGCTGAGCTTCACAAAATAGGAAGTGGCTATAAGAAAATAGCCAAAGCATTGAAAATGCCCATTTCCACAATCAGGGCAACAATTCCAATCAACTGGAGATCTTAAGAATCGGCCTGGAAAAGGACGTGTCTATATTGTCTCCACACACAGTGAGGAGGATGGTTCAAGTGGCCAAAGAATCTCCAAGCATCACAGCTTGTACATCACCACAAGTTGTTTGGGGGGGGTTTCAAGAAAAAACCTCTGCTCTCATCAAACAACAAACTCAAGCATCTTCAGTTTGCCAGACACTACTGTAACTTCAAATGTGACCGGGTTCTATGGTCAGATGAAACAAAAAAAGAGCTTTTTGCCAGAAAATACCAGAGATGGGTTTGGTGCACACAGAGATGAAGTAGTACCCAATGCCCATGGTTAAATATGGTGCTGGATCTTTAATGTTGTGGTCTGCCAGAGGTTCTGGACATCTTGTTCGGATACATGGCATCACGGACTCTATCAAATACCAACAGATAAAAAATAAAAACCTGTCTGGCTTTGCCAGAAAGCTCACAATGGTCCCTGGTTGGATCTTCCAGCAGGACAATGATCCAAAACAAACATCAAAATCAACACAAAAATGGTTCACTGACCACAAAATCAAGGTTCTGCTATGTCCATCCCAGTCCCCTGACCTGAACCCCATAGAACATTTGTGGGGTGAACTGAAGAGGAGAGTCCACCAACATGGACCTCTGAATTTGAAGGATCTGTAGAGATTCTGTATGGAGGAATGGTCGCAGATCCCTTGCCAGGTGTTCTCCAACCTCATTAGGCATTATAAGAGAAGACTCAGCACTGTTATCTTGGCAAAAGGAGGTTACAAAAAGTATTGAATAAAATGGTGCTAATAATTATGCCAATGCATTTCTCGGTCGACAAAAAAGTATGTTCTTTTGGTATGCAGGTGTGCAGTATGAATACATTCCAAACATACTCCATCCGGTAACATGGAAATTGGCTTGTGACCCAAATATAAAGTATTACATAGTAGTTTTGTTGAACAAGAACAATTTAAGCATAAGGAACAACTTTCTTGGCATATTTAGAACAAACAGTTGAAAAAAGGTGCCCAACTTGCGGTTCTCTTAGGGAAGTAGGCATATTTGGATGTTGCACAAATCTAGCGTGTAGTATTTCAGCGAAATGCCGTTAGCACTGCACCATTTAAATTACGAATTTCTCATTCTTTTCTGGGAAAACAGAAGTATAGAATGTCGGATTTACAAATGTCCAGATTCACAATTTGCCAGACCCAATTAACATTGAGGTATTACATTCATCTTCTATACAGAGTTGTGTTCAACCAATACACACCATTGTTATTTCTGTTTTTGATCACAAACTCTGCAGACATAATGTCTCCAAAGTAGAAAGAGTCACAGATTACTGAAAATAATCTCTGTGACACTCCACGAGAACTTTAAATCATTAGGACTCCGTTTAAGGTTAAAAAGGTCTTATCATTTAAATTGTTTGTGATAGAGAGAGCAAGACACTTACAGCTGCCATGGAGTTGATGCGGTCTATGTAGTAGTCAGGCCAGCTGGTAGCGAGCTTGTTGGGATCCTCTTGTTCCTAAGAGAACAGAATCAACATCATTCATATTCTCTTTCAAGAGGAATTGTTCAAATGACTATATTATGCATCTTGCATAAATCACAAAAATCAGTCTTAATGTCTGTGCTGTGAAATAGTAGGATTTTTTGTGTGGAGAGCATCTTGAGGATCCACTAAACCAGGGCAAAATATTGTTGATCAATCAGTCAATCAGGTTTTTTTTTTTGTTTGTTTGTTTGTTTTTTGTCACTGCCATGTTAGGGATGTGCACTTCAACAGAGTGCAACAATTTACATGATAATGTTACAATTATATCTGTACAGATGCAGAAATGAAATTAATACTCAGGTTTCCATGTTCACTAGATATGCATGAACAGACTGGCAACAAAGTCTGCTGAAGCGGCTAGGCAACATACTTCAGACAAACTGAACTATGGTGCTTATGGGGGAGATACATG
Source organism: Myxocyprinus asiaticus (assembly GCF_019703515.2). Lineage (NCBI taxonomy): Eukaryota > Metazoa > Chordata > Actinopteri > Cypriniformes > Catostomidae > Myxocyprinus > Myxocyprinus asiaticus. Next base: position 8,659,970 of record NC_059360.1, on the reverse strand, counting down.
TTTGAGTCAGTCTGGCATTTTGTCCCAATCCCATTCTCTTCTCTCCCTAATAATTTCCTTTGCTTTCTAAACTGTCTCTATAATAAAAAAAATAAGTTTGTCCTCATTAATGTTTAACAACACTTTTAGAGCCTATACTAAATCTAAAAACATGTAAAGTTAAAGCAAAAGAAAGTAATTTTTATCTTTTAATAATTATTTTTATATTTTTGGCACATGTTTGTTGTATATACAGTATATACATATATAAATGTTCAAACAGTAATAATCACATTCTCTTAAGAAGAATGTTCCCTTTATGCAAGATCAAGATGATCACTGCAAAGAATTTGTAATTACATAACATAAATGTTTGAGAATAAATAATATTTTGTCCTTTGGCAGAGCTGATAAGATTTTTGCTTGATTCAAGTGATCTATGTAACTGCAGTGCTGACATGGATCCATATTCATCTGTTCAGCACATTGTATCAGTTATCTGCTGCTAGTGTCTCATTCCATCTAGAGAAAAACAATAGCACTGGCATGGCATTCCTCCTTTAGGCACAGTGATCTGATTGCTCTTGCTTGCCACATGTGGAATCTTAAAATAATAACCAGGCCATGACGAGTGAAATTGTTTATCACCAAACAAGTGAAGAGACTAGATCAATGTTTATGTAAATATAATGGTGCTTTGAAGCCTGAGGTCTGTGATATGCCAAAAAGTCTCTGTTATTTTCTGTCTGTTAATGCATGATGTTCTGGTTGTGTTTTATGTTAAAGGGCCCTATTTTTATGTGATAAATTATAAGCGCAAAGTCAATAGGCATAGCCATTAAGTTTTGGTATTTTCTGGCAAGCATGCGCAAGTGGGTCGGGCAAAATTGCGTGTGCAAAGCACTAATGGGCTGGATCAAGTACAATTTATTTCTGAGGTTATTACACCATCTGCGTCCTATTATATAGTCCATTCCCTGTAAAGCACCAGAAATATAAACAAAGACAGCTTAATCATAAGTATAGGGCTGCACAATTAATCGGAAAACTAATCACGATTATGATTACGGCTGTCACGATTATGTAATCGTGAAAATGGTCGATTATTCAATTTAAGTCTACTCCTGTTGCGTTAATTGTTTCTCTTTACATGTTTTTGCAGCGGTTAAATTTCTAACCAATCCTGGATGTGTGCGTTGAGCAATGAAACGACAATGGCCAATCAGAGATGCAGTGAGACTACAGTCCAATCAGTCATGACAACCAATCCTTATGCAAAAGTTTTAAATAGTCTGATGTCCAGATGCTTGCTTCCAGTGTGTTTCATCTCTGTTTGCGATGGCGCATGAAAATTTGTGCTAAAGAAATATCATCTGACACTTGAAAAGAAGCAATAGAACAAAGGTGAGCAATTTTGAATTATTTTCAATTCGTTGCATGTCATGCCATTTTATTTACCATGGGTAAACAGACTGCAAATGAGCAATGCAACAAAACTAAAACAATCCCAACCATTATAATCAAGGTACATACAGGGTTGAAATAACTGATTTATTGTGTTGTTTAAACAGTTATATTTATTATGCATTTGTGAGTGCAGAACAATGTGTCAGTGAGCTCGCGCTGAACTACAGGGCTCAAACAGTGAGTGACAGCTTCAGTCATTATAAGTTTGAATATTTTTGCGTTGTTCAAATTTTATTTTATTTTTTTGCACAATTTATTAAAAAAGAATAACAGTTGTATTTATGTATTAAACAGCTATAAAGTGGCTTGTTTTGAAGTCAGCTTGTTTTGGATGATTTGGACAGAAAAAGTCTTGAACTTCAAATTTCACAGACCATCATCATTGTTATCGCGGCTGCCCAAATAAATACCTATTTGACTCACAAAGTTGGTAGATTTAAATTAACGAATCACACAAACTCGCAAACTGGCTGATCTTACCTTCCAAAGTGCAACCGCTGTGACAGATTTGAGGCCAAATATGATCAAATGATGATTTTATGTGAACAAGATCACAATACAGGATTTTAAATGCAGTAAGTATCTTCAGTCTAAATCGTCTGTTCAGTTTGACTACTGAATATGTCCAATATTATTATTTACTGTAAGTGGGCCAATAATTTAAGCAGTAAAGACACATTGCACATATTTTTAATGCCGCATTTTTCAGGCTTTGGAAGTGTTCAGTGAGTGAAGATATGTATACATTAACATGATACATGACACACAGGCATACTGACTGAATGTTTTGTCAATAGTTCAAAAAGAACTTAGATAAATTTCTTCACTTTAAACCATAGATATACATTTATAATAACCTTTAGTAACATTAAACATTATTAAAGTATGTAATGCTTAAAAGAAACTGCAGCGCAACACATAACCTGCTGTTCTGAAGAACCCGGAAGCGCGGTTGCCTGCTTAGTGACGTCACAGTTATTTCATCAGATAATCGTCATTAATAATCATGATTACTATATCAAAGGCAATAATCGACAGTTATGATTTTTGTCGTAATCATGCAGCCCTACATAAGAAGTTGGTAGTGTAAATGGACTTACGTTCTTTTGTGCATTAACTGTGTCCTTGTTGAATGTCAGGTATATTTCTATGATAGTGACACACTCATTTCATACACATGGACTATGTGGTTCTTGTCAGAATTTGGATGTAGGCTTCATTAAATTATAGTAAATTATTAAATTATTAGTGCAAGTATTACAGTATTAATCATATTGATCAAGTGACACAAATCATGCCTAGTATTGGACATGTACTTTATAACCACCTGCTGGCAGAATCCCCAAACTACAATTGCAGGAACTGAGTTTAGACTTTGCACTGAAAACAGACGTGCTTCTAAAAAATGACTTAGCGCAATAACCTATATTTCAGGAAATTGACCCTTTTCACACGTCATCGTTCGTGAAAGCGGAAGTCGTCATAGTTAGCTAAACTTGAATGGCGGTTAATGGGGGACCACAGCAAATTAAATTTTTGCTTACCATTTGCTCCAACAGCAAAATAAAAAAAAAAACGATTACGCTTTCACAGCTTTGCAAAAGAAGATAAAAATGTACAGTGCTGGATAACAGCAGTAAGAAGAGAGAAACAGGCTGTAACAAGGTTAAAATGGAAAGGAGGCGGCGGAAACCAGACAAACCATCAAAATAATGTTTAATGAAAACAAAAAGACACAACACAAATGCACACACTGCAGCTGCATGTGGCTCTCTCTCTGCCGAACTGCTGCGTCCAGCTGCATTTATCCCTCTCCTCGGCTGATTAGCCCCGCCCTCCTCCTTGTCACACAGGCCAAATTTTCCGTCACTCCCTCAGCAGCAGTGTTAAAAGCCTCATCGCAGCTATGGTAACTGATTTTTAAAACTTATTCCAGGGTGAAGTACAATGTTATAAATTTACACTAAATAAAATTGGAAATATAAAAAAGTTTGCTACATTTACATTAAAGAAGGTGGAAACGCTTTATAACAGGTCTGCGAAAAGGGTCCAAATAAATCCAAGTAAATTACATTTTGCGCCACTTCATTAACATACTGTAAAATACACCCAGAGTTTGTGCGCATACATGCACAGATAGCGCAAACACTCCTACCCACGGCCACTTGTGCTGGCAAAAAACGTGCTTAGAATTAGCACTCTCACGAAAAATAGATAAGACTTTGTGCACGGTCGTTGTGCGTTGCGCTGTGCCTAGCGCGGTCACGAAAATAGAGCCCAAAATGTCATATGATACAATTCAGTTTATTATCTGTTAAAGACCCTAGATGAGCAGTTATATTTCCTGTGTTGACGTATTTCCTGTTGAACCAGGGCTTACCAGAGGGCTTGTCCCTTTTTAAAAATAGCCAATAGGCTTTAGTTTACATTACAGTTATGAACCATGTTTTGCGACTGGCTTTTACTATGCCCCTTTTACATGCCCCTGAGTGGAAGATGAGTAATCTTTATATTTGGTCCATTCTCCCTGAAAAGAAAGGATATATATATATATATATATATATATATATATATATATATATATATATATATATATATATATATATATTGTATATAACCTCAAAGCTAGCACACATGGACTAACACACTGTCTACAATGGGCGCATCCATTGACGCTACACAACGCAATGTGCCGCAATGGCTTGAGGCTGTCTAGACTGGATGTGTCAACACAAACGTTCTAAACTGTTTATTTGTGTTGTTGGCAGTAGTAGCGCCAGCACATGAAGAGCAAAATGGAACGGGACACCCGTTTACTGTCGGCGCGATGGACACGTCGCAAGGAACACTTTCAGTTTAGACAGCATCATTGATTATAATGGGGTTCTATTACTTTTGACACGGTGTAGACGGTGTAAAAGTCACAAATCTCAATCTTATATCTCGGTCCATCTTATATTGGTCAGTATTAATCAGGTAATAAAATTGCTATACTTTGCAACCTTTCCTTAGTCTAGGTTTGTATTCTGTTGTGGTTGGCTGACAGCTCATGTAATAACGTTGCATTCCTTTATAATACACTTTTTTGTATCTTGCTGAATGATTTCCCTTTTTTAAATTTCATACTAAATGAGCTTTCATGTACAACAGATATGAAATGTCTAAGATGGGCAATTATCATAAATATTTGGACATCTTAAGAGCAGCTTTGTGTACTACACCCCAAAACACACAGTCAAGCCAGACAATATAACAAGCTAGGATGCATAATTTGCAATCAGATCCAGAAGCAATTCGCACCTTTCCTCTTTCGGTTTTAGATGTTTAACACCAAAGCGGAACAATGCTGGAACAGAACAGCTAGGCCTGATCTCTTGTTCATACAATGTGTTTTTCCGATGTGTACTGCAATGTCATCTGGCCTTGCAGAAAAACTGATTCTGAAAACCAGATTATACCATGTAATATGCTCCCAGTTTATCACTTGTGGTCTCAAACATGTCATGTTGCTCAGAACGTTTACCCTGGCCAACTCACAAAGTTCATTAGAATATTCTCTCTGGTACAAATGAGAAGTGATAAAGACACGTTAGGTTTAAGGTCAGCACAGTAGTGAGCTGTTCCTCCTGTGTGTCAACATTAGTGCTATTAAAGGAGAAAAGGAGGAGGTAACAATAATAAACATGGCCCCATGATTTTGACCAGCAGGTTCCCAGTGTGGGTCAAACACAGATTAGAGTAGAACAATTACAGTGACACAAGGCCTTAAAAGTGTAACACAAACACAGAACTCTGGAATAATTTTATTTTACTTTGTTTTAGAATCTTTAATTATTGGTAAAATCAACCAGGGCCAGTGGAATTTGTTTACATTACATTTTACACAATATTGTCATGACGCCATTCTAACAAGAAGGAATGTTCAGGGTTCAATGGAATATAAGCACTATCGATTGACAATTATCACAGGAAATAATTTTGATTCGTCCCTCATTTTGGGACAAACTTTTTCCGTTACTGTATTTGAATGTATTTATTTATTTGTTTTTGTTTTTGAAAACATGGAGGTTGCAGGCACAAGCGCTCCGGGTGATGTTGTAAATATTGATTACTTTGTTCCTGTTACCAATAACACAGATTGTACTAATCTGGATTTTACGGCAGGCCCATTTGTTACAAGACAGAATCCTGCTGTAGAGATAACGTCTATGATTAGTACATTGTATAACTCTGATGATGACACATCTGATGATGATGAGAGTTGTATTATGAATGTGTGTGAATTACAATCTATGCAAACTGAGGTTGAGCAAATGAAGGTGAATTTATTGGCCCTAAGTGAAAAACTAAGCTCCTTAGATGAGGGATTTAAACATTCCATGGCCAATATGATAAACCGTGAAACTGGTTTCAGGGAGGCTGTGGACGCTAGCTTAGCGGGGTTAGAGGAGTACATCCAAGGGAAGTTGAGAAGTTGGAGAAGGCCGTCATTGACTGTGTTCTGAGGAGAGATGCTAAGTGGGAAGGGCAATTGAGGAAACTCAGGCTCACCAGCCCACCTACATTCTCTAGACTACAGGCCTATGCCCCAGCTACATACAACAGTTCATTAGGCCCGGGTTATAATACTCTTACACCCGTATCTAGAGGAAGGATTCCACCACCCATCACTCTCAGTGTTACATATGACATTCTTTCCCCTGCTGGTGCCATCCCCCCACCAAATGTGATCAACTCTGCTGTTACGGCGGGAGCCTCATCATTCTGTGCTCGCTCTCCCATCCGACTAGAATTTCCCACCTTTGGCGACTCCTGTGAGATGGCTGAGGTGTTTAACGTCATTGAACAGGCTGAAAACTTCCTCAAGATCAGGCCACTCCCCAGCATAGACCTCATTGGAACCCTGAGCACGGAGCTAAAGGGACCTGCACTTAGCTGGTGGAAGGCAGAAAAGGCGAAGGTAAAAAACTGGGAATCTTTCAAGGAGACATTTATGGCTGCTTTCCTTCAGGAGGATTATCTCACTGAAGTGGAGGATAAGCTGAGGTCGCTGGTGCAGTGCCCTGGACAATGCCTGAGAGATTTCGCATATGACTACAGAGCACTATGCCTGAAGTGGAAGCCCGATATCTCAGAGAAAGGACTCATAAGCTGCATCCTCAACAACATCAACCCAAAGGTCGCTGGCTGTCTGAGAGGGACAGTGAACACCGTGGAACAGCTGGTGAAAGTTGGATCCAAGGTTGAGAAAGACTGTCTGGGAGCCAAAGACTACTGGTAGAAAGTCGAAGGGCAAAACAGCAAGGGGACAACCAATAAGCGACCTTCTGACCGTAGTTACTCCAGGAATATGGCGGGTGCATCTATAGCCCAATCACACACCGTGGCGTCACTGCTCCTGGTGCCTGTTAAGGTGAAAGGGCAAGAGGTGAAGGCTGTCCTGGACACCGGAAGTACCTTCACCCTCATGCAGGAGAACCTGTGGAGACAGCTGGAGGAAAACCACTCACCACTCACCCCGCACTCACCACTCACCCAGCACACAATGTTTTATTATGGCCAATGGCAAGATACACCAAGCAAAAGCCCAGAAATTTATCAACTACCGTTGTCAGGGTAAAGAATATAATGTTGACACATACATAATGAATTATACTCACCTGGCATTCCTCCTTATAGCGGGTTTGGATTTTCTGGTTGCTACTGGAGCCATAGTAGATGTAGGCAAGGGAAGATATGGCCTGAAAGCAGACACAGGATACACATCCTGCAGTCTTCTATCACCCCAGGATCCACTACAATGGATACAGGTGATTATTCTCACCAGCCGGCTACATTGAGTCTCTATTATGCCCTACCTCCGACAGGTGAACACTCGCTACACCCTGCCATGACCCCATAAGCCATACCTGTCTGGGACTCAGACAATCAAGAGGAGTTGCAGGGGCTGATTTCCGCCTGGCCATGCGCTACCTCCAGTATTCTGGGAAAACTTCTGTGGAACGACATAAGATCTTATTAGCAGAGGACATGCCTTTTAAACCAAGGGCCTACAGAGTGTCACGCTTGAAGAAAAGGATAATTGAAGACCAGGTAGATCGGATGTTACAGGACCACATCATAGAGCCCTCATTTTCGCCTTGGTCCTCACCTGAAGTTCTTGTCCCCAAACAAGATGGCTCCTATCGGTTCTGTGTGGACTATAGGAAGCTCAACAGCAAGACCATACCTGATGCTTACCCCATGCCCCTGATACATGACATCCTGGAATCCATGGAGGGTGCCTGCTGGTTCAGCACCCTGGATTTGCAGTCTGGATACTGGCAGGAGGAGATGGACAAGGTCAGCTGAGAGAAAACGGCTTTTATTACCACGAAGGGCCTATACCAATTTTGGTCTATGCCGTATGGCCTCCGAAATGCTGCAGCCACATTCCAACGGCTCATGGAGAAGGTCCTGGCAGAGCTAAGAGGGAGTATCTGGTTTGTGTATATTGACGATATCATCGTTTATTCACCATCCCTTGAACAAATCCAACACTTGAACAAAATAATGCAAAGACTTACCCAGGCCAACCTCTCACTGAACAAGAAGAAGTGTCACTTCTTCAAGAGGCAGTTGAAGTTCTTAGGGCACACAGTATCCGACAGTGGGGTGCAAATAGATCCCGAGAAGACCTGTGCGGTTGCAGAGTATCCTCCACCCCAGGATCTAAAAGCACTGCAACGTTTCCTGGGGTTGGCCAGCTGGTACTATAAGTTCATCAAGGAGTGTTTAGCGGTAGTCTGGGCAGTTGAAAAATGGAGACATTACCTGTAAGGAAGACAGTTTGAGGTGTTCACAGACCATGCGGCTCTGTCTTGGGCCTTTAATTGCCCAAAAACCTCTTCTCGTCTGACACGGTGGACTCTTGAGCTTGCATCAGTTCAACTTTCAGGTCCATCACTGGAAGGGATGTCTCAGCTTGGGTCCAGATGCATTGTCATACGTGCCCCCGAAGACTAAGGATGAACCATGCTTAGCCGTCACACCCTCTATGCTTACAACTGACTTACCACAAACCCTATATGAAGATTCCCAAGCCCAAAACAAGGACAGTACCATCTCTGACCTGTTGGGCGGAAACAAAGTTAGGGAAGCACAAGATAAGAAGATCTCCTTTGAAGAACATCAAGGGGTTATATACTGCTCAGTCCCCTTGAGAGACACTGGAGAGAAGTTCCAGGTAATAGTCCCACGATCCCTAATACCTGGACTTCTGAACTATTTCCATGACAACCCGCTTGGAGGACATCTTGGGAGGCTGAAGACTTTGCTAAGGCTGTTGGAAGTCGCCTGGTGGCCCATTGTCCGGAAGGATGTCTGGGCGTATGTGAAAGGTTGCGACATCTGTCAAAAATACAAACCAGATGCAAATCACCTGGGTGACAGAACCAGGACATACATTGGGGATTGACCTGATGGGTCCATTCCCCCTTAGCAAGAAACAGTATGCCTACCTACTCGTCATCGTGGACTATTTCACCAAATGGGTGGAGTTGTTCCTCTTGAGAGATAGTAAAACACTGAAGATTGTTAAAGTCCTCAGGGAGGAGATCTTTACCTGATGGGGCGTTCCCAAGAACCTCATATCAGCTCGAGGACCACAGTTTACCTCAAGCATACTTTCTGAACTCTGCAAGTCATGGGGAGCAATTCAGAAACTCACAACCTCTTACCACCCACAAAGTAATCTGCTATTAAATTGCTCTGCAATGCCTTGCCTTATAGACTTCCAACGTAAGAACATTACATTTGTTTTTAAAAACTGATGGATGAATTGAAATTATTGTCTGTGGTAATCGACAGCAGGCCACTGTACCTATGTCAAGTGGCTGTCGAAAGAGCTTAATTTATTAAGTTGGGGCAACCTGAAGTTAAGGGCACTGCTCAAGGCATTCAAAGTCAAACCTACAACCTTTTGGGTACCAGCTCAGAGCTTTAAATATATTTTTTCCAGAGCTGTCTTTTTTCACATGTTGATATTGAATAGTTAATAAAATAGGATACGCTAAGACTGCGGGACAGTGAACAATTGTATATTAATTAACTAACATTGACAAAGATTAATAAATGCCATAAAAAAGGTTTTGTTCATTGTTGGTTTGTGATTAGTTAATGAATTAACTAATGTTAACAAAAAAGACCCTTATTGTAAAGTGTTACCATTAATACTTTACAAACACATAGCTATTGTTGATCAGCACAAAAGCACCCAAACAGAGAAGCAGAAGCCTTTCCAGAAAATTAACTGCAATTTTCAGTTTAGAGGTCATGTGTGAACAAAAATACACTGCTATTTCCCTGAATGATTTTGATGCTATGTGTAAACAGAGTCGTAAGATTAACGGTTTGTGCATGTACAAGGTTGGTACGCACTGACGTAAGATGAGATGATTCAGTTACTCTGGAGTCCAAAAATGCTTTAAAACTGGACAAATAGTGAAATTATTCCATTTAGTAAGAGGATATAAAAAATATTTTATATTTTAGAGCCGACGATCGAGGGAACCTCGTAGTGTAGGCCTATGATGCTCCATGACTAAAATCTGAAGTCATATGATGAGCAACCAATGGAAATCAACCATGTGCAGACATGACACTGGACAACAAAGAAATGGAGATCGCGAAAAGTGCTCAAAGTGGAGAAAACATTTAATGGCACTCACATCCAACTCACGTCGCAGTCTGTCTTTCCACCAAGACCGCAACCAAATATGCTCAGCCCGTTTCTTTTGAGACTCGGAACAGTATAGCAGCAAAATCAACAACGGCAGCGCTCCCTTATAGAGTGCAGCCTTTGAAAATGTGCATCTTTTCATGCTTCTTAGAATTAAAATACACGAACCTCTGGATTTTGATTTGCCTACTACATCATTCACAAATCTTTATGGTAGCATATAGTTAATTCCCTCATTAAAGATGTTAAGCACACAGTTTTGAATGTTATTATTTCGATTTTCAAATATTTTGGCTTGGAATTACTTATTTTAAAGTAATTAATTTACTTTGTTGTTTTATGTGTGTAAGGCTGGCCACGGGTGACGGGCATGATGTGTGAATTGATACAGAATTCCGATTGTCGCTCCAGGAAATGCAGGCTCGTAACTGATGGTCTAGGATCAGCTTCCCTACCTCAAATTCAAAACTTAATTAGGCTACTAGTAAGAAGTGAAGGCTCATTCTAGATCAGTGGCTGTGTACGAATTCATGTCACATTAGTGGTTTCGGCAAAGTGCGGTGTCATGCGATCATGGACGGAGAGAATGTCTTCATTTATGAAATAATTTCAAATTTTACAACAAATATTAAATAGTGCAGTTCTTGGATTAAACATGGTTGCATTGAAAACAAGTTCATCCATGTCTGTAGCATTGCATTTTTAAATATCAGTTTACATTTAAATCAATAATCATCCAATCAAACTCAAAATGAAACAGCATTGAGATGACTTTTGTGGAAATAAATTCATTCGACACATTCCTTAAACTTGTGTAAAAGACTCTCTCCACTGGATTTTATCTTAACTTCTAAAACTGCATGACATTGTCAGTGGGGAGCACTTATGGCATATGGGATCCAAGCAGTTCAGACGTTTCTATTTCATTTAGCTTCTAACAACGCCACTTATACTTATTATTCAAGTTTATTGTGAAAACAAATTACTTATCTGCTTGCTCTAATCTTGAGCTAAAATATTTAGCAATATTCACTGGCGTCTGTGTAAATAACAAAAATAAACACTTTATTAAGATGGAATGTTTGTATGGTGTGTGAATGTTGTAGGCTACAGTAGGTAGTAGGCCTTCCTGCAGTTAAAAAAAATATTTTGTGTTGAATGTATGCCTAAGAATTACAACAAATTTTAACTATGTTAACATACAACTTTTAAAATGTATTAGTATATGCAAAAGTATTGTTCCTTGTTAGTTCATGTTAACTAATGTTGTTAACAACTGTTAACAAATGGAACCTTATTGTAAAGTGTTACCAGATCAAGTTTTTTTTTTTTTTTTTTTACAACAGATGCAGTGAACATGAACCAAAATTAAAGTGCATTTTATAAGGATGCATTTTATCATTATTTTGTCATTTTATCATAATTCAACATTTTTTACATACAGTTGGGCTCAAATGTTTGCATACCCTGGCAGAAATTGTGAAATGATGGCATTGATTTTGAAAATATGACTGATCATGCAAAAAAAATTCTTTTATTTAAGGATAGTGATCATAAGAAGCCATTTATTATCACATAGTTGTTTGGCTCCTTTTTAAATCATAATGATAACAGAAATCACCCAAATGGCCCTGATCAAAAGTTTACACACCCTTGAATGTTTGGCCTTGTTACAGACACACAAGGTGACACACACAGGTTTAAATGGCAATTAAAGGTTAATTTCCCACTTTTTAACTTTTTAAATTGCAATTAGTGTCTGTGTATAAATAGTCAATGAGTTTGTTAGCTCTCATGTGGATGCACTGAGCAGGTTAGATACTGAGCCATGGGGAGCAGAAAAGAACTGTCAAAAGACCTGCGTAACAAGGTAATGGAACTTTATAAAGATGGAAAAGGATATAAAAAGATATCCAAAGCCTTGAAAATGTCAGTCAGTACTGTTCAATCACTTATTAAGGAGTGGAAAATTTGGGGATCTCTTGATACCAAGCCAAGGTCAGGTAGACCAAGAAAGATTTCAGCCACAACAGCCGGAAGAATTGTTTGGGATACAAAGAAAAACCCACAGGTAACCTTAGGACAAATACAGGCTGCTCTGGAAAAAGACGGTGTGGTTGTTTAAAGGAGCACAATACGACGATACTTGAACAAAAATGAGCTGCATGGTCGAGCTGCCAGAAAGAAGCCTTTACTGCGCCAATGCCACAAAAAAGCCTGGTTACAATATGCCTGACAACACCTTGACACACCTCACAGCTTCTGGCACACAGTAATTTGGAGTGACGAGACCAAAATATAGCTTTATGGTCACAACCAACATGGTATACCAGTTTCACGGTATACCATGGTACGAAAATTGACAGTTATCATACCATGTACATTTGCTTATCTACGGTATTGAGAAAAAAATGCAACCAGACGGCAAATCTCACCTGCGCGTGCACATCTCCTTTCCTCCTTGACTGCCTGTCAGACTTGTCAACTTGTGCCACACACACACACACACACACACATGCAGCGGAGAAAATGTCAGAGAGAAGCGAGGTGGTCTGACATAAGTGAGTGTGTGTGTGAGTTAGAGCAGTGTTTTTCAACTGGTGGGTCGCAGGTCTGTTCGGACTGGGTCGTGGACGGCAGGGAAAGAACAATGCCATGGTTTTCCCATTGAAGATATTTCGGTGGCCGTCCAAGCGATAGCCTATTTAGAACTGCCGAGGCAGACTTAACGATAATCTCGCAATCAGCTAAAGGCTTCTCATCTGCACTTTCGAGTGTAACGGAACCAGCTCGCGATCATGAACTACGTTTCTCTCTGGCGCACGCGTGCGTGCAACTACCGGGCTTACCTCGATATTGTGGAGCACAGACCTCAAAACTGATGTGACCAATTTCAATTCTAGTGAGACTTCTCTAGTTTAAAGCATTACAGAGGAAGTCAAGTCAAACCTCTCAAACAGTAGGCAGCCCTGACCTGCCAAACAGCACTGTGGAGGAAAAGAGCAACACTGTGCTATGCACCAAAAAATAAAATCATTACACATCATCACCTTTACAAAATTGTTTCACGATTTTACATGAGTAAAAGTAACTTATATTTTGACAAAATGTTATAGTTTCTTATGAAATAATCTAAAGGTAGAATCTATTAGACCTCATTTTATATCAACAGTGGCAGTTGTAGTTAAAGTTTCAAGATGTGTTTCAGCTAGTATTTATTTTTTCATAAATAATATAATTTGTTATTAATATTATTATTATTATTATTTAAGACTAGCTACACTGACCTAATCATGGTAATGAGGAGCCTTTCCTCCTGTGTAATATGTATGTTCTGTTTGAATTATATTTGAAATTAGGAAACAAACGGGATAATAATGGGCTCATAAGTAAATATGCTCTTCAATTTTTAAAAGGGGGAGAGAAAACTTCCTGTCGCTTTTGTTGTTGACGTCAACAACAAAAATAATGTCACTTGATGCATGTCCTTGTACTTGAAAACCATGAGCAAAACTATGCAACATAAAAGGAAATGCAACCCAGGATACATTAAATACAGGTTATGTTTTTACTGTGGTGGGTCGCCACTTGATTTTCAATGTAAAATCTGGGTCCTGAAGCAAAACCAGTTGAGAACCACTGAATTAAAGGTACAGACAGGAGCAGTCTGGCTGAGCTGTCGCGCACCTACAGTAAATGTTAATTGTTAATAATCATAGGACATTACTTTAAAAGATCACACAGCTTATGTTATTTTTCATTTAGTAGTTAATTTAACATGCTATGCTAACATGTAAACTAACATGCTTTAGTTATATAACGTTATAGTTACATGCTATTTTTTTATCATATTTATAATTCGGTTTATTATAATTCTGTTAGGTTTCTTTAATTATTTTATTTATTTTCAAAAGGGAGACTTTTTTACACATACTAACATTAAAAAAAAATGTTTTCAAGTTTCAATAAAGTGTTTGTAAAAACAAATCTGCAGTTCCTGGTTGCGGCCTTATCTCTCCACTTCTGACGGTCACGATCGCTGCCTTAGGTGTCTGGACTCCAGACACGCTGAGACCGCGTTTGTGGATGGATCATGTCCGCACTGCGAGAGCATGACCATGGCCACGTTGCGATCACGACTTTCCTTCCTCAGAGAGAAAGCCACTCCAGCCGCTCCCCGACCCGGGCACATGACCGCGACGGTTAGCGCTGGGGGCGATTTGGGGACTTCAGTGGGAGTAACTCCACCGGGTGAATCCCCACGGACCTCCCATTCCCCAGCACACTCGTGCACCATGGTTGAGTTCTGGGATGAGTTAGGCGGCCCGCCTCACAGCAGGTTCGACCTCTCATTAAGCGCTCAGGAGGAGGATGAGATCTTGATAGTAGCATCGGAGAGCAGGCTGCTTCAGTCCGATGCGGAGGACTTGGCTGGGCTTCCGCCTTCGGGTGTGGTGGCCCAGTTTGAGGCTGAAGCCGAGCTGATGGCCATGCTTGCCCGGGCTGCCGTGAGCGTCGGGCTAGAGTGGAACCCTCTGCCCCACTATGAACCCTCACAGCTTGATGATTGGGTCCTGGGCTCGGAGTGGGCCTGTAGGTTTGCGTCATCACTGGCGACTAAGGCCTACTGTACCGCTGGACAGGCCGCTTCCGCCCTGCATGCCATGGCTCTTCTGCAAGTGCATCAAGCCAAGGTGCTGAGAGAACTGCACGAGGGTAGCTCTGACCCGGAATTGATGAGGAGAATTCTTTGTTGCCTTTTCTTTGATTCGCCACACATTTTTAGAAAAGGAGCGGTGGGTCACACACCCGGTGTTTACGGCCGTCGTTATTGTGATCGCTGGACACCGCACATTTATGGCAGGCACGACGCTGCGGAGGCAGGCCCCCCGCTGTGGCACAACACACCCACGCCCGGGCGGTTGTGATGGATTACGAGGATGGTTCCCTCCTTCCCCGTCACTGACTGGTCCTATGGTGGGTACCCGGAGCCAGGTAAGTGCTTCGATGTCCCCAGACTCAGCACGGCCATGAGTTCGGGGTCCAAGCCACCTCAACGTGGTGCCTCCAGCGCCACCCCACCATGAGGCTCCACCCGCCGGTATGTCTGACGCGATTGTCTCCTTGGTCCCCCTCGCCCGGAGGCTCCCCAACCCGTCGCGATGGCTGACTGGGACCGTCCGACTCAGCTATGTGATTCAGTTCACCATGCACCCGCCCGGATTCAGCAGTATCCGTTTTACCTCAAGTGCAGGGCAAGAACACCACTGCCCTGTGTGCGGAGATCACGTCCCTTCTGCGGAAGGATACAGTAGAGCTTGTCCCTCCAGCCGAGATGAAGAAGTGGTTCTACACCCCCTACTTCGTACCAAGGAAAGGCGGTGGGTTGCGGCCAATCCTGGACCTGCGAGTTCTGAACCGGGCCTTGCATATACTCCCGTTCAAGCTGCTGACGCGGAAACGCATTTTAGCGAGTGTCCGGCAAAAGGATTGGTTCGTGGCAGTAGACCTGAAGGACTCGTATTTCAGCATCTCGGTTTCTCCTCAGCACAGGCCCCTTCTTCGGTTCACTTTCGAGGGCTAGGCGCACCAGTACAAGGTCCTCCCCTTCGGTCGGTCCCTGTTGCCTCACGTCTTCACGGAAGTTGCAGAGGCAGACCTTGCCCCACTAAGGGAAGTGGGTGACTGCATCCTCAACTCGATGACTGGCTGGCTCTAGCTCACTCTCGAGACTTGTTGTGTGCGCACAGGTACCTGGTGCTTAGGCACCTCAGCCGGGTGGGGCTTCGGGTCTACTGGGGAAAGAGCAGCTCTCCTCGGTACAGAGCATCTCTTTTCTCGGGTTGGAGTTGGAGTCAGTCTCTAGTCGTGCCTCACAAGCGACCGAACGCAGTCAGTGCTGAACTGCCTGAAGTTGTTCAGGCGGAGCACGTTGGTCCCACTGAAGCATTTTCAGAGGCTCCTGGGGCATGAGATGTCCTCGACGGCGGTCACGCCGCTCGGGTCAATGCATATGAGACCGCTTCAGCACTGGCATCAGATAGCGAGATGGGCATAGTGCTGTGGCACACATCGCGTGATCATCACACCGATCTGCTGCTACTTGTTCAGCCCCTGGACGGGCCTTGCATTCCTGCGGGCAGGAGTCCCCTTAGTACAAGTACCCCAGGTGCGTCGTGGTTACGACAGATGCCTCCGAGCCTGGCTGGGGCGACGTGTGCAACGGGCATGCCTCCTGGACAGGGCCGCGACTGCGTTGGCATATCAACTGCCTCAAGTAGCTGGCAGTGTTGCCGCACTGCGGAGGCTTTGGCCGTTGATCCAGGGCAAGCACATGTTAGCAGACAACACGGTGACGGTAGAGTACATTAGCCGCCAAGGCGGCTTGTGCTCGTGTCGCATGTCGCAACTCACCTGCCACCTCCACCACTGGAGTCAGCAGCGACTCAAGTCATTGCGAGCCACTCACGTCCCAGGCAGACGCGCTGTCACAACAGGTAACACTCAGGGGAGAGTGGAGACTCCACCCCCAGGTGGTCCAGCTGGTTTGGAGTCGATTCGGTCAAGCGCAGGTAGGCCTGTTGGCTTCCCGGGAATTCTCCCACTGCCCGCTCTGGTATGCCCTGACCGAGGCTTCCCTTGGCACAGATGCTCTGGCACACAGCGGGTCCCGGGGGCTGCATTAGTATGCGTTCCCCCCAGTGAGCCTACTTGCACAGATCCTGTGCAAGGTCAGGGAGGATGAGGAGCAGGTCATCCTAGTGGCACCCTACTGGCCAGACTGAGCTATATGCCCAAGGTTTCCATGACCCCATTTAGGGATTATGTGGTGAACCTGCAAGCGAAGCTGCCCCAGGAGGAGGCAGACTCAGCCTTTTCATTGCTGTGTCTGGTGCATGCTTTTGCATCTACTTGGATCACACGCAGAGCTTTTGACGTTCTGAGCAGCTCTTTGTCTGCTTCGGAGGACAGCAAAAGGGGAGCGCTGTCTCCAAACAGAGGATTGCCCACTGGGTCATTGACGCCATCGCTTTGGCATACCACACCCAGGACATGCCGCCCCCCTTGGGGCTTCATGTACACTCCACCAGGAGTGTGGCGGCCTCCTGACCCCGACCAATGGTGCCTCTTTAGCAGACATCTGTAGAGCACTGGGCTGGGCAACACCCAATACCTTCGTGAGGTTACACAATCTCCGAGTTGAGCTGGTTCATCCCGTGTGTTGTCAGGTACGAACAGGTAAATTGGCGGGACAGCTGGGTGTACCGCTTGCATATAGCGCCTTTTCCCTCCTGGAGGGAAGACGTGCACTTTTTACCCCCCAGCAGTGTTCACGAGACTGTGGGCCCTGGATGTCCTTCCTCCTTAGCCTTGTAGCAGGTGAATTCGTGGAGAAATTTGATGCTGGCCCAGTACGTGTGCTATTAGGCTCTGTACTGGGAAAGGAGGTTACGAAAGTAACCAGGACGTTATAACCAATTGGCAATTCTTGAAGTTTATTTTGGATTTCTTCAAATTTAATACTTTAACTTTTGATCTTGAACATCAGGGCCCAGTTGTTCAGAAATAATCTGATCGGATTTTGGCTACCAGATTGGATCAAATCTTGAAAATGGGTTGTTCAAAAGAAAAAAAAAAAAATCTGAAATCGGATTAGATCACATAATCCAGTCTTGATTTTGATCTAGTTCAAACCTTCATTATGTGTTGTTCAAAACTTTTTAGTAGGACTGGGATACCTTTGATCCAAAAAAACAGGATTATCCTGATCGCAGCAGAAGGGTGGATTTAGGGTGGAGTTCAGGAACAAAATAATACAACTTTGTATCATGTAGTATATATACATTTATTTATATTTTGCACTTAATTTGTTTAACTATTACAGTGATAAAGTAGACATTAGGCTACCTATTAAGCCTTTCAGTATAGTAAAAAAAAATATATATATTTTGTCCCCATAAAATAATCTCCCAAACAGCTGTCAATATCAAACACAAATAATATATTTAATTTTAACTGTCATTTTCACTGTATATTAATTACAATGACATCATCATAGATGAACCAGTCAAAAGTAGTTTCTAACAATTGCATCCCTTATTGCACCTCCAGTCAGTCCCTCATTCAGAGAGAATGCCGGAGGCATCATAAATGTTATCACCGAGAGGGACATTTAGCCTTTTTTATGATTTAAAACATGTGCTCAAAATATCCACAATGTATTTGTAAATAATGTATATTTGTTTGTTTTATTTATTTGTTGTTGGTTAGATGAGGGGTCTGACTGTTTAAAAGAAATTGAAAATGGAAGAGGATATGGAAGAGGATATTTGTATTGTTTTATTGTGCTGTTTTCTTTCTCTTAAAAAACAAACAAAAACAAACACTTGAAGTGACCCCATGCTGGCTATTCTACCTGTTGTTCTTTACATAGTAGCCTACATTGTGATATGTAGTCCCATTTAGAGCACTGGTAATCCAGATTTGGTAATCTTGAAAAGTTTGTATCTGGATCAGGGTGATCCAGTCCAATGTTGCTTTGAAAAACCGGCACAAAAGTAAGATGGATTACCTGATACTGGTCGATGCACAATTTTCTGAAGTATATTCTGATGGGAACATCCTGCGATTGCTTGAAGTTTTGCTGCTACATTTCTATCACGTGTTAGTAAAACTGAATTAAGACTGAGTATAATTACACTGTGTAACTTTTTTTTTTTTTGTTTTTTTTTTTTTTTTTGGGTAGTAAGTATTATTTCCTAATTGCTTATGCCTCAGAAGTATAGAAAATGGCTATTATTCCTCCAGGACAGTGATATTTTGAAATGTACCTATTTCCAATGAGAAAACGGGCGAATTTGTGTCTTTTCGTTCACATAAAGTCCGAAAAAAACAGCATATGAATCCAAATTAACATACATTTATTCTAAAGTAACATTCAAAGCCGTGTTGGTCCATAATGGTAACAAGTATCCGTCTCTTCCCCTGGCTCACTCGGTGCACCTCAAAGAGGATTACAACAGCATCAAGACCTTGCTGGACTCCTTGAAGTATGATGGGTACGTGTGGAAGGTCATAGGAGACTTCAAAATGGTGGCATTCCTGATGGGTCTCCTAGGCGGTTTCACCACGTTTCCCTGCTATCTTTGCCTTTGGGACAGCAGGGACACCAAGGCGCACTACCACAAGTAGGACTGGCCACAGCAGACCGAGTTCTCTGTGGGGAGGAACAACGTCAAGTGGGAGCCACTGGTGGACCCCCGGAAGGTGCTGATGCCACCACTGCACATCAGATTGGGCCTTATGAAACAGTTTGTCAGAGCTCTAGATAAGGATTCGGCAGCCTTCAAGTACCTTCAAGACTTCTTCCCTAAGACCTTCTAAGCTGTCTAAAGGCAAAGGTCAAAGCCGGTGTCTTCGTCGGACCACAGATAAAGAAGGATTTTGGATTCATATGTTGTTTTTTTCTGACTTTATGTGAATGCAAAAACATATTCGCCCGTTTTCTCATTGGAAATAGGTACATTTCAAAATATCACTGTCCTGGTCACAGAAGCAAAGTTTGTAGGGAATAATAGCCATTTTCTATATTTGAGGCATAAGCAATTAGGAAATAACACTTACTACCCAGGAACAGACATTTTGTTACATAGTGTTATTAATTGTTTATTTTACCATACTTCAATGCAGTAGTAATTTAGTATTCAATTTAAAACTCTACATCAGGAGTTTGGTTTAATAATAAAATAAAATATTCCGAAATTATAGATTCTAAAGGCTTATTTTAATGTTGGCTGCAAAGTGGACACATTTGTTTTATTCTCAGAACATTATCAACCTGTTTACAAGCTGATGGGTCATGATGTGAGTCTCGTCAATGTTTGGAATTCCATTCAGCACACAACTGAATAAAACAGGCTTCATGACACTGTTAAATGATTACTGCCATAGTAACATTCAAATATACAGGTGCATCTCAATAAATTAGAATGTCGTGGAAAAGTTCATTTATTTCAGTAATTCAACTCAAATTGTGAAACTCGTGTATTAAATAAATTCAATGCACACAGACTGAAGTAGTTTAAGTCTTTGGTTCTTTTAATTGTGATGATTTTGGCTCACATTTAACAAAAACCCACCAATTCACTATCTCAAAAAATTAGAATATGGTGACATGCCAATCAGCTAATCAACTCAAAACACCTGCAAAGGTTTCCTGAGCCTTCAAAATGGTCTCTCAGTTTGGTTCACTAGGCTACACAATCATGGGGAAGACTGCTGATCTGACAGTTGTTCAGAAGACAATCACTGACACCCTTCACAAAGAGGTTAAGCCACAAACATTCATTGCCAAAGAAGCTGGCTGTTCACAGAGTGTTGTATCCAAGCATGTTAACAGAAAGTTGAGTGGAAGGAAAAAGTGTGGAAGAAAAAGATGCACAACCAACTGAGAGAACCGCAGCCTTATGAGGATTGTCAAGCAAAATCGATTCAAGAATTTGGGTGAACTTCACAAGGAATGGACTGAGGCTGGGGTCAAGGCATCAAGAGCCACCACACACAGACGTGTCAAGGAGTTTGGCTACAGTTGTCGTATTCCTCTTGTTAAGCCACTCCTGAACCACAGACAACATCAGAGGCATCTTACCTGGGCTAAGGAGAAGAAGAACTGGACTGTTGCCCAGTGGTCCAAAGTCCTCTTTTCAGATGAGAACAAGTTTTGTATTTCATTTGGAAACCAAGGTCCTAGAGTCTGGAGGAAGGGTGGAGAAGCTCATAGCCCAAGTTGCTTGAAGTCCAGTGTTAAGTTTCCACAGTCTGTGATGATTTGGGGTGCAATGTCATCTGCTGGTGTTGGTCCATTGTGTTTTTTGAAAACCAAAATCACTGCACCCGTTTACCAATAAATATTGGAGCACCTCATGCTTCCTTCTGCTGACCAGCTTTTTAAAGATGCTGATTTCATTTTCCAGCAGGATTTGGCACCTGCCCACACTGCCAAAAGCACCAAAAGTTGGTTAAATGACCATGGTGTTGGTGTGCTTGACTGGCCAGCAAACTCACCAGACCTGAACCCCATAGAGAATCTATGGGGTATTGTCAAGAGGAAAATGAGAAACAAGAGACCAAAAAATGCAGATGAGCTGAAGGCCACTGTCAAAGAAACCTGGGCTTCCATACCACCTCAGCAGTGCCACAAACTGATCACCTCCATGCCACGCCGACTTGATGCAGTAATTAAAACAAAAGGAGCCCCTACCAAGTATTGAGTACATATACAGTAAATGAACATACTTTCCAGAAGGCCAACAATTCACTAAAAATGTTTTTTTTTTATTGGTCTTATGATGTATTCTAATTTTTTGAGATAGTGAATTGGTGGGATTTTGTTAAATGTGAGCCAAAATTATCACAATTAAAAGAACCAAAGACTTAACTACTTCAGTCTGTGTGCATTGAATTTATTTAATACACGAGTTTCACAATCTGAGTTGAATTACTGAAATAAATGAACTTTTCCATGACATTCTAATTTATTGAGATGCACCTGTAGGTGTGAGGGACTTCAGCATTTTACAAATAACACAAAGAACAAACAAAAAGTTTGCTCACAGACTTTGCACTAAACAGCACATGCAGCATCATGAATGGACATGGAGTGATTGCATCACACTTTTCTTTGAGCATAATATTGCACTATTGAGCACTTTAAGGTTTCTTCCAAAGAGGAGAGAGAGAGAGCGTGCACACCCGCATGCATGGTTGCCAGATTGCATAAATTAAGTATGACATAAGGCGAAATATTACCTATCTGTTCAAGTGTAAATCTCTGATTGGGGTGATGCATATATTATCTGGCAACCCTGAGCATGTTAAAAGCTTATGGATGCGCGATAGGTCCCAAAGCCAGATAAATGAAAGATCTAATAAAAAACGTTCATGATATATCGACACGCGGGCAGCAGTTTGCACTGGTCTGCTTCTGTTTCACAAATTTGTTCAATTTTATTAACTGATTAGTTCAGTGACCCCTTCTGGAGATTTCTCTAGGTGGCGACACATGAGTGTCTTATGTGCTATGAGCGAGTCAATTATTTTGAGATGTTCACAATCAAAATCTACGAAGAGACTTTATAGTGTTTAAGCATTAAAAGAACAAAGCAGATCTATAATTTTCCTTCAGTTTGATCATGATTTTTCATCCAAAAAGACAACAATAATAGTCTAATAATAGTGAGTTTCAATAACATCCTTATCTTCTCCTACATTAACACTTGCATGACTACAAATCTACTGACTTCAGTAGAATGTTTAAGAATTATAAGAATAAAGCAGATCTACGGTATCACTTTCCTACAGTATTTAAACTGCTGAGCATGACTTTTATCAGAATCATTATAATAATTTGGAGTTTCAATAATGTTCTTTCGTCATTGTAAAGCACATTTTACATGAGTTGAGTTGAGGCGTTAACGCTCCGTTCAACACTAGCGTCAAGTGGCGCTTTGCCCTCCACATGACAAACATTGCAGAAAGCATCATCGAGGGGCGATTTTACGAGTTTGCCATGCAAACAAAAAAAGACTTTGATGCTTTGATAGCAGAAAGTAACTAGATAGTAAAGTTTGAAGACAAAATTTAAGTTGGCTTGACAAAGCCTTGTCTGAAAGTTTAAAATAGTTGGAAGAGTTGGAAGTTTGAAGGTCTTACAGTCAGAAAGACATAAGGAACATCATACAGATAGATAGCCAGCTGCAAGAAGTCCTATGCAACCCTACCCCTTGCTTGTTTTTCTGAATGGCAAATTTGTTGTTAGGGTAACCCCATTTGGTCGCTAGGCAGTTACCAGGGTGATAATTATCAAGCCTCCTTTCCATCCTGATTGAAATAAGTCAACCCGAAAGTCTCTACGCTGTAGATATGTGATTTGTTACTTGGCTGCTAGGCTAACCCCATCTGGTTACTATACAGTTGCCAGTGTGATCCCAAGAAGGCTGCTCGCTGTTCTGAGTCATACAAGCCAACAATGAAGTCTCTACGACATTCTGGTGCAGAGAGATATGATTTGTTACTTGGTTGCTAGGTTAAACCCATCTGGTTGCTAAGCAGTTACCAGGATGATACTTATTAAGGCTCATTGCCATCCTGAGTGAAATAAGTCAACCCGGAAGTCTCTACGATATACTGGTGTAGAGATATGTGATTTGTTACTTGGTTGCTAGTGTAGGCCCATGTGGTTACTAGGCAGTTGCCAGTGTGATACCAAGAAGGCTGCTCGCTGTTCTGAGTCATACAAGCCAACAATGAAGTCTCTACGACATTCTGGTGCAGAGAGATATGATTTGTTACTTGGTTGCTAGGTTAAACCCATCTGGTTGCTAAGCAGTTACCAGGATGATACTTATTAAGGCTCATTGCCATCCTGAGTGAAATAAGTCAACCCGGAAGTCTCGGTTGCTAAGTCTGGTTGCAACCGAGGCTGCTCGCTGTTCTGAGTCATACAAGCCAACAATGAAGTCTCTACAACATTCTGATCCTGAGATACCCATATAAATGATTTTAAGCCTGTCTGAAAGTTTAAAATAGTTTGAAAAGTTGGAAGTTTGAAGGTCTTACAGTCAGAAAGAAAGAAAGAAGGAACATCATACAGATAGACAGCCAGCTGCAAGAAGTCCTATGCAACCCTACCCCTTGCTTGTTTTTCTGAATGGCAAATTTGTTGCTAGGGTAACCCCATTTGGTTGCTAGGCAGTTACCAAGGTGATACTGAAAAGGCTCCTTGCTAGCCTGAGTCAAATGTATGAAACCAGAAGTCTCTACGATGTTCTGGTGCAGAGATATGTGATTTGTTACATGGATGCTAGGGTAACCCCATCTGGTTGCTAGGCAGTTACCAAGGTGATCCTTAATATGGCTCCTTGCCATCCTGAGTGAAATAAGTCAACCCGGAAGTCACTATGATGTTCTGGGTCAGAGATATGTGATTTGTTACTTGGTTGCTAGGGTAACCTCATCTGGTTGCTAAGCAGTTACCAGGGTGATACTTATCAAGGCCCCTTGCCATCCTGAGTGAAATAAGTCAACCCGGAAGTGTCTACGATGTTCTGGTGCAGAGGTATGTGATTTGTTACTTGGTTGCTAGGGTAAGCCCATGTGGTTGCTAGGCAGTTGCCAGTGTGATATCAAGAAGGCTGCTTGCTGTTCTGAGTCATTCAAGCCAACAATGAAGTCTCTACGACATTCTGATCCTGAGATTCCCATATAAGCGATTTTAAATGGAAATCAGTGGAGTTTGGTTGCTAGGGTGCTCTAAATGATTGCTAGGGCGTGGCTAAGTAGTTTCCATGATGATACTTGAAGACTGATTGCTCACCCAATTCAAACAAGCCAACTCTCATGTCTGTAGGACATTCTGATCTGAAGATATCACTCTCAGCCTTTTTGAATGGCAGTCAATGGCTTTTGGTTGATAGGGTGCACTAAATGGTTGCAAGGTTGTATGTAGTTGCTAGGGTGTTAAAGTGATGGAGTGAAAGAAAGAATAAAAAGAGTGATGAAAGATAGAAAACAGAGTGATGGAGAGATAGATAGAAAGTATGAGTGGTGGAGTGATCACCAAGGTGATTCTCAATAGGCTCCTTGCTACCCTGAGTCCAATGAACGAACCCGGAAGTGTCTACGATGTTCTAGTGCAGAAATAAGTGATTTGTTACTTGGTTGCTAGAGTAACCCCATCTGGTTGCTAGGCAGTTACCAAGGTGAAACTTAAAAGGCTCCTTGCTACCCTAAGTCCATTGAATGAAACCACAAATGTCTACGATGTTCTGGTGCAGAGATATGTGATTTGTTACTTGGTTGCTAGGGTCTCCCCATCTGGTTGCTATGCAGTTATCAGGTTGATACTTATCAAGCCTCCTTTCCATCCTGAGTGAAATAAGTCAACCCGGAAGTCTCTACGATGTTCTGGTGCAGAGATATGTGATTTGTTATTTGTTTGCTAGGGTAACCCCAACTGGTTGCTAAGCAGTTTCCAGGGTGATACTTAACATGGCTCCTTGCCATCCTGAGTGAATTAAGTCAACCCGGAAGTCTCTATAATGTTCTGGTGCAGAGATATGTGATATATTATTTGGTTGTTAGGGTAACCCCATCTGGTTGCTAAGCAGTTACCAGGGTGATCCTTATCAAGGCTCCTTGCCATCCTGAGTGAAATAAGGTTAACCCGGAAGTCTCTACGATGTTCTGGTGCAGAGATATGTGATTTGTTACTTGGTTGCCAGGGTAACCCCATCTGGATGATACTTATCAAGGCTCCTTGCCATCCTGAGTGAAATAAGTCAACCTGGAAGTCTCTACGATGTTCTGGTGCAGAGATATGTGATTTGTTACTTGGTTACTAGGGTAACCCCATCTGGTTGCTAGGCAGTTACCAGGGTGATACTTATCAAGGCTCCTTGCCATCCTGATTGAAATAAGTCAACCTGGAAGTCTCTACGATGTTCTGGTCACTTATATTGGTATCTCAGGAAATAAGGTTGACTTATTTCACTCAGGATGGAAAGGACGCTTGATAAATATCAACCTGGTAACTGCATAGCAATCAGATGGGGTGACCCTAGCAACCAAGTAATGAATCGCATATCTCTGCACCAGAACATCGTAGACACTTGTGGTTTCATTCAATGGACTTAAGGTAGCAAGGAGCCTTTTAAGTTTCACCTTGGTAACTGCCTAGCAACCAGATGGGGTTACCCTAGCAACCAAGTAACAAATCATATATCTCTGCAACAGAACATCGTAGACACTTCTGGTTTCGTTCATTTGACTCAGGGTAGCAAGGAGCCTTTTGGGTATCACCTTGGTTACTGCCTAGCACCCAGATGGGGTTACCCTAGCAACCTAGTAACAAATCACATATTTCTGCACCAGAACATCATAGACACTTCCGGGTTCATTCATTGGACTCAGGGTAGCAAGAAGCCTTTTAAGTTTCAACTTGGTAACTGCCTAGCAACCAGATGGGGTTACCCCAGCAACCAAGTAACAAATCATATATGTCTGCACCAGAATATCGTAGAGACTTCCAGGTTGACTTATTTCACTCAGGATGGCAAGCCTTGATAAGTATTGCTTTTTTTTTATCATTATATTGTGGAAAAATTGGAAAGCATGCATTAATTATCTTTAACTAGATTTTTATTTCATTAAACATTTTGAATGTACTTTGCTGCAATGGCTGATAGGATGAATTTAAAATTATGATTTAAAATAAATGTTATGTAATTTGTTAAGTTAAAACATTCTGAATGGGGCCCTGTGTTGGTCGGTTGCTTGGGGCCTCAGAAATTGCAAACCCGCACCTGCACATGACTTATTAACTGAAATTGCAGTAAATTTTCTGGGAAAGGCTCTATGTGTAAAAGGGGTTTATGTTTTAAACCAGATAATACAAGCAGCATTATGTGGTTTAATAATCTTGCAAGGCCATATTGCAATTTCAAATTAAATTCATATTGGGGATATGTTACCAATGTTTCAGAGGTCAATATCTGCAGGCTTTAAAGAATTTGGATGGTTTTCCCTCAACATGTACTTACTGTAAGTGCTGCTTTTACAGTTGTGTCACTGGTTTTTCCACATTAATGTGAAAATGACAATGAATAATAATTTAATATTACATGTTCTTAGGAGAGTTAGCACTTCTACATTTCATGGCTTTTATTATTTTTGGATTGTATATTTAATTTCAGAGTTTTTCCTGATCTAAACCAGGAAGAAAAACTCATCTAGACAGAACATTTTATAATGTCTAGACTGTTTCTGCAGGGTTTTATGATTATACATACAAATGGTTAGATATACTGGCAATGAGAACTTTATATGTGAAGTAAAATTTCACGATTTCACTGCAAATATCACATCAGTAACACTGATATTCCCCCTTAACAATAGCCATTTTTAACCTGTCAGCAACTGTGGCAACGGTAACCACTACCACCCCACACCTCCCACCCCTTCACTTCTCTTCTATTTTTATTATTATTATTATTATTATTATTTACAAAATTCACATGGGTCACATTTTTAGGTCGGAAAAACAGGAACTGTGCATTAATCTGCAATAATCACATCCCCGAACAGTGAAAATGATGCCTTTGGTTATATGGCTATAACTGGATGTGATTTTGTCTGCTAACAACATTTACAGAAATCATCATTCTTGAATGGTTAAAAGGGACCAACTGAAAATGTATTCCATTAATTTATAAGGTGGCTTCTCTCATAAAATTCAAATAACCTCCATAAACATAATCTAATGTTATAAAGGCAAAAGTTTACAGTTTAGTTCTGAAATGAGATTTGACAATTGGAAAAATGGTTGCATGTCAGATGCAAGCAAGTTGGATCCATTCTTTATTACCCCAGAAGATTGACAGCTTAGGGCAAAACCTAAGAAAGAACAAAGCTAAAATGTTGGTAGATATTTTCCTTGGAACAGTGGGCTAGTACACCATCTGCTGTTCTAGATTTCACACTCCTGGATAGTTAACAAAATTATACATACAATAAAACAATACCTAAGTAAGGTAAGGTCAAACTCTTTTGGAATCAACTGCCAGTTGAGTCTCTGCACGCACTTTGTAAGAAGAACTATTTGTGTGGTGCAGACAATTTGTATGCATGCTTATGTTTCAAATATGTCACTTATGAGGTTTCATTCACTTATGTTGCTGCCTTGGAAGTAAGCTTCTGTTCACTAGGCTTTGGAACAGAGCCTATGTGTCTACATTTGATTTAATTTCTTAACTTCTGCTTGTGGGTTTTCAAAATTTTCATTTATAAAGGAAAAGTCCTTGTAAATGTAACTTTCTCTGCAAATAAACCTGATTCTGAACACCTTAAACTTAACCATTCTGCACAAGATAAACAGTATGTTATGTGACCTAAAGATTGAATTGTATTTGTGGGCTAAACTAGGGTCTGTGTCTTTAATAACAGCTTGCCTCTCCAGAATCTGTCCAGCTAAAATCACATTAGCACATAGATTGCTACCCATGTTTTTAAGTCTAGACCAGGGGTTGGCAACCTATGGCATGCATGCCAATTCTGGGGTAATTGCTGGCACGGTTGAGGAGTCGATACCACCATTAAGAAGGAAAATTAAAAATGTCATTCTATTTCAAAATGTTTTTGACCCGTGGTCTAGATAAAACATTTTTCAGAATTCAACACCCCAACATGTTGTCCTCTCCTTTACACTGCTATTCAATTAGGAGATCCAGTTTCCACTGTACAAAAAATTATCTTCTTGATTTTTACAATTATTTTTTCCACATCTGACTGTCTCTTTAAAGTTAAATTATGTCCTAAGATTTCCAGTCAAGAAAGTTGAAAGTTAATTAGGATATTATGTAACACTCAGAGGGTTACCGGTTGTCTAGTCTAAATATTATTATACTCTTCAAAAGCAATATTCGTTTTGACAAAAACATCAAAACCTCAATAAAAGACATTTCCTCTCCTACATAAAATTATAAACTTCTAAAAGTCTTAGAATGTTTCTTACAGAGCTCAGTTCTCACCTTAGAAAACCAGACAAGTGATGGCCCCTCTGAAGGCAAACCTTAAGGCAAGTTAACACCAAACTGGCTAGTCATTACAGGAGGACCAACTCAACAAAAAATGTATTTGACCTTGATTATCATAAGAGTGAGCATGTTTTTAAGACTGTGATGGAAAGAGTAAAGGAATGTTGTGTAGTTACTCAATTGTTTTTTGATGTTAAAGAACTCAGAGGAAGAGTTTAAACTTTACTTTCCCCTCTCATTGGAGTAGTTTCTCTAAACACACAGCATTACTTGTTCTGTTTACATTGCTGTGCATTTTAAACAGGCCATGTGCTGGGCTTCTACAGTAATTCTTCATAACGCCAGACACGAATGAGCTTTTTGTTTGCCAAGCAACAACTTTTTTTCCATGCCATCTGTTGCTTGGTTCTGGTTCCCATTTCCTGGATTTAGTTTGAAGGATTTTTTCCTCTATTTTCAAACTTTCAACTCTGAGAGGAAATCATTTTTGAGTATTTTGAGAGTGGTACTGAGAGTGTCTGGTTTGTTCCATTGTGTTTACGTTCTCTTCATGTGTTTACGTTCTCTTCATGTGTTTTAGGTGCCGCTGGCTCGCGGAATCAGCATTTCCATGGGAAACCTGATTGTTTCCATGGGACCGCTGATCATGCCAACTTTCAGCTGATGAGCGGCACCTGACTGTGGTTTGTTTTCTGCCTATATTTACCACACTCTGTTTCATGTTCATTGTTTGATTGTTGTTGTGTGTTTAATTACTCAGCACTCTCTCTCTCTGCCCTAGTCGGTCCTGTTACCTGTTTTCTGTGTTGGTTGCCAGGCTTCGCTGTAGCGCCCGGATTGTGGTTACCTTCCTGTTGGTTGCATTGCTTGCCTTGACGCTTCACCTGAGTATTCCTCATCGGTTACCCCTCTACACTGGATCTGCTCGTCACACTACTGTGACGCACACAAACCTACGAGCACCCTATCCTCCAGAGGATTCCTCGTGGATCTGTGCTCCACACTACCTCAATGCACACAAACCTACGAACACACTCTATCTCCATGCTGCAGTCGATGCCAGGGCTCCATCACACTTCACCAGCTCTGCTGTGTTTAAAACATAATAAAGTATTTTACTTTGCTTCCGCATTTGGATCTCTGGTCTCATCCTTGAAAGAGAACATCAACTGCTGACAACTTTGTTGCAGGA
Organism: Myxocyprinus asiaticus; assembly: GCF_019703515.2. Taxonomy (NCBI): domain Eukaryota; kingdom Metazoa; phylum Chordata; class Actinopteri; order Cypriniformes; family Catostomidae; genus Myxocyprinus; species Myxocyprinus asiaticus. The sequence continues at coordinate 8,630,023 of NC_059360.1, read as the reverse complement.
GCTGTTGGAACTACAAACTCTTGTGTACTCCACTTTACCTACTGTATAATTCTACTTCCCAAACCAGAGTGTGCAAGTTTCTAGAGCTCCACATGCAAACATGTCCATACCATCAAATAGAACTTTGTAGATACAACATGGAAACTCATTTGTAAGAATCAAAGACAATGTTGCCATACCAGAGTTCCAGGAGTTCACTCACTGCCCAGGCCCTTCCGAAACAACAGCACTTCCATAAAACATGATCTGGAAGTGGCTAGAGCCCAATTGTTTAAATCTATATTCCAGTGAAGCTTCCAAAGGCAGCCAATTTCTTCTTCCTCTCTCTGTAATCAGTGAAAAAAGGAGTATAATGTCCTGAAAGTGGCTGACCACAGAAATTGCTTTCAAAGGGATGCTGTCCAGAGGAGGAAGGGAGGGTCTGTGTTTGATAAAAGTGGTGGACATCTTGGCCAGAGGTTTCAAAGGAGTTATAGTTACCATGATCCATTTCAAAGGCATTGTCTCACCCAGAAAAAAATAAAAAAAGTTGAAAATTCTGTGTCTAGGACAGTGTTTCATTGCATACATGAAATCAAAATTGTTCTGTAATTAATAATTAACAAAAGCATAATTTTTTTTATGGTAAACTGTTGAAGAAGACCTTGAGTGATTAGTTATGTTGTGAAGGACTCACCTTCTTGCTGCAGTAGATCTGCCATTTCTTCTCAGCAGGCAAAGCAAACATGGCTTCCCTGTTCTTGTCTGTGAGATCCAATTCATCCTGAGGAAAAGAAAGGTTACAACAATTGAAATACACATTTAACCTCAAATATCTGCAAAAGCATGGTTCGACAATGCCAAATGTTTATCCTTATTAAATGAGCAGAAGAAGAAGCCTTTATTTTTGTCACACATTTGCACATATTCAGTGAAAAATTTTTTTTTCACATATCCCAGCCTAGCTGGGGTCAGAGCACAGGGTCAGCCATGATATGGTATCCCTGGAGCAGACAGGGTCAAGGGCCTTGCTCAAGGGCCCAACAGTGGCATCTTGGTGGTGCTGGGGCTTGAACCATGACCTTCTGGTCAGTAACCCAGAGCATTAACCACTGAGCCACCACTGCACCAGGTGCAGCACTAGGCACAATATTGAAATTTGTTGTGTATGAGAAGGTATGTAACCTTACATAACAAATATTATTGGACTTGTTGATGTAACTTGCGTGGAGTTCCTTTAAGTCAACATAAAATTACATTCATAACCTATTTTGTGACATACAGCAGGGAATTCACTAAACATCTGCGCCACTTTTGCACATGATATTTCAGTGCAAATACCTACGTCTTATTCACTAACCATCTGCAATCTATTTTAGCAGGCGCAATCAGTGCTGAAATAGTGCTGCATCTTGAGTATTTAAATTAAGTCACTGTCATTTTTTTCTGTGCAAACACGCTTCCTTTCTACGTAAATTAGGCTCATAATGGTTTGCGCTTCATTTACAAAATATGCCCACCTTATTTTACATTACCGCCAAATGAACCCAGGCGGTAAAGCAAATTTAGTTTAAAAGAGATGTTTGTGTACATTTCCTATCATATCAACAGTAATTCATCAAATAATGATTAAATGATAAATGATAATGTTATAACTGTCATATACATTTTCCAGATGCAATCAAGCACACTTTCGGCATGTTAAAGAGATGATTCAGGTGTCTGGATCACAGTAGTGCAGTGATGCTGTTCAGTCCTACCAAAGTGTGTCATATCAGGGTGGCCTGCCCGATCCTACCCTACAGTGCATCTGGAAAGTATTCACAGTGCTTCACTTTTTCCACATTTTGTTATGTTACAGCCTTATTCTAAAATGGATTAAATTCATTATTTTCCTCAAAATTCTACAAACAATACCCCCTAATGACAAAGTGAAAGAAGTTTGTTTGAAATCTTTGCAAATTTATTAAAAATAAAAAACCATCTCATGTACATAAGTATTCACAGCCTTTGCTCAATACTTTGTTGAAGCACCTTTGGCACCAATTACAGCCTCAAGTCTTTTTGAGTATGATGCTACAAGCTTGGCACACATATTTTTGGGCATTTTTTCCCATTCTTCTTTGCAGGACCTCTCAAGCTCCATCAGGTTGGATGGGGAGCGTCAGTGCACAGCAATCTTCAGATCTTTCCAGAGATGTTCAATCGGGTTCAAGTCTGGGCTCTGGCTGGGCCACTCAAGGACATTCACAGAGTTGTCCCGTAGCCACTCCTTTGTTATCTTGGCTCTGTGCTTAGGGTCATTGTCCTGTTGGAAGATGAACCTTCGCCCCAGTCTGAGGTCCAGAGCGCTCTGGAGCAGGCTTTCATCAAGGATGTCTCTGTACATTGCTGCATTCATCTTTCCCTCGATCTTGACGAGTCTCCCAGTTCCTGCCGCTGAAAAACATCCCCACAGCATGATGCTGCCACCACCATGCTTCACTGTAGGGATGGTATTGGCCAGGTGATGAGCGGTGCCTGGTTTCCTCCAGATATGATGCTTGCCATTCAGGCCAAAGAGTTCAATCTTTGTTTCTCATGGTCTGAGAGTCCTTCAGGTGCCTTTTGGCAAACTCCAGGTGGACTGTCATGTGCCTTTTACTGAGGAGTGGCTTTCGTCTGGCCACTCTACCATACAGGCCTGATTGGTGGAGTGCTGCAGAGATGGTTGTTCTTCTGGAAGGTTCTCCTCTCTCCACAGAGAAATGATGGAGCTCTATCAGAGTGACCATCAGGTTCTTGGTTCACCTCCCTGACTAAGGCCCTTCTCCCCCAATCGCTCAGTTTGGCCAGGTGGCCAGCTCTAGGAAGAGTCCTGGTGGTTCCAAACTTCTTCCATTTACGGATGATGGAGGCCACTGTGCTCATTGGGACCTTCAATGCTGCAGACATTTTTTTGTACCCTTCCCCAGATCTGTGCCTCGATACAATCCTGTCTCGGAGGTCTACAGACAATTCCTTGGACTTCATGGCTTGGTTTGTGCTCTGACATGCACTGTTAACTGTGGGACCTTATATAGACAGGAGTGTGCCTTTCCAAATCATGTCCAATCAACTGAATTTACCACAGGTGGACTCCAATTAAGTTGTAGAAACATCTCAAGGATGATCAGTGGAAACAGGATGCAACTGAGCTCAATTTTGAGTGTCATGGCAAAGGCTGTGAATACTTGTGTACATGTGATTTTTTTTTCGTTTTTTTATTTTTAATAAATTTGCAAAGATTTCAAACAAACTTCTTTCACATTGTCATTATGGGGTATTGTTTGTAGAATTTTGAGGAAAATAATGAATTTAATCCATTTTGGAATAAGGCTGTAACATAACAAAATGTGGAAAAAGTGAAGCGCTGTGAATACTTTCCGGATGCACTGTATGTAGCACTCACAATTGGTCCACAAGATCTGAATTGTGCATGCAGATTGCATTCTGCACACATTTTGTGGGTGTGTTTGTGTTGGCTTATTTGCATTTTTCCTTTAGTGAATGGGATGCTAAATCAGCGCAGAGTGTGCATGCTAATAAATAGCACATTTACTGGGCGCACTTCTTGCTTTGTGAATTACCCCCACAGTATTCCTGAGCAATAGGATTCAATAGCCTGTGTGGTCTCAGTGTCATCTGCTGAAAAGTAAAGTTGTTTCAGACGTGGAGCAAGTTATTAGATTTTGCAGTAATAACGTGTCTGTGTGGACTAGCTTTTCTGCATAGGAAACCGAGAGCATGTTTCATAGCTTAGCAGTATTTCTAACCTTATATTTTCTCTGGCGCATTGTGAGCAAAGGTGAGCGAGCATTTTCGGTGCATTCCTATGGAAGCCAAGCGCCACGCTCGCAAGGTGGATTGTGGGATTGACAGCAGCGCAGCAAACAATGAGCGAATTTCTATCACGCCAGTGGAAACGCAGCATAAGGTGAGAGAATGATGTTCTAGAAAATTGGAAATGTGATTTCTCCGGCCCCGTTATTTTCTCCAGAGTGACTCAAATATACCAAAGTTGGCACATTTGATGGAAGACAGAGAGAGAATTTGAATAAGAGAGAGAAAAAAAAGTCATAGTCAAGAGGGATACAATAAAAAGTGAGAGATGGGGAGAGAGGGACATGGCAAAAAGGAAAGAGAGATTTAGAGGGAGGGAGGTGCAGGACAGACAATTAAGAGATCATGGTCAAAATGGAAGGAAGTCATATGTGTCTCAAAGGGGTCAGACAGGAAACATTTTGTTTCAGTAGTGACACACAAATTCATGCAAATACACACAAACACTCACACAAACAGGACAAAAGGAGGAGGAGCAACTTAAAGGTATAGTTCACCCAAAAGTAAAATTAAGTCACCATTTACTGAACCTGCATGACTTTCTCTCTTTTCATAATGGTGACTGGTGCTGTCAAGCACTAAAAATTACAAAATAAAATATAGCTGCAAGCAGCAATGATGGGCCCAAGCACCATGGGTCCATTTCCACCCGTTGGCTTTCGGAAAACAAGCAAGGTGGACACATGCATTTGGCCTTTGACATTATTCTAAACAATTTTGAAGCAACTTCAAATTTCTCAATTTTGCTCTAAATCACACATTGCACACAGAAGATGTGAGACACTGCTGTTTCCCATTTTTTGCCATTAATTTAATGCCTCGCTATGGTAACACCGTTCGCTATTTCAAAATCTGTTCACAATTTAGCATCTTCAATATCTTGGCATAATGTTGTCTAAATGTGGTGACAGTCTCATGAATACTCCCTAGAAGGAGTATTTAAAAGTTCAGAGAATGCAATATTAAAAAAAATCCAAAATGTTCACAAAGTTGGAAACTCAAGAACTAAAGCTTAAAAACTCAACTTTCATCTTCTGAAGTCTATTTTGCAATTAGGACATTACAGTGAAAACATTTTAACATTTTAAAAGAGTGCATTTTTAAAACATGCATCATGTGAGCAACAGTACTTATGTTTCAAGTACTCTGCTTATGATCCAATCCAATGATTGAAGAAAAAACAGGATGCATTTCATTGTGAGGGTCCACTGATGAAAATGCAACAACCACATCAGATTGGTTAAGTAACATTATTACCTTCTAGTTGAAGTTCTGTTAATATTTTTGAATCTGTGATTATTTAGCAGCTTTATTCACCTGAAATGTCCACTAACATTATGCCAGTTGTTTTAATGGAAGTGTATTATACAGGATAAGCTTTTATGTATGTAAATATGCTTGATGCTATTTGTTAAAATAAATGTATACATAATATAATATAAATGTGAATCTATCTATCTATTTATTAGGGGTGTAACGGTTCTCGGTTTGGTAAGCATTTGCTCTGCGGTTCATATCTAGTTTAATAACGCATCTGGATCATACACTTTGGCAAAGAAAATAAAGTGCTAAATAGACATGTGCAGTTATAACCTCCGTGTATGCATCTGTATGGCTCTGTAGATGGACACACTTCACCTATGTTTCATATGGGTCAATTTTCCACAGGGAGAAGTTGTCCTATTAACTGTAAGTATGTTAAATTGTTTGATGATTCACAGTTCTGCACGCATTAGTGTGAAGTTGAAAATGGCAAGCTGAGAAAACAAGCCGCAAGATAGAAGCCCCTGCGTCATTCAAGTCTCCTGTCTGGGAACTTTTTCTTTTTGCGGTCAATCAAAACAGCGATTGTCAAAAAACCTTTACAAAACAGGCACTGTTTGCAGACATTGCTTGACGCGAGTGCCGTATACTGGTAATACATCGATATTTGATTATTTATTTACACTGACATCACCTGGGAATATATAGCGAGCAGTGCACACAGAGCCGCACGTGAGCCCGAAACTGCACACAGACACAGTCCCTTCTGTCTTTAAACAGGCACTCGCTGCTAGTTTGGACAGATATGAAACAAAAACTAAAGTGCTCGGGGTGTTCATTGCCAAAGTTATGTTGCCCTTACTCTGTTGATGAAGATGTGGGATTTCCACGTATGATTAAAACACTCATGTTGCATTACGACATCCCTTCTAGCATAAATTTCTACAGCAAGGATATTCATTCTATAGTGATGTACAACTTCTGAATATTGAATATACACTATATTGCCAAAAGTATTCGCTCACCCATCCACATAATTGAATTCAGGTGTTCCAATCACTTCCATGGCCACAGGTGTATAAAATGAAGCACCTAGGCATGCAGACTGCTTCTACAAACATTTGTGAAAGAATGGGCCGCTCTCAGGAGCTCAGTGAATTCCAGCGTGGTACTGTGATAGGATGCCACCTGTGCAACAAGTCCAGTCGTGAAATTTCCTCACTACTAAATATTCCACAGTCAACTGTCAGTGGTATTATAACAAAGTGGAAGCGATTGGGAATGACAGCAACTCAGCCACGAAGTTGTAGGCCTCGTAAAATGACAGAGCGGGGTCAGCGGATGCTGAGGCGCATAGTGCGCAGAGGTCGCCAACTTTCTGCAGAGTCAATCGCTACAGACTTCCAAAGTTCATGTGGCCTTCAGATTAGCTCAAGAACAGTGCGTAGAGAGCTTCATGGAATGGGTTTCCATGGCCGAGCAGCTGCATCCAAGCCATACATCACCAAGTGCAATGCAAAGCGTCGGATGCAGTGGTGTAAAGCACGCCGCCACTGGACTCTAGAGCAGTGGAGACGCATTCTCTGGAGTGACGAATCACACTTCTCCATCTGGCAATCTGATGGACGAGTCTGGGTTTGGCGGTTGCCAGGAGAACGGTACTTGTCTGACTGCATTGTGCCAGCTATGAAGTTTGGTGGAGGGGGGATTATGGTGTGGGGTTGTTTTTCAGGAGCTGGGTTTGGCCCCTTAGTTCCAGTGAAAGGAACTTTGAATGCTTCAGCATACCAAGAGATTTTGGACAATTCCATGCTCCCAACTTTGTGGGAACAGTTTGGGGATGGCCCCTTCCTGTTCCAACATGACTGCGCACCAGTGCACAAAGCAAGGTCCATAAAGACATGGATGAGCGAGTTTGGTGTGGAAGAACTTGACTGGCCTGCACATAGTCCTGCCCTCAACCCGATAGAGCACCTTTGGGATGAATTAGAGCGAAGACTGCGAGCCAGGCCTTCTCGTCCAACATCAGTGTCTGACCTCACAAATGCGCTTCTGGAAGAATGGTCAAAAATTCCCATAAACACACTCCTAAACCTTGTGGAAAGCCTTCCCAGAAGAGTTGAAGCTGTTATAGCTGCAAAGGGTGGGCTGACGTCATATTAAACCCTATGGATTAAGAATGGGATGTCACTTAAGTTCATATGCGTCTAAAGGCAGATGAGCGAATACTTTTGGCAATATAGTGTATGTTGAGTTGAGTATGAAATGCACATTATGTTGATGCATATAGCATAAATGCAGCTATTAAGTTAAATGTTGAGTTAGTAATGAGAGCATTATTTATTTATTTATTTATTGTTTTTTGTTATTTAAGGACACTGATGACAATTAACCATGGTTTTATTCAGTAATACTGTAGTAGCCATATAGTAACCATGGTTTTACTATAGTAATATTGTAGTAGCCATGACTGAAGTAACAATGACTGTTGTCACCATTGTTTTCTTGGCAGAAATCATAGTTTTGATACAAGTAACCATTGTTTTACAATAGTAATACTGTAATTTCCATATAGTAACCTTGATTTTACTATAGTATTGTAACCATGACAGTAACTGTTAATTTTGTGGTTACTATGATTTTACTACAAATACCATGGTTAAACTATGGTTACTGTTGTAAAACCATAGTGATTTATAGTGAGGGCAAATCTCTTGAAGTGTCTGTTACCAAATAGAATATATTTATTTTGGGTTTGGCAGTAATATTTATTTTTCTGAACATAACAAATACTGAACCGTACCGAATCCGTGACCCTAAAACCGTGATACAAACCGAACCATAAGAAATTTGAAGCATTACACCTCTACTATCTATCTATATTGTGGCAAGCAGGGCATGGCCGAGCGGCGTCAGGGCAGAGCAAGCCCAGAGAGATAAGTGGTAAATGATTTCCATCTGTTTGCACACCGGTCCCGCATTCCAAGGAGGAGCAGTGGAGTATTTATGGAGAGAAGACAGCAGCAGACGGAGAGAGACAGACGCATGGAGCTGTGTGTGACTGTGCCACAGTGACTGCTGAAAAGCAAGGCTGTTGAATGTGTTTGTTTATTGTGCAGAAAAGCACGTTTATGTTTTGATGTACACTGAAAAGTGTGGCATTAAAGTCTTATGTGGATTGTTCCCCCGGCTCCCGTTCCCTCCACAGAAAAGGCAGAGGTCTGCCATATATATATATATATATATATATATATATATATATATATATATATATATATATATATATATATATACACAGTGCATCCGGAAAGTATTCACAGCGCTTCACTTTTTCCACATTTTGTTATGTTACAGCCTTATTCCAAAATGGATTAAATTCATTATTTTCCTCAAAATTCTACAAACAATACCCCATAATGACAACGTGAAAGAAGTTTGTTTGAAATCTTTGCAAATTTATTAAAAATAAAAAACGAAATAAATCACATGTACATAAGTATTCACAGCCTTTGCATGACACTCAAAATTGAGCTCAGGTGCATCCTGTTTCCACTGATCAACCTTGAGATGTTTCTACAACTTGATTGGAGTCCACCTGTGGTAAATTCAGTTGATTGGACATGATTTGGAAAGGCACACACCTGTCTATATAAGGTCCTACAGTTAACAGTGAATGTCAAAGCACAAACCAAGCCATGAAGTCCAAAGAATTGTCTGTAGACCTCCGAGACAGGATTGTATCGAGGCACAGATCTGGGGAAGTGTACAGAAAAATGTCTGCAGCATTGAAGGTCCCAATGAGCACAGTGGCCTCCATCATCCGTAAATGGAAGAAGTTTGGAACCACCAGGACTCTTCCTAGAGCTGGCCCCCCGGCCAAACTGAGCTGGGGAAAAAGGGCCTTCATCAGGGAGGTGACCAAGAACCCGATGGTCACTCTGACAGAGCTCCAGCATTTCTCTGTGGGGAGAGGAGAACCTTCCAGAAGGGCAAACATCTCTGGAGCACTCCACCAATCAGGCCTATATGGTAGAGTGGCCAGACAGAAGCCACTCCTCAGTAAAAGGCACATGACAGCCCACCTGGAGTTTGCCAAAAGGCACCTAAAGGACTCTCAGACCATGAGAAACAAAGATTGAACTCTTTGGCCTGAATGGCAAGCGTCAAGTCTGGAGGAAACCAGGCACCGCTCATCACCTGGCCAATACCATCCCTACAGTGAAGCATGGTGGTGGCAGCATCATGCTGTGGGGAAATTTTTCAGCGGTAGGAACTGGGAGACTAGTCAGGATCAAGGGAAAAATTAATGCAGCAATGTACAGAGACATCCTTGATGAAAACCTGCTCCAGAGTGCTCTGGACCTCAGACTGGGGCGAAGGTTCATCTTCCAACAGGACAATGGCCCTAAGCACACAGCCAAGATAACAAAGGAGTGGCTCCGGGACAACTCTGTGAATGTCCCTGAGTGGCCCAGCCAGAGCCCAGACTTGAACCCGATTGAACATCTCTGGAGAGATCTGAAAATGGCTGTGCACTGACGCTCCCCATCCAACTTGTTGGATCTTGAGAGGTGCTGCAAAGAGGAATGGGAGAAACTGCCCAAAAATATGTGTGCCAAGCTTGTAGCATCATACTCAAAAAGACTTGAGGCTGTAATTGGTGCCAACGGTGCTTCAACAAAGTATTGAGCAAAGGTTGTGAATACTTATGTACATGTGATTTTTTTCATTTTTTATTTTTAATAAATTTGCAAAGATTTCAAACAAATTTCTTTCACGTTGTCATTATGGGGTATTGTTTGTAGAATTTTGAGGAAAATAATGAATTTAATCAATTTTGGAATAAGGCTGTAACATAAAATGTGGAAAAAGTGAAGCGCTGTGAATACTTTCCGGATGCACTGTGTGTATATATATATATATATATATATATATATATATATATATATATATATATATGATATAAGCCTTTTGGTATCGCCGTATATGTTTACCGATATGCGTCGATATGAACACTTTTTTTCAGAACATATAATGCAGAAAACAATGCTTTAGAATTGGTGTCATTACATAGTTTGTCCAGCAGAGCGTGCTCTGACTCCATTGTTTACAGAGCTGAACTAACGGTGGCTCTGCAGACAGGGTGGAGTTCAGCGGTGTGTTTTCACGGTAAGTTGCTAACTAGTTTGTGAAATACATACTGGAAAGTTAATAAACAATGACCCCATCATTTTCCCTTTTCAGTATTACTAATATAACATTAACCCTGTCCCTGACAACCATGTCACTCATGTTTATCTTTGCTATTGTTTGCTATGTTAGCCAGCTATAGTTTGTCAGTGCAGTCAGTAATGTAGCAGATTGAAATGTAAACATCAGAGCATCTTTTTGCAGCTCAGCAGACAATGGTGCGGTGGTGAATTGTGTCTGTTGAGTGTTGATTTCATGCTATGTTATTACCTAGTTGGTGAGAAGCAATGCTGGAAAGTAAATAAACAACGTCCGTCTTTTACTCTCCATGACAACGAGCTTATAGCTAACTAGCTAATATTGTTGTCAGCTGAGTGGAAGCTAATGTGCAAACATGTATTCACCAAACTGTTTTGTTCAGGATTCACAGTTTGGTACCCCTTCAACCAAACAATTCCAGTCATTGCATTTATAAAATGTAATATTTAAAAGTCTGGTTTTCCACCATTGAAAGTTTCCCCTGAACTTGTATAGCAGAATACGTTATAACACCGCTGCCGCTGTTTATCTCTTGACTCGGCAGGTGTAAATGCTGGGAAGCTGTGCTTTTTGTTTTACAGCCTGCCCCTAATTGACTGACAGTGTTAATATAGTCAGCATTTGACTGATACTAAACAGTACTGATGTTTATTTAGCTATTTATTTCAATTGTATTTATTCTTTATTTTAATGGCCAGCATTTGACTGATACTAAACAGTACTGATGTTTATTTAGCTATTTGTTTTATTTTTATTTATTCTTTATTTTAATGATCAGCATTTGACAGCTAAATAAACATCAGTACTGTTTAGTCTCATTTTATTCTATTTTTATTTATTCTTTATTTTAATGGTCAGCATTTGACAGCTAAATAAACATCAGTACTGTTTAGTCTCATTTTATTCTATTTTTATTTATTCTTTATTTTAATGGTCAGCATTTGACTGATACTAAACAGTACTGATGTTTATTTAGCTATTTATTTAATTTTTATTCATTCTTTATTTTAATGGTCAGCATTTGAATGTGTCACATATTCCCTGTTGTTTGTTTTGACTTATGTTGAAATTCTAGTTTAGTTCCCTGTTCCTGTTTCCTGTTAGTTTTGTAGTCCTTTGTAGTTTCTTTTCATGATTGGTTTTCCCCTGATTGTTTCCCCAGGTGTTCCTCTTTCCCTTGTTTTCCCTTGTGTATTTAAGCCCTTGTTTTCCCGTTTTTTTGTCAGTCTTCATCTGTATTATGCCGTGCTTTGTTCCCTATGTTTTGTTTCATTATGTTCTGAGTTACCTGGTTTACTTTTGTTTTATTAAAAAGGCTGCATTTAGATCCTCATTCCTCTCCTGTCTCGTCACAGAAAGACTGACCGAGAAATGGATCTAGCGGCCATCAGGATTCTACTCCTTCAACAAGGGGACCATCAAGTTGAGGATCACGCCCGTGAGTTTTTAGAGCTGGCAAACGTAGTGCACTATCCAGACCGCTCTCTGGTGGTTTTCTTCTGGGCCAGTCTGAATAGTGCACTGAGGGAACTCATGCATCCAGCTGATCCTCACTGGACGCTCGGCGATTATGTGGAGAAGGCTCTGGAACTTAGCGGTTCCCCTTATACAGTGGATTATGGTGGGAACCCCAGGCCAAAACCTGCATCCACAGCCCCTGTCTCGAAGCCTTCCATGGCCCCTGTCTCCAAGTTGTATGATCTGCCACTGATGTCGGTGCGTAGGTCCATGAAGACCCTACCTCAAAAATTGTCTGCGCCCACGCCTGCCACGGTCAACAAGCCAGCACCCACACCTGCCACGGTCAACGAGCCAATGCCTACGCCTGCCATGGCCAACGAGTTGCCAGCCTCGTCCATCCCAGAGCCAGCGTTGCCAGCCTCGCCCGTCCCAGAGCCAGCGTTGCCAACTTTGGCCATCCAGAGGAGGAGGAAGAGAAGAAAAGTTTCCATTCCCAAGTCTCTTCCCATGTACATGACCACAGAGGTCATTTCCGAGTCTCCTCCCATGCCCACAACCACGGAGGTCATTCCCGAGTCTCATCCCATGTACACGACCATGGAGGTAGTTTCCGAGTCTCCTCTCATGCCCATGACCACAGAGGTCATTCCCGAGTCTCTTCCCATGCACACGACCCCGGAGGTCGTTCCCGAGTCTCATCCCATGTGCACGACCACAGAGGTTGTTTCCGAGTCTCCTCCCATGCCCACGACCACAGAGGTCATTCCCGAGTCTCTTCCCATGTACACGACCCTGGAGGTCGTTCCCGAGTCTCATCCCATGTTCACGACCACGGAGGTCATTTCCGAGTCTCTGCCCATGTACACGACCATGGAGGTCGTTTCCGAGTCTCTGCCCATGCCCACGACCACGGAGGTCGTTCCCGAGTCTCTGCCCATGCCCACGACCACGGAGGTCATTCCCGAGTCTCTGCCCATTCCCACGACTACAGAGGTCGTTCCTGAGTCTCTGCCCATGCCCACGACTACAGAGGTCGTTCCTGAGTCTCTGCCCATGCCCACGACTACAGAGCTCGGTTCCTCAGTCTCTGCCCATGTTCACGACCACAGAGGTTGTTCCCAAATCTCTGCCCATGCCCATGACTACGGAGGTCATTCCCAAGTCTCTGCCCATGCCCACGACTACAGAGGTCGTTCCCAAGTCTCATCCCATGTTCACGACCACGGAGGTCGTTTCTGAGTCTCTGCGCATGCCCACGACCACAGAGGTCTTTCCCAAGTCTCTTCCCATGTTCGCGACCATTGAGGTAATTTCCCATTCATCCTGGACTCTTTGTCTCAAGCCTCCCACGGCTCCGCCTTCCACGGATTGGCCCCTCGAGCCTCCCGCAGCTCTGTCTTCCATGGCTCCACCCCCAGAGGCTATTTCCACAGCGGCTCCGCCTGCTCCCCCAGAGACTATTCCTCCTGCGGCTCCTCCCGCTCCCCCAGAAACTATTTCCCCAGCGGCTCCGCCCGCTCCCCCAGAGACTATTTCCACTGTGGCTCTGCCCGCTCCCCCAGAGACTATTCCTCCTGCAGCTCCGCCCGCTCCCCCAGAGACTCCTCCTACAGCGGCTCCTCCGCCTGACCCTATCCCTGTCCTGCAGCCACCTCCCAGGCCTCCTGACCCTGTCTCGGCCCTGCAGCCACCTCCCAGGACTCCTGACCCAGTCCCCACCTTGAGGTCCTGGCCATCCACCTGATCTGCTCTGATCTCCCTGGTCACCTGGCCGTCCGCCTGTTCTGGCTGGTCTCCTTGGTCTCCTGGCCATCCGCCTGATCTGCTCTGGTCTCCTGGTCGTCCGCCTGATCTGCTTTGGTCTCCTTGGTCTCCTGGCCGTCCGCCTGATCTGCTTTGGTCTCCTTGGTTTCCTGGCCGTCTGACTGATCTGCTCTGGTCTCCTTGGTCTCCTGGCCATCCGCCTGATCTGCTCTGGTCTCCCTGGTCTACTGGCCACTGTCTGATCTGCTCTGGTCTCCTGGCCATCCGCCTGATCTGCTCTGGTTTCCTTGGTCTCCTGGCAGCCTGCCTGATCTGCTCTGGACTACTTGGTCCTTCGAGCCTGCAGCGTCACCCTGGCTCTCCATCCCTCTGGCTCTGCCTTGGTTTCAAGTCTCCCTGACTTTGCCTTGTTCCTCTGCTCCCCTTGCCCCTTGTGCCCCCCCAGAACTACCTGTTTTTTCCCCCCACACCCCATGGACAATTTGTTTTTGTTTTGTTTTTTGGAGCATCTGGAATCTGCTCCTTAAAAGGGGGGCTCTGTCACATATTCCCTGTTGTTTGTTTATTTAGCTATTTATTTTATTTTTATTTATTCTTTATTTAAATGGTCAGCAATTGACTTGTACTAAACATGCAGTAATGATGTTTATTAAGCTATTTATTGTATTTTTATTTATTCTTTATTTTCTCAGTGTTAGAATTTGTTGACAATGTATAATAATAACAATTATTCTTTGATAAAAATATTTAAGAAAGCAGCCTTCTGAGTATAGACATATCAGTGCAAAATCGGTGAATATATATATATATATATATATATATATATATATATATATATATATATATATTCATTTTTAATTATTTTTTATTTTATTGCTAACTGATTAATTTTACATTTTTGCTATAATTTTATGATATAATTATTTATTGAAAAAATATGTAGATCTGAAGATTATGTTGTATGAAGTCATTTACCATTTTTATATATCCCTAAAATTGCTTTAAATTAAATTAACAAATGTAATTCGATGCATTAGGTGTTAAGTTGGTCTAGGTAGAGATTAATATGAGCACAGAAGTCATTTAGCCTTGTAATTTTGTTGCAATTATGTGGCAATAGATCTCAGTTTCTTTTATTGTTGCATTTGTTTCTCTGTTCTCTCTCAAAATAAATGAAGTGCATTAACTTTTAGTCTGCATTCATTATTCATACACAACTGTTTAAATAGCCTTTTGTGGTGAGCAGGGCCGAGCCGAGCGGCGTCTGGCCAGAGCGATCCAGCGAGGGGAGGCGGGAGTATTTAAGGAGAAGGGATAGTGGCAGATGGGAGAGAGATGTTCGAAGCTTGTCCGCGTGTCTGAATGTCGTTATGATTTGAAGCAGCTGGCTGAAAAGCAGTGCGTGTTTTTGTTTCTTTGGATGTTGAAAAGTGTTATTAAACGTCTATTTGTTTGTAAAGCCGGTCCCAGCTTCGTCCTTTCCCATCTTTAAGTGTTACACCTTTAATTTATGTTGGGAAAATAAGGACGTAAATTAGGTTAGACTACTGCATGTCCGAATATAGAATAATCATTAAAAGCAAAGATTACCAACTGGTAACCAACTATTGTTATTCGATGTTGCCACAACGTCGTCATGACGGACTGGCACCGCTCCAAAGTTACAATGAATACAGGATTGTAGTTGTGCCACAAAGTTGTGGCAATGAATACAGGAATTTCACTTTTCCAGTTGTAACAACATAATCAGTTACATTGCCACAACTAAAGTTTGGTCATCAAATTACAGTGTAGTTAGGAAATGGCCATGTAATTTGGCTAGCTGGAATTACAAAATAGCTGAATTTGCTGCTGCTTTTCTCAAATTTTGCAATATAATTTGCTGCATTTTTTGGGGTTGTTCTGCAGTGAAAACTCACAAATCATCATTATATACCACTGTAATTGTGTAATTACATTTTAAATGCAATTACATGTAAATATTTTAGTGCATAATAACTGAATATGCAGTTAGCAATAATATAATATAATATTAATTATTTTATACACAATAAGAGATTATTTTAAATCACCTATTTTGATAAACAGTCATTCTTAATGACCTATTCAATCACTCAAATAGATATTTCACATTATATGGTAATTAAATCTCTACATCCACTATCAGCCTTGGGATGAACACATATATCAGCAATTTAATCAAGAACATGACTGATTGGTTTAGTGGTTACTTTTTGCATCTAGTTTTTAGAGGTTCTGGTTTCTAATTCACCCAAATATAAAGTGTTATTGTAATATACCAAGATTGCATCTGTATGTCAGTGGATGGGTGTTACACTTTAAAAATAAAATGCAATAAAAGATGCGGGGAGACAAGAGTAGCGGAAACACAGACACATTTATTGACCGTTCTATATTTGAAAAAAATTAATAAAAAAAAACCCAGTGAACTTCGAAGTTCAGACAGCAAACACAAACTCTCCACTCCAGCAGCGGGAATTTGTGCGAGAGCATCGTTGACCAAGATGGCACACCTCACGAACACCCATCGCACAACCCAGCCATGAAACACTCGGTTTATATAGGAAGGAATCACACTGCATGCTGGCGCTGCACATTAACAATCAGCTCATCTGGTTACCCCACACCTGAGAGCGATTAAGAGAGAGAGAGAAAGACAAAACACATGCTCTACATACACACAAACAATACGGCCGAGAAGGCAATCACAATGGGGTACATATTTCACTTTTCTATTTCCTGGAAAAGAGCGTTAGCTGCAGAAAAAACTGTTGATACTAAACGACACTGATAACAGCCACAACAAACATTTATCAAATTCAGAATAACACATTCCAGCGCCGGATTGGCAATCAAACCATACACAGATCAGACAAAACAGAAACTCCAACTCAAGAACTGGAGATGTTTAACACATGAAATGAGAAATATAATTAACTGAAGAACATAGTTGAACATACTTCATATACATAATGTACGAAAGAGGGAATCCCTTCTAAACATAAGAAAAATCTTCTCAGTTTTATTTTGGGAATCATTCATGGAGCTTGGCTGACCTCTGTTGGACATTTCCTGTAATTGCCACTCAGACCTGGGTTACATTTATAACATAGTATTCTATTATTTTTACATTTCAGTTGATATTTTATCATATTTTATTTGTATAAAAATTAAGAAATATGTTATTAACAATAAACTTTAAAATCTAAGCATGCCAAATACCTCAAAACATGTGAATATGCTCAAAAAGGAATGATGACATTTAATGCATTGCCATGGCAACAGTATTTATGATATCAAGAATCCCTTCAGAATTTTAAATCTGCACTGTCTTGACATTATTCAAAAAAATTTGATTCAGGTTAATATAATAGGGATACTTCAAAGTCTGTTAAAAGTGACACTTTCTTCCACCAGATGGTGGCACTACGGCCGTGACCCACAATAGCCACATCAATGTGATAAGCCTGCAAGGACAAACATTTGGCTCAGTTTTGATGTAAATGTCACCATGCACGCAGAAAATATGAGACATTTCCTTATTCCAGTTTTTTTTATGTTATTTTATCACGTCGCCATGGCAACACCATTCGATATATCAAAAATCTTTTCGCAATTTAGCATTGTCAATATATTGGCATGATGTCGCCCACATTTGGTACCTGTAACATTAAGGAGTATTCTGAATTCCAGAGCATGCATTTTTCAAATAATCCAAAATGGCCAACTTTTGGGCAGAGCTTATGACTGTCAGCACAAAAGTTGTCCGGCTTGATGAGACCTATATGTGCACAAAGTTTGGTGACTGTAGCTCAAAAGGGATGTGCTACGGAGCCCCCCCCCTGCAAGGCCCCCCCCCCCTGCAACTTTGCCAAGCCCTAATGGCCAACGACTCTGATGTGTGTGCAAACTTTTAAGAGAAAATAATAATAACTATGGTCAAGCCAATTATCGGCACGATGAGCAGCAAAAGAAGCTTTGTGACGTTTTTGGTTAGAGTCTGATGAACAATGTATGAGGAGTTAGAAAAAGTTAACTTTCAATCATAAAAAAATCCATTTATTTTAAAAATAACTGAAAATAGCTACTTCTTAGAATTTTTGTCCAGTATGTGGCGCTGTTCTGAAACTGCTCAGGTAGTATCTGAGCATGATGTTTATCATGCAGGAAAGCGTTCAAGAGTTATAAGCCACAATAGCCATTTTTCTATCTCCTGGCCAGTAGAGGGCAGTGCGCTAAAACGCTGCAGGTAACCTCAGGGTCTAATGGTGATGACACGTACAAAGTTTCGTCCCAATCCCTCAAAGCGTTGCGGAGATACAGCCTCAAGTTCAATTTTGAGCGTTCTTCGTCGAATTCAAATTTTATTTTGTCATGAGTGCCTCTAGATGATGCAGGCCAATTTTCGTGCAAATCAGACAAACATTCTGGGAGGAGTTTGAAAAAGTAGGTTTTCAAAACATTTAAAAATGGCGGACAGGAAGTTTGCTCGATCATGACATAATTGGTATCATTGTTCTTTGCATGTACCACGGAATCTATCAAGACCAGTCTCATGACAGTAGGTAAAAGGAGTCAATAGCTATTAGCATTTTTAGAAATAGCATTATAATTTACTTTGAACACAAGGTGGCGCTGTCCTGAAACTTTTTAAGTCCCTTTAGAGCATGGTGCCAAAGACACATACAGAGTTTCGTAACAATACACCAAGTTCTTTGTAAAATACAACATTTTATGACTAAATTCAAAATGGCCGATGTCCAAAATGGCCAACATAGGAATTTTTAATATCGTCAGACTTGTTATACCCCACTGAATCTAATGAGACAAATTTGGTGATTTTATGACAAACTGTTCATAAGTTATAAACAAAAATGTGCTTTTTTTCATATCTCGTGACCACTATGTTGCACTGTTCTGAAACTGAGCAGGCACCCTCGAGTCATGGTGCCTATGACAAATAATAAGTTTGGTATGAACACGCTAAAATGGAGATATACCCTCACGTCCATTTTGGCATGCTCTTCATCAAATTTGTTGAAGCGCCATTCAAAAGCTTTATGGTTTATCAAAATTCTATGAATAACTTTTTTTGTGAGTGCCTCTAGATGATGCAGGCCAATTTTCGTGCAAATCGGACAAACGGCCTAGGACAAGTTAAAAAAGTAGGTTTTTCAGAAAATTCAAAATGGCGGAAAAATTTTAATGACGGAAAAAGATGTCACATGGTGCAATCGAATCGTCTTGAGCCAAGGAATCAGAGAATTTCATTTCTAGGACTCACGGTTCAACAGTTATTAACATAAATGTGAGTGCAAATTTGGGCAGTTGGTGGCGCTAGAGCGTTTGAGGTAGAGACGCCAAATTTTCTGTAGTAACAGATCAGACTATCCTCTATCTGTGTGCCAAATTTCATAACTTTCCCGCAAGCGGTTCTATGGGCTCCCATAGACTCAAGAGCAGAAGAAGAATAAATAATAAGAAAACTATCGAAAACAATAGGGGTCTTTCGTCCCTTCTGGGCTTGACCCCTAATAATAATAATAAGAAGAAGAAAACTAACGAAAACAATAGGGGTCTTTCGCCCCTTCGGGGCTTGACCTCTAATAATAATAATAATAATAATAATAATAATAAGAAAAACTAATGAAAACAATAGGGGTCTTTCGCTCCTTCGGGGCTTGACTCCTAATAAGAAAACTAACAAAAACAATAGGAGTCTTTCGCCCCTTGGGGGCTTGACCCCTAATAATAATAAAAAAAACTAATGAAAACAATAGGAGTCTTTCGCCCCTTCTGGGCTTAACCCCTAATAATAATAATAATAATAAGAAGAAGAAAACTAACGAAAACAACAGGGGTCTTTCGCCCCTTCGGGGCTTGACCTCTAATAATAATAATAAGAAGAAGAAGAAAAACTAATGAAAACAATAGGGGTCTTTCGCTCCTTCGGGGCTTGACTCCTAATAAGAAAACTAATAAAAACAATAGGGGTCTTTCGCCCCTTGGGGGCTTGACCCCTAATAATAATAATAATAATAATAAGAAGAAGAAAACTAACAAAAACAATATCAAATCAAATCAAATCAAATCACATTTATTGTCACACAGCCATATACACAAGTGCAATGGTGTGTGAAATTCTTGGGTGCAGCTCTGATCAATATAGCAGTCGTGACAGTGATGAGACATATACCAATTTACAATAACATCAAATTAACACAACACAATTTAAAGACTAATATACACATAATTACATACAACACAATATACAAATAATATACACTGTACAGTATACAATACGCACTATACAATATACAATATAGATACACATTATTCAGTAAAAATAAAAAAGTATATATAGTAGTATATATAGACTGTACAGTAGGTTGTATTGTACTGTATTGACATTCAGGCTGTCGGTTGATAGTAAGTTGTTAAGAGAGAATTTATATATAATAAAAATATAATTTATGACAGTCCAGTGTGAGATATAAGAGTAAGAGTAATAAAGTGCAGTGCTGATGTATTTTGATCGTGGGAGATCAAGAGTTCAAAAGTCTGATTGCTTGGGGGAAGAAGCTATCATGGAGTCAGCTGGTGCTGGTCCTGATGCTGCGATATCGCCTGCCTGATGGTAGCAGTGAGAACAGCCCATGGCTCGGGTGGCTGGAGTCTCTGATGATCCTCCGAGCTTTTTTCACACACCGCCTGGTATATATTTCCTGGAGGGAGGGAAGCTCACCTCCGATGATGTGTCTGACAGTTTGCACCACCCTTTGCAGTGCTTTGCGGTTGTGGGCTGTGCTATTGCTGTACCAGGCGGAGATGCAGCCAGTCAGGATGCTCTCTACAGTGCAGGTGTAGAACTGTGTGAGGATGTGGCGGTTCATTCCAAACTTCCTCAGCCGTCTCAGGAAGAAGAGGTGCTGATGAGCCTTCTTCACAATGACTTCAGTGTGGACCATGTGAGTTCCTCAGTGATGTGGACACCCAGGAACTTGAAGCTGCTGACTCTCTCCACTGGTGCTCCATTGATGGTGATGGGATTGTGTTCTCTGTCTTTCCTTCTGAAGTCCACCTCAAGCTCCTTTGTCTTACTGATGTTGAGGGAGAGGTTGTGCTCCTGACACCAGTGTGTCAGAGTGTGCACCTCCTCTCTGTAGGCTGTTTCATCATTGTCAGTGATCAGACCTACCACTGTCGTGTCATCAGCAAACTTAATGATGGCATTGGAGCTATGTATTGCTACACAGTCATGTGTGTACAAGGAATACAAGACTGGGCTGAGAACACAGCCCTGTGGGGCTCCAGTGTTGAGGGTCAGTGATGAGGAGATGTTGCTGCCTATTCTAACCACCTGGCGTCTGCTTGACAGGAAGTCCAGGATCCAGCTGCACAGTGAGCTGTTTAAGCCCAGAGCCCGGAGTTTCTCATCTAGCTTGGAGGGCACTATGGTGTTGAATGCTGAGCTGTAGTCTACAAACAGCATTCTCACATAAGTGTTCTTTTTTTCCAGGTGGGAGAGAGCAGTGTGTAGTGTAGATGCAATGGCATCATCAGTGGAGCGGTTGTTGCGGTAAGCAAACTGCAATGGGTCAAGAGAGAGATGCCTCTCTCTCTTGACCCATTGCAGTTTGCTTACCGCAACAACTGCTCCACTGATGTAATCTCTGATTAGTCTCTCAAAAGCATTTGCTGATGATGGGGGTCAGAGCAACAGGACGCCAGTCATTTAAGCAAGTTATTTTTGATTGCTTTGGAACAGGCACAATGGTGGATGTTTGAAAGCATGTGGGGACTACGGACAAAGAGAGGGAAAGGTTGAAAATGTCTGTAAAAACACCAGCCAGCTGGTTTGCGCACACTCTGATGACGCGGTCCGGAATGCCGTCTGGGCCCACGGCTTTACGGATATTCACCCGTCGGAAGGATCGGGTTACATCCGCTACAGAGACGGAGAGTGAACTAACCTCTGTAGCTTCGGTCGCGAGAGCTCTTTCCGTGAGGGCGGTGTTATTTCCCTCAAAACGAGCATAAGAAGTATTTAGTTCATCCGGGAGAGAGGCAGCGGTGTTCATGGCGGAGTTTTTATTCCCTTTAAAGTCCGTGATGATGTTAATTCCCTGCCACATGCTTCTAGAATTGGTGGTGTTAAACTGTCCTTCAATCTTCTTCCTGTACTGACGTTTTGCTGTTCTTATAGTTTTTCAGAGGGCATAACTGGCTTGTTTATGCTCCTCCGCATTCCCGGAATTGAAAGCGGAGGTCCGCACATTAAGTGCTGCGCGAACATCGCTATTTATCCATGGCTTCTGGTTCGGATAGATCCATATTGTTCTGGTCGGAACGACGATCTCCATGCACTTTTTGATGAAACACATTACGCTATCAGCATAAACCTCGATGTCGTCATCAGAGGCGGACCGGAACATCTCCCAGTCCGTGTGATCAAAACAGTCCTGTAGCATAGAGTCTGATTGGTCCGACCAGCACTGGATCATTCTGAGGGTGGGTGCTTCCTGTTTCAGTTTCTGCCTGTAAGCGGGCAGAAGCAGAATGGTGGGCAGGGGAGGGATTTGTAGCCATCCCGGAAGGGAGAGTAGCAATGGTCCAAAACCCGGTCCCCTCGTGTGTTGAAACTAATGTGCTGGTGGTATTTTGGTGCGACTGATTTGAAACTGGCTTTATTAAAGTCCCCGGTCACAATGAACGCGGCCTCAGGGTGTGCGGCTTCCTGCTCACTTATAATCCCATACAGTTCCTTGAGTGTCCGGTCTGTGTCGTAGACAATAAGGCAGACAACATCCAAGACAAAAAACATAAGAATTGTGAACAAAACAAACAAAAAACTGCCATGTTGTGTCGGAGCTCGCAACGCAGCAGCCATACTCGGCACCATCTTGAGACCGTCAAGGGGCTTGACCCCTAATAAATATAGCTGCAAGCAATGATGACGGGCCCAAGCACCATGGTTCCATTTCCACTCTGTGGCTTTCGGAAAACAAAGAATGATGGACACAGCAACAACTCAACATTAATGTAAACTTGGACCCTAAAAATACAATGTGTAGATATATGCCACCATTCCAGTTTGACTACAACTTCATGTAATTTAATCCATTGCCATGACTACACTATTAAAGCTATCAAGCATCCCTTCAAAATTTTCCATTAGCAGTGTCTAAACAATTAAATCAGTTTGGGTAAATGTAAGATGGTGGTGCTATGACCGTGACCCACAATAGCCACATCCATGTGACTAGCCCCCAAGAAAAAACATACAACTCAATTTTGCTCTAAATCACACAGTTCACGCAGAAGATATGAGACACTTCCTGTTTGCTTATTTTTGCCATTAATTTAGTGAATCGCCATGGCAACACTGTTCGATATTTAAAAATCTGTTCGTAATTTAGCATCTTCGATGTCTTGGCATAACGTTGTCTAAATGTGGTGACAGTCTCATGAATCACTATTCAGAGAATCTATCTATCAATTTTTAAATTGTAATTTTAAATTTTTTGCTAACTGATTAATTACATTTTTGCTATAATTTAATATAATTATTTATTGAAAAAAATATGTAGATCTAAAGATTATATTGCAATGAAATTATTTACCATTTTTATTTATCCATAAACCGGCTTTAAATTAAATTAACAAATGTAAATCATGGCATTAACATCGTGTTAAGGTAGTCTAAGTAGATTTTAATATGAGCACAGAAGTCATTTAGGCTTGTAATTTCGTTGCAATCCTGTTGTTGCTTTTTTTTCTCTGTGCACTGTCAAAATAAATGAAGTACATTAAATCTGAGTCTGCATTCAGTATTCATACGCACAACTGTTTAAATAGCCTCTAAATTAATGTAGGGCAAATGAAGACATAAATTAGTTTAGAATACTGCATGTTAACACTGACCACACCCACAACAACAAATAAATCAATCTGATTGGCGGATGAATCTGACAATTTGACAATCTGATGCCTATTCACGTGCACTGTTGAGGGATTCTTAAGGCATGACGGGGTGGAGCTCAAACTCACGCGCTGCTTCGGCTAACCAGCATGGCTTCAGGCATGCGATTTGTGAAACAGTTGTCACACTTTGCTTGTAAGCATCGAGGAATAAATTCTGGGGGCCTGGGTAGCTCAGTGATAAAGACGCTGGCTACCACCCCTGGAGTTGTAACACTGCATTTGCTAGTTCGAATCCCAGGGTATGCTGAGTGACTACAGTCAGGTCTCCTAAGCAACCAAATTGGCCTGGTTGCTAGGGAGGGTAGAGTCACACGGTGTAACCTCCTCGTGATCTCTATAATGTGGTTCGCTCTCTGTGGGGTGTGTGGCAAGTTGTGCGTGGATGCTGCGGTGGACAGCGTGAAGCCTCCACACACGCTATATCTCCGCGGCAACGCGCTCAACAAGTCACGTGATAAGATGCGTGGGTTGACGGTCTCAGATGCGGAGGCAGCTGGGATTTGTCCTCCACCACCCGGATTGAGGTGAGTCACTACGCCATCACGAGGACTTAGAGCATTGGGAATTGGGCATTCCAAAATTGGGAGAAAAAAAAAAGAAATCTGATTGGATACATTTTTTACATTTTTTGCTATTCGTTTGTAGATGAATTATGAGTGGAAAGTGATTGAAAGTACATAGGCAAAAAGGTCAATGAGAATGAAAGAATGAAAAAATATTTATTTATTAGGCATGTTATGGCAGCAGAGAAGACTTTGCTGGCACTGAGAAATTGCCACTGGCCATATTCGAACAAATACAATTAGAGTTCATGTATTTGAGCATTTATGCACACATTTAAATTCCACAAGTGTTTAAAAAAACAAGATACATATATGAAAATTGTCATTTTTGTCATATTGTCATATTCTGTATATTGCATATATCTACTGTATATAATTAACATTTTTATATCAGTAAATCATGTATGAGCATTTACTTTCAGCATACAAGTGTTCAGCATATATTGGCATTTTCAGATTCGTAGCCTAGGGGATACTTGGTATCATTTTAATCTCCAATCTTTTAGCTAGCATCTTACATAGTCTTTTAATTCTCAGATAGCCAGCAGAAGTGACCAGCCAGGTTTAAATCCCAGTTGTGCCAACGGGGCATGTTGTAACACTGCGTTACAATGTGCCCCAATTCCAAAAAACTTGTTGGTTACTGATGTAACCTCTGTTCCCTGATGGAGGGAATGAGACGTTGTGCTGATGTAGTGACACTAGGGGTTCGATCTTGAGAGCCCCAATCTCCTTTGCTTAAAATAGAAAAGGCCAATGAAAATTGGCGAGTGGAATTTTCATGCCACTCTCCGCCCCGGACATGCAGGTATAAAAGGAGATGGCATGCATCACTCATTCAGATTTATGCTGAAGAGCCGATAGAGAGTCCCGGCCATGTCAGCGGCCAGTTCAGCACTGCGGCAGGAGGGACACAACGTCTCATTCCCTCCATCAGGGAACAGAGGTTATATCAGTAACCAAGACTTTCCCTGTCTGTCACTCACTCGACATTGTGTCGATGTAGTGACATTAGGGGCTCCAATAGGAAACGCCACAGGCGCTGAACCGTGTCACGTGGCACGGAAGAGTGGACACGGGCAAGCTGCTGCGTGCCTCACAGCGAGCGCTCAACCATGTCGTAACCTTCCATCGAGTTAGGTAAGGCATCTCCCTTGTCCCGCTAAGGGAGGAGAGGGCACTTATCCATGTAGGCTACCGGCGGTGCCTTTCTTAATTTGTTGTTAAGCAATCTCCCGCCGAGCTTTTTCTTGTATAGCGCTGGGAAGTGCTCTCCCTCTCCAGGAAGGAGAGCACTATGGAGACCACATCCTGCCGGAGAGAGGTTAACATGTGGAGCATACCTCACATAGACTTACCAATGGGGAAGTACACACAGTGGCCGAGACTGAGAAAGCTCTGATGAGGGGAAACGCAGGTTTCACCTAAGGGGGAAACCAAACAGTGGAAACTCATCATACGGGATTACCAAAGGGGAATCACCACGCATGGAGCACTGAGCCCAAGCACACAGGCTCACATGAAAAGGGGAATACCACGAGTACTGGGCCTGATGGCATTACACCTCCACCGAGTTTGTCACCGGAGAGTGCTAAAGAGTTAAAGAGGCATCCGGAGTTCACCGGTACAGGGAACTGTTGTGGACAAAAAGTGCACATTATCACCTTTGAAAAAGGGGAAAGGCGCAATGCAAGCGGTACACCCAACTGGCTGCCCAGTCTACCTGCTGTTACTGCGTAACACTCGGGTCGAAACCGGGTCTATCCGTAGGTTATAAAACCTCGCAAAGGTATTGGGCGTAGCCCAACCTGAAGCTCTGCATATGTCTGCTAGAGAGGCCCCCCTTGCCAGTGCCCAGGAGAAAGCAACGCCTCCAGTGGAGTGCACCCAGACTCCCAAGGGGCACGGCAAGTCCTGAGACTGGTATGCGAGAGAAATGGCATCCACAATCCAATGGGCCAACCTCTGCTTGGAGACAGCTTTCCCCTTCTGCTGTCCTCTAAAACAGACAAAGAGCTGCTCCGAGCATCTAAAGCTCTGTGTGCAGTCCAGATAGATGGGCAGGGCGCGAACTGGACACAGCAACCACAAGGCCGGGTCTTCCTCCTCTGAAGGGAGTGCTTGCAGATTCACCAACTGGTCCTGAAAAGGAGTGGTGGGAACTTTGGGCACATAACCGGGCCGGGGTCTCAAGATCACGTGAGAGTGTGCCGGCCCGAACTCCAGGCATTTGCTGGTAACAGAGAGCACCTGCAGGTCCCCTATCCTCTTGACGGAAGTGAGCGCCAACAGGAGGGCCGTCTTCAGAGACAGAGTGCTGAGCTCAGCCTGCTCCAGGGGCTCAATCAGGGCTCTCTGTAGGGCAGGTAGGACCACAGAGAGATCCCAAGAGGGGATCAGGCGTGGTCTAGGAGGATTCAATCTCCTCGTGCCTTTGAGGAATCTGTTGATCAGGTTGTGCTGTCATGAGGGATTGCCATCCAGTGTATCATGGTGAGCTGCTATGGCAGCCACGTACACTTTCAGGGTAGAGGGAGACAACCGTCTCTCCAGCCCCTCCTGAAGAAAAGATAGCACAGACCCGACGCCGCATCTCTGTGGGTCTTCCCCACGGGAAGAACACCAGTTAGCAAAAAGATGCCACTTCAAGGCATACAGCCCTCGTAGAGGGGGCTCTGGCCTGAGTGATCGTGTCTACCACCTAGCAGGTCTTCCCATCCAGGAGCCAGATGAGGAGATTCCAGAGGTCCGGCTGCTGGAGCGTGCCTTGCCCCTGAGTGAGAAGGTCCTGCCTCAGAGGAATGCGCCAGGGAGGTGCTACTGTTGGGAGCATCAGAAATGAGAACCAAGTCCAGTTGGGCCAGTACGGCGCAACAAACAGGACTTGCTGCTCGTCCTCCCTGACTTTGCACAGAGTCTGTGCAATGAGGCTTACAGGAGGAAACTCATACTTGCGTAGCCACCGAGGCCAGCTGTGCGCCAAGGCATCCGTGCCGAGGGGGGCCTGGACAGGGAGTACCACAGGGGGCAGTGAGAGGAGTCTTGGGAGGCGAACAGGTCTACCTGTGCCTCCCCGAATCTTTCCCAAATCAGCTGGACTACGTGAGGGTGGAGTCTCCACTCTTGGGGGTTGAGCCGGCGGAAACACTCCCATGTCCACATCCAGATCGCCCGCGGTGCTTGCCGACCCGGCTGGCTGAGCGTCAGCCCAGGACGGACCGGGTTGTGGAGCAGCCCGCGGTGGCTCCTTGCTTCATGAAGAAGGAAGTGAGCCGCGACTGCAACGTTCTCATGGGCATGTTCTAGCAATGAGAACATAACCCTTCCACGAAAGCTGCCTCGGCGTGCTGGCGCCCCAGACACTCGAGGCAGATTTCATGGGTATCGGCCACATCCAGTAGCGCAAACGCAGAAGGACATCTTTAAAAAGATGCCAAGCATTTGCGCAAGCTCTTTTAGAAGGAAATATACTCTTTCTAAAATACTCTTTTAGCACCTGCAGACTCAGGCTGCCAAAGCACCCAGGGGAAACACAGCACTCAACCGTGTGAGGGTGACCGCTGATATGCGGCGTAAGAATACAGCAGCGTAGCAAAGGATGAGAGGACGAACACACAAGCATTCGGCTCCGAAGAAAAAATCTGAATGAGTGATGCACGTCATCTCCTTTTATACCCGTATGTCCGGGGCAGAGAGTGGCATGCAAATTCCACACACTAATTTTCATTGGCCTTTTCTATTTTAAGCAAAGGTGATTGGGGCTCTTGAAGCCCTAGTGTCACTACATGGACACAACGTCGAGTGAGTGACAGACAGGGAATTATATGCAATTCCATGCAGTCAGATATGTAATTTACATAATTCCCCTTAATGTGTGTGTTTTGTCATCAATCCATGCATTATTTTGGTCAATGCTATGGCTTTGTTGTGTATTTATTGTCAAGTGTAAAAATTATTGTAAAGTTAATAAATGGCTTTTATTGACATGAAAATTTAGTTTATCTTTTAGGCTTTTTAATTAGATCAGATACAGTTGTTAGAGGGGGGTTTTAAACTGTTATATGGTCTTGTTACAATGTGCCCCTTGTTATAATGTGCCCCGCCATTTCACTTTCTTTTTTTCGAGGTAGAGTGCGAAAAAAGTACACGCTGTATTCATGAAACAAGACCACATATGTGTAATAGACACGTGTGAAATTAATGTGAACAAAGAAAAATACACCGAACCCCAAGTACAAATGTAAGGAAAAACAAAAAGTGTTAGTTTGTGCCCCGCTTCTAATCACATTTCATTACACAACTAATGGGGATTTTAAGTGAATGTTAGGGATTCTTTATATAAATGCGGGTTTTTGTGTCTCATTCTCAGCACGCAGGATGAAGATTAAATGCGAGCTGTGTTGTACGTGTGCTATCTGTGGTGCCGCCAATGTTTAGAAGGATAGATTATATGTAGATTAACAGCTGCTGTACATTTGGAAATGTTGTGACTGTTTCAGACTTTTAAGCATTTGTTTTGCCACAGTCAAACATAAAGTAAAGGGAAGGGATTCCCATAATAACATAATACATTTGATAACTTCATCTCTATGTGTGCTATTGTCGGTCATGAGATATTGTGTCAGTGGAGAAGTACATAAATCAGTGCTGATAAAAAGAGTCCGACTGAGTTGGCTACATTTTATTTTTTTGCTATTTGTTTGTAGATTAATTATGAGTGGAAAGAGGTCAATCAGAATGAAAGGATGAAAAAAATATTTATTTATTAGGCATGTTATGCTGCAGAGAAGACTTTCCTGGCCCTGAGAAATCCCCACTGGCCATATACGAACAAATACAATTAGAGTTCATATACAGGTGCATCTCAATAAATTAGAATGTCGTGGAAAAGTTCATTTATTTTAGTAATTCAACTCAAATTGTGAAACTCGTGTATTAAATAAATTCAGTGCACACAGACTGAAGTAGTTTAAGTCTTTGGTTCTTTTAATTGTGATGATTTTGGCTCACATTTAACAAAAACCCACCAATTCACTATCTCAAAAAATTAGAATATGGTGACATGCCAATCAGCTAATCAACTCAAAACACCTTCAAAGGTTTCCTGAGCCTTCAAAATGGTCTCTCAGTTTGGTTCACTAGGCTACACAATCATGGGGAAGACTGCTGATCTGACAGTTGTCCAGAAGACAATCATTGACACCCTTCACAAGGAGGGTAAGCCACAAACATTCATTGCCAAAGAAGCTGGCTGTTCACAGAGTGCTGTATCCAAGCATGTTAACAGAAAGTTGAGTGGAAGGAAAAAGTGTGGAAGAAAAAGATGCACAACCAACTGAGAGAACCGCAGCCTTATGAGGATTGTCAAGCAAAATCGATTCAAGAATTTGGGTGAACTTCACAAGGAATGGACTGAGGCTGGGGTCAAGGCATCAAGAGCCACCACACACAGACATATCAAGGAATTTGGCTACAGTTGTCGTATTCCTCTTGTTAAGCCACTCCTGAACCACAGACAACGTCAGAGGCGTCTTACTTGGGCTAAGGAAAAGAACTGGACTGTTGCCCAGTGGTCCAAAGTCCTCTTTTCAGATGAGAGCAAGTTTTGTATTTAATTTGGAAACCAAGGTCCTAGAGTCTGGAGGAAGGGTGGAGAAGCTCATAGCCCAAGTTGCTTGAAGTCCAGTGTTAAGTTTCCACAGTTTGTGATGATTTGGGGTGCAATGTCATCTGCTGGTGTTGGTCCATTGTGTTTTTTGAAAACCAAAGTCACTGCACCTGTTTACCAAGAAATTTTGGAGCACTTCATGCTTCCTTCTGCTGACCAGCTTTTTAAAGATGCTGATTTCATTTTCCAGCAGGATTTGGCACCTGCCCACACTGCCAAAAGCACCAAAAGTTGGTTAAATGACCATAGTGTTGGTGTGCTTGACTGGCCAGCAAACTCACCAGACCTGAACCCCATAGAGAATCTATGGGGTATTGTCAAGAGGAAAATGAGAAACAAGAGACCAAAAAATGCAGATGAGCTGAAGGCCACTGTCAAAGAAACCTGGGCTTCCATACCACCTCAGCAGTGCCACAAACTGATCACCTCCATGCCACGCCGAATTGAGGCAGTAATTAAAGCAAAAGGAGCCCCTACCAAGTATTGAGTACATATACAGTAAATGAACATACTTTCCAGAAGGCCAACAATTCACTAAAAATGTTTTTTTTATTGGTCTTATGATGTATTCTAATTTTTTGAGATAGTGAATTGGTGGGTTTTTGTTAAATGGAGCCAAAATCATTACAATTAAAAGAACCAATGACTTAAACTACTTCAGTCTGTGTGCATTGAATTAATTTAATACACGAGTTTCACAATTTGAGTTGAATTACTGAAATAAATGAACTTTTCCACGACATTCTAATTTATTGAGATGCACCTGTATATGAGCATTTATGTACACATTTAAATTCCACAAGTGTTTAAAAAACAAAGATACATATATGAAAATTGTCATTTTTGTCATATTGTCATTCTGTATATTGCATATATTTACTATATATAATTGACATTTTTATATCAGCAAAAATATTTATGAACACCTACTTTCAGCATACAAGTGTTCAGCATATATTGCGATGTTCAAATTCGTAGCCTAGAGGAATGTGGGGCACAAACTAACGCAGGGTTAGTTGTCATACACTTGGTTTAAATGTTTCCACACACGCTGGTAAGACGAAACTTCATTTGTTTACTTGTTGCCATATCAACACTGTGTAGATTTAAAAAAATGCAGGAATATCCGCTCCAGCAGCGGGAATTTGCACAAGAGCACCGGTGAAAAAGATGGCACAGCTCACAAACACCCATCGCACAACCCAGCCATGAAACACTTGGTTTATATAGGAAGGAAACACACTGCGTGCCAGCACTACACATTAACAATCAGATCACCTGGTTACCCCACACCTGAGAGCGATTAAGAGTGAGAGAGATAAAGACAAAACACATGCTCTACATACACACAAACAATGCAGCCGAGAAGGCAATCACAATGGGGGACATATTTCGCTTTTCTATTTCCTGGAAAAGAGCGCGAGCTGCAGAAAAAACTGCTGACACTACACGACATTGATAACAGCCATAACAAACATTTATCATAAATTCAAAATAACACATTCCAGCGCTGGATCGCAATCAAAACATACACAGATCAGATGAACCAGAAACTCCAACTCAAGAACTGGAGATGTTTAATACATGAAATGAGAAATATAGTTAACTGAAGAACGTAGTTACACATACTTCATATACACTACCGGTCAAACGTTTTGAAACACTTACTCATTCTTTATTATATATATATATATATATATATATATATATATATATATTTTATTTTTTTTTTTATTTATTTATTTATTTTTTTCCACATTTTTGAATAATAGTAAAGTCATCAAAACTATGGAGTAACATAAATGGAACTATGGGACTTATATTGTGACAAAACAATATCCAAAATAAATCAAAACTGTGTAATATATTATAGCATCTTCAAAGTAGTCAACCTTTGCCTAGAATTTGCAGACATGTACTCTTGACATTTTCTCAACCAACTTCTTGGGGTATCACCCTGGGGTGCTTTTTAAACAGTACTGAAGGAGTTCCCATCTATGTTGGGCACTTATTGGCTGCTTTTCTTTATTATTTGGTCCAAGTCATCAATTTCAAAAACTTTTCTTTTTTTAAATTAAATTTTAGTTTTATAATGAAATAAATTAATATGGTGGCACAATTATATTTTTGTCTACAAAACTAATTTCAAACATTTAAGCATAGGCCTTCAGATTAAAAGATTTTTAAGATCATGTGAAACATTTCAGTCAAGTGTTTCAAAACCTTTGACTGGTAGTGTACATACCATCCGAAAGAGGGATCCCTTCTAGACAGGACACAAAAAATCTTCTCTGTGTTATTTTGGGAATCATTCATGGAGTTTGGCTGCCCTCTATTGGATATTTCCTGTAATTGCCACTCAGACCTGGGTTACATTTATAACATAATATTCTATTATTTTTACATTTCAGTTGATATTTTATATTTTATTTGTATAAAATTAAGAAATATGTTATTAACAATAAACTTTAAAATCTAAGCATGCCAAATACCTCAAAACATGTGAATATGCTCAAAAAGGAATGATGACATTTAATGCATTGCCATGGCAACATTATTTAAGATATCAAGAATCCCTTAAGAATTTTAAATCTGCACTGTCTTGACATTATTCTAAAATTTTTGGAAGCAATTCAGGTTAACATAATAGGGATATTTCAAAGTCTGTTAAAAGTGACACACTTCCTTCCACCAGTTGGTGGCACTATGACTGTGACCCACAATAGCCACATCAATGTGATCAGACTCCAAGGACAAACATTTGGCTCAATTTTAATGTAAATCACACCATGCACGCAGAAGATATGAGACATTTCCTTATTATAATGTTATTTTATCGCGTCGCCATGGCAACACTGTTTGATATATCAAAAATCCTTTCGCAATTTAGCATCGTCAATGCTTGGCATGATGTCGCCCACATTTGGTACCTGTAACATGAAATCCCTGGGAGGAGTATTTCGAATTCCAGAGCATGCATTTTTCAAACAATCCAAAATGGCCAACTTCCTGTTGGGCAGAGCTTATGACTGTCAATGTGAAAGTTGTCCGGCTTGATGAGATCTATGCGTGTACAAAGCTTGGTGACTGTAGCTCAAAAGGGATTTGCTACAGAGCCCCCCGAACATGCCCATGTTCTAGGTGTTGCTGCAGAGACCCCCCCCCACTCCCCCCCTGCAACTTTGCCAAGCCCTAATGGCCAACGACTCTGAATGTGTGTGCAAACTTTCAAGAGTTTTCACACATGTTATGTACCCCAAAAGTACTGAAAACCTTGAAAAGCGGAATAATAATAATAATCATAAGAAGAACAATAGGGCTCTCGCACTTTCAATGCTTGGGCCCTAATAATAATAATCCTTAGAAGAACAATAGGGCCTCGCACTTTCTGTGCTTGTGCCCTAATAATCTTTAGAAGAACAATAGGGCTCCGTACCTTCAGTGCTTGGGCCCTAATAATCCTTAGAAGAACAATAGGGCTCCACATTTTCAGTGCTTGGGCCCTAATAAATACAAATAAATAATAAAAGTAGTCCATACAACACAGTCTCTATTTCCAAGTCTTCTAAAGCCATGCGATAGAGACGATAGCCATAGCTTCTTGCATGTCTTGTAATGAAAATGCAGCAAAGACAGATGTTATTAGTTCACAAGTTAAATTAACTACTTTTGTGGCCCTTTTTTAGTTTTATTTTTGAGCTTGACAGTGTTCATCCCCATTCACTTTCATTGTATAGGAACTGTATGGAACTACTCCTTTTGTGTACTGTAGAAGAAAATAAGTCATATGGACATAAAAGTGAATACATGATGACAGGATTTTTATTTTTGGGTGAAGAATTCATTTAAGGGCTCTGAAAATGCGTAATACCAACAAACACACTTTTTATAATATGCAATTTGGCTTCTAAATATATGATTAAGTAAGGATGGGTCTTCACCTAAAACCAAGTAAACCAGACAAAATTGACAGCAACAATCTACTTCACAGTGACAGATCTGTCCAAATCCAAATGTAATATCGTCACACGTCCAGAGTCAGTCCTGTGAAAGGGCAAGTGGCTTAAGGATGGCATGAAACACATGCCAGAATCATTTTCTCCACTGGCTCGGTCACTCCTTGCCCAGATCCAATCAGCTGAGTCACTGTGCATAGACAAGTGGGTTGGCTAAGGACACTAAGATGGCAGTGGTAGCCAGGAAGCTGACTGGTCAATGTCACCACACCCAGAACTCTCAGACGAGGAAACGAGGAAGAAACACATTCCTGACCTCTCCCCTCAGGAGGGCTGGTGAGCTGAGAGGAGGGAACAGTCTGTGCTTTTGTTATTTTTGGTGCCAAAGATATCTTCACTCATTGTTGTCTATTCTTTTCCTGACTTATATATTAAAAAAGCTGTGTCCTTCCAACTATGCTCTATTTTTGCAGAGAAATTGTATTTATGAAGATTTTCAGTCAGGTTTTGGACTCCATCACAGCACAGAGACTGGATATAAGTTACAAATTATTTACTTTTATCGTCTGACCGTGACTTCATCTCCCTATTAGTACTATTAGATCTAAGTGGTGTCCTTGACAGCATAGATCATGACATTCGCTTGAATAGGCTTAAGAATTACGTCGGCATTTGTTGATAGGCATTAGCCTGGTTTAGATCCTACTTATCTAACCGCTACCATTTTGTTTGCGTAAATGAATAACTGTCAGATCAAACATCACAAGGCTCTGTTTTTGGTCCTCTGCTCTTTTCCTTGCATCCCTTAGGAGTAGGAATCCTACTCCTTTTCCTATTTGGTTCCGAAACTAGATCCTTTTTCTGTTTGGCTACTAAACTCAGGAATAGCCTTTCTGGCAATGTTCAGGACTCAGAAATACTCTCTCAGTTTAAGTCTAGACTAAAGATTAATCTCTTTAGCCAGGCATACACATCATTTATTGCTTAAACCCTAAGGCCAAAGTATACTTCGGTTGTTCGCATTGCTGTTCGGAATGCACACAGTATGCGTGACGCATGTTTCAGCAACAGCACAGTCTGCATGGACTGTCCACGTGAGGCCCAGATTTTCTCCTGCCATTTACTGTACTAAAAGAGTATCACAAAACAGTCGTAGTGTGCATGTTTCGAACGCGTTCATATTCACTTGCGGTTTAAAGAGTACACTTTGAAAGGATGAGTGCTCGACCGTGTGCGAGGCGATCCGTAACACGGAAAAACAAAGTATAGTTTTTAGTTATGCTGCATTAGTCAGGTCTGCCAGAATTAGAACCAATTCTCATAATTTTTAACTCTGTTCTATAATGAATTGAATGGCATCTATGCTAATATTTTTTCATTTGCTTTCCTGTCTATCTCTGGATACCCATCCCGAGATTACCAGAACCTGTCAGCCCCAGCTTCAGGTCCAGTCATGTCTTCCACTCCCACTGCAGATTGTTGCGAAGCAATGATTGCCTGCTGCAGCTTGTACCAAATGTACAGTGAGGGGCACATGAATGACCACTGCCTGTATCACTTCAATCTCTTAGAATGGACATGACAGGAAGTAAACTACTGGCAGTCAGACAGCGATTAACACTCCACCAGCAACTGCCTGCATCTCTTCAGTCTCTTAAATTAAACTACTGCCAACCACCAGCCAAAAATTCCTCGATACCGATGATAAACTTTTGAGTAATTTTCTATATTTAGCCTATGTTGTACATAGATGATCGGATCAGGTGCGTGTCGCAAAACACAAGTCATTCGGAAAAGTTATACACACTTAATCACAGTCATTAAATCAGCCGGTTAGGAAGTATTAGCTGGCTAGCAGCTACATAGCACTGCTGGCATAAAAAACAATAACGAGGCAAGGTAACCGGTAGCTAGCACCCAGCTATCCAGCTAACATGACATTGTGTACTGATGAATACAGCAATGACAATGCAATCTAGCTTTCAACTGAAAACAACAGCAACTCCGACATCAACACCATTGCTGTTTATTTATGTACTATTTAAAAATCATGATCCGTAGTGCTGTCATGTCCGCAAATGTTTTATCACAGGCAATAAATTATTTAATTTATGTTTATTGCCGGTTTGCAGTCCATTTTATGATGCATTACCGCCACCTACTGAGCTTGAGTTTGGAGTGTCACAAGAAAGTCTAGCAGTGGAGTCAAATGTCTGCTGAAGATGATGAAATTGGTAAAATTTCATCAAAAAGAGGTCACACACCTTATGTAGGATTAAATCTTTAACTGAGCATACTTCTTGAACTTCAAATTAAAAGGTATCTAACCATAAGGATTTAACTTGTAAACAAACAAGTTATGTTTATATTTATTCTTGAGTTCTAACAAATATGTGGAATGCATTTCCTTCCACATTAATGGTATGAAATGTATTCATGATAAATATCGATATTGAACGATAGGAAAATAATACCTTTATAGTATGTTTGGCCATATCGCCCAGCCCTACTAATGCCAACATTTTAACTAATTTGGTATCAGCTATTTTTGAATAACCTAAAAGAAACCCAATACATATTAACACCTGGTAATTTGCCGCTGTCAACAGAGACACTAGGGGGAATTCACTAAGAATGAATTGTGCCTGGTAAAAGTGGCGGTTATTTGCATGCGCTGTATGTGCTGGTTTAGCACCTGATTCATGAAATCAGGCAATGGCACAAATTCACTCACAATCGCTGCAAAATGCAACATTCACACACAATTCCAATCTTGGGGGCCAAATCTGAGCGCTATATAGCGGAAGATGCAGCAGACCATCGATATCTACACTTTGGTAGGACTGTGATCCAGGCACCTAAATCATCTCCTTAACATGCCGAAAGTGTGCTTGACTACACATATATATATGCCAGGCTTTTACCGCCTGCCAGGGGCATGTCCAGGTGGGTGGCCTGGGTTGACCCTGGCCACCCCTAGAATTTGATTGGCTGCCCCAGGTGCCACCTCAAATTCTTAACTATGATTGGTCATTTCCCAAGTCAGAGGCGGGCCTTCAATAAAACCAGGTAGAACCTGCAGTGTGAAGAAATTACATTAAATCAAGTCTCAGGGGAAACACTGCATACAGCCATCTGAAATTAAATATGGCTTGATCGTGCTACATGCCAAATCCACAAAATCACAACACTAAAGCGTACCCGTGAATCAGGCTTGACGACATAAGATGAGGGACCATTTCACTATAATCAATGGTTCCATTAACTGCAAACACAGTACAAAATGACAACAAGCACTATGATTATCCATCCCGTCACCAGTGCTTGAAGTGAACAGGCCAGTATTCTCTTCTATTCCTTTTCTGGCCTGTCAACTATATAAAAACTGTAATGCTGTAATCTACTGCATATTTATCCATCTAAGTTTGGCCAAGAACTGTTCATTCAGGTATGAAATGTCTGACTGACATGTTAAACTGATCACTTCACTTTCTTACCTGATGTTTTTGGGGTGTGTATAACATCGGTGTGCATCATAAGTAGTTTGTTAAACATGCAGGGATATCTCTTTTACTTACAACTATTGGCCTCAAATAAAGTTTTTAAATATCTTAAAAAGATACAATGCCATGAACCTTGTGAAGTTTGGCAGGTTATTTATCATAATCATGTTTTGAAGTTAATAAGAATTTAAAGGCCTATTAATTCTTGAATTTGCAGAAATGTCCTCCTTTTATAGCCTTTATTTATTTTCATAATGTAATGCATTCAGTCTAAATTCATCTAGCCTTGTACGTGTCTTATGAAAAAAGCTTGGAGATCAAAAAGACAAATTAAGTTTTAATATCAAATTAAGTAAAAAAAATAAAAATAAAGCAACATTTAATTAAATAATACAATTACCAGGGCCTGGGTAGCTCAGTGGTAAAAGACACTGGCTCCCACTCCTGGAGTTTGCTTCGAATCCCAGGGCATGCTGAGTGACTCCAGCCAGGTCTCCTAAGCAACCAAATTGGCCCGGTTGCTAGGGAGTGTAGAGTCACATGGGGTAACCTCCTCGTGGTCACTATAATATGGTTCATTCTTGGTGGGGCGCATGGTGAGTTGAGCATGGATGCCACGGTGGGTGGCGTGAAGCCTCCACATGCACCATGTCTCTGTGGCAACATGCTCAACAAGCCACATAAGATGCACGGGTTGATGGTCTCAGATGCAGAGGCAGCTGGGATTCATCCTCCGCCACCTGGATTGAGGCAAATCACTACGCCACCACAAGGACTTAAAAGCGCATTGGGAATTCCAAATTGGGTGAAAAAGGGGAACATTTTTTTTTAATAATAATCAAATTACCTTTGACAGTCCTAATATATGGCTACACTGAACACTAGGAATTTTTACACTGAACACAGGAACACTATACTAATACTGGTTAGGGCCTCCATTTGCTCTCAAAACAGCCTCAATTCTTCATGGCATGGATTCCACAAGATGTTGACATGATTGCATAAGGCAATTTCTGCAGATTTGTCACCTGCATATTCATTCTGCGAATCTCCCGTTATACCCCATCCCAAAGGTGTTCTTTTGGATTCAGATCCGGTGACTGGGAAGGCTACTGAAGAACAGCAAACTCATTGTCATGGTCATGAAACCAGTTTGAGATGACTTTTGCTTTGTGACATGGTGCATTATCATGCTGGAAGTAGCCATTAGAAGATGGGTAAATTGTGGACATGAAGGGATGCACATGGTCAGCAACTATACCAGTGTTTCCCCTATATGAATTCTGAGGTGGTGCACTGCCACTGCTGAATTATGAGCGCAGCTATTACATTTCACAAGGTTCATTTAATATTCTTGACACAACGTAACGCTTGCCAGCCCCAGTCAGTTGTGTGCTTCCTACACTGTGAAAGAGACCCCACCATATACACACAAATACACACATGTACTCACAAGTGTAGGGCTTTACTGGTTGTTTAGATCAGTGTTACTATCAGAAATAATTAATAATTATTTCTGTAGTTATTAATCAATATTTAAATTAATTAATTGGATCTAACTCATTAAAACCTCATATAGGACTCCAGTAAATGTAGTGTGCTATGTTTAGGAGCAAGTTTGGTTATTAGCAATAATTAATAATTATCAAAGATAATTATTCATTATTAAAATCAATAG
The DNA here is from genome assembly GCF_019703515.2 of Myxocyprinus asiaticus. Taxonomy (NCBI): domain Eukaryota; kingdom Metazoa; phylum Chordata; class Actinopteri; order Cypriniformes; family Catostomidae; genus Myxocyprinus; species Myxocyprinus asiaticus. The sequence continues at coordinate 8,591,093 of NC_059360.1, read as the reverse complement.
AACATTGATGAGAATCAATGTTAGCTTTTTTTTTTATCCTTTAAAATCAACACTTATCAATTGTTTCATCGATGTTAACATTAAAATTAACACTAGCTTATTGATCATTCTAATTCAATCAAAGATAATTATCAATTATCAAAAATCAATAGAATATTAATAAGGATTAACATTGACGGGGCACCACCCTGAAATCAGGGACTAATAACCGAATATTAAAACAGTCTCAATATTAGATTGTTTTCTTAGGAAAATCGACATCCGAAGAATATCGATTTTCGAATAAAAAACAATGAATGAAGGTTTGAATCCGAGCACTGACATCCCGTCAGCACGACACAGGCGTATGCAAAACAAACCAAAACACTTCTTATTGTAATATAAACAAAGTTTATTTATGCAGTAATATCAATTAATAATTAATACAATGCAGTCAATAAACTTCCGACTTACAACTACAAACTAAACAGTGATATGATTAGATGTGGAAATAAAAAGTATCCTATAACACATAAGATGTGTGTGTATCAGTGTGTGTGTGTCAGTGTGGTTAGTGAGAGAGAGAGAGAGAGAGAGAGATAATTAAGTGACAGCCCGAAAGCTGATTTCGCGATAGCTGGAGATAAAGCAGCCGCGTTCATCACTCAGAGACGCGGTTTTACGAGCGGGGCTCGTAAAAGTCCCTTGTTATTTGACTCTTTAATGGATGAACTCAGTTGCTGTCTCACCCGCGATGGCGAAAATGCACAACAGTCCAATCTGGCTGGGCCACAATACAGCAAAACATATTTGTGATAATTAATACCCTGAGTATTAATAATGAGCGGACATGGCGGTCCGTAAACTGTACAAGCAAAAACCTTGAAACACAAGAATAACACACTATAATATTCTATCTCTGCCCAGACATAAACCTCTTACTTGAATCGCATAAGGATGCAGAATCTGTGTTCATCCGTCCTTTAACTCAGACTCGGTTCCTCGAGGCTTGGGTGATGACGGGAGGCCGTTTCCTCGCTCTGTCGGCGTGCGGTACGGCTGCTGATTCTCGGCGGGCTGGTGGAGAAAACAGCGATGTTGACTTGATTGAAGAGGGAAGAGAAATCTTTTCTCTCTTCACTTCTGCAGGCAAACGGATGAAGATGCGGATTGCTCGCGGTCTCCTTCGGATCCGTTAGAGTGTTGGTGTTTGATTTTGGCGCGGTTTTTATCAGTAAGATTTACGACTTGTTATGTGGGGGCCTGAGTTAGGTTTTACGACTGTGTTAGGCCTGCCTTTGTCTTCTATCTGACTACATGAGGCCCAACACATGTGGACAGATATGTGTGCTCGGCTCTCGTGCCAACTACAGGATTCTGCCAGAACCTACTATCGCAGGTTCGAAAATCGATTTCTCTTATCTTATTGTTTGTTTGTCTGTTTGGATACATGAGGAAAATAAAATACATCTAGCAGTTTCACAAAAAGCCATTTTGCACTGTTGATTTTGGTTTTGTTGTTTTCTTAACTTTTCATCACGCCTGCTGCCGCATTGCACTGCGATAGTGAGGGTTCCCTCTACGTCATTCTCTGGGATTCTCCAAAGTAGTTTCTGGATTCTCCCAGCGTACTTGAGCACAAACGCGGATGCAAGGAATAGTAGCCGATTTTTTTAATTAATGTGTTCTGGTAATTCATTTGGATAATTCATATAATTAACCAGTTCAAATAAGAAATAAATAATAAAAAAACAAAAGATTATCTTTAGCCCCTGCATAGGTGAACTGCATCTTCATTCTTTTTTAAAATACAATTATTTAGGTAATTGCAGCTGTTCATCAGTATGTTTTCGAATCTGAAATGTAACCTGTTATAAAATTGTGTTTTATTACTTTTGTTTTTTACAAATATATTTTTTCAATGTATGTTGCTATTCTAATCGATCATATTTGATCTTGCCTGGCAACATGTAAGTCCCTGTCACTGCAATGAAATATGTGGAGCAATCTGGTCTTAAAATGTGTCATGAGGAATAACATTTTCCTTGTCTTTCTACTATAAAAACATACTTTAAATTTCAGAACTCAAAACTTAATCTCCAATGCAATAAAAGCATTTACTGAAACCAAGCTGCAAAAATGCCTTGTTCTCTACTTCTGCGACTACCCTATGTCACTAGGGGGCCCATTAATTCATGACCGCCTCTACAGCAACCACATCAATGCCTACCTTTATATTAAATCTTACAATAATAAAGAAAAGTAAAAACATATATATAGACAAACAACATTTAAACCCCACAACCACCCCCCCCCCAATCCCCAACCTCGCCTCAAAACAAACATCCCCGTGGTCACACATGAGTAGATATACAGAAAAAAAGCAAACAAACACACAAACAAATATATATATATATATATATATATATATATATATATATATATATATATAATCATACTCAACCAAAACTACACTACTCTCTCCATGCCCCACCACGAGAGCCCTCCAAAATCTCCATATATTTGCCCCATTTCCCGAAAAAACAAATCTAAGTTACCCCGTCTTCCCAATGACACTTCTTCAAAAGAATATATGCCACTCTCCCCATCTCCATGCACCACTCCGGACATGGGGGCACACCAGCTGACCTCCAATCCCTCAAAATAATCTGCCTGGCGATCATCACACAGGTCAGAACCCAATTCTCTATGTGACTATTCCCCACATCGATGACCGCCCCATCACCCAAAACACAAAGTCTGGGCCAAAACTAAACCCAAGTGCCCACCACATCACACACAAAATTCTGAACCTTCAACCAGAATTTCTGGATCTCAATACACCACCAAAACATGGGCCGTGTCTCCATCCTCCGATTGACATCGCCAGCAGGTGAGTGTGTCTTTAAGACCAAGCCTATACAATCTAGAGGGGGTCCAATAAAATCTATGTAAAATCTTGAATTGCATAAGACGCACCCTTGCATCTCTAGATGCAGACTTGATGTTTTTAAGAATCCTAGCCCACACTCCCTCCTCCAATATCAAGTTGAAATCTTTCTCCCATAATCTCTTGATAGAATTTAAAGCTCCATCCCCCAGACTCTGAATTAGCAGGGAGTAATACACCGATGCCTCATGACCTTTTCCAAAAGCAGTAATCACCACACCCAAAGTATCTGCTGCTTCAGGGGGGTGTATGCTACTCCCAAAAATAGTACAGAGTAGGTGGCGCAGTTGTAAATACCTATAAAACTGAGATCTGGGGATCCCAAAATGTTGAACCAAATTTTCGAAGTATCTCAACACTACACTCTCATATAGGTCACTGAGTGTATTAACCTCCCTCACAATCCACTCTGACCAGCAGAAAGGGTACTTATTAATACATAATTTTGGGTCCTGCCATATGCTTGAGGCAACATTTAAATAAATGTCTGAGTTAAACATTCTGGACACTTTTGTCCATACCAAGTGCAAATGCGAAATAACGGGGTGTAATTTAACTTCTCTGATTATTTTGATAGAAAGGCTTTGCAATGGCAAAATAGGGGCAAGAACTTCCTGTTCAATACCAAACCAGGGAGGGGCTCTCTCAGGTGGAAGTGACCAATAAGCCAATGTCTGAAACTGAATGCATAATAATAAAACAAAATCTTGGGTAGGCCTAGCCCACCTTTGTCAGTCGGCCTATGTAACTTATTGAAATGTAATCTGGGATGCTTACCATTCCAAATGAAGAAAAAATATTGTTTTCGCTATGCTATCAAATTACTTGAAATAAGAGAGGGGGACACCTATAGGGAGAGATTGTAGCAGGTAGTTAAATTTTGGAATACAATTAATTTTTAATAACATTAACCTTCCCAATCATAGATAAATGTAATGAAGCCCACCTGCCCACATCGCTCGAAAACATTTTTATGAGGGGATCAAAATGAACTCTAACTAAATCAGACAAATTTGCTGGGAATAAAATGCCCAAATACTTAATACCCTGTTTGGGCCACTGGAAGGTGCCTGGCTGGAAAGGCGTTACTGGGCAGTATGCTGTCAGAGCCAAAGCTTCGGATTTAGACCAATTAACTCTGTATCCTGAGAACTTAGAAAAGGAATGAATAATTCTGTGGAGGCAAGGCATAGATCTAGTGAGGTCGGAGGCAAATAATAAAATATCATCTGCGTAAAGCAAAAGCTTATGCACCACACCTCCTGCCACCACCCCTGGAAATCATCTTCCCTTCTTATCGTGGCTGCTAATGGTTCCAGGGCAAGACAGAACAATAATGGGGAAAGAGGGCAACCCTGCCGGGTGCCCCAATCCAGAGTAAAATAATCTGAAATTAATCCATTTGTTTGTACCACCGCTACGGGTGTCTATAAAGTAATTTAATCCATCCAATAAAAGTATTCCCGAACCCTTATATTTCCAAAATCTTAAAAAGATAATCCCATTCTATCATATCAAACGCCTTTTCAGCATCAAGTGAGATGGCAGCGACTGGAGTCTGCTCATTCACCACTGACCACATAATATTGATGAGATGCCTAATGTTGTCAGAAGAGCTGCGGCCTCGAATAAACCCCACCTGATCTATATGTATAAGAGATGTCATAACTTAATTGGTTAGCCAAAATTTTTGACAATATTTTAATATCTAGCTGGATCAGGGAAAGTGGACGGTAACTCTTACACTTGCTTGGATCTTTGTCCTTTTTAAGAATCAGACTGATCCGGGCTTGTGTCATGGTTGGCGAAAGCTTTCCATTCTTTAATGATTCTGTATAAACTTCTTACAAAAGTGGAGCAGGTTCTGTAGCATAAGATCTAAAAAACTCAGCTGCAAAGCCATCTGGCCTCGGAGACTTGCCTGTAGGCAAGGCCTTAATTACCTCTCCAAGCTCCTCCAAGTTTATCTCAAAATCAAGATAATTTTTTTGCTCAGTCATCAGTTTGGGGATTTCTAATGGTTCCACAAAATTTCTAATATCCTTATCAGTAGAAGAAGATGTGGAACTATAGAGATCAAGATAGAATTCTTTAAAAGCATTATTAATATCAATGGCCAAAGTAAATATTTCACCACCAGCAGATTTAACTGAGGGAATGATAGAAAAAGACTCACTCTGTTTTATGTATCTAGCCAAAAGCTTCCCTGCTATGTCCCCTAACTCAAAGTTTGACTGTCTTGCCCTGAATAGCCAAAACTCCATTCAAAACTTCCATGACAAAATAGTATTATATCTGTATTTCAATCAGGTCAATTCTCTGAGGCCATCAGATGACATTCGGTGCTTCAGCTCCGCCTCAGCACTTTTAATATTCCCTTCCAACTCCACGAGTTCTCGTGCTTTGGATTTTTTGATGAATGAGGCATACTGTATGATCCGACCCCTTAGAACCGCCTTAAGTGACTCCCAAGCCACACCCACAGAGGATACTGAGGTCCAGCTGGTCTCCATATAAACATTGATTTCAGCCTTTAACATTTGTTGAAAATCTGAATTTTGCAAAAGGGATACATTAAAGCGCCAACTATATGATTTATTTTTCTCCATATGTGGCAAAACCTCTAAACTCACCAGGGTGTGATCTGAGACTAAAATGCTTCCAATTGAGCAATCAACAACAGATGAAATGAGGGACTTATATATATCTCAGCCTACAGAGAGGAGTTGCACACTCTGACACACTGGTGTCAGGAGCACAACCTCTCCCTCAACGTTAGTAAGACAAAGGAGCTTGTGGTGGACTTCAGAAGAAAAGACAGAGAACACAGTCCCATCACCATCAATGGAGCACCAGTGGAGAGAGTCAGCAGCTTCAAGTTCCTGGGTGTCCACATCACTGAGGAACTCACATGGTCCATCCACACTGAAGTTGTTGTGAAGAAGGCTCATCAGTGCCTCTTCTTCCTGAGACGGCTGAGGAAGTTTGGAATGAACCGCCACATCCTCACACAGTTCTACACCTGCACTGTAGAGAGCATCCTGTCTGGCTGCATCTCCGCCTGGTACGGCAATAGCACCGCCCACAACTGCAAAGCACTACAAAGGGTGGTGCGAACTGCCAGACACATCATCGGAGGTGAGCTTCCCTCCCTCCAGGAAATATATTCAAGGCGGTGTGTGAAAAAAGCTCGGAGGATCATCAGAGACTCCAGCCACCCGAGCCATGGGCAGTTCTCACTGCTACCATCAGGCAGGCGGTATCGCAGCATCAGGACCCGCACCAGCCGACTCCATGACAGCTTCTTCCCCCAAGCAATCAGACTTCTGAACTCTTGATCTCCCATGATCAAAATACATCAGCACTTCACTTTATTATCCTTACTCTTATATCTCACACTGGACTGTCATAAATTATATTATTATTATATTATATTCTCTCTTAACAACTGACTATCAACCGACAGCCTGAATGTCAATACAGTACAATACTGTACATTCTATATATACTACTATATATACTTTTTATATATTTTTATTTTTTATTTTTATTGAATAATGTGTATCTATATAGTGCGTATTATATACTGTACAGTGTATGTTATTATTTGTATATTGTTGAGTGTAATTATGTGTATATCAGATGTTTAAATTGTGCTGTGTTAATTTGATGTTATTGTAAATTGGTACTGTCTCATCACTGTCACGACTGCTATGTTGATCGGAACTGCACCCGAGAATTTCACACACCATTGCACTTGTGTATATGGCTGTGTGACAATAAAGTGATTTGATTTTGATTTATATATATATATATATATATATATATATATATATATATATATATAAAATTACATTCTAGATGAAATCTTATGCACTGATGAAAAAAATGTATAGTCCCTCCCAGATGGGTTTAAAAGTCTCCAAATATCTGTAAGACCAAGATATTTACACATCCTGTGAAGCGTCAGAGTTGCTCTAGGGGGCTTACACACTTTTGTTTCACTATGATCAAGGACTGAGTCCATCAATAGATTAAAGTCTCCTCCCAATATTATATCATGATGGGTGCCAACGGTTTGAAACATCCCTTCAAGATCTATAAAAAAGCCCTGATCATCAGCATTAGGTGCGTAAATATTAGCCAAAATCAACCTTTACCCCTGAATTTCTGCCAAAACTATAATGACTCTCCCTAATTTATCTTTACTCTGTTTGAGACATTTGAATTGTAGATGTTTACTTATCAATGTAATGACTCCCCTGCTCTTACTGGAGCCAGCACTAAAGAAAACATATCCACCCCATATCTTCCCAAATTTTTCAGCTTCCTGCGGGGAAAGATACATTTCTCGAAGAAACACAATATCATATTTCTTACGTTTAAGAAAAGAAATAATCTTCCTTCTTCTTATGAGGTGCCCCAACCCATTCACATTCTATGTGGAGAGAGACAGTCCACTCATATTAACATTTGACATTTTGACATATTAGAAAAAATAGATTGTGTGTCAAAAATAAGATTATAAAGACCACACTCCCACATTATTGCAAGAATCAAACCTGAACTTCCCCCTGAACCAAACAAACAGAAAAAAGAAAAATGTGCGCATTAATCCCGTGCACGACAGCGCCAACCGACATCCATCCTTCTAAACTCAAACAGTCCATGTACGCCTATGAGAGCCCCCGCAACATCTTTGCCATTGGATTGCTCAAGTCCGGTGCTTCTATACACATTTTGTCAGACAAAATTACATAACAGAAGATAATTATAAAACAAACTTCAGCCAATAAATGGAATAAAACACAAAAAAAAAATGTGTAGATACATTCACAAAACTGTATCGAAGGTATGTTCCTCCACAAAACAAGCTCCAGCCGCTAGTGGAGCCAGCACAAAAAAAAAAAAAAAAAAAGTTCCGTTTCCTCGGGTAGTCAAACGAATGTTCAGTAAGCCGGCTGTTTCATAAGTGCAGCAGATGACCTAATTCTTCCAAAGTCCTGCAAAAAAATACTCCACAAAACAAACTCCAGCCAATAGGAGGCATAAGCACAAAGAATGAGCAGATTCATCCACAACTATCCCGAAGGAGTGTTATTCCACAAAACAGACTCCAGCCACTAGGTGGAGCCAACGTAAAAAGAAACAAAATGGTGCCCAGCTTCTTCAGACAGTCAAGTGTATGCTCAGCGAGACAAGCTCACTTGGAGGCCACGTAAGAAACACCAAATGGCTTACTCACCCCATTGCTTCTATGAAAGACAATGCTTGCTGTGGGCATGTAAATATTTTGTGGCCATCCTTAATATCTATTCTCAGTTTGGCCGGAAATATCAGTGCAAAAGCGACCTTCCATTGATGTAAGAGTTTCTTGCATTCCTTGAATCGATCACATTTCTCTCTTGTCGAATTTGCAATGTCTGGGAACAAGAAAATGCTGTGGTTTTTCCAAGAAAAAATTCCTTTACTCCTCGCATCGTGTCTTTATCGGATGATCTCAGAAATTTGGCCAGAATTGATTGGGCTTGTCTCCCTCAGCAGATCTGAGAGCCAGGACTCTGTGAGCTTGCTCGGTATCCAGCTTATGGAGAGAAGACTCGGGCAGAGAAGCTCGCCAGATGTCGCTGAATTTCTCCTGCCACACTCTCCAGACCGAGTCCCTGGTCTGCGGGCCTGTCTGAGGTATCAGCTTGAGCACGTAAGTGTCTTTGAAGATCCTGAGGATTTTGAATTCTTTGCCATGTTGACTTCTTAGAACAGTTATGTAGCAGGGTGTATCGAATCTCACATGTATCTTTATGATACAAAAATAAATAAAAACTAGCAAAGTGCGCATTCACATGTCCGACCCTCGCATGGCGCCACGCGACTCTCTGAAATTTAGATTTATAATGTTGTGGAGCTTGTTGTTCTTTCTCTTTTGACTGAGTTTCAAATATGGCTGTATTTGATGGGCTGTACGATGTTAGCGAATCATAACAGTGGGTGTTTACGTTTAGGTTTTAAGGAGGCACTTAGGCCAAAACCGAGCATTTCAGACAGAGGGCCAGAGACAGGGTGGAAAATTATCACAAATTACTAAATTATTACTATTTTTAAACTTTACTAACATTATCAGTGGAGCATTTCATGACCCCTTAAATAGATAGTGTGTACATTTATTTCAATGATCCGGGTGAAAATCTAAACCTCCGAATCTTCTACAATCTTTTGGATTGCAAAAACACCTTTTTCAGCAAAAAAAAAAAAAAAAAAAAAAACACTCCTCCCCCATCGAGTTAAGGGAAATAGTAAGGTGTGATTCGTTGAGGCTTAGGGTGTTTAAAACTTATGTCTGTTAAAAAAAGTTTCTAGAAAAATTTCTCCATGTGCTTAAACAGTGTTAAAAGGTTTCAATAAAGTCTTAATGCACTAAAATGTGCTACAGGAAATTGTTTAACATGTCTCACATGTTAAACGTCTCCACAAAACCCTTAAAATATTTTGTTAATGTTAATTAAAAGAAAGTGTCTGTCTTCATTGCTTACATGAGATGGGATGAAAAGTGGGTTTGGTAAAAGATGGATTTGATTTTTATTTCCATGTTTAAAATACTTTGTGAACGTTTATTAAAATAAAGTGTGTGTATTCGATGACATGAAATGGGGATAAAAGAGAGGCAACAGAAAATAATTACTGGAACATAGATCTGCCCCGACGTCTTCTACAGATACAGTAACGATAGTATTTCCATGGTATTTTGTAGTAAAATAATTGTAACCACAAAATTAATCATGGTTAATATATTATTGTAAATATGTTATTTACAGTATAAACATCACGATTACATCAAATCTATGTTTTCGGCCAAAAAAGTAAACGTACTAGAGTAAAAGTATTTTATATACATTTTTATGTATTATTATTATTATAAGTGGTATTAAAGAAAATATTAAGAGTGGAGAGGAAACAGAATGGAAAAATAGTGTGGCAAAAGCGGAATCAAACCTGGGTCAAAAAGGCACAGGCGCACCGGCATTACACCCCACACCCTTACAATGCAGTTTGTCATACATTTCTATGTTGCCAATAGACTACTGGGGTGCAAACAGCTGCGCTGTGTGTAGGTGCTATTTACACCTGGGTGAAAATAGTCACTCCGAAAAATAATCAGTGTTATTGAGCTTTGGAGCAACATCTGTTACGAAATACTAGACAGATAACGAAAGCATGTAACCTACCATTTTGAACTGCATAGCGTTTATGGTTATTACATGTAGCGTAAAAATCAAATGCATGTGTTGAGGGGCCTGGGTAGCTCAGCAAGTAAAGACGCTGCCTACCACCCCTGGAGTTGCGAGTTTGAATCCAGGACATGCTGAGTGACTCCAGCCAGGTCTCCTAAGCAACCAAATTGGCCTGGTTGCTAGGGAGGGTAGTGTCACATGGGGTAACCTCCTCGTGGTCGCTATAATGTGGTTCTCGCTCTCTGTGGGGCGCGTGGTGAGTTGTGCATGGATGCCGCGGAGAATAGTGTGAAGCCTCCACACGCGCTATGTCTCCGTGGTATCGCGCTCAACAATCCACGTAATAAAATGCGCGGATTGACGGTCTCAGATGTGGAGGCAACTGAGATTCGTCCTCCGCCACCCGGATTGAGGTGAGTCACTACGCCACCACGAGGACTTAGAGCTTATTGGGAATTGGGCATTCCAAATTGGGGAGAAAAGAGGAGAAAAAAATAATAGAAAGTATTTTTAATAGAAAGTATCAAATATATTTTTTTCTTGTAATTTAGTGAAGGTCATTTAGTGGTATTTTTAAAACATGTTTTCGTCCTCTTTTTTTTTTTTTTTTTTTTTTTTTGTAAGCACATGTTTAATACAACCTCTTAACTCAATGCACAAGCTGAATATAAACCAGTATAAAAATTGCCATTTTTCTCAGCCCTACAACAGTGAATGGGTTTAGGGTTCCTCATGCTGGAGAGCTACTCTTGGAAAGTCATTATTAAATATACAAGACTGTGTTTTCTATTTAGTCGTTTAAGTTTCAAATAAATTTGTGAATGAATGATGCCATCTCTAAATTTATCTTACTGAGTTACATTGAAATTATGGAAAGGAGCTGGTATCAAAGATTGAGGTAGGATTAGTTTCTGACAGAACCTCACTACATTACTTTGTTACTTTTTATGGAAAGTAACATGCAAGTAGGGTCTAATTTTAGGTTACTTTACACTGCTTAGACTCTCTATTCTAGAATAATTGGCTATGTTTGGTTGCAAGGATAAGTGTTTGTCCGTCAAATCAATATACATGCAACAACTACAAAAACACGCACCAAAGCCGTTCAGATTTTAATGATTTAAAATTAAACTGTTAGGCCCACAGCAGTGTGTAGCATTTAAATTGTCTTAATGATTTTTAACAAGCCTATTTGTAACAATTCAAATATGGTGAAGGCGGAAGCTGGGACCAGCTTGACAAACACGTAGACATTTAATAAACACTTTTCAGTGTGTAACAAAACAAAAAACACACACTGCTTTTCAGCCAGCTATGTATGAACATAAAGAGACACACGCACAGACAGGCTTCGTGCATCTCCCTCTCTCGTCTGCCGCTGTCTCCTCTCCTTATATACTCCCGCCGCCCCTCACTGGAACGCAAGACCGGTGTGGCACACAGGTGGAACTCATTCACCACTTATCATCCCGGCCTCACTCTGCCCAAATTGTAATCAGGTGAAATTAAACAATATAAATACCACAACTTGTACTGGGGACTTGAATGTCACTGAATTGTAGGAATACATATATATATATATATATATATATATATATATATATATATATATATATATAAACTCAGCAAAAAAAATAAATGTCCCTTTTTCAGGACACTGTATTTGAAAGTTAATTGTGGGGAACAATTAACATGCACTCGAATGCTGTATTTATTTTTTTAACAAAATCCGCCGATATCTCACACAACTCACATCTTTCAGCTCCATTTCTCTCAATTTATGAAACATTCTCAACAGTTTGGGTGTGTGGCACTAAAAAAAGCGGAACAAACCGTGTCCCTTATGGATTTCATACAGAATGCAATTTTTCCCCTTAAATACGGGATGAATCCTTATTATATAGGACGGTTGGCAACATTTGTTAATTTGACCTAATACTGCTTCAGCCTAAGAATATCTCTCCACTCACTGTTGTCATGGGCGAGGAGTGGTACAATTCAAGTGATAATGCACCAGTTACAATAAAGAATCGCCAGTTTCACAAAACATCGTATGATACAGTTAAAGGGAAGCTAACATGACAGATTATGGACTTCTGAAGCAGCAAAACGAGAGGGTATAGGCAAATATTGACCCTTAGAAATCATTATATGCAAACAGCCCTAGGAAAAAAGTAAGCATATTGGATATATGTGTGTATGGCCCCTACCATACCACTGACACAGGTATCAATATAATTGTTTACATGCTGAGACAAATACATCACTTAAAGCAAATCATGGAGTACCCACAATTCAGTTCAACAAAACCCTCACACCCTACATATCCTTCATACGACAACCATCGTTTTATCACCTTCGCAACATTATACGTCTCTGAACATATCTCAGGCCTGAAGACACTGAAACTCTTATTCATGCCTTCATAACCTCATGCCTTGACTATTGCAACTCCCTATTAATCGGATTGCCTGCTAAAACCATCTCCAGACTGCAATATGTTCAAAATTCTGCTTCCAGGGTTATCACTTCTACCAAGCAATCTGATCACATCACCCCATACTCTGTGAGCTGCACTGGTTACCTGTTTTTGTCTGTATTGACTACAAAATTCTTCTGTTAACTTTTAAATGCTTCAATGACCCTGCTCCTCATTATCTGTCTGAACTGCTACAAAATTATACATCTGCTCGCTCTATCAGGTCTTCTGGCTCCAAACTCCTCACTGTTCGTCGTTTCCGACTTTCCACAATGGGTGGCACATTGTTCAGTGTAATGGTACCTAAACACTGGAACTCCCTTCCACAGAGTCTTCGTGACATCTCCTCCTTTAAGTGTCAACTAAAAACCCATCTCTTCTCTCGATATTATCTGTATACCTCTTGACTAGTGTTGCTGTCCTGTTATAGTTGTTATTACTATACTATAATAAATGGGCACATGACGACAAGGATTTTGGCAGTTTCAGAGTATAATTTCCAACACAACGCTGATTACACATAGCAATATATGCATTAAGTCGCAGATATAAATTTACTTGTGTGTATTTGTGGAATGTATTGAGATTACAAAATGGTGTACTGTATATAATATATTTTTGCATGTTATTGTGTGAAGTACAGTGTGCATTAGTGGGAAACTTTGATACTGTTAACTCAATTAAAGCTAAATAAAACTGACTGGAGGATAAATGACAGTTAGCATGTTCTCAAAGTCTTGTGCCACCAATCTAATAAGTATAAAGGGAAGCATTTCTTTGTTCAAGTGGAATAAAAGTAGATTTGCTTCTAAAAAGACTTAAGCTTTTCTCAGTTTATCAGGATGTGGAAAATATATGTTGATGATAATTTCTTTATTTGGAGTGGTACTGAATTCCAACGGTTGGAATTCCATTCATTCATTGACTATGTTTACATGGACACCAGAAGCGGCTTATTGCAAGAAAGCAGCGTATTTTGAGAAAGCAGCGTTTCTGTTTACATGCACTGTATTAGCAGTACAGTACATGCGCTACAGTAGCCGGAGCTTATTTTCTCTGTGTACGGATATGACGTGAACACACATGGGCGAATGATATATGTATGCAACTTCCCATGAATTCCGTCCCGTCAGCTCTAAAATATAAATCATTATTATAGGTCTATCAAAGTGTATCTGGGTAAAGACATGGTTTGGAAGATGGATATTTTTTGCACTCTCAGGTATTGAGAAACTCAGGTATTGAAGTGTAAATTAAAAAAGTAACATGTAAATTTCCTCACTACTTCCACAAAGTACTCTGATTACAAACCTGTAATGTGCATATAAGTCTAAAAACTTTCAAATCCAGTGTGTATCAAAATGCACAACAGCACCACATAGCAGAGAATGTGGCCTAAGTATGTATGTTTCCACATTACACTCCTATGTAAACACCAAAATTTGAACACCATTAATCCTGTTAACCTCATGTCCCAGTTCTGTCAGGTCTATTCCAGCTTCCTGTAAGAGAATATTTATCATATTATGGCAAAAAAGTGCAAGTTTTGTCATAATCATCATATATGGAAAATGCTGTCACTTGGGTATTTGTTTTGTCTTCACAGCACATGCATAAGTTTCACTTCACGTATGGTGCAGAGAGTCTAGATGTTAAACAGAGCAGTAAACTGTATCCATTTTTACGGGGTACATTTGAATGAATGGAGCTGATTCATAGTGATAGAGTGGTACATACCAAAGTCTACAATTGTTCTTTCTGGGGAAAAAAAGAGAGTTTTTGTTTACTATGACATTTCTGTCAGCCTTCGTTTAAACCCAGATTTTTACCATAAATAAACTGAGTCATTTAATTGTCAAGCACTAGGTTTCTGTGATTCACGAATCCGCTCACATATGCTGGCCATGTTTTGACTCCAAATGATGAGCTTCTTTTTTATAAATGTTTTTTTCTGCAACATACTTTTCTTTCACTCTTTTCTTCCCCACAAAAGTGTGAGGAGTGACAGTATAGTCAGACAGAAAAAAGAGAGAGAACAAACTGTTCTCATAACTTAATTTTCTCTTAATTGGACATTTAAGCTGTTTGAATTAGAAGATTACATTGTACTTTATGCACCAAACTTTTATTATTCAAGATGCTCCAAACCACTGCTGTTTGGCAGCAGCAGTAGTCAGGATTTTATTTGCTATGCTAAACTAGTACCATCTGCAAGCCAGCATTCAATTTCTAATATAAGAGGGTTTTGGATCACTAGTAGTTCAAAAGTCAATTATAAGAAAAGGCTTTACGAAACCATACAAATATAAGTCACTTTGACACTGATTGCACCCTGGTAAGGTCCTTCATCTTAAATGTGGAATTCTGCTTCTGTGTTACATACATTATGCATTCCTTGAATTAATCTAGAAGTTAATGGTACAGATTTCACGGCATAAACCATGACCACTAAACTAACTGGCAGATACTCACCACTAATTCGGAGAAGCGTGCATGTAGTTCATCCTCCGAAGGCATGGGAGTGCTAAACTCCAATAACGTTTGGGGGACACTGTCCTTCAGGTTGATCTCAGGGGGCTCACTGCTGTTAAGGCAGCACAGGAAGCCCAGGCTGGGCCGTATGCGCTTCCGGGGAGGCATGCTGTCTTAAACAGGAGGGCAGCCCGAAGCAAAAGGGTGGGGTTTGCTATCTAGGGGGCATATTCTGAAAGACAAGAAAGCAAATTAGGATTTTATCAGGAATTCACAATGAGGATGTAAACAAATATCAAAAACCTTGTATTCAACAGTAACTATTCTGACATACAATTCCTGTAATTGAACAGCCAAACAGTAAAATGATCATATATCACAGGCAAACAAGCTAACAAGCTAACAGAAACACCACATTGGAAAGCATTAAGACAAATGACAAAACATGTCCAAAGTAACCCTCAAAAGTCGAAGTGAGTCAAATCAAAGTTCATCCATTCTGTGGCCATCTTTGTAACACTGAAATCTCTAAAACTGCTTTCCAATCTTTCAATGTATTCACTAGTCTTACATAATTGTATAATTAATTTTACTTCTTTAGTTGGACGAACCTAAAAATACAGTTATTTAACCTAATTTGAGCTAATGTGTATGAATAATCTAGAGTAACTGCCACTTCACATTGCAAGCATGAACATATTTTTTGGTACCCATGTTAACAGATTACTGCTTTTACATCGGAAGCATAAGCAATGCATCAGAGCGTAGCATGAGCTGCAGTGAAGCAGGGGTTTCGGCTGAGAGTCAATTTTTGCAGCACTGATTAAGTTCCATTAAAGTGCCAGTACACTGTTGATGGACAAGATGAATGTAATCTAACACAAAAATGTACAAATTTCACAGAATAAGCATATATTTGTAGCCTATTGTGTGGGGCAGTGGTAGGCTCTGGGTTACTAATCAGAAGGTCAGGGGTTCAAGCCCCAGCACTGCCAAGATGCCACTGTTGGGCCCTTGAGCAAGGCCCTTGACCCTATCTGCTCCAGGAGCACTGTATCATGGCTGACCCTGCACTCTGACCCCAGCCTAGCTGGGATATGTGAAAAGAAGAATTTCACTGTATATGTGCAAATGTGTGATAAATAAAGAAAAATTATTAAATTAAAATTAATTAATTTTACATGAATTAAAGCACATAGAACAAAAGAGAAACACTTGTCAGATGTAAAATGACACAAAAACAAAATGAAATTATTTTAATTATTTAGCATAGGCAGAAGTATGGTTTTATCATTTAAAACTAGTTTACTACAAGTTAAAGGCTTAAACAAACAAAATAAAACTGGCTTGCTGTCTGCAGCTGTAGTTATGATGTAAAGTTGACACTCTGCTCACGACTTTCTCAAGTTTGCGATAAAAAACGGGTGTAAGAACTGTCATAAAGACCAGGTGATTCATTTTTCAATAAGACAATCCGCTCTTTTCAATTTAAAGGTTGGATTTTTTCATCTAGCAACCACGTGAGCATTGTCAGAAATGTACATTCATTTTTTAACAAATGGCCCTCCATAATGTTCTGTATGGTTTATGCATTGATGTACATTACTGATGTTGAATTCAAAAGCAGTTTCACAGCAGTCCCACAGCCTTAATTGCTGAACAGCAGAGTGGGAACACCAGTGAAAGACAGAAGCTCTTGTTTCTGGGAGGCTGAAACCCTTTAGCTGTGTGGAGAGGCCGTGAACGAGCCGGGCCACTGAAAAGCATCCGCTCTCATCACTCTCCAGCGCTGCTTCTGTCTGTGTGGGCATGGAGAATGGAACTGCCTGGAAACTTTCTGATGCATTGGCATAACCCCGGGGCACTACAAAGATCTCTCTGTTTCAGGGCAACAATGCCCGCCAAGGGCAAGAGGGAATGGGAGTACAAGGGAGGGCATGAATAATGGGACAGTAGACGCGGCTGTACCCAGCACACTCGCTGGAACAGAGGAAATGTGAAGGAAACTGAGGTTTCAATTAAGGTCACTAAAAGAGCTGTGGGAAGAAAATAGCAGGGTGTTATCCTTGTTGATTTCTGAATATTTCTCAAATCTCAGCAGTACAAGTACATGCCCTGCTGGAAAGACCAGGGGCCTCATGTATAAAACTTTGCGTACATTTCATCCTAAAAATGTGCGAACACACAACATTTTCAGATTCATAAACCAAAAACCTGTGCAAAATTCCCTTTATAAATCCAAGTTTTGCACGTGCTTCATTCTCCACCCCATCTCTTCTCTGTAAAAATCAGCTACCACCTTAAGCAGGTTTTTGCTGCATTTTTCAACAGGAAGTAATAAGGTTGGGCAACGAGAGCAGTTCTTATTTAGAATAAATTAAAAAAAAATAAACCAAATGATTTCCATGACAATCAGTTCCATGAGCAGTTGTTAAATACTCTGAAAGTTACTGTACTGAATGCTACTAAATCTACAGCACTGTAATCCACAACAAATTCTTATGAACCAGGTATTTTTTCTAAGGTGGAAGAATGCTGTTCTAGAAACATTGTAAATCCCATTTTCATCATATCCAGAACAGCATTCTTCCACCTTAGAAACATTGCTAAGCTACAAAACATGCTACCTGTTTCTGTTGCGGTAAAGCTAGTGCATGCATTCATGACTTCAAGGCTAGATTATTGTCATGATTAGATTATAGTAATGGCTAGATTACTGTCTGGATGTCCTTCTTTTCCGATAACAAGTTTCTGATGGTTCAAAATACAGCAGCTGGAGTTCTTAAATGATCCAGAAAACCCCATAATCAGCCACACATTGGCTACATGCTCTAAAACAGAGGTGTCAAGTCAAGCACACTGCCCGCGGGCCGGACACGGCCCATGAAGGAGTCCACCCCATGGAATAATTTGAGAGGGAAAACATATGCTTAAAAAATTAATGTTTATTTAGCCCTTTTTTTAGCTACAACAGGACAGATAAACACTTTAATTTGTGGTTTTGCATGCATGTTATAGTGGTTCCGCCCCCTGACCCTGCCCTGTGGCTGCCTTCCAGGCCTCCTGATCGTCCGCTGGCTCCTCCTGATCATCTGCAGGCTCCTCCTTGGCCTCCTGACCATCCGCCAGCTCCTCCATGGTCTCCTGACCATTTGACAGACGTCCCATGGTGCCCCGGCCGTCCGTCGGTCACAAACTGTTCTGTGTTTCCCCTGTCTTTTAGAGACTCTTATTTTGAAATCACCTTCACTATGTTTCCCAAGATGCACCATTATCATCCTCACCTGTCCTCCATCATTGTGTTCAGCTTTTTTGTGTTTACCTTCATTTGTGCCCCTATTTAGACCGTCATGTTCAGTTATTCCTTGTTTAGTCTTGTCCATAGTAGCATAGAAGCTAAGTTCTTTTGTTCATCAAGCCTTGTGTTATTTGTATTGGTATATTCATCTTCATTAAATACTGAATTTGGGTTCACTAACTTCTCTCTCCTGGCTCTTTGCTGACTTTTAATGAATCTCTCCAAATGACTCACCAGCTTGCAAGTTATCGGTTTAAATCAGTATGATGAATTCTTCAATATATTAACTGAATCGGTCAGAGCGGCTGAATTAATATGTGATTCACTTACTGAACCGCAAGTCTTTTTACAGTTACAGGTAGCCTACTGCATCTTTTGTGGCTGCGTCATACAGTACCTTGTAAGAAATATAAATAAAATGTAGGCTGCAATTTGCACTGTTGAGAAATCAAATCAAAATCAAATCTCTTTTGTCACACAACCATATACACAAGTGCAATCTTGGGTGAAAGTCTTGGGTGCAGTTCTGAGCAACATAGCAATCATGACAGTGATGAGACATACCAGTTTACAATAAACATCAGATTTACACAACACAATTTACATATCTAATATACACATAATTACACACAACACAATATACAAATAATAATATACAATGTACAGTATACAATACATACAATATAGAATACACGTACAATATAGAATACACATTATACAATAAAAATAGTATATGTAGTATATATAAAATATACAGGAGGTTGTATTGTACTGTATTGACATTCAGGCTGTTGGTTGATAGTCAGTTGCCAGTGTGTTGTTAAGAGAGAATATAATTTATGACAGTCCAGTGTGAGATATAAGATTAATAAAGTGCAGAGCTGATGTGTATTGATCGTGAGCGATCAAGAGTTCAAAAGTCTGAATGCTTGGGGGAAGAAGCTGTCATTAAGTCAGCTGGTACGGGTCCTGATGCTGCGATACCTCCTGCCTGATGGTAGCAGTGACAGCAGCCCATGGCTCGGGTGGCTGGAGTCTCTGATGATCCTCCAAGCTTTTTTCACACACTGCCTGGTATATATGTCCTGGAGGGAGGAAAGCTCACCTCCGATGATGTGTCTGGCAGTTCGCACCACCCTTTGCAGTGCTTTGCGGTTGTGGGCGGTGCTATTGCCGTACCAGGCGGAGATGCAGCCAGTCAGGATGCTCTCTACAGTGCTGGTGTAGAACCGTGTGAGGATGTGGCAGTTCATTCCAAACTTCCTCAGTCGTCTCAGGAAGAAGAGGCGCTGGTGAGCCTTCTTCACAATGGCCTCAGTGTGGACCAACCATGTGAATTCCTCAGTGAAATGGATACCGAGAAACTTGATGCTGCTTACTCTCTCCACCGGTGCTCCATTGATGGTGATGGGGCTGTGTTCTCTGTCTTTTCTCCTGAAGTCCACCACAAGCTCCTTTGTCTTGCTGACGTTGAGGAAATGGTTGTGCTCCTGACACCAGTGTGTCAGAGAGTGCACTTCCTCTCTGTAGGCTGTTTCATCACTGTCAGTGATCAGACCTACCACCGTCGTATCATCAGCAAACTTAATGATGGCATTGGAGCTATGTGTTGCCACACAGTCATGTGTGTACAGGGAATACAGGAGTGGGCTGAGAATACAGCCCTGTGGGGCTCCAGTGTTGAGGGTCAGTGATGAGGAGATGTTGCTGCCCATTCTAACCACCTGGCGTCTGCTTGACAGGAAGTCCAGGATCCAGCTGCACAGCGAGCTGTTTAAGCCCAGAGCCCGGAGTTTCACATCAAGCTTGGAGGGCACTATGGTGTTGAATGCTGAGCTGTAGTCAACAAACACCATTCTTACATAAGTGTTCCTTTTTCCAGGTGGGAAAGAGCAGTGTGTGTGCAGATGCAATTGCATCATCAGTGGAGCGGTTATTGCGGTAAGCAAACTGCAATGGGTCCAGTGAGTGAGGCAGCTGATTTGTCTCTCAAAGCATTTGCTGATGATGGGGGTCAGAGCAACAGGACGCCAGTCATATGTGTGAAAAAGTGATTTTGGATTGCTTTGGTACAGGCACAATGGTGGACATTTTGAAGCATGTTGGGACCACAGACAAGGAGAGGGAAAGGTTGAAAATGTCCGTAAAATCACCAGCCAGCTGGTTCGCGCATGCTCTGATGACACGGCCCAGAATGCCGTCTGGACCCGCGGCTTTACGGATATTCACCCGTCGGAAGGATCAGGTTACATCCGCTACAGAGACGGAGAGTGAACTAACCTCTGTAGCTTCGGCCGTGAGAGTTCTCTCCACGAGGGCGGTGTTATTTCCCTTGAAACGAGCATAAAAAGTATTTAGCTCATCCGGGAGAGAGGCAGTGGTGTTCATGGCGGAGTTTTTATTCCCTTTAAAGTCCGTGATGATATTAATTCCCTGCAACATGCTTCTAGAGTTGGTGGTGTTAAACTGTCCTTCAATCTTGTGCCTGTACTGGCGTTTGGCTGCTCTGCTAGTTTTGCGGAGTGCATAACTGGCTTGTTTATACTCCTCCGCCTTCTTCCCCAAGCAATCAGACTTCTGAACTCTTGATCTCCCACGATCAAAATACATCAGCCCTGCACTTTATTACTCTTTTATCTCACACCGGACTGTCATAAATTATATTACTGTCATTATATTATGTCTCTCTTAACAACTGACTATCAACCGACAGCCTGAATGTCAATACAGTACAATACTGTACATTCTATATATATACTTTTTTCATATATATTTTAATTTTTATTGAATAATGTGTATCTATATAGTATCTATATAGTAAAAAACAAAAAAACAAAAAAAAAAACAAAAACAGCATATTGTATACTGTGCAATGTATGTTATTATTGTATATTGTTGAGTGTAATTGTGTATAACAGATGTTTAAATTGTGTTGTGTTAATTTGATGTTTTAAGTTGTGTAATTATGTATAACAGATGTTTAAATTGTGTTGTGTTAATTTGATGTTTTAAGTTGAGTGTAATTATGTATAACAGATGTTTAAATTGTGTTGTGTTAATTTGATGTTTTAAGTCGAGTTTAATTATGTATAACAGATGTTTAAATTGCGTTGTGTTAATTTGATGTTATTGTAAATTGGTATATGTCTCATCACTGTCACGACTGCTATGTTGATCGGAACTGCACCCAAGAATTTCACACACCATTGCACTTGTGTATATGGCTGTGTGACAATAAAGTGATTTGATTTGATTTGATTTGAATTAAAAGCGGAGGTCCGCGCATCAAGTGCCGCATGAACATCGCTATTTATCCATGGCTTCTGGCTGGGGTAGATCCGTATTGTTTTAGTCGGAACAACATCCTCTATGCACTTTCGGATGAAACACGTTACGCTATCAGCGTAAATCTCGATGTCGTCATCAGAGGCGGACCGGAACATCTCCCAGTATGCGTGATCAAAACAGTCTTGTAGCATAGAATCTGATTGGTCCGACCAGCACTGGATCGTTCTGAGGGTGGGTGCTTCCTGTTTCAGTTTCTGCCTGTAAGCGGGCAGAAGCAGAATGGAAGAGTGGTCCGATCTGCCAAATGGTGGGCGGGGGAGGGATTTGTAGCCATCCCGGAAGGGAGAGTAGCAATGGTCCAAAACCCGGTCCCCTCGTGTGTTGAAATTAATGTGTTGGTGGTATTTTGGTGTGATTGAGTTGAAATTGGCTTTGTTAAAGTCCCCGGTCACAATGAACGCAGCCTCAGGGTGCGCGGTTTCCTGCTCACTTATAATCCCATACAGTTCTCTGAGTGCCCGGTCTGTGTCGGCTTGTGGCGTGATGTACACAGCTGTGATAATGACTGCTGTGAATTCCCTCGGTAGCCAGAATGGTCGACACAGAAGCATAAGAAATTCCAGATCAGGAGAGCATTAAGACTTGATAGAATGTACGTTCCTCTGATCACACCAGGATTTGTTGATCATAAAACATACGCCACCACCTCTGCTTTTCCCTGAGAGGTCTTTCGCTCTGTCCGCATGGTGCACGGAGAACCCCGCAGGTTCGATGGCTGAATCTGGAATCTCAGCAGACATCCAAGTTTCCGTAAGGTAGATAATGCAGCAGTCCCTTGTCTCTCGTTGAAAAGAGATCCGCGCTCTCAGCTCGCAGAGTTTGTTGTCTAGAGACTGAACATGTGCCAGTAGAAAACTTGGTAGCGGGGGTCGATTTGCGTGACGTCTTACTCTGATGAGAACGCTGGCTCTCCTTCCCTTTTTCCTTCTGCATTTCCGCGGCTGGGCTGCCCAGACAAAGGGCTCCGCTGCCGTGTTTGTAAACAGCGGGTCGGCATTGAGGAATTTGAAGTCCGGTTTACGGTGTGCAATTGCAGAACCAATGTCCAAAAGTGTTTGTCTGTCGTAGACAATAAGGCAGACAACATCCAAGACAAAAAACATAAGAAATGTAAACAAAACAAACAAAAAACTGCAATGTTGTGTCGGAGCTCGCAACGCCGCAGCCATGCTTGGTGCTATCTTGAGTCCACATCACTAGTCTGCAAACCTGAGACTGCAAAGGTGATTGAACGTGAGACTGATTTTATAAAAAATAAAAAATCAAAGTGTGAGCTATATGTGTATTGCAGAGAGGCCACAAGTTCCTTAAAATGTATTAGGCTATTTTAAAAGATAGACTATTAAAATGAATTATATAGGGAAAATGTATTGTTGTGTTTTAATCGCAATGGTGTGCTGTAAACGATGTGCTATTTCCTACATTTTGTTTATGTTTCATGAAGTATGAAAGCAAACATTATTGCCCCCAAGCATGGGGCAATCGCCTGCAGGATTTAATCTGAGGGTCCACACAGAAATCGGACTAAATTATTCACCTTATGCGGCTGAGAAACTAGTGCGCCATCTTGTAAATTTTGTCTCTGAACTTCCGTTCTAGCGGTTCTATATAGATATCTATGGTGTCGATGTCAAAGTGTAATTTGCTAGCAAAGTGGATTTACAGGTTATAGAGTTGTCATAAGTTACCATGAGTATTTTAAATGTTCAGGGGATGTCATAACAACTGGAAGCAGAGTGGGGAGTTAAAAAAAAAAAAAAAAAAGAGTTCTTCATTCATAAATACACAGGATCCCACCTTCAAGCTGTGGACGTACTGATCTGCCTCTGTGCTCATTAAACTCCAAGAAATAGCACAAAGTAATTAAAAATATCTCGTATGACACCTCTGACCATCTTCTCATGTCATTCACCCATCGTGTTATAGTTAAAGAATAGTTCACCCAAAAATGAAAATTTGCTGATAATTTACTCTCCCTCAGGCCATTCAGTTTCTTTCTTCTTCAAAACAGAATTTAAGATTTTTAGGATTTCATTTCAGGCTTCCTCCTTTAAACAATGCATATTTAGGGTGCATCAAAATAATCCACATGACTCCAGTCGATAAAAAAGTTCTTCTGAACCCAAATGATTGATTATTTTTAGAAAAAAAACAATACTTATATACTTTTTAACTACAAATGTTCGCTTCTGTACATCTCTGTGATGCACACTCATGAGAGGGATGATGTAAACTCGTTGGTAAGGTCATGCATCACATGGAGGAGGCAGGAAGCACGTCAATGTTTACAAGAGAAACTTGCACAGACCACAGACCAAGTGCCGTTCACAAACCAAAACAGTTCAAAACAATTTCAAAACAGTATAAAATAAAAAAAATTATTTCCAAATAATAATAATAAAAAAAAACATTACTGCAGTAAATAACCATCCTTTATTTTGGAGCAATGCCGTTGCGTTATCTGCTTGTGCTTTTTCTTTAACAGAAATATATAGGCTATATAACTGTCAGGAATTCAAGCCACACAAGTTGTAGTTAGTGAAACCAAGTGTGAGAGTGTTTACTGATATTCACAGGATTTATACAGTGAGATCAATGGTACAGGTGATATCACACAGAAGAGAAGCTTCACAAACTGAAGCGAGTGAATTGAGTGCAGGTGCGGTGAATTAGAAATCTGGAGATGAGGAGCGGAGCACTGAGGGAGGTGCAGAGCCCGAGGGAGGCGTGACAATGACAAAGTTTTCACACATACCTGAGTTCGCTGGAAAAACAGCATGGGCACAGCCGATGAATTCAGATATCGACCCTTTGTTTCTTTCGATGGTCTGAAATCCTCAGGGGTAAAATGTTCACTGCACACCCTCCAATATTTGAGAGAATGTAGGTGTGTACTGATATCCAGGTTCAGTGCAATAAGCCAGAGCTTCAATCACTCATGATCATGTATAGGCAATCGATGAAAAGTTAAAATTTTCCCACCATGCATTTTCTTTGGGGTTCTAAAGGTTGAAGCATCCAGGATACACACGTCAAACGACCAATACACTTATACAAATACAAATCTACAGCAAAGACAATTCAAACTGCACACCCTCCAATATTTGAGAGAATGTAGGTGTGTACTGATACCCAGTTTCAGCGCGATAAGCCAGAGCTTTGTTAAAAAAAAGAAAAAGCAGGGTCACTTGGCGCATCATGTCCCGAACAATAAACGCGGTAGAGCAGTTGTTTGGTTCAGGGGCTACATTGGGAAGATTCTCTCATCATTTAGTCACCCTTATGCCATCTCGGATTTGTATGACTTTCTTCAGCAGAACACAAATTAAGATTTTTAGAAGAATATCTCAACTCTTTTGGTCCATACAATGCAAGTGAATGGGTGCCAAAATTTTGAAGCTCACAAATTCATTTGATTTGCGCCCCTCCTGCCCCCGTTTTGTACATGTCAGTGGCAAGGATCATTCAAGACTTGTCAGTTTGCCAACAGATGCTTCAGCAAATAATCCAGCACTTTAAGAACAATGTTCCCCAAAGACAAATTGGAAGGATTTTGGGCATTTCACCCTCTACAGTGCACAATATAGTTAAAAGATTCAAGGAATCTGGTCAAATCTCGGTGCGTAAAGGGCAAGACGAAAACCATTTCTGAATGCACATGATCTCTGATCCCTCAGACGTCACTGTCTTAAAAAATGGCATTCATCTGTAATGGATATCATGAACATGGGCTTGGAATAACTTTAGTAAACCTCTGTTAGTCAACACCACTGATGCAAGTTAAGACTTTACTATGCAAAGCAGAAGCCTTACATCAACACTGTCCAAAAGCACTGCCAACTTCTCTGGGCTCGGTCTCATCTTAGATGGAAAGTAGAACAGTGGAACCGTGTTTTTTGGTCCGAACAGTCCACATTTCAAAAAGTTTTTGAAAAACAAAGACCAAAAAGGAAAAGGGCCACCCAAGTTGTTATTAGCATCAGGTCCAAAAGTCAGTGTCTGTATGGGCCAGGGGTGTGTCAGTGCCCATGGTAATTCACACATCTGTGAGAACACCATGAATGCAGTACATGTACATATGTACAAATTTTGGAGCAACATATACTGCCATCCAGCACCGTCCTTCCAGGGACATCCCTGCATTTTCTAGCAGGACAACTTCAAACCACGTACTGCCCGGATTTCAAGCGCATGGCTGTGTAAGCAGATTGCTAGATTGGCCTGTCTGCAGTCCTGACCTGTCTCCAATTGAGAATGTGTGGTGCATTATGAAGCACACCATACAGAAATGAAGACCCTGTACAATTGTGCAGATAAAAACCTACATAATGGATGATTGGGGAAAAATTCCACTTTCTAAACGTAACAAATTTATGTCTCTCTTTAGTGCCCAAATGCTTAATAAATGTTATTAGAAGAAATTGTGATGTTTCACAGTGGTAAACATTTGACTGTCCCAACTTTTCTGGAGCGTGTTGCAGTCATCTGATTTGAAATTAGAGTACATTTTCAAAAAACAAGGAAATTCACAAGGAAAAACATCATATAATGTGTAGTTGTAGTGCTTTCAATATAGCAAAGGGTGAATATAATTTACAAATCTCTTTTTTGTTTTTATTAGTATTTTTCATACCATCCATCTAGCGAATGTTTATTAAAAATGATTGAAACAGTGTGAGTGGACACAAAAACACATTTGCTGTGAACAGCCCCTCATTCTCATGACACAGCATTAGCTTTAGTTTCTCAAAGTTACCTCTCAAAAACGCAGCATTTTGTTTCAGCTGATTGTAGATAAATATCCACTTTATCCAGAGCTGTTTATAGTGTTCGTAAATATGCCAGTACTGTTTTACTGTGTGAGAAACTGCTCCAAATGATTCAGTGAGAGAGTCGTCCGAACGAATAGATTTTTAAGCCCGTTTGGCCAATTCACTGAAAAGAACCAACTCGAAAGAATGTTTAATTTGCGAATCGTTCATTGATAGTTCTTTTAAACAGCCAACAAAATATGGGACACTCTTCATGATTGCTGAAATATTCTCAGAGAAAATGTTTCTCAGGTCAGTCGGAGCGTTCATGGTATGCACAGTGCATATGGCCGTACAGCTGCAGACGCTACTGCTCCAAGCTCTGCGAGGCGACATGAGCTCAGACAGTGAGTACACTGTTACTTGCGGCTGCCCAAGTCCCTGCCTGAACGGTAGAAGCCGCAGGCAGTCAGAGATTCTCAGCCGCAAGCAAATAAACCGTAACAAATTAACTGCGAAAATATCGGTGCGATAATAATATTTTGATTTTCCTGGTTATCGTCCAATAATATATCGGTCGCCTATCGTGCATCCCTAGTTTGGTGTAATGTAAAAATGATTGCTTTCTTAGAGCACCATTGGACCAGTGGCGAATTCTCAGGACCAGCAAAGCCTTCTCTGCTGGCCTAACATGCCAAATGAATAAATATTTTTCATCCTTTCATTCTCAATCACAATGTATTTTTAATCACTTTCCACTCTTAATTAATCTACAAACAAACAGAGAAAAACGAAGTTTATCCAGTCAGAATTTATTCCTTGATGCTTACAAGCGAAGCGTGACAACTGTTTCACAAATCACATGCCCAAAGCCGAGCTTGTTAACCGAAGCAGTGCATGAGTTTGAGCGCCACCCCCTCAGGCTTTCAGAATTTCCACAGAATCCCTCAACAGTGCAAATGAATGGGCAACTATAGTCAGATTGTCAGATTCATCAGCCAATCAGATTGATTTATTTGTTCTTGGTGGGTGTGATCTTTAGGATATGTCCTGGTTGAGGCCTTCTGAGTGACGCAATCACGCTTTAAGTGACGTAATTTGAAAGCAAAGAGCGCGAGATCTTGCTGACGAGTCGACTGTCATTACTGCTGCTATCGCCATTGAGAAAGAGATCCTTATGGATTTACAAACCTGAGATGTTCTGCATGACCATGTGATTGCTTAATTTATTAATCATGAAAGGAGGACTGATTTTCACTTCAAGCAAATTGGTAAGTGCTTTTTGTATTGTTATAGCAACATCAGGAGTTTTCTAAGTGTAAATTAGGCTGCTTGAGCATTCAGTGTCGGATCAAGTTTTGAAAAGAAGTGCTGCGTTCCATTCAACTCAGAAAGGTGGATTTTACAACTTCATACTAGGAAAAGTGCAATGGAATGCATCTTGAATTCAGAATTACAACTTGTAGGCTCGTGCAGAAATTCTCAACTCCGATTTCACTGAGATGCAGGAGCATGATGTCACACAAACATGTCGACACTCAGGGGATATACAAAGTAAGTGATAAACATTCACATTATTAAGTAATATTGATAAAAATTATATTAAAGCTTGTTTAACAAATGCTTGCAGAAACAGGTGTATAAAACTCTATAATCTCTTTTGATAATCGTACACCTGAAGCACAAATGCTAGCGCTGCAGCATTGATTATCAGTTGGGTTGCTAGGAGACATCTCTAATGAGAGTCAAACCCCTGCTTAGTTAACGGGAGCGTTGCAGTTCCGAATATCGGGGAATGGAATGCATTTATGGTCGGAGATATCAAGTAGGAATATCCCACATCCAACTTGCATGGAACACAGCATAACCGTGTACCCTGACAAAACTAAATTTATTTCAAGCAACATTTAAATCGCAAATATTATTAGTTAGATTTTTCCAGGTATTATAGACCTCCTTGATAGATTCATATGAAAAATTATGATTTTTGAATGTCTGTTTGGGAGACTTTCATTTCACAAAACAGTCATGCTGCAGTTAAAATTTGGCTTACTTGAGCATTAAGTGTCATTTCAAGTTCTGGCTTTCGTGCGTGGACATGTTTTTAAAATGTCAATTGGTATAATTAGTTAGCTGTGACATAATGTATGATGCCCAAAGGCATAGGGTGTCTTATTCATTGTGAAACTGTGTTCCCTATCTGTCACTCACTCAACATTGTGTTGATGTAGTGACACTAGGGGTCATTCTTGGGAGCCAGAAACACCTTTGGTCTTTGAAAAAAGGCCAATGAAAATTGGCGAGTGGTATTTGCATACCACTCCCCCGAACATATGGGTATAAAAGGAGCTGGTATGCAACCACTCATTCAGATTTTCTCTTTGGAGCCGAACGGTCGAAGCTCACTGAGCTGAATTCCCACGGCTGTTCATTCACATCTGCTGGATCTGATGCCACATTTCAGCGACTTCTCCCCCCTCTGAACTGGTGCACTGCAAAGAACGCCCCTGGGCGCTTTGGCAGAAATAAAAGAGTATATTCTAAAAAGAGTATATTTCTCTAAAAGAGCGGCACACACGGAACGTCTTTTTAAAGATGCATCTTTTTAAAGTTGCCTTTCCATTTGTGTGTTATTCCTGGTTGCGGTCGTTATCTCTCGCCTTCTGACGGTCACGACAGCATTCATGGATGGGTCATGTACTCATTGCAAGAACATGTCCATGGCAACGATGCGGTCGCGGCTTGCCTTTGTAAGAAAGCAAGCCACCCCAGCGGCTCCCCGCCCGGTCCTTCTACTCATGGGTATGAGGCCAGCGCGGCTAGCACTGGGGGCGATTTGGGGACCCTAATGGGACCATCTCCACCGGGTATCCCCCCATGGACCTCCCATTCCCCAGCACGCTCGTCTGCCCCGACCGGGCTTCTGGATGAGTCCGCCGGCTCGTCTCATGGCGAGTTCGACCTCTTATTCGGAGCCCGCGAAGGTGATGAGCTTTCAAGCGCAGCTTGACACAGAAGCCTCAGCTGGGCTCCCCCCCTTGGGTGCGGTTGCCACCTGGCGTGGGCGCCCAATGCTCCTGTCCAAGGCCTGTAGGTTTACGTCGTCCCTGACGGCCAATGCCTACGGTGCCGCTGGACAAGCCGCCTCCGCCCTCCACGCCATGGCTCTACTGCAAGTCCACCAAGCCAAGGTGCTAAACTGCACGAGGGTAGTTCCACTCCGGGATTGATGCAGGAGCTGTGCTCGGCGACCAACCTCACCCTCCGGGCAACGAAGGTCATGGCGCGGTCTCTCAGGTGGGCGATGTCCACCTTGGTGGTCCAGGAGCGCCATCTTTAGCTCAACCTGGTCGAGATGGGAGAGGCCGACAAGGCACGGTTCCTTGGCGCCCCTATTTCCCAGGTTGGCCTGTTCGGCGACACCATCGAGGACTTTGCCCAGCAGTTCTCGGCGGTGAATCAGCAGATGGAGGCTATCCAGCACATCCTGCCCCGGTGCGGCTCAAGATCCCGCACCCCATCTGCTCGTCGCCAAGGGTGTCCCCCTACGGTGACTGCACCGGCTCCACCGCAGCCTGCCCCCATGGCCCGGCCCCGGCATGGAGCCCACCGCAGGAAGCAGATGCCACCCGTCTCACGGCCGGCCGCCAAGAACCCGTGAAAGGCTTCGAAGCACCCCTGAAATGGGCGACCCATGGACGATGAAACCCACTGCTCTGGAGCTGGTAAGCAGACCACTCCATCCCCCGGTGGAGGGCCGGGAGGAGAATCTTTTGTTACCTTTTCATTTAATATCACTGCATGCCCAAGTGGCTGCGGTACCCAAGAGTTCAGCAAAAGACCCGGTGCGCACGGCCGTCATCACGACCACCATCCACCATTTCATTTTGGCAGTTTTGGCACTCCAGTGGCAGTCTCCCTGCCTCTTCCTTCCCTGTCCCAGGCTGTTCCGGGGGTGGTCACAAGGAGCCAGGTAAGTGCTTCAATGTCCCTGAACTCAGCACGGCCATGACACGCCGTGGCACCTCAGGCTCCGCCCTGCCGCGAGGCCCCACCCGCCGGTATGTCCGATGAGATTGTCCTCTCGGTGCCCCTTGCCCGGTGCTTGGACGCGTGGCTTGCGCTTTCCAACACGTCGCAATGGCTGGTCTGGACCGTCCGACTCGGCTATGCGATTCAGTTTGCCAGGCATCCACCCAGGTTCAGCGGAGTCCACTTCACCTCAGTGAAGGGCGAGAACGCCGCTACCTTGTGCGCAGAAATCGCTACCCTCCTACGGAAGGGTGCGATAGAGCCTGTCCCTTTGACTGAGATGAAGAAGGGGTTTTACAGCCCCTACTTCATTGTACCGAAGAAAGGCGGTGGGTTGCGGCCAATCTTGGACCTGCGAGTACTGAACCGGGCTTTACACAGACTCCTGTTCAAGATGCTGATGCAAAAATGCATTCTAGTGAGTGTCCGGCATCAAGATTGGTTCACGGCGGTAGACCTGAAGGACACGTACTTCCACGTTTCGATTCTATTGGATTGGTGCTTTCCTTCCTGCAGGAGAGGTTGGAAGGGCAGCTGTCCCCCTCCACCTTGAAGGTGTATGTAGCTGCTATAGTGGCACACCATGACACAGTGGACGGTAAGTCCTTAGGGAAGCACGACCTGATCATCAGGTTCCTGAGAGGCGCCAGGAGGTTGAATCCCTTCAGACTGTGCCTCATTCTATCATGGGACATCTCTGTAGTTCTTCAGGGTCTACGGAGAGCCCCCTTTGAGCAATGGCATAACAATGGCATATCACACCCAGGATGTGCCGCCCCGGCAGGGCTATGAGCCCATTCTACCAGGAGTGTGGCGGCCTCCTGGGCCTTGACCAGTGGCACCTCTCTAACAGAAATATGCAGAGCAGCGGGCTGGGCAACACCCAACACCTTTGCGAGGTTCTACAATCTCTGGGTGGAACCGGTTTCGTCCTGTGTAGTGGCAGGCACAAGTTTGCGCAAAGCACCTTTCACCTCCCCTGAGCTGAAGTTGTATGCTGTTGACTCCCAGTAGTGTTCACAAACTGTGTTCCCTGGATGACTTCCTCCAAGCCCTGTGGCAGATGAGTTTGCAGAGAAACTCGCTGCCAGCTCAGTACATGTGTTAACCAAGCCCTGTACTGGGGTAGGTGCTCTGCATGTGTTGGTTCCCCATAGGTAACCCCATGCGACATATATCTTCTGCTAATTCGTTTCCCTGTTGGTAAACTGTGTCTTCCTTGGGCAGAGGCCCCTCTGCCCCAGTCACCATGTTTGTAGAAACTCCTCCCCAGTAGGGTAGGACCTACCCTGGGACTTCTCCACATGATATGCTTCCGACAAGGCTCGGCAAGACCATGTGACATATTTACACTCAAAATACCCCCCCCCCCCCCGGGCGGGGTGCGGTCTACGTGGTGTCTTCCCCTTGGGAGTGACACCCCCCCGACGTAGACCTTGTGGCCCCAGTCGGTTAACTCTTTTTTTGGGGGAGAGAAAAAAAAGAGAGGATAAGAGGCCACGACTGGGCTAGCCTGTCTCTATCTTTTGGGCAGTCGACTTGTCCCCGAAGGGCCGTTCGACACTCATAACAGCGTTGGGGGAGGTTACGTGTCGACCTGGAGCGCTGGCTACGAGGCACACAGTGGTCTGCCCGTCACACACCGCCAGTTCACATAACACAGTTCAGCCAGTTGTGGCATTTTGTACAGTGTCACTACATCAACACAACGTCGAGTGAGTGACAGATAGAGAACGTCCTGGTTACCTGTGTAGGGCTTTACTGGTTGTTTAGATCAAAGTTACTATCAGAAATAATTAATGATTATTTCTGTAGTTATTAATTAATATTTAAATTAATTAATTGGATCTAACTCATTAAAACCTCATATGGGGCTCCAGTAAATGTAGTGTGCTATGTTTAGGAGCAAATTTGGTTATTAGCAATAATTAATAATTATCAAAGTCAATAGAACTTTGATGAGAATCAATGTTAGCTTTTTTTAATCCTTTAAAATCGACAATTATCAAAGATAATCGTTAATTGTTAACATCGATGAAACATTAATTGAAATTAACACTAGCTTATTGATCATTCAAATTCAACAATCATCAAAGATAATGATCAATTATCAAAAATCAATAGAATATTAATAAGGATTAACATTGACGGGGCACCACCCTGGAATCAGGGACTAATAACCAAATATTAAAACAGTCTCAATATTAGATTGTTTTCTTAGGAAAATCGACATCTGAAAAATATTGATTTTCGGGGAAAAAACAATGAATGAAGAATTGAATCCGAGCACTGACATCCCGTCAGCATGACACAGGCGTATGCAAAACAAACCAAAACACTTCTTTTTGTAATATAAACAAAGTTTATTTATGCAGTAATATCAATTAATAATTAATACAATGCAGTCAATAAACTTCCGACTTACAACTACAAACTAAACAATGATATGATTAGATATGGAAATAAAATAATCCTATAACACATAAAGTGTGTGTGTGTGACAGTGTGTGTGTGACAGTGTGTGTGTAATAAGTACGAGAGAGAGAGAGAAGTGACAGCCCTAAAGCTGATTTCGCGATCGTGGGAGAGAAAGCAGCTGTTTAGTTCATCGCTCAGAGACGTGGTGGACGGCTCGTAAATAGTAATATTTGACTCTTTAATGGATAAACTCAGTTGCTGTCTCACCCGCGATGGCGAAATTTCACAACAATCCAATTTGGTTGGACCACAAATACAGCAAAACAAAATCGTGATAATTAATACCCTGAGTATTAATAATGAGCGGACATGGCGGTCCGTAAACTGTACAAGCAAAAACTTTGAAACACAAGAATAACACGCTATAATGTTCTATCTCTGCCCAGACGTAAACCTCTTACTTGTATCGCATGAGGACATAGGTAGAATGTGTTTTCCTTTAACTTTGACCCGGTTCCTTGAGGCTCGGGCGAGGAAACGGGAGGGCGGGCGGTACGGCTGTTGATTCTCGGCGGGCTGGCGGAGAACTCAGAAATGTCGACTTGACTGAAGATGGAAGAGAAATCTTTAATCTCTTCACTTCTGTAGGCAAACGGATGAAGATGCGAATTGCTCGGCGGTCGCCTTCGGATCCGTTAGAGTGTTTGGTTGAACACAGAGTAATCTCAACTCGTCCAGCGAGATGGAGATTGTATGGCTACAGTTTCAAGTCGGACATTACTTCCTTGTGCCACGAGGTTGCACCGGAGAGCAGCAAAAAAAAAAAAACGCTACGTCTATATTCGGTGAACAAAGTCACTGGAAGCAACTCACGAAACATTTCAGAGGTATTTCAACTCCTGATGATGTCATGTTTGAGGGACGTTCTGTTGTGTGTGCCTCATCCAATATGAGTTGAGAGTTCGATCCTTTAGTGAGCAAGGCTTCATTTGTAGTCTGTTTTGGACTTCCTTTGTTTGATTTTGGCACGATTTTTATCAGTAAGATTTACGACTTAGAAGGTGGGGGCTTGAGTTATGTTTTTTACGACTGTGTTAGGCCTGCCTTTGTCTTCTATCTGAATACATGAGGCCCAACACTTGCATAACCTCTGTTCCCTGATGGAGGGAACGAGACGTTGTGTCCCTCCTGCCACAATACTGGACTACCCGCTGAAATGGCCGGGACCTTGTCTTGGCTCCTCAGCACAAAACCTGAATGAGTGGTTGCATACCAGCTCTTTTTATACCCGTATGTTCGGGGGAGTGGTATGCAAATACCACTCGCCAATTTTCATTGGCCTTTTTTCAAAGTCCAGAGGTGTTTCTGGCTCCCAAGAGTGACCCCTAGTGTCACTACATCGACACAATGTCTCGTTCCCTCCATCAGGGAACGGAGGTTACGCAAGTAACCAGGACGTTTTCTTAATGGCATGAATCATACTGAAAGCCTATACTTTTAATGCACGGCCCACCACTGCATTGGACACATTCTTAAAATTGAGAACAGCTGGATTTTGATTAGCCTGCATCATTTGCAATTCTTTATGCGATGAGAAGAATATAGTTAATTCGCTCATTGATGTTATGCACATGGTTTTGTAGGTTATTTTTTCCATTTTCAAACATTTTTTGCTGGGAATGAAATATTTTCCAGTAATTCATTTCAATGCTGGTTGGTTTGTTTTAAAGGAATAATTCACCCAAAAATGAAAATTCTCTCATCATTCACTCACCCTCATGCCATCCCAGATGTGTATTATTTTTTTTCTGCTGCTTAACACAAACAAAGATTTTTATAAGATTTTCTCAGCTCTGGGTACCAAAACTTTGAAGCTCCAAAAGCACACAAAGGCAGTAAAACGTAATCCAATATTTAAGTCCTTTTTTACTATAAATCTCCACTTTCACCTTCACATTCTTCTTTTGTTTCTGGCGATTCAGATTCTTCATGCATATCACCACATATAGGGAGAAGAATTTATTGAAAATAAGGACTTAAATATTGATCTGTTTCTCATCCACACCTATCATATTGCTTCATAAAGGGGTCATGACAACCTTGATCTTTTGATATATAAGAGGTCATTGTGTTATAAAAACATACTGTAAGTTTCAGAACTGAAAACTTCCTTAATAGAAAAAGAGCATTTATTTAAACCAAGCTACAAAAACGGCTTATTCGGAATTTGTGGAAGTTGTGATGTCACAAGGACTAAATACATCTGCATATAACTGCCTCTTCATCAATGCCTATTTTTCGTCATTGCACCCATTGCACCCCTTCTTCATTGCACCACTGGTGCTCAGTCAGTCACACCGGTGAAAAGGAGAGAGACTGGCCTGTCATGGGAGATTCATCCAAATGGGACTTACACAGGACAACTTCATGTGCCTATCTAGATTTAAATATTTTTCTACATAAAAATGTAGAAATGATTTGACCATTTGTGCCAGCAGGGGCGTGGTCAAGCATCTCTCCGGAGAGAGAGAAAGCGGTAAGGGTGCTTACACCTGAGTTAAATTACGTCTAACACATGTCTCTAATTTTAGTGAGCATGGGGAAAGTGGCATAAATAGAGTCACACCGCAGCTAGACGAGAGAGAGCCTGGGCACCAGAGACCCAAGTGTGAAGCGAAGAGTTTATTATTGCAATGTTGAGAGTTTATTTTGTGAAGTGGTTTGTGTATTTTTAGACTAACTTAGTGAACAACATAAAAGCCCTGAGAGTGTATATCTGCTGCAGAGAGGAAAATAAAAACCCTTACCTGAACCAGGAAAGCTGCTTCTCGCCTCCTCCTTCCACTGAGAAGTGTTACACTGGTGCCGAAACCCGGGAATGAAGTTTGGTTGAAGATGGATGGAAGTCGCCCCGTAGAGTCCTCCCAGTTGGTGGAGATCCTCCAAGCCCTCGCTGGCCTACATCAGAACCACCAGCAAACCCTGCTTGAGCTCCGACAAGATCAAGATCGCCGGTTTGTCGAGCTCCTACGCACTCAAGCCGAGGACCGGCAGGCAATCCGGAGCCTCCTCAGCCAGGAGGCATCCCCAGCCGCGACCCCGGACACTCACATGCCGTTACCCCTGCCCACGTTACAGAAAATGGGGGCGGCGGACGACCCCGAGGCCTTCCTGGATTTGTCTGAGCGAACCGCCGAGATCTGGGGCTGGCCTATTGGCCAATGGGCAGCCCAACATATCCCGCTGTTGTCCGGGGAAGCCCAGCTCGCGGCTCAACAATTGCCAGCGACGAGTCTCCTGGCCTACGGAGATTTAAAGAAATCCATCCTGTAACGGGTTGGTTGAACTCTGGAGGAAAGTCGTCAACTCTTACGGAGCTTGAAGTTGGAGAGCTCTGACCGCCCGTTTGCCTTTGCCCAGCGGCTCCGTGACACCTGCCGAAGATGGTTACTAGCGGGGGACCGCGACATCGATGGGATTATCGACCAGGTGGTACTAGAACAATTAATACGTCGTCTGCCAAAAGGGACGGCGGAGTGGGTCCAGTGCCACCACCCGGCGTCGCTGGAGGAAGCCATCCGGCTTGCGGAGGACCACATGGCGGCGATCCCGAGGGTGGAAGAGCCCTCCTACACTCTCTCTCCTCCCACTATCTCATCCCCCTCCCCCATCTCCTCTCATTCTGCTCTCTCTCCAGGTCCCGTTCCTGCCCCATGCAGATGAGGAGGACTTCAGCCCCTGAGACCAGTTCCCCGGGTGTGGGAGGCGACACCTTCCCCTATGCCCCGCCGCTCTCACCCTCAGCAGGTGGCACCCGCCGACGCAAGTGTGGGCGTAGCACCTGGGCCAGCCTGCTGGAGGTGCGGAGACCCGGGCCACTTACGGGATCAGTGCCCTCTGATGGAGCTGGGGATGGTGGGGCAGGTCTCTGACCTCCCACAGGCTGCCCCCGACCGGGCCGGAGTGTACCGGATACCGGTAAGTGTCAAGGGGGGTACTCACCAAGTGTTGGTGGATACCAGATGTAATCAAACCACTATCCACCAATGCTTGGTTCAACCCGAGGCATTGGACACCACTAAAACGGTGAGGGTGAAATGTGTGCATGGGGATATTCACAAGTATCCGGTGGTGACCCTGACAATTAAATTCCGGGGGAAAAAGCATAGAGTGGAGGCCACGGTTATTTCCCGCCTCACCCATCCACTGATTTTGGGGACTGATTGGCCTGATTTTAGAGTTTTATTAAAGGAAATTTGCACGGATGGGTCCTGTATGAAGTTAGGGAGATGTGTAATGTGCGATGCTCTGGCAGGGGAGGCGAAGCCGGGTCATCCTCGACAGCTCCACGTCATAATGACGAGAGAGGGGGAGAGGCTGCAGCCCCTCCCCTTCTCAGGGAATTCCCTGAGGGGGATTTCCCTTTGGAGCAGTCGTGAGACAAAACCCTCAAACACGCCTTCGACCAAGTGAGAGTCATCGATGGTCAACGACTCCAGCAGGACATCGCCCTTTCATACCCCTATTTTGCGATTATAAATGAGCGGTTGTATAGAGTGACACAGGACACTCAAACTAAAGAGGATACAACCCAACTTTTGATTCCAAGGAGCTGTCGGGAAATGGTATTCCAGGCGGCTCATTATAATCCCTTGGTGGGTCACTTAGGAGAAAGGAAAACAATGAACCATCTAATAGCCCGTTTCTATTGCCCGGGCATTGGTGGCGATGTCCGCAGGTGGTGTGCGGCATGCCGCGAATGCCAACTGGTTAACCCACTGGCCACCCCAAAAGCACCATTGCGCCCTCTCCCTTTGATCGAGGTCCCCTTTGAGAGAATTGGAATGGACCTCGTCGGGCCATTAGAATGGTCAGCACACGGATATCCCTTTGTATTGGTCCTGGTGGACTATGCAACGCGATATCCGGAAGCAGTGCCTCTTCGCAACATCTCAGCACGCAGTGTTGTGGAGGCACTCTTCAAAATAATCTCCCGGGTGGGGATTCTGATTAGAAATCCTCACCGATCAGGGCACAATGTTTATGTCACGGACACTACGCGAACTGTACGAGTTGTTAAATATTAAATCGATTCGCACCAGCGTATACCATCCTCAAACAGATGGCCTGGTGGAATGATTTAATAAAACCCTCAAAAACATGATTCGTAAGTTCGTGCACGATGATGCTAGAAATTGGGATAAATGGCTCGACCCCCTGTTATTTGCAGTACGAGAGGTCCCGCAAGCCTCCACTGGCTTCTCCCCATTCGAGCTGCTTGATGTATTGCAAGAGGCCTGAGAGGAGGGACCTTCAAACAGCAAAATTGAAATTCAATACATTCTTGATCTTAGAGCAAAACTCCACACTTTGGGACAGCTAACACAGGAGAATTTGCTCCAAGCTCAAGAACGACAGCGCCGACTGTATGACAGGGGAACTCAGCTAAGGGAATTTGCACCGGGAGATAAAGTGCTTGTATTGCTTCCCACATCGAGCTCTAAATTACTCGCCAAGTGGCAAGGACCCTTTGAGGTCACACGACGAGTGGGAGATCTCGATTATGAGGTTAAACGAACCGATAGAGGGGGCGCACATCAAATATACCACCTCAATCTCCTGAAATTGTGGAGGGAGGCAGTTCCCGTGACGTTAGCTACAGTAGTTCCCGAGAAGGCGGAGCTCGGACCGGAGGTGAGTTCAAAACATAAACAGTTCACCCCGGTCACTTGCAGAGACCACCTCTCACCGAGTCAACTCGCGGAGGTTGCTAGGTTGCAACAGGAGTTTGCGGATATGTTCTCCCCTCTACCGGGACGTACAAACCTCATCCACCACCACATCGAGACCGAGCCGGGGGTCGTGGTATGTAGCCGCCCCTATCGATTACCCGAACACAAGAAGAAAATCATTCGGGAAGAATTGGATGCAGTGCTCGATATGGGGGTAATAGAAGAATCCCACAGCGACAGGTCCAGCCCTGTTGTTCTAGTGCCTAAGAGGGACGGGTCTGTGCGATTCTGTGTGGATTATAGGAAAGTCAACGCGGTGTCTAAATTTGATGCATATCCAATGCCTCACGTTGATGAGTTGCTCGATCGGTTGGGCACTGCTCAATTTTATTCGACATTGGATTTGACGAAGGGTTATTGGCAGATCCCCTTGACACCAATTTCCCGTGAGAAAACTGCCTTCTCCACACCATTTGGATTACACCAGTTTGTGACACTTCCGTTCGGTTTGTTTGGAGCCCCGGCTACGTTTCAGTGTCTCATGGACCGAATCCTCAGACCGCATTCGGCTTACGCCGCTGCCTATTTAGATGACATCACCATTTATAGTAATGATTGGCAGCGGCACATGCAACATCTGAGGGAGGTTCTGAGATCGCTGCACCAAGCGGGACTCACAGCAAACCCAAAGAAGTGCGCGATTGGGCGGGTGGAGGTACGGTATCTGGGGTTCCAATTTGGGCCACGGGCATGTGCGTCCCCAAATTGACAAGACAGCGGTGATTGCGACCTGCCCGAGACCCAAGACCAAAAAGGGGGTGAGACAGTTCGTGGGACTGGCTGGCTATTATAGAAGGTTTGTATCTAATTATTCGGATGTCACCAGCCCGCTGATTGATCTCACTAAAAAGGGAGCTCCAGACCCGGTCCAGTGGACGGAGCGGGCGTTCACGCAAGTTAAAGCCGCACTTTGAGGGGGGCCGCTTTTACATTCACCTGACTTCTCTCTCCCTTTTGTTTTACAGACAGATGCTTCAGACAGAGGGCTGGGGGCCGTACTCTCGCATGTGGTGGAGGGGGAGGAACGCCCGGTGCTGTACATTAGCCGTAAGCTCTCGTCGAGGGAAACTAAGTACAGCACCGTGGAAAAGGAGTGTCTCACCATCAAGTGGGCGGTCCTCACGCTCCGATACTACCTGTTGGGGCGGGCCTTCACCCTCTGTTCTGATCACGCCCCACTCCAGTGGCTCCACCGCATGAAAGATACCAATGCCCGGATCACCCGTTGGTACCTGGCTCTTCAGCCGTTTAAGTTCAAGGTGGTCCACAGTCCGGGGGCGCAGATGACTGTCACCGACTTCCTTCCCAGGAATGGGGGGGGTGGGGATATGTGGCAGCGGGGGCGTAGTCAAGCATCTCTCCGGAGAGAGAGAAAGTGGTAAGGGCGCTTACACCTGAGTTAAATTATGTCTAACACCTGTCTCTAATTTTAGTGAGCACGGGGAGAGCGGCATAAATAGAGCCACACCGCAGCTAGACGAGAGAGATCCTGGGCACCAGAGACCCGAGTGTGAAGTGAAGAGTTTATTATTGCAATGTTGAGAGTTTATTTTGTGAAGTGGTTTGTGTATTTTTAGACTAACTTAGTGAACAACATAAAAGCCCTGAGAGTGTATATCTGCTGCAGAGAGGAAAATAAAAACCCTTACCTGAACCAGGAAAGCTGCTTCTCGCCTCCTCCTTCCACTGAGAAGTGTTACACCATTATCATGCATCTCACACCTCTTTTAAAAGACACAGTTTTAGTTTTTGTAATTTTAGTTTAGGAATTAACGGAACATTTCCAGAGATTTTTTTTTTTTTTTTTACATCTAAAATAAGCAAGAGCTTTTGAGTTTTAAGATTAATTTGCACATTTTTTAATACACTTAAAGCAAGAGGAATAGTTGCAGAGTTGACTCAGCATACTTGTGCATAATAACAATAACATATGAAATAGTTTGAGATTCTACCAAGAACCAAGCACAGACTACTAGCACAGGCTTCATCATTATCAATGGTAGCCTAAACTCTTCCACATTTTTAGCCATGAATAATTTGTACTCTCATGATGATTGCTTTGCAAATGCACTTGCAGGTTTTTGGGATTTTTTCCCTTTACCAATAACATTACAAATTGTATGATTGGACATTACAATGCATTTTATTTTTTTTCAGTTTCATAATCAAACTCAAAATAGTTCAACTTATGGCTTTGTCATTTCTATCAGCCATCATTCATGTCCCTGTCCTGATTAGGGCTGCAACAAACTATTATTTTGATAATCGACTAATTTAATGATTATTAGAATGATTAATCAACAGCTCTAACTGACAATTCAGCTTGTGCCTTGAGTTAAGAGGTTGTATTTAACACATGCTTACTATAAAGAAACGAGGATGAAAGTATCTTAACAGAATACTTTTAAATAACCTTCTTTGAATTCATTTAGGGTTTCTATAAAGTTTAATTAAGTTAAAAATACACAAAATCATGTATTAGCCATTTTTGCTTTCCTGTAAAATATTAACAGTTCCTAAAAACAAGATACATTTACATGAGAAGCAACACTGCAGAAGATATTATTACTTTTTTCAGAAAATACAGTATATGTTAAATATAAGTGTACTTTGTCTTACTGCACTGGCAGGTTTTTTTAATTGTTATTTTCTTTAAACAAGTGGGGGGAAAATCCATCAGTACAGGAAGACAAAATATATTTATATTAAATATAAATTCACTGAAAATAAATATCTTAATATCAATGTAGCTCCTCAGTAAATGTATCTTGTTTTAAAGGATTTTTAAAATGTCATCAGAAAACATGTAAAACAGCTCATAATATAATATACAAAAAGCACCTTCTCTCACCTCACCTGTTTGTTCACTTGATTTTGCACCAACTTTATTTCACAAAAACAAACTCTCCCTTATTAATAGAACTTGGTATCACCAAGATTTATAAGATAAACAAAGCAACACATTAATAAACTTTGATTCAATACATTGTGAGCCATCACAACTGAAGCTGCAGCAAACGCACTAGAGAAACCCATTATCTCCGTGCGAGTAAGAGCACAAGCGGGAGTGGTTTCAATCTCTCGCACCAAGTTTGCTTCACTTCACGTGACTCATAAAGTGTTTCCTATTATATTCTAACTTGCAAGTTTTGTTCCCACGGAACACCAGATTATTTCACAACAACATTAATTCTCTGTGTTACTTAATTAGTATGTATGTACAATTTGCCCTTACTTTGCTCTCTGCATCATTGTGAGCTTTTTGAAATGCATCTGGACTGCAAAGTGCATCTTCTTCCTCTCTGGCTCCAGCACTCCTCTGATTAGGTCAAT
Organism: Myxocyprinus asiaticus; assembly: GCF_019703515.2. NCBI lineage: Eukaryota > Metazoa > Chordata > Actinopteri > Cypriniformes > Catostomidae > Myxocyprinus > Myxocyprinus asiaticus. Next base: position 8,549,012 of record NC_059360.1, on the reverse strand, counting down.
TCAGTTTATTCCACCATTTGATGAGTTGAGTGCTCGATGATTACGAAAATGATAATTAATTTTTAATGATTATTGTTTTATTTCAGTTAGTTTTTCAATAACTGTTGTTAATTTTGTTTAGTTTTAGTTTTTCATTTCCTTAGCAACATTTATTTTATTTCAGGTTCCAAAAATGCTTTTAAATCAAAAGTTTTCGTTTACAAAAATAACCATGGATTCCGCACAACACCAGTGATGTGCGCCGCGTTTTACAAGCACAACTTTTAAAAAACTCTCACTCTGCTGCTGCCACTGACTGGGAGAAACACATGCAATCCTGTGTGGAAACAAAATGTGAGATGTCACTCTGGTGAAGACCAGCGTCTCTGCTTTGGCCTGTTGAAGCCGGTTGAAGCACTCCAACATCACCGTGGATTGTATTATGTTTGCAAATTCAGAAGATTTCAGCATGAATTGTATGTTTTTTCAGCTCATATCAGCATGGATTGCATGTGAACCAGTCACAATATGATTCAAGCTTTGCAAAGGAACTGTTATTAAATGATGGGACTGTTAAAATTGGACTATTGGACTTCAAAACCGTAAGTAACCAATTTAAGTCATGAACGATTCAAATGTAATGACTGTTTGATAGTTTATTATGCTGTGCTTGAATGAACAGTTTGATACATTCAGATGAAATGTGTATGTTAAGTGTTAACCCTGAAATTTAGTTTTATAATGTTGTGTGGAGTTTGTTAATTTTCTTTGGATTGAGTTTCAAGTATGGCTTTATTGGAAGGGCTGCACAATGTTAGCCAATCACAACAGTGGGCATTTACATTGAAGTCTTAAAGGGCCAAACATCTTAAAACCAAGCGTTTCAGAGAGAGGGCCAGAGACAGGGTGGCAAATTATTATATATGATGAAATTATGGCAAAAATAAAACCCTTTACTATCATTATAAGTGGACCTCAGGGAAGATAATAAAATTGTAAAAAAAAAGAGTATGCCATGACCCTTTTAAGAATATAGATTTAACCACTGGAGTCTTGTGGATTATTCTTTGCTGTCTTTATGTGCTTTTCGGAGCTTCAAAATTTTGATACCCATTCACTTGATAATAGTATCATATTTAACTAAATTTATTGTTACAACAGATGCAATAAAGTCATATAATTCAGTAATTAAATATTTTTTACACACAATGCGGTTACTTTGCAGGTTGTTCCCTGCCACAAATGGTTTACTTAAATCTCAAATAGCAGATGTGGTGTAAAGAAATGGAGAGTGCCTCTCATTTTTCAAAAAAAAAAAAGAAACTAAACTTTTATTTATTTTGCTGAAGCTTGCAACTTTAGCTTCTGAGTGCCCCATTCATGATTCTTTTGTCTCACACGTTTGCCTTTGTGAGATGGAAATTGGAATTGGAATTTGCATGAATTGAAGGAGGGTAAATATTTTAGGCTAGGCCTAAATGTAATAAAGAAATTCATCAGAATACTTTGTGTAACGCTATCTTCATATCTTAAAAAATAAAATTAAAAAAATGACATAATTCACATTGAAAACAATAACAAAAGGATCATGTTATGTTTTAGTTTTTTTTTTCCTTGAGGTTAAATTATAATGTTAGTAAATCATAATACTATTATTTCATTATGTCATAATTTAGTATTAAATTACCCTTTTCCACCCTGTGTCTTGTCCTCTATCTGAAACACTTGGTCTTCTGTGCTGTCCCCTAAAAACTTCAATATACACACCCACTGTGTTATGATTGGCTAACATCTTTTAAGTGCAAACACCCTCCGCCACTACTCGTGGAACTGTTTTTTCCAAAAAAAGAATGAAAACGTGCAAACAATTTACTAAATCCCCTGAAAGCACTCATTAATAGCTATATGCCCCAACTTATGTGAAGCACGCAATCAAACTACTACAGTTGGAACAACTGAAATAACAATTGAAAACTGAATAAAGTCAGCATACTGTTGCTCCCCAATACTTATTAGGGCTGGGTAAAAATATAGATTTTCTGATGCATCGTGATCTTCATTTGTATGATCTTGATATTGTTAAATCCCATAATCAATCTTTCACTCTATGTGACAACCCTTTATAATGCAAGTAAATCACTCGCATGTGCAACCAAATCTCACACTTTGTAATTAAGATGTCTATGATTTGCCACTGGCTACAAAATGTTGAGATTTCACTCAGCAGTGAGTAGTATAGTGGAGAAGAATTTATTAGCACAGAGGTCCTTTCACTGCGTGTTGAGAGTACAAGTTTGGTTTAACTCATTCTGTGTGTCCAAAGACAAGATTCACAGATCCATGTGTCTCTTTTAATACCCTTTCTGTTTTTTACAGTCAGTTGTTGATTAAAAAAGAAACATTTAATTTGAGTCACACGTGGATGCGCTAAAGAAATTACGCACATCTTCTCTTCATATGCGCTTACTGGCTGATGCTGCTTGTCTTAAAGAGACAGTACCGATTAACCATATGTTCTAACTATCAATGTTTCAGTAGTTCGCAAGTTCACGTAATCCAGCAATTGAGGATAGTGTAAACGTGTGTCGCTCGCTGTCCGGGGTGAAGGGCTCAAGGCTTGAGACTTGACCCAAGCCCGAATACCCACCCAGACTTGGATTAGTATTGATAGAATATATATAGGAGGTGATGGGGAGATAGAGAGATGCCGCAAGACTCGATGCCACGAAGAGGTAAGCAGCTGCTTATATATGCTTACTCTGGCAGTGTGATTGGTTGGATTAAATTAATTTGCTCCTCCCAAACCTTGTTAATGAAACATTAACATTTCAGTAATTTGCAAGTTAATGTAACCCTGCATTGAGGATAGTGTAAACATGTGTGGCTTTAGCTACGAGCCTTGTAGTTCAGAGGAAGAGATAAAATTGATGTGAAACCTCTTATTTCCCCCCAAAAGAGACAAACTGGAAATAACTAAATGGGGGGGGGGGGGGGGGTGCTTGCTTATATTTGTGTGAGATGGGCAGATGTGCCAAAGAAGATAGAATCGAGTGGAACTGCTAGCTGAGGCAGCCTCGCACTAGGGGTCTACAACACCCTACCGCGGGGGTAACCGTCCAGCAATTTGAGATGGGGGGGCTCCTGGACTGGCCAGAGGGGCCCCCGCAGAGTCTAAACGGTGGGGCCAGACTGGTAGATTGACAAGGATGAAGCAAGTGTCCCCCTGACCCTAATCGTGAACACATCGTGGTTAGCTGATGAGGGCTTGTTGTGCTTTTCTGATGTGGAGACGGTTGATACGGATGTAGCTGAGGTAAGCATCAGATGACCAATGGCCCAGTAGGTGTCTTTGATGCTCGGGCAGGCCTTTTTGGGCTGCTGGGGTTGCGGCGCCGATACAGAAGGAATGGCTTGAGTATGTTTTTTCTGAGATGCCCGATTTAATTAGAACGGATTTGAGGTGGTTTTGGAACCAGAATTGGAAACAGCTTGGTTTATGTCATTAACAAAAAGTGGATCGAGAGGGTTTCTGGATTGGGACCCTCTGTAATGGAGATGCTGCGTATCCTGAATTCTACTCACATAAGGTTTGCGTGGCAATTTGAATGGGTAAGCCCAGCCTACATTCAAATGGGGGTCTTCCTGCATTCGAATGGAAGAGACCTCACTGCATTTCGAATGGGAGAGCCCACGGCCTGGACGTGGTGACTCTCGCTGCATTGGAACGGGAGAGCCCCTACTGCGATTCAAATGGGAGAGTCCATGCTACGTTTGAACGGGAGAGCCCTCACTGCGATTCGACCAAGAGAGTTTGCGGCTAGGATGTGATGACTCTCGCGGCATTCGAACGGGAGAGCACGTGCTTATGAACGGGAGAACCGTACGGCCTTTGAATGAGAGAGCTGTACTGCATTTGCAGGGGAGAGCCGTACTGCATTTGAACAGAAGGGCTGTACTGTGTTAAAATGGGAGGGCCGTACTGTGTTTAAACGGAGGAATAATGCAGCGTTTGAATGGGAGAGCCCACAGCCTGGATGTGGTGACACTCACTGCATTCGAATGGGAGAGCTCATGCTGCATTCGAATGAAGTGATTAGAGTTGCTTTTAAATGAGAGCCCTCCCTTCTTTGGGATCTGAACAGGCTGGATCCTCGAGCGTGGGACCACACGGCGTTCAAAGGAAGAGCATACTATTCGTGTGAGAATGGTTTATGTTGCATTTACTGAGATTGCTCAGTGCTGCAAGCGGCTGAATCCGCGAGCGTGTGTCCACACGGCATTAGCTGAGAAGGGATTTGGGAACAGATTCGCTTGCGGAGGCAGCCTTGCGCAAGGAACGGTTCTGGAGTAGGGGAGTTTAAGATAGTAGAAAGGAGGAGGATAAAGTGAAGAGGGGAATGGGTCTGGAGTGGGGTTCTCCAGTGGAGGCAGCCTCACGCAGGAATCCGCTTCAGTGGCCCATGGATGGGAAGTGGAGGAGTGATGAATGTTGGCAGAAAGAATAGGTTGTGTGGAAAACAGAGGTGTATGAGCGGTGAAATATTCTGAGGATGGATGGTGAGCTGACTGCATGTAAGGAGATGTGTTTTCGAATTTCCCTACGATTAGGTATTGCAAGACACCTACAAATGCGCTTGAAAAAACGCTTGTTGAGAGAGACATAGTAGACGTGGCGTGACGCCTTAAAGTTTTTTTTTTCTCCCCTTTTCTCCCCAATTTGGAATGCCCAATTCCCAATGCGCTCTAAGTCCTTGTGGTGACATAGTGACTCGCCTCAGTCCGGGTGGCGGTGGACGAATCTTAGTTGCCTCCGCGTCTGAAACCGTCAATCCATGCATCTTATCAAGTGGCTTGTTGAGCGCGTTATCGCGGAGATGTAGCACGTGTGGAGGCCCACGCTGTTCTCCACGACATCCACACACAACTCACCATGCACCCTACCGAGCGTGAGAACCACACATTATAGCAACCATGAGGAGGTTACCCCATGTGACTCTACCCTCTCTAGCAACCGGGACAATTTGGTTGCTTAGGAGACCTGGCTGGAATCACTCAGCACACCCTGGATTTGAATTCGTGACTCCAGGGGTGGTAGTCAGCGTCAATACTCGCTGAGCTACCCAGGTCCCCTGGACACCTTAAACTTAATTGTTTGCTAGGTTAAATGTCTGGAACATATGTGAAGCAATGTGGGGATACATGCTTGCTTGTGCCTTTGCGATATGAATGGGCTGAAGCCTCGGGTGCAGGACCGCACTGCGTTCAATGGGAGTTTACAATTCATGGGTATGTTTTAGCTGTATTTACTGAGCTCACTCGGAGCTGTGAGCGGCTGAGTCTGCAGACGTGGGCCCACATGGCATTCAATGGAAGAATACTTGATTCTTGTGGAAGTGATATATGCTGTATTTTTAGAGGAGCTCCCTATGCAAAACGAATGGGCTGAATCCTTGAGCACGGGACCACATGGTGTTTAACAAAAAGAGCCTGGGTTTTCGTGTGAAAAGAATGCGCTGCATATAAACGAGAACTCACTCTGCGATACAAATGGTTTGAGTCGTCAAGCACGGCATTCAATATGAGGGCGTAGAGTAGGCTATATTCGAATGAAATTGATTGATGCGGAGATGCAGGCTTGTGGTGAACTGTATAGGGGAGACTTGATTGTTGTCAATCATTAGGTGGGTAATGGTTCGCGCTGTGGTTGTGGCACCTGAACGACGCATTGCACTGTTTGCAGTGTAGTGGGAGTTTGTCGCATGGCCCGAATGATGCCACAGAATGACGTGTGTGTGTTAGAGAAAGAGAGAGAGAGTAAGAAAGAAAGAAAGAAAGATTCCACACTGCTCAACATCATCTCCATGGAGACACACATGCATGTGCTGAGCTGATATGGTTTCACAGAGCATACAGAGTGACACCGTAAGCTTTAGTGTAATATCATTGCTTCTCTTCAGAACCAAAGCACTTCACAATACTTCTTCTCAAACCAGAAATCATTCATGAAACAGCACCGGCTTATTATTAGTTGTACTTGCTTAGGCAAGAATCACAATTACTATCACTCAGACCTTTTCATAACCCCTCATAGAAGCCCTCATAACACTTTAACAACGACACATGCTCTTTTAGTTAAACTTGTAGCATGTCCTTAGCAATACCAGGTTCATTTCCAAGGGAATTAACTTATTGATAAAATGTATAGTTTAATGCTCTGTATGTCGTTTAGGATAAAAGCATCAAATGAATAAATGAAAAAGCATAGCAATGCCCTGGCATCTACCAAAACCTCCTAGCATTGTGGCAGCAACTTTTACAAAGGCAAGTACCATTCACTTTTTTTTCTTTTTTTTTTTTTTTTCAGAAAATGTAATTCCTTGACTTTTCTATTCATGAATGTCTACAGACATTTGCTAGGGTTCTGAATCTGTTCACACTTGCCCTGTAAGACAGCTGAAAGGTGATCTGGCTGTCCATAGAATGAACTAATTTTGAAATGAACTAATTTTCTGTTTAGGCCCATAAATATATATAAAAAAAGTTAAGTAATAATAAAGTTACTAATTTTATCCAAAGAATTCATAAAATTGTATTTAATAGAGGTATCGGTATTGGTATCGATATCCGTAATATTGGCATAAAAGTACTTGGTATCAGATCGAAAAGAAAATAATCCCTACCTTTCACTCAACACTGCCAGGAAAAGTAGGCCAAGAGTTCTGTCACTCTTCCATTCTCTCTCACACACATACACACACGTGCAAAGCTCTGGGGGCAAAGGAAACAGGCAGACCAGGGTGAATGAATGCAAACTAGTGAGGAACACTAACAGAAAGGAAAGAAAAAGAGAGGGTCTGAGAATGTTGAATATAATATAAAAATAAAAAATATTTTAAAATATCTAAAAATCCTTAAAAAAAATCATAATAATGCATTCGCCTGAGAAGCAGCATATAAGATTGCAGATCTTTCAGAGAATATATCTTGAATATCAGTATATTTTGTCTTTGATGCACTGGCAGAAGTATAAACATATGAAAAATACACTTATATTCAAGATATATTCTCTGAAAGCTTTGCAATCTTATATGCAGCTTCACAGGTGAATGCCTTGTTATTTTTTTTTTAAGGATTTTTAGATATTTTAAAATAACCTTTGGTTAACTGCAGCAGGGAAGCTACAGACACTGTGCAGCATTTAAGAGAATGAAAACAACATTAATGTAAATGTAGATATGGGCATGTTGATACACTGGAAAATGAACAAAATTCAAATGTAATTCTGTGCACAAAATTATGTATACTAATATTAATGCAGTCTTTGAAACACAGATGGCATAGGGCTGGGCAAGCTGGGTAGAGCAGCGGTGTGTGTGTGTGTGTGTGTGTGTGCGCATGCCATTTCTCATTCAGCCCATGACCACATAACATCATTTTGTGAGCCACTGGAAGTAGGTCAGTAGAGAGGAGAGGGAGGAGCATTTCTGACACCACACATGAACCTCAAAACGGTTCCTTTCTCTATTATTGTCTCTCGCTTGTGAGAGTGGCTGCAGCAATCAGAATTTCTGCACAAACACAACCCCTTCCATATCCCCTTTTTTTTATACTGCATTTCCTCTAGCAAACATAGTGTTAAGAGAAACCTCTATATGATGATGGCCTTCATCAGTTTTTCTTCTCTAAAAGCATGTCTCTACATCTAATCTTCCTTCCACACGTTGGGCTTTTTTGTAATGTAAATACACTTTTCTGCACAACAGATAGCTGTTAATGTAGAGCAAAATAAGAAATACCTGTGCTTAGTCACTCGCATACTATGATTTGGGACACACTAAATCGCATACATACTATTTAGCATGGATAGTTACCAAACTTGCCACTAATTTGTAAATAAAACGGTTTGCAGCTCTCCAGCACTGACAAAACTTTGGCAAATATCTGCCATTATTGGCAAATAGCTATGGCCAGGGCAGTCTCATTTAGGAGACTTCCCTGTAGCAACTTTTTGTCTGCACCATGTCAAAGACAGAACAATCTCTCCTCCATTCGGAGGATTCCATTATAGGCTCTGCAATCTTTGGATGTTATCATTTAATTTCCACAACATTGCTAAGCTGCAATATATTTTATTATGCTTATTATACTTTTATTATAGCTGCAAAACATTATGAACTATAAAAGTATTCCAAACCACTCATGTGAATTCCAAGTTGCCAGATGCCATACGATAGTTTTGTGTGAGGAATAGAGTGAAAATGCAGCCATAATGTATCTATTTAGAAAGATACAGCCACACTTTAGAAATTTGCAATCGCAATGTTGTAATGGTTGTTGAGAGGGCAATTTTTGAATGTTTAAATGTGTAGTATGGGGCTGATTATCATAATTGAAAACAAACTTAAATCTGGCAATTTAAAAAAGCAAAAAAGCAATTCAATATTTTCACCGTTATTAAAAAAAAATAAAATAAAAAAAATAAAAGATAAAGTTTACTGAACACACATTGACCTTTTGTCCACAAGGGGTTGGTTGTCACAATGGAACCTGCCATTAAACCAGTGGCACAGGTTTCATGTGAACATTCGTGTGATCGTCCCTGATAGAATTCACAATAATATATTGTAATATAAGAAGGTTTCATACTAGATGTTTGAAACCAGCAGAGAAAACCACTGCCAGAGAAAACACACATTTTTGTAATTAAACTTTTAACTTGAAACCTTATACCGTGTCCTAAATAGACGCGATGGCGGGACAAACGATAAAAGGTATCTTTTCCATGTTAAACAGAGTTTTTGTCCTAACCAGCCATAACAGCGAGGAGCAACATGGTTTGAAATGGTTTCTATTTCTTCGACGTCGTGCTGTGGACAAACAGATTGCTTGTCACTGGATTTTTTGCATCATGCATGGATAGGACACGGTGTTATAGTTACTTAAATATAGCCCTTTTGAAAACTTCCCCTTGTGACAATTAGCCCCATCTCCCTAATCAAAATAATCTCGTTCCAATAATAATATCCTTTAAAAATAAATAAATATTTCACATTGAACTGGCAATCAAAGGTCAATGAATAAATCACACTAATTGAGCATAATTGAGGTAGGGGCTGGGAAAGGCAGAAACCATATGAAAAGTGTAACAAACTATGCGATTAATAATGACAGGTTATGTAGAGCAGGGGTGTAATACTCATTTTAATAGAGGGCCAGATTTGACTAAAAGTCACCATATGCAGGCCAAATTGTTTTGATTTGTTAAATATTGATTTACCCATGGATGGAGAATGGATGCACAGACCATGTAAAATCGAGCTGGAAAAAATACATTTTTCAATAAATTAAAACTGTTGCTTCATAGATATTAGCTATTTAATTATCTTCTTGAAAATCGAAACAAAAATACATTGTGAACATTCATAATTTCATTTGTTAGCCCTAAAGAAAAAACAACAACAATGCATTTAATTCCCTACTGAATGTTGTTAATGTAAACGATCATGTTCTTGACTGGCAACATGTGAGTCCCCACTGCAACTTTTTCAGCTCAAACAAAAGATTTAAACACCTCCTCCCCCCGTCGTGTTAAGGTGTGAATCACTGAAGCTCTGGGTGTTAAAAACGTATGTCTGTTAAGAAAGTATCTAGAAAAATGTCTTGATAAAAAGTGTTAATAGGGTTTTTGACGAGGAGGAGGGTGGAGCCGAGCCGTGAGTGCGCACGGTCGGCCCCCAGTTGGGCTAATCAGCTGAGGGATAAGGCCGAGCCGGATGTGGCAGTTCGGGAGAAAGAGAGAGCCACACGCAGCTGTCGTGTGTGTGTTTATGTTTGTGTCTTTTTGTTTCATTAAATATTACTTTGACTGTTCAGCCGGTTCCCGCCTCCTCCTTGCCCATTTGAACCGTGTTACATGGTTCTAAAGTCCTAAATAATGCACTAAACCGATTGGAACACGGATCTGTCTTGACATCCTTTACAGATAAAATAATCATAGTATCACCATGGTATTTTGTAGTAAAATAATTGTAACCACAAAATTAATCATGGTTACTATATTAACACCATATTACTGTAGTAAAACCTTTGTGAATATCATCAAATCTGTGTTTTCCCATATTAACTACTAATAAAATACTACGACAGATAATGAATAAGCTCGTAACCGACAGGTTTGAACGGCATTGTGTTTCTGGTTATTACATGTGTAGCATAAAACTCTTAATGTATGTATTGATACAAATATTATACAAATAATGTGGTCACAATACTTCCAGCTTAATTCATGTAATGGAAAATTTTGATTCTTTTTCAAATATTTTATCATATTTCATTTGATAAGAATTCTGCTCCCATAAATATTGATTCTGTTCACTTTTTCTTTCGTTTTTATTGCCAGGATAATATAACATAATATGACACAATGGTATACATATAAATTAAGTAATTCACATTTGATAATCCTTTTTAAAAATAGAAAATATGGGCCAGCCCATCGGCACATTAAAAGAAAACAGGTTTAGAGTCTTAACAGATTTTGGAAGTCACAATTGTTGGAATATGCGGTCTAATGATACTCGCTCATTATGTCTGTGCATATGTATAACAATACTCACAAATTATAATTCTCTCTAATGAAGTGTGAATTAATAAATGCAAACAAATAACTCTCCAATGCATGGACATCCATGTGAATGCTGAATGCTGCAGTAAAATCTTTATAATACCTCTCCATTGCAATGTTTAGCCAGAAAATAAATGTTGTGGTGTTTTTAAGTTTGCTGTTCTTCTTCTTTTCCTCTTTTTTTCTTTTTTATGACAGTTGGCGAAATAAGCGTAACTTGCCCTTACTGCCTCCAACTTAATGTTGGAAGAAAGAGCTCAGAGGCATTCTGCTCTGGCCTGTTGATATTCTATGGTTATAGCGCCCCTTAGCGGTTTAGAGCTGATAATGAGATACTAATGACTCATTCATGTGGTTATTGTGGTGGTAGAAAACCTATTCTGAATGGATACCCATTGTAGTTGTAGCGGCAATGTATTTTCTTAGGGTGACAGGCCACCGCATGCCACCCCAGTAGATCTGCTCCTGCTACTGAATGCCTGAACATTCAGGGATGGTAACTTTCATAACAATCAGCATCCTGACTGGGTGAAAAACACGGGACTAATTCTATAATTAAGTCCATGTATTAGGTACTGTGTGAATGTACAGTTTGTCTACATATGTACTGTATGTCTACTGATTCTGGCCTCCAATGCACACAGTGTGTAGCCTGGCAATTTCATGTGTATTTTGCCTTCTCACATGTCAGCCAATGTGGGGGATGGTGTGATATCCCGCTAGCCACAGGCAAAGAGGATAATCACACTTCCTCCCCAGATCCCCCTATTTCCCTAGAGACACGCTGTCATTTCATCTCTTACCCTCTAATGGCTTGAGGCCAAGGGGCATAGTTCAGTGAAGTAGGGTTATACATTTAGGGTTCACTGTGGTAGGATTGTACATTTCAGACTATATGAGTGTACAAATATTAAAGTGTGGAACACTGATCTTGAAAAAACAATAAAAGCGTAAAAGGTATACTTATTGTGGTTTTAAGGTATACCATACTTGTTGTGATTATGTTGTTCAGAGATTCTGTTCAAGATAAATCGCCAAACCAATGATATACAGTGGCAAGAAAAAGTATGTGAAATGTGGAATTAGCTGGTTTTCTGCATTCATTGGTCTAAAAATGTGATCTCATCTTCATCAAAGTCACAAGGATAAACAAACACAAGCTAACAACACACAAACAATTATAATCTTTCATGTCTTTATTGAACACATCCCGTTAAACATTCACAGCACTGTGGAAAAAGTAAGTGAACCCTTGCATTTAAAAACTGGCTGATCCTCCTTTTGGCAGCAGTAACCTCAACCAAGCATTTCTGGTAGCTGCAGATTAGACCTGCAAAACATTCAGAAGGAATTTTGAACCATTCTTCCTTACAGAACTGCTTCAGCTCAGCCATATTCTTAGGATTACTGGTGTGAACAGCACTGCTGATATCATTCCACAGCACCTCTGTTGGGTTAAAGTCAGGGCTCTGACTGAGCCAAACCAAAAGGTGGATTTTCTTTTTTTGAAGCCATTCTGTAGTGGATTTACTTCAGTGTTTAGGGTCATTGTCCTGCTGCATCACCCAACTTCTACTGAGTTTCAGCTGGCGCACAGCCACCCTGACATTATCCTGTAGAATATCTTGATAAACTTGGGAATTCATTTTTCCCTTGATGATGGCAAGCGTCCAGGCCCCGAAGCAGCAACGCAGCCCCAAATCATGATGCTCCCTTCATTGTACTTCACCTTTGGAATGATGTCTTCATGTTGGTATGCGGTGCCTTTTTTACACCATACATAGTGCTGCGTGTTCTCAACCTTAGTTCCACAATATATATTCCCAGTAGCGTCGTGGAGTGTCTTTGGCAAACTTCAGGCATGCAGCAATGTTTTTGTAGGAAAGCAGTGGCTTCCTTTGTGTTGTCCTGCCATGGACACCATGCCTGTTTAATGTTTTCCCTATAGTAGACTCATGAACAGAGATCTTAACCAGTTCCAATGATTCCTTCAAGTCTTTAGATGTTTTTTCAAGTCACTCTAGGGGTCTTTTTTTTTTTTTTACCTCATTGAGCATTCTGCAGTGTGCCCTATGAGTCATCTTGGCTGGACTGCCACTCCTAATGAGAGTAACCACAGTACTAAATCATCTCTATTTATAGACAATTGTCAAACTGTGGACAGATGAATGTATTAGCTCTTTGAGATAACTTTGTAACCCTTTCCAGCTTTGTGAAAAGCAACAATTCTTGATCGTAGGTCTTCTGAGATCTCTTTTTTGCAAGGCATGGTCCACATCAGCAGATGCTTCTTGTGAATAGCAAACTCAAATAAGTGTTTTTTTCTAATTCAAAGTAGCTCTAACCCACACCTCCAATCTCATTTCATTAACTGGATGCCAGGTTTACAAACTCCTGACTCTAATTGGCTTTTGTTGACGTCATTAGCCTAGGGGTTCACATACTTTTTCCAACCTACACTGTGAATGTTTGAATGATGTATATGTACAAGATCAATACAATCATTTGTTTGTTATTAGTTAAAATAGATTGTTTTTGTTTATTATTGTATTTTTAGATGTATTAAAAATTTTAGCTCAAGAATGTGTTACATGAAGAATAGAATTATCCCTGACCATAATAGGTCATTAGTCTGCCTGGACAGCACACAGGTCATTGACTGCTGTGGTGTGTTTGTGAGGGTATGTCTGTGTGCACGTGTGTACACGTGCATGTGGAGAGGAGAGCTTAATATGGAAGAACAGACTGCATTTCATAAATAAGAAGGCTTCAGATCTGGCTCACTGCATATATACATGGCTTGATCTATTCCATCTGCTCAGACACGGGTGTGTTTCATGCAATTTCATGCCACATTTGGTGCATATTCTGCCTATTTTCTAAAGTAGGTGTGTTTTAATAAGGGGGTTAGGAGGCTAATTCCACTAGATGGAGGGGAATTGTGGAACAAATAACTCCATCAAGCTTACTTCATAAACTCCATTAAAGTAAAGTTGATATTCTCTGAAGATCTTTCCCTCATACATAGCTTTCAAATCTTATTTGAGCTTGTACACATGGTATGTCAAGACTGGTCAAAGAGATACATTACAACCACTTCCGTTGTCATCAGAGCTGGCGCGACACGTCTTTAGTGTGCATGAAACCTAAGAGCAATGTGATGATGAGGATTTTCAGGGAATAACCACTTAAAATTTGGTCAGTTCTTCGTATGAATTACTTTTTTAGTGCTTTTTGGTCACTATGTTTTCAGTGTATAGAAAAGATGAGCTTGGATATTCTGCTAAATATGTCTTTTTATGTTCCACAGATGGGAAAAAAAAATACATGATGGTGAGTGAATGACGACGATGATTTATTCCTTTAAGTGCCTGTGCAGCCCTTTACAAAGTGAACAAATTTCACGTTAAGCAAATAAAATTTATTCTATTAGCCTCTATGAGTGCGTACTCTTAAGGAAATTTACCTTATTTGGCTTCAGTGAGTTGTTGTGGATTGCAATCTCTTTAGTTGAGCTGTGAAATATGAAGGTAAATCTGTTGCAAAGCTGGAGTGATGCAGATTTGAATTTGAGAACTTTTATAATAAATATTTGTACTTTGAAGTAAGTTGAAATTTACACTCACAGCACTGATGTGAAAACTTGTAAAATAAAAATCTGAAGTTGAATGTTGCAATCTACGCTCACAGACACTAATTAAAAATGTCTTGGTTACGTGAAGCGAAACGTCATGGTTACTGGTGTAACCTCCGTTCCCTGATGGAGGGAACGAGACATTAGTGTTGATGTAGTGACACTAGGGGTCCCTATATGAAACGCCACAAGGCTGAACTGTGTTACGTGAACTGGTGGTGTGTGACGGGCAGACTTGCTGTGTGCCTCATAGCCAGCACACCAGGTCGACACGTAACCTGCCCCAACATAGTTTTGAGTGTCGAACGGCCCTTTTTGGGGACAAATCGACTACCCAAAGATAGAGACAGACTGAACCCAGTCGTGGCCTCTTTTCCCCTTCTCTATTTCCACTCCCTAAAAAAGAAGGGGGATTATCCGACTGGGCCGCCAGGTCTAGTCGGGGGGTGTCCCTCCCAAGGGGAAGACACCGCAGAGACCACACCTCACCCAAAGAGAGGGGGGGATATTTAAGTGGAAGAATATGTCACATGGTCTTTCCAACCATGTGGAGAGCCTTCAAGGTAGATCCTGCCCATGGGGGAGGAGTTACTACAAACATGGAGACTGGGGCAGAGGGGCTCTGTCCAAGTAAGACGCAGTTTGCCAGCAGGGAAACAAACTAGTGGAAGATATAGATCGCATGGGGTTAGCCTTACAGGGAACCACCACATGCGGAGCACCTACCCCAGAACAGGGCTCTTAGTTAGCGTGTGTACTGGGCCCGGAGGAAGTCAACCAGGGAACAAAGTTTGTGAACACTACTGGGAATTAACGGCACACGTCTTCAGCTCAAAAGGAGGTGGAAGGCGCTATGTGCAAGCGATACACTCGGCCAGCTATCCCGGGCTTATCTGTTTGTGTTGCGTGCCACTACCTGGGACAAAACCGGTTCCACCCGGAGGTTGTAGAACCTTGCAAAGGTGTTGGGTGTTGCCCAGCCCGCTGCTCTGCAAATGTCTGTTAGAGAGGCACCTCTGGCCAGGGCCCAAGAAGCCGCTACACTACGGGTAGAATGGGCTCGTAGCCCTACCGGGGGCGGCATGTTTTGGGCGAGATATGCCATAGTTATGGTGTCAACGAGCCAGTGAGCGATCCTCTGCTTGGAGACAGCGCTTCCTTTCTGCTGTACACCAAAGCAGACAAAGAGCTGCTCAGAGACTCTAAAGCTCTACGTGCGATCCAAATAGATGCGTAAAGCATGCACCGGACACAGCAACAACAGGGCTGGGTCTGCCTCCTCCTGGGGCAGCGCTTGCAGGTTCACCACCTGGTCCCTAAAAGGGGTGGTGGGAACCTTGGGCACATAGCCCGGTCGGGGTCTCAGGATCACGTGAGAGTAACCTGGACCGAACTCCAGGCATGTTTAGCTGACAGAGAACGCTTGCAGGTCACCTACCCTCTTGATGGAAGTGAGCGCAGTCAGGAGGGCAGACTTCAAGGAGAGTGCCTTAAGCTCAGCTGACTGCAAAGGCTCAAAGGGGGCTCTCTGTAGACCCTGAAGAACTACGGAGAGATCCCATGAGGGAACGAGGCGCGGTCTGGAGGGATTCAGCCTTCTGGCACCTCTTAGGAACCTGATGATCAGGTCGTGCTTCCCTAAGGACTTACCGTCAACTGTGTCGTGGTGTGCTGCTATGGCGGCAATGTACACCTTCAAGGTGGAGGGGGACAGCCTCCCTTCCAGCCTCTCCTGTAGAAAGGAAAGCACTGATCCGACTGCGCATCTCTGGGGGTCTTCGTGTCGGGAAGAACACCACTTAGCGAATAGACGCCACTTAAAGGCATACAGGTGCCTCGTAGAGGAGACCCTAGCCTGAGTGATCGTGTCTACCACTGCGGGTGATAGACCGCTTAGGTCTTCCGCATCCCGTCCAGAGACCAGACATGGAGATTCCAGAGGTCTGGGCGCGGGTGCCAGTGGGTGCCCCGTCCCTGAGAAAGAAGGTCCTTCCTCAGGGGAATTCGCCAGGGTGGAGCTATCGCAAGGAGCGTGAGGTCCAAGAACCACATCTGGGTGGGCCAGTAGGGTGCTACCAGGACGACCTGCTCCTCATTCTCCCTGACCTTGCACAGGATCTGTGCAAGCAGGCTCACTGGGGGAAACGCATATTTGCGTAGGCCAGGAGACCAGCTGTGTGCCAGCGCGTCTATGCCGAGGGGAGCCTCGGTGAGGGCGTACCAGAGCGGGCAGTGGGAGGATTCTTGGGAGGCGAACAGGTCCACCTGTGCCCGTCCGAATCGACTCCAAATCAGCTGGAGCACCTGAGGGTGGAGCCTCCACTCTCCCCTGAAGGAAACCTGCCATGACAGCGCATCTGCTGCAGTGTTGAGGTTGCCCGGGATGTGAGTGGCTCGCAGCGACTTGAAGTGCTGCTGACTCTGGAGGAGGAGACGGCAGGCGAGTTGTGACATACAGCGAGAGCACAGACCACCTTGGCGGTTGACATATGCTACCGCTGCCATGCTGTCCGTCTGAACTAACACGTGCTTGCCCTGGATCAACGGCCGGAACCTCCGCAGGGCGAGCAGAATTGCCAATAGCCGTGAGCCCAGAAACCAATCATCAAGCCGCGAGGGTTCAGGGGAGAGTGGAGGTTTACACTCTAGCCCGACGCTCACGGCCGCCCAGAAAAGCATGTCCATCATTTCGGCATCGGCCTGTGACTGGGTGATCGTCCCCAAAGGGGGAAGCCCAGCTGAGGCTTCTGCGTCCAACTGGACAAGCCCGCTCTCCGATGCTGCGCTCGAAAGCTCATCATCTTCGCGAGCTCCGAACAAGAAGCCAGAATCGCTGTGAGACGAGCCAGCGAACTCATCCGGAAGCCCGATTGGGGCAGACAAGCGTGCTGGGGAATGGGAGGTCCGCGGGGGATACCAGGCGGAGACGATTCCACTGGGGTCGCCAAATCACCCCCAGTGCTAACCGCGCTGGCCTCATACCCGTAGGTAGAAGGACCGAGGCGGGGAGCCGCTGGGGTGGCTTGCTTTCTTACGAAAGCAAGCCGCAACCGCAACGTTGCCATGGTCATTTCTCGCAGTGAGAACATGAACCATTCACAAACGCTGCTTCTGTGTGGGTCGCGCACAGACACGAAAGACAGCGATCATGACCATCCGAAGTTGAGAGATAATGACCGCAACCAGGAATAACACACAATCGGAAAGGCATCTTTAGAAAGACGCGTCTTTAAAAAGACGTTCCGTGTGTGTGCTCTTTTAGAGAAATATACTCTTTTAGAGGGGAAAAATGCTCTTTCAGAAAATATACTCTCTAGTTTTTCTGCCTAAGCGCCCAGAGGCGTTCTCTGCAGTGCACCAGTGCAGAGGAGGGAGAAGCCGCTGAAATGCGCCGTCAGATCCAGCAGAGGTGAATGAACAGTGATATTCAGCTCAATGAGCATGACCGTTCAGCTCCGAAGAGAAAATCTGAATGAGTGGTTGCATACCAGCTCCTTTTATACTCGTATGTCCGGTGGAGTGGCATGCAAATACCACTTGCCAATTTTCATTGGCCTTTTATCAAAGACCAGAGGTGTCTCGGGCTCCCAAGAGTGACCCCTAGTGTCACTACATCGACACCAACGTCGAATGAGTGACAGATAGGGAACAAGATGCTGCATAGTCGCACTGGGACACGCCCTGAGTGTCACGTGGTCTGAAGCCCTTATACAATCACGGCAATTTATTAATTTATTTATCCTGTTCCAACAGAGAGAACCTGGGAAGCAGGAGTCAAACCCTCGTCTAAATGATAAAATCTAACAAACGTATGTGGAGAGGACCATCCTGCTGCCATACAAATGCCCTCAAAGGACGCATCTCTAGCCAAAGCCCATGAGGATGCCATGCTCCTCATAGAATGAGCTCGAATACCCGAAGGCGAAGGTAAACTGCATTTCAAAATGCATCAACTAGCCAATAAGACAAACTTTGCTTGGACAAGAAACACCCCTGTTGCGGCCACCAAAGCACACAGACAACTGCTCTGACTTAAGCCACTAGCCAGTACGGTCAACATAAACTCGCAGCACCCGAACTGGGCAAAGCATATGCAATCTTTCATGCTCCTCTGACTCAAATGGAGGACAGAAAGCCTGAAAATTAATAGTCTGTGAGCGAAATGATGTAGAAATGACCTTGGGCAAATAGCCCAAACGGGTCTTAACACCACCCTTGAACACCCTGGTGCAAAATCCATACATAAGGGATTAACCGACAGGGCATGCAAATCACAAATTTTTATTTGTATAGCGCTTTTCACAACACACATCGTTTCAAAGCAGCTTAACAGGAAATCATGCATTAACAACAACAACAAAAAAACTTAAACTGTAATATCTATAATGTCTTACCAACCCTCTACGATCATGTTGGAGAATCGTCATTGGCTAGTAAATTTTTGTTTTTACTCGCCAGACTTTTGATGACATGTAAGCATAATGTAAATACAAAATATATTAAGCAAACTGAGAGAGGGGGCCTCTTCATATATATTCACGCAATATAGTATGTTGTAATTTATTTTTTCGATTTTGCTTTATGATTTTAATCACATTTTATCTTTTTGAAAATTTACAAATTTCAGATTCTATCAATTTATATGATGTCATGAAATCGCATTTTTAATAATGATACAAGCTATTATCACTGTTTGATTTTTTTTTTTTACACATTTTTAACAAAACAATTCACAAGGTAGGAACCTAATAATGAAAATTAGGGGTCACGATTGTGAAATTTGACTGACAATTAATTGTCAAACAAATAATTGTGATTATGTCGATTAATTGCCTGTTTTAGGGCTATGATGTTTAATTGTCTGTTTTAGGTGTTTCACTAATATGACGATTAATTACCATACAAACTCACTATGTGTGCTTCATGCACACAACAAAGTTATTTATACAAATTTAGCTTGGGTCATATAATAAAATAAGAGTATATGATTTCCTTTTCAGGCTTCAAAAACGTATGAATGACAGTCAAATAAAAAAGTATAACATTTAAAATAATAAAAATAATATTTCAATTATCAAAATATGTCTAAATAAATAAAATATATCTCTCTTATTTGTCCAATTTACTTTTGATCCATTGGAATTTTTCAATGTTTTGTTTTCTTTTGCTTCTTTTGCAACCCAGCCAACCTGTATAGCTATTATATTATATTATATTATATTATATTATATTATATTATATTATATTATATTATATTATGCAATAGTAAAATATTTCTGCCTTAAATCTTCACTTTCACACATTATTTTAAGGCTCTCTGATTAACTCACAAGCCCTTATTTCTCATGAAGAAAGGCTTTGAGATTCTGTTTTGCATTTTATCATCTCCACAGAAATAGAGCAGGGCATCTCCTCTGTCTCACTGCATGTTATTAACACTGCGTGAATAAACCCACAATGACCACAGACATTTGCCATTACATGGCCGTTAAGTGAAACTGGAGCGCTTTGCTTTCACAAAATAAATACGTTTATACCTTGTTTATATTTTCGCGGGAGTTTGGCGCAAACCTCTGTAGACAGCGTGCACATCAGAGCGCTTGAGAAGTGGTTCATCTTCACATGCTCTCAAGAGAGCTGCTCTTGTGAAGTCCGCAGTGCAGTTCCCTGAGATGCTCGGAGTTCAACTGAATGAGACACAAGTGCTTTTTCCTGCACGCTCATGAGACAGCATGCAGGGAAAGACGAGGCTGAATCCAGCTTCTTCAGCTGTCTGTCACTCACTCAACTGTGGTACTCCCTGTCCGAGGCCCCCCTCGGCATGGATGCCTTGGCAAACAGCTGGCCTTGGGGGCTACGCAAGTATGCATTTCCTCCTGTTGAGCCTCATTGCACAGACTCTGTGCAAATTCAGGGAGGATGAGCACCTGTTCGTTGCGCCGTACTGGCCCAACCGGACTTGGTTCTCGGATCTGATACTCCTGACAGTAGCAACTCCCTGGCGCATTCCCCTGAGGCAGGACCTTCTCAATCAGGGGCAAGGCATGCTCCAGCACCTGTGGCTGGACGTCTGGCTCCTGGATGGGATGCGGACCAAGCAGGTCTTCCGCCAGCGGCGGTAGGCATGATCACCCAGGCCAGGGCCCCCTCTACGAGGTGGCTGTATGCTCTGAAGTGGCATCATTTTGCTAACTGGTGTTCTTCCCGTGGGGAAGACCCACAGAGATGTGCCGTCGGGTCTGTTCTGTCTTTCCTTCAGGAAGGGCTGGAGAGATGGCTGTCTCCCTCTACCCTGAAAGTGTATGTGGCTGCCATAGCAGCTCACCATGATACACTGGATGGGAGACCCTCACGACAGCGCAACCTGATCAACAGGTTCCTCAAAGGCGCAAGGAGGATGAATCCTCCTAGACCGTGCCTGATCCCCCCTTGGGATCTCTCTGTGGTCCTACCTGCCCTACCGATCTCAGCACTCTGCAGGAACTCTCTGTTACCAGCGAACGCCTGGAGTTCAGGCCGGCACACTCTCACGTGATCTTGAGACCCCGGCCCGGTTACGTGCCCAAAGTTCCCACCACTCCTTTTCGGGACCAGGTGGTGAACCTGCAAGTGCTCCCTTCAGAGGAGGAAGACGCCGCCTTGTCATTGCTGTGTCCAGTTCGTGCCCTGCGCATATATCTGGACCGCACGCAGAGCTTTAGACACTCGGAGCAGCTCTTTATCTGTTTTGGAAGACAGCAGAAGGGGAAAGCTGTCTCCAAGCAGAGATTAGCCCATTGGATTGTGGATGCCATTTTCCTCACATATCAATCTCAGGACTTGCCATGTCCTTTGGGAGTCCGGGCGCACTCCACTAGAGGTGTTGCATCCTCCTGAGCACTGGCAAGGGGGGCCTCTCTAGCAGACATATGCAGAGCTGCGGGTTGGGCTACACCCAATACCTTTACGAGGTTTTATAACCTACGCATAGACCCAGTTTCGACCCGAGAGTTACGCAGTAACAGCAGGTAGACCGAGCGGCTGGTGGGGTGTACCGCTTGCATTGCACCTTTCCCCTTTTTTCAAAGGTGATAATGTGCATTTTTTTGTCCACAACAGTTCCCCGTAGTGGTGAACTCCGGACGCCTCTTTAATTCCTTAGCACTGTTCGGTGACGAACTCGGCGGAGGAGTAACGCCACCAGGCCCAGTACTCATGGTATTCCCCTTTTCAGGTGAGCCTGAGCACAGTGCTCTATGCTTGGTGATAACCATTTGGTAATCCCATATGATGAGTTTCCACTGTTCGGTTTCTCCCTTAGGTGAAACCTGTGTTTCACCTCGTCAGAGCTTTCTCTGTCTCGGCCACTGTGCTGCGTACGCTCTCTATGGATATGAATCCCGAGGTTGAGACTTTGAAACAAATAGAATAATATTAGCATAGATGCCATTACATTTTATGCAGAATTATAGATCATGATGGATGTTTCTGGTTCCGGCAGACCTAACTATAGCAGCCTAATTGTAAGTTGATGGATAAATTAGGTGTATGCCTGGCTAAATAGATGAGTCTTTAGTCTAGACTTAAACTGAGTGAGTGTGTCTGCATCCCAAACACTGTTAGGGAGACTATTCCATACTTTAGGAGCCAAATATGAAAAGGATCTACCTCCTTTTGTGGATTTTAATATTCCTGGAATTATTAACAAGCCAGAATTTTGTGATCGTAATGAACTCAATGTAAATATTTGTAAATCATACAAATTATGCATATTAACAAACATGTAACAAAATATAGTAATGTAGTAAGTGCAATATAAGTGCAATATAAATACTTTTGATATAGTAGCACTTAAATGTTATATGTGGAATTCTATTTCAATTTTTTGGTTCCAACCTTTTGAATATTTTGTGTAAAAAGGTGTATGAAATTTAAAACAATAACAACAGCTTGTATCATTATTATAAATGCAATTTCATGACATCATATAAATTGATAGAATGTGAAGTTTGTACATTTTAAAAAGCTAAGATGTGATTTAATAATTAAAATCGAAATATAAAATAAAATACTGTTTAACTTATATTATTTACAAGCATTCAGTACTATAATGTTTTGTTTGTGCATATTAACAGACTATCTATTAAACCAAGTCAAATAATGTTTATGTGTTAAATATTAGGGATAACGGATTCCTTGTTAAATTAGAATGAAAACGTAGTTTTACTAGCAAAATGCCTGATCTGTGATCATATTTTCAAAAGACATGGCCAGACGTGCAGTCCACCAATAATGTTAGAGCGACAGCAGTAGGAACGCCCACTAGCGACTTCACAGTACAGAAACTAGCAACATCAAGTGATAAAGTCGCTGCATGTGTGTATGGGACTTTAATCGATTATTTTTCTCATCCAAAATTTTTGAGGAAGCATTGTCTCCCTTGCCTCCTCTGAGAAAATGTCACTGACTCACATCTGAAGTCATATATATGAATACTATATATATGTAAATATAACCCCTCCCCTTGCTTCATTTCTTTTTCAGCTTCATATCTTTTTTAGTCATCAAAAAAGCTTTTTTTCCATTTACAACATTCACCATGAAAACCTGAGCAGGGCCTTCACACGTAAAAGTCAACATACTCCTGAGAGTAAAAAACAGATCAGTGATTCGGTTGAAATTTGAGAAGTATTTAATAAATCAAAGCAGCATAACTTAAATTGAACCTCATAAACAGTTGATTTGAAATGCACTACAAAGGCAGCCAGGGCCGGGCTGGGACTTTTTGGCCAGAAGTCTCACACTCATGCAGGCAACCCAATAAATTCACAACAAATTTTGAAACATTTGAAAGATAGATACAGTGGTGTCATGCACCTATTTTTTTTTCTTCTTCTTTTTTTTTTTTTTTTTTTTGAGGGCTGTCTTATCCTCTATTTAAATTGTTATATATATATATATATATATATATATATATATATATATATATATATATAAATGTTAAGGACACTCTACATTAAGATTCACACTGAAATAATAGACAATAAGATAATAAGTCGCTTGAAGAGAAGAGAGATTAAAGATGCAACAAAACCTGTCAAACACATCCATTTCCACACCAAAGGATGACCGATCAAACAAAAGGATAGACACATACATTAGGCAAAAAACTGATTCACCTGTACCACAGAGATCAGATATATTTGGCTAGTGTTAACTGCACGAAAATGTATGCAATTAATTTGCTTTTATTAACATAACACAGCACTTTAACTTGGGTACTCGACCTTTCCCTTATAGCAGTATTTCTGCCACAGTGTTTTAGACAAACACTTTTTATCTATAATTAGGGCTGCACAATTAATCTAAATAAAATTGAAATCGTGATATGACTTTAAACCACAAAGGGCTGCGATTTAATTAAAAAATAAATAGTCAGTGCACGCTGTTCACTTCAAAGTTTAATGCCATACAAACAAAACAGAGCTGCGCAGATAGTCCAGTCATATTTATTTAGCGCCTTTCACAACACACATCGTTTCAAAGCAGCTTTACAGAAAATCATGCATTAACAGAAAATGAAACTGTAATATCTATACTGTCTTAGAGTCATCATGGTGTAGTTTGATAAAATACAATTGTGAATTGTGTTTAAAAATAAGTGATTAAATAATAATTGTTTTCAGAAACTCAGTGAGCAAGCCGATGGCGACTGTGGCAAGGAACACAAAAATCCATAAGATGTTGGTTAATGGAGAAAAATAACATTGGGAGAAACCAGGCTCACTGTGGGGGCCAGTTCCCCTCTGGCTAACATCATGAATATAATGCCAATATTACTTAATTATGTGTAGTGCAAATCATGGTTTAAAATTATTAAACTAAGTAAGTGTTAAAGAGCACCTATTATGGATTTTAAACATGCCTAATTTTGTTTTAAAGGTCTCATACAATAGGTTTACATGCATCCAAGGTCAAAAAACACTTTAATTTGCTCATAATTTAAACTGCAGCATTACCTTTTTTTCCCAGTGTCAAAAACGACTCGTTCAATGATCCGTTCTAAAGGATTCATTCTAAACTCCTTTCAGAGAGCCTACTCTGCTCTGATTGGTCAGATGTCCCAGTATGTTGTGACTGGTCTACCACAGTGTTTGTAGTGTTTGAGGGCGGGTTAAAGCGGTTCACGAGCAGCCAATGAAGACCAGAGGCGGGTTTTTTGTTGCCAAATTACGTAGGTTAGTACAGGAAGTAAGTCTGGAATTACTAACGACTCGTTTCATGTGTTCAGAATCAGTTCTTTCTTTTGGGAGTCAATAACTCCATTTGTCGTGCACTTTGATTTGTGAAACTTTGCAGACTTTTTTACATTCACAAACAGCTATATAACACGCTACATGAAAGGTAATTCTGAAAAACCATAATAGGTGCTCTTTAAGGGTCAGTGTTTAAACAAAATTTTGTAAGAACTTGAAGATTAATGGCTAATGTCTTTGAAGTTCATCCTGGATTAACTGCATAAGTTCACATAGATGCATTGCCCCTTGTTAGTTGGCTGATGAAGGGATTTGTTGGCAATTGATTGATAGTCTGTGTATTCCATTATAAGAGTGTAGTCCATCATTAGACCAAGGTGATGCAGGCAGAGATCAGTGAGGTACATCGCAGTTCAAACGGCCGGTAATTTCGGTGAGGTCTATCCTAAGTCCAAGGTTCAGGCAATGGCATATGATGTATTCCATGTCTTATGGTTGGAGTTGGCATCACTTCATCCTCTGAAGTCCATCGTAATAGACTGAAGTGATGTTTGGCTGGCACCGGCTGCATTTAGTCATCATCACTCAGAGACACATAGAAGTCCAACACGAAGCAGGAATGGAGATGGATCCAGCTGGTGCTGGTGACCTCAGGATAGGAGTCCCGAGGATGAGACAGTGATACAAATAGAATAATATTAGCATAGATGCCATTCAATTTATTGCAGAGTTATATATCATGATCAATGTTTCTGGTTTCTGGTTCTGGCAGACTAACTAAAGCAGCCTAATTGTGAGTTGAAGGATAAAATAGGTATATGCCTGGCTAAATAGATGAGTCTTTAGTCTAGACTTAAACTCAGTGAGTGTGTCTGCGTCCTGAACAGTGTTAGGGAGACTATTCCACAGTTTAGGAGCCAAATATGAAAAGGATCTACATTCTTTTATGGATTTTGATATTCTAGGAACTATTAACAGGCCAGAATAGCGAACGTGATGGAATATAGCGTGGTAGAAGGTCACTTAAGTACTGCGAAGCCAGACCATTCAAAGCTTTGTATGTAGTTAACAACATTTTTAAATTAATACAAAATTAAATTTTTACATTTAACAGGTAGCCAATGTAAAGACGATAAAATGGGGCCAATATGATCATATTTCTTGGTTCTAGTCAGCACTCTGGCTGCTGAATTTTTAACCAATTGAAGTTTACTTAATGATCTTGCTGGACATCCTCCCAGTAATGCATTACAATAATCTAGTCTTGAGGCCATGAACGCATGAATTAGTTTTTTGGCATCAGCATCAGAGAGCATGTGTCGTAATTTAGCAATATTTCTTAGGTGGAAGAATGCTGTTCTACAAACACTGGTGATTTGATTTTCAAAGGACAGATTGGTATCAAATATAATACCTTAGTTCTTCACTGTTGAAGATGATGTAACAGTACATCCATTGAGAGTCAAATTATATTTTAGCGGCTTGTTTTTAGAGGTTTTTGGTCCAATAATTAGTACCCCTGTTTTGTCGGAACTGAGTAGAAGGAAATTTCTGGCCATCCAATCTTTGATTTCATTGATACACTCTGCTAATTTGGAGAATTGTGAAATTTCATCAGGATTTGAAAAAATATCAAGTTGGGTATAGTCAGCATAACAGTGGAAATTTATTCCACGATTCCTGATAATATCTTCCAGGGGAAGCATATACAAGCAGAAAAGCAGAGGCCCTAAAACTGATCCCTGTGGCACTCCATACTTAACTTTTGTTTGGTATGACAATTCCTCATTTACATAGAAAAAGTGGTAGCGGTCTGCTAATTTGGACCTAAACCATGCTAATGCAAGTCCACAAATGCCAACATAATTCTCTAGCCTATTCAAGAGAATGTCGTGATCTATCGTGAAGAAGGCAACACTAAGATCTAAAAGCACTAGAAGTGAAATGCAGCCGCGATCAGATGATAAGAGCAAGTCATTTGTAACTTTGATAAGTGCAGTCTCTGTACTGTGATGGGGCCTAAATCCTGACCGAAATTGTTCATATATACTATTTCTCTGTAGAAATGAACATAGTTGGGAGCACACTACATTTTCTAGTATTTTCGACATAACGGGAAATTTGAAATCGGTCTATAATTAGCCAGTTCTCCAGGATCAAGTTGTGGCTTCTTAATAAGCGGTTTGATAACTACCATTTAAAATTTTCTTGGGACATGTCCTAAGGATAGTGAGGAGTTAATAATATTAAGAAGAGGTTCTGAGATTACAGGGAATACCTCTTTTAAGAGCTTAGTTGTATTGGCTCTAACATACATGTTGTGGCTTTTGATGTTTTGATAAGTTTTGTTAGCTTTTCATTACCTATGACAGCGAAGGATTGAAGTTGCACGTGAGGAAAATTATGAGACACAGTTTTCTGAGATACTGTGACAGATGATTGCATAATTCGAATTATATTTCTGATTATTTCAATTTTATCAGAACAGAAATTCATGAAGTCATTACTATTGTGCTGCAACAGAATATCTGGTTCAGTTGAGGCTTTATTCCTAACCAATTTAGCCACAGTACAGAATAGACACCTAGGATTGTTGTGGTTATTTTCTATGAGTTTGCTAAAATATGCTGACCTGGCAGCTTTTAGTGCCTGTCTGTAGCTATGGACACTATCCTTCCATGTACCAAGAAATACCTCTAATTTTGTATTCTTCCACTTCTGCTCCACTTTCCGAGCTGCTCTCTTGAGAGCATGAGTGTGATCATTGTACCATGGTGCGTTGCTTTTTTCTTTAATTTTCTTTAATCAAATGGGGGCAACACTATCAAGAGTGCTAGAGAAGACTGTATTTATATTTTCTGCTATTTCATCAAGTTCTACTAGACTTTGGGGCTTATTGGGTGTATGAGATAGCCTCTCTAATAACCTTCCAGATCTATCTTTAGTGGTCAAAAGAATAGTTCTACCGGAACGATAGCGTGGTGTAGATTGAGTAACATTTGCTGAACGCAGCATACAAGAGACAAGGTAATGATCCGAGATGTCATCACTCTGCGGAAGAATTTAGATAGTATCAACATCAACTCCATATGACAGAATTAAATCTATACATTTATAAATCTATAAATTTAGAACAAATTTAGCGAATGATAATTGCAATGAGTTGGTCCTGTCATATTTTGTCTGACTCCAAGAGAGTAGAGAATATCAATAAATGCTAATCGCAATATGACATTTTCATTATCTATGTGAATGTTGAAGTCACCAACAATTAAAGCTCTATCTACAGTAACTACAAGATCTGATAAAAAATTAGCAAATTCACCAAGGAAATCAGAATAAGGCCCGGGTGATCAATATACTGGGGGAGTAGATTAATTTAAACTAAAATATTAAAATCAAATCACTTTTATTGTCACACAACCATATACACAAGTGCAATAGTGTGTGAAATTCTTGGGTGCAGTTCCGAGCAACATAGTAGTCGTGACATTGATGAGATGTTTATTTACAATAAACATCAGATTTACACAACACAATTTAAAATCTAATATACACAATTACACACAACACAATATACAAATAATAACATACAATGTACAGTACACAGTACACACAATATAGAATACACATTATACAATAAAAATAGTATATATAGTATATATAAAATATACAGTAGGTTGTATTGTACTGTATTGACATTCAGGCTGTCGGTTGATAGTAAGTTGACAGTGTGTTGTTAAGAGAGAATATAATTTATGACAGTCCGGTGTGAGATAATAAGAGTAATAAAGTGCAGTCCTGATGTATTTGATCGTGAGAAATCAAGAGTTCAATATTCTGATTGCTTAGGGGAAGAAGCTGTCATGTAGTCAGCTGGTGCGGGTCCTGATGCTGCGATACTGCCTGCCTGATGGTAGCGGTGAGAACAGCCCATGGCTCGGGTGGCTGGAGTCTCTGATGATCCTCTGAGCTTTTTTCACACACCGCCTGGTATATATGTCCTGGAGGGAGGGAAGCTCACCTCCGATGATGTGTCTGGCAGTTCACACCACCCTTTGCAGGGCTTTGCGTTTGTGGGCGGTGCTGTTGCCGTACCAGGCGGAGATGCAGCCAGTCAGGATGCTCTCTACAGTGCAGGTGTAGAACCGTGTGAGGATGTGGTGGTTCATTCCAAACTTCCTCAGCCATCTCAGGAAGAAGAGGCGCTGATGAGCCTTCTTCACAATGGCCTCAGTGTGGACTGACCATGTGAGTTCCTCAGTGATGTGGACACCCAGGAACTTGAAGCTGCTGACTCTCTCCACTGGTGCTCCATTGATGGTGATGGGGCTGTGTTCTCTTTCTCTTCTCCTGAAGACCACCACAAGCTCTTTTGTCTTATTGACGTTGAGGGAGAGGTTGTGCTCTCTCCGCAAGGGCAGTGTTATTTCCCTCGAAACGAGCATAAAAAGTATTTAGCTCATCCGGGAGAGAGGCAGCGGTGTTCCGGTTTAAGCCAGGTTTCGATCAAACAGAGCGCATCCAAATTATGATCTGTAATAATTTCATTTACAGTTAGTGCTTTGGTAGAAAGAGATCTAATGTTTAGTAGCCCTACCTTCATATGATGTTTATCTTTAATTTTTTTTTTTTGTATTTATTGAAATGTAAGCCAAGACAGAAATTCTGCTTTCCTATAATGTGGGCCAGCGGACACACAAACACACACACACACACACACACGCACACACACAAATGTTGGTGCAGCTATCATTATGAGGACTCTCCACAGACATAATGATTTTTATACTGTACAAACTATAGATTCTATCCCCTAACCCTAACCCTCACAAAAAACTTTCTGCATTTTTACATTTTCAATGAAACATCGTTTAGTATGTTTTTTTAAGCGATTTGAATTATGGGGACACTAGAAATGTCCTCATAAACCACATTTATAGCATAATACCCTTGTAATTACCAGTTTGTAACCAAAAAAAAAAAAAAAAAAAGTCCTCGTATACCACTTAAACCTGCCCACACACACACAAACTTGTTTTTATATCATTGTGGGGACTCTCCATAGACTTCCATGCATTTTATAGATTTTACACAGATCTAATGATAATTTCTATTCCCTACCCCTACCCCTAAACCTAACCCTCACAGAAACCTTTTTGCATTTTTAAATTAAAAAAACAAACATTGTTTAATATGTTTAATAAGCCATTTCCCATATGGGGACTGCTGGCTGGGCCCCACAGGTAGGTGATTTACCATTTACCATGTGGGGACATTTGGTCCTGGCTTCTGGGCTTCTCTAAAAGGCTAAATATGTCTGCTAAATCAGAGGAAAGCATGGATCCATAAGGGATGTTGATAAACCCCCATTTCATTCATTCTCTTATAAATTAAAACCATATCCACATCTGCTTTTGAGGAGTGTGAACTTGGTTCCATAATATGTGCGAGCAGACTACTTGAAGTGTTGTTCTTTGTTCACTAAAACAGAAGGCGACAAATTGCAATAAGTCAGGCTTACGGTGCTTTTTACAATGCAGCTGTCATGTTTCTCTCCTTTAATGAAAACTTTAGAGAGCATTTTGGAGATCAAAGGTCAAGGATGAGTAGGATTTACATTCACGTTATAAAAATTAAACTTGATGCGAAAATGTACCCTCCACCATGCAAGTTCTACACCTTGCGTTTTGCTGTGTTTGGCCAATTAGCGAAGACCGAGTGATCATCCATGTAGCAGATGTGCAAAGATGTGCACTCTGTCTACAGATGGATTATGGAAATCTAATGAAGCTTAATTATTACTTGCTAATTGTGCGCACTTAGTAGTTACACTGAACATGAATAATTGATACATGCATTATACTTACTGTATGTCTGCAAAATCAATGTGTAAGCAATTAAATTAGTTGATATAAATTATATTTTTATACTCAAACAAGACAAAGATTTTAGAATTTTTTTTTTTTGCTGCAGCATCTATTCACATGCAACATGAAGGCTTCAGTCTGTATCTTCTTTTTTACTGGTTTCTCGTAACATGGTAGTGTCACGTGTTTGCAAGTGCAAGTTTATTTATATAGCACCTTATCACACACAGAAGTCATTCAAAGTGCTTTAAAGGCAATTAAAAAGATATAGAATATATAAAATAAATGGGATATATATAAAATAAATAAAAATACAAACAAATTTAATACAAGTACAGACAAGTTTTAGTCAGAATATTTAGAATAGATAAAAGTGACATAAAAACTGATTAATTAAAAGTAGTGGAAAAAAAAAAGTCTTTAACTTAGTCTTAAAAATGGCTACAGATATGGCATGTCTAAGTTCCAAGGGGAGCTGATTCCAGCTGTGGGCAGCATAATGGCTAAAAGCCATTTCACCATATTTGGTTCGAACTCTGGGCACCACTAACTGACCAGTCCCTGCAGATCTAAGAGACCTTCCAGTCTTGTACTTAGCAAACATATCTTTTATATATTTTGGGCCCAAACCATTGAGAGACTTATAAACAATAAGTAAGGCCTTAAATTAAATTCTGTATTTAACTGGAAGCCAATGCAAGAATCTAACAATTGGAGTAATGTGTTCTCTCTTCTTGGTGTTTGTCAATATTCTAGTAGCAGCATTTTGAATGAGTTGCAGATGTCTTATGGTTTTATTTACAGTAGCCCACCCTGCAAGAAATAAAAGCTTGAATAAGCTTTTCTAAATCTTTCCTGGACACAATATTTCTTATTTTAGCTACGTTTTTAAGATGCCAGAGTGATGATTTTGTTATAGCTTTAATGTGGCCACTGAAATTTAGATCCTCATCAAAGATTACACCAATATTCTTGACATGGGTGTTAGTTTTAAGTGCCCTGGACTCAAGGTAAGCACTGAGCACCAGCTCAGCTTCCTTCTTTATTACCGAAAATAATCATTTTAGTCTTAACTGGATGCAACAAAACTTACTTCCACTGAATAAAGATGTTTATGTTGGGCCTCATGTATTCAGATGGAAGACAAAGGCAGGCCTAACACAGTCATAAAACCTGACTGAGGCCCACACACAAAGTCATAAATCTTACTGATAAAAACCGTGCCAAAATCAAACAAAGGGAGTCCAAAACAGACTACAAATCCCATGAAGCCTTGCTCACTAAAGGATCGAACTCTCAACTCCTATTGGATGAGGCACACGACAGAATGCCCCTCAACCATGACGTCATCAGGAGTAGAAATACCTCTGAGATCCATCTGGGCATCGCTTTCAGCAAATTTGCTCGCTGTGTGTAAACGCAGCTCATCGTTGCTCTCAGGTGTAGCCTCGTGGCACAAGGAAGTAACATCCGACTTGAAACTGTGGCCATACAATCTCCATCTCGCTGGACGAGTTGAGATTATTCTGTGTTCCACCGAACACTCTAACGGATCCGAAGGAGACCGCCAAGCAATCTGCATTTTCATCTGTTTGCCTGCAGAAGTGAAGAGAAAAAGATTTCTCTTCCCTCTTCAATCAAGTCGACGTCGCTGATTTCTCCGGCAGCCCGCTGAGAATCAGCAGCCGTACCGCCACCGATAGAGCGAGGAAACGGCCTCTTGTCGTCACCCAAGCCTCGAGGAACTGAGTCGGAGTTAAAGGACGGATGAACACACATTCTACCTGCATCCTCATGCGATTCAAGTAAGAGGTTTACGTCTGGGCAGAGATAGAATATTACAGTGTGTTATTCTTGTGTATCAAGGTTATTGCTTATACAGTTTACGGACTGCCGAGTCTGCTCATTGCTGCTAATAATACTGAAGGTATTACTGTAATGTACTGTTATCACAAATGAGATCTGCTGTGTTGTAGTCCAACCACATTGGACTGTTGTGTATTTCCACTGTCGCGGGTGAGACTGGCACACCGAGTTTATCCATTAAAGAACCAAAGACCACGGGACAGTTTACGAGCCGTTCACCGCGTCTCTGAGTGATAAACTAACAGCTGCTTTCTCTCCCACGATCGTGAAACCGGCTTTGGTGCGCCACTTTATTCTCTCTCTTTCTCTCATACTAAACACACACACACGCGACACCTCACAAACATTCTCGCACACACTTTTGGCTAGTAGATAACTTTGTGATAAAGCTCAGCTTTGTCCCTAAGTTATCGTACAAGCGGAGACACGTGGTAAACGGGCAGACGCCATTAACCGGCTTCTCTCCGCCCACATTCGCGGCTATATTCTCTGGCCTGAAATCTCACGTGACGTACTCTCCACGAGAGTCACGTCCGCCATTTTGTGCGCGTCACTCCTTACACACACACACACACACACACACACCCGCCCATTCACACACACACACACACACACACACACACCATTCACACACCTACCTTCCTCTCGTGTGTTAAAGGCTTATTTTGGCTACCATATCTAATCATGTCACTGTTTAGTTTGTTGTTGTAAGTCGGACATTTATTGACTGCATTGTATTGATTATTAATTGATATTACTGCATAAATAAACTTTGTTATATTTCAAAGAGAAGTGTTTTGGTTTGTTTTGCATACACCTGTGTCAAATGCTGGCTGGTCAGTGCTCGGATTCAAACCTTCATTGTTTTCTTTTGAATGTTGATTTTCTTAAGAGAACAATCTAATATTGAGACTGTTATACTGTCTGGTTATTAGTCCCTGATTCCAGGGTGGTGCCCCGGCGATATTACTCCTTATTAATATTCTATTGATTTTGATAATTGATAATTATCTTTGATGATTGTTGAATTTGAAGGATCAATAAGCTAGTGTTAATTCTAATCAATGTTCCATTGATTGTAATCATTTATTATTTTTGATGATAATGAATATTCTATTGAATTTAATAATTGATAATTATCTTTGATAATTATTAATTATTGCTAATAACCAAACCCACTCCTGAACTTAGCGCACTACATTTACTGGTGCCCCATATGAGGTTTTAATGAGTTAGATTCTACTATTTAATTTAAATATTAATTAATAACCAAATAAATAATTATTAATTATTTCTGATAGTAACACTGATCTAAACAACCAGTAGAACCTACATTTACTTTCTCAAGGCACAGACATAGCAAGTCTGTAGGACCATAGTCATTTGGTGAGAGCGCTAGATATATCTGGGTGTCATCTGCATAGCTGTGATAAGCAACCCTATTATCTTGAAGAATTCGAAAAAGGGGAAGCATATACAGGTTGAATAGGAGGGGCCCAAGAACCGATCCTTGTGGGACTCCATATGTCATGTCAGTTCTTTCAGATTCATAATTACTGATACATACTCTATATCCCCTACCTTCTAAGTATGATCTGATCCGACAAGGAACGTTCCTGAGAGCCCTACCCAATTTTCTAGTCTATCTAGAAGTAATTCATGATCCACAGTATCAAATGTTGCACTAAGATCTAACAACAACAGAACTGTTATCCTCCCCAAATCATTATTCAGGCGAATGTCATTTAAAATCTTTATGAGAACAGTTTCAGTGCTATGATATGAGCGGAAACCTGACTGAAAGCTATCAAGGATCTCATTCGTCTGCAAGAAATTAATGATCTGATTAAAAAACTACTTTCTCAATAATCTTACTTGTAAAGGAAAGGCATGTAGCTGCTTAGTACTGAAGCATTCAGGTTTCTCTTTTTCAGGAGGGGCCTGACAACTGCAGTTTTTTATGATGCTGGAAAGATGCCTGAGAGAAGTGAGCCATTTACAATATGCAACAAATCCACTGCCAAAGAGCTAAAAACACTTTTTAAAAAGCTTGTAGGCAGAATATCTAATGAACAAGTAAATGGTTTAAGATGCTGCACTATTTCTTCGAGAATTGTGTTATTAATTGCAGTGACATAAAAAAATAAAAAAAAACATTCTTTTAGCAGAGGGTGATTAGATCATAGTGTCTCTGCTGGACTGAGTTGATCTAATACTTAGTCTGATGTTTAAATTTTTTTGATGGAAAAAATAAGCAAACTCATTACATTTATTAACTGACAGGAACTCATGGGGTGACTTTAGTGGGGGATTTGTTAACCTATCAACAATTGCACATAAAGCACAAATGTTATTGATTGATTCCCATTAATGATCCTAGAGAAATGGGACTGCCTAGCTCTGCACAACACAGAGCTGTAAAGATGGAGTTTCTCTTTGTAGATGTCATAGTCAATCTTAAGTTTCTTTTTCCTCCATCTTCATTCTGCCTTCCTGCATTCTCTCTTTTGATGTATTACTGTTGTGGCATTTCTACATGGTGCTTTCTTTTTGCCAGAAATTATTTTAGTCTTAACAGGTACTATTGCATCAAAGATCCTGAGTGTTTTGGAATTCAAATAATTAAGTAGATCGTCTACAGACCATACTTTTATGATAGATGAATTAGATAATGCTTCCATAAATAAAAGGTGTCTGGATGGCAATATGCAAATGGTAATTATATGTAGATGAGGTAATGCATAGTAAAAACAGGAATTGTATGCTCCATATATGGTTATTTCGGGGAGGAGACAGGGAGGGGAATAAAACGTGCATCTGTGCACAATCTTCCACTAACTGAGATTTATAAAGGTAAGTTTGTGCAGGTTCTGGCATATGCATGGTTTTATAAATAATAACACACCTTTCCTCAAGAAGCCTCATGATTTGAGGCATGATTCATGTCTGTAGCACAAACAGGATGAGTGTAGGATGAGTTGTGTGTAGGATGAGATTTAAAATTTGGCTTAGGGGTTTAGAATTACCTAAACGTACCTTAGCAAGCACCACTAAATATCTTTAATTATTGTGTGATCAATCAAATACACTCTTGGTTAAAAGAAACAATTATGCTTCAGGCATCTTTGCATGATAACCTGTGAAGTCACAACAAATTTAGAGGTGAAAAGTTGCCAACTAAAACAGCTGGTGTAAATTAGTAAACTTGAATTAGTCATTCCCTCAAGGCTTCCACTCATATCCTATCTTCAGCTTTCTGTGCTCCAGGTTTCCCAGAAGTACCTGCCCTTAAAATACCTACAATGAACAAGATGTTTATACAGTCAGCTCAGCAGGAACAGTTGAATGGTGGAAATGTTAACAGGATATACGGGCATCAGCTGGAGTTCAGGACACTTTCAAGCTCGTAGTACTATTGACCCTCTTTTGCCCAAGAAAACATTAACATTGCTGAGAGTCCCACAAATAGACCCACTGACTGTTATGAACGCGACACTATATATACCCAGTCACTGGCGAGTTGATAGAGGTTTGACATTCTGTAAGAACATATTAAAAGACAAAATTCTTACATGTCACTGGGGCTGAGAGAGAAACCTGATCGCCCACAGGGCCCTCCATCAAATCCTGGTAAATCTTGTAATGTGGACTACGGGATGTAAAAAGCGGCAGCACTGTACTCTTACACAAGAGAACAGAGCAGCATTGATGGCAAATGCCAAGTAGATTGCCAAGTAGCTTGTCATCTTTGCAAAAAAAACTGTGTCATGTCCCAATGCAACTATCTCAAAGATGTTGTTTAATTTACACCGACATCACCGTGCAAATCAGAGGGAAACTGACACAAAAAATACTTGGCAAAAACACAGCAGCAGCAAGTTAGCCTCTCTGCGCCATAACAGACAGCCTCTCCCAGCCGACACTGAGGGTGTTTAACATGCACAGCAATATGCTGATAACTATAAAAAACCAGCTTATTAAAAAAAAAAAAAAAAAAAAAGAAACCAACGTTTACATAAGTCTTACATAAGTGTAGGGCTTTACTGGTTGTTTAGATCAGTGTTACTATCAGAAATAATTGATAATTTTTTCTTTAGTTATTAATTCATATTTAAATTAATTAATTGGATCTAACTCATTAAAACCTCATATGGGGCTCCAGTAAATGTAGTGCGCTACGTTTAGGAGCGGGTTTGGTTATTAGCAATAATTAATAATTATCAAAGATAATCACTAATCATTAACATCAATGAAACATTAATTAAAATTAACACTAGCTTATTGATCATTCAAATTCAACAATCATCAAAGATAATTATCAATTGTCAAAAATCAATAGAATATTAACAAGGATTAATACTGACGGAGCACCACCCTGGAATCAGGGACTAATAACCAGATGGTATAACAGTCTCAATATTAGATTGTTTTCTTAGGAAAATCGACATCCGAAGAATAATGATTTTTGGGGAAAAAAAACAATGAATGAAGGCTTGAATCTGAGCACTGACATCCCGTCAGCATGACACACGTGTATGCAAAACAAACCAAAACACTTCTCTTTGTAATATAAACAAAGTTTATTTATGCAGTAATATCAATTAATAATTAATACAATGCAGTCAATAAACTTCCGACTTACAACTACAAACTAAACAGTGATATGATTAGATATGGAAAACAAAATAATCCCATAACACGAGGGTGTGAGTGTGTGTGTGTGTGTGTGTGTAAGGAGGGACGCGCACAAAATGGCGGACATGACTGTTGTGGAGAGTATGTCACGCGAGACTTCCGGCCAGAGAATAAGGCCGCGAATGTGGGCGGAGAGAATCCAGTCACTTAGAAAGCTGAGCTTTATCACGAAGCTATCTACTAGCCAAAAATGTGTGCAAGAATGTTTGTGAGGGGTCGTGTGCATGTTAGTACGAGAGAGAGAGAGAGAGAATTAAGTGACAGCCCCAAAGCCGATATCGCGATCGTGGGAGAGAAAGCAGCTGTTAGTTTATCACTCAGAGATGCGGTGGATGGCTCATAAACCGTCCCGCGGTCTTTGATTCTTTAATGGATAAACTCAGTTTGCCGGTCTCACCCGCGATGGCAGAAATGCAAAACAGTCCAATGTGGTTGGACTACAACACAGCAAATCAAATTTGTGATAATTAATACCCTGAGTATTAATAATGAGCGGACATGGCGGTCCGTAAACTGTACAAGCAATAACCTTGATACACAAGAATAACACACTGTAATATTCTATCTCTGCCCAGACGTAAACCTCTTACTTGAATCGCATGAGGACATAGAATGTGTGTTCATCCGTCCTTTAACTCAGACTCTGTTCCTCGAGGCTCGGGTGATGACGGGAGGCCATTTCCTCACTCTGTCGGCGGGCAGTACGGCTGCTGATTCTCGGCGGGCTGACGTTGGGTGGAACACAGAGTAATCTCAACTCGTCCAGCGAGATGGAGATTGTATGGCCACAGTTTCAAGTCGGACGTTACTTCCTTGTGTCACGAGGCTGCACCTGAGAGCAGCGATGAGCTGCGTTTACACAGGGCGAGCAAAGTTGCTGGAAGCAAATCCTGGAAGCATTTCAGAGGTATTTCTGCTCCTAATGATGTCATGGTTGAGGGACGTTCTGTTGTGTGCCTCATCCAATAGGAGTTGAGAGTTCGATCCTTTAGTGAGCAAGGCTTCATGGGATTTGTAGTCTGTTTTGGACTCCCTTTGTTTGATTTTGGCACGGTTTTTATCAGTAAGATTTATGACTTATGTGGGGGCCTGAGTTAGGTTTTACGACTGTGTTAGGCCTGCCTTTGTCTTCTGTCTGAATACATGAGGCCCAACATAAGTATTCTCTGCTTTTTACATCAAAACATCAACAAGCATGATCAAAACACTACATTAATAATACAGTAAGCCAGTAAAGGTGTTTACATGCAACATGAAAATGAGATAATAGGCAAAAGTTGTGCTGATCAGTTTTTGCTGAACTACTAAATAATATTGGCATATGTAAATTTACCGTAAAGCCAGAGGAGGATGGGCTACCCACGCTGAATCTGTTTCCTCTCAATGTTTTTTCTCTCCACTAATTAACACTGAATGGAGATTTTCCATGCCACAGTCACCTTTGACTTGTTCATGGGGGCTTAAAGACATTAAGGTATGATTTTCAATAAAGCTGCTTTGAAACGATGTATAGGGGTTATGTTTGTTTCATATAAATAGAATGAGATCCACAAATAAATGTAAGGAGTTCTGCAAAAATGAAATTAATTCACAAATAAATAAAATGAGATCCACAAATAAATGTTAGGTGTTTCACAAAAATAAAGTGAATTCACAAATATATAATATAATGCCTTTAAAATAAATATTACCATATTGAACAAAATGTGCTTTATTAAATACATTAACATAAATAATGTGTAAGCATAAAGGTTTTGACAACACAAACATATATTTCCCATCATGTAGCCAGGAGTTTCAGTCTAGAAACATAGTTAAGATTAAAACAGCAGATTCTGATAACTGATCCCTGGAACACCAAACAACACACCTACACTATATTGCCAAAAGTATTCGCTCACCCATCCAAATAATTGAATTCAGGTGTTCCAATCACTTCCATGGCCACAGGTGTATAAAATGAAGCACCTAGGCATGCAGACTGCTTCTACAAACATTTGTGAAAGAATGGGCCGCTCTCAGGAGCTCAGTGAATTCCAGCGTGGTACTGTGATAGGATGCCACCTGTGCAACAAGTCCAGTCGTGAAATTTCCTCACTACTAAATATTCCACAGTCAACTGTCAGTGGTATTATAACAAAGTGGAAGTGATTGGGAATGACAGCAACTCAGCCACGAAGTTGTAGGCCTCGTAAAATGACAGAGCGGGGTCAGCGGATGCTGAGGCGCATAGTGCGCAGAGGTCGCCAACTTTCTGCAGAGTCAATCGCTACAGACCTCCAAAGTTCATGTGGCCTTCAGATTAGCTCAAGAACAGTGCGTAGAGAGCTTCATGGAATGGGTTTCCATGGCCGAGCAGCTGCATCCAAGCCATACATCACCAAGTGCAATGCAAAGCGTCGGATGCAGTGGTGTAAATCACGCCACCACTGGACTCTAGAGCAGTGGAGACGCGTTCTCTGGAGTGACGAATCACGCTTCTCCATCTGGCAATCTGATGGACGAGTCTGGGTTTGGAGGTTGCCAGGAGAACGATACTTGTCTGACTGCATTGTGCCAAATGTGAAGTTTGGTGGAGGGGGGATTATGGTGTGGGGTTGTTTTTCAGGAGCTGGGCTTGGCCCCTTAGTTCCAGTGAAAGGAACTCTGAATGCTTCAGCATACCAAGAGATTTTGGACAATTCCATGCTCCCAACTTTGTGGGAACAGTTTGGGGATGGCCCCTTCCTGTTCCAACATGACTGCGCACCAGTGCACAAAGCAAGGTCCATAAAGACATGGATGAGCGAGTTTGGTGTGGAAGAACTTGACTGGCCTGCACAGAGTCCTGACCTCAACCCGATAGAGCACCTTTGGGATGAATTAGAGCGAAGACTGCGAGCCAGGCCTTCTCGTCCAACATCAGTGTCTGACCTCACAAATGCGCTTCTGGAAGAATGGTCAAAAATTCCCATAAACACACTCCTAAACCTTGTGGAAAGCCTTCCCAGAAGAGTTGAAGCTGTTATAGCTGCAAAGGGTGGGCTGATGTCATATTAACCCTATGGATTAAGAATGGGATGTCACTTAAGTTCATATGCGTCTAAAGGCAGATGAGTGAATACTTTTGGCAATATAGTGTAGCTAGAAAGCTAATTATCAGGACTTTCACAATATAAATGAGCTGTTTGCAACTTTAAACATTTAACATATTTAGAAATGAGAGAAATGTATACAAACCTTAAGTCGCAGTGTGATTTATTCCACTGATTGCGTCTGCTTCTTTTAAAGTTTTGAAGTTCTTTACTTGTCAAGAGACCATGTTGAAAAGAGAGCTTGATCCTGCCCTGATTCTAAAACAAAACACGATTGGTTGAAGCTAGAACATGCTAGGATCGGTCAGAGTATCCTAGAGGCTGCAGATTACAGGCTGTAATCTGATTGGCTTGAGTAGACAGTGGGTGGAGTCCACCTATTAGTGGATGTGTGTGAACATCTTGCAGCTAGAAATGTTTCAGAATCCACAAATGTGTGCTACAATCCACAAATAAATGCACATGATTCACAAATGAATGCTGGGCAGTGTTGTGTTTGTGAGTTAAAACATTTATTTGTAACTCATTTTAGTTATTTGTGAATTCATTTTATTTTTGTGAAACGCCTAACATTTATTAGTGGATCTCATAAAATTTATTTGTGAACCAACTTTTTATTTGTAAATCTCTTTCCATTTGTATGTTAATATGAAACAAATATAACCCCATAGATGTGCACTCTGAAAAGTGCTATACCAATAAAAATGACTTGAATGTAGGCAAATATCACTCAAGAAGAGTTTTTTGTCTTGACAATCTGTTGAACAACAACACTGCATTTCTCAAATTACTTTATAATAGAGCTCTTAATACAGAGCTTTTTGTTGCCAA
This sequence comes from Myxocyprinus asiaticus, assembly GCF_019703515.2. NCBI lineage: Eukaryota > Metazoa > Chordata > Actinopteri > Cypriniformes > Catostomidae > Myxocyprinus > Myxocyprinus asiaticus. The sequence goes on along the minus strand of NC_059360.1, from coordinate 8,508,204 downwards.
TGTCAGACACTCAAGCCCCAAATGATTTTGGACCAGCCCCAAATGATTTTGGCTGGAATTATAGGTTTTTGAGTGGAACTGAAGCTGGAGTTACATATGTGTTGGTTATTGCAGTGGCTTTCCTGCAAATTAAATGTTATTCATCTGCTGTTTGGCGCTTTATACAAGCTAAATATGCTTCCTCATCTGAGACACCCGCTATTCAAGCCTGGTTTTCGCGAGTGTTGCACGAGCCATCACAAAACCACTCCTGTGAAGCTGCAGTCGCCTGGCACCGCAGCGCTCCAAGACCTTGATGCGCACTACAGTTGCACTCTTCTCCAAACAAAAACCAGGCTTGAGGCGTCCTGCTCTATCCTTCTGTCTCTGGAGCACGCATGTCGTCTGGGCATCCCTCGAAATCTTGTTGCTTACCAAAAACCTATTGTGACCCATTTGAATTCTACTCAGAATTGTCTAGTTTAAAACACGATGGAGGAAATCAAACATCTCAAATGGCTAAACAGCACTGACGAGGTAAAAACTAAAGAGTAATCACAGTAATAAGGAGCCATCCATGGTCTTATCTGTGCACTGTTAATATAACTGCAATAAAAGGGCTTTAAAGTCTGGACCTCAAAGATGTATGGAAAAATTATGGACAACATTTTCCTCCTGTATGATGTATGTTTTTTTTATGAATGATGTTTAATTAATTAAATGGTTTGACTTCAAATATTCCCAAAGATTACTTAAATCACTAAGAGCCTAATGAAAGGAAAACAATATCTTCAGCTAGTGAGGTCATGTAAATACTTTAAGTCTAGAGATGTATTGTATCCCATATTTACATTCAAGCTACACAAAATGTAGAAATGCTTCTCCCAAACTCATTAAAATCACATGTTTTGACACTGTTCTTTTAAAACAATTCACAAGGGGGACCATGCCCTGGACCCCCCTACTAAATAAGGGAACATTATTTTACTTCATAGGTAGGGTGGCCAGATGTCCCATTTTTCCTGGGACTGTCCCGTATTTAAGCACTTTTTCTAGTGTCCCGACTTATTCTGAAAAAATTGTGTTTTGTCCCATATTTCCCCTCTCCTAAAATTTCTCTATCGCCTAAGCGGCTTTTTCAGTCACATGAGTATTCTAATCAAAGGTAGCCAAGGATACGGCTTGTAAAACCAATAAAATCACACCGTGTTTTTTGAAGTACACGATTGAATTAAACTATCCAATCACAATCCCCTATCAATAGATGTCCAGTTAGTGAACTGATTGAAGAGTCAGTTTGAAAGAGAAATAAGGATCTTCAAAAAGAGTTTACATTTCTAAAAAAGGAGTCAAAGACAGAGCCTAGTACAGTAAGGTGTGAGATTTGTGGAGCTTGCTTTTCCATCGCCCATGGAGGCCACACCGACATCGCACAGCATGTTCATACAAAAAATCATGTGGATGCTACCAAAAGTAAGTGTTCCACACCAAGTGTTAGTGATTTGTTTTTTTTTTGTTTTTTTTGTGAAGCAAAGTTCTGAATCTGACAAGGTGCACGCAAGTGAAGGACTTTTTGCTTATCATTCTGTTGTGCACGACCATAGTTTTCGGTCAGCTGACTGCACTGCGAAATTGATCCGAATTTTGATTCTGCCCACACCAAATCTGAAGCTATCATATGCAACATACTCGCTTTTGTGCACAGGACTATCAGAAATGACTGCAGCATGGCAACACACATTTCCTCTCTCTTGGTCCAGCACTTGAAAGAATACTATACATTTTCAATGGTCTGAGTGTATACTTTCTTTCTCAAGAAAAATGTCCAAAGTTTCTAAGAGACATTTTCAGCAATCCTTCACATTCAGGCAAACAGAAACTTTTAACCGTGCACTGGAGATAGTACAGCAATACCACATATCAGCCACAGAAGTGGCTTTGCACATTCATTACCTGAGAAAAGTCTTGAGGAATCATTCATACCCTCTGACCTTAAAAAGCAATTGGATGCCCTGGTTGAAGCTGGTGAAATGCGAGTGGATAATCTTTTTTGTGCAGTGAGAAACTTTTATTCAGCATCAGTGGATTACCTCCAAAATTGGAGCCACTCATTGGAGAACACAGAAAAACTTGAGTGGGCCCTACTAAGAGACATCCCAGATTGGAAAGACATTCAGAGCAGCCTGGAACACTACTGCTGGGAGGGGGCTGTCCCGTTTTCCACAAGCAGGAATCTGGTCACCTTATTCATAGGTGATTCATGAAAGACTAGAATTCTAGAAATGCCCCTCCTATGTGTAAAACAATATATAATGTACATAGTTTTTATTTCTATGCATTTAAAGCTTGGATACTAGCCCCTGATGGACACTGTGTCATTTAAGATTTAAAATACTTTTCATTTGTGTTGAATCCTTAAGTAAGTTTAAGTGAAACATTTTTGGGCACTCTTTTTTTCCAAGCATCGTATCATGAGGCTACTGCATCATATCATATTGAGAAGTCTGTGTATTGTTGCATACCTAGTGTGGACTGTATAGACCATAGTGCATAGTGTATAGTGCATAAACCAGGCCAGCCTTTGCTCTGGAAATGGAACTAAAACATTGTCTCAACAGCTGATCACCAATTGCATATACAGCCAAGGGTGCTAACACTTACAGCAACCAAACACTTTGTGTATTGGCATGTGAACCAAACATGTCTCCTGTTGACTTGCCTAAAGTAGTGACAGTTTGAAACAGACCAGCTCTGACATTTGATTGTGAAGTATTTCCTCTACTTGCTCCTGTTGTCTGAGACCTTGTAATTGAGAATTTTATAACTTGGGTCTTCTGGCACTGTCCAGCACTCAACTAACAGAGCTCTAACTATCTCAGCAAGGTGAAAGGTGAACAGCTGCATAAAGGACACAGGTCCTTAAGATCATGGACATTCCTGGAATGTGGATGTCAGACCTTTAATACTATCATGCTATATGGGATGAAAACTTTTAAAATAGCTTTGCCAGCAATATCTCTAGAAATAGCCTATTTATCAGTTAAACCAGAATATAATTTCAAATGTGGCACTCAGTAACATTAACAAACCATGATCAGAATCTATTGGTCAATTTTACTGTTACATGGGTGGTGTGGTGTAAAGATTACAGCTCAGCATTGGTAACTGGAGTTGGTTCAATCCCTGCAAGGAGTAAGCCATAAGCCATCACCATGGTTCCCTTGAGCAAGGTAGTTATGCCCAGGTGTTTACAGCAGGATTGATCCAGTAATAACTTCATGGCATAGCCATTCTGTGGTGACATTGTGTAAAAATTACCCAAATGCCATCTGCCCTAGTTGTGTGCCGATAACTAAATAAATGAATCCTTTGAATAAAGATTCTATTTATATAATTAGGAGTGCTGTTTTGGACAACATAGTGCAAAGACAGGTAAATATGCATAAAAATTATCAGTTCAAAAACTTAACTGCTTTAACATGTAAAGTAGTTAAACTCATATAATAGCTAATATCAAATATTGGCAACATTGTAGTGTTTTGTTTGTTTTGTTTACAATTCTTATGTTTTTTTGTCTTGGATGTTGGCTGCCTTATTGTCTATGACAGACAAACACTTTTGGACATCGGTTCTGCAGTTACACACCATAAACCGGACTTCAAATTCCTCAATGCTGACCCGCTGTTTACAAACACACCAGCGGAGCCCTTTGTCTGGGCAACCCGGCCACGAAAACACAAAAGGAAAAGGGGAAACAGAGCCGGCGTTCTTATCAGAGTAAGACGTCATGCAAATCGACCCCTGCTACCCAATATTCTACTGGCAAATGTTCAGTCTCTGGACAACAAGCTCTGCGAGCTGAGAGCGCAAATCTCTTTCCAACAAGAGACGAGGGACTGCTGCATTTTCTGCCTTACGGAAACTTGGATGTCTGCTGAGATTCCAGATTCAGCCATTGAACCCGCAGGGTTCTCCGTGCACCGAGCGGACAGAGCGAAAGACCTCTCAGGTAAAATTAGAGGTGGTGGTGTATGTTTTATGATCAACAAATCCTGGTGTGATCAGAAGAACATAAATTCTATCAAGTCTTTCTGCTCTCCTGATCTGGAATTTCTCATGCTTCTGTGTCGACCATTCTGGCTACCGAGGGAATTCACAGCGGTCATTATCACTGCTGTGTACATCCCTCCACAAGCTGACACAGATCGGGCACTCAAGGAACTGTATGGGATTATAAGCAAGCAGGAAACCACGCACCCTGAGGCCGCGTTCATTGTGACCGGGGACTTTAATAAAGCCAGTTTCAAATCAGTCACACCAAAATACCACCAACACATTAGTTTTAACACACGAGGGGACTGGGTTTTGGACCACTGCTACTCTCCCTTCCGGGATGGCTACAAATCCCTCCCCCACCCACCATTTAGCAAATCGGACCACTCTTCCATTCTGCTTCTGCCCGCTTACAGGCAGAAACTGAAACAGGAAGCACCCACCCTCAGAACGATCCAGTGTTGGTCGGACCAGTCAGACTCTATGCTACAAGACTGTTTTGATCACACGGACTGGGAGATGTTCCGGTCTGCCTCTGATGATGACATCGAGCTTTACACTGATAGCGTAACGTGTTTTATCAGAAGGTGCATAGAGGAAGTCTTTCCGACCAGAACAATACAGATCTACCCGAACCAGAAACCTTGGATTAATAGTGATGTTCGCGCGGCACTTGATGTGCGGACCTCCGCTTTTAATTCCAGGAACGCGGAGGAGCATAAACAAGCCAGTTATGCCCTCCGAAAAACAGCAAAACATCAGTACAGGAACAAGACTGAAGGACAGTTCAACACCACCAACTCTAGAAGCATGTGGCAGGGAATTAATATCATCACGGACTTTAAAGGGAACAAAAACTCCGCCGTGAACACCGCTGCCTCTCTCCCGGATGAGCTTAATACTTTTTATGCTCGTTTCGAGGGAAATTACACCGCCCTCGTGGAGAGAGCTCTCACGGCCGAAGCTACAGAGGTTAGTTCACTCTCCGTCTCTGTAGCGGATGTAACCTGATCCTTCCGATGGGAGAATATAGAGAACGCAGTCCTATCACCATCAATGGAGCAACAGTGGAGAGAGTCAGCAGCTTCACGTTCCTGGGTGTCCATATCACTGAGGAACTCACATGGTCCATCCACACTGAAGCCGTTGTGAAGAAGGATCATCAGCGCCTCTTCTTCCTGAGACGGCTGAGGAAGTTTGGAATGAACCGCCACATCCTCACACGGTTCTACACCAGCACTGTAGAGAGCATCCTGACTGGCTGCATCTCCGCCTGGTACGGCAATAGCACCGCCCACAACCGCAAAGCACTACAAAGGGTGGTGCAAACTGCCAGACACATCATCGGACGTGAGCTTCCCTCCCTCCAGGACATATATACCAGGCGGTGTGTGAATAAAGCTCGGAGAATCATCAGAGACTCCAGCCACCCGGGCCATGGGCTGTTCTCACTGCTACCATCAGGCAGGTGGTATCACAGCATCAGGACCCGCACCAGCCGACTTCATGATAGCTTTTTCCCCAAGCAATCAGACTTTTGAACTCTTGATCTCCCACGATCAAAATACATCAGCACTGCACTTTATTACTCTTACTCTTATATCTCACACTGGACTGTCATAAATTATATTATTATTATATTATATTCTCTCTTAACAACACACTTGTAACTTACTATCAACCGACAGCCTGAATGTCAATACAGTACAATACAATCTACTGTACATTTTATATATACTATATATACTTTTCTATTGTATAATGTGTATTCTATATTGTGTGTAATGTATACTGTACATTGTATGTTATTATTTGTATATTGTGTTATGTGTAATTATGTGTATATTAGATTTTAAATTGTGTTGTAAATCTGATGTTTATTGTAAATTGGTTTATGTCTCATCACTGTCACGACTACTATGTTGCTCGGAACTGCACCCAAGAATTTCACAGACTATTGCACTTGTGTATATGGTTGTGTGACAATAAAAGTGATTTGATTTGGTGGTGAAAGCTGTAGTATCAGAAATCCCAAAATGATCATTCTAGCTTTATGCTAGCTCTCTCTGTGTAATCCAGTATGAGCACTGAAGCTTATGCATCAATATTAAATGAGGCAGAAGAAGAACATGCGTAGGAGGCGTTGGCTGTGACTTTGTGTGCATGTGGTTAGCCATACACGCTTTGCCAGGTAAGGCTGTTTACATGGTAGGAGAACAATGGAGAGGTTGTAAAGCATAGCCGAGGTCAGTGCTTCCAGGGAACAAACAACGATGAGCAGTGAGAGCATCCATGACACCTTAGAAATGACACTAGAATGATAAGCTGCATCGTACGGCTTATTTGATTTCAAAGTTGTGATGTGTGCTCTCAGCTTTCTTTAACATGTGGCTTAAAGATTTATGACATACAAAATGCCCTTAGCAGGGAACAGAAGTGTAAAGCTGCTGTGAGCAGTGTCCAGCTAAGTGGAAATAAAAACGATATTGAAAGTTAGTATGTGCTTACACTGAGTCTCCTTCAGTTGTCTTAAGTATGCTAGTTTCTGAGCAGTGTCATATTCTTCCTTGGGAAAGGAGGTCAGCATCTGTCATTAGGAACTTTAATTTTGCTCAGTGATGTGTCTCACGGGAGATGATCAGATGCTGTGGACTTATGGACCATAAGGAGGGCTTAAATCATTTGGAGAGCAATAATGTACAGTGCCTGCCATCATTCTAAATTAAACTCACTCACATAGTAATATCCATCCCACACATAATTCTCAACATTCCACCCTTCCCGAACCAAAAACATATCCCAGAATTCCCCTCAGGGACAGATATGTCAGTCATGGTGCTTTAAAAGACACCAGATACAGCTCAGTGCCATTAAACAACTTCTGTAATACAAATCCATATGTAAAATGCCTTTGATGCACTTAAGATGAGCATTAGATCTTGCATGAGTCATTAGCCATTAAATGCACCACCATCAGATAAACTAGAACTCACTACTTCAAGCAGACACTGAACCAAATGTTAGGAAAAATCCACTTCTGCTTACTGCTCCACACTCTTCTGATTATAATGTACAATATAAATGAGGAAATGTCTTAAACACAATCCATGTGCTGCATGACAATGTGTTGACTGTCTCTGACAACCACTGTCATATTTATAGGCAACCCCAGGGAAGCTCTCAAAATGTATATTTCAAAAGAAAAAAAAAAAAAGTGCAACCCTAATACTACCAGTGAAACATTGTTGATTAAAAGTCTGTATGCTGTTTCCAATAACAAGCATCAACAGATTGATCAGATGGAACGATGTTAAGTACTCACCCAGTTCTGACAGCAGCCCTTTCAGATATCTCATCCTTACCCTATTCACTGTCAACAAGAATTTTTCCAAGTTCCCTTTTCTTTTGAGCATCCAAGTACCCTTAAACTCACTTCTCTTTTTTATTCAGAGCTGAGTTGGTGAGTATATCAGAGCAAAACAATTCTTCAACTAAGAGCTTTCTGAGTGCCACTGAGTCGGAGCTTGGATTTCAGCTGACTCTGCTAGAATGAAAGTTCTTGACATTGCTCCCTCCCTCTCTCACATCACACTCCTCTCTCTCTCTCACTCATAGGTCTGGGGTCTATAGCCACTTCAATTGGCCAAGAACTGCCTGTTTAGACTGGAAAAACCATCTACCTGACATGTAAAGTGAACAATCACAGTCAGTTTTGGCATTACGGTGTGTTTAGGGGCGGGGTTATCGGAGATGAATCATATAAAAAACATAACTACACACAGACATAGCAAAGTACATGATCATTATCTGAACATGTTGGGTTCACCTTGTTACAGTTCAAATATATACACGGATCAGCCACAACATTAAAACCACCTGCCTAATATTGTGCAGGTTCCTCTCGTGCTGCCAAAACAGCACCAACCCGCATCTCAGAATAGCATTCTGAGATTATATTCTTCTCACCACAATTGTACAGAGCTGTTATTTGAGTTACCGTAGACTTTGTCAGTTCGAACCAGTCTGGCCATTCTCTGTTGACCTCTCTCATCAACAAGGCATTTCCGTCCACAGAACTGCCACTCACTGGATGTTTTTTGTTTTTGGCACCATTCAGAGTAAATTCTAGAGACTGTTGTGCCTGAAAATCCCAGGAGATCAGCAGTTACAGAAATACTCAAACCAGCCCATCTGGCACCAACAATCATTTCATGGTCCAAATCACTTAGATAAATTTTTTTTTCCCCATTCTGATGGTTGATGTGAACATTAACTGAAGCTCCTGACTCGTATCTGCATGATTTTATGCACTGCACTGCTGCCACACGATTGACTGATTAGATAATCACATGGATGATTGTTGGTGCTAGATGGGCTGGTCATCTATTTTACCTCGGTACATTTTTCATATTCAAAAATAAATGTTTTTGATTTGAATATTTGATGCTATGTACAACTGAATAAAAAAATAAGTGGTTGATAACTCCTTTGAGTGTCTGCATGCATGTATAATTTAGTTTAGACAGTTGGATGGATTCTTTAGTGTCCACAAATACTACAAAAGTGTGACGAAATGGCGCTACCTGAAGCTGCGCAGCGCATTTGCCTTGCAGAGCAGAGTAAAAGCAGGATGGTTTCACTAATCTGATGAACCTGCACTGGGCTTGCAGCGTGCTGTCCCGAGGTTAACACAGTGTGAGTTGCGTGCGACCCATTTGAATTTGACACAGAATTCTCTGTTATAAATCCATCTGATATAAGACACTTAAAGGCTCTGTGCTGAAGCTATAGGTGAAACCAGATTAAACAGCCGGTCATATTAAACAGCAGTGACGAGGTAAACAGGAAAACATTGTTCCATTCACAACAATAATTGCAGGCTTTTCATTCCACAAATCAGCACCCTTATAGAAATATAACCGACAGTTACTGTAGTAACATTAACTGTAGCAGTAATTATGGTATTTTGCCAGAAATAGTGTATATATTTGTTATAAATGTTAATATTATTAGCCTACAAAAATATTAAATATTGTATATTAGGGCAATAAAAGTCACTTTTATGGAGGTTGTTTTTATTATTTCTACATGTGTATAGGATATTGTTTTTTGTTACAAATTCCATATATTTTTTTTTTTTTTTTTTTTTCATAATTACATCTAACCATGGTGATTTTTTTTTTTTTTTTTTTTTTTTTATTAATACCATAGTTAAACTCTGGATACTATCCACAAACAATGATAAATTGTCATAAAGCTTTAAAGCGTGGACAATCATGAATTAGGTATGAAGTTATGACATTTTCTCCTTTATATGTTATGTTTAGTTCTAATGAACTTTAATTGAAAAAGGTGAATTAAAGGTAGCTACGCTCAGTAACTTTTTGCTCATGTCATCTTGGACTTACAGAGACACCTAGTGTTATGGATGCAGCATCATTCAAAATCAACAGTTTTCAGTTACAGATGCCATTTTAGAAATTCACTATTCACAATTAGCCATTATTAATTTAATCCAAGAGTGAAAGTGTCCAATAACATGATGGTTACTGAGATTAAACGAGTACTATTCAGCTGGTCATGTGATTCTAAAATGGCAGCCCCCATGAGGGCGCCCCTGCCCCATGTAGAATAAAACAGCTTTTATAAGGTTTCTTACTACAGTCTAGAGACTACAGTCCTCATCTCATGTGAGTGGTCACGTTTTATACATATGTTTCAAAATTATTATTCATTTCTAAGTTAAACTTTTTTTAAAGGGGAAAAAATTACTGAGTACACCTTTAAATAATTAAGAGTCTGGCAAAAGGGAAACAATTGATTGTTTTGGATAATATTAATATGTAACGGAGTTAACATAGCCCTAGATAAATTAGTTGTTAATGAACTTTTTCTGTTTTTCTGTAGTTAATATGAGTAAATTTTGCTGCCCAACTCAATATCAATGCTTTAATTTCAAATGTGCATTTCTATGTGACAAAAATTCAGTATTAATATTGTTAACTGCATTTGCGATTAAAACATTTTTTCAGTATTATTACTGGTTTATGTCCTTTCATTTTTATATTTAATTTTGATGTATAGAATATGTTGCATTTGTAGGTGTAATTTTGGTAAAAGACTTGACACCACACCATGGACCTCACTAATTTTCAAACCCTGGTTACGGCCCTGATCATACCCCTTTTCCACTAAATGGTGCTGGTGCTATTGCCAGTGCTCAGCCGGGGTATCTGCGGACCTCTCTCAGAACCGGCCCACTTTCCAATGGCATTAGAAATGTTATGTTACTGTGAAACTGCCAAAAAAAGATTTGCACAAACTTGCACATGGTGACTCACTGTCTTTGTTTACAAGTCTTATGCTGCATTCCAGACAAAGTCGAAGGTGGGAAAATGTAAACAAAACAAAACCAACTTTTCTTCAGCAGAAACATGCAGGATAGTGAGCCACTGCAACTGACATTTAGTTAGGAAACACAAGGGTAGGTCAAGATACAAGATACCTTTATTGCCATTGTGCAAGTACAATGAGATGTTGTTTGGAGCAAGCCTGTAGATTCCTAATTAAGAATAAAACTATAATGAATAAAAACACTTATAAACTTTGAGACACAAAGATGTATTTTAAGGTCTCATGGCTACTTTAACCCCAATAAAGGCAGAAACAAATCTGGAATGTTTTTTTTACAACAACCTCTGAGTTCAAAAGTCAAATACATCAAGTAGAAATCTCATCTTTCTTTAAAAGTTTAGTTGACATCAAAATACTACACAAGAATTCTACCAATAACAGTAACTCTTATTCTGAGTTTACAGACACCGGTTCACATGTCCTCCCTAAAATCAGCCTTAGGCCTGAACCACATAACAAATAATACCGTTGACCTTTCATGTTATGTTAACCAAACATTTTTATCTCAAAGACAAAAGAACAGCGCAATCCTGTACTGATAACAAGTTTGATACAAAATATGGATTGAATTAACCAACACTTGTTTTTCTTTGGAATAACACAGACGCAAGACCAGGAACATGCTTTAAGGAATAGGGTACATTTTTATTTCATGTTGACCCACAACATGATGAATATCATAGCTGTTGTCTAAAATAATTGCATCTATTGTAGCCGACGACAGCTATGTTTACTGTTTACCATCTCCACATGTAAGGATAAGACTGACAAATTCACAATAATTTTAGGACACATTCTTGAACAGTCCCGGGGGACAGATCTATCAACCCTCTTCCTCAGTGAAGACAAAATCTCCCTCCCTGTTGCCATGTCTGAGAAAAACAATCAAGTTCTGTTTCACCGAGGAGAGGAGTGCCTCAAGTACAGCTCTTGGGCCCAAGCAGTTAACAAGAAGCCAAGAGTTACAACTGGACATTCTGTCTAGGGAATACCAGAGGACAGTGGTTTCCTTCACTGTAAATCTACAGTAGGGATGTCCTGATTATACGGTTTTACTATTAAACTTAATTAAAAATGTTACAGTAAATTTAACCCTAAGAATTTAGAATCTATGGTTAAAAAAGCGTACAATTTTTAATTTACACATGGCTTACACATGGCAAAAATATTACACATATACTACTGTATATAAATATATAATATATATTAAAAAATAGTTTTTCAGTGTTAGCCTAACTGTGAAAATCTCTTGTGTTTGTGCCTGTGTGGTTAGTGCAGCTGTTACTATGGTTATGGAGGGTGTCCATGTGGTGCTTGGCAAGGTATCGCAGACTGAACTTAAACTTTCAATTCACATGAATCTGGGTTTACACACTAACGCTAAAGAGGAAGTTACATTTTGGTCTGTTCTCACCCAAACTGGATCGCTTCAGAAGACATTGATTAAACCACTGGAGTCTGGTGGATTATGTTTATGCTGACTTTATCTCCTTTTTGGAGCTTCAAAGGCCTGATCACCATTCACTGCATTGTATGGACCTAAAGAGCTTAGACATTCTTCTAAAAATCTTTGTTTGTGTTCAGCAGAAGAAAGTCATACGCATCTTAGATGGCATGAGGGTGAGTAAATGAAGAGAGAATTTTAATTTTTGTGTGAACTATCCCTTTAATTGTTCTGACAGTGTGCGGTACATATCAAATCACTTTATTGTCACACAGCCTTATACACAAGTGCAATGGTGTGTGAAATTCTTGGGTGCAGTTCCGATCAACATAGCAGTTGTGACAGTGATGAGACAGTACCAATTTACAATAACATCAAATTAACACAGCACAGTTTAAACATCTGATATACACGTAATTACACACAACAATATACAAATAATAACATACACTGTACAGTATACAATACACACTATATAGATACACATTATTCAATAAAAATAAAAAATAAAAATATATAAAAAAATATATATAGTAGTAAATATAGAATGTACAGTATTGTACTGTATTGACATTCAGGCTGTCGGTTGATAGTCAGTTGTTAAGAGAGAATATAATATAATAATAATATAATTTATGACAGTCCAGTGTGAGATATAAGAGTAAGGGTAATAAAGTGCAGTGCTGATGTATTTTGATTGTGGGAGATCAAGAGTTCAGAAGTCTGATTGCTTGGGGGAAGAAGCTGTCATGGAGTCGGCTGGTGCGGGTCATGATGCTGCAATACCGCCTGCCTGATGGTAGCAGTGAGAACAGCCCATGGTTCGGGTGGCTGGAGTCTCTGATGATCCTCCGAGCTTTTTTCACACACCGCCTTGTATATATTTCCTGTATTGAGAGATTAGTCTCTCAAAACATTTGCTGATGATGGGGGTCAGAGCAACAGGACGCCAGTCATTTAAGCAAGTTATTTTGGATTGCTTTGGAACAGGCACAATGGTGGATGTTTTAAAGCATGTGGGGACTACAGACAAAGAGAGGGAAAGGTTGAAAATGTCCGTAAAAACACCAGCCAGCTGGTTCGCACACACTCTGATGACATGGCCTGGAATGCCATCTGGGCCCGCGGCTTTGCGGATATTCACCCGTCGGAAGGATCGTGTTACATCCGCTACAGAGACGGAGAGTGAACTAACCTCCGTAGCTTCGGCCGCGAGAGCTCTCTCCACGAGGGCGGTGTTATTTTCCTCAAAACGAGCATAAAAAGTATTTAGCTCATCTGGGAGAGAGGCAGCGGTGTTCATGGTGGAGTTTTTATTCCCTTTAAAGTCCGTGATGATGTTAATTCCCTGCTACATGCTTCTAGAGTTGGTGGTGTTAAATTGTCTTTCAATCTTGCTCCTGTACTGGCGTTTTGCGGTTCTGAATTCGGAGGGCATAACTGGCTTGTTTATGCTCCTCCGCGTTCCCGGAATTAAAAGCGGAGGTCCACACATTAAGTGCCGTGCGAACATCGTTATTTATCCATGGTTTCTGATTCGGATAGATCCGTATTGTTCTGGTCGGAACCACGTCCTCCACGCACTTTTTGATTAAACACATTACGCTATCAGCGTAAAGCTCGATGTCGTCATCAGAGGCGGACCGGAACATCTCCCAGTCCGTGTGATCAAAACAGTCCTGTAGCGTAGAGTCTGATTGGTCCGACCAGCACTGGATCGTTCTGAGAGTGGGTGCTTCCTGTTTCAGTTTCTGCCTGTAAGTGGGCAGAAGCAGAATGGAGGAGTGGTCCGATTTGCCAAATGGTGGGCAGGGGAGGGATTTGTAGCCACCCCGGAATGGAGAGTAGCAATGGTCCAAAACCCGGTCCCCTCGTGTGTTGAACCTAATGTGCTGGTGGTATTTTGGTGCGACTGATTTTAAATTGGCTTTATTAAAGTCAATGAACGCGGCCTCAGGGTGCGCGGTTTCCTGCTCAATTATACACCCATACAGTTCCTTGAGTGCCCGGTCTGTGTCGGCTTGTGGGGGGATGTACACAGCAGTGATAATGACCGCTGTGAATTCCCTCGGTAGCCAGAATGGTTGACACAGAAGCATGAGAAATTCCAGATCAGGAGAACAGAAAGACTTGATAGAATGTACGTTCCTCTGATCACACCAGGATTTGTTGATCATAAAACATACTCCACCACCTCTACTTTTACCTGAGAGGTCTTTCACTCTGTCCGCTCGGTGCACGGAGAACCCCGCGGGTTCAATGGCTGAGTCTGGAATCTCTGCAGACATCCAAGTTTCCGTAAGGAAGATAATGCAGCAGTCCCTCGTCTCTCGTTGGAAAGAGATCCGCGCTTTCAGCTCGCAGAGCTTGTTATCCAGAGACTGAACATTTGCCAGCAGAATAGTGGGTAGCGGGGGCCGATTTGTGCAGCGTCTTACTCTGATGAGAACGCCGGCTCTGTTTCCCCTTTTCCTTTTGCGCTTCCACGGCCGGGCTGCCCAGACAAAGGGCTCCGCTTGCGTGTTTGTAAACAGCGGGTCGGCATTGAGGATTTGCCTGTAGTTACTATCAGCGTAGTAACCTTTGAGAAGTTGCATCTTAGGGTGTTTTTCACACTTAGTTCGTTTATGGTATCTGAGAGCAGTTCATGGGATTTTTGACCCATATGTGAACACTCCAAACAATCACAGACCCTTCCCGAGATGGTCTTGGTTCAGTTTGCTTGCAGCCTGCAGTTTACTTACGTACATTGTGATCACAAAACGCTCTGGGCTTACTTGATTTTCCAATTCGCGTAATGCCAAATATGTTTGGCCCTGACAGCTTACTGTACACCAGTAATGACAACATGCAGAGGAGAGATGCAACGAGCTGCTTATTCTGTTTCTATGGTGATAACAGAGTGAGAAGCATTAATAAGTAAATAAACGTACGTAAACTCCACACAAAACCAATTCAATGGTTTTCTGCAAATGAAGATTTGAGGGTTTAACCAGACTGGCTTGGAAAGCTGAAAGTTGAAAGTTAAAAGATTCCAACAGGAATATATTACTACTGTGTTCTATCAGTTGATGTTACCCCATGCGGTTAGTAGATTTAACATTAATTGTGATCAATCTTATTTTTTGTTGTTAATATTGTTATATAACATGTTTAATCTCATGTTAATTTCTAAAGCTTATTGTAATCTTCATATTAAATACAGCCCTAATAATAATCATCATCAATATTATATTTTAAAAAGTGGGCTGGGTTCCACAAAAAAAAACAAAAAAAAAACAAAACAGTGTGAATACAAAATGGACTGAGACCCTGTAACACGCAAAGTGAACCAAAAAGAGATCTGACCCACTTTCAAGGCCACAGACGGTGTGAATGCAAAGAGAACTTGGTTCCTTGTCACTTTTTGGTCCACTTAAACAGGTATGAGTTTGGTTCTTTTAAAGAGGACTCAAGTGTGAAAACACCATTATATATTAGTTTTAAATTAACCAAACCCAGTTCAGTTAAAGTGAACCAGAAAGGGAACCAGCTGCAAATGACCTCAGTGCTTTTGGTGTTCACAATGCAAGTGGACTTAAAGAGGACCCAGTTTCTTTTTTGGTCTTCTTAGCATTGATGTGGTCTTAGACCCCTTGCTGTTCACACCACAACCCCTTAAGAACTCAGACCCCATTGCAGCCGGGGCAGTCACGATTATGAAATTTGGCTAACAATAAATTGTCATACATTTTAATTTTGATGATTAATTGTCATACAAATTGTTGTACTTCTTAAGGTGTATGTGTGCCTTAACCTCTTTGTACGTGAGCTCTTACTGTACTAGCAAACCCCCAGCGTGAGTTATTTAATGTTCGTGGTATTTAAAAAAAAATAATGTCGCCTTACGCTTCACAGCAGACACACTTGAGGAAGGAATTTATTATTATTGTTATGATTCACTTTTGTCTGCCTTGTGTTTTGCCTCTGTCATCTGTTCCCCCCGGATTACACTTTCCATAATCCCCTGCTCTGATCACTTCCAGCTGTTCCCTATTGATTCTCACCTGTGTTTCATTTACCTCGTTTATCCATGTATATATATTGCCCTATTGTCTGTTTAACCTTTGTCAGTTGTTATGTGTGTTTATCCAGTTCGTGCTCCGAGTTCTAGCCTGTTTGTTTATGTTTTGTTATTTTTTCCTGGTTCCTAGTTTTGCCCTGTTCCGCATTTATCCTGTCTTGTATTTTGTTTTATTTATTCATCATTAAAGTTGCTGCACTTAGATCCTGCTCTCATCACCTCCTTTCAGATGTTACAGAATAACTGACTGAACTGAAATTGATCTAGCAGCGTATTTTATCCAGTTGAGCCGATCGAACTTACCTGTTAGGGAATACTCACATCTGTTTAGCACCGTTGCCAGATACACTGAAATCCCTGTATCAGATCGGACTCAAAGCTCAAAAGTGGAGGGAATTGCCAGAGACCAGATATTACACGTGGGAGGAATATGTGGAGTTAATATTAGAAACATTTGCTTCAGAGGATCCTCCTCTCTCAATCCCGATCCTGGCTTCCGAGTCTTCCACGCCTGAGTTTACTCCACGCCATGTCACAGCCACGTCTGAATCTGCTCCACGCCATGTCACAGACACATTTGAGTCTGCTCCATGCTATGTCACAGCCACATCTGAGTCTGCTCCACGCCATGTCACAGCCACGTCTGAGTCTGCTCCACGCCATGTCACAACCATGTCTGAGTCTGCTCCACACCATGTCACAGCCCAGCCTTCCGTGAGCTGGAAGCTTCGTCCATCCCAGAGCCGGCGTTGTCAATCTCGTCTGTCCCAGAGCCAGCGTTGCCAGCCTTGTCCATCCCAGATCTTGCGTTGCCAGCCTCGTCCATCCCAGAGCTTGCGTTGCCAGCCTTGTCCGTCCCAGAGCCAACTTCGGCCTCCCAGAGGAAAAGGAGGAGAAAGGCTTCTGTTCCCAAGTCTCTGCCCATGTACACGACCATGGAGGTCATTTCCAAGTCTCTGCCCATGTTCACGACCACAGAGATCATCTCCGAGGCTCTGCCCATGTTCACGACCACAGAGGTCATCTCCGAGTCTCTGCCCATGTTCACGACCACAGAGGTCGTCTCCGAGTCTCTGCCTGTGTACACGACCATGGAGGTCGTTTCCAAGTCTCTGCCCATGTTCACGACCACAGAGATCATCTCCAAGGCTCTGCCCATGTTCACGATCACAGAGGTCGTCTCTGAGTCTCTGCCTATACCCACGACCACAGAGGTCATTCCCAAGTCTCTGTCCATGCCCACGACCAAAGAGGTTGTCTCTGACTCTCTGCCCATGTTCACGACCATGGAGATCGTCTCCAAGTCTCTGCCATGTTCACTACCACAGAGGTCATCTCCGAGTCTCTGCCCATGTTCACGACCACAGATATTGTCTCCGACTCTCTGACCATGTTCACGACCACAGAGGTCGTCTCCGAGTCTCTGCCCTGTTCACGACCACAGAGGTCGTTCCCAAGTCTCTGTCTACGCCCACGACCACAGAGGTCATCCCCGAATCTCTGTCCATGCCCACGACCACAGAGGTTGCTCCCGAGACTCTGCTCATGTTTGTGACCACGGAGGTAATTTCCTATTCATCCAGGACTCTTTGTCTTGAGCCTCCCACGGCTCCGCCTTCCACGACTTCGCCCTTCGAGCCTGCCAAGGCTCTGCCTTCCATGAATTCACCCTTCGAGCCTGCCATGGCTCTGCCTTCCACGGCTTTGCCCCTCGAGCCTGCCACGGCTCCGCCTTCCACGGCTTTGCCCCTTGAGCCTCCTACGGCTCCGCCTACCACAGCTCCGCCCCTCAAGCCTCCCACAGCCCTGCCCCTTGAGCCTCCCTGCTCTATAAAATCTCACTCATAGAGTACCTTCTGCATCATCCTACCCACCGCATCCGTCTTTGGGGCGCCAGGAGTTGCCCCTTTGGGGGGCGGGGGATTATGTCACAGTTAATCTCCATTATGTTTTCAAGGACTCTTATTTTGTAATGGTTTTTGTCCTCTGTCTTTAGTTCCCCCGAACTGCGTTTCCTATGATTCTTTGCCCTCATCACAGCCAAGTGTTCCCTATCTTTGTTCCCAGGTGTTCTAGTTTGTATATATACCCTTTAGTTTCCATCATGCTTGGTCAGCATGTAAATCTATTGTATGAGAACTTTAAAACAAAATTAGGCATGTTTAAAAACCCATAATATGTGCTCTTTAAAGGTGGGCTATTATCTACTATTGGTCCCACTGTTCTTCCCATTCCCTATGCAAACACAGACAAAGGTGATCTGGGGGGACTCAGTTTCCAAAAGATTGAAGGAGATTTGGACATTTAGATTTTCACCCGGATCTTTGGATCAGGACAAACCTGGAACTTTAAACAAATTAAAACCTGAAATAAATGTACACTCTATCTATTATGACCAGATTGCCCAGCACAGTGGCGTGGACACAAGTGGGGCTACAGGGGTGTGAGCCCCTTTCTTTCACAAATCAAAAGGTGCCCTTCTGGTCATCCAGAAAAGGGGAGAAATTTTAATAATAAAAGTAAAATAATTAGATAAAAGTAAATGAAAATCTTTTAATAAGCTCACAGTGGGACCTGGGTAGCTCAGCAAGTAAAGACGCTGACTACCACACCTGGAATCGCAAGTTCGAATCCAGGGCATGGTGAGTGAGTCAGGCTTCCTAAGCAACCAGTTGGCCCGGTTGCTAGGGTGGGTAGAGTCACGTTGGGTTAACCTCCTCATTGTCGCATAAATGTGGTTCTCGCTCTCAGTAGGGCACGTGATGAGTTGTACGTGGATGCCGCGGTGAATAGCATGAAACTCCCACGTGCTAGGTCTCTGCTGTAATGCGCTCAATAAGCCAGATGCGTGGATTGACGGTCTCAGACATGGAGGCAACTGAGATTCATCCTCTGCCACCCGGATTGAGGCGAGTCACTACGCCACCACGAGGACCTAGAGCGCATTGAGAATTGGGCATGCCAAATTGGGGAGAAAAAATAAAAAGCTCATAGTAATGGTAATAACGTATCATTATGAATTTTCTTTGTAAATCGTGAAAGCATTAAAGAAAATTAGGCAAAGGTGCCTTTACCAGCTTGTTATTTTTTTTGGACATAAAGGCTACCATGGTAATTACTCAGAACCATGCTATTACAATCTTGACACCATCGTTGTACCATGTTTCTGCCACTTAACTGGTGTAAGGTCCTAAATATTAATTCCAGAATATACCGTGGCAAGAAAAAGTATGTGAACCCTTTGAAATGACCTGCATTTATGTATAAAATCTGGTTTGATCTTCATCTAAGATACAATAATGAACAATCTGTTTTAACTAACAACACACAAATTATTGTATTGTTCATGTACATATTGAATACATCATTCAAACATTCCAGTGCAGGTTGGAAAAAGTATGTAAACCCATAGGCTAATGACATCAACTAAAGCTAATTAGAGTTAGGAAACCAGGCATCCAATCAATGAAACGAGAACAGAAGTGTGGGTTAGGGCTACTTTGAGTAAAAAGAGTAAAAAGCACTCAAACATTTTGAGTTTGCTATTCACAAGAAGCATCTGCTGACGTGGACCATGCCTCGCAAAAAAGAGATCTCAGAAGACCTATGATCAAGACTTTTTGCTTTGCATAAAGCTGGAAAGGGTTATAAATTGGTCTCGAAGAATTTACATATTCATCTGTCCACACTTAGACAAATTGTCTATAAATGAAGATGATTTAGTTCTGTGGCTACTCTCCCTAGAAGTGGCCATCCAGCAAAGATGACTCAAAGGGCATACAGCAGAATGCTTAATGAGGTAAAAAAGAACCCTAGAGTGAGATCTAAAAACTTGAAGGAATCATTGTAACTGGTTAACATCTCATAGCACTTTATTTTACAGTATGTAAAGGGTCATCAGGGGTCTTTCTCTGTGATACCGCCTTCCGGAACCAGTATGGGAATGCTGGCTGCCGCTCCACACTGTGATGATTGTTTGTGATCAGTTGTGTTATTTGTTTTCTTTTTCTTTTGTTATTTTTCACTTTGTTTTGTTCTGCTGTCATCTGGCTGCTGTTCTACAACAGCTATTGTGTTTTCTGCTACCCCTCTGGTTTCTCGGATGCCACTCTGCAACTTGGATCTACCTCCTCTGCTTCAGCTTGCCATGTTTTTCTGTTGCTGCTGTGAACTCTCAGTTGCTGGCTTACTGCGAGCTCTCTCCCTCCTCGATCCTCCATCTATCAGACTGACTGTGGGGTGAGTTAACACTCTCCTTATCAATCACTCTATTTGCTTACTGTCAGGTCAGGTTGCTTTCCTCTCTGTGAGCTATTTATAGATGTTGTGATTGTTGAGGTTTTGGCTAACGTGGCTTTGCTAATGGCTGGCTTTCTCACGGTTATCGCTAGTACATCAAAAGCTTTAGCACTCATCCTGCCTCTGGTTTCCCTCATTTTTGGATTAACATCCAACATGGAAACTGGGTATTTGTCATCTGATTTAAAGGCATTAAACGGGCATCCATGCCTCGATTGCTTGGTATCATCCGGCGCCCGCGGTATGTACATCGCTCACCCTGAAAGATTTTCAACATTCAACAGTCAGCACCTACTGAGATTCCGTGCATTTGGTCAATTAATAGAGCATTGAGTAAACCAAAGCTTTAACAAAGGGATTGCTGGACACTGCGATCACTTGTCAACATAAATAAGACTTTACCTCTATTATATACCTCTACAGGCAACCTTGGTGAATTGTAAAAACACTTTGCTCTCCTGAACTGTCGCTCCATCTTGGATAAGGGCCCCTATCTTAATGAACTAACTACTGACACCAACCTGGACATCCTATTTCTCACAGAGACTTGGCAGATGCCTAATGATTACATGCACCTTAACCTGATATCCATGTGCTTACACCACATGGATATCAGCACTTATCTAAACCGTGTTCATATGGAAAAGGGGGTGGACTTGCGGTCATCTATCGAAATTCAATACCACTTAATCAACTGGATTTTCACAACACTAAGACATTTGAGTACATGGTTCTGAAGGTTGGCTCTAACCGTCCCTTTATAATTATCTTAATTTATAGGCCACCTAAGCAGCAAATTGAATTTTTCTCTGAACTCAGTGAACTATTAACTTTAACTTGTGCTGTGTTGTCTCAGGTCCTTTTTCTTGGTGACTTTAACATCCATGTTGATACTGCATTCTCTAACAGTACTAACTTAAAGACTGTCCTGGACTGTTTTGATCTTCTTCAGAATGTAAATTTCCCAACACACACTTATGGTCATACACTTGATTTGGTCTGTATATCTGGTTTGAATAATGTTTCCATCTATGGTCTGGCTATTCCTATCTCTGACCATAAACTTATTACTTTTGATTTTACATTATCCTGTCCAACCAAATGTATTGATACCACAACCATATCATATCGTATCATCAATGCTGTCGATCCAACTCTTTTTATGACTCAGTTGCTTCCTCTGCTATTTCTGATGTCTTCAATTTCACCTGTCTGTCTATGATACTGGATGAGTACCATTATCTTATTGCTAATGCCTTAGATGAGTACGCTCCTATTAGGACCAGGTCTGTTCCCTCTTCCCACTCCTCTCCTTGGTTTAATGCAGAGCTTCGTGCTCTAAAAGCAAAAGGCCGACAATTTGAATGACTTTTTAGGAAGTCGGGCCTAACTGTGCATTTCTTAGCATTCTTGGAACATGTTAGACATTATAAAACTGCCCTGAATGCAGCCCGCTCTACTTATATCTCCAACATCATTAATAAAGCTAACAATAGGCCTATAGTACTGTTTAGTATGGTAAACAAACTAGAGCAAGCACCCAGCCACAGTATTTGCCAATCTGATGACACTTGCTGTTCCTTTTCTGCACCACTTTCAGGGAAAGCTGGACGCTTTATGTGAGACCTTTGGTCACGAACTGACTATTTCAACTTGTGAGCTTGATCAGTCTATCCAACCCTTGACTAAATTTACCGCAACAAACCCCTCCCTCATTAGTGATATAATACAGAAATCCAATTCCTCTTCCTCCTCTTTCTGTTCCAGATCCTGCACCCACATCTCTTCTAAAACACTGTACACTGTACCTCTGTTATTTCTGCTCTTATCTCACACCTTGTGAACATGTTTCTTATCTCTGCCACTGTCCCAATATCACTTAAGACTGCTGCTGTTACTCCTATTCTCAAAAAATCAAATCTGGATCCAGCAGATTTTTCAAATTATTGTCCAATTTCTAATTTACCATTTGTCTCTAAAATCATGGAAAATGTTGTCGCCATTCAGCTGCAATAATTTCTAGCTCACAACAATCTGTATGATATATTTCAGTCTGGTTTCCGCTTACATCACAGTACTGAAACTGCTCTAGTAAAGGTTGTCAATGACCTTTTACTCTCTGGTGACTCGGGCAATCTCTCCATTCTCTTACTACTTGACCTCAGCTCAGCTTTTGACACGGTCTGTCACAAACTACTACTTTCTCGCCTTTCAGAGATTGGTATCTCAGGCGTTGCATTATCCTGGTTCTCTTCATATCTCATGGACAGGCAATAATATATCTCTATGCACAATAACAAATCCCCCACTGTCCCACTCAAACAAGTTGTTCTTCAGGGCTCAGTTCTTGGTCCATTACTAACCATTATCTACATTATGCTTCTTGGACAAATTATTCGACGTCATGGTTTTAACTATCACTGCTACGCTGATGATATACAAATATATACAGCTTGCCAGCCAGATTCTATTCACCAGACTGCCTCGTTATCCTTTTGTGTCAATGAATTGAAGGGCTGGTTTAACTCCAAACTTCTCAAATTAAACTTGAGTAAAACTGAAATCATAATTATTGGACCATCAACACTAACAAAAAATTGAATTAATGTCCCTAGCTGTGACATTGATGGTACTCTAATTTTCCCATCTGCCACAGTCAAAAACTTAGGTATCATTCTTGACCCTTCATTGACCCTAGATGCCTATATTAACAAACTCTCTAAAGCAGCATTTTTCCAACTACGTCATATCGCCCAAATTTGTCCCTACGTTAGCCCGAAAGATGCTGAATCATTAGTCCATGCATTTATTACATCTCGCTTTGACTACTGTAACGCCCTTTTTTCTGGACTACCGGCACACTCTATCTCCCGCTTGCAATATATTCAAAATTCTGCTGCCAGAGTACTAACACTAAACAATCTGCACATATTACTCCCATCCTATTTAACCTTCACTGGCTACCTGTCGCATCCCATATTGCATATAAAATTCTACTGCTTACATTTAAGTCACTCCACGGTCTAGCTCCTTTTTACCTTTCTGATTTATTTTCTGCCTATACTCCCATTCGCTCACTCCGATCTTCTGGGTGCGATCTTCATCATTTTCCTAGATTCCATCATTCGTCAATGGGCGACAGGTCTTTTTTTGTTGTGGCACCTAAGGTATGGATCTCAATTCCCCTGGCACTCTGAACTACTACCTCCATCACTGAATTCAAAACTCAGCTCAAGACCTATTTGTTCTCTCAATATTATCAGTTATAATGTGTATATGCATCGTGTACTGCTCATTGTATTTGTATGCTTACTTGTACTGGATTGAAATGTCTAATTGTTTGTATGATCTGTTATCTGCTATATGCAACTGCATTTGCTTTCTGTTCCGGACTGGGCAACTGTCCACTGTCCATATGATTGTCTATATGTTTGTTATGTTACTGTTCTTTAATGTGAAGCGTCCTTGAGCTCTGGAAAGGCGCTATATAAATTAAACATATTATTATGTGTACTTACCTGGTACATACAGTACAGCATTTGGTCAATATGTTGTACCGACAGACAAATGTGTAGTAGCAAGAGGTACTTACCTGAAGTGTCTGTAAATGGTAACTAATATGATACATTACTGTACTTACCAGTGGTACATACATGGCAATTATTTTGCACCCCCAGACAGGTGTGGGGTAATAACAGGCACTTACTTATGGTATACATACACTACTGGTCAAAAGTTTTGAAACACTTACTCATTCTTTGTTATAATTTTTTTTTCACATTTTAGAATAATAGTAAAGTTATCAAAACTATGGAATAACATAAATGGTACAATGGGAATTATGTTGTGACTAAACAAAATCCAAAATAAATCAAAACTATGTTTTATTTTAGCATCTTCAAAGTATTCACCCTTTGCCTTGAATTTGCAGACATGTACTCTTGACATTTTCTCAACCAACTTCTTGAGGTATCACCCTGGCATGCTTTCTAAACACTATTGAAGGAGTTCCCATCTATGTTGGGCACTTATTGGCTGCTTTTCTTTATTATTTGGTCAAAGTCATCAATTTTAAATTTTAGTTTTATAATGAAATAAATTAATATGGTGGCACAATTATAGTTTTGTCTACAAAACTAATTTCAAACATTTAAGCATACGCATCAGATCAAAATATTTTTAAGATCATGAGAAACATTTCAGTCAAGTGTTTCAAATCTTTTGACCAGTAGTGTACATGATAACTTATACGAAACATTACTGTACTTTCCAATGGTACATACATGATAAATATGTTGTATCTACAGACAAATGTATTACAAAAGTTTAAAGAGCTGGTAATACCTATGACATTAGGTATGTCATCAATGTGTGTTGTCAGTTCTCATTTTGGACATGCAGTAGCTACCAGACTCATATTTGCACTTGACTACTTACTAATATTTATAATATTTTAAGTATTGGTAAGTACCGTAATGTTTCACATTAGTTAACATGTACATATACTATATGTAAGTGCCTGTTATTACCCCACACCACACTAGTCTGTAAGTACTACATATTTACCATGTGTGTAGCATTGAGACGTACTGTAAAGTTTCAAATTAGTTACCATGTAGGTACACTATATATAAGTACATGTTGTTACGCCGCATTTGTCTGAAGGTACAACATATTTACCATGTATATACCATTGGTAGGTGCAGAAATGTTTCTTATAAGTTACCATGTACATATACCATAAATAAGTGCCTGTTATTACCCCACACCTGTCTGGATGTACAACATAATTACCATGTATGTACAATTGGTAAGTGCAGTAATGTTTCATATTAGTATCCATTTACAAACACTTCAGGTAAGTACTTCTTGTTACTACACATTTGTCTGTAGGTACAACACATTTACCATTTATTTACCAGAAAAGTACACGTAGTGTAAAATAAAGTGATACCAAAACATTAGCACTTTGAAGCACTGTGGTGTTTCCAGGGTAATACCATAGAACTGAATTATTATTATATTAATATTTCATATTTTTAATGGGAGTACCATGACAATATCATGACATATGAATATAATAATATACAAGGTACTTAAAAAAATGGTTTTACTATGGCACGTCAAAAACATGGCATTACCATGGATCATGTCTAAAACACATTGTAATACCATGGTGCTTTTTGATGATAAATATAAGAGAATAGGCAATTATTTGTGATAAAGCAAACAATGGATATATATATATATATATATATATATATATATATATATATATATATATATATATATATATATATATATATATATATATATATATATATATATATATATATATATATATAAACTAATTTCTTTGCTTTTTGTGTATTTAAGTATTTTTCATTTATTATATACTGTAGTGACTGAAGGCAAGAAAAATTATAAGCAAAATTACTTGAGTCCAGGGAACCCAACCTTTCAATCCTGGAATTCCTCAGAGCCATAAAACTAAGAACTGAAAAAATGGCACCCTAAAATCTGGCATGGCCCAGCTAAATGAGAAGTTGTACATCTGCCTAAAAGGTGTCAAGGAGTCTAGCTGAAGCTCGCTTCTGGCCAATAAAACTGTCAATGAACAAGGAAAACTTGTCCAAAATAGCACATACCAAAAACACTCATGTTAATAATTATTCACTTGACTTAAAGACTACTCTTCTAAAGAAGACCACTTTAATGACAGAGGTTATGGGCAATAAAAGACACAGAGCTAAAGCAGATTTCCTTGTGAAGACCCTCCTGAATTACAATTAACAAAACAACGCCAATTCTATGACTCTATATTCTGGACAATAACCAATTTTCTAGGCTCCAAATAAGTCATGAGACATCCACTCTGATCAGTATTCTACAAACAGTAGCTAAAAAAGAAGTCCCTTTGATTCATTCATTTAGTAACACAGGAACACTTAAAAAACTCATTACCAAGACACATAGCTAAAGACTCTCATGTTTGCACGATTCTAATACGAAGACATCTTATCTTAATTTAGGAACATTTCACACAAAGTCACAGTACTTCGCTGAGTTAATACTCTACATGTACACAATACCTAGCCTTGCTAGATAATTCTGAAAATGACATTATGTCCTGTTATCACTTTATAACTGACAAATTAATGATTATATCCTGATGTACCTTTTAAAATATGTGTAGTGATTTGTAATCACTTGCAACTGACAAATCTATGATTATAATCTTTAATCTTGTGTTATTCATGTCATTTTTACTAAGAATGGTAACTATTCAGCATAAAACACCTCATATTTACTATTGTTGAGATTCTTTCTGCATTTCAGGAATGTTTATGTTAATTAATTTTGTATATATTCAGTTATATTCAGGATATAGAATGTATGGTTAAAACGTACTATTTCGATTGGGAATGTTTAAGAATCCTTTACACAAAAGATTGTAAATCAACTTTGAAAAGGACAGACAAGTTGACCATGTGACTCTGAAAAGCCACCTCTGATTGGCTTAGAGCCTCTTTGGGGTGCAGCCAGTCTACACTCAAGTACCAATGAGGAATGCTCTCTTCTTCAGCTTTCTTGCTTCTTCCACTTCCTCTGCAGCTCCTCATTCCTCCACGCTCTTACCCTCGTGGCTTGCAGCCTCTGTGCAATGTAGAAGTCCAGGAAGGCTCGGAGTAAAGCTCCAAGGAAGTCCTTCTCTTCTCTGCACTACGACATACACACGTGACAGTCCTCCCTGCTCAAAGCGCTCATCATCCATAGACACAACAGACAACAACTATCCACGATTTTAACAGATGAAACTGAGAAAAGAGATGCTCTGAACCGGGAGGAGCTTGCTCTTTTCCCAGTTGACCCGAAACCCTAGTTGGCTGAGGTGCGAGAGAACCAGGTCCCTGTGTGCACACAACACATCCCGAGAGTGAGCTAGGATTAGCCAACCGTCGGGATAGTTGAGGATGTGAATGCCCACTTCCCTTATCGAGGCAAGGGCTGCCTCTGTGACCTTCATGAAGATGCGAGGGAACAAGGACTGACCGAAAGGGAGGACCTTGTACTGATACGCCCGACCCTCAAATGCAAACCGCAGGAAGGATGTGTCGAGGTAGAATCGAGACATGGAAGTACGCGTCCTTCAGGTCTACTTCTGAAGGACGCGTCTTACTTCTACTTAAAAAACTCATTACCAAGACGTTTCTACTTTCTGGACTCAAGATGGCGCCGAGTATGGCTGCTGCGTTGCGAGCTCCGACACAACATAGTAATGTTTTGTTTGTTTTGTTCACAATTCTTATGTTTTTTGTCTTGGATGTTGTCTGCCTTATTGTCTACGACAGACAAACACTTTTGGACATTGGTTCAGCAATCTCACACCGTAAACCGGACTTCACATTCCTCAATGCCGACCTGCTGTTTACAAACACACAAGCGGAGCCCTTTGTCTGGGCAGCACAGCTGCGGAAACGCAGGAGGAAAAGGGGAAAAAGAGCCGGCGTTCTCATCAGCGTAAGACGCCATGCAAATCGACCCCCGCTACCCACTATTCTACTGGCAAATGTTCAGTCTCTGGATAACAAGCTCTGCGAGCTGAAAGCACGGATCTCTTTCCAACGAGATACAAGGGACTGCTGCATTATCTGCCTAACAGAAACTTGGATGTCTGCGGAGATTCCAGACTCAGCCATTAAGCCCGCGGGGTTCTCCGTGCACTGAGCGGACAGAGCGAAAGACCTCTCAGGTAAAAGCAGAGGTGGTGGTGTATGTTTTATGATCAACAAGTCCTGGTGTGATCAGAGGAACGTACATTCTATCAAGTCTTTCTGCTCTCCTGATCTGGAATTTCTTATGCTTCTGTGTCGACCATTCTGGCTACCGAGAGAATTCACAGCAGTCATTATCACTGCTGTGTACATCCCCCCACAAGCCGACATAGACCAGGCACTCAAGGAACTGTATGGGAGTATAAGTGAGCAGGAAACCGCGCACCCTGAGGCCGCGTTCATTGTGACCGGGGACTTTAATAAAGCCAGTTTAAAATCAGTCGCACCAAAATATCACCAGCACATTAGTTTCAACACACGAGGGGACCGGGTTTTGGACCATTGCTACTCTCCCTTCCAGGATGGCTACAAATCCCTCCCCCGCCCACCATTTGGCAAATCGGACCACTCTTCCAATCTGCTTCTGCCCGCTTACAGGCAGAAATTGAAACAGGAAGCACCCACCCTCAGAACGATCCAGTGCTGGTCGGACCAATCAGATTCTACGCTACAAGACTGTTTTGATCACACGGACTGGGAGATGTTCCGGTCCGCCTCTGATGACGACATCGAGCTTTACGCTGATAGCGTAATGTGCTTCATCAGAACGTGCGTAGAGGACGTCGTTCCGACCAGAACTGTACGAATCTATCCGAATCAGAAACCTTGGAACAATAGCGATGTTCGTGCGGCACTTAATGTGCGGACCTCCGCTTTTAATTCCAGGAACGTGGAGGAGCATAAACAAGCCAGTTATGCCCTCTGAAAAACTATCAGAACCGCAAAACGCCAGTACAGGAGTAAGATTGAAGGACAGTTTAACACCACCAACTCTAGAAGCATGTGGCAGGGAATTAACATCATCACGGACTTTAAAGGGAATAAAAACTCTGCCATGAACACCGCTGCCTCTCTACCGGATGAGCTAAATACTTTTTATGCTCGTTTCGATGGAAATAACACCGCCCTCGTGGAGAGAGCTCTCACGGCTGAAGCTACAGAGGTTAGTTCACTCTCCGTCTCTGTAGCGGATGTAACACGATCCTTCCGACGGGTGAATATCCGCAAAGCTGCTGGCCCAGACAGCATTCCGGGCCGCATCATCAGAGCGTGCGTGAACCAGCTGTCTGGTGTTTTTACGGACATTTTCAACCTTTCCCTCTCCTTGTCTGTAGTCCCCACATGCTTTAAAACATCCACCATTGTGCCTGTACCAAAGCAATCCAAAATCACTTGCTTAAATGACTGGCGTCCTGTTGCTCTGACCCCCATCATGTTTTAAGATGTTTTGAGAGACTAATCAGAGATTACATCTGCTCTGTGCTGCCTCTCTCTCTTGACCCGCTGCAGTTTGCTTACCGCAACAACCGCTCCACTGATGATGCCATTGCATCTACAATACACACTGCTCTCTCCCACCTGGAAAAAAAGAACACTTATGTGAGAATGCTGTTTGTAGACTACAGCTCAGCATTCAACACCATAGTGCCCTCCAAGCTAGATGAGAAACTCCGGGCTCTGGGCTTAAACAGCTCACTGTGCAGTTGGATCCTGGACTTCCTGTCAAGCAGACGCCAGGTGGTTAGAATAGGCAGCAACATCTCCTCATCACTGACCCTCAACACTGGAGCCCCACAGGGCAGTGTTCTCAGCCCACTACTGTATTCCTTGTACACATATGACTGTGTGGCAACACATAGCTCCAATGCCATCATTAAGTTTGCTGATGACACGACGGTGGTAGGTCTGATCACTGACAATGATGAAACAGCTTACAGAGAGGAGGTACACACTCTGACACACTGGTGTCAGGAGCACAACCTCTCCCTCAATGTCAGTAAGACAAAGGAGCTTGTGGTGGACTTCAGAAGAAAAGACAGAGAACACAGTCCCATCACCATCAATGGAGCACCAGTGGAGAGAGTCAGCAGCTTCAAGTTCCTGGGTGTCCACATCACTGAGGAACTCACATGGTCCATCCACACTGAAGTCGTTGTGAAGAAGGCTCATAAGCGCCTCTTCTTCCTGAGACGGCTGAGGAAGTTTGGAATGAACCGCCACATCCTCACATGGTTCTACACCAGCACTGTAGAGAGCATCCTGACTGGCTGCATCTCTGCCTGGTACGGCAATAGCACCGCCCACAACTGCAAAGCACTACAAAGGGTGGTGCAAACTGCCAGACACATCATTGGACGTGAGCTTCCCTCCCTCCAGGCGGTGTGTGAAAAAAGCTTGGAGGATCATCAGAGACTCCAGCCACCCGAGCCATGGGCTGTTCTCACTGCTACCATCAGGTAGGCGGTATCGCAGCATCAGGACCCGCACCAGCCGACTCCATGATAGCTTCTTCCCCCAAGCAATCAGACTTTTGATCTCTTGATCTC
This sequence comes from Myxocyprinus asiaticus, assembly GCF_019703515.2. Lineage (NCBI taxonomy): Eukaryota > Metazoa > Chordata > Actinopteri > Cypriniformes > Catostomidae > Myxocyprinus > Myxocyprinus asiaticus. The sequence goes on along the minus strand of NC_059360.1, from coordinate 8,477,790 downwards.
CCACGATCAAAATACATCAGCACTGCACTTTATTACCCTTACTCTTATATCTCACACCGGACTGTCATAAATTATATTATTATTATTATTATATTATGTTCTCTCTTAACAACTGACTATCAACCGACAGCCTGAATGTCAGTACAGTACAATACTGTACATTCTATATATATATATATATATATATATATATATATATATATATATATACTTTTTTATATATTTTTATTTTTTATTTTTATTGAATAATGTGTATCTATATAGTGCGTATTGAATACTGTACAGTGTATGTTATTATTTGTATACTGTTGAGTGTAATTATGTGTATAACAGATGTTTAAATTGTGTTGTGTTAATTTGATGTTATTGTAAATTGGTATATGTCTCATCACTGTCACGACTGCTATGTTGATCGGAACTGCACCCAAGAATTTCACACACCATTGCACTTGTGTATATGGCTGTGTGACAATAAAGTGATTTGATTTGATTTGATTTTGATACCGCCGTGAACCAATCTTGATGCCTGACACTCGCTAGAGTGCTTCTTTGCGTCAGCATCTAGGACGGGAGTCTGTGTAAAGCCCGGTTCAGTACTCACTGGTCCAAGATTGGCTGCAACCCACCGCCTTTTTTCGGTACAATGAAGTAGGGGCTGTAAAACCCCTTCTTCATCTCGGCCGGAAGGACAGTCTCGTCAGACATTAAGGCGGGTGGGTCCTCGCGGCGAGGTGGAGCCTGAGGTGCCACACCGTGTTGTGGCCGTGCTGAGTTCAGGGACATCGAAGTACTTACCTGGCTCCTTGTGACCACCCCCGGAACAGGGGAGGAAGAGGCCTGTCCTCGTGACCCATGGAGACTGTCACATCGGGGGCAGATTTGTGCCACAGCTGGGCACTCAGGGGCGGGGAGACCGCCACTGGAGCGCCAAACCTGCCAAATAGAGTGGTGGACGGTGGTCATGATGACAGCCGTGCACACCGGTTATGTGACCCAGGGAACAAGGAAACCACTCTTGCTGAATTCTTTGGTACTGCAGCCACTTGGACATGCAGCACAATTAAATGCAAAGGTAACAAAAGATTCTCCTCCCGGCCCTCGACTGGGGGATGGAGTGGTCTGCTTACCAGCTCCAGAACAGCAGGATTCATCATCCCTGGGTCGCCCATCTCAGGGGCGCTTCGAAGCCTTTCGCAGGTTCTTTTCGCAGGGGCAGTGCAGTCACCACAGGGGGATGCCCTTGGCAATGAGCACACGGGATGCAGGATCTTGAGCCGTGCCGGGGCAGGATGTGCCGGATAACCTTTGTCTCCTGCTTCACCGCTGAGAACTGCTGGGCAAAGTCCTCGGTGTCGCCGGACTGGCCAACTTGGGAAATGGGGGCAGCAAGGAACCGTGCTGTGTCGGCCTCTCCCATCTTTACCAGGTTGAGCCAAAGGTGGTGCTCCTGGACCACTAAGGTGGACATCACCCACCCGAGAGATCGCACCGTGACCTTCGTCGCCCGGAGAGTGAAGTCGGTCGCCGAGCACAGCTCCTGCATCAATCCCAGGGCGGAACTACCCTCGTGCGGTTCCTTTAGCGCCTTGGCGGACTTGCAGGAGAGCCATGGTGTGCAGGGCGGAGGCGGCTTGTCCAGTGGCACCGTAAGCCTTGGCCGTCAGAGATGACATAAATCTACAGGCCTTGGACGGGAGCTTTGGGCACCCGTGCCAGGTGGCGGCGCTCTGCAGGCATAGGTGCACCGCGAGTGCCTTTATCCACCGGGGGATTGCCGAATAGCCCTTGGCCGCCCCACCATCGAAGGCAGTGAGGGCGGGGAAGCTGAAAGATCGGGACTGGGCAGTAAAAAGTGCCTCCCACGAACTTGCCAGCTCTTCATGCACTTCCGGGAAGAAAGGAACAGGGGAGGGGCGTGGCTTTGAGCGGCGCCACGAGCCCAGGAACCAATTATCGAGCCGCGAGGGTTCAGGGGAGAGCGGAGGGTTCCACTCCAGCCCGACGCTCACGGCTGCCCAGGAAAGCATGTCGTCATCTCCACGTCAGCCTGTGACTGGGCAACCGCACCCAAAGGGAGGAGCCCAGCTGAGACTTCCGCGTCCGACTGGACGAGCCCGCTCTCCGATGCTGCACGCGAGAGCTCATCACTTTCGCGGGCTCCGAATAAGAGGTCGAACTCGCCTTGAGACGAGCCGGTGGACTCATCCGGAAGCCAGGCCCATGGAGCCGTTACACCCCTGGTAGAATGGGCTGGTAGCCCTACCGGGGGCGGCATGTCCTAGGCGACATATGCCATAGTTATGGCATCAATGAGCCAGTGGGCGATCCTCTGCTTGGAGACAGCGCTTCCTTTCCGCTGTGCACCAAAGCAGACAAAGAGCTGCTCAGAGATTCTAAAGCTCTGCGTGCAATCCAAATAGATGCGTAAAGCACGCACCGGACACAGCGACGACAGGGCTGGGTCTGCCTCCTCCTGGGGCAGCGCTTGCAGGTTCACCACCTAGTTCCTTTTGGGGTGGTGGGAACCTTGGGCACATAGCCCGGTCAGGGTCTCAGGATCACTTGAGAGTAACCTGGACCGAACTCCAGGCACGTTTCGCTGACAGAGAACGCTTGCAGGTCACCTACCCTCTTGATGGAAGTGAGCGCAGTCAGGAGGGCAGTCTTCAAGGAGAGTGCCTTAAGCTCGGCTGACTGCAAAGGCTCAAAGGGGGCTCTCTGTAGACCCTGAAGAACTACAGAGATCCGATGAGGGAATGAGGCACGGTCGGGAGGGATTCAGCCTCCTGGCTCCTCTTAGGAACCTGATGATCAAGTTGTGCTTCCCTAAGGACTTACCGTCGACTGCGTCATGGTGTGCTGCTATGGTAGCAACATACACCTTCAAGGTGGAGGGGGGACAGCCTCCCTTCCAACCTCTCCTGCAAGAAGGAAAGCACTGATCCGACTGCGCATCTCTGGGGGTCTTCCCAATGGGAAGAACACCACTTAGCGAACAGACGCCACTTAAAGGCATACAGGCGCAGGTGGGAGACAGCTTAGGTCTTCCGTGTCCCGTCCAGGGGCCAGATATGGAGATTCCAGAGGTCTGGGCGCGGGTACCAGATGGTGCCCCTTCCCTGAGAAAGAAGGTCCTTCCTCAGGGGAATTCACCAGGGGGGAGCTGTCGCGAGGAGCATGAGGTCCGAGCACCATGTCTGGGAGGGCCAGTAGGGTGCTACCAGGACGACCTGCTTCTCGTGCTCCCTGACCTTGCACAGGGTCTGTGCAAGCAGGCTCACTAGGGGAAACGCATATTTGCGAATGCCAATGGGCCAGCTGTGTGCCAGCACGTCTATGCCGAGGGGGGCCTCGGTCAGGGTGTACGAGAGTGGGCAGTGGGGAGGATTCTTGGGAGGTGAACAGGTGCACCTGTGCCTGTTGAATCGACTCCAAATCAGCTGGACCACCTGAAGGTGGAGTCTCCACTCTCCCCTGAGGGTAACCTGTTGTGACAGCGCATCCACTGTAGTGTTGAGGTTGCCCAGGATGTGAGTGGCTTGCAACGACTTGAAGTGCAGCTGACTCCAGAGAAGGAGACGGCGGGCAAGTTGTGACATACAATGAGAGCGCAAACCACCTTGGCGGTTGACATATGCTACCATTGTCGTGTTGTCTGTCTGAACTAACACGTGCTTGCCCTGGATCAACGGCCAAAACCTCCACAGGGCGAGCAGAATTGCCAACACCTCGAGGCAGTTGATGTGTCAATGCAGTCGTGGACCCGTCCAGAGGCCGGCGACTGCGTGCCCATTGCAAACAGCGCCCCAGCCCATTCTGGAGGCATCTGTCATGACCACAACGTGCCTGGGGACCAGTTCTAGAGGAACACCTGCCCGTAGGAATGAGAGGTCGGTCCAAGGGCTGAAAAGATTGTGACAGACCAACGTAATGGCCACATGGTATGTGTCCCGTGGTGCCATGGCCGTCTCGGGACTCAAGTCTGGAGCCAGTGCTGAAGCGGCCTCATATGCATCAACCCAAGCAGGGTGGCCACCGCCGAGGAAGCCATATGCCCCAGGAGCCTCTGAAAAAGTTTCAGTGGAACCGCTGTTCCCTGTTTGAATGCCTTCAAACAGGCCAGCACCGACTGGGTGTGCTCATTCGTAAGGCGCGCCGTCAAGGAGACCAAGTCCAACTCAGAACCGAGAAAAGAGATGCTCTGAACTGGGAGGAGCTTGCTCTTTTCCCAGTTGACCCAAAGCCCTAGTCGGCCGAGGTGTGAGAGCACCAGGTCCCTGTGTGCGCACAACACGTCTCAAGAGTGAGCTAGGATTAGCCAGTCATCGAGATAGTTGAGAACACGAATGCCCACTTCCCTTAACAGGTCAAGGGCAGCCTCTGCAACCTTCGTAAAGATGCGAGGAGACAGGGACAGGTCGAAAGGGAGGATCGAGGCGTGGAAGTACGCATCCTTCAGGTCTACCGCCGCGAACCAATCTTGATGCTGGACGCTCGCTAGAATGCGTTTTTGCATCAGCATCTTGAACGGGAGTCTGTGTAAAGCCTAGTTCAGAACTCACAGGTCCAAGATTGGCCTCAACCCACCACATTTATTTGGTACGATGAAGTAGGGGCTGAAAAACCCCTTCTTCATCTCAGCTGGAGGGACAGGTTCTATCGCACCCTTCTGTAGGAGGGTAGCGATCTCCGCGCAAGGTAGCAGTGTTTTCGTCTTTCACCAAGGTGAAGTGGACACCGCTGAACCTGGCGGATGCCCGGCGAAGTGAATCGCGCAGCCGAGTCGGACAGTCCGGACCAGCCCTCGTGACGGATTGGAAAGCGCAAGCCATGCGTCCAAGTTCCGCGCAAGGGGGACCAAAGGGACAACATCAACGGATGTGCCGGCAGGTGGGGCCTTGCGGCGGGGGAGGAAGATGCCTGTCCTCGTGATCCGTGGAGACTGTCACATCGGGGGCGGATTTGTGCCACAGCTGGGCACTCAGGGGTGGGAGACCGCCGCTGGAGCACTAAACCTGCCAAATAGAGTGGTGGACGGTGGACGTGATGACGGCCGTACACACCGGATATGTGACCCAGGGAACAAGGAAACCGCTCTTGCTGAGCTCATGAGTACTGCAGCCACTTGGGCATGCAGCGCAATTAAATGCAAAAGGAAACAAAAAGATGGAGATCTGCTTACCAGCTCCAGAGCAGCGGGTTTCGTTGTCCCTGGGTCGCCCGTCTCAAGGGTGCTTTGAAGCCTTTCATGGGTTCTGGGCGGCCACGAGACGGGTGGCGTCTGCTTCCTGCGGTGGGCTCCAAGCCGGGGCCAGGCCGAAGGGGTGGGTTGCGGTGGAGCCGGTGCAGTCACCGCAGGGGGACACCCTTGGCAATGAGTAGACAGGGTGCGGGATCTTGAGCCACACCAGGGCAGGATATGCTGGCTAGCATCCATCTACTGCTCTACCATCGAAAACTGCTGGGCAAAGTCCTCAACGGTGTCGTTGAATAGGCCCGCCTTGGAAATGGGGGCAGCAAAGAATCGTGTCTTGTCGGCCTCACCCATCTCGACCAGGTTGAACCAAAGGTGGCGCTCCTGGACCACAAGTGTGGCCATCGTCCGTGACCACCGTCACTCGGAGAGCGAGGTCGGTCGCCGAGTGCAGTTCCTGCATCAATCCCGGGGCGGAACTACCCTCGTGCAGTTCCTTTAGTGCCTTGGCGGACTTGCAGGAGAGCCATGGCGTGCAGGGCGGAGGCAGCTTGTCCAGCGGCACCGTAGGCCTTGGCCGTCAGAGACGACATACACCTACAGGCCTTGGAAGAAAGGCCTTCTTACGAAGGCAAGCCACGACTCGCAATGAGAACATGACCATCCACGAACGCTGTCTCCGCGTGAGCAGTGCCCAGACATGAAAGACAGTGATTGTGACCGTTAGAAGACGAGAGATAACAAGCGCAACCAGGAATAACACACAATCGGAAAAGCATCTTTAAAAAGACGCGTCTTTAAAAAGACGTTCTGTGTGTGTGCCCTTTTGGAGAAATATATACTCTTTTAGAGGAGAAAAATGCTCTTTCAGAAAATATACTCTCTAGTTTTTCTGCTGAAGCGCCCAGGGGCATTCTCTGCAGTGCACCAGTGCAGAGGAGGGAGAAGCCGCTGAAATGCACCGTCAGATCCAGCAGAGGTGAATGAACAGTAGTATTCAGCTCAATGAGCATGACCGTTCGGCTCCGAAGAGAAAATCTGAATGAGTGGTTGAATACCAGCTCCTTTTATACTCGTATGTCCGGGGGAGTGGCATGCAAATACCACTCGCCAATTTTCATTGGCCTTTTATCAAAGACCAGAGGTGTCTCGGGCTCCCAAGAGTGACCCCTAGTGTCACTACATCGACACCAAGGTCGAGTGAGTGACAGATAGGGAAATGTCTTTTTGTTTTGCATAAATTGTTTGCTTTGTTACATTATGTTCACAATTAAGAACATTAATTGCTTAAATTTAGCCATTTAAGCACACAGTAGTACAGTATATAGTGCAAATTGGTGTGGCGAATGAAGCTCTTTTTGTTCTTCACATTGCCTTAACTTTGCTGTTTCCCCTGTCCAGTCTTGTGTTTCGTTGCAGGATGAGCCGGCAGATTTGTCCAGAGTACCGTTGGCATACCACGACTTGAGGGCAGTGTTCAGCCAGTCTTGTGCCACGACCCTCCCTCCTCATCGCCCATACGACTGTGCTATAGAATTGCTTCCTGGCACCTCTCCTCCTCGAGGATGGCTGTATTCACTCTCAGCTCCTGAGAGCAGCCGGTCTCATTTGCCCATCCTCATCGCCCACAGGGGCGGGGGGGTTCTTCTTCATGGAGAAGAAGGATGGCTCGCTTAGACCCTGCATAGATTATTGGGGGCTGAATGACATCACGGTGGAGAGCTGTTATCCTTTGCCGTTGATGTCCTCAGCCTTTGAACTCTTGCAGGGGGTGTCCGTCTTTACAAAGTTGGACCTATGCAACACTTATCACCTGGTCCATATCAGGAAGGGGGATGAGTGGAAGATGGCATTTAACACCCATGGGGGCACTTTGAATATTTGGTCATGACTTTCGGATTGGTCAACGCCCCCGCCGTCTTCCATGGGCTCATGAATGACATGCTTAGAGACATGGTCGATCATTTTGATCATTTTGGAGGTGGATTTTGTTTATCTTGATGATATTCTGATCTTCTCCCAGAATATGCAGGAACATGTGCAGCACATCAGACAGGTGCTTCAGCGGCTGTTGGAGAATTGTCTGTTTGTCAAGGTGGAGAAGTGCACAGTCGGTTCCATTCTTGGGTTTCATTGTTTCGTCCGAGGGAGTGAGTATGGACCCGGCCAAGGTTAAAACCGTCTCCGAGTGGCCAACCCCAGATTCTCGCAAGTCATTGCAGAAGTTTCTGGGGTTCGCCAACTTTTATCAGAGGTTTATAAGTAATTATAGCCAACAGCACCCCTGACGGATCTCACCTCCACATGCACTGACTTTGTTGGTCTCTGTGGGCCGAAGCCACATTTTCTAAACTTAAAGAGCGGTTTTCCTCCGCACCTATTTTCATTACCCCTGACCCTGCTAGTCAGTTCATGGTGGAGGTGGATGTGTCCGAGGTCAGTGTTGGATCGGTCCTCTCACAGTGCTCTACCTCGGATGGAAAGATGCATCCATGTGCATTCTTTTCACACCAATTAACACCGGCAGAACGGAAATACGATGTCAGTAACCAGGAATTACTGGCTGTCTGGTTGGCCTTGAGCGAGTGGCATCATTGGTTAGAGGGTTCGGGGATACCTTTCGTGGTTTGGACTGATCATAAGAACCTAGAGTACATCAGCAGCGCTAATCATCTTAAATCTAGGCAGGCTCACTGGGCGTTGTATTTCACACATTTTGATTTCACCCTGTCGTATTACCTGGGCTCCAAAAACATTAAGCCCCATTCCTTATCTTAATGTTTTGAAATCAAGACCTCCACCACCCCAGAAGACAGTGGTAGTGGTCATTAATCACATCTTCCACATCCATGGCCTCCCAGTCAACGTGGTTTCTGACAGAGGCCCCCAGTTTGTGTCACATTTTTGGGCAGAGTTCTGTCGACAGCTGGGGGCTACAGTGAGTTTGTTCTCTGGGTTCCACCCCCAAACAAATGGGCAAGCGGAGCGAGCTAACCAAGAACTAGAAAAGACCATGCGATGTATGGCCTCCCGTAACCCTTTTTCTTGGAGCGAAAGTTAATTTGGGTCGTGTATGATATCATTGTAAAGAAAACTTTTCTATTTTTTTAATGATGTAGTTATGATACATTCAGAGACTCGCAGCCTAAGAAACTGCTGAAAAATCACAAAGTAATTTAGCCAGAAATTTACTCCCCCCCCCCCCCCTTATTTTTCTGATTTTTACATTATATATCTCTGAGTGTAAATAAGATGGCTCTGAAAAACTGCTTTTGTTTTGTCAACTGTATCTGAGAGAATTTTTGTGCTGATACAGCAATGCAATTAAATGTTATAGCATCACAAAAATGATTTATCATAGTGTCCAAAAATGACTCCATGTGTTCAAAAGTCTCTCCAAACAAATAAAACATAATAATTGTGCATAAGAACTACTTACACATGTAAACATAACAATAACTAACAATACACTGTTCTGTTTTCCCTTTTGTTGCGCTCACACTTTTGGCACAAATTTTTAACTGAAAAGAGTTTTGCAAGTGCGAGGGGGAAGGCGGGTCTACCTACTTCTAGTAACCAATCATAAGAGGTTTTCCTTGACCAGTTTACTCTGACCTGATTGGTTTAATAACATGACAGACAGCTTCTTCTTCATAAGGCTCAGCATCATTCCCCTGGGTATCTCTCCTCTCTTAAATATTAATATATACACATTCTTTTATTGTGAGAGTAAGTTGAGCCAACACCTTTTACTGATATAAATATGATTCTCAATCTGGTGTTCAAATGTTTCTTCCTTGTTGCTGTTCATTATTTTAATTATATTTACTTTTAAATATCATTGGCAAGGCATTTTGATGAATAGATGGAATTAGCTGGTGTCATAGAACTCATGCTAGAAAACAAATTAATGAAGTAAGCCATATAAAACAAAACAAAACTCTCTGAACAGATAGATAAATAGAGTTTACTTATATAATTTTCTTTACTAGAATTTGTTCTATGATAACGTCCTGGTTACTTGCGTAACCTCCATTCCCTGATGGAGGGAACGAGACGTTGTGTCGATGTAGTGACACTAGGGGTCACTCTTGGGAGCCCGAAACACCTCTGGTCTTTGATAAAAGGCCAATGAAAATTGGCGAGTGGTATTTGCATACCACTCCCCCGGACATACGGGTATAAAAGGAGCTGGTATGCAACCACTCATTCAGGTTTTGTGCTGAGGGGCCGAGAAAAGGCCCATGCCATTTCAGCGGGTAGTTCAGCATTGTGGCAGGAGGGACACAATGTCTTGTTCCCTCCATCAGGGAACGGAGGTTACGCAAGTAAATAGGACATTCCCTATCTGTCACTCACTCGACATTGTGTCAATGTAGTGACACTAGGGGTCCCTATACGAAATGCCACAACTGGCCGAACTGTGTTACGTGAACTTGCGGTGTGTGAAGGGCAGACCACTGTGTGCCTCATAGCCAGCGCACCAGGCCGACACGTAACCTCCCCCAATGCTGTTATGAGTGTCGAACGGCCCTTTGGGGACAAGTCGACTGCCCAAAAGATAGAGACAGGCTAGCCCAGTCATGGCCTCTTATCCTCTTTTTTTTCCTCTCCCCCCAAAAAAAGGAATTAACCAACTGGGGCCACCAGGTCTATGTCGGGGGGGTGTCCCTCCCAAGGGGAAGACACAGTGGAGACCACACCCCGCCCAGAGGGGGGGGTGGGGTATTTGAATGGAAATACACATGGTCACATGGTCTTGCCGAGCTTTGTCGGAAGTATGTCATGTGGAGAAGTCCCATGGTAGGTCCTACCCTACAGGGGAGGAGTTTCTACAAACATGGTGACTGGGGCAGAGGGCCTCTTCCCAAGGAAGACACAGTTTACCAACAGGGAAACGAATTAGCGGAAGATATACGTCGCATGGGGTTACCTATGGGGAACCACCACATGCGGAGCACCTACCCCAGTACAGGGCTAGTTAGTACATGTACTGAGCCGGCAACGAGTTTCTCCACGAACTCGTCTGCCACAGGACTCGGAGGAAATCATCCAGGGAACACAGTTTGTGAACACATCTTCAGCTCAGGGGAGGTGAAAGGCGTTATGCGCAAGCGGTACACCCGGCCAGCTGTCTTGGACTTACCTGCTTGTGCCTGCCACTACACGGGATGAAACCGGTTCCACCTGGAGATTGTAGAACCTCGCAAAGGTGTTGGGTGTTGCCCAGCCCACTGCTCTGCAAATGTCTGTTAGAGAGGCACCACTGGTCAAGGCCCAGGAGGCCACTACACACCTGGTAGAATGGCCTCATAGCCCTGCCGGGGGCAGAACATCCTGGGCGTGATATGCCATTGTTATATCATCAATGAGCCAGTGGGTGCTCCTCTGCTTGGAGACAGCGCTTCCTTTCCGCTGTCCACCAAAGCAGACAAAGAGCTGCTCAGAGACACTAAAGCTCTGTGTGTGATCCAAATAGATGCGTAAAGCACGCATTGGACACAGCAACGTCAGGGCTGGGTCTGCCTCCTCCTGGGGCAGCACTTGCAGGTTCACCACCTGGTCCCTAAAAGGGGTCGTGGGATCCTTGGGCACATAGCCAGGTCGGGGTCTCAGGATTATGTGAGAGTAGCCCGGACCGAACTCCAGGCATGTTTTGCTGACAGAGAACGCTTGCAGGTCTCCTACCCTCTTGATGGAAGTGAGCGCAGTCAGGAAGGCAGTCTTCAAAGAGAGTGCCTTAAGCTCAGCTGACTGCAGGGGCTCAAAGGGGGCTCTCCGTAGACCCTGAAGAACTACAGAGAGGTGTCATGAGGGAACGAGGCGCGGTCTGAAGTGATTCAACCTCCTGGCGCCTCTCAGGAACCTGATGATCAGGTCGTGCTTCCCTAAGGACTTACCATCCACTATGTCATGGTGTGCCGCTATAGCAGCTACATACACCTTCAAGGTGGAGGGGGACGGCCGCCCTTCCAACCTCTCCTGTAGGAAGGAAAGCACCGATCCGACTGCGCATCTCTGGGGGTCTTTGCATCGGGAAGAACACCACTTAGCGAACAAATGCCACTTCAAGGCATACAGGTGCTACATAGAGGGGGCCCTAGCCTGAGTGATCATGTCTACCACCATGGGTGGTAAGCCGCTTAAGTCTTCCACGTCCCATCCAGGGGCCAGACATAGAGATGGGGGGGCTGTCGCGAGGAGCGTGAGGTCCAAGAACCATGTCTGGGTGGGCCAGTAGGGTGCTACCAGGATGACCTGCTCCTCATCCTCCCTGACCTTGCACAGGGTCTGTGCAAGTAGGCTCACTGGGGAAACGCATATTTGCGAAGTCCAGGGGGCCAGATGTGTGCCAGCGCGTCTATACCGAGAGGTGCCTCGGTCAGGGCTTACCAGAGTGGGCAGTGGGAGGATTCTTGGGAAGCGAACAGGTCTACCTGTGCCTGCCCGAATCAACTCCAAATTAGCTGGACCACCTGAGGGTGGAGTCTCCACTCTCCTTTGAGGGTAACCTGCCGTGACAGCACGTCCACTGAAGTGTTGAGGTCACCCAGGATGTGAGTGGCTCGCAGCGACTTGAGGTGCTGCTGACTCCAGAAGAGGAGACGGCAGGCGAGTTGTGACATACAACAGGAGTGCAGACCGCCTTGACGGCTGGCATATGCTACCTCTGCCGTGTTGTCTGTCTGAACTAGCACGTGCTTGCCCTGGATCAACGGCCGGAACCTCTGCAGGGTGAGTAGAATTGCCAGAATTGCCAAAATGTTTTGCAGAGTTATAGATCATGAGAAATGTAAACTAAAGCAGCATAATTGTGAGTTGATGGATAAATTATGTGTATGCCTGGCTAAATTGATGAGTCTTTAGTCTAGACTTAAACTCAGTGAGTGTGTCTGCATTCCGAACAGTATTAGGGAGACTATTCCATAGTTTAGGAGCCAAATAGGAAAAGGATCTACCTCCTTTTGTGGATTTTGATATTCTAGGATCTATTAACAGGCCAGAATTTTGCGATCGTATCGAATGTGATGGAATATAGCATGGTAGAAGTTCACTTAAGTACTGCAGAGCTAGACCATTCAAAGCTTTGTATGTAGTTAAAAAAATGTTTAAATTAATACGTAATTTAACAGGTAACGCTGATAAAATGGGGCTAATATGATCATATTCCTTGGTTTTAGTCAGCACTCTGGCTGCTGCATTTTGAACCAGTTGAAGTTTATTTATTGAACTTGCTGGACATCCTCCCAGTAATGCATTACAATAATCTAGTCTTGAGGTCATGAACGCATGAACTAGTTTTTCAGCATCAGCAACAGAGAGCATGTGTTGTAACTTAGCAATATTTCTGAGGTGGAAGAATGCTGTTCTACAAACATTGGAAATTTAATTTTCAGGACAGATTGGTATCAAATATAACACCTTAGTTCTTAACTGTAGAAGATGATGTAACAGTACATCCATCAAGAGTCAAATTATATTTTAGTGGATTATTTTTAGAGGTGTTTGGTCCAATAATTAGTACCTAATTAGAATTGAGTAAAAGGAAATGTCTGGCCATCCAATCTTTGATTTCATTTATACACTCTGCTAATTTGGAGAATTGTGAAATTTTGTCTGGTTTCGAAGAAATATAAAGTTGGGTATCGTCGGCAAAGCAGTGGAAACTTATTCCACGATTTCTGATAATATCTTCCAGGGGAAGCATATATAAGGAGAAAAGCAGAGGCCCTAAAACTGATCCCTGTGGCACTCCATACTTTTGTTTGATTTGACCTCGTTTATACAGACAAAGTGGTAGCGGTCTGCTAAATAAGGCCTAAACCATTCTAATGCAAGTCCACATATGCCAACATAATTCTCAAGCTTATTCAAGAGAATGTCGTGATCTATGGTGTCGAAGGCAGCACTAAGATCTAAAAGCACTAGAAGAGAAATGCAGTCTTTGTACTGTGGTGGAGCCTAAATCCTGACTGAAATTTTTCATATATACTATTTCCTATAGAAATGAACATAGTTGGGATGACATTACCTTTTCTAGTATTTTCAACATAAATTGGAGATTTGAAATCGGTCTATAATTAGCCAATTCTCCAGGATCAAGCTGTGTCTTCTTAATAAGCGGTTTGACATCTGCCATTTTAAAGTTTCTTGGAACATGTCCTAAGGATAGCGAGGAGTTAATAATATTAAGAAGAGGTTCTGAGATTACAGGGAATACCACTTTTAAGAGCTTAGTTGGTATTGGATCTAACATACATGCTGTGGATTTTGATGTTTCGATACGTTTTGTTAGCTCTTCATGACAGCGAAGGATTGAAGTTGCACGTGAGGAAAATTATGAGACACTGTGACATATTATTACATAATTCCAATTTTATTTTTTGATTATTTCAATTTTATCAGTAAAGAAATTAATGAAGTCATTACTATTGTGCTGTGACAGAATATCTGGTTCAGTTGAGGCTTTATTCCTAACCAATTTAGCCACAGTACTGAATAAACACCTAGGATTGTTGTGGTTATTTTCTATGAGTTTGCTAAAATATGCTGACCTGGCAGCTTTTAGTGCCTGTCTGTAGCTACAGACACTATCCTTCCATGCACCTCAAAATACCTCTAATTTTGTATTCTTCCACTTGCGCTCCATTTTCCGAGCTGCTCTCTTGAGAGCATGAGTGTGATCACTGTACCATGGTTCAGGCTTTTTTCTTTAATTTTTTTAATCGAAGGGGGGCAACACTATCAAGAGTGCTAAAAAGACTGTATTTATATTTTCTGTTATTTCATCAAGTTCTTCTAGACTTTGGGGCTTATAGCCCTGATCTGGAAGATTATTAGTGAAGCTATCTTTAGTGGTCGAAAGAATAGTTCTACCTGAACAATAGCATGGTGTAGATTGAGTAACATTAGCTGATCGCAGCATACAAGAGATGAGGTAATGATCTGAGATGTCATCGCTCTGCAGAAGAATTTCTATAGTATCAACATCAACTCCATATGACAGAATTAAATCTAGCATATAATTATGGCGATGAGTTGGTCCTGTCATATTTTGTCTGACTCCAAGAGAGTTGAGAATATCGATAAATGCTAATCCCAATGTGTCATTTTCATTATCTATGTGAATGTTTAAGTCACCAACAATTAAAGCTCTATCTACAGTAACTACAAGATCTGATAAAAAATTAGCAAATTCACCAAGGAAATCAGAATAAGGCCCAGGTGATCTATATCCTGTAGCAAGGGCAAAAGACGAGTTTTTTTTATTTATATCTGAAGTTGTCACATTAAGCATTATTAGTTCAAAAGACTTAAACTTATATCCTGTCCTCTGAGTAACACCTAAAACTTCACTGTAAATTGTAGCAACACCTCCTCCTCGACCCTTCAGACAAGGCTCATGTTTATAACTATAACCTGGGGGAGCAGATTCATTAAAACTAATATATTCATCCGGTTTAAGCCAGGTTTCGGTCAAACAGAGCGCATCCAAACTATGATCTGTAATAATTTCATTTACAATTAGTGCTTTGGTAGAAAGAGATCTAATGTTTAGTAGCCCTACCTTCATATGATGTTTATCTTTACTTTTTTTAAATTTATTTATTTATTTATTTTTTTTTTTAAATTTGACCTTAATCAAATTTTTCTAAATTATTTACTGAGAGTTTTGTGTTTGGTAGTTCAGGAAACAGATGAGATATCTAGGTGATACGGTCTCTATGTATTGTAGTTTATGTGACCTATGTGACTTCTCAAGACAGCTAGCAGACGTTCGGATTAACCAGTTTGTCTGCTTCCTGACCTGGACCCCAGTTAGTCAGATACTATCATTATGACTATCCTTAATGACTATTTAGACTATGAGCTAAATTACTAGAGAGGAGAGTGGCACCTTCCCTAGAGGGATGGAGTCCATCTCTCTTTAGCAGGTCAGGTCTATCCCAAAAATTCTTCCAATTGTCTATAAATCCTTTGCTATTCTCTGGACACCACTCAGACATCCAGCCATTCAGTGACACTAATCTACTATAAACTTCATCACCACGATGAGCAGGGAGGGGGCCAGAGCATATTACAGGGTCTGACATCATTTTTGCAAGTTCACATGCCTCTTTAACATTATCTTTAGTGATCTCCAACTGGTGAAGCCGGACATCATTAGTGCTGACATGAATAACAATTTTAGAAAATCTACGTTTAGCATTAGTCAGCACTTGTAAATTTGATCTGATGTCAGATGCTCGAGCCCCGGAAATGCATTTAACAATAGTGGGGCTGGAGTCTCTATTTCCACGTTCCTTACAATAGAATCACCAATTATTAGGGCTCTTTCAACATGATTCTCAGTGGGTGCATCACTTAATGGGGAGAATCGATTGGAAACCCTAACAGGAACGGGAGAGTGGTGTCGCTTTTCTGAGCGAGTCTGCCGCAGACACGTCACCCAAACGCCCTGCTGCAGGGGCTCTTCATCCAGATCCAAAGTGTGTGTGTTGCTCGCTGTACTACCCGCATCCGAAACAGTATCTACCGGCTTCTCTTTCTCACTGACCTCCACTTGTGTTAGGATGCGTATCTCTAACTCATTAAATTCTCCGTCAGCCTGACTAATTCCTTACTTTTATCACATGTGAATCCCTCACTGCTGATGGAAGAAGCTATTATAAACATGTGACATGCAATGCACGAAGAAATAACATGAGCGGATGCCATGACTTACCGCAATTGTTTGTTGTTGTTGGTTGTTCCTGAGCGGTGAGTGTTTGAGATCAATGTGAATCCCTCACGCAATTGTTTGTTGTTATGGTTGTTCTTGATAAGCGGTGCTTTGAGATCGATGCAATAATCCATGTAACACACAGGATAAAAACGGTGTGTGCTATAAAATGCATGCAGTTTAATCGCGATAAAAATAGAAAGTGGATGCACGCGGAAAATGCACGCAGTAGAATCGCGAGAAGAGAATAATGCGAGGAAAACCCGATGCGCACTGAAATTTGGCAGATGTTAAGGATTAAAAGCTGAAAACAGATAGATAGGCTATGCTAAAAAAAGCTATCAGGCTACAAACACAGACTCGAGCTAGGCGCCAGCAGCAACAGGTAAAATACGCAGATGAAACGGTAGAAAAGTGGAAAAACCCGAAACACGCAGTAAAATGACAAAGGATAAAACGATGAATGTATGAGAATAAGAATAAGCAATGCTAAGCAGGCTAGCAGGCTACAAACACTCGTGCAGCATGCCGTCAGCAACAGGAACAGGAAGGAACAGGAAGTCCATGAGCTGAGCTCAGAAGTCTCGGAAGGCAGAGTTTACATGACACTGTAATTTTTTTGCCCTGTGTGTCTTTAAAATTAAAATGATTTTTTTAAATCCAATAATCATGAATTTATGTATAAACGTATGTATTACTCATTGCTGTATTATTAATTACTTAAATTAACAACTGCACAGTCAAAAAGATAGCAAAAAGTTCTAAAATTCTGGCAAACAAGCAAATTATATTTGAAAACCGTAACTCCCTTTCCATGTACCATATTCAGAATATGATAACGTTGCACAGGGAAAAGTGGGCTTTTGAGCCTAATTTCCCATTATTAACCCTCCTGAAAAACTCATCTTAATATTAAGTTTGGCCATAATGCCTTTGGGTTATTCTCAACACTGACTAAATGACTTTTTGTCTCCACCTTTTATGCTCGGGTCAAATCTGACACGGGTGTAACTAATGCTGGTTTTCAATGCAGATGTGAAGCTCCTCTTGAGCGAAGTGTGTCGCGAGATCACTGTCTCTCTCTTTCTTAAAGAAATAATAAACATTATTGTTACTTGTACTTTATCAAAATCAGCAAACATTTCACCGCAAAAGACGTGAATAAAAATATGAAGGCGGCCATTTTAGAAATTATATTACAAGGTCTACTATTTCCAGAAGAACAGAACTTTCACCAGGAGGCAGTAGACATTTAATACATTGTAAACAACAGAGTTTCAGCAAAGTATTTATCATGTTGATGATATAGAGGCTTCAGAAAATCATGTATGAAATGTGATATGCATAGCTTTATAGGGTTAACAATTGCAGATATTATACACACCTACACATACTGACAAAACTGTGTGTAGTGTGTGCGCGCACACACACACACACACACACACACAGTTATTTGTAGTTGTTCAGCTGCACATTGTTGATTTGACAATGCTGACAATGTATTTGTTGTACAATAATATGTTCTTTTTTGCAACACTCCTATGGTTGTAATGTTGCAGAATATAAACCATGATTCTGTTTTTCTTTCAAACTAATACAATTTCTAAGTAGTCTAAGTATCAGCTTATTTTAAGTACTGTAAATCCTTACAATAAAGCTAAGGATTTACCGTATATCTACTGTACATATATAGTACCACAACTGACATATACAGTATGTGGCACTTTTTAGTTAAAATGCTACTATATAAGCCTGTGTTCAATGTGAAAACATGTAGGTTAGCCTATGCCAATTTTCTTGTTCATAATTAACAGGTAAGTGTGCTGTAAATGTATTGTTCTCTATACATGTTTTTTTTTTTTTTTTTTTTTTTTTTTTTACCCAAATATCACGGTTGTCATTATTTTTAAACATAACAGAAGGGTTAAACAAGTACTCTAAATCATTAATCTTATAGCTCATACAAAATCCTTTAGTTTTATACATTGCACAACAACATAAACTCAGTTTACTCACATACACAAGACTTGTACTACACATAGTTAACTAATATTGGCATTACATTCATGTTATACAGCCAGCTGAGCTCCCCCAGCTGAGCCTGGTTTCTCCCAAGGTTAATTTTCTCCAAAAATAAACTTCTTATGGAGTTTTGTGTTTTCTGTAAAGCTGCTTTGAAATGATGTGTGCATTATACAAATAAAAATGACTTGACTACTCTCTACACCAGGGATATCTAGCCTTATGAGTGTGAGCTACTAAATATAAATAATTTGGGAGTCTTAAAAATATAAACATATATTGAATATTTTTAAAGGGGTCATGACACGAGGAATCACATTTTCCTTTGACAAATACAAGGTCATTGTTCTATAAAAACATACTGTACGGTTTCTAACTTAAAACAACACATTCTCTACTTCCTCCACAATGTGATGTCACAAGGAGAGAGCAAAAATCAATCAATCATAACAGTGGGCATTTACTGTCAAGTCTTAAAGGAGAAGCAGCACCAAAACTGAGCATTTCTGAAAAAAGTGTCAAAATGAGGGTAGAAAATGATCATGTTTTACAAATATATGTCTTTTATGTTTTTGTGCAAATTTTTTTTACTAACATTATAAGGGAACCTCAAAGAACACATTGTATAAATATAATACAAAAGGCATGGCATGACCCCTTTAATGTTTTATTAAATATTTAAATACACTATGGTGTAAAAAAGTTTGTGGACACCCACTTTTATTAACATGTTTGGCTATTCCATCAATTCCAGTGAAGACAAATCATACAGTGGCATTCTAAAGAATTGTGTGCTTCCAACTTTTTGGTAACAACTTTCTGGTTTGTGGAGGGCTCTTTTATTTTCCTGCATGAGGTCCATATATAAATATTGTTCTAAGATTGGTGTGAGGGAACTTGACTGGCCTGCACAAAGCCCAGACCTGAACCCCACTGAACACCATTATGATGACCTGTTGATCACACAACATCAGTGTTTGACCTCACTGACGCTCTTGTATCTGAATGGAAGCTCCATGCAGTTCTATTACAATGTCAAGTGGAAAGCCTTTACAGAAGAGTGGGAAATGGCATAGTAGCAAATACTGGGATTACTCCCTTTGGTTTTTAAATTATGGGCCCTATTTTAAGAGTGTTATCTAAGCGCAACACTATCGCCATAGACATTTCCAGCGTTGTCAAAAGTACCGGTTCTTCTGTACCAAGTTGACACTAAAATAAAAAAAGATGTAACGATACCAGAAGTTCTGCAGTACCGGTAGTACCGAGCACCGACTCAATCTGGTACCCGCATGCTGTCTTTCTGACACATGACTGCTTTCAAATTCTCAAACACAAATCTGAGCATGTGCTCTGTTACTCCCTTAACACTGAAATGCACGATTTATAAAATTAAAATATATTACAACTGTATGGTTAAATATGATACTCATTGTAGTAATATTAATAATGATATATAATAAATAATGACTAATAAATAATGATAATAATAATTAAGCATTATATCACAAGCAAGAGTGCGGTTGTACTGAATAAAAGTTTGTTAAAATAAAAGCATTGGTATGTTGAAAAGTATTTTTCCTTTTTTACTTGTTAAAAGTTTTTTAAAAATGTATTGTTCTATTTTCACTTGTTAAATGTTTTAACAATTAATTTTATCAGACATCATTTTGATGATGAAATTAATCGAAAACATGAAAAACTGATGAACACTTGAAGGAAACATGCTTTAGTTTTGATTTATTATTTACACTGAAAACTTTAAATAGGCTAAAGGACTGTATTCGTTAGCACATTACCATTCAATACCATTCATATTTTTGCTGTGGAAATTTCACTGGTATCAGGACCACCTACTGAAATTTTGGTATCATGACAACATTAATGCCATCAAGTAATAAATGCAAAGTCAATGGGCATGGCCAGGATGTTTTGGTATTTTCGTGTAAGCATGCACCGGGTTTAGCTGTAAGTGGGAAATTGCATATACAACGTCCTATTATATAGTCCATACCCCTTGGCCCCTTTTACAATGACTTAAAAATCTCAATAAAAACAGGTAGAAAAATACCAATACAAATTAGATACAAATTACAATTGTACATCTAAACATAATAATAATAATTGAAAAATAAACCATGACCTAAAGATAGTTTAACACAAATCTTGTGAATAATTTGTTTCATAAAATGGCTACAACAGTGATCGTCATGAACATATTTTGATGTTCCACTATATTTTCAGAGTTTGGAAATTTTTTACCACCTGCTAGATGAGTCTCCAAACTGCAAATGCAGGAACTGAGTTTAGACTTTGCATTACAAACAGACGTGCTTTTGAAATGTCTTAATCCTATCGACCTAGGCTTTTAGACCTACAGTATGCGACTCACAAGTAGTGATCGACGATATGGGGTTTTTAATGGCCGATGCTGATATCTTGAGAGCAGGATTGCCCATAGGCTGATATAGTGCTGATTTATGTGTGTGTGTGTATATATATATATATATATATATATATATATAATATCACACAAAGTGAATGACGTGCATAAATTTGCTAAAAACCAAATTCACTTTTATTTAACATAATATTTACTCAATTTTACACAAAACCAGAACTTTGTTAAAGCTGCACTACGTAAGATTTTCTGGTTAAAAAGTAACAAATTGCCATTATTGATTGAGTACATTAACAATCAGTGTTCAAAACATTGTCCTTACCTTACCCCAATTCACTACAGTAAGCCTACAAAAATTATTTGTATTTTGAGCTGTCGGGTCGGATTTGGCGCGAAATCGCTGGCTTATGAAGTACATCCTTGCGTCATTACATCATGTTCGTAAACACAGGAAAGAAGTACCGGCTGTCTCAAGTTCAGTCAGTCTTATTCACACAGTTCAGGACAGCATCGCTGCAGTCTGGATAGATGTATATCAGTTATCAGTTTGGTGAAGTTGTTTATCTGCTGTAATGCTTGCATACTGTATATTTTCTGGTAGGGTTGTTGAAGATAATATTGCTTGTCATGCTTGTATGACTTGAACATAACTCGTGTGTTAACCGATCATGATGTATCTACATTTTCGGGGGAAGTTACTATGACATATTTACCAATATTTATGACTTCTGAAATGGACTTCTTGTAACTGCAATATTATTTTCATGTTTAATAAAGCATATTTTTTGTCCCCATCATTATTGAATCCTCGTTTTATGTTTTTAGTTCATGGTGTTATTGTGTGCATTGCATCGACATACTATTTAGTGTTATGGTTTACTTGCATTATCAACTGAGGCTGTACAATATAATATCAAATAATAAAGTCTTCCACTGAACTCGTATCAGCCATATCATGAGTTTCACCTTTTAAATTGATAGGTATAGTATATATATTATAAAAAAAAAATAATAATAATAATAATCTTAGTCTTCCTTTACTGTGACTAGATGGCCCAGACACAAAGACTACAAGAGTGCAAATTGAATGAAATCCCAGATGCAGTTTATTGTGCTACTCCAATCCCAATCAATAATAACCAGGAAAAAAACATAATTTGGTACATAATACTGGGCATTTAATTATAAACAAGCCCGAAATACACATGGGACTACTATTTTGAAATGTCTGTGCTCCCAGTTGTGAACTCAATGACGGCTGATTTACTGAAAAAAATGACTCGAACTCAAACTGCTAACCTGAGCTCCTGAGTTCAAACAAGCTCTCCAGAATATTCAATAATCTGTGTAAAGTAAAGCCAATATAATTGCTTTTATTTTGAAATTACTTACACATTGTAGCACATATCCATGCACATATCTGTATATGCACATGAACTATGTACCGCATGTGGACCTCATTATTTGACATACAAATCACAGTAATGGTGACAACCAAAAACAACATTAATTATAAGATGAGCTTTGAATAATCACAAAATGAGAAATAACTGCAAGTTACAACAAATACAACAACAGCAGCATAAATAAAATCAGCAAACAGTAAAGCTATGAGCAGTATATAGTCATTTGCATAATTTATTCATACCACAGAATATTACTTTGTGGCTGTTTGAGTCTTTGAGGCTTACTTTGTTTAAAAGATAGCAGAAACAGCACTTGTCAAAGCATAGGGCTTTTCACTTCTTCTCAAGAATAATCTGGTGAAGGAATTAAAACATTGCAGATATAAAGTCGCAACAAACTCACATAGAGTGAAAATATGAGCAATTAATCTGCAAAATATCTGCAAAGATCTACACTTTAAGAGGTATGTTTTTTTTTTTTTTACATATTTATATTTATTTATATTTATATATGTACATACATGTATTCTGGCCACTTTGTTTTCATAGATTTTTTTTTAAATAAACATTTACACAGTTAACTGTGTAACTGACATGAAATCTTAAGCATTGTCATCAGTGTCCTGCTGTGTGACACTTCCTTCATCTAACTATTTTAAAAACATTTTATGATCTTGTAAAGCTATATATACATGTATATAATATATTATTATTATACTTGCTGTTTCCACAACCTCATATTATCTAAGACAATAGTTTATTTGCACTTCAAAAAAAGGTTGAAAGGTGATTAAGATCTTTAAAAACTTTGGAGAAGTGCTGACTTGTCCCAGCACCTAAAATACACACTTTCCCTTGTACTTTCATGCACATGTTAACCTAACATCTGTATTTTGGGAAAAAAGGTTTTCGGACATGTTATTTGTCTGAGCTATAAAGTGCTTATTTGTAGTGCTTTCTCTAATAAAATACCACTCATCACATTTACAGTGGTTTTATATGTTTTAAGTTATGACAATTTTTGCATTGATGGAGCCCACAATCAATAGAAATGTCTTTTTTTCAACACAAACATTTGAAATTGAGACGAATCGATGAGCCAGTGTGTTATGGTGTGGTGTGTTGGGGGCTGGGTTTGGTGGGCCGCTCTGGGCCAGAAAGTCCAGGGACACTTTTTATTCCCAGTCCGCCCCTGATAATGCATATTTCAGAGGAAGATCTATGAGTGCTCCTCAAGAATTGCACTTCACAGGAAGAAATCACTTGATTTATATTTTGTCTAGAGTGAAGTGTATCTGTAGTTTTCTTGCTGTGCTTGTGTTGTACTGGACAAGTAGCTGTTGTTAGCCAGGATACTGAACTGAACTTCACTGACTGTTAAGCTAAGCTTTGTTAGTTGTTGGCTCGTTTAGTGCATTTGTGCTTGAGTTTAAGTCACTTCACACTTTTAGTGCCTTGTAGACTTTGAGTTACTAATTCAAAGGGGTAGATTCTACTATGCAGCAGTTAGCAATCAAGTACTTAATTGGTGATTAGCTATTTATCCGAAGCAGCAGTTATGCAGCCCTCCTCATGTGAAGGCCTAACATCGAACAAGGACACCGACAAGGCTCCATCCAATACGTGAAGTTCTCCCTCTTTCCTTTTATCCCACACTCTTTTCTATTTTCCTGTCTGATTGTAAAATGTGCTATCAGTATATTCCTGTTGTTTATTCTAAGTGGAAATCCACATACACGCATCGTAGACAACGCACCACACAGAATCTTAGGCCACTTGGTACTACCTCACCACAGTCCCTATCTCTCTCAGTTGGACTGTGGAACTGCCAGTTGGCTGTCAGCAAAGCTGTCTTCATCCCTACCTGCACCAGTCAATAAAAACTCAATATTTTGGCTCTGACCAAGACATGGATTGGCACAGACAACACTGCGACCCCCTCAGCTGAGAGTCAGCGGGTGTTGAATAAAAAATGTTTTCAAAATGGTGAAGAGCCGATATGGCTGATATCAAACACAGCAGAAAGAAAGAACAGACATGGTATATTTAGCAAATACTACAATTTTTTCAAGTTTCCCCAAACTGGTCTCAAACTGGCAACCTTTCAATCTCCACAGAACACAGGCATGGCACACTGACCACTGCACCACATTGTAACAAGTTTTACAGGTGATGAAGAGCCATAAGCTGAGAGTCAGCAGGTTTTTAATAAAAAGTATTCAAAATGGTGTATAGCCGATATGGCTGATATCAAACAGAGCAGAAAGAAAGAACAGACAATACTGTAGCAAATACTATAGCAAGTATAGCAAATACTCAATTTTCAAGATGCCCCAAGCTGGTCTTGAACTGGTAACCTTTCAGTCTCCACAGAATGGAGTTAATTAACGGAGGTTCGGGAGAAGCATGTTCATTTTAATCTGACAAATCACAGCCCACGAGCAGGAGTATATAAGCCCCTGCTTACCTGCTTCCTATGACAACTCTCCTGACATGAGAATCTTTCCGGCATTCAGCCCCACCCATTTCCCCACGAACAGACCCAGGCAGATAGATCATCGGATGCAACTTCCCTGCAAAGCATTCGGCTCCACCAGAACAGCTCTTCCATCCAAACAGTCTCGTTATTCAACAGAAGCTGCCACAGCAGCTCTTTGTTTTTTAACAGTATTGACAGCTACCACGTTAAGTGTGTGTTTGTGTGTGTGTATGTATATGTGTGTGTGTGTATATATATCCTGTCTTTCTATGCTCCATTCGATGAAGCAGTTTATAGCGCGAAGTTGCTGCCGCAAACTGGCTGCTCCTGCACTTTAAAAAATGTGAAACAGCTGCTCATATGTTCTCTTATCTAAACTTTCCTCCCAGAAAGCAGTCCCAGCTGCCTCCGCGAACGGGCGCCGTTCCGGCTTCATGCCATTAGAATTTAATTTTATTTGAAAGCGAAAGAAACGAAGATTAACTATTCAATCCAACCACCATTTCAACCCCCAGCATTTTTAATCAGGTTCTGCCGCACAGGTGATGCCTGTCAGCCTCATTACCACGCCACAGCTTGTTTAGGGGGAGTGTTTTATTCAGCGATTGTTCCTCGTCTTCTAACATGAATATCACGATTGTTTCTCCCTCCAAAGTGCCCTTCGGAGTGTGACTTATTTCATTCTAAAAACAGGTGCATCATGCAACACAGAACTCCCTTCAATCGACCGATAATCTAATGACAAATTATTTTCAAACCAACGCAGACACAACACACAAGCTCGCTGCCACGCAGCACTGGCTCTGACCATTCCACTGCACACTGCAGATATATACGGCCTCTGTCCGAACAGACACGAGCCGAATTTGGCTCCGCAAGAGGCGGATCATGCGCCGCGTTCCAACTCATAATCATTCTGCAAGGTGTCTCGCTTTCTCTCAGCATTATTGACATATATTGTACAGCAGGGGGCAGTCATACTCCTAAGGAGCGAATGACCACAACATCCTTCAGTAATGATTGCAAGTCCATTTCTCCTGCATATCTGCATGCATTACAGAGCCAAATATCTTATTTCTCAGATCATTTTATGCTGTTTTTCACATTTATTAAGATGTACTGTATTTCCCAGCACATATCTCCTGCATTTCTGTATGCAGTGCAGAGCTGCAACTCAGTGCATTCCTAGATAATTCACACCTATTGCTATGCGATGCATTTCCTATGCAAGAAGTATATTGTATTACAGGTGACAGTTATACTCCTAAAGAGCAAATGGCCAAAAGTGAATCCTTCAATGATGACTGCAAGTCCATGCATATCTGTATGCAGTACAGAGCCAAAGCTCTTATTTATCAGATCATTTTATGCTATTTTTTCATTGTTTATAAAGATCTACTGTATTCCCTAGCACATCTTTTCTAAAGTTTCACCTAAATATGATTATATTGTCTTTTCTACAGCAACGCCTGAAATTGTGCCTTCCGCAGGGTCTCGCCAATGTTACTTCCAGCAGGTCTCTGCGAGAGACCATTTAAATTCCTGTCACTGGATTGTACGCAGGTTTACCTCTCACTTTCTCTATCTAGGTGTCTTTCCAATACTTCACCATTACCTACCGAGGAGCCAAAGATGGCAACCATTTTAGTTAAGAAAGCACAACTGCGGTGCTTCTGCCTTCGGCTCAAAACATCTCCAAGCAGCACAAATGTGCTGTCCGCGTGCCACAACTTCGGCGTCTTTTGGGTCATGCGACAAACCCCCACGACACCACAAAGCAGCGCAAATGTGCTGTACAGGTGCTGCAACTACGGTGTCCTTCGGACAATGCAACAAACTTCCACCACACCGCAAAGCAGCGCAAATGTGTTTTTCCTGGTGCCGCAACTGCTGAACCTATCAGGCCCTGCCACTAAATCTCCCACAACACCGCAATAATGTTTCCTGTTTCCACTTAAGACTCGAGGGGCACAGCTCATAAATGTATACCCATCAAACCGTTATTCAGCAAGGTTCTTTACTCTGCGCCATCCACCATTCGACTGCAGTGTGGGCCCTCCTGTTCGAACGCTATGTAGGCTTTCCCATCGAATTGCAGTGTGGGCTGTCCCGTTCGATGCAGTGTGAACCTCAGCGGATTGGTCGCAGGCTCTCCTGTTCGAATCGCAGTGTGGCCCTCCCATTCGACCGCAATGCAGGCTCTCCCGTTCTAATCACAGGGTGGGCTCTCCCATCCGAAACGCAGTATGAGCTCTCCTGATCGAGTGTAGTGGTGGTGCAGTGATCTTAAGAGCCTTTTAGCTTTTCCCGTTAACAGTGGCATTGGCATTTCCTCTGCTCATGGTCTAAATGAGCCCGACACACAATAAGGTGTGCCTAAAAGTGATAAACTATGTGTGCCCTATTTGATAATGCAGCCACAGTGCCCCACCAGATAATGTGCTGCAGCACCCGCCCACGCTCGATACTGCTGCAGCATTGCCCGCATACTCTCAATTATGCCACAGCATCACCCCTTTTCGCATTTTGATACTGCCGCAGCGCCCTGCCAAGACGAACATAATAAAGTTGTATTCTTATCTAACCTTTCGCCTCCCTCAAAGCTGCATATAAACATAATTGACACGTTTTCCATAACTAATCTTTTGCTTCCCTTACAGACGTATATAAAGTTACATATTCCTAACTAATATTTGCTCCCCCTACAGGTAAGTATAAACTAACCTATGCTTCCCGTACAGGTGTTGATGATTCTAATGAAGTCTTTTGTGCCCTACTTAATAATGCAGCAACAGTGCCCCGCCATAACAAATGTAATAAAGTTGTATTCTTAACAAATTTTTTACTTTCCTCAAAGCTGCATATGAACGTAATTGACACGTTTTCCATAACTAACCCTTACAGACATATATAAAGGTAATACGTTTACGTATTCCTAACTAACCATTTGCTCCACTACAGGTAAGTATAAACTAACCTATGCTTCCCTTACAGGTGTTGATGATTCTAATGAAGTCTTCTGTGTCCTACTGGATACCACAGCAACAATGCCCCACCCATTCCAATTGTGTGTACACAGTTGTTAATATTTTCTCCACAGGTGCTTTCAATGTCTAAGTTCCATACTTTCATAGAAGTGCATCTACAGCAATGGAAACACAGGAGCTCCTTCACTATGCCCCCAAATACTCAATACACTGCCGCCGCAGTGCTTTAAACTCTGCTCCCACAGAAGGCCCACTTTACTCTACTGCCGGAGCAGCTTTTTTACCATGCTTCTGCCAAAGCCTTTTTTTCTTCACTTCTCAGCAGCGCTCTCTCTCTCTCTATGGAGCAGTATCCCATTTGAATTGCAGTGTAAGTCCTCCCTTTCAAACGCAGCGCAAACCAACTCTCATTCTCCCCGTTCGACTGCTTGCTGGGCTTACCCGTTCAAACACTGTGAGCTAAACCTCTCTCTCTCTCTCTCTCTCTCTCTCTCTCTCTCTCTTAGAACAGTCTCCTGTTTGAATCGCAGTGTAAGTCCTCCCTTTCGAATGCAGCACGAGCCAACTCTCATTTTCACCTTCCCTGTTCACATACCGTGAGCCCACCCACTTCTACGACGAGTGGTGGTTTCTCATTCGAATCGCAGCATAGCCCTCTCGACCAGCAATCGTACAAGAACGCACCTTCAAACAAATGCTTAAAGCACTCCCTCTGTACACATTTTCTGGGGGAAAACAATTCAGAAGCATCCGCCAAGCCAATTTACCAAATAGAATTGTTGCTGGCTTGCTGTCCTAAATACTTCCTGCCATAGTCATGGTACTGTTCTTTCATCTTAACGCCTTTTTTGGAGGTAATCAGGAGTTGAGTCTTGAGCTCCAAGCCCTCCAGTATACGGACAGCAAGCCAAATACGTTTACTGCTTCAACACAAGATTATATTAACATACGAATGAGGTAATTAACTGAAGTATGGTACACTGACTGCTGCACCACATTGCCAAAAGCAGGTTTTGAATAATGTTTTTTCTGAAGACTTAAATTAAGGAAGCAATGATACATAAAAAGTTTTGTTCGAAATGAATAAGCATTTTGACCACTATGTGGTGCTGTCTCCAATCTGCTCTGATATCCTCAGGACATACAATTTTCTTTTGAATTCAACAATGCATTCAAAAGATATCAGTGCTTGAAGCAGGGTGGTACGTAGTACCTGCACTTCTTCTTGCGTACCACCACGATGTAATGTCTTTATTTAATGAAAGTCAGTGATTCGATGAGGCCAGCCAATCACTTTTATCTGACCTTCCAAATGATTTAAAAAAAAAAAATCGCAGCAGTAAACATCCGAGCCCTCTCCGCGCAAAACTCAGTGGTGAGTTTAACAAAACTCAATACGTGCAACAACAGCATCGGTGGTCGTCAAGCAATCTATGGTCCAGTTCCAGAGGAACGTGCATGTTCAAGTTTGTCTGGGCATAGTTCAGGTACATTCTTTTCCAAAACATGAACCAGCAACTTTTAAGTGAGGACATTTTATTGCGTCTTATTCAATCAAATGTATTTATGCAAATTGTTTAGCTGCTGGGTGCATTAAAAACTAAAGACTTAAAAAAAAATGTCAAAACTGTTACAGAGGTGATGTCAGCTCATATGCACAACCTTTTATCACAAAAGATAAATCAATGATGAAAACAGAAGCTTCAAATAAAATACACAGGAAAATGTGCTTTTTATTCTCAATTATTTTCTGTAGTGTTCGTAAAAAGATTGTGAAGTGTCACTGAACCTGCCTATGCATAAATCTGACAGTGTTTAGTTCTACATACAGATGTGTGTCAGTGTTCACAGTCCTGACCTGAACATCATCAAATCAATTTGTTCATTTCTAATGATTATTTACTATCTGTACAAGTATCTGGCTCTTGTGTGAAAATTCATGTACAGGACAAGAAAAAGCTAATTGTCCCCTCATTGAATGGGAGGATAATAATAATAATAACTAGATAGGTACATTTCCTGAAGAAAATGTGAGTGGTGCTTGCCGTGGCAAAACTCATCACATAGCATGTTCTTGCATGTTGCTAGCACATTTTAACACTTTGCTATGCATTGCTATCATGTGTTACCATGATGCTAGCACATTTTTAGCATGTTTCAGTACTTCGCTAGGCATTGCTAGAATTTGTTAGCACGATGCTAGCACGTTTTTAGCATGTTTTAGCACTTAGCTAGGCATTGCTAGTGTGTGTTAGCATTACGCTAGCACGTTTTTAGCAAATTTTAACACTTCGCTAGGCATTGATAGCATGTGTTAGAAGTGTTAAATCATGTTAAAAACATGCTAACACATTAGCAATGCCTAGCAAAGGATGTTTTAGCATATTTTAACACTTTGCTATGTGTTAGCATGATGCTAGCATGTTTTTAGCACTTCGCTAGGTGTTGCTAGCATGAGTCAAACAGGAAATTTCTACAATGTTCTGGTGCAGAGATATGTTTTGCTACTTGGTTGCTAGGGTAAGCTTATGTGGTTGCTAGGCAGTTGCCAGGATGATACTAAGTAGGCTGCTTGCTGTCTTGAGTCATACAAGACAACAAGGAAATCTCTACAACATTCTGATCCTGAGATACCCATCTAAGTGATTTGGAATGGAAGTCAATGGTGTTTTGTTGCTAGGGTGCTCTAAATGGTAGCTAGGGCATGGTTAAATAGTTACCATGATGATACTTGAAGACAGATTATTCAACCAATTAAAATAAGCCAACTCTCATGTCTCTAGGACATTCTGATCCGAAGATATCACACTCTAATTTAAAGAGTTGGTTGCTACGGTGTTCTAAATGGTTGCCAGGGTGTGGCTAGCCAGTGAACAGACTGATTCTTATTGGCTGCTTACTAACCTGACTCAATGGAGCAAATCTGCAAGTCTCTAATTCATTCTGTTCTGAAGATATCCTTCTGAGCCATTTTGAATGGAAGTCTATGTGGGTGGTTGTTAGGGTGCCATAAATGGTTGCTAGGGAGTGACTACACCATTTCGAAAAAGATACCTAAAGACTGATTGGAAGCCCGAGTGAAATGAACCCGCCCCCATATCTCTATGACATTCTGATTGGGAGATATGATCTGACAAATTTCTTGCATTGACTGCCGTAGTAGGGGAAAACATTTTTTTTCATGGGTGAGACCCTTGCCATAGTATGTCAATGGGACATTTGTGGGACATTTTTTTTGCCCCCCAGGGGTGCACTGTACCCCCAACCCCTTAGAAAAGTCATAGCACAGGTGTTGTCAATAGGCCGGTCGATTTTACACCTCATTTGTGGGTCTACAACAAACTGTGCAGGACGAGTTAGGTGCTGAAGTTTGTAAGGAATAATAAGAATAATAACTAAGATGGGTACATTTCCTGAAGAAAATGTGAGTGGTGTTTGCCGTGGCAAATTTTCTCACCACGATGTCCCACCAACTGCCCCAAGTTGAAAGACGCCACCCCCATGACAGTAGGATGTTCTGGTGCAGAGATATGATTTGTTACTTGATTGCTAGATTAACCCCATCTGGTTGCTAGGCAGTTACCAGAGTGATACTTAACATGGCTCCTTGCCATCCTGAGTGAAATAAGTCAACCCGGAAGTCTCTACGATGTTCTAGTGCAGAGATATGTTATTTGTTACTTGGTTGCTAGGGTAACCCCATGTGGTTGCTAGGCAGTTACCAGAATGATACCTAATGAGGCTCCTTGCTATCCTGAGTGAAATAAGTCAACTCGGATGTCTCTACGACATTGTGGTGCAGAGATATGTGTTTTGCTATACGGTTGTTAGGGTAAGTCCATCTGGTTGCTAGGAAGTTGCCATGGTGATCCTAAAAAGGCTGCTTGCTGGACTGAGTGTAATGAGACAAACCTGAAGACTCTATAACATTCTGATCTGGAGATATCCATCTAAGCCATTTTGAATGGCAGTCAATGGGTTTTGGTTGCTAATGTGCACTAAATGGTTGCTAGGTTGTATGCAGTTGCTAGGGTGTTAGTGAAAGAAAGAATAAAAAGAGTGGTGTGATAGAAAAGAAAGTGGAGTGATGTATAGATAGAGCAGCTAAAGGCATATTAAAGGTGTGGCTGTATACTTTTGAATTTTTGACAGTTGGAGTTTGAATAGTCTGAACATTCCATAAGTGTAAGTGAATGGGGATTTTTCCTATGTTTGATCTTCCACTGTGGGAAAACCGTAAGTCCGATCAGTTAGAAAAGATACAGCACACTATTCGGGATTAGACTTAAGGTCTGTGCTGAGTTTGGTGCATGTAGCTTAAAAGCTCTAGGAGGAGTTAGAGTAAGAAATTTTAGTCTCAGAATAATAATAACTAGATTGAAAAGTTTGTGGACAAACTTTAGGTTGGCTTGAGAAAGCCTAGATAATTTGGTTGCTAGGCAGTTACCAAGGTGAAACTCAAAAGGCTCCTTGCTACCCTGAGTCCAATGAAAGCAACCCGAAGTCTCTATGATGTTCTGGTGCAAAATATGTGATTTTGTTTATTGGTTGCTAGGGTAACCCCATCTGGTTGCTAGGAAGTTACCAAGATGCTACTCAATAGGCTTCTTGCTACCCTGAGTCCAATGAACGAAACTACAAGTGTCTACAATATTCTGGTGCAGAGATGTTATTTGTTACTTGGTTGCTAGGGTAACCCCATCTGCTTGCTATGCAGTTACCAGAATAATATTTAATGAGGCTCCTTGCTATCCTCAGTGAAATAAGTCAACCCGGAAGTCTCTACGGCATTCTGATTCTGAGATACCCATCTTAGTTATTTTTAATGGAAGTCAATGGTGTATGGTTGCTAGGGCATGGCTCACCCAATTAAAACAAGCCAACTGTCATGTCTCTTGGACATTCTGATCTGAAGATATCTCACTCTAAGTGAAAGCAATAGTGTTGGTTGCTAGGGTGCTCTAAATGGTTTCCAGGGCATGGCTAACCAGTGAACAGAGATTCTTATTGGCTGCTTACTAACCTGACTCATAAGAGCCAATCCCCAAGTGTTTACGACATTCTGTTCTGAAGATATCCTTCTGAGCCATTTTGAATGGAAGTTAATGGGGGTGGTTGCTAGGGTCCCATAAATGGTTGTTAGGGCATGGCTATGCCATTTCCAAGGTGATACTTAAAGAGTGATTGGTATCCCGATTGAAATGAGATATGATTTGACAACTTTCTTGCATTGGCTGCCATAGTAGGGGGAAAAAATGTTTTCATGGGCGAAACCCTTGCCATAGTATGCCTATGAGAAATTTTTGGGATGTTTTTTCCCCCCAGGGGTGCACCGTACCCCCAATCCCTTAGAAAAGTCATAGCACAGGTGTCGTCAATAGGCCGGTCGATTTGACACCTAATTCATGGGACTACTACAAACGGTGCGGAACGAGTTGGGTGCCGAAGTTTTGTACGGAATAAGAATAATAATAATAAGTATGTGAGATTACAATAGTGATGCTTTGCAAGCACCACTAATAAATATGTGAGATTTCAATAGTGATGCTTTCATTTGGCAGACGCTTTTATCCAAATTGACTTACAAAAGAAGAATACAAGCGAATCATCTTAAGGAGACAGTGGTACGAAAAGTGCTGTATTACAAGTTTCACTAGCATCAGAATTGTATTCAAGACAGATTAAAGTGCAACAAGAATTGTTTTTTTTTTTTTTCTTTCTTTTTTTTGACTGGTTAAGTGCTCATGGAAAAGATGTGTTTTTAGCTGTTTTTTGAAGAGTGAAAGTGAGTCAGCTTCACGGATGGAGTTGGGAAGGTAATTTCACCAACGTGGTATGATGAAGCCGAAAGTCCGGGAAAGCGTTTTGGTGCCTCTTTGTGTTGGTACAACAAGGCAACGTTCCTTAGCCGACCGCTGGCTTCTGGTGGGAACGTAGCTCTGCAGAAATTACTTTAGGTATGCTGGAGCACACCCAGTGATTGTTCTGTATGCCAGCATCAGAGCCTTGAATTTTATATGTGCAGCAACCGGCAGCCAGTGAAGAGAGATAAAGAGTGGTGTAACATCGGACATGGTAGTGTGACATTAAAAACAACAGGCTTTTGATCAGACAGACAAAACTCAGTAATGTCAACATTGTAGATGGGAAGACCAAATGATCAAACAAGATCAAGAGTATGACCATGATCATGTGTAGAGCCAGTAACATACTGTGTGAGATTAAATGAGTCAATAAATTGAACAATCTCCCTAACCAGAGGTTTGGAAGGGCAGCACACATGAATATTAAAATCATCAAGAATGATAAGATTGAAACGGCAAATTAGAGAATAAATTACTTTTAGGAGGCCTATTAATCAGAACATAGAGTACTGGACTGGACAGCTGAGCCTTTAGTAATTGCACTTGAAAACTATTATAATTTTATCGGGCAGTAATCGGCACTTAAATTTTTAAAAACTGAAGCTAACCCCCCACCTTGCCCCACAGTCATAGGGGAGTGAAAAAGTCACAGTCACTTCAGATAAAGGATCCAACTCACCCACGTGAAGCCAAGTCTCTGTCACAAACAGGAAATCCAGTTTTTAAGATGTGAAGTAATTTAAGATGAATGTTTTATTGGAAAGAGATCTTGCATTTACCAAAGACATCTTAGCAAGATAGGAATTTCCAGCTTGTAGCGAAACATCATCCGATGACACTTGGCATCTTTGAGTATTCCAGAGATCTGAGATTTTGGAGATTGGCGCCTCTTCTGATGATTCACGGTTGCACTGGAGCGCATGTAGATGATGCCGAATCTGGTAGGAAGGGCAATAGACAGGTCTATCGGGTTCCAAAATACGCCGAGGGATGTTTGGTAATCATCTCCACGAAGATTACCAAACAAGGAACCAAAAAATCTTAATCCTAACAAAGATACCATCTCGTTTTCCTCACTTTCTGTGGTGTCTCTTATGATGGAGCGAGCAGCTAGGAATATGGCAAACACCCACGGGAAAAGTTGAAGAAAAGCAGGTATAGAACAATCGCTCTCTACCATGATTTCAAACACACAAGTCCATGACAGTGGATTGTACACTGATGAGCCAAAATATTGACCACCTGCCTAATATGCTGTTGGTCCTCCGTGTGCCACCAAAACCACGCTGACCCACCGAGGCATGGACTCTACAAGACCCCTGAAGGTGCCCTGTGGGATCTGGCACCAAGACATTAGCAGCAGATCTTTCTTGTCCTGTAAGTTGCGAGGTGGAGCCACCGTGGATCGGACTTGGAGGCCAGGGCAACACCTTGAACTCTTTATCATGTTCCTCAAACCATTCCCAACAATGTATGAAGTGTGGCAACCTGCTGAAAGAGGCCACTGCCATCAGGGGATACCATTGCCTTGAAGGCTTGTACCTGGTCTGCAATTATGTTTAGGTAGGTGAAACGTGTCAAATTGACGTCCACATGAATGGCCGGACCAAGGGTTTCCCAGCAGAACATTGCCCAGAGCATCACACTCCTTCCACCGGCTTGTAGACTTACCACAGTGCATCCTGGTGCCATCACTTCCCTAGCTAAGTGGTGCACACATACGTGGCCATACATGTGATGTAAAAGAAAACGTGACTCATCAGACCAGATGACCTTTTCCACTGCTCCAAGGTCCAGTTCTGATGCTCGCGTGCACATTGTAGGTGCTTTCAACAGTGGACAGGGGTCAACATGGGCACTCTGACCGGTCTGTGGCTACGTAGCCCCATACACAGCAGGGTGTGATGCACTGTATGCTGTGACACATTCCTCCCGTATCCATCATTAAAATTTTCTGTGACTTGTGCCACAGTAGACCTTCTGTCGGTTCGGACCAGACATGATAGCTTTTGTTGCCCTCGTGCATCTATGAGCCTTGAGCACCCAACACCCTGTCGCTGGTTTGTGGTTTGTCCCTCCTCGGACCACTGTCGGTAGGTACTCGCCACTACTGACTGGGATCACCCCACAAGCAGGGCTGCAACTAATGATTATTTTAATAATCGACTTATCTAATGATTATTAAAATGATTATTCGACTATTCGGGTGATTATTGCAACGATTAATAATTAGCTCTTAACCGACTATTCAGCTTGTACCCCGAGTTAAAAAGGTTGTATTAAAGATGCTTACGAACAATAAAGAGGACAGAATCCTCTTTTAAAAATACCTCTAAATGACATTTACTGAATTAAAAGGGAACAAAAACTTAAGTTTAATTCAGTAAAAAATTCACTGCAAAACATTGTTGTTATCAAGTGTTTTTGTCTTGTTTTTCATTTACAATTGTCTAAAAATCCTTAAAACAAGATACATTTATTTTAGAAGCAACATATAAGATATTAAGAATTGCTTTCAGAGAATGTATCTTGAATGTAAGTATATTTTTCACATGTTTACAGTATACTTCTGCCAGTGCATCAAAGACAAAATATACTTGTATTCAATATATATTCTCTGAAAATGCTGCAATCTTATATGCTGCTTCTCAGGTGAATGCATTTTTTTTTTTTTTTTAAGGATTTTTAGATCATTTAAAATATTAGAATTTTTTATATTATATTCAACATTCTTAGATAACAATTTTTTCTTCTGCAGTATAGCTCCTAAAGTAAATGTGCGTTGTTTTAAAGGAGTTTTAGATATTTATATTGGAAACTAGCCAAAGCAAAAACAAATCAATTATATATTTTGTTGCAGTACATGGGGAGAAGACTACCTCTCTCACCTTTTTGTTCACTTCAATCGATCTTTAACCCACAAAAAAAGAACTCTTGTTTTAATAAAGCTGCCTATTGCTGATTTTCTTTATGATAAGAAACACACAGTGATGCATACTGTATATTATGATTCAATATTTCGTGAGCCATCATGTAATAATCTAGCTGCAGTGAGTGTGCGTGCGAGGGATGAGCGTGCCCGCCCCAAAATGTGCATCAGCCAAGTGCAGTTTCAATCTCTCTCCCCTTTAGATCGAGTCTCTTCGCGCAACTCATAGAAGCGGCACTGACTGCACAGAGAAATTCCAGTTTCAGAGTTTATATTTATTTAAATTACCTGCTTCCTTATTTAAACTTTAATAAAGGATGCATTAAAGATATAACGCGGGGGTGTTTCCTTTAAAGATGCTCGACACGCAAGTTTTGCTTAAGCGGAATGGAAATTCCGGCTCCACTTCATTTCACAACAAGAGTGCTTCTGTATTTACATATTTTGTATATTTGTATAATTCTCTCATACTTTATGATCTACATCACCTGAAGCTGTTTGGAAAGTTTGGAGTGCATCTGTGAGTTGTCGTTTTCCTCTCCTCAGTCAGGTGTAAGCTGAAGTGCTCCCCTCGTACCATCATTAGAGTTTCATAAGATCTCAAGTTATGTTAAATGAGATCAAACGACTATTCGACGTAGACAATTTTTTTTTATTGCCGACATTGTCAATAACATCGACTATCGTTCCAGCCATACCCACAGCCTTGCCAATTCGGAGATGCTCTGACCCAGTTGTCTGGCCATAACAATTTGCCCTTATCAGAGTTGCTCAGGTCTTTACTCCTGCCCATTTCTTCTGTATTCAACATGTTGACTACGAGATCTGATTGTTCGCTTACCATCTAATCTACCCAGACCTTGACATGTAGCCTTGTTAGGAGATGATCAACATTATTAACTTCACCTGTGAGTGGTCATAAAGTTTTGGATCATCAGTGTATATTAAGAAGGGCTTGGCTATCATAGGACAGTAAGGTACTAAATTCCTTGTGCATACACCCACAAATACCAAAAACAGACTCAGGTAACACGGTACAGGGGTGATGGCGTGCCAGTAACCACACTGGCGCCATCTTGCGTGATC
The DNA here is from genome assembly GCF_019703515.2 of Myxocyprinus asiaticus. NCBI lineage: Eukaryota > Metazoa > Chordata > Actinopteri > Cypriniformes > Catostomidae > Myxocyprinus > Myxocyprinus asiaticus. The sequence continues at coordinate 8,440,699 of NC_059360.1, read as the reverse complement.
CCATAAAGACAGCATAAAAGTAATCCATATGACTCCAGTGGTTAAATCAATGTCTTAAGAAGTGATATGATAGGTGTGTGTGAGAAATAGATCCAAAAGAATGCACATCCCTGCAACACACAGAGCAGGAAAACAACTAGACCTCATTCTCACCCGTAATTGTATCACTAGTAATCTTTTTGTGACTCTATATCTCTGTCCACTTCTTCATCCAGTTCTTTGTTACTCTCCCTCCTTCCCTACCAATCATTCCTCATCTAGACTCCTGCCATAACCTCCATTCTTTCTCCCCCACTCACTTCTCTGCTATGGTCTCTGCATTCCTTCCCTCCACTAAACACTTCTCTTCACTTGATGTTAATGAGCCTGCAAACACTCTTTGCTCTACAAACTTTTGCGCAAGTCGAAAGACCCAGGGGACCTGAGCAAGTATCAATCTCTCCTTTCCTTTCTCTTTTAATGTTTCTGCTGCCAAGATTACCTATTACCATAATAAGATCGGTAACTCTGCATATTTTCGCCTACTGTTTTCAACTTTTTCTTCTCTCCTCTATCCTCCCCCACCTCATCCCACTACTTCTCTAACTACTGATGAGTTTACCACTTTTTTCACTGACAAGGTGGCAACCATCAGTAGCCAGTTCTCTACACCACACACCCACAACCACTCTCTACCAACATCCCACCCACTGTTCTCCTTTTTCTCTCCTCTCTCAGAGACTAATATTTCTGAAGATCTTCTTTCCAACCGTCATACTAGCTGTCCTCTTGACCCTGTTCCTTCTCATCTTCTGCAAGCTGCCTTTCCACCAATTTTACCCACACTAACACATCATCAACACATTCCTTACAACTAGAACCTTCCTCACCATATTTAAGCTGGCTTAGGTAACCCCACAGCAGACAATTACTACAGAATGTCTCTCTCCTACCTTTTCTGGCAAAAACTCTTGAGAGGGTTGTGTTTAACAAGCTTTCTGTTTTTCTTTCACAGACCAACCTGCTCGACAGTCATTAATCTGGATTTATAAAAGGACAATCCATGGAGGCTGCCCTCCTGTAAGTAACTGGAACCCTGCGACTGGCAGGAGCTAACTCTTAATCATCTGTCCTCATCCTCTTTGACCTGTCTGCTGCCTTTGAAACAATGATCAAATCAAATCAAAATCAAATCACTTTATTGTCACACAGCCATATACACAAGTGCAATGGTGTGTGAAATTCTTGGGTGCAGTTCCGATCAACATAGCAGTCGTGACAGTGATGAGACATATACCAATTTACAATAACATCAAATTAACACAACACAATTTAAACATCTGTTATACACAATTACACTCAACAATATACAAATAATAACATACACTGTACAGTATACAATACGCTTTTTTTTTTTTTTACTTTACTTTGATCTACAGTTAAAGTGACACTCTATTCTTATGTTTATTTTTTCTGTTATTTTGTACCACAACACAAACATAATCAATTTCAGTTGCAATAATATGTTCCTGAATTTACGGCAACAAGAGTTTTTCTGTTCATAGAGGGTCATTTTGAACCATTTCTCCAGAAAGATCTCTTTCTCCTGAAGGTAAAATGGAAAGAGGAAATGCCAGACTAAATTCGTTGTGTGTGCTCCCTGAGTTACATCCAAATGCTCGGAGATAAAGAATGTAAGACTTCCTGCTCCAAAGCCCACAGCTCCATGTTTATGTACAGCAGCATGTTACCTCAGCAACCTGGCAGTGAATTAGGGCCAAACACCAGAAATGTTTTGTTAATGGGGTGAGAGATGCAGACTTTTCTTAAAGACACAGTGGTACTTTATACTAGCAGCCAGTTGCAAAAAAAAACCCAACAACAAACAAACAAAAAACCCTTAAGATAAGGAAATCTTTGGTGACAGTACTCTTACAACTATAAATAAGGGTTTTTCTTAATTGAAGGGGTTTCTTGCATTTGGGCCCAGAAGAAATGTTTGAAGAAAATGTAAGCAGTTTTGCCCATGAAAAAATATTGATATGATGTTACAGTGTTGTGGGTGGTTACTCTGGCATTGCTATCCAGTTGATAGGGTGCTGCAAGTGGTTGCTTAATGGCACAAGTCTGGTCCAACCAAGAAGACAATCCCCAAGTGTTATTCTGGTCCCTAGATATGGCTTGGGTCTCTCCTTCAATGTAAATCTATTGTATTATTATTATTATTATTATTATTATCATTATTATTTGTATTATTATTTTAGTATTTCTTTATTTTTTGTGTGTGCCTGTTTTATTGTCTTCTGGGAAAAACCCCTAAGCCTGATCATTTACAAAAGTAATTTACACAAACACACCTCTCCTCAAAAAGCAGCACAATTTCAGATATCATTTATGTCTGAAGCACAAATGGTGCAGGATAAAAAAATAAATAAATTAAAAAACGAACTATTAGGACTGAACTATTAGGACAAAAAGATCTAATTGTGAATATTTTGAACTGTGATATGATATATATATAAAAACAAACAGTGTGTATGATTCCTTTTAACCAAAATCAAACCATGTTTTGCCTATTCTATACTGCCAATTGGCATATTGTTCTAGAAAGGGTGTTAATACCTGAGTCCTCTTAAAAAGAAACAAACTACATAAATAAATAAAACAATGAAAACACAGAGGAAAAAACCCACCAGATTCACATTGCATCTGTCTGTGTGTACCTTTTATTTGTCCAATTTGTGAAAAGGTTTCATTTTTTTTAAATCATTTTTACTGTAATATAATAATAATAATAATGTTATTTAGAAATTATATAAATACATTATTGTCTAATAATAATAATAATAATTACTCAATAGTAATTTATTTCTGTAATAAATTCTTAACTTGCAATATGATAGGTGTAGGTGAGAAACAGATCAATGTTTAAGTCCTTTTTTACTATAAATCTTCACTTTCGTTTTCACATACAGAATGTGACAGTGAAATGTAAGATTTATAGTAAAATAGGACTTAAATGTTGATCTCTTTCTTACCCACATCAATCATTTCACTTCTGAAGATATGGATTTAACCCCTGGAGTCGTATGGATTACTTTTTTGTGGCTTTATGTGATTTTTGGAGCTTCAATGGTCTGGTCAGCATTCACTTGCATTGTAAGGACCAACAGAGGTGAGATATTCTTCTAAAAACTTTTGTTTGTGTTCTACAGAAGAAAGTAATTCACATCTGAGAAGGCAAGAGGGTGAGTAAATGATGAGAAAATTTTCATTTTGGGGTGTACTATCCCTTTAATGATTGACCTAAAATCAGTTAAAATCTTCTTTATTTAACATGTGTTATTGTATGACCTACATTTGAGTCCATTCAATAAAAATTATTAAGCAGAAAAAAACAACATTTAAATAGCAAATCTGAGTTAAGTCTGCTTGCATCTAGTTACCTTTATTAAATAGTTAAGTCTATTCTATATGATCACCAAGTTGAGTGAGCTTAATTACTCAAGTTTTTGAGATGCCATTACACAATTCAGTTGAGGGAATGAGTTTACTCAAAGAGTTATGTCAACTTATTAGGGTTTTCAGTATGGGACTGCCAAATGTAATTTGATTAATTAAATGTTGCTTTAAAAAAAAAAAAGTTCTTAATTTGACATTTAAAACTTCCCTGATGTCCAAAAAAACATCATTTTGCTTTTTTTTCTTAAAAGAAAAACTAAGCTAGATGACTTAAGACTGCATTGCATTACAGAAAGGAAATAATATAGGCTATAAGAAGCAAATTTCTGCAAGAACATATATGAAACTTGTAAACTTTGATGTTAACAAAATTATTAGGCCTATAATTTTTTTAACATCAAAGTTTACAAGGTTCGTGTCTTCGTATCATTTAAAGATATTTAAAAACTCTGTTTGAGGCAGATAGTTGTAAGTAAAAGAGATATCCCCACATATTCGACAAACACCACAAAACATCACATAAGAAGAGAATTGTGATTGGTTTAACATGTCAGTCAGACATTTCATTTCTGAATGAACGGTCCTCAGGGGTGGGTTTATGATTTCTGAGGCCCCAAGCAACCGACTAACCCAGGGCCCCATTTTGAAATTTTTTGCTTAAAAAAATTACATAAAATTGATTTTAAATCATAATTTTAAATTCATCAAATCAGCCGTTGTAGCCAAGTACATTCAACATGTTTAATGAAATAAAAAATCTAGTTAAAGATCATGCATGTTTTCCAGTTTTTCCACAATATAATGATAAAAAAGTAATATTAGCTACATATATTTTTACAAAACACATTTTTTTTTTTTTTTTAATGAACAGGGTGTGCAAAACATTGCCGTTTATCAAGCACCGAAACTTTGCTTAGTGCAGAACAATCTGGAATAATGTTAAACATTGTAACAGTCACCTCTTTGTAACCTGAACTTGTTCAGAACTTTAAATCTTTGTGACATCTGCACTAAAAACAATTTAGATTCAGCGCAACAAATGAAACAGAACGCAAGTGTCTCGATATGCGTTTTTGTGACCTGAAGTTATTTTTAACTTGACACAGTGGCTTTGGTCACACTACAGAAAAAATCGTCATGGTTGCTTGTGTAACCTCCTTTCCCTGATAGAGGGAACGAGACATTGTGTTGATGTAGTGACACTAGGGGTCACTCTTGGGAGCCCGAGACACCTCTGGTCTTTGATAAAAGGCCAATGAAAATTGGCGAGTGGTATTTGCATGCCACTCCCCCGGACATACGGGTATAAAAGGAGCTGGTATGCAACCACTCATTCAGGTTTTATGCTGAGGAGCCGATATAAGGTCCGGCCATTTCACTAGGGGTCCCTACATGAAACGCCACAATTGGTTGAACTGTGTTACGTGAACTGGCGGTGTGTGGTGGGCAGACTACTGTGTGCCTCATAGCCAGCACACCAGGTCAACATGTAACCTCCCCCAACATAGTGATGAGTGTCGAACGGCCCTTTATGGGGACAAGTCGACTACCCAAGAGATAGAGACAGGCTTAACCCAGTCATGGCCTCTTTTCCCCTTCTCTTTTTTCCACTCCCTAAAAAATAAGGGGGAATTATCCGACTGAGCCGCCAGGTCTAGTCGGGGGGTGTCCCTCCCAAGGGGAAGACACAGCGGAGACCACACCTCGCCCAAAGAGAGGGGGGGATATTTAAGTGGAAGGATATGTCACATGGTCTTTCCAACCATGTGGAGAGTCTTCGAGGTAGATCTTGCCCAATGGGGGAGGAGTTACTACAAACATGGAGACTGGGGCAGAGGGGAAGCTGCCCAAGGAAGATGCAGATTGCCAACAGGGAAATGAATTAGTGGAAGATATATATCACACGGGGTTAGCCTTACAGGGAACCGCCACATGTGGAGCACCTACCCCAGAACAGGACTCTCAGTTAGCATGTGTACTGGGCCGGCAGCGAATCTCTCCGAAAACTCGACTGCCACAGGGCTCGGAGGAAGTCAACCAGGGAACAAACTTGTGAACACTACTGGGAATTAATGGCGCATGTCTTCAGCTCAAAAGGAGGTGGAAGGTGCTATGTGCAAGCGATACACCCGGCGGGCTATCCCGGACTTATCCGCTTGTGTTGCATGCCACTACCTGGGATGAAACCGGTTCCACCCGGAGGTTGTAGAACCTTGCAAAGGTATTGGGTGTTGCCCAGCCCGCTGCTCTGCAAATGTCTGTTAAAGAGGCACCTCTGGCCAGGGCCCAGGAAGCTGCTTACACCCCTGGTAGAATGGGCTCGTAGCCCTACCGGGGGCAGCATGTCCTGGGCGAGTTATGACGTCAATGAGCCAGTGGGCGATCCTCTGCTTGGAGACAGCGCTTCCTTTCCGCTGTGCACCAAAGCAGACAAGGAGCTGCTCAGAGATTCTAAAGCTCTGCGTGCGATCCAAATAGATGCATAAAGCGCGCACTGGACACAGCAACGACAGGACTGGGTCTGCCTCCTCCTGGGGCAGTGCTTGCAGTTTCACCACTTGGTCCCTAAAAGGGGTGGAATAAGGAATAACACACAATCGGAAAGGCATCTTTAAAAAGACGCGTCTTTAAAAAGACGTTCCATGTGTGCCGCTCTTTTAGAGAAATATATACTCTTTTAGAGGAAAAAAGCTCTTTCAGAAGCTCTTTCAGTTTTTCTGCCGAAGCGCCCAGGGGCGTTCTCTGCAGTGCACCAGTGCAGAGGAGGGAGAAGCCGCTGAAATGCGCCGTCAGATCCAGCAGAGGTGAATGAACAGTACGATTCAGCTCAACGAGCATGACCATTCGGATCCGAAGAGAAAATCTGAATGAGTGGTTGCATACCAGCTCCTTTTATACCCGTATGTCCGGGGGAGTGGCAGGCAAATACCACTCGTCAATTTTCATTGGCCTTTTATCAAAGACCAGAGGTGTCTCGGGCTCCCAAGAGTGACCGCTAGTGTCACTACATCGACACAACGTCAAGTGAGTGATAGATAGGGAACCGATTTTTTTTTTTGAGTGACTGTTCAAACTGCAAGTTATATTTGGCCAGATCAGATTTTTATCTTTTCAGACTACAGTTGTTTTAGCTATCATGTCCACATTAGTTGTTATGGTAACACAAAAAACTTGTGTATATTCACCATGCATGAGATTTTAGCGATGGATATTGAACCATTGATTATGCTTTTCATGAGGGCAGTATCCAAATATGAACATTCTTCACAGACAATGGCTTAAAAATGGGAGAGGTGGCATATGCAATGTTTGTTGCCCATTTTAGCATGGGCATCCTGTATTTTTTATGATGTCCCATATGGAACGCCTTTTATCTTGAGGTCCTGTATTTTAGCAGAGAGCAAAACATCCCATATTGAAGGCTATGTGTCCTGTATTAATTATAAAAAGGTCGCATGGTGAAACGAGGACCTGTGTCCTGTGATGAAATGCTCAAAATGCTCAAGCGTCCTGTAAAATTTTAAGTGCACTGTGAAGGGATTAATTATGCCGCTCGGCGCGCAGTATGTTTTTTTGTCGCAAAACCTGACGTATAACACCCATCCTGCACTGCAAATGAAACCACATAAAATCCGATCTTTATCCTTTCATAAATTACAAACCCAAACCCAAAGTCCTACTTGAGAAACTGACCCGAACCCGGCGGACTTCTAACGTGAACCGCTCTAAGAGCGCTGACAACAGTGTATTTGCACATGTACCTAGAACAATGTCACTCCTCAAGTGGTTTTTATGGAAATTTCCCACCGGGGCAGGGGCCCTCCCGACGTCTGAAGCCCCATGTTATAGTGTGGTTTGTGTGGTGGTTAAAATTCTAAGTCAGAATAAGATTACAGTTTTTGTAATGCTGTAGACAGGGCAGAAAAGGGATAGAAGAGAGTACTGGCCTGTTCAATTTAAACACTGGTGATGGGACGGAAGATAATGGTGCTTGTTGTCATGTTGTACGGTGTTTGCAGTGAATGGAACCATTGTTTATAGTGAAATGATTCCTCACCTGACTTCATCAAGCCTGCTTCATTGGTGTGCTTCAGTGTCACCATCTTCAAATGTGACATGATTCACAATCTACAGTGAGCGTTTAAGCCATATTTCATTTCAGATGACTGTACGCATTGTTTCTTGACACTGCTTCCCGATCCAATTTAAACCAACAAGGTTCTATCTGGTTTTACTGATGGACCGCCTCTGACTTGTGGAATGACCAATCTTAGTTTAAAATTTGTGCACCTGTGGTGGCAAATCAAATTCTAGGGGTGGCCAGGGCCACCCATCTGAACACACCCCTATATGTAAATCAGGGGTGTAAAACCTTTTTTGACATGAAGTGCCATTTTAAAATTTCCTTGTTAATGAATGTGCCATACCCCCTCCAGATAGATAGATAGACAGACAGACAGACAGATAGACAGATCCTCTCCATGCAGAATAAAACAACTTCTATAAGGTTACTGATATGACTGAAGTCTTCATCTCAGGTGAGTGGTCAATTGTATACATATGTTTCAAAACTGCTGTTCTTTCTTTAGCAGTAAACCTTTAACCTGCAAGAAGAAGATTTGGCATGCAGGTGTGAGGGACCTCAAATTGTCTATGGACTTTTAACTAAACAAAATACCATTCTGTTTAGTTAGACCCTTGTCTTACACCAATAAAGGAAAGCTGTTTAATGCATTTACATGTCCACACAAGTTGTTGGCTTAAGAATGGTGTAAGAACGTGAATGTAAATGCACTCAGAGCTGCATGCATAACCACAGAACAATGGGCACCACGTTCAGACTTAAAAATTCAGATTTAAAATCGCAGCCCTCAGGGTTTCATAAATGCAACGGATCATATCGTGATATCGATTTTATTTTGATTCAATGTTCAACCCTACTAACACTAAGTATGTGCTAGGGTTGTCAGGAAACAAAAATTTCGGTGGTCGGCACCACTACCAGTAAAATTTCACAATTCTCGATACCAATTTCGATACCACAAAAAAAATAAAAATAAAATAAAAATTATAATATGCTTTTGAACACACACATTTAGCCTATTTAAAAAAGTTAAATGTATCAATGTAAATAATCAGTTAAAACAATTATATGTTTCCTTGAAGTGTTTCTCAATTAAGTAAAGATTGCTTCAAGTTTTTTTAAGTAGGACCTTATGAAATCATTTGTATTTTTTTCTAATTTATTTTCCATTTTCTGTGTTTTTGACAGTAGTTTCTTACCTCCGGATAAGACGTCGGTTAAGTGGCCCAGTGTGATTATTAAAGGGCAAATTCTGTCATCTATTGCAACAAACATGCTTATGTGCAGTGCTCAGAAAATGTGTGGTTTTTAGCATGAGTGGCTTCACACATTTACTTTGAAGTGCACAGCACATGCAGACTGTATATTTATTTAATTAAAATTGTTTTAAATAAAATTCACAAGTGAGTCCATAGCACCTGCATTCCTGTTCAAAATTATGAATGTTGGAACAATATGTCCTTGCAGTTGTCCAAAAATAAGTAAACTGTTGATGTGCAGCCCCATCTCTCAGCAAACCCAGCTCTCTTTTCAGGATGATCATACATTTAAGGGACTTTTTTTTTTTTTAATTTTTTTTTTTTTTTTTTTTTGAGTGTAGAGCAGCAAGGGGGCGATATTTTAGTACTAATGTCTCTTTCAAGATATTAATACTTTAATCATAATTTATTCACATGCTCTCTGTTTCTGATGCCGAAAAACTAATTAATTTGCTCATGACCTCAAGACTAGATTATTGTAAATGCATTAATAGGAGAATGTCCTGCAGGTTCAATAAATAAACTCCAATTGGTTCAAAATGTGGAGGCTAGAGTGCTGACTAGAACCTAGAAATATGATCATACTGTATCAGCCCCATTTTATCATCGCTAAATTGGCTTCCTGTTAAATTTCGTATTAATTTTAAAATTCTGTTAATTACTGTAGGACAGTTCAATGGAAAGGAGGAGGCGAGAACCGGCTTAACAATATAAATAATAGTTTAATGATTAACTTAAACAAAAAGACAAACACAAATACATGCTGGACAGCTGCCTGTAACTCTCTCGAACTGCCGCCTCCGATCGCCTTTATCCCTCTCGGGCTTGATCAGCCTGATTAGGGGCGGGTGTACAGAATCTGGCCCCGTCTGCCGGCAAGTCATCCCCACCTTCCTGGATCTGGGAGGGGACAAGGGGAGGGAAACAACAACAACAAAATAAACACAGTACTTGTACACCGTAACGGTGATGATACCAATCTAAAACACAATACTAAATATTTAAAAAGAGAGGGAAAGGCCAATGCGGAGCGGCAGTGGGAGAGAGAGGAGAGAGAGAGAGAGAGAAAAAATAATAATAATTTACTCGCCAGTTCTCCGATTCGCCGTAGCCTGGTCCTCGGCCACTCCTCCACCCTCTAGTGGACGACAGCTGTGCCTCCCCGGGCGGATCGGAGGCAGTCCTCCAGCCCCTGGCTGACGGAATGCCCTGCCGCATTTTCGGTGGACGGAAGGGGTCTCCCCCGCCCCTGGCAGCGGTTCTCCCCTCTCGCGGTCGGCGGCCGTTCCTCCACTCTCAGGTGGCCGGGCTCCTCTGTCCCCCGGCGGATGGCCGCGGCTGTTCCGTTGGGGTGGATGGTAGTGGCAAGGACTCTACTACGGCTCATCCCTCCTCCTTCCCAGGTTGCAGCATAAGTGTAGGACAGTTCAATGGAAAGGAGGAGGCGAGAACCGGCTTAACAATATAAATAATAGTTTAATGATTAACTTAAACAAAAAGACGAACACAAACACTTGCCGGGCAGCTGCCCGTAACTCTCTCTCTCTCTCGAACTGCCGCCTCCGGTTGCCTTTATCCCTCTCAGGCTTGATCAGCCTGATTAGGGGCCGGGTGTGCCAAATCACGGCCCGCCCCGCCCCGCCCTCCGCCCTGCCACAGTTACTTACAAAGCTTTGAAAGGGACTGTACTTAAGTGACCTTCTATCACACTATATTCCATCACTTTCACTACGATCACAAAATTCTGGCCTGTTAATAATACCAAGAATATAAAAATCCACAAAATGAGGGAGATCCTTTTCCTTTTTGTCTCATAAAAGTCTTCCTAGCATTGTTCGGGAATCAGACATACTCTCTCAGTTTAAGTCTATACTAAAGTCTCATCTATTCAGCCAGGCATACACTTAATTTATCCATCAACTCATAGTTATGCTGCATTTGTCAGGTCTGCCAGAACCAGAAAAACTTCTCATATATTTTATAAATTTGCTTTAAAGTGAATGGCCTCTACGCTAAAAAGTTTCTATTTGTTTCCCTGTCTCAATATCGGGATACATATCCTAAGCTTACCAGAGCCTGCCAGACCCAGCTCAGGTCCTGCCTTATGTCCGACTCCCACTGCTATGTGTCACTGAGTGATGATGACTAACTGCAGAATGTGCCAGCCAGACATCAATTTAGTGTACTAAGATGGACTTCATGGAGGATGAACTGCAGCCAACTCCAACCGTAAGACATGGGATATTTCACTGGCCACTGCCTGAACCTTGGACTTAGGATGGACTTCACCGAAATGAACTGCCACAAGTTTCCAGTCGAACTGCGATGTACCTCACACTGATCTCTGCCTGCGTCACCTTGGTCAAAGGATGGACTACACTCACATTGTCAATACATAAACAAACAATTAATTGCCAGCTAAAGCCTTTATCAGCAAAAACAACAAAGCACAATGCATCTGTGTGCACTTCTGCAGTTAATTCAGTATGGACTTCAAAGACACTTAGTTATTAATCTTACAGTTCATACAAAATCATTTTGTTTAAACATTGGCACCTAACATTTACTTGGTTTACTAATTTAAACTATGACTTGTGCTAGACATAAATAACTAATATTGGCTAATAACTAATACTAATATATATATATATATATATATATATATATATATATATATATATATATATATATATACACGCAAGTTGAAGTCAGAAGTTTACATACACCTTAGCCAAATACATTTAAACTCAGTTTTTCACAATTCCTGACATTTAATCGTAAAAAACATTCCCTGTCTTAGGTCAGTTAGGATCACTACTTTATTTTAAGAATGTGAAATGTCAGAATATTAGTAGAGAGAATTATTTATTTCAGCTTTTATTTATTTCATCACATTCCTATGTGGGTCAGAAGTGTACATACACTTTGTTAGTATTTGGTAGCATTGCCTTTAAATTGTTTAACTTTGGTCAAACATTTTGGGTAGCCTTCCACAAGCTTCTCACTATAAGTTGCTGGAATTTTGGCCCATTCCTCCAGACAGAACTGGTGTAACTGAGTCAAGTTTGTAGGCTTCCTTGCTCGCACATGCTTTTTCAGTTCTGCCCACACATTTTCTATCGGACTGACGTCAGGGCTTTGTGATGGCCACTCCAATACCTTGACTTTGTTGTCCTTAAGCCATTTTGCCACAACTTTGGAGGTATGCTTGGGGTCATTGTCTATTTGGAAGACCCATTTTCGACCGAGCTTTATCTTCCAGGCTGATGTCTTGAGATGTTGCTTCAATATATCTACATAATTTTCCTTCCTCATGATGCCATCTATTTTGTTAAGTGCACAAGTCCCTCCAGCAGCAAAGCACCCCCACAACATGATGCTGCCACCCCCATGCTTCACGGTTGGGATGGTGTTCTTCGGCTTGTAAGCCTCACCCTTTTTCCTCCAAACATAACGATGGTCATTATGGCCAAACAGATACATTTTTGTTTCATCAGGCCAGAGGACATTTCTCCAAAAAGTAAGATCTTTGTCTCCATGTGCACTTACAAACTTTAGTCTGGCTTTTTTAGGGTGGTTTTAAAGCAGTGGCTTCTTCTTTGCTGAGCAGCCTTTCAGGTTATGTTGATATAGGACTCTTTTATTGTGGATATATATACTTGTCTACCTGTTTCCTCCAGCACAAGGTCCTTTGCTGTTCTGGGAGATGATTTGCACTTTTCACACCAAACTACGTTCATCTCTAGGAGATAGAATGCAGTATGATGGCATGGTGTTTATACTTGCGTACTATTGTTTGTACAGATGAACGTGGTACCTTCAGGCATTAGGCATATCATTAAAAGTGCTAATATGAAATCTGTTGAGTGGTTAAAAAATTTGTTTTAATGAATTCAACCGAAGTGTATGTAAACTTCTGATTCAGTATATATATATATATATATATATATATATGGCACAATCTACAATCACATTTTTATCAAACCGCACAATGATGGCTAAGAAATGTCAGCTTCATTTTCATTTTGAAATGTTATTTGTTGTGAAAAGCGCTATACAAATAAAAATAACTTGACTTGACTTAATCCTTTACCATCCAAACTATCCATCTCCAACTCAGCAGGATAAAGCATATATGCATCTGGTAGTTTCTATCATTGGCCTTCCAAATCCTCTGATAAGGAAGGACACAATGGGTTACAGATAACCATTAATTAACTCTATTATATGTATATGTGCAGGTGGTTACTTATATATTCCAATAAGCAGACAATGCAAAATGATTGGGTGATGTGAAAGGAAGGAGATGAACTGACCCTGGGAACTGTTGGGCCTCATGTATTCAGATAGAAGACAAAGGCAGACCTAACACAGTCATAAAACCTAACTCAGGCCCCCACATAAGTCATAAATCTTACTGATAAAAACCACACCAAAATCAAACAAAGGGAGTCAAAAACAGACTACAAATCCCATGAAGCCTTGCTCACTAAAGGATCAAACTCTCAACTCCTATTGGATGAGGCACACGACAGAACGCACCTCAACCATGACATCATCAGGAGTAGAAATACCTCTGAAATGCTTCCAGGATTTGCTTCCAGCAACTTTGCTCGCCGTGTGTAGATGCAGCTCATCGCTGCTCTCAAGTGCAGCCTTGTGGCACAAGGAAGTAACGTCCAATTTGAAACTGTGCATATAGTTTTGGCATTGAAATTCCAATCCATGTAAATCCTCAGAACCTCAAAATAGGATTTATCCTCAGTCTACCATCATAGAAAGGCAGAATATATACAGACTAGTATTTAAATCCATATTTAATGTTGGTTTTCAGAGAGGTAATGCACACATTCACCTCAAAACACCACCAACACTCGCCTACCATGATGAGGACCCCTCGCTCTACCTTATCCCTAACCTAAACATGTGTACCAAGACAAAGGACATTCATTGGGTTTGTCCAAATGCAACCCCTTTGTTAGAGAGGTGACTAACTACCTCCCTGAACAAGTGTCAAGGTAGCATGCCCATCAAAGATGAAGGAACAGAGACAAGGGTAGAGCGAGCAGGCAATCGCTGGCTCATTAACACACCAGCTACCGAAGTCCCAATGTCATACAACCACCATGATACAGCCATTAAACTGACACTACCTAACCAAACGGTGTTCTTAATGGTTCCCCAAGGAGCCACCGTGCACATTGATGATATTGTCCTCCATCATCTCAACGTCAACAAACATGACGCAGAAACTGAGATTATGGACGCATTTAGAGGTCACAACCTCACCATTGATGACACCCTTCAACAGCAGCTTCAGGCTGAAGGGATGAAATTAAAGATCAATCTCAAACCGACTGGCTTGACCACTATTTTTCCTAGTCACATAAGCAGATTGTTATCTAACCAAGAACACCCTATCAGTTTGGTTGGCCTCTGGCTCCTCCTTAGTGGTTGGCTCATCGCAATTATTGCCCACACCATGTACAGGTACATTCAACACCTACAGGCCAGACTGGACTCACTTCTCATACAGCCGCGTTTTACACACCAGTCTGAGCCCATCCCACAGGTTAACCCCAATCATTTCCAAGGATAAGCCTTTTAACCTTTAACCCTCCTTTCCTCTAACATATTGTTCCTAGTAACCAATGTCAGGTTCTACTTTGATTTTGTGTTATGACCAAAGAACAACAAAGGATTGTGTTACAGTTAATGCTGTGTCTTCCAATAACTTGAAATGTTTATGTGTGATGAATGTAGTTTAGATTTAGCTAGAAGTTCTATGCCCAGATGTGCATCAATCTCTGTCCAGATGATAAAGCCTCTATGAACTCTAATGAACTGTATGGACTGTGCAACCGTTTTCTTTCCTATCAGGAATACATGGATGGCGTAACCCACAGGTTACTGTGAACCGACAAGAACTGTTCAGCCCTTCAGTTGCTCTAAAGATGCTGGACAACAACCAACTCTTCAGACCAAAGGGGGGAATGTTGGGCCTCATGAATTCAGATAGAAGACAAAGGCAGGCCTAACACAGTCATAAAACCTAACTCAGGCCCCCACATAAGTCATAAATTTTACTGATAAAAACCGCACTAAAATCAAACAAAGGGAGTCCAAAACAGACTATAAATCCCATGAAGCCTTGCTCACTAAAGGATCGAACTCTCAACTCCTATTGGATGAGGCACACAACAGAACGTCCCTCAACCATGACGTCATCAGGAGTAGAAATACCTCTGAGATGCTTCCAGGATTTGCTTCCAGCAACTTTGCTCGCCGTGTGTAGATGCAGCTCATCGCTGCTCTCAAGTGCAGCCTTGTGGCACAAGGAAGTAACGTCCAATTTGAAACTGTGCATATAGTTTTGGCATTGAAATTCCAATCCATGTAAATCCTCAGAACCTCAAAATAGGATTTATCCTCAGTCTACCATCATAGAAAGGCAGAATATATACAGACTAGTATTTAAATCCATATTTAATGTTGGTTTTCAGAGAGGTAATGCACACATTCACCTCAAAACACCACCAACACTCGCCTACCATGATGAGGACCCCTCGCTCTACCTTATCCCTAACCTAAACATGTGTACCAAGACAAAGGACATTCATTGGGTTTGTCCAAATGCAACCCCTTTGTTAGAGAGGTGACTAACTACCTCCCTGAACAAGTGTCAAGGTAGCATGCCCATCAAAGATGAAGGAACAGAGACAAGGGTAGAGCGAGCAGGCAATCGCTGGCTCATTAACACACCAGCTACCGAAGTCCCAATGTCATACAACCACCATGATACAGCCATTAAACTGACACTACCTAACCAAACGGTGTTCTTAATGGTTCCCCAAGGAGCCACCGTGCACATTGATGATATTGTCCTCCATCATCTCAACGTCAACAAACATGACGCAGAAACTGAGATTATGGACGCATTTAGAGGTCACAACCTCACCATTGATGACACCCTTCAACAGCAGCTTCAGGCTGAAGGGATGAAATTAAAGATCAATCTCAAACCGACTGGCTTGACCACTATTTTTCCTAGTCACATAAGCAGATTGTTATCTAACCAAGAACACCCTATCAGTTTGGTTGGCCTCTGGCTCCTCCTTAGTGGTTGGCTCATCGCAATTATTGCCCACACCATGTACAGGTACATTCAACACCTACAGGCCAGACTGGACTCACTTCTCATACAGCCGCGTTTTACACACCAGTCTGAGCCCATCCCACAGGTTAACCCCAATCATTTCCAAGGATAAGCCTTTTAACCTTTAACCCTCCTTTCCTCTAACATATTGTTCCTAGTAACCAATGTCAGGTTCTACTTTGATTTTGTGTTATGACCAAAGAACAACAAAGGATTGTGTTACAGTTAATGCTGTGTCTTCCAATAACTTGAAATGTTTATGTGTGATGAATGTAGTTTAGATTTAGCTAGAAGTTCTATGCCCAGATGTGCATCAATCTCTGTCCAGATGATAAAGCCTCTATGAACTCTAATGAACTGTATGGACTGTGCAACCGTTTTCTTTCCTATCAGGAATACATGGATGGCGTAACCCACAGGTTACTGTGAACCGACAAGAACTGTTCAGCCCTTCAGTTGCTCTAAAGATGCTGGACAACAACCAACTCTTCAGACCAAAGGGGGGAATGTTGGGCCTCATGAATTCAGATAGAAGACAAAGGCAGGCCTAACACAGTCATAAAACCTAACTCAGGCCCCCACATAAGTCATAAATTTTACTGATAAAAACCGCACTAAAATCAAACAAAGGGAGTCCAAAACAGACTATAAATCCCATGAAGCCTTGCTCACTAAAGGATCGAACTCTCAACTCCTATTGGATGAGGCACACAACAGAACGTCCCTCAACCATGACGTCATCAGGAGTAGAAATACCTCTGAGATGCTTCCAGGATTTGCTTCCAGCAACTTTGCTCGCCGTGTGTAGATGCAGCTCATCGCTGCTCTCAAGTGCAGCCTTGTGGCACAAGGAAGTAACGTCCAATTTGAAACTGTGCATATAGTTTTGGCATTGAAATTCCAATCCATGTAAATCCTCAGAACCTCAAAATAGGATTTATCCTCAGTCTACCATCATAGAAAGGCAGAATATATACAGACTAGTATTTAAATCCATATTTAATGTTGGTTTTCAGAGAGGTAATGCACACATTCACCTCAAAACACCACCAACACTCGCCTACCATGATGAGGACCCCTCGCTCTACCTTATCCCTAACCTAAACATGTGTACCAAGACAAAGGACATTCATTGGGTTTGTCCAAATGCAACCCCTTTGTTAGAGAGGTGACTAACTACCTCCCTGAACAAGTGTCAAGGTAGCATGCCCATCAAAGATGAAGGAACAGAGACAAGGGTAGAGCGAGCAGGCAATCGCTGGCTCATTAACACACCAGCTACCGAAGTCCCAATGTCATACAACCACCATGATACAGCCATTAAACTGACACTACCTAACCAAACGGTGTTCTTAATGGTTCCCCAAGGAGCCACCGTGCACATTGATGATATTGTCCTCCATCATCTCAACGTCAACAAACATGACGCAGAAACTGAGATTATGGACGCATTTAGAGGTCACAACCTCACCATTGATGACACCCTTCAACAGCAGCTTCAGGCTGAAGGGATGAAATTAAAGATCAATCTCAAACCGACTGGCTTGACCACTATTTTTCCTAGTCACATAAGCAGATTGTTATCTAACCAAGAACACCCTATCAGTTTGGTTGGCCTCTGGCTCCTCCTTAGTGGTTGGCTCATCGCAATTATTGCCCACACCATGTACAGGTACATTCAACACCTACAGGCCAGACTGGACTCACTTCTCATACAGCCGCGTTTTACACACCAGTCTGAGCCCATCCCACAGGTTAACCCCAATCATTTCCAAGGATAAGCCTTTTAACCTTTAACCCTCCTTTCCTCTAACATATTGTTCCTAGTAACCAATGTCAGGTTCTACTTTGATTTTGTGTTATGACCAAAGAACAACAAAGGATTGTGTTACAGTTAATGCTGTGTCTTCCAATAACTTGAAATGTTTATGTGTGATGAATGTAGTTTAGATTTAGCTAGAAGTTCTATGCCCAGATGTGCATCAATCTCTGTCCAGATGATAAAGCCTCTATGAACTCTAATGAACTGTATGGACTGTGCAACCGTTTTCTTTCCTATCAGGAATACATGGATGGCGTAACCCACAGGTTACTGTGAACCGACAAGAACTGTTCGGCCCTTCAGTTGCTCTAAAGATGCTGGACAACAACCAACTCTTCAGACCAAAGGGGGGAATGTTGGGCCTCATGAATTCAGATAGAAGACAAAGGCAGGCCTAACACAGTCATAAAACCTAACTCAGGCCCCCACATAAGTCATAAATATTACTGATAAAAACCGCACTAAAATCAAACAAAGGGAGTCCAAAACAGACTATAAATCCCATGAAGCCTTGCTCACTAAAGGATCGAACTCTCAACTCCTATTGGATGAGGCACACAACAGAACGTCCCTCAACCATGACATCATCAGGAGTAGAAATACCTCTGAAATGCTTCCAGGATTTGCTTCCAGCAACTTTGCTCGCCCTGTGTAAACGCAGCTCATCGCTGCTCTCAGGTGCAGCCTCGTGACACAAGGAAGTAATGTCCGACTTGAAACTGTGGCCATACAATCTCCATCTCGCTGGACGAGTTGAGATTACTCTGTGTTCCACCGAACACTCTAACGGATCCGAAGGAGACCACCAAGCAATCCGCATCTTCATCCGTTTACCTGCAGAAGTGAAGAGATAAAAGATTTCTCTTCCATCTTCAATCAAGTCGACGTTGCTGATTTCTCCGCCAGCCTGCCGAGAATCAGCAGCCGTACCGCCCGCTGACAGAGCGAGGAAACGGCCTCCCATCATCACCCGAGCCTCGAGGAACTGAGTCTGAGTTAAAGGACGGATGAACACACATTCTGCATCCTCATGCGATTCAAGTAAGAGGTTTATGTCTGGGCAGAGATAGAATATTATAGTGTGTTATTCTTGTGTATCAAGGTTATTGCTTGTACAGTTTACGGACCGCCATGTCCGCTCATTATTAATATTCAGGGTATTAATTATCACGAATTTGATTTGCTGTATTGTAGTCCAACCACATTGGGCTGTTGTGCATTTCCACCATCGCAGGTGAGACCGGCAAGTTTTTCCATATAAGAATCAAAGACCGCGGGACAGTTTACGAGCCGTCCAACGCGTCTCGGAGTGATAAACTAACAGATGCTTTCTCTCCCACGATCGCGATATCGGCTTTGGGGCCATCACTTAATTCTCTCTCTCTCTCTCTCTCTCTCATACTAACCACACACACACACACACACGCGCGACCCCTCACAAACATTCTGGCACACATTTTTGGCTAGTAGATAGCTTCGTGATAAAGCTCAGCTTTGTCCCTAAGCTACCATTGACTGGTTTCTCTTGACCCACATTCACGGCCATATTCCCTGGCCGGAAGTCTCGCGTGACATACTCTCCACGAGATTCACGTCCGCCATTTTGTGCGCGTCCCTCCTTACACACACACACACTCTCACACACACACATTATGTGTTATAGGATTATTTTAGTTTCCATATCTAATCATATCACTGTTTAGTTTGTAGTTGGAAGTTGGAAGTTTATTGACTGCATTGTATTAATTATTAATTGATATTACTGCATAAATAAACTTTGTTATATTACACAGAGAAGTGTTTTGGTTTGTTTAACATACACCTGTATCATGCTGACGGGATGTCAGTGCTCAGATTCAAGCCTTCATTCATTGTTTTTTTTTCCGAAAATCGATATTCTTTAGATGTTGATTTTCCTAAGAAAACAATCTAATATTGAGACTGTTATACTATCTGGTTATTAGTCCCTGATTCCAGGGTGGTGCCCCGTCAAAATTAATCCTTATTAATATTCTGTTGATTTTTGATAATTGATAATTAACTTTGATGATTGTTGAATTTTAATTCATAAGCTAGTGTTAATTTTAATTAATGTTTCATCGATGTTAACAATTAACGATTATCTTTGATAATTGTTGATTTAAAGGATTAGAAAAAGCTAACATTGATTCTCATCAATGTTCTATTGATTTTAATAATTAATAATTATCTTTGATAATTATTAATTATTGCTGATAACCAAACCCGCTCCTAAACGTAGCACACTACATTTACTGGAGCCCCATATGAGGTTTTAATGAGTTAGATTCAATTAATTAATTTAAATATTAATTAATAACTAAAGAAATAATTACCAATTATTTCTGATAGTAACACTGATTTAAACAACCAGTAAAGCCCTACATAACCATCTCAAAATAAAACAGAGGGGACAGGTTCATGGCTATCTTTCATTTAATGTATCATTGCAAGAGAAATGAAATCTATTATAAGATTACAAAGAGTTTTTTAGTTTATATTTTAGCAGTAGTCCCACTCATCATTTGCCCAGTGAGGCTCATAAAATCAGAGCTCTGGGCTCCCTGTAATACAATACAAGACTAATCGATAAGAAAGAAATGCAGCAAAACAGAAATTTGAAATGGTTAACAAAATGTATTTTAATATCATGATGAAAATGTTTGTATAACACACCCAGCTGTGGGTCAAACTCAGCCAGCATTCCAACAGGGCTGATTTGACTTTCTCCCCTGGAACTCAGTGCAAAGCAATTCATAAACAGAGATTTGTTTAAGTGTCAACACAAGACAACAACTCCAGTAGTACTGATGTCAAGGGCCATATAAAGTAGCTATGGCAGGGTGTTTCCTCCATTTAAAATTTTTCAGCGGCCGCCTAAGCAAACTTTATCATACTCATCTTGCTTTCATGCTTTATAAGCGCTAAATACGCTTCTTATGTGGAATGCGCATGTGTGTGTGGGGTGATTGAAGACTGGTTTCGGGATTCACCGAGAATCACTCACACAAATTATGCACACTGCTGTATCATACTGCATCTCTGGAACACGCAGGTGCACGTGTCAACAAAGCATCCCTCGATATGTGAGCTCCAGTGACAGGATAGCGCAAAGCGGATCACATGCTCGATTAAACTGATCCCTTGATATCGTGGTGCAGATGACACAACTTCTGTGACCCATCTGAATTCTGCATGATAATTTTATATTTCAAAGAGCTATGGGGCAGTTCAATCATTTTAAATGCCTAGAAGGCACTGACATTCTGAACTGCACAGATGAGGGAAAAAGAAAACATCTGCCCTACACCAGCATCAGTTAGAAGACTTTTAACATCTACACATCACACGCTTACTAACATTTTTCACAGTAAATTTTGACATAATTTTTCACTTCAACTGTGACAGTTGTATTAAAAAAAGTTACATTTTTAAATGTGTTTAGGCTATTATTTTTTCATACAAATAAGCAGTTTATTTATTTTTTAAGAAAGACTAACTACCTAACTAGCCACTATAATGAGGAGCAATCCATTGTCTTTCCTGAATTATGGCATTACAAATGCAACTGTTAAACAATTAAAGATCTATGGTACACATAAAGGCAAGTACAATGTAAAATAAAAGTCTGGACCTTTATAAAATATGAACAAATTCATGTGTAATATTTTAATACATTTCCTGTTCTGATGATGTTTGAGATTAGGAAACACACTGGCCTGGTTTGGCTGCAGATATTCCTAGAATAAAAATGATTCCCAAATCATTAGGACTCTGATAAAAGTAAAAACAATAACTGCAATGGAGTAGGAAACAAACATTTTCACCATAGAAAGCACAGTCCCAATTCAGTAAAGTGGTTTACTCATTAATGTTATAACTAGCCATACAGAAAAAGGTGCTAGTTTGATTTCCCACAGTACATTGAAGTCCAATAAATAAATAAATAAATAAATAAAAATAAATCACATATAGTGGTGTGAAAAAGTGTTTGCCTCCTTCCTGATTTCTTATTTTTTTTGCATGTTTGTCACACTTAAATGTTTCAGATCATCAAACAAGTTTAAATATTAGTCAAAGATAACAGAAGTAAACACAAAATGCAGTTTTTAAATGAAGGTTGTTATTATTAAGGGAAAACAAAATCCAAACCTACATGGCCCTGTGTGAAAAAGTGATTGCCCCCTAAACCTAATAACTGGTTGGGCCACCCTTAGCAGCAACAACTGCAATCAAGCGTTTACGATAACTTGCAATGAGTCATTTACAGCGCTGTGGAGGAATTTTGGCCCACTCATCTTTGCAGAATTGTTGTAATTCAGCCACATTGGAGGGTTTTCGAGCATGAACTGCCTTTTTAAGGTCATGCCACAGCATCTCAATAGGATTCAGGTCAGGACTTTGACTAGGCCACTCCAAAGTCTTCATTTTGTTTTTCTTCAGCCATTCAGAGGTGAACTTGCTGGTGTGTTTTGGATCATTGTCCTGCTGCAGAACCCAAGTTCGCTTCAGCTTGAGGTCACGAACAGATGGCCGGACATTCTCCTTCAGGATTTTTTGGTAGTCAGCAGAATTCATGGTTCCATTTATCACAGCAAGTCTTCCAGGTCCTGAAGCAACAAAACAGCCCCAGACCATCACACTACCACCACCATATTTTACTGTTGGTATGATGTTCTTTTTCTGAAATGCAGTGTTACTTTTACGCCAGATGTAATGGGACACACACCTTCCAAAAAGTTCAACTTTTGTGTCGTCAGTCCACAGAGTATTTTCCCAAAAGTCTTGGGGATCATCAAGAGGTTTTCTGGCAAAAATGAGACGAGCCTTAATGTTCTTTTTGCTCAGCAGTGGTTTTCGTCTTGGAACTCTGCCATGCAGGCCATTTTTGCCCAGTCTCTTTCTTATGGTGGAGTCATGAACACTGACCTTAACTGAGGCAAGTGAGGCCTGCAGTTCTTTGGATGTTGTTGTGGGGTCTTTTGTGACCTCTTGGATGAATCGTCGCTGCGCTCTTGGGGTAATTTTGGTCGGCCGGCCACTCCTGGGAAGGTTCACCACTGTTCCATGTTTTCGCCATTTGTGGATAATGGCTCTCACTGTGGTTCTCTGGAGTCCCAAAGCTTTAGAAATGGCTTTATAACCTTTTCCAGACTGATAGATCTCAATTACTTTCTTTCTCATTTGTTCCTGAATTTCTTTGGATCTCGGCATGATGTCTAGCTTTTGAAGATCTTTTGGTCTACTTCACTTTGTCAGGCAGGTCCTATTTAAGTGATTTCTTGATTGAGAACAGGTGTGGCAGTAATCAGGCCTGGGTGTGGCTAGAGAAATTGAACTCAGGTGTGATAAACCACAGTTAAGTTATGTTTTAACAGGTGGGGCAAACACTTTTTCACACAGGGCCATGTAGGTTTGGATTTTGTTTTCCCTTAATAATAACAACCTTCATTTAAAAACTGCATTTTGTGTTTACTTGTGTTATCTTTGACTAATATTTAAACTTGTTTGATGATCTGAAACATTTAAGTGTGACAAACATGCAAAAAAATAAGAAATCAGGAAGGGGCAAACACTTTTTCACAACACTGTATGTGATGACTGTCTATGTCAGCCACCAGCAAAGACCATTTCTGACCCAGGAAAACCCCTGTATGGCCCTGCATATTGAACAATAAAATGGCAAAAGCTGGCTGAAGTATGTTGCAATCTAGACCAGACCTTATGCCATTAAATAAAAGATCAGGCTACACCAAACTTTTTGACAACATGAAAAATACCAAACCAAAAAAATGCTTCTCATTTAGCCAATTAAGTAAGAACACACACGTGTATGCTTGGTTTCTCTCCCTAATGCCAAATGAGCACTGAAAGAATGTTTTTCCATGCACTCCCAAACGAATGGAGAGAAGGATGACTTAGTTGCTAAGACACGAACTAGAAGACCATTTGCGTATATTTATGACCCTGGGCCATTGTTTACCTCATACTTCCTGGATGCAAATATCAGATCTTTTCCATGTTTATTCATCCTGGAAGAGAGGCAAACAACAGTCAGAGACGCTCTGGCCCCATCAGGCCAGGCATGTCCTCAACCACAGGCTTACTTAAGGTCTTTTGACCTTAAGAGATCCTGTGTACTTGGAAGTACTTTGAAAAGGATGTTGAGAGAATTATGTTAATTTTAATATTTGTTTAATATCTCCAGAAATACTAAAATAAGATTGAACTAGATTTTAATTTTCTTAATGAAATGTGAGTGTTGTTTGCACATGCATTGTCATTGTCATGATGCTATGAAGTTGCACATTGCTATGAAGTTGCTAAGGTGTTCTGAGTGGTTTTTAGACAGCCTGATTTCATGAAATGTATGTGACAATGGCAACATTCTTGCAAACCAAAATTACGTGCTCCATTACATGATTGGCAGCAGTTTCCCATTGAAATGTCCAGCGAGGACACCAAAATCGAAAAGATGTAATCAGACAAGGTTTTTAAGGTGAATATTAGATGGATGTTTTAATGAGTAAAATGTGCATCCCTAACCTAAAACTTTAACCTTAACCTAACCAAATAGTGTTAAAAAAAATATTTAAATGAGAGGTGAACAAAACAGACATCCTTCAAGTTTCAAGTTTATTTTATATATAAAGCACATTTAAAACAACGGTCATTGGCCAAAGTGCTGTACAGTAAAATATATAGAAACAAAAACACACACAAGGAAATCAACAATTTGAACATTAAAACATAAAACACATAAAAAGATGATCTCAGGCTGAATTAAAGGCCAGCGAGTAATAATAAGTCTTAAGCCTCTATTTAAAAAGAGTCAAAGTAGGAGCCTGCCTAACATGCAGAGGAAGGCTATTCCAGAGCCTTGGGGCTGCAACGGCAAAAGCACGGTCCCCCCTATGCTTCAACCTAGCCCTGGGAACAACCAACAACATATGGTCAGCAGACCTGAGTGGCCTTGATGGAACGTGAGGTTGGATGAGATCTAAAAGATAGGTCGGACCTAATCCATTTAATGATTTTTAGGCGAGCATCGCGATTTTAAAATCAATCCTGAAATGAACCAGGACCCAGTGAAGAGAAGCCAGCACTGGCAAAATATGTTCCCGTTTGCATGTCCCTGTCAAGAGGCGAGCTGCAGCATTTTGTACCATTTGCAGACGTGAGAGGGAAGCCTGACTAAAACTGACATAGAGGGCATTACAGTAGTCCAACCGGGAAGAAATAAAAACATGTATAATTCTTTCAAAATCTTTACAAGACAAAAAAGACTTAACCTTAGACAGGGACTTCAAATTAAAAAAGCTAGATTTTACTACTGGGTTAACTTGTTTATCTAATTTAAAATCACTATCTATAATAACTTCCAAATTTCTTACAGCTGGTTTCACATACTTGCTCAGGAAACACTGGTCAGTAACTGAGGCTACAGAGGAGCCATTTGAGCCCAAGACCATCACTTCAGTATTCAAGTTTTGATGTCATCAAGGCAACTCATCAGTGGTTCTATGGAATTTCCATCCTTAAGCTTCAGAGGTCAATAAAGTTGGGTACCATCAGCATAGTGGAACGAGATGCCATATTTCCTAATAATAGATCCTAAAGGGAGCATATATAGGGAGAACAGAATCGGTCCAAGAATAGAACTCTGTGGGACCCCACAAGGAAGGGGTGCTGATGAGGTTACAAAGCTGCCAGAGCAGACTGAAAAGCTTCTATCGGACAGATAAGATCGAAACCATTCCAGAGCAATGCTTTTAACAACAACACAATGCTCTAAGCAAGGAATTAGAATATTATGGTCCACCGTATCAAAGGCTGCTGTAAGGTCTAAAAGCATGAGTATAACAGAGTCATCTGAATCAGTGATTTGGAGGAGATCGTTAAAAACGTTTAAAAGGGCAGTTTCAGTGCTATGACGAGCTTTAAAACCACACTGAAGAGCCTCTAGAAGAGTATATCTTTCCAGAAAAGATTGTAGCTGATGAAGCACCACTTTCTCCAATATTTTAGATAGAAATGGAAGTTTGGAAATAGGTCTAAAAGGTGAAAGGTCGGAAATGTCCAAACTGGGTTTTTAATCAATGGTTGCACTTGAGAATTTTTAAACTCTGAAGGCACAACACCTGTAGCAAGACTACTATTTATAATTAGTTGGATCATTGGTCCAATAGTTTCAAAAGTCTTTTTAAAAAAGCAAGGAGGAATAACATCATTTGGGCAGCCCAAGGGTTTCATATGACCGACAATTTCTTTCAAACTGGAGAGAGACACAGGCTCAAACTGGTCAAAAACAGCAGAGCAAGTTGTAGTAACTGAAGGGTCATAAGAAGAGGGAGAAATGTGTGCTCTGATAGAGGCAATTTTCTCTGCAAAAAAGTGTAAAAACCTATCACAGGTTTCTAATGAAAAAACACTAGTTTGAGGAGCATTAAGAACAGCATCAATGGTATTAAAAAGAACACAAAGTTTATGTGAATTTCTTAAAATTATATAAGTAAAATACTTTGTCTTATCTGCTTTGACAGTTTTTTGGTACCTATACCAGTTTTCCTTTAGAATGTTAAAAAATACCTGTAGCTTATTCTTTTCCACTTGCGTTCTGCTTTCCTGCACTCTCGTCTGACAGCGCGAGAAGTGTCATTTAACCTAGGTTCATTTTTGGACTTCACACGCTTCATTTTAAAAGGAGCAACAGTATCTAAAATGCTATTGCAGTTGGAATAAAAATGTGATAGTAACTCCTCGGTATTAGAACAGGGCAGGGACATAGAGTGCATGTGGACAGTATATTGATAAACAGCAGCGAAATGTATAGCAGTGGAGGGGTTAAAAGCTCGACAACGATGAGCAGGAACACCGATGCCAAAACATGATATGGCAGAGAAATATCAAATAAAACAGGCATGTGATCGGAAAACACTTCATCACATAAAACAAAATTAAATACAGATAGTCCACAAGAAAAAATAAGATCCAGTGTGTGCCCACCTTCATGCGTGGGACCTGTTACAGACTGTACCAGGTTAAAAGAGTCTATGAGATTTAAGAATCTCTAACCAGCGGCCTAGAGGGGCAACATACATGAATATTAAAGTCTCCCACAATTAAGACGTTATCATATTTTGATACAAAAACAGTCAGAAAATCTGAAAAGTCATTTATGAAATCTTTGTTATATTTAGGAGGCCGGTAGATCACAGCATATAATACCGACTGGGAACAAGCCAGTTCAAATAAATTTAATTCAAAGCTAGAGTAGGACTCCAGCGATAGTTGTCGACAGTTAAACTTATTTTTAAACACAGTTGCTACTCCTCCACATCAACCAGAAGACATCGGAGTGTTAAATAAAGTACAATTCGGCGGAAGAACTTCTGAAAAAGTATTTGACTCACCGACACTCAGCCAGGTTTCAGTCACACACAGAAAATCCAGTTTATGGGAAGTGAAGAAATCGTTCAGAATAAATTATTTGTTGACTAGTGATCTTGCAATTACCAGTGCTATCCTGGTTTGAACCGGGCCTTTTGACGGCAGGGGTTCCCGCTCCAGCGGCCGGAGGCTTCGGGCATTCATGCCACCTCTGCAAAAGTGAGGTGAGCGCATTTGGGGAAACAGGACCTCCTCGTCCGGACCGACCACCAGTACCAACCATGTGTAGACAGGGTCCAGAGAGCCCCAGAAGAGAAAGCGGCAATGGTCCATATGATACAGGTTATTAACAGAGGCCGAAGCAAGGTAGACTCTTGATTTCACCAGCAAGCCACTCCGTTTGCCCCGGCACCTACCACGTCTCCTCCGAGGAAGAGGAACCGGAGCTCGGCAGAGGTACGCTGGTATCCCAGACAGGAACGGTGGGAAAAAGTTTTTCTGGCCCCCCAGATCGCGGTTTATCATATTTGCACTAGCCTGTCTGATATCTAACAGTGCTTGGCTATCATACATCAGTAAAGAGTCGACATATTTGGAGAAAAGTAACAAAAATAACACAAACATAAACAGGCGCCATCTTGCAAGCAATGCAAGGGCTACCATAGCTTAAATCAACACCTAAACTTAACCGATTACATTAACATTAAAAGCACATTTCCTGAAGCAACCACGTCATTTTGTGTAGCTTCTATGACCCTTTCACTTCACTTCACTTTTGTTTCGAGTGTGCTTGGCTGTGATCAAATGATGCGTTAGAGTAAAAGTGTTTTGATACAATATAATAACATAGCAGGGTGTGCGTAATAGAGCAAAAAATAAGTGTTTATAAATTCATAAACAACCATAGTACCCGTGATTTGTGAGAAAGTGAATAAAGAGCACAGTTGTTGTAGCACCTCTAGCGTTCGTTTTACCAGGAAACCACAACAAAACTTAGAAAGCAGCAAATAAAACTCAGTTTGCAAAAATGAGACAAGGTTGTTTTTAGATCATAGCTATATTTAGCTAAGGTGTTCTGAAGGGTTGCTGGGTGGTTTGCTTACAGGCAAAAAGTCAGATTTTTTTATGCAACATTTTTATAGTCCAACAGTCAAATATCGTGATCTGATCACCACACGATTTGAGGTATTATTCATGTCTGTAGCATAAATGGTACAGGGCGGGTTACGGACAGAAGTATAATACATAGTGTTAGGAATTTGTTCAAATCCCTATTCACCGAGCTGATATTTTTATTATATATATATTTTATTATTTGTATTGTGCAGCACGTATAGCTGACCATTATTCTTGTTGCATAGCACTGTTCTGTTACTGTTTACTTGTTAGGAATTATTCATCTGTTTAATGTGATGTCACTGTATGACCACTGCACCATATTTGTGACCAAAACCTAGTCATTGTGGGATGTCTCAAAACTTGGAGAATCTACAGCCTGACCTAACAACATTGGCAGCGTTTTTGCAAAATTAAATTACAAGAATCGCTGTATCCCAGATGAAGCTACAACTGTACATCACAAAAAAAAAAAAGAATTAAATGTTCTCCTGAACTTTTAAATTAACTATACCTCAAAGAGTGTGAACGTCCTGGTTACTTTCGTAACATCTGGTGGTGTGTGACGGGTAGACCGCTTGTGCCTCGTAGCCAGAACACCAGGCCGTCACATAACCTTCCCCAGTGTGAGTCCCCCAACAAGTCGACTGCCCAACTATAGGGACAGGCTAGCCCAGCCCTCTCTTTTCTCCCCAAAAAGAGTGGAATTTGTTAACTGACTGGGAGCCATAAGTGTCTGCATCAGGGGGTGTCTCTCCCAAGGGGAAGACACCGTGGAGACCACACCCCGCCCAAAAAGGGGGGGGGGGTATTTTGAGTGGAATACGTCACATGTGACGAGGTCCCATGGTAGGTCCAACCCAAAGGGGGAGGTGTTTCTACAGAGCATGGCGACCAGGGGCAGAGGGGCCTCTGCCCAAGGAAGATGCAGTTTGCTGACAGGGAAACAATTTTGCGGAAAATGTCACATGGGGTCGCACATGTGGAGCACCTACCTCAGTACAGGGGCTCATTAGCGCACGTACTGGGCCAGTCAGTGTGTTTCTCCGCAAACTCAACTGCCAGAGGGCTAAGGAGGAAAGTCATACAGGGATCACAGTCTGTGAACATGACTAGGAGTCAAGAGCACACATCTTCATCTCAAGGGAGGGGAAAGGCACTATGCGCAAGCGGTACACCCGGCCAGCTGTCCCGGAACTTACCTGCTCGTGCCTGCCAATACACGGGATGAGACTGGCTCAACCCGGAGATTGTAGAACCTTGCAAAGGTGTTGGGTGTTGCCTAGCTCGCTGCTCTGCAGATGTCTACTGGGCCCAGGAGGCCACCACACTCCTGGTAGAGTGGGCTTGTAACCCCGCAGGTGGTGGCACACCCTGAGCCTGATATGCCATTACGATGGCGTCAATGACCCAGTGGGCGATCCTCTGTTTGGAGACAGCGCTTCCTTTCCGCTGTCCACCAAAGCAGACAAAGAGCTGCTCGGAGATTTTAAGGCTCTGTGTCCAATCCAAATAGATGCGTAAAGCTCGCACTGGACACAGCAATGCCAAGGCTGGGTCTGCCTCCTCCTGGGGCAGCGCTTGCAGGTTCACCACCTGATCCCTAAAAGGGGTCATGGGTACCTTGGGCACAGAGCCCGGTCGGGGTCTCAGGATCAAGTGAGAGTAACCCGGACCGAATTCCAGGCACGATTCGCTGAATGTCCCCTACCCTTTTGATGGAAGTGAACACAGTCAGGAGGGCAGTCTTCAAAGAGAGTGCCTTAAGCTCAGCTGACTCCAAGGGCTCAAATGGAGCTCCCTGCAGACCCCGAAGGACTACAGAGAGGTCCCATGAGGGGACGAGGTGCGGTCTGGAGGGATTCAACCTCCTAGCACCTCTCGGGAACCTGATGATCAAGTCGTGCTTCCCCAAGTACTTACCATCTACTGCATCATGATGAGCCGAAATAGCGGCTACGTACACCTTCAAGGTGGAGGGGGACAGCCGCCCCTCCAGCCTCTCCTGCAGGAAGGAAAGCACCGATCCGACCGCGCATCTCTGGGGGTCTTCGCATCGGAAAGAACACCACTTAGCGAACAAACGCCACTTCAAGGCATACAGGCACCTCGTAGAGGGAGCCCTAGCCTGGGTGATCGTGTCTACCACCGTGGGTGGTAGGCCACTTAGGTCTTCCACGTCCCGTCCATGGGGCCAGACGTGGAGATTCCAGAGGTCTGGTCATGGGTGCCAGATGGTGCCCCGTCCCTGAGAAAGACAGTCCTTCCTCAGGGGAATTCATCAGGGCGGGCTGTCACGAGGAGCATGAGATCCGAGGACCATGTCTGGGTGGGCCAGTAGGTTGCTACTAGGACTGCCTGCTCCTCATCCTCCCTGACCTTGCACAGGGTCTGTGCAAGTAGACTCACTGGGGGAAACGCATATTTGCGTAGTCCAGGGGGCCAGCTGTGTGCCAGCGCATCTATACCAAGGGGCGCCTCGGTCAGGGCGTACCAAAGCGGGCAGTGGGAGGATTCCCGGGAAGCAAACAGGTTTACCTTTGCTCGACCGAATCGACTCCAAATCAGCTGGATCACCTGAGGGTGGAGTCTCCACTCTCCTCTGAGGGTAGCCTGACATGACAGCGCATCCGCTGCGGTGTTGAGGTCACCCGGGATGTGAGTGGCTCGTAGCAACTTGAGGCACTGCTGACTCCAGAGGAGGAGACGGCAGGTGAGTTGTGACATGCAACAGGAACGTAGACCACCTTGATGGTTGATGTAAGCTACCATCACGGTGTTGTCCATCCAGACCAACATGTGCTTGCCCTGGATCAATGGCTGGAACCTCCGCAGGGCGAGCAGTACTGCCAACAACTCTAGGCAGTTGATATGCCAACGCAGCCGCAGGCCAGTCCAGGTGCCAGCGGCTGTGTGCCGGTTGCATCCGGCGCCCCAGCCCATCTTGGAGGCATCTGTTGTAACCACGACGCACCTGGAGACCTGCTCTAGGGGAACCCCTACCCGTAGAAATGCAAGGTCGGTCCAAGGGCTGAAGAGGTGGCAACAGATCGGCATGATGGTCCCACAATGTGTCCCATGCCCATCTCGGGACTCAAGTCTGAAGCCAGTGCTGAAGCGGTCTCATATGCATCAACCCGAGAGGTGTGGCTGCCGCTGAGGATGCCATATGCCCCAGGAGTCTCTGAAAAAGTTTCAGTAGAACCGCTGTCCTCTGTCTGAATGCCTTCAGACAGTTCAGCACCGACTGTGCACTCTCGTTTGTGAGGTACGCTGTCACTGAGACTGAGTCCAACTCCAAACTGAGAAAAGAGATGCTCTGAACCGGGGAGAGCTTGCTCCTTTCCCAGTTGACCCGAAGCCCCTGAAACTGGGCAGGTGCCTGGCGAACTGAATCGCATAGCCGAGTCGGACGGTCCGGGTCAGCCATCACGACGGGTTGGAAAGCACGAGCCATGCAGCCAAACTCCGGGCGAGGGGGACCAAGGGAATGATCACATCAGACGTACCGGCAGGTGGGGCCTCACAGCGGGGCGGGGCTCAAGGTGCCACGTCGAGGGGGCTCGAGCCCCGTGGCCATGCTGATTCCAGGGACATCAAAGCACTTACCTGGCTCCTGCCGCCCACCATCAGATTGGCCGAGGAGGGGGGAGGAATCTCGTCCCGTAGTCCACCAATCCCATGTGGGCGTGTTTGTGCAACAGCTGGGCGCACGGGGCGGGGGGTCCGCCGCTGGAGCGCCATACCTGCCAAAATGGGATGGTGGACGGTGGTCGTGATGACGGCTGACCCAGGAGACGAGGGAACCATTCTCTTGTCAGGCTTTGGGTGCCGCAGCCTTCTGGTCATGCGGCGACAAAAGATTCTCCTCCCGGCCCTCCACCGGGGGATGGAGTGGTCTGTCAACCAGCCCCAGAGAAGTGGGTCTCCTCGTCCCTGGGTCGCCCATCTCGGGGGTGGTTCGAAGCCTTCCTCAGGTTCTTAGCGGCTGGCCGCGAGACGGGTGGCATCTGCTTCCTGCGGAGGGCTCCACGCCGGAGCTGGGCCACGGGGGCGGGCTGCTGCGGAGCCGGTGTTGTTGCTGCAGGAGGACGCCCTTGGCGACGAGCAGACAGGGTGCGGGGTCTTAAGCCACGCCGGGGCAGGATATGTTGTAAGGCCTCCATCTGCTTCTTCACCGCCGAGAACTGCTGGGCAAAGTCCTCGACGGCATTGCCAAACAGGCCAACCTGGGAAATGGGGGCATCAAGGAACTGTGCCTTGTCCGCCTCTCCCATCTTGACCAAGTTGAGCCAAAGGTAGTGCTCCTGGACCACCAGGGTGGACATCGCCTGCCCGAGAGACCGCGCCGTGACCTTCATCGCCTGGAGAGAGAGGTTGGTCGCTGACCGCAGTTCCTGCATCAATCCAGGGTCAGAACTACCCTCGTGCAGTTCTTTTAGCGCCTTGACTTGGTGTACTTGTCCAGTGGCCTACATTCATCAGTGATGACGTAAACCTACAGGCCCTTATCCACCTGGGGGATCACCGAATACCCCCTGGGCGCTCCACCATCAAGGGTAGTGAGAGCGGGGGAGCTGAAAGACCGGGACCGGGCAGTAAAAGTTGCCTCCCACAATCTTGTCAGCTCCTCACGCACTTCTGGGAAGAAAGGAACGGGGCGGGGCGTGGCCGTGGGTGGTGCCCCGAGCCCAGGAACCAATCGTCGAGCTGCGAGGGTTCAGGGGAGAGTGGAGGGTCCCACTCTAGCCCGACACACGCAGCCGCCCGGGAAAGCATGTCCATCTTACAAAAGCAAGCCACGACCACAACGTTGCCATGGTCATGTTCTCGCAATGAGGACATGACTCATCCACGAACGATGTCTCTGCGTGGGCAGTGCCCAGACACGTAAGACAGCGATCGTGGCCGTCAGAAGCAGAGAGATAACGACTGCAACCAGGAATAATATACAAATGGCAAGGCATCTTTAAAAAGATGTTCCGTGTGTGTGCCGTTCTTTTTGTGAATGAAAATATACTCTTTTAGAATATACTCTCTTATTTTTGCTCTGCCGAAGTGCCCAGGGGTGTCCTCTGCACTCCACAGGTGCAGAGGGGGAGAAGCCGCTGAAATGCGCCATAAATACAGCAGTTTTGAGGTGTGTCTTTGGAGGGAATTGAATTCAGTGCACTGAATACAACCGCTCGGTTCCGAACAGAAAAAACCTGAATGAGTGGTTGCATACCAGCTCCTTTTATACCCATATGTCCGGGGGAGTGGCATGCAAATTCCACTCGCCAATTCTCATTGGCCTTTTTTTCAAAAAAAGCAGAGGTGTTTGGGACTCCCAAGAGTGACCCCTAGTGTCACTAAATCGACACAACGTCGAGTGAGTGACAGATAGGGAACACAACAGTAGCTATACTCTATCCTTCTTCAACATACAGTAGGTGTGCTCAGTTGCTTTCTGTGTAATTCTTCTTGAGTTGACATTATTTTGGCTGCTATAAAAGTAGTTCTTACATTCATTGAGATCCAATCATCACAGACGTTTTGTAATATTGTGACCAAATCAGAGCAGAAAACAACACAAACATTTGTAACTATTGAATGAGAGATGTTTACAACAATACACTCACCAGTCACACATCAGATTCATTAGTTTTCAGAGATAAATGGTGGATAACATAAATGAACATATTTGCAGGAGCTGAATTTGGCAATATCTGTGCAAACTTCAGACCTGTATAAATCTTTCCTGAGACTTGGCATTTCTTGGGTTTTTCTTGATATAGTTCCTCAGGTGTTTTGCCATTCACTGCCAATACTTACCATTGCCATTAGATGTTCATAAATATGGTGGCTACAAAGGAAAAAGTCACGTGACTGAAACAGATGAATATCTTTTAACGAAAGGATGGCATTTATTTGATTTGACATAAAAATATATTTTACTAAACGTTTGTGTCCTTAACTTTTTTATTATGTGGTAACCATTTTATAAAAACAATAAAGGCCCTCAAGGCTGTACCACTCTGCTTCATGTCGTGCCTAACAATGCCCTTCAGTGTGACTATTGTTGGGCCTCATGTATTCAGATAGAAGACAAAGCCAGGCCTAACACAGTCGTAAAACCTAACTCAGGCCCACATACCAAGCCATAAATCTTACTGATAAAACCGCGCCAAAATCAAACAAATGGAGTCCAAAACAGACTACAAATCCCATGAAGCCTTGCTCACTAAAGGATCGAACTCTCAACTCCTATTGGATGAGGCACACGACAGAACGCACCTCAACCATGACATCATCAGGAGTAGAAATACCTCTGAAATGCTTCTGGGATTTGCTTCCAGCAACTTTGCTCGCTGTGTGAAGACTCAGCTCATCACTGCTCTCAGGTGCAGCCTCGTGGCACAAGGAAGTAACGTCCAACTTGAAACTGTGGCCATACAATCTCCATCTCGCTGGACAAGTTGAGATTACTCTGTGTTCCACCGAACACTCTAACGGATCCGAAGGAGACCGCAGAGCAATCCGCATCTTCATCCGTTTGCCTGCAGAAGTGAAGAGAGAAAATATTTCTCTTCCATCTTCAAGTCGACGTTGCTGATTTCTCCACCAGCCCGCCGAGAATCAGCAGCCGTATCGCCCACCGACAGAGTGAGGAAACGGCCTCCCATCATCACCCAAGCCTCGAGGAACCAAGTCGGAGTTAAATGACGGATGAACACACATTCTGCGTCCTCATGCGATTCAAGTAAAAGGTTTACGTCTGGGCAGAGATAGAATATTATAGTGTGTTATTCTTGTGTATCAAGGTTATTGCTTGTACAGTTTACGGAACACCGAGTCCTACCACATTGGACTGTTGTGCATTTCCGCCATCGTGGGTGAGACCGACACACTGAGTTTATCCATTAAAGAATCAAAGACCGCGGGACGGTTTACGAGCCGTCCAACGCGTCTCTGAGTGATAAACTAACAGCTGCTTTCTCTCCCACGATCGCGAAATCCGCTTTGGGGCCATCACTTAATTCTCTCTCTCTCTCGTATTAACACACATACACACGCGACCCCTCACAAACATTCTCACACACATTTTTGGCTAGTAGATAGCTTCGTGATAAAGCTCAGCTTTGTCCCTAAGCTACCATTGACTGGTTTCTCTCTGCCCACATCCGCCCAAAACAATCTAATATTGAGACTGTTATACTATCTGGTTATTAGTCCCTGATTCCAGGGTGGTGCCCCGTCAATATTAATCCTTATTAATATTCTATTGATTTTTGATAATTGATAATTATCTTTGATGATTGTTGAATTTGAATGATCAATAAGGTAGTGTTGATTTTAATTAATGTTTCATCGATGTTAACAATTAATGATTATCTTTGATAATTGTTGATTTAAAGGATTAGAAAAAGCTAACATTGATTCTCATCAATGTTCTATTGATTTTAATAATTAATAATTATCTTTGATAATTATTAATTATTGCTAATAACCAAACCTGCTCCTAAACGTAGCACACTACATTTACTGGAGCCCCATATGAGGTTTTAATGAGTTAAGATTCAATTAAATAATTTAAATATTAATTAATAACTAAAGAAATAATTATCAATTATTTCTGATAGTAACACTGATCTAAACAACCAGTAAAGCCCTACATAATAATTGGTGCCTCGTGTGAGGCATCCTACGTGCCAGTTCTGTCACAGTGTGTATGTATAAGAATTTAAAGTAATAACTTGAATCCTTACTTCAAAGTTTGGTTCTGTTTGACAATTGACTTCTCACAACTTCCCAAACATAAGCCAGTGTGGTGTGAATGTGCTCTTAAGAGTGAATTAGGGGTTGGTAAATGTACGATAGTCTGCTTAAAACCTGCTGTTGTTGTTATTTAACTCCTAACGCTTTCACCTAGATGTTACAGAGAGGTGCCAAGTCACTTCATTGACATCCATCAAAGAGAGAACTCAGTGAAATTTGCACATTACATAACAGCAGCCTGTAAGCCACAGGTCGAAGCCTCTCACCTGTGCTTTCATGTCAGCATTATAGAAACTGTAAAACAACAAGCTATCAGAGCCACTGTGTCGCAAGAATTTTTACTGTGCCAGTAAAATGAGTCACCAATCGCCCCACGTGACTGGAGCTGAAGCTCCACAGAGGTCAGTCGACCCAGCGCTGCAAGATGTGGTCGCTGCTGTCCTCCATCTCTCCATAGAGGAGAGAGATAACCTTAACAGCTACAATATTAGTCATTGTGATGAAGCATTGCAGGAACTAGTTGATTATGTCAACAACACGGTCGGGAAGCCAAAGAGCACAATCCCGGACCTAGTGGGCCAAATGTTCCTTCTTCATCACCGCAGAACCCAACTGCAAACCGCAGAGCACCAGGCCCAGCTCGCCCAGCTGCAGAGCAGCTTTCAAGCGGTGCAGAGGGAAAATCTCAGCCTGCACCAAGACGTTAGGTGCACCCAAGCTGAGAAAGTCCAGGCACAGGAAGATAATGCCCGGATGCAGGAGGAAAATGAAACCCTGTGCAGGCAGCTTCAAGCTGCCCAGCTAAGAGTAGAGTCAGATCAGGTAAGTACAGCTGAAACGCACAGCACAACATCTGACATAGAAGAGGGCCCCCTCTTTAGCGCTATGCATAGAAATGTGCCCCTGAGAAACCCAGGGACACACGCTAGGAGCCGAGCTGCCCCTAGTGGTACAGTCTCTGACTTCATACTCCAAGACACCTTTCAAGCTCCTCCAGTGGCCCGCTGGTTGGATGCAGGTGCCCCTCCTGATAGTCACCCCCCCAGTCAGTTTTCAGTCATGCCACCTTGCGTTTCAAACCTACTGATTCCACACCACGGAGGGGGGACAATTATTTTCAAGCCCAGAGTGGTATAAGCGGCTCAAAGATCCCATTAGCCAGGGAGCTGTATGCAACCAGGGTTCCACCCCCACGTGTCGACTAGACTCCTTGCCTACCACGAAGGGGAGGAAGTTGTCCTCATCGCTATAGCGATCCGAGTGACTATGGTGTTTCGGATGACTCGGACGACCCGTGGTCATACCGCCACCAACGCTTGCGCATCCGACAACTCGAGACCCTCGCAGGGGACATAGAGCGCTTTGACCCAAGTAATCGAGATTCAAACATCGACACTTATCTTAGGGAAATTAAGCACTGCCTGGTTGACTTGCCTTATGCTTTGTCGTGTGAAAAACTCATGCTTATTTGGAAGACCACGGTAAGGAGTGTCCATGTGTTCATGGAAACGCTACCGACTGGTACTCGAAACCGCTACTCAGCTCTGTGTAAAGCCCTACGCAAGCAGTATTCGCTGTATATCGACGAAGCCTCCGCTACCATAGCTGCTTTCGCCATCACCCAGAAGAGGCACGAGCCTCCGCGTGAGTATTACAGACGCCTGAGAATCACGTACTTCCAAGGAAGTAACAAACCAGGTCTGGAGGAGGAATGAGCTTTCAAGTCTCTTTTCCTTCACAACCTCCACGAGTGTGTGTGATATGACATCACAATGCACTGCAGAACGGGCAACCCCACCATGCAGGAAATCAGAAGGTACGCGCAACTGGCATGGGAGACATGCATGCGCCCTGTCCGAGGGCACGAAGGCGACGCCAGAGCCCTGGGGATCCAAGCCTCAGAATGTGCAGACCTAGCGCTTGAAGGCAACAAAATGCCTCGCGTTAAAGTGAATGCTAGAACAGGACCCAGAGGTGCCGATCACTCCACCAGCAGGGTAGGCAACAGAACCAGGGGGGTGGTGACCAGAAAAGCCCCCAGGGTCACGGCAGGCCTAAACGACAAAACGTTCGCCGGCAGAAAGGAAAGGCGCGGTTCGAACGAAAACCCAAACAAGAAGGTGGGTGGGTTGGAAAGGTTTCAAATCCCCTCAGAGAACAAGATTTGAAAAAGGAAATGGAGGATATAAAGAGATGCTTGACTGAGTTAGTAATGAAGCTTGACGTGCTCTGTTGTTCACCAGCTCCGTCGAACTCCTCAAAGGAACACAGCGCCGAAACCCCGTCAGTATGACTAAACAATGTACCCCCTCCCGTTAATGCCAAAGTTTACTTTGTAGGTTGGGGAAAGGGGAACAGGGTCCAAGTTGCTCCCCAAAACAGTCACTCCTAACATGCCACACCCTTCTTTTCTGACCTTCTTGGGTGATCTGTACCGTAAGGGCAACGCCTGACACATGGGTCAATCAGCTCCCACTCACTACTCGACACTGGTTCCGAAATAAGCTTAATGGGCTCCAACACCTTCGCAGAGGTGGCTAGAGCAAAGCTCTCCCTTGGCAAACCATTATAGACAGAAACCTGCAACGTAAGCATCCCAAGCCACATGCAAGATAGGTCGTCTATCACAAAACGGGCCTGGATTGACACCTTTCAAGGGATGACGCAAGTACACCCTGTTTACATAGGTCCCATTAATATGGAACCACTGTTAATTGGCCAGGATTTACTGAACCGATTGGCTCCTCTCATTGACTGCTGTCATGGACACGTGGGCTCAGGTTGACATACCAAGACCACTTGGTCCAGAAAACAGTTCGCCAGCTTCAGATGGACAAATCGCCATCATCCAAAAATCCAGCAGAGACAATGACTCCAACAAGAACAATTACAGGGCCTAAATAAAACCCTTCAGGGTACTATAGTCACTGTAAATTTGCACTCTGTTCTTATCAATAACACTTCACACGCTTTAGGGACTTTGTCAGAGAAGACAACTTATGTGTGTATCTTTAGAGATCTAATGCAGGACCTCGTCAGGGAAATTAGCACCTCAGTCAACAGTCTGAGTGGTGGAAGGATTCCAGCTTACCTGGTCTCCCTAGACCTTGTCGAACAAATCCTTAGATCATCTACTATCTCCATTGTGCAACCTTCACAGATACACCTGGCATATAGTTTTGGCATTGAAATTCCAATCCATGTAAATCCTCAGAACCTCAAAATAGGATCTATCCTCAATCTACCATCATAGGCAGAATATATACAGGTGCATCTCAATAAATTAGAATGTCGTGGAAAAGTTCATTTATTTCAGTAATTCAACTCAAATTGTGAAACTCGTGTATTAAATAAATTCAATGCACACAGACTGAAGTAGTTTAAGTCTTTGGTTCTTTTAATTGTGATGATTTTGGCTCACATTTAACAAAAACCCACCAATTCACTATCTCAAAAAATTAGAATATGGTGACATGCCAATCAGCTAATCAACTCAAAACACCTGCAAAGGTTTCCTGAGCCTTCAAAATGGTCTCTCAGTTTGGTTAACTAGGTTACACAATCATGGGGAAGACTGCTGATCTGACAGTTGTCCAGAAGACAATCATTGACACCCTTCACAAGGAGGGTAAGCCACAAACATTCATTGCCAAAGAAGCTGGCTGTTCACAGAGTGCTGTATCCAAGCATGTTAACAGAAAGTTGAGTGGAAGGAAAAAGTGTGGAAGAAAAAGATGCACAACCAACCGAGAGAACCGCAGCCTTATGAGGATTGTCAAGCAAAATTGATTCAAGAATTTGGGTGAACTTCACAAGGAATGGACTGAGGCTGGGGTCAAGGCATCAAGAGCCACCACACACAGACGTGTCAAGGAATTTGGCTACAGTTGTCGTATTCCTCTTGTTAAGCCACTCCTGAACCACAGACAACGTCAGAGGCGTCTTACCTGGGCTAAGGAGAAGAAGAACTGGACTGTTGCCCAGTGTTCCAAAGTCCTCTTTTCAGATGAGAGCAAGTTTTGTATTTCATTTGGAAACCAAGGTCCTAGAGTCTGGAGGAAGGGTGGAGAAGCTCATAGCCCTAGTTGCTTGAAGTCCAGTGTTAAGTTTCCACAGTCTGTGATGATTTGGGGTGCAATGTCATCTGCTGGTGTTGGTCCATTGTGTTTTTTGAAAACCAAAGTCACTGCACCCGTTTACCAAGAAATTTTGGAGCACTTCGTGCTTCCTTCTGCTGACCAGCTTTTTAAAGATGCTGATTTCATTTTCCAGCAGGATTTGGCACCTGCCCACACTGCCAAAAGCACCAAAAGTTGGTTAAATGACCATGGTGTTGGTGTGCTTGACTGGCCAGCAAACTCACCAGATCTGAACCCCATAGAGAATCTATGGGGTATTGTCAAGAGGAAAATGAGAAACAAGAGACCAAAAAATGCAGATGAGCTGAAGGCCACTGTCAAAGAAACCTGGGCTTCCATACCACCTCAGCGGTGCCACAAACTGATCACCTCCATGCCACGCCGAATTGAGGCAGTAATTAAAGCAAAAGGAGCCCCTACCAAGTATTGAGTACATGTACAGTAAATGAACATACTTTCCAGAAGGCCAACAATTCACTAAAAATGTTTTTTTTTTTATTGGTCTTATGATGTATTCTAATTTTTTGAGATAGTGAATTGGTGGGTTTTTGTTAAATGTGAGCCAAAATCATCACAATTAAAAGAACCAAAGACTTAAACTACTTCAGTCTGTGTGCATTGAATTTATTTAATACACAAGTTTCACAATTTGAGTTGAATTACTGAAATAAATGAACTTTTCCACAACATTCTAATTTATTGAGATGCACCTGTATATAGACTAAAGTCCATATATAATGTTGGTTTTCAGAGAGTTAATGCACACATTCACCTCAAAACACCAACAACACTCGCCTACCATGATGAGGATCCCTCGCTCTATCTTATCCCTTACCTTAACATGTGTACCAAGACAAAAGACATTCATTGGGTTTGTCCAAATGCAACCCCTTTGTTAGAGAGGTGACTAACTACCTCTGCGGCCTAAGAGCCAAATTCCCTGAACAAGTGTCAAGGTAGCATGTCCATCAAAGATGAATGAACAGAGACAAGGGTAGAGCGAGCAGGCAATCGCTGGCTTGTTAACACACCAACCACCGAAGTCCCAATGTCACACAACCACCATGATACAGCCATTAAAACTAACATTACCAAACCAAACGGTGTTCTTAATGGTTCCCCAAGGAGCCACCGAGCACATTGATGATATTGTCCTCCATCTCAACGTCGACAAACATGATGCAGAAATTGAGATCATGAATGCATTTAGAGGTCAAAACCTCACCATTGACGACACCCTTAAACAGCAGCTTCAGGCTGAAGGGATGAAATTAGTGAAGTTCAGTCTCAGACCGACTGGCTTGACCTCTATATTTCCTAGTCACATAAGCAGATCGTCATCTTACCAAGAACACCTTATCAGTTTGGTTGGCCTCTGGCTCCTCCTTAGTGGTTGGCTCATCGCAATTATTGCACACGCCATGTACAGGTACATTCAACACCTACAGGCCAGACTGGACTCCCTCCTCGTACAGCCGCATTTTACACACCAGTCTGAGCCCATCCCACAGTTTAACCCCAATCATTTCCCAGGATAAGCCTTTTAACTTTTAACCCTCCTTTCCTCTAACATTTTGTTCCTAGTAACCAATGTCAGGTTCTACTTTGATTTTGTGTTATGACCAAAGAACAACAAAGGATTGTGTTACGGTTAATGCTGTGCCTTCCAAAAACTTGAAATGTTTATGTGTGATGAATGTAGTTTAGATTTAGCTAGAAGTTCTATGCCCAGATGAGCCTCAATCTCTGTCCAGACGATAAAGCCTCTGTGAACTCTAATGAACTGTGCAACCATTTTCTTTCCTATCAGGAATACATGGATGGCGTAACCCACACATTACTGTGAACCAACAAGAACTGTTCGGCCCTTCAGTTGCTCTAAAGATGCTGGACCACAGCCAACTCTTCAGACCAAAGGGGGGAATGTTGGGCCTCATGTATTCAGATAGAAGACAAAGGCAGGCCTAACACAGTCGTAAAATCTAACTCAGTCCCACATACCAAGCCATAAATCTTACTGATAAAAACCGCGCCAAAATCAAACAAAGGGAGTCCAAAACAGACTACAAATCCCATGAAGCCTTGCTCACTAAAGGATCGAACTCTCAACTCCTATCGGATGAGGCACACGACAGAACACACCTCAACCATGACATCATCAGGAGTAGAAATACCTCTGAAATGCTTCCAGGATTTGCTTCCATCAACTTTGCTCGCCGTGTGTAGACGCAGCTCATCGCTGCTCTCAGGTGCAGCCTTGTGGCACAAGTAACGTCCGACTTGAAACTGTGGCCATACAATCTCCATCTCGCTGGATGAGTTGAGATTACTCTGTGTTCCACCAAACACTCTAACGGATCCGAAGGAGACCGCTGAGCAATCCGCATCTTCATCCGTTTGCCTGCAGAAGTGAAGAGAGAAAAGATTTCTCTTCCATCTTCAATCAAGTCGACGTTGCTGATTTCTCCGCCAGCCCACCAGGAATCAGCAGCCGTACTGCCCGCTGACAGAGCGAGGAAATGGCCTCCCGTCATCACCCAAGCCTCAAGGAACCGAGTCGGAGTTAAAGGACAGATGAACATGCAATTCAAGTAAGAGGTTTACATCTGGGCAGAGATAGAATATTATAGTGTGTTATTCTTGTGTATCAAGGTTATTGCTTGTACAGTTTACGGACCACCAAGTCCGCTCATTGCGATTAACACTCAGGGTATTAATTATCATGAATGAGATTTGTTGTATTGTAGTCCAACCACATTGGACTGTTGTGCATTTCCGCCATCGCGGGTGAGACCGGCACACTGAGTTTATCCATTAAAGAATCAAAGAATGCAGGACGGTTTACGAGCCATCCACCACATCTCTGAGTGATAAACTAACAGCTGCTTTCTCTCCCACGATCGCAAAATCGGCTTTGGGGCCGTCACTTAATTCTCTCTCTCTCTCGTACTAACACACACACACATGCGACCCCTCACAAACATTCTCGCACACATTTTTGACTAGTAGATAGCTTTGTCCCTAAGCTACCATTGACTGGTTTCTCTCCACCCACATTCGTGGCCATATTCTCTGGAGAGTCACGTCCGCCATTTTGTGCTTGTCCCTCCTTACACACACACACACACACTCTCACACACACACCCTCATGTGTTATAGGATTATTTTGATTTCCATATCTAATCATATCACTGTTTAGTTTGTAGTTGTAGGTCGGAAGTTTATTGACTGCATTGTATTAATTATTAATTTATATTACTGCATAAATAAACTTTGTTATATTACAAAGAAAAGTGTTTTGGTTTGTTTTGCATATACCTGTGTCATGCTGTGTCAAGCCTTCATTCATTGTTTTTTTCTGAAAATCGATATTCTTCTGATGTCGATTTTCCTAAGAAAACAATCTAATATTGAGACTGTTTTACTATCTGGTTATTAGTCCGTGATTCCAGGGTGGTGCCCCGTCAATATTAATCCTTATTAATATTCTATTGATTTTTGATAATTGATAATTATCTTTGATGATTGTTGAATTTGAGTGATCAATAAGCTAGTGTTAATTTTAATTAATGTTTCATCGATGTTAACAATTAAAGATTATCTTTGATAACTGTTGATTTAAAGGATTAGAAAAAGCTAACATTGATTCTCATCATTGTTCTACTGATTTTAATAATTAATAATTATCTTTGATAATTATTAATTATTGCTAATAACCAAACCCGCTCCTAAACTTAGCACACTACATTTACTGGAGCCCCATATGAGGTTTTAATGAGTTAAGATTCAATTAATTAATTTAAATATTAATTAATAACTAAAGAAATAATTATCAATTATTTCTGATAGTAACACTGATCTAAACAACCAGTAAAGCCCTACACTATATTCACAAATAAACTCTTAAAAATAAATGTTCTTGGGGGTCTGGGTAGCTCAGCAAGTATTGACGCTGACTACCACCCCTGGAGTTGTGAGTTCGAATCCAGGGTGTGCTGAGTGACTCCAGCCAGGTCTCCTAAGCAAACAAATTGGCCCCGTTGCTAGGGAGGGTAGAGTCAC
The DNA here is from genome assembly GCF_019703515.2 of Myxocyprinus asiaticus. NCBI lineage: Eukaryota > Metazoa > Chordata > Actinopteri > Cypriniformes > Catostomidae > Myxocyprinus > Myxocyprinus asiaticus. Next base: position 8,396,454 of record NC_059360.1, on the reverse strand, counting down.
ATGGGGCAACCTCCTCGTGGTCACGTTTAGGGGTTCTCGCTCTAAATGGGATGGTGGTAAGTTGTGCATGGATTGCGGAGTGTAGCATGAGCCTCCACATGCTGTGAGCCTCCGTGGTGTCATGCACAACAAGCCACATCATAAGATGCAAGGATTGACTGTCTCAGAAGCGGAGGCAACTGAGACTTGTCCTCTGCCACCCAGATTGAGGTGAATAACCGTGCCACCACGAGGACCTACTAAGTAGTGGGAATTGGGCATTCCAAATTGGGAGAAAAGGGGATAACATTTTTTTATTTTTAATTTTTTATTAAATGTTCTTAAATGGTTCTTTTTTGGGTGTATGGTTCCATGAAGAACATTTAAAGATGAAGGTTAAAGCCACAATTTCATAAGAGTAGACTCAAAGGTTGACAAAGAACTTGAGAGATTGAAAAAAGCAGGAATTATCTCACCTGTCAAATTTAGCCAATGGCGGACCTACGGAACAGGCAACAGCCAAACTGGGGGCCCCCTCGGGCAGCAATAACAGTAGTTCACTGCAACGACACTTGAAACCAATGAATGACAATGCATAGCAGACTAGAATGACATTTTCAAAAACCTCTCTTGAGGGGCCCCTATCCATTTAGCTACAAATTCAAATAAGAGCAGAATTAAAAATGTTGCAACAGTCAAAAAATTGTCATGAGATCAGGCTGCATGTTTTGAATGTTCAAAATTCTGTGACACCCCCCTATAGTATACATTCTCAAAAAAATTAAATGGCTGGCTGCTTCAGTGTGGAGCTCTCTAGTGTTTTTGATTCTTTTGTTTGTTTGTCTTGTTTTTGTCACTCTTTCCCGATCAGTTTCACCAGGGATGAACTGCTGAATATTTGGCAGAGCCTGATCATTTTTTGTTGGTGTTTGATTATTCGGATGTTTTATTAGACACCTTAGTTGGAGGCGCAGTGGTTTTCTACAAGTGCTCCAAGAGATGCAAGTGAGGGAAGCAAGCTGGCATGCTTGTGAAGCTTTCTCAATGCGACTTTAGGAATCCGCTGCCGAGTACTCATCTGGCGAATGTCCGCTCCCTCACCCAAAAAATGGACAAACTGCTTCTGCTCACTCAAACAAGTAAGGACTTTTCTAACTCTGCTGCTCTGTGTTTCACGGAAACCTGGCTGAATGAAGCCATCCCGGACAGCGCGTTACATCTGCCAAGCTTCCAGCTGTTCAGAGCGGATCACGTTGCGGGATTATCAGGGACAAATTGGTTAATCCGAACACTGCTAGCTGCCTTGAGACATCACATAGGTCACATAAACTACAACACATTCAGACTGTATCACCTAGATATCATATAGAGGCTGTGTCTTTTCCCTGAACTACCAAACACAAAACTCTCACTAAATAATTTAGAAAAAATTTGATTAAGGTCAAACTTGAAAAAAACAAAAACAAATTTAAGATAAACGTCATATAAAGGTAGGGCTACTAAACATTAGATCTCTTTCTACCAAAGCACTAATTGTAAATTAAATTATTACAGATCATAGTTTGGATGCACTCTGTTGGACTGAAACCTGGCTTCAACCGGATGAATATATTAGTTTAAATGAATCTAATCCCTCAGGTTATTGTTATAAACATGAGCCTCATCTGAAGGGTCGAGCAGGAGGTGTTGCAACAATTTACAGTGATTTTTTTGGTGTTACTCAGAGGACAAGATAAGTTTAAGTCTTTTGAACTAATAATGCTTAATATGACACCGTCAGATATAAATAAAAAATCTCTGTTGTCTTTTGCCCTTGCTACAGTATATAGATCACCCGGGCCTTACTCTGGTTTCCTTGGTAAATTTGCCAATTTTCTATCTGATCTAGTGGTTAATGTAGATAGAGCTTTAATTGTTGGTAACTTCAACATTCACATAGATAATGAAAATGACACATTGAGATTAGTATTTATTGATATTCTCAACTCTCTTGGAGTCAGACAAAATGTGACAGGACCAACTCATCGCCATAATTATAACCTAGATTTAATTCTGTCATATGGAGTTGATGTTGATACTATAGAAATTCTACCGCAGAGCGATGACAACTTAGATCATTACCTCGTCTCTTGTTTGTTGCGATCAGCTAATGTCACTCAATCTACACCATGCTATGGTTCAGGTAGAACTATTCTTTCAACCACTAAAGATAGCTTCACTAATAATCTTCCAGAATTCTCACATCCTCAATAAGCCAAAAAGTCTAGAAGGACTTGATGAAATAACAGAAAATATAAATACAGTCTTTTCTAGCACTCTTGATAGTGTCACCCCCCTTCGATTAAAGAAAATTAAAGAAAAAAGCCTCGCACCATGGTACAATGATCACACTAATACTTGCAAGAGAGCAGCTCAGAAAATGGAGCGCAAGTGAAAGAATATAAAATTTGAGGTATTTCACGGTGCATGGAATCTGTAGCTACAGATAAGCACTAAAAGTTGCCAGGTTGCACTCCACAAATAACCACAACAATCCTATGTGTTTATTCAGTACTGTGGCTAAATTGGTTAGGAATAAAGCATCGACTGAACCAGATAATAATAATAATGACTTCATGAATTTCTTTTCTGATAAAATTGAAATAATCAGAAATAAAATTAGAACTATGCAATCAACTGTCACAGCACCTCAGAAAACAGTGTCTCATAATTTTGCTCACAAGCAGCTTCAATCCTTCTCTGTCATAGGTCATGAAGAGCTAACAAAACTAATGAATAAATCAATAGCCACAACATGTAAAGTATGTTAGATCTAATACCAACTAAGCTCTTAAAAGAGGTATTCCCAGTAATCTCAGAACCTCTTCTTAATATCATTAACTCCTCGCTATCCTTAGGACATGTCCCAAGAAACTTTAAAATGGCAGTTATTAAACCGCTTATTAAGAAGCCACAGCTTGATCCTAGAGAATTGGCTGATTACAGACCGATTTCAAATCTACCATTTATATTGAAAATACTAGAGAAGGTAGTTTCCTCCCAATTATGTTCATTTCTACAGAGAAATGGAATATATGAACAATTTCAGTCAGGATTTAGGCCTCATCACAGTACAGAGACTGCACTTATCAGAGTTACAAATGACTTGCTCTTATCATCTGATCGTGGCTGCATTTCTCTGCTAGTGCTTTTAGATCTTAGTGCTGCCTTCAACATGATAGATCACAACATTCTCTTGAATAGGCTGGAGAATTATGTTGCATTAGTGGACTTGCATTAGCATGGTTTAGGTCCTATTTATCAGACCGCTACTACTTTGTATGTGTAAATAAGGAATTGTCGAATCAAACAAAAGCATGGAGTGCCAAAGGGATCAGTTTAGGACCTCTACTTTTCTCCTTATATATGCTTCCCCTGGGAGACATTATCAGGAATCATAGAATAAGTTTCCACTGTTATGCCAATGATACCAGCTTTATATTGTTTCTAAACCCAATGAAAATTCACAGTTCTCCAAATTAGTATGTGTATCAATGAAATCAAAGGTTGGATGGCCAGAAATTTCCTTCTACTCCATTCCGACAAAATAGAGGTACTAATGATTGGACCAAAAACCTCTAAAAATAAGCCGCTAAAATATATTTTGACTCTCGGTGGATGTACTGTTATGTCATCTTCTTCTGCAAAGAACTTAGGTGTTATATTTGATACCAATCTGTCCTTTTAAAATCACATTTCCACTGTTTGTAGAACAGCATAATATTGTTAAACTATGACACGTGCTCTCTGTTGCTGATGCCAAAAAATGAATTCAAGACTAGATTATTGTAATGCGTTACTGGGAGGATGTCCAGCAAGTTCAATAAATAAACTTCAATTGGTTTAAAATGCAGCTGCCAGAGTGCTGACTAGAACCAAGAAATATGATCATATTAGCCCAATTTTATCGTTGTTACATTGGCTACCTGTTCAATTTCATATTAATTTTAAAATTCTGTTAACTCTTCCACCCCTGGAGTCACGAGTTCGAATCCAGGGCGTGCTGAGTGAGTCCAGCCAGGCCTCCTAAGCAAGCAAATTGGCCCGGTTGCTAGGGAGGGTAGAGTCACATGGGGTAATCTCTTTGTGGTCGTGATTAGGGGTTCTCATTCTCAATGGGGCACATGGTAAGTTGTGCATGGACCACTGAGAGTAGCATGAGCCTCCACATGCTGTGAGTCTCCGCGGTGTCATGCACAATGAGCCACGTGATAAGATGCATGGATTGACTGTCTCAGAAGTGGAGACAACTGAGACTTGTCCTCCATCACCCAGATTGAGGTGAGTAACCGCGCCACCACGAAAACCTACTAAGTAGTGGGAATTGGGCATTCCAAATTGGGAGAAAAATGGGATAAGAAAAAATCTGTTAACTACATACAAAGCTTTGAATGGTCTAGTGCCACAGTACTTAAGTGACCTTCTGACATGCTATATTCAGTCACGTTCATTATGATCACAAAATTCTGGCTTTTTAATAATTCCAAGAATATCAAAATCCACAAAAGGAGGAAGATCCTTTTCATACTTGGCTCCTGAACTATGCAATAGTCTCCCTAACACTGTTTGGGATGCAAACACACTCACTGAGTTTAAGTCTAGACTAGAGACTCATCTATTTAGCCAGGCACACCTAATTTATCCTTCAACTCACAATTAGGCTGCTTTAGTTAGGTCTGCCGGAATCAAAAACATCATGATCTATAACTATACATAAAATTGAATGGCATCTATGCTAATAGTATTCTATTTGTTTCCATGTCTCAACCTCGGGATTCCAGGTTCCAGGATACTTCAGGTTACCAGAGCCTGCCAGATCCAGCTCCGATCCAGCTGCTTGGTGTCGGACTCCACTGCTACATGTCGCTGAGAGATGATGACAAACTACAGCCGGTGCTAGCCAGTCATCACTTCAGTTTTTTTCTTCATAGGATGAACTGATGCCAGCTCCAACTGTAAGACATCAGATACTTCATATGCCACTGCCTGAACCTTGGACTCCACCGAACCTCAACGAAATGACCTGCAGGTTGAACTGCAATGCACCTCATCATATATCTCTGCCTGCATCACCTTTGTCTATTGATGGACTACACTCTTGAAATGGAATACATAGACTATCATTTCATTGCCAACAAAAGCCTTCATCAGCCAACTAACAAAGGACAATGCATCTATGTAAACTTCTGCAGTTAATCCAGGATGGACTTCAAAGGCATTAGTCATTAATCTTCAAATTCATAAAAAAAAAATATATATATTTATTTTTAAAACACTGGACCTTAATGCTTACTTTATTTGCAAATTTAAAACCATGACTTGCACTGCACACAAATAACTAATATTGGCATTATATTCATGTTGTTTAGCCAGAGGGGAACTGGCCCCCACAGTGAGCCTGGTTTCTCCCAAGGTTATTTTTCTAGATTAACCAACATCTTATGGAGTTTTATGTTCCTTGCCACAGTCGCCTTCAGCTTGCCCACAGGGGTTCTAAATACAATTATTATTTAATTATTTAATTTCTATACACATTTTACAATCATATTTAATCAAACTACACAATAATCACTGTACGACATTATAGATATTACAGTTTCATTTTTTTAAATGCATGATTTCCTGTAAAGCTGCTTTGAAATGATGTGTGTTGTGAAAAGCGCTATACAAATAAAAATGACTTGACTTGAAAACAAGAGGCGATGGAACATGCTTTTACATCAAAGAAAGTTGGTGTCCACATGTAACAGCGTTGACGAAGATGTGCTGTCCTAATTTAGAAGCGCTCTTCATCAACTGTAAGCCTCTCTACTCACCATGGGAATTTTCCTAATTTATTCTGGTGAGTGTTTACTTCCTGCCACAAGCATGCATAAACACAGCGTTGCAACAGGTGGCTGATCACATCACAGACACGGAGCAACAACACCCGGGCACTCTTATCATTATTCTGGGAGATTTTAATAAAGCTAACCTCACCTGTGAACTTCCAAAATTCAAACAACACATCACATGCCCCAGCTGAGACAGAAATATACTGGACCACTTCTACACCACTGTAAATGATGCATATCGCTCTGTCCCTCGAGCAGCTTTGGGACTCTGATCACTGTCTGGTTCATCCTCTCCCGACCTACAAGCAGAATCTAAAATCAGCTAAGCCTGTAGTAAGGACTGTAAAGTGATGGACCAATGAAGCAGAGCTGGAACTACAAGCCTGCTTTGACTGCACTGATTAGAGCATTTTTGAAGCTGCAGCCACAGACCTGGATGAGCTCACAGATACTGTGACATCATATATCAGTTTCTGTGAGAATATGTGCATCATTCAATAATGATAAGCCATGGTTTACAGGAAAACTCAGACAGCTTCATCATGCCAAAGAGAATGCTTTCAGAAGTGAGGATAAAATATTGTACAGCCAGGCCAGAAACACACTGACTAAGGAAATCAGATTGGCTAAAAGAAGCTACTCTGAAAAGCTGAAAACCACTTTTCAGTCAACGATCCTGCATCTGTGGAAAGGCCTGAAAAGCATCACCAAGTACAAGACACCACCCCTCCACTCTGTAGAGAATCAAGAAATGGCTGATGACCTGAATGTGTTTCACTTCAGGTTTAAAAAGACAGTCTCACACCCTTCCCCCATTCTGATCTTCACTTCACTTCACACACACACCAACACCTCCTGGAACCAACCTCCTTCTACTCAACCTGCACTTATGTTCTGTGAGGAGGATGTGTGTCAGGTTTTTTGTAAACAAAAGACTAGGACAGCTTCAGGCCCAGATGGTGTTTCACCTGCCTGTCTGAAAGTCTGCACTGACCAACTGGCCCCCATCTTCACACAGATCCTCAAAAGATCACTGGAGCAGTGTGAAGTTCCCTGCTGCTTCAAACATTACACCATATATATATATATATATATATATATATATATATATATATATATATATATATATATATGTACAATATACAAATACAAATCTGTTATATACAGAAGCAAAGGAATATAATAGCAGAAGAGGTATGGTATGTTGGATAAATATAAATAGACTAAGCTGTGTATTGCACATTAATTATTGCTCAGTGGCACAGTTTTAACAGTTCATGAGATGGATAGCCTGAGGGAAAACACTGTTCCTGTGCCTGAAGGTTCTGGTGCTCAGTGCTCTGTAATGCCTACTAGAAGGCAACAGTTCAAAAAGGTAGTGGGCTGGGTGAGTAGGGTCCAGAGTGATTTTTCCAGCCCTTTTCCTCACTCTGGAAATGTACAGTTCTTGAAGGGAGGGCAGGGGGTATCCAATAATTCTCTTAGCAGTCCGAACTGTCCTTTGTAGTCTTCTGATATCCGATTTCATAGCTGCACCAAACCAGACAGTTACTGAAGTGTAGAGGACACACTCAATGACTGCTGAGTAGAACTGTATCAGCAGGGCCTGTGTCAGGTTGAACTTCCTCAACTGGCAAATGAAGTACAACCTCTGCTGGCCCTGTTTCACAATGGAGTCATTGTGGGTCTCCCACTTCAGGTCCCATGAGATGGTAGTACCCAGGATCCTGAATGACTCCACTACTGCCACAGTGCTGTTTAGAATGGTGAGGGGGGTCAATGTTGGGGTGATCCTCCTAAAGTCCTCAATCATCTCCACCGTTTTGTGCGTGTTCAGCTCCAGGTTGTTTTGACTACACCAGTGAGCCAGCAGTTCAACCTCCCTTCTGTATACAGACTCATCGTCACCTTGGATGAGGCCGATGACAGTAGTGTTATCTGCAAATTTCAGGAGCTTGACTAAGGTGTCCTTGGTGATCCAGTCATTTGTATACAGGGAGAAGAATAGTGGGGAGAGCACACATCCCTGGGTTGCACCAGTGCTGATTGTACATGTGCTGGAAGTGAATTTCCCGTCTCGCTAGCTGCTGCCTGTCCATCAGAAAGCTGGTGATCCACTGACAGATTGACGTGGGAACAGAGAGTTTGTGTAATTTAGTCTGGAGAATAGCTGGGATGATGGTGTTGAAAGCCAAACTGAAGTCCACAGAAGGATCCTTGCATATGTCCCTGGTCTGTCCCGATGTTGCAGGATATAATGCAATCCCATGATGACTGCATCATCCACAGACCTGTTTGCTCGATAAGCACATTGAAGGGGATCTAGAAATGGTCCAATGATGTCCTTCAGGTGGGCCAACACCAGTCTCTCAAATGATTTCATGACCACAGACATCAGAGCGATGGGTCTGTAGTCATTAAGTCCTGCTCCAGTGATCTATTGAAGATCTTTGTGAAGATGGGGGCCAGCTGGTTAGCACAGGAGTTTAGACAAGTGGGTGAAACACCTTCTGGGCCCTGTGCTTTCCTTGTCTTTTTTTTTTTTCTTTTTGGAAGACACGGCACACCTCCTCTTCAAAGATCTTAAGTGCAGGTTGAGTAGCAGGAGGGGGGTTTCAGGAGGTGTTGATGTTTGTGTGACGTGTGAGATTGGGCCTTTCAAATCTACAGTAGAACACATTCAGGTCATCCGCTACAGTTTTGGGGGTAGGAGTTTTGTAGTTAGTAAGTTGTTCCAGGCCACTCCACACTGATGCAGGGCTGTTAGCTGAAAACTTGTTTTTCAGCTTCTCAAAGTATCTTCTTTTAGCCACTCTAATTTCCTTATTCAGTGTGTTACTGGCCTGATTATACAAGATTTTAACCCCACCTCTGTAAGCATCTTCTTTTGCCTGACGAAGCTGCCTGAGTTCTGCTGTAAACCACGGTTTGACATTGTTGTATGTTAAATAAGTCCTAGTAGGAATGCACATATCCTCACAGAAACTGATATATGATGTCACAGTATCTGTGAGCTCATCCAGATTGGTGTCTCCAGTCTAAAAAACATCCAATCAGTGCAGTCAAAGCAGGCTTGTAGTTCCAGCTCTGCTTCATTGGTCCATCTCTTTACAGTCTTTACTACAGGTTTAGCTGATTTTAGTTTCTGCTTGTAGGTTGGAAGAAGATGAACCAGACAGTGATCAGAGAGTCCCAAAGCTGCTCTGGGGACAGAGCGATATGCATCCTTTATTGTTGTGTAGCAATGATCCAGTATATTTCTGTCTCTGGTTGGGCATGTAATGTGCTGTTTGTATTCGGGCAGTTCACATGTGATGTTTGCTTTGCTAAAATCCCCAAGAATAATAATAACTGAGTACGGGTATTTTTGTTCCGTGTCTTGATCAGCCAGCTGTTGCAGCGCTGCGTTCATGTACGCATGTGGCGGAATATAAACACTCACCAAAATAAATGAGGAAAACTCCTGTGGCGAATAGAAAGGCTTACAGTTATTAAAGAGCACTTCCAAATTAGGACAGCACTTCTTCTTTAACATTGTTACATCTGTACACCAACTTTAATTGATGTAAAAGCATGTTCCTCCACCTCTCGTTTTCCCTGTTAGCTCCGCGATGCCATCTGTTCTGAACAGCTGAAAGCCTGGCAGATGTAACGCGCTGTCCGGAATGGCTTCAGAGGTTGAAAAGTCCTTGTTTGTATGGGTGAGGAGATGTAGTTCGTCCGTTCTGTTAGGAAGAGCGCAGGGATTCGCTAGATGAATACTCGGCAGCGCTGTTCGAAAGTCGCACTGACGAAGCCTGACCAGCGCACCGACTCATTTCCCTCACCTGCGTCTCTTAAACAACACAGCTGCGCCTCCGACTAAAATGTCCAGCAAAACGTCAGAATAGTCAAAAACCGGGAGACGACTGTCTGGTATGTGCTGCTGAATGTTCAGCAGTTCGTCCCTGGTAAAACTGATTGGAAAAAGATTACTAAACACAAGACAAGCAAACAAAAACAACAAAAGAATTGGAGAGCTCCACACCGTGGCTGCCATCCGCGGTGCCATATCTATCAATATAGATCTATCCATAACATGGGACTGAACGTCTCCAGAGTGAGGAAACGTGCAAGTAGAATCACTCTGGACCCCACACACCCTGCCCACTCTCTTTGAACTGTTGCCCTCTGGCCAGCGTTACAGAGCACTGAGCGCCAAGACATCCAGGCACAAGAACAGTTTTTACCCTCAGGCCATTTTCCACATGAACAATTAAATTGCCTTCAGGACTCCCCCATAGTGCAATAATGTAAATTAATATCTCATGTACATATGTAAAGTCACATATTTAATTAAATAACTGTACATACCCCTACCTTGTACATATATTACCACTTGCACATGCACGTACGCCATTCTATGTTATATGTCTTATTATTTGTATGTCTATTTTATACTCTTCCCTTGTTTTATATGCTGTCTCACTGTAATGTTCTGTGTGCACTTGTTTCTCATATGATACACACACACCAAAAAAATCCTTGTGTATGTGAGAACACTTGGCAATAAATCTCATTCTGATTCTGATGTTTATTTCATATTTCTTTAGAAAAAATTGGATTGTCATTCAGTTTTCTTCTAAATTATGCGACTCTCATGGTGGGGTTATTACATCCCAGCTAGTTTTTTTTTTTTTTTTTTTTGGTCGAGTTTAGATAAGCAAATTCTACTATGGATTAGATCATTTATTTTTCATGAAAAGAGAGGTTGTGAGATGGCATTGCCAGCTTTTGAACCTATACTGTATGTTACAAAAATTAATGCTTGTTATTAATGCTTGTTAGTGACAGATAGTTAAATGCCCCATGCTTTCCTTTCTCTCTCTAAGAGCATTACTGGTCTTTACAACACCCCAGACAAGCACATATTGAATGTGAATTCAATGTATCACAATGTGGTATTATTGATTTAAAAATGGCCTTCTCTAAAAAAAATATTTTACCTAATTCTGTGTGTTACAATGAGAATATTCATGATAAATGAGAATATTCAAACTAAATTTATCTGATATCTGAAAGGATATAATTATTTACTGATATCTGAATTTAAATAATTATTTACTTTAATTATTTAGCAGTCCCATGGACTTCCAGTGCAGCCTCCTGCTCTGCTCATGATGAAGAGGATCTTCACACATCCAGCAGTGCCATCAGCAGTACCACAACAGCAGGCCGCACCATTCTCTGGCAGCATCACCACAACAATACAAGGCAGTCAGATCTCTTTAATAATATCAGATAACCCGTACTATGGCTAAGTGTCAAGTGATTTTGTGCGCTGTGAAATAGTGAAAAAGGAGTCTGAGTGCACTTTGAATGTGTTTTTATTTATTTTTTCATTTTTTATTTTTATTACAACGTGCACTTTAAACATTATTCTATTATTGCATGAATTTAATATTCAGAAGGGACGGCTTTTTTTTTTGTTTGTTTGTTTTTTTTGCCTAGGGCCCCCAGAGTACTTAGGATCACATTTAGTGAGTGGGCTGTAACTGATAGTCCCTGTCATGAAAAGATACTCCACCATTCGACTATGTGGTGACTACAAAGTTATAGTCAATCAGGCAACAAAAACTGAAAATTATCCCATACCTCATTTTAATGAACTAATGGCTTCTCTGAGTGTTGGAAAAATATTTTCCAAAATAGACCTAGACACTGCTTATCAGCAGGCTCAATTGGATGAAGACTCCAAAAAGTACACCACCGTTAACACACATCGGGGGCTGTTTGTCTATAATAGACTAGCCTTTGGCATTAGTTCCGCCCCTTCCATTTTTCCAGTGGATTATGGAGAATTTGATGAAAGATTTGATTGTGGTTGTATACCTTGATGATTTGCTGATCAGGGGAAAGGATGAACAGGAACATCTGTTGAATCTTGAAAAGGTCCTAAAACATCTTTATGAAAATGGATTGAGATTGAAAAGATCCAAATTTGACTTTAGAAAGACAAAGACTGAATATCTGGGCTATGTGTTGAATAGTAAAGGGGTGCATCCACACAGTGAGGGCCATACAGGAAGTTCTAGCACCTACCAATTAAGGAGCTCAGAGCATTTTTGGGACTTGTAAATTATTATGGATGTTTTGTTCCACACCAGAGCAAAGTTTTAGCACCACTCTACAGATTTCTCTAAATGTAAGGAGCTTTTGACCTGTGACAAAATCTTAGTTCATTATGACACAAAGCTCCCTGTTACTTTAGCATATGATCTGCTTATGGAATCAGAGCTGTTATTCAGCATACATTGCCGAACGGAGAAGAATGTCCTATTGCATATGCTTCCCATTGCCCCCAGCTGAAAATAAATATAAAATAATATTAAATAATAATAAATAAATTTTCCCAAATTGAAAAGGAAGCACTGAGTGGCTGATATAATAATAATTATATTACCAGTATATACTACCGTATAGCATACCGCAAATAAAAGCGCCACAGCAACGCTGATGGGTCGTCATGCCTCCAGTTTTTCGAAATGTGGAACTGAGGCATGTCAAGTTCAAGAGCTTTTATTGTATTACCTAAGGAAAAAACTATTGCAATGTTTAGCAGTAAGGTTGCAGATACTCCGGTACCTTCTGCCAGATGGCAAGAGGGTGAACAGTCCATGGAAAGGGTGGGAAGGGTCCTTGGAAATACTGATTGCACTGTGGGTACACTGTCTATTGAAGTGTTAGGTAATGGATGGGAGAGAGACTCCAATTATCTGTTCAGCTGATTTTTTTTATACATCACATTCCATCACAATATACAGATCTGAAATGTAGGTAGCGCTCTTACGCATTTTAGCATTTACAGATGTTGGGCCTCATGTATTCAGATAGAAGACAAAAGCAGGCCTTACACAGCCGTAAAACCTAACTCAGCCCCCACACACCAAGTCGTAAATCTTACTGATAAAAAATGTGCCAAAATCAAACAAATGGAGTCCAAAACAGACTACAAATCCCATGAAGCCTTGCTCACTAAAGGATCGAACACTCAACTCCTATTGGATGAGGCACACAACAGAATGTCCCTCAAACCATGACATCATCAGGAGTAGAAATACCTCTGAAATGCTTCCAGGATTTGTTTCCAGCAACTTTGTTTGCAGTGTGTAGACGCAGCTCATCGCTGCTCTCAGGTGCAACCTCGTGGCACAAGGAAGTAACGTCCGACTTGAAACTGTGGCCATACAATCTCCATCTCGCTGGGTGAGTTGAGATTACTCTGTGTTCAACTGAACACTCTAACGGATCCGAAGGAGACCGCCGAGCAATCTGCATCTTCATCCGTTTGCCTACAGAAGTGAAGAGATTAAAGATTTCTCTTCCATCTTCAATCAAGTCGACATTTCTGAGTTCTCCGCCAGCCCGCCGAGAATCAACAGCCGTGCCCGCCAACAGAGCGAGGAAGCGGCCTCCCGTCATCACACGAGCCTCAAGGAACCGGGTTGGATTTAAAGGACGGATGAACACACATTCTACCTGTGTCCTCATGCGATTCAAGTAAGAGATTTACGTCTGGGCAGAGATAGAATATTATAGTGTGTTATTCTTGTGTTTCAAGGTTTTTGCTTGTACAGTTTACGGACCGTCATGTCCGCTCATTATTAATACTCAGGGTATTAATTATCACGAATTTGTTTTGCTGTATCGTGGTCCAACCAAATTGGATTTTTGTGCATTTTCGCCATCACGGGTGAGACCGGCAAGCTGTTTTGATCCATTAAGAGTCAAAGAACGCGGGACTGTTTACGAGCCGTCCACCGCGTCTCTGAGCGATAAACTAACAGCTGCTTTCTCTCCCACGATAGCGAAATTGGCTTTAGGGCCGTCTCTCTCTCTCTCTCTCGTACTAACCACACACACACACACACGCACGTGACCCCTTACTGCATAAATAAACTTTGTTTATATTACAAAGAGAAGTGTTTTGGTTTGTTTTGCATACGCCTGTGTCATGCTGACGGGATGTCAGTGCTCGGATTCAAACCTTCATTCATTGTTTTTTTTCCCGAAAATCGATATTCTTCGGATGTCGATTTTCCTAAGAAAACAATCTAATATTGAGACTGTTTTACTATCTGGTTATTAGTCCCTGATTCCAGGGTGGTGCCCCGTCAATGTTAATCCTTATTAATATTTTATTGATTTATGATAATTGATAATTATCTTTGATGATTGTAGAATTTGAATGATCAATAAGCTAGTGTTAATTTTAATTAATGTTTCATCGATGTTAACAATTAACGATTATCTTTGATAATTGTTGATTTAAAGGATTAAAAAAGCTAACATTGATTCTCATCAATGTTCTATTGATTTTAATAATTAATCATTATCAAGAAGCTCAATCTAGGTGGCATTAGAATGCTGAGATCCTCCCCTTTGCGATGATATATACAGTTTTATCATCAACATATTTTTCTGATTATTTGTTTTGCATGATTTTCCTTCTGGATTGCATATTTTGTTCTGGAAGTCTTAGCCCTGTTTGGACGGGATACGTTTTCTAAACGACGTTGGAGTTACAATTATCACCCGATGTCTGAGATTGAATGTACTGATTCAGACGGGACTAAAGATTGTGTTTATTACAGAGGTGGGAGTGTCTGTTTTCAAGATGTGGGCATTACAGAAGGTTAAACACATAATTTCTAAAGTATCTTTTAAACTTTATCAGTTTAAATGTAAAATTATTTTAATTTTACTGAATTTTAAACCATTAATTATTTAATTATTGATTTAATTGTAATTTATTAGTTAAACATTATAAATTTGAATTTATAGAAGTGGCTGCTTATAATAAACCCAATAAAATAATAAATATAAATATAGCTGCAAGCAGCAATGATGGGCACAAGCACCATGGGTTCATTTCCACCCGGTGACATTCGGAAAACAATAAAAGTGAACACATGCATTTGGCATTTGACATTATTCTAAACAATTTTGAAGCAATTTGCATTAATATAAGGGGACTATTTTAAAGTCTGTTGTAAGAGCCACACTTCCTGCTGCTAGGTGGTGGCGCTATGACCATGACCCAAAATAGTCAAATCTATGTGATTAGCCCCCAAGGCGAAACACATCTTAATTTTGATCTAAATCACAAAATGCACACAGAAGATATAAGGCACTTCATGTTTCCAATTTTTTTGCCATATATTTATTGTTTCACCATGGTGACACCTTTCAAAATATCAAAAAATCCATTTAAAATTTAGCATCTACAATGTCTTGGCATGATGTTGCACAAATGTGGTGACAGTCTCATGAATCCCCTAGGAGGAGTATTTAAAAGATCAGAGACTGCAATATTCAAAAAATTCAAAATGGCCAACTTCCTGTTGGGCAGAGTTAATAACTATAATTATGAAAGTTGTCTGGCTTGATGAAAACTATATGTACCAATTTTGCTGACTGTAAGTGAAAATGGAGGTGCTACAGACCCCCCCCCGTCCACCAAATCACTATAGAAAATGAATGGAATAAATTGCATGTGGACCATTTCTAGAAAGGTCCCACGGCCCCCAAATTTCACATGGTGGCAGCCTGAGGTCCCTCAGACATCATGTTAAAAGCACAAGACTCTAGAATGAATAAAAATATTTTTTTCTGGTTTAATGCAAGGATCTCTCACACATCCCTCTTTATTCGTAGCTTGAGAGAGCCTCTTAAATTATTAAAGTCAATTAGGGCTAGGATTAAGGTATAGAGCTAATAAATGCATTCAGGATTGATCTAGAATCTTCAAATTCTGGGGCCTGTTTCAGGGGCCCAGAGGCTCTAGAATCTCAAATTTCAACATTCTGCGACTTTTTGAACCCTATTAAACATCCCACTTGCCCATTAAACCAAAAATTTTTCACAACAGGTCCGTGGACACAGTCCCTAACTGGGCCAATTTAATGAGAAAAAAGGTCAAAAGGTCACAGAACTCTGCACGCTGTCTAAGGACACCCTTGCAATACACATATGTCCATTGTAAGTCATTCAGACCTTTCAGAGCACCATCCACCAACACCATTTGAGAAAATGAATGAAATAAATTGCATATGGACTTTTTCTAGAAAGCTTCTCCGGGCCCCAAACTTCACATGCTGGTATTCCCATTGTGTGTTATATTAAAAGCACAAGTCTCTGGAATTAAGACTTTTTTTTTGCTTTAATGCAAGAATTACTCTCACAGCCCTCTTGCTCTCATAGCCAAACAGAGCCTCTTGCCTGAGCAAAGTCAATTTGGTGTGAAGTTAAGGTCTAGAGCTGAAAAAATGCATTCAGAAAACTTCTAGAGCCTCCAAATTTTAGGACCTGATTCGGAGGCCCGTGGGGCTCCAGAATCTCACATTTCAAGGTCCTGTGACCTTTTGACCCTTTTTTCAAACATAACACTTGCCCATTAAACCAGTGTAAAGTCTGTAGTGCTTTCGTGGACAGGGTTAAATTTGGTGCTAAGACCTGGGGGCTTTGAATGCTTCATCGTTGGGCCCTCAGAAACAACATATTAAAAGCTGTGTCCCTCAGTGATTGAGAAGTACTGTAAAAAATCAAGAAAAATATTATAGAAAAATAACTGTCACTTTTCATTCACAAGTCAGCCAATTAAGCACTTAACAACGTCATTCAGACTTCAAACTTTGCATGCTGTATAAGGGGCCACTGAGAATCTATAGATTTCAAATTTGAGTTATTTGGAGATTTCTAAGTGGTGTCCACCAAGCTGCTAGGGAAAATGAATGGTATAAATTGTTTATGGGATGCACTCTAGCATCGCTCCATGAGGTCTACGTACCCCAAATTTCACACGGTGTCATGTCGAGTGCCCCTTATCAACATACTAAGAGGACTAAGGCCTAGGATGCAAAAAAGTATTTTTCATTATTTTCAATAGATTTCTCTGCCTGTCAAGGGAATCAGAGAGACAGGCTGACTTTTAGGCCCATGTGCATCAGTATATTCATCAGAGACTTTAATACTTAGCAAGCAACAAGGTCTTCCAAATTGTAGGACCTGATTCGGGGGCCCGTTACAGTCGAAGATCTCAAATTTCAAGGTCCTGCGCCCATCAGAACCCACTTTTCTAGACATCCCACTTGCCCATTAAACCAATGCAATTCTACAGCAGTTTCATGGACAGGGTTAAATTTGGTGCTAAGACATGGGGGCTTCGAATGCTTTATCGTTGGGCCCTCAGAAACTACATATTAAAAAGTTGTGTCCCTCTGTGATTGGTAAGTACTGTAAAAAAATCAAGAAAAGGGACTCGAGGGGTGTGGCCCAGGTTGTCAGGGGGTCTCAGGGGTCATTTGGGAGAAATAGTCTGTTAGGGGATAAATAGTGGGTCCGTGGGACTCGGGGGCATGGCCCGGGTGGTAAGGGGGTCTTAGGGGTCATTTGGGAGAAATAGTCAGTTAGAGGATAAATAGTGGGTCCGTGGGACTCGGGGGCATGGCCCGGGTGGTCAGGTGGTCTCAGGGGTCATTTGGGAGAAATAGTCTGTTAGGGGATAAATAGTGGGTCTGTGAGACTCGGGGGGCATGGCCCGGGTGGTAAGGGGGTCTTAGGGGTCATTTGGGAGAAATAGTCGGTTAGGGGACAAATAGTGGTTCCGTGGGACTCTGGGGTCTCGGTGGTCAGTTGGGAGACCACTCGCAGCTTGACGTCGCCCCCTATCTTGGCCCATTTTCCCATTAAGAGGGGTCCTTCGAGAATTACCTCGGAAAAGCAAAAATGTCCATTTGGCGTATAATCCTGAGGGCACACAGCGGTACACGAACTGAATATGATCCATCACAGCAACTATTCGCCCGATGGCAATCAGAAAGAATACTGTATGTATCCTTGTAGTTTCATCTTTGTAAGCATTCATTACAAAGTAACAATCTTTCTACTTTCATCTTAAGGCAATTTTCAGTCTCAACATGCTGTATAAAAGGATAGTTCACCAAAAAATAAAATTTCTCATCATTTACTCAACCTCATGCCATCCCAGATGTGTATGAATTTCTGTCTTTTGTGAGTATCTCGGCTCTGTAGGTCCATACAATTCAAGTACATTTTGAGCAAAACTTTGAAGCTCCTAAAAGCACAAATGCAGCATAAAGGTATTTCATATGACTCCAGTGATTAAATCCATTTTAAAAAATACACTCCAGTAGTTTAAAGCACATTAAAAAAACACATAGAAATTACTTCAGAAGTGATCTAATCATTTTTGGGTAAGAACAGACTAAAATATAACTCCTTTTTCACTCATGATTTCAAGCTTGATTACACTTCCTAGTGCTTGATGCATGTGCAGAACGCTGGATAACGCTAGGAGATGTAATCAAGCTTTAAATCATGACCGTGCCTAGAGACTGCAATAGCAAGATGTACAGTGAAAAAGGTTATTTATTTTTTTGGTCTGTTCTCACCAAACACCGTTTCGATCGCTTTAGAAGACATAAATTAAACCACTGTGTCTTTTGGATTCAATTTATGTTGCTTTTAGTGATTTTTGGAGCTTAAAAATTTTGGTCACCATTCATTGTATGGAAAGAACTGAGATTCATGTATTCTTCTAAAAAAAACCTGTTTGTGTTCTGCAGAAGAAAGAAAGTCATACACATATGGGATGGCATGAGGGTGAATAAATGATAAAGAGAATTTTCATTTTTGGGTAAAATATTCCTTTAAGAGCAGGTTTGCCATAAAACTTTGACTACATGACAGATTGGACAGTAAGTTGTGGAACAAAACATTTTTTTTCTCATTTAAGCCATGTATTTTTATTAAACTAATGTTTTTATGATTTATTTAATTTTATATTTGTATTTAGTTTGTTTTAAACTATGACCGTAATTTTGTTTTTCATTACATAGTTATTTTTTATTTTTCATTTAAATGATGTATATTTTGTAATTCAAAATGATTTCATTATATTTCAATATATATATTGGGCAGACACACAGGAAACCAGAACCAACCAGAACCAACAGAATAAATCTTGTAAAAGAAACAAGACAGGCATGAGATGCGAAACAAGACGAACTGGCACTGGACCGCACAAACGAGGAGACTAAAATAGGGAAAGAAATCAAACAGGATAACAGACAGGGCAGGTGTGACTAATTAACTAATAATAGGCAAACAAGGAGGTGGGGTATGATGCAAGACTGAGAGACACGTAGCAATACAGAAACAAAACAAAGCCATGTGCTCTCACAAGACACAAACACCCGAATGGCATGAGCACACATCGCCAAGACAAAAAGGCAATATATGCTCATGCCAACCGACAGACAAGACGAGAGAATGTGTAGTAATGCTAAACAAAGCAATGCCATGCATTCCCACACTAGACAAAGCCTGAGCATACACCACGAGGCAAACCCCACTCGATGCAAACAACAGACGAAAAAACAAGACAGGACACCTTTGCGAGAGTTCAGCCACACACAAATCCAACATCTCAGACTGAAGTGACCGTACCTCAGCACAACGTGAAGAAAGCTCACGACCCGGGCATGCAACGCGAGGCACACCCGTGTTCGCGAGAGACGGACATAAACTACTGACGCGAGCGCATGCCGCCAAGATGACATAAGCGCAATGCACTCATGTCAATAACGGACAGAACATGGAGCATGAGTGTCCGGATCCCGACACATACCAAAACCGAACCAGACAGGGAAGTCAGGATCCAGACACCATGCTCCGAACATGAAACACAAGACCTGGGTGTGCAACGCGAAAGCTCACGACCTGGGCGTGCAACGCGAGGCACACCCGTGTTTGAGAGAGACGGACATAAACTACTGACGTGAGCGCATGCCTCCAAGATGACATAAACGCAATGCACTCACACCAATAACAGACAGAACAAGGAGCATGAGTGTCCGGACCCTCACACCAACCGAAACAGAACCAGAGAGGGAAGTCAGGATCCAGACACCATGCCCGAACATGAAACATGAGACCAACAGAGGAGTGCATGGCAAGGAATAACAACCGAAACTGTGCGCTCACACAGAGACAGAAAATGAAACACAAGACAGACATAGGATGATGATGTCATGGACCTGCCACTCAAAACCCCAGACTGACAGAGTTTTACATACAGTCTTTAAGCCTGACTGAGGCCTACAT
Organism: Myxocyprinus asiaticus; assembly: GCF_019703515.2. Taxonomy (NCBI): domain Eukaryota; kingdom Metazoa; phylum Chordata; class Actinopteri; order Cypriniformes; family Catostomidae; genus Myxocyprinus; species Myxocyprinus asiaticus. The sequence goes on along the minus strand of NC_059360.1, from coordinate 8,376,436 downwards.
ATATCCTGATAACAACCACGCCAAAATCAAACAAAGGGAGTCCAAAACAGAATACAGATCCCACGAAGCCTTGCTCACTTTACACCTATGTGTGAAATTCTGAAGGATCGAACTCTCAACTCCTATTGGATGAGGCGCATGACAGAATGCATCCCTCAACCATGACATCATCGGGAGCATAAAAACCTCGGAGATCTTTCTGGGCGTTGCTTCCAGCGACAGTATGTGCCGTGTCTAGATGCAGCTCTGCTGCTCCCAGGTGTAGCCTCGTTGCCCAAGGAAGTAACGTATGTACCTGAAACTTTGGCCATACGATCTCCATCTTGCTGGATGAGTTGAGATTTCTCCGTGTTCCACCGAGCACGCTAACGGATCCGAAGGAGACCACCGAGCAATCCGCGTCTTCACCCTTTTGCCTGCAGAAGTGAAGAAGTTTTCGACTTCACTGTTTTCTCCGCCGACCCGCCGAGAATCAGCTGCCGTACCGCCCACCGACAGAGTGAGGAAATGTCTCCCGTCATCACCCGAGTTTTGAGGAACCGAGTTGGAGTCAATCGACGGACGAACACACATTCTACCCACGTCCTCATGCGACTCAGTAAGAGGTTTACGCCGAGTCCGCTCATTGCTGCTAATAATACTCAAGGTATTATTGTAACTTACTGTTACCACGAATGAGATTTGCTGTGTTGTCGTCCAACCATGTTGGACTGTTTCCACCTTCGTGAATGAGACCGGCACACTGAGTATATCCACTGAAGAACCAACGACCACGGCGGATGGATTAGGAGCCTTTCACCACATCTCTGAGTGATAAATTAACAGTTGCCTTCTCAACCACGATTGCTAAAACCGGCTTCGGTGCGTTACCCTGTTCTCTCTCTCTCGTACTAACCACACACACACACACACACACAACCCCTCACAAACATACCCGCACACTCATTTGGCGAGTAGATAACTTGGCGATAAAGCTCAGCTTTGTCCCTAAGTTAATGACCAGCGGAGACATGCGTTAAACGGGCAGACACCATTAACCATTCTCTCCACCCACATTCGCGTGACGTACTCTCCACGAGAGCCATGTCCGCCATTTTGTGCCCTCCTTCCCTCCTTACACACACACACACACACACACACACACACCACACACACACACACACACACACACATACATACCTAACTCTCATGTATTATAGGCTTATTTGTTACCATATCTAATCATGTTACTGTTTGTAGTTGGAAGTTGGAAGTTTATTGACTGCATTGTATTGATTATTAATTGATACTACTGCATTAGTAAACTTTGTTATACTTTAAAGAGAAATGTTTTGGTATTGTTCTGCATGCACCTGTGTCAAGGGCTGGCAGAGGATGTCAGTGCTTAGATTCAAGCCTTCATTGTTTTCCTTTTGAATGATAATGTTCTCCGGACGTTGACTTTCCTAAGAGAACAATCCTATAGTGAGACTGCTATACTGTCTGGTTATTAGTCCCTGATTCCAGGGTGGTGCCTCGGCAATATTAATCCTTATTAATATACTATTGATTTTGATAATTGATAATTATCTTTGATGATTGTTGATTTGAAGGCACCATAAGCTAGTGTTAATTCTAATCAATGTTCTATTGATTTTAATAATTAATAATTATATTTTATAATAGTCAATATTCTATTGAATTTGATAATTGATGGTTATCTTTTTTCAGATTAACAATTTTTCATTGATTCTCATAAATGAACACAGAAAACAAAACATATATACACAGAATCAATCTTAACCCCCACTATTACCCTTCCCAATCCCCAACCCCACCCTGGCCCCAACATTATCCCAGTGGTCGCAAATTATATAGACACACACACACACACACACACACATAAATATATATATAAATAAAAAAAACAATTAAAAATTAAAAATATAATAAAAATAATCACCCATCCATAAATGATATATACCTGCCCCATTTCTCCACAAAGCCATTGTACTTCCCCATTCTTCTAAATGACTCCTCCTCAAAGGCCTCCACCCTTCCCATCTCCGAGCACCACTCCTGAAAGGAGGGTGCTCCAGCCGACCTCCAGCCCCTTAAAATGATCTGTATGACACTGGTTAAGACCCAACTCTTTATGCGTCTATTTTCAATGTCGATGACTGCCCCATCACCCAAAATACAGAGTCTGGGACAAAATGATACCCAAGTGCCTAATACATCGCTCACCAGACTCTGAACCTTCAACCAAAACTTCTGGATCTCAACACACCCCCAAAAGAAATGGGTTATGTCTCCATCCTCTGACTGGCATCGCCAGCAGGTGGGGGCATCTTTAAGACCGAGCCTATACAATCTAGAGGGGGTCCAATAGAACCGATGTAAAATCTTGAATTGCATAAGGCGCACATTTGCGTCTCTAGATGCAGTCTTGATGTTTTTTAGAATCCCAGCCCACTCTCCCTCCTCCAATTACAAGTTTAAATCTTTCTCCCATAATCTCTTGAGAGTGGTCGATGTTCCATCCCCAGACTCTGAATTAACAGGTAGTAATACACTGATGCCTCATGACCTTTTCCAAAAGTAGTAATTACCACTCTCATAGTATCTGCCGCTTTAGGGGGGTGAATGCTATTCCCAAAAATAGAGCAAGTGGCACAGCTGTAGATACCAAAAAAACTGAGATCTGGGGATCCCAAAATGTTGAACCAATTTTTCAAAGGATCTCAACACACTACTTTCATATAGGTCACCAAGTGTAATAACCCTCCTCATAAACCATTCTGACCAGCAGAAAGGGGACCTATTAATACATAATTTAGGGTTCAGCCATATGCTTGAGGCAACATTTAGATAAATATCCGAATTAAACACTCCGAGTGCAAATGCGAGATAACGGGGTGTAATTTAACTTCTCCAGTTAGATTGATAGAAAGGCTTTGCAATGGCAAAATAGGGGCAAGAACTTCCTGTTCAATACAAAGCCAGGGAGGGGCTCTTTCAGGTGGAAGCGACCAATGAGCCAAATGTCTGAGACCGAATGCATAAAAATAAAACAAAATCTTGGGTAGGCCATTCCAAATGAAAGACTTCGCTATGCTCTCAAATTGCTTGAAATAAGAGAGGGGGACATCTATATGGAGTGACTGTAGCAGGTAGTTGAATTTTGGAATACAGTTCATTTTAATAACATTAACCTTCCCAATCATCGATAAACGTATGGAGCCCACCTGCCCACATCGCTCAAAAACCTTTTTATTAAAGGGTCAAAATTAACTCTAACTAAATCAGACAAATTTGCTGGGAATAAAATACCCAAATACTTAATGCCCTGTTTGGGCCACTGGAAGGTGCCCGGCTGGAAAGCCGTTACTGGGCAGTACTCTGTCAGAGCCAAAGCTTCAGATTTAGACCAATTGACTTTGTATCCTGAGAACTTAGAAAGGAATTAATAATTCTGTGGAGGCAAGGCATAGATCTAGTAGGGTTAGAGACGAATAATAAAATATAATCTGCATAAAGTAGAAGCTTATGCGCCATACCTCCCACCATCACACCTGGAAAATCATCCTCCTTTCTTATCGTGGCTGCTAATGGTTCCAGGGCAAGACAGAACAATAATGGGGAAAGAGGGCAACCCTGCTGGGTGCCCCTATCCAGAGTAAAATAATCTGAAATGAATCCATTTGTTTGTACCGCCACTACAGTGTGTCTATAAAGAAACTTAATCCATCCAATAAACGTACTCCCAAACCCAAACATTTCCAAAATCATAAAAAAAAAATCCCATTCTACCATATCAAATGCCTTTTTGGCGTCAAGTGAGATGGCAGTGACCGAAGTCTGATCATTCGCCACTGACCACATGATATTTATGAAATGCCTAATGTTATCAGAAGAGCTGTGGCCCCAAATAAAACCTACCTGGTCTATATGTATAAGAGATGTCATAACTTTACTTAATCGATTAGCCAAAATATTTGAAAATATTTTAACATCTAGCTGGATCAGGGAAATTGGACGGTAACTCTTACACTCGCTTGGATCTTTGTCCTTTTTAAGACCCAGACTGATCCAGGCTTGTGTCATGGTTGGCGGAAGCTTTCCATTCTTTAATGATTCCGTGTAAACTTCTAACAAAAGTGGAGCCAGTTTTGTAGCATAAGATCTAAAAAATTCAGCGGCAAAGCCATCTGGCCCCGGAGCCTTGCTATAGGCAGGGCCTTAATTACCTAGTCAAGCTCCTCCAAGGTTATCTTAGAATCAAGAGAATTTTTTTGCTCAGTCGTCAATTTAGGGAGTTCTGGAGGTTCCACAAAGTTTTTAATATCTTCATCAGTAGACGAAGATGTGGAACTATAAAGATCAAGATAGAACTCTTTAAAAGCATTATTAATATCAATGGCTGAGGTAAATTGTGGCGGGGGGGGGGGGCATGGTCATGTGTCTTGCCCTGAATAACCAAAACTCCACTTTCCACGACAAAATAGTATTATATCTGTATTTCAATTGGGTCAATTCTCTGAGGCCATCAGACAACATTTGGCACTTCAGCTCTGCCTCGGCACTTTTAATATTCCCTTTTAACTCCATGAGTTCTTGTGCTTTGGACTTTTTGATGAATGAGGCATACTGTATGATCTGACCCCTAAAAACTGCCTTAAGTGCCTCCCAAGCCACACCCACAGAGGATACTGAGGACCAGTTGGTCTCCATATAAACATTGATTTCAGCCTTTAACATTTGTTGGAAATCAGGATTTTGCAAAAGGGATACATTAAAGTGCCAACTATATGATTTATTTTCTCCATATGTGGCAAAACTTCTAAACTCACCAGGGTGTAATCTGAGACTAAGATGTTTCCAACTGAGCAACAGATGAAAAGGGGGACTTAGAAATAAAAAAAAATCTATTCTAGAATAAATCTTATGGACTGATGAAACAAATGAATAGTCCCTACCAGATGGGTTCAAAAGTCACCAAATATCTGCAAGACCAAGATTTTTACACATCCTGTGAAGCATCAATGCTGCTCTAGGAGGCTTGCACACTTTTGCTTCACTGTGATCAAGGACTGAGTCCATCAATAGATTAAAGTCTCCTCACAATATTATATCATGAGGGGTGCCAGCGGCTTGCAACATCCCTTCAAGATCTATAAAAAAGCTCTGATCATCAGCGTTAGATGCGTAAATATTAGACAAAATCAAACTTTGCCCCTGAATTTCAGCTAAAACAATAATGACTCTTCCTAATTTAACTTTAATCTGTTTGAGACATTTGAATTGTAGATGTTTACTTATCAATGTAATGACTCCCCTGCTCTTGAGCCAGCACTAAAGAAAACATGTCCACCCCATATCTTCCCAAATTTTCCAGCTTCCTGTGAGGAAAGATGCGTTTCTTGAAGAAACAATATATCATATTTCTTACGCTTAAGAAAAGAAATAACCTTCCTAACCTTCCACCTTATGGGGTGCCCCAACCCCTTCACATTCCACATGGAGAAAGACAATCCACTCATATAAACATTTGACATTTTGACATATTAGAAAAAATTGATTGTGTCAAAAACAAGATTATAAAGACCACATTCCCCATTATTTAACTAATCAAACCCTGAACTTCCCCCAGAACTAAACAAACAGAAAAAAAGAAAAACATGCGCATAACCCCGCACCCATCCCTCTAAACTCAAAAACAACTTTGCCATCGGATTGCTCAAGTCCAGTGTTTCTATACAAGTTTTGTGAAGCAAAATTACATAACAGAAAATACTTTTTCTGTAAAACAAACTCCAGCCAATATGCGCTCCGCACACAACAGACGAGCCGGGTCCATCATGGCCAGTTCATTCTGTCAGTGATTGCAGAGAGGCTCAGGACCCAAACGCAGAGTGAAAAAGTCAAACAGATTTATTTAATCCAAAAAACCACAAAAAACAAACATAAACAACCCTGTAGGGGAAAAACTCCATCCAGCAGAGGCGGCGTATGATGCAAGGCATGCGGAAATACAGAAACAAAACAAAGCCACATGCTCTCACAAGACACAAACACCCAAATGGCATGAGCACACATCACCAAGACAATAAGGCAGTATACACTCATGCCAACTGACAGACAAAACGAGAGAATGCGTAGCAACAGCAAACAAAGCAATGCCACGCATTCCCACACTAGACAAAGCCAAAGCGTACACCACAAGGCAAATGCCACGTGATGCACGCAACAGGCGACAAAACGAGACAGGACACCTGTGCAAGAGTTTGGCCACACACAAACCTGACACCTCAGACTGAAGTGACCAAACCTCAGCACAAGGTGAAGACAGCTTGCGACCCGGGCGTGCAGCGCAACACGGGGCACACCAGTGTTTGCGAGAGACAGACATAAACTACTGACACGAATGCATGCCACCAAGATGACATAAGCACAATGCACTCATGTCAATAATGGAAAGAACATGGAGCATGAGTGTCCAGATCCCAACACAGATCGAAACCGAACAAGACAGGGAAGTCATGATCCAGACACCATGCTCCGAACATTAAACATGAGACCAGAGGAGCGCACGGCAGGGAAATAACAACCGAAACCATGCGCTCACACAGAGACAGAAAACAAAACACAAGACAGACATAGGACGGTGATGTCACAGTCCTGTCACACAAAAAGCAGAGTGTCAGGTCAGTGACACTGAGTGGGAATAATATTTAAAATGTTGATAAATACTTTAAAATGTATTATGTATTAATCATTTAGATTATTTTTATCATTTTAAGGCTCACAAAAAATCTGTAAATTAGCTTAATATTATTAGTAGAATAAACACATTGTGTTAAAACTAATTTGAGTCACTTCACATGATTTAATTAAGGAGTTTTCATAAATTTTTTTTAAAAAAGGCTTAAAAGTTCTTAAAAATATAACATGTAATATTGTTCCTATACTTTTTTTAAGTAGTCATCACATACTTTTTTACAGTGTAGCAGTAGTTACTGCTCACTGGAGACGGGGATACTATCAGTGAATAACGTCTTGAATTTTGATCTGTTCCTCACATAATTTATATTGCATGGCTTTAGAAAACTTCGAATATAGCACCCAAGTCGTATAAGCTACTTTTTATTGTGGCCAGGATATTCTTCAGAAAACAACACAAACTTATATGGGATTGGAATTGCATGAAAGAAGAGTAAATAATAACATAATTGTTGTTTTTGGGTGAACTTTTACTTCTTTGTGTCCTTCTGGGACACTGACATTCCATAGATCTGTTTTCTGCCACAGTGTTGTAGTATGGCCTTTCAGTCGTCCCTTGGCATATCTGCATGTTACCCACAGCTTTTAGCCAGAGGGGTCTAAATAATCACTGACTGAGCTGAAGCTATTGTATTGATGGAGTCATGAGGCCTTGAATTTTGGAACACCCTGCCACCCAGAGGAGTTTCTGGGAGAAGTCAGCATCCTGAGGCCCTGGGAAAGTCTGGGAGAGGGGTGGTTTCTCTCACGGACAGACTAGGAATTTTCCCACAATCAAACAAATAAACAGAACAGTGTGGGGCAGTGCAAAGACCCCTCTCTGGACAGGGGGAGGGCTACCATAGCCATAAAAAATTGTTCTTCTCAGTCCTGTAGAAGAAATTAGCAGGTTTAACAAAACACAGCTATATATATATAAAATAATAAATAAATAAAAATAAAAAAAAACAGTGTTTATACATAACTTATAGCACTCATTGCAAGATCTGCCCCATCTATTTCTGTGGTCACGAGCCGCTACTGCCAGCGATATTAACAAAGAAAGCATATTCATAAGAAGTTGGTTGTGTAAATGGGCTGCCTGTATGCAATGAATTAAAATAATAGAAATATGGACTTAAGTACTTTTGTGCATTAACTGTGTCCTTGTTGAATGTCTGGCATATTTCTATGACAGTGACACACTCTACTTATAGGCGTGGAAATTTATATAACCAACTCCCCAAATCCAAACATTTTACCCTCTCCAACTTCTTTCACCGGCCCCTTTTGAAGTAACGTAAATATCACTTGTATTGGAAAAATAACAATATAAATTAGATCATAAATACAACAGTAAATATAAACATAATAATAACTGAAAAACAAACCATGACCTCTAGAATGTTTCACCAAGATCGCAGGCGGCCTCGTGATTGGTATAGTTTTCATTTAATACATGTTATTGTAATACAATTCTTATTTAATCATGACAACCTATACATCATTAGAAAGGTGCACTCCTGCTTCAATAAATTAGTTACGGTTTTACTAGGTAAATGTTACAGTTACGGGGACTTCCACATACCATGCCATATTATTCTTGTAACTTCAGCATAAAGAATTCAAATATCGTACTGAATAATTGAACATGTACTGTTGTAAAAAAATGAATGATTACAGCAATATATGGTTTGCCTATATTTTTCAAGCAGTCTCTTGTATATTTATATGTTTATTATAGAGAAAAGACAAAGATGTGACTACATGTCATTTGGTCCACACCTGCATGTAAAACAAAAATGCTTTCTGCCTCAGATTCTATTAATAGAATCCACATGAGATCAGAAAAAGTAACTTTTGTAACCACTCGATGATGACTGAAAGTTGATATACTGTATGTGTGATTTGTAATGTTTACAACAATGGCAACGATTTATGGTGCTAATGCTCATACATGGCCATAACCAGGGTTGGGAGGGTTACTTTTGAAATGTATTCCACTACAGATTACAGGATATATGCTGTAAAATGTAATTTGTAACGTATTCCGTTATTATTACTCAAGGTCAGTAATGCATTCTAAATACTTTGGATTACTTCTTCAGCACTGGTAGATAATTTCACTTGTTTTGACTATAAAAACTCTACCAATGCAGTAAGACAAAATACACATGTTAAAAATACATTCTCTGAAAAACCTAAATATTTTTTGCAGTGTTGTTTCTAAAACAAGATAAATCAAATTGATTTTGTTTTAAGGATTTTTAGATATTTTTACAGGAAAACAATACAAAAATTTATATCAAGAATATGATTTTTGCCCTAATATCAAAGGTCTTACTAGAAAAAAAGAAATTATGATCCAATGTGAATTTTCTTGTTAAAAAAATATGATCGTGCCTGGTAACGTGCGTGAAAAATGGCTAGAAATAGCATTTTAGCTTAGCGTAAAGCTGACAATTTACGAAAGGTTTATTTCTAAATTAATTCTCTGTCTGCTCGTATAAATATAACACATCATAAGAAAGTGTTTCACCGCTGTTCAAATGCACTTTGGATCACATCATTTATCTGTATAAATGTTTTCCATCTGAAAGGACTAAATATTAAATGAAACAAATGACAATAAAATGCAAAGTAATCTCTTTAGTAATCAAAATACTTTTTGAATGTAACTATTTTAATTACCAATGATTTAAATTGTAACTGTAGTGGAATACAGTTACTTATATTTTGTATTTTAAATACATAATCCCTTTACATGTATTCCGTTACTCCCCAACCCTGGCCATAACATGCACCTGGGTCATTCTTGGGATTCAGTAATATTTCATCTTCAAATTAATATTTTTTAAAACAACTTTTGATTAATTGTCTGAATACTCAACATAAGGCACATATTAAACCTCCAACAAATCATATTTTCCCAACTCATGTATCAAAGCCCTTTTATTATTTAAATTTTTTTCTGATTTGGACACCTTTTGTTCTCAACCGTGTCACGGACATAATGGAAGTGGTTGAAAATTATTCTACGCAATACTAATTATAAAATAAATATCTACCTACTGCTTATGTGTCCATTATACCAATTTACTCACAACAAATATAATATTTATGACAATTTTCTCATTTGTATGTGATGAAGCTACAGACACAATTGTGTATCTGTGGTCTAATTATGTTTGTTAAAAAAAAATGTAAATTTAGATTTTTAACAAAAACAAAAACAAAAACAAAACAAAAAAAAATCACAAAAAAAAAATCACCCTTAACATGTCAGGCTGTGCTCAGCAAACAATACGTTGATTTTAAATTGTGCTCCAATTTTAATCATCCAATGTTGTCAATCTTGTCTCAACCATGCCACAATTCTCCCACCACTAGGCTATTGCACCCACATATTTTTACCACCATGTTTCATTCAAGTAAATATACACTGGCGGCCAATCTTTTTGAATAATGTACAGATTTTGCTGTTTCAGAAGGAAATTGGTACTTTAATTCACCAAAGTGGCATTCAACTGATCACAAAGTATAGTCAGGACATTACTGATGTAAAAAACAACACCATCACTATTTGAAAAAAGTAAACTCTAGACAGGCCCCATTTCCAGCAGCCATCACTCCAACACTTTATCCTTGAGTTATCATGTTAAATTGCTAATTTGGTACTAGAAAATCACTTGCCATTATATCAAACACAGTTGAAAGCTGTTTGGTTTGTTAAATGAAGCTTAACATTGTCTTTGTGTTTGTTTTTGAGGTGCCACAATATGCAATAGACTGGCATGTCTTAAGGTCAATGTTATGTCAAAAATGGCAAAAAAGAAACAGCTTTCTCTATAAACTCGTCAGTCAATCATTGTTTTGAGGAATGAAGACTATACAATGCTTGAAATTACCAAAGATTTCATACAAAGGTGTACTCTACAGTCTTCAAAGTCAAGGACAACTGGCTCTAACAAGGACAGCAAGAGATGTGGAAGGCCAGATGTACGACTAAACAAGAGGATAAGTACATCAGAGTCTCTAGTTTGAGAAATAGATGCCTCACATTTCCTCAGCTGACAGCTTCATTGAGTTCTACCCACTCAACACCAGTTTCATGTACAACAGTAAAGAGAAGACTGAGGGATGCAGGCCTTATGGGAAGAATTGCAAAGAAAAAGCTACTTTTGAAACAGAAAAACAAAAAGAAAAGGTTAGAATGGGCAAAGAAACAGACATTGGACAACAGATAATTGGAAAAGAGTGTTATGGATCTTAACCCCATTGAGCTTTTGTGGGATCAGCTAGACTGTAAGGTGGGTGAGAAGTGCCCGACAAGACAGCCACATCTGTGGCAAGTGCTACAGGAAGCGTGGGGTGTATCTGGACAAACTGACAGATAGAATGCAAAAGATCTGCAAAGCTGTCATTGCTGCATATGGAGGATTTTTTTATTAGAACTCTTTGAAGTAGTTTAAGAAGTTCTGAACATTTTTTTTTTTTCAAATTGTTATAGTAATTTTTCATGTTATTAATGTCCTGACTATACATTGTGATCAATTGAATGCCACTTTGGTGAAAAAAAGTACCAATTTCTTTCCATAAGAGCAAAATCTGTACATTATTCCAAACTTTTGGCCATCAGTGTATATCATTTGTAATGTAATTTATATGTAATGTAATATAATATATTTACTTTTCCATAATTGTTTTCAATATTCATAAATGTAGTGAATAACTCAACGCTGTTACAGGTTTACAGTGAAGAAATGTGACAGGGTTGTGTGTGACGGAGTTGTGGTGTTTTGCTCAAAATGGCCACTGTTCCTCATGTGATGTAGGATAGAAGACCACATAGCAGGGATGTGCCATCCATATAAGCAAGGTAAGCAGTGCTTACCTTTGTATATCTCCCTGAGTGTCGACATGTTTGTGTGACATCATGCCCCTGCATCTCGGTGAAATCGGAGTTGAGAATTTCTGCACGAGCCTACAAGTTGTAATTCTGACTTTAAGATGCATTCCATTGCACTTTTCCTAGTAGGAAGTTGTAAACTCTGACTTTCTGAGTTGAATGGAATGCAGCATTACTTTTCAAAACTTGATCCGACACTGAATGCTCAAGCAGCCTAATTTACACTTAGAAAACTCCTGATGTTGCTATAACAATGCAAAAATCACTTACCAATTTGCTTGAAGTGAAAATCAGTCCTCCTTTCCTGTTTAATAAATTAAGCAATCACACAGTCATGCAGAACATCTTAGGTTTGTAAATCCATAAGGATATCTTTCTCAATGGCGATAGTTGACTGGTCAGCAAGATCTTGCGCTCTTTGCTTTCAAATTACGTCACTTAAAGCATGATTGCGTCACTCAAGGCCAGCTAGAAGGTCTCGATCGGTACATATCCTAAAGAGCACACCCACCAAGAACAAATAAATCAATCTGATTGGCTGATGAATCTGACAATCTGACTTTAGTTGCTCATTCATTTGCACTGTTGAGGGATTCTGTGGAAATTCTGAAGGCCTGACGGGGTGGAGCTCAAACTCACACGCTGCTTCGGGCATGCGATTTGTGAAACAGTTGTCACACTTTGCTTGTAAGCATCAAGGAATAAATTCTGACTGGTTAAACTTTTCGTTTTTCTCTATTTGTATGTAGATTAATTAAGAGTGGAAAGTAGTTAAAAATACATAGGCAAAAAGGTGACTGAGAATGAAAGGATGAAAAATATGTATTTATTTGGCATGTTAGGCCAGCAGAGAAGGCTTTGCTGGCCCTGAGAAATCGCCACTGGTTACACATACTTAGACAAACACAACAGACTGCGCATGTGCGAGAAGTTGACAAACGATAGTTCGAGGCAGCCCTGGCACGGGTGCTCTCCAGCCCCTCGCGGTTGCTTATCAGGGCGATTCGCCTCGGCTACGCTATCCAGTTCGCCAAACGCCTGCCCCGCTTTAGTGGCATCCTTTCCACTACGGTGCAGGGTGAGGGTGCCTCCGTTCTCCGGGAGAAGGGAGCAATAGAGCCCGTCCCCATAGCTGAGTTGCGCAAGGGCTTCTACAGCACTTATTTTATCATGCCAAAGAGAGGGGGAGGGTCGCGCCCAATCTTGGACCTGCATGCCCTGAACAAGGCCTTACACAGGTTTCCGTTCAGGATGTTAATGCAGAAGCGCATCCTGGCGTCAGTACGACATCAGGATTGGTTCACAGCCATTGACCTGAAGGACACGTACTTTCACATATCGACTCTTCCTCGACACAGACCCTTTCTTCGGTTTGCCTTCGAGGGACGAGCATACCAGTACAAGATCCTCCCCTTTGGTCTGTCCCTGTCTCTTCACATATTTACCAAGGTCACAGAGGCTGCCCTGGCCCCACTGAGGGAGAAGGGCATATGCATTCTCAATTATCTCGATGACTGGCTAATCCTAGCTCACTCGCAAGATCTATTGTGTGCGCACAGGGACCTTGTGCTTCAGCACCTCGACCTACTCGGGCTTCCGGTCAACTGGGAGAAGAGCAAACTCTCCCCTGTGCAGAAGGGAGAGGCACCAATGAAACAATTTCAAAGGCTTTTGGGGCATATGGCATCCTCGGCGGCGGTTCTCCCCCTCGGATTGATGCATATGAGACAGCTTCAGCACTGGCTACAGACTCAAGTCCCGAGGTGGGCATGGCGCCAGGCACCTGGTGTGTGATCATCATGCCAGAGTGCCATCAGACTTTTAGCCATTGGTCGGACCTTGCATTTCTACGGGCAGGTGTTCCCCTAGAGCAGGTCTCAAGGCGTCTTGTGGTCACAATGGACACCTCAAATTCAGGCTGGGGCACTGTGTGCAATGGGCAGGTAGCTGGCCTCAGGGGCTATCTATCCTCACAAGTATCCTCACGACAACATGGCCTGATCAACAGGTTCCTCAAGGGCGCGAGGAGATTGAATCCTCCTACACCGTGCCTGATCCCCTCTTGGGATCTCTCTGTGGTCCAACTTGCCCTACAGAGAGCCCCCTTTTGGCCCCTGGAGCAGGCCGAGCTCAGCACTCTGTCTCTGAAGACAGCCCTCCTGGTGGCGCTCACTTCCATCAAGAGGGTGGGGGACCTGCAGATGCTCTCTGTTACCAGTGAATGCCTGGAGTTCGGGCTGGCACACTCTCACGTGATCTTGAGACCTCGGCCTGGTTACGTGCCTAAAGTTCCCACCACTCCTTTTTGGGATCAGGTGGTGAACCTGCAAGCGCTCCCTTTACAGGAGGAAGACCCGGCCTTGTCATTGCTGTGTCCAGTTTGCACTCTGCGCATCTATCTCCGCACGCAGAACTTTAGACACTCGGAGCAGCTGTTTGTCTGTTTTGGAGGACATCAGAAGGGGAAAGCTGTCTCCAAACAGAGGTTGGTCCATTGAATTGTGGATGCCATTTCTCTCGCATACCAGACTCAGGACTTGCCGTGCCCCTTGGGAGTCCAAGCGCACTCCACTAGAGGTGTTGCATCCTCCTGGGCACTGGCAAGGGGTGCCTCTCTAGCAGACATATGCAGAGATGTGGTTGGGCTACCCCAATACCTTTGCGAGGTTATATAACCTACGCATAGACCCGGTTTCGACCCGAGTGTTACGCGGTAACAGCAGGTAGACCGGGCGGCCGGTTGGGTGTACTGCTTGCATTGCGCCTTTCCCCTTTTTTCAAAAGTATTAATGTGCGCTTTTTTGTCCACAACGGTTCCTCGTACCCGGTGAACTCCGGACGCCTCTTTAATTCTTTAGCACTGTTCGGTGACGAACTCAGCAGAGGAGTAACGCCACCAGGCCCAGTACTCCTGGTATTCCACTTTTCAGGTGAACCCGTGTGCTCGGGCTCAGTGCTCCATGCGTGGTGATTCCCCCTTTGTAATCTCGTATGATGAGTTTCCACTGTTCGGTTTCCCCTTTAGGTGAAACCTGTGTTTCCCCTTATCAGAGCTTTCTCTGTCTCGGCCACTGTGCTGCATACCCTTTCTGTAGATAGGATCCTCCTGTGGTATAATTCCATATGTGTACTTCCCTGTTAGTAAGTCCATGTGAGGTATGCTCCACATTAACCTCCCTCCGGCAGGATGTGGTCTCCATAGTTCTCTCCTTCCTGGAGAGGGAAGAGCACTTCCCAGCACTATTCTAGGCAGGAGATTGCTTAACAGCAAATTAAAAAAGGCACCGCCGGTATCCTACTTGGGTAAGTACCTCCTCCCCCCTCAACGGGACTAGGGAGACACCTTACCTAATTCACTGGAAGGTCATGACATGGTTGAGCGCTTGCTGCGGGGCACGCAGCACCTTGCCCGTGTCCACTCTTCCATATCTCGTGGCATGGTTCAGCGCCTGCAGCATTTCCTCTATCAACTTCTCAGCATAAATCTGAATGAGTGATGCACGCCATCTCTTTCGTATGTCCGGGGCGGCAGCATAAATCTGAATGAGTGATGCATGCCATCTCTTTCGTATGTCCGGGGTGGAGAGTGGCATGCAAATTCCACTCGCCAGTTTTCATTGGCCTTTTCTATATTAAGCAAAGGTGATTGGGGCTCTCAAGATCAAACCCCTAGTGTCACTACATTGACACAACGTCTCGTTCCCTCCATCAGGGAACAGAGGTTACATCAGTAACCAAGATGTTACTTGGTTGCTCGGCTAACCCCATCTGGTTGCTATGCAGTTACCAGAGTGATACATATCAAGGCTCCTTTCTATCCTGAGTGAAATAAGTCAACATGGAAGTATTTACAATGTTCTGGTGCAGAGATATGTGATTTGTTACTTGGTTGCTAGGGTAACCCCATGTGGTTGCTAGGCAGTTACCAGGGTGATACTTATCAAGGCTACTTTCTTTCCTGTGTGAAATAAGTCAACCCTGAAATATCTATGATGTTCTGAAGCAGAAATATGTGATTTGTTACTTGGTTGCTAAGCTAACCCCATCTGGTTGCTAAGCAGTTACCAGGGTGATACTTACTATGGCTCCTTGCCATCCTGAGTGAAATAAGTCAACCTGGAAGTGTCTATGATGTTCTCGTGCAGAGATATGTGATTTGTTATTTGGTTGCTTGGGTAAGCCCATGTGGTTGCTAGGCAGTTTCCAGGGTGATACTAAGAAGGCTGCTTTCTGTCCTAAATCATACAAACCTACAATGAAATCTCTATGACATTCTGATCCTGGGATACCCATCTTAGTGATTTTGAATGGAAGTCAATGTTTTTTGTTGTTAGGGTGCTCTAAATGGTTGCTAGTGTGTGGATAAGTAGTTTCCATGATGATACCTGAAGTCTGATTGCTCACCCAATTAAAACAAGCCACCTCACATGTCTCTAGAACATTCTGATCCAAAGATATCACTCTCAGCCATTTTGAATGGAAGTCAATGGGGATGATTGCTAGGGTGCTCTAAATGTTAGGGTGTGGCTAACCATAAACAGAGTGATTCTGACTAAATGGAGCCAATCACCAAGTGTCTACGACATTCTGTTCTGAAGATATCCTTCTGAGACATTTTGAATGGAAGTTAATGGGGGGTGGTTGCTAGGGCCCCATAAATGGTTGTTAGGGCATGGCTATGCCATTTTCAAGGTGATACTTAAAGAGTGATTGGTATCCCGATTGAAATGAGCCTGCCCCCATGTATCTATGTAATTCTGATTGGGAGATATAATCTGGCAACTTCCTTGCATTGACTGCCATAGTAGGAACAAAATTATCTTCCCATAGTACCCTATGGGACTTTTTGGTATGTTTTTTGCCCCCCTTTTTACCCCCTGAGGTACATTTTACCCCCAAACATAGGGTATGTTCGAACACGGCTTGCTAGCCCGAATCAAATGAGAGCACCCACATGTGTCTAGGACATTCTGATCAGAAGATAACACACTCAGCC
The DNA here is from genome assembly GCF_019703515.2 of Myxocyprinus asiaticus. Classification (NCBI taxonomy): domain Eukaryota; kingdom Metazoa; phylum Chordata; class Actinopteri; order Cypriniformes; family Catostomidae; genus Myxocyprinus; species Myxocyprinus asiaticus. The sequence continues at coordinate 8,359,790 of NC_059360.1, read as the reverse complement.
ATTTTGAAAGGAAGTCAGTGAGGATGGTTGCTATGGTGCTCTAAATGGTTGTTAGGGTGTGGCTAAGTAGTTTTTCAAATGGATACATGAAGACTGATTGCTCACCCATGTGAAATAAGCCAACTGCCATGTCTGTAGAATGTTCTGATCCAAAGATAGCCCTCTCAGCCATTTTTAATAGAAGTCAATAGGGCTGGTTGCTAAAGTGCTCTAAATTGTTGCTAGGGTTTGGCTAGCCAGTGACCAGAGAGATTCTTATTGGCTGATTACTAATCTGACTGAAAAGAGCCAATCCCCAAGTGTTTACGACATTCTGTTCTGAAGATATCCTTCAGAGCCATTTTGAATGGAAGTCTATGGGGGCAGTTGCTAGGGTGCCATAAATGGTTGCTAGGGCGTGGCTACACCATTTCCAAGATGATCCTTAAAGACTGATTGGTAGCCCGATTGAAATGAGCCCGCCCCATGTCTGTATGTCATTCTAATTGGGAGATATGATTTGACAACTTTCTTGCATTGACTGCCATAGTAGGGGGAAAAAAATATTTTCATAGGCGAGACCCTTGCCATAGTATGCCTATGGGAAATTTTTGGGAAGTTTTTTGCCACCCAGGGGTGCACCGTACCCCCAATCCCTTAGAAAAGTCATAGCACAGGTGTCGTCAATAGGCCGGTCGATTTGACACCTAATTCATGGGTCTACTACAAATGGTGCGGGACGAGTTAGGTGCCAAAGTTTTCTATGGAATAAGAAGAATAACTAGATAGGTACATTTTGTGAAGAAAAGTGGTGCTTGCCATGGCAAAATTTCTCACCACAATGTCCCACCAACTGCCCCAAGTTGAAAGAGGCAACCCCCATGACAGTAGGATGTTCTGGTGCAGAGATATGTGATTTGGTACTTGGTTGCTAGGATAACCCCATCTGGTTGCTATGCAGTTACCAAGTTGATACTTAACATAGCTCCTTGCTATCCTGAGTGAAATAAGTCAACCCGGAAGTCTCTACGATGTTCTGATCCTGAGATACCCATCTAAGTGATTTTGAATGGAAGTCAATGGGGTTTGGTTGCTAGGGTGCTCTAAATGCTTTATAGGGCATGGCTAAATAGTTTCCATGATGATACCTGAAGTCTGATTGCTCACCCAATTAAAACAAGCCAACTCTCATGTCTCTAGGACATTCTGATCCAAAGATATCACTCTCAGCCATTTTGAATGGAAGTCAATGGGGTTTGGTTGCTAAGGTGTCGTAAATGGTTGCTACGGTGTGGCTATGCTATTTTCAATATGATACTTAAAGAATGATTGGAAGCCTCCTGTATGCAGCTCTTCTGTCTCTATGTCCTCTCCTCTGACTGACAATGAGGTCTCTAAACTCCTCCTCTCCAACCACCCCACCACCTGTTCCGTTGACTCCACTCCTTCCCACCTTCTCCAAGCCATCTCTCCATCCATCCTACTTGCACTCACACACATACTTAACACATTTCTACTTACAGGCATTTTCTACACTACATTTAAGCAGGCTCGAGTAACCCTGATGCTTAAGAAACCTGCACTTAACCCCACACAAGTAGAACACTACAGACCGGTCTCTCTCTCATTCCATTCATGACGAAAACATTTGAAAGGGCAGTTTTCAATCAGATCTCTGCCCATCTCTCGCAGAACAAGCTGCTGGATGACAATCAGTCAGGCTTCAAAAGTGGACACTTCACCGAGACTGCCCTGCTGTATGTCACAAATTCACTGAGACAGGCAAGAACTGGATCCATAAAATCCGTCCTGATTCTACTGGACCTTTCTGCAAACTTTGACACAGTCAACCATCAGATTCTACTCTCCACCCTCTCTACTCTGGGAATCACAGGAACTCTGCTTGACTGGTTTAATTTCTATCTCTCAGGTAGGTTCTTCATGGTAGCCTGGAGAGGTGAGGTGTCCAAGTCACATCAGCTACTTAATGGGGTACCTCAGGGCTTAGTCCTTGGGCCAATTCTTTTCTCTATATACACAACTTCACTGGGACCCATCATTCAGGCACACTCTTACCACTGCTATGCTGATAACACACAGCTCTACTTGTCTTTCCAGCCCAACGACACCACAGTGACTGCTCGAATCTCAGCCTGTTTGGCAGGTATCTCAGCCTGGATGAAGGAACACCACCTGCAACTTAACCCAGCGAAGACTGAGCTCCTTGTCTTTCCAGCCAACCCTGCTGTTGAACACAACATCACCGTGCAGCTGGGTTCAACTACAGTAACGCCTTCCAAAACGGTCAGAAATCTAGGGGTAACCATCGATAACCAACTCAATTTCACAGACCACATTCAAAGACAGCACGATCATGTAGATTTACACTCTACAATATCAGGAAAATAGTGCATGCTACACCACTCCTTGTTTCTCTTCACTGGCTGCCGGTTGATGCACGTATCAAATTTAAGGCCCTGATGCTGGCATACAGAACAGTCACTGGGTCTGCTCCAGCATACCTAAAATTATTTCTGCAGAGCTATGTTTCCACCAGAATCCTGTGGTCGGCAAATGAGCGGCGCCTTGTTGTACCAACACAAAGAGGCACTAAAACACTTTCCCGGACTGAACTGTACCACGTTGGTGGAATGACCTTCCCAACATTTACTCATAATCATTAAAAAAAATTATATATATATATATATATATATATATTTCTTGTTGCACTCTAATCTGTGTTGGATACTACTATTCTGATGCTAGTGAAACTTTGTATTGCAGCAATTTTCATACCACTGTCTCCTTAAGATGGATCACTTATGATGTATTATTCATCTTTTGTAAGTCGCTTTGGATAAAAGCGTCTGCCAAATGAATACATTTAAATGTCTTTATGACACCAGTTTTGTGAGATCAAACACATGGTTATTAACTTATTACATTATTATAAGTTTTCTTCGCAGGGTGTGCCCCACTGACCTGGTATAAGCTCAGTTCGTTGAGTCCTATCAATATATATATATATATATATATATATATATATATATAAGTTCCAAAAAGAAATACAAAACCTGTCATAAATACTAGAAAAGTTGACTGAAATATATAATGCAATAACTTGAGCTAATATATGCAATATGACAGATTTAAAAACAATTAAAATGGGCCAGTCTGTTGTGCCTAGTACGTATAAGTAACTAATTAAAGAACTGCAGCAAGCCATGAGCGTGAGCTAGAACATACCATCTCCTTTATTCTCACTCTTCTTTTTCACATACACATCTCAGACTCAATACCGACCCCTAACGAGCAGAGAAAGTTAGATGAACATATAACATTTTCCCTTATTTTTAAAAAGAAAAATGTAATGAGGGAACTAGTCTTATTCTACCAGTAGCACTTTACCTAATAATGTTGAAATGTATAATTTCAACAGAACATAGTCATGACCTGAAAAATACCATAACCCATCAAGAATATTAATTTTTCCGAATGCCAAATTCACAAATATTAACAATAGTGTAAGCAATTACTTTAAAATCTCTTAATCCATAACACAAGGAAATGTTTTTTTCCCCATGAAGCAACGATTGTTATGGACCTTCATAAACATAAACAAACACAAGCACTTGCCATGTAAGAGAACAGTGCAGATACCATAAATTCGTAACATCAAAAGGTTAACATTTGAAGCCCAGAAGGTCATAGTGTGCATGGTGTGCGAATGTTCATTTAACATAGTCCCTGTGCCAAACCGGAGGATGTCCAACTCTAAGCTGTCTTTGAGCTACTGAAGTAGTATCCGGCTTTAGCACCTCTGTTAGGCCATTGTCTGGAAGTCTATGGCCCAGGCATTGTGAAAGGTGTGTGGCGTTCCACACTTTCCCATCATCAAGGATATAAGTGTCCTGTCCCTTTTCCCCCAACACAGTATGGGGTGAACAAAATTTTGACCCGCCCTTTTTCACATGGGTGGATAGCCTCACTCACACTCTGTCCCCCCTGTTTCAGAGAGGATGTTTTTTTCTGCTCGCTTGATACCAGTATAGGTTTTTACTTGGGACTGGTGAGCCCAAATGCAAGCTCGCACTGTTGCATTACTGCAAGCAGAGGGCCCAGGGGGTAGGATGTGTAGGGTTGTTCTCAGCTTCTGACTGAGAAAGAGTTCACTGGGTGCCACACCTGTGGTGGCATGAGGCATAGCAAGATAATGCAGCAAGAATTCTCTCACAGAGGCTTTCCAGGGCTTACCCTACAAGCTTGCCGTTTGCACACAGTCGTTTTAAGCATGGTTCATGGGCTCCACAGCCCCATTGGCTTGGGGAAAGTACAAGGAGGTGCGGGTGTAATTGATATTCTTTGTCCGAAGGAAGTCGGCAAAGGATGTAAATTGTATGCCATTATCAGTCACAATTTCTAGAGGGTTGCCAAAACGGCTGAATATACTAGCAAGGAAATCAGTGTTGGTGGTAGTAGTAGTGGTGTTACTGGTGAAAGCTATTTCTGGCCACTAACTATAATAGTCGACTAAAGTGAGAGCATACCTGCAGTCCCAGGTCCCAGACTCGAATGGTCCAGCAATGTCTAGTCCTACTTTCTCATATGGTGCAGAAGGAAGTGGTACGGGCTGAAGAGGAGCCACATGTGTTTTGGCACTTTTGTCGTGACTTTGGCAGAGCTGGCAAGAGGAAACTGTAGACTGAACTGTAGAGTGGTCATGCCAGGCCACCAATACAATTCACAAAGACACTGTTTGGTCCTGACAATGCCCTGGTGACCCTGATGTGCTAGAGCAATTAAGGTCCCATGCGGAGAAGTGTGCACAACCAAACAGTGTGAACCTCTAATGATCAGGTCATCTTGCACCGTGAGTTCATCCCTAATAGGAAAGTATGAGGCCAGCTCAAGTGGAGCATCTTTCCTGTTTCTAGGCCAGCCTGTGAGTAGTTGCAGGTGCAGAGCCATTAGTTAAGGGCAAGCAGCAACCTCTTTAGAAAATTGTTCCACTGTCAGAGACTGCACACATTTCAGTAGAGAAAAGAGCCACCATATCAGGTTCAGTGGTAGAATCAGCATCCTCATAGGTGGGCAAGGGCAGGCATGAAAGGCAATCTGCTGTGATGCTTTCCGATCCTGGTTTGTAAAGTACTTCATAGTTGAAGCAGAGTAGGCGTGCAGACCAACTCGCGATGCAAATTCCAGCACGCCCCATCCATTTTGGGGCTAGCAGTGTGGTTAGCAACTGATGGTCCATACGAAGTGTGAAACGATGCCCCCATAAGAAGGTTCGCCACCATTCCACAACCCACACACAAGCTATGGCTTCCTTCGAATCGCTTATTCGAAAGCGATCCGAATAAAATCGCTTTCGAATAAGTTACCAGTTTAATGTGGGGGCTGCAAAGGGGATACACTGAAGTGCTACTGATATAGGTTTTGTGGAAGAATGGACACAGCAGAGCCTGTGTCTACTACCAGGTCCTTCAGTGTTAGATGTGGCTGTAGCAAGAGTCTCTCACAAATACGCGCAGAGGACGCTTTCTCCACTAATCGTATCATCTCGTTGGCACAATTGCCGAACTCACAGTGCAAACTGAGTTCGCGTAAGGCAGCAGCAAAATCCTTCACTGAATCGTTCAGTCATTAAGCGCCTTGCCGAAATGTATGGCGTTCAAATACAATGTTTGTAGCAGACTGAAAATATTCCTGTAAGGCTTTGAAGGCATCGGCAATAGTCTGACCTGTGTCAGGCAATGTGTAGAAACCTTTCAACCCCTCAGCACCCAGGCACTGTAATAGAACAGCACGTTTCCTTTCCTCCAGCCACTGATCCCCAGTAGTGTCGATAGCAACAAGATAATTTTCAAACAAATTCCGCCAAGTATGAATCGGCACTAAGGTTTGAGACTATGAGGGTTTTGCATGGCAAAAACAAAGCAGGCATAGGTGAACTGAGTGCTGCCATCCTCGTCGCCAAATTGTTGTGTCTAGCACGTATAAGTAACTAGTAAAAGAACTGCAGCAAGCCACGAGCATGAGCTTTACATACCATCTCCTTTGTTCTCACTCTTCTTTTTCACATACACATCTCAGGGTCAATACCGACCCCTAACAGGCGGAGAATGTTAGATGAACATAAAACACAGTCGTTTTTGACCAGGAACTCACAAACGAACACAACACAAGGGTTAAGGACTATGAAGATTAAGAAGATTAGTTGCTGTTTAAGATCATTGTGTCCAAATGAATAATAGGCTTCAAATCTTTGAGGTTGTCACACTGGAGCAGTATTGGGTCGCTGTTTGATTGGACTCTATATTCAAGCATGTGGGTTTTTTTTCGAAGGTGTACTGTAGTTGTGTTTTTGTTGAAGATCACTAGGGCACATTCCAGTACAGGCTGTATTTATGTCCAAGTACATAATGTAGTATATTACAAATAGCTGTGTTTGCTGATTAACAGGGTAATCCACCATTTATGAATGCACAAATTATGAGGTTTGGTGGTTGAAAGGGCTCTGCACTAATGGCTGTGATATTTACTGGTGGAAACACTGCCATCTCTATTGCACAACTTATTGTAACAAAAAGGTTGGGGTTCCCTTTTCCTGTCCCAGCACTCAAAAATAAGACAATATTTTAAATCAAATAACATTTATGTAATCAAAGAAACAGAAAAAAAGGTCTCAAAGGATTCAGGAGGGGGTAAGGTCAAAACTACTAACAAAAGCTACTAGAGTGGAGTCAAAACTTTCTTACCTAAAAAATAAAAAGCAAATAAACAACATAAATTTACCCTAGCTCCCTCACTAGCTACAAACAAGAGAAACCCATATATAAATTTGCTATTTACAATATTTACAACAAAGGTCAAGATAAAGAAGTGTTAACAAATAAATGACTGAGATCAACCGCAGTAACAACAACAGTTACCTTCAACACAGTAACCTACAGCAACTAACAGCTACAACACTATGCTGCAGCAGCAACATCAACCACAATGGTCTAGAACGGGAAAGGGGAACCTCCTGCAGTGGCGATCTGCCTGGGCTTTATACTGCTTCTCTCTCCCTACCAACCAATCTCAACAAAGGACTGATTATTGCAAATACCTGGTGTTGATTAGCCTGCAAGTGGGAGAGACGACAAAGCAGGAACAAAAACAAAGCCAAAGCCATACATACATGGATGTAATTAACAAATGAACACAAATCAAAATACACTTAAAATACATCCAGGGAAGTAACAATATGAAGTTCCAGATGTAAGTTCGGGAGGAGCTTGATCATCTAGGCCTATCAATCATATCCCAAGGATATATAAGCGGCTGCTTCCCTCGCTCCGTGATGATTCTTCCGGAATTTGTTCCCACCCAACTCACCTGCAGCACACGCACGCTTCCTCAGTTCTCTACACAAAGCTCAAGCTGTTCCTCATCTGACAAGTTGTTCCTCATCTCAAGCAGCCTTGCTGTTAAAAAGGAGCTGCCATAGCTCACAATCCTAATTGTTTCCAATTTAACCATTGCTGCTTCTAACATTTCTATTTTCCTTATCCCAGGGCAACCCGTAGCGTGAGGCTACCTCCACAATGGTACTGCTCCTCAGTCTTTGTCATAACGCAAGGATATCAATAATTGTTAAATTAAAATGAAAAAAAAAAAAAACCCCGACCCAGTCCCGCTCAATGCCACTGAGATCTCGCTACACAGCTCATTTAACTATACAGTAGTCAAGTCATTTTATCTGTATAGTGCTTTTCACAAGACACATCATTTCAAAGCAGCTTTACAGAAAATTACACTTTAACAGAAAAGAAGCTCTAATACATAATGTCTTCAAGTCATGTCGTGTGGTTACAAAAAAAAAAAAAAAAACATGAATGTAAATTGTGCCTTAAAATAAATAATAAAATAAATAAGTAAATAATATTTGTATTTATACTCCGAGTGAGCAAGCTAAGGCGACTGTGGCAAGGAACACAAAACTTCAGAAGATGTTGGTTAATGGAGAAAAATGCCCTTTGGGGGAAACCAGGCTTACTGTGGGGGCCAGTTCCCCTCTGGCTAAACAGCATGAATATAATGCCAATATTAGTTATTATGTGTAGTACTAGTCATGATTTAAAATTAGTAAACTGAGTAAGTGTTATGGGCCCATGTTTAAACCAGTGGTTCTCAAAGTGTGGGATGCGCCCCGTAGGGGGGCGCGGAGGTATTGGGCGTGGAAGACTGACCCATCCTCAAATCTCACTCACTTTCACTCATTCAACAAAAACAGTGAAAATACACATAAGAAGCGATGTGCGCAATTTCTTTTCCTCTGCCTTTTCTCCTGCCTTGTTAAACTTTCGCCTGGCACTGCAGCGCATCCTGCACGCGCAGCTCTTGACAGCCCAAAACATTGTCGAATTACAATTGTTAATGATGTCTAAATAAGACATAACTGTTCTCTCAAGTTACACTCTAATTTACCACCGAGCAGCTTGGCCTCGAGCTCGCGTTTTATTCACTTAAATGTTTCTTACATTCAAAAGAAAGTCATTTTATATTCCACTATTCCTCCATTGCATAAACGTTTTTCTTGCACAGTTATAATGAATCAGTTCACGAACTCACAATTTTTGTTCTCCGTTGCTTTGCCTTATTCCCCAGATGATCCACAATTGCTGCCATGCTTAATTCCTCCAGGACTTGTCGTGGCTTTGCTCTTTTACATGTTTTAATCCGTGATCTCTGGCAGAAACATATGTGCATTAAACAGCTTTCTTCTAATCCCTTAAATGGTTCTAGCATCGTTGTGCAAGCCTGGAATTTATGCTATTCCTTAAGTGCATGTAAACTGGGCCACTGGCTCGTCCTGTTTACATGGACACCAGAAAGCCGCTAAATGCGAGAAAGTGGCATTCGTGGTTACTTGTACTGTATAAGTGCTGTACTCTTTACTCCCGTATGCATGTGGCTTGATCTCCGCAATGCTTGTGTAAATAATAAACATGGCATCTGAGAAAGACTTTGCTATTTTATTCTACATTTGGAATTCCCCCAATGTACTTGAGCGCATATTCAGTACATGGACGTGAAGGACAGTCGCTATTTTACATTGGTGTGTATAATTTGGTATACCTTATAGTGTATGTGCTTTTCCCACTGTACTCACAGAAATGTTTAATTCTTTCTGCTGTGTTGACTTGTTGGGCACAATCCTATGATGTTTGTTATCCGGTCTGTTCACACACATGCACACTCTTCAAAAACCTATAAGAACGCTGCTAATGCATTTACATTGCCACATAAGCCACATTCTCTGGGAGAAACCCAGGTGTGTTAAACCGCTTTCTCTTAATCCCTTTAACGGCATAAGGAAATTGGCATTCTCGTTTACATGAAGTTTCAGAATGCAGCTTTCTGCAAAAACCCTGGAATAAACCATTTTCTTAAGTGCATGTTACTGTGGTCACTGACACTTGAGTTGTGCAGATTGGCATTCAGGTGAAATAGTCTATGATGGCATAATTTAAATGTCCAAACTTTCACAAAAATAATGCGTGTAACACTCTCAGCATCATAAAATAATGTACTGAAAATGACGGACACACATACAGCTTCTATTCAACAGTAGACTGAATCCAGAAGCAGGTTCTTTATGCAAATTATGGTTTGGGTTCCATTCTGTGTAATTAATTACAATTTGAATGTTAATATTTTCATGTAAAATAGATTTCTGCTAATGAACGCATTTAAGCCAAAGATGACTGCATGTTGAAAACATTATGCAAACTAAGTTATGAAAACATTTAATTTTATTTTATTTGATTAATTATAATGAAATTAGTGCTGTAAGTGGATTCAATCGCGATTAATCGCAGATTCTGAAAGTGCTGAAATTTGACACCATATTTAATTATTTTCTTGTCAAAATGCATTTATTTCAATCTTAGGAAAGAAAGCAAAACAATATGTAGCAAAAAAATGCTTTATTAACATTTTCCAAACGAAGCCCTCCACAATATAAGGATAGAAATGCAGTAAATAGCACCAATTCAAGTAACATTAAACGTTTCTCAAAGTCTAAGTGGGAGTTAACTGAAAGAACTAGGGCCCTATTTTAAGAGCTCTAGTTAAGCACAGCGCAATGTCATAAGCCATAAGTGGAAAACAGCACTTCATTTACATGCAATACACCCACAGTTTGCACGCATACACCCACAGAGAGTGCAAAAACTCCCATCCACGCCCACTAGCGCTTTGCGCTGGCACGAAAATTGCACTTAGAATTAGCGCTCTCACGAAAATTGGATAAGAGGTTGTGCAAAGCTGCACATTGCGCACTCACAAAAATAGAGCCCCTAGTCTCCACATAGGTTGCATATTCATTGCCAGGTGTGGGTTTACGATTTCTAAGGCCCCAAGCAACCGACCAATTTCGAAAGGCCCCATTTAATAATTAAATTATTAAAGGCCCCAAAACAATTAACGCATGTTTTCCAGTTTTTCCACAATACAGTGATAAAAAGCAATATTTACCTACATATATGTTTACAATAATGGAATAATGTAAAAAAATGTAAGTCACCTCTTAACAGCCTGAACTTGTTCAGAACGTTAAATCTTTGTGACACCAACCTAAAAACAGTCTAGATGCAGCGCAACGAATGAAACATAACGCAGGTGTCTCGACATGTGTTTTTGAAAGCTGAAGTTATTTCTAACTTGACACAGCGTCTATAAATGTGCCGGTCCTGAGTGAGACACTGAAGAAACAGCAAGATGCGGTACAGCAGTCAAGGACGTTCATCCAGTGTGTGTTAACATAGAAAAACAATGGAAAAACAGAGTAGACGCACGCAAAAACACGTTCAGTTTGAATGGCCCCTCATCCGTTTGCGCCTATCTGTGTGAGTCAGCACGCGTGGGCGAAAGAAGTTTGGAAGGCCTGTATATTTTTTTCATAAATTACAAACCCAAATCCAAAGTCCTGCTGACCCGAACCCGGCGGCTTCGTGAACCGCTCTGAGATGTCCGGGGCCCCACGCAATTGCGTGGTTTGCGTGGTGGTTAAAACTGCTACTGTTCATTGCAATGGGCATTAAATCTCTTAGGGTGGTTTCACATATAGTACGTTTTGAGTGAACCAAACCCAGTTCGGATAAAGTGAAGCAGAAAGGGAACCAGCTGCAAATGACCTCAGTGCTTTTGGTGTTCACAATAAGTGGACTTAAAAGAGGACCCAGTTTCCTTTTTGGTCCACTTCACATTATTGTGGTCTCACACCCCTTGTTGTTCACATCACACCTCCATAAGAATTCAGAACCCATTGCAGCTAGGGCTGTCACGATTATGAAATTTGTCTGATAATGATTTTTCATAAATAATTGCGATTATTATGATAAACAATTGCCATACAATTTGACATAATTCTTAAGGTGTACATATGCTTATGACAGATAGGCCTATACCTTAAGTAGTAATTTATTGATATTTAACTTGAAATCATATAATAAAATGGGGCTATATGATCACTTTTAAGGCTTTAAAAATATTTAATTTTTAATTAAAAATTATTGCACATGGGTTAGAATAACATAAAAAGTAATATTTTATATGTTATATAATTTATGAAACCCAGACAACATCGCCAATTATATTACATTAAGCAATAGCAATAAGGTATACTGTATTTCTGTCCTAAATTCTTCACTCTCACGTTATGTTAAGGCTCTCCGATAAAACCTACAAGCCCTTATTTCGCATTAAGGAAAACATTTAAAATTCTGTGTGCATTTGATGTGCAAATATTTCTTTATCTATATCATGTCGAAAGTAATGGAGCAAGCAAGCGTCTGTGTGTCATTTACATTGTGTGTATGAGCCAAGAACATTTGCCATTTCGTAAATAAAATTAAAGTGAAACTATAAAAATCCTCACTTGTATTTTCGTGAGAGTTTGGCGTGAACCTCCGCAGACAGTATACCCATCACAGCACTTTAAAGCGGTTCATTTTAACGCGCTGCTCTGCTCTGAATGAGGCCGGTCCGTTCATTTGAGGTGATCAAATAATACAACAAGAACGGAATATGAGACACAAAAACACGTCATGGTAATCATGGTGTATCAATATTTGCTTAAAATTTCCATATGTGGACAGTAAATTGTGACTGGAATATGAAGTATGTAATATAGCTATGTATGGCAAGCCACGACATGGGCGCCTGCAGGATTTAATCTGAGGGTACCACAGAAATCTGCCAAGAGGTCTGCACGGGCCTTAAAACCCTACCAGGTCTGAATGATACCGTCAGATTTTAAGCCCGAACCCGAAATCACTTACTATCTAATTTCTTCTCCTAGTATAGCTGTATTTTATGTTAACATATAGGCAACATTCTTAACAGTACTGAAACACATTTTTAACAAGGCACTGCAGCCCTTTAGTACACTAGAGCAGAAGGGAAAAAAAGCTCAGTTTATTTGCTGAAACTTCACCTGATGCAGAACAATCTGGAATAATATGAAAAAATGCAACAGTCCCCTCTATGCAGCCTGAACTTGTTCAGATTGTTGAATCTTTGTGACAACTGCGCTAAAAACAATCTAGACGCAACGCAAAGAATGAAACAGAGTGCAGGTGTCTCAACATGCATTTTTGAAAATGTGAAAAGTTATTTTTAACTTGACAGGGTGTTTAAACAGTGCCGGTCCTGCGCGTGACGCTGAAAAAAAAGTGAGGCTTGGTGCAAATGTCAAAGACATTCGTCCAGTAAATGTTTAAACAATGGGAAAACAGAACAGACATATGCAAAAACACATTTGGTGTGAACGGCCCCTAACTCATTTGTTTTGCGTGTCTGTGAATGAGAGCGTGCGCGAAACAAGATTGGTAGGCCTGTTTATTTTTTCATTAATTACAAACCTGAACCCAACCCGAAACCTGTCGGGTTCTCGGGTCCTGTCGGGCCCGGGTCAGGTTGCAGACCTCTACATCTGCCAAATAAATCTTATATCTATGGGGGTCCAGGGGCATGCTCCCCCATGAGATTTTTTGTTGTTGCAAAAAACAACACCAAAGCGTTCAATTCTGCTGACTTTGAGAAAAGCATTTATTTATTTTCTCAGGTATGAGTAGCATTCATGTAACTATTGACTAAAGCATTTCTTCCAGTGACCGTTCAGACAGACACGTTTTCATGCTAAAAAAGCAAAACGCACCACAACGAATGTGTCAGTTGAAGAAGTTCTTCTTACAGCGTCGAAAAATGCAGCGCTCCCATGAGAGATGCTAAAAAAAAAAGTGAAACGTGATGCAATTGTCAAAAGACATCCATCTAGCGAATGTTTACATGGAAAACGATTGAAAAACAGCGCAAGCGGAAGCAAAAACACCTTCAGTTTGAACAGCCCCTTGTTCACATGACACAGCACTAGCTGAAGTCTCTCAAAGTTACCTCTCAAAAAGACTTTTGTTTCAGTTGACTGTAGGTAAATTTACACTGTATCCAGCGCTGTATTTGTAAATATCCCATTACTGTTTTACTGTGTGAGAAACCACTCCAAATGATTCTGTAAGAAAGCGCTCCAAGCTAATTGTACTGAATCACGAATCGATTCAGACCGTTTTGCAAGCCTGTTTGGCCAATTCACTGAAAATAATCGGCTCAAAAGAATTATTAATTTGCAAATTGGGCATTGCTAGTTCTTTTAAAAAGCCAACATAAATACGGGACACATTTCATGATTGGTGAAACATTCTGAGAGTAAATGTTTCTCAGGTCAGTCAGAGCACTCATGGTATGCACAATGCCTACGGCCGTACAGCTGCAGCCGCCACTGAGCCACAAGGTACTTATGTCATAAAATTAAAAGCGGACTGGTACCTCTTCGCTTTCGCATCGCATAAATCAATCGAACCACAAAAGGACCCACAAACGTTCGTACGGTTGTACGAACCGTTAATTCTGACAGCCCTAAATAAAATAATCGTCAGATTACTCGGTTACAAAAATAATCGATAGTGAAAGCCTTGAAACATCAATGTGATGTTGTATCTAATGCTTTTATAACAATAACCGACAATAAAGCGTAAATCACAATGGCTTGTTCATGTTTAATATATTAACACTAAAATGTAGAGTCAATTATACTGATATTAACTTTGGTAGTTCAAAAAGGAGGGGCTTCTAATTAGTTTGAATAGGCCTATTGTCTGAAATTCAGAAAAAGTATACAATCAGCATGCAGTAGAAAAAAAAAATTGCCTTTTCTCATGCATAATTTTTTTGACTAATCAATACCTTTTCAGTTTTTTGAGAAGCAAAGGGTTCTTCCTTGGAAAAAAAAATAAAAAAAAAATAAAAAAAACCTGCTCTGCTTTAAAGTTAATTTATAATACAAAAATAAATAAATAAATTACATACGCAAATTAGTCAAACTTTGAATGATGAAATAAAATGTAGGCTGATTGGGATATCAATAAATTATTTTACTTGGTAATCACACAAAGCTGGATGATAAAAATCACCAGTACTATAAGCAAATATCACCAATGTTTCTCATCATACCTATTCCATCTTCAGAATTTGAGATGGTTGTTAATCACATGTCCCCAGAGCATCTCTGCACTAAAATGACTAATTTAGTTTCGCTTAAAATCTTCTTTGGCAAATGCCATTCTGCTTTTATACCAAGTAATACAAAGTGAGAAGTTACAATACCTGATGTGCCAACACAGACTGAGGTTGTTCCATAGTGCTCATCATGATTTCATTATTAGAATTTAACAGTCAGAAAATAAGCACACAATCAGTCTGCACAATCTTTGCATGGATTTTAGTTGCTAGCTTTTAAAACAGTATAATATATAAAAAAAATTACAATTAAAAAAATTAAAAAAACATTGTGCAGTGTTTGACATAATTCTTTAAGGTAATGTATTTTAACCTGTTCCACTGTCATTGGTTGAGGTCCTCCCTCTTGGCATGGTTCTTCCTCTTGGTGTTGAGCTAAATCAATAGGGCTCTGTAGCACCCCCTTGAAAATGGGCATGTAAGGGGAGCTCTGTAGCACCCCCATTTTCACCTACAGTCATCAAAATTAGTACATATATAGTTCTCATCAAGCCAAACAAATTTCAAACTCACAGTCATTAGCTCTGCCCAACAGGAAATCGGCCATTGTGAATTTTCTGAAAATCGCAGGCTCTGAGTTTTTAAATACTCCTCCAAGGGGATTCATGTGACTAGCACCAAATTTGTGCAACATCATGCCAAGACATTGTAGATGCTAAATTGTGAATGGAATTTGGATATTTTGAACACTGTCGCCATGGCGAAGCAATACATTTATGGCAAAAATGATCAGTTTCTCTGGATTTACTATTTATAGGTATGTGCTTGAGTTTCTGTAAAGTACTGACAACATTTCTCCCAAATTCCAAATAAAAATATTGTCATTTAGAGCATTTCTTTGCAGAAAATGACAACTGGTCAAAATAACAAAAAGATGCATTGTTTTCAGTCCTCGAATAATGCAAAGAAAACAAGTTCATATTCATTTTTAAACAACACAATACTAATGTTTTAACTTCGGAAGAGTTTAGAAATCAATATTTGGTGGAATAACCCTGATTTTCAATTACAGCTTTCATGCGTCTTGGCATGCTGTCTACCAGTCTTTCACATTGCTGTTGGGTGACTTTATGCCACTCCTGGCGCAAAAATTCAAGCGGCTCGGCTTTGTTACCTTTGTTAAATCAGGTAAATCCAGGACCACTTGCACAAAAAGCAATAAATATTCTTCAAGACTTTATTCACCTAGATGCTAAACTTCAATGACACATTGAATGTGTTATACGCTGATTCCTCTGTGAATACATTTATGCCGCCTGTCACATTAAAATCACTGCAAAACGCACATGTGTAAGGGTTTTACACAAGAGTTTTTCATTTAGCACATCCATTGGCAAGAACATAAATCGGTGCCTGTACACCAGACACATTATACCACACAAATAGTACAATGTTATCTCCTCATCTCACTGAATTTCACAGAGCGCAAATAAACAAAGATGTGGAAAGTGGTTAACCAAGATTATTTTCATTTTTGATTTGGGTTTTCTGTAATCATTCACAAGATGTCCATGTGATCCATCATGATTTAGTCAAATGTTATCTCCTCATCTTGCTGAATGTCACAGAGCACAAATAAACAAAGATTATTTTGATTTTTTAATTGGATTTACTGTAATCATTCATGAGATGTCCATGTGATCCATCATGATTTAGTAAAATGTTTTCTCCTCATCTCGCTGAATTTCACAGAGCTCAAATAAACAAAGATGCTGTGAGTGGTTGACCGAGATTATTTTATTTTTTTGAATTGGGTTTACTGTAATCATTCACAAGATGTCTATGTGATCCATTATGATTTAGTCAAATGTTATCTCCTCATCTTGCTGAATGTCACAGAGCACAATTAAACAAAGATCTGGTATGTGGTTGACCAAGATTATTTTCATTTTTGAATTGGGTTTACTGTCATCATTCACGAGACGTCCAAGTGATCCATCATCCAGTGAAGCATCAATGCTGTAGCACAGTTGTTTTTTTTAACACAAACTTAAAGTAATGTGACCCATCAATAACCATATAATCAAACAACAGTGCTACTAAATTATGTTGACTTTAGGGGTGATGTAACTCAACAGTTGTATGAGATATGGCCACTGTACCCATGGTCATGACATTTAACCTCAGGTGACTCCATGAGGGTCAATCCCTTTAATACATGTTAGTGTACTATAAAACATGGGTTTTCAAACTGTGGTTAAGGGACCCCCAGGGGTCATAACGGGGTGCTAAGTGTTCTGCGGAAAATTTCAAAGAAAAAGTGCATATACTGTATGTAAAAAGGAAAAGGGTAAAAACCTAATTTAACAAATTTGCCATTATTATGGTTTCTTTCTGCTTTCTAAAGACTAAAAGTCATGAGACTATTGTGATTATTCTGTTGACAGACTAGACTAAACTATGGTTTTAACAGTAAGAGATCAAAACAAATCTGCATATATTCTCTCTCTCTCTCTCTCTCTCTCTCTCTCTCTCTCTCTCTCTCTCTCTCTCTCTCTATATATATAATGAAAAATATCGTATCTCTAAGTATTCATTTCTCCGTCCTTGCAACATACTTTCAAGAATAGTTTGCATTAGTGTGACTTTCTAGGGAGTTTCTCCTCACCACTGTCACATTTAGCTTGCTCACTGGGGGTTGTAATGCAACATTCTCTATGAATGCTTTGGAACAATATTTATTGTGAAATAAACTGGAGTTTAAGTTTTTCTGTTCAGGTTTATACATTTTAACAGTATGCTAATAGTGGGAAGAAAAAAGATAAACTGTCTACATTTTACAAAGTAAATATTTTCCAGATAACACTAGTTTCTTTTAGCTTTAGTACAATGAAAATATAAAAGCCAGGGCCTGTATTCACAAAGATTTTTATTTTACCACTAGGAGTTCTCCAAAGAGTTCCTAGCTTGGAGTTTTTGCTTAAAACCTATTCACAAAACTGCTAGGAGCAAGTTGTACTAAGAAAATTTTGAGATAAGAATAAGGCGGAGATGACCTCGTTGCTATGGATGACGTCACATTTTATGAGCTCACTCTTTTAAACCGCCTACAGTGATTGGTAGACAGGGAACCGCTATTTGTCAGCGAAGACAGACAACGATAGATAGATAGATAGATAGATAGATAGATAGATAGATAGATAGATAGATAGACAGATAGATAGATAGATAGATTGATTGATTGTGTACAATACAGCATGAAATACAGCATCAATACACCCGGTAGCCCCACAATGGCCATGAATGCCCCCTTTTTTCTCTGCAGCGAGTGCGCAAGCGCAGGAATAAACACGCAATGAATTTTCAGACGATGAGTGGTCTGGAGAGGGCATATAGTTTAGTAGATGATTCTGCTAATAAACCACACTACACAGTTTCCTTTTGATGTGGCCAGGGAGCAAAGAGTTGTCAAAACCTTTTCAGTGTAATTGTGTTGTTTCGATTCGTAGAAGTAACTGCATCATAATTTATAATAAAAACACCCTCGTGATTCAGGTGATAACTTTTTAAAGGTCAATGTCAACATTATAATATTTATAATATTACATTATTATTAAAATACATTGACTCAATAGTGATTTAGACAATACCTTTTTTAAAGGTCAATGTCAACATTATAATATATATAATATGATATTATTATTAAAATACATCAACACAATTGTGATTCAGGCGATACCTTTTTAAACAGTCAGTGTCATAATAATATTCTAATACATTGCTTTTAATGTGGATTAACTACAACAGCCTGCTTTGGGTCATTTGTGAGTCACTCTTAGGGATTTAGAAGTCCTCAGGAGGATGCTTCATATATTACTCTTAGAGGAAATTTTACGAGTCCTAAAATTAGGAGTGACATGCCCCTAATTTTTAAGAGTTGCTCCTAAATGTCCATATTAGGAGCTACTTTTAGCCTTAAGATTTTTTTTTGAATATGGGACCAGTTACTTAATTTTTCAAACAACATCAAGCTTATCATTTCTTTCACACAAAAGTTATATATATATATATATATATATATATATATATATATATATATATATATATAGGCTACATACTGTATGTAAAACTCCTGCTATAAAACACATTTAAATAAAAAGAGTCAGCTAAGTAACTAATCATTGAATTTGTCATAGGCGCAAAAACCATATACAGTATGCAATGTATGCAGTGCAAGAGGCACCAAATTAAAGGGGGTTCCGGATGCACACCAAAGGAGTGCAATCAGGACCCAACAAACTGTCTCGGTTACGTATGTAACCCTGGTTGGGAACATGTCAGTGCTCATGTGGTCTGAAGCCCTATACAGTCACGCCCATTTATTGGCTGATGGCTCTTAAGTGACACCCTTAAGGAGCAACGTCATGGGCTTCTAATAAGCGCTCGCCTTGGCGCCATCACTCCAGACTTTCTGCAAGAGACATGAGCCTATGCAGCAACTAGTGAGTATGACCAGCTACGCAGCATCTCATTCACACTCAGGGAACCAGGGTTACATATGTAACTGAGGCGTTCCCTCTTGTAGGAACTCTACACTTGGTCGCTTGATGTGTTGGGAACGATATACAATCATGCAAACAGTAGTTGCCAAATATTTCAACCCATGTAAAAATGAGCTTACAGTATAAAAAAATATGGTTTCATTCCTAACAGGGTGAAAATATCTAAGCCTACGCACTCCACACATAAATCGAGAGATGAGAATATCTACCCATTGAAGCCCCATTCACAAGCGCATGTTCAGCCGCTATAGCAGCAACATAAACTTTGAGCATTGCTGGGGCAACCCTGGCCCCGAAATACTCCTGTGAAGACTCCAGCACTGAGCCAATAGGGCAGTCAACTGGATCTGTATTTCGCGCTGAACACCAGGAGGCGAAATATGCCACTTAAATTTATATAGTTTCCTCGTTGATGGGGCTCTAGCATTCAGAATGGTATCAAGCACAGCGGGAGATAAACCATCATTCATAAATGTGCCCTGTTGAGGGGCCAAACCCATAACTTCCATAAGTCCGGCCAGGGGTGCCAAATGCTGCCCCATGCCTGAGACAACATATCCACCAGTGCATCGAAGCCCAGCGGGGCCAGGGGCGAGAGGGAAAACCACAGGGGACAGTGTGACATCTTGCTCAATGCAAACAGGTCTACGTCTTCTCTGCTAAACCTCCTCCAAATCTGTTTCACAGTCTGAGAATGTAATGTCCATTCTCCAGGTCTCAGACCTTGTCTGGATAAGAGATCCACCTTTAAATTCAACTTCACTTTGAAGGGACGAAGCACATGCCTCAGTGAGTTCTTTCATGGACTTCATCCAACACTGGAAAGGTCTTGAACGCAACATGCCCAGGGGAATGATAGCACATGCTGTGATCAAAAGCCCCAACAGCCAGTGAAATGTTCTTGCAGGAGAACATGCCCCTCTCTGAACATCACTAGATACTGGCATAATGACTGAACGCGAGCTGGAGACAGGTGCGCCTTCACCTCCAGCGAGTCTAGCTCCACACCTAGAAACAGAGTCTGTTGCCTTGGCAAAAGGACACTCTTAACTAGGTTGACTCACAGTCACAGATTGTTCAAATGGCTGAGAATGACATCTCGATGTTGAGCAGCCAGACGTTCTGAGTGGGCTAACACCAACCAGTCCTCGAAATAATAAAAAATGTGGATGCCCTGAAGCCTCAAATGGGCCAGGGCTGCATCCATGCATTTTGTGAACCTGCGTGGTGCCAAAGCAAAACCGAACTGAAGGATGCGAAACTGGTACGCATTGCCCCCAAAAGTGAATCTGAATGTGAAAATAAGTATCCTTCAAATCTATTGTCACAAACCAGTCCCCCAACCATATTTGTGACAGTATTTGTTTTTGCATCAGCATCCCGGTCTGCCACAATGGCCCCAGCATTTATTGTAGGGGAGACAGTGTGTGGTATTTATAACAGTGTGCTTTGTAATCACTTAAGCTTGTAGTACATTGAATTTTATTACACATGCCCCAAGACCTTTGGTCATGAAAGCAGAGGCAATAGTCAAGTTGAAAATTCTCAATGCTCGTTCACCAGCGCAAATTACAAAGGGAAACTGAGCTTAATTGTGGACTGAGAACGGTTTGGGCACTAAAACGTGAGATGCAAATGTGCAGGGGGTAAATTGAGGTTTGCTTACCTCAATTTGTAAAAGAAGGTACAAAGTACTTTTTCCATCATCCTCACAAACAAAAGCATTGCCTGACTGACTCGTTCCCCAGCGTGAGCCTCAGGGAGAGATCAAGCAAAAGTCCAAATGAAGCTGGTGAACTCAAACAGACACTCATTAAAGCAATGTGCTTGGTTGGATTGCAGAACCATTGTGTGCAGATCCAACAGCTGTCTAAAAAAAGTGACATTCATGAGGCCATCGAAAAACCAGTCAGCATCTCTTCTCTCATAAGAACGCCTGAGTAATCCATGAAATGGGCAAAAAACTAGTTCAAATACCTTGTCATCTCCCGATAGAATCCCGAGAGAGTAATGGCACCAATAAAGTGCTCCGCGCGTTGGTTCACCATCACTCAGTTGGGGAATTTCAGCCTCTTCGTTCTGCATTCAGTGAGTTCACCGGTCAATGTGGGATGCATCTGCCGCGAGACAGCACTCCAAACAAGGGGGATAGAAAAAGAGAGGCAGAGGCTGCACCTCCAACTGCCTCATTCATGTGTGCTCTTCAGAACTACACAGAAAAAAGACAATAGGCGGAAAGGGGCCCATTTGTTTTATTACCGTTCAACAACAAATCCTCTTATACAGGTTTTCTTAATAGAGATGGCACGCGAAGTGTGTGGCTTTTGTACGCAGCTTCGCGATAGCCTTAAAATTTTTTGTGATATGGGCCCTGCTCCAAATTATATATTTGTCTCTTCTAGTGCAAATGTTTTGTTTGGCATCTAGAGTGGGACTTTTCCTTTTAGTCACTGAAATAGAGGGAACCAATATGGCAGATAACTACGAAAAAATCTTTTTGATAAATACAGTATGTGTAAACGCTCATCTCGTCAACCTGATAAGTCTATAATCCTCCAGCCAATGCCCTATGTACATTAAACAGAAATATGCAACAGTTAAATAATCATAACATGACTAGAGAACAAACGATTGTGATAATTAATTTATTGTGTGATCATTTGCTATAGATTACATACTATATTACATTACATACTACAGCTCTTGCTGCATCGTCGCTGAATTTGTGAGTGTTTTTGAGAAACGCTTTTTGATTTTTCATCGTTCTTTGCTTTATAGCACTTTTAGAGTATCCAACGTGTCCTCTCAAACTGTTGATCCACAGACATGTGCTGTATGATCTCACACTTTGCAGGTGCTGTAAGCAATTTTAGCCAATCTGGAACTTCCACCAGAACAGCCACTGAATTAGCTATACCCCTCTTTCCAAAACCCTGCACTCCATGTACGCGCACACAGACACAGTAGAAACGTTGTGTTTGACCAGATGGAGGGTGATGGGTACCCCTGAGCATTTTACTGTGCGATCCTGAGCAAATCGTTGCAGATGCCCTAACCCCGCCCCCCATCCCTAATCCTAACCATATGTAGTCTGCAAGGCAGAGTAGCCTGCCAGGAACAATTTATGGCACCTTTCTCCCATCGCGTGAACTTGCACAATGGTTGACAGGCAGGAGAGATTGGTTAAACAAACTTTTTGACCATGGCCTGTGGACATCTTTTACACTGCTGTTTACTGAGCCAGGGGCTGTTACAGAGAAAAATGTGATATTTCATGGCACGTATTTCAATGATATCCGAAAGGTAATATGGACGTTTTCTGCATTTCTTTTCACAAAAAAATCACTTACAGCACCATTAAGCTGCTGAGTGTGACCTTCTTGCACATAGTTAGATAAATAATTAGAGAAGTGTGTAAAACAGTTTGATTTGCATTAAAGGGTGACTACTCACGTAGTGAGTGCTTCTTACAAAGCAGAATCCAGAAAATAGCCTGTTATTATTAGACACGCAGAGCTTAAAATTACCTATTTGCTTTAAGGAAGATTTTTTTTAAAGAAACAGTGCCTTCTGGTGTTCATGGTCGACACAGCAACATTCGTGTCTAATGAAATAACTCTCCATATTTCATCAAAAGCATGAGTAAATTAATCATATTAGTATCTAACACTTCATCCTAACCAGACCCGACAAGATTCCAGCAACAAGCAATCTGTCTTTTCACACCAGGCGCGATGTGACACCACAATGTACATACACTAAAATTAGGATAATTGACAATAAATTGTAGAAAACAGAGCAATCACAGACGGAACAATCTGTTTATTAAACGCAACTCATTTTCTCACATAAGCTCTGTAACACTTTCTATGGCAAGCCCAGAGGGGAAGGTACTTTTTGAATCGGATCCTTATTCAGGCTGTTACAATTGTTTATGTCCATGCGATGCTCCTGTTGTTATTTTGCCGATCTCCACGTGACAGGGAAGCGGACAGAAAGTCAGAATGAGCCAGTATGTCTCTCCACTGCCATTCTGAATCTGTGTGTGTGTGTGTGTGTGTGTGTGTGTGTGTGTGTGTGTGTGTGTGTGTGTGTGTGTGACAGAGCTCCGGTCAGTGTTGCCAGCTTATCAACTAAAATAGCCATCTAGCGACTTGACATGGTATGACAATGAACCAACCTACATCAACATTCAATACTTAACAAAGGACAATGGAAAACATGAGGGTATAAATACATGGACATGGGAGAACAAACCAATGAACAAACAGAACTCTAAACAAGACAACAAGACAATCAACCAATGAAAACAAGACACATGAACATGGAGGGAAAACATGAAATCACATGACAAGGGAACACATGACATGAAACAGGAACTAAACTTTACAAAATAAAAGACATGAAAAACATGAATTAACAAAATACACATGACATATCCCCCCCCCCACCCCCCACTAAGGGGTGGCTCCCGACGCCCCAACACATGAACAAAAACACATAAAACATGACATAATATTCAAAGTTCAATAGGGAGCTGAGGGGTGGTCTTGAGGCATGGCTTGGCAGGGTGTGGAGCATGGGATCAGGGCGGAGCCCATGGGGGGTGGAGCCATGAGAGGCTCGAGGGGCAAAGCCATGGAAGGCGGAGCCGTGAGAGGTTTGAGGGGGGGAGCCACGGAGAACTGGATACCCAGAGAGTAGCCGAAGACTCGAAGGGCCAAGGTGGAGCCGGAGGCAGGGAGGACCAAGGCAGCAACGGAGGCTCGGAGGAGCAAGGCGGAGCTGGGGGGATCAGAAGACTGAGGTGGAGCCAGTGGGACTGAGGACCAAGGCGGAGCCGTAGGGAAGATGGTCCCCGGTGGAGCTGACAGTGGAGCCAAGGCGGAGCCAGGTGACATGACCCCGGCAAAGCCAACAGGCTGAAGGACCGCAGTGGAGCCGAGGGAACGCAGAGCTGAGGCAATGTCAAGGGACCGACAGGCCAAGGCAGAGTCCAGGGCTCGGAGGGTACAGGCAGGGTCGGAGGGTTAATAGTTACCCTTGCCTGCTCAGGAGAACTAAGGGTGGGTACAAGGGCAAGAACCATCTCCAGGTCCAACTGCTCAGATGTGGCCATGACTTGGCATGGACAGATTCAGGCGTGGCTGTGATATGGCATGGAGCAGGCTCAGGCATGGCTGTGACGTGGCATGGAGCAGGCTGAGGCGTTGCTGTGACGTGGCATGGTGCAGGCTGAGGTGTTGCTTTGACTTGGCAAGGAGCAGGCTGAGGATCCGGGGTAAAAGATGGCACTAGCTCAGCGACCATGATGAGGAACTCTGGCTCAGTGGCCATGACATGGAACACTGGCTCAGCAGCCATGATGGGAAACTCTGGCTCGGCGGCCATGACGGGAAACTCTGGCTCAGCATCCGCCACCCCCACAGTGAACGTGGAACCAATAATCTGAGGTAACTGTGACCACCAGGCTTAAAGTGGAGATTGGCTCACTCAGTCCAAAACGGAAACAGTCTTTGAGGGCGACCTCATTGAAGTCCACCCGGCAGGCCAGAGCGCAGAAGTCCTCCACATAGTCCTCCAGGGGACGATTCCCCTGACATTGGCGGAGGAGCTGAATTGCTGGGTTAATTTGGTCGGTAAAGTATTCTGTAATGATGGGCTGCTGGCACTGGCAATGACAAAGACGATGAAGACGTGATAAAGATGAACCCAAGTGCAATTTATTTACATACGTGAAATCCAACGTGAAGTGGCACAAAACAAAACTTAAACACTAACTTAAAACATAAACATCAACTTGACTTGACTTGACTAGACTTGACTTGACTTGACTTGACATGGTATGACGATGAACCAACCTACATCAACATTCAACACTTGACAAAGGACAACGGAAAACATGAGGTTATAAATACATGGACATGGGAGAACAAACCAATGAACAAACGGAACTCTAAACAAGATAACAAGACAATCAACCAATGAAAACAAGACACATGAACATGGAGGGAAACATGAAATCACATGGGAACACATGACATGAAACAGGAACTAAACTTTTCAAAATAAAAGACATGAAAAACATGAATCAACAAAATACACATGACAACTTTTAGTTACTTTTGATTGCCTCAAGATAGCATACAGTATGTGAATAAAGTCAAGAGAAAAGCAATATGTTCTTGAAGACTTTTAATCATGCCTTCTGAATGCAAACAAACCATGTTTGAGTAATGTAGCTATTATTATATAGAAGAAAGAAACATGAAAAACAGAGACAGTGCCTCCTTATTAGGAAGACAGTATATGTTAAAATGTAGAACAACTCAGCATTTTTAACCAAGTCAGGTGAGTCCTCTATACGTTACAGAAAATGGTTTATTTTCTCATCAAGCAAATACAGTTAGAACATGTCTGTTACATGTCATGTTAACATTAACAAAATCTGACAGGATACACCTCAGGTTCAAAAACACTACCAAGTTAAATTCTGCCATGTATTGCAGTTAGCATGTAGACTAATTGGCACTGACCATTCATTAAATTCCGACAAAATGGTAGATCACAGGCTATCTTCTTCATCATCATTATTAATGCAGTGCCTCTAGTGTCTCCCCTGCTTGCTCACGATCCACAGTCAAATATCACCAGCTAACGTTTAAGGGTGATTCTATGTTTAAGGAGGATTTTAATGACAAAAAAAATATTTTATTTTAATAAAAATAAATAAATAAATAAGAAAGAAAGAAAGAAAAAAGGAAATCATGTTTTAAAGAATAGATCGAAATAGATTTAAACCTTTTTAGAGTCTTGATTTACTTATTCCTACTTTCTGAGTTTTAAAATGTTACATTTGCCAGTATATCTCCCTCACCCATACTTTTGAACTGTTCTTAACAATACATTTATAATAAGTATCAAAATCAGATACATTATCCATTGCACTTTTCCCTTAATAACATTTTAAATTTATTTGATATTCATGTGTACAATCTGGATTTTTTTTTAACAAAGAAAAAAATACATAAATGCTGTCCCAGTTACTGTTGTCATTACAACATGAAAGCATTTCAGAGAACAATTTTAGAGTTTCAACTGACGTTAAGATGGAAATGAGAAGTCATAATGTTTCAACAGTAGGCGTCCCGTGTACCGGAATACTGGCCGTTCGCCAGGTGGAGTGGTTGATTCTCCACTTCTATACCTGCTCCCACGAAAATGATCGACAGATGTTCGGATGGCGAAATTAGGGAACATTTATGACTAATTTTGGCTATCCTAGCTAACATGATTTTCGTGTGGATCTTACCTTTAAATGCTTCTTTAAATTACATGTCGGGTCCTTGGAAAATCACTGCATCTTCACAACAGGAAGGTAGCCTCTAAATTGCACTGAACTGTAATGTTGTTTCCCTTTTCTCCATTGAAGAGACAAGAATGTCGGAATTTCCACAAAAATAATCATATTGATACGGTCCTATGACTCTGGGTCAGGTTGGGTTTTTGTCTGTGTTCAAGGATGGGCATAAAGTTTTAATGTCAAACTTAACTTAAAACAAACATAAACAAACACAGACACACATGCAACACGGCCGTGTGCGTCTCTCTCTCTCTCTCTAACTGGTGCCTCTGGCTCCCCTTTATCTCGCTCTCCCGCTGATCAGCTGATTCAGTGCTGGCCGTGCACCATCACGGCCTGGCCACACCCTCCCCCTAATCACACTCCTCCCCCGCCCGATTCAGGCTGGGGCACCACCGGTCTGACTAAATCCCACCCATCTCTGGAAGGTAGACACTGCCCTTCCGGCCGTTCTGTCAGCCGGTGGTCCACCCCGCCTCCTGTGAACCTGTAGGAGAGAAAAGGGGAGGTGTGGGGAGAGGGAAAGGGCAAGCAGAGACACACATAGAGAGAGAGAGAGAGAGAGGAGAGAGAGAGAATAACTTGCTCGCCGGCTCCAGGACACGCTGTCGCCCGGTCCTCATCCGCCCCTCCACCCTTTGGCGGACGCCAGCTCACTCTTCCCCCGGCAGATGGCAGCGAGTCCTCCAGCTCTCGGCGGCCGGCAGCAACACCTCCGTCCCCAGGCAGACGGCCGTGGCTGCTCCCCTGGCAGATGTCAGCAGCGAGGACTCCACGACAGCGTGTCCCTCCTCCCTCATGGGTTTCGGCACCATTGTAACAGTTCAAGGATGGGCAAGGAGGAGGCGGGAAACAGCTGAACAGTAAACATAAAGTTTTAATGTCAAACTTAACTTAAAACAAACATAAACAGACACACATGCAACGCGGCCGTGTGCATCTCTCTCTCTCTCTCTAACTGGCACCTCCGCTTTATCTCGCTCTCCCACTGATCAGCTGATTCAGTGCCGGCCATGCACCATCATGGCCCGGCCACACTCTCCTCCTCGTCACAGTCTGGCGGGACCATGATATCATCATCCCATGTCTTGTGTTTCATGTCCTGTCTTTGTGTGAGCGCACGGGTCCGGTTGTGAGTTATCGCTGTGCGCTCTTCGGTAATGTCATGGTCCTGTCATTCTGTCAGGTTGGGTTTTTGTCTGATGGGCTGTGACATCATCATTCCCTGTCTGTCTTGTGTTTTGTGTACTTTCTTTGTGTGAGCGCACGGGTCCAGTTGTGAGTTACCGCCGTGCGCTCTTTGGTCGGACTTGTTCGTGTCCGGAGCATGGTGTCATGGTGGATCCTGACTTCCTGACTGGTTTGGTTTCGGTCTGTGTCGGGATCCGGACACTCATGCTCCATGTTCTGTTTGTTTTGTTCCAGTTGTGTTGACGCTTTCTCCCTCATGTGTTTCAGGTGCCACTGGCATGCGGAATCAGCGTTTCCATGGGAACCCTGATTGTTTCCATGGGAATGCTGATCATGCCAACTTTCAGCTGGTGGGTGGCACCTGTCCCTTGTTTGTTGCCCACTTACTTTAAGCCCACTCTGTTTCAGTGTCTTTGTTGGATTGTTGAATGAATGTAGTCTGTAGTGACTGTTGTAGTTTGTTATGTGTTATCATTATAGAAAGCTGTTTGGTGTGAAGTAACTTGCCTCGCTCTCTCTGCCTAGTTGGGCCTGTCTCTGCCCGCCTGCTTGGAATGTGTGAACGGTGCACATGACTCTTCAGCAGAGATTTCCTTGCGGATCTGCCACTCGCCTGCGGGCGCGCTCTGCACGGAGAGTTCCTCACGTTTTGCTGAAATTATAATTTATTGTAAATAAATCCTTTGAACTGTTCCTCTGCTCTTGGGTCTGATTGTCTCGACTTCTGACAAATATTTCTCCAGTGGCCATTGCGATGAAACAGCCCTTAATGGTTTGACCTTGTTTGCCTCGAGAGCACAATGTTGATGTGAGACAGATGTTATTTGCGCATGCGACAGTAAGTGGTGCCAGATTCATGTGAGTCACGAGAGAGAACCAGAAGAGATCTCGAGGATCATATCTGTATTCTGTACTAAAGCAAGCAGTGGTCTTTATAATTTTTTGTCAGAAGGATCTTTAGTTTTTATACATATATATATATATATATATATATATATATATATATATATATATATATATATATATATATATATATATAAAAATTTTAATCCTTCTAGTAATCCCAATTTTTTACCAAATGTAACTGTAATCTTAATACATTGGATTTTTATGTAACTGTAACAAATTACAGTAACAGTTTTTGTATCCTGATTACGTAACGCTGTTACAAATATTCCGTTACTCCCCAAGCCTGCCAACACTACACCGTTGCCAACCCCTGGTTGCTATTGCTAGGATAAATTTGGACTTTGTCAGTGTTTAATAATGCAGTTGGATTACAAAACAAAATAAATAAATATAAATCCCCCACTGTCTGATGTTTGACAAGTTCAATTAGTGATAGCTAAATAATTAGTAGTTAAATACTAATTGTTAAATCATTAGTTCAATAAAAATACAAAAAAAAAAAAAAACATATGGTTCTACACCTTTAAAAAATTGCCTAGCGCTTTATGCCAATTCATCTACATATGTAAATCTGACTCTTACGTAATAAATGACGTCAGCACGTGCTCTAGCTACTTTTAGGGACATTTTCCAGCCTTGGGCAACTTCCCATGAGAAATAGTTGGCAACACTGGCTCCAGCTGAAGAGAACGAGACCTCAAGCGCAACATTCGGTAGGTGTGTGACACCCCGGCCAAAATCAAGTTGTTCTGAACCGGCTAGTGAGATGCCGGCTTTAATATACTGTAATAAGAATAATTTTAGAACCATTTGTTGACTGCGCTGCCTGGCGCAAAGTCGCAGAAATTCTATTCCAAAAATAGAAAGCCCTGTTGCTCGTCGTGTGTCGTGGCTGGTTAGGACAAAAACTCTTTTTAACATGGAAAAGATACCTTTTATCGCGTGTCACGGCATCGCGTCGCGTCTGGTTAGGACAGGGTGTTACAGCGTTTGTCTCAGAGATGATGTTTACTTGCATAATCACTGTATGCCTGCTTTTCTTCCTTTTAATACAGTATTTACTCTATTACTGTAAAGACCTGGGATGCCAAGTCAAAGATTGTAGGTCAGTCCTACTGGACATGGAATTATTGATAAACTGTTTTCTAACTGTATTATAATTATTGTGTATGCAGTTTTTATTACCTCATATTAATCGAGAGACTACATAAAATATTTTGACAAAAAATAAAATAATTTGTCACACTGCAGGACCATTAAAATGAAACGGTGAAGGCAAAAAGTTGATTAAAAGTTATGGAAAAACATTAAACAAATGGTAGGAACAGCATTTAACAACAATATACGTTCCCTTATACACAGGGCTCAAGGGGGGACACAAGGGGATGACATAGCCCTTGTTGAAATAAACAACAACAAAAAATATTCCTTTGATAAACAGCACCCCCCCTTTCCCTTACCATCCCCTTTAGATCATTCCTGTCATGTATTACTTAGAACTAATAATGTAAAAAAAAAAAAAAAAAATGAATTCTCTTCATTAGAAAATGTTAATAACAGCAATAGCCAATCAGAATTGAATGTTCCAAAGAGCTGCTAATAATTAAAACAAGTTTTTGTCCTTAAAACACTTTTTTGTGTTAGAATTACTTTTACGCCATTGTTTAAGCATCCTGCTTAAACAGCCCAAGCTTGAAAGCATCACTTTAGAACTTCGGAGTCCCTTACGTTTGCATATATTGGTGAAAGGGTCATTTGTTTTGTTTTGCTTTTCTGTGTTGCATTTAATTTGAAAGGGCCTTGACTGAGTGTCATTTCACAGAAAATTCACACATTTGTTCTACAAACAAACAGAGCATATGCATGAATAATTAGCAAAAGGTGTAGAGTCAGTTTTCCTCCATATTTTCATACTTTCATAAGAATGTGGCATCTGCCATTTCTACAGGACAACTGAGGCATAGTCTTAGTATGGTTACGAAACAGATTTCTATTTTTTAATTTCCTTTATGCAAATTATGTCAATTATAATGTCTGTTCTTGTGTGTTTCAGGAGTGGCAAAATAAGAACACAATGCATAGAGGAGGACCAGCAGTGTTGATCCCTTTTGGGATGTTAATGACATCTAAACATATGTATAAAAAAATACATTAAAAAATATGTCACTGGCTCAGAGGGAGCTGTGCATGTAACAAATTTAAAAGTGTCACTTTGTATTACACCTCTCCATTTAAAATTGGCTGGTTATCAATCTGTTATCTTGTTGTACTTGCTGGAAATGAGAGGCTGGATTGCCGAGTGATGCATTTGCATAGCAACCATATAAATCACTGATGAAGGCTCTTGTCTAACCTGAGCAAATGTTTTTAAAAGCTATTGTAAAGTGTTAACCTGATCTGATATCTATAGTCTTATTTACAAAGCGATCAAATCTTCATTTGTTTGTTTGTTTTTTTCTAGCATTTTGATTTACTGGTCTATATAAAAGTCTTAACTGTAAAACAATATCACCAGTTTCCATTGCTTTGTTTATCTTCTTTTATTTTTTTTATTTATTTTTATTTTTTTTGTCATTATGAAGATGTCTGTCAGATGTTTCTGGTCATTTTGCTGTAAGCATGTTTTTACCAAGGTGTTTGACTAATTCATAGTAAATGTCTGTATTTTTTTGCAGGTTAGTAGTAAAAGGCTTTTTTTAATCAGTGGTAAACTGGACTTCAATACAAAGAGCCTCTTCTGAGAAAAGGCTTTATTAATTAATTAATTTATTTATTTTTTGTGAATATATACTGCTGACTCTTTGAAATAGTTTGTAACCATATAATAAAAAAGATGATATGATTTTAAAAAAGTGCCATTCTACTTTACAGATATTCTAAATTCTAGTTTTTGCCTGCTACTGGTTTCCATATTTGACATTTATTTTGCTTAAAAATCTTTAGACTGAGATCTTTTTATTTTGCTTATGATTGGCTATTTTGCATGACTCTGAATACATTTGTTTGAGCAATAAGGTGCTGAACAGTCATTTGCATAAGGGAGCAGCACTTTCTTTCATCAGACTGGACAGAGATAAATAACCACAGCACTTTTGCTTTCTATGTTTTCTTTAAAAGTCTTACAAAAATATACAGACCCCATCTCAATTTATTCTGTATAATTATCATATCATTTACAAAACAAAAAATTATATTATATAGTTATTATGAGATTCTAATTATGGTTGTAAACAGGAAACAATTATTCAGAGTCTGAATGTAAACATTAGTTATAGATCTAAAAATATATAATTTTTAATCTGAATATATAGATAAAAATGTAAATATATAGTTACAAATCCTGAATTTTTAGAAATAAATACAAAATATATAAAGGTAGTTGTAAATCTGAATATATAATTGGATATTCAGAATATATATTTAACATCTTAAAAACCTTTTGATCTGAAGGCGTATGCTTAAATGTTTGAAATTAGTTTTGTAGACAAAAATATAATTGTGCCAACATATTAATTTATTTAATAACAAAACTACAATTTTATAAAAAAAATTAAAAAAAAGTTTTTGAAATGGATGACTTGGACTGAATAATTAAGAAAAGCAGCCACTAAGTGCCCAGCATATAGATGGGAACTCCTTCAAAACTGTTTAAAAAGCATCCCAGGGTGATACCTCAAGAAGTTGGTTGAGAAAATGCCAAGAGTACATTTCTGCAAAATCTAGGCAAAGTGTGGCCACTTTGAAGATGCTAAAATATAACATAGTTTTGATTTATTTTGGATTTTTTTAGTCACAACATAATTCCCATATTTCCATTTCTATTATTCCATAGTTGTGATGACTTCACTATTATTCTAAAATGTGAAAAATATAAAGAAAGAATGAGTAAGTGACCCGATATTAAGAAACATTAAAGCAGGAATTATAGTAATATACTTCCAAACCCTAAACTTAACCCTAACAGTTCTTAGAGCCATATTGCATTATTTCACTTCACTTCTTGCCAAATGTAGTATCTCACTAGCCAGAGATCAAAAGGGATGTGACGTTCAAAGTCATAGCAAAGCCAATTTTCGGTGCATAATCATAGACCATGCAGACTGGAATTTGGCACATCAGGTCTGAATGTGGGTGGGGATTTTTTTTTTTTTTTTACAAATACATCAATTTTCAGTTATATCATTATGTGGTGTGTTGTCACATCATATGGGATAAGTTGTCACAGTGGAACCTGCCTTTAAACATCCTATTATAGGCTTTTCAGCTAAATGTAAGCAGTAAAAAATTATGAAAAACAAAATAATTCACGAGACAGAAAAAAATGGTAACTGCAATAAGGTTCCATTTGTTAACATTAGTTAAAAACATTTGTTAATATGAACTAATTGTAATATAGTTATATAGTAATATTTTTTAAATCAAAAGTTGTATATGTTAACATTAGTAAATGCACTATGAACTAACATTAACAAATGGAACCTTATTATAAATTGTTATCACAAAAATGTAAAAGGTAACAAACTAAAATTTCAAACTATTGTTTTGGCCAATAAATATTGCAATTAATTGTGTACATTGATAACATTAAAAACACAGTTTGCCTCAATAAAAATGTGACAATATGCCACAACCTGACATTTTTTTTAAATGTCTTGAGAGCATAGTTAAACCTTCGGTTAAAATCTACCTTCATTTAATATTTGACCCTTGCCTTACAGTATGCCAGTGTGGTTTTATTGTGTTCATGTTTTTACCCAAGAACTATAGCAAAAATATAATGATGTCAAAAAAAATTTTTTGATTCAAGGACGGGAATCATACAAATTATTCTATTAAAGAGGGGTTTGATTCTAGATGTTTGAAACCCACTTTCAAAATGAGAGAGAAAACATATTTTGCAAATGGACTTTTGACTCAATACCTACTGAGATATTGCCCTTGTTACAACTTCCCCGTGAGAAGTCAGGCTATCATTTGAAAACAAAGTTCCCAAATAGCAAATGGAAGAATTGCAACAACCTGAAAAAACATGTAAGCTGTCAACATTTTTAAAAGCAGGGATTTCATTTTTAGTAAATTTTGCAGTGGCATTTGAACAACAGTATATTCAGCATTTACATTAACTGTATACTGTATATTTAGAACTATATGGATAATTATTTTCTATTGACCCCTGTATATAACACGTTTCAAATATTATTTTTATATAGTTAAAATAGTCCTGCAGTATGTCTGATGAATTTTTAAAAGTACATATTCCATGTAGTCTCTCAATTAAAGTGAGGAAAACTGCATGCATTATGATTATAAAATAATTAGCAAAATGCAATTTAAAACAGTTGTAAATGAGGTGTAATGTTACCACACAGGACATTTTTATTTTCAAATTCATAAAGTACTTCATGTCAACTGTCTATATAGTAAGTCACCCACACATTAGTCACAAATCTCAAACATCTTTCAAATGACATAGAGGGTCAATGGTACTATTGTTCTGAGCAGGCAAATAAAGAGAATAGCTGCTCTATTATTATGATAGTGTTTGGCATCTTTCTTTAGTGAAGAGCTTTAGGGTGTGAGGGACTTTGTGCTTGAGTGATTTTCTTGGTTTCAGGTGAAACATTAAACAATGTGTGCTGCTGGCACAGGTGTGATGGAGAGACCCAGACTCAAATTATTGGATGAATGATCAGTTGTTGTCAAAGGAACCAGTTTTTTACTCACACAATCCAGGGTGTCAAATATCGGTTAGACTGGTAGACCACACAGGAAACACAATTTTCTTCATACTCAGGAGAAACTGTGTCATTTATTGTCCCACAAAAGGTGATAGTAGATGTTTGGGAAAACAGGGTTAATTCATCAAGAAATTCTGCCAACCCCAGCAGCTGGGACTTTAGCAGTTCATTTTTCTTTGCTGGAACAGTGGTCACCACAATTGATGAGTAACAACCTGTTTATTATTATTGTTCTTTTTTATTGGTTTGTTGACAAATACCATGAACATTTTTTATTCAACATCAAGATCTTGAGTTACAAAATTACAGTCATGGGAAAAAGAAAGTACACCCTCCTTGAATTCTATGGTTTTACGTATCAGGACACAATAAAAATCATCTGGTCCTTAGCAGGTCTTAAAATTAGGTAAATACAACCTTAGATGAACAACACATGACATATTACATCGTGTCATGATTTATTTAACAAAAAAACAAAAAAAGCCAAAATGGAAAAGCCATGTGTGAAAAACAAAGTACACCTTATGATTCAATAGCTCGTAGAATGACCTTTAGCAGCAATAACTTCAAGTAACTGTTTTGTGTATGACTTTATCAGTCTCTCACATCATTGTGGAGGAATTTTGGCCCACTCTTCTTTACAACGTAGCTTCGGTTCATTGAGGTTTGCGGGCATTTGTTTATGCACAGCTCTCTAAAGGTCCCGCCACAGCATTTCAATCGGGTTGAGGTCTGGACTTTGACTGGGCCATTGCAACACCTTGATTCTTTTCTTTTTCAGCCATTCTGTTGTAGATTTTCTGGTGTGCTTGGGATTATTGTCCTATTGCATGACCCAATTTCGGCAAAGCTTTAGCTGTCAGACAGATGGCCTCACATTTGACTCTAGAATACTTTGGTATACGGAGGAGTTCATGGTCAACTCAGTGACTGCAAGGTACCCAGGTCCTGTGGCTGCAAAACAAGCCCAAATCATCACCCCTCCACCACCATGCTTGATAGTTGGTATGAGGTGTTTGTGCTGATATGCTGTGTTTGGTTTTTGCCAAATGTGGCACTGTGCATTATGGCCAAACATCTCCACTTTGGTCTCGTCTGTCCAAAGGACATTGTGCCAGAAGTCTTGTGGTTTGTTCAGATGCAACTTTGCAAACCTAAGCCGTGCTGCCATGTTCTTTTTAGAGAGAAGAGGCTTTCTCCTGGCAACCCTTCCAAAAAAACCACACTTGTTCAGTCTTTTTCTAATTGTACTGTCATGAACTTTAATATTTAACATGCTAACTGAGGCCTGTAGAGTCTGAGATGTAACTCTTGGGTTTTTTGGCAATTTCTCTGAGCAATGCACAGACTGAACTTGGGGTACATTTGCAGGGACGTCCACTCCTGGGAAGATTGGCAACTGTCTTGAATGTTTTCCACTTGTGAATAATCTTACTCACTGTAGAATGATGGACTTTAAATTGTTTGGAAATGGCCTTATAACCCTTCCCAGATTGATGGGCAGCAACAATAGCTTCTCTAAGATCATTGATGATGTCTTTCCTCGTTGGCATTGTGTTAACACACACCTGAATGCTCCAGACCTGCAAACTGCTAAAACTTCAGCTTTTATAAAGGTGGTCACACTTGCTGATGATAAATTAATCAAGGGCGTTTGATTAGCAGCACCTGGCTACTACTTAGCCTCTTAATTCCTATGGAAGCAGTAAGGGTGTGCTTAGTTTTTCACACATGTATTCTCCATTTTGGCTTTATTTTTGTTAAATAAATCATGACATGGTGTAATATGTCATGTGTTGTTCTTCATCTGAGGTTGTATTTACCTAATTTTAAGACATGCTAAGGACCAGATGATTTTTATTATGTCCTGATATGTAAAACCATAGAATTCAAGGAGGGTGTATTTTCTTTTTCCCATGACTGTATATGAATATATAAGGGAAAGTGTATATTTTAGGCACTGTAACTGGTCATTATTTCTTTTTAGAATTTTAATAACCTTTTAGCTTTTCTGCAGTTCATTGAAATACGCTATATAAAAAAAAAATTGTCAGGAGTTGGGCCTCATGTATTCAGATAGAAGACAAAGGCAGGCCTAACACAAGTCGTAAAACCTAACTCAGCCCCCACACATTCCATGTTGTAAATTTTACTGATAAAAATCGCGCCAAAATCAAACAAAGGGAGTCCAAAACAGACTACAAATCCATGAAGCCTTGCTCACTAAAGGATCGAACTCTCAACTCCTATTGGATGAGGCACACAACAGAACGTCCCTCAAACATGACATCATCAGGAGTTGAAATACCTCTGAAATGTTTCGTGAGTTACTTCCAGCGACTTTGTTCACCGAATATAGACGTAGCTTTTTGCTGCTCTCTGGTGCAACCTCGTGGCACAAGGAAGTAATGTCCGACTTGAAACTGTAGCCATACAATC
Organism: Myxocyprinus asiaticus; assembly: GCF_019703515.2. Taxonomy (NCBI): domain Eukaryota; kingdom Metazoa; phylum Chordata; class Actinopteri; order Cypriniformes; family Catostomidae; genus Myxocyprinus; species Myxocyprinus asiaticus. The sequence continues at coordinate 8,323,044 of NC_059360.1, read as the reverse complement.
TCCATCTCGCTGGACGAGTTGAGATTACTCTGTGTTCAACCAAACACTCTAACGGATCCGAAGGAGACCGCCGAGCAATTCGCGTCTTCATCCGTTTGCCTACAGAAGTGAAGAGATTAAAGATTTCTCTTCCATCTTCAATCAAGTCGACATTGCTGAGTTCCCACCAGCCCGCCGAGGATCAACAGCCGTACCGCCCGCCGACAATCAACAGCCGTAACGCCCGCCGACAGAGCGAGGAAACTCACCCAGCTGCAGAGCAGCTACCAAGCGGTGCAGAAGGAAAATCTCAGCCTGCACCAAGAAATTAGGTGCACCCAAGCTGAGAAAGTCCAGGCACAGAAAGATAATGCCTGGATGCAGGAGGAAAACTAAGCCCTGTGCAGCTAAAAGTAGAGTCAGATCAGGTAAGTGCAGCTGAAACACACAGCACAACATCTGACATAGAAGAGGGCCGCCTTTTTAGCGCTACGCGTAGAAATGTGCCCCTGAGAAACCCAGGAACACACGCTAGGAGCCGAGCTGCCCCTAGTGGTACAGTCTCTGACTTCGTCCTCCAAGACACCTTTCAAAATCCTCCAGCAGCCCGCTGGTTGGATGCAGGTGCCCCTCCTTATAGTTGCCCTCCTCAGTCAGTTTTCAGTCAAGCCACCTTGCATTTCAAACCAACTGATTCCACACCATGAAGGGGGGACAATTATTTTCAAGCCCAGAGTGGTGTAAGCAGCTTGAAGATCCCATTAGCCAGGGAGCTGTACGCAACCCGGGGTCCACCCCCACATGTCGACTGGACTCCTTCCCCACCACGAAGGGGAGAAAGTCGTCCTCATCGCTATAGCGATCCAAGTGACTATGATGTTTCGGATGACTCGGACGACCCGTGGTCATACCGACACCAACGCTTTCGTATCCGACAACTCGAGTCCCTCGCAGGGGACATAGAATGTTTTGACCCAAGTAATCGAGATTCAAACATCGACAATTATCGTAGGGAAATTGAGCACTGCCTGATTGACTTGCCTTATGCTTCGTCGCGTGAAAAACTCAAGCTTATATGGAAGACCACGGTAAGGAGTGTCCATGCGTTCATGGAAACGTTACCGACTGGTACACGAAACCGCTACTCAGCTCTGTGTAAAGCCATACGCGAGGAGTATTTGCTGTATATTGATGAAGCCTCCGCTACCAAATCAAATCAAATCAAATCACTTTATTGTCACACAGCCATATACACAAGTGCAATGGTGTGTGAAATTCTTGGGTGCAGTTCCGATCAACATAGCAGTCGTGACAGTGATGAGACCAATTTACAATAACATCAAATAAACACAACACAATTTAAACATCTGTTATACACATAATTGCACTCAACAATATACAAATAATAACATACACTGTACAGTATACAATACGCACTATATAGATACACATTATTCAATAAAAATTAAAAATAAAAATATATAAAAAATTATATATAGTATATATAGAATGTACAGTATTGTACTGTATTGACATTCAGGCTGTCAGTTGATAGTCAGTTGTTAAGAGAGAACATAATATAATAATAATAATATAATTTATGACAGTCCGGTGTGAGATATAAGAGTAAGGGTAATAAAGTCCAGTGCTGATGTATTTTGATCGTGGGAGATCAAGAGTTCAGAAGTCTGATTGCTTGGGGGAAGAAGCTATCATGGAGTCGGCTGGTGCGGGTCCTGATGCTGCGATACCGCCTACCTGATGGTAGTAGTGAGAACAGCCCATGGCTCGGGTGGCTGGAGTCTCTGATGATCCTCCGAGCTTTTTTCACACACCGCCTTATATATATTTCCTGGAGGGAGGGAAGCTCACCTCCGATGATGTGTCTGGCAGTTCGCACCACCTTTGCAGTGCTTTGCGGTTGTGGGCGGTGCTATTGCCGTACCAGGCGGAGATACAGCCAGTCAGGATGCTCTCCACAGTGCAGGTGTAGAACCGTTTGAGGATGTGGCGGTTCATTCCAAACTTCCTCAGCCGTCTCAGGAAGAAGAGGCGCTGATGAGCCTTCTTCACAACGACTTCAGTGTGGATGGACCATGTGAGTTCCTCAGTGATGTGGACACCCAGGAACTTGAAGCTGCTGACTCTCTCCACTGGTGCTCCATTGATGGTGATGGGACTGTGTTCTCTGTCTTTCCTTCTGAAGTCCACCACAAGCTCCTTTGTCTTACTGACGTTGAGGGAGAGGTTGTGCTCCTGACACCAGTGTGTCAGGGTGTGCACCTCCTCTCTGTAGGCTGTTTCATCATTGTCAGTGATCAGACCGTCGTGTCATCCGCAAACTTGATGGCATTGGAGCAATGTGTTGCCACACAGTCATGTGTGTACAAGGAATACAGTAGTGGGCTGAGAACATAGCCCTGTGGGGCTCCAGTGTTGAGGGTTAGTGATGAGGAGATGTTGCTGCCTATTCTAACCACCTGGCGTCTGCTTGACAGGAAGTCCAGGATCCAGCTGCACAGCGAGCTGTTTAAGCCCAGAGCCCGGAGTTTCTCATCTAGCTTGGAGGGCACTATGGTGTTGAATGCTGAGCTGTAGTCTACAAACAGCATTCTCACATAAGTGTTCTTTTTTTCCAGGTGGGAGAGAGCAGTGTGTATTGTAGATGCAATGGCATCATCAGTGGAGCGGTTGTTGAGGTAAGCAAACTGCAGCGGGTCAAGATTGAGTGGCAATACAGAGCAGATGTAATCTCTGATTAGTCTCTCAAAGCATTTGCTGATGATGGGGGTCAGAGCAACAGGACGGCAGTCATTTAAACAAGTTATTTTTGATTGCTTTGGTACAGGCACAATGGTGGATGTTTTAAAGCATGTGGGGACTACAGACAAAGAGAGGGAAAGGTTGAAAATGTCCGTAAAAACACCAGCCAGCTGGTTTGCGCACGCTCTGATGACGCGGCCCGGAATGCTGTCTGGGCCCGCGGCTTTGCGGATATTCACCTGTTGGAAGGATCGGGTTACATCTGCTACAGAGACGGAGAGTGAACTAACCTCTGTAGCTTCAGCCGCGAGAGCTCTCTCCATGAGGGCGGTGTTATTTCCCTCGAAACGAGCATAAAAAGTATTTAGCTCATCCGGTAGAGAGGCAGCGGTGTTCATGGCGGAGTTTTTATTCCCTTTAAGTCCGTGATGATGTTAATTCCATGCCACATGCTTCTAGAGTTGGTGGTGTTAAACTGTCCTTCAATCTTGCTCCTGAACTGGCTTGTTTATGCTCCTCCGCGTTCCCGGAATAAAAAGCGGAGGTCCGCACATTAAGTGCCGCGCGAACATCACTATTGATCCAAGGTTTCTGATTCGGATAGATCCATATTGTCCTGGTCGGAATCACGTCCTCAACGCACGTTCTGATGAAACACATTACGCTATCAGCGTAAAGCTCGATGTCGTCATCAGAGGCGGACCGGAACATCTCCCAGTCCGTGTGATCAAAACAGTCTTGTAGCGTAGAATCTGATTGGTCCGACCAGCACTGGATCGTTCTGAGGGTGGGTGCTTCCTGTTTAAATTTCTGCCTGTAAGCGGGCAGAAGCAGAATGGAAGAGTGGTCCGATTTGCGAAATGGTGGTTGGGGGAGGGATTTGTAGCCATCCCGGAACGGAGAGTAGCAATGATCCAAAACCCGGTCCCCTCGTGTGTTGAAACTAATGTGCTGGTGATATTTTGGTGCGACTGATTTTAAACTGGCTTTATTAAAGTCCCCGGTCACAATGAACACAGCTTCAGGGTGCGCGGTTTCCTGCTCACTTATTCTCCCATACAGTTCCTTGAGTGCCCGGTCTGTGTCGGCTTGTGGGGGAATGTACACAGCTGTGATAATGACCGCTGTGAATTCCCTCGGTAGCCAGAATGGTCGACACAGAAGCATAAGAAATTCCAGATCAGGAGAACAGAAAGACTTGATAAAATGTACGTTCCTCTGATCACACCAGGATTTGTTGATCATAAAACATACACCACCTCCTCTAGTTTTACCTGAGAGGTCTTTCGCTCTGTCCGCTCGGTGCACGGAGAACCCCGTGGGTTCAATGGCTGAGTCTGGAATCTCCGCAGACATCCAAGTTTCTGTTAGGCAGATAATGCAGCAGTCCCTCATCTCTCGTTGGAAAGAGATCCGCGCTTTCAGCTTGCAGAGATTGTTCTCCAGAGACTGAACATTTGCCAGTAGAATAGTGGGTAGCGGGGGTCGATTTGCGCGGCGTCTTACTCTGATGAGAACGCCGGCTCTGTTTCCCCTTTTCCTCCTGCGTTTCCGCGGCCGTGCTGCCCAGACAAAGGGCTCCGCTTGCGTGTTTGTAAACAGCGGGTCGGCATTGAGGAATGTGAAGTCCGGTTTTCGGTGTGAGATTGCTGAACCGATGTCCAAAAGTGTTTGTCTGTCATAGACAATAAGGCAGACAACATCCAAGACAAAAACATAAGAATTGTGAACAAAACAAACAAAACATTGCTATGTTGTGTCGGAGCTCGCAATGCAGCAGCCATACTCGGCACCATCTTGAGACCATAGCTGCTTTCGCCATCACCCAGAAGAGGCATGAGCCTCCGCGTGAATATTATAGACGTCTGAGAACCACGTACTTCCAAGGAAGTAACGCACCAGGTCTGGAGGAGGAACGAGCTTTCAAGTCTCTTTTCCTTCACAACCTCCACGAGTGCTTGCGATATGACATCACGATGCACTGCAGAATGGGCAACCCCACCATGCAGGAAATCAGAAGATACGTGCAACTGGCATGGGAGACACGCGTGCGCCCTGCCCGAGGGCATGAAGGCGACACCAGAGCCCTGGGGATTCAAGCCTCAGAATATGCAGACCTAGCGCTTGAAGGCAACAACATACCTCGCGTTAAGGTGAATGTTAGAACAGGACCCTAGAGGCGCCGATCACCCCGCCAGCAGGGTAGGCAACAGAACCAGGGGGGTGGTGACCAGACACACCCCCAGGGTCATGGCAGGCCTAAACAAATCTTTTTTCAAATCGTTTCAAATCCCCTCAGAGAACAAGATTTGAGAGAGGAAATGGAGGATATTAGGAGACGCTTGACTGAGTTGGTAACTAAGCTTAATGTGCTCCGTTGTTCACCAGGTCCGTCGACCTCCTCAAAGGAACACGGCACTGAAACACCGTCAATATGACTAGACGATGTACCCCCTCCCGTTAACGCCAAAGTTTACTTTGTAGGTCGGGAAAAGGGGAATAGTGTCCAAGTTGCTCCCCAAAACAGTCACTCCTAACATGCCACACCCTCCTTTCTGACCTTCTTGGGCGATCTGTACCGTAAGGGCAACGCCTGACACATGGGTCATTCTGCTCCCACACACTACTCAACACCGGTTCCAAAATAATCTAATGGGTTCAAACACCTTCGCAGAGGTGAGTAGAACAAAGCTCACCCTTGGCAAACCGTTATAGACCGAGACCTGCAACATAAGCATCACAAGCTACACGCAAGATAGGTCATCTATCACAAAACGGGCCTGGATTGACACCTTTCAAGGGATGACGCTAGTACACCCTGTTTACATATGTCCCATTAATACAGAACCACTTTTAGTTGGCCAGGACCTATTGAACCGATTGGCTCCGCTCATTGACTGCCGTCGTGGACACATGTAGGCTCAGGTTGACATACCGAGACCACTTGGTCCAGAAAACAGTTCGCCAGCTTCAGATACACACGTCGCCATCGTCCAAAAATCCAGCAGAGACGACGACTCCAATAAGAACAATTACAGGGCCTGAATAAAACCCTTCAGGGTACTATAGTCACTGTAAATTTGCACTCTGTTCTTATCAATAACACTTTGCATGTTTTAGGGACTTTGTCAGAGAAAACAACTTATGCGTGTACCATTAGAGATCTAATGCAGGACCTCCTCAGGGAAATTAGTTCCTCAGTCAACAGTCTGAGTGGTGGAAGGATTCCAGCTTACCTGGTATCCCTAGACCTTGTTGAACAAATCCTTAGATCTGCTACTATCTCCATTGTGCAACCTTCACAGATACACATGGCATATAGTTTTGGCATTGAAATTCCAATCCATGTAAATCCTCAGAACCTCAAAATAGGATTTATCCTCAATCTACCGTCATAGGCGGAATATATATAGACTAAAATCTGTATTTAATGTTGGTTTTCAGAGAGGTAATGCACACATTCACCTCAAAACACCACCAACACTCGCCTACCATGATGAGGACCCCTCACTCTACCTTATCTCTACCTAAACAGGTGTACCAAGACAAAGTACATTCATTGGGTTTGTCAAAACGCAACCCTTTTGTTAGAGAGGTGACTAACTACCTCCCTGAACAAGTGTCATGGTAGCATGTCCATCAAAGATGAAGGAACAGAGACAAAGGTAGAGCGAGCAGGCAGTCGCTGGCTCTTTAACACACCAGCCACCGAAGTCATACGACTGCCATGATACAGCCACTAAACTAAGGCTACTAAACTAAGGCTACCAAACCAAACGGTGTTCTTAATGGTTCCCCAGGGAGCCACCGTGCACATTGACGATATTGTCCTCCGTTATCTCAACGTCGACAAAAATGACGCAGAAATTGAGATCATGGATGCATTTAGAGGTCACAGCCTCACCGTTGATGACACCCTTCAACAGCAGCTTCAGGCTGAAGGGATGGAATTAGTGAAGTTCAGTCTCAAACCGACTGGCTTGACCACTGTATTTCATAGTCACATAAGCAGATTGTCATCTTACCGAGAACACCCTATCAGTTTGGTTGCCCTCTGGCTCCTCCTTAGTGGTTGGATCATCATCGCAATTATTGCACACGCCATGTACAGGTACATTCAACACCTACATGCCAGACTGGACTCACTTCTCATACAGCCGCGTTTTACACACCAGTCTGAGCCCATCCCACAGGTTAACCCCAATCATTTCCAAGGATAAGCCTTTTAACCTTTAACCCTCCTTTCCTCTAACATATTGTTCCTAGTAACCAATATCAGGTTCTACTTTGATTTTGTGTTATGACCAAAGAACAACAAAGGATTGTGTTATGGTTAATGCTGTGCCTTCCAATAACTTGAAATGTTTATGTGTGATGAATGTAGTTTTAGATCTAGCTAGAAGTTCTATGCCCAGATGTGCCTCAATCTCTGTCCAGATGATAAAGCCTCTGTGAACTCTAATGAACTGTATGGACCGTGCAACCATTTTTCTTTCCTATCAGGAATACATGGATGGCGTAACCCACAGTTTACTGTGAACCGACAAGAACTGTTCGGCCCTTCAGTTGCTCTAAATATGCTGGACAACAACCAATTCTTCAGAACAAAGGGGGGAATATTGGGCCTCATGTATTCAGATAGAAGACAAAGGCAGGCCTAACACAAGTCGTAAAACTTAACTCAGCCCCCACACATTCCATGTCGTAAATTTTACTGATAAAAATCGCGCCAAAATCAAACAAAGGGAGTCCAAAACAGACTACAAATCCTTGAAGCCTTGCTCACGAAAGGATCGAACTCTCAACTCCTATTGGATGAGACACACAACAGAACGTCCCTCAAACATGACATCATCAGGAGTTGAAATACCTCTGAAATGTTTCGTGAGTTACTTCCAGCGACTTTGTTCACCGAATATAGACGTAGCCTTTTGCTGCTCTCTGGTGCAACCTCGTGGCACAAGGAAGTAATGTCCGACTTGAAACTGTAGCCATACAATCTCCATCTCGCTGGACGAGTTGAGATTACTCTGTGTTCAACCAAACACTCTAACGGATCCGAAGGAGACCGCCGAGCAATTCGCGTCTTCATCCGTTTGCCTACAGAAGTGAAGAGATTTACGTCTGGGCAGAGATAGAATATTATAGCGTGTTATTCTTGTGTTTCAAGGCTTGTACAGTTTACGGACCGCCATGTCCGCTCATTATTTATACTTAGGGTATTAATTATCACAAATTTGTTTTGCTGTATTGTGGTCCAACCAAATTGGATTGTGCAATTTCACCATCGCGGGTGAGACAGAAACTGAGTTCATCCATTAAAGAGTCAAATAACGCAGGATTTTTACGAGCCCCGCTCGTAAAACCGCGTCTCTGAGTGATGAACACAGCTGCTTTCTCTCCCGCTATCGCGAAATCGGCTTTAGGGCTGTCACTTAATCATCTCTCTCTCTCTCTCTCTCTCTCTCTCTCTCTCTCTTACTAATCACACACACACACACTGTCACACACACACACCTTATGTGTTATAGGATTATTTTGATTTCCATATCTAATCATATCACTGTTTAGTTTGTAGTTTTAAGTCGGAAGTTTATTGACTGCATTGTATTAATTATTAATTGATATTACTGCATAAATAAACTTTGTTTATATTACAAAGAGAAGTGTTTTGGTTTGTTTTGCATACACCTGTGTCATGCTGACGGGATGTCAGTGCTCGGATTCAAACCTTCATTCATTGTTTTTTTCCCGAAAATCGATATTCTTCGGATGTCGATTTTCCTAAGAAAACAATCTAATATTGAGACTGTTTTACTATTCGGTTATTAGTCCCTGATTTCAGGGTGGTGCCCCGTCAATGTTAATCCTTATTAATATTCTATTGATTTTTGATCATTGATAATTATCTTTGATGATTGAATTTGAATGATCAATAAGCTAGTATTAATTTTAATTAATGTTTCATCGATGTTAACAATTAACGATTATCTTTGATAACTGTTGATTTAAAGGATTTAAAAAAGCTAACACTGATTCTCATCAATGTTCTATTGATTTTAATAATTAATAACTATCTTTGATAATTATTAATTATTGCTAATAACCAAACTTGCTCCTAAACGTAGCACACTACATTTACTGGAGCCCCATATGAGGTTTTAATGAGTTAGATCCAATTAATTAATTTAAATATTAATTAATAACTACAGAAATAATTATTAATTATTTCTGATAGTAACACTGATCTAAACAACCGGTAAAGCCCTACACAGGTAACCTAAAATGTGATTCATGTGGTAATATCTAAATTAACTGTTAATAAACTTTATTAATATCTGGCAAATTAAGTGCCCCAGCAAAGCTATTTTTAACTTTTTTCAGTGCAGTCATGCTATGTGCCAAATTAATTTTTAAAAGTTCAAATATTCCAAGCAGTCTCTGGATTAATATTATGTCATAAACATTTTATGTATAATAATAACATAGGAATTAGATGTTGTTAAATTTTTTGTGAAATAGTTTTAGATGTAAAGTGTTTTAAACTTAAAGATACAGCTGTCATTGTCTGAAATGTCATGTCATCATACCCTATTACAGACATTTTGCTGACTTTACAGTAAAATGTGCTTTAGATTTTACTGTATTACATGTAGATTTTTTAGTTGTTTAAGTGCCATTGTATTATTGATTCCACACAAGGTATGTCTGCCCAAACAGTCTAACATCCTATAACTATAAGATACGGAGTCAGCCATCTGATTTGAAAAAAACAATTTTTGTCAGATAACCTAACATGTGATTCGTGTGGTAACATCTAATTTAACTGGTTTTATTCAAGTAAAAAATGTTCAAATTAGGTTCCACAAACGAAAGTAAATTTGATAGGTTAGGTAAAGCAGAAATAAGTTTTTCAGGCAATAAATGAAGGTTAATCATTTTTGAGTGTGTGACATTCTGCATAGTGAACATAGTAAACAACTTATAATCACAAGATGATAATGTGCATAGACTGTATAAATTATGATGTGACGTAAATATTAATCCAAATGTACTAATGTTTTCATGGTTATGGATATCAAACATCATATGCTGTAGAACTTGATGTAGCTAATGTGGCATTTCTCTGATTGCATCAATTTGTAGAGATGCTGGCAGTGGCTTTGTTCCTACATATGGGAAGTTGGTCATTCCCCCTCTAATCTTCAGCTACATAGAAGGCTGGTCATATGGAGAAGGGTTCTACTTTGCCTTTATAACACTCAGCTCCATTGGGTTTGGAGACTATGCTATAGGTGAGTGTCTCTCAAAAGTACAAACCTTAACTGAATTATCAGTATAGATTTATGAAGTGCTTTTATCAGTGTCATAAGTAACCAGGGCTTGGGGCAAAAATCCCACTGACAGTAAAAATCCCTGGGTGCTAATATTGCCCCTTAATATAAAAATGTACTCAAAGTCTGGATTTGTTTGGTAAAAAAAAACAAAAAAAAAACAACAACAAAAAAACAAGAGGAGGGTTTCCAACTATGAGAAAAATAATGGGCTAAATGTTGATTTAATGGGGATTTTTTTTTTTCCTTAAAATGACTGTCTTTGGAGTCCTGACATATTGCCCAGTATTAAGGAATATTAAGAATTGTTTGTGAATTGCATAATTTCAGGAAACTTTCTGTCATATGTACATGTATTTTGATTTTGGTAGGCTGGTAGGAAGCAAGTCAGTGCAAATTTAGAAATGTAAATACATTTTATGTAAAGTGATTTTGACTGAATCTGATTTAAAGTCAAATAAATTATATTTGTATAGCAATTTTTCACAATATGTTTTGTGTCAAAGCAATTTTACAAACAAAAGTGCCTCAGTACCCCTGGAGAGCAAGCCAAAGTCTTCTAAACACTTCTAAACCAAGTTCTGGTGAGCTCTCTAAATAATATGCATATTCATTTATGTGATCATTTACAAATTATAATTTGGATAGTTTGCTATATCAGATATTAAAATACATAACACTTCATCTAGTTTGTCTACACATATGTTGTTATGTTTATCCTAACTTTTATTTAAAAAATCCATATTCAAATACACATTCAAATGAATATAAATCAAAACTATATCTATTTCTCTATTTAGTGATAAATGCATAACTGAAATCAGGAGCATTGGTTCAGAGATTTGAAAAAAGCAATTATTAAGTTTTGTGAATCCATGTGGTGTATGCGTGTCTGTGTGTACTAGGCCTAAAAAAAACATTACTGTGATCAATTGTTGTTGAGACATACTAGACATCCAAATGGCTTTCCACTTATTGCTGTGTGCTTAGGTCAGCTTGGATTTTAGGTTTGGAAAATCTTTGGAACAATTGATCAAGAAAATACCCTTTAACTGGAGAAGTTCAATTAGTTTCGATGATTCCATGAATGGTAGAACTAATACTCAAGATGAAAATGTCATTAGCAGAGAGTACTGAATACCATCTAACAATTACAACCTCTTCTGTTAACTTGTGTCTTCTGCACCCCTTCAATCAGCATTTGCATGCCTGGTCATAAGCTCTAATACTGGCGTTCATTACACGAGGGGGTGATTTGCCTGCCACACAAACAGGGTATATCCACACCCAACAGCATCAACCTGCATTTGCAGTGGCAGAAAGGCAGACAGGCCGAGTGAACAAAGGCAAAATGCTGCCTGTGTTTTCGGGGAAGTTATGCCATTGCCTTAGCATAGCTCGGTTACCTTCTATCCTGTTTCTTGGAGTTATTTATGTAGCATATGTCCTTATCGGAGGGCTGGTCTTCTGGAAGCTGGAAGGATGGAATGTGTTGCAGCAGATTGATCAACTGAAGGATAAGAGAATGAAACTGCTCGTGAGGTACCCTTGTTTGGGTCAGAGTGGCCTCCGAGAACTGGCAGAGGTATGACTGGATATTGAAACTATAAATTGCCTAACTAAATGGTGCAAGCACATTGTTTTAACATTGTGCTTGTTTTATCCAAACTTTTTAAAAGGACATGTTCATCAGCAATGACAAACTGCTCTTGCATAATTGATTTACATAACCACAGAAATCGACACAGGAAAATACAGCGAAGTAGTGTTTGGACAACTTGTTACAGTCTAAGCAAAAGGCTCTTTTGATTTAAATATATATATATATTTTTTCGGTTTCAAATAGTTTTTTAAAACATCTTTGTGGATTTCAATTAGCATACAATGCATAGGACAATCACTATGTGTATTATGCATGACTTTACATTTGTTATTTAATGTCCTTACTTAGAAACTTCTCTTTGTTACGTACATTTACCGTTGACTGCTTCTCTGTGGTTTGTTATTAAGATTATGTACATGGTTATTTAAACAAATCACTCTCCCTTTGCAATGAATTCTGTCGTGTATCACTACTAAGTACTCGTTACTTGTCATCACTGTCCCAAAGATGATTAAATCTGCTTCCATAAGTGGACTGAGTCCAGACAGCAATGACACCGCTGATGGCTTCTGGAAATTTACCAGCTCATCTGTGTTTGCGGCTACAGTAGTCACAACTATTGGTGAGATGAGAAGATGAATACCTTGAACTTGACATTCCAGAATAATCTGGTTTATTCTGTGACATCTATTAAAATGGATAAATATTACACAATGTTTTCATCTTTCTCCAGGCTATGGGAATATAATTCCACTCACAACTGCTGGTCAGATATTTTGTGTGTTTTATGCTCTTTTTGGGATTCCCCTGAATGTGGTGATCTTAAACAGGGTTGGAAAGTACATGTTGGCCATTGAGAGGAATTTTTGCAACTTTCTTGAGAAAAAGATTGATCGAGGGGTGAGAATTTAACTAATTCTTAATTGGTAATCATTACAGAGGCAAAGGTGGTTTGTAAGTAAAAAAAAAAAAAAAAAACTTCAATGATTGTGTTTGGCAATTAGAAGAGACATGAACATGCTTTACATCAGGCCCATATGCTGTGTCCATGACTACAATCTTTTCCACAGAAATGTGTGCGGATATCCATCCACAGTTTATCATTTGTGACATCAGCATTCCTGTACTTTGTGGTTCCTATGCTGCTCTTTCAACAGTACGAGGGATGGACTTACTCGGAAGCAATTTACTACTGTTTCATTACACTCAGCACCATTGGATTTGGGGACTACGTTGCAGGTAGATAACCCGACACGCAAAAGCAAAAACATGCACAGACATTCTCCACACTCATCGTACCGCTTGATAACATACAAATAGCTTCTGACATCATTGGTAGTACATGCTTATGTAGTCACACCATCCATGTGCAGCTATTCCTTAAATATACAGTACTGTGCAAAAGTCTTAAGCACATAAGATGTTTCACAAAAGCATTTGTCTTAAGATGGTTATTTATATCTTCAGCTTTAGTGTGTCAATAGGAAATATAAATGTTAGACTCCCAGACATTACTTTTGCAAATAGAAAAGATTAGAATAGAAGAACAGGGAGCTCTGCAACAGATAGCAAGCCCCCCACAGAGCCCCCCACTTAACATCGTGTCAGTCTGAGATTACATAAAGAGAAAGAAGCAATTGAGCCTAAATAGATAGAAGAACTGTGGCGAATTCTCCAAGAAGCTTGGAACATCCTATCTGCCAACAACCAAGAAAAACTGTGTCCAAGTGTACCTAGGAGAAATGGTGCTGTTTTAAAGGAAAAGGTGGTCACACCGAATAATGATTTAGCTTTTTTATGTTTACTGGACTTTGTATGACATTAAGTGATAAATGAAAACTATTTATGTCATCATTTTTGAAGACATCCTCATTATGTAACATTTTTCACAAGTGCCTAAAACTTTTGCACAGTACTGTGTGTGTGTGTGTGTATATATATATATATATATATATATATATATACTGTATTTATTTATACCACACGTCTGTTGAATCCTTGATTCTGATTGGTTGATGGACGTTCTAATGTGTGCAATTATTTTTTAAGTAAATGCGCGGCTATGAAGTTGTTCCAGGTCTTGACCGCATAACAGTTCCATATCACTTTGCCAAATTAAGTTATTTCAAAAAGCCCTACAGGCTACTACAACAAAATAACCAATTCAAACAAAGACATTGATTAAGTACATCAGACAAGAATGACAAACTATGTCTATAATATCCTAAATTTATTTCAATTTCTATTGAAAAGCGTCCGTGGGCTCCCTCTCTTTCACTCTCTCTTTCGCTCTCATCTCACACACACACATTGAGACTCAAGTCGCGACCAACAAATAGAGCCGCTCCCTGCGACTTGATCAATACAACAGTTTCTATTATCCGAAAATAACTTTTAATATGTGAAACCTTTTCATTGTATTTCACCCTAATCAGCCTCACATAGCTACAGTGGAAAGCACCACGCTAACCCTCCCCCTCTCTTTCGCCCTCACACAAACACACTCGGGAGCAAAGACAGTACACCCCCACGACTCACTGGGATTGTAAACAATTGTTTAGTAATAGAAAAGCTGTACAAGAATGGCGACACTCGCTACTGCTGAGACTTACACTTTGGCTATTTGAAGCGATGTTATTCCTGACAAGTGCCACAGGTAATTCCACACACAATCTCTCTCAGTTTCTCTCTTTTTCTCACACACACACACACAACCTTGTTACTCCAATGCCGAAAAGAAGCGCATCCTCCGTTGCTAGTTCTAAAGTGACGTTTTCGAACTAGCAACAAGGGTCATTTTTAGCCCTGGAGTCAGAAAGTGAAATCACAGTCCGTTTTTTAGTTTTAAACACAAATGATACACAGATTCATTACAACCATGCACCATTCACAAGTGAATTAAATTGCTTTCTAAATTCCTGAATTTCCTAAATTTCTCAGTTTGAGTGAGCAAATAGGATGAAGAATTATAAGAATTTAAAATTTAGGAAGTGGAATTTAAATGGAACGAAATTCAAAGAAAAAATATATTGGCTAACTGCTATAAGAATAGTTTGTAATATTATATTTCATTGACATTTTCAGCATAAAGTTCTGTACCTATAACCACGTTATCGTACACACAACATATTTTACATTAGATGATAAATAATAAATAATATGAATAACCAATGCTCGAAATGCCATCTATGGAAATTTATATTTAATAAATATATGTACATTTTATTATATAAATGTTGGGAAAACAATTAATTTCCCAAAGAATGTACCCCACAGTCTTCGAAATGGAGGCAAATATCAATATATAATAAATAGAATAAAAAAGGTGGTTGTCAATTGAGTAATTTTATTATTTAATTAATTACATTGAGCCGATTAATTAATCGAATAAGCTGCATATTAATATTTATATAAAGAAAAATAATATTTTTAGCTATAATCTGCAGTCATGTTTTTCATCTAACTGCACAACGAAGAATTTAAGACATTAAAGACATTACAGTTTAATTTTCTGTTACAGCATAATTTTCTGTAAAGCTGCTTTGAAACGTGTGTTGTGAAAAGCACTATAGAAATTAAAATTACTTGACTTGAGAAATGCCCCGAAATAAAGATAATTTAGTATATAATTTTTTTTAACAATAATTAATATAATAATAATCGATATCATAATGCAAATAATTCAAATACATTACATCATATACATATATTATGGCAGCAGACAAGTAAAGCATTTAGACAATACAAAAAGTGGCTTTGAAAGTAAAAATAATGTTTGTTTTATTTCCATATCATTAAATATAACCCTCTTATTGGCCTTATTCCATCTGCGCTATTTTTAATTGTTGATCTATGTACTCATGCGTGAAATGGACGCTTTTGGATTGTCTCACTTTTGTTGCTTTGCATCTCAATGGTTTTCATCATCTCATCTTTAGTCATGAGCACTGTGTTTTTTTTTTTAAGATGCTGTGCCAAGTTAACAGGTGTCACACTAGCCAATTCTTCCAGTGATTTTCAGGTGTGAGCTTAATTTACATAATCAGCGATCAGTAGGTGAGAGACAAAGTGCACATTATGACCGATTTATACTTCTGCGTCGAACCTATACTGTAGGCTATGCGTAGCTAAGGCGGTTACAGCGTAGCCTACACAACAGCTGTGATTGGTCTGCTTTAACCAGACATGATCCTCCAGAATAACAAAAAAATTAGTTGAAATCAGACAAGGTTTTTAAAGGGATAGTTCCACCCTGGATTTCTTTCTTCAGCAAAACACATTTGAAGAAAAATAGAAAAAAATCCTTTAAAGGTCCTTAAAATCCAAGTGGATGGTGATCTGACCTTTGAAGCTCCAAAAATCGCATACAGTCAGCATAAACGTCATCCACATGACTCCACTGGTTAAATTAAGGTCTCGTAAAGCTAAACAATCTCTTTTGCCATGAAAAAGATCAATTTTTGTTACTTTTTAACTATAAATCATCACTTCCGGTCAGCAGCATTATGCGCATTCACAAGAGGGCAGAGTTCACGCATGGTATAATTTAACATGCTATGAACTCGTTTTTAATTTTACAATAATTTAATAAATACTTTTGAATCAACGAATGACATTGCTTTTGTTTATTTATGAAATGTATAATTATTTCAGAAATTAAGACATTTTCTCTCAATACACTAGCATTTTGACTGTGTACTCACAGAATGACGCAAACATGCCAACACAGAACTATAAATGCAAAGCACCATTGGCCACAACACAGAGACTATGTCGTAGGTTCAACACAGAAGTAGAAAGCGGGCCTAGAAGACTGCCAGCAGGGCGTCGTTAATCACTTGACTGTCGGGACTCCCTGCTGAGTTAGGGAGCTTAACACACTAGGGAAAGCTCTGATAGAGCGTTTAACGCATGGGAATGCGAAAGATCCATTCGGAAGGCGTGTACCACAGAGGGTAGAGGTGGTCATGGATAGAAATGTATAGAAATAGCTTTTTAACAATGTACCAATAAACGTTGCAACTCTTCTTCAGATTCTCTCTCCACAATAAATATCTTTTTAGCCTGACAAAGAAAGGTAATAAAGGACTTGAAATGAATGAACTGCATGCATGAGTTTCTATTTTTGGGGGCGTGATTAATTGCGTACATTTTTTAAAGTGTTATTTTTATATAATAAATTGTACCAAATTAACGTTAAATCGTTAGCGTAAATCGACAGCGCTAGTTAAAATTTCAGTGTCAATATTTATTTTTATGAAGTTCCCGAAAACAATGTGGAGGACATTTTTGGCAATTTATGGCAAAATTAAAAACTATGTTAATAAATTAAATTAAACTATTTTAAATGTTAACTGTTTTGACAGTATTTAAAGTAAATCTATGAAGGTAAAATAGTGCCTAAATGATTTGCAAGCACAGTATAAGATTTTGTAAAAGTGTAAATGAACTTGTGGAAATACAAGTGTGATAGAAAAATGTGTATGCGCAGAGTAAGATTTGTGAAAGCGCAAATCAAATTGCAAGTGTAAAATAAATTGCATGTGCACGGAAGATTTTGTAAAAGTCTAAATCAAGTTGTGTTCAAATGTTTGTTCCTGGTTGCTGTTCATTATTTTAATTATATTTACTTTTAATTATCATTGGCAAGGCATTTTGATGAATAGATGGAATTAGCTGGTATCATAGAACTCATGCTAGAAAACAAATTAATAAAGGAAGCCATATAAAATGAAACTCTCTGAAAAGATAGATAAATAGAGTTTACTTTTCTTTTCTAGAATTAGTTATATGATACCAGCAAGTTCCATCCATCCATCCACCCATTTGCCATGCCAATGATAATACAAAGTAATTAAAATATAATTAAAATAATGAACAGCAACAAGAAGAAACATTTGAAAACCAGATTGAGAATCATATTTACATAAATAAACGGTTTCAGCTCAACTTTACTCTCACAATAAAATAACGTGTATGTATTAATATTTAAATTGAATATTTAAGAGAGGAGAGATACCTAATTTTATACATTGTACGTATTTACAGAGTGGACTGTCTAGAGTGGAAATACACAGATAGGTGGAATCGGCCTCATAACTGCATAATGGTTTTCTCTGGTTTTCTGTTGAAGTCTTGTGGAGATCAACACACTTGTCCTTTAAATTCATAATTTTAATATTTATCTTGATTTATTATTTTACTTTATCAGAATCAGAATCAGAATGAGCTTTATTGCCAAGTATGCTTACACATACAAGGAATTTGTCTTGTTGACTGGAGCTTCCAGAGTACAACCATACAAAAACAATACACAGCAGCAAGACATAGATAATAATAAAAAATAAAAAATAAAAAATAATTATACACATACGTACAGACACACACATACATACATACACACATACACATGGGTAGTGCAAATCTAATACAATCTGTTATGTACAGTGTAAATACAAATCTGTTATGTACAGTGCAAATGTTTTTTTGGTTTTTTTTTCAGAGGAATGAAATGTTAGAAGAGGTTTGATGTGTTGGATAAATATAAGAAAGACTAAACTGTGTATTGCACATAGTTATTGCTCAATGGGGCAATTTAACTGTTCAATTGAACTGTTTTATGTTAAGATATAAGACTTTTAAAACATGTAGTAACTGTGAGCACCAGCCATTAAAAGCATTATCCTGCTATAGGTTTGCAAAAAGACATTATGTTTAGTTAAGTATGCATTAATGTTCAGTTATTTCAATGATTCATAATTTAATGGCAGAATTTTTTTTTATATACCTGTATATACAGTTTTGCTCAAAAGTTTGCATAACCTGGCAGAAATTGTGAAATTTTGGCATTGATTTTGAAAATATGACTGATCATGCAAAAAAACTTTATATAAGGATAGTGATCATATGAAGCCATTTATTAACACATAGTTGTTTGGCTCCTTTTTAAATCATAATGATAACAGAAATCACCCAAATGGCCCTGATCAAAAGTTTACATTCCCTTGAATGTTTGGCCTTGTTACAGACACACAAGATGACACACACAGGTTTAAATGGCAATTAAAGTTTAATTTCCCACACCTGTGGCTTTTTAAATTGCAATTAGTGTCTGTGTATAAATAGTCAATGAGTTTGTTAGCTCTCACATGGATGCACTGAGCAGGCTAGATACTGAGCCGTGGGGAGCAGAAAAAAACTGTCAAAAGATCTGCGTAACAAGGTAATGGAACTTTATAAAGATGGAAAAGGATATAAAAAGCTATCCAAAGCCTTGAAAATGCCAGTCAGTACTGTTCAATCACTTATTAAGAAGTGGAAAATTCAGGGATCTCTTGATACCAAGCCAAGGTCAGGTAGACCAAGAAAGATTTCAGCCACAATTGCCAGAAGAATTGTTCGGGATACAAAGAAAAACCCACAGGCAACCTCATGAGAAATACAAGCTGCTCTGGAAAAAGACGGTGTGGTTGTTTCAAGGAGCACAATACTTGTTGACACCTCTCCAAACATAGCGCTTATGGTTGTGACCATAAAGCTCTATTTTGGTCTCGCACTCCAAATTACAGTGTGCCAGAGGCTGTGAGGCGTGTCAAGGTGTTGTCGGGCATATTGTAACCGGGCTTTTTTGTGGCATTGGCTTCTTTCTGGCAACTCGACCATGCAGCTCATTTTTGTTCAAGTATTGTCATATTGTGCTCCTTGAAACAACCATACCGTCTTTTTCCAGAGCAGCTTGTATTTCTCCTGAGGTTACCTGTGGGATTTCATTGTATTCCGAACAATTCTTCTGGCAGTTGTGGCTGAAATCTTAATTGCAATTTAAAAAGTCACAGGTGTGGGAAATTAACCTTTAATTGCCATTTAAACCTGTGTGTGTCACCTTGTGTGTCTGTAACAAGGCCAAACATTCAAGGGTATGTAAACTTTTGATCAGGGCCATTTGGGTGATTTTGTTATCATTATGAATTAAAAAGGAGCCAAACGACTATGTGATAACAACTGGCTACATATGATCACTATCCTTAAATAAAAGACAGTTTTTTTTTTTTTGCATGATCAGTCATATTTTCTAAATCAATGCCAAAATTTCACAATTTCTGTCAGGGTATGCAAACTTTTGAGCACAACTGTATATATGTTAACTATCTGTTAATGTGGTAACACCTGACTCATTACTTAAGGGTTACCAAAATTATTAAAAAAGACCTCCAGCAATATCTAACATGCCGAAGTTAATAATTTGTAATGAACAGAAGAGATATCCCAAGGAATACACAGGTAGGGCACATACTGTACATCCCTATATTTTTGTAAGGTAAGCTGACTACGATACTCTACCAGACACTGTAGCCTTGATTTAGCAATCTGAATGCACGTGAGGTGCATGTTTCTCTGAAGATGCATTTCATGATCTTGTTCACAATAAAAACATAATCATTCACATTTTAGACACGTAAATGTTCTGATTAGTAGTAATGCATAGTTATTTTAAATGAGCCATATTTAATTAATAGTTCTCAATGAGGCAAATCAAATTCAGTAATTGTTGATTACCTCAGTCATCAGTTCACTATTAATTACTGATTAGTTAATCGTGTTTCCATATTAGTTAATAGTAGTAACTAAAATGTTAATGTAGTACTACTCTTTTGTCCTGCATTAATTCCTGCATAATTACCTATTAATGATGAACCATTATTATAAAGTGTTACCCTCTTTTCAGTGAGAAATTTGTGCCGAAAGTGTGAGCAAAAGGGAAGATGGAACAGTGTATATAGGATTATTACTTGGAAATTATTTCTGCCACAAACACAAGTAATTTACACATTTGCAGAAGTTTATTTTACACATACAGACTGATTCTATGTGGTCAATCCTCTTTTCTGTCCGTGACACCCTTTCTTTGCTTGCATATCGCTTATTGTAGGTTTGCAATGTTTTTGGCCATGTTTAGGCGCAAAAACATTGCCAAAAGTGTAAGCACGAAAAAAAGTACATCAGAAGAATACAGACCACATTTACTTTGTGTTAATATGAAATTGCATATTATGCAAAGCATTAAATTATTGTAAATATTTTTTTTCTTATGCTTGCAACTTGATTTACACCTTTACAAAACCTTCTGTGCGCACGCAAAACAAATTTCGCTTGCAATTTGATTTACGCATTCACAAATCTCACTCTGTGCATGCAAATCATTTAGGCACTATTTTACCTTCATATAAATCCCTCTTCCTGTCATTTTAATTCAAATATAAATTCTGCATCCTGGCAAATTCAATTTACATTACAACTCATGAACTGAAAGGGAGCCAATTATTAAATTCTGAATTTTGCTTAACCCTGATCACAACATCTCTACACCTTTGTTGCTCCTGCCAGATCACAACCCAGCAATACACTACCCAGAGTGGTACAGTTATCTGATGGCAGCCTGGATATTCTTTGGCATGGCGTGGCTCGCTCTACTCATCAATCACTCCATTGATTTACTGGAGAGTTTTAATGCTTACATGAGAGGAAGACAAGGCGGAGACCAACAAATGCATGTGGATGAGGTCAAAGGTCAGCCGGAAAAAGGACTAAAGGGAGAGGGAACATGAGCTTTGAATTTAACAGCAGTACGGAAAACACCAGGTTACTGTATCTACTGTATAAACACAGTTCTACTTATCATTATGTAATATGTGGTTAGTTAATATTAATTATTAAAGTAATACATAAATGTTTAAAATATTCTTTAAAGGTTAACAGTAAATTTGATTTAATTGTTTTCAAATTGTTCATAGTTTCTTCTAAAAAGAATGTGCTAACTGTTTTGGGCAGCCAAGAGCACATCACTTAGTCTAAAGTATATACTATAGATAAAACTACGATTACATTTGAAATCACCTTTCTGAATGGCACTGCTGGGTTTAAAATCTGTTCTAAAGTTTTCTATTACTCTTTTTGTACTTGCCTTTTCATTGACAATGACAGTTACTGTCATCACACCACACACCAACATATATTACTTTTTGCTGTATGAAATCAGTTTGTTCAATACATTTTCCTTAATGTAAGAGGTGGTCATTGTAGGCCTCTAAGATTCACAATAGCGAGAGAATGAATGTTTATATATTCTATAACATTGAAAATATTACATATTTTTTCAGATCTTTCTTAAAGGGATAGTTCACCCAAAAAAGATAATTCTCCCATCATTCACTCACTGTTATGCTGTCTCAAACTTGTATTAATTTCTTTCTTCTGGGGAACAAAAATGAAGATTTTTATATGATGTTTATATGATGTGTTTTTGTCCATTCAAATGTAAGTCAATGGGGTCCAAAACTTTCCAGCTCCAAAAAGGACATAAAGGCAGCATAAAGGAAATCTCCTTTTTCATTATAACTGTGTGTATATCATATATCTTTGATTTGGATGAACTATCCCTTTAATCTATATTAATGCAACTATATTAAACTTACAGTTTTTAATAATAATAAGATAATTTGTGGTGTCCAATCTGTGAAAGTTTTACAGAAATTAATAGTACTTTTGAGAAATATCATTAAAATTATGTACACTCTCATGAGAAACTATAGTTTTATTTTGGAGCAGGTTGCCCCCTCAAGTGCCCCACCATGTTGAGATCACATGACCAGCCCTGTAATGATCAAGTTAATAGTACTACTACTACTACTACTACTAATAATAATAAATATGTTATAAAATAACAACACTGAGTGTGCCAGTGCTAAAGGTGCTAAAACATATACAGTAAGTATCATCTAAACAAAGCAAGAAAACTGAACAATATAAGAACAAACAGAACCTTACTAAAAACACAACATAAGTCCAAAGCATAGTCCAAAATGATGGCACCAGTACAAACAGAATGAGTGGAATGGAAAAATAAAACAAGCAGTGCCTGCTGTGACAAATTGTGATGATCCGCAGCTCCCACGTCACAGAGCAAGAACAAAAACAAGGACATCAAACACAGAGCGCGGAAAGAGAATTAATCCACATAAAAAAACATAGAATATATGGGGGGACACTACCTGAATGTTGACTCTAGCCTGAATATATGTCAGTCAAGTTTTAGTGTGGACTAAATTATTCTTATTTAAAAGATTTTTGAACTAGGTGTTAGAAATCAGCATACAAAACCACTGCTAGAGAAAACACACATTTGTGTAATTGAAATTTTGAAATGTACAACTTTTTCAAAACAGTTTCTGAGATATAGGCCTTTTCGCATCTTCCCGTGTGACAACTAGCCCTGGTTTCCCCAAATAATGGCAGAAACATAGGACGAAAGGAGAAACAAACAACAGCGATTAAAGATGACATTACGTAGAACATGGATGTCAAACTCATTTTATGTTGTGGGCCAGATTGGACTAAATGGCACCTTATGCAGGCCTGAATTGTTTTTTTGTTGTTGTTAAACCTTGATGTACCCATGGAGAAAGCATGCACAGACCATGTTCTGAGTCGGTTAATTCTTTTCAGTGAAATACACAAGCAGTTTGCAATTCACTCTGAATCATTTGGACGGCTCCCAAACGGACCGACTCATTTGCAGGGATGTGATTTTTCCGTATTAATTCGGAATTCAGTTTTTTCCAACCTAACAATATGACCCACATGAATTGTGTAAATCTGTAAAAAAAAATAAAGAGGGGGACGGGGGTGTTAAGATCCCATTGGGAGTTAATTTCTTATAGAGAATACCCTGCCCTGTGCATTATCGATAAGCACTTGACACCCAATAGCTACATTTCCACTATTGGGTCAAATGTAGGTATGCTAGTACGTGCCAGGGCCAATTGTGTTCCCACTGTTACTTCAGAGGCTTCATCATACCTCCTCGGATCCAACGGCCAAGCGCCTCTGGCCCACCAATTACCCTTTGGCCAAAGAAGGCCAACTGGGGATTGAGAAAGGCGGAGTTTTACTGAGTCAGGACTCACTTTCCACCAAAGATCAAAATAAGCAAACAGACGGCAGCTTCAGTTCCACCATGTCCATTTTGAGGGCCAGCTAGTCTCCAAAGGCTGATACATCAGCTTGAGCTTCCCTCTTGCTTGTGAAATGGGCGGGTTTTGTGATGGTTGCCGATGGTGGGAACGCAGGTCAATTTTGGTCTTGCGGCTCGAGGTCCGAGTATATTGGCTCGCACTGGCCCGATAGTGGAAACGTGGCTAATGACACCCAAACAAGCATCATTCAGCCTTCCCTTGGATGGCCCCACTGCTGCTTCTGCATGTGTGAGGCTAAGGCAGCTGATTTTTACCATCTGAATTACCTTTATTCAGGTAATTCAGGTTTAATTGAATTATTCCAGAGAAATATAAATGTATAATGGTTGAATATAAAACCGTTTTTTACCAGAGTTGCTGACAGATAAAAAAAAAAAATAATAATTAAAAAAGCAAATATATAGCTTTATTAAGGTTCAATTCCAGTATTATGGATGTGACATTTGCAGTAAAACATGAAATTTAACTTCACATGTAAAGATCGGGACATGATGGACATTAGTTTTTGGGAGACCACACAATATAAAAACTTTGTGAACTGAAATGCACAATCCAAAAATAATAATAGCCATGTAATGTAGAAGCATTGGCATTCCTAAGAACATGTTATGTTTAATTTCTATTTATTGTAATTTTCAAATAAATGGGGAAAAAGTGAGTTAGGAATGTGATAGTTGTGAAAGCATCATTTGCATGATGAGGGGTAAACCATCCAAAATTCTCTGAAACCTGCAGACTTTGACCTCTGAGACATCTGTAAGATATCCATCAAGGGAGCATTATGGATTGAATTATAGGAATATTCCAGGTTAAAAACCAAGTTTAGATCATTTGAAAGCATTGTGGCATAATGTTGATTACCACAAAAAAAATTTTTGACTCATCACTCCTTTTCCTTAAAGAATATCTGCATTACAGTGAGGCACTTACAGTGGAATTGAATGGGGCCAATGTTTAAACTTTTAAACATTCACTATTTAAAAAACGTATAGAAACAATATGTGTAAACATGATTAGCGTGATAAAATCACTTACTAACCTTTTCTGTGTAAAGACATCTAATTTTACAACTTTACTGACATGTCGATGTAACACAGCAAACCATAAAACACTAAAATGACTGTTAAAATTATGATTTAAACAACTTTACAGCTCAAACAATAGACATTATGCCACACATTCTTTGAGTAGACTGAGCTTAATTTGTATTGAACAAATATTCCTTTAAGATGAAATCACGATATGGCCTTGCTTGATTACTAAACCACAAAATGCTGCGTTTTAAAACAGTCTGCGTACTGCATTCACCGTTTCAGTCAGTGTTGCATGAGCAAGCGGCGCCCTCTAGCGGGTATCAGCCATTCAGCACTCCTCCACGGGAACACCAAGGAGAGTCCTCTTAAAGATGCACTCAGTAACTTTTGTCTTTGTGTCATCTTGGACTTACACTGACACTTAGCGGCTTGGATGCAGCATCATTTAAAATCAATAGTTTTCAGTTTCAGATGCCACTGTAGATATGTATTATTCACAGTCAGCCATGATTACTTTAATCAATGAATGAAAGTGTCAATAACAGAATGGTTACTGAGATTAAGCAAGTAGTATTTAGCTGGTCATGTGATTCTAATATGGCAGCCCACATGTACGGACCCTCTCCATGTAAAATAAAACAGCTTTTATAAGGTTACTGATATGACTGGAGTCTTCATTTTAATGTGAGTGGCCATGATTTCCAACATATATTGCAAAATTACTTTTAAAGTCCAACTTCTGCACTCTGTTTGGGTTGTTTTTGTGCTTATGTGTTTGTCAAGAATTAATTGAATGAAATATTTATAAACAAAAAATGTCACATGCCTGCATTTGGAGCGGGTTCTTATTACTTAAAATCGTAATGTTATACTTTACAACAGTGATTCTCAACTGATTTTGCTCCAGATTTAATATTGAATAAAAATGGTGACCTAACACACTTCCAGAATTGGTACAAAAGAAAACAAATAGGTCTTTAAAATAAAAATATCATGAATTGCATAAGTCTTCTCCCTAAGAAGTCGATAAGCCTATTTATTCTACTTATGAGTGATTATGTGTTTAGTTCAATTTTATTATTTATATTTAGCTTAGTTGTTGTTGTTTTATTGTTTTTTGTTTTTTCATTCTCTCTACTGCCCAATCAAAACTAACCTGTGACCCTTTTCTTTTCCGCAACTTACCAGTTGAGAACCACTGCTTTAAAACACAGACCAAACAAAGCACTGGATGAAGTGGATATTTACATACAATCCATAAAAACAAAACCTGCAACACATGCATTCAATCGTTTGCCAGCGATGAAGAAGGTTTTCATGTGCAGCTTGAAAATAATGTCTTTACTGCAGGCAAAGACATTATCCAAACAAATGAATATCAAAAAACTAGTACACAAATTTATAAAGTACCAGAAAGTACCATCGCATTACCATTTTTGTTTTGGACATTGTATATTCGATGGTACCCTATATACAATGGTATAGGGGTGTAACGATCCATCGATCTGGATCGATGCATCAATCCAATGACCAATGATCCAGTGTTATCGATACAACGTGTAAATATCGATATAGACATTTTTTAAGATGTACCTTTTTAAGATGTACCATGTAAGCCACGTCCGTACGCATTTCCGTACCTTATTACATTCATTTGACTTTATGAGCGCTAAATATGCTTTTCATGTGGGACACGGATGTGCGCGGGGTCTGTGAAGCTAAATTGTACTCTGCTATCTGTGCGGCGTGCGTAGGCGTCAACCGGGTCACTCCTTAAAATGTGAGCTCTCGTGACAAACGCAGAGAGGCTCACACGCGCGATTAATTCAGGCTTCCATCAATATCGTTGCGCATGCGACCCATTTGAATTTTGCATGAGAATTTGCTATTTTAAAGTACCATGGAGAAGTTCAACCATGTGAAACATCTTGACAACGCCGACATTCTGAACAGCAGAACATCTACACATCAACACCCTTACTAACATTTATCCCAGTTAACTGTATAAGAATTTTTCATTACAACTGTGGAAGTTGTAGCCAAGAAAACCATGGATAGCATGGATAGTTGGAAACAAATCGTAGGCATGTAAGTACTTCGAATTGGAAACTGAAATATAAGCTGTAATCAAACGATTGATGATCACTTGTGTGTGACATTATTTTTTATATTATTTATCTATTTAATTTTTTTCAACATATGAAGTACCTTATTTTGTTGTGGATGTCACAATGTGTATACAGAGGGCTGAATAAAATAATACAATTATATTTTGGTTGCATTTGAGGGCAAAAATATAATAAAAAATGTAATTGATTGTGTAAAATAGGCACAAAATATCGGAATATCGATTGCAGGCCCCTGAATCAAATCATATTGCGGCAGACTTTGAAGTATCGACAAATATCAGATCGCAAGCCTGGAGAATCGATTCAAGATCGTATCGTGATGAAACGGGCGATTTACCCCCCTACAATGGTACTATGTACCAAGGTATATACCAAAATGGTATTTCCATCACTGTACTATGTTAATACTGCCACAGCTGGCTACTTTTTTGAAAGATCATGGTAAAAACCAGTTGGTGTGTGTGGGTGGCACAGCCCCAGATTTGGCTTCAACTCAAGCTGTTTTCAAATCTAGAAAGGGCCCTGGGGAGTAAACACTAACTGATCTTCTTTAGCTGTAATATGCCAGTTGAAAGCAAACACTACCACAAAGTAAGACCTAAATAAAAAATAAACTGTACGGATAATTTTAATTACAGTTCTGTTTCTCAGTCCAACTCTGGCAGGATCAAATCTGTCATAATTAATTTTTAACCGATAGCATTAGTCGAACACATTTTTAACGGCAGTTAATCGGTTAACCGTATACATCCCAAACTCATTCATGTTCGCTTCAGCAGTGATCTGGATGATGACAGCTTGCACTTATCGGGTGCTCAATACACAATTGTCAGACTTCCTGAATCGCTGTACTGCTCACATTTCACAACAAGGTTTCTTGTCATCTGTCATCTTCTTGCCGTAGTAACGCACATACTACACAACCGATCCCAGATGAGGTGCACTAATTACAAGTTCTTTGGCCAAGAGGCATCCCCGATAAACAGCGGAAAAAACATTTCTCACATAATTTCATGCACAAAATTTGAGTGATCAGAGGATTTTTCCGGAGGGTCATAATCAGCTTGATGTCCAAAAGTTGTCTGTTTACTGATTTTATCTGAAAAACAAAAGAGGAGATGAAAAAAGAAAGTAATAATGGCAGTAATAATGATTGAGAAGATGCAGGCAGTCTGTCTGTGTCTGTTTTGGAAAAAAAAGTTGGAGATAAATAAACTCCAAGTTTATAGGCAATGGAGGAGTCAGGAGACAGCGAACAGTTGAGTAGTTATTCACACACTTCAGATACAACAAATAAAATGATGAAATGGCTCTTAGTGGCCAACTCAAATAGGGCTCTCAATATAAACAGTCTCTGTTTAGCTGCTGATCCTTCAGACACCACTGCTCTGAGCCACTCTCTCTCTCTCCGTCATCACTATAATGAGAGACAGGTGTTAGAGTAATTACAGCCCAGGTGACGAGCCTTACTGCTCTCCCTCTCCCGCAGACAGACACATGACCACGCCCCCCCAAGACACATACCCCCACCGCCAACTCAGCACAACCATCTGCGCCCCCAGACTGTGAATCACCTCGAATTTAAAGGGCTGAAGAGCCAGATACAAACGGGTGATCCGCACGTTAGTATCCTTCATGCGATGGAGCCATTGCAGAGGAGCGTGTTCGGAACAGAGAGTGAAGGCCCGCCCCATCAGGTAGTAGCGGAGGGTAAGAACGGCCCACTTAATCGCAAGACACTTCTTCTCGATGGTGCTTTACTTTGTCTCCCTGAAGGAGAACTTGCGACTAACAAACAGCATGCGCCGGCGCGTCCTGCTGGATTTTTTCCTCATAACAGCAGAAAAAACTTAAAATACTCTGTCATTTTTGGGCACACATATAAGTGTAAGACATCATTAGAGACTATAAAGGGTCTACTTTTATTTGCGTACACTCACAATAACAACAAAACTTTGTGCTTTTGTAAAATAAAGAAAATAAACAGGGTGCGCTTTCAGCCGTGTCTGTCTCTGCGAGCATCTTTCTGAAACACGTCACAAAAATGAACTGAAACTCCGAGAATACTTATCAGACAAACATGAAACATATGTCTAAAGAAAGCTTAAAATGTCTACTTTTAAATAAAACAATTCAACTTTAAAACAAATATTCTCCTGCAATGTAATCTGTATGAAACAAAGTGATGTACAGTTTCTCCTGGCACAGCTAATTATTACGGTAATGTGCTGAGGCGATTAATGCAAATGGTAAACGCCCCCAACAATGCCTTAAAAAGCATCAAGTTCATCATCAGATTCTTTCACCTTTCTGCGCGTTTGGAAGATGGCACGCTACACAGGTGAGAAAGCTCCTGGATAATGATGAAGAGTTCACATTTTCCTCAGAAGAAGAGCGGGAATCCGACGATGAACGTTTGAAGAGCGACTTGGATACAATTTCGGATAAGTCATTTAGTTTTACTTACATATTGGTTGACATGCTATTTTATATAAACATGTACATCTTTTACTAGTTGGACTATTTCCAGACTTGCCAGCCAGTATTCAGAGTATTGAAATTTGAAATATGTCCTAATAGGCAAGTTTTAGTTATATTTAAATGTTGTTTCAGCTAAAGCAGGTATTACATTGTATACTGTATGATATAAATATGATATATAATATGATATAGAAATAATATGAATGTTTAGATTATATTTTAAGTAGTGTTTATGCTGCCTCATTATCATCAATGAAGCTTGTGCTTGCAAATATCTGTTCGGGTGTAAATGTGTAAAATGTGCTGTAAATATGCCCATATTAGAAAATCAGCATATTAGAATGATTTCTGGAAATATTTCACAATATCACTGTTTTTGCTATATTTTGGATCAAATAAATGCAGCCTTGGTGAGCAGAAGACTTCTTTTAAAAACATTAAAAAATCTTACAGATTTAAAACTTTTAAATGGTAGTGTAGGTCAAAAGTTTTTAAGTCTTTATGTAAAGAAAATGTATAGTCAGATTACTTCTTTTAACTTAAACTTGATTTTGTAAATAAGCTACAAACAATACATTCAATCTTTAAGTCTCCTCACATTCATTCTCTCTCAGGGGAGGGGTCTTTGTCTCCTCAGGTGTGAATCACATCAATATTCATGATCATCCACGCCTCCACGCATATGGCCTTTCTAACACTAAAAGTGTCTTACAAAAGTTAAATGACTATATTGTTTTGTATGAATGAGTGATCAGGATGGTTTTCACATCATTTTGTAGCAAAAACTCTAGGCTACAAGATCCAGTTCTCAAAAGTCTTGTGAACAAATATGTTATATGGCCTTATTTCAGTGACCAAACCACGCATAAACGTTATTTTCTCAAAAATACAAACATGTACATACATGTTGTTCACATATTATTGTAGCCCAGTTTGTGCTGAATACAGTGTTATCAGACTTTAGCCATTAATATGTTTTTAAGCAACTGAAAAAAGCACAAATGTCAATGTCAAAACATGTCAAAACTTCTCCAGGGCCCAAAACACCCTCAGACACAGAGGGTTAAAGGGATTTGCCAATAATCATTTAAGTCCAGCGTCGAGTAAAATTGAGCTGATCGAGTAACTCGTCAATTCGTGGCATTGGATAAGCGTCAAATTGGACACCACATTCACTTTCCGGTAGTCAACACAGAACCAGACCGAGCCATCGCTCTTCGGTACCAGAACAACCGAGCTGGCACAATCGTTGTGTGACTCCTGTATTACAGCATTGCCTCAAATTCTTCCTGAACTATATTTTTCTTGTGTTCAGGAAGACGATAGTGGCGGCTACAAACCACCACCCCCGGGGTGGCCTCAATATGGTGCTCTATAAGGTTTGTGCGACCGGGAAGGGGTGAAAACACATCCACGAATTCCGCTTGCAGCTAGGCAATGTCTGTAATCTGTGATAGTGAGAGGTGGTCTCCACAAGGGACCGGGGTGAATGAATTTGGTTTGGGAGTCAACTCCGGCCCGAGCTCCGCCCTCTCCAGAACTACCATCACCAAGGCTACAGGCACCGCCTCCCTCCTTGGTTTGAGGAGGTTAAGGTGGTAGATTTGATGTGCCCCTCCCCTATCCGTTCGCCTAACCTCATAATCGAGATCTCCAACTCGTTGTGTGACCTCAAAGGGTCCTTGCAACTTGGCAATTAATTTGGAGCTCAAAGTGGGCAGCAATACAAGCACTTTATCTCCCTGTGCAAATTCATGTAGTTGAGTGCCCCTGTTGTACAGTCGGCATTGACATTCTTGTGCTTGGAACAAATTCTCCTGTGTTACCTTCCCCAAAGTGTAGAGTTTTGCTCTAAGATCAAGAACGTATTGAATTTAGTTTTTAATATTTGAAGGTCCTTTCTCCCAAGCAGTTCACATAGTGTATGTGACATGAATGTTGTGCCTTGATCAGTGAGGATTTCCTTTGGAATCCCCACTCGGTAGATAATTTTGAAGAGTGCCTCCGCAACATTATGTGCCGAGATGTTGCGTAGAGGCACTGCTTCTTGATATCGCATTGCATAGTCCACCAGAACTAATACAAAGCGATGCCCACATGCAGTCCGCTCTAATGGCCCAACGAGGTCCATGCCAATTCTCTCGAAGGGAACCTCAATCAATGGCAGAGGACGCAATGGCGCTTTTGGGGTGGCCATTAGATTCACCAACTGATATTCACGGCACGCCGCACACCATTTGCGTACATCGCCGTGAATGCCCTGCCAAAAGAAACTGGCCATTATAAGATTCAAAGTCTTTTCGTGACCTAAGTGACCAGCCATTGGGTTATAGTGAGCCGCCTGGAAGAGTGTTTCCCAATGGCTCTTTGGTACTAATAGCTGAGTTGTATTCTCTTTGGTCTGAGTGTCCTGCGTCACTCGATACAACCGCTCTTTAATAATTGAAAAGTACGGGTATGTGAGCGCAACTTTAGGCTGGAGCTCGGAGGGGTTCTCCATGCACCGAGCGGACAGAACGAAAGACCTCTCAGGTAAAAGCAGAGGTGGTGGTGTATGTTTTATGGTCAACAAATCCTGGTGTGATCAGAGGAACGTACATTCTATCAAGTCTTTCTGCTCTCCTGATCTGGAATTTCTCATGCTTCTGTGTTGACCATTCTGGCTACTGAGGGAATTCACAGCGGTCATTATCACAGCTGTGTACATCCCACCACAAGCCGACACAGACCGGGCACTCAAGGAACTGTACGGGATCATAAGCGAGCAGGAAACCGCGCACCCTGAGGCCACGTTCATTGTGACCGGGTACTTTAACAAAGCCAATTTTAAATCAATTGCACCAAAATACCACCAATACATCAGTTTCAACACAGGAGGGGACCGGGTTTTGGACCATTGCTACTCTCCCTTCGGGATGGTTACAAATCCCTCCCCCGCCCACCATTTGGCAGATCGGACCACTCTTCCATTCTGCTTCTGCCCGCTTAAAGGCAGAAACCAAAACAGGAAGCACCCACCCTCAGAACGATCCAGTGCTGGTCGGACCAATCAGATTCTACGCTACAAGACTGTTTTGATCATGCGGACTGGGAGATGTTCCGGTCTGCCTCTGATGACGACATCGAGGTGTACGCTGATAGCATAATGTGTCTCATCAGAAAGTGTGTAGAGGATGTTGTTCCGACCAAAACAATACGGATCTACCCCAACCAGAAACCATGGATAAATAGCAATGTTTGAGCTGCACTTGATGTGCGGATCTCCGCTTTTAATTTCAGGAATGCGGAGGAGCATAAACAAGCCAGTTATGCATAGGATGAGCTAAATACTTTTTATGCTCGTTTCGAGGGAAATAACACCGCCCTCGCAGAGAGAGCTCTCGCGGCCGAAGCTACAGAGGTTAGTTCACTCTCTGTCTCTGTAGCAGATGTAACCCGATCCTTCCGACGGGTGAATATCCATAAAGCCGCGGGTCCAGACGGCATTCCGGGCCACGTCATCAGAGCGTGCGTGAACCAACTGGCTGGTGTTTTTATGGACATTTTCAACCTTTCCCTCTTCTTGTCTGTAGTCCCCACATGCTTTAAAACGTCCACCATTGTGCCTGTACCAAAGCAATCCAAAATCACTTGCTTAAATGACTGCCGTCCTGTTGCTCTGACCCCCATCATCAGCAAATGCTTTGAGAGACTAATCAGAGATTACATCTGCTCTGTGCTGCCTCCATCACTGGACCCATTGCAGTTTGCTTACCGCAACAACCGCTCCACTGATGATGCCATTGCATCTACAATACCCACTGCTCTCTCCCACCTGGAAAAAAGGAACACTTATGTGAGAATACTGTTTGTAGACTATAGCTCAGCATTCAACACCATAGTGCCCTCCAAGATTTATGTGAAACTCCAGGCTCTGGGCTTAAACAGCTTGCTGTGCAGCTGGATCCTGGACTTCCAGTCAAGCAGACACCAGGTGGTTAAAATGGGGAGCAACATCTCCTCATCACTGACCCTCAACACTGGAGCCCCGCAGGGCTGTGTTCTCAGCCCACTTCTGTATTCCCTGTACACTCATTACTGTGTGGCAACACATAGCTCCAATGCCATCATTAAGTTTGCTGATGATACGACGGTGGTAGGTCTGATCACTGACAATTATGAAACAGCCTACAGAGAGGAGGTGCTCACTCTGACACGCTGGTGTCAGGAGCACAACCTCTCCCTCAGCGTCAGCAAGACAAAGGAGCTTGTAGTGGACTTCAGGAGAAAAGACAGAGAACACAGTCCCATCACCATCAATGGAGCACCAGTGGAGAGAGTCAGCAGCTTCAGTGTCCACATCACTGAGGAACTCACATGGTCCATCCACACTGAGGCCGTTGTGAAGAAGGCTCATCAGCGCCTCTTCTTCCTGAGATGGCTGAGGAAGTTTGGAATGAACCGCCACATCCTCACACGGTTCTACACCAGCACTGTAGAGAGCATCCTAACTGGCTGCATCACTGCCTGGTACGGCAATAGCACCACCCACAACCGCAATGCCCTGCAAAGGGTGGTGCAAACTGCCAGACACATCATCGGAGGTGAGCTTCCCACCCTCCAGGACATATATACCAGGCGGTGTGTGAAAAATGCTCGGAGGATCATCAGAGACTCCAGCCACCCAAGCCATGGGCTGCTCTCACTGCTACCATCAGGCAGGCGGTATCACAGCATCAGGACCCGCACCAGCCAACGTTATGACCGCTTCTTCCCCCAAGCAATCAGACTTCTGAACTCTTGATCTCTCATGATCAATATACATCAGCACTGCACTTTATTAATCTTATTATCTCACACTGGACTGTCTTAAATTATATTCTCTCTTAACAACACACTGGCAACTGACTATCAACCGACAGCCTGAATGTCAATACAGTACAATACAACCTACTGTATATTTTATATATACTATATATACTATTTTTATTGTATAATGTGTATTCTATATTGTATATGTATTCTATATTGTGTGTATTGTATACTGTACAATATTCTATATTGTGTGTATTGTATATTGTATATTGTGTTGTGTGTAATTGTGTATATTAGATATGTAAATTGTGATTATAATTGTGTTACTGTGATTTGTATATGGTCATGACTGCTATGTTGCTCGGAACTGCACCCAAGACTTTCACCCACTATTGCACTTGTGTATATGGTTGTGTGACAATAAAAGTGAAGTGAAGTGAACTGTTGACCATTAATTACTTTCACTTGATCAAAGGCGTGCTTGAGGGACTGGTCACGCGACTGCTCCAGAGGGAAATCCCCCTCAGGGAAGCCCCTGAGTATGGGAATTCCCTCGTCTGCATCATCATGATGCGGAGCAGACGTCGAAGGCCCTGGCACTGCCTCTCCTGCTATAGCATCACACATCACACACCATGACACCACTTTGCAGGACCCATCCACACACATTACATTTTTAAAGCCAGGCCAATTGGTTCCCAGAATTAGTGGATGGGTGAGGCGGGAATTAACTGTGGCCTCGACTCTATGCCGTTTTCCCCTGAATCATATCTCAATGGTAACCACTGGATACTTCTGAATGTCACCATGCACACACCTCACCCTCACCAGATTATTCTTATCCAATGCCCCGCCTTGCACCAAGTGTTAGTGGATAGAGGTTTGAGAACAACCCAAATCCACCAAAGCTTGATGTGTATCCCCTTTTACCTTTACCGGAATCCGATATGCCCCTGCTCGATCGGGGCAGCCTGCGGCACATCAGGGATCCAGATCAGTGTCCCCACCTCCATCACCAGACATTGATCCTGGCAGTGCCCGGCTTTCCCACAGCTCCAACAGACCGGCCCAGGCTTTCCTACCAAAATCATGGGGGCGGTATCGCCAACCTGGGGAGGAGAGCGGAGAGAGACAGGGGGAGTAGGGGTTTGGGCGGGGCTGCTCCCCTCTTCCGGGGAGCCGGAACAGGGCAGAACTGGGAGGGATGGGGGTGGGGAAGAATGAGACACAGGGGGTGGAGAGAGAGAAGAGGGAGGAGAAAAAAACACTGCATCACTGCCTCCTTGAAACGCCGCCATGTAGTCCTCTGCCAGCTGGACGGCCTCCTCCAAAAAAACA
This sequence comes from Myxocyprinus asiaticus, assembly GCF_019703515.2. Lineage (NCBI taxonomy): Eukaryota > Metazoa > Chordata > Actinopteri > Cypriniformes > Catostomidae > Myxocyprinus > Myxocyprinus asiaticus. Next base: position 8,287,557 of record NC_059360.1, on the reverse strand, counting down.
ATCAGGCTCCGGAGCACCTGACAGTCCTCCACTTGTGCCTGGAGCAGGACTTGAAAACGCTGTTCCTGCTCCAGGCGTAACTCCATCAGGGCTCGATGTTGGTTTTCCTGGATGCTGGCGAGGGACTTGATAACTTTGCCCAGCAGTGAAGACTCCATACAGATTTTCTGTATCTATTATGTAGCCTGTAAATTAGCTATCACTGAGATTATTGGGCCTTTGTGAGAGATTTAAGCTTTGTTAGCAATAGGGCTGGGCAATAAAACTATTTCTATCGGGGGAAAAAATCCTCGATATCGATGATAAACTTTGAGTAATTTTCTATATTTAGCCTATGTTCTTCATCTAGACCAGGAGTGCTCATTACATTGATCACGATAGTAAGACTTGATCTCGATAAAATCGAAAAGATTGACTTTTTACTTCCTCGCTTCTGTAGCCATGCTGTTTGACTGGCAGGTGCAAATGGATGGTGACCAGAAATCTGAAGGTCTAAAAATCACATAAAGGCAACATAAAAATAATGCATATGACTCCAGTGGTTAAATCCAGGTCTTTAGAAGTGATATGATAGGTATGCGTGAGAAACAGATAAATATTTAAGTCCTTTTTACTCTATATCTCCACTTTCACTTTCAAATTTGAAAGTCACATGTGGTGTCTGTTTAGTTTCATGTTCATTAGTGAAAGTGAAAATGGAGATTTAAAGTAAAAAATACTTAAATATTGTTTGCTGAAGATATGGATTTAATAACTTTTTATGGATGACTTTTGTGCTGCCTTTATGCCCTTTTTGCAGCTTCAAAGTTCTGGCCACCATTCACTTGCATTGTAAGGACATACAGAGCTGAGACATTCTTTTAAAAATCTTTGTATGCGTTCAGCAGAAGAAAGTCATACACATCTGGAATGGCATGAGGGTGAGTAAATGATGAGAGAATTTTCATTTTTGGGTGAACTATCCCTTTAAAGGCAATTTAGACCCTACACATAAACTGACTTTAATGTAATTGTTTCATACATTACGATTTAAAATTGTGATCAGTGTATTAAAAATATCCTTTTCATCTCTGTAATCATGTCTCCCTATTATTTTTTTGGATGTACAACAACTTTGCCTTAAGGACCATTGGTGTGTAACAAAACATTCAATAAAAACTTGAAATTATTTTAAAAGATTACTTTTTTTAACTAGTTCTAGGCCGTTTGCCTAATTGGAACCAAACCAGTGCAGAAATATTCTCTGGAGTACCAAAATGAAAAGTTATCAAAGGATTTTGAAATTTTTATTTGTCGTCAAATGGTACGCCAAAACGTTTGTAAAGGGCGTGGCCACTTTTACAAAAAAGGTTAACTCTTGAACAGAATCAGATATTGTCATCAAATTTGGTACACATATGTATGGAGTCATTATAAGGACACACAAAAACAATTGTGAATCTCCACCTTTTGGTGACACTATAAAGCTAAAAAACGTTAAAATGGATCTAACTATGGAACAGCTGGACCGATTGACTTGAAAATTTGCATGCAGTGTCTATGTCTAAGGTGCCATCAAGGTCTATAAGGACAGTCACATATCTAGAAAAATATGGTCGCCATCAACAAAATCATCTTTTAGCAGCTATTTGATCTAGTCCTAGTCCATTCACCCAACTGGAACCAAACCAGTGCAGAAAGATTCTCTTTCTTAATAATTATCTTAACTTTCGATTCAATGTCGCAAAGCTACACCAAAACATAAGCTGTGGGCATTGCCACTTTTACTTTTACAGTTATAACTCTTGAATTGAATGAGATATTTTCACAAAATTTTAGACACTTATGTATGGGGTCATTCAGAGGACACATGAAAAAAATTGCATACCTTTGCCTCTTGGTGGCACTATAACAGTCAGGAATGTAAACGATACCATATCTGTGTGATACCTCACCTGATGTTTCTCAAAATTAAGGCACTTAAACATTGTTTTAGTTGTTTTCAGGCTATCTAATTAATACTTAATATCTTTTGCATGTGAACTTAAAGGACCTTAAAGGTTTGAACCCCGTTAACCACTGTTTTTAGCTATATTTAGGGGTTCAAGCCCAAAGGGCTAGAAACCCTATTGTTTTTGTAAGGATTTTTAGGGGTTCATGCCCGAAGGCCTAGAAACCCTATTGTTTTTATAAGGATTTTTAGGGGTCCAAGCACCAAAGGTGCAGGAACCCTATTGTATTTGTTTCCGATTTTCTTATTATTTTTCTTATTATTATTATTATTATTATTATTAGGGTTTCAAGCCCGAAGGGCAAGAAACCCTATTGTTTTTGTAAGGATTTTTATTATTAAGGGTTCAAACCCAAAGGGCTAGAAACCCTATTGTTTTTGTAAGGATTTTTAGTATTATTAGTGGTCCAAGCACGAAGTGCTGGAACCCTATTATATTTGTTCCGATTCTCTTATTATTATTAGGGGTCCAAGCACTGATGGTGCAGGAGCCCTATTGCATTTGTTCTGATTTTCTTGTTTTTTTTGTTTTTTTTTTCTTATTAGGGGTTCAAGCACAAAGTGCTAGAAATCCTATTGTTTTTGCTGTGATTTATTTTTTTATTTTTTCGCAATTTGCGATTATTTGAAAAAAAAAAAAAATGTACTAGTCCTAGGCCGTTTGCCTCATCGGAACCAAACCAGTGCAGAAAGATTCAGCAGAGTCCCCTTATGAAAAGTTATTTTAAAAAAAAGTTACAATTTTGATTAATCTTCGCAACGGTATGCTAAAACGTACGTACGTACTGGTAATGAAAAAAATTACGTCTTGTTGGCGCTATAATAATTTAAATGTTAAAACTATTGTAACTATGGAACCTTGGTCCAATCAACTTGAAATTTTGCATGCAGTGTCTTTGTCTAAGCTACTATCAAGGTTTATGAGGACAGTTGCCTATCTTGAAAAACATGGCCACCATCGACCAATCAAATTTAAGCAGCTATTACACAGGGTTAACATAGGCCAATCAGAACGAAAACGACATGAATGAGACGTGTGGATCACGAGCTCTGTGCACTTTGCTAGTTTTTTAATTATTTTCATGTTATAATCCGGTGAGATTCGATACACCCAATTACATATTTGCTCTTTGAAGTAAATATGGCAAAGAAGTCAAAATCCTCAGACTCTGGAGACATTAAAAGACACTTATGTGCTCAAGCTGACACCCCCGAACAGGCCGCGAGCCGGGGACTCGATTTGGAAAGGACGTCAGGAGATGAAATTCAGCGTCAATTGTCCAACATCTTGGTGATGCTGACGAAGGTTGTTGCTGACTTGGAGGATCTCGCTGTAATACATCAATCGATTACGGCGATGGAAACAAAGTTCAGTTGTCAGCTGTTGAGAAACGGATTGATCATCTGGAGTCATCGGATAGGGAATTATCCGCTAATCTGCCCGTGTCCAAAACAGATTTGAAACACTGTAGAGCCAAGGAGGGCAGGGCCGGGCTGGAATGAGACACACCCGGTCCCCAATCAGCCTGATGGGGCGCGTGAGGGATAAAGGCGGCCGGGGACGACAGTTCGAGAGAGAGAGAATGACAGACAGCTGTACTGTGTGTTTATAGTTGTGTGTTTTAAGTTGTTTATTAAATTATTAAGTTGTCAAGCCAGTTCTTGCCTACTCCTTTCCACCGAACCCCCTTACAAACACATTTTGGAAAAACTGGAATATCTTGAAAATATGAGCCGAAGGAACAATATACGAATTGTTGGAATTCCTGCGCATGAAGAGGGCAGAGATATGGTGAAATTCCTGGACGAGCTCTTACCGAGTCTGCTCGACATAACAGGCCGTAACCTGGAAATCGAGCAAGCTCACAGAGTCCTGGCTTGGAGATCAGCTGAGGGAGACAGGCCCCAATCAATTCTGGCCAAATTTCTGAGATCATCCGATAAAGATCTCATGTTGCGCCAGGCGAGGAGCAAAGGAAAGCTTTCTTAGAAGAATCACAATATTTTCTTGTTCCTGGACTTTGCAAATTCGACAAGAGGGAAATGCAATCGGTTCAAGGAATGTAAGAAACTTTTACATCAAGGGAAGATCGCTTTTGCATTGATGTTTCCGGCCCAACTGAGAATAGAAACAAAGGATGGTCGCAAAGTATTTACATGTCCAAAACAGGCACTCTCCTTCATAAATACATTGGAGTGAGTAAGCCATTTGATGTTTCTTATATTAGTGGTTTGACTTTCTGAACATACACTCGATTGTCTGAGGAAGCTGGGCGCCATTTTTTGTTTCTTTTTGCGTGTGCTCCGCCTAGTGGCTGGAGTTTGTTTTGAGGAATGACACTTCCTTCAAGAAACTTTTGCAATGACGGAAGATCGTTTTTACACTGAAATTCCTGGTCAGATTGAGAATGAACACTATGGATGACCGCAAAATATCTACATGCTCACATAAGGACATATTTTATAAAGTTGATGGACTGAGTAAGTAATGATGTATTTTTTTTTACGCGGCCTCCGAGTTAATTTAACTCGCTCAATACACACTTGATCATCCGAGGAACCGGGATGCCTGTTTTGTTTCTTTTGGTGATGGTTCCACCTAGCGGCTGGAGTTTGTTTTTGTGAAATATTTTTAAGGGACATTAGAAAGATTACGTCATCTGCTGCACTCATAACAGCTGGCTCACTGAACAATTGTTTGTCTGTCCAAGGAAACTGAATGGCTGTATATCAGCTGGAGTTTGTTTTATGGAGGAACACACCTTCGAGACAGTTCTGTGAATGAATCTACATGTTCTTTGTGTTTATTCTGCCTGTTGGCTGGGGTCTGTTTTACAAAGTATTTTCTGTTATGTAATTTTTGTCTCACAAAATTTGTGCAGAAGCACTTAAACAATCTGATGGCAAAGTTGTCGCAGAGACTCTCGTATGCGTACATGGACCTTTTGAGTTTAGAGGGATTGACGCCAGTTGGCGCTGTCATGTGCGGGGTTAATGCACACATTTTTCTTTTTTCTGTTTGTTTTGTTCAGGGTTTGATTGTTGCATTAATGGAGAATGTGGTCTGTGTAATCTTTTTTTTTTATTATTTTTTTTTTACACAATTTCTTTTTTAATGATATCAATATGTCAAATGTTAATTTGAGTGGATTGTCTCTCTCCACATGGAACGTGAATGGGTTGGGTCACCCCATAAAAAATAAGAATGGTTATTTCTTTTCTTAAGCGTAAGAAATATGATATAGTGTTTCTTCAAGAAACGCATCTTTCCCCACAGGAAGCTGAAAAATTTGGGAAGATATGGGGTGGACATGTTTTCTTTAGTGCTGGCTCAAGTAAGAGCAGGGGAGTCATTATACTGATAAATAAACATCTACAATTCAAATGTTTCAAACAGATTAAAGATAAATTATGAAGAGTCATTATTGTTTTAGGAGAAATTCAGGGACAAAGGTTGATTTTGGCTAATATATATGCACCTAACGCTGATGATCAGGGCTTTTTTATAGATCTTAAAGGGATGTTGCAAGCTGCTGGCACCCCTCATGATATAATATTGGGAGGAGACTTTAATCTTTTGATGGACTCAGTCCTTGATCATAGTGAAGCAAAAGTGTGTAAGCCCCTTAGAGCAACATTGATGCTTCACAGGATGTGTAAAAATCTTGGTCTTACAGATATTTGGAGACTTTTGAACCCATCTGGTAGGGACTATACATTTTTTTCATCAGTCCATAAGATTTATTCTAGAATAGATTTTTTTTATATCGAAGTCCCTCATTTCATCTGTTGATGTGTTCTCAGATCACGCCCTGGTGAGTTTAGAGATGTTGCCACAAACGGAGAAAAAGAAATCATATAGTTGGCACTTTAATGTATCCCTTTTGCAAATCCTGATTTCCAACAAATGTTAAAGACCAAAATCAATGTTTATATGGAGACCAACTGGTCCTCAGTATCCTCTGTGGGCGTGGCTTGGGAGGCACTTAAGGATGTTCTTAGGGGCCAGATCATACAGTATGCCTCATTCATCAAAAAATCCAAAGCACAAGAACTCGTGGAGTTGGAAGGGAATATTAAAAGTGCAGAGGCAGAGCTCAAGCACCGAATGTCATCTAATGGCCTCAGAGAATTGACTCGATTGAAATACAGATATAATGCTATTTTGTGGCAGAAAGTGGAGTTTTGGTTATTCAGGGCAAGACAGTCATACTTTGAGTCGGGGGACAAAGCAGGGAAGCTTTTGGCAAGATATATAAAGCAGAGAGAGTCTTTTTCAATCATTCCTTAAGTGAAATCTGCTGGTGGTGAAATATTTACCTCAACCATTAATATTAATAATGCCTTTAAAGAATTCTATCTTGATCTTTATAGTTCCAAGTCTTCGTCTACTGATGAAGATATTAGAACATTTGTGGAACCATTAGAACTCCCTAAACTGACGACTGAGCAAAAAAATTCTCTTGATTCTGAGATAACCTTGGAGGAACTTGACGAGGTAATTAAGGTCTTACCTACAGGCAAGGCTCCGTGGCCAGATGGTTTTGCTGCTGAATTTTTTAGATCTTATGCTACAGAATTGGCTCCACTTTTATTAGACGTTTATACAGAATCATTAAAGAATGGAAAGCTTCCTCCAACCATGATACAGGCACGGATAATTCTGATTCTTAAAAATGACAAAGATCCAAGTGAGTGTAAGAATTACTGTCCAATTTCCCTGATCCAGCTAGATGTAAAAATGTTGTCAAAAATTTTGGCTAACCGGTTAAGTAAAGTTATGACATCTCTTATACGTATAGATCAGGTGGGGTTTATTCGGGGCTGCAGCTCTTCTGATAACATTAGGCGTTTTATTAATATCATGTGGTCAGTAGCGAATGATCAGTCTCCAGTCACTGACATCTTGATGCCGAAAAGGCCTTTGATATTGTAAAATGGGATTATCTTTTTAAGATTTTGGAAATGTATGGGTTCGGCTTCATTACATTTATCTATGATTGGGAAGGTTAATATTATTAAAATGAACTGTATTGCAAAATTCAACTTCCTACTACAGTCACTCCCTATAGATGTCCCCCTCTCTTATTTCAAGCAATTTGATAGAATTGCGAAGTCCTTCATTTGGAATGGTAAACGTCCCAGACTGCATTTCAACAAATTACATAGGCCAATTGACAAAAGTGGGCTAGACTTACCCAAAATTTTGTTTTATTATTATGCGTTCGGTCTCAGGCATTTGGCTCATTGGTCGTTTCCACCTGAAAGAGTCCCTCCCTGGTTTTTTATTGAACAGAAAGACCTTGCCCCTATTTCACCATTGCAAAGTCTTTCTATCAAACTAACTGGAGATGTTAAGTCACACCCCGTTATTTCACATTTGCACATGATTTGGACAAGAGTGGCCAGAGTATTTAATTTGGACATTTATTTAAATGTTGCCTCAAGCATATGGCTGAACCCAAAATTATGTATCAATAAGTCCCCTTTCTGTTGGTCAGAATGGATTTTAAGGGGGGTTGTTACACTCGGCGACCTGTATGAGAGTGGAGTGTTGAGATCTTTTGAGAATTTGGGTCATCATTTTGGGATTCCCAGATCTCAGTTTTATAGGTATTTACAGCTGCACCACAAGCTCTGAATTGTTTTTGGGAGTAGCACACACCCCCCTAAAATGGCAGATACTCTGGGAGAGGTGATTACTGCTTTTGGAAAAGGTCATGAGGCATCAGTGTATTACTCCCTGCTAATTCAGAGTCTGGGGGATGGAGCTTTAGCTTCTATCAAGAGATTATGGGGAAAAGATTTGAATTTGGTATTGGAGGAAGAAGTGTGGACTAGGATTCTAAAAAATGTCAAGTCTGCATCTAGAGATGCAAGGGTTCGCCTTATACAATTTAAGATTTTACATCGATTTTATTGGACCCCCTCTAGATTATATAGGCTTGGTCTTAAAGACGCACCCAATTGCTGGCATTGTCAGTCAGAAGCTGGAGACACAACTCATGCCTTTTGGGGGGGTGTTAAGATTCAAGATTTTTGGATGAAGGTACAGAGCAATTTGTTTGACGTTTTGGGTGCTCAAGTTTTGCTTTGCCCCAGACTTTGTATTTTGGGTGACAGAGCGGTCATAAATTTGGGGGACAAATTTATAAAAAATTGGATTTTGACAAGTGTTATGATTGGCAGACAAGTAATTTTAAGGGGTTGGAAGTCCGACGGAGCACCATCATTCCCGGAGTGGTGTGCAGAAATGGGGAGGGTGGCAGCGTTTAAAGAAGGGGTACTTGGAGGATTGGGTAATTTGGACTTGTTTATGGGAAAGTGGGGTAAATATTTGGCATTTTTGGAGGTCTCTCGGGGAGGGACAGTGGAGAGAGAGATGTAGATGTAGAGGTTATCTGTGTGATTATTATATGTTTTAAAAAAAATCTGCCACTGGGTGGCATTTTCACGATTTTTAAAAAAAACACAAGTAATTCATATCATATGATAGCTCTCTTCATTCTGAACAATTTTGTCTCATTCTGAACAACTTTGCCTCAAGAACCATAAGTGTCAATCAAACTCGTAATTTGGTAACAAAAAACCCGCCTTTTTCTTCATTGGCTGCTCGCGAACAGCTTTGACCCGCCCTCAAACACTACATTAAGCGGTAGACCAATCACAACAGACTGGGACATCTGACCAATCAGAGCAGAGTAGGCTCTCTGAAAGGAGGAGTTTAAAATTAATCCTTTAGAACGGATCACTGAACGAGTCGTTTTTGACACTGGGAAAAAAAAGGTAATATTGCAGTTTAAATTATGAGCAAATTTTTGACCTTGGATGCATGTAAATCTATTGTATGAGACCTTTAAAACAAAATTAGGCACATTTAAAAATCATAATAGGTGCACTTTAAGAAAAATGTGTAGGGTATCAAAGTGAGGATCTGTTATGAATTTGGCTGGGATTTGCCACTTGGGGGCGCTATAATAATAATAAAAAAAATTCAAATGGCTCTAAATATGGAACCGCTAGTCCAAATGACTTGAAATTTTGCATTCAGTGTCTTTGTCCAAGGTCCCAACAAGGTCTTTGAAGAAATCTGCATATCTTGTAAAACATGGCTGCCACTGACCTGTCAACTTTCAGCAGCTATCAGACAAGGTCAACAAAGGCCGATTTGAATGAAAAGTGGTGGACCTATTTAACTCTTGGTCTCAGTGGTGTGTGCAAAGCGTCCACAAGGCGCCCTTGCATTTTTCCTGCATGCAAAAGACTGTATATGGCCAGTTTTATTTAAATGGCTATTATGTAACATAATAATGTAACACCATCACAGTTTATACACATATGAAGGGGCATATTTTTATATATCATAAACTTGGCCATCATCAGGCAATAAAATATCAGATGCTATTAGTAGGCTTGCAACAGTATGCTGTGATAACGGTTATACTCGGTAAGAGTGACAATACTCAGACTCCCTCATAAATGCATTGTGAAACCAGTCTAGAATGATTTGTTTGGAATCCCTAGATCACTAATTATGTAAAAACATGTTTATTTTTCCAATCAAGGTGGATATAGCCAGCCAAAATGTATGTAGTGGACTGGACAGTTTTACTTAAATGGCTATAACTCTTTGAAATTGACCACTTGGTGGCGATACAATTGGAACTTTGGGGTGATGACCGGATATGTTCACATGTCTTTTGCTATAGCAATTCCAAACCAGGGAGGAGCTCTCTCAGGTGGAAGTGACCAATGAGCTAAATGTCTGAGACTGAATGCATAATAATAAAACAAAATCTTGGGTAGGCCTAGCCCACCTTTGTCAATCGGCCTATGTAACTTGTTGCAATGTAACCTGGGACGCTTTCCATTCCAAATGAAGGACTTCGCTATACTATCAAATTGCTTAAAATAAGAGAGGGGGACATCTACAGGGAAAGATTGTAGTAGGTAGTTGAATTTTGGAATACAATTAATTTTAATAACATTAACCTTCCCAATCATCGATAAATGTAATGAAGCCCACCTGTCCACATCATTCGAAAACCTTTTTATTAAGGGGTCAAAATTAACTCTAACTAAATCAGACAAATTTGCTGGGAATAATATTCCCAAATACTTAATTCCCTGTTTGGGCCACTGAAAGGCCCCTGGCTGAAAAGTCGTTATTGGGCAGAACGCTGTCAAAGCCAAAGCTTCGGATTAAGACCAATTGTCTTTGTATCCTGAGAACTTGGAAAAGGAATTAATAATTCTGTGGAGGCAAGGCATAGATCTAGTAGGGTCAGAGATGAAAAATAAAATATCATCTGCGTAAAGCAAAAGCTTATGCGCCATACCTCCCGCAATCACCCCTGGAAAATCATCCTCCTTTCTTATCGCGGCTGCTAATGGTTCCAACAATGGGGAAAGAGGGCAACCCTGCCGGGTGCCCCATCCAGAGTAAAATAATCTGAAATTAGTCCATTTGTTTGTACCGCCGCTACAGGGTGTCTATAAAGTAGCTTAATCCAACCAATAAAAGTACTCCCGAACCCATACATTTCCAAAATCTTAAAAAGATAATCCCATTCTACCATATCAAACGCCTTTTTGGCGTCAAGTGAGATGGCAGCGACCGGAGATTGTTCATTCGCTACTGACCACATGATATTGATGAGACGCCTAATGTTATCATAAGAGCTATGGCCTCGAAAAAACCCCACCTGATCTATATGTATAAGAGGTGTCATAACTTAATCGATTTGCCAGAATTTTTGACAACATTTTTACATCTAACTGTATCAGGGAAATTGGATGGTAACTTTTACACTCGCTTGGATCTTTGTCCTTTTTAAGAATCAGACTGATCCAGGCTTGTGTCATGGTTGGCGGGAGCTTTCCATTCTTTAATGATTCAGTATAAACTTCTAGCAAAATTGGAGCCAGTTCTGTAGCATAAGATTTGAAAAACTCAGCGGCAAAGCCATCAGGCCCCGGAGCCTTGCCTGTAGGTAAGGCCTTAATAACCTCACCAAGCTCCTCCAAGGTTATCTCAGAATCAAGACAATTTTTTGCTCAGTCGTCCATTTAGGGAGATCTAATGGTTCCACAAAGTTTCTAATATCTTCATCAATAGACGAAGACGTGGAACTATAGAGATCAGAGTAGAATTCTTTAAAAGCATTATTAATATCAATGGCCGAGGTAAATATTTCACCACCAGCAGATTTCACTGAGGGAATGGTAGAAAAAGACTCTCTCTGCTTTATATATCTAGCCAAAAGTTTTCCTGTTTTTTCCCCTGACTCAAAGGATGACTGTCTTGCCCTGAATAGCCAAAACTCCACTTTCCGCGACAAAATAGTATTAAATCTGTATTTCAATCGAGTCAATTCTCTAAGGCCATCAGGTGACAAATGGCGCTTCAGCTCTGCCTCTGAATTTTTAATATTTCCTTCTAACTCCACAAGTTCTCGTGCTTTGGATTTTTTGTTAATGAGGCACACTGTATGATCCGACCCCTAAGAACTGCCTTAAGTACCTCTCAAGCCATGCCCACAGAGGATACTGAGGACCAGTTGGTCTCCATATAAACATTGATTTCAGTCTTTAATATTTGTTGGAAATCAGGATTTTGCAAAAGGGACACATTAAGGCTCCAACTATATGATTTCTTTTTCTCTGTATATGGCAACACCTCTAAACTCACCAGGGCGTGATCTGAGACTAAGATATTTCCAACTGAGCAATCAACAACAGATTAAATTAGGGATTTTGATATAAAAAAAATAAAAAAATCTATTCTAGAATAAATCTTATGGACTGATGAAAAAAATTTAAAGTCCCTACCAGATGGGTTCAAAAGTCTCCAAATATCCATAAGACCAAGATTTTTACACATCCTGTGAAGCGTCAAGGTTGCTCTAGGGGGTTTACACACTTTTGCTTCGCTGTGATCAAGGACTGAGTCCATCAAAAGATTAAAGTCTCCTCCCAATATGATATCATGAGGGGTGCCAGTGGTTTGCAGCATCCCTTCAAGATCTATAAAAAAGCCCTGATCATCAGCGTTAGGTGCGTAAACATTAGCCAAAATCAACCTTTGCCCTTGAATTTCAGCTAAAACAATAATGACTCTCCCTAATTTATCTTAAGTCTTTTCGAGACATTTGAATTGTAGATCAATATAATGACTCCCTTGCTCTTACTTGAGCTAGCACTAAAAAAAACGTCCACCCCATATCTTCCCAAATTTTTCAGCTTCCTGCAGGGAGAGATGTTTCTTGAAGAAACACTATATCATATTTCTTACATTTAAGAAAAGTAATAACCTTCCTTCTTTTTTATGGGGTGCCCCAACCCATTTACATTCCATGTGGAGAGAGATAGTACACTCATTTTAACATTTGACATTATAATAGAAAAAATAAATTGTGTCAAAAACAAAATTATACAGACCACATTCCTCATTAGAGAAACAATCAAACCCCAAACTTCCCCCCCAATAAAACAAACAGAAAAAAGAAAAACATGCACATTAACCCCACGCACGAAAGGGCCAACCGGCGACAAACCCTCTAAACTCAAAAGGTCCATGAACGCCAACGAGCCCCCATGACAACTTTGCCATCGGATTGCTCAATTTTGCCTCACAAATTTGTGAGGCAAAATTATATAACAGAAAATACTTTGTAAAATAAACTCCAGCCAATAGGAAGAATGAACACAAAGAACATGTAGATTCATTCACAGAACTGTCTCAAAGGTGTGATCTTCCACAAAACAAATTCCAGCTGATATAAAACTGTTCAGATTCCTCGGACAGACAAATGAATATTCAGTGAGCCGGCTGTTATGAGTTCAGTGGATGACGTAATCATTCCAATGTCCTGTAAAAATACTCAAAACAAACTCCAGCCAGCAGAAGGAATAAGCACGAAGAACAAACAGATTAATCTGTGTTATTCAATAGAACAAGCTCCAGCCGCTAGGTGGTCATCCGTAGTGTCCACTCTCAAACTGGCCGGGAACTTCAGTGCAAAAGTAATCTTTCGTCAGTGCAAAAGTTTCTTTAAGGAAAAGTGTTATTCACAAAACAAACTCCAGCCACTCGGCAGAGCCAATGCAAAAAGAAAAAAGAAACCAAAATGACGCCTAGCTTCCTCAAAATCCAGAGTAAGTACAGCGAGTTGACCCACTCACATGAGAAACACCCAATGGTTTACTCATCCATTGATTCAATAAAAGACATTGCCTGATTGGGACATGTAAATACTTTGCGACCGTCCTTTGTTTCTATTCTCAGTTTGGCCGGAAACATCAGAGCAAAAGTGATCTTTCGCTGATGTAAGAGTTTATTACATTCCTTGAACCGATCGCATTTCTCTCTTGTCAAACTTGCAAAGTCCGGGAACAAGAAAATATTATGGTTCTAACAAGGAAGCTTCCCTTTGCTCCTTGCCTGGCGCATCACAAGATCATTATCGGATGATCTCAGAAATCTGGCTAGAATCGATTGGGACCTATCTCCCTCAGCAAATCTGTGAGCTGGGACTCTGTGAACTCGCTCGATTTCCAGCTTGTGGCCTGTTATGTCGAGCAGACTTAGGAAAAGCTTGTCTAGGAATTTCACCATATCTCTGCCCTCCTCATGCTCAGGAATTCCAACAATTCGAACAATTCGAACGTTATTCCTGCGGCTTCTATTCTCAAGATCTTCAAGCTTTTCAAGGAGATGTTCCAAATCAACTTTGGTCGTAGGCGGATTAGCGGTTAATTCCCTCTCTGAAGATTCCAGACAATCGATTCGTCTCTCAACATCAGTCACTCTTGTAACTAACTCAGAGAATTTTATTTCCATTGCCATAATCGATCGACGTATTACAGTGACATCCTCCAAGTCAGCAAGAACCTTCGTCAACATCACCGACATGTTGGACAACTGTTGCTGGATCACCTCTCCCGTTTCGCTATCCAAATCGAGTCCCCGGTCTGTAGACCTTTCGAGGCTTTCATCCTGAACACGTAAGTGTCTTTTAATGTCTCCAGAGCCTGAGGATTTTGACTTCTTTGCCATGTTTTGCCTCAAAGAGCAAACGTGTAACTGGGTGTATCAAATTTCACCAGATTATAACATTAAAATAATTTAAAATTTAGCAAAGTGCACAGAGATCGTCGCTCACATGTCTGCTTCTTGCATGGCGTCACGCCCCCTATTGTAATTAAGATTTTTATTAGGGGTTCAAGCACTTAGCGTTGAAACCCTATTGTAATTGTTAAGATTTTTATTATTATTATTATTATTATTATTATTATTATTCCCCATAAAACTGATCGGGCAGAGCAAACTGTAAGGCCTAGAGACTTGAAACTTTGTCAGATGGTAGTAGTATTGCTCGCTACTCATAAACACGGACTCGGCCAAATCGGTCAATAGGGGGCGCTACAGCGATCAAAAACATGAAACTGCTCATAACTCCTAGACCGTTTGTCATAGACTCAAGTGATTTATACCATTGGAATCCTTGGCTCATACATAACGTATATCTCCAATTTCATTTCTGCCTATAAAGATTTTCCGCCATCTTGGATTTTTCATAAAACCTACTTTTGCGAACTAGTCCTAGGTTTTTCGTCCGATCGGTACCAAACCAGTGCGAAACGATTCTATGGAGTCTCAATATCAAAAGTTATCAAAAAAAGTTTGAACTTTCGACTCGAGCTAGCTATGGTATGCGAAAATATCAGGAGTGGCCAATTTTACGTAAATGGCTATAACTCTTGAAGGAAATAAGATATCTTCACCAAACTTGGCATGCTTATGTAAGAGGTCAATCTTTGGTCGCCCAGAAAAGTTGGCGTGGTTTTGCCACATGGTGGCACTATAATACCAAAAAACCTGAAATTGGCTGTAACTATGAAATCATTAATCTTATTGACTTCAAAATTTGCATACATTGTCTTTGTCTCAGCTGCCATCATTGTCTATATGAACATTCACGTATGTTGAAAAACATGGCCTCCATTGGCCAATCAAATTTCAGCAGCTATTACACAAGGTTAACAATGACCAATTGGAACGAAACTTGGTGGACCTGTTTGACACTTGGTCTGAGAGGGTTGTGCAAAGTTATAAAAAAATCATTCACTAGGTGGTGCTATCATGATTTTTGTAGGTGTTAATGGTTGTATATAATGCAGTGTTGTGAAAAAACACAAGTAATATATATCACCTGATAGCTCTTCTCATTCAAAACACCTCAAGAAGCATTGGTGTCTGTCAAACCGTTCGGTACATATTTCAGATAATGTTCAAAACCTACTTTTGTGAACTAGTCCTAGGTTTTTCGCCCGATCGGAAGCAAACTAGTGCAGAAATATACTCTGGAGTCTGATTATCAATAATTATCAAAAAAAAAGTTGACATTTCGACTCACGGTCAATAAGGGGTGCCAAAACGTTCGAAAAGGGCGGGCCATTTTTACTAAAATGGCTATAATGGCCGAACGAAATGAGATATTTTCACCACACTCGGTACACATGTGTATGAGCACAATCTGAGGTCACAGTAAAAAAAACCCGCGGAGTTTGGCTACTTGGTGGTGCTATAACAGGAAAAAAACATGAAAACAGCTCTAACTACGCAACCGTTAGTCTGATTGAGTTGAAAATCGGCATGCGGTGTCTGTCCAAGGTGCCATGAAAGTCTATGAGGACACTGGCGTATCTCAAAAAACATGGCCGCCATCGGCCAATAAATTTGATTACCTATTAGACAAGGTTATCGGAGGCCGATCGGCACAAAACTTGGTGGGCCTGTTCAACTCCTGACCGTAGAGGTCTGTGAGAAATTTGAAAGAAATCAGACACCCTTTACTCTTTGGTAGCTATAGCAGTGTCATTTAGAAAATGGCCATGGTCAAGTGTACCAAGAAGCCCATAATTCCTAAACAAAAACTCAGAACTTCACGAAATTAGCTGAGAACATGTGACATATGATTCTAAACAAGCATGCAAACTTTTATGGAGATCGGACCATAGGTGGCGCTATGAGCTTTAAAAAGCTTTAAAAACCATGTATTTCCTTTGTAAATTGCCTGTATTGGCTGTAAATGGTCTATTCCATCTATGATCTAGGTGGTTACATGCTTGCTAAATAAAACATAATACCTTTTTATGCATGTGTTTAAAGGCCTTAAACCGCTTGAACCCCGTTAATTGCTGCTCACAGCTATATTTATTATTATTAGGGGTTCAAGCGTTTAGCGCTGAAACCCTATTGTAATTGTTATGATTTTTATCATTATTATTATTATTATTATTATTATTATTATTATTATTATTCCACCATAAAACTGATTGGGCAGAGCAAACCGTAAGGCCTAGAGACTTGAAACTTTGTCAGATGGTAGTAGTGTTGCTCGCTACTCAGAAACACGGACTCGGCCAAATCGGTCAATAGGGGGCACTACAGCGATCAAAAACGTGAAACTGCTCATAACTCCTAGATCGTTTGTCGTAGACTCAAGTGCTTTATACCATTGGAATCCTTGGCTCAAACCAAACAAAACTTTTCTCTCCGATTTCATTTCTGCCTATAAACATTTTCTGCCATCTTGGATTTTTCATAAAGCGTACTTTTGCGAACTAGTCCTAGGTTTAATCATCTGATCATGACCAAACCAGTGCCAAACGATTCTATGGAGTCTCTTTATCAAAAGTTATCAAAAAAAGTTTGAACTTTCTACTCGAGCTAGCTACAGAATGCGAAAACATCGGAAGCAGGTGTGGCCAATTTTACATAAATGGCTATAACTCTTGAAGGAAATGAGATATCTTCACCAAACTTGGCATGATTATGTAAGAGGTTAATCTTTGGTCACCGAGAAAAGTTGGCATGGTTTTGTCACATGGTGGCACTATAATACCCAAAACATTTGAAATTGGCTGTAACTATGAAAACGTTAATCCTATTGACTTCAAAATTTGCGTACATTGTCATTGTCTCAGCTGCCATCATTGTCTTTATGGACATTCACGTATGTTGAAAAACATGGCCGCCATCGGCCAATCAAATTTCAGCAGCTATTACACAAGGTTAACAATGACCGATCGGAACAAAACTTGGTGGACCTATTTGACTCTTGGTCTGAGAGGGTTGTGCAAAGTTAAAAAGAAATTGGCCACTAGGTGGTGCTATCACAATTTTTGTAGGTGTTAATGGTTGTATATAATGCAGTGTTGTTAAAAAACACAAGTAATATATATCACCTGATAGCTCTTCTCATTCTAAACAACTTTGCCTCAAGAAGCACTGGTGTCTATCAAACCGTTCAGTAAATATTTCAGATAATGTTCAAAATCTACTTTTGCGAACTAGTCCTAGGTTTATGGCCGATTGGAACCAATCCAGTGCAGAAATATACTCTGGAGTCTGATTATCAATAATTATAAAAAAAAAGGTTGGAAATTTCGGCTCGGGTCACTAAGGGGTGCCAAAACGTTCGAAAAGGGCGGGCACTTCAATGCCCGAACAAAATGAGATATTTTCACCAAACTCGGTACACATTAGTACGAACTCAATCTGAGGTTACGGTAAAAATAAACGTGGAGTTTGGCCACTTGGTGGCACTGTAACAGGACAAAAACATGAAAACAGCTCTAACTACGCAACTGTTAGTCTGATTGAGTTGAAAATCGGCATGCAGTGTCTTTGTCCAAGGTACCAGGACTGTCTATGAGGACATTGGCGTATCTCAAAAACATGGCCACCATTGGCCAATGAAATTTGAGCACCTATTAGACAAGGTTATCGGAGGCCGATCGGCAGAAAACTCGATGGGCTTGTTCGACTCTTGGCCTTAGAGGTCTGTGAGAAATTTGAAAGAAATCGGACACCCTTTACCCTTTGGTAGCTATAAGAGTGTCATTTAGAAAATGGCCGTGGTCAAGTGTACAAAGAAGCCCATAATTCCTAAACAAAAACTCAGAACTTCACGAAATTAGCTGAGCACATGCGACATAGGATTCTAAACAAGCATGCAGATTTTTATGGAGATCGGACCATAGATGGCGCTATGAGCTTTAAAAAGCTTTAAAAACCATGTATTTCCTTAGTAAATTGCCTGTATTGGTCTATTCCATCTATGATCTAGGTGGTTATATGCTAGCTAAATAAAACATAATACCTTTTTACGCATGTGCTTAAAGGCCTTAAACCGCTTGAACCTCGTTAATTGCTGCTCGCAGCTATATTTATTATTATTATTATTCTGCCATAAAATTGATTGGGCAGAGTGGGCGTAAGGCCTAGAGACTTGAAACTTGGTCAGATGGTAGTACTATTGCTCGCTACTCAGAAACACAGACTCAGCCAATAGGGGGTGCTACAGAGATCAAAAACGCGAAACTGCTCATAACTCCTAGACCATTTGTCATAGACTCAAGTTCTTTATACCATTGGAATCCTTGGCTCAAACCAAATAAAACATATATCTCCGATTTCATTTCTGCCTATAAAAATGTTCCGCTATCATGGAGTTTTCATTAAACCTACTTTTGCGAACTAGTCCTAGGTTTTTCGTCCGATCGGGACCAAACCAGTGCCAAACAATTCTATGAAGTCTCACTATTAGAAGTTATCCAAAAAAGTTTGAACTTTCGACTCAAGCTAGCTACAGTGTGTGAAAACATCAGAAGTAGGTTTAGCCAATTTTACGTAAATGGCTATAACTCTTTAAGGACATGAGATATCTTCACCAAACTTGGCATGCTTGGTAAGAGGTCAATCTTTGGTCGCCCAGAAAAGTTGGCGCGGTTTTGCCACATGGTGGCGCTATAATGCCAAAAAAAACCTGACATTGGTTGTAACTATGAAACCGTTAACACTATTGACTTCAAAATTTGCAAAAATTGTCTTTGTCTCAGCTGCCATCATTGCCTGTATGGACATTCATGTATGTTGAAAAACATGGCTGCCATTGGCCAATCAAATTTCAGCAGCTATTACACAAGGTTAACAATGACCGATCGGAACGAAACTTGGTGGACAATTTGAATCTTGGTCTGAGAGGGTTGTGCAAAGTCACGATTTTTGTCGGTGTTAATGGTTGTGTATAATGCAGTGTTGGGAAAAAACACGAGTAATATATATCACCTGATAGCTCTTCTCATTCTAAACAACTGTGCCTCAAGAAGCATTGGTGTCTGTCAAACCATTCAGTAAATATTTCAGATAATGTTAAAAACGTACTTTTGCGAACTAGTTCTAGGTTTTTCGCCCGATCGGAACCAAACCAGTGCAGAAATATACCCTGGTGTCTGATTATCAATAATTATAAAAAAAATTGTCATTTCAACTCACGGTCACTAAGGGGTGCCAAAAAGTTCAAAAAGGACAGGCCATTTTTACTAAAATGGCTATAATGCCCGAACGAAATGGTGAAAATATCTCAATCTCAGTACACATGTGTGAGCTTAATCTGAGGTCACAGTCAAAAAAAAAAAACATGGAGTTTGGCCACTTGGAGGCGCTATAACAGGAAAAAAACAGGAAAACTGCTCTAACTACGCAACCGTTAGTCTGATTGAGTCTGAAAATCGGCATGCAGTGTCTTTCTCCGAGGTGCCATGACTGTCTATGAGGACATTGCCGTATCTCAAAAAACATGGCCACCATCAGCAAATGAAGTTTGAGCACCTATTCGACAAGGTTAACGGAGGCTGATCAGCACAAAACTCGGTGGGCCTGTTCGACTCCCTAGTGGTCTGTGAGAAATTTGAAAGAAATCAGCCAATGTATGGCGCTAATAAGCTTTATGCCTCTGTAATCACGTGGTGTTTCACACATACACACAATGGCTGTGTCCCAATTCAAAGGCTGCATCCTTTGAAGGACTCAGACTTCAAAGGCGACGTCTTTGAAGGCTGCTAAGGTCAAACTGAGCATTGTTAATTGGGACAGTCTAGCCTACGGAGGACTGTTCTTGTCGCCTAACAACTATGACAGCTGCCGAGTGACTAATGTTTGTACTGGACTTTTTTGAAAGTTATATTGAACTGTCTGAAAACAAAACAGGGTTCATAATCTGTCTAAATATTTTCACCATGGTCCATTTCTGTATATAATAAAGAGTATAAACTATATATAATTGCATCTTAGTAAGATATATCTTGGTAAGATATGTCAAAATTTGAACCACTTTAAAGGTTTTTTTTTACATTTGTATCATTAGGTATTTGACATAATAGTGGTGGCTCAGCGGCTAAGGCTCTGGGTTACTGATCAGAAGGTCGGGGGTTCAAGCCCCAGCACTGCCAAGTTGCCACTGTTGGGCCCTTGAGCAAGGCCCTTGACCCTATCTGCTCCAGGGGCGCCGTATCATGGCTGACCCTGCACTCTGACCCCAGCTTAGCTGGGATATGTGGAAAAAAAGAATTTCACTGTATATGTGCAAATGTATAATGTGTGATAAATAAATATAAAAAAAAAAAAATACCTTTTTACGCATGTGCTTAAAGGCCAGGTTAAACCCCGTTAATTGCTGCTTGCAGCTATATTTATTATTATTATTTTTCTGTCTTAAAACTGATGGTGTAGCCCAAACCGTAAGGCATAGAGACATGAAACTTGGTCAGAAAGTAGTACTCACTGTCGCTACTCAGGCACAAAATCTCACCCCGATTGGCCAGACGGTGGTGCTATAGAGAACAAAACAAAACCTTTTAAAAAATGGCCATAACTTTTTAACCGTTTGTCACAGACTCAAGTGTCTTATATCAATGGAATCTGTGGCATAAGATGAACAAAATGTATGTCTCCAATTTAATTTCTGCCATGAAAAAGTTTCAGCCTTCTTGAATGTTTTGCAAAACCTACTTTTGCGAACTAGTCCTAGGCCATTCATCCGATCGGGATCAAACCAATGCCAAACGATTCTATGGAGTGTCACTATCAATAATTATAAGCTTTAATTAATTTGAGCTTTCGATATACGTTAGCTACGATACGAAAAAACACAGGACGTAGGCGTGGCCACTTTTATGTAAATGGCTATAACTCTTGAACGAAATGAGATATCTTCACTAATCATGACATACTTAAGTATGGGCTCTGTCTGAGGATGCACAAAAAAATCTTTGCAGTTTTGCCACTTGTTGGCGCTATAACAGTGAAAAACATGAAAATGACTGTAACTATGGAACTGTTGGTCCGACTGACTTCAAACTTTGCATGCAGTGTCTTTGTCTCAGGTGTCATCAATGCCTTTGAGGAAATTTGCGTATGTTTAAAAACATGGTTGCCATCAGACAATAAGATTTCAGCAGCTATTAGACAAGGTTAACAAAGGTCGAATGGAATGAAACTCGGTGGACCTATTTGACTCTTGGCCTAAGAGGTCTGTTGAAAGTTTTTTTAAAATCGGCCACTGGGTGGCGCTATCACGATTTTTGTGCATGTTAACAGTTAAATATAATGCAGTGTTTTAAAAAAACACAAGTAATTCATATCATATGATAGCTTCTCATTCTGAACAACTTTGCCTCTCAATAAATACTTGAGATTACGTTAAAAACCTACTTTTGAGAACTAGTCCTAGGTTTTTCACACAATCCCAATGAAACAAGATTCTCTGGAGTCTATATATGAATAATTATCTAAAAAAAATTGAACTTTCAATTTTGCATGTCGACGGCATGCAAAATATAAGTAGTTGACTTAGCCACTGCTACTTAAATAGCCATAACTCTTAAACGGAATGAGCTATTGTCACAAAATCTGGCACACTTATGTAAGGGCTCATTCTGATGACAAACATACAAAGAAATGGGGCTCAGCCACTTGGTGGCACTATAACAATGACACATTTTAAAGTGGATGTAACAGCATTACTGCTTTTCTGATTGAGTTGACATTTTGTATGGAATTTGTGCACTGTCTTTGTTGCATAATGTTTGAGAAATGTCTATTATAGTCCAGAACATGGGCTTAAAGGCCCTATGGTGCTTGAACCCCAATAATTGCTGCTTGCAGCTATATTTAGGGGTTCAAGTACGAAGTGCTAGAAACCCTATTGTTTTTGCTCAGATTTTTTATTATTATTATTTCTTTGCATGCAGTGTATTTGTCTCAGGTGCCATCAATGTCTGTGAGGACATTTGCATATGTTTAAAAACATGGCCGCCATTGGCCAATCAGCTTTCAGCATATATTAGACGAGGTTAATTTAGGTCAATTGGAATGAAACTCGGTGGACCTATTTGACTCTTGGCCTAAGAGGTCTGTACAAAGTTTTTAAAAATCGGCCACTGGGTGGCGCTATCACGATTTTTGTCTGTGTTAACGGTTGTATATAATGCAGTGTTTAAAAAAACACAAGTAGGCAGCCATGTGAGAAGCAGACATGTGAAACACGAGCTCTGTGCACTTTGTTGTTTTTTTATTATTTTCATGTTATAACCGGTGAGATTCGATACACTCAGTTACATATTTGTTCTTTGAGGTAAACATGGCAAAGTCAAAATCATCTGGCTCTGGAGACATTAATAGACACTTACGTGATCAAGCTGAAACATCTGCGAGCTGGGGACTCGATTAGGATGGCACGTTGGGAGATGATATTCAGCGTCAACTGTCCAACATGTCTGTGATGCTGACGAAGGTTGTTGCTGACTTGGAGGATCTCGCTGTAATACAGCGATCGATTACGGCGATGGCAGCAAAGTTCTCTGAGTTGGTTACAAGAATGACAGAAGTTGAGAAACAAATCGATTATCTGGAATCATCTGAAAGGGAATTATCTGTTAATCTGCCCATGACAAATATAGTCGTGGAAAAAGTCTTGGAAAAACTGGAAGATTTGGAAAATAGGAGCCGAAGGAATAACATACGAATTGTTGGAATTCCTGAGCATGAAGAAGGCAGAGATATGGTGAAATTCCTGGATGAGCTCTTCCCGAGTCTGCTCGATAACAGGCCACAAGCTGGAAATCGAGCGAGCTCACAGAGTCCCGGCTTGCAGATCTGCTGAGGGAGACAGGCCCTGATCAATTCTGGCCAAATTTCTGAGATCATCCTATAAAGATCTCATGTTGCACGAGGCCAGGAGCAAAGGAAAGCTTTCTTGGAAGAATCACAATATTTTCTTTTTCACGGCTCTTTGCGAATGCGACAAGTGAGAAACGCGATCGGTTAAAGGAATGTAAGAAACTCTTACATCAACGGAAGATTGCTTTTGCACTGATGTTTCTGGCCAAACTGAGAAATGAAATGAAGGATGGTCACAGGGTATTTACATGTCCAAAGCAAGCCTTTTATAAAAACAATGGGTGAGTAAGCCATTTGGGGTTTTTCATGTAGCTCCAGAGTGGATTAACTCGCTGTACTTACTCTGGCTGTCCGAGGAAGCTGGGGCCATTTTTGTTTCTTTTTGCATTGGCTCCGCCTAGCGGCTGGAGTTTGTTTTGTGGCATGACTCCTTCAAGAAACTTTTGCATGGACGGATGATTGCTTTTACACTGAAGTTCCCAGCCAGATTGAGAATGGATCCTAAGAATGACTGCAAAATATCTTCATGCCTACACAAAGGATGTCTTTTATAAAGCTGACAGACTGAGTAAGTCATGGTGTATTTTTTTATGCAGCCTCAGAGTGAATAATACACACTTGATCATTCAAGGAACACTATATCAAAAATATGATATAGTGTTTCTTCAAGAAATGCATCTTTCCCTGCAGGAAGCTGAAAAAATTGGGTAGATATGGGGTGGACATGTTTTCTTTAGTGCTGGCTCAAGTAAGAGCAGAGGGGTCATTATACTGATAAATAAACATCTACAATTCAAATTTCTCAAACAGATTAAAGATGAAATAGGAAGAGTCATTATTGTTTTAGCAGAAATTCAGGGGCAAAGGTTGATTTTGGCAAGTATTTACGCACCTAATGCTGATGATAAGGGCATTTTTATAGATCTTGAAGGGATGTTGCAAGCCGCTGGCACCCCTCATGATATAATATTGGGAGGAGATTTTAATTTATTGATGGACTCAGTCCTTGATCATAGTGAAGCAAAAGTGTGTAAGCCCCCTAGAGCAACAGTGATGATTCACAGGATGTGTAAAAATCTTGGTCTTGCAGATATCTGGAGACTTTTGAACCCATCTAGTTCAAACTATAAATTTTTTTCATCAGTCCATAAGATTTATTCAAGAATAGATTTTTTTATATATATCTAAGTCCCTCATTTCATCTGTTGTCGATTGCTCAATTGGAAACATCTTAGTCCCAGATCACGCCCTGGTGAGTTTAGAGATGTTGCCACAAACGGAGAAAAAGAAATCATACAGCTGGTGCTTTAATGTATCCCTTTTGCAAAATCCTGATTTCCAACAAATGTTAAAGGCTGAAATCAATGTTTATATGGAGACCAACTGGTCCTCATTATCCTCTGTGGGCGTGGCTTGGGAGGCACTTAAGGCAGTTCTTAGGGGTCAGATCATACAGTATGCCTCATTCACCAAAAAATGTTGACTTGATTTTTTTTTATTATTATTATTATTATTATTGTTCTGCCATAGAGATTCCAAACTTGACAGGATGGTTACAAATCTCCCCACTACTTAGGCGTACAGACACACATCTGACAGACACTAGGTGGCGCTATTGTAAACAAAAAGAAAATCACATTTTGGGCCATAAATATTGGGCCGTAAGGGCTAGAAACAAAAACATTTTTCCTCTGATTCCTTGCTTTCAGAGTTTTACCCCCTGAAAGAATTTTGCTACGGCCCTTTGTTTTCCCACTATTTTGCATTGTTTGAATAAAATTCAGAATGCACTCGTCCTAGGCCGTTTGCCCTATCGGAACCAAACCAGTGCAGAAAGATTCTGCAGAGTCCCAATGTGAACATTTATCAATGGAATTTCTGATTTGTCATCAAATGGTACGCCAAAACGTTCATAATGTGTGTGGCCACTTTTACAAAAATGGTTGTAACTCTTGAACAGAATCAGATATTGTCAGCAAATTTGGTACACAAATGTATTGAGTCATTCTAATGACACACAAAAACAACTGTGCATCTCCACCTCTTGGTGGCACTATAAATATAAAAAAACGTTAAAATGGATTGGACTAACTATGGAATGGCTGGGCCGATCAACTTGAAATTTCGCATGCAGTGTTTGTGTCTAAGGTGCCATAAAGATCTATAAGGACAGTCACACACCTAGAAAAACATGGCCACCATCAACAAAATCATATTTTAGCAGCTATTTGATCTAGTCCTAGTAAGTTCACCTGATCGGAACCAATCCAGTGCAGAAAGATTTTCTGGAGTCCCATTATTAATAATAATCAAAAAAAGTTTTAACCTATTCAATGTCGCAAAGCTACACCAAAACATAAACTGTGGGCATTGACACTTTTACTTAAACAGTTTTAACTCTAGAACGGAATGAGATATTTTCACAAAATTTGAGACACATATGTATGAGGTCATTGGAAGGACACGTGAAAAAAATTGCGTACCTTTGCCTCTTGGTGGCACTATAATAGTCAGGAATGTAAAAAATACCAAATCTGTGTGATACCTCAACTGATGTTTCTCAAAATTAAGGCATTTTTACAATGTTTTAGTTGTTTTCAGGCTATCTAATTAGGTTGTCTTGACGTCCTGCACCACTGGCGTAGACCCACAAATTAGGTGTCAAATCGACCAGACTATTTACGACACCTGTGCTTTGAATTTTCTAAGGGATGGGGTGCACCCCTGGGGGACAAAAAAAGTCCAGAGAAATCCCATAGACTTTGCATTGCGACAAACTTTGACAGATCATATCTACGGATCAGAGTTTCATAGAGAAATGTGGGTGGACTCATTTCATAAGGGCTAGCAAACAGTTTTGGAACATTACATGAGACTGGGGGTAAAATGTACCCCTGGAGGGTAAAACCGGCCCAAAAATTCCCCTTAGGCATACTATGGCAAAGGTCTCGCACATGAAAACAATTGTTTTTTCCTACTATGACAAGACAATGAATTTTGTAGGAACATACCTACCAATCAGAATGTCATAGAGACATTTCACTCAGGCTACCAACCAGTCTTTAAGTATCATCTTGGAAATGGTGTAGCCATGCCCTAGCAACCATTTATGGCACCCTAGCAACCGCCCCCATAGACTTCCATTCAAAATGTCTCAAAAGGATATCTTCAGAACAGAATGTCATAGACACTTGGGGATTGGATCTTTTGAGTCAGGTTAGTAATCAGCCAATAAGAATCTCTGGTCACTGGCTAGCCATGCCTTAGCAACCATTTAGAGCACCCTAGCAACCAGCCCAATTGACTTCCATTAAAAATGGCTAAGAGGGATATATTTGGATCAGAATGTACTACAAACATGACAAATGGCTTGTTTCACTTGGGTGAGCAATCAGTCTTCATGTATCCACTTGACAAACTACTTAGCCATGCCGTAGCAACCATTTAGAGCACCCTAGCAAATAGCCCCATTGGCTTCCATTCAAAAAGGCAGAGTGTGATATCTTTGGATCAGAATGCCCTAGAGACATGAGAGTTGGCTTGTTTTAATTGGGTGAGCAATCAGACTTAAGGTATCATCATGGAAATTACTTAGCTATTCCCTAGCAACCATTTAGAGCACCCTAGCAACCAAGCCCCATTGACTTCCATTCAAAAAGGTTTAGAGTGATATCTTTGGATCAGAATGTCCTAGAGAAATGACAGTTGGCTTGTTGTACTTGGGTGAGCAATTATTCTTCAAGTATCATCATGGAAACTACTTAGCCACACCCTAGCAACCATTTAGTGCACCCTATCAACCAAATCCAATCGACATCCATTAAAATGAGCTTAGATGGATATCTCTGGATCAAAATACCATAGAGACTTTATTGTTGACTGGCTCATTTGACTCAGGGTAGCAAGGAGCCTTTTGAGTATCACCTTTGTAACTGCCTAGCAATCAGATGGGGTTACACTAGCAACCAAGTAACAAATCACATATCTCTCCACCAGAACATCATAGAGACATCCGCTTACGTTCATTTGACTCAGGATAACAAAGAGCCTTTTGAGTATCACCTTGGTAACTGCCTAGCAACCAATTAAAAAAATCACATATCTCTGCACCATAACATTGAAGAGAATTCTGGTTTTGTTCATTTGACTAAGGGTAGCAAGGAGCCTTTTGAGTATCACCCTGGTAACTGCCTAGCAACCCAATTGGCTCACCCTAGCAACCAAGTAGAAAAACACATTTATCTATCTATCTATCTATTATCTATTTATTTATCTATCTATCTATCTATCTATCTATCTATCTATCTGTCAGTATGACTCTCTGTCTGTCTGTCTATAAACTTTAAGACTAGGCTTTTTCAAGCCAACCCAAAGTTTGTCTACAAACCTTTACGATTGTAATTATAAGGGTATTATGCTATAAATGTGGTTAATGAGGACATTTGTAGTGTCCCCATAATTTAAATCGCTTAAAAAAAATTACTAAACAATGTTTTTTTGAAAATGTAAAAATGTCAAAGTTTTTTGTGATGGTTAGGTGTAGGGGTAGTGTAAGGGGATAGAATCTATAGTTCGTACAGTATAAAAATCATTATGTCTATGGAGAGTCCTCATAAGGATAGCATTGTGGAATATTCAATCGTCTCTTTCCCTCTCAGCAAGAAAACTCTCGAAGTCAGGAGTTGCAGATGTCAAAGGTTAGGCTTTATTGAGCAAAACAACAAAACCTGAGATGCCAGCTGTCCATCTGACTCTCTCATTCCAAACTCTCATTATACCTTTCTGTTATCATTTTTTATCTCATAAGCACACCTATATTGCCCTTACCCAGAGTGCAACCTCACAAGTCATTCTCCTTCATTCCTAGCAAGTGACCAATGTGAGTCACACATTCTTATAACAATGACTCCTCTTATGGAGCCACACTCTGGAGAAACAAGACCAAACATCTTCCCCCACATTTGACTAGGAGGAAGTAAAAGATAACGTCTACCTAACTAAATCTTTCTTGGGGGTAACACAAATCAAATTCTTGTATAAAAGCATGTGTGTGCAAATTTAGCCTTGCCCATGGTCATGGTTATGTAGAGTACATCAGTGATTAGATTTATTTCAGTAGGTTAACATACTTCAGTGATTAAACAATATCTGCAGATTACTCAGCATATTGATATGTCCCACGGTGCCAGAGGAACTCACAGACATTTCTGGTAGCTTGGAGTGCTATCTGGTGGTGTTGGAGCAGACGGGTTTTTAAACTAGTGCTAAGCACTGAGGTGCTCGTCGATCCTTTCTTCATTTTGTGATGTCTTAGCCTTTCCCTCCAGTGGCACTTCCAGTGTTTTTCAAAGTTTATACATGCATATTGTAACTTTAGAAATTATTCAAACAATAAGTGATATTCAAAGAGTACATCACTTGATTAAACAACAAACATCATAAACTCTACAAGAAATAATAACTTCAGGATGGGGCATATGCCAAAATAATAAACATTTACATTTATGCATTTTGGCAGACGCTTTTATCCAAAGCGACTTACAGTGCCCTGATTACAGGGACAATCCCCCTGGAGCAACCTGGAGTTAAGTGCCTTGCTCAAGGACATAATGCTGTGGGTATTGAACCAACAACCTTCTGCTTATCAGTTCAGTGCTTTAGTCCACTACACCACCACCACTCCATAACACCATCTATCTTCCTGCCTCCCTTGCTATTCAAAACAATAGAACATTGAAAATAAAGAGTCAAAAATAAAAGGCTCCCCTTCCCTACCACACTTTGTGTAGCACAGTTTTACATTATTTCATCCAGTTCATCCAGTCCAGGACCTATGGGGTACATGGTGGCCCCAATGTCAATTTCAGATGGTTTTACAGACACATTGATCATCTGTTTGGCTGCAGCATTGGCCAGCATTGATCTGAGGAGAGGCATAATACAACAAAACAACAACACAAAAATAACAACAGCTACAGCTATTATTATTCCTACTTTAGTAAGCCATTCTCCCCAGGCTCCAAATATCTTGTCAAACTAGTTTCCAATATGCTGGTCTCTTCCTGCATTTGCATTCACCTCTTCCCTTAGACCTTTCAGCTTCTTCATTGCCTCAGTAAAGGTTCCATCCGGAGCTTGTGTCGGATCAGTGGCATCATGGGGACCATTTGGGAAACCACTCAAAGGCTGAGAAGACAATTGTGGGAAATCCCTGCCCTGGTGAGAAGTCAAGCGTGGGAAAGTCATTCCTGCCCTGTATCTGAGGATTGGTCTCTAGAAGGCCTTGGGTCTGGGGCAACTCCTGCATCAGGTGTATCAACATCAGTATCAAGGTCAGAGTCCTGTCTCCACTGGCTGCGGTACATCCTCCTGCAGTTGTATTTCATTTCTTGCTTCAGCATGCTCAGCTGCCCTAAAATGAGATGCAACAGCATTACTACTCTCTCCTTCCTGCTCTGCAATTCCTTCTCCTTGTTCTGCCCTTTCTTGGTCATGGGCTTCAAGTTCTCTTTCAACTTCAGGGGGGGTCCACGTTTAAATCTTCCTGATTGTCTTCTGCACTGTCTATTTGGTCTTCTCGTCTCCTTGGTCTCAATCTAGGTACTCTAGTGCAGTGATTCAAATGATACCACGTTGTGCTACCTTCTACTTGTAATGCTGTTGGGGTTGCCCTTACTACAGTATAAGGTCCTTCCCTTCTGGGTTTATTCCATTTCCTCCTAAAAACTCTCAGGTACACTTGGTCTCCTGGAACTATGGGACAGGGCACTTCTTCTTCCCTGGGTCCCCTTCTCTGTTCCTGTGAATAAATGGCTTCATGTATAGTAGTTAATTGTCTCATGTAAGCCCTTAATTCCATCTGCAACTGTTCTAGAGGTGGGCCTTCATAAGGACCTCTCAAATATGGCACTGGCATGAGTCTGCCTGTTAGCATTTCATGCGGTGTTAGATTAGTGATTCTACTGGTCTGCATGCAGTAACTCATCAATGCAAGAGGTAGGGTATCAACCCAATCGAGTTTAGTGTCTGCACAAATTTTATTAAGCTTAGCTTTGAGAGTTCCATTCACTCTTTCTACCATTCCATGTGATTGTGGATGATAGACACACCCTAGTCTTTGTTTTATTCTCAGTTGTTGTTACACTATTTTCACTGTTATTTGAACAAATGCTGAGCCATTATCAGAACTGACTTGAGATGGTATACCAAATCTTGGAATAACCTCTCTGGACAAAAATTTGATCACAGTTTAGGCTCCCTGATCTGCGATGGTACTGCTTCTACCCATCTGCTGAATCTGTCTATTATCACCAACATATATCTTTTTCCTCTTATTGATTTTTTCATGACCACATAGTCTATTACCAGATGTTTAAATGGTCCTTCTGGAACTGGTATGTGACCTATTGGTGCAGATGTACCTTTTCTGACATTATTTTGGGCGCAAATTTCACATTCAGACAAAAATAATCTACCATTGCCTGTAGGTATGGGGATCAATATCCCTGTGATTTATATTTTTCGAATCACTTTCCCCCTTGCGCAATGGTCAAAACCATGCACATCTGAGATCAGAATAGTAAGGAGTGATGTTGGAGCAATCATGTGGTCTTCATGTGAGCGCCATATACCATTTACATCCCTGCTTGCACCTCTTTGTTGCCATACCCTGTGTTCATAAGGGCCAGCTTGATGCTGCATATGTGCTATATCATCCAATTGGGGTTGAGGTTGAATCAAAATTGAAAGTGCCATTATGCTAATTGGCATCCTGATTCCCTTTTGACATATAAGTCTGCAGCATTATTGCCTTGAATGACAAAGTCATTGCCTTTTTTGTGTGCTTGACATTTGATGATAGCCAATCTCTTTGGATGCATCATAGCTGAAATGAGTTTAATTATTTGGTCATCATGTTGAATTTGTATCCCATCACACTTTTTGAACCCCCTTTGTTTCCAAACTGCTCCAAATAGATGGCACACTCCATGTGCATATGCAGAATCTGTATAAATATTAACAGTTTGATTTTTAGCCAATTGACAAGCTTCAGTTAGTGCTTTTAATTCAGCCAATTGTGCTGAGCACAATGCTGCAACACAATTGGCACAATTGTCTTCTTGACAATCACATACCCAGCACGATTTCCCAGATGGTCTCTGAAACATGACCCATCCACAAAATAATCTGCCTCAGCATCAGTAATCGGTGTTGACTCTAGATCTGGTCTTAAATGAGTAAAAGCTAGGGAGTCTATTACGCATTCATGAGGTGTTCCCTCCTCTTCTAGAGGAATGAAATTGGCTGAGTTTATTGTTGTGCATCGCTTTATGGTGATGTCTGGGTAAGTTAGCAGTGCTGAATATGTCATACACCTGGCTTGGGTTAAAACAAATCTACCTTGTTCTAATAGTTCTGTTACTTTGTGATGAGTGTAAATCATTACTGGGTAGCCCATTGTCACAGTGGAAGCTTTGTCATAAGCAAAATACACTGCTGCAAGTCCTTGATAACATGGCGAGTAGCCCTGTGCTACATTGTCCAATTTGGTGCTATAATAAACGATTGGTTGCTTTTTTCTTCCACTACAAGTTTCCTGCATTAAGACTGCTGACGCATATCCATCTCTTCTGTCTGCTACATACAAATTAAATGGTTTGGCATAGTCTGGGGTTGCTAGAGCTCGAGCAGTCTAAAGCTCATTTTTTCAATGATTCAAACAACGCATTAGTATCCCATGTTAATCGAGCTCGGAGATTCTTATGTCCTGTCTGTTTCATCAGTGCCCTTAAGGGAGCCGTTTTGATAGCATAATCTCCTATCCAACCAGCACTAAAACCTGTCATACCTAAAAAGGTCATCATTTGTGGTTGAGGTGCTTTACTTATGCCCTCCAATTGACTTGGTGATATAGCTTTAGTTTTATGTGCAATGATTCATCCTAAATATTGTACCTGTGGTAAGCAGTATTGCAATTTCTCTTTAGAGACCTTGTGGCATCCTTCAGCCAATTTGGTGAGCACTTTGATAGAATCTTGGTGACATTGTTCTAATGTTGTTTTAAGCAAATCAACAGATCATCTATGTACTGTATCAATGTGCTATCCAGTCTAAGATCTTCCAAATCAGTTTTCAAAACTTGATTGAATGTGGTGAATGTTTGAATCCTTGGGGCATTCTGGTGTATGTATACTGTTTACCTTGATAGGTGAATGAAAAAAGGTGTCTGCTTTCCTCTGCTAAAGGGATGTTGAAAAAAGAGAACACAGGTCAGTTACAGTAAAATAATTGGCAGCAGGAGGAACATTAGTCAACAGCGTATGTGGATTTGGAACCTCTGCAGGCCAGTCTTCCACTACCTCATTAACTGCTCTCAAGTCATGCACTAAGTGCCATTTTGATTTATCTGCTTTAGCAACTGGCAATATGGGTGTGTTACAATGGCTTGCTGTTTCAATCAATACCCCAGCTTTAATCAGCCCCTCAATAGTCTTTTTAACCACTTCTATAGCTTTCTGTTTCGATGGGTATAGTTGTTTTCTTGGTAACTGTGCTCCTGGTCTTAAGAGTTTAATTCTAACTGGATTAGCAGATTTCACTAAACCTGCGTCTGTATCATGTTGAGACCACAATTCAGCTGGTACTTGTTCTTCCATCACTAACATCAATTCAACTATTTTTGAATCCAACTTCTTTTCTTTTTCTTTGGTAACCACCACCACTCTTGGGATGCCTGTCATAATGGTAGTACACAGAATTCTTAGGTATGTTTTGTCTGCTGATTAGAAGATTCTCAGATTCTCTGTTGCTTCCCACTTTTTCCCTTCTGCTCTCTGCACCATTGGTCCTAAGTCTTTTGCCTGATGTCCCTTACTTCCATATAAGGTAACATGTGGAGCTGAATTTGGCACTTGAAACCATTTCTCAATGATTTTAGAATGAATTTGTTTGGTTCCCCTGCTGTCTATGTATATTCCCTCTGGAGAGCACCATATCTGCAAGTTCATTTGACATATTGCATCCCTTCCTAACAAATTAACAGGTGTCTGATCTGATATTAAAATGGGAATTTGTATTTCTGTGTCTTTTGCTTTTATGCTAACTGGAGCCATCATTGGAATTAGCTGCGTAAGTCCCGAGAATCCTACTGTCTTTACATATTTTCGAGACTTGGGGAGGTGAGAGGCATAATTTGGATTCATACACGTGAACGTGGCTCCAGTGTCTAACATAACTGGTGTTGTCTTGCCCTCTATTTGAACCTGCAGCGTAGGTTCTTGATCAGCATCAGATGATATCATTGGAAGCTTATCCCTCCCCTCTGGGCAGCCTTAGTAGCCCTGTTGTGGTCCACACCATGGATTGACTGGACCTGGCACTTGAGCTTGGTATTCTTGTTGCCATGGATTATTGCCTGGACTTGATGCTTTGATTAGTAGGGCAGTCTCTTCTGTTGTGTCTGGGCTGGTTGCATCACCAGCACACTCCTGGTGGGCCATTAATTATCTGCTGGCCGCTGTTCTGTCTTCCTCTTCCTCCACAGGAGCCATTACTGCTGATTGTTCCTCTTCTTTGTCTTTTACTGTAGCTTGAATCTTCTTTCTTTTGCCAGTCAGTTCTTCAAGGTGTAGTTGTGTCAGCTCTCTCTGCAGTTCTCTCCTTGGTTTTTTAGTTTCAGCTCATTCTTCCTGTATTGTTCCACAGCATGAGCCACATGTTCGCAGAACTCCCTTTGTATCTTGGAGTTCAGTGCAACTTCATCTTCCAGCTTGGCCTTCACTGGGGGTGGCATGGCATCCACTATGGCAGTTCTGAATAATGATGTCATCACTGGATCTCCTTATGGGTTTTTTTCCAGTAGGTGGTAGGATTTTCTGTTTCACCTATTGGTTCTCCCTTCAGGGATTTTGGGTCCATCTGTATTGGGTATTCTTTTCTCAATGCTGACCATACCGCAGCGTGATATCTGTAAAATGGGACCCCGTCCATTCTTGGATTGTCAATTTCTTGTCTTAGATGCACCTTTCCAAGGATCTCATTCATCTTGGATCCCCCCAGGCATTTAGCTAGTAGGGCTTTGATGTCTCCAATCGCCAGCAACTTGCCCATTGTTTCTTCTTCCATCATTCTGATCCACTTCCCAGCCCCCTCGTGGATATCTGGAAGGCGGGCTATTAGTCCATCAGATCTTGATCAGCCCATGGCACATACTGTCCTTGTGTTCCCTTGATCAAAATCGGACACTGTCTTGAGTCTTCACTGAGTGGATGCATGTTGTTTGGGTATTCACTAGGTATATGCATGTTGCTTAGATACTCACTGGGTAGATGCATACTGCTTGTGGATCTTCTAAATCTGCCCCCTCCACTTCTTTTCCAGTATGGTTCTTTCTTCAGCACATCCTCAAGGAGTAGTCTGCCTGAAACATGTTTGTATTCTCTCTTAGGGCTGTTTGAGTGTGTTCTTCCCTTTGAGCATCTATGTCTTTCTCTAGATTCCATTCTCACCAGGTCTCTTTTCATTGCTTGCTTCTCTCTTGATATTCATTCCCCAGTCTCTATTATCTCTTGTTCCAGTTCCTCCATCATTTCCGGTAGGTTTCTCTTAGGTGTAAATCTTTCCCTTGACATTTCCTCCCATTCTTTTTCTTGTCTATTTCTCAGCTCTTCTAGTGCTTGTGACACATCCTGATCTTCTTCTTGTGTCTCTCCCATCTCTTCTAGTGCTAATGGCATATTCTGATATATTCATATATTCATATTTTCCATATCTTCTTTTCTCACATATTCTTTTCTTTTTCCCTTTTTGTTTTCTGCTCTTAATGCTTCTCTGTCACTTATCTCACTGTCCCTTTCTTCATCATCTCTTTCCTTTACATCATCCTCTATTTCTACATTCCCTCTTACCTCTACTGTTCCTGATATGACAGGCATTTGCTTCCCTGATGGGTCAAAAGGTGGTATGTAGGGAGGTGGTCTCTCTGTTTTTTCTTCAGTTTTATTATACAATAGTCTTCTTGCCTGTTTCTCAATTTTTAGTAATTTTATCCCATGAGTTTTGAATAAATGCGGTACCTCTTGTTCTTTTTCTCTTTTTTTCTTTCCTTTTCCTGCCCTTATTTTTGGCCTTATGGTTTTTTATCAATGCCTCCATTTTTCTACACATAGCCATATCAAATATTCCCTCTGCTGGTCATTTTGTTTTAAACTTTTTGTTCTTTTCTCCCATTTTCTAGAAAATTCCCTTATGATGTCTTTTCATATTGGATATTTTGAACACATCAGTTCTACCAGTGTTGATGTCATTGTTACTTGAAATTATCACAGTGTATGTTATGTTTTAACATAGCTCTCTAACCCCTGCTCGTGTCTATTCTTAACTAGTCTTCACCACGCTGGTCAGACGAGGATCACACAGGGGTCGGCTGCTTATGCATCCGACCCCTGACTTCCCCTGGGCTTTTACTGGGTTGAGAACTTGTCACAATTTTTAAGGTATTTTATTAGTCTTTCTCAGGTATTTCAAAACAGCATTTACTTGCTTTCTAGTTAATGGTTTTACAGGCAACTATTTTATTCCTAAACTATTTTAATTATTCCGCATCCAGATAATGTCTCCTCTTTGGCTAATTATGTCAAAACTCCAAAGCTCGTCTTCAGCAAACCAGCAGCCTGTGGCAGCTATTCCTCCTGCCCAATGTATAAAAGTGAGAAAGGAGTTAATTCTACTTGACACCCTTTCCACAAAACCACAGAGATATTTAATTCACTTCTAACACAGTATTCTAAATGAAAAGGTTCAAGGAAGTTGTTGAGTGCTTCTCTTTCCTCTTTTTCTTCCTCTTCTGTTTTTGCAAAAATGACTCATTAGCTGCAGTAGCTGATTGCTAAATGTATTACTTCTTTTTACGTTCTTTGACACCCATTATTTCCACCCACATCTGTCACATCTGTTCCTTCTTAAAACAATTGTTACCTCCACCCTTCCTATAGACCCGTTTGTTGTGTGGACTGGCGTTATTTCCCCACTATTTTCTCTATGGAATAACACCTTATTTTTCCACTGTACTGGTCGCATGTCTGAGCTTACCATAAGGTAGCTGTTTTTTAGGATTGTTGCTCCTCCTACCTTCTCTGGCCAGCGGCTCCCCAAATTCCTTTTGATATAAGGCACATACACTGAGCTAATAGTTATTTCTGTTGATGATACTAATTGACCCAACTGATCAGAATCTAGCATAAAAAGTCCTTCCAATTTTTTTTACCAATGGCTCAACAGTCAAATGTTTTTTTTATTATTGCTTGCCAGTCCACAGTTGGCCATTCCTGTTCTATCTCCCTTAAATATGTGATTTTAGTCAAATTCCTCAGCAATTCATTCTTTTTTGTTCTGTCAATTCCCTTACCTGCCCTGTAACATCTATATATTCAGATTCTTTCCAGAAATGATTGCTAATCCCTTTTGTTTCTATCAATGCTTTTTCAAATTCTCTTTTCTCTTCTGATTCAGCTTCTCTTCGGGAAAAAATCTCTCTCTCAAACTCTGCTAGCCTCCACATTTGTCCTCAGTTAGGTAGCCCCTCCCTTGCTTCACACACACTTACTAGTACACAGCCCCTCCCATCACACTCTCTCTTTTAGTCACATACTCAGTCCTGCACTATTTACTCCCACTTGGGAGAGGAACAACTGTTTTTCTTGATTTTAATTTTGTTTCTTTATTAATAATTGTTTCTCTTTATCTGGATCACAATGACAACAATTTGGAAGATGTCCAAACAATCTTCTAACAAAACCAACTTCTTGGAAAGTTCTTAGTATTTGTGATGACTTTTCTAACTATTTTCACACTTTTTTCATCATTCATTTCACAATTACTTAAATACAGACCTTAATACACTTGTTTTTTTTATCCCATAGGGCTCATAAATGAATACAAGAAAACACTTACATGGGCATATAACCGCACACTCACAGTTTAATCTCACACACCAGCATAGCTCAATATAAACACAGCGCATTCAGTATAAACACAGCACAGCTAACTCAGCCAATATGCAGTCAATTTTATAAACAACTCAACACAGCCAACATGTATATACTATTCAACAGATATCTACACTATACAGCTTGGGCTTATAAATAATACTAATACTATCTCAACACCCCTCGTGGGTGAACATGCCTCTTGCATGTGCCTGCCAATTCAGCCCTTCCAGTGGTGATATTTTGAGAAACAACGCCAACCATCGACTTGTGGGCTCGTTGTTTTCAGCCAGCTCAAGGGCCTCCATTCAAAACGTGCCCCCTCTTCCTTACTGGTGTCACCACTGGAAGCGGTATCCGCAGGGTTTCAATACACCCTTCTTGGGTGAACACACCTCGTGTGTACCTGCCAATTCAACCCTTTCCCTCCAAGGAAAGCGGTATCCGCAGGATTTTGCACGCTTCAACAATTATTTACATTCGCATGCGCAGTTTTTGAAATCTGGAACTCACTTTTCTATTTGATTCAATTCAAGCATTTAATTTCGGAACTGGTGAGGCCTTTAGAGTTACCACTATCCAGGCCTAACTCACAGCAGACTACACAAAACACCATTAAGCAAAATTGCTTACCTTATTTTTGGCGCCAGTTATTTTGTGTTCAATCCCCATTTAAATGAGGAAGTAATCAGTTTTGTATTAACAACCATGAGCGTGATAAGGAGGTTGCATTTTTATCCCTAACATTGCATTTTGTCTCTACTAATGGTTAGGGTTAGATTTGGGTTTTGGTTGGGGGGTAGATTAAATAAAATATGCATTTCTCTTCACTGTTTTACACCCTGTTCAGCTGAAAACAATTATTTTTACAACTGGCTTCTGGCGACCTCTCCTATATATAAATGGATGTCACGCTTACCGCTTTAGCCTCTGGAGGCAGTGTTTTCAAACTTGGTCAGCGTATACCAATTTCGGCTAAAGAAAAATTGGCACACACTTGCTGAATTTTATTTGAGATCAGTTGTTATCAGTTAGAGTTTTTTTTTAAATATTTTGTCATTGAATTATGTTGTAAATCCTGTGTTATTTATTTCAGCATTTCATCTCATTTGCTGTCATTAAATTATTATGTCTATTTTTGCATTGTATTGGCCAATCGGCCACCCAGATACTGTAGGTTATTGAAATATCTATATCGGTTGACAATTATTATGTACCTCTTTCATGTGTGCTTGTCTCAAATGTTTCAGCTCATGTACTTGTCGGCATAGAATAATAATTGTGTTACTACAGCAGAGCAACAATTTTTTAAATCATTAACATCATTGGGCTTCTAGCCTACATCAGGATATTTCACAGAAAACATTTTAAAACAAAGATTCAGTGATATAGATAGCTCTCTAATCAATGATTAAGCCATGTGAAGCATTTCTCTGCATATTGGAAATGCTTGAATTCTCGAATTCTAATATATAATTCTCTAGACCTTTGCATGTATATGTATAAGGTCCTTGTTTTAACATATCTGACTCTTGCTGTTAGTGTTGTGCTTGCGGTGACACTTACAGTGGAATAACAAAAGAATAGTATTTTAGCCAGCAGTGAAACAGTTTCAAAAGTGTTTTCAAAACAGAAGGGATACTTCATTTCTCAGAAAACCTTTGCTGATGAAATGGACCCTCTGAAAGGTGGGAGGGTTACACCTGCCAAGGTTTATGTTGTGAATGTATGACACAATGTTGTCTGACCAGACAGCTGAGACAGCAAGAACACACACACACACACACACACACACACACACACACACACACTCCTCAATTGGAGGAGCTGAACTATATGCCAGTAAACAAAGTGCACTGCTGGGAAAAGCCCTGCACCTGTGAGGCTACCTTAGGTAACACACTATACTTCCACATTACTGCTTAATGTTATTGTGCCATACTACAACTTTTTGCTTTATGTTGACATTTGATTTCTTGTCAGATACTTTCTTGCCAGGAAAATAACAAATTACAGGAACAAGCTGTAGGTTCTACTGGTTGTTTAGATCAGTGTTACTATCAGAAATAATTGGTAATTATTTCTTTAGTTATTAATTAATATTTAAATTAAATAATAGAATCTGTTGGGCCTCAAGTATTCAGATAGAAGACAAAGGCAGGCCTAACAGTCATAAAAACATTCCTCAAGCCCCCTCCTTCTAAGTCGTAAATTTTACTGATAAAAATCACACCAAAATCAAACAAAGGGAGTCCAAAACAGACTACAAATCCATGAAGCCTTGCTCACTAAAGGATCAAGCACTCAACTCCTATTGGATGAGGCACACAACAGAACGTCCCTCAAACATGACATCATCAGGACTTCAAATAATTCTGAAATGCTTCCAAAGTTGCTTCCAGCGACTTAGTTCACCGAATACGGACGTAGCTTTTTGCTGCTCTCCGGTGCAGCCTCGTGGCATAAGGAAGTAATGTCTGACTTGAAACTGTAGCCATACAATCTCCATCTCGCTGGACGAGTTGAGATTACTCTGTGTTCAACCAAACACTCTAACGGATCCGAAGGAGACCGTTGAGCGATTCGCATCTTCATCCGTTGGCCTACAGAAGTGAAGAGATTAAAGATTTCTCTTCCATCTTCAATCAAGTCGACATTTCTGAGTTCTCCGCCAGCCCACCGAGAATCAACAGCCGTACCGCCCACCGACAGAGCGAGGAAATGGCCTCCCGTCATCACCCGAGCCTCAAGGAACCGGGTCAAAGTTAAAGGACGGAGGAAAACACATTCTACCTGTGTCCTCGTGCGATTCAAGTAAGAGGTTACGTCTGGGCAGAGATAGAATATTATAGCGTGTTATTCTTGTGTTTCAAGGTTTTTTTTGCTTGTACAGTTTACGGATCGCCATGTCCGCTCATTATTAATACACAGGGTATTAATTATCAAAAATTTGTTTTGCTGTATTGTGGTCCAACCAAATTGGATTGTTGTGCATTTTCGCCATCGCGGGTGAGACAGCAACTGAGTTCATCCATTAGAGTCAAATAATGCAGGACTTTTACGAGCCCCGCTTGTGAAACCGCGTCTCTGTGTGATGAACACGGCTGCTTTATCTCCAGCTATCGCGAAATCAGCTTTCGGGCTGTCACTTAATAATCTCTCTCTCTCTCTCTCTCTCACTAACCTGACACACACACACACACACACTGATATACACACACACACCTTATGTGTTATAGGATTCTTTTTATTTCCATATCTAATCATGTCACTGTTTAGTTTGTAGTTGTAAGTCGGAAGTTTATTGACTGCATTGTATTAATTATTAATTGATATTACTGCATAAATAAACTTTTGTTTATATTACAAAGAGAAGTGTTTTGGTTTGTTTTGCATACGCTTGTGTCATGCTGACGGGATGTCAGTGCTCGGATTCAAGCCTTCATTCATTGTTTTTTTTCCCGAAAATCGATATTCTTCGGATGTCGATTTTCCTAAGAAAATAATCTAATATTGAGACTAATATTATTGTTTTAATATTCGGTTATTAGTCCCTGATTCCAGGGTGGTGCCCCGTCAATGTTAATCCTTATAAATATTCTATTGATTTTTGATAATTGATCATTATCTTTGATTGAATTTGAATGACCAATAAGCTAGTGTTAATTTTAATGTTTCATCGAT
The DNA here is from genome assembly GCF_019703515.2 of Myxocyprinus asiaticus. Classification (NCBI taxonomy): domain Eukaryota; kingdom Metazoa; phylum Chordata; class Actinopteri; order Cypriniformes; family Catostomidae; genus Myxocyprinus; species Myxocyprinus asiaticus. Next base: position 8,246,870 of record NC_059360.1, on the reverse strand, counting down.
GTTAACAATTAACGATTATCTTTGATAAGTGTTGATTTTAAAGGATTAAAAAAAGCTAACATTGATTCTCATCAATGTTCTATTGATTTTTATAATTAATAATTATCTTTGATAATTATTAATTATTGCTAATAACCAAACTTGCTCCTAAACGTAGCACACTACATTTACTGGAGTCCCATATGAGGTTTTAATGAGTTAGATCCAATTAATAAAATATTGATTAATAACTACAGAAATAATTATTAATTATTTCTGATAGTAACACTGATCTAAACAACCAGTAAAGCCCTACAAATCTAACTCGTTAAAGCCTCATATGGGGCACCAGTAAATGTAGTGCACTACATTCAGGAGCGGGTTTGGTTATTAGCAATAATTAATAATTATCAAAGATAATCATCAATTATTAAAATCAATAGAACATTGATTTGAATCAGTGTTAGCTCTTTTAATCCTTCACATCAACAATCAAAGATAACCATTAAATTCAAGAGAATATTAATTATTATCAAAGATAAACACCAACCATTAAAATCAATGGAACATTGATTAGAATTAACACTAGCGTATTGATCCTTCAAATTCAACAATTATCAAAGGTAATTATCAATCTTAATAATCAACAAAATCAATAGAATATTAATAAGGATTAATGTCACCGGGGCACCACCCTGAAATTAGGGACTAATAACCAGACAGTATAACAGTCTCAATATTAGATTGTTCTCTTAAGAAAATCGACATTCAAAAGGAAACAATGAAGGCTTGAATCCGAGCACTGACATCCCCTGCCAGCATTTGACACAGGTGTATGCATAACAAACCAAAACACTTCTCTTTGAAATATAACAAAGTTTATTTATGCAGTAATATAAATTAATAATCAATACAATGCAGTCAATAAACTTCCGACTTACAACTACAAACTTAACAGTGACATGATTAGATATGGTAACCAAAATAATCCTATAACACATGAGAGGAAGGGGTGTGTGTGTGTGTGTGTGTGTGTGTGTGTGTGTGTGTGTGTGTGTGTGTGTGTGTGTGTGTGTGTGTGTGTGTGTGTGAATGGGTGTGTGTGTAAGGAGTGACGTGCACAAAATGGCGGACGTGACTCTCATGGAGAGTACGTCATGCGAGATTTCCGGCCAGAGAATATGGCCGCGAATGTGGGCGGAGAGAAGCCAGTTAATGGCGTCTGCCCGTTTACCGTGTGTCTCCGCTTGTACGATAACTTAGGGACAAAATCGGAAATACACAACAGTCCAATGTGTTTGGACTACAACACAGCAGATCTCATTCATGATAACAGTACATTACAGTTATACCTTGAGTATTATTAGCAGCAATGAGTGGACTTGGCGGTCCGTAAACTGTACAAGCAATAACCTTGATACACAAGAATAACACACTGTAATATTCTATCTCTGCCCAGATGTAAACCTCTTACTTGAATCACATGAGGACGCAGGTAGAATGTATGTTCATCCGTCCTTTAACTCCGACTCGGTTCCTCGAGGCTCGGGTGATGACGGGAGGCCGTTTCCTCACTCTGTCGGTGGGCGGTACGGCTGCTGATTCTCGGTGGGCTGGCGGAGAAATCAGCGACGTCGACTTGATTAAAGAGGGAAGAGAAATCTTTTTCTCTTCACTTCTGCAGGCAAACAGATGAATATGCAGATTGCTCGGCAGTCTCCTTCGGATCCGTTAGAGTGTTCGGTGGAACACAGAGTAATCTGAACTTGTCCAGCGAGATAGAGATTGTATGGCCACAGTTTCAAGTCGGATGTTACTTCCTTGTGCCACGAGGCTACACTTGAGAGCAGCGATGAGCTGCGTCTACACATGGTGAGCAAAGTTGCTGGAAGCAATTCCCGGAAGAATCTCAGAGGTATTTCTACTACTGATGACATCATGGTTGAGGGGCGTTTTGTCATGTGCCTCGTCTAATAGGAGTTGAGAATTTGATCCTTTAGTGAGCAAGGCTTCATGGGATTTGTAGTCTGTTTTGGACTCCCTTTGTTTGATTTTGGTTTTAATCAGTAAGATTTATGACATGGTGTGTGGGCCTCAGTCAGCTTTTATGACTGTGTTAGGCCTGCCTTTGTCTTCTATCTGAGTACATGAGGCCCAACAATGCTGTTTTTGATGTCAACAATGAGGAAATAAAAATAAAAAAAAACGGCCTAAATATTCAAGGTTATGATACAAGGTCTGTCACTAAGAGCATGCTATAACACTTTTGCCACAGATTTCTGCCCCACTTTTATTGCCTTCATGTTTTAGCACTCAAGGCAGAGCTCACACACCCTCACTCCAGAGTAATTTCTTCTTTAGCTACACTTCATGTTAGCCTTGAGTCCTGATAGTACCCTCCCCCTTGTGCCTTCCGGTGTTCTTGATGGGAGGTTGTGGCTGCCGGCAGTGAAACTCTTTAATCAAAGACCAATTTAGAATGTCCCAGGCTGGGATCCAGCATCTTTCTCAGGCCTGAAGCCCTCCCAGTCAACTAGATATTGGAACCCACACCCTCTGCGTCTGACATCCAGCAGCTTCTTAACAGTGTATGCAGGAGCAATGTCAATAAGACAAGGGGGAGGGGGGGCTGGAGGCGGGGGACACAGTGGACTGCGGCAGAGAGGCTTGACACAAGATTCATAGAACACTGGGTGTACTCTGCTTAGAGATGGTGGAAGGTTAAGGCAGATGGCCACAGGGCTGATGATTTTGATGATGGGGTAAGGGTCTATGAATCTGGGGGCTAGTTTGTGAGAAGGCAACATTAAGGGCAAATCCTTAGAAGCCCCACGCTACATTTGTCCAAAGGTGTAGAGTGGGGCTCGAGATCGATGTCGGTCCACAGTGTATATTGTTGTGATCCCAGGATTTGATGAGGACCCTGCTGACCAGCCTCCATATACTGTGGCTCCGACTGATAAAAATTTGGGCAGAATATTTCTATGTGGTCATTTCATAAGCCACAACCAGTGGTGGCCTTGTGTTAAGTTTCACTACGCATCTGGCTAGTGGCTTTATATTAATATTCACTGGCAGCTGCACGCCACCACACAACAGTGAATTAAAACAATTTGCAATGTTGTGCTTCCCGAATTGGTTAATGCCATTGCCATGTGAATCCATCTTATCAATTGTTTTACTCCTCCCTTCTTATTGTGATATAAAAAGGAGACTGTCAACTCTTTCAACTGCCCTATCATAAGCATTGTTTGCACATGCAAATCAGTAGCACGGCATGATGATAAACATTCCCCTGTATCGTCAGCTACTGACACATTATCGAAGTGACCAAATTGAAAGGGAACAATAAGGTTACGACTGTAACCTTGGTTCCCTGAAAGGAGGAAACGAGACGCTGTGTACACTGGCCATGCTCCTGAATTCTCACTGCAAGGGCTGAGTATTGCTCTATACCCTTCATTTGAGGTTGTTTATTGCTAAGTGTTTAAATATCTTTTCTGTTAATGTTGTGAAAGCTTTATATGTTGTCATGCTTTAATGGTAACCCCCCACCCCCCCATTAATCAAAACAAGCATTATTTAAACCATGATCAATGGAAACACGGGTAAATGCTTCACACTGCAACCCCTCCAATTTTTAAGCCAAATCTACGCCCTTGGTTGCTGGTCCCCAACTTAAATTGTGTTTTGGGTGTTGGTCCCCAAACAAGGGATGCTGGTGTGCTGGTGACCCTACCAGGGAGTGTTCCCTGGCAGGTTAAGCGACTTACCCGGCTAAGTTTACTCAGCATAAGCGGATAACCTCTGGAGCAGGTTATGTTCCAGAGTTAGTTTGTTTCAGAGAGCTGACAGAGCATGTGCCCTTTTGAGGAATGACATGGAAGCACAGATTATACTAAATGTTTTCACTGTGAGAGGGTGATAAGACCACGTAGAGATGTGTTTTCATTTCCAGATGAATATCTGTGGGAGGGTTACAGTTTTTCATGGCAATCGTTAATTTTTTTTATCTACCTTCTGAACCCTTCCATCTCCAACGTGACACATCATGGATCAGTGCTTAACACCGAGCGCATTTTATGCATTGTCCTTCCTTTTTCCGCCACAGGGAGTTTTCTGTATAACAAGGGTGAAGCAGAGCATGTGGGAAAGGCAACTGTGTGTAGGGCCGGTCATAAAGTATGCCTTGCACTAAAATGATCCCTGTACACTTTTGTCATAGAACGGACGAACCTGATAGGGCCAGGGGGCCTTAAAACTGTGAGACTCATTAAAGAGGAGTTCCACAGAGTATCAGGTTCGTCCATTCTATAATATTCTATGAGAGACATTTTTAGTTGTGTATTAGTGCTATCTAGCTATCTATCTATACAGAGACACAGTAATTTTAATAACATGTATCTAATCATCTAACTTTCAATTTCAGGGTTCCCAAATGTCACTAGATGCACTGAAAATCAAATCAAATCACTTTTATTGTCACACAGCCATATACACAAGTGCAATGGTGTGTGAAATTCTTGGGTGCAGTTCCGATCAACATAGCAGTTGTGACAGTGATGAGACATATACCAATTTACAATAACATCAAATTAACACAGCACAATTTAAAATCTAATATACACATAATTACACACAACACAATATACAAATAATAACATACACTGTACAGTATACAATACACACAATATAGATACACATTATTCAATAAAAAATTAAAATTAAAAAAAAGTATATATAGTAGTATATATAGAATATACAGTAGGTGAGTAATAAAGTTCAGTGCTGATGTATTTTGATCGTGGGAGATCAAGAGTTCAAAATTCTGATTGCTTGGGGGAAGAAGCTATCATGGATTTGGCTGGTGCGGGTCCTGATGCTGCGATACCGCCTGCCTGATGGTAGCAGTGAGAACAGCCCATGGCTTAGGTGGCTGGAGTCTCTGATGATCCTCCGAGCTTTTTTCACACACCGCCTGGTATATATGTCCTGGAGGGAGGGAAGCTCACCTCCGATGATGTGTCTGGCAGTTTGCACCACCCTTTGCAGTGCTTTGAGGTTGTGGGCTGTGCTATTGCCGTACCAGGCAGAGATGCAGCCAGTCAGGATGCTCTCTACAGTGCAGGTGTAGAACCATGTGAGGATGTGGCGGTTCATTCCAAACTTCCTCAGCCGTCTCAGGAAGAAGAGGCGCTGATGAGCCTTCTTCACAATGACTTCAGTGTGGATGGACCATGTGAGTTCCTCAGTGATGTGGACACCCAGGAACTTGAAGCTGCTGACTCTCTCCACTGGTGCTCCATTGATGGTGATGGGACTGTGTTCTCTGTCTTTCCTTCTGAAGTCCACCACAAGCTCCTTTGTCTTACTGACGTTGAGGGAGAGGTTGTGCTCCTGACACCAGTGTGTCAGAGTGTGCACCTCCTCTCTGTAGGCTGTTTCATCATTGTCAGTGATCAGACCTACCACTGTCGTGTCATCAGCAAACTTAATGATGGCATTGGAGCTATGTGTTGCCACACAGTCATGTGTGTACAAGGAATACAGGAGTGGGCTGAGAACACAGCCCTGTGGGGCTCCAGTGTTGAGGGTCAGTGATGAGATGTTGCTGCCTATTCTAACCACCTGGCGTCTGCTTGACAGGAAGTCCAGGATCCAGCTGCACAGCGAGCTGTTTAAGCCAAGAGCCTGGAGTTTCTCATCTAGCTTGGAGGGCACTATGGTGTTGAATGCAGAGCTATAGTCTACAAACAGCATTCTCACATAAGTGTTCTTTTTTTCCAGGTGGGAGAGAGCAGTGTGTATTGTAGATGCAATGGCATCATCAGTGGAGCGGTTGTTGTGGTAAGCAAACTGCAATGGGTCTAGAGAGAGAGGCAGCACAGAGCAGATGTAGTCTCTGATTAGTCTCTCAAAGCATTTGCTGATGATGGGGGTCAGAGCAACAGGACGCCAGTCATTTAAGCAAGTGATTTTTGATTGCTTTGGAGCAGGCACAACGGTGGATGTTTTAAAGCATGTGGGGACTACAGACAAAGAGAGGGAAAGGTTGAAAATGTCTGTAAAAACACCAGCCAGCTGGTTCGCGCACGTTCTGATGACACGGCCCAGAATGCCGTCTGGGCCCGTGGCTTTGCGGATATTCACCCATCGGAAGGATTGGGTTACATCCGCTACAGAGACTGAGAGTGAACTAACCTCTGTAGCTTCGGCCACGAGAGCTCTCTCCACGAGGGCGGTGTTATTTCCCTCAAAACGAAGGGCTCATCCGGGAGAGAGGCAGCGGTGTTCATGGCGTTGTTTTTATTCCCTTTAAAGTCCGTGATGATGTTAATTCCCTGCCACATGCTTCTAGAGTTGGTGATGTTAAACTGTCCTTCAATCTTGTTCCTGTACTGGCGTTTTGCTGTTCTGATAGTTTTTCGGAGGGCATAACTGGCTTGTTTATGCTCCTCCGCGTTCCCAGAATTGAAAGCGGAGGTCCGCACATTAAGTGCCGCACGAAAATCGCTATTTATCCATGGCTTCTGGTTTGGATTGTTCTGGTCAGAATAACGTCCTCCACGCACTTTCTGATGAAACACATTACGCTATCAGCGTAAAGCTCAATGTCATCATCAGAGGCGGACCGGAACATCTCCCAGTCCGTGTGATCAAAACAGTCCTGTAGCGTAGAGTCTGATTGGTCCGACCAGCACTGGATCGTTCTGAGGGTGAGTGCTTCCTGTTTCAGTTTCTGCCTGTAAGCAGAGCCCTGAGGAAGCGAGTACGAAACCGTGAAGAACAGACCGGATGCTTACTTTGTAGCATGCAAAAACATGATTTTTGAGAGGGCTACATTTAATCAGCAGCAGCAAGAGGTTGGCGAGTCCGTGGACCGCTTCAAAACTGAACTGCAATGTCTGGCTGAGCACTGTGGTTACGGAAATCTTCATGATGAAATGGTGAGCAATAGACTTGTCATGGGCCTAAGAGATAAAAAGTTGTTGGAACAGTTACAACTAGACCTGGAATTAATGCCACAGAAGGCGGTTACCAGAGCTCTACAGAGTGAACAGGTAAAAAAGCAACAAGAACTGCTTAAGATTCATTTTAAAGGGGATATTACAAATAAGCAGCTCAATATTGTGCATGCTCAATGATGCAGCGGCACTAAATCCAAGCAAGCTAAGTCACAATAAAGACAGTCAGCTAAGAAAACACCCCAGGAAAGGCCTTACAAGCAGACACAGTGTACAAGATGCGGGGAGACAAGAGGTCACAATTTACAACAATGCCCAGCAAGAGATGCAGTTTGCAACCACTGTAGACAAAAAGGGCATTATGCAAGAATGTGTAAATCCAGAAAAATATATGAGGTGAACGTAGCCACGCTACAGGACATCTATGTTGTAGAAGGACTGTACATGCCACTGCTAGGCCAACCAGCTGCCACAGCAATCCAGCTGGTGGTCGGGCTTGATGATGTCAGCCTTGATTTAAAGGAGTCAGTGAAACAGTAGTTCCCAAAGCTCTTCTGTGGTCTAGGGGAAATGGAGGGTGAGTACAACATTGTACTGAAGCCAAGGGCAAAACTTTTCTCTCTCTCAACACCCAGACGCATTTTACTCCCTCTCTTGCCAAACATGAAGGAAGAAATAGACCACATGGTGTAGCAGGGGGTAATCACAAAGGTGGAAGAGCCAACTGAATGGTCTGCACCCATGGTGGTAGTGCCAAAGCGAACTGGCAGAGTGAGAATATGCACGGACCTCAAAGAGCTGAACAAATCAGTACTGAGATAAAAACATCTACTCCCTTCAGTGGAACACACTTTAGGGCAGCTTGCGGGAGCCATAGTGTTTTCTAATCTAGACGCTAATGCAGGCTTCTGGCAGATTCCACTTTCAAAGAAGTCTCCCTTACTTACCACCTTAATAACTCCGTTTTGGGCAGTATTGTTACAACTGTCTATGCTTTGGAATTTCCTCTGCACCAGAGCACTTTCAATAGCACATGACAAGGATCCTTGAGGGTCTGGAAGCTGTTCTATGTCAGATGGATGATGTGCTCATCTGGGGGGCCACACAGTGTGATCATGATGAGAGGCTACATAGGGCGCTGTCACGACTCTGGGAGGCTGAGGTCATACTCAGTGACAAGTGTGAGTTCTCCAAGAACAAAATCAAGTTCCTGGGACAGGTCATTGAGGCGTCAGGGGTGAGTGTAGACCCTAACAAAGTGACTGCAGTGAAGGCCATGAAAGAACCCTGTTATGTCAATGAAGTAACACACTTTCTGGAGATGATAAATCATCTTAGTAAATTTCTGCCACATCTGGCAGAGAAAACACAGCTGCTTCAGTTGGACTGAAGAAGTCCAATATGTGGGCAAGGGGGTCACAACAGCAGGAAGCGTTTAATAAAATTAAAATGCAACTGACGACACCCCCAGGGCTAGCACTGTATGATCCAAACAGTGAAACTCTAGTATCAGCTGATGCCTCTTCATATGGGCTGGGCAGTGTTCTTCTCCAGATGCAATAACGGAAACATGTGGTGTATGCATCGAGAGCTCTCAGCAACACAGAACAGTGATACCCCTAAATAGAGAAGGAGGCCCTGGCCTCCACATGGACCTGTGAGAGGTTTGCAGAGTTTCTCCTTGGGAAAATCTTCCACATCTGCTGGGCTCGAAAAAACTGGAATGAACTCCCACCACACAGCATCTTCGTATACTACTAACGAGGTTCTCCTACACCATATCACATGTGACAGGTGAAAACATTGCAACAGCTGACATGCTGTCTAGAGCTCCCATAAGCAGCACAAAGGAGGGGCTCCAGGAGGAAGACATCAACTTGTATGTTGACTCTGTCATGGCAAACCTGCCAGCTACAGAAAAAAGACTCAGATCCAAAAACACCAGGACAATGACGCCACACTCCAGCAGCTGAAGAGATACTGTGTGGAAGGATGGCCTGATAAATTTTCCATTGACAGAGTGTTTCAGCCATTATCTGTCATTCTCAGGAGAGCTTACTGTAAAAGATGGTCTATTACTAAATGGCAGCAGAATAGTAATTCCTGCATCACTCTGAGCTGATATACTAGGCTATACTATGGCTTACCGTACTGCCCCTTTGGCAAATGGATACAGCGCCGCTGAGCTCCTAATGTGGAGAAAGATTAGAACATCTGTTCCTCTCATTCCATCTCAGCTTAAACCAGAGTGCGCAGTTATGGAGAGGCTGAAAAAGAAAGAACTAACATACAGACAAAAACAGTAACAAAATTACAACCAGAGACACAGAGCATGTGACATGACACACTTGCAACCTGGTGAACAGGTGTGGATTAAAGACACACTTGAGAGGGGACCAGCTGTGTCTTCGGCAGGCACACCCAGATCTTACCTCATAGAGACACCCCGAGGCTCCTTGAGAAGAAACAGATTTCATCTCTCGCCAACTTCAGGAGCACCTGAAAAACCTACTAGAGACGTCGACAAGAGTTAACATCACTCCAGACTCAGTGAGGCCACCTGTGACACCAGAGATTCAGGAGAAGAGCCAGCCGACTCCAGAGTGTGAGAGACGATATCCTTCCAGGGTTAGAGTGTCTCCAGGGTACCTAAAAGTCTTTTAGGTCCATAGTTAGAGGTACCGTGGGCAGACAATGAGTGAACAAATGGGGCAAAATAATCCCCACACTCAGCTGAAGGTTTTAGGCAGTCCACACCATCCATCTAGTTCAGAAAAGAAAAAGAAAAAAAAGAGTAATGTTCAAAGATTGTTTTGTGTCTGTAACTGACCAGGTTCTTAATGTGGAAAGGAGGAAGCGGGGACCAGGTGTACAATCCACGTCAGACATTTAATGAGCATTTTCAGTGTGTAACAAAAGCTTGCTTTTCAGCATCACAATCAAAATCCCTCTTCCGGCAGATTGCGATCATTCTCCCCTAGCCATCCCTCATCGCTCGGTGGTGCCATAGCAGATCTTGTACACTGTGTAATAGAGGGAATTAATTTATGGTTTGTGCTCCTAAGATCATCTAATATGATTCATGTTTTATAAAGACACTATCTGTACTACTGATCTTTTGTAGTGTCTAGTAGTGTATCTGTTTGTATCTGCCATGTAACATTAAGAGTAAAGGTTCTGACAACACATTTCAGTCAAGAAACTTGGTTAAAATTAAAATAGCAGACACGTACAATCAGCCAGGTTAGCTATAAACTAATGATCAGGACACTCTGCAAATGGGCAATTTTCAGCTGTTGACATTTAACAAGACACCACATGTTTATAACTGAGAGAAAATGATACAAACCTTAAATCACAGTATTTGTGTGCACACCTTGATCCTAGATTTGTTTCAAAATCGACAAATGCGTGTAGTGATCCACAAATGCACAGGAAGCGATCCACAAATGCTGGACAGAGTTGTGTTTGTGAGTTAAAAAATATATTTGTAAATAATTTTTTTATTTGCAAATCTCATTTTATTTATTTGTGAATTCACTTTATTTTTGTGAAACTCCTAACATATATTTATTAATCTCATTCTTTTTATTTGTGAATTCATTTCATTTTTGTGAAACTTTCCATTTGTATGTTAATATGAAACAATTCCATCTCCATACGCTTGCCACAGTGATTTATGTGTTAAAAAAGAAAAACAAAAACAGCTTGTTAAAAGTTTACAATATTGTTGCTTGAATAACTGAATGTAACAGTTACCATATATATATTGAGAAAAAAGAACATATTTTAATAATGTATTATGTATTATGCATCCCCATAGAGAAAGGACTTCTATTTGAAAAGGGGGATATAGTAATAGGTATGTTATGTGGTGCTCGAGCAATTAAATTTCAAGCCTGTTCTTTTTAATGTTAAGCTTTCTCTCCTCTATTTGGAGCTATACAGGTGCATCTCAATAAATTAGAATGTCGTGGAAAAGTTCATTTATTTCAGTAATTCAACTCAAATTGTGAAACTCGTGTATTAAATAAATTCAATGCACACAGACTGAAGTAGTTTAAGTCTTTGGTTCTTTTAATTGTGATGATTTTGGCTCACATTTAACAAAAACCCACCAATTCACTATCTCAAAAAATTAGAATACATCATAAGACCAATTAAAAAAAACATTTTTAGTGAATTGTTGGCCTTCTGGAAAGTATGTTCATTTACTGTATATGTACTCAATACTTGGTAGGGGCTCCTTTTGCTTTAATTACTGCCTCAATTCGGTGTGGCATGGAGGTGATCAGTTTGTGGCACTGCTGAGGTGGTATGGAAGCCCAGGTTTCTTTGACAGTGGCCTTCAGCTCATCTGCATTTTTTGGTCTCTTGTTTCTCATTTTCCTCTTGACAATACCCCATAGATTCTCTATGGGGTTCAGGTCTGGTGAGTTTGCTGGCCAGTCAAGCACACCAACACCATGGTCATTTAACCAACTTTTGGTGCTTTTGGCAGTGTGGGCAGGTGCCAAATCCTGCTGGAAAATGAAATCAGCATCTTTAAAAAGCTGGTCAGCAGAAGGAAGCATGAAGTGCTCCAAAATGTCTTGGTAAACGGGTGACTTTGGTTTTCAAAAAACACAATGGACCAACACCAGCAGATGACATTGCACCCCAAATCATCACAGACTGTGGAAACTTAACACTGGACTTCAAGCAACTTGGGCTATGAGCTTCTCCACCCTTCCTCCAGACTCTAGGACCTTGGTTTCCAAATGAAATACAAAACTTGCTCTGATCTGAAAAGAGGACTTTGGAACACTGGGCAACAGTCCAGTTCTTCTTCTCCTTAGCCCAGGTAAGACGCCTCTGACGTTGTCTGTGGTTCAGGAGTGGCTTAACAAGAGGAATATGACAACTGTAGCCAAATTCCCTGACACGTCTGTGTGTGGTGGCTCTTGATGCCTTGACCTCAGCCTCAGTCCATTCCTTGTGAAGTTCACCCAAATTCTTGAATCGATTTTGCTTGACAATCCTCATAAGGCTGCGGTTCTCTCAGTTGGTTGTGCATCTTTTTCTTCCACACTTTTTCCTTCCACTCAACTTTCTGTTAACATGCTTGGATACAGCACTCTGTGAACAGCCAGCTTCTTTGGCAATGAATGTTTGTGGCTTACCCTCCTTGTGAATGGTGTCAATGATTGTCTTCTGGACAACTGTCAGATCAGCAGTCTTCCCCATGATTGTGTAGCCTAGTGAACCAAACTGAGAGACCATTTTGAAGGCTCAGGAAACCTTTGCAGGTGTTTTGAGTTGATTAGCTGATTGGCATGTCACCATATTCTAATTTTTTGAGATAGTGAATTGGTGGGTTTTTGTTAAATGTGAGCCAAAATCATCACAATTAAAAGAACCAAAGACTTAAACTACTTCAGTCTGTGTGCATTTAATTTATTTAATACACGAGTTTCACAATTTGAGTTGAATTACTGAAATAAATGAACTTTTCCACGACATTCTAATTTATTGAGATGCACCTGTATAAGGTCAGTCTCCAAGTCACTTTTTCTAATTTGCCTTTTAGATGGACCATATACTGCTCCACTGCAGGCAGCTTGAAAGAGAGAATGATAATTCAATAGGATTATAATCATAAATGTCTGTAATGTATAAACAGATAAATTATTTTCAATTAGGACAACTGTGACACATTTCTTACAGTGTCAAGGTTCTGTGTGGGGGTGGATGGACCCTCAGTGGATGGATCCGCATGGGAATCCACAGCCATAATCTTTAAGGGGAAGATTAAAAAATCTGAGGACAATAATCACTTACAGCTGTGGGAGGCTGTAATGTTGCAGGAGGGTCCATTAATACAATGTGTCCATCAGCAAGATGAGATTCTAAGGTCAATGTACATTCTCAAACAATTACAACTAATAAACTAAGACATAAGGAACATACAGATCAGGGGCATGAAGATTACAGTATGCAGTAAAATAAAATAACTATGCATAATACACAATTGAAACACTGACGGTAAAAAGTTATTTTTCATACTGTGTTAGTGTTAACGTTAATCTTGTGTGTTATAATTTAAATGGTAAATCACTTAAAGAGCTGTAAACTTAAATAAAATGTAGTACACCTACATTTGACCAAGCCACTTGCAGGGCTGGGAAGGTTACTTTTGAAATGTATTCCACTACAGATTACAGAATATATGCTGTAAAATGTCATTTGTAACGTATTCCGTTAGATTACTCATGTCAGTAACGTATTTTAAATACTATGGATTACTTCTTCAGCACTGGTAGATTCTGCCTGTATAGTAAGACAAAATACACGTTAAAAATACATTCTATGAAAAACCTAAATAACTTATGCAGTGTTGTTTCTAAAACAAGATAAATCTAATTGATCTTGTTTCAAGGATTTTTAGATATTTTTACATGAAAACAATACAAAAAATTATTATCAAGAATATGATTTTTGCCCTAATATCAAAGGTCTTACTAGAAAAAAAGAAATTATGATCTAACATGAATATTCTTGATAAAAAAATATGATCGTGCCTGGTAAAATGGCTAGAAATAGCATTTTAGCTTAGAAATAAACCTTGTTTAAATTGTCAGCTTTACACTATTTCTTCTGCTCCAAACTTACTTCAAACATACTTATCTGTCTGCACGTATGAATGTAACACATCATAAGAAAGGGTTTCACCACTGTTCAAATGCACTTTGGATCACATCATTTATATGTATAAATGTTTTCCAACTGAAAGGAGTAAATATTAAATGAAACAAATGACAATAAAATGCAAAGTAACCTCTTCAGTAATCAAAATACTTTTGGAATGTAACTATTCTAATTACCAATTATTTAAATTGTAACTGTAGTGGAATACAGTTACTTATATTTTGTATTTTAAATATGTAATCCCGTTACATGTATTCTGTTACTCCCCAACCCTGGCCACTTGTATCCTGGGAGGTAGCTGACTCTGATGAATTCCCCCCTGGAATACCACCGACTATGCACTGTTAAGTGACAGTGCCAGCTCCTCAGCTGGAGTGAATGATGGTGGTGGTGGTCCCCCACCTGTTTTACGGGCCTCAGCCTTCTTCCTGTTGGCTATATAGGACAGAGTGAAAGTGATTATAAAAGGTTAGGCGGGCTAGTTAGGTTACAGTTTAGAAAGTTAATACGCACTTGGAAATATTACCTTTTTGGAGGATGTTTTTATGTTTCATTTTGACTTGGCTCCATGTTTTTCTGGGTCCAGAAGGATTAAACCTGATAAAATATTAAGCCTATATATTATTAGCCAATGTAATATGTTAGGAAATTGATGGAAGGCAAAAGTACTATTTAGTCAATACTAAATCAATACTCAGGCAAAAAATAAATAGCCTCATATTACTGATGAAATTACACAGAAAAGGATTTTCTTTTTAAAAAAACTGCATAAAGTTTTGTTGTTACAAATTCTGTGTTCCCAGGCATCTCAGGCAGCAAAATTTGGCATCTTATGTTAAACTCTCTGTGAAAAATTTGGGTGTCATATTCGATTCTGCACTGAAATTTCAAATCTAGCTTTTTTCAATTAAGGCTCCTAGCTAAGGCTAAGAGTTTTTTTATCATTTGTAGACTTTGAGAGAGTGATACATGCTTTTGTTTCATCTTGACTTGACTACTGCAATTCACTTTATATAGGGATAAACCATTCGTACATTAATCGTTTACAAACTGTTTAAAATGCAGCTGCTAGACTTTTGACTTGTACTTGGAAATATGAACACATTACCCCTGTCTTATTCTCTTTACACTGGTTGCCAGTCCGATACAGAATTGATTTTAAAATCCTACTTTGTGTTTTTAAAGCCTTGAATGGACTGGCATTGAATTATCTCTCTGACCTTCTGAGTGCAAATACATCTGTTAGACGTCTAAGATCATCTGATCAGAGATTATTGATGGTTCCTAGGGACTGAAGTCAAAAGGTGACCGTGCTTTTGCCATTGCCAGCCCTAAACTATGGAATAGTTTACCAATATCCCTTAGAGAAATTTTGACAGAATCAGAATTTAAATCAAAGTTAAAAACTTTTCTTTTTGTACAGGCTTACGATTGTCCTAAGAGTCAAAGGTGTAAACTTACATATGTGCTGTGATGTACCTCTTTATCTTGCATTGCGGTTTGTACAGCATAGCTGTATTTATGTATTTTGGTTATGTATTTATGTGATGTATTTTTGTGATATTTATTTTATTATGGTTGTACAGCACAGTGGTCAACTACTGTTGTTTTTATTGTGCTCTATAAATAAACTGATTGATTGATTTTATAATAAAAACACAGTGTCATCAAAAATTTTAACAAATTAACACAAAACATTAATCAAATAAAAATAAAAGACAAAAAATGCAATTTTGTTTTTGGTCAAATATAATGCTGCACAAACAGGGCCAGCCTTAGCATTTTGGGGGCCCTCAGCTGATTTTCAAAATGGGGCCTACAGGTACCTACAGGAACACATAATCAAACACACCTAACATCAATAACTAAGCAAGCTTAAAATTGTCCAAATAAACAACCCAGATAGCACATGTACATCTCAGAGATGTCTGTTTTAGATCTTTTTCATCTGGAAAGCATCACAATCTAATTAACATCTGCTAACATCTTAAAAAGATCAGATTTTCAAACATTCTAAATCATTAACGTCTCAAAGACATCTGCTGAATGTCTTATTTACATCCGAGATATACTTAATGGTGTACTGCAGATGAGCAAACAATGTATAAATACATCTTCCAGATGTAAACACACACATCATAGATGTCTGGGTGATGTACATGTGCTAACAGGGAAGTCCATTTATTTAAAAGTATAAAGCTTATAAATGCTAAAATCTCAACTGTAGTTTATTAGTACAGGCATACTGTAACTGCTTCAGAAGTACAAAAATGAAAGAACACATTTTTTAAACTAATCAGATACCAATCGCTTGCATAAATTAATAAATACAGTATCTTAAATAAAATTCCAAGACAAATGCAAGTGCAAATAAATAAGAAATAATTAAATGACCAAATTAAGGTAAGGCAGAAACTAATAAACTTAATGTAAGTAGTGGCACATGCTACTTGCACCTTGGTGTAAATCATGGCAGCAGGCACATGCAGAGGGGGTGCTCTATAGGGGCTCGAACCCCTGCCCTTTTGCTGAGGTGTTCCTCTGAGGTGTTCCAGGGTGTGCAAATGCCACCCAAAATGAAAGATTGCACACCCAAATAAAATGACGTTTTTTTATGCTTAATTATATGTATGTAGGGCAGGCACGTGTCATGGGCTTTGAGACTGGGCAAGCATCAAAGATGTTTAATACACATTATTAAACGCTGTGCCCAAAACACATTATATGGGCGAGTGTAATATTACGGAAATGTTATAGACGTAAATTGTTGCCTTAGAACCAGGGGTGTAAAGTAACTAATTATAAATACTCATGTTACTGTAATTAAGTAGTTTTTCCCAGGAATTGTACTTTTTTTAAGTAGTTTAAAAATTGTATACTTTTACTTGAATTCATTTTAAGTGCTGTAACTGTACTTTTACTGTGCTATTTTCCCACTGTCTGTGTTCACTACTTCCCTGTCCTGATTTTATTTTTATTTATCAACATGATTGGCTAGGGAGAGTCTCATGACTCCCATCCAGTCAAATCACACAAAACTTGAATGGCAGCTGTAGATCTGGTGCCAACTGTTATGGATGCCTCAAGCACAGTTTATACCTGAACATCACGGCCTCACCTGAAAGGGCTTTTCGTAGTGAAAAAGGCCAATTGTTTGACAATGTCATGTGAGTTTAACTTGCTCAAGCCAGATATCAGCATTAATTCTGCCTCTAACTTGAAGAAACATATCGAGGTAAATTTAATTTCCCTATCTGTCACTCACTCGACGTTGTGTCGATGTAGTGACACTAGGGGTCACTCTTGGGAGCCCGGGACACCTCTGGTCTTTGATAAAAGGCCAATGAAAATTGGTGAGTGGTATTTGCATGCCACTCCCCCGGACATACGGGTATAAAAGGAGCTGGTATGCAACCACTCATTCAGATTTTCTCATCGGAGCCGAATGGTCATGCTCACTGAGCTGAATACTACTGTTCATTCACCTCTGCTGGATCTGACGGCGCATTTCAGCGGCTTCTCCCCCCTCTGCACTGGTGCACTGCAGAGAATGCCCCTGGGCGCTTCGGCAGAAATAAAAGAGTATATTTCTCTAAAAGAGTATATTTCTCTAAAAGAGCGGCACACACGGAACGTCTTTTTAAAGACGTGTCTTTTTAAAGATGCTTTTCCGAATGTGTGTTTTTCCTGGTTGCACTCGTTATCTCTCGCCTTCTGACGGTCACGATCACTGTCTTTCGTGTCTGGGCACTGCTCACGCGGAGACAGCGTTCGTGGATGGTCATGTTCTCATTGCGAGAATATGTCCATGGCAACATTGCAGTCACGGCTCGCCTTCGTAAGAAAGCAAGCCACCCCAGAGGCTCCCGCCTCGGTCCTTTTACCCATGGGTATGAGGACAGTGCGGCTAGCACTGGGAGCGATTTGGGGACCCCAATGGGACCGCCTCCGCCGGGTATCCCCCTGCGGACCTCCCATTCCCCAGCATGCTCATCTGCCCCGATCGGGCTTCTGGATGAGTCCGCCGGCTCGTCCCATGGTGAGTTCGACCTCTTATTCAGAGCCCACGAAAGTGATGAGCTCTCGAGCGCAGCATTGGAGAGCGGGCTCGTCCAGTCGGAAGCCTCAGCTGGGCTCCTCCCTTCGGGGTCGATTGCCCAGTCACAGGCTGATGCGGAGATGATGACGTGCTTTCCCGGGCAGCCACGAGTGGAACTCGCTGCTCTTCCCTGAACCCTCACGGCTCGGTGATTGGTTCCTGGGCTCGCGGCACCGTTCCTTTCTTCCCGGAAGTGCATGAAGAGCTGACAAGGTCGCGGGAGGCACTTTTTATTGCCCGGTCCCGATCTTTTCAGCTTCCCCGCCCTCACTACCCTCGATGGTGGGGCAGCCATGGGCTATTCGGTAATCCCCCGGTGGATAAAGGCGCTCATGGTGCACCTATGCCCGCAGAGCGCCGCCACCTGGCGCGGGTGCCCAAAGCCCCCATCCAAGGCCTGTAGGTTTATGTCATCTCTGACGGCCAAGGCCTACAGTGCCGCTGTGCAAGTCTGCCAAGGCGCTAAAGGAACTGCACGAGGGTAGTTCCGCCCCAGGATTGATGCAGGAACTGCGCTCGGCGACCGACCTCGCTCTCCGAGTGACAGAGGTCACGGCGCGGTCTCTCGGGCGGACGATGGCCACACTAGTGGCCACAACCTGGCCGAGATGGGTGAGGCCGACAAGACACAATTCCTTGCTGCCCCCATTTCCCAGGCGGGCCTATTCGGCGACACCGTCGAGGACTTTGCCCAGCAGTTTTCGAAGGTAGAGCAGTAGATGGATGCTAGCTGGCATATCCTACCCCGACGCGGCTCAAGATCCTGCACCCCGTCTACTCATCGCCAAGGGCGTCCTCCTGTGGTGACTGAACCGGCTCCGCAGCAGCCTGCCCCTTCGGCCCGGCCCCGGCGTGGAGCCCACCGCAGGAAGCAGACACCACCCGTCTCGCGGCCGCCCAGAACCCCTGAAAGGCTTCAAAGCACCCTTGAGACGGGCAACCCAGGGACAACAAAACCCGCTGCTCTGGAGCTGGTAAGCAGATCTCCATCTTTTTGTTACCTTTTGCATTTAATTGCGCTGCATGCCCAAGTGGCTGCAGTACTCAAGAGCTCAGCAAGAGCGGTTTCCTTGTTCCCTGGGTCTCGTATCCGGTGTGCATGGCCGTCATCACGACCACCATCCACCACTCTATTTGGCAGGTTTGGCGCTCCCTAACCTCTCCCGCCCCTGAGCGCCCAGCTGTGGCACAAGTCTGCCCCCAATGTGACAGTTTCACATGGAGCCAGGTAAGTGCTTCGATGTCCTTAGACTCAGCCTGGCCACGACGTGGTGTGGCACCTCGAGCTCTGCCCCGCCACGAGGCCCCACCTGCCGGTACATCCGATGACATTGTCCCTTTGGTCCCCCTTGTGCGGAACTTGGATGCATGCCTTGCGATTTCCAATCCGTTGCGAGGGCTGGTCCGGACTGTACGACTAGGCTGCGCGATTCACTTCGCCGGGCGTCCGCCCAGGTTCAACGGTGTCCACTTCACCTTGGTGAAGGACGAAAATGCTGCTACCTTGTGCGGAGATCGCTACCCTCCTACGGAAGGGTGCGTAGAACATGTCCCTCAAGCCGAGATGAAGAAGGGGTTTTTCAACTCCTACTTCATCGTACCAAAAAAAGGCGGTGGGTTGCGGCCAATCTTGGACCTGTGAGTTCTGAACTAGGCTTTACACAGACTCCCGTTCAAGATGCTGACTCAAAAACGCATTCTGGCGAGTGTCTGGCATCAAGATTGGTTCGCGGCGGTAGACCTGAAGAATGCGTACTTCAGGGGGTCATGTGATGCCATGCAAGGAGCAGACGTGTGAGCGATGAGCTCTGCACACTTTGCTGAATTTTCGATCATTTTCATATTATAATCTGGTGAAATTTGTTACAACCAGTTACACATTTGCCCTTTGTTGCAAAACATGGCAAAGAAGTCAAAATCCTCGGGCTCGGGAGACATTAAAAGACACTTACGTGTTCAGGATGAAAGCCCCGACAGGCCAACAGACCGGGAACTCGATTGGGATGGCACGGCGGGAGAAGGAATCCAGCGTCAGTTGTCCAACATGTCGGTGATGTTGACGAAGATTCTTGCTGACTTGGAGGATCTCGCTGTAATACGTCGATCGATCACGGTGATGGAAATAAAATTCTCTGAGTTAGGTACAAGAGTGACTGATGTTGAAAAACAAATCGATTTTCTGGAATCTTCGGAGAGGGAATTTACCGCTAATCCGCCCGCGACCAAAGTTGATCTGGAACATCTCCTTGAAAAGCTTGAAGATCTTGAAAATAGAAGCCGCAGGAATAACGTTCAAATTGTTGGAATTCCTGAGCATGGGGAGGGCAGAGATATGGTGAAATTCCTAGACGAGTTTTTCCCGAGTCTGCTCGACATAACAGGCCACAAGCTGGAAATCGAGCGAGCTCACAGAGTGCCGGCTCGGAGATCTGCTGAGGGAGACAGGCCCGATCGATTCTGGCCAGATTTCTGAGATCATCCAATAAAGATCTTGTGTTGCGCCAGGTGAGGAGCAAAGGAAAGCTTTCTTGGAAGAACCATAATATTTTCTTGTTCCCGGACTTTGCGAGTTCGACAAGAGAGAAACGCGATCGGTTCAAGGAATGTAAGAAACTCTTAAAATCAGAAAAAGATCTCGTTTGCTCTGATGTTTCTGGCCAAACTGAGAATAGAAACGAAGGTCGGTCGCAAAGTATTTACATGTCCAAATCTGGCAATGTCTTTTATAGAATCAATGACTGAGTAAACCATTGGATGTTTCTCATGTGAGTGGGCCTGACTCGCTGTACTAACTCTTGAGGATGCTGGGCGACATTTTCAATTTTTTGCATTGGCTCCGCCGAGCGGCTGGAGCTTGTTTTGTGAATAACACTTTTCCTTAAAGAAACTTTTGCATTGATAAAAGATTACTTTTGCATTGAAGTTCCCGGACAGATTGAGAGTGGACACTACAGATGGCCGCAATATATCTACATGCTGCTCACACAAAGGATGTTTTTTATGAAGTCGACGGATTATGTAAGTCATGGTATATACTTTTATGCAGCTTCCGAGTGAATTGACTCGATCATCCGGGGAACCGGGATGCCGGTTTTGTTTTTTTTTGTATTGGTTCCGCCTAGCGGCTGGAGCTTGTTCTGTTGAATAACACTCCTTTGGAACAGCTGTGGATTAATCTGTTCGTTCTTCGTGCTTATTCCTCCTGCTGGCTGTAGTTTGTTTTGTTGAGTTTTTTTTACAGGACATTGGAATGATTACGTCATCCGCTGAACTCATAACAGCCGGCTCACTGAACATTCGTTTGTCTGTCTGAGGAATCTGAACAGTTTTATATCAGCTGGAATTTGTTTTGTGGAAGATCACACCTTTAAAACAGTTCTGTGAATGAATCTGCACGTTCTTTGTGTCCATTCTTCCTATTGACTGGGTTTGTTTTACAAAGTATTTTCTGTTATGTAATTTTGCCTCACAAATTTGAGAGGCAAAATTGAGCAATCTGATGGCAAAGTTGTCGTGGAGGCTCGTGGGCGTTCATGGACCTTTTGAGTTTAGAGGGATTGTTGCTGGTTGGCACTGTCATGCGCAGGGTTAATGTGCACATTTTTCTTTTTTCTGTTTGTTTTGTTCGGGTGGATGTTCGGGGGTTGATTGTTTCACTAATGGGGAATGTGGTCTGTATAATTTTGTTTTTGACACACAATTTATTGTTTCTACAATATTAATATGTCAAATGTTAATATGAGTGTACTATCTCTCTCCACATGGAATGTAAATGGGTTGGGGTACCCCATAAAAAGAAGGAAAGTTATTACTTTTCTTAAACGTAAGAAATATGATATAGTGTTTCTTCAAGAAATACATCTCTCCCCGCAGGAAGCTGAAAAATTTGGGAAGATATGGGGTGGACATGTTTTCTTTAGTGCTGGCTCAAGTAAGAGCAAGGGAGTCATTATATTGGTAAATAAACATCTACAATTCAAATGTCTCAAACAGATTAAAGATAAATTAGGAAGAGTAATTATTGTGTTAGTTGCAATTCAGGGGCAAAGGTTGATTTTGGCTAATATTTACGCACCTAACGCTGATGATCAGGGCTTTTTTATAGATCTTGAAGGGATGTTGCAAGCCGCTGGCACCCCTCATGATATAATATTGTGAGGAGACTTTAATATTTTGATGGATTCAGTCCTTGATCATAGTGAAGCAAAAGTGTGTAAACCCCCTAGAGAAACACTGACACTTCACAGGATGTGTAAAAATCTTGGTCTTACAGATATTTGGAGACATTTGAACCCATCTGGTGGGGACTATACATTTTTTTCATCAGTCCATAAGATTTATTCTAGAATAGATTTTTTTATATATACAAATCCCTCATTTCATCTGTTGTTGATTGCTCATTTGGAAATATCTTAGTCTCAGATCACGCCCTGGTGAGTTTAGAGGTGATGCCACATATAGAGAAAAATAAATCTTATAGTTGGCGCCTTAATGTGTTCCTTTTGCAAAATCCTGATTTCCAACAAATGTTAAAGACTGAAATCAGTGTTTATATGGAGACCAACTGGTCCTCGATATCCTCTGTGGGCGTGGCTTGGGAGGCACTTAAGGCAGTTCTTAGGGGTCGGATCATACAGTATGCCTCATTCATTAAAAAATCCAAAGCACAAGAACTTGTGGAGCTGGAAGGAAATTTTAAAAGTGCAGAGGCAGAGCTGAAGCGCCGTATGTCAGCTGATGGCCTCAAGAGAATTGACCCAACTGAAATACAGATATAATACTATTTTGTCACGGAAAGTGTAGTTTTGGTTGTTCAGAGCAAGACAGTCATACTTTGAGTCCGGTGATAAAGTAGGAAAACTTTTGGCTAGATATATAAAGCAGAGAGAGTCTTTTTCTATCATTCCTTCAGTGAAATCTGCTTGTGGTGAAATATTTACCTCGGCTATTGATATTAATAATGCCTTTAAAGAGTTCTATCTTGATCTCTATAGGTCCACGTCTTCATCCACTGATGAAGATATTAGGAACTTTGTGGAACCATTAGATCTCCCTAAACTGACGACTGAGCAAAAAAATTCTCTTGATTCTGAGATAACCTTGGAGGAGCTCATGGGGCCTGATGGCTTTACCGCTGAGTTTTTCAAATCATATGCTACAGAACTGGCTCCACTTTTGTTAGAAGTTTATACGGAATCATTAAAGAATGGAAAGCTTCCTCCAACCATGACACAAGCCCGGATCAGTCTGATTCTAAAAAAGATCCAAGCAAGTGTAAAAGTTACTGCCCAATTTTGTCCAAAATTCTGGCTAATCAATTAAGTAAAGTTATGACATCACTTATACATATAGATCAGGTGGGGTTTATTCAAGGCCGTAGTTCTTCTGATAATATTAGGCGTTTCATCAATATCATGTGGTCAATAGCGAATGATCAATCTCCGGTTGCTGCCATCTGTCTTGACGCCGAAAAGGCGTTTGATATGGTAGAATGGGATTATCTTTTTAAGATTTTGGAAAGGTATGGGTTCGGGAATACATTTATTGGTTACTTAAGTTACTTTATAGACACCCTGTAGCAGCGGTACAAACAAATGGGTTAATTTCAGATTATTTTACTCTGGATAGGGGCACCCTCTTTCCCCATTATTGTTCTGTCTTGCCCTGGAACAATTAGCAGCCGTGATAAGAAAGGAGGATGATTTTCCAGGGGTGACGGCGGGAGGTGTAGCGCATAAGCTTCTGCTTTATGCAGATGATATTTTATTATTCGTCTCCAACCCCACTAGATCCATGCCTTGCCTCCACAGAATTATTAACTCCTTTTCCAAATTTTCAGGATACAAAGTCAATGGGTCTATATCCGAAGCTTTGGCTTTGACAGCGTATTGTCCAGTAACGGCCTTCCAGCTGGGTGCCTTCCAGTGGCTCAAACAGGGAATTAAGTATTTGGGCATTTTATTCCCAGCAAATTTGTCTGATTTAGTGTTTCATACTGCTGATAACTGATTCAGAGTTAATTTTGATCCCTTAATAAAAAGGTTTTCGAATGATGTGGACAGGTGGGCTTCATTACACTTATCGATGATTGGGAAGGTTAATGTTATTAAAATGAATTGCATTCCAAAATTTAACTATCTGCTACAATCTCTCCCTGTAGATGTCCCTCTCTCTTATTTTAAGCAATTTGATAGCATAGTGAAGTCCTTCATTTGGAATGGTAAATGTCCCAGTTTAAATTTCAGTAAATTACATAGGCCAATTGACAAAGGTGGGTTAGGCCTACCCAAGATTTTATTTTATTATTATGCATTCAGTCTTAGACATTTGGTTCATTGGTCGCTTCTACCTGAGAGAGCTCCTCCCTGGTTTTGTATTGAAAAGGAAGTTCTTGCCCCTATCTCGCCACTGCAAAGCCTTTCAATTAAACTAACTGGAGAAATTAAGTTGCACCCCATTATTTTGCATTTGCACTCGATATGGACAAAAGTGTCCAGAGTGTTTAATTCTGATATTTATTTAAAAGTAGCCTCGAGCATATGGCTGAACCCTAAACTATGTATTAATAAGTCCCCTTTCTGTTGGTCAGATTGGATTGTGAGGGGGGTTAATACACTTGGTGACCTGTATGAGGGTGGAGTATTGAGATCTTTTGAAAATTTGATTCAACATTTTGGGATTCCCAGATCTCAATTTTATAAGTATTTACAGCTGCGCCACCTGCTCTGCTCTGTTTTTGGGAGTAGCATACACCCCCCTAGAGCGGCAGATACTCTGGAAGTGGTGATTGCTGCTTTTGGGAAGGGTCATGAGGCATCAGTGTATTACTCCTTGTTAATTTAGAGTCTGGGGGACAGAGCTTTAAATTCTCTTAAAAGATTATGGGAGAAAGATTTAAACTTGGTATTGGAGGATGGAGTGTGGGCAAGGATTCTAAAAAACATCAAGTCTGCATCTAGAGATGCAAGGGTTCACCTTATGCAATTTAAGATTTTACATAGATTTTATTGGACCCCCTCTTGATTGTATAGGCTTGGTCTTAAGGACACACCCATCTGCTGGCGATGCCATACTGAAGATGGAGACACCATCCATGTTTTTTGGGGGTGCCTTAAGATCCAAGAATTTTGGCTGAAGGTGCAAAGTTTTGTGTGTGATGTGTTGGGCACTCAGGTCTCGTTCTGCCCCAGACTCTGTATTTTGGGAGATAGGGAGGTCATGGATTTGGTAGATAAGTACATGAAGGACTGGGTTTTGACCGGTGTGATGATTGGTAGACAGGTTATTTTGAGGAGTTGGTAGTCGGATGGAGCACCCTCATTCCCGGAGTGGTGCGCGGAGATGGGGAGGGTGGCTGCCTTCGAGGAGGGGTCGAGCATTAGGATGGGGGTTAGGGAAACTTACAATAAGAAATGGGGCAATTATTTATTATTATTTTTGAGGGAATCTCGAGGTGATTTAGAGTTTTTTATTTATTTTTTATTATTATTATACTTGATTATTGTATGTTATTTTATGTTGTTGTTTTAGTTTTCTGTGTGTGTGTCTGTATTCTATTGACCACAGGGGTGTTCGTGGGGGGGTCAGGGTGGGTTGAGAGTTTGGAAGGGGGAGGGGATATAGTGGGGGTTTAATGTTAAAGGTTTTTGATTCATTATATAGATGTTGTTGTATTTCTTGTGTTAATTTATGAATCAATAAAACATTTTAATAACAAAAAAAGGATGCGTACTTCCACGTATCGATCCTTCCTCAACACAGATCCTTCCTGCGGTTTGCATCCAAGAGTCAGGCGTATGATCAATCTCCGGTACAAAGTCCTCCCTTTCGGCCTGTCCCTGTCTCCTCGCGTCTTTACGAAGGTCGCAGAGGCTGCCCTTGCCCCGTTAAGGGAGGTGGGCATTCGCGTTCTCAACTATCTTGATGACTGGCTAATTCTAGCTCATTTTCGAGACATGTTGTGCACACACAGGGACCTGGTGCTCTCACACCTCAGCCGACTAGGGCTTCGGGTCAACTAGGAAAAGAGCAAGCTCCTCCCAGTTCAGAGCATCTCTTTTCTCGGTTTGGAGTTGGACTCGGTCTCCTTGACGGCGCGCCTTACGAACGAGCGCGCCCAGTCGGTGCTGGCCTGTTTGAAGGCGTTCAAACAGAAAACAGCGGTTCCACTGAAACTTTTTCAGAGGCTCCCTGTGCAAGGTCAGGGAGCACAAGGAGCAGGTCATCCTGGTAGCACCTTACTGGCCCGCCCAGACCTCACGCTCCTCGCGACAGCTCCCCCCTGGCGAATTCCCCTGAGGAAGGACCTTCTTTCTCAGGGATGGGACACCGTCTGGCCCCTGGACGGGACATGGAAGACCTAAGCGGTCTACCACCTGTGGTGGTAGACACGATCACTCAGGCTAGGGCCCCTTCTACGAGGCGCCTGTATGCCTTTAAGTGGCGTCTGTTCGCTAAGTGGTGTTCTTCCCGTCGGGAAGACCCCCAGAGATGTGCAGTCAGATCAGTGCTTTCCTTCCTGCAGGAGAGGTTGGAAGGGAGGCTGTCCCCTTCCACCTTGAAGGTGTACGTGGCCGCCATAGCAGCACACCATGACGCAGTCGACGGTAAGTCCTTAGGGAAGCACAACCTGATCATCAGGTTCCTAAGAGGCACCAGGAGGCTGAATCCCTCCAGACCGCGCCTCGTTCCCTCATCGGACCTTTGTAGTTCTTCAGGGTCTACAGAGAGCCCCCTTTGAGCCTTTGCAGTCAGCCGAGCTTAAGGCACTCTCCTTGAAGACTGCCCTCCTGACTGCGCTCACTTCCATCAAGAGGGCAGGTGACCTGCAAGCGTTCTCTGTCAGCGAAACGTGCCTGGAGTTCGGTCCAGGTTACTCACGTGATCCTGAGACCCTGACCGGGCTATGTGCCCAAGGTTCCCACCACCCCTTTAGGGACCAGGTGGAGCTGATGACGTGCGCCATTAATTCACAGTAGTGTTCACAAACTTTGTTCCCTGGTTGACTTCCTCCGAGCCCTGTGGCAGTCGAGTTTTCGGAGAGACTCGCTGCTGGCCCAGTACACATGCTAACTAAGAGCCCTGTTCTGGGGTAGGTGCTCCGCATGTGGTGGTTCCCTCTAAGGCTAACCCCATGCGATATATATCTTCTGCTAGTTCGTTTCCCTGCTGGCAAACTGCGTCTTCCTTGGGCAGAACCCCTCTGCCCCAGTCTCCATGTTTGTAGTAACTCCTCCCCCATTGGGCAGGATCTACCTTGAAGGCTCTCCACATGGTTGGAAAGACCATGTGATGTATTCTTCCACTTAAATATCCCCCCCATCTCTTTGGGCGAGGTGTGGTGTCCGCGGTGTCTTCCCCTTGGGAGGGACACCCCCCGACTTGACCTGGCGGCCCAGTCGGATAATCCCCCTTCTTTTTTAGGGAGTGGAAAAAGAGAAGCGGAAAAGAGGCCATGACTGAGTTAAGCCTGTCTCTATCTTTGGGTAGTCGACTTGTCCCCAAAAAGGGCCGTTCGACACTCATAACTATGTTGGGGGTGGTTACGTGTCGACTTGGTGCGCTGGCTATGAGGCACACAGCAGTCTGCCCACCACACACCGCCAGTTCACGTAACACAGTTCAGCCAGTTGTGGCATTTCGTATTGGGACCCCTAGTGTCACTACATCGACACAACGTCGAGTGAGTGACAGATAGGGAATGTCATGGTTAGTTGTGTAACCTCCATTCCCTGATGGAGGGAACGAGACTTTGTGTCCCTCCTGCCACAGCGCTGAAATACCCGCTGAAATGGCCGGACCTTATATCGGCTCCTCAGCATAAAACCTGAATGAGTGGTTGCATACCAGCTCCTTTTATACCCGTATGTCCGGGGGAGTGGCATGCAAATACCACTCGCCAATTTTCATTGGCCTTTTATCAAAGACCAGAGGTGTCTCGGGCTCCCAAGAGTGACCCCTAGTGTCACTATATCGACACAATGTCTCGTTCCCTCCATCAGGGAACGGAGGTTACACAAGTAACCACGACGATTTCTGCTTACTAAATTCTGTGTCAATAACGTAGCCTGTAATTTAACTATCTATTACTGAGATTATTGGGCTGCTGTGAGAGATTAATGCAATGTTATCAATAGGGTTGGGCAATAAAATTATATAGATGTTTATCGAAAAAAAAAAGAGATGTCCTCAATCATACTTTTGAGTAATTTTCTATATTTAGCCTATGTTATACATCTAGAACAGGTGTATTCATTACAACGATCGTGATAGCAAGAGCACCACTGGTTGGTTGATCTAGATGAAATATAAAAGATTGACTTTTTATTTCCTGATGTCTGTAGCTGCTTGCTGTTTGATTGACAGGCGCTAATATGGGTACGTGCCTAAACGGTCAAATACACTTCATAATTCCGCCAGTGCCCGTCTTGGTGAGGATTTAATGTAAACGCAGTCGTTTATGTCTAAAGTTAACTTAAACAGTGGGACAAAAAGCGTATTTGCATCAAAATGTTGGACTTGAAGTGTACATGTAACCGAATTGAGCACTGTCTAGTAGGCTATGTCATATAAAGGCTATTAATCAAACAACATTAACAAGGAAACGAGAAAACCACTCACTATTTTTGGCTGAATAACTTGAGTAGCTTTAAAAATATTAATGTAATAGAATAAAACAGTGACATTTTTAATAATATTTTTTAATAATATTGTTTGTTTTTTAATAATACCGACCCCAGATGTAAAGAGTGTGTTAATTGGTATAATAAATTACCAGGAAAGTAGAGATGATGAAATAATGTATAATTAAGGTTAGCCTTTATAAAGTTAGAAAAGTATCAAGCCTTGTAGAACAATACTTAAGGAAGAATATTCCACCAGTCACATACTTCAGAAAATTGTGCATCATGCATTAGAATGAGAACACAACTATTTCTGGACTTAAAAAATAAAAGAACTAAATCAATGCGGGACATTGTATCTCAAAAGGAGGACAATGTGGCCCCCCATGTGCTACTTAAGGAAATAATTCACACAAAAATGTAAATTCTCTTATCATTTACTCACCCTCATGCCATCCCAGATGTGTATGACTTTCTTTCTTCAGAAGAACACAAATTAAGATTTTTAGAAAAATATTTCATCTCTGTAGGTCAAAAATTGAAGGGGTGTCACAATTTTGATGCTCCAAAAAGCACATAAAAGCAGCATAAAAGTAATACATACAACTCCAGTGGTTTAATCCATGAGTTGATATGACAGGTGTGGGTGAGAAACAGATCAATATTTAAGTTCTTTTTTGCTAGAAATTCTTCTCTCTGCCCAGTAGGTGGATATATGCATGAAGAATGTGAATCACCAAAAACACAAGGAGAACAATATGAAATTTAAAGTGGAGATTGACTGGGCAGGGAGGAGAATTAATAGTAAAAAAAGGAATTAAATATTAATCTGTTTCTCACCACATCTATCATATCTCTTCTGAAGACATGGATTTAACCACTGGAGGCACATGGATTAGACTACTTTTATGCTGATTTATGTGATTTGTGGAGCTTCAATATTTTAGCACTGATTCACTTTCTATGTATGGACCAAAAGAGCTGAGATATTCTTCTAAAAATCTTAATTTGTGTTCTGCAGAAGAAAGAACGTCATACACATCCAGGATGGCATGAGAGTGAGTAAATGATGAGAGAATTTTTATTTTTGGGAGAATTATTCCTTTTTAAGCATGATGTAGCCCCTGTGCCAAACAACTTTCCCATGCCTGTTGTACCTCCTCTGTTGCGCAGGACATGACGTACCAAGCGATCTTGCTTATTTAGCATTTTTTTGCATTCCTTGCATTGTTTTGAACATGTTTTATACACAACAATAATGCTCTGTTGGCATTAAGGGAAATTTAGACCCTACACATAAACTAATTTTAATGTAATTGTTTCATACATTACGATTTAAAATGGTGATCAGTGTATTGAAAATAACTTTTTTTGCTATTACCAGTTTTATTGATTCCATATAACATATATTATATATATATAACAAAATATTTAGAATCACATTATATTATTTACAACCCTTCCTCCCGGACATTAACCCCCCCCCCCCCCAAACACAAACAGATACCCCAGTGGTCAAACGTAATTGACAAAGACACATAAAAAAGACAATAAAACAGTAGACAATATTTAGAAATACATAATGGAAAATATACGTTCAAAAAAAAAAGGCTACAACACACACATTTAAAACAACATGTCTCCATCCACTGCTCCTCCCCGAGAGCCCTCCAAAAAGGCCAAATAGCCACCCCACCTCCTGATGAACATTTCCATGTTGCCTAGCCTTCTACATGACAACTCTTCCAAAGCCGCTACCCTGCCCATCTCTATATAGTAACTTAATCCAACCAATAAATGTACTCCTGAACCCATATATTTCCAAAATCTTAAAAAGATAATCCCATTCTACCATATCAAACGCCTTTTCGGCGTCAAGTGAGATGGCAGTGACTGGAGTCTGATCATTCGCCACTGACCACATGATATTGATGAAACGCCTAATGTCATCAGAAGAGCTACGGCCCCGAATAAACCCCACCTGATCTATATGTATAAGAAATGTCATAACTTAATCGGTTAGCCAAAATTTTGACAATATTTTTACATATAGCTGGATCAGGGAAATTGGGCGATAACTCTTATACTCGCTTGGATCTTTGTCCTTTTTAAGAATCAGACTGATCCGGGCTTGTATCATGGTTGGAGGAAGCTTTCCATTCTTTAATGATTCCATATAAACTTCAAACAAAAGTGGACCCAATTCTGTAGCATAAGATCTAAAAAATTCAGCGGCAAAGCCATCTGGCCCCGGAGCTTTGCCTGAAGGTAAGGCCTTAAACACCTCATCAAGCTCCTCCAAGGTTATCTCAGAATCAAGAATTTTTTTTTTGCTCATTCGTCAATTTAGGGAGTTCTAATGGTTCCACAAAGTTTCTAATATCTTCATCAGTAGATGAAGATGTGTCTTTAAAAGCATTATTATTATCAATGGCTGAGGTCAATATTTCACCAACAGCAGATTTCACTGAGGGAATGGTAGAAAAAGACTCTCTCTGCTTTATATATCTAGCCAAAAGCTTCCCTGCTTTTTCCCCTGACACAAAGTATGACTGTCTTGCCCTGAATAACCAAAATAGCATTATATCGGTATTTCAATCAAGTCAATTCTATGAGGCCATTAGACAACATTCAGCGTTTCTGCTCTGCCTCGGCACTTTTAATATTTCCTTCCAACTCAACGATTTCTTGTGCTTTGGATTTTTTGATGAATGAGGCATACTATATGATCCGACCCCTAAGAACCACTTTAAGTGCCTCACAGGCCACGCCCACAGAGGACACTGAGGACCAGTTGGTCTCCATATAAACATTGATTTCAGTCTTTAACATTTTTGGAAATCAGGATTTTGCAAAAGGGATACATTAAAGCGGCAACTATATGATTTATTTTTCTCCGTATGTGGTAACACCTCTAAACTGGGCATGATCTGAGACTAAGATGTTTCCAATTGACCAATCAACAACAGATGAAATGAGGGACTTAGATATAATAAAAAAAATCTATTCTACAATAAATTTTATGAACTGATGAAAAGAATTTATAGTCTCTACCAGATGGGTTCAAAAGTCACCAGATATCAACAAGCCCAAAATTTTTACACATCCTGTGACGCGTCAATGTTACTCTAGGTGGCTTACACACTTTTGCTTCGCTATGAGCAAGAACTGAGTCCATCAAAAGATTAAAGTGTCCTCCCAATATTATATCATGAGGGGTGCCATCAGCTTGCAACATCCCTTTGAGATCTATAAAAAAGCCCTAATCATCAGCGTTAGGTGAGTAAATCTTTGCCAAAATCAACCTTTGCCCCTGAATTTCTCCTAAAACAATAATGATTCTCCCTAATTTATCTTTACTCTAAGACATTTGAACTGTAAATGTTTATTTATCAGTATAATGACTCCCCTGTTTGCTCTTGAGCCAGCACTAAAGAAAATATGTCCACCCCATATCTTCCCAAATTTTTCAGCTTCCTGTGGGGATAGATGTGTTTCTTGAAGAAATATTATAAACACTTACTTCTTTTTATGGGGTGCCCCAACCCATTCACATTCCACGTGGAGAGAGACAATCCACTCATATTAACATTTGACATATTGATATAATAATTAAAAAAAATTGTGTCAAAAACAAAATTATATAGACCACGTTCCCCATTAGTACAATAATCAAACACCGAACTTCTCCCCTAACACAACAAAAAGAAAAAAGAAAAACGTGCGCATTAACCCCGACCAACCGGCATCAATCCCTCTAAACTCAAAAGGTCCATGTACACCTACGAGAGCCCCTGTGACAACTTTGCCATCGGATTGTTCAAGTCCGGTGCTTCTGCACAAATTTTGTGAGGCAAAATTACACAACAGAAAATACTTTGTAAAACAGACCCCAGCCAACAGGCAGAATAAACAAAGAACATGTAGGTTCATTCACAGAACTGTCTTGAAGGTGTGTTCCTCCACAAAACAAATTCCAGCTGATATAAAGCCATTCAGTTTCCTCGGACAGACAACCAAGTGATCAATGAGCCGGCTGTTTGAGTACGGTAGATGACGTAATCATTCTAATGTCCCTTAAAAATACTCCACAAAAACAAACTCCAGCCAACAGGAGGCATAAGCACAAAGAACAAACAGATTCATCCACAACTGTCCCAAAGCAGTGTTATTCCACAAAGCAAACTCCAGCCGCTAGGTGGAATCAGCACAAAAAGAAACAAAATGGGTCCTGGTTCCTCAGATGATCAAATGTGTATTGAGCGAGTCAAATTCACTTGGAGGCCACGTAAAAAAAATACACCGTGACTTACTCAGTCTGTCAACTTTATAAAATACGTCCTCTTTGTGAGCATGTAGATATTTTGCAGTCGTCCATAGTGTCCATTCTCAATCTGGCCAGGAACTTCAGAGTAAAAACGTCAATGCAAAAGTTTATTGAAGGAGAAGTGTTCAGCATGAACATGTGTCTTTTAATGTCTCCAGTGTCTGAGGATTTTGACTTCTTTGCCATGTTTAGCTCAAAGAGCAAATATTTAACTGACTGTATCGAATCTCACCAGTTATAACATGAAAACAATTAAAAAACTAGCAAATTGCGCAGAGCTAGTCGCTCACACGTCTGCTTCTCACATGGCGTCACGTGACCTCCTGAAAATAACTTTTTAATCTTTTCATTTCTGTTATCATGTCCTCTTTTATTTTTTGGAATCAGATTAATGTAGTGTTTATCATAGATAAGTTACTCTACTCACACTACATTTTTTGGGAAGTAACAGTACTTCTACTTGAGTATGATTTTTCAGTACTCTTTGCACCCCTGCTTAGAACCCACCTAGATCAGCTGATCAGTGGGAGAGCGAGATAAAGAAGAGCCAGAGACGGCAGTTCGGGAGAGAGAGAGACGCACGCAGCCGCTTTATGTTGAGTTTGATATTAAACTTTACGTTGACTGTTTAGCCGGTTCCCACCACCAGTCAATGGAAACAATTATGTCACAGTGGCAAACGTCATGGTTACTTGTGTAACCTCCGTTCCCTGATGGAGGGAACGAGACGTTGTGTCAATGTAGTAACACTAGGGGTCACTCTTGGGAGCCTGAGACACCTCTGGTCTTTGATAAAAGGCCAATGAAAATTGGCAGTGGTATTTGCATGCCACTCCCCCGGACATACAGGTATAAAAGGAGCTGGTATGCAACCACACATTTCAGCGGGTAGTTCAGCGCTGTGGCAGGAGGGACACAACGTCTCGTTCCCTCCATCAGGGAATGGAGGTTACACAACTAACCATGACGTTCCCTATCTGTCACTCACTCGACGTTGTGTCAATGTAGTTACACTAGGGGTCCCTATACAAAATGCCACAACTGGCTGAACTGTGTTACGTGAACTGGCGGTGTGTGGTGGGCAGACTACTGTGTGCCTCATAGCCTGCACACCAGGTCGACACGTAACCTCCCCCAACATAGTTATGAGTGTCGAATGGCCCTTTTTGGGGACAAGTCGACTACCCAAAAGATTAACCCAGTCGTGGCCTCTTTTCCCCTTCTCTTTTTTCCACTCCCTAAAAAAGAAGGGGGATTATCCAACTGGGCCGCCAGGTCAAGTCGGGGGGTGTCCCTCCCAAGGGGAAGACACAGCGGAGACCACACCTCGCCCAAAGAGAGGGGGGGATATTTAAGTGGAAGGATACGTCACATGGTCTTTTCAACCAGGTGGAGAGTCTTCAAGATAGATCCTGCCCAATGGGGGAGGAGTTACTACAAACATGGAGACTGGGGCAGAGGGGCTCTGCCCAAGGAAGATGCAGTTTTCCAACAGGGAAACGAATTAGCGGAAGATATATATTTCATGGGGTTAGCCTTACAGGGAACCGCCACATGCGGAGCACCTACCCCAGAACAGGACTCTTAGCACGTGTACTGGGCCGGCAGCGAATCTCTCCGAAAACTCGACTGCCACAGGGCTCGGAGGAAGTCAACCAGGGAACAAAGTTTGTGAACACTACTGTGAATTAATGGCGTATGTCTTCAGCTCAAAAGGAGGTGGAAGGCACTATGTGCAAGCGATACACCCAGCCGGCTATCCCGGGCTTATCCGCTTGTATTGCGTGCCACTACCTGGGATGAAACCGGTTCCACCCGGAGGTTGTAGAATCTTGCAAAGGTGTTGGGTGTTGCCCAGCCCACTGCTCTGCAAATGTCTGTTAGAGAGGCACCCCTGGCCAGGGCCCAGGAAGCTGCTACACCCCTGGTAGAATGGGCTTGTAGCCCTACCGGGGGCGGCATGTCCTGGGCGATATATGCCATAGTTATGGCGTCAATGAGCCAGTGGGCGATCCTCTGCTTGGAGACAGCGCTTCCTTTCCGCTGTGCACCAAAGCAGACAAAGAGCTGCTCAGAGATTCTAAAGCTCTGCGTGTGATCCAAATAGATGTGTAAAGCGCGCACCAGACACAGTGACGACAGGGCTGGGTCTGCCTCCTCCTGGGGCAGCGCTTGCAGGTTCACCTCCTGGTCCCTAAAAGGGGTGGTGGGAACCTTGGGCACATAGCCAGGTCAAGGTCTCAGGATCACGTGAGAGTAACCCGGACCGAACTCCAGGCACGTTTCGTTGACAGAGAACGCTTGCAGGTCACCTACCCTCTTGATGGAAGTGAGCGCAGTCAGGAGGGCAGTCTTCAAGGAGAGTGCCTTAAGCTCGGCTGACTGCAAAGGCTCAAAGGGGACTCTCTGTAGACCCTGAAGAACTACAGAGAGGTCCCATGAGGGAATTTTCTTTATCTCGGCTGGAGGGACAGGTTCTATCGTGCCCTTCCGTAGGAGGGTAGCGATCTCCACGCGCAAGGTGGCAGTGTTTTCGCTCTTGACCAAGGTGAAGTGAATACCACTGAACCTGGGCGGGCACCTGGGGAACTGAATCGCGTAGCCGAGTCGGATGGTCCGGATCAGCCATCACGAAGGATTGGAAAGCGTAAGCCACACGTCCAAGTTCTGTGCAAGGGGGACAAAGGGGACAACGTCGTCGGACGTACCGGCAGGTGGGGCCTCGCGGCGGGGCGGAGCTCAAGGTGCCACACCACATCGTGGCCGTGCTGAGTCTAGGGACATCGAAGCACTTACCTGGCTCCTTGTGACCACCCCCAGAACAGCTGGGACGGGGGAGGAAGAGGCCTGACCTCATAAACTGTGGACACTGCCACATTGGGGGCAGCTGTGTGCCACAGCTGGGCGCTCAGGGGCAGAAAGGCCACCGCTGGAGCGCCAATCCTGCAAGAAAAAACCCATGGACGGTAGTCGTGGTGACGACCGTACACACCGGGTATGTGACCCAGGGAGGAAGGAAGCTGCTCTTTTGCAGCCACTTGGGCATGCGGTGAAATCAAACAAAAAGGCAACAAAAGATTTTCTGCCTGGCCCCCCACCGGGGGATGGAGTGGTCTTTTTACCAGCTCCACGTGAGTGGTTTCCCTTGTCCCTGGGTCGCCCGTCTCAGGGGCGCTTTGAGGACCTCCATGGGTTCTTAGGTGCCGGCTGTGAGACGGGTGGCATCTGCTTCCTGCGGTGGTCTTCACGCCGGGGCCAGGCCGAAGGGGCGGGCAACGGCGGAGCTGTTGCAGTTACCACAGGGGGACGCCCTTGGTGACAAGCAGACGGGGTGGGGGATCTTGAGCCGTGCCGGGGCAGGATGTGCCGGATTGCCTCCATCTGCTGCTTCACCGCATAGAACTGCTGGGCAAAGTCCTCGACAGTGTCGCCGAATAGGCCTGCAAGGAACCGTGTCTTGTCGGCCTCGCCCATCTCGACCAGGTTGAGCCAAAGGTGGCACTCCTGGACCACTAGTGTGGCCATCGTCCGCCCGAGAGACCGCGCCGTGACCTTCATCACTCGGAGAGCGAGGTCGGTCGTCGAGCACAGTTCCTGCATCAAATCTGGGGCGGAACTACCCTCGTGCAGTTCTTTCAACGCCTTGGCTTGGTGGACCTGCAGGAGAGCCATGGCATGCAGGGCAGAGGCAGCTTGTCCAGCAGCACTGTAGGCTTTAGCCATCAGGGACGATGTGAGCCTACAGGGCTTGGACAGGAGCTTAGGGTGTCCGCGCCAGGTGGCTGCACTCTGCGGGCATAGGTGCACCACGAGCACCTTATCCACAGGGGGAATCGCAGTATAGCCCCTGGCCGCCCCGCCATCGAGGGCAGTGAGAGTGGAGGAACTGTGGAATCGGGGCCGGGCAGTAAAAGGTGCCTCCCACGACTTCGTCAGCTCCTCGTGCACTTCTGGGAAGAATGGCACTGGAGCGGGGTGTGGCTGCTTTGAGCGGCGCCACGAGCCCAGGAACCAATCATCAAGCCGCGAGGGTTCAGGGGAGAACATAGGGTTCCACTCTAACCCGACGCTAGCAGCTGCCCGGGAAAGCATGTCCGTCATTTCGGCATCAGCCTGTGACTGGGCAATCGTTTCTGAAGGGGGAAGCCCAGCTGAGGCTTCTGTGTCTGGCTGGACAAGCCCACTCTCTGATGCTGCGCTCCAGAACTCATCATCTTTGCGGGCCCCGAACAAGAAGCCAGACTCGCCGTGAGACGAGCCGGTGAACTCATCCGGAAGCCTGATTGGGGCAGATGAGTGTGCTGGGGAATGGGAGGTCCGCGGGGGGATACCCGGCGGAGACGATCCCATTGGGGTCCTTAAATCGCCCCCCAGTGCTAGCCACGCTGGCCTCTTACCTGTAGGTAGAAGGATCGAGGCGGGGAGCCGCTGGGGTGGCCGCAACCGCAACATTGCCATGGTCATGTTCTCGCAGTGAGAACATGAACCATCCACAAATGCTGCCTCTGTGTGGGTCGCGCCCAGACACGAAAAACAGCTATCATGACCATCCGAAGTTGAGAGATAACGAACGCAACCAGGAATAACACACAATCGGAAAGGCATCTTTAGAAAGACGCGTCTTTAAAAAGATGTTCCGTGTGTGCCGCTCTTTTAGAGAAATATATACTCTTTTAGAGGAGGAAAAGCTCTTTCAGAAAATATACTCTCTTGTTTTTCTGCCGAAGCGCCCAAGGGCGTTCTCTGCAGTGCACCAGTGCAGAGGAGGGAGAAGCCACTGAAATGCGCCGTCAGATCCAGCAGAGGTGAATGAACAGTAGTATTCAGCTCAATGAGCATGACCGTTCAGTTCCGAAGAGAAAATCTGAATGAGTGGTTGCATACCAGCTCCTTTTATACCCGTATGTCCGGGGGAGTGGCATACAAATACCACTCGCCAATTTTCATTGGCCTTTTATCAAAGACCAGAGGTGTCTCGGGCTCCCAAGAGTGACTCCTAGTGTCACTACATCGACACAACGTCAAGTGAGTGACAGATAGGGAACTGTGACCAAATTGTTTTAAATTCAAGACAGTAATATTACTCATATCACACAAATAAAAGATTATCATATATTGAGCCGAGCATGTTTATGTCCATTAAATCTCTTTAACATTCTCTTCCCAAATTTCAGAAACACTGGAATGGACAGTAGCAATTAACTAATCTGACCACCAAAGACAAAAATCTTAACCTGAATGCATAAGGCAAATGTAACGTAAACACAGCAGTCATCCCTTAATATATTTTTTAAAACAGACACTGCACCCTAACATTAGAACTATAAAACAGACAGAGCATAACACAAGACGGACATGATTGCTAGATCACCACTTCATAGCCTCAGACTAACCAGAAAAAATCAATAACACATATTTTCCAGATTTTCTCAGATTACACGCGCACTCTTGCAACAGACGCGGGGTGAGTGACTGAGGAAATACACTAGCACGTTTTAAGGTTAAGATAGTTTAGTTTGGATTTCTGCCTCATTGTGCATAATTGTGCACATCTATATAAGCAAAATTAGTTAATCTTTTTTTCTTCAATTCCAATATATTATTATGCATATTGTGGAATATTTGGAGAATTCACTTGGAAAGGCAGGCGATACTGTACTGCATCTTTACTAGTAATTATAGCGAAAAATAGGTCAGTCCAAAGGAAATGGTACAAACCCCCAAATAATAATAATTTATAAAACTCAGTGTATATTAAGAACATAATGTATAAAAAAGCGTCATCTGATGGAAGTCTTGAAGTCTGTCCCAAATGCACACTTAAATAACAATTTGCACCCTCATGGACTTGCTGACTGGTGCCCCATCAGTCTGCACTCGCTTATGTTACCAAAGTCTGGAGTCAGAGGAGGACCACAAGGGCTCAGGGTGCCATTTGGGACAGAGCCTTAAAGGCTTTCACACTCCCCTTAGACACTTTATGTACACATTGTGTGTTCATTTTCTATTTAAACTAAATGACTCTCAGATGGCTGACAGCAACTGATGCATATGGAGAGAAGAGTGAGATTGGCAAAATGGGGATTTTAACTCAGATCAGCCGCAGTGCAAGTCAACAGTCATACTAATGTTGCCACGGTAGTTCTTTTAAGCACATTTGCCAAATTCACATAGTTATGTCTCTTCAACGCATTGTTCAATGCTTTTATAATATTTTTTTGTAGTTTTGGCAGGCTCTATCAGACTATTGGCATTTATATAGCTTATATATTTATATAGCTGTGTGGCCAGTACTATTTACACTTAGTGCAAATAATTATTTGTCTACAATAATCTGGAGGGACAGGTTCTATCGCGATATTCAGTACACTTGCTTTTGTGATATTGCTTACATATAATAATAATAATAATAATAATTATTATTATTATTATTATGTAAATATAATTATTATAATAATAAAAAATTATAGTAATGATAACTATAAAACCATTAATTATTGAATTATTGTTATTACTAGAGTTATAGTGTTATAGCTGTTACATTTTCCTATACAGTAGTGATATTTTTCTGTTACAATGATTTTAATTTCACGTATCCAGTTAAACAGAGTTTTTGTTTTGAAGGAACTTTTATTTTGACAGACCTTGGAGTTCTTACTGTGTGTTTTTGATGATAGTTTTTAATAAGCTTGCATTCCAAATTAACTGCTAAAATACTCATGAGCTGAAATCTCACTGGAGAAAGAATTCATGTGTGTGCTCAAACACTAAACACAACGCATTGAGCATCGTGTGTGTGTGTGTGTGTGTGTGTGTGTGTGTGTGTGTGTGTGTGTGTGTGTGTGTGTGTGTGAAGTATGACCAGCCAGAGAGTAGAGTGGCACCTCTCGTTAATATTGAAGGGCGCAGCGTATTCAGACTGGATATTATTTAATTAAATTACATCCTTCTGCTTCACACTTGGCCATAACGAGATTTACATCTGGTAAATTAGCAATTAGCAATACTGCAATATGGTAACGAACTTAGCAACAAGATGATATCATACCATTTTAACGTTTTTTGTATTGTAATATTTCGTAAGTATACGGCACAACCCTAGTAAATACTTGGGAATAGTAAAAAAAATTAGGCATGTAAACAATAAACAAAATATATATATATATATATATATATATATATATATATATATATGTAACATAATATATGCAAGTCTAGACATATTTATTGATGGAATACATTGATTTTCCTTTCAAAATTCGAGAGTTCACTGATCATTTTCACATGCAAATTAGTTTTGTGGCAAATTGTCCATTGTTGCCAAAGGTTTGCTCCAGGTTCACCACTTTCGGTAAAGAGCTGCAAACTTCTGGCAAACATTTGCTGTGAATTACAAGCTTGTTTGCATGTGAAAATAATGAGTGGCAAATTTAAGGCTAGTTTTCTAGAAATTTAGATTTTTTGTAAGTGTTTGCATATTTTTAAATAGCTAAAATGTGACCATATATATATATATATATATATATATATATATATATATATATATATATATATATATTAATATTTCCTTAATTTTACATATCACAAACGCAGATTGTAATCCATAGAGATTTTGTCACCAAGCATTTTCTTGCATTTTTCTCCTACACTAAAATGAATATTGAAATCAGAAAGCAGAGGCACTACTGTCTGTTTTTATTGAATGTAATTTCTTTCCTCACTGAAAGCTGCATGGGTGGACATGTGCATTGTACGGCAATCCTCAAGGGGATAAATACACAATCACACTTTTTTACAAGGTAAGGTTTCTCCATGAATCGCATCCTAAATCACTCTATTACAATTTTTGATGCTCAAGCAGTACTCCTGTTATATTATAACTGAAATATACCACAATGAATTGGAATTGAAAGCTTGTGAATCAGAATCAAATCATGATATCTTGATATATCAAATCAGGACATGTGTATAGCAATATGTATCGTATCATAATGTGGCTGATGATACACCCAGCCCTAGTGGGCACCCTCTTCTATTTACAGGTTTGGCTATTCCAGTAATCCCAGTGAAGACATTTTAATGATACAGCAAACATTCTAGAGAACTTTGTGCTTACTGTGTGGTAACAGTTTGGGGTGGGCCTTTTTCTGCTTCAGCAGAAACAATGTACAGGAGGTAAACAAAGCACTATCCATAAAGAAATTATTTCCTGAGTCTGGTGTGGAAGAACCTCAGGTCACTGAAAACATTGAAAACCTTTGTGATAAACTGGAACAATAAATGTGAGCCTTGCCTGTAAATGGTAGCAAATCCCTGCAGCCATGTTTCCAAACCAAGCAGAATGCCTTCCCAAAAGAGTTCCCATGTTCCTGCAGTGTTTAGGTGTCCACATACGTTTGGCCATGTAGTGTAGGGTATCATGTTGTCATTTTCCTTTTGAGTGGCTCATGACCTCATATGAAGTCTTCGTTTGAAAACACTGGGTGAAAGAATTAACATGTTTAAGTTCATAATCGTTTAATTCATTTATGGCTCCAGTGCAAAAGGTAGCAATTACAGTTTTTTATGATTGCTATGACACTTTTTTCAATACTTTTAACAATTTTCTTAAACTCTTAACACAGTTAGCACAGCATCTGTCTGTGTAGGCTATACAATTAACACATTTCTTGTTGCTTTGACACAAAATGCATACAGTTAACACAAATTTAAAATGCTTGAACTTCTTTTACACACAAGCCCAACCAAGACCAAAACAATGGATTTTTACTGCCAAATTTACAAATGCTTTCATGCTGTATGTCAGAACAGATAACATCATGTTCTAAACCTAACTTATAGGCTAAAGTCAAAGTGAACAGCTGTTCATATTGTGAATTGAAACACAAATATATCCCCCGTATTTTATTCCATTGCTACTGAGAAACAGCTGATT
Source organism: Myxocyprinus asiaticus (assembly GCF_019703515.2). Taxonomy (NCBI): domain Eukaryota; kingdom Metazoa; phylum Chordata; class Actinopteri; order Cypriniformes; family Catostomidae; genus Myxocyprinus; species Myxocyprinus asiaticus. The sequence continues at coordinate 8,205,256 of NC_059360.1, read as the reverse complement.
GAATTATGCAAATAAATCACAGCTGATTCCCATCTAGGAAACACACTCAGGTGTTGAGGTTCTTTCAATCACATGACCATATGGTATACAGTAAAAGAGGACCTCTTTGGGCTGATCTTGTGTGGAAAAGGAACAATATAGAGCAACACAAAGAAAGTAAGAAAAATGCCTGCACAAGGGATAGGAAGACGAGTACCAGGACAAGGGAGAGGTAGACATGTACCAGGACAAGGGAGAGGAGTGGGACAAGGGCAAGGGAGAGGAATGCCTGGACGAGGACAAGGTAGAGGGAGAGGAGTTAGAATGCGTGGTGGCGCTCAAAGGAGGACCAGAGCTAGGGTAACTGATCAAATAAGAGCTACTATCATAGACCATGTCATAAACCACGGGCTATCATACAGAGAGGCTGGTGAACGAGTACAGCCAAATCTCAGCCGGGACACAGTGGCATCCATTTTCCGGATTTTTCGAGAAACCAACAGGTAGGATATTGTATAAGGGCTTCTCCTACTGCAAAGTGGAAATCATTTTACCATGTATTTCAGTGACTGTATGCCTCTGGTCTCTAATATGTAACTGTATTTTGTCTCTCTAAGGATTCAATGTCTACCTCCCTCAGGGGGCAGAGGAAAGCTCCTAAATGAAGAACAGGAACTTGCTATTGTCAACATGGTGATTGCTGATAATGAAATAAAACTGAAGGACATTCAGTCCAGAGTTGTAGAGGACAACCTTGTCTTTGGGAACATTGCAGCAATCAGCATAACATCCATTTCTCGGACTTTAGCTAAACACAGAGTCCGAATGAAACAACTATACAAAGTTCCTTTTGAAAGGAACGGTGAGCGCATCAAAGAACTCCGTCACCAATACGTCCAGGTAAGGATATGCAATACAGTCATTACTGTACTTTACATAGTGTGTTTTGCAGTAAACTACTCTATAAACCTGGAGTACAGTAGGACATACAGTAGGTATACAGCAAAGCATTTACACACACTGTGTCTGATTACTTTCAGAGAGTCATGGATTTGGAGGCCAATCAAGTCCCACATGAAATTATCTAAATTGACGAGGCTGGCTTCAGTTTGACCAAAAGGCATCGGCGCGGAAGAAATATAATTGGCAAAAGAGCCACAGTTACCATGCCGGGCCAGAGAGGAGCCAACTTCACCATGTGTGCTGCAATCTCCAACAACGGTGCACTCCTGCATAAATGTGAGATTGGCCCCTACAACACCGACCGCCTTCTCCTGTTTTTAGAAGACCTGCACGAAAGACTGGTGCCAGAGGTTGAAAGGGGACAGGTGGGAGACCACTTGCCAATATATGTGATCACATGGGACAATGTGGCATACCACCATTCCTGTGCAGTCACAGCCTGGTTTGACGCCCATCCGAGGATGATGTCCCTTTTCCTTGCCTTACTCCCCTTTCCTCAACCCCATTGAGGAGTTTTTCTCAACCTGGAGATGGAAGGTTTTTGACCATCGTACACAGGACCAAATGTCTTTCCTGGATGCAATGGATGCTGCATGCCAAGACATCACAGCTGAACACTGCCAGGGGTGGATAAGGCATCCCAAAAGATTTTTCCCAAGATGCCTTGCCAGAGAAGATATCAGGTGTGATGTGGATGAGAACATGTGGCCAAATGCAGAAGATTAGAAGATGATTTGTTTTTCTTTCTTTTTTTTTTTTTTTATTCTTCTGTGGCTTTTTCTGTTTGTATATTTTGTATTTTCACATAATAAATGGCAGCAATATTGCATATTTTTGTTATCTTGCTGTAATGTCCTGTTGCAAATAAAGCCTTTTTACTATCTCATATGGTTTTACTGATTGTACCATTAAAAAATATGGAGATGAGAGCAAACAGGATTCTTCAGCTACTGCCATAAAAGGTTGTGTCATCCACTGGCCCTCAGTGAAACCTGATATTTTGCCGGGGATAAAAGAAAAATAAATTCAGCAAACTTCTCAGAAGAAGAATAAACTCATCCTTACTTTGTGTCTTTTAGGAGAGGCACTGACACACAAGTCTTATCCTTGTTTTAACAGCTATTTCTCAGGCCATTTTGCACTTGATGACAATTTTTTTTAACTACCTGAGAACAGTATACTTTTTAAGACTTTACTTAATCTTACAGTTCATACAAAATCTATCTTTTTTTTTAAGACATAATCTACAATCACATTTTCATCAAACCGCACAATGATGACTCTTAAGACATTACATTTGAATTTTCTGTTGCAGCATAATTTTCTGTAAAGTTGCTTTGAAAATATGTGTTGTGAAAAGTGCTATACAAATAAAAATGACTTGATTTGATTTGACTTACTGCTTTATTACTGATACAAAACCAGCCTTTTTGGAACTTGAAAGTTTTGGACCCCAGTGACTTATAGTGTATGGACCAAAACACTTCATACATTCTTCAAAATATCTTTGTTTATGTTCCGCAAAGTAAAACAAGTCATGCAATTTTAATTATGAGAGGATTTTCATTTTTGGGTGAACTATCCCTTTAAGAAACTCATCAATGTGTTGAAGACAAATCAATTAAAATAATTGTATTTAATCTGTTTAGAGCTGCTGTCTCCTTTAGCATTAACAATTTACCTACTGTTTAAACAGTTAAACACTGAAGTAATTAAACTAATCTGGACCTCCCAGATATGGATTCAAGTTCAAGATGATAACACTCTGAAAATCATTTGCAGCAACACTGCGTGGATTACCACAAAAACTACAGAAATAATACATATGTGAATAAATTACGGCTATAAGTATACCAATGAATGCACTGCCAAGGACCCCTCTGTCAAGCACCTGAAGTTTGCAGACGACACTACTGTCATCGGCCTCATCCTAGATGACGATGAGTCTGTATACAGAAGGGAGGTTGAACGGCTGGTGCACTGGTGCAGTCAAAACAACCTGGAGCTGAACACACTCAAAACAGTGGAGATGATAGTGGACTTCAGGAGGAACACCCCAACATTGACCCCGCTCACTGTGGCAGCAGTGGAGTCATTCAGATTCCTGGGCACTACCATCTCACAGGACCTGAAGTCAGAGATCCACATTGACTCCATTGTGAAAAAGGCCCAACAGAGGTTGTACTTCCTTTGCCAGCTGAGGAAGTTCAACCTGCCATAGGCGCTACTGATACAGTTCTACTCAGCAGTCATTGAGCCTGTCCTCTGCACTTGAATAACTGTCTGGTTTGGTTCAGCTACGAAATCGGACATCAGAAGACTACAAAAGACAGTTTGGACTGCTGAGCGGATTATTGGTTGCCCCCTGCTCTCCTTTCAAGAACTTTACACTTCCAGAGTGAGGAAAAGGGCTGGACAAATCACTCTGGACCCCACTTACGCAGCCCACTATTTTTTGAACTGTTGCCTTCTGGCAGGCACTACAGAGCACTGAGCACCAGAACCATCTGGCACAGGGACAGTTTTCCATCAGGCTATCCATCTCATGAACAGTTAAAACTGCCCCATTGAGCAATAATTATGTGCAATACACAGATTAGTCTATTTATATTTATATATACATACCCTACCTCTTCTGCCATACATTCCCTTGCATCTGTATTCAACAGATTTGTATACACAACCCCAATTCCAAAAAAGTTGGGACAGTATGAAAAATACTAATAAAAACAAAAAGGATTGATTTGTAAATTATATTCTCCCTTTGCTATATTGAAAGCACTACAACTACACTTTATATGATGTTTGGCCTTGTGAATTTCATTGTTTTTTGAAAATACAGTAATTTCAAATCAGATGATTGCAACATGCTCCAAAATAGTTGGGACAGTCAAGTGTTTACCACTGTGAAATATCATCATTTATACTAATAACACTTATTAAGCATTTGGGCACTGAAGACTGAAGTTTGTTAAGTTTAGAAAGTGGAATTTTCCCTCATTCATCCATTATGTAGGTCTTTAGCTGCACAATTGTACAGGGTCTTCGTTGCCGGATGGTGTGCTTAATAATGCACCACACATTCTCAATTGGAGATGGTTAGACTGCAGGCAGGCCAGTCTTGCACCTGCACTCTCTGCTTACACAGCCATGCACTTGAAATCTGGGCAGTATGTGGTTTGAAGTTGTCCTGCTGAAAATGCCAGGACGTCCCTGGAAAAGACGGTGCTGGATGGCAGTATATGTTGCTCCAAAATGTATACATATCTGTCTGCATTCATGGTGTTCTCACAGATGTGCGAGTTACCCATGCCATGGGTACTGACACACCCCTGGCCCATACAGACACTGACTTTTGGACCTGACGCTTATAAAAGCTTGGATGGCCATTTTCCTCTTTGGCCCGGATAACACAACGGCTTTGTTTTTCAAAAACCTTATGAAATGTGGACCCTTCAGACCAAAAAACACAGTTCCACTGTTCTACTATCCAGAGTAAAATAATCTGAAATGAATCCATTTGTTTGTACCGCTGCTACAGGGTGTTTATAAAGTAACTTAATCCATCCAATAAAAGTACTCCCGAACCCATTCATTTCCAAAATCTTAAAAAGATAATCCCATTCTACTATATCAAATGCCTTTTCAGCATCAAGTGAGATGGCAGCGACTGGAGACTGATCATTCGCTACTGACCACATGATATTAATGAAACGCCTAATGTTATCAGAAGAGCTATGGCCCCGAATAAACCCCACCTGATCTATGTATAAGAGATGTCATAACTTTACTTCAGTTAGCCCGAATTTTTGACAAAATTTTTACATCTAGCTGGATCAGGGAAATTGGTCAGTAACTTTTACACTCGCTAGGATCTTTGTCCTTTTTAAGAATCAGACTGATCCGGGCTTGCGTCATGGCGGAAGCTTTCCATTCTTTAATGATTCTGTATAAACTTCTAACAAAAGTGGAGCCAATTCTGTAGCATAAGATCTGAAAAATTGAGTGGCAAAACCATCTTGTAAGGCCTTAATTACCTCATCAATCTCCTCCAAGTTTATCTCAGAATCAAGAGAGTTTTTTTGCTCAGTCGTCAATTTAGGAAGTTCTAATGGTTCCACAAAATTTCTAATATCCTCATCAGTAGACAAAGACGTGGAACTGTAGAGATCAAGATAGAATTCTTTAAAAGCATTATTAATATCAATGGCAGATTTCACCGGCAGGCTCGAGGGGCGAAGCTGTGGCAGGCGGAGCCGTAGGAGGCTTGAGACAAAGAGTCCTGGATGACTGGGAAATGACCTCTGTGGTCACGAACATGGGAAGAGACTCAGGAATGACCTCTGTGGTCATGAAAGCTGGCAGAGACTCGGGGATGACCTCTGTGGGCGTGAGCATGGGCAGAGACTCGGGAACGACCTCTGTGGTCGTGAACACTGGCAGAGATTCGGGGACGACCTCTGTGGTCGTGAGCATGGGCAGAGACTCAGGAACGACCTCTGTGGTAATGAACATTGGCAGAGACTCGGGAACAACCTCTGTGGTCGTGGGCATGGGCAGAGACTCGGGAACGACCTCTGTGGTCGTGGGCATGGGCAGAGACTCGGGAACGACCTCTGTGGTCGTGAACACTGGTAGAGACACTGGAACAACCTCTGTGGTCATGGGCAGAGAGTCGGGAATGACCTCTGTGGTCGTGAACACTGGCAGAGACTCGGGGATAACCTCTGTGGTCATGAGCATGGGCAGAGACTCAGGAATGACCTCTGTGGTTGTGAACACTGGCAGGGACTCGGGAACGACCTCTGTGGTCGTGAACATGGGCAGAGACTTGGGAACGACCTCTGTGTTCGTGGGCATGGGCAAAGATTCGGGAATGACCTCTGTGGTTGTGGGCATGGGCAGAGACTTGGAAACAACCTCCGTGGTCATGTACACGGGAAGAGACTTGATAGCAGAAGCCCTTCTTTTCCTCCTCCACTTCCGGGAGGCCGTGAACATTGACTCCAGGAAGGACGAGGCTTCAAGCTCGTTGGCCGTGACAGGCGTGGGTGTTGGCTCGTTGGCCATGGCAGGCGTGAGCATTGGCTCGTTGGCAGGCATGGCCGTTGGCTCGTTGGCCGTGGCAGGCATGGGAACTGATAATTTGTACGGAAGGGTCGTCATGGCCCTACGCACCCGACCTCAGTGGGGGAACATTCAACTTGGAGACAGAGGTTGTGGAAGGCTTGGAGACAGGGGCTGCAGGAGGCTGGGCTGTGACATGGTGTGGAGCAGACTCAGACGTGGCTGTGACATGGCATGGAGCAGACTCAGGCATGGCTGTGACATAGCGTGGAGCAGACTCAGGCATGGAAGGCTTGGAAGCCGGGATCAGGGTAGGGACAGGAGGATCCTCTGAAGCCAGAGTTTCTAGTGTCAATTTCACGTATTCCTCCCACGTGTAGTCTCCCGTCTCCGGCAATTCCCTCCACCGGTGAGCTGTTAGACCGATCCGGTAAATTGACAAGGTGGAATCAGCAAATCCAGTGAAGCTGGCAATGGGGCTGAAACGATGGAAGTATTCCCTTATGGGTAAATCCTCCCAGCTCAACTGGATGAACATAGCCGCTAGATCCATTTGGTCAGTTGTTCTTTAACATTTGAAGGAAGTACAAAAGCAGGATCTAGGTGCAGCGTGAAGTTTAATAAGAAATAAATCAAAGTACAAAAACAAGGAAAACACTGGAACAAGGCAAAACTAGGAACTAGGAAATAAAACAAACGTTACAACCACGATATGAACATGATGATACATGAAACGGTGAAAACACAACAACTGACAAAGACTGAATAGAAATCAGGGCATTATATACACAAAGACTAACGAGGGAATGGAACACAGGTGAGAACAACTGGGAACAGCTGTCAGAGATGAGGGCATTTGGGAAGTGTAGTCGAGGGAAAACAGAAGACAGAGGATAAACACAGGGCAACACAACAGTGAATCATGACACATATTTATCCGTGAGCAGGGTTTCACGTGAGACTGAGAAAATTGAAGAAACATGACATCCAGCATTGAAAATGTAAATGAAATTCTGCAGAGTACAGAAGCAGGAGCCACTCAACCTGGTTTCTGTCAATATTGCAGTGCAGACCACAAAACTCAAGCCACCCATTTGCATTCTATGGAGTTTTTTACCTTGAAGTAAAATTGTTTAATGCGCACCTAGCCGTGGATTATCCCACTAATAACATGGTCATTTGCCAGTATTGATTAGTTAAAGCTGTCATTGATTTTGCAGTGCAAATTTTGACTGGAAGGATAAAAATAACATTTGACTTTATCTACGGGTCATTAAATCTGGGGTTCTGCCCATTTTAAATCAGACACAAGGATAGTAGTGTGAAATCACATTTATTTAAATGACTTAAAAACCTGTATGAATAAATGAAAAAAAATTGACATGAGTTTGTAAGAGACACACTCTGTAAAAACTAGGAAAAACCAGCGTTGCGAACATGACATCTCTGTTACAAATGTGACAGTAGAAAAAGTGGCACTTACAGTACATAAGGGGAAAACCATCCAAAACGCTTTAAAACCTCCAGACTTTGACTTCTGGGGTATAGGTCTAGTATCCGTTAAGGCTGCACGATTGATTGAATAAAGAATTAAATCAACTAAATGCCCTTGTGCGATTACTAAACTGCAAAAGGTTGTGTTTTATAAAACAGTCTGCATTCAGCGTTTCAGTCAGCGATGCGTAATTGAGCGGTGCCCTATAATGGTTGTTAGCTGCACATGCTGAGCAGAGCAGCAATATTAAATTATGTTTACTATATTACAATTAAAATATCTTTGCCACATTTTGCCGGACAGCGAAAGATGCATTTGATAGGTTCCAGTTTCCTTCTCTCTCTCTGTGTAAAACATAGCTGAATGTAAAAAAAACCCTCAAAAAAACAATACATAACCCCACAGTAGTTGATAACTACAGAACAGTTTCTCTCCTACCTTTCTTAGCTAAAACTCTTGAGAGGGTTGTATTCAACCAGTTGACTACTTATCTTTTACAGAACAACCTACTCAACAGACATCAATCTGACTTCAAAAAAGGGCACTCAATGGAGATGCCCACTTGTCAGTCGCTGAAACCCTGTGACTGACGAGAGCTAACTCAAAATCATCTGTCCTCATCCTCCTTGACTTGTCTACTGCTTTTGAAATAGTGAACCACTAGATTCTACTGGACTGCGTTTAGATGGTTTGGCTCATAACTCACAGGCAGATCCTTCAAGATCAGCTGGAGAGGAGATGGGTCCACTGGTGTTCCTCAGGGATCAGTGCTTGGATATCTACACTAAATCACTCGGACCAATAGTTAAGGCACATGGCTTTTCTTTCCACTGCTACACAGATGATTCACAGCTCTACCTGTCATTCCAGTGTGACGACCCTACCATCTCCGCTCATATCTCTGCCTGCCTCTTGGAGATCTCAACCTGGCCAAGACAGAACTCCTTGTGATCTCAGCCAACCCATCTGTTGAACACAACCACACTATTCATCTTGGTTCAGCTACACTTATGCCAACCAGCACAGCTAGGAACCTTGGAGTGATGGTAGATGACTATCTTAACTTTAACACTGCCCACATCTCATCAACCGCCCAGTCTTGCAGGTTCATGTTTTTCAACATCAGGAAAATCTGATCTTTCCTGTCTGAATATGCTGCACAGCTCCTGGTCCAAGCTCTGGCCATTTTGTAACTGAACTTCTGTACTGTTCTTTTATCCAGCCTCCCAGCTAGCACTGCAGATGGTCCAGAAAGCAGCAGCACGTCTGGTCTTCAATCAGCCAAAGAGGGCTCACATCACCCACTCTTGATTTCACTCCACTGGTTACCTTTAGCTGTCAAATTCAATTCAAATTCAATGTTTTGACTCTGGTATTCAGGACAGCCTGTGGAACAGTGCCCTCTTACAATTAAATCCTCTAGGTCTATGACCCAATTCACTCTCTGTAGTCAATGAATAAGCGGCACCTAGTGGTCCCATCGCATAGAGGCACAAAGACTATTTTTATTGTCTCTTTCAAATATTAACAAATATTGTCTCTTTCTTCTATACTTGCTTCTATACTACTCCAGCCATTTTAAAGATCTTGGCAGTGCGATATTGCAATTATTGCTGACTTTTGTACCACAAATTGCTTGCTATGTTCCTCATTTGTAAGTCACATTGGATAAAAGCATTTGCTAAATGACTTAACTAAATTACTGAATGTAAATGTAAAATGCCAAACCATATTTTCCTAAAATACAAAAGCCTTATTGGTGGGTAAGGGGAAAGCACAGGTGCATTTCTAATATCTCCAGGTTGGACTCAGTATTAGGGTTTATAAACACTGGTGTCTCTTCTGTTTTTCCTGTAGTGCTTTAAATATGGTGTTGGGCTTCAGGTACTCAGATAAGAGACAAAGGCCGGTCTACACATGTGGCCTGTAGGACACAAGAAGCCTGATAATACAAACAGCGCCAAAATCAAACAAAGGGAGTTCAAAACAGACTACAGATCCCATGAAGCCTTGCTCACGTTACACCTATGTGTGAACTTCTGAAGGATCGAACTCTCAACTCCTATTGGATGAAAAGCACGACAGAATGTGTCCCTCAATCATGACATCATCGAGTGTATAAAAACCTCAGAGATCTTTCTGGTCGTTGCTTTCAGCGACAGTATGTGTCTTGTCTAGTTGCAGTCCTGCTGCTCCCAGGTATAACCTCGTTGCCCAAGGAAGTAATGTATGTACCTGATGCCATACAATATCATCTCGCTGGGTGAGCCGAGTTTTCTCTGTGTTCCACCGAGCATGCTAATGGATCCGAAGGAGACCGCTGAGCAATCCGCGTCTCACCAATTTGTCTGCAGAAGTGAAGATTTCTCTTCCATCTTCTACTGAGTCGACTTCGCTGATTTCTCCACCAGCCCACCGAGAATCAGCCGATGTACCGCCTGCCGACAGAGTGAGGAAACGACCTCCTGTCATCACCCGAGCCTCGAGGAACCGAGTCAGATTCAAACGACGGACGAACACACATTCTACCCACATCCTCAAGTGACTCAAGTAAGAGATTTACGTCTGGGCAGAGATAGATTATTATAGTGTGTTATTCTTGTGTTTCAAGATTATTGCTTGTACAGTTTACGGAGTCCACTCATTGCTGCTAATAATACTCAAGGTATTACTGTAACACTGTTACCACAAATGAGATTTGCTCTGTTGTTGTGCAACCCCATTGGACTGTTTGTGCAGTTCCACCATCGCGGGTGAGACCGGCACACTGAGTTTATCCATTAAAGAACCAACGACCACGGCAGATTGATTACGAGCCATTCACCACGTCTCTGAGTGATAATCTAATGGTTGCCTTCTCTCCCACGATCGCTAAAACTGGCTTCGGTGCCATCACTCTGTTCTCTTTCTCTCATACTAACCGCATACACACACAACCCCTCACAAACATACCCGCACACACATTTGGCAAGCCGATAACCTGGCGATAGAGCCCACTTTGTCCCTAAGTTATCGCACCAGCGGAGACGCGTTAAACGGCAGACGCCATTAACGAGTCTCTCCACCATGAGACTCTCCGTACTCTCCATGAGAGCCACGTCCGCCATTTTGTGCCCCCCTCCTCTCCTTACACACACACACTCACATATACATATATACCTTCCTCTCATTTATGACAGGCTTATTTGTTTCCATATCTAATCACGTTACAGTATAGTTTGTAGTTGGCAGTCGAAAGTTTATTGACTGCATTGTATTGATTATTAATTGATATTTCTGCATTAATAAACTTTGTTATACTTTAAATAGAAGTGTTTGGTATTGTTCTGCATGCACCTGTGTCAAGGGCTGGTCAGTGCTCGGATTCAAGCCTTCATTGTTTTCCTTTTGAATGTCGATGTTCTCCGGACGTATTTTGATAATTATTAATTATTGCTAATAACCAAACCCGCTACTGAACGAAGTGCCAAAAATTAATGACGCCTCATGTGAGGCATCCTACATGCCAGTTTTGTCACAGTGTGTATGCATAAGAATCCAAAGTAATAACTTGAATCATTAGTTCAAAGTTTGGTTCTGTTTGATGATTGACTTCTCTCATGACTTGCCAAGCATAAGCCAGTGTGGTGTGAAAGTGCTCTTAGAGTGGATTAGGGGTTGATAAATTTATGATAGTCTGCTCCAAACCTGCTGTTGTTGTTATTTAACTCCTAATGCCTTCACCTAGATGTTACAGAGAGGTGTCAGGCCACCTAATTAACATCCACCAAGGAGAGGTTGCAGTGAAATTTGCATATTGCATAACAGTAACCCGTAAGCCACAGATCGAAGCCTCTCACCTGTGCATTCGTGTCAGCATTATAGCAACTGTAACACAACAAGCTATCAGAGCCACTGTGTCACAAGCATTTTTACTGCCCCAGTAAAATGAGTCGCCAATCACCCCACGTGGCTGGAGCTGAAGCTCCTCAGAGGTCAGACGACCCAACACTGCAAGATGTGGTTTCCGCTGTTCTCCGTCTCTCCATAGATGAGAGAGATAACTTCAATGGCTACAATGTTAGTTGTTGTGATGAAGCATTGCAGGAACTAGTTGATTATGTCAACAACCCGGTCAGGAAGCCAGCGCACACAATCCCGGACCTTGTGGGCCAAATTTTCCGTCTTCATCACCGCAGAACCCAACTGAAAAGCGCAGAGCACCAGGCCCAGCTCACTCAGCTGCAGAACAGCTACCAAGTGGTGCAGAGGTAAAATCTCAGCCTACACCAAGAGGTTAGGTTCACCCAAGCTGAGAGAGTCCAGGAGGAGAGATGCAGGAGGTAAATGAAACCCTGCGCAGGCATCTCAAAGCTGCCCAGCTAACAGCAGAGTCAGGTCAGGTAAGTGCAGCTGTTGACCTGGCCACCCAGGAAACACATAGCACCAAAAATTACTTCCAAGCCCAGAGTGGTGCAAGCGGCTCAAGGGCCCCATTAGCCAGTGAGCTGTACGCAACATGTGGCCCACCCCCATGCGTTGACAGGACTCCATCCCCACCATGAAGGGGAAGAAGTTGTCCTCATCGTTATAGTGATCTGAGTGACTATGGTTTTTCGGATGACTTGGATGATCTCATGGTCATACCAACACCAAGGCTTGCGCATTCGACAACTCGAGTCCCTCGCAAGGGACATAGAGCGTTTTGACCCGAGAAGTCAAGATTCAAACATTGATGATTATCTCAGAGAAATTGAGCCCCTGCTCAAAGGCATGAAGTCGATGCCAGAGTCCTGGGGATCCAAGCCTCAGGAAACGCCGACCTAGCGCTTGAAGGCAATGAGACGCCTCGCATTAAGGTGAACATTAGAACAGGACCCCAGGGGCACCGACCACCTCACCAGCAGGATGGGTAACAGAACCGGGGGGTGGTGACCAGACACACCCCCAGGATCACGCCGGGCCAAAACGGCAAAACACTCGCCAGCCGAAAGGAAAGGTACGGTTTGAACGGAAACCCAAACAAGAAGGTGAGTGGGAAGACAAGGTTTCAAACCCCGCCAGAGGACAAGGTTTGAGACAGAAAATGGAGGGTATAATCAGGAGATGCCTGACAGAGGTAGTAACGCAGCTTGAAGTGCTCCGTCGTGCACCAGGGCCACCAAACTCCTCAAAGGAACACGGCGATGACCCCCGTCAGCATGATTAGACTATGTACCCCCTCTCGTTAACGCCAAAGTTTACTTTGTAGGTTGGGAAAGGGGAATAGGGGAGGCCAAGTTGCTCCCCAAACTACTACTCGACACTGGTTCCAAAATAAGTCTGATGGGTTCCAACACCTTTGCAGAGGTGGCTAGAGCAACGCTGTCCCTTGGCAAACCATTACAGATCGAGGCCTGCAATGTAAGCATCACAAGCTACATGGTCATAGGTCATCTGTCACAAAATAAGCATGGATCGACATTACTTTTCAAGGGATGACACTGGTACATCCCATTTATATATGCCCCATTAATACGGAACTACTGTTAATTGACCAGGATCTACTGGACTGACTGGCTCCATTCATTGACTGCCGTTGTGGTCACATGTGGGCTCAGGTTGACACACCGAGGCCACTTGGTCCAGAAAACAGTTCGCAAGCTTCAGATGGACAAGTCACCATCATCCAGGAGTGCAGAGGACCCCTACCAATGATCATGCCTCCTCCAGAGCCTGACCCTGGCTCTGATCCATCTATGCCACCTTTGAGCCCACAGCTGCCGCAGGTTGATAGACAAAACTAATTTCATGAGCACGAGTCTTTCCTTTGTTCACCAATGAACATGAACTTGCCGTGCATATCAACGGTATACTGACAACAGAAGCACTTGTAGCGCTCTGGTCTCCGTTCTTCACACCGCAATGTCAATGCATCCTGACGGTAGGGAACCAGTAAGGCCATGAGGTCTTCGGAGCGCTTATTCGGTAGCTCCATAGACGCTGGTTCGTGGTCGCTATGCGACGCTCCCTAGATGATTTTTGCCGACTTGCAGCACGTTTCCGCATCAACCGGTGGGTCCTCCGGCTACGCTCGGGGACAGTTTTTTTTGCAGTTCTGCAGCCGACTGCTGGGTGGCACCACCACGTCCCACCGCAGGCTTATTGCGATGGGCTCAGGTGGGCTCCTTTTGGGGAAGGTGGGGGCTGACCATGAAAACCCTATCTATCCAAATACCCACTATATTGCATCACTTCCTACTCGGGGGGCTAAGGACCACCCCCACATCCCACGAAGCCACTAAAGGTCCCCTTACCAGCTATTTTGGGGGTTTAGCCTACGGAAGCAAGCCTTTGATTGGCCGACCGTGGGGGTGTGTCTGGTAGTGGGCGGGGCTGACCACAAACACACTATTTGTCCACGTACCTACTATATTATAGGACTTTGTCCCTGGGGGTCCACGGACCCCGGGGATGTGTCAGGGAGGGGGCAGGGCTGACCACGAACACACTATTTGTCCATGAACACACTATATTTCAGTACTTTGACCCTGGGGGACCACGGACCCCTGGAGTGTGTCCGGTAGGGGACGTGGCTGATCACAAAACAACTATTGTCCATTAACCCACTAAATTGAATAACTTCCTCACTGTTGGTCCGAGGACCCTCTGTGTGTGTCCAGGAGGTGGTGGGGCTGTCCAAGGACAAATTATTTGTCCACTTTGACCACATTAAAGTATTTATGACTTGTAAGTGGGTGCAATAGCACCGGGGGATGTGTTGAGTGCCGTACAGCTGTTTCTCTCAAAATGATATTAGATTAGATTCAACTTTATTGTCATTGTGCACAGCACAAGTGCAAAGCCAATGAAATGCAGTTATCATCCAGCCATAAGTGCAAACAGTAATATATTATAAAAAAATAGATGCAGGTAAAGTGTAGTTGCGAATGAGGTAGTTAAAAAAATGTAATGTCTATGTAATTTATAAATCATAAATGTGTATAATATGCTTAAAAATGACCATCCACGAACCATGTATTTAAATAAGTTGGACATGGGCACTTCCTACAAGACTAAGCAAAAACACAGGAAGTGCCCACATGCAATTTATTTTCATTGCCTGAAATAGTCACTTAGTGGACATCTGTTTTGAATGTATGGGATACAGGAATTCACTGAATATCATATTTAGGTGAGTGTATGACACTCCCTGAACAACAAACACCCTTCAAAACCTCAAAATTTGGCTATCCATGAACCATGTATTTGTGTCCATTAAATAAGCTGCAGATGGGACCTTCCTTTTGGACTTAGAATTTTTTGATGAAAAATAGCCACACTTTTTATTAGACTTTATTAGCATTTATATGAAATATTATCAATAAAACATCATGTATGACACTCAGGACACTCCTATATATGCATGTATGTAACTTACAACTCTTTAAAATGTATAATTAGCTTAAAAATTACTGTCCATGAACCATGTATTTGCCACCATTAAAATAAGTTGAATGTGGGCACTTCCTACAAGACAGCAAAAAGACAGAAGTGCCCACGAACAGTTTATTTGCATTGCCTGAAATAGTCACTTGCTGGACATCTGTCTTATAATGTGTGGGATACAGCAATTCACATCATATTTAGGTGACTGTGTGACACCCCCTGAACAACATACACCCTTCAAAACCTCAAAATTGGACTGTCCACGAACCACGTATTTGCGTCCATTAAATAAGCTGCAGATGGGACCTTCCTTTTGGAAAAAGTCAAAACATTTGTGCAAAAAAACTCCAAGGTTTTGGTTTTTTTGGACATTTTTGACTTGCTCTGATCGTCTCAAAATTCACATCATAGAGAGAGGAGACTGAGATGAGCACAGGAGTACCAGTTTCAATTTCGAAGCTCAATCCAGAGCTGAGATATGCAAATCCCACATACAATTTATCCAGTTCAACATTTTAGGTGGTTCGTGGACATTTGAATTTTGAGGTTCACAATAGTGTGATATTGCTTTTTGTCACATTGTATTGCGTACGCTGCAGCTGAGTGACCCGAAACAAGCTATGTTTACATGCAACCAAATAATCTGTTTATAATCCAACTGATAGCTCAATCGGATTGAAATGCCTTCATGAAACACCTCAATCTGTAAAAAATTATCTGATTAAGATGGATCTGAATGAACTTTCCATCCAATTGAAATGGGTGGTATAGATCTAAAATAATCAGTCTAAAAGAAAAATATTAGCCATGTAAATGTTTCCAACTCAATCAGATTCTAAAATATTTTGTGCTCATGCGCAGAGCAGTGGTGCATAAGTATCTATATAAATGGATTGTTTGGATTGTTTACAAAGTTTTATTAAAAATGGCACAATTTAAAAGAACACTACTTGGGTAAGCATTGATGCACATTTTTTGTGTATTTATTAAACAGACCCTCTTAAAGGGACAATAAAGTGTTTTAACTTCACATGGGAAACTGCCACGATAGATTAGCTTTTAGCTCATCTCGATACTGTTCTGTAATAGCTACAGCCAATAAATGAGATATTTTTCATGTTTAATCTGTGAATTGTTGAAAGTGGTGTGTTTTGAGCACTCTACACTGTGCTGCACTGAAACTTTGACAAGACACTCTGATGATGAGAAGAAAGACGATGATGAAGACGATTGTCAAGGAGAAACAGCAGATTTGTTTGTTTGTTTGTATTAGTATTAGAGCCCGACCAATATGGGAATTTTGAGACCGATACCAATACCGATTTTAGAGGGGGGGGCGGAATTCACAGATTACTGATATGGTGGCCGATATAGTTAATTTTTGAGCTGGAATGAAAATAAACCTTTTCTATGTGGATTGTGCACTGATATGACTATGCAAATGTACACAGAAGGCTGCTTTCTTAAACAAATATTTTTATCAAAGAATATTTGACATTATTATTATACATTGTCGACAAATTCTAGAAAGGAACACTGAGAAAATAAAGAATAAATATACAATAAATAGCTAAATAAACATCAGTACTGTATGTTCAGTATCAGTCAGTTGCTGACCATTTAAAAAAATAATAAATTACAATTATAACTAAATAAAAATCAGTACTGTATGTTTAGTATCAGTCAATGGGTGAGCATTTAAATACAGAATAAATTAAAATTATAGCTAAATAAAAATCAGTACTGTATGTTTAATATCAGTCAATGGCTAACCATTTAAATAAAGAATAATTAAAATTATATCTAAATAAACATCAGTACTGTATGTTTAGTATCAGTTAATGGCTGACCATTTAAATAAAGAATAAATTCAAATAAAATAAATAGCTAAATAATCATCAGTACTGTTTAGTATCAGTCAATCGCTGACCATTTAAATAAAGAATAAATAAAAATAAAATAAACATCAGTAATACTGTTTAGTATCAGTCAAATGCTGACTATTTTAATACTGCCAGTCAATTAGGGGCAGGCTGTAAAACAAGAAGCATTTACAACTGCAGAGTCGAGAGATAAACAGCGGCAGAGGTATTCTGCTATTCAGGGGAAAATTTCAATGGTGGAAAACCAGACTTTTAAGTATTAAATTTTGTAAATGCAATGACTTGAATTGTTCAGTTGAAGGGGGTACCAAACTGCGAATCCTGAATAAAACAGTTTGGTGAATACATGTTTACACATTAGCTTCCACTCTGCTGACAAGCTGTGAAAGTAGCTACGTAGTTAGCTAGTTAGCTATAAGCTCGTTGTCACAGAGAGTAAAAGATGGACATTGTTTATTTACTTTCCAACATTGCGTCTCAGCAACTAAGTAACAATGAAGCGTGAAATCAACACTCAGACACAATCCACCACCGCACCGTTGTCTGCTGAGCTGCAAAAAGATGCTCTGATGTTTACCTTTCAATCTGCTACGTTACGATTGCACTGACAAACTATAGCTGGCGAACAGCAAACAGATGTGATAAACATGAGTGACATGGTTGTCAGGGACAGGGTTAACGTTATATTATTTTGAAAAGGGAAAATGATGGGGTCGTTGTTTATGAACATTCCAGTATGTATTTCACAAACTAGTTAGCAACTTACCATGAAGACACCGCTTAACTCAGCACCGCTTAACTCCGTACTGTATGCAGAACCACTGTCAGCTCAGCTCTGTAAACAATGGAGTCGGAGCAGGCTCTGCTGGACAAACTATGTTATGACACTATTCTAAATCACCTCAAGCATTGTTTTCTGCATTATATGTTCTGAAAAAATGTTTTCATATCAAACATATACGCCGATACCGATATATCTGTTAAAGGCTAATATCGGCTACTTAGTATGTTTTTATTTCCACCGTCTGTATACCAGTTATTCTTTTTATTTCATCAAGGTGTTTGTATTAAGAAAAAGGGGTTCTGGGAGGTCACGTGACGCCATGCAAGAAGCAGACGTGTGAGTGATGAGCTCTGCGCACTTTGCTAAATTTTTTATTATTTTCATGTTATAATCTGGTGAAATTTGATACACCCAGTTACACATTTGCTCTTTGAGGCAAAACATGGCAAAGAAGTCAAAATCCTCAGGCTTTGGAGACATTAAAAGACACTTATGTGTTCAGGATGAAAGCCCTGACAGGCCTACAGACCAGGGACTCGATTTGGATGGTGCGGCGGTAGAGGTGATCCAGCGTCAATTGTCCAACATGTCGGTGATGTTGACGAAGGTTCTTGCTGACTTGGAGGATCTCGCTGTAATATGTCGATCGATTACGGTGATGGAAATAAAATTCTCTGAGTTAGTTACAAGAGTGACATGTTGAGAGACGAATAGATTGTCTGGAGTCTTTAGAGAGGGAATTAACCGCTAATCCGCCCGCGACCAAAGTTGATTTGGAACATCTCCTTGAAAAGCTTGAAGATCTTGAGAATAGAAGCCCCAGGAATAACGTTTGAATTATTGGAATTCCTGAGCATGAGGAGGGCAGACATATGGTGAAATTCCTAGATGAGCTTTTCCCGAGTCTGCTCGACATAACAGGCCATAAACTGGAAATCAAGCGAGCTCACAGAGTCCCAGCTCACAGATCTGCTGAGGGAGACAGGCCCCGATCAATTCTGGCCAAATTTCTGAGATCATCCGATAAAGATCTTGTGTTGCACCAGACGAGGAGCAAAGAGAAGCTTTCTTGGAAGAACCATAATATTTTCTTGGTCCCGGACTTTGCGAACTCGACGAGAGAAACGTGATCGGTTCAAGGAATGTAAGAAACTCTTACATCAGCGAAAGATCACTTTTGCTCTGATGTTTCCGGCCAAACTGAGAATAGAAACAAAGGACGGTCGCAAAGTATTTACATGTCCCAATCAGGTAATGTCTTTTATTGAATCAATGGGTGAGTAAACCATTGGGTGTTTCTCATGTGAGTGGGTTGACTCGCTCTTACTCTGGCTTTTGAGGAAGCTGGCGTCATTTTGGTTTCTTTTTCTTTTTGCGTTGGCTCCACCGAGCGGCTGGAGTTTGTTTTGTGAATGACACTTTTCCTTAAAGAAACTTTTGCATTGACGAAAGATTACTTTTGCATTGAATTTCCCAGCCAGTTTGAGAGTGGATACTACGGATAACCGAAAAATATCTACATGCTCACACAAAGGATGTCTTTTATAAAGTTGATGGATTGTGTAAGTCATGGTATATACTTTTATGCGGCCTCTGAAGAATTGACTCGACCATCCGGGGAACCGGGATACCGGTTTTGTTTCTTTTTGTATTGATTCCGCCTAGCGGCTGGAGCTTCTTCTATTGAATAACACTCCTTTGGAACAGCTGTAGATTAATCTGTTCGTTCTTCGTGCTTATTCCTCCTGCTGGCTGGAGTTTGTTTTGTTGAGTATTTTATGGGACATTGGAATGAATACGTCATCCGCTGAACTCATAACAGCCGGCTCACTGAACATTCGTTTGTCTGTCCAAGGAATCTGAATGGTTTTATATCAGCTGGAATTTGTTTTGTGGAAGATTACACCTTTGAGACACCTTTGTGTTCATTCTTCCTATTGGCTGGGGTTTATTTTACTAAGTATTTTCTGTTATGTAATTTTGCCTCACAAATTTGTGAGGCAAAATTGAGCAATCCGATGGCAAAGTTGCCGTGGGGGCTCGTGGGCATTCATGGACCTTTTGAGTTTGGAGGGATTGTTGCTGGTTGGCACATTCGTGTGCATGTTTTTCTTTTTTCTGTTTGTTTTGTTTGGGGGGAAGTCCGGGGTTTTATTGTTTCACTAATGGGGAATGTGGTCTGTATAATTTTGTTTTTGACACACAATTTATTTTTCTACTATATCAAAATGTCAAATGTTAATATGAGTGTACTATCTCTCTCCACGTGGAATGTGAATGGGTAGGGGCACCCCATAAAAAGAAGGAAGGTTATTACTTTTCTTAAACGTGAGAAATATGATATAGTGTTTCTTCAAGAAACGCATCTCTCCCCACAGGAAGCTGAAAAATTTGGGAAGATATGGGGTGGACATGTTTTTTTAGTGCTGGCTCAAGTAAGAGCAAGGGAGTCATTATATTGATAAATAAACATCTACAATTCAAATATCTCAAACAGACTAAAGATATATTAGGGAGAGTCATTATTGTTTTAGCAGAAATTCAGGGGCAAAGGTTGATTTTGGCTAATATTTTGCACCTAACGCTGATGATCAGGGCTTTTTATAGAGCTTGAAGGGATGTTGCAAACTGCTGGCACCCCTCATGATATAATATTGGGAGGAGACTTTAATCTTTTGATGGACTCAGTCCTTGATCACAGTGAAGCAAAAGTGTGTAAACCCCCTAGAGCAACCTTGACGCTTCACAGTATGTGTAAAAATCTTGGTCTTACAGATATTTGGAGACTTTTGAACCCATCTGGTAGGGACTATACATTTTTTTCATCAGTCCATAAAATTAATTCTAGAATAAATTTTTTTTTATATCAAAGTCCCTCATTTCATTTGTTGTTGATTGCTCAATTGGAAACATCTTAGTCTCAGATCACACCCTGGTGAGTTTAGAGGTGGTGCCACATACGGAGAAAAATAAATCATATAGTTGGCGCCTTAATGCGTCCCTTTTGCAAAATCCTGATTTCCAGCAAATGCTAAAGGCTGAAATCAGTGGTTATATGGAGACCGATTAGTCCTCAGTATCCACTGTGGGCATGGTTTGGGAAGCACTTAAGGTTCTTAGGGGTCGGATCATACAGTATGCCTCATTCATCAATGGGTCCAGAATACGAGAACTCGTGGAGTTGGAAGGAAATATTAAAAATGCCGAAGCAGAGCTGAAGCGCCGTTTGTCATCCGATGGCCTCAGAGAATTGACTCGATTGAAATACAGATATAACACTATTTTGATGTGGAAAGTGGAGTTTTAGTTATTCAGGGCAAGAGAGTCATACTTTGAGTCGGGTGACAAAGCAAGAAAACTTTTGGCTGGATACATAAAGCAGAGAGAGTCTTTTTCTACCATTCCCTCAGTGAAATCTGCTGGTGGTGAAATATTTACCTCTGCCATTGATATTAATAATGCTTTCAAAGAATTCTACTTTGATCTCTGTAGTTCCACATCTTCGTCTGCTGATGAAGATATTGGAAACTTTGTGGAACCATTAGATCTCCCTAAACTGACAACTGAGCAAAAAAATTCTCTTGATTCTGAGATAACCTTGGAGGAGCTTGGCGAGGATATTGGGGCCTTACCTACAGGCAAGGCTCCGGGGCCTGACGGCTGTGCTGCTGAGTTTTTCAAATCTTATGCTACAGAACTGGCTCCACTTTTGTTAGAAGTTTATACTGAATCGTTGAAGAATGGAAAGCTTCTGCCGACCATGACACAAGCCCAGATCGGTCTGATTCTCAAAAAGGACAAAGATCCAAGTGAGTGTAAAAGTTACCGTCCAATTTCCCTGATCCAGTTAGATGTAAAAATGTTGTCAAAAATTCTGGCTAATTGACTAAGTAAAGTTATGACATCACTTATACATATAGATGGGGTGGGGTTTGTTCGGGGCCAAGGCTCTTCTGATGGCATTGGGCGTCTCATCAATATCATGTGGTCAGTAGCAAATGAACAATCTCCGGTCACTGCCGTCTCACTTGATGCCGAAGGGGCGTTTGATATAGTGGAATGGGATTGTCTTTTTAGGGTTTTGGAAATGTATGGGTTCAGGAGTACGTTTATTGAATGGATTAAGTTACGTTGTAGACACCCAGTAGCGGTGGTACAAACAAATGGACTGATTTCGGGTTGTTTTGCTTTGGGTGGGGGCGCCCAGCAGGGTTGCCCTCTTTCCCCATTGTTGCTCTGTCTTGCCCTGGAACCATTAGCAACCGCAATAAGAAAGGAGGATGATTTTCCAGGGGTGGTGGCGGGAGGTATGGCGCATAAACTCTTGCTTTACGCAGATGAAATTTTATTATTTGTCTCTGACCCCAGTAGATCTATGCCTTGCCTCCACAGAGTTATTAATTCCTTTTCTAAGTTTTCAGGATATAGAGTCAATTGGTCTGGGTCCGAAGCTTTGGCTCTGGCAGTGTGCTGCCCAGAGGTGGCCTTCCGGCCGGGTGCTTTCCGGTGGCCCCAGCAGGGCATTAAGTATTTGGGTATTTTATTTCCAGCAAGTTTGTGTGATTTGGTTAGAGTTGATTTTGACCCCTTAGTGGAGCGGTTTTCGGGCAGTGTGGGCAGGAGGGCTTCATTGCATTTGTCTGTGATTGGGAAGGTTGATGTTATTAAAATGAATTGTATTCCGGGATTCGATTGCTTGCTGCAGTCTCTCCCTGTAGATGTCCCCCTCTCTTGTTTTGAGCAATTTGGTAGCATAGCAGGGTCTTTCGTTTGGAACGGTGGGTGTCCCAAATTACATTTCGGTGGGTTGCATAGGCCGATTGACGGGGGTGGTCTAGGCCTAACCAGGATTTTGTTATATTATTGTGCATTTGGTCTCAGACATTTGGCTCATTGGTCGCTTCCACCTGAGGGAGCCCTCCCTGGTTCTGTATGGAGCGGGAGGTTCTTGCCCCTGTTTCGCCACTGCAGAGCCTTTCTATCAGATTAATCGGAGAAGCTGGGTTACATCCCGTTATCTTGCACTTGAACTCAGTGTGGACTGGGGTGTCCAGACTGTTTAATTCTGATGTTTTTTTGGAAGTTGCCTTGGGCATATGGCTGAACTCCGGACTGTGCATCGACGGGTCCCCTTTTTGCTGGTCGGGGTGGGTTGGGGGGGGGTTGCTACGCTCGGTGACCTGTATGAGGCCGAGTGTTGAGATACTTTCGAAATTTGGTTCAGCTTTTTGGGATTCCTGGATCTCGGTTCTATAAGTGTTTGCAGCTGCACCACCTGCTCTGTGCTGTTTTTGGGAGTGGTTTACACCCTCCTGGAGCGGTGGACACTCTGGGTGGGGTGATTGCTGCTTTTGGAGGGGGTCATGGGGTATCGGTGTATTACTCCCTGCTGGTTCAGAGTCTGGGAGACGGAGCTTCAACTTCTCTTAGGAGATTGTGGGAGAAGGGTTTGGATTTGGTATTGGAGGAGGGGGAGTGGGCTGGGATTCTGAAGGATGTCGGATCTGCATCCAGGAACGCAGGGGTTCGCCTCGTGCGGTTTGGGATTTTACATGGAGTCTGTTGGGCCCCCTCTGGATTGCATGGGCTTGGTCTTAAAGACGCCCGCCTCCTGGCGATGTCAGCTGGAGGATGGGGACACAGCCCATGTCTTTTGGAGATGTGTTAAGATGCAGGAATTTTGGATGAGGATTCAGAGTTTTATGTGCAAGGTTTTGGCCTCTCAAATTTTATTTTGCCCCAGACTCTGTATCTTGGGAGATGGGGCAGTCATTAATTTGGAGAATACACACATGAAATACTGGGTCCTATCTAGTGTTATGATCGCCAGACAGATCACTTTGAGGAGTTGGAAGTCGGCTGTCAATAAAAAATGTTAATCAGAAAAATGTTGGGCAAATTAGGACATAAATTAGGTTAGAAGACTTCATGTCCGCCCATAGAATAATTATTAAAAGCAAAAATTACCAACTGTTTACCAACAAACAACTGATTGTCACGGTTCCGGCATTTGTGCCAGCTCATACTGTTGTTTGTTTTTCTCACTCCCTCATATCTCACAGGTTGAGCAGGCATGCGATTTCCATGGAAAAGGTGATGGATCATGCAATGATTTACTCACCCATTACCATCTGCTTCACTCTGATTGCACTCTCTACTTATTCCTTGTGTTTCCCCTCGTTCTTTGCCCGTTTTTTGTTCACTGTCATGTTAAATGTACTCTCTTGTGTAGTTGGAGCATGCTTGTGTGTCTGTTGGTTACCTTCCTGTTTGCCGTCGCCCTCGCGAGTTCTGTGCCCAGTTCATGTGGAGGAGGATTCCTCGGTCTGTGCCAACGTCTCGGGGAGTATATTCATCTGGGCTTGCTTCGCACCACACCAGCTTCAACGGACTCTCTTCGGATAGTTCCTGACTTCCACAACGCACACACTTATCACACGAACACAACCTTCACTAGCTCACTGCGGCTCGCTGGATTTCAGCCTTCTGCAAAGGCGCCAGGTGTGCCTTATCTTGACATTGAGAACTTTGTTAATAAAACATTGAACCGTCATCTCTGCTTTTGTGTCCTTTGTCCTCCCCCGTGACACTATTGATCTATTACCTTGCCACAACTTTGTCATGACGGACCGGCACCGTTCCAAAGTTACGTTGTGGCAAGGAATACAGGAATTTCACTTTTCTGGTTGTCACAGCATAATCAGTTACATTGCCACAACAAACGTTTGGTCATCAAATTACGGTGTAGTTAGGAAATGGCCACGTAATTTTGCTAACTGGGATTACAAAATGGCTTAATTTTCTGCTGCTTTTCTCAAATTTTGTGATGTAATTTGCTGCATTTTTTGGGGTTGTTTTGTAGTGAAAACTCACAAATCATCATTATATACCTCTATAATTTTAAATATTTTAGTGCATAATAACTAAATATGCAGTTAGCAACCAAAAAAAAAAAATTTTTTTTAAAAAAATGCACACAACAATAGCATACATTTAGGTGAAAGCTGTGGGAATTGAAAGACCCTTAATTATTTTTGTATTCAAATTTTCTGCCTCAGAGAATGCAATAAAACTTATGTAAGATTAAAAGACATACAATAAATCTGTAATCTAAAAACACAAATAAGGATTCAATAATTAGGCCTGTTGCCATTATTACATTGTCTGATATTTAAATCTGGTATATGGCTATATACGAAAAAATACAATTAGAGTTAATATATTTGAGCATTTATGTACACATTTAAATTTCACAAGTGTTTAAAAACACGATACTTTTGTCAACTTCTCACATGCGCAGTCTGTTATGTGTCTAAGTATGTGTATCTGTGTTCATCAGTTAATTGTGTTTATCAAAAGAACGACATATAAAGTTAAAGATCAGTTTAAGATGGCTAGCAAAATAACAACGGCATCCTCATGAAACAGCGTTTGAAGTCGCTCAGCGACGATGAGCGCTAGTAAAAGATTATTTTAAATGGTCTGCTTTGATAAAAAGTCATTACTGAATCAATTCAAGCTCTAAAATAAATATTTAATATAATAAATTTGATAACTTCATCTCTATGTGTGCTATTGTCGGTCATGTGATACTGTAAGACTGTGGAGAAGTACATCAATCAGATCCAGTTAAAGTAGTCTGACTGAGTGGTCTAGTGGTTATTAATCCGCTTATTGCATAAGTGGTTAAAGGTTCTAATCCGTCCATATAAAACTATATTTTTTAATTAACAATTAATCTGCACCTCAGTGGATGCATATCTTGAGTGGGGACGCATTTGTTTGCATTTTTCAATGGGATTCGACTCGAAAAGTGCGTAAACTCATGAACTCGCAGCAACGAGGAGCGCTCGCCACCCATTCTCGATTCCTCAAGTACATCACTGTGGCACATATGTTGCCATATTCTTAATACTGTAATACTAATGTTGTTAAAATTAAAAGCAGTTTATGAGCATGACGTTGTTATTTTGCTAGCCATCTTCAATGGATCTTTAACTTTATCTGTCGTTCTTTTGCTAAACATAGTTAACTGATGAACGTAGTTACACATTCTTAGACTATACATAACAGAGTGCGCATGTGTGAGAAGTTATAAGAGGGATTCATTGCAAACACTACCCACAAAATCCTAAAGGGACTGAGAAGTGGTAGTTTGGGGATCATTCAACAATGGAGCTTGGCTGCCCTCTATTGGACATTTCTGGTACTGCGTCAAGTTAATTGTCATTCAGAACTGGGTTAGACATATGGCTTTGATTTTCTAGTATTTTTACATTTCAGTTGATATTTTTATTATATTTGATTTATATAAAAATAAAAAGTTTGTGCAGTACATTTTCATTACAATAAATGTAGACTTCTATAGCTTTTTATTTCACTTTAAAACTGCTTTCACTTGCATGATAAATTGCAATGGAAACAGTATTTAACCTGTTGATACCACCACCTTTTTGAGCACAAACCATGAAAATGACTTACCTGAAATTATATGGTTGTATTTACTGGACCTTTGGAGTATGGACACAGTTGTAGTATTTTTTGAAAGAAGACACTTGGGGCTTTATTTCCCAAGTTTCAAAATTAATATGTTTTATTTTTTAAACAGTTAGAGAAGCTGAAGTTTATAGTACTGGAAATATTTTGTGCTGAACATGTTTTTATCATCTAAAAAAAAACAATAATAAAAGTGCCAGAACAACCCAGCAATACAAAGTTCTCAAAGAAGTTATGTTTCAAATTTGAAGATGTTCTATCAAAAAATTAGGTTCTTGCAAGCTTTTTTCTCTGACTAGGGATAAAACCTAAAACGGCCACTTGGAGTTTCCAAAGGGCCACTTGGTAACAAAATGATCCGAGAGCTAGAGAAAGCTATTATAGTTATTTTTACATGTACCACATCTACTAAATCATCCCCCCCCCCCCCCCCCCATTTTAAAATATGACACAATATCATGTAGTTCATGAAGTTTTGTTGTTGTTGTTGTTTTTTACTTTGAATAAATGCCATGAAACAGTGCCCTCAAGTTTTAGCGCTATTATAAGAAGAAGAAAAAAAATCACTATAGAACTATTATAAGAAAACATAACTATTTACAAAATATACTTTTACAATATATATTTACAAGTTGTGTACAGACTATAAAGCCTAGTTTTGGATACTGTGCCACTCTCTGTAGCAGGAACGTGTCGGTTGCAAGCACAATGCAACACCACAAGTATCGCATATCAGTGGGGTCTTTAGCTTGCAAAGTCTGCAATATTTTGCTCCATTTGTGCTGTCTGGAATTATGTACCTTGGCATGTGGTGAATACCAGGAGATGGTGGAACATTCTCATCCTGAGACACCAAATTCGGCAAGTCCATAATAGAGTCTTTCTGAATGCTTTCTGTCTGAGTGGTCGTTGATTCTTCATTCGTGCCATCTGACAATGAAGGCTGGAAGTCTGTCTTTCATGCATCCCTCAATTGCAGTTACATTGGTTTGATTTTGCCAAGGTGGTCATAGGCAGCCGTTCCTCTTTTTTGGTTGTTTTCAGCATCCATCTTGGGATCGCTGAGATGAAGAGTAGCGGAGATGGATAGAAATTTCCTGCAAGATGTGACTGTTGCAGGAAAGTTGGAGTACAAGTGATTCAAAGAAATTTCCTTTCATGGCTTCTTGCCCTGCTGACGGATGTCCCATAGGCGTTTGTATTTGTAACAACTGTCCTTGCAGGCCTGAAGACATGCTGTGGTGCAACATCCTCCTAGAGTCATTCCATCTCCTTTCATAAGTGCAAAGGGAACCCAATGATGATCGAATGTTTCTTCCTCTGTCTCTCCATCTGGCGCCTCTCCCTCTGGTGCCTTTCCCTCTTCAACTGATAGATGGTGCAAGAGATGGAGAGTTTGACAGGCGGGGTTTTTTTTTCCAGTGGATGTACGATCTCTGGATGCCGATCCTCATCAGAATCTTCTATTGCATTATTCTGCATGACATAGAAAAAGTATTGATAGCAGCATATTGATTATTCTGTTTATGTTCTATGTAATACAGACATACACAGTGTTCAAAAAAAACAATCTTTTATATCATACATACAGAACCAAAACATTGATGGCCGCACATACAGGCAACAATCAGTGTCCAAAAAAACAATCTTTTGTCTCCATACATACGAACAAAAACACTGATGGCAGCTCATACAGGCAAGAATCAGTGTCCAAAAACAATCTTTTGATCCATACATAACCAAAACATTTTATATATATATAATCTATAATAGTATACGTTTTACCATATAACACAGTATTAGCACTTATAATATATTATAAGAATACTATTATTTATAAAGACATACATACATTATATATACACTGAACAAAAATATAAACGCAACATGTAAAGTATTGGTCCCATGTTTCATGAGCCGAAATAAAAGATCCCAGAAACTTTCCAGACACATTGATTAGATTAGGGCCTAATGAATTTATTTCAATTGACTGATTTCCTTAAATGAACTGTAACTCAGTAAAATCTTTGAAATTGTTGCATGTTTTTGTTCATTATATATATATATATATATATATATATATATATATATATATATATATATATATATATATATATATAGTATACATGGTGGTAGGTCTGATCACTGACAATGATGAAACAGCCTACAGAGAGGAGCAGCACACTCTGACACGCTGGTGTCAGGAGCACAATCTCTCCCTCAGCGTCAGCAAGAGAAAGAGAACACAGCCCCATCACCATCAATGGAGCACCAGTGAAGAGAGTCAGCAGCTTCAAGTTTCTCGGTGTCCACATCACTGAGGAACTCACATGGTCTGTCCACACTGAGGCCGTTGTGAAGAAGGCTCATCAGCGCCTCTTCTTCTTGAGACGGTTGAGGAAGTTTGGAATGAACCGCCATATCCTCACACGGTTCTACACCAGCACTGGAGAGAGCATCCTGACTGGCTGCATCTCCGCCTGGCAGGCAATAGCACTGCCTACAACCGCAAAGCCCTTCAACTGGTGGTGCGAACCGCCAGACACATCATCGGAGGTGAGCTTCCCTCCCTCCAGGACATATATACCTAGCGGTGTGTGAAAAAAGCTCGGAGGATCATCAGAGACTCCAGCCACCCGAGCCATGTGCTGCTTTCACTGCTACCATCAGGCAGGCGGTATTGAAGCACCAGCCGACTTCATGACAGCTTCTTCCCCCAAGCAATCAGACTTTTGAACTCTTGATCTCTCACGATCAATATACATCAGCACTGCACTTTATTAATCTTATTATCTCACACTGGACTTTCATAATTATCTCACACTGGACTGTCATAATTATATTCTGGCAACTGACTATCAACCGACAGCCTGAATTTCAATACGGTACAATACTACCACATTTTATATATACTATTTTTTATTGTATAATGTGTGTTCTAGATTGTGTGTATTGTATACTGTATAATGCATGTTATTATTTGTATATTGTGTTGTGTGTAATTATGTGTATATTAGATATTAAATTGTGTTGTGTAAATCTTATGTTTATTGTAAATTGGTATATGTCTCATCACTGTCATGACTGCTATGTTGCTCGGAACTGCACCCAAGAATTTCACACATTATTGCACTTGTGTATATGGTTGTGTGACAATAAAAGCGATTTGAGATATATATATATATATATATATATATATATATATATATATATATATATATATATATATATATATATATATATGGAGACAAAATAGTAATCTATAATAGTATACAGTTCACCACATAACATACAGTATTATCACATAGTTTTGTATTTTTCATTTTGTAAACAAGCAAAAATGTAATGTGTTGGAACTCTCCGAGTTAGAAGTCACTCTTCTTCGTCTGCTGAATCATTACTCAGTTCACTTTCTGAGGCATTCTCCTCCTCACTGCTTCGACAGACCTCCTCTAGAACGTCCTCAGGAGAAAAAAACTTTTTTAGGCGACGAGGATCCATCCAGAACGACAATGGCTGTGTCTCGTTTGGAAAGATGCGTCCTCCGGAGGTCGCATTTGTCGGCCGCAGAACTCATCGAGGCTCTCTCGTTTTTTTTATTTTTTATTTTTTATTGGGAATTAAAAAAGTTTAACAGTTGTATAAATGTAAGTGCATATACATAAAAGGCATTGACAATAGATTAAAAAATAAGACAAAAAAGACAAAAAAAAAAAATTGAAACGAGACAGCTTCGATGAAGTAATGCGACCTCCCGAGGACGCAGCCTTCCAAACGTGACATAAAAGCACCGCGGGATGCAGGAGGAACGTTTGTGTTGAAACACAGGTGCATCACAGAAATGCGTCACAGGGTAGCTTGATGGTGAATTGTGGAATCCATATTGCAGAATAGAAGAAAAAAAATAAACTCTACCTGTGCAATATATACATCATGCGCACCATTGGAATTGTCTTCTCATTGGCTAAACGTTTTGTCTATCAGCAATTTACCACAAGACAAATCGCTGGCGGTGTACAGAGTAAAAGTAAAGCTCCGCCTTTCAAGGCGACACAAAATCTGACAGCACTGCTTGGCTATTATGTATAAAACTACGCCCCATTTTTAAAAATAGACTTTGGAGAAGGGCTCATTTTGTTTATGAGGTCTAATATATAAAATCATATACAGTGTTACACCATAAATGCTGCTCAGATTGCATAGTTTGTTGAAGAACGATGACGAAGGGTAATTCTTACCAGGCGAGATCTCATGTAAACAATGGAGAATATATCAATATTTCTCAGATTTATCACTTTTATGGACAAAAAGTGCTTTTGGATGTTTTTCACTGAACGCTTGTCATGGACAATTTACCCAAGTGTGCCGAACTGGATTCATCTGGCGATCGCGTTTTCATGAAAAATTTATGAAGTCGGGGAGACCACATGAAGCCATGCGAGAAGCAGACGTGTGAAACTCGAGCTCTGTGCACTTTGCTGTTTTTTTTTTATTATTATTTTCATGTTATAACTGGTGAGATTCGATACAGTCAGTTAAATATTTGCTCTTTGAGGTAAACATGGCAAAGAAGTAAAAATCCTCGGGTTCTGGAGACATTAAAAGACACTTACATGCGCAAAATGAAACCTCTGGCGGCCCTGCGAGCCGATGACTCGATTTGGACGGCACGTCGGGAGATGAAATTCAGCGTCAACTGTCCAACATCTCGGTGGTGCTGACGAAGGTTGTTGCTGACTTGGAGGATCTCGCTGTAATATGTCGATCGATTACAGCAATGAAAGCAAAGCTCTCTGAGTTGGCTACAAGAGTGACAGAGGTTGAGAAACGAATCGATGATCTAAAATCATCCGAAAGGGAATTATCCGTTAATCCGCCCACGACCAATATAATCTTGGAAAAACTGGAGGATTTGGAAAATAGGAGCCGAAGGAACAACATACGAATTGTTGGAATTCCTGAGCATGAAGAAGGCGAAAGTGAAATTCCTGGATGAGCTCTTCCCCAGTCTGATCGACATAGGCCATAAACTGGAAATCGAGCGAGCTCACAGAGTCCAGGCTCGCAGATCTGCTGAGGGAGACAGGCCAAATTTCTGAGATCATCCGATTAAGATCTTGTGTTGCGCGAGGCGAGGAGCAAAGGAAAGCTTTCTTGGAAGAATCACAATATTTTCTTGTTCCCGGACTTTGGGAATTCGACAAGAGAGAAATGCGATCGGTTCAAGGAATGTAAGAAACTCTTACATCAATGGAAGATCACTTTTGCACTGATGTTTCCAGCCAAACTGAGAATAGAAATGAAGGATGGTCGCAGGGTATTTACATGTCCAAAGCAAGCACTGTCTTTTATAAAAACAATGGGTGAGTAAGCCATTTGGGTTTTTTCATGTAGCTCCAGAGTGTATTTTTATTTCTTTTTGCATTGGCTCCGTCTAGCGGCTGGAGTTCGTTTTGTGGAATGACTCCAAGAATCTTTTGCATGGACGGATGATCGCCAGATTGAGAATGGACACTAAGAATGACTGCAAAATATCTTCATGCTTACACAAAGGATGTCTTTTATAAAGCTGACGGACTAAGTCATGCTGTATTTTTTTATGCAGCCTCCGAGAGAATAATACACACTTGATCATTAGAGGAACCGGGATGCCTGTTTTTTTTTTATTTATTTTTTTGCGCTGGTTCCGCCTAGTGGCTGGAGTTTGTTGAATAACACTGCTTCGGTACAGTTATGGATGAATCTGTTCGTTCTTTGTGCTTATGCCTCCTGTTGTCTGGAGTTTGTTTTTGTGGAGTATTTTCGTGGGGCATCGGAATGGTTATGTCATCTGCTGCATCATAACGGCTGACTCACTGAACAATTGTTTGTCTGTCCGAGGAAACTGAACAGCTTTATATTAGCTGGAGTTTGTTTTGTGGAGGAACACACCTTCAAGACAGTTCTGTGAAATAATCTACATGTTCATTTTGTTTATTCTGCCTTTTGGCTGGGGTCTGTTTTTACAAAGTATTTTCTGTTATGTAATTTTGCCTCACAAAATTTGTGCAGAAGCTTGATAATTCCGTTGGCAAAATTGTCACGGCTGTTCTCGCATGCGTACGTGGACTCTTTGAGTTTAGAGGGATTGACACTGGTCAATGTACACGTTTTTCTTTTTTCTGTTTGTTTTGTTCGGGGGGAAGTTCGGGGTTTGATTGTTGCAATAATGTTTAAATATGGTCTGTATAATCTTGTTTTTGACACACGATATATTTTTTTCTATTATATCAAAATGGCAAATGTAATTATGAGTATGTTAGCTCTCTCCACATGGAATGTGAATGGGTTGGGGCACCCCATGAAAAGAAGGAAGGTTATTTGTTTTCTTAAGCGTAAAAAATATGAAATAGTGTTTCTTCAAGAAACACATCTTCCCCGCAGGAAGCTGAAAAAATTAAGAAGTTATGGGGTGGACATGTTTTCTTTAGTGCTAGCTCAAGTAAGAGTAGTGGAGTCATTATACTGATAAATAAACATCTATAATTCAAATTTCTCAAACAGATTAAAGATGAAATAGGAAGAGTCATTATTGTTTTAGCAGAAATTCAGGGGCAAAGGTTGATTTTGGCTAATATTTAGGCACCTAACGCTGATGATCAGGGCTTTTTTATAGATCTTGAAGGGATGTTGCAAGCCGCTGGCACCCCTCATGATATAATATTGGGAGGAGATTTTAATCTATTGATGGATTCAGTCCTTGATCATAGTGAAGCAAAAGTGTGTAAGTCCCCTAGAGCAACAGTGACGCTTCACAGGATGTTAAAATCTTGGTCTTGCAGATATCTGGAGACTTTTGAACCCATCTAGTAGGGACTATAAATGTTTTTCATCAGTCCATAAGATTTATTCAAGAATAGATTTTTTTTTACTATTTTTTTATAAGTTCCTCATTTCATCTGTTGTCGATTGCTCAATTGGAAACATCTTAGTTTCAGATCACACCCTGTTGAGGTTAGAGATGTTGCCACATACGGAGAAAAATAAATCATACAGCTGGCGCTTTAATGTATCCCGTTTGCAAAAACCTGATTTCCAACAAATGTTAAAGGCTGAAATCAGTGTTTATATGGAGACAAACTGGTCCTCAGAATCCTCTGTGAGCGTGGCTTGGGAGGCACTTAAGGCGATTCTTAGGGGTCTGATCATACAGTATGCCTAAGTCACCAAAAAAATCCAAAACACGAGAACTCGTGGAGTTGGAAGAGAATATTAAAAGTGCAGAGGCACAGCTGAAGCGCCGAATGTCATCTAATGGCCTCTAATACCCGTTTGAAATACAGATATAATACTATTTTTCCGCAGAAAGCGGAGTTTTGGTTATACTGACAGCAATAAATAATTTAAAGTCCGAGTTTTCGGTCAGATTCGACGAAATTCTGACTGCTACTGAAGAGATAAAGAAGAATCTGGCTGATTGTACTGAAAGAATGCCACTAGTGGAGGTACGCGTGTCAGCAGTGGAAGATGAACAAACCGGACTTCGGAAAACGGTTCAGACCCTGGAGAGAAGAAATAAAATACTGGAGGATAAAATCGTCACATGGAAACGAGATCTCGACTAAATAACTTGAGGTTGGTGAATCTGCCCGAGGGAGCTGAAAGCTCAGATCCCTGTTCATTTTTGGAAAGTTGGATACCGGAGGTGCTGGACATGGCGCCCCTGCGGTGTCCAATAGTGTTGGAAAGAGCGCATCGCATCGGCCGAGAAGAGATGCCGAAGCTTCATCGAGAACTTTGATAATGAAGTTTCTAAATTACAAGCATGAAATATTTGTAATGAAATCTGCAAAGGTGAAGAAAGACATCCTCTAATAGAACCAGCAAGTGAGATTTTACAACGATCTTGCCACAGAAGTGCATAAACAATGGAGGCAGTACGATTTGGTGCGCCAGCAGCTACGGAGCCTGGGACTCAGATATGGCATATTACCTCCAGCTAAACTGGTGGTAACTTATAAAGAACGAACATACACATTCAACAGACCGCTGGAGGCACAAGAATTCATAAATAAGATCAAAGAAGATGCTGGATGAGCAAAAACCGGACACGGATAGCTACTAAAGATAGAATTTTTTTTTATACATTTTTGCTAATGTGAGGTTGTTTACACGTCGTTTTTTTGTTGTTGTTGTTGTTGTTGTTGTTGTTGTTGTTAAAGGCTGTGGCAATCTCAGTGCATTGATCGTTGGTACTAAACCTGCACTTATTTAAAATATTTTATAAAGTGTTTTTTTAATCCTGCATAACATAGTTTGGAGCAGGCAGGGAACTTTTCTTATTTTTTATTTTATTTTTTTACCTCTAAATTCTGTCTGTTTTTGCTCTTAAGTGAACTTAGACAAAGGCGAGAGGACTGATCCGAAAGATCTGTCCATAATAGTGGTCGGAGGCTACACAAGCTTGGAGGGGTTTCCAACTTAGATGGGAGAATGGGGTTAATTTTTCATTATGGTTCAATGTGCGTTCTAGTTTTTAAATGTGTTAATCTTCTCATACAGGTTATTTTTACTAAAGGAACATCACGGTATTGTATTTGGAATGGCTCAAAAGGTAGAACTTAAATGTACCTCCTGGAATTGCAGAAGTTTACAAAAAGCTACAAAAATTAAACAGGTTATGGATAGGTGAGAGAAACAGATTCAAAAATATATATTTTTTTTTTTTACAGGAGACTCATACCCTGAAAGATGAAAATGCAAAAATTGGCAGGAAGTGGCAGGGGAGTGTCTACGCAGCTTCATTTACTTCACAAGCTAGAGGGATGACCCTTATACACAAATCAGTACCCTTTCAAGTTACAAGTGTGATTAAGGATACATTTGATTATCCAGGGATTTCTTCTCTCAGTGAATCTGAATTTGGTAAACATATATGGCCCTAATGCGGACGAGCCCAATTTTTTTACAGCTCTATTTCTCACACTTGCATCCCTCCCAGGAGAGTACATAATTGCAGTGGACTGGAACTGTACACTAGACCCAATCAAGGACAGATCTACGGGTGCTGATCAAACGCATAGTAGAAGTAGAATAACAATTCATCACTTTATTGAAGAGTTAAACTTCTTGGATATTTGGAGGCACCTGAAGCCCAGAGATATAGCTACTCCTGTTACTCTAGCACCTTTCAGACTTACTCACGCATAGACTATTTCGTAATCTCAGCGGGACTAATTTCCAAAGTAAAAGATTGCTACTATGACAGCATATTAATATCAGATCACGGGCCATGTTGTCTGATATATGTAGATAGGAATCTCGTAAACGATCCACCTAGGTGGTGTCTAAATCAAAAATGGTTACAAGATGAAGATTTTGTTAAATACGTGGGGAAAGAAAAAGATAACTATTTTAGAATTAATACAACACAAACAAAGGCAGCTATTAAGTGGGATGCCTTCAAAGCCTATTTAAGAGGTCACATAATTAGTTATACCTCATTCAAATCTAGAGAATCGCGCCAGAAAAGACAGCAATTAGAATCCCAATAAATGTAAAACAAAATTACTGAAACCTCTATTGGAAATGTTTCTGGAAGCTTTCCACGAAGGTTGTCTCCCTAAATCAATGACAGGAATATTAATTATTCTATAGCCAAAACCAGGGAAACCCAGCAACAGATGTGAAAATATGAGACCAATAAGTCTATTAAACTCTGACCTCAAAATCCTGTGCAAAATTTTAGCAAAATGGCTACAAGAAGCACTACCTAGTATAATACACAGGGATCAAAATGGGTGTATCTTGGGACGTCAGGGATTTCATAATGTAAGGAGGGTTCTTAAACACAAATTCAAAGTTTGGAGGACACCTCAGATAAGGCCCTCCTGTCCTTTGACGCAGAAAAAGCTTTTGATCGGGTAGAGTGACCTTATCTTTTTAATACATTGAAACGATTTGGATGTGGGAAAACATTCTTAAAATGGGTTCAGGTACTGTATTTAAATCCAACAGCAGAAATTCTAACAAATAAGAATATATCAAAACCAATTGTAATCAAAAGAGGATGTCGCCAGGAATGCCCCTTATCCCCTCTTTTATTTACTCTGGCAATTGAACCATTCGCTATAGCTGTACGGACGCATGCAGAAATAGCTGGAATAACAATTAGACAAGTAGAACATAAACTATGCGGATGATGTTATTGTATTTAATTCGCAACTCCGCAAGAACTATTCCTAAACTGAGGGTGTTAATAAACGCATTTGGCGACATTTCAGGATATGCAGTCAATAACACCAAGTCCTCTATTTTATTGCTTGATGGAAAGGGAGAATCCACCTTGGGAAATCTCCCACTTTTAAGTGGTAGACCAGTTAACATATTTGGGAATACAAATTGTGTCAAATCTGGATATGATCGTTAAAGTCAACTATGAACCTCTAATGGAGGAAATAGTGGAATCCACTAACAGATGGATGTCCCTACCTCTGTGATTGGCAGAATTAACAGTCTAAAAATTAACACACTCCCTAATATACTGTATATATTTCAGAATATCCCACTAACCCCGCCTGATGACTTATTTCAGGAAATTATCTATTGGATTTATTTGGAAAAATAAGGGTGCTAGAATCAGACTGTCCCTACTACACAACATATAAGGAGGTTTGAAATGTCCAAATATAATCTGGTACTATTAGGCAGTACAACTTAGGTCTAAGTTTTATTTTGCAACAAAGAATATTCCACAGTGGAAAGAAATGGAATCGGAAGGCTTAAGTTTGCCTTTACCTCTATATTTCTATTCAGATACACTGCCAAATTTGATGAAACAATCTACCAATCCAACTGTCAAAAATATGATCAAGGTGCGGTTTGATGTAAGAAAGTTTATTACAAGTCTATAACAAGTCTATCTTGTTATCACAGTTACAGTCCCATATGGGGAAATCAGTGTTTCAAATATGACATAGATAGAAAATATTTTTTTAAGTACCTTCAACTTAGCTTTATTAGAAAGAGACAAAACAAAGACCTAACCAAACCCTCAAAATCTAACAGAAAAAATGACGTCTAAGAATAGTTTAATTAAAGGTGCTATATCAGAGTTATACAATTTATTACTGTCCAATTCACCTGAGAATTCTAATTACAACTGAATGCGTGGAGGAAAGACCTGGAAACAGATATATCATTAGGAAACTGGGAATCAGCATGTACTGTGGCTCACACTCAATCAGTTAATACTCGACTAAGATTGCTACAAATGGCTAATGAGAACATATATCACCCAGCTAAATTAAATAAATATAACAGCATTATTCCAGACTTATGCACAAAATGCACTGAGGCGAAGGGGACACTATTTCATTGTTCTTGTCAATGTATTAAGATAAAGTCCTTTTGGGAGGAGGTTAAAAAAATTGTCTCAAAAGACATTCCAATGGACCCTGGGCTTTTTATTTTAGGGATTTATCCAAAAGATTTCAAGTACAACAAAAGTGAACGAATAATTATAAAAATGTGTCTACTGCATGCCAAAAGATCGATTGCAATGTATTGGAAAAAGACTAATAATCCAAGTACACATTGGGTTAGGCACATGCTAATAACGCTCCCCTTAGAAAGAGTGACATAAATAAGAAATGGGAAACACAATATGTTTGAAAAGATCTGGGGACCGTTCACTGCTTTTTTTAAATGTATGGATCTTTTAGAAATTGAAGAGACGGACAGAGCACTGGTGTCGATAACCTCTCAACTCAACTCGAGCTCAATTTTGTGAAGTTTAAATAAATATCTTAATTTTACCGTGTTTTTTTTTATTATTTTATTTTATTTATTCATTTTTTACTTTCAATTATAAATCTGAGAAGTTTTTTTTTTTGTAACATACTATCCATTTGTATCCCAGTGGATGTTTTGGTTGCTGAGGCAGCCTACTGTTTGTTTGTTGTTGTTTAGGCATACATAAAAGAAAACTTCTAATAAACATATTGTTGAAAAAAAAAAACAACAACATCCAAGAATGTATCAACAGAATGCCACAGTTTGAACTTTATAATATTTCACCACATAACACCAACAACTCTTTTTCAGTTTTCCTAATGAATGTTCAGGGTTTACACTGCCATTTGGTAGATTTAATGCTTCAATCCAATCCTATAATTATAGCTGTATAGCTGTAACAGAGGCATGGCTGCCTACAAACATATCAAGTGAATTCGCTTGCATTGAAGGTTACCACTTTCACAATGCTCCACGTTATTTAATTATTTATTTATTTTTTATTTTATTTACGGCTTGAATATTTGATATGCACATGTGAGCGACACTGAAACGCCCCTTTCATCTGATTTGTCAACTTGCCCCGTCGTCTGTAAACTACTGCCTTAATACCATCAGCTAGAATTAGAGTTGGGATCGCTCTGCACATTTGTCTCAATTTTCATTAAATATTGTCCCAAAACACCACTAACTGTAAGCTATATATATATATATATATATATATATATATATTAGAATTTTGCTGCTGGGCATATCATGGTGTTGTTGAAGTGCCTCTAATGGACGACGTGTGAGAGATCACAAGCCACATCACTTGGCATGCTGATTGGGAGTTGGTATATTATATATTATTTTTATTTTTATTAACATGGCATGGTGATTAATGCTATTATCATGATGTCGCGGCTAACTAGAAATACCAATTGACATTTTAAAAACACGTCCACGCATGACAGCCAGAACTTCACGACACAATGCTCAAGCAGGCCTAATTTTAACTGCAGCTTCGCTGAAATGAACATCTCCTGAACAGACATTCAAAAATCATATGAATCTTCCAATCTTCCAAGATCTGTAATACCTGGAAAAACCTATCTAATAATATTTGCGAGTTAAATGTTGCTTGCAATAAATTTCGTTTCGTCAGAGTACACGGTGATGCTGCGTTCCATTCAAATTGGATGTGGTTCATTCCTACTTGATATCTCCGACAATAAATGCATTCTATTTCCCTGATATTAGGAACTGCAACGCTCCCGTTCGCTTAGCAGGGGTTTGACTCTAATTAGAAATGTCTCCTAGCAACCCAACTGATAAACAATGCTGCAGCACCAGCATTTGTGCTTCAGGTGTACGATTATCAAAAGAGATTATAATGTTTTATACCCCAGTTTCTGCAGACGTTTGTTCAAGTTTTAATATCATGTAATGTAGAAACGAACTCATTTATCGATATTGCTTATTAAAGAGAATGTTTGTGTGACAATGTCACTGCATCTCGGCAGAATCAGAGTTGAGAATTTCTGCAAGAGCCTACAAGTTGTAATTCTGACTTCAAGATGCATTCCATTGCACTTTTCCTAGTAGGAAGTTGTAAAATCCGACTTTCCGAGTTGAATGGAACGCAGCACTACTTTTCAAAACTTCATCCGACACTGAATGCTGAGATAATAATAATAATTCTCAAAGTTGTCCAGCTTGATGAGAACTATATATGTACTAATTCTGGTGACTCTAGGAGAAAATTGGGGTGCTTCAGAGGACGTCTTGCACGCTCATTTTAAACCTGTTAACTGTCACTGGCCAAAAGCTGGGCCATTTGAATGTGGCTATTATAGTATATTTTCAATATCAAATATGTATGAGCATTGTATGAGCCAGAAGGTTGTATCAATTGAAATGTATGTATGATGTCACACTCAATAATATACAGAGTGGAAAAGGCACAATTTAGCCAGTATATAGGATGGTCGTCATGTTAACCAAATAGACAAGATGCTTACTATGCTTAAGTTAACCCATTAGATGGGATAGTCATTATGTATAACCACCTTAACCTGTTTACCCAGAATGTACACTTTCCAAGTAAATGGGACCAAAATGTTCTGTTTTTAAAAAATCGATGGGTTACTAGGATTCCACCTTTTGAAAGAATTCAGATGGTCTGAGAAACAATAGTGGCAAGCAAGCTATTGGTTAGAGATAATGAGAATTAACGATTTATGGGTTCAGAATAGATAACAGAAATGTATAATGACTAGGAGCTTGTATCTGAGCGGGCAGAACGGACAGCTGGCCTTCTCAGATTTATTGGATGCTCAATACATTTTTACCTTTGGCATATGGAACCTGACTCTGAGAGATTTCTTGCAAAGAGGGAAATAATCTTCAACATTTTCCACAACACTATAAAACAAATGCTTTGTTTTATATCAAAAACTCCATCAGTGTTCACAAACTTGGTATCAAATTAAAGCTAAAAAATCAACTTTCATCTTCTGAAGTCTATTTTGCAATTAGAACATTACAGTGAAAAAATTAAAAAAAAAAAAATGTTGAGTGCGTTTTTAAAACATGCGACATGTTTCATGTTCTCTGCTTATGATCCAATCCAATACTACTAATATTATGCCAAATGTTTTTAACAGAAGTGTATTATAAAGGACAAGCTTGTATGTAAATATGTTTGATGCTATTTGTTAAAATAAATGTATAAATGTGAATCTATCTATCTATATGTAAACTGTTATGTATTGTATAAGTTAACTGTGTTCATCAGTTAATGTGTTCTTGAAAAGAATGACATATAAAGTTAATGATCATTTTAAGATGGCTTGCAATATAATCGCACAGCGACGATGAACGCTAGTAAAATATTATTTTAAATGGCTGCTCTGATAAAAAGTGATTCTTGATGATCAATTCAAGCTCTAAAAATCAATATTTAACATAATAAATTTGATAACTCCATCTCCATATGTGCTATTGTCAGTCATGAGATAAAGTCAGAGGAGAATCAATCAGCTCCAAGTAAAATCTGATTCTGGGTAGTTTTTACAACTACTAGTAAATTAAAAGATATATGAAAAAGGTAACAAAAGGATTCGAGCAACTTTGAAATTGAAAAAACTTAAGTATATATTAAAAACCCATAAGAAAATCAAGACAGAAAATTCAAGCATCATAACAAAAAAGGTAAGGAAGATTAACATAACGCCAAATTTGACACAACAAACTAAGCAAACAACTGGAAACAAAATACCTTAATTTCTCAAACATATAAGGATGAATCAAAGAAAAAAATAACAATTAAACAAAAGTTGAATGTACATACAAACCTATATATATATATATATATATAATATATATATATATATAAAGATAAATAAAGAAAATGATTGAATAACAGATAATACATAACCAACCACAAAACAATTTAAAATAAATCAATTGAAAATTTAAAATCAGGTTTTCCTCATGATCCATAGTACACAAAAACTTCACTTAAAACCCATGTTTCTATAAAACAAACCAGATTTTTATTCAGTTTAAAATATACAAACTCTGCTGATCATTGAAGCCACAAAAGCTCTTAAAATTATCTCTGGATCTACTAAAACTTCTTTTAACTTTTTTTTTTTCTCTTGTTACCCATATTGCCAGTTTGGTTTCACATAGTAGATTAAGCCAATTCCTCGCCTTATATTTTGGTACAAAAATGAAAACATTTTCTTTAAAACTCTTCACCAAGTTTTTCAATCCAGCTTTCTAACATCAGGAATAAACCTCTCAGTCTAGAACAATATATATATATTAAAAAAAAAGATAATCAATTGATTCCTCTAGATCACAAAAGGGAGATTTCTTTTTCTGCAGTGGGGTCGATTTGTGCCACATGTCTGTTTGACGCTACTGCCCAGTGTATAATTCTCCACTGTAGATCTGCAGTTCGTTTTTCATTGGGAGATTTATACAATGACCTCCAGCACCTTTTAGGAGAAGAGTTTGGCCCTAACAAAGCTGACCCCTTTGTTTCTCTACAGTCCTTCAAAAACCGATTGATGAGCAAATTTTACAAGTCAAATACAATGCTTTTTTGAAGCCTCTTTAAAACCATGTAACTCTACAGTCCTGAAAGATTGGATTGATTCCTCTTGTGGATCTTCTTCCATCAAAGCTGAAACATTGAGTTCAGGAAAATTCTCCTCCTGTGTCTCATTCGCTTCCTTATTCAAAACCTCTTCTCCTGACTTTTGTCGATAGGCAGAAGGGAAAAAAAGAGAATATCTTATACATTACTTGATTCTTGTCAGATTACACATATCCTCAAGGCTTTTCCACTCATCATCATTTTTTAAGTCCATTATCCTTGTGCATCCAGGTCTTGCCATTGTTTTCTGAAGGCTTTTTGTATAATGCACCTTTGCTTGAAATAAAGGATTATTAAAAATAGGTTTATTGTTATTCCAGGGTTCAGAGTAAAACAGGTCTCTCTTCACTTGTTTTAGAAAAAGCAGTCGTGTCTTTTAAGTCCATTTCTGTTAGACTGATTAGAAAGTGAACAGCTG
The DNA here is from genome assembly GCF_019703515.2 of Myxocyprinus asiaticus. Lineage (NCBI taxonomy): Eukaryota > Metazoa > Chordata > Actinopteri > Cypriniformes > Catostomidae > Myxocyprinus > Myxocyprinus asiaticus. The sequence continues at coordinate 8,162,842 of NC_059360.1, read as the reverse complement.
GCGAAGCAGTGGATGTATTAAAAGTAAAGAAACAGAGACAAAGACGAGAGTGTAAATAATAAACAGAGCACTCATGAACAAAGTGACTCTACTGATGTATAGGACAGAAGGTATCGAGAGAATAGAAATCGGGGGGGAAAAAAAGTAGAAAAAAATTGTGATGAGGAAAATAAAAGGAGGAATTGTGAAGAGGCAGGGACGAGTGATGTGAAAAAATATCATCTTGAGAGTTCTGCTGGTACTGATTGTAGGTACTGTTGAGAATCCAACTGAAAACACTGATGTGACAGAAGAGATGGCTGATGATGATTGCCTTTCTGAAATGTCAGATATTCCCTCCAATTATGATGAGGATCAGTTATATACTGTGAAGGAGATTAATGATTTCCTTGATGCCACTTTCGGAAGAAAAGTAGAAGTTAAGGATTTTTTTCCTGATGTGAAAAGGTTTTTGATTTCAGCAGTCAAGATACAACACTGTAAGTTAAGCAGAAGGAAGATTCCGATTGAATTTTTTTTTTTAACAAAACTGAGAAAAGAAAAAGCTTTTGAGAATTCCTTATATTTATGTGTATTTATGAAGAAATCACAAGGGGTGAGCTCACTGTTTCTTATTGTCTTGTCCTCTTTATTTTTCCTTTTTCTGTCCTCTTCTTTCATGGAGACCCTTAAAATAGGATCCATTAACATCAATGAGAGAAGAGATGGTAGGAAAAAAACAAATTTGAATGAATACATACAAAATAAGAATTTTGATGTTATATTTTTAAAAGAGATGCATAGTGATGTAAAAAAATGAATTGGAATGGAGAAGTGAGTTTTAGAAGTGATTTATTTATGAGTCATGGTTCTAATATTAGTGGAGGAATTACTGTTTTATTTTCAAAAAAGATTAATATAACCACTGTCTCTGTCAATGAAATAGAAAGAGGACGAATTTTGGCTGTTCAAGCAAGTATAAATGGGTTTGTTTTTGTTTTTATTAATGTTTATGCACCAAATATTGGAGCAGCGAGGATAAAATGTTTTAAAAAGCTACATGAGATTTTTTTAATTTTTTTTTTTAAACTGTGATGTAAGTTAAATTTTACTTTAGATCGAAATTGAGAAGAGCCTCACCCCTCTTCTGCCAGTGTTTTACATAATGTTATTAGTAATTCTAATTTGGTGGATGTATGGAGACTACAGCACCCAGCAGTTAAACAGTTTACATGGGTAAAGGTTTCTCATGATCGTATTAGTACTGCCAAGTTAGAGGCAAGTCTTAATTCTGCTTTTGAGGTCTATTAAACCTTAAAGCCTGGTAAATAAAGAATGGCAGTTTTAGATCAGTGTTGGCCAGTCCAAAAGAAATCCACTAATCTATTTTGTAATTCATGAACGATATCATTTGGAGGATCTAGGACATTCATTTTGTGCCACAGTGCCGTAGCTGCTAGATTATTTGTAACCAAAACTCTTCGTCTGTAGGAAAGCTGTGGTAGCACCCACGACCATCTAGACAACGGGCTACACATCTTCGCCACCATTTCTTCCCAATTTTTCATCACGTTTCAATCCCTAAAAAAAAACTCATAAAACTTTCAGACCCTCTTGACTCCACAGCACTTTTTTTTTTTTTTCAAAACTTTTCCCAGTTCACGCTTGCTGTTGAAGCATTTTCATAAACATTCAATGTTTCTTTTAAAACAGACACATTTCTCTCATCCTTATAAAAATTGTAACATCATCAGCATAACTTAATAAGGCCTTCCCACATTTCTTTCAACTGAAAACCCATGTAGCGTTTTAACTAATTTACAAAGTTCAATGACCAATGAATCCTCTTAACACTGGAATAGGCCGACTAATCCCACCTCCAACTTTCAAAATTGCAGATGCATCATTATAGCACATTTTTATCCATCAAAATAAAACTTTGACCAAACCCAAAAGCTTCAAGGTTTTTAAACAAATAATAATGACTAACTCTGTCAAACGCTTTTTCTTGATCAACTGCAAAAATTCCAAACATTTCTCAGTTCATTCTTGCAACGTCTATGTCTCTTACAAAAAACAAATTGTCCATTATGGTTCTGTTAGGGAGACAATATGTTTGATATTCATTGACAATATATTCTAAAAAAGGTTTCAATCTATTTGAAAGACACTTTGCCAAAATTGTATAGTTTGTAAAATAGCCACAGGTCTCCAGTTAGCCAACATTCCAAGATCACCTTTTTTGGGTAATAAACTGCTCTTTTACAACTAGTAGGCAATTCATATTGTTGAAAGCAATAATTAAAAACTTCATAAAGATCATCTTTCAGTAGGTTCCAGAACTGTTTATAAAATTCAGCCGGAAGTCCAGCTAAACCAGGTGCTTTTCCAGTTTAAAGTTTTTTTAACTACTTTAGAGAGTTCTTTTAGGTGGAGGGCAGAGTCAAGCTGTTTAATCTGTTCAACAGAAAGTTTTGATAAGTCTTTATGTAAATCCTCCATGCATCTGACATCCCATTTGTCCTTCTCTAAATAAGTCCATATAAAAATCAAAAGCCATTTTTCTCATTTCATTAGGATATGAAGTCAAATTCCAATTTATATCTTTCAAACGTAATATCCTTTTCTCTCTTTCTTTCTGCTCCAGATTAAAAAAGGGGGAGCTTGTTGCATGCATATCTCTCAAAGATGTAAAACGAGCTCTAATTAAAGCTCCTTTTGCTTTCTCATGAAATAATAAGGCTAAAGCCTTTTTTTCTCCAATTTCCCAACTGTCACAATATCTCCAACAATTAATTCACTTTCAATCTGTTTTATCTCGTTTTCAAGTTCAAAAACAGTTTTTTTTGATCCTACCATTACTATTATATGTATAATTACATCCCACCACTAAAAAATGTCATCATAATTGTAATTTTTGTTTTTTTTCCACTCAACCCAAAAATTCATTATATTTTTCACCAAAAAAATAAATAAATAAAAAAAAAAAACATGTAATAGTTTACGTTAAAATACCAATAATAGCTATGACATTGTGACTTCTTTACATTTATTTCAATAATACATAAATGATGATCAGAGACAAATTTTAAAATTATATTACTATTATTCTTAATAATACAGAAACGATCTAACCTGGCAGTACTAACACGATCATTAGAACTCTTTACCCATGTTTAACGGATATCTGTTTAACACCCAACAGTTTAACTATTTGTGTCTCCATACATCAACCAAATTAGAATTACTAATAACATTATGTAAAACATTGGCAGAAGAGGGGTGAGGTTCTTCTCCATTTCGATCTAAAGTAAATTTAACGAACAGTTCCAATCACCCCCTAATACCAAACAAACATTTTCATCAGTTTTTTTTGTAACTCATTTAGCTTTTTAAAACGTTTTATCCTCTCTGCTCCAATATTTCGTACATAAACATTCATAAAAACAAAAATAAATCCATTTATTTTCTTCCAAGGTTGCATCAAGGAAATCATTAATCTCCTTCACAGTAAATAGCTGATCCTCATCATAATTGGAGGGAATATCTGACATTTCAGAAAGGCAATCATCATTAGCCATCTCTTCTGTCACATCAGTGCTTTCAGAGAGCTGAGACAGAGGTACGATTTCAGTTGGATACTCAACAGTACCTACATCAGTACCAGCAGAAGTCTCAAGATGATAGTTTTTCACATCACTCTTCCCTGCCTCTTTAGGAAACCCATCACGACCTTGTTCATTCTAGATGCGGATACAATGTTTTCAATTCCTATTTGTTCTCCAATCGCCACGAGCATGTCCTCAACCGCCGCACCAGCGTCAGGTACGCACTGACTCCATGGCGGAGCGACAGAGAGGAAATTTCCATCGCAGCCCTCCGCCACGAGGCCGAAAAACCTCCACCTGGCGAATATTACTCTTCAAATATTTCCAAACTAATCAAATTAAATACTAGAACTATGCATAAACATTTAGAAAGAAAAAGGAAATTATATATATATATAAACGAAAATAAAAAAGAAAACTACCCCTAGAAACGCTCTTCTCGCTCACATTCCCTAAAATCCCAACATGAACCAGAGAGAGAGAGAGACACTCCACAGTCATTGACCGTAAAACAGTGGTCTAGAGGTAATTAGTTAACATGAACTAACAATGAACAGTACTTTTACAGCATTTATTAATATTAGTTAATGTTAATTAAAACATCTAATATTTTTTTAATCAAAAGTTAACATTAGTCAATGCGCTATGAACTGTCATGCTAAGTGAAAAGATTCTGTAGAAATATATTGTTCATTGTTTGTTCATGATACCTAGTGCATTAACCAATGTTAACAAATGAAACCTTTTTGCAACGTGTTACCCTTTCAACAATGGAGATTGGCTTACAGCTACATTTCTGGTATTGCGTTTGATCAAGTTCCCCTAAGAATTGTGTCAGACATAGACATGCCTTTGATTTTCTTGTATTTTTTAAATTTCAGTTTATATTTTTATTATATTTAATTTATATATTAAAAAAAAGTTTGTGCAGTCAATTTTCCTTACAATAAACAAACTTCTATAGCTTTTTTATAGCAATTCACGTTCAAGAGGGCTGTTGCCAGTTGGTGGCGCTATGACTGTTGGGAAGTACATGTCTAATCCTCTTTTTGTTATTCAATAGTGATGATACTTCAGATGAGGAATTGGGGCCAGAGACTTCTGAATCACCAGCAAAACGTCCCTGCCAGTATACAGCAGCAGCTTCTAGAGGTGCCAGGGTAGAGGAAAAGGGGGAGACTATCCATTCGCGCTGTTTCACGCAGCTCGTCAGAGCTGGTATCGTGTTTTGAAAATGATGCTGATATTGAGCCTCAAGTGGACATATGTAGGCCTCTTTGGCGTGATGGAGCACATCTACAGCCTTTTCCGCAATTTTTTTTTTATTATTTATTTATTTATTTTTCTGCTAAAGTGCTGCAGACAATTGTAAACAACTCCAGTGCCTATGGAGCCATGTCAGGTAGAAAAAGGCAAGACATGGGAAAACATGACTTGAAGTCATTTCTGGCACTTGTGATTTACATGGGACTGGCAAGACTCAATTGGCTGACAGACTACTGGAGGATGTCTGATCTGTACAGTATTCCCCTGCCGCTGCACATTTCTGGTGCTCTCCATCTGAGTAATCCTAAGGTGGATGAAAAGAATGCGAGGCAGAAGGGAACGGCAGCCTATGATCGTCTCTGGAAAATAAAGCACAGAATACAGACATTATAGAAATCCTGCAATAGTTTTTTTCCCATCCCCATCAGATCACTGATATTGATGAAAGGATGGTTGCATCAAAAGTAAGATGTGGACAAACAGTTTATGAAAAATAAACCCACAAAGTGTGGATACAAACTGTTTGTTATGGCAGATTCCTTTACGGTTATACCTGGGACTTCTTTGTCTATGAGGGCAAGTCTACAGCAGCAGAGAAAGGTGGCCAGACTGACCTGTGATGCGGTCATGACCCTTGTAAACGAGAAGGTGTTGGGAACTGGTTACAAGCTATTTTTGGATAACTTCTACTCCAGTCCAATTCTCTTCAGAGACTTCATCAGGAAAAATATCTACGCTTGTGGCAAGAATGCAACATGCGGCACGGTTCGATGGATAAGGGACAACGATCTGTTTGTGTAGTGGAAAGATAGAAGGGTAGGTCTGTACTCTTTATTATTATAAAAAACAGATTTTTAAAGTATTATATTAGCATGTATTATATTGTCATGTATTATATTATAGTATTATATTATGCATGATGGCTTCTCTAAAATTCCACTTTTGCTTTGCATCCAGGAATATGGGGGGAATGGATCTATCTGATGCCCTGATTGTCTGCTACAATGGCCTACTCAAAACCAAAAAGTGGTACCGGACTTTTTTTTTAACCACTATGTGAACATTGCTGTGGTCAATGCATTCATCTCTTGCAACAGCAGCTGGCCAAGTCAAGAAAGGAGAAACCTTTCTCAGGAGGTATTCAGAGAGACACTCATTTTGGAGCTTGCAGACATTCAAACTCCAAACAGTGCCCCAGACCAATGTACGTCCTATCTGTGGCCATTTACTAGTTCACATTAACATGGACAGCACCGTGGCCAGAAGAAATGCAAGGTGTGCCATAAGAACACACCGACAAAATGCTACCACTGAGACATTGCATTTGTTTTTTTTTTGTTTGTTTTTTTTTTTAGTACCATTTTCAGCATAACCTGATTACGCTGTAAATGTGACCACACTTTGAAAACTATCCTCAGAGTACTTACTAACCAAACTCTGTGAAATAAAAAACTTTGTAAGCGTTAGAGCGCCACTGACAGCACTGCAAGTTATACAAAAAAATAAAATAAAAAAAATTACTTTGTAAGTTGCACATTTTTTAACTGAGCATTTTTTCAGCCATACCATGTTTTGTGCAATACTTTGCTTGACATGAACAACACTACGACACTTTTTGTAAATGTTTACTTGTCATTTTATGCACACCAGACTCTGAAAAACTTTTATAAGCAAACTATATCCTTAAAAAAATAATAATAATAAATAAAAAAATAAATTAAAAAAAACTTATAATGTTTTTGCAGTCTTCAAATGGCCCTTTTGCGGAGGCAAATAAAAATAATTTATTACATATTTAAAGATTGTAAATCTTACTGTGAACCATTAAAAGTACAAAAATGTTCACTGTGATATTTTTAAGCAGAAACTGATCTAACAGTTTGATATTCCTCATAATATAAGCTGGTAATCAAGTGTCACTGTGGGGACCCTTTGGAGTCTTCAAATATCCTTGTCAGAAAGACACCCAGACAACCACTTAGATAAAGGCTTATAGAAAGCTAATTTTTGCTAAAATCACCTTCACCTTGAAATTTAACTTGGTAAAACTTAGGGTTTTAGCCTGTTGTTTTTTTAGTTGCCTATACCACAGCATTGTGTATATATTTAATAAATGTGAAATATGACCCCCCCCCCCCCCCCCTTTTTTTTTTCTTCCCTTTTGTTGTTATTAGTGTTTTCTTTCGTTTGATGACAGTTGATGCAGATGCTCCAGTTGCTATGTCGTTGGTACCTATGTGTATTATCAACAGGGTGTCGTCGTTTAATCTCCCAAAATGTTTTATTTTTGCTGAAGGGATCATACAAGTGTTTTGCCTGGGTGGACCCATCGTTGTGCCTTTGGCAGGTAGTTCCTAATATCCCGGCACATTGAATCTGTTAGGAAGCACACTTGAAGACCTGTAAATAGGGAATAATATATGATTTAGTGTATGACGAATAATGATTGGTGTATGTAAATGTTGGATTGTATGTTTTAGTAACTTGCCTGTGGGTACGTCGTATACGCTTTTGTTGATTGTAGTTGATCTGATTTTGTTTATTTCTAAACAGACATAAAGAAAATAGTTAAGTATTAGGTTCTTGTTATACAGTTGTGCTCAAAACTTTGCATACCCTGGCAGAAATTTTGAAATTTTGAGTATTTTAGCTCTCACGTGGATGCACTGAGCAGGCTAGATACTGATACATGAGGAGCAGAAAAGAACTGTCATAAAACCTGCGTATTGGAACTTTATAAAGTAGGAAGAGGATATAAAAGGATATCCCAAAGCCTTGAAAATGCCAGTCAATATTATTAATATCACTTATTAAGAAGTGGAAAATTCGGGGATTTCTTGATACCAAGCCAAGGTCAGAAAGATCAAGAAAGATTTCAGCCACAACTGCCAGAAGAATTGTTCGGCATACATAGAAAAACCCACAGATAACCTCAGGAGAAATACAGGCTGCTCTGGAAAAAGATGGCGTGGTTGTTTCCAGGAAAACAATACGACGATACTTGAACAAAAAATGAGCTGCATGGTCGAGTTGCCAGAAATCAGCCTTTATTGCGCCAATGCCACATAAAAACCCGGTTATAATATGCCCTACAACATCTTGACACGCCTCACAGCTTCTGGCATGCTGTAATTTGGAGTGACAATACCAAAATAGAGCTTTATGGTCACAACCATAAGCGCTATGTTTGGAGAGGTGTCAACAAGGCCTGTAGTGAAAAGAATACCATCCCCACTGTGAAGCATGGTGGTGGCTCACTGATGTTTTGGGGGGGGGGGTGAGCTCTAAAGGCACGGGGAATCTTGTGAAAATTGATTGCAAGTTGAATGCAGCATGTTATCAGAAAATACTGGCAGACAATTTGCATTCTTCTATATAGGACGCTCTTGGACATTCCAGCACGACAATGACCCTAAGCACAAGGCCAGGTTAACACTCCAGTGGTTAAAGCAGAAAAAGGTGACGGTTTTGGAGTGGCCACCACAGTCACCTGTCATTAATATCATCGAGCCACTCTGGGGAGATTTCAAACGTGCAATTCATGCAAGACGACCAAAGCCTGCATGATCTGGAGGCATTTTGCCAATACGAATGGGCAGCTATAACACCTGCAAGAATCTAATGCCTCATAGACAACTACTGCAAAAGACTGCACGATGTTATTGAAGCTAAAGGGCACAGTATTAAGTATTATTAATACACAGTATTAGGCACTAAGGGTATGCAGACTTTTGAACAGGGGTCATTTCATTTTTATCTTTGTTGCCATGTTTTGTTTTATGATTGTGTCATTCTCTTATAACCTACTGCTGAATATGAATCCCATAAGAATTAAAAGAAATGTGTTTTGCCTGCTCACTCGTTTTCTTTATAAATGGTACATAATTCGCCAAGAGTATGCAAACTTTTGAGCTCCACTGTATGTATAATTTATTAGATTTATTAAATACAGCGTTAGTTTTACCTTTTTGTGCAATAAGATGCAGTGAACTTGTACGTAGTTCTTAAGGTGTTTGCCGTGTATCACTAGGTGTGTTGTAGAATATTGAATTAATTTTTGCATATGTTTTCATGTAGGCACAATTTTAAAGGGTACAGCATGTGCGAAGAGTCGTTACGAGTAGTGCGGAATTATTTTAGGTGTATTTATTTTTTTGTTTGTTTGTAGTATTTTCTTAAGCATTTAGTTTTAAATAATAATGTGAACGTATGTGACGTAAGCTTGTTTTTTATGCTTTGGAGGTTTAACTACATGTGCATTTTTCTTGCGACCTTATATGATATACATCCTTTCCACTCATGATTATTTTAATGAATTTAAATTTGGTACTTGAAAAATGCTATGTTGTTTATTAAAGTTCATTGCTCTTGATATCATTCTGCTGCGTATTATCTGTCAATTCAGTGTTCAGATTTTAAATATAATGTGTGTTTATTATAGTCCTATATTTTATTTTTATATATTTATATTTAGTTGTTCTTATTTTTTGTCAGTAACTTTTTCTTTACTTATAAATGCTGTGTAGTCCTATTTATTAAAATATATCTAGATACCTTTATGTTGTTTGTTGGATATTTATTTTGATTTTAATTAAATTATTAGTCATTTATGTACAAGTATACAAGAAATTGCCAAAAGGGTTAAAACTGTGTATTTGTCATTGTGGATATGACAGATGCAAGTGTGGGTTGTATTGTGGGCTGTGAAGATATTAATTCAGTGCTTAAAATCAGGTCCACACATTATAACAAATACATTTAAAAATACACCTATTTTAAATTTGTAATTTGAATGTGTCTGTGTGTTCAAAAGTATTATAAGTACTGTACATCGGCAATTTAGCTACCTTTTCCACTCTTATATTCATTGGATTTAACGAAACTTATAATTGATTTGATTTAATAATAATTTGTCAAGAAATAGCTGATTCATTTACAATCATTGGCTGATTTTCCCAAAAACGTTCCAATTTACGTTGATCATCTGAATCAACGTTGTTTGTTATTTTTGGATGAACTAACGCCTCTTTCCCTAACAAGTGTTTAGATATTTGCTATAAAGTAGCTAATTAAGGTTCAATTTAAGTTCATAATTAAGGGAGCTGTCCAGTTCACATGTGTGTTCATGGAAAAATACTTAGTCCTAGAATTTTTGCATTTCAACAGGCAAGTATAAACTGAAATATGTGTGACCATTATCAAAATATAAATTTACTACAGATATCCCAGTTTGAAATATGTAAATATATATATATATATTTGATCAACATTTATTCAAAAAATTGTAGCGCCAAATTTTGACTAAAGCTGTGGGGTCAGTTTCAGTCCGCTGGTCCGCCTGCGGCCGGGGTTGGTTTGGAGCGTGTTCTTGGGGGGCTTGGGGTTATTGAGAGTGGTGGCCGCGGGAGTGGTATTAGGGCTGTTGGGGTTCCTGGACGGTCTTTTCCCGGGTCTGCCCGCGGGCTGGTAGTCGGGAGGGCTCGCGTAGTCCCGGCTTGCGGATCTGCTGGGTGAGGAAGGCCCCGATTGATTCTGGCCAAAATTTTGAGATTATCCAATAAAAATCTCGTGTTGCGCCAGGCGAGGTGCAAAGGAAAGTTTTCTTGGAAGAATTATAATATTTTTTTGTTCCCGGACATTGTGAACTCGACAAGAAAGAAACGCGATCGGTTTAAGGAATGCAAGAAACTCTTATATCAGCGGAAAATCACTTTTGCTCTGATGTTTCCAGCCAGACTGAGAATAAGCACCTTGGACGGCAGCAAAGTATTTACATGTCCCAATCAGGCAGTGTCTTTTATTGAAACAATGGTGAGTAACCATTGGGTGTTTTTGTGACTGGATTGACTCACTATACATACTCTGTCTTTCGCAGGAAGCTGGGCGCCATTTTTGTTTCCCGTTTGCTTTGGCTGAAGTTTGTTTTGTAGATTAACACTTTTTCCTTTTACAATGAATGGATGACCGCAAAATATCTACATGCTCACATCCTTTGGCTGTCTTTTATAAAGTTGGCGGACTGTGTAAATCATGGGATATACTTTATGCGGCCGCCGAGTGAATTAACGCTTGACCATCCGTGTCCTTTTGTGCTGGTTTCGCCTAGCGGTTGGAGCTTGTTTTGTGAAATAACATTCAGATAGCTTGTTGTTGCCTGAATGTACATGTGTGTAACTGTGCCACAAACACCATTAACAAGCCCATCATCAACATCAATATCTTTTTAATTGACATATAACGTGCATTTTCCACCAAAAGCAACTTTGAGGCAAGCATGTGTTGTAAACCTTTGCATGATGATTTTAATTTAACTCAAGTTTACCTGTTTTTTCAATACGTGCAAAATCTTGAGCCTCTATACTTTCAACCTCTGAGAAGATAGTAATTGCTTGCTTCAGGTTGTGTACATACACTTCGTCATTTCTTGCAAAAATGGGCAAAGATGCATTAATTTCTTCACCTTTGTTACAGCTGGCTAACAGCTTCAAGTTCTGTGCTCAACTGAGTTTTCTTGTGTCGTTTCCGTCATCTGTTTAACAGTTCAGCAAAATTGCTGTCCTTTTGCCTAACTACCTGAGCAATTCATCCATACAATTCACTCCTGAAATATCTACCAACAATAACTTTCCCTTTGCAATTGAAATAAATCACCAACAGCAATGAAACTGACATTACCGAAAGAAGAAAAATCCACAGTTTGTTTAATAAGACGCAATCACCCATGAATATAAATGGTGTATAAACATAAATATAAATTTATGGTCTATTATAAATATTTCATCTATAATGAATAGTTAAAGACCATGGAATTTTGCTCTCAATATGTTCAACTTGTCTTCACTCAGTGGTGTGTATGGCAACTTCACTTCTGTGCCAATACAAACTGTATTATGAATGGTTGCAGAAAATAGCCATTTGGATTTGGTTTAAAGACCGAATTAAGCTCAAGGCATCTTCACGATTCAGACAACTATTTATTTTCTCTAAATGAGCAACTGGTTTTTTGACAGGTGCTAAATCTGGAATAAATTTTTCTCTGTCACCAAAGGTCAGTATTACGTCTAAACTATTCGCATTCAAAACGCTCTAATTGTTCTTCAGGACAAAGTGCTCACCATGCATTTTCTACGTTGCTCTCATTCACAAAAGAACTTGTGCTGTTTCCAACACATCAGCATCCTTTTCAAAAAGTGCTCTATTTGTGTTTAATACACATTGTACTAAATGTACAGAAGCATCACTAAAATAGACTTCACAATCTTTATAAAATTGCTCATAATTATTGTATCCTCCTGGTTTCAGGTGATAGTCTTCTCGATGTGGAAGATACAACTGTAATAAACTTTAAAACTTCTCTGGACTCTTTGTCACTGAGAAGCGTGCAAAACGTACAACAGCAGGCTTAGTACGTATTCTTTTCACAATGAAACCAAAGTTGTTTTCCAGCGTAATTTTATTAGAACAACACTGACCTTTGTATACAACGCAATACTCTGACGCAAATGTGGCTAAACACGTATTATTAAAAAGACGCCAGTTTGGTTGGTTCTTACAGCGATCAAACAGATCCACATCTCTTCAGTTTGAAGAGTTTGAGGCTCCAACTTGTTTTGTATAACACAGGGCAAACTCATTCAAACAGCATCTGTAGGAATCAACTGAACATTTCTGGAATACTATTTTAAATGCTTATTTGTTAACCTATACATATATTCTTGTGCACTAACTTCACGATTATGTAAATACACTTTCCCTCAGAGCTTGTTTTGCTTTCACAGTACCCTGACTTGATGCTTCACGTTGGGCATTACCTAACAACAAACCCATTTCCATTTCAGCCTTTGAAATATAGGAAATTATATAAACAATACTGGCATATTGAATGCTGGCATTCCAGCATTGATGGGCGAATTTGTTATACTGATTAAACTACACTTCATGTTACTGCCGTTTCAGCTTAAAGTGTGTTGTATTATTTTTGTGCAAAATATTATGATGCAAAGTGACCACCTTTATAAGAAACTCCTTTATCACACATGTCTCTGTCAAATATAATTTTGTTAGACACGTCTTTGTCAGACACATCTTTTTCAAACACTGCCTCAATTTTCCTTCGAAAATGGTCGCATTGATGGTTGTTTGGGGAAAATAAAATGACAAACTGTGTTTTTCGTTTTACAAGTATTAGAATGGTGTATACGGTGTGTTGCACAGATGTCACAATACTGTACAAATCATCATGGACACCTGACATGTAATATATCTGTCGATCGATTCAACAACTTCCTCATCAGAATTTTTATCTATTTGTAGTGAATTTTTAATCCAAAACAAACAATGAACATGAGGGGAACCACGCTTTTGAAATTCAACTCTGTTAAAAACAGTTTCCCCTATGGGTTGAACAGGTGACATAAGAACCTCTTTAAGAAAACAATTCCACCTAAAATCAAACAGACGAGCTGCAGTCACAGGATTGCGACGTTAGAGCTCACATTTCTCAGCCCATTCTAATTGTTGTAAAGTTTCCTTTCTGTCTTCTTGTTTAAAAATGTTTGACAACAGATTCCATCTCAAGTCAGAAGATGAAAATGAGTCTTATCATTGTCTTATCATTGCAAACAAATCTTTTAGCACACTTTGCCAGAAAGGTGGACTGCCACGTATAGGCCTCAAAAATGTGTATCCTTCATCAAAATTATGTACTTGCCTCAAAGACTCTGTGTCTTTAAACGTCACTTGGAATAGACTTAGTGTATCCTTGTCCTTTCCTTAGAGCTATAGACACATTTGAACATGTTCTATCTATGACAAATACTGCGCATAGAAAATATATTCAAAATTTTGTGCAAATGCATATTTTATATATATATATATATATATATATATATATATATATATATATATATATATATATATATATATATATATATATTGCAAATATTATACCTGCATGCAAAATTCTATTAATAAAATAACATGCCAATGTTAATTTTTGTGACCTTTTATCATGATACGACGAAAAACCATTTGGAAATAAAACCGGTAACATTTAGCCTCATTTACATCTTCAAGCATTTCCACTGGACTATTCCTTTCAGCTGGAGCAATACTCAAGATACTATCAAAATACTGATCTAGGTAGTAAACGTGTCCATATACACGCAGTACTGTTGTCTATCATGTAACTGCTCGTCAACATTTATATTTTCAACTTCAGTCTCCACAATGTAATCCTTATCATCATCTACATCATCTTGTCTTGTAAAGTCATTTAACCAATGGTCATTAAATTCTATATTTGAATGAAACTAGGTATTTTTAAATAACTTAGTGCCTGTTTATTATTATTTATATCAACAAACTGATACTTCTAAATGATATTTGTATGTCAACTTGTGTTTTAGCTTCACACGTAATAAAGATCCTTCTGCATCGGTTCTAGGTAAAATTTTTTAATTTTAATTGTTTTTTACACTCATTATATAAAACATTTGTAAGATATCAAGTTCTATTCCTAAATTTCACACATTGTTTCACGTTATATGGTAATTTAATCTCTACATCTGCCACTGTCATTTTTGGGATTTTGTTAGTAGATGAACATAAATCTCAGCAATTTAATCAAGAACATGAACTGATTGGTCTAGAGGTTACTTTTTGAGTCTAGTTTTTAGGGGTTCTGGTTTCTAATTCACCCAAATATAAAGTGTTATTGTAATTAACCAAGATTGCATCTGTATGTCAGTGGATGAGTGTTACACTTTAAAAATAATATTGAAAAAAGAAACGAGAGGAAAAATTCTAGCTATTGGAGATATCAAAGCCCTACTAGTTAAATGTCTGGGGGGATCTAAGATGACAGACATCACAGGAATGGATGGAGTTCCTTTTCACAAATGCCGCACTAAGATATGGACAGCCCTAAGAAAAGACTACCAGTGCATCCTTAAATACTGAAAGGAGAAACAATAGATGACACAGAAAACCCCATTGCCTACATTCAATGAAACCTGAGAAGATGGAAGCAAGACCTGGAGAAAGACCCAGAGAAAGATGAAGTGATGTCAACACTATTCGGAACTGCTATAGTGGATGCTATGCCAGTACCATGCTGCTAACTTATATGCCAAAAAAACCTCAGGATGCCAAGCAACAGTAATGGCAACTGTATCAATTTTGATTCATCACCAATCTCAGTTGGATGATATTGCACAAATGAAATATCAGAGGAGCAAGTAGAGATATATATGGCATATGGCGGTCCCATTAAGGGCACATGGTTGCTCCAACAGCACTTCTTACTATCTAATCTCAGATGCGCATGGTTTTGTCCATTGCGCAAGGGGGAGGTGATTAGAAAAATAAAATGACAAGGATATTGGTCCCCTTATCTACAGGCAATGGTAAAGCTGAATGTAAAATCTGCGTAAGAATAATGTCACGAAGGGCACATCTGCACCAATAGGTCACATACCAGTACCAGAAGGACCATTTAAAAATCTTGTATTGGACTATGTAGACATGCTACATGTTGGTGATAATAGACAGTTTTTGTAGATGGGTAGTACCGTCAGCATATCAGGGAGCTCAAACAGTGATCAAATTTCTGACAGGAGAAGTTACTCCAAGATTTGGCGTACCAGCTCAAATTAGTTCGGACAATGGCACAGCATTCATTCAAAAAAACAGTGATACAACAACTTAAACAAAGATTGGGATGTGTTTATTACCCACAATCACAGGGAACGGCAGAAAGGGTAAATGGAACTCTTAAGGCTAAGATCACCAAAATATGTGCTGACACAACTCAATTGGGTTCATGCCTTACCTCTTGCATTAAATGTAGTACCGCATGCAATAGAATTACTAATCTAACAACGCATGAAATGCTAACAGGAAGACCCATGTCAGTACCATACCTGAGAAGTCCCTATGAAGGCCCACCTCAAGAACAGTTGCAGATGGAATTAAGGGCTTACATGAGACAACTAACTACTATACACTATACATTAAGCCATTTATTCACAGGAACAGAACAGGGGTCCCAGACAAGAAGAAGCAGCGTCCTGTCCAATAGTGTCCGGACACCAAGTGTACTTGATAGTTTTTAGGAGGAGACAGAATGAACCCAGGAGGGAAGTACCTTTTAGAGTAGTAAGGGCAACCCCAACAGCAGTACAGGTTAGAAGGTAACACAGCGTGGTATAATTTATGTCACTGCACCAGAGTGCATATGCCAACACTACCAAAAGGCCAGGTACTTAAAGCAGAAGAGGAACAGGAAGACTCTGACATGTCTTTCCCTGAGGTTGAAAGAGAAACTGAAGTTCATGAGCAGAAAGGAGAAGGTAGTAATGTTGTTACACCTCATTCTAGGACAACTGAAAATGCTGAGATAGGAGATGAAGGGCGGATGCAGGAGGATGTACCGCAGGCAGTGGAGACAGGACAGGAAGGTGAGAGACGTCCTGACACTGATAGTAATGCAGCAGTTACCCCAGACCTGAGGCCATCCAGAGAACAATCTCCAGAAGACCCATGGAAAGTTGAGTTTCCCACGCTCAATCCTGCTGACCTCGAATGGTCACCTTCACAAATCCAGTGGTCCCCCTAATGCCACTGAATCAATTAGTACTCAAGTAGTCAAGTAAATAAATCTATTAAAAAGAGGTCCTTTGACCTCTCATATGAGAGATGTGTCTGTGTAATGTTCGGAGCTGACAGTTGTATTTTATATCCCAAACAATACAGCTCCTGATGGCTCCTTTACAGCAGCAATTAAAGCTTATTAAAGTGGGAATAATAATAGCCACAGCATTTTCTATTTCTGTGCTGCTGTTCTATTGTGTTATGCCTCTTCTCAGATCAGTGGTGGCTAATGTGGCAGCCAGAATGTGTCTGTGAGACCCTCTGGGATTGATATTGCAGCCACTGAACTAGAGGAATATTAAAAGTATAAAGAAGGGTAGGGAAAGGGAGCCTTTTTTATTTTTGACTCTTTATTTTTACTTTTCTATTGTTTCTGATAGTAAAGGGAGTAAGAATATTCATTGTATTTTCTTTATCATAAAATTAGGTAGAACTCTAGATAGGATAGAGTAGGCAGGACGATAGAGGGTGTTGCGTTTGTTATTTTAGCATATTCCCCTTCCTGAAGTTATTAATAATTTGCTATTTTAATCTTACTCATTAAATTCAGTTATCATTTCTTTTAATTATAATGTTTAATTTTTAATCAAGTAGAGTTTGAATTATTTTAGAATGTATAATGATTGAGTAAATTACTTTAAAAATATACATGCATAAGATTTGATAAACACTGAAACACATTAAAGTGCCAAGAGGAAAAGAAGAAAGGATCGAGGAGCACCTCGGTGATTAGCGTAAGAGTAAGACTCTACTGGTGGATTAAAAAAACCCATTGTATACTCCAAAACCAACAGATAGAGCTCCAGGCTACCAGGAATGTCTGTGAGCTCCTCCGGCACCGTGGGACATAACTTCATTCTGAGTAATCTACTAATATTGTTTAATCACTGAAGTGTATTAATCTACTAACATAAGTATAATCACTGATGTATTCTACACAATGATGTTTGAAATGAGATGAGAAATATAGTTAACTGAAGAACGTAGTTACACATACTTCATATACATTACGTTCGAAAGTGAGAACTCTTCCAGACAGGACATGAAAAATCGTCTCAATGTTATTTTGGGAATCATTCATGGAGCTAGGCTAGCCTCTATTGGACATTTCTTGTAATTGCCACCCAAACCTGGGTTGCATTTATTACATAGTTTTCAATTATTTGTACATTTTAGTTGATATTTGTATTATATTTTATTTATATAAATTAATTCCATTATTCCATTTTTTGACGTTATTTTATCGCATCGCCATGGCAACACCGTTCCATATATCAAAAATTCTTTCGCCTTTTAGTATCTTAAATTTCGATGTCAATATTATGAAATATAAATACTACTCACAATGGAGTAAAGCAAGTCGCAACAGATCTATCAAAGATGCCCTCAAATAAGAATGATATCGTTGACTCTTGGGATCACTGAAATCCTTTTCAGAACAGTTCTTTGCCGAATTATACACTAGTGAAATACAGCATACCGAGGACGAAAATGACAGGTTTTTAAAAAATGTAACCTTACCAACTGTCACTAGAGGAAAATGAGGATGTAGAATTCACAATCACGAAGAGCTGTAGCATTAAAATCCACAAATAAGGGCAAATCCGCAAGTGTTGACAGGATCCTGGCAGATATTTACATGCCCTATGGGATATTTTGGGCCCAATATTGCTGAATACATTAAATTATGCTTTAGAGAAAGGCTTGCTGTTTAAAGACCTTAATACCGCTCTATTTTCAACCATAAGTCTGGTAAAGACCCTCTGCAGTGCTTCAATTACCGTCCCACTTCCTTAATTTAGGTTTATACGAATATGTTCGCCAAAGTTCTGGCACTTATTTGTGCCTAAATATTTTTCATATTTTTGAGGCCTAACATGCTCGAAAGATCATGAAACTTTGCACACACCTCAAAAGAATCAAAACTGTACATCTGATACAGGCTTTAGAATTAAGTGTTGCAAAAAGGCTCGATAGCGAAACCTACAAAATTTCAACGAAGCAGACATCGCACCAAGTTTCACCTACACGTAAGAAAATTGGTAGGCATATGTTAAATGTCAAAACATACAAAAAAGTATCTTAGAGCCATATCCTAAATCCAACTGGAAATCAGCCATTTTTATTTTTCTCTTTAATTTTTGCTCAGTTTTTGCCATTTCCTGGCCTTGTACTTTCACGAACTCCTCCTAGAGATTAAATCAGATCAACATCATATTCAGTCTAATCTAAAGGCCTTTGTGATGCTAAATTGCGAAGCTTTTGAGTTTTATTTGAACGGCGTGTCCGTGGCGGCCTGGCATAATTCGATGTTTCGCCATGGAAGAGGAAGTTGTAACAAATATATAATGTCCAATCTGCCCCAAACGAAAGCTACTTGCAGCTTTAATTTATATTAGCTTCTTTGTTTATTGAATTGTATATGAATCATGGCACACACTGGTAACCACACATGCTCTCCCTTTCACTCTCTCCCTTCCCTTTCTATCTCTCGCTCTCTCTCTCGCGCTCTCTCTCTCTCTCACATACTCTTTCTCACACACACAAACTCCCTGCCTCATTAATGCCATAACTTGTAGAAACAGCCAAAGCCATTGTTGGAAGTTCTAACATTATGTTTTCGAAGGCCAGCGGTAAGCGCATCGTTTGAACAGCTACAGCAGATCCTGCTCCGTGGCGTAAGAAAGCAGATCCATGCCCAAGTGCAGTATTTATGACAGTACTTAGGTTTTATTTTCTCTCTTTTTTTATTTACTTGTTTGTTGAACTGTTATAAATAAGCAATATCACACTCGTAATCGTAAAATATGGCCCTAAATCAGCACTGCTGTGATTTGGCCGCAGGCACGAAGCCGCAGGCCGAGAGCCGCTCCTGTGATAATGCTTAAATAAGCGATAGTTAATGTGATTAAATATGCAGATGGTGTAATAAATGGAGAGAAAATGAATTTCTTTATCAGATAGTAATTCTGATAAATACTGATGTTTACAAGGTAAGTTAAGTGAGTTTTATTAGTTAAAGAATAAGATGAACAGTTAATAATGTTCACATATACATGATAATGAGAGTAAAATAAGCAGCTCCGAATCTAACTGAGCTGCTGTATTTTGGTATCAATATAGATGTTAAATATGTTAATAACTGTTTCTGTAGGGGGGTCACGTGACACCATGCGAGAAGCAGATGTGTGAGTGGCGAGCTCTGCGCACTTTGCTGGTTTTTTATTATTTTAGTGTTATAATCATGTAAGATTTGATACACCCTGCTACATATTTGCCTTTGTAGTCAATTTGTCAAAAAATTCAAAATCTTCGGGCTCTGGAGATATTATAAGACACTTAGGTGCTCAAGCTGAAACCTCTGGGCCTGCAGACCGGGGACTCGATTTAAATTGCACGGCGGGAGAAATTCAGCGTCAGCTGTCCAACATTTTTGTGATTCTGACGAAAGTTGTTTCCTCTTCCATAGAGTTGATTTAGAAGATCTCGCTGTAATACGTCGATCGATTACGGCGACGGAAATAAAAATTCTCTGAGTTGGTCACAAGAGTGGCAGATGTTGAGAGGTGGGTCGATTATCTGGAGTCATCGGAGAGGGAATTATCTGATAATGGCGACCAAAGTTGATTTGGAACACATTCTTGAAAAGCTTAAAAATCTTGAGAATAGGAGCCGTAGGAATAACATCTGAATTATTGGAATTTCTGAGTATGAAGAGGACAGAGATTTGGAGAAATTCCTAGACGAGCTCTTCCCGAGTCTGCTCGACATAACAGACCACAAGCTGGAAAATGAGTGAGCCCACAGAGTCCCAGCTCACAGATCTGCTGAGGGAGACAGGCCCCGAACAATTCTGGCCAAATTTCTGAGATCATCCGATAAAGATCTAGTATTGCGCTAGGCGAGTAGCAAAGGAAAGCTTTCTTGGAAGAATCACAACATTATCTTGTTCCCAGACTTTGCGAGTTTGACAAGAGAGAAACGTGATCGATTCAAGGAGTGTAAAAAACTCTTGCATCAACGGAAGATCGCTTTTGTAAGACCGCAAAGTATTCACGTGTCCCAATCAAGCACTGTCGTTCATAAATACATTGGAGTGAATAAGCCATTTGACGTTTCCCATGTGAGTGGACTGACTCACTGTGCTTACTCTGGCTATCTGAGGAAGCTGGGCACCATTTTTGTTTCTTTTTGTGTTTACTCCGCCTAGCGGCTGGAGTTGCTTGTGGAGTGTCACCCTTCCAAGAAACATTTCCATTGACGGAAGATTGCTTTTACACTGAAGTTCCCGGCCAGTGATAAAGATGACTGCAAAATATCTACATGCGATGTCTTTTATAGAGTTGATGGACGGAGGAAGTCATTGTGTGTTTCTTATGTGACATCTGTGTCAACTCGTCTCATTAAATATACACTTCACCGTCTGAGAAACCGGGATGCCTGTTTGTTTCTTTTTGTGCTGGAATCGGCTGGAGGGACTAGCTGTTTGGCGCTGTCATGCGTGGGGTTAATGCACACGTTTTTCTTTTTTCTGTTTGTTTTGTTCGGGTGGGGGGGGGGGGAGAGATGTTCGGTATTATGTTCGGGGTTTTATTGTTGCACTGATGTTGAAATGTTTTTATATTTTTGTTTTGATACACAATTTTTTACTAATTCCTTCTAATTGACTGGGCGATATAGCCTTAGTTTTGAGTGCAGTAATTCGTCCTAAGTGGACGCAGCCCATAAAAAGAAGGAAGGATATTTATATTCTTAAACGTAAGAAATAGGATATTGTGTTTCATCAAGAAGTTCATCTTTCCCCGCAGGAAGCTGAAAAATTTGGAAAAGATATGCGGTGGATATATTTTCCTTTAGTGCTGGCTCAAGTAAGAGCAGGGGAGTCATAACACTGACAAGTAAACATCTACAATTCACATGTATCAAACAGAGTAAAGATACATTATGAAGAGTCATTATTGTTTTAGGTGAAATTCAGGGGCAAAGTCTGATTTTGTCTAATATTTACACGCCTAATGCTGATGATCAGGGCTTTTTTATAGATCTTGAAGGGATGTTGCAATCCATTGGCACCCCTCATGATATAATATTGGGAGGTGACTTTAATCTTTTGATGGACTAGGTAGGAACTACACATTTTTATCATCAGTCCATAAGATTTATTGTAGAATAAATTTATTTTTGATATCTATGTCCCTCATTTCATCTGATGTGGATTGCTCAATTGGAAGCATTTTAGTCTCAGATCACGCCCTGGTGTATTTGGAGATGTTGCCATATACGGAGAAAAAGAAATCATATAGTTGGCGCTTTAATGTATCCCTTTTGCAAAATCTTGATTTCCAAGTAATGTTAAAGACCGAAATCAGTGTTTTTGTATGGAGGCCAACTGGTCCTCAGTATCCTCTGTGGGCGTGGCTCGGGAGGCACTTAAGGCAGTTCTTAGGGGTCGGATCATACAGTATGCCTCGTTCACCAAAAAAATCCAGAGCACGAGAACTCGTGGAGTTGGAAGGAAATATTAAAAGTGCAGAGGCACAGCTGAAGCGCAGAATGTCGTCTGATGGCCTCAGAGAATTGACTAGATTGAAATACAGATATAATGCTATTTTGTCGCGGAAAGTGGAGTTTTGGTTATTCAGGGCAAGACAGTCATACTTTGAGACAGGGGACAAAGCAGGAAAGCTTTTGGCTAGATATATAAAGCAGACTCTTTTTCTACTATTCCCTCAGTGAGATCTGCTGGTTGTTAAATTTTTACTTCAGCCATTGATATTAATAATACTTTTAAAGAATTCTATCTTGATCTTTTATAGTTCTACTTCGTCTACTGATGAAGATATTAGAAACTTTGTGGATCCATTTAAACTGACAACTGAGCAAAGAAATTTTCTTGATTCTGAGATAACCTTGGAGGAACTTGTAATTAATTGTAATTACCTACAGGCAAAGCTCCGGGACCAGATGGTTTTGCTGCTGAATTTTTTAGATCTTATGCTACAGAACTGGCTCCACTTTTGTTAGAAGTTTATACAGAATCATTAAAGAACGGAAAGCTTCCTCCAACCATGACACAAGCCCGGATCGGTCTGATTCTTAAAAAGGACAAAGATCCAAGCGAGTGTAAAAGTTACCATCCAATTTCCCTGATCCAATTAGATGTAAAAATTTTGTCCAAAATTTTGGCTAATCGATCAAGTAAAGTTATGACATCACTTATACATATAGATCATGTGGGGTTTATTCGGGGCTGTAGCTCTTCTGATAACATGTCTCATCAGTATCATGTGGTCAGTAGCAGGGCTGCCCTCTTTCCCCATTATTGTTTTGTCTTGCCCTGGAACCATTAGCAACCGCCATAAGAAAGGAGGATGATTTTCCAGGGGTGGTGGCGGAAGGTGTGGCGCATAAGCTTCTGCTTTACGCTGATGATATTTTATTATTCGTCTCTGATCTCAGTAGATCTATGCCTTGCCTCCACATAATTATTAATTCCTTTTCTAAGTTTTCAGGATATAGAGTCAATTGGTCTAAATCCGAAGCGTTGGCTTTGACAGCATACTGTCCTGCCGGGTGCTTTCCAGTGGCCCAGACAAGGCATTAAGTATTTGGGTATTTTATTTCTAGCAAAGTTGTGTGATTTAGTTAGAGTTAATTTTGACCTCCTAATAAAACGGTTTTCGAGTGATGTGGGCAGGTGGGCTTCATTACATTTATCTATGATTGGGAAGGTTAATGTTATTAAAATGAATTGTATTCCAAAATAAAATTACTTACTGCAGTCTCTCCCTGTAGATGTCCCCCTCTCTTATTTCAAGCAATTTGAAAGCATAGCAAAGTCTTTCATTTGGAACGGTAAGCGTCCCAAATTACATTTCAATAAGTTAAATAGGCCGATTGACAAAGGTGGGCTAGGCCTACCCAAGATTTTATTTTATTATTATGCATTCGGTCTCAGACATATATTTTTGTTGTGTGTCTATGGTTGTGTGACCATTGGGTGTTGTTGGGGGTCGGGGGTTGGGGGGGGGTTGTATATTGATTCTGTATATTTGTTTTCTGCTATGTATATATTTAATGTTTGAATCAATAAAAAAAATGTTAATCAGAAAAAAATAACATTTATAATTTATTTATTATGAAAGTATACATTTTTAATGAATAATACGTCATAATCTGAGCATATATAGTTACTTTGATTATTGGTTGCGTCAATCTTTTAATTTTGCGTACTTTCATGACTCAGTTCCATTGTTCCGTGCTTACAGCTGAGTGCACAGAGCATTTTTGCACAGTGTCCTTAAATGCCCTTTGCTAGGTCACATACGGTCCAGGCTTTCAATGTTAGTTCGTTTCTATAATTTAGTGCATTTTTTAATATAAAAATCAACTATATATTCCCTCCTTTGAGATTAACAAAAAGTCTCACCTTCTATTTGCCCTTTTCCCAGAGTGCAGTCTCACAAGCAGGGCTCCTTTATTCCTTTAAAGTGACAATATAAGTCACACATTTGTCTACCAATGCCTAATACTGCACTCCAGAGGAACTTACAGACATTCCCAGTAGCCTGGAGCGCTATCTGGTGGTACTGGAGCAGAAAACGTGTTTTTAAACCACCAGTAGAGTCTTGCTCTTGATGCGAAGCACTGAGGCGCCCGTCGATCCTGTCTTTGTTTTGTTCAAGTCTCTGGCTCTCCAGTGGCACTTACAGTGATTTTAGAATTCATAAAGGTACATTCTATAGTAATTTACTTGATTATAAGTGTAACTAATAATTCTCTGCTGGTTATTTATTATACATTTACTACATTTATATGTAGTTGATCCATTCTGCATTCTTGTTGGGTTGTTATCCACACAAATATAGACTCAAAGCCTGATTTTATTTAATCTCTTGTGATATTCCTCTTTGTTGACCAATTGCATCTATTATTACATTAGGGTCAGGCTGATATGCTCTTTTAACTCTGTTTTTGTTTTGCACAGTTTTGCTAGATGCAGTCAGGATATCAGAGTCTTTCGGGTCCCATGTCAACATAGTGACTTCTTGTGCTAGTTGTACTCTAGTGCATATTCCCTTCCAATTTTTTGGCAATGTAGCCCTCAATTTTTACCCACCACAAACACAGAAATAATCCGCTACAGCTACTGTTTGGTCCTCATGAAATTTTATTATAGGAGAGATCAAGATTTGGTTTACAGTCCCTACACCCTCCCACCAGGTTGTCTTTGGGCATTTTAATTGTCCTGTTGATTTTGCTCCTTGTATTGTAGCTTATGCATACATTGTATAATAGGTGCTAGTTGAGGGGTCATGCAGTTTTTCGTCCAAACTGACCTGTCCTTTTGATTTATTAAAGCAATCATATTGACGTCCTGGGTTTATTAAAAATGCTACTGGTTTGTCCCTTTTATTTGTAGGCACGCGAACATCTAGGCTTATACAGTCGTCTCACCACCCATTCACCTCATAAAATATGTAAAATGCTGGATTGCTTAATATAGCTAAACACTCAGCTGGGCAAAAAAAAAAAAAAATTTTGCATTGCAATATTGTTTATAATGCTGTGCACATTGTGTATAATTATGGGGATTGGGCACTACCATAAGTTCTTTCAAAGGTTTTGCTGTGTAGTCTGCCAATTTGAACCAATTGTTAAGATGTGCACTTTCTAATAATTCTTCTTTTGACAATGACAGGTCAGCCTCATAATCTGTGTCATTATTGGGCATTGCTACTGGTAATTTGCAGTCTGATTTTGTATTGCATTAGTATAGCGTAGTGGCAATGTTATAGATTGTGTTTCATCAGTATGGCTTAGTGGCAATCTTATATATTGATAATCTATTCCTCCAGATGGCTCCTCATAGTCTTCCTCATTTAAAGACCTTCTTTTAACAGTTATTTATTGTGTTGGTTTAATGGAAGTGGATATCACCAAGCTCTGAGAAGTCGATTGTTTGAAACTCTCCTGGCCCTGGGGAAGAGTAAGGTTGAGAATGCCCTGCCTGCTCTGATTCTGGGTAGTGGAGGCTGGGAGACCCTGGGTCTGGGGAATTCGTTGCAGTAGGTGAACCAACACCAAGATCCATAGCAGAACTTTCCTCACCCTCCAGTTCTGACCCCACTGGCTGCTGTATCATCCTCCTGCAGTTGTACTTCATCTCTAGCTCCAGCATGCTCAGCTGCCCTAGAATGAGGTGTTACAGCATCACTACTTTCTCCCTAATGCTCTGAGCTTTTTCCAGCCCTTTCTTGTTCATGGGTTTTAGGTTCTCCCTCAGTTTCAGGAGACTCTACATCTAAATCTACTGCTCTGCTGGTCTTGGTAACCTCATCAGAGTACTCTAGTGCAGTGATTTAAGTGATACCACGTGGTACTATCTTCAACCTGAACTGCTGTTGGGGGTTGCCCTCCCTACTTTATATGTCCTTGCCTTCTTGGTTCATTCCATCTTCTATAAACTCTCAAATGCACTTGATCACCAGGAACTACGGGATACGAAGCTTCATCCTGTCTGGGTTCCCTGTTCTGTTCCTGTGAATGAAGCCGTTAGCTCCATCTGTATTTGTATTAAAGTTGGGCATTCATAAGGACAGGTAGGGTGCTGGCATGGGTCTGCCAGTTAACATTTCCTGCGGTGAAAGATTAGTGATTCCGTTGGTCAACATACGATATTTCATCAGTGCAAGGAGTAGAGCATCTACCCAACTGAGTTTGTTACCGCGACAAATTTTATTGCTCTTAGCTTTGAGCGTTCCATTCACTCTTTCAACCATTCACTAAGCTTGTGGATGGTGGACACACCCGTCTTTGTTTGATTCTCAACAGTTCACTGTTCATTATCACTGCAATGGTCAAAACCATGCATCTGAGAGTAAAATAGTAAGGACTGCTGTGGGATCAAATATATATATCCTTAATGAGACCGCAATATTCCATTTACATCCTGTTGCATTCGTGTAGTGTCATCTAATTGTGGCTGATTATGTAGCAAAACATCTACAGGCGCCACTACTGCTACTTGGCATCCTGATTCCTTTTTTGCCATATAAGATTGCAGCATTATTAACTTGAATTTCAAAATCAATATCTTTTTTATGTGCTTGACATTTTATAATAGCCAATTTCTTTGTATGCAAAATTATTTGTTCACCATGTCGTGTCCCATCAATCTTTTTTGAACCCTCTTTGTTTCCAGACTGCTCCAAAAAAATGGCATACTCCGTGTGCATTATGCAGAGTCTTGTATAAATTTTAATAGTTTGATTTTTAGCTAAGAGACAAGCCTCAGTCAATAATTTAAATTCAGACATTTGTGCTGAGCATGGCTGTTCAAAATGTTGCATCACAATTGGAACAGAGGTTTTGTCATTTCTTTTGACAACAGCATACCCTGCACGATTGCCTAAAAGACTGTCTCTGAAATATGACCCATCCACAAAATAATCTACTTTTTCATCTATTGGTACTATAAAAATCTATTGGTTGCTTTTTTTCTTCCACTGCAGGTCTCTTGCATTAAGACTGCTGAGGCATATCCATCTCTTCTAGCTGCTACATACAGATGAAATGGTTTAGAATAGTTTGGTGTTGCTAACGCTGGAGATGTTTGAAGCTCTTTTTTCAATGATTCAAAGGCTATCAATGCATCTGTATCCCATGTTAGTCAAGCTCGGAGATTTTGATGCCCTATCTGTTTCATTAGTGTTTTTAAGAGAGCTGTTTTAATGGCATAGTTTTCTATCCAATCTCCTGTCATGCCCAAAAAGGTCATCATTGGTCCCATTCTTTGTGGTTGGAGCGCTTTACTTATGCCTTCCAATTGGCTTGGTGATATAGCTTTAGTTTTATGATTCGTCCTAAGTATTCAGCCTGTGTTAGGCAGTATTGTAGATTCTCCATTGAGACCTTGTGACCTCCTTCAGCTAATTTAGTAAGACCGTTGATTGAATCTTGTTGGCATTGCTCTAGTGTTGTTGAACAAATCAACAAATCATCTACATACTGTATCAGTGTGCTATCCAATCTAAGATCTTCCAAATCAGTTTTCAAAACTTGATTGAACACATGTGGTGAATGTTGAAATCCCTGTGGCATTCTAGTGTATGTATATTGTTTTACCTTGATAGGTGAATGCAAAAAGCTGTCTGCTTTCCTCTGCTAGAGGGATGCTGAAAAAAAGCAGAGCACAGGTCAATAACAATAAAATAACTGGTAGCAGGAGGACCATTAGTCATCAGTGTATGTGGATTTGGAACTTCAGCATGCCAATCTTCTGTTACCTCATTAACTGCCATATTGACTTTACCTTGATAACTGGTAATATGGGCGTGTTACAATGACTTATTGGTACAATTAACATCCCTGCCTTATTCAATCCCTCAGTTGTCTTTTTACTTGTTCTACTACTTCCTGTTTTAAGGGATATTGTTGTTTTCTTTGTAGTTTGACTCCTTGTTTAAGCTTGATTTTAATTGGATTAGCAGATTTTATCAGACCTACATCTGTATCATGATTGGGCCCCCAATTCAACAGACAGCAAACTGACATTAGTTCAACTGTTCTTGACTCTAATATTTATTTTTCTTCAGTAGTCACTACAACCTTTGGAATGCCTTCCAATGTAACACAGAATTTTTAGGCATGTTTGATCTGCAGATTAAAATAGTAAAGGATTTTCTGTGGCTTCCCACTTTTTCTTTTCCGTTCTTTTCATCATTAATCCTAGATCTTTTGCCTGACTTCCCTTACTTACTTATAAGGTAACATGTGGAACGGCATTTGGTACTTGAAACCATTTTGTTCAGTAAAGTTGCATTTCTCAATTTGTAGCGCTGCACCTTCTAGCTCTACAATTACATATTGTGAACTCAAAGGCACTTCTTGTCCATTGGTGTCATTTAACCATTTCTTTTAAAGCTCTGGGTCCCTTTCTGAATCACATATTATGGTATAAAGAAACTTTAATGTAGTTTCCCCATTTGTTTATTGTTTTTTTCTACATCCTTTCCTACGTCTCCTAACCAATATATGTTTGCTTGTGGCTCCTGAGGTGCTTGGAACTGTGTGACAGTCATTTGTTTGAAGCCCCTGTTGTCTATATAAATGCCTTCTGGAGTGCACCAAATCTGTAAATTCATTTTACATATAGCATCTATTCCTAACAAGTTGACAGGTGTTTGTTCTGATATTAGAATGGGAATTTTGATCTCTGCGTGGTTTACTTTTATGCTAACTGGAGCTGTCATTGGAATAAGCTGCGTGAGTCCCCTAGATTCCTACTCTCTTCACATATTTTCCTGACTTGGGGGGGTGAGAGGCATAATTTGGATTTATACATGTAAACGTAGCTCCAGTATCTAGCATGACTGGTATTGTTTTGCCCTCTATTTTAACCTGCAGGAGAGGTTCTAGATCAACATCAGATGATATCATCTGAGCTGACCCCTCCCCGTAGGATTCTCTGGGCAGCCTCAGTAGCCCTGCTTTGGTCCACGCCATGGATTGAGTGCACCTGTTGCTGGAGCTTGGTATTCTTGTTGCCATGGGGCATTGATTGGACTAGGGGGTTGACCGCTTTGCCATGGATTGATAGGGCAATTTTTTCTGTTGTGTCCAGGCTGATTGCAACCCCAACATATTATTGATGGGCCATTTTTTCTAGGGCCACTGTCCTGGCTACCTCTTCCTCTTCCTTCCTGTTCCAGTTTCCTGGTTGTTGTGGTTGCACATAGATTACAAGCGGTGCTGGTGGCTGTAACGCTTGTCCTGCTGGTGACATTGTGTTCTGGACATCATTTGTTCCTTTTAGATGCACCTTTTTTAAGGATCTCATTCATCTTGGATCTCCCTAAACATTTTGCCAATAATGCTTTGATGTCGCTAATCGCTAGGAGCTTTCCTGTTTTTTTCTCTTCTACAATTCTTATCCATATTCCAGCCCCCTCATGGATCCTGAATGGTCCATGGCACTTACTGCCCTTGAGTGCCTTTAATTAAAGTTGGCAGCTGTGTTTGTATGGTATATATATCCTGGGGGTGTCTAGATCCATAAGATATTGTTGCTGTTCTTCACTGTGTGGTTGCATATCGCTTGGATATCTTCTGAATTGCTGTTCATAGTCCTGCTTTTCATCAAACATATCCCTGCCTCTTGGCTGGTCATTGGGCAGTCTCAGTCTGTCTAACCATTCTTTGTACAGATTCACATTGCTTAGGTATGCACTTGGGAGATGCATGCTTGTACCAATCTTCTTTGTTGCTCTCTTGTCCAACTTGGCTTTTCTTTTGGAACATTTTCAAGGATCAGGTTGCCTGTAACATATTTATATTCTCTCTTAGAGCTGGTGGAGCGTGCTCTACGGCTTTCTTCTCTTCTCTTTTTCTGCTCCTTAACTCGTTGTTCTTCTAATACCTCTTGCTCCATTGCCTTTAACTTTTTTGTAAAGTCGCTTTTAGGTGTACATCTAGCCCTTGGCCTCAGAGTCTGGGGGATGGAGCTTCAATTTAAGAGATTATGGGAGAGAGATTTAAATTTGGTATTGGAGGAGGGAGTGTGGGCTAAGATTCTAAAAAACGTCAAGTCTGCATCAAGAGCTTCTTGGGGGCATCTTATGCAATTTAAGATTTTGAATCGATTATATTGGACCCCCTCTAGATTGTACAGACTTGGTCTTAAAGACACAACCACCTGTTGGCGATGCCAATCAGAAGACGGGGACATAACCCATGTTTTTTGAGGATGTGTTAAAAAACAGGAATTCTGGTTAAAGGTTCAGGGATTTATGTTGATCATGTAATGTGTTGGACACACGGTTTTCATTTGGCCCAGACTCTGCATTCTGGGTGATGGGGAGGTCATTAATTTTGGGGATAGTCACTTGAGAGGTTGGGTCTTGACCGGAGTTATGGGGGCCAGGAGACTAATCCTCAGGGGGTGGAAGACGGCTGAGACACCCTCGTTTCGGGAGTGGTGCGGGGAGATAAGGGAGTTAGCGGCATTTGGGGAGGCGATTTACAGAAGTTTGGGAAAGTGGGATTTGTTTAATAGGAAGTGAGGTGGATATCTGGATTCCTTGGAGGGTTCTCGGGGAGGGGCAGAGGAGAGGGATTTTTGATTTTTAATTTTTAGTTTGATGTGTATGGGCAAAAAAAAATTGTTTTTTGGAAGAATATTTTTAGTTTGTTTCTAATTTTTTGTTATAATTGTAAGAGACAGTAATGCGTGTTTGTGTCGGCTGGGGGTGAGGGGGTGTGGGGGGAGGGGGTTTTAATTTACATGACTGATTCAGCATTTTATATTGTGTTTTTTTGGTTTTTGTGTATGGAATCAATAAACACGTTAATAATAATAAAAAAAAATAATAATAAATAAAAAAATGTATGAAGTCCCGTTTTATTTTTGTATGTTTTCATTTGTACTCCTGGCAAAAATAACTAAATTACTGTTTCTGGAGCATTGCTGTCATTAAACAGAGATCAGATATCAATGTTGAATCCTTAGACCTTTGAAAAGATGTACAATTTGTTAACATTAATTACACTTATAGGCGGTAAATTATATAGTAAACGTAAGCAGAGTGACGTCACTTCCGAGTACGGGTGGAGTGCGTACCGACAGGTTATAAGATATCAAATATCTCTTTATAATTTTGCATCAGCAGTGTCGACATTATTCTAAAGAATTTTGAAGCGGTGCATGTAAAAACAAGAGGGCTATTTCAAAGTCTGTTAAAATTCCTTAGTCTTCTTGCTGCCAGTTAGTGGTGCTATGCCCTTGACCCACAATAGCTGCATAAATGTGATCAGCCCCCATTACAAAACATACAGCTGAATTTTCATCAAAATCATACAGTGTACACAGAAGTTATAAGGAACTTCCTGTTTCACATTATTACCCTTAATTTATTGCCTCGCATTTGAAGTCCGTTCAAAATATCAAAAATCCGTGCGCAATTCAGGATCTTCAATATCTTGGCATAATATTGCCTAAGATTGGTGCCAGTTACATTAATCTCCTAGGAGGAGTATTCAAAATTCAGGGCCTACTATTTTAAAAAAATGCACGTTCAATCCAAAATAGTCGATTTCCTGTTGTTGGCTTGATGAGTACAATATATGTGATCAGTATAATATATATAAGTTTGGCCGGAGAAGAAACTGACCACACCACATGCATGCCAAGTGCCTCAAAAGAATGTGAATATACATAAAAAGGAATCATAACATTTAATGCATTGCCATGGCAACAGTATTTAAGATATAACTGCTGTGGGAGATTTTATCCAATTACCACCTGTGAGAGTATAACCACTGTATTTGCAAAATGCTCCATTTATTTGTGGAACAGCACAATTGCACTGTCAGAATTAACAGTCAATGTTAGACAAAAATAAATATTGATTAGATTGCGTAGCAAGCGTTCACCACTATCACTTAATGACATAAATATGCTCAAAAGTAGGGAAACTGAGCAAAAGTCTTCTGCTTTACACATTTTCAACAAATACGCAAGTGGATGAGCATAACATCAAACAGATATTTGGATATTGCCCAGACCACATTTGTGTTGAGGCTCAGGATTTTGAGAAAAATCAACAAACTGTACAAATGCAATTTCAAAAGAGACACTTTTCCAAAATATTTAATTCCTGTTTAACAGAAATGTATCTATTAGATAAAGGTGAGCGAGTCATGCTAATTAAGAATATTGACGTCGCTGATGGGCTTGTAAATTGTGTCTGTGGTAAAATTTGGTGATGATAAAACTGGGAACACCACTACAATGCGTACACCACCACATAGAAACATAATTATTCCACACCAATCAATTTAGAGGAAGAGTGAATTAAAAGCAAGGCTGGGTTGCGTAAGCAGTTCCCATTAAATTTGGCATGTGATTGCACTGTACACAAAATGCAAGGATTAACTGTCAATGAATCAGTCATATCATTAAAAAAGATTTTTGCAGCTGGACAGGCATATGTTGCTTTAAGTCGAGTCAAGCTTTAAGTGGGTTACCCTTCAAGATTTTGCTGATAAAGGAATTTATTGCAAACACAACATTAAGACTTTCCAGTTATGGCCACAAGCTAGAAAGCCACGCCTGACCGTGCTCCGATACGATCCTGAATAAATCCTGATATATTTTGCAGACTCGATCTTGAGAAGTGTAGCTGAATTTTACGCTGAAAGCAGGAATGCTAAATACTGGAAAGATGGGCAAAGATAAAGGGTCGCAATCGAAATTAACTGATTATGGGGCGCAGAATGTGGAGCAAAAAGTTAGCATCGAGGCTAACATGGAAGCTTCAAAGCAAAGTGAAGGCGTGCTAAAAAAGAAGTATTGACAGCAATAAATAATTTAAAGTCAAAGTTTTCAGTCAGATTCGACGAAATTCTGACTGCTACTGAAGAGATAAAGAAGGATCTGGCTGATTGTACTGAAAAAATGACACAAGTGGAGGTACGCGTGTCAGCAGTGGAAGACGAACAAACCGGACAACGAAAAACGGTTCAGACCCTGGAGAGAAGAAATAAAATACTGGAGGATAAAATCGTCACATGGAAACGATATCATGACTAAATAACTTGAGGCTGGTGAATCTGCCCGAGGGAGCTGAAAGCTCAGACCCCTGTTCATTTTTGGAAAGCTGGATACCGGAGGTGCTGGACATGGCGCCCCTGCGGTGTCCAATAGTGTTGGAAAGAGCGCATCGCGTCGGCCGAGAAGAGATTCCGAAGTTTCACCGAGAACTTTGATAAATAAGTTTTTAAATTACAAGCATAAAATACATGTACTGAAATCTAAAAGGGGAAGAAAGACATCCTCTAATAGAACCAGCACTTATTTAACATATTTTATACAGCACGTTTTAATCCTGCATAACATGGTTCGGAGCAGGCAGGGAACTTATCTTTTTTTTAACTTCTAAACTCTGTCTGTTTTTGCTCTTAAGTGAACAGACAAAGGCGAGAGGAATGATCCGACAGATCTGTGCATACTAGTGGTCGGAGGCTACACAAGCTAGGAGGGGTTTCCCACTTAGATGGGAAAATGGGTTCATTTTTCATTATGGTTCAACGTGCGTTCTAGTGTTTAAATGTGTTAATCTTTATTTTTACTAAAGGAACATCATGGTATTGCATTTATAATGGCTCAAAAGGTAGAACTTAAATGTACCTCCTGGAATTGTAGCTGTTTACAAAAAGCTACAAAAATTAAACAGGTTATGGATAGCTGAGAGAAACAGATTCAAAAATAGTTTTTTTTTACAATCTATTCTCATACCCTGAAAGATGAAAATGTAAAAATTGGCAGGAAGTGGCAGGGGAGAGTGCAGCTTCATTTACTTCACAAGCTAGAGTGATGACCCTTATACACAAATCAGTACCCTTTCAAGTTACATGTGTGATTAAGGATACATTTGGTAGATATTTGATCATCCAGGGATTTCTTCTCTCAGCAAATCCGAAGTTGGTAACCATATATGGCCCTAATACGGACGAGACCAATTTTTTTACAGCTCTATTTCTCACACTTGCATCCCTCCCAGGAGAGTACATAATTGCAGGGGACTAAACTGTACACTAGACCCAATCAAGGACAGCTCCACGGGTGCTGATCAAACGCATAGTAGAAGCAGGAGAACAATTCATCATTTTATTGAAGAGTTAAACTTGTCGGATATTTGGAAGCACCTGAAGCCCAGAGATATAGCTGTTACTCTAGCATCTTTCACACTTACTCACGCATAGACAATTTCGTAATCTCAGCGGGACTAATTTCCAAAGTAAATGACTGCTGCTATGACAGCATATTAATATCAGATCACGGGCCATTTTGTCTGATATATATATAGATATGAATCTCGAAATAGATCCATCAAGGTGGTGTCTAAATCAAAAATGTTTACAAGATGAAGATTTTGTTAAATACTTGGGGAAAGAAATAGATAACTATTTTAGAATACAACACAAACAAAGGCAGTTATGAAGTTGGATACCTTCAAGGCCTATTTAAGAGGACGCATAATTAGTAATACCACATTCAAATCTAGAGAATCGCGCCAGAAAAAAACAGTAATTAGAATCCAGAATACAGACTCTTCAAGAACAGGTATTTAGAAACAGAATTCCTGCAGTAGAAAAAGAACTACTGCTCTTAAGAGCAGAATATAACAAAATGTCTGCAGACCGGAAAGCTGCTAATATTCTCAGGCTTAACCAGTCATTTTATGATCATGGTGAAAAACCCGGCAAAGCTTTAGCGTGGCAGATTAAACAACTAGAAACCTAAAAAACAATAACTACAATTATTAACAATAACTGAATTTAGAAAACACTATGAAGCTCTATATGAATCCCAAAGTAAACATTATCTGCAGATACAAAATACATTCTTCGATAAATTTAATATTCCTATTATTTCTGATGATAAAGAGAAGATGGAAAGAAGTGGAACTTAAAGATGAAGAAATAGGCATAGCTATTGATAGTATGAAATCTGGTAAAACGGCAGGCACAGATGGACTCCCAATAGATCTTTATAAAAAATATAAAACAAAATTACTGAAACCTCTGTTGGAAATGTTTCTGGAAGCTTTCCACGAAAGCATTCTCCCTAAATCAATGATAGGTACATTAATTATTCTTTTGACAAAACCATGGAAACCCAGCAACAGATGTGAATGTATGAGACCAATAAGTCTATTAAACTCTGACCTCAAAAACTGACCTTTTAGCAAAATGGCTACAAGAAGCACTACCTAGCACAGTGATCAAAATGGGTGTATCTTGGGACGTCAGAGATTTCATAATGTAAGGAGGGTTCTTAATATTATTCAAAGATTGGAGGACTCCTCAGAAAAGGCCCTCCTGTCCTTAGACGCAGAAAAAGCTTTTGATCGGGTAGAGTGGCCTTATCTTTTTAATACATTGAAACGATTTGGATGTGGGAAAACATTCTTAAAATGGGTTCAGGTACTGTATTTAAATCCAACAGCAGAAATTCTAACAAATAAGAATATATCAAAACCAATTGTAATCAAAAGAGGATGTCGCCAGGGATGCCCCTTATCCCCTCTTTTATTTACTCTGGCAATTGAACCATTCGCTATAGCTGTACGGACGCATGCAGAAATAGCTGGAATAACAATTAGACAAGTAGAACATAAGCTATCATTATATGTGGATGATGTTATTGTATTTATTTCGCAACTCCGCAGAACTATTCCTAAACTGAGGGTGTTAATAAAAGCATTTGTCGACATCTCAGGATATGCAGTCAATAATACCAAGTCCTCTATTTTATTGCTTGATGAAAAGGAAAGGGAGAATCCACCTTGGGAAATCTCCCACTTTTAAGTGGTAGACCAGTTAACATATTTGGGAATACAAATTGTGTCAAAACTGGATATGATCGTTAAAGTCAACTATGAACCTCCAATGGAGGAAATAGTGGAATCCACTAATAGATGGATGTCCCTACCTCGGTCATTGATTGGCAGAATTAACAGTCTATAAATTAACAAACTCCCTAAAATACTGTAAATATTTCAGAATATCCCACTACCCCCGCCTGATGATTTATTTCAGAAAATTAGGAAATTATCTATTGGATTTATTTGGAAAAATAAGGGTGCTAGAATCAGACTGTCCCTACTACACAACATATAAGGAGGTTTGAAATGTCCAAATTTAATCTGGTACTATTGGGCAGTACAACTTAGGTCTGTAAAGTTTTATTTTGCAATAAAGGATATTCCACAGTGGAAAGAAATGGAATCGGAAGGCTTAAGTTTGCCTTTACCTCTATATGTCTATTCAGATACACTGCCAAATTTGATGAAACAATCTACCAATCCAACTGTCAAAAATACGATCAAGGTGTGGTTTGATGTGAGAAAGTTTATTACAAATCTATAACAAGTCTATCTTGTTATCACAGTTACAGTCCCATATGGGGAAATCAGTTTTTTACTCCAGGAAGAGCAGATGCTGTATTTAGAACATGGGTATCAAAAGGATTAGAAAAAAATTGAAGATCTGTACCTACCACAGACTATTTGATGTCAATTGAAGAAATTAGACACAAATATGACATAGATAGAAAATATTTTTTTAAGTACCTTCAACTTAGAAGCTTTATTAGAAAGAGACAAAACCTAACCAAACCCTCAAAATCGACCAGAAAAAATGATGTCTAAGAATAGTTTAAGTAAAGGTGCTATATCAGAGTTATACAATTTATTACTATCCAATTCACCTGAGAATTCTAATTACAAACTGAATGCGTGGAGGAAAGACCTGGAAACAGATATATCATTAGAAAACTGGGAATCAGCATGTACTGTGGCTCACACGCAATCAGTTAATACTCGACTAAGATTGCTACAGTATAAATGGCTAATGAGAACATATATCGACCAGCTAAATTAAATAAATATAATAGCAATATTCCTAATTTATGCACAAAATGCACTGAGGCGAAGGGGACACTATTTCATTGTTCTTGTCAATGTAGTAAGATAAAGTCCTTTTGGGAGGAGGTTATAAAAGCAATTGATAAAATTGTCTCAAAAGATATTCCAATGGACACTGGGCTTTTTATTTTAGGGATTTATCCAAAAGATTTCAAGTACAACAAAAATGAATGAATAATGATAAAAATGTGTCTACGGCATGCCAAAAGATCGATTGCAATGTATTGGAAAAAGACTAATAATCCAAATATACATTGTGTTAGGCACATGATAATAACGCTCCCCTTTGAAAGAGTGACATAAATAAGAAAAGGGAAACACAATATGTTTGAAAAGCTCTGGGGACCGTTCACTGCTTTTTTTAAATGTATGGATCTTTTAGAAATTGAAGAGGCGGACTGAGCACTGGTGTCGGTTACCGCTCAACATTGTTAACTCTAGCTCAGTTTTGTGAAGTTTAAATAAATATCTTAATTTTACTATGATTTTTTTTTAATTTAATTTTATTTTTTATTATTTTTTTTTACATTCAATTATAAATCTAAGTTTTTTTTTTTTTTTGTAACACACTATACATTTGTATTCCAGTGGATGTTTTGGTTGCTGAGGCAGCCTACTGTCTGTTTGTTTGTTGTTGTTTAGGCATACACATATATACATAAAAGACAACTTCTAATAAACATATTGTTGAAAAATAAAAAACAACAACATCCAAGAATGTATCAACACAATGCCACAGTTTGAACTTTATAATATTTCACCACATAACACCAACAACTCTTTTTCAGTTTTCCTAATGAATGTTCAGGGTTTACACTGCCATTTGGTAGATTTAATGGCTTCAATCCAATCCTATAATTATAGCTGTATAGCTGTAACAGAGGCATGGCTGCCTACAAACATATCAAGTGAATCCGCTTGCACTGAATTAATTAATTTTTTATCATTTATTTTATTTACGGCTTGAATATTTGATATGCACATTATTTGTCAACTTGCCCCGTCATCTGTAAACTACTGCCTTAATACCATCAGCTAGAATTAGAGTTGGGATCGCTCTACAAATTTGTCTCAATTTTCATTATATATTGTCCCAAAACACCAATAACTGTAAGCTATATATATATATATATATATATATATATATATATATATATATATATATATATAATAACTATTAGAATTTTGCTGCTGGGCATATCATGGTGTTGTTGAGGTGCCTCTAATGGACGACGTGTGAGAGATCACAAGCCACATCACTTGGCATGCTGATTGGGAGTTGGTATATTATATATTATTTTTATTTTTATTAACATGGCATGGTGATTAATGCTATTATCATGATGTCGCGGCTAACTAGAAATATCAACTGACATTTTAAAAACACGTCCACGCATGACAGCCAGAACTTCACGACACCAATGCTCAAGCAGGCCTAATTTTAACTGCAGCTTCGCTGAAATGAACATCTCCTGAACAGACATTCAAAAATCATATGAATCTTCCAATCTTCCAAGATCTGTAATACCTGGAAAAACCTATCTAATAATATTTGCGAGTTAAATGTTGCTTGCAATAAATTTCGTTTCGTCAGGGTACACGGTGATGCTGCGTTCCATTCAAGTTGGATGTGGGACATTCCTACTTGATATCTCCGACAATAAATGCATTCTATTTCCCTGATATTAGGATCTGCAACGCTCCCGTTCGCTTAGCAGGAGTTTGACTCTAATTAGAGATGTCTCCTAGCAACCCAACTGATAAACAATGCTGCAGCACCAGCATTTATGCTTCAGGTGTACGATTATCAGAAGAGATTATAATGTTTTATACCCCAGTTTCTGCAGACGTTTGTTAAAGGTTTAATATCATGTAATGTGGAAACGAACTCATTTATCGATATTGCTTAATAAAGAGAATGTTTGTGTGACAATGTCACTGCATCTCGGCAGAATCAGAGTTGAGAATTTCTGCACGAGCCTACAAGTTGTAATTCTGACTTCAAGATGCATTCCATTGCACTTTTAGGAAGTTGTAAAATCCGACTTTCCGAGTTGAATGGAACGCAGCACTACTTTTCAAAACTTCATCCGACACTGAATGCGGAGATAATTATAATTCTCAAAGTTGTCCAGCTTGATGAGAACTAATATATGTACTAATTCTGGTGACTCTAGGAGAAAATTGGGGTGCTTCAGAGGACGTCTTGCACGCTCATTTTAAACCTGTTAACTGTCACTGGCCAAAAGCTGGGCCATTTGAATGTGGCTATTATAGTATATTTTCAATATCAAATATGTATGAGCATTGTATGAGCCAGAAGGTTGTATCAATTGAAATGTATGTATGATGTCACACTCAATAATATATAGAGTGGAAAAGGCACAATTTAGCCAGTATTTAGGATGGTCGTCATGTTAACCAAATAGACAAGATGCTTACTTTGCTTAAGTTAACCCATTAGATGGGATAGTCATTATGTATAACCACCTTAACCTGTTTACCCAGAATGTACACTTTCCAAGTAAATGGGACCAAAATGTTCTGTTTTTAAAAAATCGATGGGTTACTTGGATTCCACCTTTTGAAAGAATTCAGATGGTCTGAGAAACAATAGTGGCAAGCAAGCTATTGGTTAGAGATAATGAGAATTAACGATTTATGGGTTCAGAATAGATAACAGAAATGTATAATGACTAGGAGCTTGGATCTGAGAGGGCAGAACGGACAGCTGGCCTTCTCAGATTTTTTGGTTGCTCAATACATTTTTACCTTTGGCATCTGGAACCTGACTCTGAGAGATTTCTTGCAAAGAGGGAAATAATCTTCAACATTTTCCACACTATAAAACAAATGATTTGTTTTATATCAAAAACTCCATCAGTGTTCACAAACTTGGTATCAAATTAAAGCTAAAAAAATCAACTTTCATCTTCTGAAGTCTATTTTGCAATTAGAACATTACAGTGAAAAAATTTAAAAAAAAAATGTTGAGTGCATTT
Organism: Myxocyprinus asiaticus; assembly: GCF_019703515.2. Taxonomy (NCBI): domain Eukaryota; kingdom Metazoa; phylum Chordata; class Actinopteri; order Cypriniformes; family Catostomidae; genus Myxocyprinus; species Myxocyprinus asiaticus. Next base: position 8,122,846 of record NC_059360.1, on the reverse strand, counting down.
TTAAAACATGCGACATGTTTCATGTTCTCTGCTTATGATCCAATCCAATACTACTAATATTATGCCAAATGTTTTTAACAGAAGTGTATTATAAAGGACAAGCTTGTATGTAAATATGTTTGATGCTATTTGTTAAGATAAATGTATAAATAATATAAATGTGACTCTATCTATATGTAAACTGTTATGTATTGTCTAAGTTAACTGTGTTCATCAGTTAGTGTTCTTCAAAAGAATGACATATAAAGTTGATGATCATTTTAAGATGGCTTGCAATATAATCGCACAGCGACCATGAACGCTAGTAAAATATTATTTTAAATGGCTGCTCTGATAAAAAGTTATTCTTGATGATCAATTCAAGCTCTAAAAATCAATATTTAACATAATAGATTCAATCAGCTCCAAGTAAAATCTCTGATTCTGGGTAGCTTTTACAACCCCTAGTAAATTAAAAGATATATGAAAAAGGTTAAGGTAACAAAAGGATTCGAGCAACTTTGAAATTGAAAAAACTTAAGTATATATTAAACACCCATAAGAAAATCAAGACAGAAAATACAAGCATCATAACAAAAAGGTAAGGAAGATTAACATAACGCAAAACTTGACACAACAAACTAAGCAAACAACTGGAAACAAAATACCTTAATTTCTCAAACATATAAGGATGAATCAAAGAAAAAATAACAATTAAACAAAAGTTGAATGTACATACAAACCTATATCATTATATATATATATATATAAAGAAAATGATTGAATAACAGAGAATATATAACCAAGCACAAAACAATTTAAAATTAATCAATTTAAAATTTAAAATTATGTTTTCCTCATGATCCATAGTACACAAAAACTTAAAACCCATGTTTCTATAAAACAAACCAGATTTTTATTCAGTTTAAAATATACAAACTCTGCTGATCATTGAAGCCACAAAAGCTCTTAAAATTATTACTTTTAACTTTTTTTTTTCTCTTGTTACCCATATTGCCAGTTTGGTTTCATATAGTAGATTAAGCCAATTCCTCGCCTTATATTTTGGTACAAAAATGAAAACATTTTCTTTAAAGTCTTCACCAAGTTTTTCAATCCAGCTTTCTAACATCTGGACTAAACCTCTCAGTCTAGAACAATATATATATATATATATATATATATATATATATATATATATATATATATATATATATATATATACAAAAAAAGATAATCAATTGATTCCTCTAGATCACAAAAGGGAGATTTCTTTTTCTGCAGTGGGGTCGATATGTGCCACATGTCTGTTTGACGCTACTGCCCAGTGTATAATTCTCCACTGTAGATCTGCAGTTCATTTTTCATTGGGAGATTTATACAATGACCTCCAGCACCTTTTAGGAGAATCTGACCCCTTTGTTTCTCTACAGTCCTTCAAAAACCGCTTGATGAGCAAATTTTACAAGTCAAATACAATGCTTTTTTGAAGCCTCTTTAAAACCATGTAACTCTACAGTCCTGAAAGAAACGATTGATTCCTCTTGTGGATCTTCTTCCACCAAAGCTGAATCATTGAGTTCAGGAACATTCTCCTCCTGTGTCTCATTCTCTTCCTTATTCAAAACCTCTTCTCCTGACTTTTGTCGATAGGCAGAAGGAAAAAAAAAGAAAATCTTATCCATTAAGTTTCATGAATCTGACAGACTTGATTCCTGTCAGATTACACATTTCCACTCATCATCATTTTTAAATCCATTATCCTTGAGCATCCAGGTCTTGCCATTGTATTCTGAAGGCTTTTTGTATTATGCACCTTTGCTTGAAATAAAGGATTATTAAAAATAGGTTTACTGTTATTCCAGGGTTCAGAGTAAAACAGGTCTCTCTTCACTTGAAAGTTTGAATGTTTTTAACATTGTTTTATAAAAAGCAGACGTGTCTTTTAAGTCCATTTCTGTTAGACTGATTAGAAAGTGAACAGCTGGCGAAGCAGTGGATGCAAATAAAAGAAAAGAAACAGAGATCAATGAAACTGAAAAAAGACGAGAGTGTAAATAATAAACAGAGCACTCATGAACAAAGTGACTCTACTGATGTATAGGACAGACGGTATCGAGAGAAAAGAAATCAGGGGGGGAAAAAAAGTAGAAAAAAATTGTGATGAGAAAAATAAAAGGAGGAATTGTGAAGAGGCAGGGACGAGTGATGTGAAAAAATATCATCTTGAGAGTTCTGCTGGTACTGATTGTAGATACTGTTGAGAATCCAACTGTAAACACTGATGTGACAGAAGAGATGGCTGATGATGATTGCCTTTCTGAAATGTCAGATATTCCCTCCAATTATGATGAGGATCAATTATATACTGTGAAGGAGATTAATGATTTCCTTGCCACTTTCGGAAGAAAAGTAGAAGTTAAGGATTTTTTTCCTGATGTGAAAAGGTTTTTGATTTCAGCAGTCAAGATACAACATACTGTAAGTTACGAAGAGTTAAGCAGAAGGAAGATTCCGATTGAATTTTTTTTTTTAAACAAAACTGAGAAAAGAAAAAGCTTTTGAGAATTCCTTATATTTATGTGTATTTATGAAGTAATCACAAGGGATGAGCTCTCTGTTTCTTATTGTCTTGTCCTCTTTATTTTTCCTTTTTCTGTCCTCTTCCAATGAAGTGGAATAGAGAATGGGGTTTAGAAGTGATTTATTTATGAGTCATGGTTCTAATGTTAGTGGTGGAATTACTGTTTTATTTTCAAATAAGATTAATATAACCACTGTCTCTGTCAATGAAATAGAAAGAGGGCGATTTTTGGCTGTTCAAGCAAGTATAAATGGGATTGTTTTTGTTTTTATTAATGTTTATGTACCAAATATTGGAGCAGCGAGGATAAAATGTTTTAAAAAGCTACATGAGATTTTTTTTTTTTTTAAACTGTGATGAAAAAGTTTGTTTGGCTTTAGGGGGTATTGTAAGTTAGATTTTACTTTAGATCAAAATTGAGAAGAACCACACCCCTCTTCTGCCAGTGTTTTACATAATGTTATTAGTAATTCTAATTTGGTTGATGTATGGAGACTACAACACCCAGCAGTTAAACAGTTTACATGGGTAAAGGTTTCTCATGATCGTATTAGTACTGCCAAGTTAGAGGCAAGTTTTAATTCTGCTTTTGAGGTCTATTAAACTTTAAAGCCTGGTAAATAAAGAATAACAGCTTTAGATCAGTGTTGGCCTGTCCAAAAGAAATCCACTAATCTATTTTGTAATTCATGACGATATCATTTGGAGGATCTAGGACATTCATTTTGTGCCACAGTGCCGTAGCTGCTAGATTATTTGTAACCAAAACTCTTCCTCTGTAGGAAAGCTGTGGTAGCACCCACGACCATCTAGACAACGGGCTACACATCTTCGCCACCATTTCTTCCCAATATTTCATCACATGTTTCAATTCCTTAAAAAACTCATAAAACTTTCAGACCGTCTTGACTCCACAGCACTTTTTTTTTTCAAAACTTTTCCCAGTTCACTCATGCTGTTGAACCATTTTCATAAACATTCAATGTTTCTTTTAAAACAGACACATTTCTCTCATCCTTATAAAAATTGTAACATCATCAGCATAACTTAATAAGGCCTTTCCACATTTCTTTCAACTGAAAACCCATGTAGCGTTTTAACTAATTTACAAAGTAGGGGTTCAATGACCAATGAATCCTCTTAACACCGGAATAGGCCGACTAATCCCACCCCCAACTTTCAAAATTGCAGATGCATCATTATAGAACATTTTTATCCATCAAAATAAAACTTTGACCAAACCCAAAAGATTCAAGGGTTTTAAACAAATAATAATGACTAACTCTGTCAAACGCTTTTTCTTGATCAACTGCAAAAATTCCAAACATTTCTCAGTTCATTCTTGCAACGTCTGTTATATGTCTCTTACAATAAACAAATTGTCCATTATGGTTCTGTTAGGGAGACAATATGTTTATTGTCATCTTGAGAGATCATCTCCATTGACAATATATATTCTAAAAAAGGTTTCAATCTATTTGAAAGACACTTTGCCAAAATTGTAAGTTTGTAAAATAGCCACAGCTCTCCAATTATCCAACATTCCAAGATCACTGTTTTTGGGTAATAAGGATAAAAACCGCTCTTTTACAACTAGTAGGCAATTCAAGTTGTTAAAAGCAATAATTAAAAACTTCATAAAGATCATCTTTCAGTAGGTTCCAGAATTGTTCATAAAATTCAGACGGAAGTCCAGCTAAACCAGGTGCTTTTCCAGTTGAAAGTTTTTTTTAACTACTTCAGAGAGTTCTTTTAGGTGGAGGGCAGAGTCAAGCTGTTTAATCTGTTCAACAGAAAGTTTTGATAAGTCTTTATGTAAATCCTCCATGCATCTGACATCCATTGTCCTTCTCTAAATAAGTCCATATAAAAATCAAAAGCCATTTTTCTCGTTTCATTAGGATATGGTCAAATTCCAATTTACATCTTTCAAATGTAACATCATCCTTTTCTCTCTTTCTTTCTGCTCCAGATTAAAAAAGGGGAGCTTGTTGCATGCATATCTCTCAAAGATGTAAAACGAGCTCTAATTAAAGCTCCTTTTGCTTTCTCATGAAATAATAAGGCCTTTTTTTCCTCCAACTTCCCAACTGTCACAATATCTCCAACAATTAATTCACTTTCAATCTGTTTTATGTCGTTTTCAAGTTCAAAAACAGTTTTTTTTATCCTACATTAGCATTATATGTATAATTTTGGCAAAATATTTTAAACAATAAACAATGTCATCATAATTATAATTTTAGTTTTTTTGCCCACAAGTAGTAGTTTACGTTAAAATACCAATAATAGCTATGACATTGTGACTTCTTTACATTTATTTCAATTATACATAAATGATGATCAGAGACAAATTTTAAAATTATATTACTATTATTCTTAATAATACAGAACCTGGCAGTATTAACACGATCATTAGAACTCTTTTCCCATGTTTAACGGACATCTGTTTAACACCCAACAGTTTAACTGTTTGTGTCTCCATACATCAACCAAATTAGTATTACTAATAACATTATGTAAAACATTGGCAGAAGAGGGGTGAGGTTCTTCTCCATTTTGATTTAAAGTAAATTTAACAAACAGTTCCAATCACTCCTTAATACCAAACAAACATTTTCATCAGTTTTTTTTGTAACTCATGTAGCTTTTTAAAACGTTTTATCCTCTCTGCTCCAATTATTTCGTACATAAACATTCATAAAAACAAACACAAACCCATTTATTTTCTTCCAAGGTTGCATCAAGGAAATCATTAATCTCCTTCACAGTATAAGGCTGATGCTCATCATAATTGGAGAGAATATCAGACGTTTCAGAAAGGCAATCATCATTAGCCATCTCTTCTGTCAAATCAGTGCTTTAAGAGAGCTGAGACAGAGGTATGTTTTCAGTTGGTTTCTCAACAGTACCAGCAGAAGTCTCAAGATGATATTTTTTCACATCAGTCTTCCCTGCCTCTTTAGGAAACCTACCACGACCTTGTTCATTCTGGATGCGGATACAATGTTTTCAATTCTTATTTGTACTCCAATCGCCACGAGCACGTCCTCAACCGCCGCACCAGCGTCAGGTACGCACTGACTCCATGGCGGAGCGACAGAGAGGAAAATTCCATCGCAGCCCTCCGCCACGAGGCCGAAAAACCTCCACCTGGCGAATATTACTCTTCAAATATTTCCAAACTAATCAAATTAAATACTAGAACTATGCATAAACATTTAGAAATAAAAAGGAAATATATATATAACTATATATTTTGGCATTATCAAAATATAAATTAACTACAGATATCCCACTTTGAAATATGTAAATATAGATATATTTTTGATCAACATTTATACAAAAACTTGAAGCGCCAAATTTTGACTAAAGTTGTGAGGTCAGTTTCATCTAGTCAGTCCGCTGGTCCGCCCGCGGCCGGGGTTGGTTTGGAGCGTGTTCTTGGGGAGGCTTGGGGATCTTGACAGTGGAGGCCGCGGGAGTGGCATTAGGGTTGTTGGTGTTCCTGGACGGTCTTTTCCCGGGTCTGCCCGCGGGCTGGGAGTCGGGCGGTCTCGCGTAGTCCCGGCTCGCGGATCTGCTGGGTGAGGAAGGCCCCGATTCGACAAGAGAGAAACGCGATCGGTTTAAGGAATGCAAGAAACACTTATATCAGCGGAAAATCACTTTTGCTCTGATGTTTCCAGCCAGACTGAGAATAAGCACCAAGGACGGCAGCATATACGTGTCCCAATCAGGCAATGTCTTTTATTGAAACAATGGGTGAGTAACCATTGGGTGTTTTTGTGACTGGATTGACTCACTACTATGATACTCTGGCTTTCGGAGGAAGCCGGGCGCCATTTTTGTTTCCCGTTTGCGTTGGCTGAAGTTTGTTTTGTGGATTAACACTTTTTCCTTTTACAATGAATGGATGACTGCAAAATCTCTACATGCCCACAGGCTGTCTTTTATAAAGTTGGCAGACTGTGTAAATCATGGGATATACTTTTATGCGGCCGCCGAGTGAACTGACTCTTGACCATCCGAGGAACCGGGATACGTGTTTGGTTTCCTTTTGTGCTGGTTCCGCCTAGTGGTTGGAGCTTGTTTTGTTAAATAACATTCAGATAGCTTGTTGTTGCCTGAACGTACATGTGTGTAACTGTGCCACAAACACCATTAACAAGCCCATCATCAACATCAATATATTTTAATTAACATATAACGTGCATTTTCCACCAAAAGCAACTTTGAGGCAAGCATGTGTTGCATGATGACTTTAATTTAACTCTATTTTACCTGTTTTTTTCAATACGTGCAAAATCTTGAGCCTCTATACTTTCAACCTCTGAGAAGATAGTAATTGCTTGCTTCAGGTTGTGTACATACACTTCGTCATTACTTGCAAAGATGCATTATTTTCTTCACCTTTGTCACAGCTGGCTAACAGCTTCAAGTTCTGTGCTCAACTGTGTTTTCTTGTGTCATTTCCGTAAGCTGTTTAACAGTTCAGCAAAACTGCTGTCCTTTTGCCTAAATACCTGAGCAATTCATCCATACAATTCACACCTGAAATATCTACCAACAATAATTTTCCCTTTGCAAGTAAAATAAATCACCAACAGCAATGACACTGACATTACCGAAAGCAGAAAAATCCACAGTTTGTTTAATAAGACGCAATCTTCCATGAATATAAATGGTATATAAACATAAATATAAATTTATGGTCTATTATAAATATTTCATCTATAATTAATATTTGAAGACCATGGAATTTTGCTCTCAATATTCAACTTGTCTTCACTCAGTGGTGTGTATGGCAACTTCACATCTGTGCCAATACAAAATGTATTATGAATGGTTGCAGAAAATAGCCATTTGGTTTAAAGACTGAATTAAGCTCAAAGCATCTTCACGATTCAGACAACTATTTATTTTCTCTAAATGAGCAACTGGTTTTTTGACAGGTGCTAAATCTGGAATACATTTTCCTTTGTCACCAAAGGTCAGTATCGCGTCTAAACTGTTCACATTAAAAACGCTCTAATTGCTCTTCAGGACAAAGTGCACACCATGCATTTTCTAAGTTGCCCTCATTCACAAAAGAACTTGTGCTGTTTCCAACACATCAGCATCCTTTTCAAAAAGTGCTCTATTTGTGTTTAATACTCATTGTACTAAATGTACAGAACCATCACTAAAATAGACTTCACAATCTTTATAAAATTGCTCATAATTATTGTATCCTCCTGGTTTCATGTGATAGTCTTCTCGATGTGGAAGAAACAACTGTAATAAACTTTAAAACTTCTCTGGACTCTTTGTCACTGAGAAGCATGCAAAACGTACAACAGCAGGCTTAGTACGTATTCTTTTCACAATGAAACCAAAGTTGTTTTCCAGCGTAATTTTATTGGAACAACACTGACCTTTGTATACAACGCAATACTCTGAAGCAAATGTGGATAAAAACGTATTGTAAAAAAGACGCCGGTTTGGCTTGTTCTTACAACGATCAAACAGCTCCACATCTCTTCAATTTGAAGAGTTTGAGGCTCCAACTTGTTTTGTATAACACAGGGCAAACTCATTCAAACAGCATCTGTAGGAATCAACTGAACATTTCTGGAATACTATTTTAAATGCTTATTTGTTAACCTATACATATATTCTTGTGCACTAACTTCACGATTATGTAAATACACTTTCCCTCAGAGCTTGTTTTGCTTTCCCAGTACCCTGACTTGATGCTTCACGTTGGGCATTACCTAACAACAAACCCATTTCCGTTTCAGCCTTTGAAATATAGGAAATTATATAAACAATACTGGCATATTGAATGTTGGCATTCCAGCATTGATGGGCGAATTTGTTATACTGATTAAACTACACTTCATGTTACTGCCGTTTCAGCTTAAAGGGTGTTGTATTATTTATGTGCAAAATATTATGATGCAAATTGACCACCTTTATAAGAAACTCCTTTACCACACATGTTTCTGTCAAATATAATTTTGTTAGACACGTCTTTGTCAGACACATCTTTTTCAAACACTGCCTCAATTTTCCTTCGAAAATGGTCGCATTGATGGTGGTTTGGGGAAAATAAAACGACAAACTGTGTTTTTCTTTTTACAAGTATTAGAATGGTGTTTACGGTTTGTTGCACAGATGTCACAATACTGTACAAATCTTCATGGTCACTTGACATGTAATATATCTGTCGATCCATTCAACAACTTCCTCATCAGAATTTTTATCTATTTATAGTGAATTTTTAATCCAAAACAAACAATGAACATGAGGGGAACCACGCTTTTAAAATTCAACTCTGTTAAAAACAGTTTCCCCTATGGGTTGAACAGGTGACATAAGAACCTCTTTAAGAAAACAATTCCACCTAAAATCAAATAGACGAGCTGCAGTCACAGGATTGCGACGTTAGAGCTCACATTTGTCAGCCCATTCTAATTGTTGTAAAGTTTCCTTTCTGTCTTCTTGTTTAAAAATGTTTGACAACAGATTCCATCTCAAGTCAGCAGATGAAAATGAGCAAAACCATGTGGGAATGCCTAACTGTCTTATCATTGCAAACAAATCTTTTTGCACACTTTGCCAGAAAGGTGGACTGCCACGTATAGGCCTCAAAAATTTGTATCCTTCATCAAAATTAAATGGCTTTAAACGTCACTTGGAATAGACTTACTGTATCCTTGTCCTTTCCTTAGAGCTATAGACACATTTACCTGTCTATCTATAACAAATACTGCGCATAGAAAATATATTCAACATTTTGTGCAAATGCATATATATATATATATATATATATATATATATATATATATATATATATATATATATATATATATATATATATATATATATTGCAAATATTATAGCTGCATGCAAAATTCTATTATTAAAATAACATGACAATGTTAATCTTTGTGAGCTTTTATCATGATACGACGAAAAACCATTTGGAAATAAAACCGGTAACATTTAGCCTCATTTACATCTTAAAGCGTTTTCACTGGACTATTCCTTTCAGCTGGAGCAATACTCAAGATACTATCAAAATACTGATCTAGGTTGTAAACATGTGTCCATATACACGCAGGACTGTTGTCTATCATGTAACTGCTCGTCAACGTTTATATTTTCAACTTCATTCTCCACAATGTAATCCTTAGAATCATCTGCATCATCTTGCCTTGTAAAGTCATTTAACTAATGGTCATTAAATTCAATATCTGAATAAAACATGTTACATATTTTTAAATAACTTAGTGCCTGATTATTGTTATTTATATCAACAAACTGATACTTATAAATGATCTTTGTATGTCAGCTTGTGTTTTAGCATCACACGTAATAAAGACCCTTCTGCTTCGGTTCTAGGTAAAACATTTCTTTTGTGGTAAACACTGGCACATGAGTCACAGGACCATGACACCTTTTTTGACCACCTTTTGGTAATGCCAACATTTTCATGAATGGGATATGCAAAGATATCAGATGTTATCAACGGTTAAGACAACGCAGCTCTTCTGGTATGGGTTGCAATACCAAGAATACTAACAGCACTTTCTGCTGGCATTCCTTAGCTACCAATTACATGTTTGAATTTTTATTATAAGCCTGCATTCTACAACCAACACGATGGTTAAATATCAATCTGTGAAAAACACAACACACATAAAATCTAAACCAGAATTTACCTTATTTATAAAGTTCTTTTTGGTGTAGTCAGACAGCGTTTGAATGTTTTAACTGTTCTTTTCTCATCTTGTCAATTCTTTTTACATTTTTTGTATGCAAAGCATTAAATTATTATCTTTCTTATTTCTATGCTTTTCATTATTATTGTATTTAACCCTGCTGTATTCTTTTATTCCGCGTTTATATTACTTATTACTATGGTATTTGACCCTGTTTATTCATTCACTTTGTCTTTATGTTGCTCATTGCCATAGTATTTTACCCTGTTGTAGTCATTCACTTTTCGTTTATGTTGCTCACTGCCATGGTTTTTGACCCTGCTTTAGTCTTTCACTGTGCGTTTATGTGTCTCATTTTAAGTACTGTTTAATTTTAATTGTTTTTATTTTGACTCATTATATAAAACAATTGTAGGATATCATGTCCTATTCCTAAATTTCACACATTGTTTCATATTATATGGTAATTTAATCTCTACATCTGCCACTATCATTTTTGGGATTTTGTTAGTAGATGAACATAAATCTCAGCAATTTAATCAAGAACATGAACTTGATTGGTCTAGTGGTTACTTTTTGAGACTAGTTTTTAGGGGTTCTGGTTTCTAATTCACCCAAATATAAAGTGTTATTGTAATTAACCAAGATTGCATCTGTATGTCAGTGGTTGAGTGTTGCACTTTAAAAATAAAATTGAAGAAGAAACGACAGGAAAAATTCTAGCTATTGGAGATATCAAAGCCCTACTAGTTAAATGTCTGGGGGGATCTAAGATGACAGACAACACAGGAATGAATGGAGGTCCTTTTTACAAAAGCCGCACTAAGATATGGACAGCCCTAAGAAAAGACTACCCAACACAAATGCATCCTAAACTACTGAAAGGAGAAACAATAGATGACACAGAAAACCCCATTGCCTACATTCAAAGACACCTGAGAAGAAGGAAGCAAGACCTGGAGAAAGACCCAGAGAAAGATGAAGTGATGTCAACACTATTCAACTGCTATAGTGGATGCTATGCCAGTACCAGCAAAGGACAAAGTGGAGGATATAGTTGGATTGAACTCCAAAACACACAGAGAGTTCTGTGAACATGTGACTCATGCTGTGGAACAACATAGGAAGAATGAAGCAAAGTTGAAACATCAAGAAAACGAACCACAAAGAAAACTGACACAGCTGCAGCTCGAAAAATTAATAGGAAAAAAGAAACGGAATCAAGCTGCTGTGAAAGAGAAGGGAGAACAATCAGCATTGATGGCCCCTCTAAATGTGTCTACACCGCTGCCCAGACTGTATCAATGCCCCTGTGCATGTCACTCTGAATGCAATACCAACACCTAGAACTGCATCACAGCCACCAGCACCAGTGAGGGTAAAACCAGAACAGCCAAATAATAGAAACTGGAACAGACTGCCCAAGGAGGAAGGGGATGATGGCGACAGAACAGCGGCCAAAGAAATTATGGGCCACAAGGAGTATGTCTGGGATGCAATCAGCCCATGACAACATACAACCACCAAGCCCAAGCGGTAATCCTGGGCAACAAGAATACCAAGCACAAGGTCCACTCAACCCATGGCGTGGGCCACAACAGGTGCAGCTTCCAGTGATATCATCTGATGCTGATCAAGAACCTATGCAGCAAAAAACACCAGTTATTGCTATAATACACTCTATAAATCCAAATTATGCCTCTCACCTCTCCAAGTCTGGAAAATAAGTAAAGACAGTAGGATTCTCGGGACAAACGCAGCTAATTCCAATGACAGCTTCAGTAAGCATAAAAGACACAGAATTAAAAATTCCCATTATAATATCAGAACAGACACCTGTCAACATGTTGGGAAAAGATGCTATATGTAAAATGAACTTACAAATATGGTGCTCTTCAGATGGAATATTCATAGACAGTAAGGGAATGAAACAATTGACTGTCACAAAACTCTAAGAACTCCAAGAGCCACAAGCCAACAAATAATGGCTAGGAGACTTAGGGAAAGAGGTAGTGGATAGAGTAAACAAAAGGAGAAAATACACTGAAATGCAGCTCTGTGAATCAAGCGTTCCAAAAATTGAATTTCACTGTACCCTTAATATATGATCAGAGCAGGAACCCAGAGCATGAAAAGAAGTGGTTAAATGACACAAAAGCACACAAAGTTCCATTAAATTCGCAGTACATAATTGTAGGGCCAGAGGAAGCTGCACTGCAAACTAGCTTCATTGAAGAATGGTTCCAAGTGTCAGTCTCAACTCCACATGTTACCTTATATGTAAGTAAGGGAAGTCAGCCAAAAGAATTAGGACAAATGATGAAGAGAGCAGAGAAGGTAAAAAGAAGAGGATCAGATAATCCTCTGATCTTTGAATCACCAAACAAATCATACAAATCTTGTGTGCTACTGTCATGACAGGTACTCCAAGGGTTGTGGTTTCTACTAAAGAAAAAGAAAAGACAGATTCAAAAACAGTTGCATTAATGTTGGAAATGGAAAAGCAAGTACCAGTTGAAGAGTGGTCTCAACATGACACAGATGTAGGTTTAGTGAAATCTACTAATCCAATTAGAATCAAACTCAAACCAGGAACACAGCCACCAAGAAAACAGCAGTATTCATTAAAACAAGAGGCTGTAGAAGGTATTATTGAAGTAGGACTATTGAGGGATTACTTAAGGCAGGGGTACTTACAGAAAGATCGAGCTGCTGTAACATACCCATACTGCCAGTTGCTAAGGCAGATAGATCAAAATGCATTATCTGAGAGCTGTTAATGAGGTAGAAGACTGGCCTGCAGAAGGTCCAAATCCACATACGCTGTTGACTAATGTTCCTCCAGCTGCCAGTTATTTTACTGTGATTGAGCTGTGTTCTGCCTTTTTCAGCATTCCTCTAGCAGAAGACAGCAGACATCTTTTTTCATTCACGTATCAAGGTAAAAAGTATACTTACACCAGAATGCCCCAAAGGGACTCAAGCATTCACCACATGTGTTTAACCAAGTGTTAAAAACTGATTTGGAAGATCTCTGACTTGATATCACATTAATACAGTATGTTCATCAATATTAGAACAATGCCACCAAGATTCCATCAAGGTATTTACTAAGCTGAGGAATTCTCTCTAAAGAGTCTGCAATACTGCTTACCCAGGTAGAATACTTAGGACGAATTACTGCACACAAAACTAAGGCTATATCACCCAGTCAATTAGAAGGAATTAGTAAAGCACCTCAACCACAGACGATGACCTTTTTAGAAATGACAGGGTTTAGTGCTGATTGGATAGAAGACTATGCTATCAAAACGGCCCCTTTGAGGGCACTGATGAAACAAACAGGGTATAAGAATCTTCGAGCTCGACTAACAGCCTTTGAGTCATTGAAAAAAGAGCTTCAGACAGCGCCTGCTCTGGAACCCCAGATTATACCAAACCTTTCCATATGTATGTAGCAGATAGAAGGGATGGATATGCATCAGCAGTTTTAATGCAGGAAATCTGTAGTGGAAGGAAAATGCAACCAATAGCTTACCATAGTACCAAACTGGACAACGTGGCACAAGGCTACCCACCATGTTATCAGGGGATCTTTGCAGCATACTATGCATAAGACAGACCCTCTTCTGTGACACTGGGGTCCCCAGTAGTGATTTACACTTTTGTTTTAAATCAAGCCAGGTATTTGACATATTCAACACTACTAATTTACCCAGACGTTACCATAAGGCGATGCACAACAGTAAATTCAGCCAATTCATTCCTCTAAAAGGAGAGGGAACATCTCATGAATGCGTAATTGAGTCCCTAGCATTTACTCGTTTAAGACCAGACCTAAAATCAATACAAGTCAGTGATGCAGAAATAGACTATTCTGTTGATGGGTCATGCTTTAGAGACAATTTGGGGAATCATGCTGGGTATGTCATTGTCAAGAGTGAAGACAAAAATGTCGTTCCATTTGTGGTCCAGCATGAACAACCATGCTCAGTACAACTGGCTGATCTAAAAGCACTCACTGAGTGCTAAGCACTGTCTGCTAGATAAAATAGATGGCACACATGGAGTGTGCCATCTATTTGGGGTAGTAAAAGAGTGATTGGACTCCAATTCAGCATAGTGGTCATATAACTAAGCTAATTTCAGCAATGATGCATCCAAAGAGACTGGCCATCATTAAATGCCAAGCACATAAGAAAGGCTATGATTTGGTCAAGGTAAAAATGCTGCTGACTTATATGCTAAAAAAAGCCTCAGGATACCAAGTAGCAGTAATGGCAACTGTATCAATTTTGATTCATCACCAATCTCAGTTGGATGATATTGCACAAATACAATATCAGAGGTGCAAGTAGAGATATAAATGGCATATGCAGGTCCCATCAAGGGCACATGGTTGCTAAAACAGCACTTCTTACTATTCTAATTTCAGATGCGCATGGTTTTGACCATTGCGCAAGGGGGAGGTGATTAGAAAAATAAAATGACAAGGATATTGGTCCCCTTATCTGCAGGCAATGGTAGATGAATTCTTTGCTGAATGTAAAATCTGCGCTAAGAATAATGTCAGGAAGGGCACATCTGCACCAATAGGTCACATACCAGAGCCAGAAGGACAATTTGAACATCTTGTAATGGACATACTAAAATCAATGAGGCAAAAGATACATGTTGGTAGTAATAGACAGATTTTGTAGATGGGTAGTACCGTCAGCATATCATGGAGCTCAAACAGTGATCAAATTTCTGACCAGAGAAGTTATTCCTAGATTTGGCATACCAGCTCAAATTAGTTCGGACAATGGCTCAGCATTCATTCAAAAAACAGTGAAAACAGTGATACAACAGCTTAAACAAAGATTGGGATGTGTTTATCACAATCACAGGGAACGGCAGAAAAGGGTAAATGGAACTCTTAAGGCTAAGATCACCAAAATATGTGCTGACACAACTCAATTGGGTTCATGCCTTACCTCTTTGCATTAATGCAGTACCACATGCAATAGAATCACTAATCTAACAACGCATGAAATGCTAACAGGAAGACCCATGCCAGTACCATACCTGAGAGGTCCCTATGAAGGCCCACCTCTAGAACAGTTGCAGATGGAATTAAGGGCTTACATGAGACAACTAGTCTCACTAGTCAGTAGTTACTGTACATGAAGCCATTTACTCACAGGAACAGAACAGGGGTCCCAGGCAAGAAGAAGCAGCGTCCTGTCCAATAGTGCCCGGAGACCAAGTGTACTTGAGAGTTTTTAGGAGGAGACAGAATGAACCTAGGAGGGAAGGACCTTTTAGAGTAGTAAGGGCAACCCCAACAGCAGTACAGGTAGAAGGTAACACAACGTGGTATACTTTAAATCACTGGACCAGAGCGCGTATGCCAACACTACCACAAGGCCAGGTACTTACAGCAGAAGAGGAACAGGAAGACTCTGACGTGTTTTCCCCTGAGGTTGAAAGAGAAACTGAAGTTCATGAGCAGGAAGGAGAAGGTAGTAATGTTGTTACACCTCATTCTAGGACAACTGAAAATGCTGAGATAGGAGATGAAGGGCGGATGCAGGAGGATGTACCGCAGGCAGTGGAGACAGGACAGGAAGGTGAGAGACGTCCTGACACTGATAGTAATGCAGCAGTTACCCCAGACCTGAGGCCATCCAGAGAACAATCTCCAGAAGACCCATGGAAAGTTGAGTTTTCCACGCTCAATCCTGCTGACCTCGAATGGTCACCTTCACAAATCCAGTGGTCCCCCTAATGCCACTGAATCAATTAGTACTCAAGTAGTCAAGTAAATAAATCTATTAAAAAGAGGTCCTTTGACCTCTCATATGAGAGATGTGTCTGTGTAATGTTCGGAGCTGACAGTTGTATTTTATATCCCAAACAATACAGCTCCTGATGGCTCCTTTACAGCAGCAATTAAAGCTTATTAAAGTGGGAATAATAATAGCCACAGCATTTTCTATTTCTGTGCTGCTGTTCTATTGTGTTATGCCTCTTCTCAGATCAGTGGTGGCTAATGTGGCAGCCAGAATGTGTCTGTGAGACCCTCTGGGATTGATATTGCAGCCACTGAACTAGAGGAATATTAAAAGTATAAAGAAGGGTAGGGAAAGGGAGCCTTTTTTATTTTTGACTCTTTATTTTTACTTTTCTATTGTTTCTGATAGTAAAGGGAGTAAGAATATTCATTGTATTTTCTTTATCATAAAATTAGGTAGAACTCTAGATAGGATAGAGTAGGCAGGACGATAGAGGGTGTTGCGTTTGTTATTTTAGCATATTCCCCTTCCTGAAGTTATTAATAATTTGCTATTTTAATCTTACTCATTAAATTCAGTTATCATTTCTTTTAATTATAATGTTTAATTTTTAATCAAGTAGAGTTTGAATTATTTTAGAATGTATAATGATTGAGTAAATTACTTTAAAAATATACATGCATAAGATTTGATAAACACTGAAACACATTAAAGTGCCAAGAGGAAAGAAGAAAGGATCGAGGAGCACCTCGGTGATTAGCGTAAGAGTAAGACTCTACTGGTGGATTAAAAAAACCCATTGTATACTCCAAAACCAACAGATAGAGCTCCAGGCTACCAGGAATGTCTGTGAGCTCCTCCGGCACCGTGGGACATAACTTCATTCTGAGTAATCTACTAATATTGTTTAATCACTGAAGTGTATTAATCTACTAACATAAGTATAATCACTGATGTATTCTACACAATGATGTTTGAAATGAGATGAGAAATATAGTTAACTGAAGA
Source organism: Myxocyprinus asiaticus (assembly GCF_019703515.2). Lineage (NCBI taxonomy): Eukaryota > Metazoa > Chordata > Actinopteri > Cypriniformes > Catostomidae > Myxocyprinus > Myxocyprinus asiaticus. The sequence goes on along the minus strand of NC_059360.1, from coordinate 8,105,789 downwards.
ACGTAGTTACACATACTTCATATACATTACGTTCGAAAGTGAGAACTCTTCCAGACAGGACATGAAAAATCGTCTCAATGTTATTTTGGGAATCATTCATGGAGCTAGGCTAGCCTCTATTGGACATTTCTTGTAATTGCCACCCAAACCTGGGTTGCATTTATTACATAGTTTTCAATTATTTGTACATTTTAGTTGATATTTGTATTATATTTTATTTATATAAATTAATTCCATTATTCCATTTTTTGACGTTATTTTATCGCATCGCCATGGCAACACCGTTCCATATATCAAAAATTCTTTCGCCTTTTAGTATCTTAAATTTCGATGTCAATATTATGAAATATAAATACTACTCACAATGGAGTAAAGCAAGTCGCAACAGATCTATCAAAGATGCCCTCAAATAAGAATGATATCGTTGACTCTTGGGATCACTGAAATCCTTTTCAGAACAGTTCTTTGCCGAATTATACACTAGTGAAATACAGCATACCGAGGACGAAAATGACAGGTTTTTAAAAAATGTAACCTTACCAACTGTCACTAGAGGAAAATGAGGATGTAGAATTCACAATCACGAAGAGCTGTAGCATTAAAATCCACAAATAAGGGCAAATCCGCAAGTGTTGACAGGATCCTGGCAGATATTTACATGCCTTATGGGATATTTTGGGCCCAATATTGCTGAATACATTAAATTATGCTTTAGAGAAAGGCTTGCTGTTTAAAGACCTTAATACCGCTCTATTTTCAACCATAAGTCTGGTAAAGACCCTCTGCAGTGCTTCAATTACCGTCCCATTTCCTTAATTTAGGTTTATACGAATATGTTCGCCAAAGTTCTGGCACTTATTTGTGCCTAAATATTTTTCATATTTTTGAGGCCTAACATGCTCGAAAGATCATGAAACTTTGCACACACCTCAAAAGAATCAAAAATGTACATCTGATACAGGCTTTAGAATTAAGTGTTGCAAAATGGCTCGATAGCGAAACCTACAAAATTTCAACGAAGCAGACATCGCACCAAGTTTCACCTACACGTAAGAAAATTGGTAGGCATATGTTAAATGTCAAAACATACAAAAAAGTATCTTAGAGCCATATCCTAAATCCAACTGGAAATCAGCCATTTTTATTTTTCTCTTTAATTTTTGCTCAGTTTTTGCCATTTCCTGGCCTTGTACTTTCACGAACTCCTCCTAGAGATTAAATCAGATCAACATCATATTCAGTCTAATATAAAGGCCTTTGTGATGCTAAATTGCGAAGCTTTTGAGTTTTATTTGAACGGCGTGTCCGTGGCGGCCTGGCATAATTCGATGTTTCGCCATGGAAGAGGAAGTTGTAACAAATATATACTGTCCAATCTGCCCCAAACGAAAGCTACTTGCAGCTTTAATTTATATTAGCTTCTTTGTTTATTGAATTGTATATGAATCATGGCACACACTGGTAACCACACACTCCCTTTCTCTCTCTCCCTTCCCTTTCTATCTCTCGCTCTCTCTCTCTCGCGCTCTCTCTCTCTCACATACTCTCTCTCACACACACAAACTCCCTGCCTCATTAATGCCATAACTTGTAGAAACAGCAAAAGCCATTGTTGGAAGTTCTAACATTATGTTTTCGAAGGCCAGCGGTAAGCGCATCGTTTGAACAGCTACAGCAGATCCTGCTCCGTGGCGTAAGAAAGCAGATCCATGCCCAAGTGCAGTATTTATGACAGTACTTAGGTTTTATTTTCTCTCTTTTTTTATTTACTTGTTTGTTGAACTGTTATAAATAAGCAATATCACACTCGTAATCGTAAAATATGGCCCTAAATCAGCACTGCTGTGATTTGGCCGCAGGCACGAAGCCGCAGGCCGAGAGCCGCTCCTGTGATAATGCTTAAATAAGCGATAGTTAATGTGATTAAATATGCAGATGGTGTAATAAATGGAAAGAAAATGAATTTCTTTATCAGATAGTAATTCTGATAAATACTGATGTTTACATGGTAAGTTAAGTGAGTTTTATTAGTTAAAGAATAAGATGAACAGTTAATAATGTTCACATATACATGATAATGAGAGTAAAATAAGCAGCTCCGAAGCTAACTGAGCTGCTGTATTTTGGTATCAATATAGATGTTAAATATGTTAATAACTGTTTCTGTAGGGGGGGTCACGTGACACCATGCGAGAAGCAGACGTGTGAGTGGCGAGCTCTGCGCACTTTGCTGGTTTTTTATTATTTTTGTGTTATAATCAGGTAAGATTTGATACACCCTGCTACATATTTGCCTTTGTAGTCAATTTGGCAAAAAATTCAAAATCTTCGGGCTCTGGAGATATTATAAGACACTTAGGTGCTCAAGCTGAAACCTCTGGGCCTGCAGACCGGGGACTCGATTTAAATTGCACGACGGGAGAAATTCAGCGTCAGCTGTCCAACATTTTTGTGATTCTGACGAAAGTTGTTTCCTCTTCCATAGAGTTGATTTAGAAGATCTCGCTGTAATACGTCGATCGATTACGGCGACGGAAATAAAAATTCTCTGAGTTGGTCACAAGAGTGGCAGATGTTGAGAGGTGGGTCGATTATCTGGAGTCATCGGAGAGGGAATTATCTGATAATGGCGACCAAAGTTGATTTGGAACACATTTTTGAAAAGCTTAAAAATCTTGAGAATAGGAGCCGTAGGAATAACATCTGAATTATTGGAATTTCTGAGTATGAAGAGGACAGAGATTTGGAGAAATTCCTAGACGAGCTCTTCCCGAGTCTGCTCGACATAACAGACCACAAGCTGGAAAATGAGTGAGCCCACAGAGTCCCAGCTCACAGATCTGCTGAGGGAGACAGGCCCCGAACAATTCTGGCCAAATTTCTGAGATCATCCGATAAAGATCTAGTATTGCGCTAGGCGAGTAGCAAAGGAAAGCTTTCTTGGAAGAATCACAACATTATCTTGTTCCCAGACTTTGTGAGTTTGACAAGAGAGAAACGTGATCGATTCAAGGAGTGTAAAAAACTCTTGCATCAACGGAAGATCGCTTTTGTAAGACCGCAAAGTATTCACGTGTCCCAATCAAGCACTGTCGTTCATAAATACATTGGAGTGAATAAGCCATTTGACGTTTCCCATGTGAGTGGACTGACTCACTGTGCTTACTCTGGCTATCTGAGGAAGCTGGGCACCATTTTTGTTTCTTTTTGTGTTTACTCCGCCTAGCGGCTGGAGTTGCTTGTGGAGTGTCACCCTTTCAAGAAACATTTCCATTGACGGAAGATTGCTTTTACACTGAAGTTCCCAGCCAGTGATAAAGATGACTGCAAAATATCTACATGCGATGTCTTTTATAGAGTTGATGGACTGAGGAATTCATTGTGTGTTTCTTATGTGACATCTGTGTCAACTCATCTCATTAATTATACACTTGACCGTCTGAGAAACCGGGATGCCTGTTTGTTTCTTTTTGTGCTGGAATCGGCTGGAGGGACTAGCTGTTTGGCGCTGTCATGCGTGGGGTTAATGCACACGTTTTTCTTTTTTCTGTTTGTTTTGTTCGGGTGGGGGGGAGTGATGTTCGGTATTATATTCGGGGTTTTATTGTTGCACTGATGTTGAAATGTTTTTATATTTTTGTTTTGATACACACTTTTTTACTAATTCCTTCTAATTGACTGGGCGATATAGCCTTAGTTTTGAGTGCAGTAATTCGTCCTAAGTGGACGCAGCCCATAAAAAGAAGGAAGGATATTTATATTCTTAAACGTAAGAAATAGGATATTGTGTTTCATCAAGAAGTTCATCTTTCCCCGCAGGAAGCTGAAAAATTTGGAAAAGATATGGGGTGGATATATTTTCTTTAGTGCTGGCTCAAGTAAGAGCAGGGAAGTCATAACACTGACAAGTAAACATCTACAATTCAAATGTATCAAACAGAGTAAAGATACATTATGAAGAGTCATTATTGTTTTAGCAGAAATTCAGGGGCAAAGTCTGAATTTGTCTAATATTTACACGCCTAATGCTGATGATCAGGGCTTTTTTATAGATCTTGAAGGGATGTTGCAATCCGTTGGCACCCCTCATGATATAATATTGGGAGGTGACTTTAATCTTTTGATGGACTCAGTCCTTGATCATAGTGAAGCAAAAGTGTGTAAGCCCGCTAGAACAACATTGACGCTTCAAAGAATACGTAAAAATCTTGGTCTTACAGATATTTGGAGACTTTTGAACCCATCTGGTAGGAACTATACATTTTTATCATCAGTCCATAAGATTTATTGTAGAATAAATTTATTTTTGATATCTAAGTCCCTCATTTCATCTGATGTGGATTGCTCAATTGGAAACATTTTAGTTTCAGATCACGCCCTGGTGTATTTGGAGATGTTGCCATATACGGAGAAAAAGAAATCATATAGTTGGCGCTTTAATGTATCCCTTTTGCAAAATCTTGATTTCCAACTAATGTTAAAGACCGAAATCAATGTTTATATGGAGACCAACTGGTCCTCAGTATCCTCTGTGGGCGTGGCTCGGGAGGCACTTAAGGCAGTTCTTAGGGGTCGGATCATACAGTATGCCTCGTTCACCAAAAAAATCCAGAGCACGAGAACTCGTGGAGTTGGAAGGAAATATTAAAAGTGCAGAGGCACAGCTGAAGCGCAGAATGTCGTCTGATGGCCTCAGAGAATTGACTAGATTGAAATACAGATATAATGCTATTTTGTCGCGGAAAGTGGAGTTTTGGTTATTCAGGGCAAGACAGTCATACTTTGAGACAGGGGACAAAGCAGGAAAGCTTTTGGCTAGATATATAAAGCAGAGTCTTTTTCTACTATTCCCTCAGTGAAATCTGCTGGTTGTTAAATTTTTACTTCAGCCATTGATATTAAAAATACTTTTAAAGAATTCTATCTTGATCTTTTATAGTTCTACTTCGTCTACTGATGAAGATATTAGAAACTTTGTGGATCCATTAAAACTTCCTAAACTGACACCTGAGCAAAGAAATTTTCTTCATTCTGAGATAACCTTGGAGGAACTTGTAATTAATTGTAATTACCTACAGGCAAAGCTCCGGGACCAGATGGTTTTGCTGCTGAATTTTTTAGATCTTATGCTACAGAACTGGCTCCACTTTTGTTAGAAGTTTATACAGAATCATTAAAGAACGGAAAGCTTCCTCCAACCATGACACAAGCCCGGATCGGTCTGATTCTTAAAAAGGACAAAGATCCAAGCGAGTGTAAAAGTTACCATCCAATTTCCCTGATCCAGTTAGATGTAAAAATTTTGTCCAAAATTTTGGCTAATCGATCAAGTAAAGTTATGACATCACTTATACATATAGATCATGTGGGGTTTATTCGGGGCTGTAGCTCTTCTGATAACATGTCTCATCAGTATCATGTGGTCAGTAGCAGGGCTGCCCTCTTTCCCCATTATTGTTTTGTCTTGCCCTGGAACCATTAGCAACCGCCATAAGAAAGGAGGATGATTTTCCAGGGGTGGTGGCGGAAGGTGTGGCGCATAAGCTTCTGCTTTACGCTGATGATATTTTATTATTCGTCTCTGATCTCAGTAGATCTATGCCTTGCCTCCACATAATTATTAATTCCTTTTCTAAGTTTTCAGGATATAGAGTCAATTGGTCTAAATCCGAAGCGTTGGCTTTGACAGCATACTGTCCTGCCGGGTGCTTTCCAGTGGCCTAGACAAGGCATTAAGTATTTGGGTATTTTATTTCTAGCAAATTTGTGTGATTTAGTTAGAGTTAATTTTGATCTCCTAATAAAACGGTTTTCGAGTGATGTGGGCAGGTGGGCTTCATTACATTTATCTATGATTGGGAAGGTTAATGTTATTAAAATGAATTGTATTCCAAAATAAAATTACTTACTGCAGTCTCTCCCTGTAGATGTCCCCCTCTCTTATTTCAAGCAATTTGAAAGCATAGCAAAGTCTTTCATTTGGAACGGTAAGCGTCCCAAATTACATTTTAGTAAGTTAAATAGGCCGATTGACAAAGGTGGGCTAGGCCTACCCAAGATTTTATTTTATTATGCATTCGGTCTCAGACATATATTTTTGTTGTGTGTCTATGGTTGTGTGACCATTGGGGTGTTGTTGGGTGGTGGGGGGGGGTTTGTATATTGATTCTGTATATTTGTTTTCTGCTATGTATATATTTAATGTTTGAATCAATAAAAAAAATGTTAATCAGAAAAAAATAACATTTATAATTTATTTATTATGAAAGTATACATTTTTAATGAATAATACGTCATAATCTGAGCATATATAGTTACTTTGATTATTGGTTGCGTCAATCTTTTAATTTTGCGTACTTTCATGACTCAGTTCCATTGTTCTGTGCTTACAGCTGAGTGCACAGTGTCCTTAAATGCCCTTTCCTAGGTCACACATGGTCCAGGCTTTCTATGTTAGTTCTTTTCTATAATTTAGTGCATTTTTTAATATAAAAATCAACTATATATTCCCTCCTTTGAGATTAACAAAAAGTCTCACCTTCTATTTGCCCTTTTCCCAGAGTGCAGTCTCACAAGCCAGGCTCCTTTATTCCTTTAAAGTGACCAATATAAGTCACACATTTGTCTACCAATGCCTAATACTTATGAAACTGCACTCCAGAGGAACTTACAGACATTCCCAGCAGCCTGGAGTGCTATCTGGTGGTACTGGAGCAGAAAACGGGTTTTTAAACCACCAGTAGAGTCTTGCTCTTGATGCTAAGCACTGAGGCGCCCGTCGATCCTGTCTTTGTGATGTTCAAGTCTCTGGATCTCCAGTGGCACTTACAGTGATTTTAGAATTCATAAAGGTACATTCTATAGTAATTTACATGATTATAAGTGTAACTAATAAATCTCTGCTGGTTATAATAAATGTAGTTGATCCATTCTGCATTCTTGTTGGGTTGTTATCCACACAGATATAGACTCAAAGCCTGATTTTATTTAATCTCTTGTGATATTCCTCTTTGTTGACCAATTGCATCTATTATTACATTAGGGTCAGGCTGATATGCTCTTTTAACTCTGTGTTTGTTTTGCACAGTTTTGCTAGATGCAGTCAGGATATCAGAGTCTTTCGGGTCCCATGTCAACATAGTGACTTCTTGTGCTAGTTGTACTCTAGTGCATATTCCCTTCCAATTTTTTGGCAATGTAGCCCTCAATTTTTACCCACCACAAACACAGAAATAATCCGCAACAGCTACTGTTTGGTCCTCATGAAATTTTATTATAGGAGAGATCAAGATTTGGTTTACAGTCCCTACACCCTCCCACCAGGTTGTCATTGGGCATTTTAATTGTCCTGTTGATTTTGCTCCTTGTAGTGTAGCTTATGCATACATTGTATAATAGGTGCTAGTTGAGAGGTCATGCAGTTTTTCGTCCAAACTGACCTGTCCTTTTGATTTATTAAAGCACTCATATTGACGTCCTGGGTCTATTAAAATGCTACTGGTTTGTCCCTTTTATTTGTAGGCACGCGAACATCTAGGCTTATACAGTCATCTCACCACCCATTCACCTCATAAAATATGTAAAATGCTGGATTGCTTAATATAGCTAAACACTCAGCTGGGCAAAAAAAAAAAAAATGTTGCATTGCAATATTGTTTATAATGCTGTGCACATTGTGTATAATTATGGGGATTGGGCACTACCATAAGTTCTTTCAAAGGTTTTGCTGTGTAGTCTGCCAATTTGAACCAATTGTTAAGATGTGCACTTTCTAATAATTCTTCTTTTGACAATGACAGGTCAGCCTCATAATCTGTGTCATTATTGGGCATTGCTACTGGTAATTTGCAGTCTGATTTTGTATTGCATTAGTATAGCGTAGTGGCAATGTTATAAATTGTGTTTCATCAGTATGGCTTAGTGGCAATCTTATATATTGATAATCTATTCCTCCAGATGGCTCCTCATAGTCTTCCTCATTTAAAGACCTTCTTTTAACAGAGTTATTTATTGTGTTGGTTTAATGGAAGTGGATATCATCAAGCTCTGAGAAGTAGATTGTTTGAAACTCTCCTGGCCCTAGGGAGGAGTAAGGTTGAGAATGCCCTGCCTGCTCTGATTCTGGGGAGTGGAGGCTGGGAGACCCTGGGTCTGGGGAATTCGTTGCAGTAGGTGAACCAACACCAAGATCCATAGCAGAACTTTCCTCACCCTCCAGTTCTGACCCCACTGGCTGCTGTATCATCCTCCTGCAGTTGTACTTCATCTCTAGCTCCAGCATGCTCAGCTGCCCTAGAATGAGGTGTAACAGCATCACTACTTTCTCCCTAATGCTCTGAGCTTTGTCCAGCCCTTTCTTGTTCATGGGTTTCAGGTTCTCCCTCAGTTTCAGGACATCTAAATCTTGTTGATCTTCTGCTCTATCTCTTTGCTCTGCTGGTCTTGGTAACCTCATCAGAGGTACTCTAGTGCAGTGATTTAAATGATACCACGTGGTACTACCTTCAACCTGAACTGCTGTTGGGGTTGCCCTCATTACTTTATATGGGCCTTGCCTTCTGGGTTCATTCCATCTTCTTCTAAAAACTCTCAAATACACTTGGTCACCAGGAACTATGGGACACGGAGCTTCTTCATCCTGTCTGGGTCCCCTGTTCTGTTCCTGTGAATGAATAGCTTCGTGTATAGCAGTTAAGTGTCTCATGTAAGCCCTTAGCTCCATCTGTAGTTGTTCTAAAGGTGGGCCTTCATAAGGACCTCTCAGGTAGGGTACTGACATGGGTCTGCCTGTTAACATTTCATGCGGTGAAAGATTAGTGATTCTATTGGTCTGCATACGATATTTCATCAGTGCAAGGGGTAGAGCATCTACCCAACTGAGTTTGTTATCACGACAAATTTTATTGATCTTAGCTTTGAGAGTTCCATTCACTCTTTCAACCATTCCCTGAGATTGTGGATGATGCACACACCCATCTTTGTTTGATTCTCAACTGTTCACTGTTCATTATCACTGTTTTCACTGAATGAATGCTGAGCCATTGTCAGAGCTAATTTGAGATGGTTTGCCAAACCTTGGAATGACCTCTCTGGTCAAAAACGTTATCACAGTTTGGGCTCCCTGATGGTACTGCCTCTACCCATCTGCTAAATCTGTCTATTATCACCAACATGTATCTTTTCCTCTTATTGATCTTGCCATATCCACATAATCCATTACCAGATGTTTGAATGGGCCCTCTGGTACGGGTATGTGACCTATTGGTGCTGATGTACCCTTTCTGACATTGTTTTGGGCACAAATGTCACATTCAGCCAAATACTCGTCTACCATGGCCTATATGTGGACCAAAATCCCTGTCTTTTTATCTTCCTTAATACCTCCCCTCTTGTGCAGTGGTCAAAACCATGCATCTGAGAGTAAAATAGTAAGGAGTGCAGTGGGAGCAAAAAATATGTCCTTAATGAGACCACAATATGCCATTTACATCACTGCTCGCACCTCTATGTTGCCATATGGTATGTTCATAAGGGCCATCTTGCTGTTGCATTCGTGCAGTATCATCTAATTGTGGCCGAGGAAGTAGCAAAACATCTACAGGTGCCACTACTGCTACTTGGCATCCTGAGGCCTTTTTGGCATGTAAGTCTGCAGCATTATTACCTTGAATTTCAAAATCATTACCTTTTTTATGTGCTTGACATTTGATAATATCCAATTTCTTTGTATGCATCATGGCTGAAATGAGCTTGATTATTTGGTCACCATGTGGTGTCCCCTCAATCTTTTTTTAACACTCTTTGTTTCTAGACTGCTCCAAAAAAATGGAATACTCCGTGTGCATATGCAGAGTCTTGTATAAATATTAACAGTTTGATTTTTAGCTAAGAGACAAGCCTCAGTCAATGCTTTACATTCTGCCAATTGTGCTGAGCATGGCTGTTCACAATGCTGCATCACAATTGGAACAGAGGTTTTGTCATTTCTTTTGACAACAGCATACCCTGCACGATTGCCTAGATGGTCTCTGAAACATGACCCATCCACAAAATAATCTACTTCTGCATCTATGATTGGTGTTGATTCTAGATCTGGTCAAAGATGAGTAAAAGCTAGAGAGTCTATTACGCATTCATGAGGACTTCCCTCTCCCTCAAGAGGAATGAAATTGGCTGGATTTATTGTTGTACATCGTTTTATGGTTATGTCTGGGTAAGTCAACATTGCTGAGTATGTCAAACACCTGGCTTGTGTTAAAACAAATCTACATTGCTCTAATAACTCTGTTACTTTGTGATGCGTGTATATTATATTCCATTGTCACAGTGGAAGCTTTATCATTATCAAAATACACTGCTGCAAGTCCTTGATAGCATGGCGGGTAGCCTTGTGCTACATTGTCCAACTTGGTACTATAAAAATCTATTGGTTGCTTTTTTCTTCCACTGCAGGTCTCTTGCATTAAGACTGCTGAGGCATATCCATCTCTTCTAGCTGCTACATACAGATGAAATGGTGTAGAATAGTCTGGTGTTGCTAACGCTGGAGTTGTTTGAAGCTCTTTTTTCAATGATTCAAAAGCAATGCATCCGTATCCCATGTTAGTCAAGCTCAGAGATTTTGATGCCCTGTCTGTTTCATTAGTGTTCTTAAGAGAGCTGTTTTAATGGCATAATTTTCTATCCAATCTGCACTAAAACCTGTCATGCCCAAAAAGGTCATCATGCCCAAAAAGGTCATCACTGGTCCCACTCTTTGTGGTTGGAGTGCTTTACTTATGCCTTCCAATTGGCTTGGTGATATAGCTTTAGTTTTATGCGCAATGATTCGTCCTAAGTATTCAGCCTGTGTTAGGCAGTATTGTAGTTTCTCCATTTGAGACCCTGTGACCTCCTTCAGCTAATTTAGTAAGAACGTTGACTGAATGTTGGTGGCATTGCTCTAGTGTTGTTGAACAAATCAACAAATCATCTGTATCAGTGTGCTATCCAATCTAAGATCTTCCAAATCAGTTTTCAAAACTTGATTGAACACATGTGGTAAATGTTTAAATCCCTGGGGCATTCTGGTGTATGTATATTGTTTACCTTGATAGGTGAATGCAAAAAGCTGTCTGCTTTCCTCTGCTAGAGGGATGCTGAAAAAAGCAGAGCACAGGTCAATTACAGTAAAATAATTGGCAGCAGGTGGAACATTAGTCAACAGCGTATGTGGATTTGGAACTTCAGCATGCCAATCTTCTGTTACCTCATTAACTGCTCTTAAATGAACTAAGTGCCATTTTGACTTATCTACCTTGATATCTGGTAATATGGGCATGTTACAATGACTTACTGGTACAATTAACACCCCTGCCTTATTCAATCCCTCAATTATCTTTTTACTTTCCTCTACTACTTCCTGTTTTAAGGGATATTGTTGTTTTCTTGGTAGTTTTACTCCTGGTTTAAGCTTGATTCTAATTGGATTAGCAGATTTTACCAGACCTACATCTGTATCATGATTGGGCCCCGAATTCAACAGACAGCAATTCAGTTTTTCCATTTCTGACATTTCAATATTTAGTGCAACAATAAAACCCCAAACTTCCCCCAGAACAAAACAAACAGAAAAAAGAAAATGTGCGCATTAACCCCACGCATGACAGCGCCAACTGGTGTCGATCCCTCTAAACTCAAAGAGTCCATGCACACCTACGAGAACCCCCGCGACAACTTTGCCGTCGGATGGCTCAAGCTTCTATACAAATTTTGAGAGGCAAAACTACATAACAGAAAATACTTTATAAAACAAACTCCAGCCAATAGAAGGCATGAGCACAAAGAACAAGTAGATTCATCCACAGCTGTCCCAAAGGTATGTTCCTCCACAAAACAAACTCCAGCCGCTAGGCGGAACCAGCACAAAAAGAAACAAAAAAGGCGTCCCGGATCCTCGGACGGTCAAGTGTATATTTAACGAGTCGAGTTGACTCAGAGGCCACATAAGAAACACACCATGATTTCCTCAGTGCATCAACTCTCTAAAAGTGTAAAAGTTTCAAAACAAACTCCAGCCGCTAGGTGGAACAAACACACAAAGAAACAAAAATGGCACCCAGCTGCCTCAGGCAGCCAAAGTACAGCGAGTCAATCCACTCACATGAGAAACACCAAATGGCTTATTCACGCCAGTGTTTTTATGAAGGACAGTGCTTGCTTGGGACATAAAAATACTTTGCGCCCATCCTTGGTATTTATACTCAGTTTGGCCAGGAACATCAGTGCAAAAGCGATCTTCTGTTGATGTAAAAGTTTCTTGCACTCTTGAATAAATCACGTTTCTCTCTTGTCAAATTTGCAAAGTCTGGGAACAAGAAAATGTTGTGATTCTTCCAAGAAAGTTTTCCTTTGCTCCTCACGTAACACAAGATCTTTATCTGATGATCTCAGGAATTTGGCCAGGATTGATTGGGTCCTGTCTCCCTCAGCCGATCTATGAGCCGAAACTCTGTGAGCTCGCTCGATTTCCAGCTTATGGCCTGTTATGTCGAGCAGACTCGGTAAGAGCTCGTCTAGGAATTTCACTATATCTCTGCCCTCCTCACGCTCGGGATTTCCAACAATTCGGATGTTATTCCTGCGGCTCCTATTCTCAAGATTTTCAAGAATGTTGTAGGGCTTTACTGGTTGTTTAGATCAATGTACATTGTATAATTAATAATTATTTCTGTAGTTATTAATTAATATTGAAATTAATTAATTGGATCTAACTCATTAAAACCTCATATGGGGCGCCAGTAAATGTAGTGTGCTACGTTTAGGAGCAAGTTTGGTTAATAATTATCAAAGATAATTATTAATTATTAAAATCAATAGAACATTGATGAGAATCAATGTTAGCTTTTTTTAAATCCTTTCAATCAACAATTATCAAAGATAATCGTTAATTGTTAACATTGATGAAACATTAATTAAAATTAACACTAGCTTATTGATCATTCAAATTCAATCAAAGATAATTATCAATTATCAAAAATCAATAGAATATTAATAAGGATTAACATTGACGGGGCACCACCCTGGAATTAGGGACTAATAACCAAATAGTAAAACAGTCTCAATATTAGATTGTTTTCTTAGGAAAATCAGCATCCGAAGAATATCGATTTTCGGGAAAAAAAACAATGAATGAAGGTTTGAATCCGAGCACTGACATCCCATCAGCATGACACAGGCGTATGCAAAACAAACCAAAACACTTCTCTTTGTAATATAAACAGTTTATTTATGCAGTAATATCAATTAATAATTAATACAATGCAGTCAATAAACTTCCGACTTACAACTACAAACAAACAGTGATATGATTAGATATGGAAATAAAAATAATCCTATAACAGATAAGATGTGTGTGTGACAGTGTGTGTGTGTGTCTCAGTGTGGTTAGTGAGAGAGAGAGAGAGAGAGAGAGAGAGAGAGAGATTATTAAGTGACAGCCCTAAAGCTGATTTCATGATAGTGGGAGAGAAAGCAGCTGTGTTCATCACTCAGAGACGCGGTTTTACGAGCGGTGCTCGTAAAAGTCCTGCGTTATTTGACTCTAATGCATGAACTCAGTTTCTGTCTCACCCGCGATGGCGAAATTGCACAATCCAATTTGGTTGGACCACAATACAGCAAAACAAATTTGTGATAATTAATACCCTGAGTGTTAATAATGAGCGGACATGGCGATCCGTAAACTGTACATGCAAAAACCTTGAAACACAAGAATAACACGCTATAATATTCTATCTCTGCCCAGACGTAACCTCTTACTTGAATCGCATGAGGACACAGGTAGAATGTGTTTTCCTCCGTCCTTTAACTTTGACCCTGTTCCTTGAGGCTTGTGTGATGACAGGAGGCCGTTTCCTCGCTCTGTCGGCGGGCGGTACGGCTGTTGATTGTCAGCGGGCGGTATGGCTGTTGATTCTCGGCGGGCTGGCGGAGAACTCAGAAATGTCGACTTGATTGAAGATGGAAGAGAAACCTTTAATCTCTTCACTTCTGTAGGCAAACGGATGAAGATGCGAATTGCTCGGCAGTCTCCTTCGGATCCGTTAGAGTGTTTGGTTGAACGCAGAGTAACCTCAACTCGTCCAGCGAGATGGAGATTGTATGGCTACAGTCGGACATTACTTCCTTGTGCCACGAGGTTGCACTGGCGAGCAGCAAAAAAAAAACTACGTCTATATTCGGTGAACAAAGTCGCTGGAAGCAAATTCTGGAAGCATTTCAGAATTATTTCAACTCCTGATGATGTCATGTTTGAGGGACGTTCTGTTGTGTGCCTCATCCAATAGGAGTTGAGAGCTCGATCCTTTAGTGAGCAAGGCTTCATGGATCTGTAGTCTGTTTTGGACTCCCTTTGTTTGATTTTGGTGCGTTTTTTATCAGTAAAATTTACGACTTAGAAGGTGGGGGCTTGAGTTATGTTTTTACGACTGTGTTAGGCCTGCCTTTGTCTTCTATCTGAATACATGAGGCCCAACAATGTGTTCCAGATAAATTATCAGGATATCAGATAATTCCCTCTCCGATGACTCCAGATAATCGACAGATCAACATCTGCCACTCTTGTAACCAACTCAGAGAATTTTGTTTCCATCGCCATAATCGTTCAACGTATTACAGCAAGATCTTCTAATCAGCAACAACTTTTGTCAGCATCACAAACATGTTGGACAGTTAATGCTGAATTTCCCCGGCTGCATAATTCAAATTGAGTCCCTAGTCCGCAGGCCCGTCAGCGGTTTCAGCTTGAGCACGTAAGTGTCTTTTAATATCTCCAGAGCCTGAGGATTTTGAATTTTTTGATGTATTGACTTCAAAGAGCAAATATTTAACAAGGTCTATCAAATCTAACTGGATTATAACACAAAAATAACTAAAAACTAGCAAAGGGCGCAGAGCTTGTCACCTACACGTCCGCTCCTCGCATGGCGTCACGTGACTCCCCAGAATTGAAGATTTTTAGGATTTCATTTCAGGCCTCGTCCTTTAAACAACGCAAGTGAATGTACTCCATTTTTTGATGGTCCAAAATGCATATTTAGGGTGCATCAAAATAATCCACACGACTCCAGTCAACAAATAAAGTTCTTCTGAAACCAAACGATTAATTATTTTTAGAAACAAAACAATACTTATATACTTTTAACTACAAATGTTCACTTCCGTACATCTTTGTGACACGCGCTCATGAGAGGGATGATGTAAGCTCGTTGGAAAGGTCACGCATCACGTGAAGGAGGCAGGAAAACTAATTCATGCGTTCATGACCTCAAGACTAGATTATTGTAATGCATTACTGGGAGGATGTCCTGCAAGTTCAATAAATAAACTTCAATTGGTTCAAAATGCAGCAGCCAGAGTGCTGACTAGAACCAAGAAATATGATATTAGCCCCATTTTATCATCGTTACATTGGCTACCTGTTAAATTTCATATTAATTTCAACATTTTGTTAACTACGTACAAAGCTTTGAATGTTCTAGCTCTGCAGTACTTAAGTGACCTTCTACCACGCTATATTCCATCACATTCATTACGACTGCAAAATTCTGGCCTGTTAATTGTTCCTAGAATATTAAAATCCACAAAAGGAGGCTTCTAAACAATAGAATAGTCTCCCTAATACTGTTCGGGACACAGACACACTCACACAGTTTAAGTATAGACTAAAGACTCAACTATTTAGTCAGGAATACACCTAATTTAACTATCATCTCACAATTAGGCTGGTTTAGTTAGATTTGCCGGACACCAGAAACATTTATCATGATCTATAACTCTGCAAAAAACTGAATGACATATATGCTGATATTATTCTATTTGTTTCCCTGTCTGTTACCAGATCCGGCCAGATCCAGCTCCGTTCCTGCTTGGTGTCAGACTCCACTGCTACGTGTGTCTGACTGATGACGACTAAATGCAGCCGGTGCCAGCCAGACATCACTTCAGTCTATTGCAATGGACTTTAGGGGATGAACCGATACCAACTCTGACAATAAAACATGGGATACTTCATATGCCACTGCCTGAACCATGGACTTAGGATAGACCTCACCCAAATGACCTGCCAGTTGAACTGCGATGCATCTCACTGACCTCTGCCTGCATCACCTTGGTCGAATGATGGACTACACTCTTACATGGAATGTGGTGAGCAGGGTGGGTCCGAGCAGCATCTGGGCAGATCAAGGCCGGGAATATAAGTGCCTTCATCGGCCAACTAACAAAGGACAATGCATCTATGTGAAATTCTGCATTTAATCCAGGATGAGCTTCAAAGACATTAGTCATTAATCTTAAAGTTCATACAAAATCTTTGTTTAAACAACACTTACTTTACTAATTTTAAACCATGTAACCACTACACAAAAATAACTAATATTGGCATTTTATTCATGCTGTTTAACCAGAGGGGAACTGGCTCCCACAGTGAGCCTGGTTTCTCCCAAGGTTTTCTTCTCCATTAACCAACATCTTATGGAGTTTTGTGTTCCTTGCCACATTCGCCTTCTGCTTGCTCACTGGGATTCTAAATACAATTATTATTTATTTAATTATTTATTTTTATAAATTACAATCATATTAACCAAATGATGACTCTAAGACTTTATAGATATTACAGTTTCATTTTCTGTTAATGAATTATTTTCTGTAAATCTGCTTTGAAACGATGTGTATTTTGAAAAGCTCTATAAAAATAAAAATGACAACTTAATTTATCATTTTGTTAACTGACATGCTGACAACATTTAGGGCTAATACCTCAAGAGTTTGGTTCTACACGCCTACCCGTATTTTCTGATACACACAGCTGACCTCCAAGCATGCGATTACGCAGCCCTACAATATATTAAAATGTGCTTATGCACAATAGTGAAGCCAAATCGCAATATCAAACTAGATTTAAAATTTTCTGGTCAAACTTTAGGTTGGCTTGAGAAAGCCTAGCCTGAAAGTTTGAAGTAGTTGTAAAAACTTGAAGTTTGAAGGTTTTAAGTTTGAAGTAGTTATAAGTTTAAGTAGTAGTGTTAAAAGTTCAAAGTTTAAAGATTATAAGACCATTCAGTCTATCAGATAGATAGATAGATAGATAGATAGATAGATAGATCATTTGGTTGCTAGGCAGTTACCAAGGTGATACTCAAAAGGCTCCTTGCCTCCCTGAGTCAAATGAAAGAAACCATAAGTCTCTATGATGTTCTGGTGCAGAGATATGTGATTTGTTACTTGGTTGCTAGGGTAACCCATCTGGTTGCTAGTCAGTTACCAAGGTGCTACTCAAAGGCTTCTTGCTACCCTGAGTCCAATGAACGAAACCGGAAGTGTCTATGATGTTCTGGTGCAGAGATATGTTATTTGTTACTTGGTTGCTAGGGTAACCCCATCTGGTTGCTAGGCAGTTACCAAGGTGATACGTAACATGGCTACTTGCCATCCTAAGTGAAATAAGTCAACCTGGAAGTCTCTATGATGTTCTGGTGAAGAGATATGTGATTTGTTACTTGGTTGCTAGTGTAACCCCATCTGGTTGCTAGGCAGTTACCAGGGTAATACTTATCAAGGCTACTTGCCATCCTGAGTGAAAAAAGTCAATCCGGAAGTCTCTACAATGTTCTGGTGCAGAGATATGTGATTTGTTACTTGGTTGCTAGGGTAACTCCATGTAGTTGCTAGGCAGTTACCAGAGTGATACTTAATGAGGCTCCTTGCTATCTTGAGTGAAATATGTCAACTTGGAAGTCTCTACAATTTTCTGGTACAGAGATATGTGTTTTGTTACTTGGTTGCTAGGGTAAGCCCATGTGGTTGCTAGGCATTTATCAAGGTGATACTTAACATGGCTCCTTACTATCCTGAGTGAAACAAGTCAACCCAGAAGTCTCTACGACATTCTGAAAAATTGAGCCCTTCCCGGACTTCCTAGGTTGCCTATTAAAGCCTGTAGACTGATTTTTATGCAAAGGGAGTGGGTCAGTTTTGCTGGGAAAATACAAAGGATGTTACATTTATGCGCGCTCCTGAGAGCCTTGCCTCAGTGCTTCTCTTCCGCTATTCAACAATGACAACACTGCAACACTAGGTAATGTTATCTTAGAGATGGAATCCAGCAAACATCCGGTTCCCAGCACAACACCGACTCCTACACAAACTCAGAGTAAGCCAAAAAAACAAAAAAACAAAAAACAAAACATTTATCTACTGAATCCTGCAGGAATGTGATCGTGGTCGAGCGAAAACTAAAGTGAACATCGGCAAGGCATTTGATTCCTGGAGGGAACTTCGTTCGGTTTTGAGGATCAAAACCGACCCTGAATTGGCGTTCTTCTTATTGGACAGGTAAGCTTACATAACTGCAAAGCATGTGAAATATAGTGCCATAAGGATTGATCTGTGTAATTTGAGCTAACTTGACCTTTCGAATTACAAGCTACCTTGCTTTGTAACTTACAAATAATTTCAACGATCTTCTCTTTATACTAAAAGTCAGGTATACAGGATAAATTTAAGCAAATACGATGGTTTCTTGACTGTAGTACAACATATGATATACAAAACATACAATAGTGCAACATAACATTGCAATGCAACAGTAAACTGTCTGGTATAGTTCGATAGTATGTAGCTGATGTGTCAGTATGCTATGTTAGCTGATAAGTAGTTTTAGTTTAGTCTCAAAGTTTGTAGTAAAACAATCATAACTGTGTAATTTTAATTATGCTCTTTTTTTTTCGGGGGTTGATTGTTTCACTAATGGGGAATGTGATCTGTATAATTTAGTTTTTGACACACAGTTTTTTTTTTTTTTTTTATTATATCAATATGTCAGTTGTTAATATGAGTGTTCTATCTCTCTCCACATGGATTGTGAATGGGTTGGGGCACCCCATAAAAAGAAGGAAGGTTATTTATTTTCTTAAACATAAGAAATATGATATAGTGTTTCTTCAAGAAACACATCTCTCCCTGCAGGAAGCTGAAAAATTTGGGAAGATATGGGGTGGACATGTTTTCTTTAGTGCTGGCTCAAGTAAGAGCAAGGGAGTCATTATATTGGTAAATAAACATCTACAATTCAAATGTCTCAAACAGATTAAAGATAAATTAGGAAGAGTAATTATTGTGTTAGTTGAAATTCAAGGACAAAGGTTGATTTTGGCTAATATTTACGCACCTAACGTTGATGATCAAGGCATTTTTATAGATCATGAAGAGATGTTGCAAGCCACTGGCACCCCACATGATATAATATTGGGAGAAGACTTTAATCTTTTGATGGACTCAGTCCTTGATCATAGTGAAACAAAAGTGTGTAAGCCCCCTAGTGCAACACTGACGCTTCACAGGATGTGTAAAAATCTTGGTCTTACAGATATTTGGAGACTTTTGAACCCATCTGGTAGGGACTATACATTTTTTTTCATCAATCCATAAGATTTATTCTAGAATAGATTTTTTTTTTTTTTGATATCCAAATCCCTCATTTCATCTGTTGTTGATTGCTCAATTGGAAATATCTTAGTCTCAGATCATGCTCTGGTGAGTTTAAAGGTTTTGCCATATACAGAGAAAAATAAATCATATAGTTGGCGCCTTAATGTATCCCTTCTGCAAAATCCTGATTTCCAACAAATGTTAAAGACTGAAATCAATGTTTATATGGAGACCAACTGGTCCTCAGTATCCTCTGTGGGCGTGGCTTGGGAGGCACTTAAAGTGGTTCTTAGGGGCCGGATCATACAGTATGCCTCATTCATCAAAAAATCCAAAGCACGAGAACTTGTGGAGTTGGAAGGAAATATTAAAAGTGCAGAGGCAGAGCTGAAGCGCTGTATGTCAGCTGATGGCCTCAGAGAATTGACCCGATTGAAATATAGATATAAAACTATTTTGTCATGGAAAGTGGAGTTTTGGTTGTTCAGGGCAAGACAGTCATACTTTGAGTCGGGGGACAAAGCAGGGAAGCTTTTGGCTAGATATATAAAGCAGAGAGAGTCTTTTTCTACTATTCCCTCAGTGAAATCTGCTGGTGGTGAAATATTTACCTCAGCCATTGATATTAATAATGCCTTTAAAGAGTTCTATATTGATCTTTATAGTTCCAAGTCTTCGTCTACTGATGAAGATATTAGAAACTTTGTGGAACCATTAGATCTTCCTAAACTGACGATTGAGCAAAAAAACTCTCTTGATTCTGAGATAACCTTGGAGGAGCTTGACGAGGTAATTAAGTCCCTACCTACTAGCAAGGCTCCGGGGCCAGATGGTTTTGCCGCAGAATTTTTTAGATCCTATGCTACAGAACTGGCTCCACTTTTGTTAGAAGTTTATACTGAATCAGAATAATCAGAATTATACTGAATAAAGAACAGAAAACTTCCTCCAACCATGACACAAGCCCGGATCAGTCTGATTCTTAAAAAGGACAAAAATCCAAACGTGTAAAATTTACCATCCAATTTCCATGATAGATGTAAAAATATTGTCAAATAATTTTGGCTAATTGATTAAGTAAAGTTATGACATCACTTATACATATAGATCAGGTGAAGTTTATTCGGGGTCGCAGCTCTTCTGATAACATCAGGGGTCTCATCAATATCATGTGGTCAGTAGCGAATAATCAGTCTCCGGTTGCTGCCATCTCACTTGACGCCGAAAAGGCGTTTGATATGGTAGAATGGGATTATCTTTTTAAGATTTTGGAAATGTATGGGTTCGGGAGTACATTTATTGGTTGGATTAAGTTACTTTATAAACACCCTGTAGCAGCGGTACAAACAAATGGATTAATTTCAGATTATTTTACTCTGAATAGGGGCACTTGGCAGGGTTGCCCTCTATCCCCTTTATTGTTCTGTCTTGCCCTGGAACCATTAGCAGCCACGATAAGAAAGGAGGATGATTTTCCAGGGGTGATTGCGGGAGGTGTGGCGCATAAGCTTCTGCTTTATGTAGATGATATTTTATTATTCGTCTCCGACCCCACTAGATCTATGCCTTGCCTCCACAGAATTATTAATTCCTTTTCCAAGTTCTCAGGATACAAAGTCAGTTGGTCTAAATCCAAAGCTTTGGCTTTGACAGCATACTGTCCAGTAACGGCCTTCCAGCCGGGCACCTTCCAGTGGCCCAAACAGGGCATTAAGTATTTGGGAATTTTATTCCCAGCAAATTTGTCTGATTTAGTCAGAGTTAATTTTGATCCCTTAATAAAAAGGTTTTCGAATGATGTGGACAGGTGGGCTTCATTACACATCGATGATTGGGAAGGTTAATGTAATTAAAATGAATTGTATTCCAAAATTCAACTACCTGTTACAATCTCTCCCTAATGATGTCCCCCTCTCTTATTTCAAGCAATTTGATAGCATAGCGAAGTCCTTCATTTGGAATGGTAAGCATGCCAGGTTAAATTTCAATAGGTTACATAGGCCAATTGACAAAGGTGGGTTAGGCCTACCCAAGATTTTGTTTTATTATTATGCATTCGGTCTCAGATATTTGGCTCACTGGTTGCTTCCACATGAGAGAGCCCATCCCTGGTTTTGTATTGAAAAGGAAGCTCATACCCCTATCTCGCCTCTGCATAGCCTTTCGATCAAATTAATCGGAGAAATTAAATCACACCCCGTTATTTTGCATTTACTCTCGATATGGACAAAAGTGTCCACAGTGTTTAATTCGAATATTTATTTAAACATAGCCTTAAGCATATGGCAGAACCCTAAACTATGCATTAATAAGTCCCCTTTCTGTTGGTTAGACTGGATTGTGAGGGGGGTTAATACACTCAGTGACCTATATGAGAGTGGAGTATTGAGACCTTTTGAAAATCTGGTTCAAAATTTTGGGATTCCCAGATCTCAATTTTATAAGTATTTACAGCTGTGCCACCTACTCTGCACTATTTTTGGGAGTGGCACGCACCCCCCTAGTGCGGCAGATACTCTGGGAGTGGTGATTACTGCTTTTGGAAAAGGTCATGAGGCATCAGTGCTTCCTCCCTGCTAATTCAGAGTCTGGGGGACAGAGCTTTAAATTCCCTCAAAAGATTATGGGAGGAAGATTTAAATTTGTTTTTAGAGGAGGGAGTGTGGGCTAGGATTCTTAAAAATGTCAACTCTGCATCTGGAGATGCAAGGGTGTGCCTTATGCAATTTAAGATTCTACATAGATTTTATTGGACCCCCTTCTAAATTGTATAGGCTTGGTCTTAAGGACACACCCACCTGCTGGCGATGCCATTTAGAAGATGGAGACACCACCCATGTTTTTTGGGGGTGATGTAAGATACAGGAGTTCTGGTTGAGAATTTTATGGCTGACGTATTGGGTACTCGGATCTGCTTTTGCCCCAGGCTCTGTATTTTGGGTGACGGGGCGGTCATTGATGTAGGAGATAAGTACATGAAGAATTGGAACATGGCCGGTGTTATGGTGGGCAGTCAGGTTATCCTTAGAGGATGGAAGTCAGTTGGAGCCCCCTCGTTTCGTGAGTGGTGCGAGGAGATGGGCAGGGTGGCAGCTTGGGAAGAGTTGTCATATATAGAAGGCTAGGCAACATGGATATGTTCATCAGAAGGTGGGGCAGCTATTTGGCCTTTTTGGAGGGCTCTTGGGGAGGGGCAGTAAATGTGTATGTTGTAGCTTTTTGTTTTTGAACATATACATTTTTTAAATATATTTCTAAATATTTTCTTGTGTGTCTTTGTCGGTTGTATTTGACCACTGGGGTATCTGTTTGTGTTGGGTGGTGGGGTGGGGTAGTTAATGTTCGGGAGGATGGGTTGTAAAAAATATAATGTGATTCCAAATATTCTGTTATTTTTATATATATATATATATATATAGGTTATATGGAATCAATAAAAACTTTTAATAACAAAAAAAAAAAAAAAAAGAATGGAAAGCTCCCACCAAACATGACACAAACATCAGATCGGTCTGATTCTTAAAAAAGACAAAGATCCAAGCGAGTGTAAGAGTTACCGCCCAATTTCCCTGATCCAGCTAGATGTAAAAATGTTGTCAAAAATTTTGGCTAACCGATTAAGTTATGACATCTCTTATACATATAGCTCAAGTGGGGTTTATTTGGGGCCGTAGCTCTTCTGACAACATTAGGCGTTTCATCAATATCATGTGGTCAGTAGCGAATTGGTAAGGTTAATGTTATAAAAATGAATTGTATTCCAAAATTTAACTACCTCTCCCCATAAGTTCCCCTCTTTTATTTTAAACAATTTGATAGTACTGCTAAATCTTTTATCTGGAATGGTAATGCATTCTAACAAGTTACACAGGCCAATTGACAAAGGTGGGTTAGGTTTTCCCATAATATTGTTTTACTATTATGCTTTTGGTCTCAGACATTTGGTGCATTGGTCGCTTCCACCTGAACGAGCTCCTCCCTGGCTCTTTTTTGAACTGGAGGTCCTTGCCCCTATCTTGCCATTGCAATGTCTTTCTACCAAGCTGCCCGGAGAAGTAAAGACACATCCCGTTATCTCACACATGCAGTTAGTGTGGACAAAAGTTTCCCACGTGCTCAATTGAAAGTATTTGGTAAAACCCTAAATTGTGTATTAACAAGCCCCTTTTTTGCTGGACAGAATGGATTGAGAAGGGAGTTGCTACGCTGGGTGACCTGCGTACTATTGCTGGCTAATTCAGAGTCTAGGGGAAGGGGTTTTGACATCTCTCAAGAAGTTATGGGAGAAAGACTTGAATTTAGTACTGGAGGATGAAGAATGGGATAGAATTTAAAAAAATGTCAAGTCTATGTCTAGGGATGCAAGGATGCACCTCATTCAATTTAAGATTCTGCATAGTATTTATTGGTCTTAAAGATACACCCACCTGTTGGCGATGCCAATCAGAGGATGGGGACATAGCCCAAGTTTTTTGGTATTGTACTAAGATTCAAGAGTTTTGGTCGAGGGTTCAAAGTTATGTCTGTGAGATCCTGGGCACTCAGATTTCGTTCTGCCCCAGAATTTGTATTTTGAGTGATGGGGTGGGGGTTAATTTAGGGAATACACATATTAAAAATGGGAGGGGGGAGGGGGGTGTATTTTGTTGAAAGTTGAATCTGTGTTTTCATGTGGTTTATGTTGATTTGAGTGTGGAATCAATAAAAATTGTTAATGAAAAAAAACAAAAAAAACACTGAGAACCAAAAATTGTCTCAGTTTGGAGCATGACCAGAACATATGGGTTAAATCTGCCTTAAAAGCATTGCAACATTCACATGTTTCATCTACATTTGGATACAGTTTGTCCAACTTAGTTTTACTATAATGAATACGGTATAGCACTTTCATCTGAATCAGACTGAGTTCTGCACAAGATGAAGTCCCATTCACTCTTTCAGTGGCTTTGTCCCAAGTGTCTTTAGATATATCAGTACCTAGCTCTACTACCCATGCTGCTTTGATCTTTTCTATTGATGTATTTTGAAAGGACATAATTAAGTTGTATATTTTTTAGATGGATCCCTTAAGATGTGGCGGGACCTGCAGAACTAAATCTAATCTTGATTCTTTGGGGGAACCCCGAGCACTGAGCTTGGATGAAGTCACGAACTTGAAGATAATGAAAAAAACTGGATTTTTGAACATTACATTTTTTTAATCGTTGTAGTTAGCAAAAATGTTATCAATAAAAATGTCACTACATTAAACTAGGCCCAGGTGTTGCCACTGCTTGAAATAGAGTCTAGTTTGGCAGCTGGAAAAAGATGATTATTACATATAGGGTTTTCTAAGGAAAAACCTCTAAGTTGAAATGCTTGTCTGAACTGATTATATATTTTGAAAGCTGAAATTACTACTGGACTTGAAGAAAATTGCGATGGTGAGAATGGTGACTTCATTGTAATCAGCACAGCAAGTGATGTTGACTTACACGATTTAGCCTTTGCTACGCACCAATTTGTATGTGGAGACTGAAACCAATAAACGACTTTTTGAAAGTTTGCTGCCCAATAATAATTTATCAGATTTGGGAGAGCCAGACCTCCATCCTTTTTTTGTCTCTCAAGAAACTCTCTACATATTCTTGCCCCCCCCCCATATAAAAGGCAACAGCAATCTGTTAGTCGATTGAAAGAAGGATTTTGGCAAGAAAAGTGGGAGACTCTGAAACAAATACAATAATCTGGGTAGCACATTCATTTTAACACAATTAACTTTACCAGCTAGAGATAAATATATATATATTACTAACACAACATTGTTGGAAGTCAGATTCAAGTTTTTTAAGTATAGGGTTGTAATTTGCTTTAAACAGACCCGAGTATGAGCGAGTGATATTAATTCCTAAGTATTTAAATCCTGATTTTGATATACAAAAGAGTAAGTCTGTATCCACAATCTGATCTGCCTTATAGTTTATAGGGAATCATATACTTTTAGAAACATTTAATTTATAACCTGAAAAGTGCCCATAGTTTTCTAGTATTTTCACAACTTCAGGGGCACATGTTAGTGGGTCAGTTAAATATAGTAAGAGATCATCAGCGTATAAGGGAACTTCATACTCGACACCCATTCTTTTAATACCACTGATAGATTGTGATGATCTGAGTGTTGACAACAATGGTCCTATGGCCAAAATAAATAGTAGAGGGCTAAGGGGACAGCCTTGCCTTGTACCTCTAGACAGATCAAAATATTGTGAGCATATCTTATTTGTGATTACAGCCGCCTTTGGTTGAGGATAAAGCATGCGAATCCAGGAAATACATTTTGAGCCAAATTCAAATTTGTCTAATACCGCAAATAAATTATTCCATTCGCTGTTTCAAGTATTTCTCCAAGTAATTACAAAATGTAGGGCGTGTGTAAGAAAAATTACAAAAATGATGGATGGAGGTCTTGGTCTTCGGTTAAAGATGCTTAAGTCTTTATTGCAGTGTAGCAGTGACAAAGTACACGAAGCACCTGGGATTCATCGTAGTTAGACTGAAAAACAAACATTGTAAACACAAACCTTTTAACCAGTTTGTGAAATAGTTTACTGAACCACCCACAATGTAAATTGAGATCCCTAAAAGATATGGTCTGTATGTTCATTAAGCTCAGGCATCCCTGTCTAAAATAGTTCTCCATGGCCCATTCCTGTGCTCATTCTAAAATTGATGATGACCATTTGGTCAGGGCAGGACCCCACTATGGTGTGACAATAGTTGTAAACATTTCTTTGTTTTTATAATAATCAAGCCCATTAGGTGTTGCGGTCATTCTGAGAAGTGGAACTCATATTTTAGGGCAGAATACTGTAATCACTTCCTTTACCCATTATCACACCTGCCGACTTGGGCAGGTGCCCAGGGCGGTGATGCCCTGCCTTAGGTTGCCCCCCGCTGGCCAAAAGAGAGTCTTACCCATCACTGGGTCATCACCTCCTGCCACTGGTTCTACCGCTCTATCACCTTAGGCAGTCTTTTCATAGAGTCCCTCTATAATTTTGTACTATGCAAAATATACTTTCTTGGGTTTGGAAGAGGGGCACTTGAGAACCATCAAAGCCAATGGGACCATCTCAACATGAAGACTTAAACAACTAAACATGAAGAGAGTTCAAACATTTGGAGTAAAAGCATCATTAAATGTACAATATAATATGTTTGTATTGTGTGTGTGCATGTGTGTGTATAGTCTTTTCTGGTGCCAAGTCCATGTTCATTGTTTCGGATTAACACTTTTTATTGATTCTGACAAATGAAACAGAAAAGCAATATATGCACAGAATCAACTTTTAACCCCCATTATTCCCCTTCCCCCTCCCAATCCCCAACCCTACCCCCAACAAACATCCCTGTTTGTGTATATATATATATATATATATATATATATATATATATAAATACAAACAAATAAATAATAATAATAATAATAATCACAGCTCCCAGCCCTTTTTGGAGCTCTGCCTGCAGCTACATCCTTCTCGGAAAGTCTCAAAATAGCCACACACAAATCCGAAGTGATCAACACACAAGTGACAATTTGCAAATGCAGATTCAATGATCCATAAATAAATGTAACAACATTAACAAATGTTTTGATGCAAATTAATTCAATATCTTGATAGATACATATTCGCCCCCCCGGGCACTGTCTGATTGACAGGCTGCTTCTTTCTGTGTGTGTGTGTTTTGCGAGAGCCCTCATGGTAATGCGGATATAGTACAATCCTGCGTGATGGTCAAATATGCTTAAAAATGCCTGTCTTGGTGAGGTATTAAAAGAAACACAGTCAGTTATGTCTAAAGTAAATGTAAACCCCAGGACTGAACGAGCGGATTTATATCACAGTATCGGATCTGTACAATCGGACTTGTAGTATAAATGCAACCTAATAGACCTGCCACTATTTTGTTAATATTAATCAACAATACACATCGAGAAAACGAGAAAAAAACATGTATTGCTCTTGGCTGGATAACTTTAGTAGCTTTAAAAATTATTAATGTATTATAATCATACAGTGAAGACCTGTAATCTCTGTAGTTTTATGTTACATTTCATTAGGCCTACTTTTTCAATTTATGAACATTTACTTAAACACTTTATACTACTTATAGAAACTTTAATCACTGTTTTCTTAATTTGTTTCTTTGTTCTTATTTTATTACTGAATGTTTCCTTGTCTTATATAATTACTTGAGAACTTGAATCAATGTTTACCTAATTCATAAATTAGTATTAGTTTGGGTATTAAGAATCACACAATTTTACTGGCATTGGTACTGACTACTTTTTTGCCCAGGAAAAAATATACAGTTCATTAAACACATGTTGACCTTTTGGGTTTCATGTGAACATTAGGGGGACATGTTCCCCTGTCACCCCACCACCATAACAAAATGTTCATGTCTCTTGAAATTTATGCCTGCATTAAAACAGTCTATTATAAGCTTTTGAGCAAACTGTAAAAAGTAAAACAATTTTGAGACTGTTTTTTCTTCACTCAGTCCAACTTATTAAAGTGTTAAAACCTCAAGTTCAGCACCAATTGTTCACACCTCAGACTTTAAAAAAAAGTCTCATGAAATGGGTCTAACAAATATGTAAAAAGTTGGGAGGGTAAAGGGGTTGGACAGAAGGGGGTCAAGAGCTACAACTCACCCAGTTCCAAAACACACAAGTCACAAGTCACATTTGCCTTTGCACGGTGGAATTCCACGTGCGAAGAAGGAGTGGGTGGATGCTGAGCATGTGTGAAACCAGCAAAAAATGTACTGCCAAACAGTATCTTTTTAATGCCGTAATTTACACTCTGTGAGTGTGATGTTAAAAAGAAACTTGCCAATAAAATAACATCCTTGTCCATTGTTTACGATTTCTGAGGCCCCAAGCAACCAACCAACTTTGAAAGTTGGCCCCATTTCGAAAACTTTTGCTAAAAAAAAAAAGACAATTTATTTTAAATCATAATTTTTAATTCTTCCTATCAGCCGTTGTAGCCAAGTACATTCAAAATGTTTAATGAAATACAAATCTAGTTAAAGATAATTCATACATGTTTTCCAGTTTTTCCACAATACAGTGATAAAAATGCAATATTTACCTACATATATGTTTACAAACCACTTTGTGTGTGTGTGTGTGTGTGTGAACAGGGTGTGCAAAACCTGCTACTTCACCCAGTAACATTTTGAAACTCAGTTGTTACAGTATATATTAATATTATATCCCAACAATTATTTATTGTTGTCCAGATTGTCATTATAATATGATACAGTATTATTATTATTATTACTTTGAGGATTTGTTGTATACAATAGTAATATAGTTCTGTCTTATATACTTTAACCTGGAGCTTATATTCTAATGCTGCAGTGTATTGTTCATCATGTTGCAAAAGGCTGTATTTTGTGTAGGCTAAGCATTGTAGGCAACATTCTTTACAGTATTGTAACAGTAAACATACAAGCCACGGTGGCCCCTCACACTAGAGCATAAAAAATAATATAAAAAAAAAAACAACAACAACATTGCCGTTTATCAAGCGCTGAAACTTTGCTTGATGCAGAATAAACTGGAATAATGTTAAAAATTGTAACAGTCACCTCTTTGCAGCCTGAACTTGTTCAGAACGTTAAATCTTTGTGACACCTGAGCTAAAAACAGTCTAGACGTAGCGCAACGAATGAAACGGAACGCAGGTGCCTCGACATGCGTTTTTAAGTTATTAAGTTACTTTTATCTTGACACAGTGTCTAAAAATGTGCCGGTCTACATGATATCATCATTTACAGTAATGATTGGCAGTGGCACATGCAACATCTGAGAGCCGTCCTGAGATCGCTGTGGCGGGCGGGGCTCACGGCCAACCTGAAGAAGTGCGCAATTGGGCAGGTGGAAGTTCGGTATCTGGGGTTCCACTTGGGCCATGGGTAGGTGCATCCCCAAATTAACAAAACTCAAAACCCAGCGCCCAAGACCAAAAAGGAGGTGAAACAGTTTCTGGGGCTGGCTGGCAACTACCGAAGGTTTGTGCCTAGTTTCTCTGACGTCACCAGCCCGCTGACTCATCTCACTCGAAAGGGGGCTCCCGATCAGGTCCAGTGGACGGAGTCGTGCCAACAGGCTTTTCTGAAAGTGAAATCTGCACTTTGTGATGGACCACTCTTACATGCTCCAAACTTCTCTCCCCCTTTTATTTTGCAGACGGATGCATCTGACAGAGGGCTGGGGGCAGTGCTCTGGCAGGAGGTGGAGGGGGACGAGCAACTGGTACTGTACATTAGTCGTAAACTCTCACTGAGGGAAATTAAGTACAGCACCATTGAAAAGGACTGTTTGGCGATCAAATAGGTAGTCCTCACCCTCCGCTTCTACCTGCTGGGGCGGGCCTTCACCTTCTGTTCAGATCACACCCCACTCCAGTGGCTCCAACCTCATGAAGGATCACCCGTTGGTACTTGACACTTCAGCTATTAAAATTTGAGGTGATCCACAGACCGGGGGCGCAGATGGCTGTGGCTGACTTTCTCTCCAGAAATGGGGGGGGGGCGGGGGGGTTGAGTTGGCAGGCCGGATGTTGCCCTGGCCTGAGTCGGGCAGTGGGGGTATGTGGTGATAGCGGCATGGTCATGTGTCTGTCTGCGAGAGAGAGGGAGTGATGTGGCTCGTTGTGACGAGGAGGAGGGCGTGGTTGGCCCGAATCAGCTAATCAGCGGGAGAGTGAGATAAGGGGCGGCCGGAGGCGCCTGTTGGAGAGAGAGAGACGCACATGGCTTAAGTTCATTGTTTAAGTTCATTTATGCATTAAAAGTTTATGTTGATAGTTCAGCCGGTACTCCTTGCCCGTGCTTTATGTGTTACAGTGGTGCCAAAACCTGGGAGGGAGGAGAGATGCGCTGTCGTGGACTTCTCGCCGCTGCCATCCGCCAGGGGAGCAACTGCGGCCATCTGCCTGGGGACGGAGGGATCGCTGCTGGCTGCCGAGAGCCGGAGGAACCGCGGCTGTCTGCCGAGAAGGGGAGGAGCAGTTCTGTCTGCCAGGGGCCGGAGGATTCGCTGCCATCCGCCGGGGGAGGAGCGAGCTGGCATCCACCTGAGGGGGGGGAGCGGTTGAGGATCGGGTGACAGTGCGTCTGGAAGCTGGCGAGCAAGCTCTTCTCTCTCTCTCCTCTCTCTCTCTCTCTCTGTGTGTCTTCGCTCGCCCTTTCCCTCTCCCCATGCCTCCCCTCGTCTCTCCCCCCAGGTTCACAGGAGGTGGGGTGGACCACCGGCTGACAGAACGGCCGGAAAGAAATAAATACAAACACAAAAGAAACGCTTTAAGTACATGGTTTAAAACAACCCCCCCCCCCCCAATTTAGTTTTTTTTTTCTCACTCAGTTATTAGTTATTTTTTTCATTACTTCTTTAATTTCTATCAAAATGTAGTCACGGCAGTTTGCCAAAAATATTTTACAAAACTTTCATGAATCAGAGAATTCATATTAGAATGGTTTTACGAATTATTTACACAAAAATTCGTTCTGCTCGTGTTTCATGAATGAGGCTAATTGTGACAGGAAAAATATTACTACTGTATATACAAATTTAGAAGAAGAAGCAGCCTTTATTTTGTCACATTATACATTTTTGCATATATACAGTGAAATTCTTTTTTTCACATATCCCAACTAAACTGGGGTCAGAGCACAGAGTTAGCCATGATATGGTGCCCCTGGAGCAGATAGGGTCAAGGACCTTGCTCAAGGGCCCAACAGTGGCATCTTGGTGGTGCTGGGGCTTGAACCCCTGGTCAGTAACCCAGAGCCTTAACTACTGTGTCACCACTGCCCCTACCAGTTGTCCTCAAGGGAGGACAGGGAGAACAGTCACTCTCAGACAGGCACTGCTGGGAATTGAACCCAGGATCTCCTGTTTATAAGGCAGGCACTTTAACCAGCTAAGCCACAGTTCCCTAAATATTCTGATATGTACAAATAGATGAGTAATTTAAGGGTGAATCGACTCAATTATGTCATCCCCAGTGCATCATGGGAGTGGGTGGTCACACCGAGGCATGTTGTGCTGGCTTGGGTGGCCGCGGTTCTCTGATTGATGAAGCTTTCTCAGCTGGACCATTGAATTCCGCTATCAAACATGATTTTTAAACAATGTAGTTGAAATAACAGATGGATGGCTTCAATGGAAACATATTCCATCAATGAACAACCACGGAGCTCAAGACAGGTCTGTCTTTAAAGGTCCCATTTATTTTTTCCATAGACTAACTTATTTTCAATGATAACTTATAAACCTTTAAAGACTGACATATCTTAAGCTCCAAGGTTGTTCATCATTGGAATATACTTCTGTTGAACCATCTGTCTGTGCTATTTCTACATCATTGTTCAAAAATCATGTTCGATAGTGGAATTCATGGTAAACAACTCCACTACCCATGGTGCGGGTAAAATGATTGGGGAAAATACTTCTGGAACCCAGACAGCTGAAAACGTGGGCGGGCATGCTCTGTGGACCCTTTTCACATATCTGGTTTGGAGAGCGGAAGTACACGCATAGCAGGGTAAACTTGAATTGCGGTGAATGAGAGACTACTGCAAATGAAATTTTTGCTTACCCATTTGCTCCAACAGCAAAAGAAAAAAATCAATGATTACACTTTCATAGCATTGCAAAAGAAGGTAAAAATTTAGAGCTCTGGATAAAAGCAGTAAGAAGAAAGAAACAGGCTAAATGTTTTGTCACTCCCTCAGCAGCTGTGTTAAGGCCAAAACATACTTCACACAAGTACGCAAAAGCAGACGCGAGCGCTTGGCCAACGCATGGCCTTGGTGTGATCCTGTTGTACATTTTTTATGTGCGCTCTTGCGTTGCTCTGGCGGTTGCAAACCTTACATAATTTGCGGCATCTCAGCTGCAGACGCCTTTCCATTTCTTCCTGGATTGGACAAATCGGTCCCATAGTTGTTTCTATTTTCTCTTTACAGTGTCGCTATCAGAATTTAGGGAAGCTGCAATTTCTTGCCAAGCATTTTCAATTGCTGTTTTATTCGAATGGAGAGGGGACGAGGAGTTGTATATATATATTTGTATAATCAAACTTGTTCGGCAAGACTCTCTTCAAATTGTTACTCCGCCATGATAGTTGTTGACTAAAAACAGAAAATACACTCAAATTGCTGCTCTGCCATGTCAGTTGTTGACTGAAAACAGAAAATACATCCTTACAGCAATGCAGCACGTACTTGTGTTGGGTTAAGAATTGAGAACTAACACATTTCACTACACAACGACACGTGGAATCAAGCTTACATAACAAGATTTGTTTGCGTGTTCGTACTTGCGAAGTATGTTTGGGCCTTTAGAAGCCTCATCACAGCTACGGTAACTGATTTTTTTTTTTTTAAACTTATTCCAGGTTAATATAATACATTGTACAATGTTATAAATTTACACAAAATATTTTTTAAATTTGGAAATATAAAAATGTTTGCTACATTTACGTTGTTAAAGAAGACGGAAACGCGTAATAACAGGTCTGTGAAAAGGGTCCATTGTGAGCTCATGAATGAGGCTGTGATTGGATGGAAGCATCTTTTCTCATGAATAACATGGAGAAATGCTCAGTATCGAATGATGTATTAGTGTACTCTAACCACAACACGGTTTTTTAAACCGGAAGAACGAAATAAAGCGTAAAAAATGAACACAATCCTCTTAATAAACATAATGAGTGATATTATTGTTTTCAATTATATGCAACCTGTGCATATCTTTTAACATCTCAAAAAAAAAAAAAAAAAAAAAAAATGGGGGGGGGGGGATGGGTTCATGACCCTTTCATTAATAAATAATTAATTAAAAATAAAGTTTAGTCTGTATGTTTAGTTCTAATTAAATTTATAGACACAATTTATGTCTACAATTTTTTAAGCATTTAACTATATATAAAAAAGTCATTTTAAGATCATTAGAAACAAATTCAGTCAAGTGTGTTCTAACTTTGTAAGTTATTCACATTTCTGCTTAATTTATTAAAATAAATAAATGAATAAACTGCTATTGTGAAAAAAACGAAAGTAACAGGTGTGATGAATGACACTGAATAAAGGGGAGGGGGGATTCTCTCTCGCAAGTGTGAGTGTATCCAAAGACTTTTGACTTTTAAATAATCTCTGGTGTATCTTGGCCAACTTCCTCCTCTTTTATGGTGTTGAACTATTCTAGAGCTTCAATCAGAAATCCAGCAGCGCGAGGTGTGCACGTGGACGGCGAACTCTCCCGGTGACTTTACTAAAAGAAAAAAAAAAAAAAAAAAAAAACCACACATTGTAGTATTGTTAACGTTTTTTTTTTTTTTTTAAGACACGGATTAGTTTGATGTACAAGTTAGGGTTAGGGTTACAATTTCCATTCGCGCCTGTTTGAACAGAGAACTGTGCCGTATATTCATTAAGAATCCTGTAAGTAAAAAAAGTTCGAGCTCACGCCGAATTAATTAGCAGAGGGCATGCGTCCGCTGATGTAGATTTCTGGGAGTCACTCAACTTACTTCACTTCACTTCATTATGGTGGACAAGGGTCCTCTTTTGACTTCGGCTATTATTTTCTACCTGTCCATTGGGGCAGCAATATTCCAAATCCTGGAGGAACCGAACTGGGAGATCGCAGTAAAGCATTATAAAGCAGAGAAGGATAAAATATTGAAACGATACCCCTGTCTTACAAAGGCTGACCTGGAACACATCCTAGAGGTAGGGTTACTTTTGTTTCAGTGTTGTCACTTTAATAAATATAATATTATAAGAATATAATAAATTCTAGTTGCAGCCGCCATATGAGAACCTAATAGTGAATTGTGGTGTGGGATATAATTGATTCGACTTTACAATCGAAGTTATTTCATGTAAGGTCTTTTTTTTTTTTAGATCAAAACATATCCAAACAAGTTACTTGCTCTCTTGATAAACATTGAACAGGCTCTTTTAATGATAGACAATCTATCCACACATGTCTCTCCTACCAACGTCCTACCAATGTTAATTTATTGTTGTTGTTGATATTATTGTTTTTTTCTTTATAGAAGTGATATGCAGTGTTTTCAGAAGCATTTGAATTAACTTCTTGGGGCATCTCTCTTGTAGTGTGGGAAACATTTAAAACATTTAGTGTGCTTAAAGTGCTAGGAAATGCTCCTTCTTATGAGAAATTAATTGATTTAGCAACAGAAGAGCAGAGGCAAGCTTTCATACAATGCAAATTCAATTGTGATTATTGTTCATGGTTATGGCGATTGTTTCCATTGCTGGTGGTAAAGCCTTGCGTCAAATATGCCACCTTGTATTTTTAGTTGTATTTTAGGGCTCAACAAAATGTGAGGAGTGTTACAAGATGGTATAAATGTCTATTGAGTCTTTCAATTGCCTGAAACCAGAAAAGACATGCAGAAACAAGTCTTGTTCCCCCCTCCCCCCACCCCAGTGAGAACCAGTCTGCAAACTGTAGTCACATTCCCCTCTTTTCACGTCATTGTTCTCTTTTGTTGCATTGCAATGCATGAGAGTGGTGAAAGACTCTGCATTGCACTGTGAGTGGTTTCACTGCATCCAGTGGGACATTTGGGGCTGTCTGTCAGCTGAGGAAGCTGTCCACCAAATGGCTTCAAAACACAAGCAGTGCAACCCCAAAACTAGAATGTCACTGCAGCAACACCTACTGAATGTATAACTCACAACAATTAATATTTAATAAGCCTTATAGTTATGACAAAGCAGCATAAATGATTATAGGGTGGTGTTGTGGCTTACTGAATTCCTACATGAGCACTGTTCCAGCTTAACTTTTTGTATTTTAATATTTTTGTGGTATTGGTTGTGGCTTTATGATTTATAAAGCAACCAGCGACATGACTGAACAAATTTCAAGTTTAAATTATTTATGCACATATCCTGAATCACAGTTTTGAGGCATGTAAAAGTTTTCCATTAACTTAACAAGGTTAAGAACATTTAAGAATGAAACTTTTGGTAGTTTTATGGTTGTCAATTGTTGATTGAAACATAAATAAACACTTGAAACATTGTTCATCCACCACACTTGAGGTGTACACCAATACTAGTTATTAAAATAATAATAATAATACATTTATATTGCATCTATCTAGAACTGAAGGACACTTTGTCAAATTTAGTAGTTTTAAGAAAAAAAAAAAAAAGACAACAAGAGCAGAAAACAATCAGAGATCAACCATTTCATGAGCAGATAGCAATCGGCAGTAGCGGTTTTAACCACCACGCAAAACATGCAATTTGTGTGAAACCTATCCCTTGATCCATCACTGTTCTTTGTGTCTCCCCGTCGATCAGTCAAATTTCTTTGCATCTCCCCATTGATCCATCATCTTACTTTGCATCTCCCCAGTGATCCGTCGCTGTCTGGTCATTAACATGGACACCAGAAAGCCGTTTATTGCGAGAAAGCTACTTAAGACTCAAAATCATAACCATGCAGTGGTGCAGTCTTTACCTCTGTGTACATGCGGCTCCCCCAAAGTACAATGTACTCCCCCGGCATTGGTTGGCACACTTTTCATTCTTGGTTGAATATCAGAATCAGCTTTATTGCCAGGTATGCTTACACATACAAGGAATTTGTCTTTGTGACAGGAGCTTCCAGTGCACAACAATAAAATACAGCAACAAGACAGAGATAATAATAATAAAAAATAATACAATAAATAAATAAATAGAAATAGAATAAGCATAAAAATTGGATAGAAAATAAAGTCTATATAGAATACACAATAAGACAAAAAGACTAATATATATACACACACATATATGCGTAGTGCAAATACAAGTCTGTTGTATACAGTGCAAGGGAATGTAATGGCAGAAGAGGTAGGATGTGTTGGATAAATATAAAAAGACTAAACTGTGAATTGCACATAATTATGTGGAACAAACTGTGAATTCCACATAATCTCTGGTGGAACAAACTTTCAAATAGCCCAACTAAGGGGAAATGAAAGTTCTTAATCCATCCAATAAAAGTATTCCCAAACCCATATATTTCCAAAATCTTAAAAAGGCAAGGCCTTAATTACCTTGCCAAGCTCTTCCAAGGTTATCTCAGAATCAAGAGTTCTGGAGTTCTAATGGCTACATGAAGAAATATTGCTGTGATGTGGGCTTTACATTGTGAGTTTGCAGCAAGTTCTCTTGTGCAAAAGACAGGCAGAAAAAAATAGGTAGGCTACGTATAGATTGTAGAGGCAAGAGAAGTGCATATATATATATATATATATATATATATATATATATATATATATATATATATATATATATATATATATTAAGTAGGGGTGTAAATCACCAGTTTCATCATGATACAATCTAATATAGATTATCTTACCCAGTGAGCCGTTGTTTGCCGATACCTCAAAGTCTGCCATATACGATTTAAATTCAATTCAGGGGCCTGAGATTGATATTATGACATGTGCCTATTTTACAAAATAAATTACATTTATTATCTCACAAATGCAACCAAAATATAATTAGAATATTTTGAGATTTCTGAAAAGTGCAAATCCAGTATCCACACTGGGACATCCACAACAAAAAAATACTTCAGCTGTTGAAAAAAATAATACAGAAAAATAAATGATATAAAAAATAATAACATACATGTGATCATAAATCCTTTGACAGCTCATTTGCCTTAAGGAATTAGGTAAACACTACAATGACAATTTGTCATCTCTACAACAATCAAGCATGTCTTTCAATCCAAAATACTTACATACCCATGACAGAAGAGTATGTGCTATCTGTGCTTTTTTCTTTGCTACAACTTCCAAAGTTGTATCGAAAATTTCTGGTACAGTTTACTGTGATAAATGTTAGTAAGGGTGTTTATAGCTTAGATGTGAAAAGTCTTTTAATTGATGGCCCTGTCCCAAATGGCACCCTAAGCCCTTGTGGTCCTCCTCCGACTCCAGACTTTGGTGATATAAGTGAGTGCAGACCAATGGGGCACTAGTCAACAAGTCCATGAGGGGCCATGAGTGGTAAAAATGTGCATTTGGGGCAGACTTCAGTAAGATAACGGCATTTTCATACATTACGGTTTTCATATACACTGACTTTTATACATTTATTGTTTGAAAAGTCATGACATTGATAGAAAGGGTAAAGGAACACACTTTAACTCTTAGGTATTTGTGTTTTATTGAAAGATTCCAAGCAACACACAGAAAATAAAGCATTAGGGAATTTAACAAAGAATCTATGAAAAACAGCACACATATAATATCATTTTTTAAATGTTTAGAGAACAAATAAACATGATTTATACACATGAATGTTTGCAGGTAGGTGCTTAAAACATATTCAAATGTATAGAAAGAAGAAAATACATCTCACACACCGCCGTATATCGCAAAAATCATTATATTTACACACACAGCCACACTTCTGCAGGTATAAATCCGTTGCTATTTAAATAAATGTAATGAATCTTACAAGCTACAGCTATGAACAGCTCTCTCATGTCTTAATATTTTAGAGACTCACAATAATTCTAAAATCCTCTTTGAAACAACGATAACAAATGCTTGTGTTAGATTACTTATTTTTAAGAATGTAAAACTTCCTCAAGAAAAACTGTTTAACAAAAACTCAATGCGTAATTCCATACCTCTGGACAGGTGGATAAAAGGTTTGAACCAATTAAACACATCAGACTAAAAAGTGATACTATATACACAAGAAAAGCAAATGATCTGTCATTGACAATCAGGGGGAAAAAATGATTATTGAAATAAATAATTAATCCGCTGTTGATATCGCCTCATCTGCCATGTTATTTTCTCCAGCAAGAAAACTCTAGCCTGCTGTGATTGGTCGAGAAAACCAGCAGCGGGGACTGTTGGGTAGTAGTCTGCTGTGGAGCTCGCACTGATGCAGGCTCAGCTGAAGGGCGCATTGAGGGACAGGGCCGATGTTGGTGTTTTCTCTTTCCTTTATCAGTTCTGTTCAGAATGTCGGAGCTGTTTAGCTGTTTGACATGGTTGAATTGCTCCATATCGCTTTAACATAGAAAATTCTG
This sequence comes from Myxocyprinus asiaticus, assembly GCF_019703515.2. NCBI lineage: Eukaryota > Metazoa > Chordata > Actinopteri > Cypriniformes > Catostomidae > Myxocyprinus > Myxocyprinus asiaticus. The sequence continues at coordinate 8,067,169 of NC_059360.1, read as the reverse complement.
ATATAGAATTCAAATGTGTTGCATGCACCCAGGGGCAGGTTTACGATTTCTGAGGCCCCAAGCATCCGACCCATTTCGAAAATGTTTGCTTAAAAAATTACATTAAATGTATTTTAAATCATAATTTTAAATTCAACCTATCAACCATTGTAGCCAAGAACATTCAAAATGTTTAATGAAATAAAAATCTTGTTAAAGATAATTAATGCATGTTTTCCAGTGATAAAAACCAAACAATATTTACCTACATACTGTATATTTTTTACAAAAAATAATTTGGATGTGGAATAATGTTAAACTTTGTAACAGTCCCCTCTTTGCAACCTGAACTTGTTCAAAATGTTAAATCTTTGTGACACCTGCGCTAAAAAAAAAAAAAAAAATCTAGACAGTCAACGACTGAAACAGAACGCAGGTGTCTCGGCATGCATTTTTGAACCTGAGGCTCTTATTAACTTGACACAGTGTCTAAAAATGTGCCAGTCCTCCGTGAGACACTGAGGAAACAGCGAGATGCGGTGCAGCATGTATGGACGTTCATCCAGCGCATTTACAGAGGAAAACAATGGAAAAACAGAGCAGACGCAGGCAAAATACGTTCGGTGTGAACAGACCCTAACTCATCCATTCGCGCGTATCTGTGAGTGAGAGCGTGTGCGCGAAACAAGTTCGGATGGCCTATTTATATATATATATATATATTTTTTTTTTTTCCCCCCATAAATTACAAACCCGAACCCTGACAACAGCGATATTGTGCATGTACCCAGAACATCATGTCACCCCTCAAGCATTTTTTTGCGGAGCTTTCCCGACATCCGGGGCCCGCTACTGCACGCACCAAGATATCATACATTATGTTTAGAGGCACGTAAATCATGGGGTGGGACTCTGGGCGACACCAACATAAACCAGCATGTGAGAAAGCGCTTGCAGTCTTGGAAACATCGCAAATACAGCACAAATAAATTAGAGCCTCATTAGGTTGACCTGTAACAAAACTTTTGAATATATTTCATTCCATGAACTTTGGAAACTTAGCCAAATTAGTAACTAGTTGTTCTCAGCTGTGGGCCGTTTGACACAAGACCCATGTGTTTTGGGTCGATGCTGCTGATACAGTAAATGCTGAGGAGATGTCATTGAAGTTACGGCTGAATATATCAACAGTGGAATTCATAGCACATAATTTAAAAAATGTATTGGTAGATGTTGAAATTAACATTGGCCAATGCTGCAAAAGTAATGTTTATTGTTGGTTCATTTACTAATGTAATCAACTAATGTTAACAAATGGAACCTAATTATAAATGCTATAAAACATTTATTAATCTTGGGGGGGGGGAGTCAAAATACAAAAGTAACAGTATCTGGTGTGGCCAACAGCTGCATTAAGTACTACAGTGCAACTCCTCCTCATGGACTGCACCAGATTTGCCAGTTCTTGCTGCGAGATGTTACCCCACTCTTCCACCAAGGCACTTGCAAGTTCCCGGACATTTCTGGGGGGAATGGCCCTAGCCCTCATCCTCTGATCCAACAGGTCCCAGACATGCTCAATTGGATTGTGATACGGGCTCTTTGCTGGCCATGGCAGAACACCGATACACTGTCTTGCAGGAAATCACGCACAGAACGAGCAGTATGGCTGGTGGCATTGTCATGCTGGATGAGCCTGCAGGAAGGGTACTACATGAGGGAGGAGGATGTCTTCCCTGTAACGCACAGCGTTAAGATGGACTGAGCTTGTCATTGCAGGCAGATGATGCTGTGACACACCGCCCCAGACCACGACGGACCCTCCACCTCCAAATCGATCCTGCTCCAGAGTACAGGCCTCGGTGTAACACTCATTCCTTCGACAATAAACACGAGTCCGACCATCACCCCTGGTGAGACAAAACCACGACTCGTCAGTGAAGAGCACTTTTTGCCAGTCCTGTCTGGTCCAGCGAAGGTGTGTTTGTGCCCATAGGCGGCGTTGTTGCCGGTGATGTCTGGTAAGGACCTGCCTTACAACAGGCCTACAAGCCCTCAGTCCAGCCTCTCTCAGCCTATTGCAGACAGCCTGAGCACTGATGGAGGGATTGTGCATTCCTGGTGTAACTCGGGCAGTTGTTGCCATCCTGTACCTGTCCCTATAGTTTGATGTTGTCATTTCATAGGGCCCTATTAATTTTTATTTATTTTTTTCAAATTCTGTTTTCTGTTTTATTATTTCTGAATTCTGTGTTTTAAAGTTTAATTTACTGTCTAATCAAATTAATTTGTAGAACTTTAATCCAGTGAAAACAGAACAATTACTTTTCAACATACCATTGCATTATTTTTATCAAATGAAGTGTTTCTATACAGATCCTCACAACACAAGTTATTTTTTGTCAGATACAATGCTGCACAGCAGAGCATCACAATATTAAGGTAATCATTGAAAAAAACTTTTATTCTTTTTTTCTTGAGGGTGCCAAAAATTGCCTGCTTGCATGTGAAGCGACTGAGATATGTAAACGACCAGTCATGGGTTGTTTTGTTACTATAATAGACCGGTGTGCAACGCAGTCTCATTTAAACGGTCCGCATATCAGACCCGCAGCAGATGCGTTTGAGCTCATAATGTTAAAAGTGCTTGCCTGTTTCATTCTCCTTCTCTCTCAACAACAGTTCCCTGTAACTTTTAACTGTCTTATCTAATTATGAAAAGGCAAATATCAATGAAACAATTTTTTTTGCTCCGTCGTCAGTTTAGGGAGTTTAGGGAGTTTTGTTCCACAAAGTTTCTAATATCTTCATCAGTAGACGAAGACGTGGAACTGTAGAGATCAAGACAGAATTCCTTAAAAGCATTATTAATATCAATGGCCGAGGTAAAAATTTCACCACCAGCAGATTTCACTGAGAGATTGAAAAGGACTCTCTCTGCTTTATATATCTAGCCAGAGTTTTCCTGCTTTGTCCCCCGACTCTTGCCCTGAATAGCCAAAACTCCACCTTCCGTGACAAAATAGTGTTATATCTGTATTTCAATCGGGTCAATTCTCTGAATCCATCAGACGACATTCGGCGCTTCAACTCTGCCTTGGCACTTTTAATATTCCTTTCCAACTCCACGACTTCTCGTGCTTTGGATTTTTTGATGACTTGCAACATTCCTTCAAGATCTATAAAAAAGCCCTGATCATTAGCGTTAGGTGCATAAATATTAGCCAAAATAAGACTTTGCCACTGAATTTCTGCTAAAACAATAATGAACCTTCCTAATTTATCTTTGCTCTGTGAGACATTTGAATTGTAGATGCTTACTTATCAATGTAATGACTCACTAAAGAAAACATTTCCACCCCATATCTTCCCAATTTTTCAGCTTCCTGCATGGAAAGATACATTTTTTGAAGAAACACTACATCATATTCCTTATGTTTAAGAAAATAAATTACCTTCCTTCTTTTCATGGGGTGCCCCAATCCATTCACATTCCACGTGGACAGAGACAATCCACTCATATTAACATTTGACATAGGAGAAAAAATAGATTGTGTGTCAAAAATACAATTCCAACCACATTCCAACATTGGTGCAACAATCAACCCCCGAACCCCCCCAAAAAAAGAAAAAAATGTGCGCACGACAGCGCCAACCGGCGTCCATCACTCTAAACTCAAACAGTCCATGTAGGCCTACGAAAGTCCCCGCGACAACTTTGCCGTCGGATTGCTCAAGTCTGATAAAAGCTTCTTTACAAATTTTGTGAGACAGAATTACACAACAGAAAAGAATCTATAAAACAAACTCCATCCAATAGGAGGCATAAGCACAAAGAACGTGTATAATCATCCACAAACTGTCCCGAAGGAGTGTTATTCCACAAAACAAACTCTAGGCGCTAGGCGGAACCAGCACAAAAAGAAACAAAAAGGCGGTCAGTTTCCTCGGACAGTCAAGTGAATGTCCAGTGAGTCAGGCCCACTCGGCAGTAACATGACTGTAACAAATGCCCTAATCACTCCAACGTTTGCAAGAAATATTCCACAAAACAAACTCCATCCAATAGGAGGCATAAGCACAAAGAACGTGCAGATTCATTCACAAACTGTCCCGAAGGAGTGTTATTCCACAAAACAAACTCCAGCTGCTAGGCGGAACCAACATAAAAGAAACAAAAAAGGTGCCCATTTTCCTCGGATGGTCAAGTGAATGTTCAGTGAGTCAGGTCCACTCGGCTGTAACATGAGAACCACAAATAACTTAGTCATTGACTTTATGAAGGACAAGCAGGACATTTGTGGCACCCTCAAGAATAAAATCGTCCAAACGGGAAAATTTATCGGCCGATGCCGATAATTAAAATGTAATTTATCGGCCTCTGCGATATATCAGTTGACCACTAGTTTTGACGTGATTTTTATTATTTTTTTGAATCGAGGTTTCGCATAAAAATATCAACAAACCCTATAGTTTGATGTTGTCATTTCATAGGGCCCTATGAAATTATTTTTTTCCAAATTCTGTGCTTTGTTTTATTATTTCTGAATTCTCTTTTTTAAAGTTTAATTTACTGTCTAATCAAATTAATTTTTAGAACTTCAATCCAGTGAAAACAGAACAATTACTTTTCAACATACCATTGTATTATTTTTATCAAATGAAGTGTTTCTATACAGATCCTCACAACACAAGTTATTTTTTGTCAAATACAGTGCTGTACAGCAGAGTATCACAGTATTAAGGTAATCATTAAAAAAAAAATTATTCGGTACAAAGGCACTCTTGTTTGTGACATTGATTAAATATAAAGTAATTATTATTAATATGATATTTTTATTGTTGTTGTTGTTATTATTAATTATTACTAATACTACATTGCATATTTCATTTTACTATATAGTTGTGATTTATTTACGTCGCAATTTCTTCAGTTTCACTTGTCTAGTTGTAATATTTTGGAGCGAAGCGCTTTCAGTGTCTGTTTGTTTTTGGCAGTAGCTTCTCACCTCCAGATAAGCAATTTGCCCAAAAATGTTAATTCTCTCATCATTTACTCATCCTCATGCCATACCAGATGTGTATGACTGACTGTCTTCAGCAGAACACAAACTGAAGGTCAAACATTTTATTTACAAAAAAATTCACGATGGTCGAGGTAATGTAGCCACTCATGTGATGTAAGCGTGTTGGCAAGTTCACGGGAGAACTGACGTGTGAAATACGAAAAACTAATAAGGTATCTACGTATGAATATCTATGCAGAGGAGGCTTGCGCCCTCATGTCACTCGAGAGGCAGTTTGAACTCCACCCTCATCAACGAGCTGGCCAGAAGCGACTCTTTTTAGTAAAAAATGTTTTAAATATTCATTTATTTCTTACACCTAGCATTTCACTTTAGAAGACATGAGTAAATCTACTGGAGTCATATGGATTACTTTTATGATGGCTATATGTGCTTTTTGGAGCTTCAGAAATGTGGCACCCATTCACTTGCATTTTAAGGACCTACAGAGCTGAGACGTTCTTCTAAAAATCTTTGTTTGTGTTCTGCTGAAGAAAGACAGTCATACACATCTGGAATGGCATGAGGGTGAGTAAATAATGAGAGAATTTTCCTTTTTGGGTGAACTATTCCTTTATTGTGCCTAAATCGCAGCAAAAGGCTGCGATTTAATAATATAAATGTATAATCTGCATGTGCTGCTCACTTCAAGGTTAATGAGTGCTCTGCTCACTGTAATCTACTCCACACAGAGCGTGTGATGCTAATGATAAAGAGACTATGGTGTGTTGTCAGTGTATGAGCTGCCGGCTTAACACATTATGAATCATGCAGCACATGCAGACTGCATATTTAATTTATTAAATCACAGCCTATTGTGGTTTAATCATCACACTAGGACGTATCACAATTTTAATTTGATTATTTTTGCTTTCATACATTCATTTTATATCAAATATGTCAAATTCTGTGACATTCTGCATTGTATAGATTCTGCGAATTCGTTCATGTTTTCCGGATCGCAGAAATCATAGTGCCCTAAATCCACCAAAGGCTGAGTAAGGAAGAGAGAGAAAAAAATCATAGTGCTTGGCCCCAATCTGATCAGCTGCACATGCATGCATGCTTCAAATGAACATAGGTTCAAAACATGGAGACTGATATAAAAGCCGGCAATATTTACAGTGCGATTGTACAGTGTGATTGAAGCTCGACTTCGTCCATATGCATGTATACACTGGCTTAGTCATACCATTACTGGACCTGGTGTTGTGTGCATGTTGATGAACAAAAAGGTCTCCTTTATTTTCTTTAAATACCCATAATAAAGCATTACTTACATGACAGTTACGGGCATTTATTATCAAATCATATGGATAGGCTATAAATGAAATAATCAAACATCCACCTCTCCATTTACCATGATGATTTAGATAGATCTAATTATTGCTTTAATCTGTGAAGTGTTTCAAGTGTACTGCATCTATAGACAACATATGGGAAGTGATCATTTTGACAAACTTTGCGAGTTATATTTAAAAAAAAAAAAAATTATATTAAATCATTTCATATTGCTGCGCTGCTTCACATGTACCTCACATACCTGCTAGAGGGCACCACACACTCACACAGTGCTGACCGAGAACAGCAGAGAACAGTTTGATGACTGGGTTTGGCTCGATCACACATATTAAATAATCATAATAGCGACTATTTATTTGTTCAAACACCAGCCAAAACATTTAAACGTTGAGTACTTCACTCACAAAAATGACGCACTTCCATTATGTTAACTCACCAACAGCCAGGTACAGCATCCCACATTTTTTCCTTTGTTAATTAATACTTATAAAAAGTTGAGGGCAATAGAGCACTTTAATACAACTGTCTTTCAATACAAGACTGAGATAAGTTCTGAATTTAACAACCCCATGTGCTGTTGTGTGCATTTGTTTACATTAGGCAGTACACTCTGCTGTATATTTTTTTCCAATCAGTTTTACCAGGGACGAACTGCTGAACATTCGGCAGCACATACCAGACAATCTTTTCCCAGTTTTTGACTATTCGGACGCTTTGCTGGACATTTTAGTAGGAGGCGCAGCTGTACTGTTCAAGAGACACAGGTGAGGGAGACGAGCTGGCGCACTGGTCAAGCTCTGTCTGCGTGGCTTTCGACCAGCCCTGCCAAGTATTCATCTAGCGAATCTCCGCTCTCTTCCTAACAAAATGGATGTTAATCCATTTACATCTCCTCACCCATACAAACAAGGACCTTTCAACCTCTGCTGCCTTGTGCTTCATAGAAACCCGGCAGAGTGAAGCCATTCCGGACAGCGCGTTACATTTGCTGGGCTTTCGTCTGTTCAGAGCGGATCGCATCGCAGAGTTAACGGGGAAAACGAAAGGTGGTGGAACATGCTTTTACATCAGTGAAAGTTGGCGTACAGATGTAAAAAACGTTAAAGATGTGCTGTCCAAATTTGGAAGCGCTCTTTATTAACTATAAGCCTTTCTACTCGCCGCGGGAGTTTTCCTTGTTTATTCTGGTGAGTGTTTATATCCCGCCACATGCGTGCATGAGCACCGCACTGCAACAGCTGGCTGATCAGATCACAGACACAGAACAACAATACCCGGACTCAGTTATTATTATTCTTGCCCAAATACAAACAGCACATTACATGCCCAACCAGAGACAGGAACATACTGGATCATTGCTACACAGCAATAAAGGATGCATATCGCTCTGTCCCTAGAGCAGCTTTGGGACTCTCTGATCATTGTCTGGTTTATCTTCTTCCAACCTTCAGACAGAAACTATAATCTGCTAAATCTGTAGTAAGGACTGTTAAGAGCTGGACCAATGAAGCAGAGCTGGAACTACAAGCCTGCTTTGACTGCACTGATTGGAGTGTTTTTGAGGCTGCAGACACCAATCTGGATGAGCTCACAGATACTATTACATCATATATCAGTTTCTGTGAGGATATGTGCATTCCTACTAGGACTTGCTTAACATACAACAAAGACAAACCATGGTATACAGCAGAACTCAGGCAGCTTCGTCAGGCCAAAGAGGTTGCTTACAGAGATTGGGATAAGGAACTGAATAAGGAAATTGGAGTGGCTAAAATAAACTATTTTGGTAAGCTGAAAAACAAGTTTTCAGTTAACTACCCTGTATCAATATGGAGTGGCCTAAACTTACGAACTACAGGACTCCTACCCACAACACTGTAGGGAACCAACAACTGCCTGATGACTTGAATGTGTTCTACTGCAGATTTGAAAGGCCCAATCTCACATCCCACACCCGCTCTGACCTCCACACAAACACCAACACTTCCTGCAACCCCCCTCCTGCTACTCAATCTGCACTTAAGATCTGTGAAGAAGAGGTGTGCTGTTCCTCCCAAAAATATAAGACAAGGAAAGCACAGGGCCCAGAGGGCATTTCACCCACTTGTCTTAAATCCTATGCTAACCAGCTGGCCCCCATCTTCACACTGATCTTCAATAGATCACTGGAGCAATGTGAAGACCCATGCTGCTTCAATCGCTCAATCATCTTTCCTGTCCCAAAGAAACCCCAAATCACAGGACTTAATGACTACAGACCCGTCACCCTGATGTCTGTGATCATGAAATAATTTGAGAGACTGGTGTTGGCCCACCTGAATGACATCAATGGAGCCTTTCTAGATCCCCTTCAATTTGCTTATCGAGAAAACAGGTCTGTGGAAGATGCAGTCAACTTGGGATCGCATCATATCCTGCAACATCTGGACAGACCACGGTCATATGCAAGGATCCTTTTTGTGGACTTCAGTTCAGCTTTCAACACCACCATCCCAGCTATTCTCCAGACTAAATTACACCAACTCTCTATTCCCACCGCTATCTGTCAGTGGATCACCAGCTCTCTGACAGACAGGCAGCAGCTAGTGAGACAGGGGAAATTCACTTCCAGCACCTGTACCTTCAGCAGAGGTGCCCCCCAGAGATGTGGGTTCTCCCACAACTCTTCTCCCTGTACACAAACGACTGCACCGCCAAGGACCCCTCTGTCAAGCTCCTGATGTTTGCAGATAACACTACTGTCATCGGCCTCATCCAAGATGACGATGAGTCTATATACAGAAGGGAGGTTGAACGGCTGGCTTACTGGTGTAGTCAAAACAACCTGGAGCTGATGATTGTGTACTTTAGGAGGAACACCCCATTCTAAACAGCACTGTGGCAGCAGAGTCATTCAGGTTCCTGGGCACTACCATACCACAGGACCTGAAGTGGGAGACCCACATTGACTCCATTGTGAAAAAGGTCCAGCAGAGGTTGTACATCCTTTGACAGTTGAGGAAGTTCAAACTGCCACAGGCGCTGCTGTTACAGTTCTACTCAGCAGTCATTGAGTCTGTCCTCTGCAGTTCAGTAACTGTCTGGTTTGGTGCAGCTACAAAATCGGATATCAGAAGACTACAAAAGAACAGTTCAGACTGCTGAGAGGATTATTGGTTGTCCCCTGCCCTCCTTCAAGAACTAAACACTTCCAGAGTGAGGAAAAAGGCTGGAAAAATCACTCTGGACCCCACTCACCCTGCCCACTACCTTTATTGAACTGTTGCCTTCTGGTCGACGCTACAGAGCTCTGAGCACCAGAACCGTCAGGCACAGGAACAGTTTTTTCCCTCAGGCTATCCATCTCATGAACAGTTAAAACTGCCCCATTGAGCAATAATTATGTGCAATTCACAGCTTAGTCTTTTATATTATCCAACATATCCTACCTCTTCTGCCATTACATTCCCTTGCACTGTATATAACATTTGTATTTGCACTGCGTGTGTGTGTGTGTGTGTGTATGTATGTGTGTGTGTGTATGTATGTATGTGTGTGTATATATATATATATATATTTTTTTTTCTTATTTTTTTTTTGTCTTGTTATATATACTTTATTTTCTATTCAATTTTCTTTTTTATTCTATTTTTATTTATTTGATGTATTTTTTATTTATTTTATGTCTTGTTGCTGTATTGTATTGTTGTTCACTGGAAGCTCCTGTGTAAGCATACCTGGCAATAAAGCTGATTCTGATATGGATATTACTTTTAACGCTTTAGACCTGCTCTCAGTGTAATAGTATATAAAAGGGCAGTTTTATTTAGTTTAAGGCTATGACTTGTAGTATACTGCCGTTTTAAGTTATAAAACCGTATGTCTGCTTAAGCTAAACAATTAAAATTAAATGTTGTTTTTGTCATTTTTTTTTTCCCTACAAGCTGTAATTAAAACAAAAACACACAAGACTATAATTATATGCTTTATCTATGCAACAGTGCACTGTTGATGGACATCACGAAGATGAGTTGACACGAAAAAGTAGATATTGCACAGTGAAACAAACAGAAATATAGCTGCGAGCAGCAATGATGGGCCCAAGCACCATGGGTCCATTTCCATCCATTGGCTTTTTGAAAACAATGCAAGGTGGACACGGCAACAACTCAACATTAATATAAATTTGGACCCTAATCATACAGTGAGTAATAGATATATGCCACCATTCCAGTTTGACTACAACTCCACAAAATTTTCCATCAGCAGTGTCTAAACAATTTAAGCAATTTAGGTAAACGTAAGAAAACGTTTTCAAAGTCTGTTGTAAGTGCCACACTTCCTGCTGCCAGTTGGTGGTGCTATGACCGTGACCCACATAAATGTGATTAGCCCCCAAGAAAAAAAAAACTACATTTGAATCTAAATCACAAAATACACGCAGAAGATATGAGATGCTTCCTGTTTGCCTATTTTTGCCATTAATTTAGTGAATCGCCATGGCAACACCGTTCGATTATTTAAAAATTTGTTCGCAATTTAGCATCTTCGATGTCTTGGCATAATGTTGTCTAAATTTGATGACAGTCTCATGAATCACCATCTATCTATCTATCTATCTATCTATCTATCTATCTATCTATCTATCTATCTATCTATCTAAAAAAAATTGCTAACTGATTAATTTGACATTTTTGCTATAATTTAATATCATTATTTATTGAAATTAACATGTAGATCTAAAGATTATATTGTAATGAATTTATTTACCATTTTTATTTATCCATAAACCGGCTTTAAATTAAATAAACAAATGTAATTCATGGCATTATGTGTTAAGATAGTCTAAGTAGATTTTAATATGAGCACAGAAGTCATTTAAGCTTGTAATTTCACTGCAATTCTGTCGTTGCATTTTTTTCTCTGCACTGTCAAAATAAATGAAGTACATTAACTTTGAGTCTGCATTCGTTATTCATACGCACAACTGTTTAAATAGCCCCTAAATTAATGTAGGGCATAAATTAGTTTAGAATACTGCATGTTCGCCCATAGAATAATTATTCAAAGCATAAATTACCAACTGGTTACCAACAAACAACTATTTGTCATGGTTCTGGCATTTGTGCTGGCTCATACTGTTTGTTTTTCTCTCTCCCTCATGTCTCACAGGTGGAGCCGGCATGCGATCAGCATTTCCATGGGAACGGTGATCGATCTCGGGGAGATGCTGATCACAGCAATGATTTACTCACCCGTTACCATCTGCTTCACTCTGATTGCACTCCCTATTTATTCCTTGTGTGTCACCTCATTATTTGCCCGTTTATTGTTTACTGTCATGTTAACTGATTTAATCAAATCAATATGTTTGTGTAAAAAACAAATCGATAATTAAAATGTATTAACTTAAAAAAATTACTTCCTCCAGCAGTTGATGAATCACCTTGCCATCGTGTGATGCAAGCGCATGGTGCATTTACGTGAGAAGTCGGAAGCGCACGCTTTGTTTACAAAGAGGAACGAACGTTGCAAGAGTAAGATCATTTTAAACCACAATACCGCGCTGGCCGGAAGCAACAATTTAATGTTAAAATTGTTTTAATTATTGATTTGTTTCTTATTCCAACCTATCGATTTGCTTCAGAAGACATTAATTGATCGACTGAAGTCATGTGGATTACTTTTATGCTGCCTAAATGTGACTTTTGGTCCGTCAAACAGCTAGCAGCTGTATGGAACCTGTTTACTTGCACTGTATGGACAAACAGAGGTGAAATCTGTTTCTACAAATCTTCATTTCAGTTCTGCTGAAGAAGGAAAGTTATACACATCTGGCATGGGTTAAAGGTAATATGGTGGTTTACGAGGAAATTTTTTTTAGGTTACAAACTGGTAATTACAAGGGTATTATGCTATAAATGTGGTTTATGAGGACATTTCTAGTGTCCCCATAATTCAAATTGCTTAAACATACTAAACAATGTTTTTTTGAGAATGTAAAAATGCAGAACGTTTTTGTGAGGTTTAGGGGTAGGGTTAGGGGATAGAATCTATAGTTCGTACAGTATAAAAATCATTATGTCTATGGAGAGTCCTCATAAGGATAGCCGCACTAATGTGTGTGTGTGTGTGTGTGTGCATGTTTATACTACATTGTGGGGACCATATGTCCCCACAAGGATATTAAAACCTGAGACCATCCAGCGGTCCCCACGAGGGAAATGGCTTATTAAACATACTAAATAGTTTTTTTTGTTTTTTGTTTGAAAATGTAAAAATGCAAAAATGTTTGTGTGAGGGTTAGGTTTAGGGGTAGGGTTAGGGGATAGAAATTATCATTAGATCTGTATAAAATCCATAAAATGCATGGTCGTCTTGGGAGAGTCCCCACAATGATATAAAAACAAGTTTGTGTGTGTTCGTTCACTAGGCTGAAGATTTGAATTTACAATGTCGTTTCTTCAGTGTAATCAATAACACTATTGCAGATATTTCCATCCCGAAAAAGGACTTAATTTCTATAACAGTATGTCACAGTTAATTTAAAATATAAATTTATTTCTAGCTCGTTTCATGACGCTAACCAAATTATTGCCTCCGGCTCTATTGCACATCATAAACAAAGTTGTCCATAAAAGTTCCAAACATGAACAAATAACTCTAAAATAAATTTGAAACAACAATAACAAATGCTTAGTGTTAGATTACTTACTTTTAAGAACGTAAAACTTCCTCAAGAAAAGTTATTTAACAAAAACTCAATAGGAGTAATTCCATATCTCTGGACAGCTAAAGAAAATAAAGTTTTGAACCAATTAAACACATCCGACTACAAAGTCATACTATATATATACAAGAAAAGCAAGTGATCTGTCATTAACAATCAGGAAAAAATGATTATTGAAATCGATATTTAATCCAAGATTGATATCGCCTCGTCCGCCATGTCTTTTCCTTCAACAAGGAAACTCCAACCCATTGTGATTGGTTATGAGGATCAGCAGCAGGGACTGTTGGGTAGTAGTCTGCTGTGGAACTGCATTGATGTGGGCTCAGCCAAAAGGGGTGCTCATGAGAACCCCCCTGACCGCAAAAATGTCAAATGGGACGCCCTACGGTCTCGTGGATTTCGTGGGAACGTGCAAAAGAAAGCCACGAGACTGCAAGACCACATCAGCTGTGCCATTTGGGACAAGGCCCCTGTCTACCAATCACTTTGAGCAATTTAAGAGAGCACACTCATAAAACGTGACCTCATCCATATCAGTGAGGTCAACTCCGCCTAACTTTTGCATCTTAGCAGTTTTGTGAATAGTTTATTTTTTTTTACTCTTAACTATGAACTGGAGAATTCCTAGTGGTAAGATAAAACTCTTTGTGAATAAGGGCCCTGGCAGAACATTCTCATGTAGGACAGTATTTAATGTCTTCCTTGTAGTATAGCATTCCGTCATTCAACCAGTTAGAAATTGCACATTCTAATCAACAGCAATATCAAAATATCAACATAAATGAACATGGTGGCTTAACTGATGATGTAGGCTACATTATGTTTTTTTAAATATCAAGTTGAGCAGTTTAAAGTGTTGTCATTTTCATGTTAAACAATGCTCTTCTTGACTGAACCATTTTTTTTTTTTTTACTTTTAGAATTGGGGAACACTAAATTCCTGGTAAGTGATGGGTTGGGTTGGGTTAGTGCTGAGAGTACTACACTATTATTGGTAGCTGAAAGCATTATTAAATCAAAATTATGCTCCGATATTTAATAAACGAACACATAAGGGCCAGGGGATGTTTACTACTTTGTGAATGACAGGTGTTTGAATTCTGCTGAAATCTGCAAGCTTTCTGTAGAATTCTGCGGGCTTGAATTCCATGCAGGCCAACTCGTGACTATGGCTTCGCAGTAGGCTATAGCCAAAAAGTGTCCATCATGTACGTGAGATCCATGTTTGGAGTTCATCACTGAGAAGGTTTGCTTGCAGTATTAGCATCAAACAGCACAAGCTGCTTCATGAATGAACACATACTGACTGTATTACAATTTTCTTTGAGCAGAATATCACACTAGAGATCTCCAAACTCCAACATACATGTTTTCTAGTGTTCTCAGAACACCAACACTTTCTCACTGTGGAAAGACTTGCCAGCTTGGGCAAATTAAGTACAACACTGGGCAGAATATTTCAAAATTGTGGAATACAATTTGATTGGGGGATTGCTCACTCAGTCTCAGTTGCATGTGGAATGCAACTCTAGAAGAATTTAGTGGAAATAAGGCCACAGACACAAATTGAAGTTCGTATTTTAGTTCCTCTTTATAAGAGAACTGTTATACTTTTTTGGTCTTTTACATCTGCTTTGACATACTAAAAATGTTTTTTTTCCACCCCTGAAAACATTTTCACTTAAACAATTTAACAGATGTTTTCTATCTTAAATCTTTTACTTTTAAGTGCCAGTGAAATATCAAATAGTGTCATAGCTGGCTTTGTGTGCTTCCTCCTTAACCTGACAGATACACATTTGGAGCAGGGACAGCATGAATTCTAAGACAAAATCACTAGGAATGTGCCAGGTTGGTCGACTAATCGACTAGTGGGCCACCAAATTACTAGTCGATTAGTGGGGTGGAATATTAACATTAATATTTTAAGTTGTGGTGGTATTAATGGGAGATGCATTTCTCAAAGAGACACAACTTCTTGAGCCCCGTACACACACGCAGCAACTTCCAGCGACAAAGCGATCTGATCTCATTAATTTTCAATGTAGGACTTTACTGGTTTACTGGCACGTAGGATGCCTCACACGGGGCACCAATTATTATGTAGGGCTTTACTGGTTGTTTAGATCAGTGTTACTGTCAGAAATAATTAATAATTATTTCTTTAGTTATTAATTAATATTTAAATTAAATAATAGAATCTAACTCATTAAAACCTCATATGGGGCTCCAGTAAATGTAGTGTGCTACGTTTAGGAGCGGGTTTGGTTATTAGCAATAATTAATAATGATCAAAGATAATTATTAATTATTAAAATCAATAGAGCATTGATTTGAATCAATGTTAGCTTTTTTTAATCCTTTAAATCAACAATTATCAAAGATAATCGTTAATTGTTATCATCGATGAAACACTGATTAAAATTAACACCAGCTTATTGATCCTTCAAATTCAACAATCATCAAAGATAATTATCAATTATCAAAAATCAATAGAATATTAATAAGGATTAATATTGCCGGGGCACCACCCTGGAATCAGGGACTAATAACCAGATAGTATAACAGTCTCAATATTAGATTGTTCTCTTAGGAAAATCGACATCAATTTTCGAAAAAAAAAACAATGAAGGCTTGAATCCGAGCACTGACATCCCGTCAGCATTTGACACAGGTGTATGCAAAACAAACCAAAACACTTCTCTTTGAAATATAACAGTTTATTTATGCAGTAATATCAATTAATAATTAATACAATGCAGTCAATAAACTTCCGACTTACAACTACAAACTAAACAGTGACATGATTAGATATGGTAACCAAAATAAGCCTATAACACATGAGGAAGTGTGTGTGTGTGTGTGTAAGGAGGGGCGTGCACAAAATGGCGGACGTGACTCTTGTGGAGAGTACGTCACGCGAGATTTCCGGCCAGAGAATATGGCCGCGAATGTGGGTGGAGAGAAACCGGTCAATGGCATCTACCAATTTAGTGCGTGTATCTGCTTGTATGATAGCTTAGAGACAAAGTTGAACTTTATTTTTAAAGTTTAAGTTATCTACTAGCCAAAAATGTGTGCGAGAATGTTTGTGAGGCGTGCGTGCATGCGTGCGTGCGTATGTGGTTAGTACGAGAGAGAGAGAATTAAGCGACGGCCCCAAAGCCGGTTTCGCGATCGTGGGAGAGAAAGCAGCTGTTAGTTTATCACTCAGAGACGCGGTGGACGGCTTGTAAACCGTTCCGCGGTCTTTGATTCTTTAATGGATAAATTCAGTGTGCCGGTCTCACCCGCGAAGACGGAAATACACAACAGTCCAATGTGGTTGGACTACAACACAGCAGATCTCATTCGTGATAACTGTACATTACAGTAATACCTTGACTATTATTATTAGCAATGAGTGGACTCAGCAGTCCGTAAACTGTACAAGCAATAACCTTGATACACAAGAATAACACACTATAATATTCTATCTCTGCCCAAACGTAAACCTCTTACTTGAATCGCATGAGGATGCAGCTAGAATGTGTGTTCATCCGTCCTTTAGCTCCGACTCGGTTCCTCGAGGCTCGGGTGATGACGGGAGGCCATTTCCTCGCTCTGTCGGTGGGCACGGCTGCTGATTCTCGGTGGGCTGGTGGAGAAATCAGCGACATCGACTTGATTGAAGATGGAAGAGAAATCTTTTCTCTCTTCACTTCTGCAGGCAAACGGATGAAGATGCGGATTGCTCAGCGGTCTCCTTCGGATCCGTTAGAGTGTTCGGTGGAACACAGAGTAATCTCAACTTGTCCAGCAAGATGGAGATTGTATGGCCACAGTTTCAAGTCGGACATTACTTCCTTGTGCCACGAAGCTACACCTGAGAGCAGCGATGAGCTACGTCTACGCACGGCAAGCAAAGTTGCTGGAAGCAAATCCCGGAAGCATCTCAGAGTTATTTCTACTCCCGATGACGTCATGGTTGGGGGGCGTTCTGTTGTGTGCCTCATCCAATAGGAGTTGAGAGTTCGATCCTTTAGTGAGCAAGGCTTCATGGGATTTGTAGTCTGTTTTGGACTCCCTTTGTTTGATTTTGGCGTGGTTTTTATCAGTAAGATTTATGACTTTTTATGTGGGCCTCAGTTAGGTTTTATGACTGTGTTGGCCTGCCTTTGTCTTCTATCTGAATACATGAGGCCCAACATCAATGACAACTGGTGACTTCCGGTGACACGAGTGACAGCGACCTCTGGCGACTGGATGTGGGCGTGGTGACAAAGTTGAGAAAAGTTTAACTTTATGCAAATGAGGAGCGACTTTCGAGAATGACAACCAATAGGAGTGAAGAGTGTTTCAGTGGAGCTAACGTCATCCGTCTCCTTTGAGATAATGGAGTCGAGTGCAGGCAAAGGAGAAGTTTCTTTGAGTGATTTAACTCTTTTATATGATTCATCCACATACATGTATATAATAAAAAATGTGTGGAAAAGAAATTGTCAGCAGTCTGAGTGACTTTGTTTCGTACATTTATAGATCCTTCATCTTCTTAATGTTATGATGTATTGAGTACTGCTGCAGTCCATAAATAACACTCTCCCCTGCAGAATGTGCATTTTTAGGAACTGATGCCTTGTCATATTAGAATTAAATCTTACTTAATAGCAAAATGCCTCATCTGTGATCATATTTTCAAAAGATATGGCCAGATGTGCAGTCCACCAATAACGTTAGATTGACAGCAGTAGGAACGCCCACTAGCGACATAAAGAACAGAGACTAGCGACATGAAGCAATAAAGTCACTGCATGTGTGTACGGGGCGTTAGAGAGCGTTTTTGCCTGATGATAGCTTGCTGTGCTTAACAGTGAATAACAGTCACCACAGTAAAACCCTCTGCAAGAAATTTCGTCTCTTTAATGTGTTTCTCTTTAATGGTTTAGTCCTTTTGTGTGCTACTGTTACAGCAATCAAAGTGCCAACAATACATTTTAAGATGATCACTGGTAGATGTTAAATCCTCTGCTTTGAGTAATGTTACCATTTTTGTGAGGTGCTGTGGAGAGATTAATGTATTTTGTATATTCTGACACTGCTTGAATAAAAAAAGTAAAAAAGGTTGAACTGTAATAAACTAGATATGTTCCCGCAGTATTATTTTGTAGTTCTGCGATGACCACCCTGAAGCATTCCGCTTGCATCAAAGTGCGATATTCTGCATTCTGGATGCGCGTAAGCGGTTTTGTGCTTCTCTGTATTGGAGTCTTTCTTATTTCTTTTCTTACTTTGATAGTTTTGTGCAATATGATGTTATAGTTATTTAGCCCATTTATTTGTTGAATATCCATTTGTTACCATGTTGAAGTGCTGAGCTTAGCATCTGTATATCCCTCTGAAACGTGTCTGATCGGGATCAGGTGAGCATAATGGAGCCTAATTATACGTACATTATCCATAACACTCAATTATAAAAATTGGTGGTTTTGCACATCCCTAAAAATCACCAACTCCCTCCTATAGAGCCACTGACCTCAGAACCATTGCCAAGAACCCTTTAGGTGAGGGATGGCCCACTCATGTCCCAGAGGTGACTGTTTGGCTATGGCACACTCATTAGGAGGGGTCACTGATAATTAGGGTGAAAACATTCCTGCTTGTGGAAAATGGGGACAGCTCCCTCCCAGCAAAAATGAAATTGACGTATCCTTACCTAGGCGCAGATCAGTGCGAAGTAGAGGGTGCATCCACATCTGTAACTGTTGTCACCTTGTACTTTTTGCTGGCAGCAATTTTTCTCAGTGTGTGCTTGTCTTTCAAGAGTTTATCGTAAAATGCAGAGCAGTCCAGTTCAAAATTAAGACGTATGAAAAGCATTACCTTCTTGACTGTTACACGGAGTCGAAATTTATCCGGTGTCCATGCTGCGTTCATTAATGAGAACACACGCTCCACAGATGCAGATGTCCTAGGCAGGCATAAAACAAACTCCACGACCTTGGCTAAGACTCCGAAGTTGATGGTCTTGCTCTCCAGCTCACGAAAAACATCTGTCCATCTCTCAGACACGGCTGTCTTGTTCATGTTCCACTCAGTGATGCAATGAGTGAATGTTTTTTGCGCAAGCCCACTCATCAAAGGGTGTGGTTTCGTCAATCAAACTGAGAGTGGGAATTCTGGAGTAGAAGTGTTCGAGACTGCTCTGAATGTCTTTCCACTCTGGGATGTCTCTCATTAGGGCCCACTCAAGATTTTCTGTTCTCCAATGAGTGGCTCCAATTTTGGAGGTAATCCACAGATGCTGAATAAAAGTGTTTCTGACTGCACAAAAGAAATCATCTGCTCGCATGTCACGAGCTTCAACCAGGGCATCCAACTGCTTTTTAATGTCAGAGGGTATGAATGATTCCTACAGCCTGGCCTGCAAGAATTTTCTCAGGTCATGAATGTGCAAAGCTATGGCCATGCACAACAGAATAAGCAAAAAGTCATTCACTTTCGTGCACCTTTTCAGATTCGGAACTTTGCTTAAAAAAAAAAAAAAAAAAAAAAAAATCACTAACACTTGGTGTGGCACACTTTTAGCAGCATCCACATGCTTTTTTGTATGAACATGCTGCGCGATGTCAGTGCGGCCTCCATGGGCGATGGAAAAGCAAGCTCCACAAATCTCACACCTCACTTTACTAGGATCTGTCTGTGACTCCTTTTTTAGAAATGTAAAGTCTTTTTGAGTTTAATTTCGTCTGTGTGCTCTTTCAAACTGACTCTTCAATCAGTTCACTAACTGGACGTCTATTGAAAGGGATTGTGATTGGATAGTTAATCCAATCATTTACTTCAAATAACATGGTGTGATTTTATTGGTTTGACAAGCCATATCCTTGGCTACTTTTGATTAGAATACTCACGTGACTGAGAAAGCTGCATAGGCGATAGAGAAATTTTAGGAGAGGAGAAATACAGGACAAAACAAATTCTTTTCAGAATAAGTCACACTAGAAAAAGTGCTTAAATACGGGACTGTTCCGGGACAAACGTGATGTTTGGCCACCCACTGACAATATGTTTGCATCCATTCTCATCAATTTCTTAATCTTGATTTTTTTTTTTTTTCTACTAGGTGGTGTCTGATGCTGCAGGACAAGGCATCACTATAACAGGGGACAGAACCTTTAATAATTGGAATTGGCCCAATGCCATCATCTTTGCGGCTACAGTTATCACAACTATAGGTAAGGCTCTGCTCCTTTTCCGCACTGTGATAATTAAGAGAATATGTTTTTCTTTTTATAAATAAAATAGTCAGACACAGAAGAAACAGGAAATGGAAATGATTTATGCACCATATTTTTATATTATTTGTATAAATTATGTTTACTAAAAGGGAAATCATTTATATCCCACAAGTTAATACATTTCCCCCCACAGGTTATGGAAATATTGCCCCCAAAACACCTTTTGGGAGGGTTTTTTGTATTTTTTATGGGCTTTTTGGAGTTCCGCTGTGTTTTACTTGGATCAGTGAACTTGGAAAGTTTTTTGGAGGACGAGCTAAACACCTTGGGCAATATCTCACTAAGAAGGGGGTTACGCTGGTAAGGAAAACACACACAACCATTGTGTTCTGTTAATATAGATATATACAAAGGATCAGTGTATATCACCTATTAACAGTAGGGCTGGGAAATTGAACACGTTAATATCTGCAATTAAGAGTTGACTGTTTAACGTGTTAAAAAATTTATGCACTTAATGTGGTATCTGTTTTGTTTTTTTCACTTCCTGAAACTTCACTAATGTTTTTCCCCACTTCCTGTGGCTAAAATTGGCATATATACATTTCCAGGAGGTACATACTCGACTTGACTGCACATCCTAGCACAGAAGCAGATTTTGTGGAGAAGTGAATGCTTATTTTTGCATGCGATGCATGTCCCGGGCATAATAAACATGGGAGCGGATTTAGTGAATGGAAAATGGAGACTTCATCCGCAAACGGTGAGCCAGGCATGGGAGAGATATGGGCAAGCTTCTGTATCTCTTCGCATCCCCTGAAATGGTCACTGACTGTCATTGAACCAGTGTCAAAATCGAGACCACACGAGAGAGACCCAGCTTGTGCATGATAGAGAATGAATGGCAGCCAGAGAAAATAATAGTTTTAAGATTTTAAACATCTGAAAATTAACCTTCAGCATTTAATTTGTTAAAAATCTGTATGTACAGTTGTGCTCAAAAGTTTGCATACCCTGGCAGAAATTGTGAAATTTTGGCATTGATTTTGAAAATATGACTGATCATGCAAAAAAAATGGTCTTTTATTTAAGGATAGTGATCATATGAAGCCATATATTATCACACAGTTGTCTGGCTCCTTTTTAAATCATAATGATAACAGAAATCACCCAAATGGCCCTGATCAAAAGTTTACATACCCTTGAATGTTTGGCCTTGTTACAGACACACAAGGTGACACACACAGGTTTAAATGGCAATTAAAGGTTAATTTCCCACACCTGTGGCTTTTTAAATTGCAATTAGTGTCTGTGTATAAATAGTCAATGAGTTTGTTAGCTCTCATGTGGATGCACTGAGCAGGCTAGATACTGAGCCATGGGGAGCAGAAAAGAACTGTCAAAAGACCTACGTAACAAGGTAATGGAACTTTATAAAGATGGAAAAGGATATAAAAAGATATCCAAAGCCATGAAAATGCCAGTCAGTACTGGTCAATCATTTATTAAAAGTGGAAAATTTGGGGATCTCTTGATACCAAGCCAAGGTCAGATTTCGGCCACAACTGCCAGAAGAATTGTTCGGGATACAAAGAAAAACCCACAGGTAACCTCAAGAGAAATACAGGCTGCAAAATACAGTGTGGTTGTTTCAAGTAGCACAATACGATGATACTTTAACAAAAATGAGCTGCATGGTCGAGTTGCCAGAAAGAAGCCTTTACTGTGCCAATGCCACAAAAAAGCCCAGTTACAATATGCCCGACAACACCTTGACACGCCTCACAGCTTCTGGCACACTGTAATTTGGAGTGACAAGACCAAAATAGAGCTTTATGGTCACAACCATAAGCACTATGTTTGGAGAGGGGTCAACAAGGCCTGTAGTGAAAAGAATACCATCCCCACTGTGAAGCACGGTGGTGGCTCACTGATGTTTTGGGGGTGTGTGAGCTCTAAAGGCACGGGGAATCTTGTGAAAATTGATGGCAAGATGAATGCAGCATGTTATCAGAAAATACTGGCAGACAATTTGCATTCTTCTGCACGAAAGCTGCGCATGGGATGCTCTTGGACTTTCCAGCACGACAATGACCCTAAGCCCAAGGCCAAGTTGACCCTCCAGTGGTTACATCAGAAAAAGGTGAAGGTTCTGGAGTGGCCATCACAGTCTCCTGACCATAATATCATCGAGCCACTCTGGGGAGATCTCAAACGTGTGGTTCATGCAAGATGACCAAAGACTTTGCATGACCTGGAGGCATTTCGCCAAGACGAATGGGCAGCTATACCACCTGCAAGAATTTGGTGCCTCATAAACAACTATTACAAAAGACTGCACGCTGTCATTGATGCTAAAGAGGGCAATACACAGTATTAAGAACTAAGGGTATACAGAATTTTGAACAGGGGTCATTTCATTTTTTTCTTTGTTGCCATGTTTTGTTTTATGATTGTGCCATTCTGTTATAACCTACAGTTGAATATGAATCCCATAAGAAATAAAAGAAATGTGTTTTGCCTGCTCGCTCATGTTGTCTTTAAAAATGGTACATATATTACCAATTCTCCAAGGGTATGCAAACTTTTGAGCACAACTGTATAGTGTCTTATAATTAGGGCTGTCGATTTAACGCATTAATTCAGTGCGATTAATTAATAAAAAAAATAATGCATTAAAAAAAATAACGCAATTAATCATGTCCCAGAACCATAATAAGGAATATTCATTCCTTAAGCAATTCAAGCATAGAGTACCACGTGTTTTCTCCAGGGGGCAGTAAGCGAAACTCGCTGTATAGGCAACGCCCAGCTCAAAAAGACACAAACCACACTTACTGAGGGCAAACAACACAGATGAGAACACGTTCTTGCGTACAAACAAAGCTTGATGGAGTGCAAATCCGAAGGCAGGGATCTCAAGATGTGTTTTTCTACGTTTCAAACTTCGTTTAGCTTGGCACAGCGACCTAAAAATTTGTTAAAAATATGTTTATGATGCAACGCAACCAAGACACTCCAAAAGCTTCCGTCTGACACAGGTATACACTGAGGCGTCCTTAAACAAGCCCTCATAATTATCTCGGACTGATTGACGAATTCAGTTGCAAAATGGATTGCTGTGAACTGTAAGCCAGTGATAGGCTTATGTTCAGTAATATGGAAATAAACAATATATTATTTGTATTGTCTTTTGTAATTTTGTAATAAACTTGTGTTCCTAAATAATGTAATTCATTTTAATTTTCTGTATTATTATTTTTTTAAATATATATATATATATATATATTTTTTTTTATTTATAATTATTTAAATATAACTATAATTATTTAATCATTATATATTGAATTATTATTTGAGGGGCTTTCTCAGCAAATTTATATATGCGATTAATTAATTAATCGGCATAACATATATTTAATTCGATAAAAATTTTAATCGATTGACAGCCCTGCTTATAATGCATTGGCAATGTACACTTAAGTTTATCTTGCTAATAAAGCTTGATATAAATTGAATCTGCCCATTTGATCCTATTATTTAAAAAGTCCACTGGAAAAGGCCAGAAGATTTAGCCTAACTTTTAATTACAGCATGTCCACTGATTTTTTGTCATGCATGAGATATCTGCTTCTGTGAGAGTGGAGATGTCAGCTTCTCCTTTCCATACCACAGGTGACACAAATAGTAGGGTTGCTGCTCTAGAAATTAATCAAGCATTTCATATGCGCATTGTTCTGATGAGCAATAGACTGGCAATAAGCAACAGCCAAAGAAACAGAGAGCGCAAGAGGAGAAAATGGCATTGGGAAGCAGGAGACAAAAAATAATAAAAAAATTAAAACTTCAGCCATGTCTCCTGAACTCATTATTATTTTCAGCTGTTTTTTCCCTTTCTGTGCAAATCAGTGCAATAACGGGTGCAAGCCCATCTTTCATGTTGTTTGTTGATGTGCTATCACGAATAAACTCTCCCGTTGCTATGTGCTTGCCCTTGTGAATTAATTTTGCGATTGTAGTTTCAGTTGGTGACTGTGGTCATGTAGTTGATACAGTATTTCCAGTCTGCGATCAGTTCTGTAGGGTGCACTTGGTTTTTGTATGCTGGCAGCCAAAAGTTTGGAATAATGTACAGATTTTGCTCTTATGGAAAGAAATTGGTACTTTTATTCACCAAAGTGGCATTCAACTGATCACAGTGTATAGTCTGGACATTAATAATGTGAAAAATCAATACAATTTGAAAACATTTTCAGAACTTTTTCTGAACAAAGAAAAACTATGAACTACTTCTAAGAGTTCTCATCAAAAAATCCTCCATGTGCAGCAATGACAGCTTTGCAGATGCTTGGCATTCTAGCTGTCAGTTTGTCCAGATACTCAGGTGACATTTCACCCCACGCTTCCTGTAGCACTTGCCATAGGTGTGGCTGTCTTGTCTGGCACTTCTCACACACCTTACAGTCTAGCAGATCTCACAAAAGCTCAATGGGGTTAAGATCCAGTACACTCTTTTCCAATTATCTGTTGTCCAATGTCTGTGTTTCTTTGCCCAGTCTAATCTTTCCTTTTTGTTTTTCTGTTTCAAAAGTGTCTTTGCAATTCTTCCCATAAGGCCTGCACTCCTGAGTCTTCTCTTTACTGTTGTACATGAAACTGGTGTTGAGCGGGTAGAATTCAATGAAGCTGTCAGCTGAGGCATGTGAGGCATCTATTTCTCAAACTAGAGACACTGATGTACTTATCCTCTTGTTTAGTTGTACATCTGGGCCAACTGTAGTGTACACCTTTGTATGAAATCTTCAGTTTTTAGGCAATTTCAAGCATTGTATAGCCTTCATTCCTCAAAACAGTGATTGACTGATGAGTTTCTAGAGAAAGCTGTTACTTTTTTGCCATTTTTGACCTAATATTGACCTTAAGACATGCCAGTCTATTGCATACTTTGGCAACTTAAAAACAAACACAAAGACAATGTTAAGTTTCATTTAACGAACCAAATAGCTTTCAGCTGTATTTGATATAATGGCAAGTGATTTTCTAGAACCAAATTAGCAGTTTAATATGATTAGTTGGAGTGATGGCTGCTGGAAATGGGGCCCGTCTAGATTAGATCAAAAATGACATTTTTTTTCAAATAGTGATGGTGCTGTTTTTTACATCAGTAACGTCCTGACTATAATTTGTGATCAGTTGAATGCCACTTTGAATAAAAGTACCAATTTCTTTCCATAAGAGCAAAATCTGTACATTATTCCAAACTTTTGGCCACCAGTGTATATGCACGTCTGACCATTTGTTTCTAGTATCTCACTCTGTCTCCGGCAGGCACATAAGGGCCACTGCGCTGCCGTGGTCTAAATTGAACTCAGAATCGATTCTGAATTGCTGGAGAAAGAATTGCGATGCATCAGAGAATCTTTTTTTTTTTTTCTCTCACCCCTAAGATTTATACCTGTAAAAATGTGTCTAATTAATTCTGTCCGCTAACAAATTTACATTTTAACATACATATTTAAATAATTAAAATATGATGATGATTAATCACGGTAAACTGTGTGATTTAATTAAAGATTCGCAACGCTAATTAACAGTAGAAATTCTAACAGCATTTTGCAAATCTATTATGTTTTTATATGAGTTTTTTCCACTTGCAGCGGAAAACACAGTTCATCTGCACAACCATCTTTCTGTTTTGGGGCATGTTGGTCCATTTGGTGATCCCTCCATTTGTTTTCATGTCTCAAGAAGGTTGGACCTACATTGAGGGCTTGTACTTTTCTTTTGTAACTTTGACTACTATTGGTTTTGGTGATCTTGTAGCAGGTGGGTGTCTAAGTTATTCAACTTTCTTTTTTTTTTTTATCATCCATTACTACCCCAGTCAGTTTTGGAAAATTAAAAAGTCTACTGTGAAGTGTTTTCAAATAAGTTACACCCATACAATAGGAATAATAACAGTACATGAATAGTCATGAATTAATACCTAAATTAATACTCCTTTGAATATATTAGCATGAATTAATGATGAGTTAAGGAATGGACTAATCAAGAACTAAAGTAAAGTTGTGAAGTACTTCAACCTTGAATTAAACGTACGTAATTTAATATTGTCATAATTAAAAATATTTATAATTTTTGAAGTCTTCAGTTTCATCACAAACATCATTGGATGATGAGATAATGAGTTAGTAATTATGTGCCCCTCTAAGTAAAGTCATGACATGATGCTGCATTATCAAATAATTTAATACACTATTATATTTTTATTATATATATAATTTTATAATGCACCAGTAAAATAACCAAAGACAAAGATTATTTTAATATCTACTCATTTGAAAATACAAATCCACCAGCATATATGACATTCAAGAAATACAAAATTAAAAGGGAAAAAACACACTTAATGTGAAAAAACAATACTGACAGACAATTGTCCATTTTCCACCAATATGCTCTTTTTAAACATATACAGAGTTAAAAGAAAATCCAAACATACCTGTAAAGACATATAAGACACTTTTATTTGATTTGTTTCTTTCTTGAGGTCAAATTAGTAATGCAAATAGACTAATGTTAGCACATAATACGTTCAAATAACGAAATTCATTTAAATACTGAACAGTCAAAAATGTATATTATGAACACTCTGACTTCAAACCTTAATTCAGTTAAAACACCCAGGCCCTGTCCCAATACCCACACTTTCGGTCTTGGCCACTTGAGTGCATGTGCACACGACAGGAAGTAAGTGTTCAAGACTGTCCCATGTCTAAAACATGCCAAAGCTCAGTGCACTTAACCCACACTAAATCCACATTAGTGCGAATACCGCTTCGATGCGGTCTTTCAGGCTAAGTGTATCCCAGAGTTCATCAAAATCAGGATCCATACCCCGCCTACCCGAGCGATCAGTGTATTTTCGCCATGATGATGTCAAGGAAGTTTTTCAGCATAAGTTATTTATTTTAATCAGATAGTGAAATGTAAGTGAAGCATGTATTTATTTTAGTATAAATTAAAGTATTCAACATTGTATAGCGTGTTTAGGATGAATTAATTGCAGCATCATAATTACAAAATATTATTTATGTGTATATTTATATACCTCTTTGTTATTGTTCTTACACAGTAATCACCTTATTTTGTTTGTTCTTGCCTAATACTGCTGGTGATTTGGGTCATTTATCAGCCAGTGTGGCATACAATATGCCATCTAGTAAATGTTGTTTTTAAATAAAAACATTATCAGCTACTACCACAGGTTCTTTCTCATCTTTATGTATTTAAAATATACATTTTAATGCTTTTTATTTGTTGTATGAAACCACATACTGATAAGTTGTGTAAAGCAGTCTTTGGTTGTCTTATATAAATGATAAGTCAAAGCATACAATTTAAATGGTTTGTATTAGTAGCTATTAATGGACTGCACAGGTTTATAGAATAAAGTTTTTATTCATTTTTTATTAAGTTTTTTGCAGTGTATTGAGAAACAAAGTAGAGAGAAATTGCTTATTTCATATTTTACAGCAGTTATGGATGATGCAATTTTACAGTTAAAATTTGTTTTAATATGCAAAGTATTGAAAATCAATTAGTAAAAATAATAAACTTTTACAATTATTTTTACACAATAAAAACATTATAAAAAATTGTACTTACATATTTTCTACAGCACAATACACTTCCAACAACCAGTATTGTATTAATAAATGAAAAGATGGGTAACATTTTCAGTCATTTATTATTTTAAGTTGGCTGTAACAGTCACTTGACCAAAACAATCAGTCTTCAGCTGAGTGAAAAGACAAAAACAGCTGTCGCAACCAACACCAACATCTTTAAGTCTATGAGTGTCCCAATGTGCAATCAAAAGTCATACACACACTCACGGTCTTCACGTCTACTTGCACACTAGTGGCCAAACACCGGAAATACATAACGCAAGTGGGGGTATTGGGACAGGGCCCAAGGCTGCGTTCCACTTTTAACATCCACTCACTAACTCCCCTAAGCACTTCCCCTCAGGGGAATCCCCGCTGCCATTTTGGAAGTCCGTTCCACTTCCTTAAGTGAGCGAGGGAAGTTTTCGTTGACAGACCCTCAACCCCTCGATTTTGACAGCGTCTATTCTGATGTACACTTCAGGCAGCTCCATATCCTACAATGCAACTAGATTGTGACGTGACAGCAGATTGCACCTCATAAACCCCACCCCCACACAACTCTAATGTATGATAGAAATGAAGTTAGGTCAATTAAGCAGTTTAGAAAAGTTATATTGAGATTTAACAGCATAATACTACCTTAAACTATTTATCACACAGTTATAACCTATGTGTTCATTGTTATGTTAACATTTTCGTTTGTGTAAATCATGATTAATCCTTTCTAACAATTCATTCTATTGAAAAAAAAACAAATTAAACATACGAGATTTATACATAAGCCTCTGAAATCAATCTCTGAAAATTGTTTTCTCAGGTGCAAAAATCACTAAATAATTCCACAAATTGACAGCAGCCTTCAACATGCTCCAAGTGATCAAGAGTTAAGGGTGTTCCAGTTAAACTCATTGCGTGTTTTCCACCAGTAGTGGACACTCCAGTCCATGAGATGGAGCGAAGTTTGCGAGGGAAGGGGATAAAAATTTGAAATGGAATGCAGCCCCAGAGTGCACCGCTATTAAGTGCCCCACCATTAAGTGCCCCGCCAGATGCAAACGCACCACATACTGTAGTTCTGGACAGAAATGTAGCGAACTATTGGCACTTGCTTTGGAAGTCAACACAACAAATGATTAAATGTTTACATTCACAGAAAAACTTACAAAAATGATTATTATTAATGATGATGATGATTAGAGGATGATGATGATGATCATCATCATTTTGATTTTGAGTTCTGATGAAACTCACGAAGTGGTAGTGAGTATGAAAGGAAAGGGACAGAGAATCAAGCAAAACGGGTTGAGTTCATATTTTGGTGATACTTATTACAGTGTTTTTTTAAAAATGGCAGAATAATCATTGCATTATCCAATAATGTTTGTGGAAAAACTGCAGGAAGCAAAATTGATAAAATATTTAAATTATGGCACTTTAACAATATTAAATTATGCACATTTAATTCATGGTTGAAGTACTTCAAATGATTTCCTATAAATCTTGTTTGATTTGGTTTCATCCCAAATGTTAACAAACATGTACTAATGTGTAACGTGACCAATATTCATGCATGAATCCATGTGATTCCAGTCTTAGTTAAGTTTAGCTCTTCATTGGTTCTTGATTAGTTCATTACTTAACTCATCATTAATTCATGCTGAAGTATTAATTCAGGTAATAATTCATGATTATTCAAGTACTGTTATTATAAAGTGTTACAGATGGAATACTACTCTATGTAATCTCATCTACATTGATAATAACAGTAACATGATTAATGCAGCAGATATGCTTGATTTGAGGTGACTTATGTTATGTTCTTAAGTTTCACCTTTCACAGATATCAAGTCATTTTTTCATGGGTATATAATAAGGCATATCAGAGCTGATAATAAGTATATCAAAGTTAATCTGATCAGTATAGTATTAATTAGTTGTGCTCCTGTTTTTCTCTTGTGTTTGTAGGTGTTGACCCCAATGCTGATTACCCTACTCTCTATCGCTGCTTTGTGGAGGTGTGGATTTATCTGGGTCTGGCATGGCTCTCTCTGTTCTTCAATTGGAAGGTGCGCATGGTTGTGGAGGCTCATAAAGCTTTAAAGAAGCGGCGTAAAAGGCACAAACTTTCTTTGGATGAACTACAGTGCTATAAGGAGGGCCATAAGACCCTTCTGCCTCCAACCCCTAATGACGTCAACATCTTCAGCTTCTTGTCCAAGAAAAAAGAGGGTTACAATGACCACATCAAGCAGATAGGTGCTGAAAAGGAAGGAGAAGGGCAATGTGTCAGCTCCATCACTGGTAGCAAGTCTAAAGCACCAAACCACTCAAAAAGCTGTAGTGATGCTTCTTCCATTAACGGAAATGGCGTCATCAATCTAGATCGCTCACCTCAACAGAAGCGCCGCTACAGCTTCAGTGATCGAGTTACTGTGGCCCTCTCAAAATCCAAAAACTACCTTCTTGGCCAAGAGGAATGTCTTCTCATGAATGAGCTTCATGGAGAAGTAGAGCAAGAGACTGACCTGCACCAAATTTTTGAGAATCATTTGGACAAAGAAGCTGGAGTGAACCACAAAGGTCTTGGATCTGGAGGTTGCAGTGGGTGTCGGATAACATACCAGACCCTTATGTTTTCCAATGCCAACATCACTTTCATTGATGAGGAGAACTTGCTGAAAAACAACTTGGAGGATGATGAAAATGACACTGTGCCCAAGTTTTCAACCTCAGATGATAACATTGAATCTGAGACTGACTCCAGAGAGGACCTGAGCTCAGAATCAGAGAGCTCTGTATTCACTACAGATGGGTCGGACCACAGCCACTCCTATGAGAAACTGGTGGAAGAGTATTCCAAAGAGGACAACAGACACTTGATCCCTTTAGGTGTCTCCTCCTTCAGTAAGGAGGAGACACTATTTGAGGACACCCATTTTCCACTTTTTAAGGAATTTTAAATATAACTGTACAGATAAGAATCTGTGAAATTCCTTTTTGTGTTATGCCAAGCCACATTGGATATTGCAAGAACAAAAGACACGAGTCTTCCTTTGAACTGTCTGACCTGACTAAAATGCAGTTCACTTATAAACAGTTCACTTGTTTACTTATAAACAAACTATAGGCAACTGTTGGCATAGCGACGTTTTATCCATAAACATCAATAGCTAAATAATTTTGTTGTGGCTCAAGACAATAACTTTTTGCCATACAATAAATAAAAATCCTGTTAAAGTGTTTCCTTCTTAATTTGTCTGCAGAATTAGTAGTTGTAAGTCTCTGATCGACTATGAACTGGTTTATAGGAAAAGAAAATATGGACTGGTAATTCTGTTTATGATTACTTTGTTTGCATGTTTTTTCACCATATTTGTGATTTTGTTTAAAGGAGGAAGGAGAAAAAAACTGCCACATTGCCTTTGCCAAAGCTTAATCATATTTGATCCACTGCAGCATTGTCTTATTGGATGTTAAACCTTCTTTTGTTGTCTTTCCTTTTAACCAAAGGTATTCTTTTGGGAAACCATATTAACCAGTTTTGTTATAACTTGGGATTTATTGTAAACGGTGTTATGAATTAGAGATTTGTCTTTTTGGACATTGGGATTTGATTCCAAAAAAGTTTTTTTTGTTGATGCAAGCATTATTTTGATGCTTCTCTACCATGTTTGTGAGCTCCTATCAAGCTTTTAGCAGGATCATCTCAAACCTCCTTAAGTCTTAAGGCCTTTGCACACCAAAAGTGATGCGATGAATGGCCCTTTCCCATAGAACATTCATGCCTTTACAATAGGTGGCACTAATCGACAAGCAATTTTAACCTTGGTGCGGTAGGTGGCTCAATGCACCTTTGAGCTGGTCCGCCCTCTGCCCATTACGGGTGAGACAAACTGACCAATTGACAAGTCTGCAAAACAAATAAGACAAGCAAACGAGTTCTCTAGCAAGTAGATTGAAAAAAAAATAACACTGATTTCCCTATAAGCAGCAGCAGCGATGATGAGTTTGTTGTGGGTTTGCTCAACGAGAAAAAACACATTCGAGGCACTTCACAAACTATTTCAGTTCACCTACTGGACAAGTCAACTGACAGTATTATCATGTTGACACAGTCTGAGGGGTGATTAGAAAGAATCGAGTGTAAAAAACTAATATTAAAGTTTCAAACATGTTATCATTTGTAACAATACTGATAACGTGTGACGCTTCTGTTCTAACTGCACCATACAGGTCTCGACCCGACATCTCCGCTATGGGAGGCGGATGTGCTAACAATGAGGCTAAAGGCTACAACCTTTAGTGTCAGTTGCTAGTGCACCTCTTGAGGTCAGGAGAGTGAGGTTTATACACATTGCACAGCTGGCTACCGTTACATATGCAATTGCCACGCATACGGTATATACGTGTGTTAAAGGACCATGAAATACTGATCAACATTTTCTGAGATGATACCAGATATGTATGTGTTACACATGATAGAAAACAATATAAGCATTCATTAATTTTAATTTTAAGAGATATTTAGGGATTTTTTGCGCTATTTTCTCTTTCGGGTTTAAAATCCTTGTCGAAGCTCTGTACGAAATCACTCTCTATCCCTTATATAGTGCACTATTGTGGGTCTTGGCCATTTTGTAGTGGTGTCCGAATTCATTCACTACCTTTAATTCCCTACATTTGTTCACTTATTCTTACCCAGAATGCACTCTTATTTCAAGTGTACTCAGCAATTACTGATGTCCTATTCTTGAATTATCATTCTTTTGAACCGATTCTCAGCAAGTAACCGGTCGAGCCAGTTCACAACATCGAACTTTAGTTCCAGGTTGACGCGAGACGCACAGCAGCACGTTAAATGATCTGACTTTAAAAGAACCGAATGAGCCGGTCCCACTGACTGTCGAAGTTTGCAGAGGATCACTGAGAAAATATTTGGAAATGGTCTTGAAACTTAAGCAGGCATTTTTACTTGATGATGTTACTAATACAAATAATAAAATATTAGAGGCTTTATATGGAGTTAGGATGAAAATAAGGTGCATTTCAAACTGTTCTAAGACCAGTGAAGAAACCACACACTGGAGGTTAAGTCATTCACTAAATAGGGAGCAAGGGAGCATCCTATAGCTTTCTATGCAGCTAAGTGCATTGAATCCTAAAATCCAACCAAAAGTTCAGTTTCAGGCAGCCGATGATTTGGACCACTCAACATGTTTGGCAGACATGGGACAATGGTAATCAGTACATAGATTCAGAATTTTATTATGCAATTTTATTTAATATTATTTAATACTTATAATTAGAATTTAATTAAATTATTAGATTGGATATAAATTATTTTATATTATTTAGTGATATTCAATATGATATACCTTAATTTATATATATATCTGACAACGTGTCTTGTCTAGTAAAGATTACACGATTTTCAGTTAATAATGAGAAGAAAACTTGGAATGAAATCATATAACCTACAATGATACCTGCACTATGTTTGTTTGTTTGTTTGTTTGATTGCTTGTTTTGTTTTGATTTTAGACCTTGACAGCACTAGCAGGCCTACTTATTCACTTGAGTTGTAAGTCAATGGGTGAGTAAATGATTAATATTATATTTTATTATATTATATAGAATATAAAGCTAAAGAGCTTCAATTTAAAATAAATGTTGTATGTATAATTTGTAAATTAAAGAAAAAATAAAAATGTAAATGTAAATTAAATATCCACACTATGGATGATTCACTAACCCTCACTGATGTGGACTCAACTCTGTCTGTAAATGCTTTGGAATGTAATGGTTTGTATTTAAAAATATGTGAAAGTGAAAATGAATTTATTATCTGTCTTGGTGGTTACAGAAGAGAATCCTGCAATCCTGCAAACCACCAAATACATCATGATGGCGCCACGGATGGCCGCCTCGGTGTGGAGCGCTCCTATTGTTTTGTTGTTTTTGTTTGTTTGTCCTGTGTTTAGTAATATTTTTCCAGTCAGTTTTACCAGAGATGAACTGCTGAACATTCGACAGCATATACCAGTCAATCTTTTCCCGGATTTTGAATATTCAGACGTTTTGCTGGACATTTTAGTTGGAGGCACGGCTGTGTTGTTTGGGAGACGCAGGCGAGGGAGACGAGCAGGCACGCTGGTCAAGCTCCGTTGGGGCGGATTTCGAACAGCGCTGCCGAGCATTCATCTTGCGAATCTCCGCTCTCTCCCTAACAAAATGGACGAACTACATCTCCTCACCTGCACAAACAAAGGACTTTTCAAACTCTGCTGCCTTGTGCTTCACAGAAAACTGGCTGAGTGAAGCCATTCTGGACAGTGTGTTACATCTGCCGGGCTTTCAGCTGTTCAGAGTGGATCGCACACGGAGTTAATGGGGAAAACGATAGGTGGTGGAACATGCTTTTACATCAATGAAAGTTGATGTACAGATGTAACAACATTAAAGAAGATGTGCTGTCCTAATTTGGAAGTGCTCTTTATTAACTGTAAGCCTTTCTACTCGCTGTGGGAGTTTTCCTCGTTTATTCTCGTGAGTGTTTACATCACGCCAAATGCACGTTTGAATGCCGCGCTGCAACAGTTGGCTGATCAAATCACAGACATGGAACAACAATACCCGGACTCAGTTATTATTATTCTTGGGGATTTTAACAAAGCAAACCTCACATGTGAACTGCCCAAATACAAACAGCACATTACATGCCCAACCAGAGACAGAAATATACTGGATCACTGCTACACAACAATAAAGGATGCGTATCGCTCTGTCTCTAGAGCAGCTTTCGGACTATCTGATCATTGTCTGGTTCATCTTCTTCCAACCTACAGACTGAAATTAAAATCTGCTAAGCCTGTAGTAAGGACCGTAAAGAGATGGACCAATGAAGCAGAGCTGGAACTACAAGCCTGCTTTGTACTGATTGGAGTGTTTTTGAAGCTGCAGACACCAATCTGGATGAGCTCATAGATACTGTAACATCATACATCAGTTTCGGTGAGGATATGTGCATTCCTACTAGGGCTTATTTAACATTTAACAACGAGACACCATGATTTACAGCAGAACTCAGGCAGCTTCGTCAGGCCAAATAGGATGCTTACAGAGTTGGGGATAAAGTCTTGTACAATCAGGCCAGGAACACACTGAATAAGGGAATCGGAGTGGCTAAAAGAAGATACTCTGAGAAGCTGAAAAACAAGTTCCCTATCTGTCACTCACTCGACGTTGTGTCGATGTAGTAACACTAGGGGTCACTCTTGGGAGCCCCAAACACCTCTGCTTTTTTGAAACAATGCCAATGAGAATTGTCGAGTGGAATTTGCATGCCACTCCCCCGGACATATGGGTATAAAAGGAGCTGGTATGCAACCACTCATTCATATTTTCTCTTCAGAGCCAAGCAGTTGTATTCAGTGCACTGAATTCAATTCCCTCCAAAGATGCACCTCAAAACTGCTGGATTTACGGTGCATTTCAGCAGCTTCTCCCCCCTGCACCCATGGAGTGCAGAGAACGCCCCTGGGCGCTTCGGCAGAGTGAAAATAAGAGAGTATATTCTAAAAGAATATATTTTCATTCACAAAAAGAGCGGCACACACACAGAACGTCTTTTTAAAGATGCCTTTCCGTTTGTGTGTTATTCCTGGTTGCGGTCGTTATCTCTCTGCTTCTGACGGCCACGATCATTGTCTAATGTGTCTGGGCACTGCCCACATGGAGACATCATTCGTGGATGAGTCATGTCCTCATTGCGAGAACATGACCATGGCAACGTTGCGGTCGCGGCATGCTTTCGTAAGAAATCCCCCCACGGACCTCCCATTCCCAGCACGCTCACTTGCCCCGATCAGGCCACGCCCCGCCCCCGTTCCTTTCTTCCCGGAAGTGCATGAGGAGCTGACAAGATCGTGGGAGGCACTTTTACTGCCCAGTCCCGGTCTTATAGCTCCCCCGCTCTCACTACCCTCGATGGTGGAGCGGCCAGTGGGTATTCGGTGATCCCCCAGGTGGATAAGGCACTCACGGTGCACTTGTGTCTGCAGAGCGCCCCCACCTGGCATGGGCGACCGAAGCTCCCATCCAGGGCCTGTAGGTTTATGTCGTCCCTGATGACTGTGGCCTGCAGTGCCACTGGACAAGCCGCCTCCGCCCACACGCCATGGCTCTCCTGCAAGTACACCAAGCCAAGGCGCTAAAAGAACTGCACGAGGGTAGTTCTGATCCGGGATTGATGCAGGAACTGTGCTCGGCGACCGACCTCGCTCTCCTCGCTCTCCTTTTGGGCAGGCAATGTCCACCCTAGTGGTCCAGGAGTGCCACCTTTGTCTCAACTTGGTCGAGATGGGAGAGGCGGACAAAGCACAGTTCCTTGATGCCCCCATTTCCCAAGTTGGCCTGTTTGGCGACACCATCGAGGACTTTGCCCAGCAGTTCTCGGCGGTGAAGAAGCAGATGGAGGCCTTACAACATATCCTACCCCGGCACGGCTTAAGACCCTGCACCCTCTCTGCTTGTCACCAAGGGCGTTCTCCTGCAGCAGCGGCTCCGCTGCAGCCCACCCCCGTGGCCCGGCTCCGGCTTGGAGCCCTCCGCAGGAAGCAGACGCCACCCGTCTCAAGGCCGGCCGCTAAGAACCCGAGGAAGGCTTCAAAGCACCCCTGAGACAGGCGACCCAGGGGCAAGGAGACCAACTTCTCTGGGGCTGGTCGACAGACCGCTCCATCCCCCGATGGAGGGCCGGGAGGAGAATCTTTTGTCGCTGCATGCCCAGGAGGCTGCTGCATTCAAAAGCCTGACAAAAGAATGGTTCCCTCGTCTCCTGGGTCACATATCCGGTGCGCACGGCCATCGTCACGACCACCGTCCACCGTCCCATTTTGGCAGGTAGGGTGCTCCAGCGACAGACCCCCCCGCCCCTGTGCACCCCGCTGTGGCACAAACACACCCACATGGGATTGGTTTCAGTGGACTGTGGGGACGAGGTGTATGTAGCTGCTATTTCTGCTCATCATGATGCAGTAGATGGGGTACTTGGGGAAGCACCAAGTACTTGGGGAAGCACGACTTGATCATCAGGTTCCTGAGAGGCACTAGGAGGTTGAATCCCTCCAGACCGCACCTCATCCCCTCGTGGGACCTCTCTGTAGTCCTTCAGGGTCTACAGGGAGCTCCCTTTGAGCCCTTGTAGTTAGCTGAGCTTAAGGCACTCTCTTTGAAGACTGCCCTCCTGACTGCGCTAACTTCCATCAAAAGGGTAGGGGACCTGCAGGCATTCTCTGTCAGAAAATCGTAACTGGAGTTCGGTCCGGGTTACTCTCATGTGATCCTGAGACCCCGACCGGGCTATGTGCCCAAGGTTCCCACGACCCCTTTTAGGGATCAGGTGGTGAACCTGCAAGCACCGCCCCAGGAGGAGGCAGACCCAGCCTTGGCGTTGCTGTGTCCGGTGCGAGCTTTATGCATCTATTTGGATCGCACACAGAGCCTTAGAAGCTCTGAGCAGCTCTTTATCTGCTTTGGTGGACAGCGGAAAGGAAGCGCTGTCTCCAAACAGAGGATCGGCCACTGGGTCATCGACACCATCGTGATGGCATATCAGGCTCAGGACATGCCACCCCCTGCGGGGCAACACCCAACACCTTTGCGAGGTTTTACAATTTCTGGGTTGAGCCGGTCTCGTCCCGTGTATTGGCAGGCATGAGCAGGTAAGTTCCGGGACAGCTGGCCAGGTGTACCGCTTGCACATAGCGCCTTTCCCCTCCCTTGAGGTGAAGACGTGCACTCTTGACTCCCAGTCGTGTTCACAGACTGTGATCCCTGGATGACTTTCCTCCTTAGCCCTCTGGCAGTTGAGTTTGCGGAGAAACTTGCTGACCGGCCCAGTATGTGCACTAATGAGCCCCTGTACTGAGGTAGGTGCTCCACATGCACTGGTTCCCCGAAGGCAACCCCATGTGATATTTTCTGCAATATCGTTTCCCTGTCAGCAAACTGCATCTTTCTTGGACGCCATGCTCTGTAGAAACTCCTCCCCCTTTGGGTAGGACCTACCATGGGACCTCTCTACATGACATACTTCCAACAAGACTCGGTAAGACCATGTGATGTATTCCACTCAAAATACCCCCCATCTTTTGGGCGGGGTGTGGTCTCCGTGGTGTCTTCCCCTTGGGAGGGACACCCCCGACACAGACACTTATGGCTCCCAGTCAGTTAATAAATTCCACTCTTTTTGGGGAGAAAATAGAGGGAAAGAGACCTCGGCTGGGCTAGCCTGTCACTATAGTTGGGCAGTCGACTTGTTCCTGATGGACCGTTCGACACTCATAAGAGCATTGGGGGAGGTTACATGATGGCCTGGTGTGTTGGCTATGAGGCACACAGCGGTCTGCCCATCACACACCACCAGTTCACGTAACACAGTTCAGATTGTTGTGGCGTTTTGTATAGGGACCCCTAGTGTCACTACATCGACACAACGTCGAGTGAGTGACAGATAGGGAACATCCTGGTTACTTTCGTAACCTCCGTTCCCTGATGGAGGGAATGAGACATTGTGTCCCTCTTGCCACAATGTTGAACTACCCGCTGAAATGGCTGGGACCTGGTCTCGGCTCCTCAGCACAAAACCTGAATGAGTGGTTGCATACCAGCTCCTTTTATACCTGTATGTCCGGGGGAGTGGCATGCAAATTCCACTCACCAATTCTCATTGGCCTTTTTTCAAAAAAGCAGAGGTGTTTGACCCCTGGTGTCACTACATCGACACAACATCTCGTTCCTTCCATCAGGGAACGGAGGTTACGAAAGTCACCAGGACTTTTTCAGCTAATGACCCTGCAACAGTGTGGAGTGGCATGAAACAAATTACGAATTACAGGACTTCTGCCTCCAACCCTATGGTGGACCAACAACTGGCTGACAACCTGAATTCTACTGTGTTCTACTATAGATTTGAAAGGCCCAATCTCACACCCCACACCCGCTCTGACCTTCACTTCACACAAACACCAACACCTCCTGCAACCCCCTCCTCCCCCCTCCTGCTACTCAACCTGCACTTAAGATCTGTGAAGATGATGTGTGCCGTGTCTTTCGAAAACAAAGAAGAAGGAAAGCACAGGGCCCAGATGACATTTCACCTGCATGTCTTAGATCCTGTGCTAACCAGCTGGCCCCCATCTTCACACAGATCTTCAATAGATCACTGGAGCAGTGTGAAGTCCCATGCTGCTTCAAACGTTCCACTATCATCCCCATCCCAAAGAAACCAAAAATCACAGGACTTAATGACTACAGACCTGTCGAAGTCATTTGAGAGACTGGTGTTGGCCCACCTGAAGGACATCACTGGACCCTTTCTTTATCCCCTTCAATTTGCTTATCGAGCAAACAGGTCTGTGGATGATGCAGTCAACATAGGATTGCATCATATCCTGCAACATCTGGACAGACCAGGGACATAGGCAAGGATCCTTTTTGTGGACTTCAGTTCGGCTTCCAACACCATCATCCCAGCTATCCTCCGGGCTAAATTACACCAACTCTCTGTTCCCACGTCTGTCTGTCAGTGGATGACCAGCTTTCTGACAGACAGGCAGCAGCTTGTAAGACAGGGGAAATTCACTTCCAACACCTGTACAATCAGCCCCCCCCCCCTCCAGGGATGTGTGCTCTCCCCACTACTCTTCTCCCTCTACACCAACAACTGCATCACCAAGGACCCCTCTGGTAAGCTCCTGAAGTTTGCAGACGACACCACTGTCATCAACCTCATCTGAGATGACGATGAGTTTGCATACAGAAGGGAGGTTAAACAGCTGGCTGTCTGGTGCAGTCATAACAACCTTGAGCTGAACACGCTCAAAACGGTGGAGATGATTGTGGACTTTAGGAGGAACCCCTCAACACTGTCTCCCCTCACCATTCTAAACAGCACTGTGGCAGCAGTGGAGTCATTCAGGTTCCTGGGCACTACCATCTCACAGGACCTGAAGTGGGAGACCCACATTGACTCCATTGCGAAAAATGCCCAGCAGAGGTTGTATTTCCTTTGCCAGTTGAGGAAGTTTAACCTGCCACAGGCGCTGCTGATACAGTTCTACTCAGCAGTCATTGATTCTGTCCTCTGCACTTCTATAACTGTCTGGTTTGGTTCAGCTACGAAATCAGATATCAGAAGACTACAAAGGATAGTTCGGACTGCTGAGAGGATTATTGGTTGCCCCCTGCCCTCCCTTCAAGAACTATACACTTCCAGGGTGAGGAAAAAGGCTGGAAAAATCACTCTGCACCCCACTCACCCTGCCCACTACCTTTTTGAACTGTTGCCTTCTGGCCGACACTTCAGAGCTCTGAGCACCAGAACCATCAGGCACAGGAACAGTTTTTTTCCCCCAGGCTATCCATCTCATGAACAGGTAAAACTGCCCTTTTGAGCAATAATTAATGTGCAATACACAGCTTAGTCTTTTATATTATCCAACACATCCTACCTCTTCTACCATTCCATTCCCTTGCACTGTATATAACCAATTTGTATTTAGATTTGCACTACATATGTGTATGTGTGTGTATGTATGTATGTATGTATATGTATGTATATATATTCATATATACACTACCGGTCAAAAGTTTTGAAACACTTGACTGAAATGTTTCTCATGATCTTAAAAATCTTTTGATCTGAAGGTGTATGATTATATGTTTGAAATTAGTTTTGTAGACAAAAATATAATTGTGCCAACATATTAATTCATTTCATTACAAAACTAAAATTTAATTAAAAAAAAAGTTTTTGAAACTGATAACTTGGACCAAATAATAAAGAAAAGCAGCCAATAAGTGCCCAACATAGATGGGAACTCCTTCAATACTGTTTAAAAACCATCCCAGGGTGATACCTCAAGAAGTTGGTTGAGAAAATGTCAAGAGTACATGTCTGCAAATTCTGGGCAAAGGGTGACTGCTTTGAAGATGCTAAAATATAACACAGTTTTGATTTATTTTGGATTTTGTTTAGTCACAACATAATTCCCATAGTTCCATTTATGTTATTCCATAGTTTTGATGACTTTTCTATTATTCTAAAATGTGAAGAAAAACAATTATACTAAAGAATGAGTGTTTCAAAACTTTTGACCGGTAGTGTATGTATATGTGTATATATATATATATATATATATATATATAATGTATGTGTGTATGTATGTATGTAAATTTGTGCTCAAAAGTTTGCATACCCTGGCAGAAATTGTGAAATTTTGGCATTGATTTTGAAAATACGACTGATAATGCAAAAAAACTGTATTTGTTTTAAGGATAGTGATCATATGAAGCCATTTACTATCACATAGTTGTTTGGCTC
This sequence comes from Myxocyprinus asiaticus, assembly GCF_019703515.2. Lineage (NCBI taxonomy): Eukaryota > Metazoa > Chordata > Actinopteri > Cypriniformes > Catostomidae > Myxocyprinus > Myxocyprinus asiaticus. The sequence goes on along the minus strand of NC_059360.1, from coordinate 8,025,836 downwards.
CTTTTTAAATCAGAATGATAACAGAAATCACCCAAATGGCCCTGATCAAAAGTTTACATACCCTTGAATGTTTGGCCTTGTTACAGACACACAAGGTGACACACACAGGTTTAAATGGCAATTAAAGGTTAATTTCCCACACCTGTGGCTTTTTAAATTGCAATTAGTGTCTGTGTATATAGTCAATGAGTTAGCTCTCACATGGATGCACTTAGCAGGCTAGATACTGAGCCATGGGGAGCAGAAAAGAACTGTCACAAAGACCTGCATAACAAGGTAATGGAACTTTATAAAGATGGAAAAGGATATAAAAAGATATCCAAAGCATTGAAAATGCCAGTCAGTTCTGTTCAATCACTTATTAAGAAGTGGAAAATTCAAGGATCTCTTGATACCAAGCCAAGGTCAGGTAGACCAAGAAAGATTTCAGCCACAACTGCTAGAAGATGTGTGTATATGTATGTGTGTGTGTGTGTGTGTGTGTGTGTGTGTGTGTGTGTGTGTGTGTGATATATGTATATATATATTGTCTATTGTGTATTCTATATATACTTTTTTCTTTTCAATATTTATCTATTTTTTTATTCATTTTTAATTATTTTTTAAAAGTCTTGTTGCTGTTTTTTGTATTGTTATGTACTGGAAGCTCCTGTCACCAAGACAAATTCCTTGTACGTGTAAGCATACTTAGCAATAAAGCTCATTCTGATTCTGATTCTGATCTCCTAAAGCAGATCACTGGCATGACATTGGTTTTCAAAGAGATAATTCTGAGTGATTTAAAGGATGTCACATATGCTTTTGCTGTACTTATGGGGCATCTTATGCCCCAAACATCAGTTATCAAAGACGTTGAAATACACATGATTTGAGGTAATCCAATAAATTGTCATAAAGATTGCTGTTGTATAGCAATCACATTTTGTGACATTTTCAAACATTTGGCTCTCATAAAACTAATGCCAATAGGCATATAAATATATATATATATATATATATATATATGCTTGATGTTTTAGCCAGAGAATGCAGTAACTTTTTCTGCTGTAAACTTGGATTCGATACACCCTGTTCCATAACTGTTCTATGAAGACAATGTCAAATAATTCAAAATCCTCGGGCTCTGGAGACATTAAAAGACACTTACGTGCTCAAGCTGAAGCCCCTGAGCCGCAGGCCTCAGACCAAGGACTCAATTTGGCCAGTGAGGTGAAAGAGATTCAGCGTCAACTGTCGAACATGTCGGTAATGCTGACGAAGGTCATTGCTGACTTGGAGGATCTTGCTGTAATACGTTGATTGATCACTGCCATGGAGATGAAATTCACTGAGTTGGTTACAAGAGTTGCGGATGTTGAGAAATGGATAGATTATCTGGAGGGAATTAGCTGCTAACCCGCTAGCGACCAAGGTGGATTTGGAGCACGTTTGGGAAAAGTTGGAAGACCTTGAGAATCGTAACCGGCGAAACAACGTCCGAATTGTTGAAATTCCTGAGGACGAAGAAGGCCGAGATATGGTGAAATTCCTAGATGAGCTCTTCCTGAGTCTGCTCGACATAACAGGCCATAAGCTGGAAATAGAGCGAGCTCACAGAGTTCCGGCTCATAGATCTGCAGAGGGAGAAAGGCCCCGATCAGTTCTGGACAAATTTCTGAGATCATCCGATAAAGATCTTGTGTTACGTGAGGCGAAGAGAAAAGGAAGGCTTTCTTGGAAGAACCACAGCATTTTCTTGTTCCAAGACTTTGCAAATTCGACAAGAGAGAAACGTGATCGATTCAAGGAATGCAAGAAACTCTTACATCAATGGAAGGTCGCTTTTGCACTGATGTTCCCGGTCAAATTGAGAATAGATACTAAGGATGGCCTCAAAATATTTACATGCCCACAGCAAGCAACGTCCTTCATAAAGTCAATGGAATGAGTAAGTGATGCTCTCGATGCAGCCGAGTGGGCCTGACTCGCTGAACATTCACTTGATTGTCTGAGGAAACGAAGTGCCTTTTGTGTTTCTTTTTGTGTTTGTTCCACCTAGTGGCTGGAGTTTGTTTTGTGGAATGACATTCCTTCAGGACAGTTTGTGGATGAATCTGCACATTCTTTGTGCTTATGCCTCCTATTGGATGGAGTTTGTTTTGTGGAATATTTCTTGCAAATCATTAGAGTGATTAGGGCATTTGTTACACTCATGTAACAGCCGAATGGGCTGGCTCACTGAACATTCGTTCGACTGCCCGAGGAAACTGTACGTGTTTTTTTTTTTTTGTGCTGGTTCTGTTAGCGGCTGGAGCTTATTTTGTGGAGGAACACACCTTCGGGACAGTTATGTGGATGAATCTACACATTCTTTGTGCTTATTCCGCCTATTGGCTGGAGTTTGTTTTATAGATTATTTTCTGTTATGTAATTCTGTCTCACAAAATTTGTATAGAAGCACCGGACATGAGCAATCCGACGGCAAATTTGTCATGGGGACTCTCATAGGTGTACATGGAAAGTTTGAGTTTATAGGGATGGCACTGTCGTGCGCAGGGTTAATGTGCACATTTTTCTTTTTTCTGTTTGTTTGGTTCTGGGGGATGTTCAGGGGTTGATTGTTACTTCCAGTGGCCTAAACAGGGCATTAAGTAATTGGGCATTTTATTCCCAGAAAATTTGTCTGATTTAGTTAATTTTGACCCCTTAATAAAAAGGTTTTCGAGCGACGTGGGCTTCATTACATTTATCTATGATTGGGAAGGTTAATGTTCTTAATTTAATTGTATTCCAAAATTTAACTACCTGCTACAATCTCTCTCTGTAGATGTCCCCCTCTCTTATTTCAAGCAATTTTTTGCATAGCAAAGTCCTTCATTTGGAATGGTAAGCATCCCAGTTTACATTTCAATAAGTTACATAGGCCGATTGACATAGGTGGGCTTGGCCTACCCAAGATTTTGTTTTATTATTATGCATTCGGTCTCAGACATTTGGCTCATTGATCGCTTCCACCTGAGAGAGCCCCTCCTTGGTTTTGTATTGAACAGGAAGTTCTTGCCCTTATTTTGCCACTGCAAAGCCTTTCTGTCTAACTTATTGGAGAAGTTAAGTTATACCCCGTTATCTTGCATTTGCACTCTGTATGGACAAAAGTGTCCAGAGTGTTTAATTCAGACATTTATTTAAATGTTGCCTCAAGCATATGGCAGAACCCAAAATTATGTATTAATAAGTCCCCTTTCTGCAGGTAAGAGTGGATTGTGAGGGGGGGTTACTGCACTCGGTGACCTGTATGAGAGCGGAATGTTGAGAGCCTTTTGAAAATTTGGTTCAAAATTTTGGGATTCCCAGATCTCAGTTCTTTAGGTATTTACAGCTGCGCCACCTGATCTGTACTATTTTTGGGAGTAGCATACACCCCCCTAAAGCAGCAGATACTCTGGGAGTGATGATTACTGCATTTGGAAAAGTAATAGTGGGGGATAATTGTTGATTCTGTGTATATTTGTTTTGTTTTTCTGTGTTCAATATGTGAATCAATAAAAAATTGTTAATCAGAAAAATTATAAAAATCTGCTTTTCAAAAATCAACCTTACCAAAATGTTAAGTATAACAGTATGCCACATTTCAGTTTAAAATTTTGTTGACCAATATTATTATTATTATAAACTTTGTACAAGAAACATAAGATCTTCTCAAAGCAACACAACAAAGAAAAGAAAATATAAGAAAAATAAATATCAAATAAATATCACTTTTTGCTAAATAAATAAATATTAAAATAAATATTGCGTGCTTTTATTTTGAGGTTGTAAAACAGATTGCTTGTATTACGAGTGATTAGCATTGTGTGAACCACAGATGTCGCACCTGTTTTAATAACAAGCTCCTCTTCATTTTCTTGACCTGTTTGGGAGTCATCCCATTCTGTGGAGATTTCTATCTCCATTTGGGGTTTTCCTGGGTCAAAAATTGAGTAGCTCGAATGATCTCTCCTGTCTCTGGAGCCAGTGTTGCTAGATCTTGAAATAGAAACAAGCGACATGGTCAGCAAAAACAAGCCCAAAATAAGCGACTTGCCTCACCAAAAACAAGTGAAAATAAGCAACCCCAATTATTTATTTTTTTGCCTGGTTGGGTTGGGGGTGGGGGGGTTCTCATGGTCTTAATCATTGATCGGCATAGATCAGTATTAGGTAGGTAGCCCTTTGGACTAAAAGTCACGTTATGTGGGCAGATTATATTTAGTTAAACCTTGCTTTTTACCCACAGAGCAAGCACATGCATGTTGTTCTGTAGTTAATAAAGTCCTGAATCAACTTTATACTGCTTTAATAGCGGAAAATTTGATAAAACAAAAGGGAGCACACACTCATTGCTCTTTACAGGGTTCCCAGTGTCATGGAAAACCGGAATATATCAGGGAAGATAAAAAATGTAAAGTCTGTAATGAATATATATAGTTTTTCTCATATTTCATGAGCTTGAAATTGCTTGTGTTTAGAGTATTGCTTGCAATCCATAATGATGTCTCATTTGTCAGTGAATTGTTCTTTTGAGTCAGTTCTTTTGTGTCTATTTTGTCATTATTGCCGTAATCGAGGAAATGAAATGGGCTGCCCTGTCACTCACCGATCCAGTTTCAGATGAAAGCATGTATACCGTATTTCCAAGACCGCGAGTTTGGTATTCCACCGTTGCACGGGTCAGATGACTCTTCCACTGGATGTGTGTTTAACACCACTGATGTAGAGCGTGACTCTAACAGTAGATGGGGCTTTTTGGCAGCTGCTATTAGTGGTGGATCACATTTTAATGTGCTTTGGGAGCCCAAGCATCAGCAAGCCCAAAAACATGACTGTACTCTGGATACAAGCCCCAAAATACCACAACCTTCTTGTATTTATAAGAGACTTCATGAAAAAACAAGCCCAAAGCCACTTATAATAATCAGACATTGGAACACTGTCTGAAGCACAAATATTGGAAAGCCTGCAGGACTCACATGCACTTAGGAGCTCCAGAGACAGCGCGCACCACAGTCATGTGAAACATTCGCGTGTCAGATGAGAAGAATATTTCACTTTTAAAGTGCCAAATGCGCAATGAAGGTAATCAAATTTGCTTGGGTGGGCACAGAAAAATTTTTAATGCCAGAAAAATCCTGTCCATGGTTCTTCAATTCTCTCAGTCTCACGTAAAGCTATGCCCAACGATAGATAAGCACACACTGCGCACATGGCTATTTACATATCGCAAAATACACGATATAGCAAAATCTCTATCGATTGATACTTTATATTGTCGCCACGTATATATCTTCATATCGCCAAGCCCTAAGTTGTACTAACATGATAATCACAGGTTTAGTGTCTGACCTAAATACAATTATCTAATTATTGAATTTTTATACACAATTTACAATCATATTGAATCAAATTACACAATGATCACTCTAAGACTTTATAGATATTACAGTTTCTTTTTTTTTTTTACACTTCAGAAGAGAAAGGTTGAGGAATAGGGTACAACGAGGCTAAGGGCACTAAAGTAATAAATTAAGGTTATGCTTATTCAAAATAACCATTTCACATAAGGGTGCACCATTTCCTGTTATTTCAGTGTGATTTGGATCAGTCAATTTGAGCCCACTTTGAACATTGAACATTTTCAAAAGATCTCAACACTCCACTCTCATATAGGTCACTGAGTGTAGTAACCCCCCAAACAATCCACTCTGACCAGCAGAAAGGGGACTAATCAATACATAATTTAGGGTTCAACCATATGCTTGAAGCAACATTTAAATAAATGTCCGAATTAAACACACTGGACATCTTTGTCCATACCGAGTGCAAATGCGAGATAACCTGGTGTAACTTAACTTCTCCGATTAGTTTGATAGAAAGGCTTTGCAATGGCGAAATAGGAGTAAGAACTTCCTGTTCAATACAAAACCAGAGAGGGGCTCTCTCAGGTGGAAGTGACCAATGAGCCAAAAATCTGAGAACGAATGTGTAACAATAAATCAAAATCTTGGGTAGGCCTAGCCCACATTTGTCAATCGGCCTATGTAACTTATTAAAATGTAATCTAGGACACTTACCTTTCCAAATTAAGTTCTTGTGTCATGGTTGCCGTAAGCTTTCCATTCTTTAATGATTCCGTATAAACTTCTAGCAAAAGTGGAGCCAATTCTGTAGCATAAGATCTAAAACATTCAGCAGCAAAGCCATCTGGCCCCAGAGACTTGCCTGTAGGCAAGGCCTTAATTACCTCGACCAAGCTCCTCCAAGGTTATTTCCGAATCAAGAGTTTTTTGCTCAGTCGTCAGGTTAGGGAGTTCTAATGGTTCCACAAAGTTTCTAATATCTTCATCAGTAGATGAAGACGTGGAACTATAGAGATCAAGATAGAATTCTTTAAAAGCGTTATTAATATCCATGGCCGAGGTAAATATTTCACTACCAGCAGATTTCACTGAGGGAATGGTAGAAAAAGACTCTCTCTGTTTTATATATCTTGCCAGAAGTTGTCCTGCTTTGTCCCCAGACTCAAAGTATGACTGTCTTGCCCTGAATACCCAAAACTCCACCTTCTGCAACAAAATAGTATTATATCTGTATTTCAATTGGGTCAATTCTCTGAGGCCATCAGACGACATTCGGCACTTCAGCTCTGCCTCGGCACTTTTAATATTCCCTTCCAACTCCACGAGTTCTTGTGCTTTGAATTTTTTGGTGAATGAGGCATACTGTATGATCCGGCCCCTAAGAACCGCTTTAAGTGCCTCCCAAGCCATGCCCACAGAGGACACTGAGGACCAGTTGGTCTCCATATAAACATTGATTTCAGCCTTTAACATTTGTTGGAATTCAGGATTTTGCAAAAGGGATACATTAAAGCAGCAACTATATGATTTCCTTTTCTCCATATGTGGCAACACCTCTAAACTCACCAGGGTGTGATCTGAGACTAAAATGTTTCCAACTGAGCAATCAACAACAGATGAAATGAGGGACTTGGATAAAAAAAATTAATAATAATATTCTAGAATAAATCTTATGGACTAATGAAAAAAATGTATAGTCCCTACCAGCTGGGTTCAAAAGTCTCCAAATATCTGTAAGACCAAGATTTTTACACATCCTGTGAAGTGTCAATGTTGCTCTAGGGGGCTTACACACTTTTGCTTCACTATGATCAAGGACTAAGTCATCAATAGATTAAAGTCTCCTCTCAATATTATATCATGAGGGGTGCAACATCCCTTCAAGATCTATGAAAAACCCTGATCATCAACGTTAGGTGTGTAAATATTAGTCAAAATAAGACTTTGCCTCTGAATTTCTGCAAAACAATAATGACTCTTCCTGATTTATCTTTAATCTGTTTGAGATATTTTAATTGTAGATGCTTACTTATCCATATAATGACTCCCTGCTCTTACTTGAGCCAGCACTAAAGAAAACATGTCCACCCCATATCTTCCCAAATTTTTCAGCTTCCTGCGGGGAAAGAAGCATTTCTTGAAGAAACACCATATCATATTTCTTACGTTAAAGAAAAGAAATAACTTTCCTTCTTTTTTGGGGTGCCCCAACCCATTCACATTCCATGTGGATAGAGACAGTCCACTCATATTAACATTTGACATTTTGATATAATAAAAAAAAAAAATATTGTGTGTCAAAAACAAGATTATAGAGACCACATTCCCCATTACTGCAACAATCAAACCCCGAACTTCCCCCCGAACAAAACAAACAGAAGAAAGAAAAACGTGCGCATTAACCCACTGGCGTCCATCCCTCTAAACTCAAAAGGTCCACGTACGCCTACGAGAGCCCCTGCGACAACTTTGCCATCGGATTGCTCAAGTCCGGTGCTTCTGCACAAATTTTGTGAGGCAAAATTACATATCAGAAATACTTTGTAAAACAAACCCCAGCCAACAGGCAGAGTAAATACAAAGAACATGTAGGTGTGTTCCTCCACAAAACAAATTCCAGCTGATATAAAGCCATTCAGTTTCCTTGTACTTGTAGCTCAGCGGTTAAGGCTCTGGGTTACTGATTAGAAGGTCAGGGGTTCAAGCCCCAGTACTGCCAAGATGGCACTGTTGGGCCCTTGAGCAAGGTCCTTGACCTTCTCTGCTTCAGGGCACTGTATCATGGCTGACCCTGCACTCTGACCCCAGCTTAGCTGGGATATGTGAAAAAAAAAAAAAAAAGAATTTCACTGTATATGTGCTAATATGTGATAAATAAATACAATTATTAATTATTATTAAATTACAATTGTTCAGTGAGCTGACTGTTATGAGTGCAGCAGATGACATAATCATTCCAATGTTCCTTAAAAATACTCCACAAAACAAACTCCAGCCAACAGGAGGCATAAGCACAAAGAACAAACAGATTCATCCACAACTGTCCCAAAGCAGTGTTATTCCACAAAACAAGCTCCAGCCGCTAGGCGGAACCAGCACCAAAAGAAACAAAACTGGCATCCTGGTTCCTTGGATGATCAAGAGCCAAACTCAAACTTTTTTATTCTTTCTATTTTTTTATAAAAAAGAAAAAAAAAAAATTACACCATGACTTACTCAGCCCATCAACTTAATAAAAGACGTCCTTTATGTGAGCATGTAGATATTTTGCAGTCATCCATTGTATCCATTCTCAATCTGGCCGGGAACTTCAGTGCAAAAAATTATCTTATGTCAATGCAAAAGTTTCTTGAAGGAAGTGTCATTCTACAAAACAAACTCCAGCTGCTAGGCGGACCCAACACAAAAAGAAACAAAAATGGCGCCCAGCTTCCTCAGACAGTCGAGTCACTAAACAGCGAGTCAGTCCACTAATATAAGAAACATCAAATGGCTTACTCCAATGTATTTATGAAGGAGAGTGCCTGTTTTGGACATGTAAATACTTTGCTGCCGTCCTCTCCTCTGTGTCTATTCTCAGTTTGGCCAGAAACATCAGTGCAAAAGCGATCTTCCATTGATGTTAGAGTTTCTTACATTCCTTGAAACGATCGCGTTTCTCTCTTGTCGAATTCGCAAAGTCCAGGAACAAGAAAATATTGTGATTCTTCCAAGAAAGCTTTCCTTTGCTCCTTGCCTGGCGCAACGCAATATCTTTATCAGATGATCTCAGAAATTTGGCCAGAATTGATCTGGGCCTGTCTCCCTCAGCAGATCTGCGAGCCGGGTCTCTGTGAGCTCGCTTGATTTCCAGTTTATGGCCTGTTATGTCGAGCAGACTCGGGAAGAGCTCATCTAGGAATTTCACCATATCTCTGCCTTCTTCATGCTCAGGAATTCCAACAATTTGTATATTGTTCCTTCGGCTCATTTTTTCCAAAATGTGTTCCAAGTCTGCAGATTAGTGGATAATTCCCTTTCCGATGACTCCAGATAATCGATTCGTTTCTCTTGTGACGAACTCAGAGAATTTTGTTTCCATCACCGTAGTCGGTCGACGTATTACAGCGAGATCCTCCAAGTCAGCATCACCGAGATGTTGGGACAGTTGACACTGGATTTCATCTCCTGACGTGCCATCCAAGTCGAGTCCCCAGCTCGCAGGCCCGTCAGAGGCCTCAGCTTGAACACATAAGTGTCTTTTAATGTCTCCAGAGTCTGAGGATTTTGACTTCTTTGCCATGTTTACCTCAAAGAGCAAGTATGTAACTGGGTGTATCGAATCTCACCGGATTATAACATGAAACTTATTAAAAAACTAGCAAAGTGCGCAGAGCTCGCAATCACACGTCTGCTTCTCGCATGGCGTCACTTGTCCTCTGAGCACATAAGTGTCTTTTAATGTCTCCAGAGCACGAGGATTTTGAATTATTTGACATATTGTCTTCCTAGAACAGTTAAGGATCAAGGTGTATCAAATCTCACCGGTTTATGACATAAAAAGTATTAAAACCAGCAAAGTGCACAGAGCTCACCATTCACAGGTCCGAACCTCGCATGGCGTCACCTCTCCCTGCATCTCTTATTCTTAAGATTCATCTTTGAACAGGGGTGTAAAGTAACGAATTCTAAATACTCTTGTTACTGTAATTAATTCTTTTTTTCGCAGGTAAGTAGTTAAGTAGTTTAAAAAAATTATACTTTTACTTGAGCACATTTTAAGTGCTGTAACTGTACTTTTACTACGCTATTTTCCCTCCGTCTGTGTTTGCATCTTCCCTGTCCTGATTTTACTTTTATCCATCAACGTGATTGGCTACGAGAGTCAAATCACGCATAGAAAACTTGAATGGCAGCAGTAGAGGATGTGTCAAGCTGCTGAACATCTATGGCCACACCTGAAACGGCTTTTCACGATGAAGAATAACAATTGCTTGATCGTGACGTTTATCTTGCACAAGCCAGTAGAGACATCAGCATTACTTCTACCTCTAATTTGAAGAAACATATTGAGGTAAATTTCATGTTCCTGCTACTAGATTCCCTGTATCTATAATGTAGCCTGTAAATTAGCTATCACTATGATTGGGCCTCTGTGAGAGATCTAAGCAATGTTAGGGCTGGGCGATAAAACGATCTCGATATTTATCGGGGAAAAAATCCTCAATATCAATGATAAACATTTGAGTAATTTTCTATATTTAGCCTGTGTTCTACATCTAGACCAGGGGTGCTCATTACATTGATCGCGACAGCATCACAACCACTGGTTGATCTCGATAGAATCTAAAAGACTGACTTTTTATTACCTCGCTCCTGTAGCCTTTAGTGTAGCATTTAGTGTTGTTTTTGTTGTGCGCCACATTCAGGAGCGGGTTTGGTTATTTGCAATAATTAATTAATTATTAAAATCAATATAACATTGATTAGAATCAGTGTTAGCTTTTTAATCCTTTAAATCAACAATCATAAAATATAACCATCAATTATCAAATTCAATAGAATTTTAATTATTATCAAAGATAATCATTAATTATTAAAATCAGTTGAACATTGATTAGAATTAACACTAGCTTATTGATCCTTCAAATCAACAATCATCAAAGATAATTATCAAAATCCATAGAATATTAATAAAGGATTAATATTGCCTTGGCACCACCCTGGAATCTGGGACTAATAACCAGACAGTATAACAGTCTCAATATAGGATTGTTCTCTTAGGCAGGTCGACATTCAGAAGGAAAACAATGAAGAATTGAATCCGAGCACTGACATCCCCTGCCAGCCCTTGGCACAGGTGTATGCAAAACAAACCAAAACACTTTTCTTTGAAATATAACAAAGTTTATTGATGCAGTAATATCAATTAATAATCAATACAATGCAGTCAATAAACTTCCGACTTACAACTACAAACTAAACAGTGGCATGATTAGATATGGTAACAAAATAAGCCTATAACACATGAGAGGAAGGTATGTGTGTGTGTGTGTGTGTGTGTGTGTGAATGGGTGTATGTGAGTGTGCGTGTGTGTAAGGAGTGACGTGCACAAAATGGCAGACGTGACCCTCGTGGAGAGTATGCCATTCAAGGTTTCCGGCCAGAGAATGTGGGCGCGAATGTGGGCGGAGAGAAGCCGGTTAAAGGCTTCTGCCAGTTTAACGCATGTCTCTGCTTGTATGATAACTTGGGGTTATAAATCTGAGCTTTATCGTCAAGTTATCTACTAGCCAAATGTGTGTGCAGGTATGTTTGTGAGGGGTCGTGTGTGTGCGGTTAGTACGAGAGAGCGAGAGAAAAGAGTGATGGCACCGAAGCAGGTTTCGCGATCGTGGGAGAGAAAGCAACTGTTAGTTTATCACTCAGAGATGCGGTGAACGGGTCGTAAACCGTCCCACAGTCTTTAGTTCTTTAATGGATAAAATCATTGTGCCGGTCTCACTAGTGATGGCGGAAATACACAACAGTCTAACGTGGTTGGACTACAACACAGCAAATCTAATTTATGATAACAGTACGTTACAGTAATACCTTGAGTATTATCAGCAGCAATGAGCAGATGCGGCGGTCCGTAAACTGTACAAGTAATAGCCTTGATACACAAGAATAACACACTAAAATAATCTATCTCTGCCCAGACGTAAACCTCTTTCTTGAATCGCATGAGGACACAGGTAGAATGCGACGTTTGACTCCGACTCAGTTCCTCGAAGCTCGGGTGAAGACAGGAGGCTGTTTCCTCGCTCTGTCGGCGGGCGTTACGGCTGCTGACGGGCTGCTGGAGAAATCAGCGATGTCGACTCAGTTGAAGAGAGAAGATAAATCTTCTTTCTTCACTTCTGCAGGCAAATGGGGGAAGATGCAAATTGCTCGGCTGTCTCCTTCGGATCCATTAGAATTTTCGGTGAAACACGGAGAAATCTCGACTCGTCCAGCGAGATGGAGATTGTATGGCCACAGCTTCAAGTCATATGTTACTTCCTTGTGCAACGAGGCTACACCTGTGAGCAGTAATGAGCTACGTCTAGACACGGCACACAATGTTGCTGGAAGCGACGCCCAGAAAGATCTCACAGGTTTTTCTACTCCCGATGACGTCATGGTTGAGGGGCGTTCTGTCGTGCGCCTCATCCAACAGGAGTTGAGAGTTCGATCCTTTGGAATTTCACACATAGCTGTAAAGTGAGCAAGGCTTCATGGGATTTGTAGTCTGTTTTGGACTCCCTTTGATTTTGGCACGGTTGTTTATCAGTACGTTTTTTATGACTGGGCGTGTAGGCCTCAGTCAGGCTTTACGACTGTGTGTAGGCCTGCCTTTGTCTTATATCTGAATACATGAGGCCCAACAGCATCACAATCAGCTGGCACTTATGTGTAGGCTATGTTGTTGCTGATACATGAATGAAATTCAGATTTCTTGAAAATGTCCATCACAGTTAGCTACACAATTCATTAAGTCATTAAACTAATTAAAAATACAAACACAACTAGAAAACAAATATATTATTAAAATATTATTAATATATTGTATTTTGTAACATTGAGTAAAAATGCTTGAGTCTAAATACCTTCATTTGCAAATATTTTTAAATAATTACAAAATAACACAGAAACAAATATCTGTAGGTTTATAAATGTTTTAACTGGCTACTACCATTAACATCTCAACATATAGCAAGTCCTCGTTAATCCACAGCAAACTTCGACAGTCAGTAGGACCGGCTCATTCAGTTATTTTTTTAGTCGGACAGTTCGACGTGTTGCATATCCATTACATGTACTTCAGCTGTGTGTCTTGTGTCACCAGTCTGGAACTAAAGTTCGATTCAGTCGATGTTGTGAACCGGCTCGACCGATTACTTGCTGAGAATCAGCTTAAAATAATGATTCGTTCAAGAATAGAACATCAATACCAGTCACAAATACACTTCAGAACATTGTGCATCATGCGTTAGAATGAGAAACTATTTCTGTGCTTAAAAGATACAAGAACTAAATCAATGCGGAACATTGTTTTTCAAAAGAAATACAATGTGGCACCCCCCATGTACTACTTGAAGCCCAATGTCATGTGGCCCGTGTACCAAAAAACGTTGCCTTCTCCTGCTATATACCTCTATTGTGCAGGACGTGACATGCCAAGCCTTTTTTCCCTTTTTTAACAGTCTTTGCATTGTTTTGAACAATGTTTTGTGTGCGACAACAACTCGCTCTGTGGACATTAAAGGGATAGTTCACCCAAAAATGAAAGTTCTCTTGTCATTTACTCACCCTCATGCCATCCCAGATGTATCCATACAATGCAAGTCCATACTAATCTGTAGGTCCAAAAAAATCACATAAAAAGCAGCATAAAAGTTAACCATATGACTCCAGTGGTTAAAATCCAGGTCTTCAGAAGTGATATGATAGATGTGGGTGAGAAACAGATCAAACTATAAGTCCTTTTTTATTCTAAATCGCCACTTTCACTTGTGAAAATTATCACTTGATAATGCTATCATTTGATAATGAGCAAGCCTGATTTAATGGTAAGTAGTAATGATAAGATTTAATGATTAGTAAACCCTGCAGCCTCTGACTTAAGAATGACCTGGCAACCTTGCGACTGTGAGTGAGATCTATGTAAATTTGGCCGGCATCGACACATCTTGAAAGAATAATGAGACAGAGTAATCAAAAACATCAAATTATGATTATGTCTAAATTGATGATCAGAAATAGATTGGAACCTTCATCTAAATTCCAGATCTACTAAATTGGAGTCAGATTAAATTATTAATGGATTCAGATTCGGTCTTAACTAAACCAAATAGTTTAAGACGTAAAACCAGACATGCATCAGGAAAGATGAACATGCGTTGGCCTTCGCCATCCTGTTGGATACTGCCAGCGGAATGGCCTCACAATTGAAAACTCAAAGTTTTATATAAATGGCTAATTTTTATTGTTTACTAGATGATTAGTATCAGATAAATGTGTTTAATATGAGACCCCAGCATGAGAAATTACTGCAGAATTTAAATATAGCCAGTAGCAGAGTTATTGTCTTGAGAGGTCACAGTAGTGTTTGTCGATTTGTGTTGAATGCATGTCTGTTAATTCTGCTGTGAATCCACATTTCTATTCATGAAGAGCATAAGTTGTTTAGCTTGTTATTTTACAGACACTTTGACTTAAAGGACATATTTTCTGCAGGGACAATTCCATCAGAACAACCTGGACTTAAAATGCTGGTGGCAAAAGATCTGGACAGTCAGCATTGTCACCCCTACCACCATTCAAACATGCAATCTTTGGAAAAGCACAGATGGAATATAGATCATGTAAAAACTTAAAATAAACACTTAATGATGACATAGATTTCCTGGAGTCCTAAGCTCTTTTTCTTTTTATCTTTTATTCAAAGTGCTGAACTGGTATACATTCCGCTTATAGATAACAGTACTGGGAAAAGCTGGAGACTGGCAATACGTGCTGAACAAAGGAAAGTGCTGACACAGCTCATGGTCATAAGACCATCATTAAAAATCTCCTGGCAGTCTGCAATGAGGACATAATCTCATAGAATGAGTGTATTGTTGTATTAGTAATTTCAACTGCATTATGCTGCTTCCTTGTGGTTGATGTACTGTAATAACACCTTTTGCAAATGGTCTTACTAATATGATTAAGTTTTATGGCACATATTAAGCGTAGCTTAATGCGACAAATGTAAGGAATTAGCTAGGCTGATGGAGAATATTACTGAGTTAGAGACACACATCCAAACGCTAGTGGAGGACAGTGAAAAAGAGTTGTTAGATGCTATTTTGGATGCGGCTAAGACAGCGAGCCATGCACATTCTTCGGTTTTAAAGTGGTGGCGTATGCTAAACGTAGATTTTCTAACATTGTTATCCACATAGGCACTAATCATGTCTGGCTTCACAAGTCGGAGATCCCTATATAGGGTGACCATACGTCCTCTTTTTCCCGGACATGTCCTCTTTTTCGGACCTTAAAAAAGCGTCGGGCCGGGATTTCTAAATTTGCGAAAATGTCCGGGATTCGGCTTTAGTAGCATTATGATGTGCATCTGGTCTAATAATTAATTGTGCATATTTGTTGCACAATAATTAACAATGCATATTTGCATTGCTTTAACTCATCTTTGTAAGTCCCGCCTTCTCGCACACCAATTGGCCGATTATTAGAGACTTGCAGCAACTATTGGCCAAATTACTGCCTGTCAATCTCTCCGCGAACGCGCGAAGCGCTGTTGTGTTCGGCATCATGACAGCTGAGTGGAAACAATGCCCAAACGAAAGTGCAAATTTACAGAAGATTTGCACAAAAAAATTCCCATGCTTTCGTCCAGGTCGAGATCCGTGGGAAGCAGAATGTATGATATGTAAAGCTGGCACTTATGTGTCAGTTGCTAAAAAAGGCGCAAGTGATTTAGAAGCACACATTAGCTCTGCAAAGCGTAAAGGGTCAGCAAAAGGTGAACATTCATCAGGTAAATTAACGGACTACTTTTTGCGACCAGGTAAAATTGTTATCACATTGATTCATTGGTAACACTTTATTTGGATGGTCCCAAGTAGATATTTAACTGACTATAAATGACTTATCAATTGGCTTGCTATAGCTAGTAAACAGTGTTTCAACAATGTTTCAACAAACGTTCAGTAGACTATCAATAGCCTGCATAACAGCAGCAAAATAGCAGCTTATCGACTGACTTGCTATAGCTAGTAAACAGTGTTTCAACAAACATTCAGTAGACTATCAGTAGCCTGTATATAGATCTTTATAAATGACCTTTTAATGAACTGATGTTCTCAACAATAAAGTAGGTCATTAATAGAGATCTATATACAGGCTGCTGAAAGTCTACTGAATGTTTGTTGAAACACTGTTTACTAGCTATAGCATACATCGATAACATCCATAAGATGTTATTTGGCTGCCGTTATACAAGCTATTGATGGTGTACTGCAGGGGTCGGGAACCTTTTTTTCACTAAGGAGCCAATTTTTAAATTTTTGGTTGATGCATTTTTTCAAAAGAGCCATAGCACAAACGAATGATATACTATTTTCAAAAACAAATTTTTTCAATAAAATAAAATGTTTATATTGCCCATAGACTACTCAAAAACACGTAAACAAACAAATATGCAAAACTTAATAGGTAACGTTGCAATATGAAACTGAGTACACGTGTTTGTGCGGGTCTCCATAAAATTACTTAATTTTACAGTTGTTCATGAAATTTTGCTTCCCTTATGGGCTAGGCGATAAGAAAAAATAGTTTTACTTTAATCACTTTACAAATATCGCAATATCCGATTATATGGTCAACCCCACTTGCTTCATTGATTTTGCTTTAAAAATTACATTAATTTATTGAAACACGAAAAACTTAAAGACATTTCTAAATTCATATAGCACTTTAAACGAAACGAAAAAAGCAATTAAAATAACGAAGTGATCAAAAAAAATCTTATTTAACCACCTCCCCAAATACAAACATTTCTCCAACGGCCCCATTTGCTATCATGCAAACATCGTCAACCACTACATGTGGAAAATTACTAATAGCTTACAGATTAAGAACTAAAGACAATTATAAATGTAAAGATAATTATAATAATCATCATAATAAATAATCCTAATAAATTCCCTAGTGCCCCCCCCCCCCCCTTATTTATTAGATAAAATAAAAAAATTACAAATGCTGCCAAATGTGTTATCGAATTTGTTTGTATTGCGTTTTGGTAATACAGTTTATGCTGCCTAAAGAAAATAAAATAGTACTCAATTTTAGGTTCAAGATGAACGTGTCTTGTATTACTTTATGATTTAATCACTTTCGTCTTTGTTTCTTTAATACAAAGATATATATTACTGAACCCGCTGAGCTGCGTTCACAATGCGTAAGAGCGAACTGCTCCGTGGAAATAAAGCGAAACTCACAGTAGGCCTACCTCACGAGATGATCGGAGATCATTTGCAGCATTCTCATAGACTAAATTATTCTTGCAAACAGTTTTCTGTTGAATGAAACAGAGAAAATAAGTGATAACTCTTTACATGCGCTTTTTCACTGTATTAAAGTTTGCATTCATAGTAACACTGATTTGAACCCTATTATTCCACCCAATAAAGAATATGTTCACCCTGTATAGATAGATAAAGTTAAAGAGGTGTGTGAATTTGCCAATATGATCTCATACAGTGTAATAGACTCTGGCCTTCTCCCTGTTTATCACAGTGACAAGATATATAGTACATTATTGTCATTTAATGGATGGATGTCTTAATGGTGTCTGTAGAATAGGTTTTTGGGGTGGACCTAACCTGCTAAAAGAGACTGACTCCATCCCTTCAAGGAAAGGTGTCGCTTTCCTCTCTAGAAATGTAGCTCTTAATAGTGTAAGTGTTTAACTAACTGGGGCCCAAGTCAGTAAGCAGACAGACTGGCTAAACTAGCAATCAGCTTGCTGCCTTAAGATGTCACATAAGTCATATAAATTACAACACATAGAGACTGTCACCTAGATATCATATAGAGAATGAATCTGTTTCCCAGACTACCAAACACAAACCTTTATTAAGTCATTTTGAAATAAACTGATTGATGTCAAACTAGAAAATGACAAGAAAATTAAAGAAACATCTAATAAAATTTGGGCTTCTAAACATTAGATCTCTTAGATTCATAGAACTAATTAAACAAAATGATTACAGAACATAGTTTGGGTGTGCTCTGTTTGACAGAAACCTTGCTTAAATCAGATTCTACTCCCCCAGGATATTGTAATAAAATCAAAATGAGACACAACTGAAGGGTCGAGAAGGAGGTGTTGCTACAATGTTATACAATGCTATAATTTACAGTGAAGTTCTTGGTGTTACTCCGATATAAGTAAAAAAATCTCTGTTGTCTTTTGTTCTTGCTACTCTATCCACCTTATTTTTCAGCATAACTAGGGCACCGCCATTATCAACCTTGAATGTGGACCTCTTCCATTATAAGCCACCTCCAGCCATTTCATCGACACAAAAATACTCATTTATACTGATTAATAATGCAGCCTGGCAATACATGTGATCGTATTATTTTAATTTATTATTATTTTCATAAACACATTTGTTTGGATCGCATATAGTTTTACTGTTTATCACATTTTGCCATCATTTCATTACACACTGACTATGTTTACATGGACACCAGAAAACGGGTTATTGCGAGAAAGCAGTGTTCCAGTTTACATGCACCGTATAAGCAGCCAGGGTTGGGAGGGTTACTTTTGAAATGTGTTCCACTACAGATTACAGAATACATGCTATAAAATGTAATTTATAATGTATTCCGTTAGATTACTCAAGGTCAGTAACGTATTCTAAATACTTTGGATTACTTCTTCAGCACTGGTAGATTTTTCACTTGTTTTGATTATAAAACTCTGCCAGTAAGACAAAATACACATGTTAAAAATACATTCTCTGAAAAACCTAAATATCTTATGCAATGTTGTTTCTAAAACAAGATCAATCTAATTGATCTTGTTCTAAGGATTTTTAGATATTTTTACAGGAAAACAATACAAAAATTATTATCAAGAATATGATTTTTGCCCTAATATCAAAGGTCTTGCTAGAAAAAAAGAAATTATGATCGCAACGTGAATTTTCTTGATAAAAAATATGATCGTGTCTGGTAACGTGCATGTAAAATGGCTAGGAATAGCTTAGCGTAAAGCTGACAATTTACACAAGGTTTATTTCTATTTCTTCTGCTCCAAACTTACTTCAAACTTACTTCTCTGTCTGCTCGTATGAATGTAACATCATAAGAAAGTGTTTCACTGCTGTTCAAATGCACTTTGGATTGCACCATTTATATTTATAAATGTTTTCCATCTGAAAGGACTAAATATTAAACAAATGACAATAAAATGCAAAGTAATCTCTTCAGTAATCAAAATACTTTTTGAATGTAACTGTATTCTAATTACAAATGATTTAAATTGTAATTGTAATTTTTGGGGTCCAAGCACCAAAGGTGCAGGAACTCTATTGTATTTGTTCCAGTTTTCTTATTATTAGGGGTCCCAGCACTGAAGGTGCAGGAACCCTATTGTATTTGTACTGATTTTCTGTTTATTAGGGGTCCAAGCTCCGAAGGTGCAGGGACCCTATTGTATTTGTACTGATTTTCTGTTTATTAGGGGTCCAAGCACCGAAGGTATTTGTTCCAATTTTCTTATTACTATGGGGTCCAAGCACCAAAGGTGCAGGAACCCTTTTGTATTTGTTCCGATTTTCTTATTATTAGGGGTCCAAGCACCGAAGGTGCAGGAACCCTATTGTTTTCGTACTGATTTTCTGCTTATTATTATTTATTATTCTTTTTCTGCCTTAAAAGTGTCTGGGCATCAGAGATCGTAAGTCGCAGAGACACCAAACTAGGTGGGATTGTCAGAAACCCCCCCACTACTCACACCCGTCGGACACTAGGTGGCACTATAATAAGCACCTTTGCGTTTGTGGTCATAACTCTGTAACCGTAAAGGCTAGGATCAAAATTATTTTTTCCTCTGAATCCTTGAGTCAAGGTCTACAAAACGTATATCTCCGATTTCATTTCTGTCTATAACATTTTTCCGCCATTTTGAATTTTCGGGAAAATTTACTTTTCGAACTCCTCCAAGGCCATATGTCCTAATCGATGCGTAATCAACGCGTAAACAACACGCAAAGAACACGTTGACAATGTGCAAACAACACGTTAACAACGGGTGATGTCATACATCAATTTCACATACTTCAGAGCCATTTGGCTACTTGTCCAGTTCGAACCGGTGAGTGTCATGTGTTCCCATTGGCTGCTGAGCACTAGGGTTAAACCATTTCTGTAAGCCTAGGGGGGTTGTCTACCACTCATATACTCTATGTAACATGCTAAGGACCCTCTTATTAGGGGTCCAAGCACGAAGTGCTGGAACTGTATTATATTTGTACTGATATTCTTTTTATTAGGGGTCAAAGCACGAAGTGCTGGAACCCTAATGTATTCGTACTGATTTTCTGTTTATTAGGGGTCCAAGCAACGAAGGTACAGGAACCCTATTGTATTTGTTTTGATTTTCTTATTATTAGGGGTCCACCACACCAAAGGTGCAGGAACCCTATTGTATTTGTTCCGATTTTCTGTTTATTAGGGGTCCAAGCACCGAAGGTACAGGAACTCTATTGTATTCGTACTGATTTTCTGATTATTATTTATTATTCTTTTTCTGCCTTAAAAGTGTCTGGGCATCACAGACCATAAGTCGCAGAGACACAAAACTTGGTGGGATGGTCAGAAATCCCCCCTACTACTCAGACACCCACATACACACCTGTCGGGCACTAGGTGGCGCTACAATAAGCACCTTTGCGTTTGTGGTCATAACTCTGGAACCGTAAGTGCTAGGCAAAATTCTTTTTTCTTAAGAATCCTTGAGTCAAGGTCTACAAAAATAACAAGATTTCATTTGCATCTATAAAATTTTTCCGGCATTTAGAATTTTCTGTAAAATTTGCTTTTTCGAACTCCTCCAAGGCCGTATGTCCGATTTGCATGAAATTTGGTATGCATCATCTATGGACTCTCTTGACAAAATATTATCAAAATAATTTTATTTCGTTGAAGCGTTATGAAGATATAAGCCAACGAACTGGTCAAGTGTCATCCATGTAATCGAAATTGACCTATATCTACCAAATTCGTAGTCCAAATGTAGCAAAACTTGAAACACATAGACAACACGACATTCTGAGGCTGCACGCCAAATCGCATCAAATTTCGCCTATAGGGGGTGCTACAAATGAAAACGCTCATAACTCCACAGCTGTATAATCATTGATGTAGAAAATTGGTGTGCATCTTCTATGGCCCAAAGGCTAACATATCACTCAGATATCATTTGGGAAAATCAACAAAACCAATCAAATCTGAATGGCCGGCCAATACAAAACTTGAGATATTCATACACAGTGTCAAAATGAGGCTGTGCACCAAGTTTTGTGAGAATCGGCCACAAGGTGGTGCTATAAGAAAAACATTTATGTTTTTGCCAATTACTCCGCATCCGAGCACATTAAAATCAAAATGAGTTTTACCTCTAAATCCTTGCGTCAAGTCCTACATAATGTATATCTCAGTTTTATTTCATTTTATAAAATGTTTCTGGCATTCTAATTTACTAAAAACCCTACATTTTTCTAACTCATCCTAGGGCGTTAATCAGATCTTTACCAAACTTGGCCCAGGTCAGCGCTAGACCATGCAGGCTAAAAAGTTATCAAAAGAATTTTGATTCATTAAATCGTCTAGAAGATACAATCCAATATATTTGACTAGTGTGGCCCATTATGACTAATACTCCTGTATCTTGTGTGCACAAATGTCAAACTTCACAAAACTGTGTAAATATGGAAAACAGGACATTCTGAGGAATCATACTAAATTTCATGGATTTATGATGAACGGGGGGCTAACAGCAAATTTTAAATAATCAGCCATTTTAACTGACCAATGAAGGCTGTAATACTATTTTTTTGTCCACCAGAGAGTGTAACAGGATAAGATATCCTTTTAAGTCTAAGGCTTTCTTAGGTGTACGAATGCATATAAATGTATTTGAAGAAACGTGGTACACTGACAATGTCTTCTGACTTTTATAATATTAGTTTGCAAATAAATCTGTGCTTTCCAAAATGATTATAGATAATCAAATGTCACCTTAATTTTTACATATCCTAAAAATATTGAAAACATATTTAACTGTGACATTGTTTTAAGGATATGTTTACATATGTCTGGAATTATATTATATTTTTATTTTTCCATTATCCCTGTTTCTGTCTCGTGTCATTTCTATATGGCTGCGTCCGAAAACTGTAAAATGCTGCCTTAAAACCAGGCCAGAAGTGCTCCATAGGCATACTATGGCAAGGCTCTTGCCCATGAAAACCATTGTTTCCTACTATGACAAGACAATGAATCTCCCAATCAGAATGTCGTAGAGACATAGGGGCAGGCTCATTTCACTCGAGCTACCAATCAGTCTTTAAGTATCATCTTGGAAATGGCGTAGCCATGCCCTAGCAAACATTTAGAGCACCCTAGCAACCAAACCCCACTGACTCCCATTCAAAAAGGCTGAGAGTGTTATCTTTGGATCAAAATGTCCAAGAGAAATTACAGTTTGCTTATTTTATTTGGGTGAGCAATAAGACTTCAGGTACCATCATAGATACTATGTAGCAATGCCTTAACAACCATTTAGAGCACCCTAGCCACCACACACCATTGACTTCAATTCAAACTGGCTGAGAGTGATATCTTTGGATCAGAATGTCCTACAGAAATGACAGTTGGTTTGTTTTACTTGGGTGAGCAATCAGACTTCATGTATCATATATGGAAACTATTTAGCCACGCCCTAGCAACCATTTAGAGCACCCTAGCAACCAAACCAAATTCGATTCCATTCAAAATGGCTGAGAGTGATATTTTTGGTTCAGAATGTCATTGAGACATGACAGTTTGCTTGTTTTACTTGGGTGAGCAATCAGACTTCAGGTATCATCACGGAAACTAGCAACCATTTACAGCACCCTAGCAACCACCCCTTAGACTTCCATTCAAAATGGCTCAGAAGGGTATCTTCAGAACAGAATTTTGTAGACACTTGGTGATTGGATCTTTTGAGTCAGGTTAGTAATCAGCCAATAAGAATATCTCTGGTCACTGGCTAGCCATACCCTAGCAACCATTTAGAGCACCCTAGCAACCAGCCCTATTGACTTCCATTAAAAATGGCTGAGAGGGATATCTTTGGAACAGAATGGACTACAGACATTACAGTTGGCTATTTCACTTGTGTGAGCAATCGGTCTTCATGTATTCACTTGAAAAACTACTTAGCCATGCCCTAGCAACCATTTAGAGTACCTTAGCAACCAGCCCCATTGACTTCCATTCAAAATGGCTGAGTGTGATATCCTTGGATCAGAATAGCCTAGAGAAACTACAGTTGGCTTGTTTTACTTGAGTGAGCAATCAGACTTAGGGTATCATCATAGAAACTACTCAGCCATGCCCTAGCAACAATTTAAAGCACCCTAGAACCAAACCCCATTGACTTCCATTCAAAACGGCTGAGAGAGATATCTTTGGATCAGAATGTCCTAGAGAAATGACAGTTGGCTTGTTTTAATTGGGTGAGCAATCAGACTTCATATATCCACTTGAAAAACTACTTATCCACGCCCTAGAAACCATTTAGAGTACCCTAGCAACCACACTCCATTGACTTCCATTCAAATTGGCTGAGAGTGATATCTTTGGATCAGAATGTCCTAGAGAAATGACAGTTGGCTTCTTTTACTTGGGTGAGCAATCAAACTTCATTTATCCATTTGAAAAACTACTTAGCCACGCTTTAGCTACCATTTAGAGCACCCTAGGAACCAAACCCCATTGACTTCCATTCAAAATGGCTGAGAGTGATATCTTTGGATCAGAATGTCCTACAGAAATGACAGTTGGTTTGTTTTACTTGGGTGAGCAATCAGACTTCAGGTATCATATATGGAAACTATTTAGCCACGCCCTAGCAACCATTTAGAGCACCCTAGCAACCAAACCAAATTCAATTCCATACAAAATGGCTGAGAGTGATATCTTTGAATCATAATATCCTTGAGAATTGACAGTTGGCTTGTTTTACTTGGGTGAGCAATCAGACTTCATGTATCATCATGGAAACTACTTAGCCACGCCCTAGCAACCATTTAGAGCACCCTAGCAACAACACCCCATTGACTTCCATTCAAACTTGCTGAGAGTGATATCTTTGGATCAGAATGTCCTAGAGAAATGACAGTTGGCTTGTTTTACTTGGTTGAGCAATCAAACTTCAGGTATCATCATAGATACTATGTAGCCACGCCCTAACAACCATTTAGAGCAACCTAGCAAGCAAACCCCATTGACTTCCTTTCAAAATGGCTGAGAGTGATATCTTTGGATCAGAATGTCCTAGAGAAATGACATTTGACTTCTTTTACTTGGGTGAGCAATCAAACTTCATGTATCCACTTGAAAAACTACTTAGCCACACTATAGCAATCATTTAGAGCACTCTAGCAACCAAACCCCATTGACTTCCACTCAAAATACTGATAGTGATATCTTTGGATCAGAATGTCCTAGAGAAATGAAAGTTGGTTCGTTATACTTGGGTGAGCAATCAGACTTCATGTATCATCATGGAAACTACTTAGCCATGCCCTAGCAACTATTTAGAGCACCCTAGAAACCAAACCCCATTGACTTCCATTCAGAAAGGCTGAGAGTGATATCTTTGGATCAGAATGTCCTAGAGAAATGACAGTTGGCTTGTTTTACTTGGGTGAGCAATCAGACTTCAGGTATCATCATAGAAAGTACTTAGCCACAACCTAGTAACCATTTAGAGCACCCCAGGAGCCACACCCCATTGACTTCCATTCAAACTTGCTGAGAGTGATATTTTTGGATCAGATTGTCCTAGAGAAATGTCAGTGAGCTTGTTTTAATTGGGTGAGCAATCAGACTTCAGGTATCATCATAGAAAGTACTTAGCCACAACCTAGTAACCATTTAGAGCACCCCAGGAGCCACACCCCATTGACTTCCATTCAAACTGGCTGAGAGTGATATCTTTGGATCAGAATGTCCTAGATAAATGTCAGTGGGCTTGTTTTCCTTGGGTGAGCAATCAGACTTCAGGTATCATCATATAAACTACTTGTCCACACCCTAGCAACCATTCAGAGCACCCTAGCAAGCAAACCCCATTGCCTTCCTTAAAATAGCTGAGAGTGTTATCTTTGGATCAGAATGTCCTAGAGAAAAGACAGTTGGCTTGTTTTACTTGGTTGAGCAATCAGACTTCATATATCCACTTGAAGAACAACATTGCCATGCCCTAGCAACCATTTAGAGCACCCTAGCAACCAAACTCCATTGAGTTCCATTCAAACTGGCTGAGAGTGATATCTTTGGATCAGAATGTCCTAGAGAAATGACATTTGGCTTCTTTTACTTGGGTGAGCAATCAAACTTCATGTATCCACTTGAAAAACTACTTAGCCACCCTCTAGCTACCATTTAGAGCACCCTAGCAACCAAACCCCTTTGACTCCCATTCAAAATACTGATAGCGATATCTTTGGATCATAATGTCCTAAAGAAATGAAAGTTGGCTTGTTTTACTTGGGTGAGCAATCAGACTTCAGGTATCATCATAGATACTATGTAGCAATGCCTTAACAACCATTTAGAGTACTCTAGCAACCACACACCATTGAATTCCATTCAAAATGGCTGAGAGTGATACCTTTGGATCAGAATTTCCTAGAGAAATGAAAGTTGGTTTGTTATATTCTTTTACTTGGGTGAGCAATCAGACTTCATGTATCATCATGGAAACTACTTAGCCACTCCCAAGCATCCATTTAGAGCAACCTAGCAAGCAAACCCCATTGACTTCCTTTCAAAATGGCTGAGAGTGTTATCTTTGGATCAGAATGTCCTAGAGAAAAGACAGTTGGCTTGTTTTACTTGGTTGAGCAATCAGACTTCATATATCCACTTGAAGAACTACTTAGCCATGCCCTAGCAACCATTTAGAGCACCCTAGCAACCAAACTCCATTGAGTTCCATTCAAACTGGCTGAGAGTGATATCTTTGGATCAGAATGTCCTAGAGAAATGTCAGTGGGCTTGTTTTACTTGGGTGAGCAATCAGACTTCAGGTATCATCATGGAAACTACTTAGCCATGCCCTAGCAACCATTTAGAGCACCCTAGAACCAATCCCCATTGACTTTCATTCAAAAAGGCTGAGAGTGATATCTTTGGATCAGAATGTCCTAGAGAAATGACAGTTGGCTTGTTTTACTTGGGTGAGCAATCAGACTTCAGGTATCATCATAGAAACTACTTAGTCATGCCCTAGGAACTATTTAGAGCAACCTAGCAAGCAAACTCCTTTGACTTCCATTCAAAATGCTTAGATGGGGATCTAAGGATCAGAATGTCGTAAAGACTTCTGGTTTTATTCATTGGACTCCGGGTAGCAAGGAGCCTTTTGAGTATCACCTTAATAACTACCTAGCAACAAGATGGGGTTACCCTAACAACCAAGTAACAAATCAAATATCTCTGCACCAGAACATCGTAGCGACTACTGGTTTCATTCATTTGTTTCAGGGTAGCAAGGAGCCTTTTGAGTATCACCTTGGTAACTGCCTAGCAACCAGATGGGGTTACCCTAGCAACCAAGTAACAAATCACATATCTCTGCACAGAACATCATAGAGACTTCCGGTTTTGTTCATTTGACTCAGGGTAGCAAGGAGCCTTTTGAGTATCACCTTGGTAACTGCCTAGCAATCAGATGGGGTTACCCTAGCAACCATGTAGAAAGTCACATCTCTGCACCAGAACATTGCACATATTTCCGGTTTCTTTCATTTGACTGAGGGTTGCAAGGAGCCTTTTGAGTATCACCTTGGTAACTGCCTAGCAACCAGATGGGGTTACCCTAACAACCAAGTAACAAATCACATATCTCTGCTCCAGAACATAGTAGCGACTTTCGGTTTCATTGATTTGTCTCAGGGTAGCAAGGAGCCTTATGAGTATCACCTTGGTAACTGCCTAGCAACCAGATGTTGTTACACTAGCAACTGAGTAACAAATAAAATTTTTCCCAATTTTCAACAAATTTAGTTTAGGCAGGATCTATTCCGTCAATTTGTATTATTTGTCATCCACTGGATCATTTCTGTCAATTCTGATTATTTTGGTTATTTCTTCACATGTGCTTGGACCCCGATGATTGCCGCTTGCAGCTATATCTAGGGGTCCAAGCACCGAAGGTGAAGGAACCCTATTGTATTCATACTGATTTGCTGTTTCAGAATCAGAATCAGAATCAGCTTTATTGCCAAGTATGCTTACACATATAAGGAATTTGTCTTGGTGACAGGAGCTTCCAGTGTATAACAATACAAAAACAATACAAAAACAGCAGCAAGACATAGGTAATTATAAAAATAAAAACTAATTATATACATACGTACATACACACATAGACACACATACATACACACACACACATATGTAGTGCAAATCTAATACAAATCTGTTATTTGTTATGTACAGTGCAAAATACAAATCTGTTATGTTCAGTGCAAATGTTTTTTTTTTTTTTAAGAGGAATGAAATGGCAGAAGAGGTCCGAAAGACCCGGCTCACATCATCTTCACAGATCTTTAGTGCAGGTTGAGTAGCAGGAGGTGGGAGGAGGGGGGTTGCAGGAGGTGTTGGTGTTTGTGGGAATGAAGGTCAGAGTGGGTATGGGGTGTGAGATTGGGCCTTTCAAATCTGCAGTAGAACACATTCAGGTCGTCAGCCAGTTGTTGGTCCACCACAGGCTTTGGGGGTAGGAGTCCTGTAATTTGTGAGTTGTTTCATGCCACTCCACACTGATGCAGGGTCATTAGCTGAAAACTTGTTTTTCAGCTTCACAGAGTATCTTCTTTTAGCCACTCTGATTTTCTTGTTCAGTGTGTTCCTGTCCTGATTGTACAATACATTATCCCCACCCCTGTAAGCATCCTCTTTGGCCTGACAAAGCTGCCTGAGCTCTGCTGTAAACCACGGTTTGTCGTTGTTGAACTTTAAATAAGTCCTAGTAGGAATGCACATATACTCACAGAAACTGATATATGATGTAACAGTATCTGTGAGCTCGTCCAGGTCTGTGGCTGCAGCCTCAAAAACACTCCAATCCATGCAATCGAAGCAGGCTTGTAGTTCCCGCTCTGCTTCATTGGTCCATCTCTTTACAGTCCTTACTACTGGCATGGTTGATTTTAATTTCTGCCTGTAGGTTGGAAGAAGATGAACCAGACAGTGATCAGAGAGTCCCAAAGCTGCTCTAGGGACAGAGCGATATGCATCCTTTATTGCTGTGTAACAATGATCCAGTATGTTCCCCTCTCTGGTGGGGCATGTAATGTGCTGTTTGTATTTCGGCAGTTCACATGTGAGATTTGCTTTGTTAAAATTCCCAAGAATAATAATAACTGAGTCCGGGTATTGTTGTTCTGAGTCTGTGATTTGATCAGTCAGCTGTTGCAGCGCTGTTTATTATTATTATTATTATTATTATTATTATTATTTATTCTTTTTCTGCCTTAAAAGTGTCTGGATGTCAGAGACCATAAGTTGCAGATACATCAAACTTGGTGGGATGGTCAGAAATCCCCCCCCACTACTCAAGTACCCACACACACACCTGTCGGACACTAAGTGGCACTATAGTAAGCACCTTTGCGTTTGTAGTCATAACTCTTGGGTCATAAGGGCTAGGATCAAAATTTAGAGCACCCTAGCAATCAGCCCTATTGACTTCATTAAAAATGGCTGAGAAGGGTATCTTTGGAATAGAATATCCTAGAGAAATGACAGTTGGCTAGTTTCACTTTGGTGAGCAATCAGTCTTCATGTATCCACTTGAAAACTACTTAGCCATGCCCTAGAAACCATTTAGAGGACCCTAGCAACCAGCCCCATTGACTTCCATTATAAATAGCTGAGAGGGATATCTTTGAATCAGAATGAATTTACAGACATAACAGTTGGCTTGTTTCACTTGGGTGAGCAATCAGACTTCAGGTATCATCATGGGAACCACTTAGCCATGCCCTAGCAACCATTTAGAGCACCCTAGCAACCAAGCCCCATTGAATTCCATTCATTCTGATTTGTCGTCAAACGGTATGCCAAAACGTTCGTAGTGAGTGTGTCAATTTTACTAAAATGTTTATAAATTTTGAATAGATTAAGATATTATCACCGAATTTGGTACATGTATGTATGGACTCATTATGAGGACACTTTGTCTCTTGGTGGCGCTATAATAATTAAAAAACTAAAAATGTCTCTAACTATGGAACTGTTGGTCCGATTGACTTGAAATTTTGCATGCAGTGTCTTTGTCCAAGGTGCCATCAAGATCCATGAGGACAGTCGCATATCTTTAAAACATGGCCGTCATCAACCAATCAGATTTCAGCAGCTTTTATATAGGTTTAAATAAGGCAGATCGGAACTAAACTTGGTATGCCTATTTGTCTCTTGGCCCAAGAGGTCTGTGCAAAATGTTAAAAAAAATTGCCCACCGGGAGGTGCTATGGCATTTTATATACTTGTTAATTGTTGTATATTCCGCTGTTTTTCACAAAGAAACGCTTTATTCATACCATACTGTAGATCTCCTTATTCTGAACAATTTAGTCTCAAGTACCATTGGTGTGAAAGAAAACGTTCATTAAATACTTGAGATTGTTAAAAAAAAAACTACTTTTTCAAACTGTTCGCCCGACCGGAAGCAAACCACTGCAGAAAGATTCAGCAGAGTCCCAATGTAAAGTTATCAAAGAATTTTGAACTTTTCATCGTAAAACGGTATGCCAAAACTTTCTAAAACAGTTATAACTTTTGAACGGATTGAGATATTATCACCAAATTTGATTCACTTATCTATGGAGTCATTCTGAGGATACACACAAAAAGTGGCACACCTCTGCCTCTTTTTGGTGCTATAGTAATATAAAAATTAAAAATTTCTCCAACTATGGAACCGTTGGTTCGATTGACTTTTGCATGCAGTTTCTTTGTCGAAGGTGACATCAAGGTCTATGAGGACAGTTGCACATCTTGAAAAATATAGCCACCATTAACACATGAACTTTTAGCAGCTATTTGAACTAGTCCTAGGCCATTTGCCTGATCGGAACCCATCCAGTACAGAAATATTCTGCAGTGTCTCTATATGAAAAGTTATCAAAGGCATTTAGAAATTTTGATTTATCATCAAATGGTACACCAAAACGTACATAATAGCTGTGCCCACTTTTACTAAAATGGTTATAACTTTTGAACGGATTAACATCTATCATTTTGCTTCAAAAGATATGGATTCAACCACTGGAGTCATATGGATTAATTTTATGCTGCCTTTGTGCTTTTTACAGCTTCAAAATTTGGCAACCCAATTTTCAACAAATTTAGTTAAGGCAGGATCTATTCTGTCAAAAATATTTTTTCCTGTGATTCCTTGTGTCATGGCGAATCTTGTAGATCCAGACGTTTTTGGCTCTGCCCCTTTGTTTTCACATTATTTTGGATTGCTTGAAAAAAATTCAAAACGAACTCGTCTTAGGCCATTCGCCTGATCGGAACCAAACCAGTGCAGATAGATTCAGCAGTGTCCCAATATGAAAAGTTATCAAAGGAATTTTGAAATTGATACATCGTCAAACAGTATGCCAAAATGTACATGGGGGGTGGCCACTTTTACTAAAATGGTTATAACTCTTGAATGGAATGAGATACTATCACCAAATTTGGTACACTTATGTATGAGATCATTCTGAGGTCACACACAAAAATTGCATACCTCTGCCTCTTGGTGGCACTATAATGGTTAAAATAAATGACTCTAACTATGGAACAGTTAGTCCGATAGACTTGAAAGTTTGCATGCCGTGTCTTTGTCCAAGGTGTCATCAATGTCTATGAGGACAGTCACATATCTTTAAAAACATGGTCGCCATCGACCAATCAGGTTCGAGCAGCTTTTATATAGGGTTAAATAAGGCTGTTCAGAACAAAACTTAATACGCCTATTTGTCTCTTGGCCCTAGAGGTCTGTGCAAAATGTGAAACAATTGGCCACCGGGAGGCACTATCGCGTTTTACATGCATTTAAATCATTGTATATACCACTGTGTTTAAAAAAGAAACATGTTATTCATACCATATTGTAAAACTCCTTTCTGAACAACTTTGCCTGAAGTACCATTGGTTTGAAACAAAACGTTCAATAAATACTTGAGATTATTTAAAAAGATTACTTTGTCGAACTCGTCCTTGGCTGTTTGCCTGATTGGAACCAAACCAGTGCAAAAAGATTCTATGGAGTCCCAAAATGAAAAGTTATCAAAGGAATTGTGAAATAGTAATTTGTCATCAAATGGTATGCCTAAACGTTCATAATGCGTGTGGCCACTTTTACAAAAATGGTTATAACTCTTGAACGGAATGAGATATTATCACCAAATTTGGTACACTTATGTATGAGGTCATTCTGAGGACAAACACAAATATTGTGTACCTCTGCCTCTTGGTGGCACTATAATGGTTAAAAAGAAAGTGGCTCTAACTATGGAATCATTGGTCTGATCGACTTGAAATTTTGCATGTAGTTTATTTGTCCAAGGTGTCATCAAGGTCTATCAGAATCAGAATGAGCTTTATTGCCAAGTATGCTTACACATACAAGGAATTTGTCTTGGTGACAGGAGCTTCCAGTACACAATAATACAAAAACAGCAACAAGACTTTTAAAAAATAATTAAAATTGAATAAAAAATAGATAAATATTGAAAAGAAAAAAGTGTATATATAGAATACACAATAGACTATATATATATATATATATATATATATATATATATATATACATACATACATACATACATACATGTAACCGCTGAGTAGAACTGTATCAGCAGCGCCTGTGGCAGGTTGAACTTCAACTATGAGGACAGTCGCATATTTTGAAAAACATGGACACCATCGACCAATCAGCTTTCAGCAGCTTTTATATAGTCAATTTGTATTATTCAGCATCCACTGGACCATTTCTGTCAATTATTTATTTCTTTACATGTGCTTGACCCCGATGGTTGCCGCTTGTGGCTATATTTATTAGGGGTCAAACCCCGAAGGGGCGAAAGACCCCTATTGTTTTTATTAGCTTTCTTATTATTATTGTTAGGGGTCAAGCCCCAAAGGGGCGAAAGAGGCACTCACGACAAAAAGATACTCACAGAATTTTGATAAACCATACCGTTTTCGCATGGCGCTTCAACGAATTGGACGAAGAGCATGCCAAAATTTCTTTTGAGGCTGTATCCCTGCAACGCTTCGAGGGATTGGGTTGAAACTTGGTATGTGTCATCACCATTAGGCCCTGAGGTTGCCTGCAGCATTTTGGCACACTGCCCCCTACTGGTCACGATATATGAAAAAAGCAATCAGACTTCAGATATCATCATAAAAACTATTATACATGCCCTAGCAACCATTTAGAGCACCCTAGCAACCAGCCCTATTGACTTCCATTAAAAATGGCTGAGAGTGATATCTTTGGATCAGAATGTCCTAGAGAAATTACAGTTAGCTTGTTTTACTTGGGTGAGCAATTATACTTCAGGTATCATCATGGAAACTACTTAGCCATGTGCTAGCAACCATTTAGAGCACCCTAGCAACCACACCCCGTTTGCGCTGCAAACAACACATCTGGACTGAGCTTTTATCATTGCTGGGAATTTCAATCATGCCAATTTGAGGACAGCACACCCCAAATTTTATCAAAACGTTTCTTGCCCTACAAGAGGAGACAACACTCTTGATCATGTTTACACAAACATCTCTGATGCCTACAAAGCCATCCCCCTCCCCCATGTTGGACAATCTGATCACTTATCCCTGTTCCTACTCCCCAAATACACCCCCATCATCAAACGTGTGAAACCCACAGTGTGGCTTGAAGGAGCAGGCTCTTCACTGCAGCATGAGTTCCAGAACACAGACTGGAATGCGTTTGCTTCTAAGGCCAATCTGGACTCACACACGGACATTAATATCTACACAAATTCTGTTCTGCAACACATCAACAGGTGTGTCAACAAGGTAACCACCCATAAAACAATTAAAACATTCCCCAATCAGAAACCCTGGATGAACAAGGAAGTCCGACTCCTGCTGAAGGCACATGATGCTGCTTTCAGATCTGGTGACCGGGAAGCCTAGAGTTTATCCAGGGCCAATCTGAAGAGGGGAATTAAAGCAGCCAAACACAATTACAAACTGCATATTGAGGACAAATTTAAGAACAACGACCCCCGACGTATGTGGACAGGCATCCATGCCCTCACAGAATACAAACCAGCGAACAGCACCCACCCAACCAGTAATGCCACCCTCCCAGATGAACTGAACACCTTTTATGCTTGCTTTGATCATGGAAACACAGAACCACCCATAAAAGCTGAGCTCCCACCTGATGATCCGCCACTCATATTTTCCACCAGTGACGTGTGCTCCACCCTGAGCAGAGTGAATGCACATAAAGCTGCTGGCCCTGATGGCATCCCTGGCCGAGTGTTCAGGGCCTGTGCAGAACAGCTGGCTGATGTCTTCACCAACATTTTTAACCTCTTCTTGGCCCAGGCCATCATCCACACCTGCTTCAAAACAGCTACCATTGTACCAGTACCAAAACATGCTGCTGCAGTGGCCCTCAATGATTTCTGCCCCGTTGCTCTTACTCCCATCATCGCCAAGTGTTTTGAGAGGCTGGTCCT
The DNA here is from genome assembly GCF_019703515.2 of Myxocyprinus asiaticus. Lineage (NCBI taxonomy): Eukaryota > Metazoa > Chordata > Actinopteri > Cypriniformes > Catostomidae > Myxocyprinus > Myxocyprinus asiaticus. The sequence continues at coordinate 7,991,880 of NC_059360.1, read as the reverse complement.
CTCCCACCTGAAAACATGCCTGCCCCCAACACTGTGCCCATATCAGTTCGCCTACAAACCCAACAGGTCAACTGAGGATGCTATCGCCTCAGCTCTTCACTCTGCCCTGACTCACTTGGACAAAAACAACACATATGTCAGGATGCTATTCACTGATTTCAGTTCTGCCTTCAATACTGTGATCCCATCCAAGCTGATCTCCAAGCTCACTGATCTTGGCATCAGCCCCTCCCTCTGCAACTGGATCTTGGACTTTCTCACTAACAGACCACAGTCTGTTAGGATCAGCAACCACAACTCCTCCACCCTCACTTTGAATACTGGTGCACCACAGGGCTGTGTGCTGAGTCCAATCCTCTACTCCCTCTTCACTCACGACTGCATACCTGATCATGGCTCCAACTCCATAATCAAGTTTGCAGATGACACCACGGTGGTAGGCCTGATCAGTGGTGATGATGAGACGGCCTACAGGGAAGAGGTACAGCACCTGGCAGTGTGGTGTGCCAACAAAAATCTCACACTCAACACCCAGAAGACCAAGGAGTTTCTTGGCCCTTCTTTTTAGTCCAATTCTGTTTTCATTAAAAGTGATGTATATACATGATGGAAAGGTGTCATCTTTTGTGAAACATATTTTAGAAACAGTGCCAAAAGATCTATTAACAAGTCCATCAGTTACGTCAACATTTTTAAGAAGCATTACATGAGCACCAATGCCAAGATGAAGATGTCTCTCCAGGCATGTACAAAACACTCTCATTTGATGTCCAGTCTTTCTCTCCAAACGACTTTGCAATTCTATCAAAATCTTGAGCTTCTACTTTAATAATGTCAGAGCATGTATGATGCAATATCTGAAAGTTGTGGTCATCAGCATCATTATTTGTTGCATAAATGTGTAGATCAGGACTGTGTTCATCTTCCCTAATTTCACATTGCTTGAGCATATGTATGTCTTCAAGAAGCATGTCATTTATTTTATTACTTTTCTTAATCGATTCAACATTTCAGGAAACTTAAAAAAAGTTTGTCTGACAATATCTGTCAATTCAGTGAAAGCAAAATGATTGGCCCAGAGATTTACACCACTTGGCTCACAGTACAAAGCTTTCCCTTTCACTGGTGGTAACTGATAAAAATAAAAGACACTTTTCCAAAAGGCGAATAATCTCCTGTTTGTTTGATTTGTCTAAGATGTCCATGCATATATGTGAGAAGTTTATGGTCAACCATTGCGATCTCATCGATTATTAGCAACTGAAGTTTTCCCAACTTTGCTCTTAAGCTATTAATTCTGTCTTCTCCAAGAGGTTGGTATGGTAGAGATGCATCTGTTCCAATGGCCAAGCCAGTGTGTATTGTGGAAGCATTAATATTATATGCTGCTACTCCAGTGGGGGCAGTCAATAACACATGAGTTTCATCAGGGCAAGCTGATAAATATGACAGTATTCGATTTGTCTCATAATGTAATGCCTTTATTAAGTGAGATTTACCAGTACTAGCACCTCCAGAGATGAAAACATGAAATGGATCAGGATTTTTGCCATGTAGTTTAAGCATGTAAAATATTTCAGATTGTTTCTTATTCAGTGAACGCACCAATTGCAAAGCATCTTCTTTGCACATCACAGTGGAAACTGGCTCAACACTGCAAATCTTTTCTTCAATTGGTAGTAAATCTGGAATATCTCCATCAGAATCTTCATCATTTGAATTTTGATCTTTCATATGTTGAACACACTCAAGGCATTCTAATTCTGTCTGTGGACATAATTCTGCCCAAGCATCTTCAATTGGACCATTTCTCTCTAGATCATCTTGGGCTTTTTCTAAATTTTCAGCTTCTTTTTCAAATAGTTTTCTATTTGAATCAACCACAACTTTCACACAGCACAAACCTCTATGATCACATAATGTGACAAAGCCAGTATTGTAGAAATCTTCAAATGAATTATAGCTTAATGGTTTCAACTGTGCATCAAAATAATGTGGTAAAAACAATTGTAATATATTGTGATAGAACTTTTCTAGATTTTTGGTTAGTGAAAATCTAGGATATCGTACAACAGCAAAGTCTGTTCCTGTCCTTTTCTTTACATATCCCATTTCATCATGTAGTCTTATAGTGTCAGGTGATACTCTCTCAGATTTACACACTATTCTGTACTCAGATGCAAACTGTGCTAGACACATTGTCATGCATTTCTTTTTCTTCAGAATGTGGCATTTCACATGTGATATAATGATCCACAAAGTCAGCAAACACATCATCATCATCTTTATCAATTTTAGGGGCATTTTCCACCCAGAACAAGCAATGTGTATGAGGTGACCCACGGGCCTGAAATTCCACTCTGTAAAAGCAATCTATTATTTTGCCAATTGGTTGAGCAGGTGACATTATGACTTCATGTAAAAACACATGGAATCTATGGTCAAAAAATCTGGCAACTGTAACCGGATTCCTTTTCAAAAGCCCACATCTCTCAGACCAATCCAAGTCATGTGATGTTTTACTGATGCCCTCTTGTTTGAGCAGACTTTGCGTGACTTCTTCCCAGCACATATCAGCTGAAGAAAAAGATCAAAACCATGTTGGGACACCAAGTTGCCTGACCACTGCAAATAAGTATTTTTGAACACTTTGCCAAAATGCTGGAGTGCCTCTTATAGGTTTCAGAAATGTGTAGCCCTCATCAACATTGAGAATTATTTTAAGATCATCTTTATTTGTCAGCATGTCTGAGGTTATGTTGATTTTATGTTCGGTTTCATAACCTTTCCTCAATGCAATAGATACATTTGACATTTCAGATAGATACTGACCAAAGAAAATATAGTCCAGATTTCTTGCAAATCTTCCATCTGCATTTAAAATGCGTGTGTTCAAATATCTAGACAGTGTCATTTTCTTTTCTCTTGGTTCTTTAAAAGTACCTCTTCCTTTTGGAAAAAGAACTGGGAAACATTTGGCTTCATTGGTTTCATTCATTAATAATCTCACTGGGCTGTTACCTTCTGCTGGAGCAATAGAGTATATACTGTCAAAGTGTTGATCAAAGACCTCTTGGGCTATGTCTACTGGTTGTAAACATGTATCCATGAGCATACCATGTTGTTGTTTGTCATAAAGTGATTCATCAATGTTATCATCTGATTCTGAGTCAAACAGTTGTTTGTCAATATACGTTGATTCATTTGGATGATCATTTGCCATGTAAATATCATCTTCTGTATTACTTAGGTGGTTATGCCACTCATTATTAAATTTGATATCTTGATAAAATTTGTTATGTTCTTGCAAATATGCTAAAGCATTCTGAATTTTATTTGTGTCCACATACTGATATTCATAGTGGCCTTTATAAGTTAACTTTTTCTTCAACTTAACACGAATCATAGCATCATTGCCATGTGCTCTTAGAAGAACATTGGTTCTTTCTGAAAAATTTGATGGAACACATGTAATAGGCCCATGAACACCATTTTGTCCTCCTTTGGGCAAAGAAAGCATTTTCATAAATGGAATGTGTCTTGCAATTAAAAGTTGTTCTAAGCGGTTTAAAGTTTCGAGCTGTAGTGGGATGGGACCCAAAACCAAATTATTTGCAACATTTTCAGCAAGCAAAGAACCATCAATAATTTTCCTGTGACAGTTGTAACAAATCCAAAGAGGTCCTTTTATTACGTGACACACTGCAGGACATTTGTTGCTTCATTTGTGAATGTACATGTAAGTAATACATTGAGTAGCAACTGTACAAGACACTGAGCCTTTTATTGCATATTTGTTTACATCACATTTTATTACTTGATGTCTAAATAAAAGACGATGACATACAGAACAAACATAGTCAGGACCAGTACAGATTTTTTCTCGAAATGCCTCAATACATAATTTATGTTTTCTATTTGCCTAGGTCTCTTGGAACGGTTTTCAACAATTTGTATTTTAATGGCTTCGGCATATACTTCGTCTTCTTTTTATTTGCTCAAAATCATTTCTTTTCTCCAGCTAGCATAATCACATTTACTTTGTTCTTTACATTTATTTCGACACTGTTCATTATTTGCATAATTTTGCCGCACCTTTTCTGTCAGTCTAATACGATGTTCCTCATTTCTTGCATACTAATCTACACTTTATTATTTAACATTAATACGGTGCTGTTCATCATTTGCATACTTCTCTCTACTCAGAGCTTTCAAATTAATACAGTGCTGCTCATCATTTGCATACTTCTCTTTAATACGAGCTTTTACATTCATACAAATTAGTTCATCTTTTGCATACTTCCCTTTGTTTTGTTGTTTTAGATAAGCACATTATTTTTCATCTCTTTCATATTTTTGAACACTGGATTGTTTGTGTTTAGTTCTATAATTTTCATCAGTAGCATATCGAACAGTTGCAAGTCGATTGACATTGTCTCTTTGGACTTCGTGCTCTCTGTAACGTTTTACAGCCATTTTGATTTTATTATGTCTCAATACTTCATTTCTTTCATACTGACTTCGTTGTTTTTCAAGTTTACGATGTGCAGATGAATAACTAACCCTGCAATTCTTAGAGTTTTTGCAGATTTGTGCACAATTGTCAGAATGAATGTCTTTGACACAGATAACAACCTCATAATGACACTCACTGCAATGCTTAAAATAAATTGCTCTATCATCTAAGTCCACACTTGATGATGTGTACTTAAGCCATTTATTTTGAGTATAGGTAAATATAGGCTTGCCAAACAAATCTGCAGCTGCTTGCATTTCCAATTCTGTTGCCCAAGTTCCAACGTATTTTATGCGTGACTGTGTGATATAATTCTCAACACAGAAGTACCTGTCTCTGAGACTTGTCACAAATATGTCTGGATTTGCTTCCATATGTTTAATAATTGCAAGTCTTATTTTCCTGTGATTTGACAGCATCCCACTGATTGCAAATGATAATGCTCAGAAAAAGCAGTTACCATCACCAACAATAGCTTCCGTTTGACAAGGTTTGCCCATTTCAATCAATTCTTTTAAATTAACAATCTCACTTGATACATGAAATATGTTAAGTTTTAAACATAGCTTTGTCTGATCCTGGATATTCAAAGGAAAAAACTTATGTGAGCTATTTGATTCATTGACAAAAATTACTTAATGTTCATAATGTTTAGTATCAGCATGTTGCTGTTTATGTATTACTTTTGTTGATTTTGTGTCACTGCACTTCACTATACTTTGCTCAACTATATATTGCACACGGTGACCATCTGTGCTGCACTTATCATAACTCTCATGCTTGCACAGTTGTGCTTTGCCATTTGAGCACGTAATTTCAGTTTCAATACATTTCAATGTATTTTTGGATGGTATTTTCTTACACTCTATCCTTGTCGATGTTGTATTTATATCGAGCAGACATGCCTGTATACCAGTATACCATCTTTGCAAATTCAAAGAAAAATTTGTTAATTAAATCCATGCTCCTATAATAAGCTACAAAGCTTGTTGCTGCATTGAATGTCCATTAACTGTACTAGTTGCATGTGAATCTACAATGCAATACCATATTCCTTTCTTGATAACTGCACGTGTTAGCACAAATAGTCACCAAATATGCATCATAATCAAACAACGCTCTTTGCACTGCCTCATTAAATGGCATTGCCACATCTCTTAATTCTGCATCATATTCAAACACATCAGTAAAGCCAGAAAAAGTTGGACCATACTTTATTTCAAAATGATTCACATAGTGTGTGTATGATCTGGGAAGTTCACTGATTGCTATGTATTCATACTGCCCATATCCAATTTGACCTATATCTTTCATGTGAAAATAAAGCTCATTTCCATGAACCAAAACATTATCCAAGTCTGCAGTACTCCATGTCACAATATTCTTCATCTTGTCTTGGACTATTGCTGTAAAGCTTATGGCGGCACACTGCTTATTCCTTGCATTTCCAAAACGTATGTCAGCTTGACTGAAATATCCTCTTACAACTGATATCTCCGGACATACATTAAATGACTAAATAAATGTGCATTAGAACATTCATTAACACATGCAGTGACAGGTGCATTGGATTGCCTTTTGTAAAGAGGTCCAACGTCAACTGACACAATCTGATTGACAGGTACATGGACAGGTGCATTGACAGGTGCATTGGATCACCTTCTAAGAGGAGGCACAACCTCTATAGACTGCTTTTTAAAGAGCACCTATTATGGTTTTTCAAATATTACCTTTCATGTAGTGTGTTATATAGCTGTTTGTGAATGAAAAAAAGTCTGCAAAGTTTCAAAATTCAAAGTGCATGTCAAATTGAGTTATTGACTCCCAAAAGAAAGAACCGATTCTGAACACCTGAAATGAGTTGTTAGTAATTCCAGGCTTACTTCCTGTACTAACCTACGTAATTTGGTAACAAAAAACCCACCTCTGGTCTTCACTGGCTGCTTGTGAACAGCATTGACCCGCCCTCAAACACTACATTAAGCGGTAGACAAATCACAACAGACTGGGACATCTGACCAATCAGAGCAGAGTAGGCTCTATTAAAGGAGGAGTTTAGAATGAATCCTTTAGTATGGATCATTGAACGAGTTGTTTTTGACACTGGGAAAAAAAAGGTAATGCTGCAGTTTAAATTATGAGCAAATTAAAGTGGTTTTTGACCTTGGATGCATGTAAATCTATTGTATGAGACCTTTAAAACAAAATTAGGCACGTTTAAAAACCATAATAGGTGCTCTTTAAGAGGAGGCACATCAAGTATTGGAGACCTTTTCAGAGGAGGTCCAACCTCAACTGACAGTTTGCTCATAAATCTCAGCTTTGCTGCCAAGGGCCATGTGCCTCTTGGCTGCTTCTGACCTCCGAAACCCTTTCTTTCGTGGCATCTGCAAAAAATGAACACAAACAAATTTACATTTACAATAAAATTCCACAAATTTGATTAATTCATTACAAATTATCTGCCCATTCAGTACTGCCACTTAGCTTCTACTCAATCACATGTTTATGACCACATACTAATTTTAATATGTTTATTTCATGCTGTGCTATCATGGTGCTATGAAAACTACTAATTCCTTAAAACATCTTTTATAAACAAAACAAACAATACATCTCGTTGATCCAGACATATGCTCAGTGTTTAACACAAACCTGCACATCACCACTTCTTATTATACCTACATTAATTTGCCATTACACAAAAGTTTCCACTGATTTTATCCACAATATACAATAGACAAATTAAACAAATTAGTTGTAAAAAAAAAAAAAAAAATAAAAAAAAAATAAAAAAAAAATATGTACACACACACACACACACACACACACACACACACAGATTACAATACATGGCCTGCCAATTAATTAATCAAATTTATCGCATATCAATATTTGCTGAGAAAACTCCCCCCAAATGCCCCAAATACAGAATTCAAAGACATTACATTATTGTTACAGACAGAAGTATTTAGTAGACACCACAAAAAGTGGCTTTAGAAGTCAATATTTTATGTTTTAATTCTATATCACTTATCATAAACCTGGCCTACAGTTCACACAGCAATGCATTTTGAGCAACGGTTTGCCAGTCTTTCAGAAGCAAATTTAGAGGTCGTTAACATGTTCTTGTATTCTGTTTTTTTTTTTTTTTTTTTTTTTTTGTATACATAGACTGTCATTTTTGGCATTTGCATTGCATCTCGTTGTTTTCAGCACCACAGATTAGGGCCGGTTCCCACAGAACGCGTTTTTGCTTTAAACTACGCTGCTTTTTAATTGTTTTCTATGTAAACATGCACTAGAGTCTAGATAGATGTTTTTGACCATCGCGCTATAGCTCTCTTCTTTATTGTGCGCATGAGCGCCGCGTTTATAAGACATCGTTACATCAAGTTAAAAACAGCTCAACTTTGTATAATGCATCTCTTACATTCAGTTCAAGTCCATTCTGTGTTTGTCTCTGTTCCTATGCTCAGTTTGCCTGCAGTGAAGCTGCTACACTGTCTGCTTGAATTGCTCTGATGAATTCCTGACATTTTGTTTGTAATTAATCACATTGTATTAACACATTAAATTGACATATATATACACACACACACTATGAACATAAATTTGCCTAGCCTTCAGATTTTTCTCTTCATTCACCATCATCCATGCAAAAAAAGGAAGAAAAACACTATTAGACACACTACTCTATTCAAATTTATGTTAAATTAAGAACACTTAAATCATTGATATTTAGAAGTCATTGTTAAATTATGTAGACGTTATTGTATAAATTATGGCTATTGAAACAAAACTGTAGTTCTCCCCACTCAACAAAGCAACTGATTGCATGGTGCATTCTAGACCCGAAACATACGTAAGTACATGAACACAGACTCGCAAGCTTGGTTTCATGTGTTTTGATTTAAAAAATGCAGATGACCCCAATTCATAATGCAAAGCAAGTATCCATTGCATTATCATCTATGCCTCAAGTGGTACTATAGTGTGAATTAGCAAAAATGTGCTTTTACGGTCAATTTTCTCTTTCAGGTCATCTACTATATATATAAAAAAACTGTTCAAAAACAATACTGCTAACCAACAAAAAATGGCTAAAGTAAATTTTATATAGCAATATTCTTCACTTCTGGTGGTTCTTCGCCCCCACGTCATGCATTAGAATTGTTTAATGCAGACCTAGCCATTACTTATAATATTTAGATTTTCTTTAGTTTACATTTGTGAATTTACTAATTTAATATGCTGATTACGAATTTCCCGCTTCCTCTTTACAGACAAGGAAGTGAAGGATCTGCGTTTGTATTGCAGACATCACGTCACATGGCAAGCTGCAATGCGCCCTCTAGCGTATGATTGTAGTGTTTTCACGATCTGCTTGCATGCGTACTAATTGGTAAAACTGATAAATATACGATCGATAAGTTTAATCAAATTATTAACGACAATTAATCGATCATCGATTATTCATAAACATCCATAAACAAAACGCTGAAACATTCATTAGCTCTGTCTAACATATTGACAATAATGTCTTTCTACTCGCATTTCACAATGACATGACTCAAACACACTAATATTAAATTTGTTTACACGCACTGATCAAAAACATGAAACTGCTGCCCAGTTCTTCACTCGTACATCATGTAAGTATATTTAATTTCAGTAAACCGCCTACAGATCTAGATTCATGCAAAACTCACAGTGGATATTCCAAATGTTTAGGCTTTTAAATGAAGGTTTTCCTATTATACATTTAATACTTGTTTCCATAGAGCTTCATAAAATTATTCAATCAAACTAAAAAACATTCCACGATGTTTGTGTATTCACTCACCCGTGCTAACGACTTCTCTGCTAATGACTTGCTCCAACCGCTTCCAACCAGTTACAGCCAGAGCATATGAGCGGAGCGAGCATGGAGCATTGAGCGGAGCAGTGATAATTCCACCTGAGCGGAGAGCGCCTTTTTGAAGATTCCGCTCCACTCGCTCAGGCCACTCAGTGCCGCTCGCTCAACCCAGAATGTGCTTCGTGATATGCTGGTTTGGGAATCTGCTAAACAAGCAATAGGCCTGAGGTTATGGAGCTTTAACATTGTTTTAGTGAAGTTGCAGACCTTATAACCTCAATAAATGCAAAGTATTAATCAAAGCTAAGAACAAAGAAATCGAAAGGGAGCGTGGAGAGAATTAGCAAATATTCCTTTTGGAATCATATGCGTCACATTGCCAGAGAGCACGAGGATGTACTACGCGATGTAGTGCAGCAAAAGGTGAGCTAGTAGGCTACACTACTATTCGATAATAACTTAATAGATAAGTAATGTATCTTATTTGTAATGTAATGTGTTGTTTTGCCATCATGTCAGTGCAGCTGCCAGCTAGATGCAGGCGAACGTTAGAGCACCCTCAATTGAATATGTACGCTTAATAATATTATATATGGGCAAAGCATTTTGCCTTGAGTGCCCGGCTTACACACGCACAAAACCAGTAAACATGTATGAGCTTGCAGATAAGTGTGTCCTAATTTGCAGGCGGAGCATTCTGCTTTCATGCCTCTATTGTACAATTGATCATTTGATTAGTAAAGATTTCCGCTCTCGCATAGAGAATTTCATTGCGGAATTATCTCACTTAATCGACCAGCTTTCGATTTCTGCTTTGGGATAAAGTGGCTCATAACTGCTGGTCAGTTTCCCAAAGCCAAATCCACACCTTAACGAGAAGTGAAACATAAAAAAATGATTCTAGATTAGTGGTTGCAGATAACATCTTGGACATCGCTTGCTGCATGCATGCGCAGAGAAAAAAGCTATACATGATTGTACATTAGAAAAAAAATGTCTAGGTTACTGTTGTAACCCCCATTCCCTGATGGAGGGAACGAGACGTTGTCGATGTAGTGACACTAGGGGTCGCCCTCGGGAGCCCCAAACACCTCTGATGTTTGAGAAAAGGCCAATGAAAATTGGCGAGTGGAATTTGCATGCCACTCCCCCGGACATACGGGTATAAAAGGAGCTGGTGTGCAACCACTCATTCAGGTTTATGCTGAGGAGCCGATCACAGCAGGTAGTTCAGTGTTGTGGCAGGAGGGACACAACGTCTCGTTCCCTCCATCAGGGAACGGGGGTTACAACAGTAACCTAGACATTCCTTTTCTGTCACTCACTCAACATTGTGTCGATGTAGTGACACTAGACTATACGAAATGCCACAACCAGCTGAACTGTGTTACGTGGATCGGCGGTGCAGGCAGGCCACTGCATGCCAAGTAACAAATGCACCGGCCTCATTGTAACCTTCCCAGTGCCCCATGCATGGCGTTTCGTATAGTCTAGTGTCACTACATCGACACAACGTTGAGTGAGTGAGCCCCCCAAAAGCCCACAATGGGAACAGGCCACACCAGCTGGTTCTGCCTTTTCTCTTCTTTCTTCTCCCAGAGAAAGAACTCGCTTAATTCCAGCTGGGGTCAAAGCGTAGTCACGTCGGTGTAGGTGTCCTTGGAAAAAGACACCGTGGAGACTACACCCTGCCCGAAGGGGAGGTAATTGTGTGGAAATACATCACATGGGCTTACCGATTCTTTATCGGCAGTATCGCATGTGGAGAAAGTCCCTGTGGTAGGTCCTACCCAGGGGGGATGGAGCTCTACAAATACGGCAACCGGTGGCAGAGGGGACTCTGCCCAAGGGGAGACACAGGTCTACCATTAAGGAGACCGTACCGTGGAAGATTACATCATATGGGGTTACCGACGGGGAACCAATGCATATGAAGCACCTATCCCAGTACAGGGGCTGACCTGAACAGGGAATACTGACACAAGTACTGGGCCTGGCATCTAATTCCTCAGCTGAATTTGCTTGCAGCAGGTGCTGAGGGAGGAATCCAGGGTTCACCGATCCCGGGAACTCACGTGGATGAAAGAGCGCACGTCTTCCCCTCGGAAGGGTGCATCCTTACCTGTTTGTACCTACCAACACATGGGACGAAACTGGCTCAACCCGGAGATTATAAAATCTTGCGATGGTATTGGGTGTTGCCCAGCCCGCTGCCCTACAGATGTCTGTTAGAGAGGTGCCGTTGGCCAAGGCCCAGGAGGAGGCTTCGCTGCTGGTAGAGTGCGCTCATAGTCCCAAAGAGGACAGTACACCCTGGGCCTGGTATGCCAACGCGATGGCGTCCACAATCCAGTGGGCAATCCTCTGTTTGGAGACAGCGTTCCCCTTCTGCTGTCCCCCGAAACAGACAAAGAGCTGCTCAGAGCGTCTAAAGCTCTCTGTGTGGTCCAAATAGATTCCTCTGAGGAAGGAAAGCTGCGATCGCAACGTGGCCATGGTCATGCTCTCGCAGTGCAGGCATGAACCATCCACAAACACTGTGTCAGCGTGTCTGGAGTCCAGACACGTAATAGAGCCCGACTGATATGGGATTTTTGAGACCAATACCAATACTGATTTTAGAGGGGGGAAAATTCACCGATTACTGATATGGTGACCTATATAGCTAATTTTTGAGCTGGAATGAAAACAGACGTTTTCTATGTGGATTGTGCACTGATATTACTATGCAAAGGTACTCAGAAGGCTGCTTTCTTAAACAGATATTTTTATCAAAGAACATTTGACATTATTATTATACATTGTCAACAAATTCTAGAAATGAACACTGAGAAAATAAAGAATAAATAAAAATAGCTTAACAAACATCAGTACTGTTAGTATAAGTCAATTGCTGACCATTTAAATAAAGAATAAATAAAAATACAATAAATAGCTAAATAAAAATCAGTTGTAAGGTGTGCTGGCTGCTGGCAATGATGAAGACGATGACGAAGGAGTGAAGAGAACCCAAGTGCAGTTTATATACAAAGTGTATAACGTGAATCCAAACGTGAAATCCAATAACCATACTCCAAATGTAAACAAAAACAAAACATGAACTAGACTTAACATGGCATGACTTGACTTGACTGAACAACAGTGTACCAAACACATACATTCACATTCAGTACTTGACAAAAACATGGCTTGACATAAACGTGGCCTGACATAAACATCTCAAAATAAAATACATGAATCAACAAAATACACATGACATATCCCCCCCACTAAGGGGCGGCTTCCGACGCCCCAACACATAAACAAAACACGTAAAACATGACATAAATTCAAAGTTCTGTAGGGAGCTGGGGGGTGTCTTGAGGCATGGGGCGTGGCGTGGCGAGAAAGGGCGAGGGGCATGGGACCAGGGCAAAGTCCGTAGGGGGTGGAGCCATGAGAGGCTTGAGGGGCAGAGCCATGGAAGGCGGAGCCGTGAGAGGCTCGAGGGGTTGAGCCATGGAACCTGGTGCCCAGAGAGTAGCCGAAGACTCGAAGGGCCAGGGTGGAGCCGATGGCAGGGAGGACCAAGGCGGTGCTGGAGGCTCGGAGGAGCAAGGTGGAGCTGGGGGATCGGAAGACTGACGTGGAGCTGGTGGGACTGAGGACCAAGGTGGAGCTGTAAGGAAGGAGATCCCCAGTAGAGCTGACAGATCGGAGGGACGAGGCGCAGCCAGAGGATCGGAGAACCAAAGCGGAGCCAGGTGACTGACAGACCAAGGAGGAGCCGGAGGGACAAGGGACCCCGGCAAAGCCGACAGGCTGAAGGACCGCAGTGGAGCCGATGGAACGCCGAGCTGAGGCAATGTTGAGGGACCGACAGGCTAAGGCGAAGTCCAGGGCTCGTAGGGTCCAGGCAGGGCAGGTTCCGCCCCAGATTTGATGGCTCTCCGAGCGACGAAGGTCACGGCGCGGTCTCTCGGGCGGACGATGGCCACATTAGTGGTCCAGGAGCACCACCTTTGGCTCAACGTGGACAAGATGGGTGAGGCTGACAAGACACGGTTTCTTGCTGCCCCCATTTCTCAGGCTGGCCTATTCGGCGACACTGTTGAGGACTTTGCCCAGCAGTTCTCGGCGGTGAAGCAGCAGACGGAGGCTATCCGGCACATCCTGCCCTTGTGTGGCTCAAGATCCCACAACCCGTCTGCTCGTCGCCAAGGGTGCCCCCCTGCGGTGACTGCACCGGCTCCGCCGCAGCCCGCCCCTTCGGGCCGGCCCCGGCGTGCAGACGCCACCCGTCTCACAGTCGACGCCTAAGAACCCACGGAGGTCATCACAGCGCCCCTGAGACGGGCGACCCAAGGACGAAGGAACCCACTCACCTGGAGCTGGTAAGAAGACCACTCCATCCCCCGGTGGAGTGCCGGGTGGAAAATCTTTTGTTGCCTTTTTGTTTGATTTCGCCACATGCCCAAGTGGCTGCGGTACCCAACAGTTCAGCAAAAGAGCGGTTTCCTTCCTCCCTGGGTCACATACCCAGTGTGTACGGTCATCATCACGAGTACCGTTCATGGCTTTTTCCTTGCAGGATTGGCGCTCCAGTGGTGGTCCTTCCGCCCCTGAGCGCCCAGCTGTGGCACACAGCCACCCCCGATATGGCAGTCTCCACGGGTTATGAGGACAGGCCTCTTCCTCCCCCGTCCCAGGCTGTTCTGGGGGTGGTCACAAGGAGACAGGTAAGTGCTTCAATGTCCCTAGACTCAGCACGGCCACGACGTGGTGTGGCACCTCGAGCTCCGCCCTGCAGCGAGGCCCCACCTGCCGGTACATCCGACGACATTATCCCCTTGGTCCCCCTTGCGCGGAACTTGGATGCATGGCTTGCGCTTTCCAATCCGTCGCGATGGCTGATCCAGACCGTCCGACTCGGCAACGCGATTCAGTTCGCCAGGCGCCCGCCCAGGTTCAGCGGTATTCACTTCACCTTGGTCAAGAACAAAAACGCTGCTTGTGCGCGGAGATCGCTACCCTCCTACAGAAGAGCGCGATAGAACTTGTCCCTCCAGCCGAGATGAAGAAGGGGTTTTACAGCCCCTACTTCATCATATCGAAAAAAAGGTGGTGGGTTGCAGCCAATCTTGGACCTGTGAGTACTTAACCGGGCCTTATACAGACTCCCGTTCAAGATGCTGACGCAGTGGAGACTCCACCCTCAGGTGGTCCAGCTGATTTGGAGTCGATTTGGACGGGCACAGGTGGACCTGTTCGCCTCCCAAGAATCCTCCCACTGCCCACTCCTCCCTCACTGAGGCTCCCCTACAAATGATAAGGAAGAAAATCGGTTGACCCAATTATATAACAGCAGTTGTAAACCAGTCCAAAATAAACAGCGAGATTTTATATACAAAAACACAACAATACAGTCACATAATTTCAGATGAGTACGTTACTAATCATTTGATAATTTAATAAATGTCAGCCTATAGTCTTTATTTCACCCAGAGGGGCACCTCAGCCCATGTGGGTAAAGGGGCAGTTGCTTGGGCCACTTTAGCTACCCCCTGTGTGCGTGTTTGGAGCCAAGTATACTACAGAGAAATTTCATGTCGGAGCGGGATTTGAGCGAATGCTTTTTTTCCGGTGAGCGTGGGCGGTACTTGAGCGGATCGTCCGCTTGGGTCGTGAGCAGCTGAGCGGAGCGCACGTACATGGAGCGGGTTATTGAGCGGAGTGTCACACCGCTCCACTTCGCTCACATGCTCTGGTTACTGGCTGTGTCTCGTTTCGAAGGCTGCATGCTAGGTAGGACGCATCCTTTGAAGGCTGCAGTGTACCGAGTGTCCTCCTTTAAACAAGCCTCGTTTAAAGGAGACGGCCTTCGTTGGACAAACGGAAACGGAACATAACATGGATGCTATGACAGCACGCCACTCTTTAACAAAAGAGTGAGCACTCTGAGTAAGAAGGGAACAAAGTCCTTCTGGAGTGGAATGTATGAGGTACATTTTAGGAGAGTTATGTAAAGAGAAAAGAAAATATATTTTACAGTATGATACTTTATTTTAATTATATATTAATAAAATTATACATATTATATACTGTGCACCCATCTACTGAGGTACTTCAACTTGGGAATTCACATTCCTTGCATTTGAACATCATATTGGCGTAATTTTTATTTTTTTTTAGATATTTCCGTTGAAGCAAAGAATTGTGGGTTGTGAGTGCCCACGATGGATAAACCTCATGCACCCCCCGAATTCCCGTTAAAGAATGTTGCATTCGAAGGCTGCTTTCGAAGTGTCCTACTCGCTTTTCTGAAATGAGACGGCCTCGATGACGTATGCGACCTACAAATGCGACCTCCGAAGGACGCAGCCTTCCAAATGAGACACAGCAGTACACGAAACCCTCGTCTTCTTATGTGCATTTACTGAGGGATTGTCAACTAGTTAAGTGAATACCGCTTGGTAGGGTTAGGGCCTACTGTGCTGGTTTGCACTTTTCAGGAGTGCACACTTTATATGTTATCAGCCTCTCTTCAGAATACAACTGTTTTAAATTATTCTAAGAATGTTTCTTTATTTTTATTTTTTTATTTTTTGTATTTTTTTATGTGATTTGTTATGTACATATAAATAATTTGTTACCTATGTAACTATTTGAAAGCATAAAAACTGAACTTTTAAGAAACATCAGCAAATCATTTTTTATAATAAACTTTAATAATTAGAGCTAAAACCTGACAACTAAGTTTAAAACTGAACATTTGTATAATAGAACAATTAGCATATACTTTAATACTTGAGACATAATTGCCGATTTACTGTTTCTGTGAAAAAAAAAAAAAAAAGATTACCAATAAAGAGATCTGAAATTAAATGAATGAATTGGTAATAACCATATGACTCATAAATGTCTAACAAAAACAGTTTATCTCAGTATTAACACGTGCTATTTTATGCTAAACACAAATAACAACACTAATAAAACACCACATAAGTAAATATTTGGATACAAATATACACTTAAAAGCACAGTATTTACAGTATCACAATTAAGCTAAATTATTATGCTTTCTGAAGGACTTGCCGAGGCTTTGTTATGCAGTTGCTAAAGTGTTCCCAATAGTCTTTAGCACATTGTTGTTATGATTTTCAATGTGGTTTCTAAAACATTGCTCTAAAAAGGTCTTCTCTGTAATGATTTTCACATTGCTATACAGTTCCTAGAATTGTCCTAGTGGTTGCACAATTGCCCAGTTCAAAACAACCCAGCCCCAAGATTTTGTGGTCTGTATATATGACTTTGTGTTTAAATTCCTTGTTTATTCTATTGTATTTTTGGCCAAAGACCCTCTGTAGTAGGACATCCATTCAATCAATCAGTAAAAGAAGTTTTCTAATTAACTTCTAGATTTCCCAAAATAGACTCCAACTCCCTACCACACAACTACCTTCCCAATGGTAAGATCAACTATGCCATTATTACAAGTCTAAGCGCTAAAGAATAACATTAACATACTAGTATCAGAATAATCAGGTTAATACGTCACACACAAAAACAACTAATTGCTGCTAAACAACATTTTAACACTTTGAAAACTTTCCTACATTGTGTCCTAAAAAAATAAAAAAATAAAAAATAAAAAAAAAGACTGTCAGTGAATTAAAACACTGGTATACTTTACATAACACCTGTGTTACCAACAACAGTTTTTTTTTTTTTTTTTTTAAATGTAGACCAAAAAATTTTGGTAAACAATCTACCAAAATAATACTTTCCTGTATACATCAAATACAAGGCCATAGATAAAAAATTTACAAAAATGCTTCAAGTTCTTATATGTATAAAATCACAACTAAAATGAAACAATTTGAAATAAATACAAATTGTTTTATAAAGTTATTACCAATTGTAATACAAGCTTTTGCCAAACTACCTCTCTTCACTGTACATACTATAGGGGAAAAATTCAAATAAATTAACACTTTTCCTACAGTTAGTGTCCTCAACAAAAAAACATACTGTCTGCATAGTAAAACACTGATATGGATAAAACTTGTCCATACCAGCTTTAAAGAAAAACACAAGTCACCCTTTGTAAATACAATCTTTCAAAATAATATTCTTGTCTGTATACTGCAACAAACATAAAACCATAAATAAAAGATTTACACAAATGCTTTAAGTTTCTATATATGTACATCAAACCACAACTATTAAATTTAAACCATCTGAAATAAATACAAATTGTTTTATATAGTTATTACAAAAAGTGTAATACAAGCTTTTGCCAAACTGGTTTTCCTCACATTATACATAAAGCAGAAAATTCAGATATTACACTCAAACAAGAAAAACACACTCAACTTGCTTTGTACACTCTTAAAAATTGCTGTTAATTTACTTCATAATATCAACAGTATAATCCTGTTATTTTTAAATGCAGTACATTACTGTTAATTTTGGTTGGTTAAATGACTTAGACGTAATATTACGGTATTTTACAGTATTGATTGCTCAAAGGAAAGAATACAATACTTTACAGTATTTTTTGCATTGCATTTTGGGAACACAAGACTGTAGTGAGCCCACACGTGTTTAAGGGGTGATTTTTTTCACCCATCTTCATCTTCTGAATTAATAGGTGAGTACCCTTTTGCTTTGCTTTTTAGCATAGCCATAAAACATTACATTTATGTTCAACTCATATTGTGCTGTGATAATGATTTTGGTAGCCTACCTGCCATCAGATCCCAATATCAACTAAATAAGCTGTTTGTAACGTTATATTTCTGTCTTTAAGCCCAAGATCTTTGTTTCTTTTACTAAAATTGTTTTCTTTAAGTGATTTGTTATCAGATTGAATAATGCACTGTATTTGGGTTAATTTGTTAATTTGCATGTCAGATTTGAGACTGGAGTCTGAGCTGACACACATAACAGTGCAGAAACACCTCACTCAAGCGGTCAGTGTGGTCAGATAACGTTAACAACTTTAACGTTCAGATCTGCGCTGCAAATCGCAAAAGCATTGTAAGCTTAAATAGGCTGTAGAAACCATTGGTGACAATACTTTCTACAATCTACCTACGACGAAGTCGAAGTATACAACGCTTTTGGGAAACGCAGCTGTACAGCTGATAATGTTAAGTTTTATGCAGGGATGCATGATATTCCTTCTCTTTTAATCTGAAAACATTGGTGATACTGGAATTGTATCTAACATTTTAAACACTTGTTTCAGTGGGAAACCAACCGTAACTGTGACACAGAGTGCAGCTGGATTTCTGAAATGGATCTTCCATATTACAGGGTGAGATTCATACAAACGTAACTTCTTTTTATTCTGCGAAGTGCAGCCTTCAAACAACGTTGGAAATTGTATTTAAATAATGTTCCATTGTTGTCTGTAGCACGCTGAAATGACAGGCATCTTCGTTTGTGTTCTGATGATGATAGAAAATCATACACATCTGGCATGGCATTAAGGTGAGTAAATGATGATTGAATTTTTATATTTGGGTGATCTATTCCTTTAAGAAAGCTCTCCTGACACTAATTATGAATACACACATTTGTTTTTCAGGCGTTTCATCGGGATAAATCCTGAGAGAGGCACCAAGGCTGGACGAGGCAAAGTCCTGTCAAAGCGTACGGGGAAAGTCGCCCAGAAAAAGATGACATCAGTCAACCCTCGTGTCTCCAGTCTACTAAAGAAACTAATGGACTTTGAGTGGGACTTTATATAAGTCAGTGAACCCAGTCATTCACACACACACTCTCACTCAAACTCACACAAACACTCACATACGAACACTATCTCACACACACACTCAACACACACAAACTCACACAAACACTCTCTCTCTCTCTCTCTCTCTCACACACACACACACACACACACACACACACTCAACACACACAAACTCACACAAACACTCTCACACACACTCAACACACACAAACTCACACACTCTCTCACACACACTCAACACACACAAACTCACACAAACACTCTCTCACACACACTCAACACACACAAACTCACACAAGCACTCTCTCACACACACACACACACACACACAAACACTCTCTCACACACACACTCAGTACACACTACTCACACAAACACTCTCACACACACACAAACACTCTCTCTCACACACACACACACACACACACACACACACACACACACACACTCAATACACAAACTCACACAAACACTCTCTCACACACACAAACACTCTCACACACACACAAACACTCTCTCACACACACAAACACTCAACACACACAAACTCACACAAACACTCTCTCTCACACACACACACTCAACACACACAAACACTCTCTCTCTCTCACACACACACACACACTCAACACACACTCACACACACACAATCAATACACACAAACTCACACAAACACTCACACACACACAAACACACACTCAAACACATGCACACACACACACAAACTCACACAAACACTTTCTCAGACACTCACACACACACACACACACACACACAAACTCACACAAACACTTTCTCAGACACTCACACACACTGTTTTAGTCATTCATTCAGTCACTTTCTCAGTTATTTACTGAGTGTTTGTGTCCAGAGTTCAGTGTTTGGACAGACAGAGATTTGTTATTATTTGTTATAATATATATTTATTATTTATATGGCTGAAACGTAAGTTTATTTACCCAAATCAGCTTTGGGCTTTGTTTTACCAATTGCCTTATAATTTTGTACAGATGTTTTGCAAGAATGGGGTTTTGCAAATAAAGAGAGACGTTTTGAAAAGACACTTTGAAGCTGTATTATTTGTCTCAAAAGTTTAAGTCACTATTTAAAAGGCTACATTTATACACTATTAAAACATGGTATTTTTTATTGCAAGACTAAGGAATAATTTATTAAATCACAAGGTTTAGAAAAAAAGTAAACACACTGTAGTCCTTTTTGCTAGCAGTCCATTACTCAGTAGCTTATACAGTAGCATGTAGTGTATTTTTACTGTAGTTTACAGTAAAATCCTGCAAATATACCTCTTGTGAAAAAGTGCAAATAAACAGTAATTAACTGCTAATCCTTTTGTCAGTATTTTACTGTAAAGGTAGTAAAATAACAGCTTTATGCTGTATTTGCAAAAACAGTAGCAAACTGTAAATTTCAGCTACAGCAAGATACTGTTAATTTTACAGTAACTTGCTGCCAACCCTGCTGCGAGTTCTTTACTGTTTTTTTACGGGAAAATTTTAACAGTGTAGGTTACACTGAATTTGTTTTTTAAGTCACATTGACACTTTTGATCATCTGGTTTTGTCAGCCTCAATCTCGATTTCCTTCATCTTTACCCTCAAACAATACATCCAAACCCTCAACATCAAGTGAGTCTGCTCCAGAACAGACTGCTGGGCTTGCGTCCACAACTGCATCTGGTGTCACTGCACAAGTGGTGCCACATGTGTCAAGAAAAGTCACTGAGATGACAAATTCCATCCACATTTGCACTCTTATCTTTTCACGGCCCAAGACTTCTGATGCCAAGACATCAGGACACATTTTAGAATCTGACCTTAAGCACAACAGCTCCCGCAACTGCACATCATCGCGGAAAAACTTGCTAAGTGCAGAGCCAGTGTCAATGCTTACGTGTCCACGGAGCTCAACAGTGGTTTTTGACATCTTACAGTATGCTACACATTGCCTACAGTGGGTCATCAAAGTAGAACTGTTCATGTTGTCAAGCAGATGGTGTTTCGTGCAGAAAAATTCAACTTTTACTTCCGCATCCACAATGTCACCATCCACGTCTGCATGTCTGCCTCTGAAAATTCTACAGAGGTACCGCAAGCTTCACTCTCCTAAATGATCATCTGCCATCTGCTCTACCCCCCATGCTGTAACCACCCCCTGTTGCTAACTGGCTGGAATAGTGCTCTGTGGATCGGTCTGATCCACTTTGTTTTTGTCCCATTTACAGAGCCAGGGCTGTCTACAAATACTAGATTTTTTTCAGCCCATCCACAGAACAGACAGCTAGCAGACTGTGAGGAGATATTTGCAGATTTTGACAAAGTGTATTGGAATAGAATAACTGAGTGCACCTTTAATGTTGTAGTTTGCCCATCACCGTCTGTGATTT
The DNA here is from genome assembly GCF_019703515.2 of Myxocyprinus asiaticus. Lineage (NCBI taxonomy): Eukaryota > Metazoa > Chordata > Actinopteri > Cypriniformes > Catostomidae > Myxocyprinus > Myxocyprinus asiaticus. Next base: position 7,970,356 of record NC_059360.1, on the reverse strand, counting down.
GTGTATTGACTGGTAAAGACCGTGTACTTCTCAAATACTGATAGCGGTAACTGCTTATTAAAACTTCTTCTTTGAAATCTAAAAATCAACAAATAAAGCTCAATCTAGTGCAAATTGTCACAGTTCATGTGAATATGATCCGAAGCACAGCAGACTCAACTTGCGTGATCCAGCGCTTCGTCACTTGATCTGCATCATGCAAATGGCTTGTCCGTGCTGCATGCTTCTTTTCATTAGAACAGTTTAATTCTCACACTTTAATAGCATTTATATCTATTAACTTAATAAAACAGGCTGTGTGACTATGAGGAAGTTTTTACCTCAAAAGGTAGATGAGGTGCGAGAACTTAAACATTTGAAATACATACTCTCTCTATATTGCTAATGTCTATGAACCTATGGCTCAACTCCGCGTGCCATAGGTTGCCGACCCCTACCATATACCATGAAATAACAACCTCTGAGCTTACAGTTGCTCACAACATGAAATTCACAATTCAGTCACTCACCTATCTCTCTCTGCACACTGGAAAGAATTGTGCTTCTGCATGTCAAACACAACGACATGTGAATTTCTTCCAGCCTCCTGCAACACCACAGTAAAATACCGGCCATTACTGGACCCCGTGTCCTGAAAATATATGCTACCTATCAGGATGAGCTGCCAACGTTATAATCGCATAGTTTTAAGGTTAGGGTTAGGGTCGGGGTTGGGTTAGGGCTTAGTATAGCCTCACACCATATCACACTACATGCTAGTTATGCTGGTAGCACATCCTGATAGGTATTATCAGCCTGACAAGATGTGCAACCTAGGTTTTTAACACTTTTCATGCTGTTGTAGTACATACCGACCATGCCTCCCGACTTGTGCTATCCATGTTTTTAGCTTTACACATCACTGTTTTTTTATTGCTGGTAGCACATCCTGAGAAGGTAGCACGGATTGTCAGAACACCGGCCTTCAGCTCAGGCGATACATATCGTGAATATATCCCTCTACCACGTTAAACGCTCTCTTAGGGATGCTCATTGTACTGTATGTGCTACAAATAATACAGTAATAAATTTGATTCACATTCATGGCACTTACGCGAAATAAAAAGCACACACACTCGAACACATATGTAAAACGCAACATCCTTAAAAACTAAATTACATACATTTAACTACAACCCAAAACCATGTTCAACATTTTCTATCATACTGTTTTTGATTAATCAACAAGCTTAAAAATTACCTGAAACAAAAGTCTAAGGATGCTGCCAGCTAATCGCCGTGGTCCCCCACAGACTAAAAAAAAAACAAATTCTGCACGTTCAAATGCCTTTCAAAAATGCAACAACCCTGTTTCATTCGCTGTAATAGGATGTCACACCTCTCCATCAATGGTCTACTTCCATAACTCCCACTCTTTTTTTTTTTTGTAGTGCAATTATGTGAGATTTATATCACCAGGACTTCAATTTCAAAAACCCACAGGATTTACGATCTTGGAAAAAAGACAATTTGGTGTGATCAGTTTTTTACATTTTATTTATTTTCTGCTGGCAAAGATCGCCGGCGGCCCCGCAATAATAGTTGTTTATATTCACTACACTTTAATATCAAAACATTCTTTTATTTATTTAATTTTTAATTACTGTATTGATCCCATCACCTTATCAGCTAAATATTTCTTCTTTTTAGTCACCACTGAAGTTCAGGCAATTCCTCAGCAATCATGTCTTGTGTCCCGTATTTTCTTTTGGCTGTAGTAATGTGTCCTTCGTGAACAAGTCAGCTCTTTGAGTCGGCTCTTTTAAGTGAACAATGGCAGCCCACTCCCATCTGAGAGCCAATCTCTCTCTCTCTCTCTCCTTTTTTTTTTTTTTTTTGTAAATTAATATTAGACAAAATAATATGATGCTCTTTTCGCCACACTGCTCAGAAACACGCACTCTGAATGTGCATGCAACCAATCACGTGTGATGACATTCTCCCGATGCTCCCGATTGGGCGCACAACATTCATTCAGTGTGTGCACTGCGTGTGACTAAGCAATGTTACAATGGTTCACAATTAATAGATACAACTACAACTGTTCATGCTGCTGTTTTGTACATTGCAATTTATTTTTTATTTGTTATATGACACAACATGTTCTGTTTTGATTGTGATTTGTTTGGAATGATTTGTGTTTTGGATAGTTCAATATAATAAACGCTCAATACACGTGTAATAATAGTGTTTTATGTTTTTACATTATTTAATTTTTTTATACCAAACATAATGTAAACGAAGGGTATTCAGGAAAATATAACATTCACATACCAATCATAGGTCAAAACATTGCTAAATTTGGCTGAATTATAAAAGCCAGAAGTGTTACTAAATGAAGAGCCAACGAAGAGCCGTTTGGGATCGAAAAGAGCCAGCTCTTATTGCTTAGCTGAGCTAAATGATCTGGCTCACTAAAAAGAGCTGGAATTCCAATCACTAAAGTGAAATATTTACCTGCAATCCATTTAAAACAACCTGGAATGCACCAACGATGAAGAAGATCTTTATTAAGATCAACACCTGCTTTGTGAACAACTTTCTGCTGCAGGTAAAGACATTTTCCAAACAAAATCAAAATGCTACACAAAACAACACTTACTACCAAATGACAAAAACCATAGACATTACCATGTTTTTGGACATGTATCTGTCACATATTCCCTGTTTTTTGTATTGACTTTTATGTTGAAATTCTGGTTTAGTTCCCTGTTCCTGTTTCCTGTTAGTTTTGTAGTCCTTTGTAGTTTCTTTTCATAATTGGATTTCCCCTGATTGGTTCCCCAGGTGTTCCTCATTCCCTTGTTTTCCCTTGTGTATTTAAGCTCTTGTTTTCCACTGGTTTCTTTGTCAGTCTTCATCTGTATTATGCTGTGCTTTGTTCCCTGTGTTTTGTTTCATTATGTTCTGAGTTAACTGGTTTACCTTTATTTTATTTTAAAGGCCGCACTTAGATCCTCATTCCTCTCCTGTCTTGTCACAGAAAGACTGACCAAGAAATGGATCTAGCGGCCGTCAGGATTCTGCTCCTTCAGCAAGTGGACTGTACAGTTGAGGATCAAGCCTATGAGTTTTTAGAGCTGGCAAATGTAGTGCAATATCCAGACCGCTCTCTGGTGGTTTTCTTCCGGGCCGGTCTGAATAGTGCATTGAGGGAACTCATGCCTCCAGCTGATCCTCAATGGATGCTCGGCGATTATGTGGAGAAGGCTCTGGAACTTAGCGGTTCTCCTTATACAGTGGATTATGGCGGGAACCCTGGGCCAAAATCTGCGTCCATGGCCCCTGTCGCGAAGCCTTCCACGGCCCCTGTTGCGAAGTTTGAGTCTCTTCCCATGTACACGACCACAAAGGTCGTTTCCAAGTCTCTGTCCATGCCCACGACTACGAAGGTCGTTCCTGAGTTTCATCCCACGTTCACGACCATGGAGGTCATTTCCCATTCATCCAGGACTCTTTGTCTCAAGCCTCCCATGGCTCCGCCTTCCACGGCTCCGCCCCCAGGGACTATTCCTCCTGTGGCTCCGCCCGCTCCCCCAGAGACTCCTCCTACAGTGGCTCCGCCGCCTGACCCTGTCCCGGCCCTGCGGCCGCCTCCCAGGCCTCCTGACCCTGTCCCGGCCCTGCGGCCACCTCCCAGGCCTCCTGTCCCTGTCCCCACCTTGAGGTCATCTCCTTGGTCTCCTGGCTGTCCGCCTGATCTGCTCTGGTCTCCTGGCCATCCGCCTGATCTGCTCTGGTCTCCTGGCCGTCCGCCTGATCTGCTCTGGTCTCCCTGGTCTCCCGGCCATCCGCCAGATCTGCTCTGGTCTCCCGGCCATCCGCCAGATCTGCTCTGGTCTCCCGGCCATCCGCCTAATCTGCTCTGGTCTCCCTGGTCTCCCGGCCATCCGCCTGATCTGCTCTGGTCTCCCGGCCATCCGCCTGATCTGCTCTGGTCTCCCGGCCATCCGCCTGATCTGCTCTGGTCTCCCGGCCATCCGCCAGATCTGCTCTGGTCTCCCGGCCATCCGCCAGATCTGCTCTGGTCTCCCAGCCATCCGCCAGATCTGCTCTGGTCTCCCTGGTCTCCTGGCCATCCGCCAGATCTGCTCTGGTCTCCCTGGTCTCCTGGCCATCCGCCTGATCTGCTCTGGTCTCCCTGGTCTCCTGGCCATCCGCCTGATCTGCTCTGGTCTCCCGGCCATCCGCCTGATCTGCTCTGGTCTCCCTGGTCTCCTGGCCATCCACCTGATCTGCTCTGGTCTCCATGGTCTCCTGGCTGCCCGCCTGATCTGCTCTGGTCTACTTGGTCCTCCGAGCCTGCAGCGTCGCCCTGGCTCTCCATCCTTCCGGCTCCGCCTTGGTTTCAAGACTCCATGACTTTGCCTTGTTCCTCTGCTCCCCTTGCCCCTTGTGCCCCCTTGAACTACCTGTTTTCCCCCACACCCCATGGACAATTTGTTTTTGTTTTGTTTTTTGGAGCGTCTGGAATCCGCTCCTTAAAAGGGGGGCTCTGTCACATATTCCCTGTTTTTTGTATTGACTTATGTTGAAATTCTGGTTTAGGTTCCTGTTTCCTTTTGTAGTTTCTTTTCATGATTGGTTTTCCCCTGATTGTTTCCCCAGGTGTTCCTCGTTCCCTTGTTTTCCCCTGGTTTCTTTGTCAGTCTTCATCTGTATTATGCTGTGCTTTGTTCCCTGTGTTTTGTTTCATTATGTTCTAAGTTACCTGGTTTACCTTTTTATTAAAAAGGCTGCATTTAGATCTTCATTCCTCTCCTGTCTCGTCACAGTACTTCAGAGTACCATAATATTTAAGTACCTTGAAGTATACAGAAAAAATACCATGGTACATGAAATGGTAATCATCAGTTATTTCTACCATGGTAGTACCATTGTATACTTTTAACCACTTAAGAGTACATTGTAAATACCTTGTCACATGAATATGGTAATATTAAATACCATGGTACAGGTATATATCAAAGTACCATGGTAATACCATCACATACTATTATTGTATGGTACTGCCACAATACACTTTAAAAATGTCATTTTGAAAAAATTGAACAAGTGTCAACTGTCATGTGAATAATGCTGCCTTCACATGCTCTCGGAAATTTCCTACTTCCAACTTCTGAAGTTATAATTACGAGTTCATCACATTCAAGTGCTTTGTTGTCAGAAATATAGGAAACATGGAGACAAATATTCTAGAATATTTCTTGTGGAAATCCTATGTTGACACCGTAATACAATATGTTAGACTAGCAAAAAAGAAACGGCAATACCGAAGCAGTGTCTCACCTACATAAAAAGAAATGCGTCTGTGTATGTGTGTGCTTGTGTCTGAGTGTGAGTGAGAAAGAGACTAGTGGGTCCCCTCTGAGAAATACATAATTCAAATACATACTATTTTCTCTGTGTAAAAAATTTACAGCATGCATCAAATAATTACTGATATTCATAAATGTATATTCCAAAATGGCAAGCTGTATTTAGGGAAAAGAATACAACCTACAATTTACTACAAAGACCATACTTTCCTCCACCATGTTGAAAATCTATGGCTCCGCCCAATTCAACTCGGCTATCAACTATTTTTGTATTTCAATGCATCTACCTTTGCATCTGGTTAATTTGTTTAACCACTCAATTTCTCTTTTAATTTTTTAAGTTTTAATATCCTTGTATTACCAGTTCACTTCTTTTGGAGATATTTCTTTGTTTTATAATAATCATGTATATGATCTAATTACAAATGACTATTATTATATGTCATATTTATAAAAAAGTACCTTTAATGTAGTTAACATTTTTCATGTTGCTTCTAGTTTAATTAGCTGTTTTCTTTGAAACATTTTTCTCCCAACCCTGTTCCCAGAGGCCCCACAACAGTACACATTTTGGATGTCTCCCTTATTTTAAAACCTTACTTCAGAGTCCCAGCTCACAGATTTGCTGAGGGAGACAGGCCCCGATCGATTCTGGCCAGATTTCTGAGATCATCCGATAAAGATGTTGTGTTGTGCCAGGCGAGGAGTAAAGGGAAGCTTTCTTGGAAGAACCATAATATTTTCTTGTTCCCGGACTTTGCGAACTCGACAAGAGAGAAACGCGATCGGTTTAAGGAATGTAAGAAACTCTTACATCGGCGAAAGATTACTTTTGCTCTAATGTTTCTGGCCAAACTGAGAATAGAAACGAAGGTCGGTGAGCAAAGTATTTACATCAAGCAATGTCTTTTATTGAATCAATGGCTGAGTAAACCATTGGATGTTTCTCATGTGAGTGGGTCGACTCGCTGTACTTACTCTTGAGGAAGCTGGGTGTCACTTTGGTTTCTTTTTTCTTTTTGCGTTGGCTTCACCATGTGGCTGGACCTTGTTTTGTGAATAACACTTTTCCTTAAAGAAACTTTTGCATTGAAGTTCCCGGCCAGTTTGAGAGTGGACACTACGGATGACCGCAAAATATCTACATGCTCACACAAAGGATGTCTTTTATAAAGTTGACGGATTGTGTAAGTCATGGTATATACGTTTATGCGGCCTACAAGTGAATTGACTCGACCATCCGGGGAACCGGGATGCCGGTTTTGTTTCTTTATGTATTGGTTCTTCCTAGCAGCTGGAGCTTGTTCTATTGAATAACATTCCTTTGGAACAGCTGTGGATTAATCTGTTCATTCTCTGTGCTTATTCCTCCTGCTGTCTGTTGTTTGTTTTGTTGAGTTTTTTTACGGGACATTGGAATGATTACGTCATCCGTTGAACTCATAACAGCCGGCTCACTGAAGATTCGTTTGTCTGTCTGAGGAATCTGAACGGTTTTATATCAGCTGGAATTTGTTTTGTGGAAGATCACACTTTTGAGACAGTTCTGTGAATGAATCTACACATTCTTTGTGTTCATTCTTCCTATTTGCTGGGTTTATTTTACAAAGTATATTTTGTTATGTAATTTTGCCTCACAAATTTGTGAGGCAAAAGTGTGCAATCCGATGGCAAAGTTGTCGTGTGGGCTCGTGAGTGTTCATGGAACTTTTGAGTTTAGAGGAATTGTCGCTGGTTGGCGCTGTCGTGCGCGAGGTTAATGCGCACGCTATTCTTTTTTCTGTTTGCTTTGTTCGGGGGGGGGGGGGGGGGTGAAGTTCGGGGTTTGTTTGTTTCACTAAAGGGGAATGTGGTCTGTATAATTTTGTTTTTGACACACAATTTATTTTTTCTATTATATCAAAATGTCAAATGTTAATATGAGTGTACTATCTCTCTCCACATGGAATGTAAATGGGATGGGGCACCCCATAAAAAGAAGGAAGGTTATTACTTTTCTTAAACGTAAGAAATATGATATAGTGTTTCTTCAAGAAACACATCTCTCCCTGCAGGAAGCTGAAAAATTTGGGAAGATATGGGGTGGACATGTTTTTTTTTGTGCTGCCTCAAGTAAGAACAGGGGAGTCATTATATTGGTAAATAAACATCTACAATTCAAATGTCTCAAACAGATTAAAGATAAATTAGGAAGAGTAATTACTGTTTTAGCTTCAAGGGCAAAGGTTGATTTTGGCTAATATTTACGCACCTAATGCTGATGATCAAGGCTTTTTTATAGATCTTGAAGGGATGTTGCAAACTGCTGGCACCCCTCATGATATAATATTGGGAGGAGACTTTAATCTTTTGATGGACTCAGTCCTTGATCACAGTGAAGCAAAAATGTGTAAACCCCCTAGAGCATCATTGACGCTTCACAAGATGTGTAAAAATCTTGGTCTTATGGATATTTGGAGACTTTTGAACCCATCTGGTAGGGACTATAAATTGTTTTCATCAGTCCATAAGATTTATTCTAGAATAGATTTTTTTTTTTATATCCAAATCCCTCATTTCATCTGTTGTTGATTGCTCAATTGGAAACATTTTAGTTTCAGATCATGCCCTGGTGAGCTTAGAGATGTTGCCACATATAGAGAAAAATAAATCATATAGATGGTTCCTTAATGTATCCCTTTTGCAAAATCCTGATTTCCAACAAATGTTAAAGACTGAAATCAATGTTTATATGGAGACCAACTGGTCCTCAGTATCCTCTGTGGGCGTGGCTTGGGAGGCACTTAAGGCAGTTCTTAGGGGTCGGATCATACAGTATGCTTCATTCATCAAAAAATCCAAAGCACGAGAACTTGTGGAGTTGGAAGGAAATATTAAAAGTGCAGAGGCAGAGCTGAAGCACTGTATGTCAGCTGATGGCCTCAGAGAATTGACCCGATTGAAATATAGATATAATACTATTTTGTCGCGGAAAGTGGAGTTTTGGTTATTCAGGGCAAGACAGTCATACTTTGAGTCGGGTGACAAAGCAGGGAAGCTTTTGGCTAGATATATAAAGCAGAGAGTGTCTCTTTCTACCATTCCCTCAGTAAAATCTGCTGGTGGTGAAATTTTTACTTCAGCCAGTGATATTTATAATGCCTTTAAATAATTCTATATTGATCTTTATAGTTCCACGTCTTCATCTACTGATGAAGATATTAGAAACTTTGTGGAACCATTAGATCTTCCTAAACTGACAATTGAGCAAAAAACTCTCTTGATTCTGACATAACCCTGGAGGAGCTTGACGAGGTAATTAAGTCCCTACCTACTGGCAAGGCTCCGGGGCCAGATGGTTTTGCCGCAGAATTTTTTAGATCCTATGCTACAGAACTGGCTCCAATTTTGTTAGAAGTTTATACTGAATCATTAAAGAATGAAAAGCTTCCTCCAACCATGACACAAGCCCAGGTCAGTTTGATTCTTAAAAAGGACAAAGATCCAAGTGAGTGTTAAAGTTACAGTCCAATCTCCCTGATCCAACTAGATGTAAAAATATTGTCAAAAATTTTGGCTAATCGATTAAGTAAAGTTATGACATCACTTATACATATAGATCAGGTGGGATTTATTCGGGGCCGCAGCTCTTCTGATAACATCAGGCGTCTCATCAATATCATGTGGTCAGTAGCGAATGATCAATCTCTGATCGCTGCCATCTCACTTGATGCCGAAAAGGCGTTTGATATGGTAGAATGGGATTATCTTTTTAAGATTTTGGAAATGTATGGGTTCGGGAGTACATTTATTGGTTGGATTAAGTTACTTTACAGACACCTGGTAGCGGCGGTTCAAACAAATGGATTAATGTCAGATTATTTTACTCTGGATAGTGGCACCCATCAAGGTTACCCTCTTTCCCCTTTATTGTTCTGTCTTGCCCTGGAACCATTAGCAGCCGCGATAAGAAAGGAGGATGATTTTCCAGGGGTGGTTGTGGGAGGTATGGCGCATATGCTTCTGCTTTATGCAGATGATATTTTATTATTTGTCTCTGAACCTACTAGATCTATGCCTTGCCTCCACAGAATTATTAATTCATTTTCCAAGTTCTCAGGATACAAAGTCAATTGGTCTAAATCCGAAGCTTTGGCTCTGACAGCGTACTGTCCAGTAACAGCTTTTCAGCTGGGCCAAACAGGGCATTAAGTATTTGGGGATTTTATTCCCAGCAAATTTGTCTGATTTAGTTAGTGTTAATTTTGACCCTTTAATAAAAAGGTTTGAGCGATGTGAGCAGGTGGGCTTCATGACATTTATTGATGATTGGGAAGGTTAATGTTATTAAAATGAATTGTATTCCAAAATTTAAATACCTGCTACAGTCTCTCCCTGTAGATGTCCTCCTCTCTTATTTCAAGGAATTTGATAGCATGGCGAAGTCCTTCATTTGGATTGGTAAACATCCCAGATTGCATTTTAATAAGTTACATAGGCTGATAGACAAAGGAGGGCTAGGCCTACCCAAGATTTTGTTTTATTACTATGCGTTCAGTCTCAGACATTTGGCTCATTGGTCACTTCCACCTGAGAGAGCCCCTCCCTGGTTTGTTATTGAACAGGCAGTTCTTGCCCCTATTTCGCCATTACAAAGCATCTCTATCAAACTAATCGGAAAATTTAAGTTACACCCTGTTATTTCGCATTTACACTCGGTATGGACTAAAGTGTCCAGATTGTTTAAATTGGACACTTATTTAAATGTTACCTTAAGCATATGGCAGAACCCAAGATTGTGTATTGGCAAGTCTCCTTTCTGCTGGCCAGAGTGGATTGTGAGGGGGGTTGCAACACTCGGTGACCTATATGAAAGTGGTGTGTTGAGATCGTTTGAAAACTTGGTCCAACATTTTGGGATCCCCAGACCTCAGTTTTATAGGTATTTACAACTGTGCCACCTGCTTTGTACTATTTTTGGGAGTAGCACACACACCCCTAAGGAGGCAGATGTTTTGGGAGAGGTGATTGCGGCTTTTGGAAAAGGTCATGAGGCATCAGTGTACTACTCCCTGTTAATTCAGAGTATGGGGGACGGAGCATTAACTTCTCTTAAGAGAGTATGGAAGAAAGATTTCAACTTGGCATTGGAGGAAGGAGTGTGGGCTAAGATTCTTAAAAACGTTAAGTCTGCATCTAGTGATGCAAGGGTGCATCTTATACAATTAAAAATTTTGCATAGATTTTATTGGACCCCCTCTAGACTCTATAGGCTTGGTCTTAAAGACACACCCACCTGCTGGAGATGCCAATTGGAGAATGGAGACATGGCCCATGTTTTTTGGTGGTGTGTCGAGATCCAGAAATTCTGGTGGAAGGTTCAGAATTTTGTGTGCGACGTGGTGGGCACTCAGGTTTCGTTTTGCCCCAGACATTGTGTTCTGGGCGATGGCACGGTCATCGATGTGGGGGATGGCCATATAGAGAACTGGGTTCTGACATGTGTGATGATTGCCAGACAGGTTATTCTGAGGGGTTGGAGGTCAGCTGGTGCGCCCCCTATCCGGAGTGGTGCACGGAGGTGGGGAGGGTGGCAGCTTATGAGGTGGTGTCATCGGGAAGACGGGGTGGCTTGGATAAGTTTATACGGAAATGGGGCAGGTATTTGGAGTTTTTAGAGGGCTCTCGGGTGGGGTGTGGAGAGAGTAGTGTATTATAGTTAGTATGATTATTATGTGTGTGTGTGTGTGTGTGTGTATGTATGTATGTATGTGTATATATATGTATATGTATTTATGTTTGTATATGTATGTATATATGTATATTTATATATATATATATATATGTTTATGTATATATGTGTGTCGGTTTGATTTTTATTTCTATATATTTTCTTATGTTTGACCACAGGGTTGTTTTTTGGGGGGTCGGGTCGGGGGGTTTGTGGGGTTTAAATGTTCATTTTATATTATATATATATATATATATATATATATATATATATATATATATATATATATATATATAAAATATATGTTTACATTTCATTGCTAGTGTATGATTTAATAAAACAATTTAATTACAAAAAACAAAAACAAAAAAAAAAACCTTACCTGACCTTGTGACAACTTGACCCAGTCTTCCCTACCATGACATATGACAATGTGGGTTAATTCAAATGAAAATTACATAATTTGAAATGCTAGTTTTCTGTCAAAATATTTGTAGCCTCAATCATCACCAAACACTCAAAGCTGCCCCCCCCACTTGTTAAACAAAAGTTGCACCCCTGCTGTCAACAGTCCACATCAATCATGCAGAATCAAACCAAGACATATTGATATTTCACATAAAATAATGAATCAATACCCATTCAGTCTATGCCCATGCATTTGTGAGCACAAGAGCTGCACAAAACAAATCCATTACAGTTCCCTATCTGTCACTCACTTGACGTTGTGTCGATGTAGTGACACTAGGGGTCACTCTTGGGAGCCCGAGACATCTCTGGTCTTTGATAAAAGGCCAATGAAAATTGGAGAGTGGTATTTGCATGCCACTCCCCCGGACATACGGGTATAAAAGGAGCTGGTATGCAACCACTCATTCAGATTTCTCTTCGGAGCCAAACGGTCATGCTCACTGAGCTGAATACTACTGTTCATTCACTTCTGCTGGATCTGACGGTGCATTTCAGTGCCCTTGGGCACTTCGGCAGAAATAAAAGAGTATATTTCTCTAAAAGAGTATATTTCTCTAAAAGAGCGGCACACACGGAACGTTTTTTTAAAGGTGCTTTTCCGATTGTGTGTTATTCCTGGTTGCGCTCGTTATCTCTCGCCTTCCGATGGTCATGATCACTGTCTTTCGCGTCTGGGCACTGCTCACAGGGAGACAGCGTTCATGGATGGTCATGTTCTCTTTGCGAGAATATGTCCATGGCAATGTTGCGGTCGCGGCTCGCCTTCGTAAGAAAGCAAGCCAGCCCAGAGGCTCCCGCCTCGATCCTTTTACCCACGGGTATAAGGCCAGCGTGGCTAGAACTGGGGGCGATTTGGGGACCCCAATGGGTATCCCCCGCGGACCTCCCATTCCCCAGCATGCTCGTCTGCCCCGATCGGGCTTACGGATGAGTCCTCCGGCTCGTCTCACGGCAAGTTCGACCTCTTATTCGGAGCCCACGAAAGTGATGAGCTCTCGAGCGCAGCATCGGAGAGCGGGCTCGTCCAGTCGGAAGCCTCAGCTGAGCTCCTCCCTTCGGGGTCGATCGCCCAGTCACAGGCTGACGCAGAGATGACGACATGCTTTCCCGGGCAGCCGCGAGCGTCGGCTAGAGTGGAACTCACTGCTCTTCCCTGAACCCTTGTGGCTCGGTGATTGGTTCCTGGGCTCGCAGCGCCGCTCAAAGCCCTGCCCCGCCCCCGTTCCTTTCTTCCCAGAAGTGCAAGAAGAGCTGACAAGGTCGCGGGAGGCACTTTTTACTGCCCGGTCCCAATCTTTTCAGCTTCCACGCCCTCACTACCCTCAATGGTGGGGCGGCCAAGGGCTATTCGGCAATCCCCCGGTGGATAAAGGCGCTCACGGTGCACCTGTGCCCGCAGAGCGCCGCCACCTGGCGTGGGTGCCCAAAGCCCCCGTCCAAGGCCTGTAGGTTTACATCGTCTCTGACGGCCAAGGCCTACGGTGCCGCTGGACAAGCCGCCTCCGCCCTGCGGTAGATGGATGCTAGCCGGCATATCCTGCCCTAGCGCGGCTCAAGATCCTGCACCCCGTCTACTCATCACCAAGGGCGTCCCCCTACGGTGGCCGGGTGTATTGCTTGCACATAGCGCCTTCCACCTCCCTTGGAGCTGAAGACATGCGCCATTAATTCCCAGTAGTGTTCACAAACTTTGTTCCCTGGTTGACTTCCTCCGAGCCCTGTGGCAGTCGAGTTTTCGGAGAGACTCGCTGCCGGCCCAGTACACATGCTAACTAAGAGCCCTGTTCTGGGGTAGGTGCTCCGCATGTGGCGGTTCCCTGTAAAGATAACCCCATGCGATATATATCTTCCACTAGTTCCTTTCCCTGCTGGCAAACTGCGTCTTCCTTGGGCAGAGCCCCTCTGCCCCAGTCTCCATGTTTGTAGTAACTCCTCCCCTATGGGCAGGATCTACCTTGAAGGCTCTCCACATGGTTGGAAAGACCATGTGACATATTCTTCCACTTAAATATCCCCCCCTCTCTTTGTGCTAGGTGTGGTCTTCCCCTTGGGAGGGACACCCCCCGACTAGACCTGGTGGCCCAGTCGGATAATCCCCCTTCTTTTTTAGGGAGTGGAAAAAGGGAAGGGGAAAAGAGGCCATGACTGGGTTAAGCCTGTCTCTATATTTGGGTAGTCGACTTGTCCCCAGAGAGGGCCGTTCGACACTCATAAGTATGTTGGGGGAGGTTACGTGTCGACCTGGTGCGCTGGCTATTAGGCACACAGCAGTCTGCCCACCACACACCGCCAGTTCACGTAACACAGTTCAGCCAGTTGTGGCGTTTCGTATAGGGACCCCATGTGTCACTACATCGACACAACGTCGAGTGAGTGACAGATAGGGAAAGTCATGGTTACTGGTGTAACCTCCATTCCCTGATGGAGGGAACGAGACGTTGTGTCCCTCCTGCCACAACGCTGAACTGCCCGCTGAAATGGCCGGACCATATATTGGCTTCTCAGCATAAAACCTGAATGAGTGGTTGCATACCAGCTCCATTTATACCCGTATGTCCGGGGGAGTGGCATGCAAATACCACTCTGCAATTTTCATTGGCCTTTTATCAAAGACCAGAGGTGTCTCGGGCTCCCAAGAGTGACCCCTAGTGTCACTACATCGACACAACGTCTCGTTCCCTCCATCAGGGAATGGAGGTTACACCAGTAACCATGACGTTTTCAGTCCAAGTGCATATTTAAAAAAATATTCATGGTCTCACATAACCTATATTTACTTCACATATCATTAGAGAGAATATCATTTCTATAAATGTTTCACAAAATCATGTGATCTGAGGAGCTTTGAGCACTCTCTCCATTCCACTATCCTGTTATCCATTCAGCAATAGACAAAGAGGGAGCCCTCAAACAGGAAATCCAGAGAAATGTCATTTATGACATATGCCAATATATGCCAAAAAGGGATTACAGGAAATCCAGTCTCAACAGAGCCACACAAAAAAAGAAAGACACATATTGACAGATAAACCATAAAACCTAACAAAGACACAATTGCAACAATATGACATGTGTCTATGTTCTTCTATAGGTCTCTATTATTTTTATAACAATATATGTATACCTCATTCTATTTTCAAAATTCACATCATATCACATTCAAATGTTAATCCAGTCACTTGCTGATGACTGAAAGTGAGTTTGAATGATTTTAAGTGTGAAAAATGGTCATTTAGCTTACTATGCTTAGCTAAGATATGTATAACCCATATGTAATAACCTTATATGATTCATTTTGATTAGAGACTCCACGTAGAATCATAAGATTTGAGTTTTTTTTACTTATTAAAAAGCATTTGAGACATGGGCAAAAACTGAGAAGCAGGTTCTGTGAAACAGAATCAAAGAATGTGGATTAATCTATCAAAGAGAAACACCATCCAGCAGTTCACGAATAAAAAAATGATAATATGCTTATTGATAATTCTACTGAATACCTCCAGGTGACAGAGGTATAAAATGTTTCTAGATGACAGACAAAGAAAAATTAAAAGACCTATTTACTATATAAAAATCAAAACAAAAGTAACAGCACTAAAATAATGACTTGAATCATTTGAAATTTCTGATAGCATTTATAGTGTAATTTAAAAATATCCACATATATCCACATGACATGATCTTAAAAAAGATTCATAACACACAGACGTTAAGAGCTATCATCCTCAAATTTGATGGAAGCTTGTAACTCTAACTCTAACTTCTTAAACTTATTCATCACAGTTACATGCATGTTTTCAAAACATAAAAATATTATGCATATTTTTCAACCTTTGCTATGTGATTAATATCTAATATCTATGTGTTATTAACAGTAAGACTAAAGTCTTGAATCTGACATTTCAACAATAAACACCCAAGTGACAACTTTTTAAACATACCTTTCTTATGTGAATACACACAAAGTCTCATGAGCAGTAAGAATTTATTTTAGGTATGTGATTTGCATTCCCTTGCCAAAAGGTGAGATCCAGAGAAGGGGATACTGAACTGTGTATTGTTCAGTCGTCGTCCATTTTGTACGTACTGACCAATATCTACCAAACGAAAAGGCCAAATGTTACGAAACTTGATACACATATATAACAGTTTTACATTGCTCACAAACTCTGCATTAACAATAACTTGTCTTCACATTTTAAGTCTGACATTATCCTGTTTCAGGATCATTGAACACAAGACATCAGAGTCATATTTAACACCAGTTTGCAAATTCAGCAACTTACAAAGTACATATACATATACAAATACCTTTTTTGCATACTTTGAAAGTTCTTAAAAGGCTTGAACCCCGACAATTGCTGCTTGCAGCTATATTTATTATTAGGGGTCCAAGCACCGAAGGTGCAGGAACCCTATTGTATTTGTTCCGATATTCTTATTATTTTTCTTATTATTATTATTGTTATTTAGATCCCTAAATAGCGCTTAGTGCTGAAACCCTATTGTAATTGTTAAGATTTTTAGCGGTTCAAGCGCTTCGAGCTGAAACCCTATTGTAATTGTTATGATTTTTATTATTATTAGGGGTTCAAGCGCTTAGCGCTGAAACCCTATTGTAATTGTTATGATTTTTATTATTAGGTGTTCAAGCGCTTAGCACTGATACCCTATTTTAATTGTTATGATTTTTAGGGGTTTGCAAAATTTGACAACAATTGGCCACCTGGAGGCACTATTGCGTTTTACATGCATGTAAACTGTTGTATTTACCGCTGTTTAAAAACAAATACGTTATTCAGAGCATGCTGTAAACCTCATTCTTAACAACTTTGCCTTAAGCACCATTGGTTTGAAACAAAACGTTCAATAAATACTTGAGATTATTTTAAAAGATTACTTTTTCGAACTAGTCGAAGGCCGTTCACCCATTGGAACCAAACCAGTGCAGGAACATTCTCTGGAGTCCCAAAATGAAAAGATGTTTAAGGAATTGTAAAATTGTAATTTATCGTCAAACAGTATGCCAAAACGTTCATAATGGGTGTGGCCACTTTTACTAAAATGGTTAAAACTATTGAACAGATTGAGATATTATCACCAAATTTGGTACACTTATGTATGAGGTCATTCTGAGGACAACCAGCTCTGCCACTTGGTGGCGCTATAATGGTCAAAAACAAAAATGGCTCTAAATATGGAACCGTTGGTCCGATTTACTTGAAATTTTGCATGCAGTTTATTTGTCGAAGGTGTCATCAAGGTCTATGAGAACATTTGCATATTTTCAAAAACATGGCCGTCATCGACCAATCAAATTTCAGCAGCAAATAACATCAAATCTGAATGGCCGGTCATTACAAAACTTGAGATATTCATACACAGTGTCAAAATGAGACTGTGTACCAAGTTTTGTGAGAATCGGCCACAAGGTGGCACTATAACAAAAACATTTACGTTGTTGCTAATTACTTCACATCTAAGCACATTAAAATCAAAATGCTTTTTACCTCTAAAAATCCTTGCGTCAAGTCCTACAAAATGTATATCTCGGTTTTATTTCATTTTATAAAATGTTACTGGCATTCTAATTTACTAAAATCCCTACATTTTTCTAACTCCTCCTAGGGCGTTAATCAGATCTTCACCAAAATTAGCCCAGGTCAGTGCTAGACCATGCAGGAAAAAAGTTATCAAAAGAATTTTGATCCATTAAATCGTCTAGAAGATACAATCCAATATATTTGACTAGTGTGGCCCATTATGACTAATACTCCTGAATCTTGTGTGCACAAATGCCAAACTTCACAAAACTGTGTAAATATGGAAAACAGGACATTCTGAGCAAACATATTAAATGTCATGGATTTATGATGAACGGGGGCTCATTTTAAATAATCAGCCATTTATCTGACCAATGAAAGCTGTAATACTACTTTTTGTCCACTAGAGGGAGCCACAGGATAAGAAATCCTTTTAAGTCTAAGGCTTTCATAGGTGTATAAATGCATATAAATTTATTTGAAGAAACATGGTACACTGACAATGTCTTCTGACTTTTATAATATTAGTTTGCAAATAAATCTGTGATTTCCAATATGATTATAGATAATCAAATGTCACCTGAATTTTTACATATCCTAAAAATATTAAACATATTTGTCAAGTTGCCAGACATGATTAACTGTCACATTGTTTTAGGGATATGTTTACATATGTCTGGAATTATATTATGTGTTCGTTTTTCCATTATCCCCGTTTCTGTCTTGCGTCATTTCTATATAGCTGCGTCTGAAAACTGTAAAATGCTGCCTTAAAACCAGCCCAAAAGTGCCCCATAGGCATGCTATGGCAAGGCTCTTGCCCATGAAAACAGTTGTTTCCTACTATGACAAGACAATGCATTTTGTGGGATCATATCTCCCAATCAGAATGTCGTAGAGACATAGGGGCAGGCTCATTTCACTCGGGCTACCAATCAGTCTTTAAGTATCCACTTGAAAAACTACTTAGCAATGCCCTAGCAACCATTTAGAGTACCCTAGCAACCAGCCCCATTGACTTCCCTTCAAAATGACTGAGTGTGATATCTTTGGATCAGAATGTCCTAGAGAAATGACAGTTGGCTTCTTTTACTTGGGTGAGCAATCAGACTTCAGGTATCATCATGGAGACTACTTAGCCACGCCCTAGCAACCATTTAGAGTACCCTAGCAACCAGTCCCATTGACTTCCCTTCAAAATGACTGAGTGTGATATCTTTGGATCAGAATTTCCTAGAGAAATGACAGTTGGCTTGTTTTACTTGGTGAGCAATCGGACTTCAGGTATCATCATGGAAACTCATGAAACTCATCATTAGCCACGCCCTAGCAACCATTTAGAGCATCCTAGCACCCAAATCCCATCGACTGCTGTATAAATAGGCTGTTGTACTTTTTGTCCACCAGAGAGAGCCACACAACAAGAAATGTCTTCAAAGAGTATTCGTTAATATTGAAATATTTTGCCATTCAGCCATTCCTTGAAAATCAGACAAATAAATAATTAAATGTACAGCTTTTTTATTCTTAATTTCTCCTTCAGAAGAATAGCTTCTTTTTGTCAGTTACTTGACAGTACAGCTGCCTTCTAGCTTGAATTAGTGTTAACAGTGGAGTCCCCCTCCCCCACCCTTTTACAACTACCATTGCGGTGGATGAATTTGATAAAATTTAGTGACATTTTCACGCTCAGATTCAGTTGATTTTGTGTGCTCATTTTTGTTAATTGGCTAATTTGAACCTTAGTAATGGTCATGGTTTAGGTAACTATCATGCCTGGTCAGTGTAAATTCAATCCAGCATAGCTGGACATTGACACTTTATTATGGTTGGCTCTTGCCAGACACGAGCAATGTACATAGAGCTTGTTGTAAGTTATGCAAAAAAGACTTTGGGCTGTCGAGTATGGGGAAGGCCACTGAAGAGCCACATGAAGTTGGATCGTCTTCAATACACGACTTCGTGGGACTTCCATCACTTGCGAGAGAACAGGTAAGAATACGGAGCAGTTAAGTTAATACTTAAAGTTGTGCAGCTTTTTCAACAAGTAGTGGAGTACCGTCAGTATCAAATTACTACATAAAGGTTAAGTGATATTAATTTATGTGTTCCTAGTGACGGGCCATTCATGAACGATTCGTTCATTTTGAACGAATCTTTTATATGACTCTGAATAATGAGTAGTCTCAGAGAGTGATTCGTTCATTGTTTTGTAGCTGCACATGCGTAAAATCCGTGCTCGTGTTTCATTCATTTGAAAAACATTTGGGGAAAAAAAACATGCACTTCCATTTAGCTATTTATATTAATACATGAATGTTTGTATTATTTGTATGAATTCATCTCATGTTCATATGGATTGTTATTAAAAGTATTTGTAGTCTGTTCAAATGCTCTTGTATTTTGCAAGAATTTATTCATGCTCCTATGGATTATTAATATTTGTTGGAGTCCATTTTAAATGCTGTTTTGTATTTTGCACTAATTCCATGTTGATATGAGGGAGGTAGATATAGCCAGGGAACTAATGGCGATCAGGTGCCACTGGTTGGCAACAAGCTGGCATGATCAGCATTACTATGGAAACAATTACAGCTTCCATGGCAACTCAGATTAGTGAGTCGGTGACACATGAACTCAGAGAACGTGATGACAAACAAAAATAAACCAGCGGACTTACAGAGACCTTGACAACAGATTCCTCACATATCATTTCTACATCCCTTAATGATCATCATGGAAGTACTTAGCCATGCCCTAGCAACCATTTAGAGCACCCTAGCAAACCAAACCCCATTAACTTCCATTCAAAATGGCTGAGAGTGATATCTTTGGATCAGAAAGTCCTAGAGAAATGACAGTTGGCTTGTTTTACTTGGGTGAGCAATCAGACTTCAGGTATCCACTTGAAAAACTACTTATCCATGCCCTAGCACCATTTAGAGCAACCTAGCATGCAAACCCCATTGACTTCCATTCAAACATGCTAAGAGTGATATCTCTGGATCAAAATGTCCTAGAGAAATGACAGTTGGCTTGTTTTACTTGGGTGAGCAATCAGATTTCAGGTATCATCATGGAAACTACTTAGCCATGTCCTAGCAACCATTTAGAGCACCCTAGCAACCAAACCCCATTGACTTCCATTCAAGATGCTTAGATGGGGATCTAAGGATCAGAATGTTGTAGACTTCTTGTTTTGTTCATTGGACTCAGGGTAGCAAGGGGACTTTTGAATATCACCTTAGTAACTGCCTAGCAACCAGATGCAGTTACCCTAGCAACCAAGTAACAAATCACATATCTCTGCACTAGAACATCATAGAGACTTCCAGCTTCGTTCATTTGACTCAGGATAGCAAGGAGCCTTTTGAGTGTTACCTTGGTAACTGCCTAGCAACCAGATGGGGTTACCCTTATATTGCAATGTCAACAATTGATTGTCTTTACATTTCAAAAGGAATTTACTTTTGATTTTGGGTAATCATTTTTATAAATAAAGTTCATTAGATAATGACCGAGTGCTGATAACTGTACTTACATCCCTCTCCATTGTTTGAGGCCTCTCCAGGGAGTTATGTGAAGTATGGACCACCTGTACATCCTTCAAAATACCAGTACAACACACCGTTTGTTGGCAAATGATGCAATATGCTATTATGCATGAAGTATACAATAAGCCTAGAAACAGCTTTAAAAATGGAGCTTAAAGCTTCTGGGAAGTGGCTTGATGAGCGCAGTTTTTCTCGATGTGATGGCATATTTCCAACTGAAATGAAGTCGGGGGGACATATCGAAGCGCTCATCCCTTTTTTTAAATAGCCAATAGCATTTTTTTTTACGTCACAGTCCAGCAAAGCCGCACTTGACAGCTTGTGACAGCCACAGTTGTAATAAAAAATATAGCCGCAAGCGGCAATTATCGGGGTCCAAGCACCAATGGAAGAAATTTGATGCAATTGGGCATGCTCCCTCAAAATGTTCTGTTTTCTGTTTATGAAGTTTTGTTTAGTTTGGACTTTTCAGTAGATATAGTTCAATTAGTCAAAATGGCTGACGCCCAACCAGTTCATTGGCTTATATCTTTGCAACGCTTTGACGAATCAAAATTATTTTGATAACTTTTAAGAGCTGATGTGTGCAAAATTTGGTGAAGATCCAATGAAAGCCCTAGGAGGAGTTCAAAAAAGTAGATTTTTTAGAATATTAGAATAGTGATAAAATCTTATAAAACAAAATAAAATGGAGATATAAATTTTTAGGTCTTCGTGCAAGGATTTTATTCTGCTCGGATGCAGAGTTATTAGCGAAAACGTAAATGCCCTTGTTATAGCGCCACCTTTTGGCCGATTCTCACAAAACCTGGTACACAGCCTCATTCTGACACTGTACGGATATCTCAAGTTTTGTAACAGTCAGCCATACAGATATGATGTTATTAGCTGACGAAATTTGATAGATATTGGTCAATTTGTAAAAAGTGGACGACGCCTGAACAGTTCGTTAGCTTATATCTTCACAACGCATTGACGAATCAAAATTATTGATTACTTTTTGTCAGGAGGATCCATAGTAGATACATACCAAATTTCGTGCGAATCGGACATAGGACCTAGGAGGAGTTCGAAAAAGTAGGTTTTCCAGAAAATTCAAAATGGTGGAAAACATTTATAGACGGAAATGAAATCGGAGATAAAAATAATTTTGATCCTAGCCAATACAGTTCTGGAGTTATGACCACAAACGCAAAGGTGCTTATTAAAGCGCCACCTAGTGTCCGACAGGTGTGTGTGCCTGAGTAGTGGGGAGGATTTCTGACCATCCCACCAAGTTTGGGGTCTCTACAACTTACGGTCTCTGATGCCCAGACACTTTTAAGGCAGAAAAATAATAATTAAAAAAAAAACAGTACAAATACAATAGGGTTCCAGCACCTTCGGTGCTTGGACCCCTAAAGTCTAATAGATTTTCCCTTTAGATTTAATATGAAACTGTTACTACAGTAAAAGAGTAAAATGCATATATCTTCTAAATGTGAGTTTTGTCATTGTTTAGAAGCACACTAGCTTATAGGTAAACTTGAGGCCAACATATTCATACTAAAAGCCAAAAAAAAAAAAAAAAAAAAAATTTGATTTCATGGGGACAAACAGGTATTGACAGGAGTGCCTACATCTTGGTCCAGGCTTTGGCCAGAGTTTAAGACTTCTTCTGCATCTCTCCACTGCATCCAGTGGAGAGAGTCAGCAGCTTCAAGTTCCTGGGTGTCCACATCACTGAGGAGCTCACATGGTCCATCCACACTGAAGTCGTTGTGAAGAAGGCTCATCAGCGCCTCTTCTTCCTGAGACGGCTGAGGAAGTTTGGAATGAACCGCCACATCCTCACACGGTTCTACACCTGCACTGTAGAGAGCATCCTGACTGGCTGCATCTCCGCCTGGTACGGCAATAGCACCGCCCACAAACACAAAGCACTGCAAAGGGTGGTGCGAACTGCCAGACACATCATCGGAGGTGAGCTTTTTATTATTTGTATATTGTTGTGTGTAATTATGTGTATATCAGACGTTTAAATTGTGCTGTGTTAATTTGATGTTATTGTAAATTGGTATATGTCTCATCACTGTCACGACTGCTATGATGTTCGGAACTGCACCCAAGAATTTCACACACCATTGCACTTGTGTATATGGCTGTGTGACAATAAAGTGATTTGATTTGATTTGATAAAAGAGACCAAAGTAACATTTAACATTTGATCATCTGGATGTTTTCACAGATTTGTAAGGTGGTAAAAAAATTCTTACATGACACTGTTCTTGATGTTCCTTGACCTGCTCTCCCAGACTCTCCTTTAAAAAAGTAGACATTAAATTTTACTATAACATAGTTCAGTTATAGCGAATAGTTCATAGTTCATAGCATATAGTGTTCCAGTGCAGCAACAGTAATCAAGTCCAGATGAACAGGTCAACGCAATACAGTGACAATTAGTACCTTTGGGAGGATATAGAGCTGATCGATTAAGCTTTCTGCTGGCTTTCAGCACAGACGGTGAGAGTGGAGAAACTTGAAGTCTTTTAATTTTTTTTTTTTTTTTACCATCTACCCTTGCCAACTAAAAATCAGTGCTGCCCACTCTCAGAAACGTATTTCTGAGGACAACATGGAGCTCCTCAGCAGACAAGAACACTGGCACCTAGATTTCTCAAAGCCTCTGCTACAATGCAAATTGCATAAAGAAAATCACTAAAATTAAGTTATTTGTGCAACATTCTCTCACAGTTATATATAATGCATGCATAATTAAACATAGTAACATACCTTTTTGTGGATGGAATGTTTCCATATCAGGATGGAGGAGGAGACCAACTCTAAAAAGTTGCAAGTCTTATTTGCTCCCTCCTCCTTGGTCCTCTAATGGGAGCAGTATTTTGTCTGAACATCCTTAGCCTGAAAAAGTTGACAGAATATGTGCAGATTGGAATTGCAAAGCCAAAAGACTAATTTGCCAATGTTCCTAAAATCAATCGTTATCTACTCCGTTTTGATAACATGTCCATAACAAATGGCAAGCAGTCAATTAATGTCAGTTTTCTTCAGATCGGCATATTATTTATACAAGTAAGGTGGACATTTTGGGACATCCTCTGCTACAGCCAAACTGAAAGGAACCAGTTTCGGGTGAATACAAAAGCATTTTAAGTAGATTTAATGAATCTCCGATAAATCTGATTCATATATGGAGAGTCCAGCTCCTTGCCACACATATGGCTGCCTGACAAAAGACAATGAAAACTTAACCTGACAACTCCACCCACATTTTACTAATTAGATCTACAAAGGGGTGACAAAGGATGTCCTAAAATGACAATTGTATAAGGACTGGGCCCACCCTTACATTCCAAGCGATTTCATTCCAAGGCGGGAATGATTCTGTCCAATTCCCACCACTCCACCATTACAATTTAGATACTGCCAGACTGTAATTTCACTGCTATCAATAAATATTTTAAACTGAGAAGCTATTGCTGAAACATTCAGCATGAGCACATGACTCTATTGTATAAAACTTTTAATGGCAGAAATTATTCAAGCCAATGTGTCATCTCCAAGCATAGCATGTTAACTTGCTAAATAATGTTAGCCAACACTACACACGTCACCCTGTCTCCCCAATGTATTGTGCAAATTCACTGAGACAACATCACAGAATATTTTAACAATACTTATTTTATTAACGTTACTTAAACATGACTTAAATTTCTCCATCAGTGGTTTATGATTTTATGAGGAGACTCTCCAAAACTGACAAAGTGAAGTGCAACACCAGGCCTACAGCAACTTAACTAACATTACAGTAAATAGCAACTGATATAGTTGAAGTACTTATCTCCCTACAACACTCTCAGAGGAACTCGGCTGCTGGCTGTTCTGAATCCTTTCAATTATGCCATTGAACCTGTTGTCATGGCATTAATGTAGTCTCGACTTTAGGATATACTGCCCCAAAACATTGGCTAAAGCAGCCAGGGGAATAAATCAGGGGCTCTCAAGGTGTCTGCAATTGAATGGGGGAGGGGAGGCAGTGTTCTGATTGGCTGCAGCTTAACAAGCAATTAAGCAGCCTGCAACTGACTTGTGCCTATTGGAGTTCTGTCAAGCCTGCTTTTTGTCATTGTGTGTCTTAATGTTGTAAGGCTGGCACCAGGATGTCTACACCCAAAAGGTGCCATTTCCGGTAAAAGTCAATATCACCACGTGTGATAAATTGCAAATCGCCTTTGCGTTGTTTTACAAAGCTGAAATCTTCACCTGAATATCACCACAGTGTGATAAATTGCAAATCACCTTGCTGCCCCCTCTTCTCTCTCCCCCTTCTCCCCTTCAACAGCTCTGGACCAACACAAAGACACAAGATTTATATGTAAAATATAACAAATACCATGAAAACAAAGAATGCAACTGTATGTGTTTGATATCATTTAAGAGGTCTCTGTGCGACTGATATAGTGGTCTCTTTCCCATGTTGATAAAACTAATGGTAACAAAGTTATAAGTCTTTTCCAAATACTGCATAATTCTGGAGGTCTATCCCCCTCCTTGACCTACAATTTAAATGATCTCCTGTATGTTAACAAGGTTAAACCCCAGGAACAAGAACCCATTCACCCCCAAATTCTCATTGTTCAAAGGATAATACCATTTGGTACACAATGTTTATTCTGGCTGGGTATTTAAGGAAAGTTGGCAAGAAGCTCTGAGAATCTGTAGACAGATCTCCCGCACGATCGCTGTGTGTAGTTTTCATTGCCAGGTAAATATTCTTAAATTCTTTGATCTCTCTACCACCCCTGGAGTTCGCTAGTTCGCTAGTTCAAATCCCAGGGCATGCTGAGTGACTCCAGCCAGCTCTCCTAAGTAACCAAATTGGCCCGGTTACTAGGGAGGGTAGAGTCACTTGGGGTAACCTCCTCGTGGTCGCTATAATGTGGTTTGTTCTCGGTGGGGCGCATGGTGAATTGAGCGTGGTTGCCGCGGTGGATGGCGTGAAGCCTCCACACGCGCTATGTCTCCATGGAAACGCGCTCAACAAGCCACGTGATAAGATGCGCGGGTTGACTGTCTCAGACGCGGAGGCAACTGGGATTCGTTCTCCACCACCTGGACTGAGGCGAATCACTATGCGACCACGAGGACTTAGAGCGCATCGGGAATTGGGCATTCCAAATTGGGAGAAAAAGGGGAAAAATCCAAAAAAAAAAAAAAAAAACATTCTTTGATCTCTGAATTGTTGATATTGTATGTGATTGGCTAATGATTTTATTCTTTGAATTGGATTTTGAATTATTGTTTTGTTACCTGGTTAATAAATTGTTATGTTTAAAATTATTCTAATTGATCTTGTGTTATTAACTCTAGTAGATTACGTTAAGTCCATAACACCACAAATCTACGCTTAGGTGTCAGGTGTATTTTGTTGATTCATGTCTTTTATTTTGAAAAGTTTAGTTCCTGTTCCCTAGTCATGTGATGTTGTTTTCCCTCCATGTTCATGTGTCATGTTTTCATTGGTTTGTTGTTTAATTATCTTGTTATCAGTTCTGTTTGTTCATTGGTTTATGTTCTCCCATGTCTTGTATTTAAGCCCTCATGTTTTCATTGTCTAGTTGTCAAGTATTGAATGTGATGGTATGTGTTTGGTAAGCCACAGTCAAGTCAAGTCCACAGTCAAGTCAAGCCACAGTCAAGTCAAGTCAAGCCACAGTCAAGTCAAGCCAAGCCACAGTCAAGTCAAGTCAAGCCACAGTCAAGTCAAGCCAAGCCACAGTCAAGTCAAGCCAAGTCTAGTTTAGTTCATGTTTTGTTTTGTAGTCAGGGTTACTGGTTCTCACTTTGGAAATAAACTGCACTTGGGTTCTTCATCTTCACGTCATCTTCGTCATTGTCATCATTGTCAGCAACCAACATCGTTACATCAGGTTAGTAACGGACTAAAATACAGCTTCAGTGGAGCAGAGGGGCACACTGACTGATGTTTTAGAGCTCCGACTAACACATTGGCATTAGTCATGTATACCTAGACTGTAGAGGCTAATAATGGGTTTTTCCATTTAGAACAACAAGGTGTTGTCAGACCAATCTAAATAGGGGTGGACCTCAACCTCTGATTATTGTAATATTATTTTAACTAAGTGTACGTGGGGAAACCAAGGCATGATTATACAAAGTTACCATTAGAAGAAGTTAAGTTGGTCAGCTTAGTTCTATGGTAATGGTCATGACCTCTGGTTAGATATAGTCTTACCTTAATTAAGTGTGTTCAGATCTATGGGCACTAGATAATATATTCTAGAATGAGCAAAGTGGAGTACGGCCATCTAGGATAATAGTCACTCGCCTCTCTCTAATGACCAAGACGAATTTGTGATTATGAGATCATATACCGAGACTCAAAGTGTTGTAGTAATCCGGATAAACGAGTGTAGAATGTAAAGTTTTTTTAAATAGTATAATCAAACATTCACCTAATTTAAAGATTAACAAACATCATTTAAACCTTTTTTCATTATTGGAGTCGGATGAAATAAAGTAATACATATAAGGTTATGTATTTAATCTAATCTTGTAGTGTTTCGTAAAAAGGAAAAACAGTAACACGCAGATACCCTTCTACCGCGCCATTGCCCGCTGTCCTTGGACCAGTGGGTGGACCCTACAATGTAATGAAGTATGATGTTGGTATTTGCCGTCAGTGTATTGCATGATTTTCCCCCCAAACCAGTTAAGCACAAACCCCGCAGCTGATTTCATTGGTCAATCACGAAGTCACCTGTCTCAGACTTCAGAAAAATAATGGATGGATCCACTAATAAGTGGATGGATCCAATCGTGACAAACAGTAATGCTATCTATCAGCATGTGCTACTAATGCTATACTAAGGTTAGGATTAGGGTTTAGGTTAGGGCTGAGGTTACTATTTGTTTCAGCGTTGTGTAGGCAATCAGCACTGTGAATGACATGACCAGTCTTTAGAATCGGCTGTGGGGTGGGGCGGGGTTTGCACTCAACATGTTTTGGGGGAGATCATGCACTAGTATTATTTGTAACACTACAAACCAGTATCAGAAGCTCCAAATGTTTGTTACATGCACTGATTTTAGGTAATTACAAAATAATTGGAAGATGCCTAATTTATTATTTATATTATGTTTATTTTTATTATGTCATAAATGTTCTGATTGCACAGTTAGATCTTTGTAGGAAATAATTACAAATTGTGTAATTCATAAATTGTCAAATATAAATATGTGGATTTACTGAGAATTCAGTGTAATCAAAACTCAGTTGAAGCAGCCAAATATGAGCAGTTCCAACAGAGGCAGTGAGTGTAGCCTTTGGGACAGGGGCCTTCTGGCCACAGCTTAACAATTCTATCATGCTGCCAACAGTTTGCGCCACCTAATCAAATTTCAATGACATTTTGTAGAGATTTAAAGTTTGCATCAGTATAACTTCATAGCGATTTATGGCTGTTATGGGCGTTTTTTGATAACACATGTATCAATTGTTTCACTCATTTAGGTGCAATGAATCAAAAGGTGAAGATAACCTTCCTGTAGCTTTCATAGCATTCATAAATAGGATGATGAAGTTGTTCCAAACAGGACAATGTACTAGTAAAATGAACACATTATATAATATATCATATATCATATATATTAGATATGAACAATAGTAAATAAAGTCTACTATTATAATTTGTATTACTCTGTTTCAATTTTCAGTTTTAAGGTGCTTTATTGGCATGACAAATATTTTTCCATTCCTATTTCAAAGTATTTGCAGCATTGCTGCATACAATTAAAAGTGCAAAATGAAAATAGTGCAAAGCAACATAACATAAATTAAGAACAAAAGAACACAGTGTAAATGACAAATATGGATGACATTAAAGTAAATAAAAATAATAATAAATATAGCTGCGTACATAATCGTGAATATTTAATGAATGATTTGATTGACAGCAGTGGTTCTTGAGGCAAAGTTGTTCAGAATGAGGAGATCTAACAAATGATGTGAATTATAGCTGCGTCCCAATTCAGAGGCTGCATCCTTCAAAGGTCACATTCGAAGGCCGATTGCGTTACTGCTGCGCGACAAAGGCTGTCCCAATTCGAAGGCTCCTTCAAATGCAGCCTCCAAATGCGTCCTTTGTTTCCCGTGAAATGAAGGATACAACAGATGGATCCTTCGCAGCCTTGCCTACCCCAGAATTCATTGCGCGCGCCAGTGACGACAGGAATTGAGAGAAATTGCCGAATTACACTTAAACGTAAGTATTGGGTTTCAAATTACTCAAATATCTAATGATACAAATGTAAAAAAACTTTAAAGTGGTTCAAATGGACCATGGTGAAAATATTTAGACAGTCTGTTTTGTTTTCAGACAGTTTAATATAACTTTCAAAAAAGTCCAGTACCAACGTTACAGTCACTCAGCAGCTGTCACGGTTGTTAGGCAACAAGATCAGTCCTCCGTAGGCTAGACTGTCCCAATTAACAATGCTCAGTCCGACCTTCACGGCCTTCGAACTGTGATCTCAGATTGAGCTCATGTGCACCGAGTTCTCAAAAGTAGCTTTTTAACATTATCTGAAATATGTACCGAACGGTTTGAGAGACACCAATGCTTCTTAAGGCAAAGTTGTTTAGACTGAGAAGAGCCATCAGGTGATATATTACTTGTTTTTTCACAACACTGCATTATATACAACCATTAACACCTACAAAAATCGTGATAGCACCACCTAGTGGCCGATTTCTTTTTATTTATTTATTTATTTATTTTTTAAACTTTGCACAACCCTCTCAGACCAAGAGTCAAATAGGTCCACCAAGTTTCGTTCTGATCGGTCATTGTTAACCTTGTGTAATAGTTGCTGAAATTTGATTGGCTGATGGCGGCCATGTTTTTCAACATACGTGAATATCCATATAGACAATGATGGCAGCTGAGACAAATACAATGTATGCAAAACCGCGCCAACTGTTCTGGGTGACCAAAGATTGACCTCTTACATGAGCATGCCGAGTTTGGTGAAGATATCTCATTTCCTTCAAGAGTTATAGCCATTTATGTAAATTTGTCCACTCCTACTTCCTATGTTTTCGCATACCGTAGCTAGCTCGAGTCGAAAGTTCAAACTTTTTTTGGTAACTTTTGATATTGAGACTCCATAGAATCGTTTGGCACTGGTTTGGTCCCGATCGGACGAAAAACCTAGGACTAGTTCGCAAAAGTAGGTTTTATGAAAAATCCAAGATGGCGGAAAATTTTTATAGGCGGAAATCGAAGATATACGTTTTGTTTGGTTTGAGCCAAGGATTCCAGTGGTATAAAGCACTTGGTCTAGTCTACAACAAATGGTCTAGGAGTTATGAGCAGTTTCGTGTTTTTGATCGCTGTAGCGCACCCTGTTGACCGATTTGGCCGAGTCCATGTTTGAGTAGCGAGCAATACTAATACCATCTGACCAAGTTTCAAGTCTCTAGACCTTATGGTTTTCTCTGCACGATCAGTTTTATGACAGAATAATAATAATAATAATACAAATCTAAACAATTACAGTAGGGTTTCAGCGCTAAGCGCTTCAACCCCTAATAGTTATAATAATAATAATAATAATAATAAAAATCTTAAATTACTATCCGCACTAAGCGCTTGAACCCCTAAAAATCTTAATTACAATAGGGTTTCAGCGCTAAGTGCTTGAACCCCTAAAAATCGTAACAATTACAATAGGGTTTCAGCGCTAAGCGCTTGAACCCCTAATAATATGATGAGAAAGATCGATAATAAATTGCACTGGAGACACAAACTGGAGTCAGATCACTCACTGTCTCATCTCGTTACACACAGACACGTACTGTGCTGCTAGAATGCAGCAGTCTGCACATTCCCCTAGTAAGACAGACAGCTTCTCAATGTTTGACACAGTCTCAAAATTGTGATGTGTATATATTAAAATTTGTGGTAGAGTTTTTGAGCAAGCTCTAACTTCATTCCTCACATTGTTACAAGCTTCTATGGTCAAAACATATAAAATTAAATAACCTTTTCTTTCACATGCTGGTTTCACCCTTAGCATTGATATGTGCCTACTGTATTGTTAATGCTGTGAAATTAGTAAGCACATTACATAATGATGACAGTCTGGTTGCTGCAATTTGGCCATCTCAGAGTGTTTCCCAATGCAGTAGTCACAGGAGAAGGGGGTCACTACTGTCAAACAATTCTTTGTATATGATACCTCACTACTTTACAATCATGCACATGCAACCAAATCCGCAATCAGACATGAAATATTCCCCCAAGACGTGTGCGTGTGTGTGTGTGTGTGTGTGTGTGTGTGTGTGTGTGTGTGTGTGTGTGTGTGTGTGTGTGTGTGTGTGTGTGTGTGTGTGTGTGTGTGTGTGTGTGTGTGTGTGTGTGTGTGTGTGTGTGTGTGTGTGTGTGTGTGTGTGTGTGTGTGTGTGTTGTTTGGTGATGGATCACATTCATTGAGTGTTCTTTATATGAAGCTAACAGTATGCTGGAGTAACAAATGTGTATAACATGCTATGTGCCACCCTGTAAATATTATGATAGCATGCATTATTCTTGGTTGCATTCAGGTTTCACATTTAGTGATGCTCACTATGAGATGCAATACACAACAACAACAAAGATGTTGCTGTTTCAAGCCCACTTGACTTGTTCAAGGGCAACACCTGATGGTGGAGTACAGCACATTCACAAACATCAGAAATGCATTCTTATTAAATTAAGATCCTTGAAGCTTTGCGCTGTAAATTTTGGCAGATTATGCATGCAAAGGAATAAAATGGAGATGAATATATACCTGGTAGATGAATGAAGTAGAATTTTTGTAATACAAAAATAAAAAATGGACAAATAACTGGGATCCCTGAATTAAATTACACAAATAGGGGCAGTGGTGGCTCAGCGGTTAAGGCTCTGGGTTACTGATCAGAAGGTTGGAGGTTCAAGCCCCAGCACCACCAAGATGCCACTGTTGGGCCCTTGAGCAAGGCCCTTGACCCTGTCTGCTCTAGGGGTGCCATATCATGGCTGACCCTGCACTCTGACCTCAGCTTAGATGGGATATGTGGAAAAAAAAAGAATTTCACTGTATATGTGCAAGTGTATAATGTGTGATAAATATAATTAAAAAAAATAATAATTATAACAGTTCACACCCAGCAGGAAATGCAAAATCAATAAACAATCTTATAAATGTCCTTTAGCCTTTCACATAAGATATCATATAAAGGTATTGTCTGTTGCTTGATCATAAGACAATAGAGCATCACTTCACTACTGAAACATAAAGCAGCTTTTGTGCACTCACAGGACACATTTAATAACAGTGATGCGTATTGATCAAGCTCTGGCTAGAGATTTGTTGCAACCATTTGTTTCAAGTATTATTTTACATTAAGGTAAATCTGATTTAGGCTCTCAGCAGAAACCCCTTAGTGTTAGTGTTCACTCAGTCACACTGCTTAATTCTGTAGGGATTTGACTAAGGTGTTGAATGACACAAATATTGATAGACAGTATTCATTGTTACAAAAGAGAATCTATTTCTTGATGTACTGTAAATGCTCTAAAAGTTTGAAGCATGGTAACATCAGTATACACAAAATACTTTGACCATACTTTCTTCTTTACTGCAGGAAAACATTTTTTGAGAGACATCATGGCTGCAGCTGACTGGTGCCGCAACACAAATTTGGATGGAGCACTAAAATTTCCCACCATCCTATCGATGGACAAAGAAATGAAAACCCTACAGGAAGTGCACAGCTTGGAAGGGTGAATATGTTGAGGGTTCTCCAGCAGAACTTTTAACTTTTGTGTTTGGGGAAAAGAAAGGACTATGAGAAGTTCTGCACAGAATTTGTGCAAGAATTAAAGAATTTGTCATATTTGAGGAAGACTGATTCATCCTCGTGGATCCAAAAGTTCACTGTATAGATGTTTTATATATTGGAATTATTTAACAATAGGTTTAATAAAGGATTAAAGAGTGAACAACAACAGCTGAATAGTGTCTTTACTGTGACCTTTTTCCCATGTATAGTGCAGCATCAGAAACTCACGACTGTATGAACTGACAGGGTTGGGGAGTAACGGAATACATGTAATGGGATTACGTATTTAAAATGCAAAATATAAGTAACTGTATTCCACTACAGTTACAATTTAAATAATTGGTAATTAGAATACAGTTACATTCAAATTTTTCATTTTGATTAATGAAGAGATTACTTTTCATTTAGCATTTTATTGTCATTTGTTTCATTTAATATTTGGTTCTTTCAGATGGAAAACATTTATACATATAAATGATGTGATCCAAAGTGCATTTGAACAGCAGTGAAACGCTTTCTTATGATGCGTTACATTCATACGAACAGACAGATAAGTCTGAAGTAAGTTTGGAGCAGAAGAAATAGAAATAAACCTTGTGTAAATTGTCATTTACGTTAATCTAAAATGCTATTTCTAGCCATTTTACATGCACGTTACCAGGCATGATCATATTCTTTTATCAAGAAAATTCACATTGGATCACAATTTCTTTTTTTCTAGTAAGACCTTTGATATTAGGGCAAAAATCTTATTCTTAATAATTTTTGTATTGTTTTCCTGTAAAAATATCTAAAAATGTTTAATACAAGATCAGTTTGATCTTGTTTTAGAAACAACACTGCATAAGATATTTATGTTTTTCAGAGAATGTATTTTTAACGTGTATTTTGTCTTACTGTACTGGCAGAGTTTTTATAGCCAAAACAAGTGAAAAAATCTGCCAGTGCTGAAGTAATCCAAAGTATTTAGAATATGTTACTGACCTAGAGTAATCTAACGGAATACGTTACAAATGACATTTTACAGCATGTATTCTGTAATCTGTAGTGGAATACATTTCAAAAGTACCTCCCAACCCTGTTAACTGAATAACAGTTTTTTAAAAATATATTCACTGATAGAAATTAGTATAAATTAGAGTCCTGTGATATATATATAAAATGCTTTTTTTTTTTTTTTTTTTTTTTTTTCTCCAAAAGGCAGTGTAGTTTTTACAGTACAAACATTACCTCGAATTATGTAACTGGTCAGCGGCAGCTGCCATAGAAAGTCAGTGCAAGATTTGTATTAGTCATGTAGGATTGCTTCTGACCATTAAATCGAAACAGACTCATGATTTCATGACATCAATTATTGCTTTATTCAGAAACAGAAGTAACAATGTTATTTGTGTATTTTACTTTTAATTCTATTAGTCTAAATCAAAAGCACAGCGCTCCCAGTATGCTGTTTAACAGAGCTGGAAACACAATGGCGTGCCTTCAGTTGAGGGACTCCCCATTTAGCTATCGCTTATTTTGACGATCTGCAGAGATATTCAAGGCACCATATTTTCCTCATCCATTTGAAACAAAACAAAACTATATATTAATAAATTGTATTATAAATTATCACAGAATAGCCGCCTACACAATCTAGCATACGTTGCAATCAACTGTTACAGCAGTCAGCGCCGAACAATAGGTGACAAGAGTCGTGACAACAGGAAGTGGTGTAATTTTCATTTTCGTTCTTTGGACCATTTTAATCCCTGCCCGCCTCAATTATAGAAAAGAACCTATAATTAGCCATAAATTGATAATGTTATTAATAGATGTGTGAGATTAATTTTGAAGCATTAAATAAAAATTTAACATTGAGTTTGTGACAGACTTTTCTAAAATGAGCAGGAAAATGCTGTAAATAGTGTAGCAGTGTTACCAATAGTTCAATGCTCAAAGTCCCTTTCAAGACCTGCCCCTTTTGTTATAAAATATAAAAAGTTACAAAATTGTTAAAAAATCTGTTATTGGGAAAAATAAAAGAATATAAAAAATTTAGCAAAAAAAAAAAAATTTAAAAAAACTATAAATGGGCAAAAATGTATAAATTCATACGGTAATGTGTCTAGTTAATGCAGTGTAACTTGAGTTAGATTAGTTTTGTTATTTATTTTGGCATTGCTCCCTCCCGAAGTTATGCTGCTCCTTATGTTCCATCCCATTAAAGTAAATAAATGCTAGGCCTACCATTTTTTGAACATCGCTTGGTGTGTATTTAAAACGGAGATGTGAGAGCGGGGACTCCAGAGGCTTTCAGGAGTTTCGTTTAGAGACTTCCTCCCCTGTTTTCTTCTTTATTATGAGTCTGGTTGTGCCCTTAGATTTTTTAAATCCGAATTCGTAACACTTCAATTAAAAATATAGGCAACTAAATATTTATAAATTCATAGGCCTGTATATAAGTCACAGAATAAATTTACCTTTCAGATGAATCTCTTTTACTGGGATCCTGCTTTGTCTGGCATGGCTTATTCAATTATTCAACTATATTGTCAAAACACAATTTTAAATAGAATAGTTGATTTATTTTATATTAATAACACTTTAAAAAATATTGGCTATATTTATTAATAAGAATATCAAAAGTAATTTATACATTCTGTAAAACTTTACCCGGGAGAGGGAGAGGGGGGCGTCACGCCCCAGGTAGGGGGCCATCTTACCCTCTTTGTATAATTTTACATTTTGTGCTATGACAACTAAATTAGCTAAAGTTTCTATTTATTTACCTTTCTATTTATTTCCCTTAATAACTTACTGGGTGATGCATCATCATGTAGCATGCTAAACGTTTATCTATACGTTTTGAATTCCATTACGTATTGTCAGAACTGCACAAAGAAAAACAAAGATTTACAAAGATTTCTTAAGAGTTTTCTTATCAATTACTTTATTTTGTAATTAAAAACAGTCTTAAGAAGACTTTTTATTTGCAATCTTTTCTTTTTTTTAAATAATTAGTTTTGCTCTCAAACACAGTTTGGTTGCATAAAAAAATACACAAATGTAACTCCATAGCCTAGGACTTTGGCACAGTAGTGTACATCTGCTGTCAGGAATTTAAATTCTGTCAAATTACTACCTGGTCTAATTACAAACTCTCATTCTAATCCTGAAAGTCTTTGTAAGGCTGTAACTTCCATCAAAATGGATAATATCACCTGTGTACCTGATAATGTGTCCCCTGCTGGCCATAGCCCTAAATTAAATTAAAATGCTCAAAAAACAAGTGCATGATGTTTTCCAAAGACACATATTCATCACAATTGTCTGTATCCTAAACGTCCTGGTTACTTGCGTAACCTCCGTTCCCTGATGGAGGGAACGAGACGTTGTGTCGATGTAGTGACACTAGGGGTCACTCTTGGGAGCCCGAAAAAAGGAATTAATCGACTGGGGCCACCAGGTCTATGTTGGGGGGATGTCCCTCCCAAGGGAAGACACCGCGAAGACCATACCCCGCCCGGGGAGGGGGGGGGGGTATTTGAGTGGAATTACATCACATGGTCTTGCCGAGCTTTGTCGGAAGTATGTCATGTGGAGAAGTCCCTTGGTAGGTCCTACCCTATGGGGGAGGAGTTTCTACAAGCATGGTGACAAGGAAGACGCAGTTTACCAACAGGAAAACGAATTAGCAGAAGATGTACATCGTATGGGGTTACCTATGGGGAACCAACACATGCAGAGCACCTACCCCAGCACAGTGCTTAGTTAGCACATGTACTGAGCCGGCAGTGAGTTTCTCCGCGAACTCATCTGCCACAGGGCTCGGAGGAAGTCATCCAGGGAACAGTTTGTGAACACTACTGGGAGTCAACAGCACACGTCTTCAGCTCAGGGGAGGTGAAAGGCGCTATGCGCAAGCGATACACCCAGCCAGCTGTCCTGGACTTACCTGCTTGTGCCTGCCACTACATGGGACAAAACCGGTTCCACCAGGAAATTGTAGAACCTCGCAAAAGTGTTGGGTGTTTCCCAGCCCGCTGCTCTGCAAATGTCTGTTAGAGAGGCGCCGCTGGTCAAGGCCCAGGAGGGATGAATGGGCTCGTAGCCCTGCTGGGGGTGGCACGTCCTGGGCGTGATATGCCATTGTTATGGTGTCAATGAGCCAGTGGGCAATCCTCTGCTTGGAGACAGTGCTTCCTTTCCGCTGTCCACCAAAGCAGACAAAGAGCTGCTCAGAGACTCTAAAGCTCTGCGTGCAATCCAAATAGATGCGTAAAGCGTGTACCGGACACAGCAACATCAGGGCTGGGTCTACCTCCTCCTGGGGCAGCGCTTGCAGGTTCACCACCTGGTCCCTAAAAGGGGTCGTGGGAACCTCGGCCACATAGCCCGGTCGGGGTCTCAGGATCACGTGAAAGTAGCCCGGACCAAACTCCAGCCATGTTTCACTGACAGAGAACGCTTGAAGGTCTCCTACCCTCTTGTTGGAAGTGAGCACAGTCAGGAGGGCAGTCTTCAAAGAGAGTGCCTTAAGCTCAGCTGACTGCAGGGGCACAAAGGGGGCTCTCTGTAGACTCTGAAGAACTACAGAGTGGTCCCATGAGGGAGCGAGGTGCGGTCTGAAGGGATTCAACCTCCTGACACCTCTCAGGAACCTGATGATCAGGTCGTGCTTCCCTAAGGACTTACTGTCCACTGTGTCGTGGTGTGCAGCTATAGCGGCAACATACACCTTCAAGGTGGAGGGGGACAGCCACCCTTCCAACCTCTCCTGCAGGAAGGAAAGCACCGATCCGACTGTGCACCTCTGGGGGTCTTCGCGTCGGGAAGAACACCACTTAGCGAACAGACACCACTTCAAGGCATACAGGTGCCTCGTAGAGGGGGCCCTAGCCTGAGTGATCATGTCTACCACTGTGGGTGGAAGGCCGCTTAAGTCTTCCATGTCCTGTCCAGGGGCCAGACATGGAGATTTCAGAGGTCTGGTCGCGGGTGCCAGATGGAGCCCTGTCCCTGAGAAAGAAGGTCCTTCCTCAGGGGAATTCACCGGGGTGCTGTCGCGAGGAGCGTGAGGTCCGAGAACCATGTCTGGGTGGGCCAGTAGGGTGCTACCAGGACAACCTGCTCCTCATCCTCCCTGACCTTGCACAGGGTCTGTGCAAGTAGGCTCACTGGGGGAAACGCATATTTGCAAAGTCCAGGGGGCCAGCTGTGTGCCAGCGCATCTATACCGAGGGCTGCCTCGGTCAGGGCATACCAGAGTGGGCAGTGGTAGGATTCTTGGGAAACGAACAGGTCTATCTGTGCCTGAATCAACTCCAAGTCAGCTGGACCACCTGAGGGTGGAGTCTCCACTCTCCCCTGAGGGTAACCTGCCATGACAGCGTGTCCGCTGCAGTGTTGAGGTCACCCGGGATGTGAGTGGCTCGCAGCGACTTGAGGTGCTGCTGACTCCAGAGGAGGAGACGGCGGGCGAGTTGTGACATACAACGGGAGCATAGACTGCCTTGACGGTTCATATATACTACCATTGCTGTGTTGTCTGTTCGAACTAACACATGCTTGCCCTGGATCAACGGCCAAAACCTCCGCAGGGCGAGCAGAATTGCCAGTAACTCGAGGCAGTTGATGTGCCAACGTAGCCACGGGCCTGTCCAGGAGCCGGCGGCTGCATGCCCATTGCATACAGCACCCCAGCCCGTTTTGGAGGCATCTGTCATAACCATGACATGCCTGGAGACCTGCTTTAGGGGAACGCCTGCCCGTATTAACGTGAGGTCGGTCCAAGGGCTGAAGAGGTGGTGACAGATCGGCCACGTGATGTGTCCCACGGTGTCATGCCCATCTCGGGTCTCGAGTCTGAAGCCAGTGCTGAAGCGGTCTCATATGCATCAACCCGAGCAGAGTGGTCACCGCTGAGGATGCCATATGCCCAGGAGCCTCTGAAACAGTTTTAGTGGAACCGCTGTCTTCTGTCTGAACGCCTTCAAACAGGTCAGCACTGACTGTGCGCGCTCGTTCGTGAGGTGCGCCATCAGCGAGACTGAGTCCAACTCCAAGCCAAGAAAAGAGATGCTCTGAACTGGGAGGAGCTTGCTCTTTTCCCAGTTGACCCGAAGCCCTAGTCGGCTGAGGTGCGAGAGCACCAGGTCCCTGTGTGCACACAACACATCCCGAGAGTGAGCTAGGATTAGCCAATTGTCAAGATAGTTGAGGATGCGAATGCCCACTTCCCTTAACGGTGCAAGGGCTGCCTCTGCAACCTTCGTGAAGACGCGAAGGGACAAGGACAGGCCGAAAGGGAGGACCTTGTCCTGATACGCCCGACCCTCGAATGCAGACCGCAGGAAGGGTCTGTGTCAAGGTAGAATCAAGACATGGAAGTACGCGTCCTTCAGGTCTACCGCCACGAACCAATCTTGATGCCGGACGCTCGCTAGAATGCGTTTTTGCATTAGCATCTTGAACGAGAGTCTGTGTAAAGCCCGGTTCAGTACTCGCAGATCCAAGATTGGCCACAACCCACCGCCTTTTTTCAGTACAATGAAGTAGGGGCTGTAAAACCATCGTGGTTACTGGTGTAACCTCCGTTCCCTGATGGAGGGAACGAGACGTTGGTGTCGATGTAGTGACACTAGGGGTCACTCTTGGGAGCCCGAGACACCTCTGGTCTTGATAAAAGGCCAATGAAAATTGGCGAGTAGTATTTGCATGCCACTCCCCCGAACATACGGGTATAAAAGGAGCTGGTATGCAACCACTCATTCAGGTTTTACGCTGAGGAGCCGATACAAGGTCCAGCCATTTCAGCGGGTAGTTCAGCGTTGTGGCAGGAGGGACCAACGTCTCGTTCCCTCCATCAGGGAATGGAGGTTACACCAGTAACCACAACGTTCCCTATCTGTCACTCACTTGACGTTGGTGTCGATGTAGTGACACTAGGGGTCCCTATACAAAACGCCACAAGGCTGAACTGTGTTACGTGAACTGGCGGTGTGTGGTGGGCAGACTTGCTGTGTGCCTCATAGCCAGCACACCAGGTCGACATGTAACCTCCCCCAACACAGTTATGAGTGTCGAACGGCCCTTTTTGGGGACAAGTCGACTACCCAGAGATAGAGACAGGCTTAACCCAGTCATGGCCTCTTTCCCCTTCTCTTTTTCCACTCCCTAAAAAAGTAGGGGGATTATCCGACTGGGCCGCCAGGTCTAGTCGGGGGGTGTCCCTCCCAAGGGGAGGACACCGCGGAGACCACACCTCGCCCCAAGAGAGGGGGGGATATTTAGGTGGAAAAATACATCACATGGTCTTTCCAACCATGTGGAGAGCCTTCAAGGTAGATCCTACCCAATGGGGGAGGAGTTACTACAACATGGAGACTGAGGGGCTCTGCCCAAGGAAGACGCAGTTTGCCAGTAGGGAAACGAACTAGCGGAAGATATAGATCGCATGGGGTTAGCCTTACAGGGAACCGCCACATGCGGAGCACCTACCCCAGAACCGGGTTCTTAGTTAGCGCGTGTACTGGGCCGGCAGCGAGTCTCTCCAAAAACTCGACTGCCACAGGGCTCAGAGGAAGTCAACCAGGGAACAACTTTTGTGAACACTACTGGGAATTAACAGCGCACGTCTTCAGCTCAAAAGGAGGTGGAAGGCGCTATGTGCAAGCGATACACCCAGCCGGCTATCCCGGGCTTATCCGCTTGTGTTGCGTGCCACTACCTGGGAACAAACCGGTTCCACCCGGAGGTTGTAGAACCTTGCAAAGGTGTTGGGTGTTGCCCAGCCCGCTGCTCTGCAATGTCTGTTAGAGAGGCACCTCTGGCCAGGGCCCAAGAAGCCGCTACACCACGGGTAGAATGGGCTCGTAGCCCTACCGGGGGCGGCATGTTTTGGGCGAGACATGCCATAGTTATGGCGTCCATGAGCCAGTGGGCGATGCTCTGCTTGGAGACAGCGCTTCCTTTCCGCTGTGCACCATAGCAGACAAAGAGCTGCTCAGAGATTCTAAAGCTCTGCGTGCGATCCAAATAGATGCGTAAAGCGCGCACCGGACACAGCAACGACAGGGCTAGGTCTGCCTCCTCCTGGGGCAGCACTTGCAGGTTCACCACCTAGTCTCTAAAAGGAGTGGTGGGAACCTTGGGCACATAGCCCGGTCGGGGGTCTCAGGATCACGTGAGAATAGCCCGGACCGAACTCCAGGCACGTTTCGCTGACAGAGAACGCTTGCAGGTCACCTACCCTCTTGATGGAAGTGAGCGCAGTCAGGAGGGCAGTCTTCAAGGAGAGTGCCTTAAGCCCGGCTGACTGCAAAACTCAAAGGGGGCTCTCTGTAGACCCTGAAAAACTACAGAGGTCCGATGAGGGAACAAGGCGTGGCCTGGAGGGATTCAGCCTCCTGGCGCCTCTTAGGAACCTGATGATCAGATCATGCTTCCCTAAGGACTTACCGTCGACTGCGTCATGGTGTGCTGCTATGGCAGCAATGTACACCTTCAAGGTGGAAGGGGACAGCCTCCCTTCCAACCTCTCTTGCAGGAAGGAAAGCACTGATCTGACTGCGCACCTCTGGGGGTCTTCCTGATGGGAAGAACACCACTTAGCGAACAGACACCACTTAAAGGCATACAGGTGCCTCATAGAGGGAGCCCTAGCCTGAGTGAACGTGTCTACCACCGCAGGTGGGAGACAGCTTAGGTCTTCCACGTCCCGTCCAGGGGCCAGACATGGAGATTCCAGAGGTCTGGGCGCGGGTGCCGGATGGTGCCCCTTCCCTGAGAAAGAAGGGCCTTTCTCAGGGGAATTTGCCCGGGGGAGCTGTCACGAGGAGCGTGAGGTCCGAGCACCACGTCTGGGCGGGCCAGTAGGGTGCTTACCAGGACGACCTTCTCCTCGTCCTCCCTGACCTTGCACAGGGTCTGTGCAAGCAGGCTCACTGGGGAAAACGCATATTTGTGAATGCCAGGGGACCAGCTGTGTGCCAGCGCGTCTATGCCGAGGAAGGCCTCGGTGAGGGCGTACCAGAGCGGGCAGTGGGAGGATTCTTGGGAGGCGAACAGGTGCACCTGTGCCTGACTGAATCGACTCCAAATCAGCTGGACCACCTGAAGGTGGAGTCTCCACTCTCCCTTGAGGGTAACCTGTTGTTACGGCGTGTCCGCCGAAGTGTTGAGGTTGCCCGGGATGTGAGTGGCTTGCAGCGACTTGGTGCTGCTAACTCCGTTGGAGGAGACGGCGGGCGAGTTATGACATACAGCGGGAGCGCAGACCGCCTTGGCGGTTGACATATGCTACCGCTGCCGTGCTGTCTGTCCGAACTAGCACATGCTTGCCCTGGATCAACGGCCGGAACCTCCGCAGGGTGAGCAGAATTGCCAGTAACTCGAGGCAGTTGATGTGCCAACGCAGCTGCGGACCCGTCTAGAGGCCGGCGGCTGCGTGCCCGTTGCCAACAGCACCCCAGCCCATTTTGGAGGCGTCTGTCGTGACCACGACGTGCCTGGAGACCAGTTCTAGCGGAACACCTGCTCGTGGAAACGAGAGGTCGGTCCAAGGGCTGAAAAGACGGTGACAGACCGACGTAATGGCCACGCGGTGTGTCCCGTGGCGCCATGCCCGTCTCGGGACTCGAGTCTGGAGCCAGTGCTGAAGCGGCCTCATATGCATCAACCCGAGCGGGGTGGCCACCGCCGAGGACGCCATATGCCCCAGGAGCCTCTGAAAATGTTTCAGTGGAACCGCTGTTTTCTGTTTGAACGCCTTCAAACAGGCCAGCACCGACTGGGCGCGCTCGTTCATAAGGTGCGCCGTCAAGGAGACTGAGTCCAACTCCAAACCGAGAAAAGAGATGCTCTGAACCGGGAGGAGCTTGCTCTTTTCCCAGCTGACCCGAAGCCCTAGTCGGCTGAGGTGTGAGAGCACCAGGTCCCTGTGTGCGCATAACCTGTCTCGAGAGTGAGCTAGGATTAGCCAGTCATCGAGATAGTTGAGAATGCGAATGCCCACCTCCCTTAACGGGGCAAGGGCAGCCTCTGCGATCTTCGTAAAGATGCGAGGAGACAGGGACAGGCCGAAAGGGAGGACTTGTACCGATACGCCTGACCCTCGAATGCAAACCGCAGGAAGGGGCTGTGTCGAGGAAGGATCGAGACGTGAAAGTACGCATCCTTCGGGTCTACCGCCGCGAACCAATCTTGATGCCGGACGCTCGCTAGAATGCGTCTTTGCATCAGCATCTTGAACGGGAGTCTGTGTAAGGCCTGTTCAGTACTCGCAGGTCCAAGATTGGCCGCAACCCACCGCCTTTTTTCGGTACAATGAAGTAGGGGCTGTAAAACCCCTTCTTCATCTCGGCTGGAGGGACAGGTTCTATCGCGTCCTTCCGTAGGAGGGTAGCGATCTCCGCGCAAGGTAGCAGCGTTTCCATCTTTCACCAAGGTGAAGTGGACACCGCTGGACCTGGGCGGATGCCCAGCGAAGTGAATCGTGCAGCCGAGTCGGACGGTCCGGACCAGCCCTCGCGACGGACTGGAAAGCGCAAGCCATGCACCCGAGTTCCGCGCAAGGGGGACCAAAGGGACAACGTCATCGGATGTACCGGCGGGTGGGGCCTCGCGGCGGGGCGGAGCTTGAGGTGCCACACCACATCGTGGCCGTGCTGAGTCCGAGGACATCGAAGCACTTACCTGGCTCCTTGTGACCACCCCCGGAACAGCCTGGGACGGGGGAGGAAGAGGCCTGTCCTCATGACCCGTGGAGACTGTCACATCGGGGGCGGATTTGTGCCACAGCTGGGCGCTCAGGGCGGGAGACCGCCGCTGGAGCGCCAACCTGCCAAATGGAGTGGTGGACGGTGGTCGTGATGCCAGCCGTACACACCGAATATGTGACCCAGGGAACAAGGAAACCACTCTTGCGGAGCTCTTGAGTACTGCAGCCACTTGGTCATGCAGCGCAATTAAATGCAAAAGGTAACAAAAAGAAGATCTGCTTACCAGCTCCAGAGCAGCGGGTTTCATTGTCCCTGGGTCGCCCGTCTCAGGGGCGCTTCGAAGACCTCCGTGGGTTCTTCGGTGCCGGCTGTGAGACGGGTGGCGTCGGCTTCCTGCGGTGGGCTCCATGCCGGGGCCGGGCAGGAGGGGCGGGCTGCGGCGGAGCCGGTGCAGTCACCGCAGGGGGACGCCCTCGGCGATGAGTAGATGGGGGGATCTTGAGCCACGCCGGGGCAGGACAAGCCGGCTAGCATCCATCTACTGCTCTACCATCGAGAACTGCTGGGCAAAGTCCTCGAC
Organism: Myxocyprinus asiaticus; assembly: GCF_019703515.2. Classification (NCBI taxonomy): domain Eukaryota; kingdom Metazoa; phylum Chordata; class Actinopteri; order Cypriniformes; family Catostomidae; genus Myxocyprinus; species Myxocyprinus asiaticus. Next base: position 7,926,548 of record NC_059360.1, on the reverse strand, counting down.
AGTGTCGCCGAATAGGCCCGCCTGGAAAATGGGGGCAGCAAGGAATCGTGTCCTGTCGGCCTCACCCATCTCGACCAGGTTGAGCCAAAGGTGGCGCTCCTGGACCACTAGTGTGGCCATCGTCCGCCCGGGAGACCGCGCCGTGACCTCCGTCGCTCGGAGAGCGAGGTCGGTCTCCGAGCGCAGTTCCTGCATCAATCCCGGGGCGGAACTACCCTCGTGCAGTTCCTTTAGCGCCTTGGTGGACTTTCAGGAGAGCCATGGCGTGCAGGGCGGAGGCGGCTTGTCCAGCAGCGCCGTAGACTTTGACCGTCAGAGACGACGTAAACCTACAGGCCTTGGACGGGGGCTTTGGGCACCCACGCCAGGTGGCGGGGCTCTGCGGGCATAGGTGCACCGCGAGCGCCTTTATCCACCGGGGGATTGCCGAATAACCCTTGGCCGCCCCACCATCGAGGGTAGTGAGAGCGGGGAAGCTGAAAAGATCGGGACCGGGCAGTAAAAGGTGCCTCCCGCGACCTTGTCAGCTCTTCATGCACTTCTGGGAAGAAAGGAACGGGGCGGGGCGTGGCTTTGAGCGGCGCCGCGAGCCCAGGAACCAATCACAGAGCCGCGAGGGTTCAGGGAAGAGCGGTGAAATCCACTCTAACCGACGCTCGCGGCTGTCCGGGAAAGCATGTCGTCATCTCCGCGTCAGCCTGTGACTGGGCGATCGACCCCGAAGGGAGGAGCCCAGCCGAGGCTTCCGACTGGACGAGCCCGCTCTCTGATGCTGCGCTCGAGAGCTCATCACTTTTGTGGGCTCCGAATAAAAGGTCGAACTCGCCGTGAGACGAGCCGGCGGACTCACCCGGAAGCCCGATCGGGGCAGACGAGCGTGCTGGGGAATGGGAGGTCCGCGGGGGGATACCCGGCGGAGGCGGTCCCATTGGGGTCCCCAAATCGCCCCCAGTGCTAGCCGCGCTGGCCTCAAACCCGTGGGTAAAAGGACCGAGGCGGGAGCCTCTGGGGTGGCTCGCTTCCTTACGAAGGCGAGCCGCAACCGCAACGTTGCCATGGACATATTCTCGCAATGAGAATGTGACCATCCACGAACGCTGTCTCCGCGTGAGCAGTGCCCAGACACGAAAGATAGTGATCGTGACCATTAGAAGGCGAGAGATAACGAGCACAACCAGGAATAACACACAATCGGAAAAGCATCTTTAAAAAGACGCGTCTTTAAAAAGACGTTCCGTGTGTGCGCTCTTTTAGAGAAATATATTCTCTTTTAGAGGGGAAAAATGCTCTTTCAGAAAATATACTCTCTAGTTTTTCTGCCGAAGCGCCCAGGGGCGTTCTCTGCAGTGCACCAGTGCAGAGGAGGGAGAAGCCGCTGAAATGCGCCGTCAGATCCAGCAGGTGAACGAACAGTAGTATTCAGCTCAATGAGCATGACCATTCGGCTCCGAAGAGAAAATCTGAATGAGTGGTTGCATACCAGCTCCTTTTATACCCGTATGTTCGGGGGAGTGGCATGCAAATACCACTCGCCAATTTTCATTGGCCTTTTATCAAGACCAGAGGTGTCTCGGGCTCCCAAGAGTGACCCCTAGTGTCACTACATCGACACCAACGTCGAGTGAGTGACAGATAGGGAACCATTCTTCACCTCGGCAGGAGGGACAGGCTCTATCGCATCCTTCCGTAGGAGGGTAGCGATCTCCGTGTGCAAGGTAGCAGTGTTCTCGCCCTTCACTGAGGTGAAGTGAATGCCGCTGAACCTGGGCGGACACCTGGCGAACTGAATCGCATGGCCAAGTCAGACAGTCCAGATCAGCCATCACGATTGGTTGGAAAGTGCAAGCCATGCGTCCAAGCTCCGGGTGAGGGGGACCAAGGGGACAATCTTGTCGGACGTACCGGTGGGTGGGGCCTCGCGGCGGGGTTGAGCCTGAGGTGCCAAGCCATGTCGTGGCCATGTTGAGTTCAGGGACATCGAAGCACTTACCTGGCTCCTTGTGACCACCCCCGGAACAGCCTGGGATGGGGGAGGAAGAGGCCTGTCCTCATAACCCGTGGAGACTGTCACATCGTAGGCGGATTTGTGCCACAACTGGAGCACCAAACCTGCCAAAATGGAATGGTGGTCGTGATGACGGCCGTGCACACTGGGTATGTGACTCAGGGAACAAGGAAACCACTCTTTTGCTGAACCATGTGGTGAAATTAAATGAAAAGGCAACAAAAGATTCTCCTCCCGGCCCTCCACCGGGGGATGGAGTGGTCAGCTTACCAGCTCCAAAGCAGTGGGTTTCGTCGTCCCTGGGTCGCCCATCTCAGGGGCGCTTCGAAGCCTTTCACAGGTTCTTGGTGGCCGGCTGTGAGATGGGTGGTGTCTGCTTCCTGCGGTGGGTTCCACGCCGGACCCGTGCCGCAGGGGCGGGCTGAGGCGGAGCTGGTGCAGTCACTGCAGGGGGACGCCCTTGGCAACGAGCAGGCGGGGTGCGGGATCTTGAGCCACGCTGGGGCGAGAGATAAAGGCGAGATAATCAGAAGGTGAGAGATAATGACTGCAACCAGGAATAACGCACAAACGGAAAGGCATTTTTAAAAAGACGCATCTTTAAAAAGACGTTCCGTGTGTGCCGTAGAGAAATATTCTCTTTTATTTCTGCCAAAGCGCCCAGGGGTGTTCTCTGCAGTGCACCAGTGCAGAGGAGGGAGAAGCTGCTGAAATGCACCGTCAGATCCAGCAGAGGTGAATGAACAGTCAGCTCGGTGAACATCGACCGTTCGGCTCCAAAGAGAAAATCTGAATGAGTGGTTGCATACCAGCTCCTTTTATTCCCGTATGTCTGGGGGAGTGGTATGTAAATACCACTCGCCAATTTTCATTGGCCTTTTATCAAAGACCAGAGGTGTTTCGGGCTCCCAAGAGTGACCCCTAGTGTCACTATATCGACACAACGTTGAGTGAGTGACAGATAGGGAACCAGCATTGAGCGAGTACCACTGCTGTAACTTTTTCCCCACACAATTGTTAATGTTTTTAATGTTAGAAAACTAAATTTGATGCATGGTGTTAAAGCTAGAATTTCCACTAACGAGTTTGTTTTTCCTAAAAAAGCAGGCAATTTTTATTAAAAAAATAAAATAAATCATAAAACTGCAATCCAAATATTTTATTTTTATAGGTTACACAAAAAGGAAGAAAAACACAAAGAAATAAGAGGATCCATAGCATGTTACATTGAGTCTATGAATGGTAGGCAACCCCCCTAGGCTTACAGAAATGGATTAACCCTAGTGCTCAGCAGCCAATGGGGACTCATGACACTCACCCGTTCGAACTGGACAAGCGGCCAAATGGCTCAGAAGTACATGAAATTCACGTATGAGATCACCGTTGTTAACATGTTGCAAACAACGCGTTGTCAACATGTTGTTACATGTTAAAATTCACGTATATTTGAACTGCCTGGCGTTCCATTGTGTGTTGGCTTTGAGCGGCTTGTGATGAGCAGTGGTCATGCGTGAATGGTTTATCCATGCTGTGCGCTTTTGCTGGCTAGCGCAGTTTAGTCACACTTTAAGATTTGACATGCGGGTGTGAGGGACTTTAACATGTGGATGGATACTCTTCTCTCTCTCTCTCTCTCTCTCTCTCTATCACTTGCGTGTGACTGAGTGATTATTACAAATGGTGGATCAAACAATAATTTGTGGACCCCCTGCAGTTCCACCACGGACCCCCTGTTGAAGACCCTTGGTTTATAGTGTATGCGCGTTTCCCACTATACTCCCAGAAATGTTTTGTTGACTTGTTGTTGGGCTCCATCCTATGACGTTTGTTATCCAGTCTGTTCACGCACATGCGCACTATTAAAAAACCTGTTAGAATGCTGTGTATGTGTCTACATGGCCACATATAAGCAGCTTTCTCCGGGAGAAAACTATGTGTGAAAACAGGAGCGCGGAGTCAGAGCTGCTGTACACGAGGAGTGAACGCATTTGTGGGCTCGGTACTGCTGGTGGAACATGGAATTAAATTATAACGACTGAATAGGGAAGACTAAGGACAGTGAAGTTAAGGTATTTTGAATATAGTTACATTTGGGTATTGTGGGGAACTTGGAGTGGGATTATTGACCAACGGCCTGTATAGGTCCGGAAAGATAATGTCACAAAGTTCCTTGCAAACCTAGGGGAAATGGCAGGGAAATTGATGGATAGTGAGAGTAATAGCATGGTTTGTAGTGAGGAAGATGAAAGGAGGGTGAGTGGGAATGCATGGGGAAGGGAAAGAAAGGGAAAAATTGGAAAAGAAAAAAAGAGGCATCTAGCATAGGAGAATCGGAAAGTGAAGGAAGTGAAGAGAGGGGAAAAAGAAGGAAGGAAGGACTGAATACAATTGGTAGATTTGAAGGAGAGGGAGGAATTAAGAAAGTAGACCCAATTAAATTAACAAAATCATCAGAGGACAGATAGGGGAAATGAAATATGCAAGGATTCTAGGAGATGGAAATTTGCTAATTGGATGTAATAATGAAGATCAAATTGAGAAGGGTAGAAAGATGACAAATGTTGGAAAAGTTAAGGTCCAAGAGGTCATAAAAGTTGGGGAAAAGAGGTTTAATGGTTGCAAAGGGGTGATATATGGGGTTGCCATAAATGTTAATAGTAGAGAAATATGGAAAACCTGAGAGTGAGAAATGGTACAGTAAAAAGTGTAAAACGAATGACAAAAGGAATAGAGAAAAAGAGTCTGTATTGATTGAATTTGAGGAAATAGAGATACCTAAGGAGGTATAATTTGGATTTGTAAGGTATAGTGTAAGAGAGTATGTAGTAAAACCAATGAGATGTTATAACTGTGTTTGGATATACAGCCAAAATGTGCAAAGGGAAGAGAAGGTGTACCAGATGTGGAGGGGAGCCATGGCAGGCTCGAGGGGTGAAGCCATGGCAGGCTCAAAGGGCGAAGCCGTAGAAGGCAGAGCCATGGCAGGCTCGAGGCTAAGAGTCCAGTATGACTGGGAAATGACCTCTGTGGTCGTGGGCATGGAAAGAGTCTCGGGAGCGACCTCTGTGGTTGTGGTCATGGACTGAGACTCGGGAACAACCTCTGTGGTCGTGGCCACAGACAGAGTCTCGGGAACGGCCTCTGTGGTCGTGGCCATGGACTGAGACTTGGGAACGACCTCTGTGGTCGTGGGCATAGACAAAGACTCGGAGATGACCTTTGTGGTCGTGGGCATGGGCAGAGACTCGGAGACGACCTCTGTGGTCTTGAACATGGGCAGAGACTTGTAAATGACCTCCGTGGTCATGTACATGGGCAGAGACTCGGAGACGACCTCTGTGGTCCTGTACATGGGCAGAGACTTGGAAACCGGAAGCCTTTCTCCTCCTCCTCCGAGAGGCCAAAGTTGGCAACGAAGGCTCTGGGACAGACGAGGCTGGCAATGCTGGCTCTGGGACGGACGAAGCTTCCAGCTCTTTGGCCGTGGCTATGACATGCCGTGGAGCAGACTCAGATGTGGCTGTGACATGGCGTGGTGCAGACTCAGATGTGGCTGTGAAATGGCGTGGAGCATACTCAGACTTGGCTGTGACATGGTGTGGAGCAGACTCAGACGTGGCTGTGACATGGCGTGGAGCAGACTCAGATGTGGCTGTGAAATGGCGTGGAGCATACTCAGATTTGGCTGTGACATGGTGTGGAGCAGACTCAGACGTGGTTGACTCGGAAGCTGGAACCGGGATTGAGAGAGAAGGATCCTCTGTGTCGAGTATTAGCCTTACATATTCCTCCCATGTGTAATCTCCAGAGCCTGGAAATTCCCTCCACTGGTGTGTTGTGATTCCAATCTTGTAAATGGATTTTAGAGTGGCATCATCAAATCCAGTGTGGACAGCAACGGTGTAGAAAAAGTGGGTAAACTCCCTGATGGATAAGTCCGCCTGGCTTAGTTCAGAGAAGTAAGCCGCTAGATCCATTTTGCGGTCAGTTGTTCTGTAATGCTTGACGTAACATTAGGGAGGAAGTAACGAGAGCTGGATCTGAGTGCGGCTAAAAAGAGTTTAATGAAATGAAGTAAACAAAGAACAAAATAATGGGGTAAACACAGGAACAAAAGAAACATCCACGATGGGAAAACACAGGAAAAAAGGAAACATTCACGAAGGGCACTGGTCATATACAGGAGGTCAAAACACATAACAACTGACAAGGACTAAGCAAACAACAGGGCATTATGTACACAATGGGTAATGAGTAAATGAAGGACAGGTGAAAACAATCGAGGACAGCTGGCAGTGATGAGGGCAGGGAATTATGGGAAATGTAGTCTGGGAGGAACAGATGACATGGGAGAAACACAAGGCAAACAACAGTGAATCATGACAGCAGCAGAGTCCATTCCCAAGAGTAAAGGAAGAATTAAAAAGAAAGTAGTACCATGGTGGGATGACAAATGTAAGGAAGTAGTAAAAAATAGGAATAAAGCATTTAGGATAGTTAAAAGAACACATAATTTTCAACACATGATTCAGTATAAGCAAGGTCAGGCAGAAGTAAGGAGGACAATAAGACAAACAAAAAGGACATTCTGGAAAACATATTGTGATTCAATTAGAAACACAACTCAGATTGAAGAAATATGGGGTATGATTAAAAAGATGGGGGGTGATACGAGAGAATGGAGCTATCCAGTTATGATTGAAGAAAATGAAACTGCAGTAACAAATAAGGAAAATGTAGAGATGATGGCAAAAGCCTTTAAGATAAACAGCTCTAATAATTTATCAGAAGGAAGAAGAAGAGGTAGAGAAAGAACAAAAGTAGAGAATGAGGATGCGTTATGTAGGGAAAATAATGGTGATGGGGGACAAGATGTCCCTTTTAGCATGGGAGAACTGCAAAGAGCATTGAACAGGACAGGGAAAACTGCACCGGGAAAAGACTAAATATGTAACAGTATGTTAAAACATTTAAGTCCAGAAAGCCAGGAGAAACTATTGATGTTGTATAATAGAGTGTGGGACGAGGGAAAATTGCCACAAAGCTGGAAAGAAGCAGTAATTATTCCAGTAAGGAAGCCTGGGAAAGATGCAAGTAGTGTTGTGGAGCATGGAAATCTTTTCTTCCCTCTTTGTAAGAAAACTCTTAAAGTCAGGAGTTCCAGGTGTCAAAGGTTAGAGTTTATTGAGCAAACCAACAAACCCGAGATGTCAGCTGAGATCTGACTCTCTTGGTCAAAACTCTCCTTTTTTATACAGTTTGTTATCTAGCATTACCTCATGTCTATGCCCTCTTAATATTTTTTTTTGTATCCAATGGATTCTCTTCACCACCATTATTTCACAGAACCTCTGACTTATTTTTAATGGTGGGAACCTGACTTTTAATAAAAAAAAAAATTACATTTTAAATTCATTTATCATGAAAGTATACATTCTGAGTGAATAATACATCACAATCTGAGCATAATATAGTTACTTTGATTATTGGTTGTGTTAATCTTTAACTTTGCTGTTCTTCCCAGAGTTTTCTCATGTCGCAGTACCATTGTTCTTTGCTACAGCTGAGTTCAAGAAGGAATTGGGCAAGTTGAAAAGTGGGGATTTAAGTTCTCAGTGGAGAAAACAAAAGTAATAGTCTTTACAAATAAAAAGAAGGGCAAGGAATGCAAGTTGAAAATGTATGTAAGTATATTAGAAAAAGTAGAGCGTTTTAGCTTTTTGGGAATATATTTTGACACAAAACTAACGTGGAGAGAACATATATAGTACACAGTTAATAAATGTAAAAATGTACTTAATGTGATGAGGTGTCTTACAGGGTTAGAATGAAGAGCAATATTACAACTTTGATATATATATATATATATATATATATATATAGCTCTAAAAAGGTCTAAGATAGACTATGGGTGTATTGTATATGGATCAGCAGCAAAATCTGTGTTAGATGAATTGGACATTGTGCAAGCACGTGCTTTAAGAATATGCTTAGGGGCAATCAGAAATTCTCCAGTATGTGCACTTCAGGTTGAAGCAGGTGAAATGCCGTTGTGGTTACGACAAAGGCAACTGACAACCAACTACTGGATCAATCTAAGGGGACTTGGAGATAACCTTCCAATGTAAAAGGTATTACAGAAATGTTGGGAGAAGGAGAAGAGAAAGAAAAAAGTTTTGGATGGACAGGCGATTTAATAGCAAAGGAAATGGAAGTGTATGAAAAAGAATTTGCTGAGACTGTGGTGTGGCCTGATAAACCAATTTGGCTACTGGAAAACCCAAAGGTTGATCTAGAACTTTTAAAAATTAAAGGAAGTAGAAGAAGTATAGATATAACCAGTGAATATTATAAATACAAGCATTATAAGTACAAAGACAGCATTCAAATATTTACAGATGGTCAAAGGATCTACAAACGGATGCAACAGGATCTGCTGTATTTGTCCCAAGATATGAAATGGGAATCAACAAAAGAACATCTGACAGCTTAAATGTATATACAGTTGAATTATATGCTATATTAATAGCATTAGAATGGATGGAACAGACCAGGGATAACAACATTCTAATATGTAGTGACTCTGTATCAGCCCTTATGAGTATTGGAAGTATGGAAGAACTCGAAATCATCAAGAATTATTGTATGAAATGTTGTTTACAAACTCAAGAATATGCAGATTAGGGAGAAGTATTACATTCATGTGGGTCCCAGCGCATGTGGGAATACAGGTAAATGAGAAAGCTGATAGATTGGCAAAAGAGGCAACAAAAAAGGGACATGTTGACATCAAAATTAAGTTATCAAAGTCAGAAGGGAAGAATCTAGTATGGAGAAAATAATGGAAAAATGGCAACATCAGTGGGATCATGAAAAGAAAGGGAGACATCTGTACAGGGTTCAAAATAAAGTAGGTATGGTAAGAGAGAGGGGAAATAAAAGGAAAGAACAAGTTATAACAAGTAGACTAAGTCATAGCAAGCTAAATAAACTCTACATATCATAGGAAAACATCCTACAGGTTTATGCAATGAATGTCAAGAAGAGGAGACAGTTAAACACATCTTTGCCATGCAGGAGATATTCATAAGAAAGGGAAGAGATGAAGGAACTGCTAAGGAGAATGGATATAGGAGAGTACAATATTAAAAGTATAATAGAATGTGGAAATAATGATCAAGGAAGGAAATATTTGATTAATTTCCTATGGAGGACTGGACTGAAAGGACGAATCTAATTAACAAGGACTAAGTTAAACATAGTTATAACATAACATAGTTATGAGTGTCGAATGGCCCTTTGGGGACAAGTTGACTACTCAAGAGATAGAGACAGGCTTAAACCAGTCGTGGCCTCTTTTCCCCTTCTCTTTTTCCACTCCCTGAAAAAGAAGGGGGATTATCTGACTGGGCCGCCAGGTCTAGTGGGGGGGTGTCCCTCCCAAGGGGAAGACACCACGGAGACCACACCTCGCCCTAAGAGAGGGGGGGATATTTAAGTGGAAGAATACGTCACGTGGTCTTTCCGACCATGTGGAGAGTCTTCAAGGTAGATCCTACCCAATGGAGACTGAGGCAGAGGGGCTCTGCCTAAGGAAGACGCAGTTTGCCAACAGGGAAATTAATTAGCAGAAGATATATATCACATGGGGTTAGTCTTAAGGGAACCGCCACATGCGGAGCACCTACCCCAGAACAGGGCTCTTAGTTAGCACGTGTACTGGGCCGGCCGTGAGTCTCTCCGAAAACTCGACTGCCACAGGGCTCAGAGGAAGTCAACCAGGGAGCAAACTTGTGAACACTACTGGGAATTAATGGCGCACGTCTTCAGCTCAAAAGGAGGTGGAAATGCTATGTGCAAGCGATACACCCGACCGGCTATCCTGGGCTTATCCGCTTGTATTAGCGTGCCACTACCTGGGATGAAACCATTTCCACCCGGAGGTTGTAGAACCTTGCAAGGGTGTTGGGTGTTGCCCAGCCTGCTGCTCTGCAAATGTCTGTTAGAGAGGCACCCATGGCCAGGGCCCAGGTGGCCGCTACACCCCTGGTAGACAGGGCTCGTAGCCCTACCGGGGGCGGCATGTCCTGGGCATGATTTTCCATAGTTATGGTGTCAATGATCCAGTGGGCGATCCTCTGCTTGGAGACAGCGCTTCCTTTCTGCTGTGTACCAAAGCAGACAAAGAGCTGCTCAGAGTTCCTAAAGCTCTGCGTGCGATCGAAATAGATGCGTAAAGCGCGCACCAGACACAGAAACGACAGGGCTGGGTCTGCCTCCTCCTGGGGCAGCGCTTGCAGGTTCACCACCTGGTCACTAAAAGGGGTCGTGGGAACCTTGGGCACATAGCCCGGTCGGGGTCTCAGGATCACGTGAGAGGAGCCCGGACCGAACTCCAGGCACGTTTCGCTGCCAGAGACGCTTGCAGGTCTCCTACCCTCTTGATGGAAGTGAGCGCAGTCAGGAGGGCAGTCTTCAAGGAGAGTGCCTTAAGCTCGGCTGACTGCAAAGGCTTAAAGGGGGCTCTCTGTAGACCCTGAAGAACTACAGAGATGTCCAATGAGGGAACGAGGCGCGGTCTGGGGGGATAGGCCGAAAGGGAGGACTTTGTACTGATACGCCTGACCCTCGAATGCAAACCGCAGGAAGGGTCTGTGTCGAGGAAGGATTGAGACGTGGAAGTACGCATCCTTCAGGTCTACCGTCGCGAACCAATCTTGATGCCGGACGATCGCTAGAATGCATTTTTGCGTCAGCATCTTGAACGGTAGTCTGTGTAAAGCCCGGTTCAGTACTCGCAGGTCCAAGATTGGCCGCAACCCACCGCCTTTCTTTGGTACGATGAAGTAGGGGCTGTAAAACCCCTTCTTCATCTCGGCTGGAGGGACAGGTTCTATCATGCCCTTCCGTAGGAGAGTAGCGATCTCCGTGCGCAAGGTGGCAGCGTTTTTGCTCTTGACCAAGGTGTAGTGAATACTGCTGAAACTGGGTGGGTGCCTGACGAACTGAATCGTGTAGCCGTGCTGAGTCTAGGGACATCGAAGCACTTACCTGGCTCCTTGTGACCACCCCCGGAACAGCCTGGGACGGGGGAGGAAGAGGCCTGTCCTCGTAACCCGTGGAGACTGCCACATCGGTGGTGGCTGTGTGCCACAGCTGGGTGCTCAGGGGCAGAAAGGCCACCACTGGAGTGCCAATCCTGCAAGAAAAAACCTGTGGCCGGTAGTCGTGGTGACGACCATACACACCGGGTATGTGATCCAGGGAGGAAGGAAGCCGCTCTTTTGCTGAACTGTTGGGTACTGCAGCCACTTGGGCATGTGGCGAAATCAAACAAAAAGGCAGCAAAAGATTTTCCGCCCGGCCCTCCACCGAGGGATGGAGTGGTCTTTTTACCAGCTCCAAGTGAGTGGGTTCCTTCGTCCCTGAGTCGCCCGTCTCAGGGGTGCTTTGAGGACCTCCGTGGGTTCTTAGGCGCCGGCTGTGAGACGGGTGGCATCTGCTTCCTGCGGTGAGCTCCATGCCGGGACCGGGCCGAAGGGGCGGGTTGCAGTGGAGCTGGTGCAGTCACCGCAGGGGGAGGCCCTTGGCGACGAGCAGACAGGGTGCGGGATCATGAGCCACGCCGGGGCAGGATGTGCCGGATCACCTCCTTCTGCTGCTTCACTGCCGAGAACTGCTGGGCAAAGTCCTCGACGGTGTTGCCGAATAGGCCCACCTGGGAAATGGGGGCAGCAAGGAACCATGTCTTGTCGGCCTCGCCCATCTTGACCAGGTTGAGCCAAAGGTGGTGCTCCTGGACCACTAGTGTGGCCATCGTCCGCCCGAGAGGCCACGCCGTGACCTTCGTCGCTCGGAGAGCGAGGTCAGTCACCGAGCGCAGTTCCTGCATCAAATGTGGGGCGGAACTACCCTCGTGCAGTTCTTTCAATGCCTTGGCTTGGTGGACCTGCAGGAGAGCCATGGCGTGCAGGGCAGAGGCGGCTTGTCCAGCAGCGCTGTAGGCTTTAGCCGTCAGGGATGACGTGAGCCTACAGGGCTTGGACGGGAGCTTAGGATGTCCGCGCCAGGTGGCGGTGCTCTGAGGGCATAGGTGCACCGCGAGCGCCTTATCCACCGGGGAATCGCCATGTAGCCCCTGGCCGCCCCGCCATCGAGGGTAGTGAGAGCGGGGGTACTGCAGAATCGGGGCCGGGCAGTAAAAGGTGCTTCTCATGACTTCGTCAGCTCCTCGTGCACTTCTGGGAAGAATGGCACTGGAGCGGGGCGTGGCTGCTTTGGTTCCTGGGCTCGCGGCGCCGCTCAATCATCAAGCCACGAGGGTTCAGGGGAGAGCGGAGGGTTCCACTCTATCCTGACACTCACGGCCGCCCGGGAAAGCATGTCCTTCATTTCGGCATCGGCTTGTGACTGGGCAATCGTCCCCGAAGGGGGAAGCCCAGCTGAGGCTTCTGCATCCGACTGGGCAAGCCGATGCTGCGCTTGAGAGCTCTTCGCAGGCTCCAAACAAGAAGCCAGACTCGCCGTGAGACGAGCCGGCGAACTCATCCGGAAGCCCAATTGGGGCAGACGAGCGTGCTGGGGAATGGGAGGTCCGCGAGGGGATACCCGGCGGAGACGATCCCATTGGGGTCCCCAAATCGCCTCCAGTGCTAGCCGCGCTGGCCTCATACCTGTAGGTAGAAGGACCGAGGCGGGGAGCCGCTGGGGTGGCTTGCTTTCTTACGAAAGAAAGCCGCGACCGCAACGTTGCCATGGTCATGTTCTCGCAATGAGAACATGAACCATCCTCAAACGCTGCCTCCGTGTAGGTCACGCCCAGACACGAAAGACAGCAATCATGACCATCCGAAGTTGAGAGATAACGACCGCAACCAGGAATAACACACAATCAGAAAGGCGTCTTTAAAAAGACGTTCCATGTGTGCCGCTCTTTTAGCGAAATATATACTCTTTTAGAGGAGGAAAAGCTCTTTCAGAAAATATACTCTCTTGTTTTTCTGCCGAAGTGCCCAGGGGCGTTCTCTGCAGTGCACCAGTGCAGAGGAGGGAGAAGCCGCTGAAATGCGCCGTCAGATCCAGCAGAGGTGAATAAACAGTAGTATTCAGCTCAATGAGTATGACCGCCAGGCTCCGAAGAGAAAATCTGAATGAGTGTTTGCATACCAGTTCCTTTTATACCCGTATGTCCGGGGAGTGGCATGCAAATACCACTCGCCAATTTTCATTGGCCTTTTATCAAAGACCAGAGGTGTCTCGGGCTCCCAAGAGTGACCCCTAGTGTCACTACATCGACACAACGTCGAGTGAGTGACAGATAGGGAACAGAAAGCTGCTGGGAAAATGCTGCTTCAACTTTCTTTGCAACAAAACTTGTTTCAAAACTTGTACCATTGTGTTTCATCTTGGCAAAATAGTAAACACAGTATTCTCTCTGTTCTTAGGTGATAGTTGGGGGTGTGCTGTTTAGAAGCAGGCAAAACAATGGATTATTTACTAACTTAAATAGTACAATTTGGGTAAGCATTGATGGGCATTAACATAGTGTATTTATTTAGCTGACGCTCTTGAAGGGACAAAAAGCGCGTTAACTTCACACGCTAGACCGCCGCGACCGATTAATTTAGCTTAACGACTCGTTTCTGTACTTTTGAACCTACAGCCAATAAATGATACATTTTTCATGTTTAATCTATGAATTGTTGAAAGTGGTGTGTTTTGAGAACTCTACACTGCGCTGCACTGAAACTTTGACAAGAAACACTCTGATGATAAGGAGGTTGATGATGAAGATGATGGTGCAGACTATCAGAAAAAAAAAGTCTATTAAGTATTAGAAAGTATTAGAAAAGAGTCTTGATTTTAAAATAACCACAAATTCTCTGACTGCAACATCCAGTCAATGAACAAGTCTATGTTTTCCAAAAGCATCGTAAGCCTAAGTAGATAGTAGAAACCATTGGCGCCGATGGCCTCTAGGACCTGCTTAAGCTTATGATGCTTTTGGGAAATGCAGCCCAAGTTGGTAAGTTGTAAATATAAGGTAAAGGCAGTAAATGTCAGCATGTCTTTTCCATGTAAATACCATGTTTTAAACCATGTATTTTTTTATACCATGTTTTTTTTCAGGCAATAAAAGATTGAAGAGGATTCATTTGTACTGGTAACTATTAGAAAAGAGTGTCTTGTTTTCAAAATGACTTCAAATTTAACTAATTGAGAAGCTGTTTTGAGTGGTATATTCTTATTATCAGAAATAATGGCAATCAAATTAGTAATTAACATTATAGGAGTGATCTACAATAGCTCTGATCTGCTTAAATTATGTGTAACTAACTTGCCTACAACACAAACAGTATCACATTTATCACTTTATTCTGTTGCTTTTTACTCTGCATCTAGAGACGCATTAATTACTGTTATTATTTCTCTTAACATACTACAAACTGAAAAAGACAATAGGCTCATGGCTGTTGTAGTGTGGTGGGGTTTTTTTTTCAATAGTCAAGAAATAATTGCTGAAGACCCTGAAGAAATGGCAGAAGTTAATCTTCAGTCACCTGTGAAAACCCAACACTGCTTTTCTAAAAACCCTGTAGAAATAAGACTTAATTTCATCCTCAGTCAGCTTTAACTAAACTAGAAAGAAGCACCCTGTCAATGAACAAGTTGGTAAGTTGTATATGTGGATGTATATGTAAGTAAAAGGCAGTAAATGTCAGCATGACTTTACCATGTAAATACCATGTTTTATTGTTTCACTTTTATTGTTTCTTTTTGATCTCTCTCCCCTTTTTCTCCCCAATTTGGAATGCCCAATTCCCAATGCGCTCTAAGTCCTCGTGGTGGCATAGTGACTAGCCTCAATCTGGGTGGCAGAGGACGAATCTCAGTTGCCTCCGCGTCTGAGACCTTCAACCCACGCATCTTATCACGTGGCTTGTTGAGCGTGTTACCGCGGAGACATAGCGTGTGTGGAGGCTAAATGCTATTCTCTGCGGCATCCACGCACAACTTACCACACACCCCACCTAGAGCGAGAACCACATTATAGTGACCACGAGGAGGTTACCCCATGTGACTCTACCCTCCCTAGCAAGCGGGCCAATTTGGTTGCTTAGGAGACCTGGCTGAAGTCACTCAGCATGCCCTGGATTTGAACTGGAGACTCCAGGGGTGGTAGTCAGCATCTTTACTCGCTGAGCTACCCAGACCCCACTTTTATTGTTTCTAACCATGATGATCAGAGGATAAATGTATTTACTAGTTAGGGCCCAAGCACTGAAAGTGCGGCACCCTATTGCTCTTCTAAGGATTATTAGGGCCCAAGCACTGAAAGTGTGGAGGCCCTATTGTTCTTCTAAGGATTATTATTAGGGCCCCAAGCACTTTCAGTGCTAAAGCCCTATTGTTTTTGGAATGTTTTTTCACAATTCTTATTATTAGGGCCCAAAAACCGGAGATGCAGGCCTAGAGGTACTAAAGCTCTAATGTTTTTGGAATGTTTTTTCACAATTATTATTATTAATAGGGCCCAAGCACTGAAAGTGTGAGGCCCTATTGTTCTTCTAAGGACTATTAGGGCCCAAGCACTGAAAGTGCGAGGCCCTATTGTTCTTCTAAAGATTTTTAGGGCCCAGGCACTGAAAGTGCGGAGCCCTATTGTTCTTCTAAGGATTATTATTGGGGCCCAAGCACTGAAAGTGCGGAGCCCTATTGTTCTTCTAAGGATTATTATTCTTTTTATTACGCTTCTTTTCAAGGTTTTCATTACTTTTGGGGGGCATAACATGCGTGAACACTCTTGAAAGTTTGCACACACATCAGAGTCGCTGGCCATTAGGGCTTGGCAATGTTGTTGGGGGGGGGTCTGCAGCATCACCTAGAACATGGGCCTGTTCGGGGGGCTCTGTAGCACATCCCTTTTGAGATTCAGTCACCAAACTTTGTACACATATACACTATATTGCCAAAAGTATTCGCTCATCTGCCTTTAGACGCATATGAATTTAAATGACATTCCATTCTTAATCCATAGGGTTTAATATGACGTCAGCCCACCCTTTGCAGCTATAACAGCTTCAACTCTTCTGGGAAGGCTTTCCACAAGGTTTAGGAGTGTGTTTATGGGAATTTTTGACCATTCTTCCAGAAGCGCATTTGTGAGGTCAGACACTGATGTTGGACGAGAAGGCCTGGCTCGCAGTCTTCGCTCTAATTCATCCCAAAGGTGCTCTATCGGGTTGAGGTCAGGACTCTGTGCAGGCCAGTCAAGTTCTTCCACACCAAACTCGCTCATCCATGTCTTTATGGACCTTGCTTTGTGCACTGGTGCACAGTCATGTTGGAACAGGAAGGGGCCATCCCCAAACTGTTCCCACAAAGTTGGGAGCATGGAATTGTCCAAAATCTCTTGGTATGCTGAAGCATTCAGAATTCCTTTCACTGGAACTAAGGGGCCAAGCCCAGCTCCTGAAAAACAACCCCACACCATAATCCCCCCTCCACCAAACTTCACAGTTGGCAAAATGCAGTCAGACAAGTACCGTTCTCCTGGCAACCGCCAAACCCAGACTCGTCCATCAGATTGCCAGATGGTGAAGCGTGATTCCTCACTCCAGAGAACGCATCTCAACTGCTCTAGAGTCCAGTGGAGGCATGCTTTACACCACTGCATCTGACGCTTTGCATTGCACTTGGTGATGTATGGCTTGGCTTCCATGCTCAGCCATGGAAACCCATTCCATGAAGCTCTCTACGCACTGTTCTTGAGCTAATCTGAAGGCTACATGAACTTTGGAGGTCTGTAGCGATTGAGACTGCAGAAAGTTGGCGACCTCTGCGCACTATGCGCCTCAGCATCCGCTGACCCCGTTCTGTCATTTTACGTGGCCTACCACTTCGTGGCTGAGTTGCTGTCATTCCCAATCGCTTCCACTTTGTTATAATACCACTGACAGTTGACTGTGGAATATTTAGTAGCAAGGAAATTTCACGACTGGACTTGTTGCACAGGTGGTATCCTATCACAGTACCACACTGGAATTCACTGAGCTCCTGAGAGCGGCCCATTCTTTCACAAATGTTTGTAGAAGCAGTCTGCATGCCTAGGTGCTTCACTTTATACACCTGTGGCCATGGAAGTGATTGGAACACCTGAATTCAATTATTTGGATGGGTGAGCGAATACTTTTGGCAATATAGTGTAGATCTCATCAAGCCAGACAACTTTCGTACTGACAGTCATAAGCTCTGCCCAAAAAGAAGTTGGCCATTTTTGATTGTTTAAAAAATGCTTGCTCTGGAATTTGATATACTCCTCAGAGGCATTTTATGTTACAGGTACCAAATGTGGGCGACATCATGCCAAGACATTGACGATGCTAAATTGCGAAAGGATTTTTGATATATCGAATGGTGTTGCCATGGCGACGTGATAAAATAACATCAGAAAATTGGAATAAGGAAATGTCTCATATTTTCTGCGTGCATGGTTTGAGTTACATGAAAATTGAGTTTGTCCTTGCAGGCTGATCATATTGATGTAGCTATTGTGTGTCACGGTAGTGCCACAAACTGGCAGAAGGAAGTGTGTCACTTTTAACAGACTTTGAAATATTCCTATTATGTTAACCTGAATTGCTTAATTTTTTTTAGAATAATGTCAAGAGAGTGCAGATTTAAAATTCTGAAGGGATTCTTGATATTTTAAATACTGTTGCCATGGCAATGCATTAAATGTCATCATTCCTTTTTGTGCATATTCACATGTTTTGAGGTATTGGCATGCTTGGATTTTAAAGTATATTGTTAATAAACATATTTCTTAATTTTTATATAAATAAAATATAATAAAAATATCAGCTGAAATGTAAAAATAATAGAAAACTATGTCATAATGTGTATATGTAATGAGTGGCAATTACAAGAAATGTCCAATAGAGGGCAGCCAAGCTCCATGAATGATTCCCAAAATAACACTGAGAAGATTTTTTGTGTCTGTTTAGAAGAGATCCCTCTTTCGTACATTATGTATATGAAGTATGTGTAACTACGTTCTTCAGTTAACTATATTTCTCATTTCATGTGTTAAACATCTCAAGTTCTTGAGTTGGAGTTTCTATTTCATCTGATCTATGTATGTTTTGATTGCCGATCCAGCGCTGGAATATGTTATTTTGAATTTTATGATAAATGTTTTTTGTGGCTGTTATCAGTGTTGTTTAGTGTCAGCAGTTTTTTCTGCAGCTCACGCTCTTTTCCAGGAAATAGAAAAGCGAAATATGTCCCCCATTGTGATTGCCTTCTCGGCTGTATTGTTTGTGTGTATGTAGAGTGTGTCTTTATCTCTCTCTCTCTCTTAATCGCTCTCTGGTGTGGGGTAACCAGGTGAGCTGATTGTTAATGGGGAGCTCCAGCACGCAGTGTTTCCTTCCTATATAAACCGAGCGTTCCATGGCTGAGTTGTGTGATGGGAGACGGGTGTTCGTGAGGTGTGCCATCTTGGTCACCAATGCTCTCACGCAAATTCCCACTGCTGGAGCGGAGAGTTTGTGGTTGTCGCTGTCTGAACTTCAGAGTTTGATGTTTTTTCAAATACAGATCGGTCAATAAATGTCTGTGTTTCCACTACTCTTGTCTCCCCGCATCTTTTATTGCATTTTATTTTTAAAGTGTAAAACCTATCCACTGACATACAGATGCAATCTTGGCTTATTACAATAAAACTTTATATTTGGGTGAATTAGAAACCAGAACCTCTAAAAACTAGATGCAAAATGTAACCACTAGATCAATCAGTCATGTTCTTGAATAAATTGCTGATCTATGTGTTCATCTACTGACTAACAAAATCCCAAGACTGATAGTGGCAGATGTAGAGATGAAATTACCATATAATGTGATATATCTGTTTGAGTGCTTGAATAGGTCATTAAAAACGCAGCCGTGGCCCATTCATTTTAAGTCTAGGCCTTCAGTGCGATTCATGCCATTAAGAAAACACAGCTTCACAATGAATAAGACACCGTATGCTATCATACATTACGTCGCAGCCAACTAATAATACCAATTAAAATTTTAAAAACACGTCCACACATGAAAGCCAGAACCAAGGAGGTCTAATACCGAGAAAAAGCTCTCTAATAATATTTGCGATTTAAATTTTGCTTCATCAGGGTACATTTTTACTTTTCAAAACTTTTCAAAACTCTATCTGACAATGAATGCTCAAGCAGCATAATTTACACTTAGAAAACTCCTGATGTTGCTATAACACTGCAAAATTACTTACCAATTTGCATGGTTGGGGAGTAACGGAATACATGTAACGGGATTACATATTTAAAATACAAAATATAAGTAAATGTATTCCACTACAGTTACAATTTAAATAATTGGTACTTAGAATACAGTTACATTCAAAAAGTATTTTGATTACCGAAGAGATTACTTTGCATTTTATTGTCATTTGTTTCATTTAATATTGAATCCTTTCAGATGGAAAACATTTATACATATAAATGATGCGATCCAAAGTGCATTTGAACAGTGGTGAAACACTTTCTTTTTTCTGATGTGTTACATTCATATGAGCAGACAGAGAAGTATGTTTGAAGTAAGTTTGGAGAAGAAGAAATATAAATCAATTTGATTGATCTTGTTTTAGAAACAACACTGCATAAGATATTTAGGTTTTTCAGAGAATGTATTGTGTATTTTGTCTTACTGTACTGGCAGAGTTTTTAGTCAAAACAAGCGAAAAAGTCTACCAGTGCTGAAGAAGTAATCCAAAGTATTTAGATTACGTTACTGACCTTGAATAATCTTATCGAATATGTTACAAATGACATTTTACAGCATGTATTCTGTAATCTGTAGTGGAATACATTTCAAAAGTAACTCTCTCAACCCTGCCAATTTGCTTGAAGTTAAAATCAGTCCTCCTTTTCTGTTTAATTAATCAATCGCACGATCATGCAGAACATCTTCGGTTTTTAAATCCATAAGGATCTCTTTCTCAACTGCAATACCAGCAGTGATGACAGCCGACTTGTCAGCAAGAACTCGCGCTCTTCGCTTTCAAATTATGTACATCACTTAAAGAGTGATTGCGTTACTCAAGGCCAGCTAGAAGGTCTGGACTGGGACATATCCTAAAGACCACACCCACAAGAACAAATAAATCAATCTGATTTGCTGATGAATCTGACAAATCTGACTTTAGATGCCTATTCACTTACACTGTTGAGGGATTCTGTGGAAATTCTGAAGGCCTGCCGGGGTGGAGCTAAGACTCACGCGCTGCTTCGGCTAAGGAGCATGGCTTTGGGCATGCGATTTGTGAAACAGTTGTCACACTTTGCTTTGTAAGCATTGAGGAATAAATTCTGATTGGATAAATTTTTTTGTTTTTTTGCTATTTGTTTGTAGATTAATTAGGAGTCGAAAGCAATTGAAAATACATAGCAAAAAGTCAATGAGAATGAAAGGTTGAAAAAATATTTATTTATTAGGCATGTTACAGCAGAGAAGGCTTTGCTGGCCTTGAGAAATCGCCACTGTAAGAGCAACTGTTTATCAAAATAGGTGATTTAAAATAGTCTCTTATTGGGCATAAAATAATTAATATTCATGATTTTTGCAGCACTGCCACCCAAAGTACTGTTTAGAGTTTATTTTTATTTAGAGCTAACTTTGTGTTAATGTTCCCTTTCAAATGGCTTATTCCAGCTGTGACAAAGTTAATAGGTCTACAGGATTTTATTAGCAGAATAACATTGGATATGCATGCACTCTCCATCCATGGGAATTTTTTTTCCAAAAAAAAAAAAATGTCCGCATAATGTGGTTTATTCCAGATTACCAGATTTATGTCAAGCTAAGGAACATTTAGAATTTGCTGATGTGTTTAATAGACAGTGTATTAGTACTCTGGAGATTTTTTGTTGTTGTTGTTGTTGTTGTTGTTGTTGGCAAATCAGTAGCAAAATTGTTGTGCAGTTGTATCGCAAATTCATGGATATTTAGAATTTGATTGTGACTCCAGTTAATGAACTAGTACTTGTTACAATGAAGCCTTAATCCATAAGAACTACGCATGGGCGCTTGCTTTGGTGTTGCCACCTCTCATAGTACAGAGTACAAATATATGAACTCTAATTGTATTTGTTCGTATATGGTCATATACCAGATTTAAATATCAGACGATGTAAATATTGCAACAGGCCTAATTATTGAATCCTCATTTGTGTTTTTAGTTTGCAGATTTATTGTACATCTATTTTAACCTTAGATACGTTTTCTTGCATTACATAACTGCACCGTAATTTGATGACCAAACTTTCATTGTGGCAACATAACTGATTACGTTGTGACAACCAGAAAAGTGAAATTCCTATATTCATAGCCACAATGTAACTTTGGAACGGTGCCATTCCGTCATTACGATGCTGTGGCAACATTAAGAAACAATAGTAGTTTGTTGGTTACCAGTTGGTAATTTTTGCTTTTAATGATTATTGTATGGGCGGACATGCAGTAGTGTAACATAATTTATGTCCTTATTTTCCCAACATAATTTAAAGGTTATTTAAACAGTTGTGCGTATGAATAACGAATGCAGACTAAAAGTTAATGTACTTCATTTATTTTGAAAGAGAACAGAGAAAAAAATGCAACAATAAAACAAATTGAGACCTATTGCCACATAATTGCAACAAAATTACAAGGCTAAATGACTTCTGTGCTCATATTACAGTCTACCTAGATGTAACACCTAATGCACTGAATTACATTTTTTTTTATTAACATTTTTATTGATTCATAAACTAACACAAGAAATACAACAACATCTATATAATGAATCAAAAACTTTAAACATTAAACCCCCACTATATCCCCTCCCCCTACCAAACTCTCAACCCACCCTGACCCCCCCACGAACACCCCTGTGGTCAATAGAATATAGACACACACACAGAAACTAAAACAACAACATAAAATAACATCCAATAATCAAGTATAATAATAATAAAAAAAAAAAAAAAAAACTCTAAATTACCCCCTCCACCGCCCCACCTCGAGATTCCCTCAAAAATGCTAAATAATTGCCCCATTTCTTATTGTAAGTTTCCCTAACCCCCATCCTAATGCTCGACCCCTCCTCGAAGGCAGCCACCCTCCCCATCTCCGCGCACCACTCCGGGAATGAGGGTGCTCCATCCCACTTCCAACTCCTTAAAATAACCTGCCTACCAATCATCACACTGGTCAAAACCCAGTCCTTCATGTACTTATCTAACAAATCCATGACCTCCCTATCTCCCAAAATACAGAGTCTGGGGCAGAACGAGACCTGAGTGCCCAACACATCACACACAAAACTTTGCACCTTCAGCCAAAATTCTTGGATCTTCAGGCACCCCCAAAAAACATGGATGGGGTCTCCATCTTCAGTATGGCATCGCCAGCAGATGGGTGTATCCTTAAGACCAAGCCTATACAATCTAGAGGGGGTCCAATAAAATCTATGTAAAATCTTAAATTGCATAAGGCAAACCCTTGCATCTCTAGATACAGACTTTATGTTTTTTAGAATCCTTGCCCACACTCCCTCCTCCAATACCAAGTTTAAATCTTTCTCCCATAATCTTTTAAGAGAAATTAAAGCTCCGTCCCCCAGACTCTGAATTAACGAGGAGTAATACACTGATGCCTCATGACCCTTCCCAAAAGCAGCAATCACCACTTCCAGAGTATCTGCCGCTCTAGGGGGGTGTATGCTACTCCCAAAAACAGAGCAGAGCAGATGGTGCAGCTGTAAATACTTATAAAATTGAGATCTGGGAATCCCAAAATGTTGAATCAAATTTTCAAAAGATCTCAATACTCCACCCTCATACAGGTCACCAAGTGCATTAACCCCCCTCACAATCCAATCTGACCAACAGAAAAGGGACTTATTAATACATAGTTTAGGGTTCAGCCATATGCTCGAGGCTATGTTTAAATAAATATCAGAATTAAACACTCTGGACACTTTTGTCCATATCAATATCTAATATTATCAGAAGAACTACGGCCTCGAATAAACCCCACCTGATCTATTTGTATAAGTGATGTCATAACTTTACTTAATCGATTAGCCAGAATTTTGGACAACATTTTTACATCTAACTGGATCAGGGAAATTGGGCGGTAACTTTTACACTCGCTTGGATCTTTGTCCTTTTTTAGAATCAGACTGATCCGGGCTTGTGTCATGGTTGGTGGAAGCTTTCCATTCTTTAATGAATCAGTATAAACTTCTAACAAAAGTGGAGCCAGTTCTGTAGCATAAGATTTGAAAAACTCAGCGGCAAAGCCGTCAGGCCCCGGAGCCTTGCCTGTAGGCAAGGCTTTAATTACCTCATCAAGCTCCTCCAAGTTATCTCAGAATAAAAAAATTTGTTTTGCTCAGTCGTCAGTTTAGGGAGATCTAATGGTTTCACAAAGTTCCTAATATCTTCATCAGTGGATGAAGACGTGGACCTATAGAGATCAAGATAGAACTCTTTAAAGGCATTATTAATATCAATAGCTGAGGTAAATATTTCACCACAAGCAGATTTCACTGAGGGAATGATAGAAAAAGACTCTCTCTGCTTTATATATCTAGCCAAACGTTTTCCTGCTTTATCACCTGACTCAAAGTATGACTTGCCCTTGCCCTGAACAACCAAAACTCCACTTTCCGTGACAAAATAGTATTATATCTGTATTTCAGTCGGGTCAATTCTCTGAGGCCATCAGATGACATATGGCGCTTCAGCTCTGCCTCAGCACTTTTAATATTTCCTTCCAGCTCCACAAGTTCTTGTGCTTTGGATTTTTTAATGAATGAGGCATACTGTATGATCCTACCCCTAAGAACAGCCTTAAGTGCCTCCCAAGCCACGCCCACAGAGGATACTGAGGACCAGTTGGTCTCCATATAAACACTGATTTCAGTCTTTAACATTTGTTGGAAATCAGGATTTTGCAAAAGGGACACATTAAGGCACCAACTATAAGATTTATTTTTCTCTGTATGTGGCATCAGCTCTAAACTCACCAGGGTGTGATCTGAGACTAAAATGTTTCCAATTGAGCAGTCAACAACAGATGAAATGAGGGACTTGGATATAAAAAAAAAAATCTATTCTAGAATAAATTTTATGGACTGATGAAAAAAAATTATAGTCCCTACCAGATGGTTTCAAAAGTCTCCAAATATCTGTAAGAACAAGATTTTTACACATCCTATGAAGCGTCAATGTTGCTCTAGGGGGCTTGCACACTTTTGCTTCACTATGATCAAGGACTGAATCCATCAAAAGATTAAAGTCTCCTCCCAATATTATATCATGAGGGGTGCCAGCGGCTTGTAACATCCCTTCAAGATCTATAAAAAAGCCCTGATCACTCTTCCTAATTTATCTTTAATCTGTTTATTTACCAATATAATGACTCCCTTGCTCTTACTTGAGCCAGTACTAAAGAAAACATGTCCACCTCATATCTTCCCAAATTTTTCAGCTTCCTGCAGGGAGAGATGTGTTTCTTGAAGAAACACTATATCATATTTCTTATGTTTAAGAAAAGTAATAACCTTCCTTCTTTTTATGGGGTGCATTTACATTCCATGTGGAGAGAGATAGTACACTCATATTAACATTTGACATATTGATATTGTAGAAAAAATAAATTGTGTGTCAAAAACAAAATTATATGGACCACATTCCCCATTAGTGAAACAATCAACCCCAGAACAAAACAAACAGAAAAAAGAAAAACGTGCGCATTAACCCCGCGAATGACAGCGCTAACCGGCGACAATCCTTCTAAACTCAAAAGGTCCATGAACGCCCACGAGCCCCCACGGCAACTTTGCCATCAGATTGCTCAATTTTGCCTCACAAATTTGTGAGGCAAAATTACATAACAGAAAATACTTTGTAAAATAAACCCAGTCAATAGGAAGAATGAACACAAAGAATGTGTAGATTCATTTACAGGACTGTCTCAAAGGTGTGATCTTCCACAAAACAAATTTCAGCTGATATAAAACCGTTCAGATTCCTCGGTCAGACAAACAAATGATCAGTGAGACAGCTGTTATGAGTTCAGCGGATGACGTAATCATTCCAAAGTCTCGTAAAAAAAAACTCAACAAAACAAACTACAGCCAGCAGGAGGAATAAGTACGAAGAACGAACAGATTAATCCACAGCTGTTCCAAAGGAGTGTTATTCAATAGAACAAGCTCCTGCCGCTAGGCGGAACCAATACAAAAAGAAACAAAACCGGCATCCTGGTTCCCATATGATCGAGTCAGTTCACTCGGAGGCTGCATAAAAGTATATACCATGACTTACATAATCCGTTGACTTCATAAAAATCATCCTTTGTGTGAGCAGCATGTAGATATTTTGCGGTCATCCGTAGTGTCCACTTTCAATCTGTCCGGGAACTTCGATGCAAAAGTAATCTTTCATCAATGCAAAAGTTTATTTAAGGAAAAGTGTTATTCACAAAACAAGCTCCAGCCGCACGGCGGAGCCAACGCAAAAAACCCAAAATGTCGCCCAGCTTCCTCAAGAGTTAGTACAGCGAGTCAGGCCCACTCACATGAGAAACATCCAATGGTTTACTCAGTCATTGATTCTATAAAAGACTTTGCCAGATTTGGACATGTAAATACTTTGCGACCGACCTTCGTTTCTATTCTCAGTTTGTCGAACGTTTCTCTCTTGTCGAACTCGCAAAGTCCGGGAACAATGGTTCTTCCAAGAAAGCTTCCCTTTGCTCCTCGCCTGGCACAACACAAGATCTTTCTCGGTTGATCTCAGAAATCTGGCCAGAATCGATCTGGGCCTGTCTCCCTCAGCAGATCTCCGAGCCGGCACTCTGTGAGCTCGCTCGATTTCCAGCTTGTGGCCTGTTATGTCGAGCAGACTCGGGAAAAACTTGTCTAGGAAATTCACCATATCTCTGCCATCCTCATGCTCAGGAATTCCAACAATTCGAACGTTATTCCTGTGGCTTCTATTTTCAAGATCTTCAAGCTTTTCAAGGAGATGTTCCAGATCAACTTTGGTTGCGTGCAGATTAGCGGTTAATTCCCTCTCTGCAGATTCCAGAAAATCGATTAGTTTTTCAACATCAGTCACTCTTGTACCTAACTCGGAGGATTTTATTTCCATCGCCGTGATCGATCGACATATTACAGCAAGATACTCCAAGTCAGCAAGAATCGGCCTGTGACTGGGCAATCGTCCCCCGAGGGGGGAAGCCCAGCTGAGGCTTCTGCGTCCGACTGGACAAGCCCGCTCTCCGATGCTGCGCTCAAGAGCTCATCATCTTCGTGGGCTCCGAACAAGAAGCCAGACTCGCTGTGAGATGAGCCGGCGAACTCATCCGGAAGCCCGATTGGGTCAGACGAGCATGCTGGGGAATGGGAGGTCTGTGGGGGGATACCCGGCAGAGGCGATCCCATTGGGGTCCCCAAATCATCCCCAGTGCTAGCAGCGCTGGCCTCATACCCATAGGTAGAAGGACCGAGGCGGGGAGCCGCTGAAAGCAAGTTGCGACCGCAACGTTGCCATGGTCATGTTCTCGCAATGAGAACATGAACCATCCACAAATGCTGCCTCCGTGTGGGTCGTGCCCAGACACGAAAGACAGCGATCATGACCATCCGAAGTTGAGAGATAACAACCGCAACCAGGAATAACACACAATCAGAAAGGCATCTTTAAAAAGACGCATCTTTAAAAAGATGTTCCGTGTGTGCCGCTCTTTTAGAGAAATATATACTCTTTTAGAGGAAAAAAGCTCTTTCAGAAAATATACTCTCTTGTTTTCTGCCGAAGCGCCCAGGTGCGTTCTCTGCAGTGTACCAGTGCAGAGGAGGGAGAAGCCGCTGAAATGCGCCGTCACATCCAGCAGAGGTGAATAAACAGTAGAATTCAGCTCAATGAGCATGACCATTCGGCTCTGAAGAGAAAATCTGAATGAGTTGTTGCATACCAGCTCCTTTTATACCCGTATGTCCGGGGGAGTGGCATGCAAATACCATTTGCCAATTTTCATTGGCTCCCAAGAGTGACCCCTAGTGTCACTACATCGACACAACTTCGAGTGAGTGACAGATAGGGAACAATAGTGACAGCAGTCATTGTTACTTCAGTCACGGCTGCTACAATATTACTATAGTAAAACCATTGTTACTATATGGCTACTACAGTATTACTGAATAAAACAATGGTTAATTTTCATTAGTGTCCTTAACTAACAAAAACAAAATTCTCTAATTACCAACCCAACATTTAACTTAATACCTGCATTTATGCTACATGCATCAACATAAAGTGCATTTCATACTCAACATATATTCAGAAGTTGTACATCACTAAAGAATGAATAACCGTGCTGTAAAAATGTATGCTAGAAGAGATGTCGTAATGCAACGTGAGTGTTTTAATCATACATGGAAATCCCACATCTTCATCAACAGAGTAAGGGCAACATATCTTTGGCAATGAACACCCCGAGCACTTTAGTTTTTGTTTCATGTCTGTCCGAACTAGCAGCGAGTGCCTGTTTAAAGACAGAAGGGACACATGTCTGTGTGTAGGGTTTTACTGGTTGTTTAGATCAGTGTTACTATCAGAAATAATTAATAATTATTTCTTTAGTTATTAATTAATATTAAAATTAAATAATAAAATCTAACTCATTAAAACCTCATACGGGGCTCCAGTGAATGTAGTGCGCTATGTTCAGGAGTGGGTTTGGTTATTAGCAATAATTAATAATTATCAAAGATAATTATTAATTATTAAAATCAATAGAACATTGATGAGAATCAATGTTAACTTTTTTAATCCTTTAAATCAACAATTATCAAAGATAATCGTTAATTGTTAACAATAATGAAACACTGATTAAAATTAACACTAGCTTATTGATCCTTCAAATTCAACAATCATCAAAGATAATTATCAATTATCAAAAATCAATAGAATATTAGTAAGGATTAATATCGACGGGGCACCACCCTGGAATCAGGGACTAATAACCAGATAGTATAACAGTCTCAATATTAGATTGTTCTCTTAGGAAAATCGACATCGACAAGCATAAAGGCTTGAATCCGAGCACTGACATCCCGTCAGCATTTGACACAGGTGTATGCAAACAAACCAAAACACTTCTCTTTGAAATATAAAGAAGTTTATTTATGCAGTAATATCAATTAATAATCAATACAATGCAGTCAATAAACTTCCGACTTACAACTATAAACTAAAACAGTGATATGATTAGATATGGTAACCAAGATGATCTTATAACACATGTGAGGAAGGTGTGTGTGTGTATGTAAGGAGGGACGCGCACTAAATGGCAGATGTTACTCTCGTGGTGAGTACATCACGCGAGATTTCCGGCCAGAGAATATGGCGCGAATGTGGGCGGAGAGAAACCGGTCAATGGTGTCTGCCCGTTTACCGCGTGTCTCCGCTTGTACGATAACTTAGGGACAAAGCTGAGCTTTATCACGAAGTTATCTGCTAGCCAAAAGTGTGTGCAAGAATGTTTGTGAGGGGTTACGCGTGCGTACGTGCGTGTATGTGTGGTTAGTACGAGAGAGAGAGAGAATTAAGTGACGGCATCAAAGCTGGTTTCGCGATCGTGGGAGAGAAAGCAGCTGTTAGTTTATCACTCAGAGACGCGGTGGACGGCTCGTAAACCGTCCCGCGGTCTTTGATTCTTTAATGGATAAACTCAGTGTGCCGGTCTCATCCGCGATGGTGGAAATACACAACAGTCCAATGTGGTTGGACTACAACACAGCAGATCTCATTCGTCATAACAGTACATTACAGTAATACCTTGAGTATTATTAGCAGCAATGAGCGGACTCGGCGGTCTGTAAACTGTACAAGCAATAACATCTAGCATTTGTTTTATAGCCACATTCAAATGGCCTCTGTTGCACCCCCATTTTCACCTACAGTTACCAAAATTAGTACATATATAGTTCTCATCAAGCTGGACAACTTTCAGAATTATAATTATTAGCTCCACCCAACAGGAAGTCATCCATTTTGGATTTTTTTAATATTACATTCTCTGAACTTTTAAATACTCCTAGGGTATTCATGAGACTGTCACCACATTTAGACAACATTATGCCAAGATACTGAAGATGCTAAATTGCAAACAGATTTTGAAATATCGAATGGTGTTGCCATAGCGAGGCATTAAATTAATGGCAAAAAATGGGAAACAGCAGTGTCTCACATCTTCTGTGTGCAATGTGTGATTTAGATCAAAATTGAGATGTATGTTGGGGTCTAATCACATGGATTTGATTATTTTGGGTGACGGACATAGCGCCATCACTGGGCAGCAGGAAGCGTGGCTCTTAAAAGAGACTTTAAAATAGTTCTCTTAGTTGCTTCAAAATTGTCTAGAATAATGTCAAATGCCTAATGCATGTGTCCACCTTGCATTGTTTTCCGAAAGCCAACGGGTGGAAATGGTGCTTGGGCCCGTCATCGCTGTTTTTTATTATTTTTTATTATTATTACACTTCTTTTCAAGGTTTTCGTTTCTTTTGGAGTACATAACATGTGCGATAACTCTTAAAAGTTTGCACACACATCAGAGTCACTGGCCATTAGGGCGTGGCAAAGTTGCCGGGGAGGTCATGCAGGGGGGGCACTGCAGCACCACCTAGAACATGGGCCTGTTTGGGGGGCTCTGTAGCACATCCCTTTTGAGCTACAGTCACCAAACTTTGTACACATATAGATCTCATCAAGCCAGACAACTTTCGTGCTGACAGTCATAAGCTCTGCCCAAAAGGAAGTTGGCCATTTTGGATTGTTTGAAAAATGCATGCTGTGGAATTTGATATACTCCTCAGAGGGATTTCATGTTACATGTACCAAATGTGGGTGACATCATGCCAAGACACTGATGATGCTAAATTGAGAAAATAATTTTTGATATATCGAATGGTATTGCCATGGCGATGCGATAAATTAACGTCAGAAAATTGGAATAAGGAAATGTCTCATATCTTCTCCAAATATGGTTTGAATTTACATGAAAATTGAGCCAAATGTTTGTCCTTGCAGGCTGATCATATTGATGTAGCCATCGTGTGTCACGGTCGTTGCGCCACAAACTGTCGGAAGGAAGTGTGTCACTTTTAACAGACTTTGAAATATCCCTATTATATTAACCTGAATTGCTTAATTTTTTTTAGAATAATGTCATGACAGTGCAGATTTAAAATTCTGAAGGGATTCTTGATATCTTAAATACTGTTGCCATGGCAATGCATTAAATGTCATCATTCTTTTTGTGCATATTCACATGTTTTGAGGTATTTGGCATGCTTGGATTTTAAAGTTTATTGTTAATAAACATATTTCTTAATTTTTATATAAATAAAATATAATAAAAATATCAACTGAAATGTAAAAATAATAGAAAACTATGTCATAATGTGTATATGTAATGAGTGGCAATTACAAGAAATGTCCAATAGAGGGCAGCCAAGCTCCATGAATGATTCCCAAAATAACATAGAAGATTTTTTGTGTCCTGTCTAGAAGGGATCCCTCTTTCGTACGTTATGTATATGAAGTATGTGTAACTACGTTCTTCAGTTAACTATATTTCTCATTTCATTTGTTAAACATCTCCAGTTCTTGAGTTGGAGTTTCTGTTTAATCTGATCTGTGTATGTTTTGATTGCCGATCTGGCACTGGAATGTGTTATTTTGAATTTATGATAAATGTTTGTTCTGGCTGTTATCAATGTCGTTTAGTGTCAGCAGTTTTTTCTGCAGCTCACGCTCTTTTCCAGGAAATAGAAAAGCAAAATATGTCCCCCATTGTGACTGCATTCTTGGCCGTAATGTTTGTGTGTGTGTAGAATGTGTATTTTGTCTTTATCTCTCTCTCTCTCTCTTAATCGCTCTCAGGTGTGGGGTAACCAAGTGAGCTGATTGTTAATGTGCAGAGCCGGCACGCAGTGTGTTTCCTTCCTATATAAACCAAGTGTTTCATGGCTGGGTTGTGCGATGGGTGTTTGTGAGCTGTGCCATCTTGGTCACCGGTGCTCTCATGCAAATTCCCGCGCTGGAGTGGATTTTCCGGCAATTTTTTTTATCTACACAGTGTTGATATGGCAACAAGTAAACAAATGAAGTTTCAATTCTCACCAGCGTGTGTGGAAACGTTTAAACCACGTGTGTGACAACTAACCCCACATTAGTTTGTGCCCCGTGCTCCTCTAGGCTATGAATCTGAAAATGGCAATATATGCTGAAAGTGTTCATAAATATTTTTACTGATATAAAAATGTCAATTATATACAGTAGATATATGCAGTATCCAGAATATGACAAAAATGACCATTTTCATATATATATATATATATATATATATATATATATATATATATATATATATATATATCATATTTTTTTAAACACTTGTGGAATTTAAATGTGTACATAAATGCTCAAATATATTAACTCTAATTGTATTTGTTCGTATATGGCCAGTGGCGATTTCTCACATAACATGCCTAATAAATAAATATTTTTTTCATCCTATCATTCTTATTGACCTCTTTCCACTCATAATTCATCAACAAACGAATAGCAAAAAAAAAAAAAAAATATCCAACTCAGTCTAACTTTTTTTATCAGCGCTAATTTATGTACTTCACTAACGTACAATATCTCATGACCAACAGCAGCACACATAGAGATGAAGTTATCAAATATATTATGTTATTATGTGTAATAATTTGAGAGAGACCAGCCTGAAGATTAAGGATCATTTACTGAGGGAGTTCAGCAGCAAGCAGTACAATCAACAGTGTAACAGGTGGACTCAATATACACATCTGACAAGTTCTTCCTTGATGTTTTTAAAGCTAACTTGAACTGCACTAGACTGCCCCCTACAAATGTTCACAACAACATTTCACGTTTAAATCTCACTCTACAACATCCCCTTCCCCTTAAGTTTACAGTATTCTCCCCAAATGATTCACAGTTACTTCCCGCAATAGCAAAGTCACATTAATCAAATACAACAGTTACAACAAAAAATACAAATCACAGTTTAAAAAATACAAATCACAGTTCAAAGTTTTTTTTCTTCAGTTCTTAATCCTTCAAATGACCAGGCAATTTCCTGGTTCTCTGTGACCATCTCATGAGCACAACAGGGCTAATAACCAGTTATTTGCCAATTCATCAGTCATTTCTGTTGGTATCTCCAAAATTTGAGATAAACCATCTGTTCCTTCAGAGGCCACATTGGTTTCACTAGAAATGTCTCCAGTCCTTGTATCCTCAATTTCTTTAGCCACTGCAGAAGATGCATTGTCCGAAAAGTCAAAATCGGGATATTTACAGTCCATTACCTCCTCTGCAATGTTAATAAGTGATTTCTGTCGTGAGTGAATTTGATCCACATGCCATCGGACTATCTTCCCATCACCTAGCATCACTTTATAAGAAAGTGGTCCAGTGACAGTCTCTACATGCCCAGGAATCCATTTCGGTCCATAGCTAAAATTCCGCACAAGTACCGGATCTTCCACATTAAAACTACGTTCCTTGGCCTTTTTATCATGATGGACTTTTTGCTTTTGTTGTTGTTCATGAATCTTTCTGGTCAAATCAGGATGTATGAAGTCCAGAGAACATCGCAGTTTTCGTCCATATAACATTTCCACTGGAGAGAGACCTGTGGTGGTCTGAGGAGTAATCCTGTAACTGAATAAAGCTTGTGCCACCTTAGTTTCAGTTGTTCCTTCAACATACATTTTCAGCATTCCTTTCAAGATTTGCCCATTCTACTAAACCATTCTACTAAACCATTACTGGAAGCATGATAAGGTGCAGAGGTTACATGTAGTACTCCATTTTTATTCAGGAACTCCTTGAATTCCTCACTAACAAAACAAGTACCATTATCTGATACAATCAGTTCGGGTAATCCATGGTTGCTGAAGCTATTACGCAAACATTTATTGGTGGTAGCAGATGTGGCTGAATTCACTGGATACACATCTATCCCTTTTGAATGTGCATCAATCAAGATGAAGAACATTTTTCCCATGAATGGTCCTGCATAATCCACATGCAATCTTTGCCAAGGTTTTTCTGGCAAATTCCAAGGATGCAGTGGGGCTACAGCCAGAACATTTCTATGCTCTTGACAAGTATGACAGGATTTAACAATAAGTTCCACATCCTGATCTAACTTGGGCCACCACACATAACTTCGAGCCAAAGCTTTCATCCTAGATATCTCTGGGTGGCACTGATGCAATTGTTTCAGAACTTCTGGTCTACCCGAACTGGGAATTATTACCCGGGCCCCCCAAAGCCCCTGTACACTTAATTCAGCTTTTCTTGATGTGAATTTCACAAACTCTTCTCCAACTAATTCATGTGGAAATCCTCTTTGCACCATTTCTCTCACCCTGGATAATACCAGATCTTTTTGTGTCCACACTCTCACCTGTTCTGCTGTAATCAGAGTTATGTCTGCATTCTCCAGCATTAGGACTCTTTCCTCCTGTTCAATGCCAGATTCCCTCGGCAATGGTAAATGACTCAGAGCATCTACATTTCCGTGATCCTTGCCATCTTTGTAGATGATGTTGTATTCATATTCTCTTAGTGTCACAGCCCATCGCTGGATCCTAGGAGATGACATTTGGGGAACAGCTTTTAGCTCATTAAATAAAGACAATAAGGGTTTATGGTCTGTAACGATGGTAAACTTCCGGCCATACAAATACTTATGGAAGCATTGTAAGCCAAACATTACGGCCAACCCTTCCTTGTCCAACTGAGAATAATTCCGCTCAGCTTGATTCAATGTACGTGACATAAACTCAATAGGTCTTTCACTACCATCGGGCATCTTACGCAAAAGAACTGCACCTAGACCATAAGAAGAAGCATCGCATGACAAAATCACATCCTTCTGGGGGTCATAGTAGACTAAAACTTGCACTGAGTAAATCATTTTTTTAGACTGAGCAAAAGCAGCCTCTTGTTCCACAACGCAGTTCTATTTTGCATCTTTCCACAGCAACTTATGCACGGGTCTAAAACAGTAGACAAATTGGGCAAGAACATATTATAGTAATTTAAAAGTCCAAAATAGGTCATCAGTTCTGTCATATTCTTTGGTGAGGGAGCATTTTGAATAGCGGTTACCTTCTCTGGTACTGGATGTAGGCCAGTCTCATCCACTTTATGTCCCAGGAATATTACCTCTTTTTCCATGAAGGTGCATTTACTCCGCTTCAACCTTAGTCCTGCTTCCTGCAATCTTTCCAACAGAATGGCAAGCATTTGGAGATGCTCTTCATCATTATGACCAATCACCAAAATGTCATCTAGGAAGATTGCCACATATGGAAGACCTTGCAGCACCCCCTCGTTGGTTCTTTGGAAGATTGCAGGACTAGAAGAAATTCCAAAGGGTAAAACACAATAGGTAAACAATCCCTTATGGGTATTCACTGTCACATATTTCTTGGACTCTGCATCTAATGCAATCTGATGGTAGGCATGGCTCATATACAGTTTAGTGAACTTCTGTCCTCCTGACAAAGTTGCAAATAAATCCTCTATTCGGGGAATGGGGTACTGTTCCAACTTTGAAACTCGGTTTACCGTCAGCTTGTAGTCACCACAGAGTCTAATTGTATTATCAGGCTTCAAAACAGGTACTACGGGCGCAGCCCATTCAGAGTGTTTGACTGGCTCTATGATGTTTTCTCTTAACAGATGTTCTACTTCAGCTTCTACTTTCACCTTCATTGCATATGGAACAGGTCTAGCTTTGAAAAATCTTGGGACAGCTTCCTTGTCCACATAAATCTTTGCCGGTGGGCCCTTAAATTTGCCCAATTCCTCTTTAAACAATTCTGCATGTTGGCTAAGCACTTTAGGCAAGGTTAAATTTTCCACCCCCTGAATTCTATGTATGGCCTCCCATTTCATGCCTAAATCTTTAATCCACACTCTACCCAACAAATTTGGTCCTGTTCAGGGTACTACCACTATCTCCCTGTGTCTGGCTTTCACCTGCGCAGAACCCAACACTGTTAAAGCTTGGCCCGTATATTTGACATTTCTGTCAATTTTTCTCCATAATTACAATCCTGAGCTAGTTTTCTCAGTACTGCCACATAATCCAACACGGTATCCCCCTGTTCGCTTGATCTTGAATTGAATTTAAACCGCTGTACAATTTCACTGGGCTTTTCTCAGGTGTGGGGTAACCAGGTTGTTAATGTGCAGCACCGGCACGCAGTGTGTTTCCTTCCTATATAAACTGAGTGTTTCATGGCTGGGTTGTGCAATGGGTGTTCGTGAGCTGTGCCATCTTGGTCACCGGTGCTCTCACGCAAATTCCCGCTGCTGGAGCAGATTTTCCAGCAATTTTTTTTTTTATCTACACAGAGTTGATATGGCAACAAGTAAACAAATTAAGTTTCGTCTCACCAGCGTGTGTGGAAATGTTTAAACCACGTGTGTGACAACTAAACCTGTGTTAGAGTTTGTGCCCCGCGCTCCTCTAGGCTACGAATCTGAAAATGGCAAGATATGCTGAAAGTAAGTTTTCATAAATATTTTTACTGATATAAAAATGTCAATTATATACGGTTGATATATGCAATATACAGAATATGACAAAAATGACAGTTTTCATATATGTATCATGTTTTTTTAAACTAATTTTGACACTTGACAATAAATACACAACAAAGCCACAGCATTGACCGAAATAATGCATGGATTGATGACAAAACACACACACACGCATTAAGGGGAATTATGTAAATTACATATCTGACTGCATGGAATTGCATATAGTTTTTCGGAATTGGGGCACACTGTAATGCAGTGTTACAACGTGCCCCATTTGTGCAACTGGGATTTAAATCTGGCTGGTCACTTCTGCTGGCTATCTGAGAATTAAAAGACTACTGTATGTAAGATGCTAGCTAAAAGATTGGAGATTAAAATGATACCAAGTTTGCCTCATTTTAAATAAACAGTAAAAACAGAGATGAAAATTGACTCATGCGAATTTTTACTTTTGCTACCTTAAAATGAACTTTGGAACCGCAATTTTTTTTTATCTACACAGTGTTGATATAGCAACAAGTAATCAAATGAAGTTTCGTCTCACCAGCGTGTGTGGAAACGTTTAAACCACGTGTGTGACTACTAACCCCGCATTAGTTTGTGCCCCGTGCTCCCCTAGGCTACGAATCTGAAAATGGCAATATATGCTGAACACTTGTATGCTGAAAGAAAGTGCTCATACATGATTTACTGATATAAAAATGTCAATTATATACAGTAGATATATGCAATATACAGAATATGACAATATGACAAAAATGTATCTTGTGTTTTAAACACTTGTGGAATTTAAATGTGTACATAAATGCTCAAATATATGAACTCTAATTGTATTTGTTCGTACTGTATATGGCCAGTGGCAATATCTCAGGGCCAGCAAAGTCTTCTCTGCTGCCATAACATATCTAATAAATAAATATTTTTTCATCCTTTCATTCTCGTTGACCTTTTTGCCTATGTATTTTCAATTGCTTTCCACTCATAATTCATCTAAAAACGAATAGCAAATAATAATAATAAAAAATTTATCCAATCAGCAGGGGGGCTCTGTAGTGCCACCTAGAAGATGGGCATGTTCAGGGGGCTCTGTAGCACATACCTTTTGAGCTACCATCACCAAACTTTGTACACATATAGAGCTCATCAAGCCAGACAACTTTTGTGCTGACAGTCATAAGCTCTGCCCAAAAGGAAGTTGGCCATTTTGGATTGAATGTGCATTTTTTGAAAATATCAGGCCCCGAATTTTGAATACTCCTAGGAGATTCATGTGAGTGGCACCAAAATTAGGCAATATTATGCCAAGACATTGAAGATGCTGAATTGTGCACGGATTTTTGATATTTTGAATGGTGTTGCCATGGCAAGGCAATAAATGAAGGGCAAACATGTGAAACAGGATGTTCCTTCTGTGTGCATTGTATGATTTTGATGAATTCAGCTGTATGTTTTGTAATGGGCGCTGATCACATTTATGCGGCTATTGTGGGTCACGGGCATAGCGCCACTTGCAGCAGGAAGTAGGGCAATTTTAACAGACTTTGAAATAGCCCTCTTGTGTTTACGTGCATTGCTTCAAAATTCTTTAGAATAATGTCAAGACACTGCTGATGTAAAATTGTAAAGAGATATTTGATATCTTAAATACCGTATCCACTGCAATTTATTGTGCAAGTGAACGCAGTTTTAAAGTTAAATAAAAAGCTACAGCAGTTTAAATTTATTGTAATGAAAATGTACTGCACAATCTTTTTATTTTTATATCAATAAAATATAATACAAATATCAGCTGAAATGTAAAAATACTAGAAAACCAAAAGCCATATGTTTAACCCAGTTCTGAGTGGCAGTTAACTTGACGCAGTACCAGAAATGTCCAGTAGAGGGAATCCAAGCTCCATTGTTGAAAACGTCATGGTTACTTGTGTAACCTCCGTTCCCTGATGGAGGGAACGAGACGTTGTGTCGATGTAATGACACTAGGGGTCACTCTTGGGAGCCCGAGACACCTCTGGTCTTTGAAAAAAGGCCAATGAAAATTGGTGAGTGGTATTTGCATGCCACTTCCCCAGACATACGGGTATAAAAGGAGTTGGTATGCAACCACTCATTCAGGTTTTATGCTGAGGAGCCGATATAAGGTCCGGCCATTTCAGCGGGTAGTTCAGCATTGTGGCAGGAGGGACACAACATCTCGTTCCCTCCATCAGGGAACGGAGGTTACACAAGTAACCATGACGTTCCCTATCTGTCACTCACTCGACGTTGTGTCGATGTAGTGACACTAGGGGTCCCTATATGAAACGCCACAATTGGCTGAACTGTGTTACGTGAACTGGCGGTGTGTGGTGGGCAGACTACTCTGTGCCTCATAGCCAGCACACCAGGTCGACACGTAACCTCCCCCAACATAGTTATGAGTGTCGAATGGCCCTTTTTGGGGACAAGTCGACTATCCAAGAGATAGAGACAGGCTTAAACCAGTTGTAGTCTCTTTTCCCTTCTCTTTTTTCCACACCCTAAAAAAGAAGGGGAATTATCCGACTGGGCCGCCAGGTCTAGTCGGGGGGTGTCCCTCCCAAGGGGAAGACACCGCGGAGACCACACCTCGCCCAAAGAGAGGGGGGGATATTTAAGTGGAAGGATATGTCACATGGTCTTTCCAACCATGTGGAGAGTCTTCAAGGTAGATCCTGCCCAATGGGGGAGGAGTTACTACAAACATGGAGACTGGGGAAGAGTGGCTCTGCCCAAGGAAGATGCAGTTTGCCGACAGGGAAACGAATTAGCGGAAGATATATATATCACATGGGGTTAGCCTTACAGGGAACCGCCACATGCAGAGCGCCTACCCCAGAACAGGGCTCTTAGTTAGCACGTGTACTGGGCCGGCAGCGAATCTCTCCAAAAACTCGACTGCCACAGGGCTCGGAGGAAGTCAACCAGGGAACAAACTTGTGAACACTACTGGGAATTAATGGCGCAAGTCTTCAGCTCAAAAGGAGGTGGAAGGTGCTATGTGCAAGCATTACGGCCGGCTGGCTATCCCAGGCTTATCCACTTGTGTTGCGTGCCACTACCTGGGACGAAACCGGTTTCACCCGGAGGTTGTAGAACCTTGCAAAGGTGTTGGGTGTGTTAGAGAGGCACCTCTGGCCAGGGCCCAGGAAGCCGCTACACCCCTGGTAGAATGGGCTCGTAGCCCTATCGGGGGCAGCATGTCCTGGGTGAGATATGCCATAGTTATGGCATTAATGAGCCAGAGGGCGATCCTCTGCTTGGAGACAGAGCTTCCTTTCCGCTGTGCACCAAAGCAGACAAAGAGCTGCTCAGAGATTCTAAAGCTCTGCGTGCAATCCAAATAGATGCGTAAAACGTGCACCGGACACAGCAACGACAGGGCTGGGTCTGCCTCCTCCTGGGGCAGCGCTTGCAGGTTCACCACCTGGTCCCTAAAAGGGGTAGTGGGAACCTTGGGCACATAGCCCGGTCGGGGTCTCAGGATCACGTGAGAGTAACCCGGACCGAACTCCAGGAATGTTTCGCTGACAGAGAACGCTTGCAGGTCACCTACCCTTTTGATGGAAGTGAGCGCAGTCAGGAGGGCAGTCTTCAAGGAGAGTGCTTTAAGCTTGGCTGACTGCAAAGGCTCAAAGGGAGCTCTCTGTAGACCCTGAAGAACTACAGAGTGTTCCCATGAGGGAACAAGGTGCGGTCTGGAGGGATTCAGCCTCCTGGTGCCTCTTAGGAACCTGATGATCAGGTCGTGCTTCACTAAGGACTTACCGTCGACTGCGTCGTGGTGTGCTGCTATGGCGGCAACATACACCTTCAAGGTGGAAGAGGACAGCCTCCCTTCCAACCTCTCCTGCAGGAAGGAAAGCACTGATCCGAATGCACATCTCTGGGGGTCTTCGCATTGGGAAGAACACCACTTAGCGAACAGACGCCACTTAAAGGCATACAGGCACCTCATAGAGGGGGCCCTAGCCTGAGTGATCATGTCTACCACCGCAGGTTGGTTTCAGAGGTCTGATCGCGGGTGCCAGAGGGTGCCCTGTCCCTGAGAAAGAAGGTCCTTCCTCAGGGGAATTCGCCAGGGGGGAGCTGTCGTGAGGAGTGTGAGGTCCGAGAACCACGTCTGGGTGGGCCAGCAGGGTGCTACCAGGAGGACCTGC
The DNA here is from genome assembly GCF_019703515.2 of Myxocyprinus asiaticus. Taxonomy (NCBI): domain Eukaryota; kingdom Metazoa; phylum Chordata; class Actinopteri; order Cypriniformes; family Catostomidae; genus Myxocyprinus; species Myxocyprinus asiaticus. The sequence goes on along the minus strand of NC_059360.1, from coordinate 7,886,628 downwards.
TCCTCGTCCTCCCTGACCTTGCACAGGGTCTGTGCAAGCAGGCTCACTGGTGGAAACGCATATTTGCGTAGACCAGGGTGCCAGATGTGTGCCAGCACGTCTATGCTGAGGGGAGCCTCGGTGAGGGCGTACCAGAGCGGGCAGTGGGAGGATTCTTGGGAGGCGAGCAGGTCCACCTGTGCCCGTCTGAATTGACGCCAAATCAGCTGGACCACCTGAGGGTGGAGTCTCCACTCTCCCCTGAGGGTAACCTGCCATGACAGAGCGTCCGCTGTAGTGTTGAGGTTTCCCAGGATGTGAGTGGCTCGCAGCGACTTGAAGTGCTGCTGACTCCAGAGGAGGAGACGGCGGGCGAGTTGTGACATACAACGAGAGCGCAGACCACCTTGGCGGATGACATATGCTACCGTTGCCATGTTGTCTGTCCGAACTAACAGGTGCTTGCCCTGGATCAACTGCCGGAACCTCCGCAGGGCGAGCAGAATTGCCAACAACTTGAGGCAGTTGATGTGACAATGCAGTCGCGGACCCGTCCAGAGGCCGGCAGCTGCGTGCTCATTGCAAACAGCGCCCCAGCCCATTTTGGAGGCATCTGTCGTGACCACGACGTGCCTGGAGAACAGTTCTAGAGGAACACCTGCCCATAGAAATGAGAGGTCAGTCCAAGGGCTGAAAAGATGGTTACAGACCGGCGTGATGACCACTCGATGTGTCCCGTGGCGCCATGCCCATCTCGGGACTCGAGTCTGGAGCCAGTGCTGAAGCGGCCTCTTATGCATCAACCCGAGCAGGGTGGCCACCGCTGAGGATGCCACCCGCGGTGATAGACATGATCACTCAGGCTAGGGTCCCCTCTACGAGGCGCCTGTATGCCTTTAAGTGGTGTCTGTTCGCTAAGTGGTGTTCTTCCCGATGCGAAGACCCCCAGAGATGCGCAGACAGATCAGTGCTTTCCTTCCTGCAGGAGAGGTTGGATGGGAGGCTGTCCCCTTCCACCTTGAAGGTGTAAGTTGCCACCATAGCAGCACACCACGACGCAGTCGACGGTAAGTCCAGGAGGAGGCAGACCCAGCCCTGTCGTTGCTGTGTCTGGTGCGCACTTTATGCATCTATTTGGATTGCACGCAAAGCTTTAGAATCTCTGAGCAACCCTTTGTCTGCTTTGGTGCACAGTGGAAAGGAAGCGCTGTCTCCAAGCAGAGGATCGCCCACTGGCTCATTAACGCCATAACTATGGCATATCTCGCCCAGGACATGCCGCCCCCGGTAGGGCTACGAGCCCATTCTACCAGGGGTGTAGCGGCTTCCTGGGCCCTGGCCAGAGGTGCCTCTCTAAAAGACATTTGCAGAGCAGCGGGCTGGGCAACACCCAACACCTTTGCAAGGTTCTACAACCACCGGTTGGAACCGGTTTCGTCCCAGGTAGTGGCACGAAACACAAGCAGATAAGCCCGGGATAGCTGGCCAGGTGTATCGCTTGCACATAGCGCCTTCCACCTCCTTTTGAGCTGAAGACGTGCGCTCTTAATTCCCAGTAGTGTTCACAAGTTTGTTCCCTGGTTGACTTCCTCCGAGCCCTGTGGCAGTCGAGTTTTCGGAGAGACTCGCGGCCGGCCCAGTACACGTGCTAACTAAGAGTCCTGTTCTGGGGTAGGTGCTCCGCATGTGGCGGTTCCCTGTAAGGCTAACCCCATGCGATATATATCTTCCACTAGTTCGTTTCCCTGTTGGCAAACTGCATCTTCCTAGGGCAGAGCCCCTCTGCCCCAGTCTCCATGTTTGTAGTAACTCTTCCCCTGTTGGGTAGGATCTACCTTGAAGACTCTCCACATGGTCGGAAAGACCATGTGATGTATTCTTCCACTTAAATATCCCCCCCTCTCTTTGGGCGAGGTGTGGTCTCCGCGGTGTCTTCCCCTTGGGAGGGACACCCCCCGACTAGACCTGGCGGCCCAGTCAGATAATCCCCCTTTTTTCAGGGAGCGGAAAAAGAGAAGGGGAAAAGAGGCCACGACTGGGTTAAGCCTGTCTCTATCTTTTGGATAGTCAACTTGTCTCGAAAGGGCCGTTCAACACTCATAACTATGTTGGGGGAGGTTACGTGTCGACCTGGTGTGCTGGCTATGAGGCACACAGTAGTCTGCCAACCACACACCACCAGTTCACATAACACAGTTCAGCCAATTGTGACATTTCGTATAGGGACCCCTAGTGTCACTACATCGACACAACATCGAGTGAGTGACAGATAGGGAACGTCATGGTTACTTGTGTAACCTCCGTTCCCTGATGGTATTTCACCGTAGCACCATCCTCTGATTCCTCTGCCACACTCTGGTCAAAGATGGGGTAGCGGAGCGCTTTTTGAGCTTTAGCCCGTATGTCTCGACTTTCTTGCCGTACTTGGTCGTCAGCGACCTCTCGGCTTTCCTTTTCAGCCAACTGGAGTCTTTCTACACACACCTTCAGCATAGTATTTGTAGTCTGGAGGTCTCGATGTAAAGCACGATTGCTTGCATCAAGCTGACTACACTGGGCTGTAAGTGTTTTTACCTCGCCCTTGAGTGTTGCTATTTCCAACTGGGCCTTGTGGTGGTAAAGTAGAAACAGCCTACCAACTACCTCCTGGATAGTGGTTACCTTACCTTGAGGATCGTGTGCATTATCTACCACGGCGGCCATTTCAGCATCACACTGAGATGGTGTGTAGCTGTTAAGCTCCTCCCTTTCTTCTCTAGAGACAAGGAGGAGGTCAGCGACGCAGTTGGACAGTGAGGTTTCCTCACCTGACCTGGGAGCTTCAGCTCCGGACGCTGATGGGGACTGGCTACTCATATCTCCCTGGTTTGACAGGTGAGAGGGTGATGTCCAGTGAACCCCTATAGGAACTCTTTATGAGTTCATGTTTCTGAAACTTAGCTGAGTTTTGAGGGTGGCGAATTACGACACCTGTTGCTCTGTGGAAAACACTGACACACCAGTCGTTATCCTGAGGAAAGAATGCACAGGTGGAACCACTTACCTGTCACTCACGAGGAACTGCTTTGTATTATTAACTGTTCCTTGAGCTGCTAATTTAGGTGAAATAATCACAGTATGACTATCAGCACGTCAGACTACTTTGTTAGTATCTAGTGACTGAATCTCTCAAACACAAACAGAAGGAGTAGTGAATTAGTACCAAACTAACAACCACTAACACAACACTTGCAATGATTCACAACCACAACCGGCTTTGTGTCTTAGCAGTTTGAATTTCCTGTAGAAAAAGGAAGCCAAGAAGGGAAACCTTTGGCTACTCTAAAATATTTAGTTATTTGCAAGAATATTGGAGGAAGCCAACAATTATCACGGCCTCACACGGGGCACCAATTATTATGTAGGTGCTACTGGTTGTTTAAATCAGTTTTACTATCAGAAATAATCAATAATCAATTGTTATTAATTATGGAATAATCAAATAACAATTTATATAACTAAATAGAATTTAACTCATTAAACTATTCTCCAGAAATAATCAATAATCAATTGTTATTAATTATGGAATAATCAAATAACAATTAAATAACTAAATAGTAATTAAATAGAATTTAATTCATTAAACTCTATTCTCGGGGCACCACTCTTTGAAAAGAGAAAAATGATAGCAAGTTACTGATTGAGTCTCATAAAACAAAATCTACCCTGTAGGTTGAGTATCTTAACTGTTAATCAAAATAATCAAAAAGGGGAAAAACTAGTTAAATTATTGGTATACAAATCTAATAGTAATCTAGTTACAGTTAGTTTCTAACACCAATAACATAATAGTACTCTGAGGTAACTTGGGAGTTCTTCACGTGGCAGAGGTTGGCTTCAACACAACATTCAAACAAAAACAAACAGGAGTACTTATTATAGTATACAAGATTTATTATAATCAAGCAGTAGTGAACACAGCCAATACTATCCGAATATAATCCAAAAATAAAATCAAGGATATCCTAAGCTAACAGTGGCGCTATATGCTAGTGTGTGTGTGTGTGTGTCCAGGTGTGGTAGCAAAGGAATCAAAATGGAGGATCAGGTTCAAAATGGAGGGTTAAATCCAAAATGGAGCTAATACCACGTGCGGGTGGAAATGAGCAGACACACAAAGGAACTGACGAAACAGGCAGGAGAATTTGGTTCACCAGCCTGAGTGGAACACAAACCGAGGCGCCACTCACTCAATGAATATCAGTGAGAGAGAGAGAATGAGAGCGAGAGAGAGAGAGGAAAAATGCATGCAGTTTAGTTAAGGGTAACCGCTCGTAACAGCAGGACTGAATTACTAGTTCAAATCACTCAACAAAACAAATGTAACCCCAAAAGAAAACTAAATACAAATCTCCCAACTCGAAGCAGCGAGCAGAGTTTAACATACAAATATACTCAAAACATCAGCATTTAGAATCAAAAATACGATTTAGATTCACAAGAAAAAACACAGTTTCTAAACTAAATCTGCCCAGATATCAAGCCTTACTTGGGAAATCCTGTGTGATTTCAGTAGGTTTGTCCGTTGGAATTCCTGTTGCATTGAGCGGTCAGGAGAAACGGTCTGAATGGTCCCTTGTCTTACGCTCGTCAGCGAAAAGACGCGTCTCTGCTTTATTCTTCGGATCCAGCGATGGAGAAGAATGCAGAAAGTAGTCAACGTTGAATGAAAAAGAGGGAGAAGGGAAACTGTTCGCCTTTCCGTTTTTCAAAATAAATTCACTGTTGCTTTACAGTGAAACTCAACCGGTTGATAAAAGTATACTGTAAGACTTGAACAAAGCTAAGTTAATCTTACTCTACCGTGGCCAAATGGTGAGGTTGGAAAAACGTGGTCTCTTTGTTCTCAGTCCAAACGGAGGGAAAACTCCTTCAGTACATGCACAGTACAGATGTCCCTTAACAGCCAGGCAGAGCTTAGCACAGAGAGCTCGAAATTCATCTGTCCGCGGGTTTTGTTGACGAGATGATGTCATCGGTCGTAGGCCGCTCGACCAATGGCGATTGAGACTGGGTCCATGGGCGGGACTTCGCATCCAGTCGTGAATTTGTGAAGGATCCTGGGAAACTGAGTTCAATGTCTCTCCTTTTGATCATAGAACAAAGGGCCATGCAGTCTCTGCTGCCATTTTAAGTGGGCCAAGGCCCTACAGCTGGACCTTATATCGGCTCCTCAGCATAAAACCTGAATGAGTGGTTACATACCAGCTCCTTTTATACCCATATGTCTGGGGGAGTGGCATGCAAATACCACTCGCCAATTTTCATTGGCCTTTTATCAAAGACCAGAGGTGTCTCGGGCTCCCAAGAGTGACCCCTAGTGTCACTACATCGAGTAACCATGACGTTTTATGCGGGCAGATTAGAACCTTTAACCTCTTATGCAATGAGCGGATCAATTACCACTAGAACACCCAGTCAGATTCCTTTTACCGGCGCTGATTGATGTACTTCTCCACTGACTTACAATATCTCATTACCGACAATAGCACATGTAGAGATGAAGTTATCAAATTTATTATGTTAAATATTTATTTTAGAGCTTGTGTTGATCATCAAGAATGACTTTTTTATCAAAGCAGACCATTTAAAATAATCTTTTACTAGCACTTATCGTTGCTGTGTGACTTCAAACGCAGTGTTTCATGAGCATGATGTTGTTATTTTGCTAGCCATCTTAAACTGATCTTTAACTTTATAAGTCATTCTTTTGATAAACACAGTTAACTGATGAACACAGATACACATACTTATACATAGCAGACTGCGCATGTGTGAGAAGTTGACAAAAGAGGGATCCCTTCAAGACACAACCGATTTTGTGATCTTGCAAATTCAACTAATCTCTGCATTATTTGCAGTAGCTTGCCATTTTTTATAATTTCCACAAATTTTCCACAAAAAACATAAATCTGAGGGATTCCCATAGCATTCCTTCAGTTTGACAGAGGCCAAACAAATGTTTGAAAAGCCTGAAGCAGTCGCAACATATCCAAATGCACAGCAGCTATTGTATCATCTCCATAGTAATAGTGTAGCATCTCCAAGTTGTGCGTTAACTATCAAAATCCTCCTAAACTTTCACGGGACCGCAGACAGCACACATACACCACAGCTAGCGTTTAATCTTCACCCTGCGTGCTGAGAATGAGACACAAAAACCTGCATTTATACAAAGAATCCCAAAAATTCACTAAAAATCTCCATTAGTTGTGTAATAAAATGTGATTTGAATTTGAAGTACTATTAATACAGTAGGCTACGAATCTGAAAATGGCAATATATACTGAACACTTGTATGCTGAAAGTGTTCGTAACTGTTTTTACTGATATAAAAATGTCAATTGTATAGAGTAGATATATGCAATATACAGAATGACAATATGACAAATGACAATTTTCATATATGTAACATGTTTTTTTAAACACTTGTGGAATTTAAATGTGTACATAAATGTTCAAATATATGAACTCTAATTGTATTTGTTCGTATATGGCCATATACCAGATTTAAATATCAGACAATGTAATAATGGCAATATTTTATGACCAAACTTTAGTTGTTGCAATGTAATTGATTACGTTGTGACAACTGGAAAAGTGAAATTGCTGTATTCATTGCCACAACGTAACTTTGGAACGGTGCAAGTCCGTCATGACGACGTTGTGGCATCATATAGTGTCAAAGGATCAATAGTGTCAATGGGAGGGAACGACAAAGGACCCAAAAGCACAGATGACGGTTCAATGGTAAAATTGAGTAAATCATTGCCGTGATCGGCGTCTCCTCGAGATCGCTCACCGTTCCCATGGAAATGCAGCTCGCGTGCCGGCTCCACCTGTGAGACATGAGGGAGAGAGAAAAACAAACAACACTATGAGCCAGCACAAATGCCAGAACCGTGACAAATAGTTGTTTGTTGGTAACCAGTTGTTAATTTTTGCTTTTAATAATTATTCTATGGGCGACATGCAGTATTCTAGCCTAATTTATGTCCTCATTTGCCCAACATTAATTTAGAGGCTATGTAAACAATTGTGCATATGAATAACAAATGCAGACTCAAAGTTAATGTATTTCATTTATTTTGACAGTGAACAGAGGAAAAAATGCAACAATAAAAGAAATTGAAACCTATTGCCACAGAATTGCAACGAAATTACAAGCCTAAATGACTTCTATGCTCATATTAAAATCTATTTAGACTGTCTTAACACCTAATGCCTTGAATTACATTTGTTAATTTAATTTAAAGGATAAATAAAAAATGGTAAATGACTTCATTACAATATAATCTTTAGATCTACATATTTTCAACAATAAATAATTACATTAAATTATAGCAAATATGTAAAATTAATCAGTTAGAATCTTTTTTTTTTTAAATACAATTAAAAATGTATTGATTAGATTTCCTGAACTTTTAAATACTCCTAGGTGATTCATGAGACTGTCACCACATTTAGACAACATTATGCCAAGACATCGAAGATGCTAAATTGCAAACAGATTTTTAAATATGGAATGGTGTTACCATGCCGATTCACTAAATTAATGGCAAAAATAGGGAAACAGGAAGTGTCTCATATCTTCTGCGTGCATTGTGTGATTTAGATCAAAATTTAGTTGTATGTTTTTTCTTGGGGGCATAGCGCCACCAACTGGCAGCAGGAAGGCAATTTTAACAGAAATAGCCCCCTAGTGTTTACATGAATTGCTTAAATTCTATAGAATAATGTCAAGACACTGCTGATGTAAAATTGTAAGGGGGTATTTTGATATCTTAAATACTGTTGCCATGGCAATGCATTGTTATCACTTTCTTCCTGTATTTTGGTGTTTTTGAGGCACTTGTTTTTGCACACAGAGTCATCGGCCATTAAATTTCACACATGAGCGTGGGGGTGGGCGGGGGGGGGGTGGTCTCTGTAGCACCCCTTTTAAAATGGGCATGTAATGGGGTCTCTGTAGCATCCCCATTTTCACCTAGAGTCACCAAACTTGGTACACATATTGTTCTCATCAAGCCGAACAACTTTCATACTTACAGTCATTAGCTTGCCCCACAGGAAGTCGGCCATTTTGGATTTTCTGAAATTTTGTAAGTTTAGTCTTGGGGGCTAATCACATGGATGTCACAGTCATAGCACCACCACCTGGCAGCAGGAAGTGTGGCTCTTACAACAGACTTTAAAATAATCCTCTTATATTTACCCAAATTGCTTCAAAACTGTTTACAATAATGTCAAATGCAGGTGTCCACCTTGCATTGTTTTCCGAAAGCCACCAGGTGGAAATGGACCCACTGTGCTTGGGCCCGTCATCGCTGCTTGCAGCTATATTTGATTTTGCTACTTTGAGGACAGGTTGAGCTCAGATAATAGTTATATATATATTGGATCAGCATCATGTCTCTAGTCTGGGAGAGGCCAAGGAATAGCAGGACAATCTTCATTTGGAAATGCATAAATATAGCTACATTTACACCTCATCCACATAGGGCTGGGCGATTAATTGCATTTTATTTTCAATTATGATTTTGGCTTCCAACGATTATGAAAACAAGATAATCGAGATAAAACAATTATTGTGCCGCATTCTGTTTCACAATGAAAACCCCCGGCATTATATCTTTTAAAGCATAATTTGTTAAAGTTCAAATAATAAGGAAGCAGTTTATGAAAATAAGCTTCGAAACTGGCTTTTCTCTGTGCGGTCAGCACCGCATCTATGAGTTGCTTGAAGTGACCGAGGAAGAGATTGAATCTTCTCCCAGCTGATGCACACTCTGGCATGGGGATGCTCATCACTCGCTTGCAACGCTTGCTTCAGCTAGATTATAATGTGATGGCTCGCGATGTAGTGAATCATAATATGTGTCATAATATGTGTCACTGTGTATCTTATGAAGAAAATTGGCGATATGTAGCTCTATTAAGAAGAAAAAGTTTGTTTTTTGTAAGTTAAAGATGGATCGAGGTGAACATAAAGGTGAGAGAGTGTAGACTTAGTCCATTATTCACTGGAATAAATGCGTGTGCATGTGTGTGCTGAACATGCACGTGTTCCGAAAATGCTCACACTAATGTGCACCTGAATGCCCGTCTTGGTGAGGTATTCATGTAAGCACAGAAAGTGATGTCTAAAGTGAACGTAAACAGCAGAGAAAAAAACAGATTTGTATTAAAATGTCGGACTTGTATGTATAAATGTAAGCTAATATACCTGCTGCTGTCTAGTGTGTCATTATAATAATCAAACAACTATACCAAGAAAATGAGAAAACACTCACTGCTCTTGACTGGGTAACTTTAGTAGCTTTAAAAAGTATTAATGTATTACAATCATACAGTGAAGACCAGTAGTAGTTTTATGTTGCATTTCATTCTGAGTGTTTACTTGAATACTTGATAGCCTACTGCTTTTATAAACTTTTAAAGCTGTTTAAAAAGCACAGAATTTTCTTAATTTGTATTTTTTGTTCTATTATTATTATTATTATTATTTTACTTCTATTATTTGCTGCTTTTTATTATTTTATTACTGACTGTTTACTAGTCTTGAATAATTACTCAAGAACTTGAAACCATTCTTCTGTAGTTAACATATTAGTTAGTGTTATTATTTGTTGTGGTTTTGAAGCTGGTATTGAGAATCGTCAAATTTCATTACTGACTACTGAAATTTTGGTATTGTGATAATATATAATCTTTATTGTACATGGTACAGTTGCAATCAAAATGATTCAACATCTCTGACCAGCAATACATTCTGGTGATGTGAATTAATACACATCAACTAAAACCTCAGTAAACAGTCAAAGTAAGTTTTTAATACACATTTGAGTGATTTTGAGAACAAAGAGTTCAGTTTACCCAAATTTTTTAATAAAAAATAACTAATTCTCTCCACAAATGTCATGTCAAAAATATTCAACCCCCAAAGTCAATCATTTGTTTGGAAATCAGACAGGTATGCTTATTATGGTTCCAACATGTCACACCTTTCAGTTTTACTTTCAAACTTATCTCGTCCTTATGATCCAGTTATTTACAAATTCATAAATGAACCTATAATTGGGCTCCATGCTAACATGATTTTTTTTCCCTCCCCTTTTCTCCCCAATTTGGAATGCCCAATTCCCAATGCGCTCTAAGTCCTTGTGGTGGCATAGTGAATCGCCACAATCCAGGTGGCGGAGGACGAATCTCAGTTGCCTCCGTGTCTGAGACCGTCAATCCGTGCATCTTATTTGGCTTGTTGAGCGCGTTACCACGGAGATGTAGAGCATGTGGAGGCCCACGGCATTCTCCGTGGTATCCACACACAACTCACCATGCGCCCCACCGAGAGTGAGAACCACACATTATAGCGACCAGTAGGAGGTTACCCCATGTGACTCTACCCTCCCTAGCAACCGGGCCAGTTTGGTTGCTTAGGAGACCTGGCTGGAGTCACTCAGCACACCCTGGATTCGAACTCATGACTCCAGGGGTGGTATTCAGCGTCAATACTCGCTCAGCTACTCAGGCCCCAACAAACATGATTCTTTTAGTTAAAATGCAATTTTGTCAATACTCTGAAAGTGTAATTGTAATTACACTTTGTCAACCAGTCAGTAATTAGACTCTTGAATGTCTCATGAAACAAATACACATAATACTAATGGTACTCCATTCAAGTCGGACATGAATGTAAATGACTTGCAGATCATTGAATGAGACAGTTGTTAACTCAGTAACTGCTCAGATTAAGAGTGAGTGAATATTTAGATTCAAACCAATAAATTATGTTTGACAAAGACATGTAAATCTATAACTTATTTCAGTGTTCACGCTGTATGTTCACAGTTGAGTGCAAAAATAAGTATTATTTATTGTCTATATATTTTGTCAAACTATACAGAACAAACAAAAGAAAGCAACTTTTTTTACAAGGGAAAAAAAACATTCTCATGCATTTAGAAATGTGTTTTCAAGTTTTCTATTTCTATCTTAAGCTCAGGAAAAACTCTGTGAACTTCACAATGTGAACCAAGTTTAAGAGACAGCATTTGTGTTTGGGTAAACTGAGGACAAGTAGTTTAACTAAATATTACACAGAATGTTTTGTGAATAAAAAGACAACCAGTCTAAGGCCAGAAACATACTTTTCGCAAATGTGTATGCAGATGCGAGTGCCTGGTAAACTTGTTCTGTTGAACATTCTTATGTGTGTTCTTGCGTTACTATGGCGGTAACAAACCTCAATACTTAAGGGGACTAACTTCCTCAGCAATATTCTTTTCAAACTGTTGCTCCGCCATGACAGTAGTTTCTCAAAAGAAAAAAACTCACTGTTGAAGAGGATGGTTTTGTAAGGGGGAAGTCACCCACTGGTCCAAGGACGGTATCCAATGGCGTGGCTGAAGGTCTCCTGTGTGTTCTGTCTTATCGTGCGCGACATTAAATAATACTTTTATTATTTGTTTTGAGTTCCATGTTTTATTAATATTATCATTAATTATTTTCTTTATTTCATCAGACTCCAATTATGAAAAACCTCATTGATGTATCTATGCTCTGAATTTTAGTAATTCTCTCTTCTAGACTGCATTTGTTATTTCAATGTTATTTGGGTCCTGTGCCGGCCGGACACAGATCCTTTAACTACAAATTCATCAGTTTCAGATATTAGTAAGTTTTAGACTAAGTCCTTATAGGTTCTCGGCTTTATCCGTTTAGTCTTATTTGGCTAAGTTTTATTATAGATTCTCGACTCACCGTTTAGCCCCAGTCAATTAAGTTCTGTTTTACAGATTCTTGGTCCTACCCTTAGTATTCCCGTTTAATTCTACTTGGCTAAGTTCTATTATAGATTCTCGGTTTACCGTTTAGCCCCAGTCAATTAAGTTCTGTTTTACAGATTCTCGGTCCTACCCTTAGAATTCCCTTTTAATTCTACCTGGCTAAGTTCTATTATAGATTCTCGGTTTACCGTTTAGCCCCAGTCAATTAAGTTCTGTTTTACAGATTCTCGGTCCTACCCTTAGTATTCCCATTTAATTCTACTTGGTTAAGTTCTATTATAGATTCTCGGTTTACCATTTAGCCCCAGTCAATTAAGTTCTGTCTTATAGATTCTCGGTCCTACCCTTAGTATTCCCGTTTAATTCTACTTGGCTAAGTTCTATTATAGATTCTCGGTTTACCGTTTAGCCCCAGTCAATTAAGTTCTGTTTGATACAGATTCTCGGTCCTACCCTTAGTATTCCCGTTTAATTCTACTTGGCTAAGTTCTATTATAGATTCTCGGTTTACCATTTAGCCTTTTACATAACTAATGGGTTACTTCTGAAGTAGCTAATTTAAGCCAACTCTGACCATAGATTTGTAGTTAATAAGAAATATACTAGAAAACAGTCCTTCAGAATGAATCATAATAACAATTTATTTACCAGGTAATAGTAATACATTCAAACAATCCAATTAAAATAATAAATCAAACTCAAAGCTATCAGTGAACCAAGCATAATAATATAATTAAAGTTGCATTCCATTCAAACATTTACTAAACATAAGAAATACAAACTGCAATTACCTGGTAGTGAAAAAACTACACACAGTGTTTATTGTGTGGATCTTCTGGCTACAGAGAGACTTTGATAAATATAAACTACATGCAGCGGTACAGCATGGGAGATCTGCTTACAGATTCCTTCAAACATTTATCAATAATAAGAAATACCTGGTAGAGATAAAACTACATGCAAACGACGAAGCATGGGAGATCTGGCTTACAGATTTCCAGAGCTTCTCTGCCATCCTTCATTAAGTACCAAACGATTCCATTGTTATTTCAGATGTGTGTGTTTGATGTTATTTAGGATTTGGTTTACAATTTAGGGAGTTGTAAGTTGACCTTTGATTGTGTAGGTTGTTTGATGTTTACAAAGAATACACCTAATCTGCATACAGCATCTGGTCTCTGTGTGAGACTTGGGAGGGGCATGCCCCAGATAGAATATTGTATTTTACTAAGTTCTTAAATCTTACTTGTGATTTGACTTTGCTGAAAGGGAATGAGACAGTTTTACCAGTTGCACTGAGACCTCTTGAATGATACCAAACATATATGATCAGCAAACCTTTCACATAACAGAACAGGATAAGTCATAAATTAGTTTTTAGTGTCCTTAAAGTGTCCTGAGGTGAGAGAGAGAGAGAGAGCAGATGTGATGTGAGTGTGATTTGAGTTTTATGGTCCCCAATCAGTGGGGTGTGTTTTCTCAGGTGGAGATGCTCCTCTGAGTGAGAGTTTTATGCTGTTGGTTCTCGCAGAGTTTTTGACTTTCCCGGAAGTGATGCAGATAATTTTTGTGACAGTCTTACAGTTTACACTAATGTGCCGCTTTAGAGTGCAGCAGTCTGGTTCGGGAAGTAAAAATCCCATTAATTTTTTCCATAGACAAATTGATTTTCAACAATAACTTGTAAACCTTTAAAGACAGACCTACTGTGAGCTCCAAGGTTGTTCATCGATGGTATAAGCTTTCGATGAAGCCATCAGTCTGTGTTATTTCAAGTTCATTGTTTAAAAATTGTGTTTGATAGCAGAATTCATGGTAAACAACTACATTACCCATGGTCCAGTAGAGAAAGCTTTATCAATCAAAGAACCGCCAGCAACCAATCCAGCGAAACGGGTTCGGTGCGACCACACACTCCCATGACGCACTGCGAATGACTTAATTGTCTCTTCACCATTAAACTACTTATCTATTTGCATATATCGGATTATTTTGCAATAACCATAGAATATATTGTTTCAATACTTATTATCAGTAACCTAAAATCAGTAGTTATATTTCCCCATTTTTTTTCATTCAATGACATCATTCGCAATGCTTCATGTGATTGTAGTTTTTGCCCTCATGAAAGACGGTAAGTACACAATAAAAAGAAAAAATAATAAAAATAGGTCTTTGGCTGAACTTGATTCAACCGTAGACAGCAGTTCCACATGTTTGAAATTAGTTTTCTTAAGTTAGAATTGTAATAACACAAACACTTTGTTTAGAAATTTGTACCTTTGTCTTTTTGTCCTATTTTCAAATACTGTTCTGCCTCAAAACAAAGTTTGTGATGTTGTGATTTACCTCAGAGCTGGTTGGTTTAGTTCATGGCTGACAACTCTTATTAAAGATTTTATGAAAAGTCTGTTGGTAAAATTAATGGAAAAACACTTTCAGAATCCAGGCAGATGAAAAAGTAGGTGGGCACTGTTGTGCTCTATAATGCCCCGTGAGAATGCAGTACATAAAAGTTGTGTTATAAGTTGCAGTCTGACACATTTTGCACACATGCGTAGCTAGAAGCATCTGTGTTCACTGACTGGCAAAGACATGTTTCGGCCTTAAAACAGACTACCAATTCTGCAGGGAATCCTGTCGAGCTGCCACATTTTATGTATCCGAGTGTGAGACAAGGACAGGGATATCAAAATTGTGAATATCAGACACATTTGTGTAAATGCGTGCATGCAATTCTGCTCTACTGGTAAAGGTCAGTGGGTAAGAAGAAATCTCAGTCTAAAACGTAGACAAACATCTGGTAGACAAACATGCTTTCACTGGGGCCATTATCATTTGGCTCATGGCTTTATGGTTTTGTGTGCAGATGGTTCTTGATAGAAAATACAGTCCTAAAGCATTTGTAACAAACATGTTTATTTGAAACTAAAACAGATTAAACCCAACATCCATTTTTCCTTTATAGCCTTTTCTGACTTAGCTCTTGATTTCCATGTTAGTATGAAGACAAATCACAGACATTTAATATTTGGAATAACACAGCACAGTTAAAAACTGTTCTCACTGCATTCTGCTTTAAAGACAAGAAACATTGGACACCACAGAGGCATTCATTTCAAACTTTGCAGCTGCCGTTTTGAAAAGAAAATACAAAACAGGCCAGTGCTGTTTTCAAGTATCCTGCAATCAATCAAAAGGGGACAGCCAGAATCCTCAAACTCTTCCATAGGAAGGACAAACCTCTTTTCCCCCTGCATTTACAATTAGGCTACACAATATTATGGCAAGCCAGTGAAAATAACATAAACAGTCTAATTTAAAACATTGGGGTTGCATTAAAAACTAAAACCATGGAATAAAATAAAATATTAAAATCTCGCCTACCATTGAGGTCCTCTAGTGTGGGCCACCTATAATGCATGTACAATTGTAGCTTGAGAGTTAAAAATAATTATGACATAATCTAGCGAACTAAGCCGGTTCTGTGGGAGCTTTTGAAATGATTACAGAGATGACAACTATACAAAATGATCTTTACCTACTGAGTGATGATTATGTTTCCTCAATGTCTGTTTTCGCTAGCTCAGGTTCAGTCTCAGCATCCAACTTTGGCCCAGTCTGTTCTGTGTCTACATTCTCAGATGAGGAAACAGAGATTTCTGGGGTCTTCTCTTCTTTCATGGGCTCACTCTGGAAGCAGGTGGGTGTGGAGGTAAGGGATGGAGAGGAACTACATAAGGGCATTGTAGCAGGTTCCATAATGTTTGATTAGGGCTTTGAGTCTGTCTCCAGTCCACTGATGCTTAAGACTTCCTTTTGCTCTTGGCTGCTTGCTGCCTTTTCAGAGGGGCTGAGGGATTTGGCTGTAACTGCAGCTCTAGCTTCATCTCCGGTTGCAGTTCTGGCTGAGGCTCTTGCTGCGGGTTTTGCGTAGTCAGCAAGTCAGTTTGTACTTGTCCTTGGACTTGAGGTTGGGCAAACATTGGGATTGGCAGAGGGTGTAAAGGTTGAGACTTATGAAGTTGGGGCTGTGGCAGGAAAGGCTGAGATTGAGGAGTAAGGGGAGTCCAGTGGCCCATCTTCCATTCTTTGACCTTCTCGCTGTCCCTCTCTCTATCTCTTTCACGTTCTCTCTCACGATTCAGCCACGTTCGCGATCCCGATTCCTGTCTCTCTCTCTTTCGTGGTCTCTGTCTTGTTCTCGGCTTTGCCGACTGCCATTAAATTCACCTTGGAAGTCCATGTCCCTGTCATCATGGTCCTTCTGCCTTTTCCAAGGTCTGCCACGATCATCGTAGTCCTGGTGCATGTTGGCATTAAAAGAAGCTACAGCTCCACATTTCCAAGCTGGTCCTGATCCACTGCGGCCCTCAAAACAACTCTGAAAGTTAGGGTTGGAATGCTCCTCTTGGAAACCCTTTGGAGCTCCAGACATCCCTCTCATGTCTTGTTCATCAAAGTCCCCCCTGGGTAGACCCCATTGACTTTCTGCTCTGAAACCCCCTAACAGAGTTTCTTTTCTACCCTCTTCTCTTCTACCCTCTGCTTGCAAGAGTGCTCTTGGGGGTCTTTCCAGTAAAGGTGGTCTGGATGGGAACAACATGTTGTCTCCAACAACCCTGTGCTCTGCTTCTCTGGTGGCGGAAAGCAGTAATCCTGATCTCCCTCTTGTTGGGCACCTACATCTGACCTGGCTGGCGTCTCATTATTGGCTTTTGCCAGACTGTCAGCTCCAGAAGATGACAGGTTAGGTGCCCTAGCAAAAACGCCCTCGTTGCAGTTGAACTGCTCTATTTGGGAGAAAGGGGCCAGAGTACATACTTGGGTTTGAAGTGAAGTATTCAGGAGGTTGTTGACTTGATGTGCAAGGCCCTGCTGTATAAGGAGGGGGAAGCGGCCCCCAGTTCCTTGGAGTAGGTTGGGCCGCAGGCCCAGAGGAAGTAGGCCTGCCATCCGCTGGCCAGAGAGAGGATGACTTAGAGATACAGAGGTGTGCATGCCCAGCTGACCCATTCCACTGCGCACTGCATTCTGCATTCCTGCCCAGGAAACAAATAAAAAGTTTCACACAGAGCAAGGACCAACATGCAGTGTCAGGCCTGAAACATACTCTATACGAGTACGTGAACACTATGCATGTTCCACTGTGCGCGCTGCTACATCACACTACAAATATCAGTGTTCTAGACTGCGACTAAATAGTCAAATTTTTAGGACATTTTTTTCTGCCAGTGCAACTAAATGTTAAATAAAATTGTCAATCTCTTTTTTGATTATGCACATCTGTTTTCTGTTTCTAGTTTGAGAAATATCAAGTGACAAATGTTTCAAAAGCAGAACAAAACAGTGCTACCCAGATCAATTATCAGCACAGCCGTACGGACAAAGCTGTGCGAGCATAGAGTAGCTGTGTCTACTTGCAGACCGCCTTAACTGCTTGGTGCAGATCATTATAAACAAGCGGTGCGGAACGCAGAACACGTTTGACTTCTTTAGTCAATATGCTTGCTAGCTACCTGAAAAACAAAGCCAATTTAATGGCATGGACATTTGAAGGTAACTCTATAGCCCGAAGATTAATACTGCCAAAATAACACAAAAATGCACAAGTATGTAAGTACAACAGGACCATGCTCTTTTAATGCACTGGCAAAGCATTTGTGTCTGAATAATTATTTTTCATTTAATTGAACTTTAACACATCTGTCAATGCTAGATCAGGGTTCATACACATTTTTACCAATAATTTTCCATGACTTTCCCATGACTTTTGAGGCAAATTTTCATGACCATACATTTCCTAAAACGTCTAAGTACATGTCAAATAAGAAAAATCCATGTCAAAATTTCCCACAGCATATCTTAACTAAAATGAATGACAACTGACAAGCTATGTGGTTTAGTACAAAATAAACATTTATTTAAATAACACTCATTGACAAACCAGTATGACTGTTAAATAATATAATGTGTCAAACCCTGAGAACTCCATTGTGTAGCCTTCATAAACATAAATGACTCAGAGGGACAAGAATGTTTGAAAAAAAAAAAAAAAAGAAAAGAAAAAGGAAATAAAAGTGTCCAGTAACACTGACATTAACTTTAGAAGGCAGCAGTGCCAGAGACAAACTGTCATTTGGGATACAATATTTTGTAAATAAGAAGATTTTAAGACAGCTATGCCTCCTATTTACCATTAAGATAACTGTCCCTATTTAAATTTCCCAAAAACAATCCACACAGTTTATTTTTTCATTTCTTCAAGCTTCTCATCAATCTTCTTTTCGATCTTCAGCAGAGATGCTTTCTTTTCTTTTGCAGTTCGGCGGAAACTGTTGGATTTGGTGATAAAGTTCAGATTGCTTGAAGCTTCTGCTTTATCAGCGTATTCATCTGCTGATTTCACAAGGGCACAAATATCAGTTTCCATCCTAGCCCTCTTCTTTTTCAAATCATCTAGCTCATCTGTGAGGGCCTTCCTCTTCAAGTCAACAGCTTGCTGTTCTTTCTTTCTCTTCTCTTCATCCAGGTAGGCATGGTACTTCTGCCTGGCTCCTGCAGCTGAAAGGAGCAGTTGTTTTGTGATCTCTACCTTGGTTATGCCCCCAACAGACCTGACATCTCTACAATGAGCCTCTGAGCCACAAGAGACCTCTCCTTCTGATTCTCCACAGTCAATTCTTTGTTGATGGAAAATCCTGTCTCAACACTGGCCTGCCCATGAGACAGACAAGTAGACTCTTCAGCACATCCCACACTCTTGAAAATGATAGTTTTGTCCCCATCATCTCATACAGCAGGGTGTCCACTCGATCTGTTTTGGGGTCAAATTCCCTGAAATTAGCCTGAAGAGCTGCCAAACCACAAAACTCTCTAAACTCTCTAAGGATATCATCACACATTGCCTCTATGTGTTTAGCTTCAAGTATGTGCAACATTCTTTTCATTTGACTTGTGCATAGCTCCTTACATCCAGCCATATGTCTCTGGTCAAGACACTGCATGCTTCTCACTAATGTATTTTGCACTGGAGCCTTTTTCAGCAACTTCGTAAGGAGGCAGTCCATCTTAATCTCTACTCTCTGCCTCTCTGAAATGTTTTTGGAAGACTGTTCAGGGTGGCTTCTGCTGCAAATCCAATATCAATCTGAGAACTGTCCTTGTGCAGACTGCTGTCCTGAAAAGGGACATTGAGGAGCTTCAGTGTGGATGTGGCCTCTTACAGGTGCTTTTCCTTCAGAAATTGTCCCATCACCCCTGCAACCAATTAAAATAAAGGGATTGAATGCTTCAGTTTTATCACTCTTAATCTGCAAAATGTGCAAATTTACAAACCATAGGTGAAGTGTTCTTGCGTTTTAAAGCTAAACACACCAAATGAGTGAACATTACACATTCATAGTTTAGGAGATACAAACTACAGTGCTGTATGCAGGTTTTATTATGTGCAATAAATAATAATTTCATTTTAGCTATATAAAAATAAATACATAATGCCTTATGTAAGATGTAATATTTTTCCTCAGTGTTTATTGCTGTACTGTTTCTAAGACAACAAAATGTTCTCTTCCAGATATTATGTACAAATGAAAACCAAAACTAAACATGTGATGGACAGAAATGCTGTTGGGAAGCTTGTTATGACAGCTTTATGGTGCTTTATTAACCTATTACACTTATATACAATAATATATTGCTCTGGATTGGTAAAATGGAAAACAAGTGAATAAAAATTCATCTTTAAAAATGTAATCATTTTATATATCCGTGTGTGTTTCTAGCAATGTATGCAATCATCAATATGTATTACACCATCAATATGTTTATCTTACCTTTAATCAGTTTGTACATGTCATCAGAGAGGAAGGGCAGCATGGGTTGTTCTGACTGATACATGGTGAGGGAAGGGTTGATTTCTCTTGCAATGCTGTTAAATATCCCCACTTTCACTGGGAAGAGAGGATCAGCACAGTGCATCTTCACCTCCTCAAACGACTTCACTTTTGGATTGGGTAGTTCACCTTTCCCTACCATTTCGATGTAATGTTTGACATGCGGCCAGAGCAGCAATCCTCTTTCTGACATGGTGACATTCTCAATCCACCGGTGCTTGCTAAACTTAAGCATGGGTGTGTCACATCTGGTTGCTGTCACGAATCTTCGTGACGGGCAGGGCAATCATGGAATATCCAAAAAAGTCTAGAGAGTCTGTGTTCAACTTCCCATTCGGTGGATTTATATCCATCTCTGAACGCATTGTGCAGTAAGTGCAACCCGCACGAACCGATGTTGATTAGTAACTTTCCCACATGATTCTGCACTTGGTTCTGGAGTATTTCAAACACTTTCCAATTCACGTTCGGCCCGTCCATTGAGATTTGTATAAGGAAATTTAACTTATTTGACTGCAGCGGGTCCTGAGTTGTCATGGTTTGTGGTGTCACCATTGCTTTAGTTGAGCCATGATATGCTATAGTAATATTTACATTGCATTTAACAATGTCAACTCTGATTTTGGATACATTTTTCCACAGCCCGCTTTCACAACATTCTTCATTTTACAGCATGGCTACAGATCAGTGTAACATGCCTGTTGGAAGGTAAAGTGTTGCAAAACTCTTGAGCTTGTAGATTTGAGAACTTATATTATTTATTTATACACATAAGTCAATACACATTATGCAAGTAAAGTTTGCTTTTACTCATACCGTGTAATGTGGGTCCAAAGATGTAATCTACGTGATCCATTTTCATTTCATAATGTCTCTTTTAATATCCTTTGTTATTTACAATCAATTGTAGATCAAAAAGTCAATTGAAATATTAATTCTAATCATACATTGCAGAGATGAGCTAAAAACAACCGTGCAACTTTTCCCTCATTAATGTGCACTGCACTCATTCAACCGTAAACATCTGCTCATGGAACTGCCGGTACTCTTAAAGAGACAGTACCATTATAGCGCTTTTTACACATATAAATCAAAATACACGTAAACTTCACAAATTATGCATACAAATAAACATGTAACAAATAAATAAATTAAATAAATGTGTAAATATATAAATATATAAATATTTAAAGGGGCAATCATACATTATGAAATATTTTAACTTCAACAAACAATGTAAATGTTGAAGAATTTAACTATTAGGCTCTTGCAGTTTCTATTCAGTGGCCTGGTAAAAACCTGTGCAAAGCCCTGCCCTACAAACCTAATGTGTTTTTTTACATAGTCTATTTGTAAACATTAGCTAGCTAGCAAGATAAGTTAACACTGACAACTCACCGACTGTACCTGCCATGGTGTCCGGAGTGGTATGTCCAGTAACAGTGGGACAGTGGGAACGCAACTGAACCTGGTATGCACTAGCACTCCGTCATTTGGCCCGATAGTGGAAACACAGCTACTGAGCACTTTATTAGGTACACTTATTCATGTGACATCTAATGTTCATGTGGCAGGAGTGCAGTGCATAAAATCAGGCAGATACGGGTCAGGAGCTTCAGTTAATGTTCATATTATCCATCAGAATGGGGAAAAAATTTGAACTTTGTGATTTTGACCATGGCATGATTGTTGGTGCCTGATGGGCGGGTTTGAGTATTTCTGTAACTTCTGATCTCCTAGGATTTTCACACATGACAGTCTCTAGAGTTTACTCAGAATTGTGCCAAAAACAAAAAAACATCCAGTGAGTGGCAGCTCTGCGGACAGAAACACCTTATTTATGAGAGAGGTCAACGGAGAATGGCCGGACTGGTTCGAGCTGACAGAAAGGCTATGCTAAATCAGATAACCACTCTGTACAATTGTAGTGAGCAGAATATATAAGGGGCAACTTCACACACATACACACACATGCATATCTATATATACAGTATATATACAGTTGTGCTCAAAAGTTTGCATACCCTGGCAGAAATTGTGAAATTTTGGAATTGATTTAGAAAATATGTCTGATCATATGAAAAAGACAGTGTGGTTGTTTCAAGGAGTAAAATACTTGTTGACCCCTCTCCAAACATAGCGCTTATGGTTGACCATTTTTTGTGGCATGGGCTTCTTTCTGGCAACTCGACCATGCAACTCATTTTTGTTCAAGTATCATCGTATTGTGCTCCTTGAAACAACCACACTGTCTTTTTCCAGAGCAGCCTGTATTTCTCCTGAGGTTACCTGTGGGTTTTTCTTTGTATCCTGAACAATTCTTCTGGCAGTTGTGGCTGAAATCTTTCTTGGTCTACCTGACCTTGGCTTGGTATTGTTGGGCCTCATGTATTCAGTTAGAAGACAAAGGCAGGCCTAACACAGTCGTAAAACCTAACTCAGGCCCACATACCAAGTCATAAATTTTACTGATAAAAATCACGCCAAAATCAAACAAAGGGAGTCCAAAACAGACTACAAATGCCATGAAGCCTTGCTCACTAAAGGATTGAACTCTCAACTCCTATTGGATGAGGCACACGACAGAACGCACCTCAACCATGACATCATCAGGAGTAGAAATACCTCTGAAATGCTTCCGGGATTTGCTTCCAGCAACTAACTCGCCATGTGTAGACGCAGCTCATCGCTGCTCTCAGGTGCAGCCTCGTGGCACAAGGAAGTAACGTCCAATTTGGACGAGTTGAGATTACACTGTGTTCCACCGAACACTCTAACAGATCTGAAGGAGACCGCCGAGCAATCTGCATCTTCATCCGTTTGCCTGCAGAAGTGAAGAGAAAAAGAGTTCTCTTCCATCTTCAATCAAGTCGACATCGCTTATTTCTCCGCCAGCCCACCGAGAATCAGCAGCCGTACCGCCCGCCGACAGAGCGAGGAAATTGCCTCCCGTCATCACCCGAGCCTCGAGGAACCAAGTCGGAGTTAAAGGACGGATGAATACACATTTGTCTGCGTCCACATACGATTCAAGTAAGAGGTTTACGTCTGGGCAGAGATAGAATATTATAGTGTGTTATTCTTGTGATCAACGTTATTGCTTGTACAGTTTACAGACCGCCGTATCCGCTCATTGCGATTAATACTCAGGGTATTAATTATCACAAATGAGATTTGCTGTATTGTAGTCCAACCACATTGGACTGTTGTGCATAACCACCATCGTGGGTGAGACCAGCAAACTGAGTTTATTCATTAAAGAATCAAAGACCGCGGGACGGTTTATGAGCCGTCCACCGCGTCTCTGAGTGATAAACTAACAGCTGCTTTCTCTCCCACGATCGCAAAACCGGCTTTGGGGCCGTCACTTAATTCTCTCTCTCTCTCGTACTAACCACACACACACACACACACGACCCCTCACAAACATTCTCGCACACATTTTTGGCTAGTAGATAACTTTGTGATAAAGCTCAGCTTTGTCCCTAAGCTATCGTACAAGCGGAGACATGCGGTAACTGGTAGACGCCATTGGCTGGTTTCTCTCCGCCCACATTCGCGGCCATATTCTCTGGCCAGAAGTCTCGCATGACATACTCTCCACGAGAGTCATGTCCGCCATTTTGTGTGCATCCCTCATTACACACACACACACACACACACTCGCTCTTACACACACACACCCACATGTATTATAGGATTATTTTGATTTCCATATCTAATCATATCACAGTTTAGCTTGTAGTTGTAGGTCGGAAGTTTATTGACTGCATTGTATTAATTATTAATTGATATTACTGCATAAATAAACTTTGTTATATTACAAAGAGAAGTGTTTTGGTTTGTTTTGCATACACCTGTGTCATGCTGACGGGATGTCAGTGCTCGGATTCAAGCCTTCATTCATTGTTTTTTTCCCAAAAATCGATATTCTTCGGATGTCGATTTTCCTAAGAAAACAATCTAATATTGAGACTGTTATACTATCTGGTTATTAGTCCCTGATTCCAGGGTGGTGCCCCGTCAATATTAATCCTTATTAATATTCTATTGATTTTTGATAATTGATAATTATCTTTGATGATTGTTGAATTTGAATGATCAGTAAGGTTAATTTTAATGAATGTTTCATCAATGTTAATGATTTGTGATTGTCTTTGATAATTGTTGATTTAAAGGATTAAAAAAAGCTCAAATTGATTCTCATCAATGTTCTATTTATTTTCATAATTAATAATTATCTTTGATAATTATTAATTATTGCTAAGGACCTTCTTGGGCGATCTGTACCGTAAGGGCAACGCCTGACACATGGGTCATTCAGCTCCCACGCACTACTCAACACCGGTTCTGAAATAAGTCTGTTGGGTTCCACACCTTCGCAGAGGTGGCTAGAGCAAAGCTCTCCCTTGGCAAACCGTTATAGACAGAGACCTGCAACGTAAGCATCACAAGCTACACGCAAGATAGGTAATCTATCACAAAACGGGCCTGGATCGACATTACCTTTCAAGGGATGATGCTAATAGACCCTGTTTACATATGTCACATTAATACAGAACCACTGTTAGTTGGCCAGGACCCACTGAACCGATTGGCTCCACTCATTGATTGCCATCGTGGACACGTGGACTCAGGTTGACATACCGAGACCACTTGGTCCAGAAAACAGTTTGCCAGCTTCAGATGGACAAGTCGCCATTGACCAAAAATCCAGCAGAGACGACGACTCCAATAAGAACAATTACAGGGCCTGAATAAAACCCTTCAGGGTACTATAGTCACTGTAAATTTGCACTCCGTTCTTATCAATAACACTTTGCACGCTTTAGGGACTTTGTCAGAGAAGACAACTTATGTGTGTATCGTTAGAGATCTAATGCAGGACCTCAGGGAAATTAGCTCCTCAGTCAACAGTCTGAGTGGTGGAAGGATTCCAGCTTACCTGGTCTCCCTAGACCATATTGAACAAATCCTTAGATCTGCTACGTTATTGCTTGTACAGTTTACGGACTGCCGTGTCCGCTCATTGCGATTAATACTCAGGGTATTAATTATCACAAATGAGATTTGCTGTATTTCCGCCATTGTGGGTGAGATCGGCAAACTGAGTTTATCCATTAAAGAATCAAAGACTGCGGGACGGTTTATGACCATCACTACCTGATTCCAGGGTGGTGCCCCATCAATATTAATCCTTATTAATATTCTATTGATTTTTGATAATTGATAATTATCTTTGATGATTGTTGAATTTGAATGATCAATAAGCTAGTGTTAATTTTAATTAATGTTTCATTGATGTTAATGATTAGTGATTATCTTTTATAATTGTTGATTTAAAGGATTAAAAAAAGCTAACATTGATTCTCATCAATGTTCTATTTATTTTAATAATTAATAATTATCTTTGATAATTATTCATTATTGCTAATAACCAAACCCGCTCCTAAACGTAGCGCACTACATTTACTGGAGTCCCATATGAGGTTTTAATGAGTTAGATTCAATTAATTAAAGTATTAATTAATAACTAAAGAAATAATTACCAATTATTTCTGATAGTAACACTGATCTAAACAACCAGTAAAGCCCTACAGTATCAAGAGATCCCCGAATTTCCACTTATTAATAAGTGATTGAACAGTACTGACTGGCATTTTCAAGGCTTTGGATATCTTTTTATATTCTTTTCCATCTTTATAAAGTTCCATTACCTTGTTACGCAGGTCTTTTGACAGTTCTTTTCTGCTCCCAATGGCTCAGTATCTAGCCTGCTCAGTGCATCCACATGAGAGCTAACAAACTCATTGACTATAATTTAATTGCCATTTAAACCTGTGTGTGTCACCTTGTGTGTCTGTAACAAGGCCAAACATTCAAGGGTATGTAAACTTGATTTAAAAAGGAGCCAAACAACTATGTGATAATAAATGGCTTCATATGATCACTATCCTTAAATAAAAGACAGTTTTTTTTGCATGATCAGTCATATTTTCAAAATCAATGCCAAAATTTCACAATTTCCGCCAGGGTATGCAAACTTTTGAGCACAACTGTATATGTGTGTGTATGTGAGAAGTTGCTCCTTTCCCGGTTTTCAGTTCCATTACAATTGCATGTGGTCAAAAGTCAAGTAAACACAAAAATGTACTAGCTAATGGCGATTCTTTCTCCAATGTGTCCGTAAAGGGTTGACGACTATTATTCACATTAACAAAAATACACAAATTTGTATAGCACATACAACTATTTACCCTGTAGCATTATCTCAGGAGTTTTCTCCATAATATCTGCAGCCATGTTGTCTGTGCTGCTCTTTTTAGGCTGTGCTCCCACAGGGCTGAAGATTCCTGCCCCAGGCATTGCTGACGGAATAAAACTCATAGGAATAGTGCTGGTGGGAGGAATCATAGCTCCAAATGGAGAATCCTTGCTGCTCTCTTGAGTGTTTGGCATTGAAAGTTACAAAAGTGATGGGAGAGGCAAAACAACTGTTTAGGAGCTGGAAATTTTGAACTTTTGACAATGCTTTCATAAGAAATATCTGAACAAAGAATAATTGGGATTTCATGAGCTGTTTATCATATGAGTCTGTGCTGAAGCAAGACTGGTTCCAACTGCTGCTGGTGCAACTCCTGGAGTGGCCATGATACCTGTGAAAATGGAATTAATAAATAAAATGTAAGGTATCCCTACCATCTTAAATGCTGTCTGTTCATGGAAGAACTACGTACCCAGGGGAGGCTGTGATGCATTAAACCCTGCTCTTAGAAAGGGTGGAGGGGGACCAAAGCCTTGTGGGGGCATTGCCATCGTGACAGGGAAGGATGGAGGCACAAGGCTAACAGCAGGGACTGTTTGTGCCACTGGAATCTACACAAGAGACACACAAAAAAAATGACTTTATGTGAAACAAAAATCAGGATAAGGAACTTGAACACAAAATTTTACAGTCAATGGGGTTTATTGTTACATTATTATAAGTAGTATTATTTCAATATATAATAATAATAATATAATTCTGTAATAGAGTAACTCTTTCTATTGGCAGAAACCCTTGTTCAACATGAGAGATGCTGTTTAAATTTAATTTTATGATTTTTTTCCCTTTTAGAACTGATATCTAAGCAGTTGCAACACTGTTTTTTTTTATTTTATTTTTTTAAATCTTGCAGCTCAGCAATGAAAAAAAAAAAAAACTCAAATGACAGAATATTATCATTTTAAAGCTGCACTATGTAAGATTTTTTTGGTTAAAAATGAACAAATTGCCATTATTGATCGAGTACATCAATCAGTGTTCAAAACAATGTCCTTACCTTAACCCCAATTCACTACTGTAAGCCTCTAAAAATGATTTGTATTTTGAGCGGTTGGGCTCGATTTGGCGCGAAATTGCTGGTTTAAAACGCTCATCCTTGCGTCATTACGTCATGTCCGCACACACAGGAAAGAAGTGCCGGCTGTCTCATGTTCTGGCTGGAGAAACTAACTATGCTGTTTAACTCAGTTCAGTAACACTCACACAGTTCAGGACAGCATCATTGCAGTCTAGATGAATGTTTATCTGTTATCCATTTGGTGAAGTTGTTTACCTGCTATAATGCTTGGATATGTTTTCTGGTAGGGTCTTGATGCTTATATTGCTTTTATGAATTGAACATTACTCGTGTGTTAACTAACCACGTTTTGGCTAGCCTTCCACAAGCTTCTCACAATAAGTTGCTGGAATTCAAATCAAATCAAATCAAATCAAATCACTTTATTGTCACACAGCCATATACACAAGTGCAATGGTGTGTGAAATTCTTGGGTGCAGTTCCGATCAACATAGCAGTCGTGACAGTGATAAGACATATACCAATTTTCAATAACATCAAATTAACACAACGCAATTTAAACATCTGTTATACATAATTAAACTCGACTTAAAACATCATTTTAACACAACACAATTTAAACATCTGTTATACATAATTACACTCAACTTAAAACATCAAATTAACACAACACAATTTAAACATCTGTTATACATAATTACACAACTTAAAACATCAAATTAACACAACACAATTTAAACATCTGTTATACACAATTACACTCAACAATATACAAATAATAACATACACTGTACAGTATACAATATGCTGTTTTTGTTTTTTTTTTGTTTTTTTTTGTTTTTACTATATAGATACTATATAGATACACATTATTCAATAAAAATTAAAATATATATGAAAAAAGTATATATATAGAATGAACAGTATTGTACTGTATTGACATTCAGGCTGTCGGTTGATAGTCAGTTGTTAAGAGAGACATAATATAATGACAGTAATATAATTTATGACAGTCCGGTGTGAGATAAAAGAGTAATAAAGTGCAGGGCTGATGTATTTTGATCATGGGAGATCAAGAGTTCAGAAGTCTGATTGCTTGGGGGAAGAAGCTATCATGGAGTCGGCTGGTGCGGGTCCTGATGCTGCGATACCGCCTACCTGATGGTAGCAGTGAGAACAGCCCATGGCTCGGGTGGCTGGAGTCTCTGATGATCCTCCGAGCTTTTTTCACACACCGCCTTGTATATATTTCCTGGAGGGAGGGAAGCTCACCTCCGATGATGTGTTTGGCAGTTCGCACCACCCTTTGCAGTGCTTTGCGGTTGTGGGCAGTGCTATTGCCGTACCAGGCGGAGATACAGCCAGTCAGGATGCTCTCCACAGTGCAGGTGTAGAACCGTGTGAGGATGTGGCGGTTCATTCCAAACTTCCTCAGCCGTCTCAGGAAGAAAAGGCGCTGATGAGCCTTCTTCACAACGACTTCAGTGTGGACGGACCATGTGAGTTCCTCAGTGATGTGGACACCCAGGAACTTGAAGCTGCTGACTCTCTCCACTGGTGCTCCATTGATGGTGATTGGACTGTGTTCTCTGTCTTTTCTCCTGAAGTCCACCACAAGCTCCTTTGTCTTACTGACGTTGAGGGAGAGGTTGTGCTCCTGACACCAGTGTGTCAGAGTGTGCACCTCCTCTCTGTAGGCTGTTTCATCATTGTCAGTGATCAGACCTACCACCGTCGTGTCATCAGCAAACTTAATGATGGCATTGGAGTTATGTGTTGCCACACAGTCATGTGTGTACAGGGAATACAGTAGTGGGCTGAGAACACAGCCCTGCGGGGCTCCAGTGTTGAGGGTCAGTGATGAGGAGATGTTGCTGCCTATTCTAACCACCTGGCGTCTGCTTGACAGGAAGTCCAGGATCCAGCTGCACAGCGAGCTGTTTAAGCCCAGAGCCCGGAGTTTCTCATCTAGCTTGGAGGGCACTATGGTGTTGAATGCTGAGCTGTAGTCTACAAACAGCATTCTCACATAAGTGTTCTTTTTTTCCAGGTGGGAGAGAGCAGTGTGTATTGTAGATGCAATGGCATCATCAGTGGAGCGGTTGTTGCGGTAAGCAAACTGCAGCGGGTCAAGATTGAGTGGTAATACAGAGCAGATGTAATCTCTGATTAGTCTCTCAAAACATTTGCTGATGATGGGGGTCAGAGCAACAGGACGCCAGTCATTTAAACAAGTTATGTTCGATTGTTTTGGAACAGGCACAATGGTGGATGTTTTAAAGCATGTGGGGACTACAGACAAAGAGAGGGAAAGGTTGAAAATGTCCGTAAAAACACCAGCCAGCTGGTTCGCGCACGCTCTGATGACATGGCCCGGAATGCCGTCTGGACCCGCGGCTTTGCGGATATTCACCCGTCGGAAGGATCGGGTTACATCCGCTACAGAGACGGAGAGTGAACTAACCTCTGTAGCTTCAGCCGCGAGAGCTCTCTCTGCGAGGGCGGTGTTATTTCCCTCGAAACGAGCATAAAAAGTATTTAGCTCATCCGGTAGAGAGGCAGCGGTGTTCATGGCGGAGTTTTTATTCCCTTTAAAGTCCGTGATGATGTTAATTCCCTGCCACATGCTTCTAGAGTTGGTGGTGTTAAACTGTCCTTCAATCTTACTCCTGTACTGGCGTTTTGCTGTTTTGATAGTTTTTCGGAGGGCATAACTGGCTTGTTTATGCTCCTCCGCGTTCCCGGAATTAAAAGCGGAGGTCCGCACATTAAGTGCCGCGCGAACATCGCTGTTGATCCACGGCTTCTGATTCGGATAGATTCGCACAGTTCTGGTCGGAATCACTTCCTCTACACACGTTCTGATGAAACACATTACGCTATCAGCGTAAAGCTCGATGTCGTCATCAGAGGCGGACCGGAACATCTCCCAGTCCGTGCGATCAAAACAGTCTTGTAGCGTGGAGTCTGATTGGTCCGACCAGCACTGGATCGTTCTGAGGGTGGGTGCTTCCTGTTTCAGTTTCTGCCTGTAAGCGGGCAGAAGCAGAATGGAAGAGTGGTCCGATTTGCCAAATGGTGGGCGGGGGAGGGATTTGTAGCCATCCCGGAACGGAGAGTAGCAATGGTCCAAAACCCGGTCCCCTCGTGTGTTGAAACTAATGTGCTGGTGGTATTTTGGTGCGACTGATTTTAAACTGGCTTTATTAAAGTCCCCGGTCACAATGAACGCGGCCTCAGGGTGCGCGGTTTCCTGCTCACTTATACTCCCATACAGTTCCTTGAGTGCCCGGTCTGTGTCGGCTTGTGGGGGAATGTACACAGCAGTGATAATGACTGCTGTGAATTCCCTCGGTAGCCAGAATGGTCGACACAGAAGCATAAGAAATTCCAGATCAGGAGAACAGAAAGACTTGATGGAATGTACGTTCCTCTGATCACACCAGGATTTGTTGATCATAAAACATACACCACCTCCTCTAGTTTTACCTGAGAGGTCTTTCGCTCTGTCCGCTCGGAGCATGGAGAACCCCGCGGGTTCAATGGCTGAGTCTGGAATCTCCGCAGACATCCAAGTTTCCGTAAGGCAGATAACGCAGCAGTCCCTCGTCTCTCGTTGGAAAGAGATCCGCGCTTTCAGCTCGCAGAGCTTGTTATCCAGAGACTGAACATTTGCCAGTAGAATAGTGGGTAGTGGGGGTCGATTTGCGCGGCGTCTTACTCTGATGAGAACGCCGGCTCTGTTTCCCCTTTTCCTCCTGCGTTTCCGCTGCCGTGCTGCCCAGACAAAGGGCTCCGCTTGCGTGTTTGTAAACAGCGGGTCGGCATTGAGGAATGTGAAGTCCGGTTTACGGTGTGAGATCGCTGAGCCAATGTCCAAAAGTGTTTGTCTGTCGTAGACAATAAGGCAGACAACATCCAAGACAAAAAACATAAGAATTGTAAACAAAACAAACAAACCATTGCTATGTTGTGTCGGAGCTCGCAACGCAGCAGCCATACTCGGCGCCATCTTGAGTCCTATAATTAATCCTTAATTTTGGCCCATTCCTCCAAACAGAACTGGTGTAACTGAGCCAGGTTTGTAGGCCTCCTTGCTTGCACACGCATTTTCATTTCTGCCTACAAATTTTCTATCGGATTGAGGTCAGGGTGATGGCCACTCCAATACCTTGACTTTATTGTTTTTCAGCCATTTTGCCACAACTTTGGAGGTATGCTTGGGGTCATTGCCCATTTGGAAGACCCATCTGCAACCAAGCTTTAACTTCCTGGCTGATGTCTTGAGATGTTGCTTCAATATATCCACATAATCTTCCTTCCTCATGATGCCATCTATTTTGTGAAGTGTACCAATCCCTCCTGCAGCAAAGCACCCCCACAACATGATGCTGCCACCCCCATGCTTCATGGTTGGGATGGTGTTCTTCAGCTTGCAATCCTCACCCTTTTTTCTCCAAACATAACGATGGACATTATGGCCAAACAGTTCAATTTTTGTTTCATCAGACCAGAGGACATTTCTCCAAAAAGTAAGATCTTTGTCCCCATGTGCACTTGCAAATGTGGTCTGGCTTTTTTATAGCGGTTTTGGAGCAGTGGCTTCTTCCTTGCTGAGCAGCCTTTCGGGTTATGTCAATATAGGAATCGTTTTACAGTGGATATAGATACTTGTCTACCTGTTCCCTCCAGCATCTTCGCAAGGTCCTTTGCTGTTGTTCTGGGATTGATTTGCACTTTTTGCACCAAACTACGTTAATCTGTAGGAGACAGAATGAGTCTCCTTCCTGAATGGTATGATGGCTGCGTGGTCCCATGGTGTTTATACTTGTGTACTATTGTTTGTACAGATGAAAATGGTACCTTCAGGCATTTGGAAATTGCTCCCAAGGATGAACCAGTCTTGTGGAGGTCCATAATTTTTTTCTGAGGTCTTGGCTGATTTCTTTTGATTTTCCCAAGATGTTAAGCAGAAAGGCACTGAGTCTGAAGGTAAGCCTTAAAATACATCCACAGGTACACCTCTAATTGACTCCAATTAGCCTATCAGAAGCTAATTGGCTAATTGCTTAAAGGCGTGACAATTGTCTGGAAATTTCCAAGCTGCTTAAAGGCACAGTTAACTTAGTGTATGTAAACTTCTGACCCACTGGAATTGTTATATAGTCAATTAAAAGTGAAACAATCTGTCTGTAAACAATTGTTGGAAAAATTACTCATGCATGTCATGCAGAAAGTAGATGTCCTAAATGACTTGCCAAAACTATAGTTTTGTGGAGTGGTTAAAAAAAATGAGTTTTAATGACTTCAACCTAAGTGTATGTAAACCTCTGACTTCAACTGTATGACTTCTGAAATTGACTTCTTATTGTCATATTGAATATTTAAGCATATTATTTTTATATTTAATAAAGTATATTTTATCCCCATTATAATTTAATCCTTGCTTTATGTTTTAGGTTCACTGTGTTATTGTGTTCATTGCATAGACATGCTACTGTAGTAACTGAGGCTGGACAATATAGTATAAAAATAATAAAGTCCTCCATTGAACTCATATCAGCCATATCACGAGTTTAACCTCTTAAATTTAAACTTGTAGTACAATTCAAACATTAATAGTAGATAAAACACTTGAATAATCATATTAAGATGTACTGGTGGTGGCTGAGGAGAGTCCCCTGTTCTCTTTTTAAAAGTGCTTTGAGTGTAGTGTCAGAAAAGCGATTTAAGTGTAAAATTCAATAAAATATGTAAATAAGAGTGTTGTTCATCTTCTTCAAGGCAAGTAATATTTCCATTTCAAATGTTTAATGGAAAAAGCTCTTTATGACTCCGGCTCCGAATATCTCCAGACATGAATGATCACACACAGGCGATGTCAAGGTAAGCTCAAATCATTAGATTCATCCGCCAGAAGAGCAGTGCCAGAACACGACTGACATAATGTACTCTTCCGCAAATTCTTGCAATTTTAAGTTTCAATCACAGATGTTCGGAAAATAAACTTGCCTGACGTGACTAAAATAGACATGAGTTTTTGGGAGACCACACACTTTGTAAAAATTCTGTGAATAGAAAAGCACAATCCAGAAATAATAATAGCCACATAATGTAGGACGGTCGGCACTCCTAAGAACATGTAATATTTCATTTTTAGTAATCGTTGTTTTCACATAAATGAGGAAAAACCATCGTTACGGATGTGGCAATTCTTCGTTATGAACGAGACAGTTGTGAAAGCAGCACTTACATGACAAGGGGAAAACCAACCAAAATGGTAAAGCTTGTAGACTTTGATCTCGGAGACGTCTGTATATACATCAAGGCTGCATAATGGATTGTAATAAGACTAAAATTGCGATATGACCTTGTACGAATACTAAGCTGTTAAAGGCTGCATATTAAAGTCTGCATTGACTGCTTCAGACAGCGCTGCGCGAGAGAGTGGTTCCCTGGCGGGAGTAAAGCGGAACAAGCAGAGTAGCGCAGCAATATTATATTATGTTTGTCATATTACAATTCAAATTTAAAAGTCTGTCAAAATGGTCCCTTCCCAAGTGCTGGCTATAAATGTAGGAGCTTGTAACAAGTCACAGATCAAAGCAATAGTCAGTGATCTATCAGAATCATCATGGTAAAGAATGAGCGGTGGAGGTTTCTGATTCTTTGATTGACATACATATGATTTGATATGAAGCCTCCGTAACGGACATAACCGTAACGTATTTTTATAAGCGTTTCAAGTAACGAATGGAAACCACTTGATCATCATACTTTACATAAAAATAAGTTAGAAAGTATCAACTATTGATAATATAGTTGAGTGATATAAACTATTGCTTGAGTGATATAAACTTAACCTCTAAAACATTACGGACGTGACACAGCGCTGAAACGCAGCAACATCATAAATGTGGCTCTTATAATACAAAATAATAAAACGCTGTATGACAAAGTGTGCACATTTTTCAGATAATTCCTTGTCTTTCTCTGGAAAATGATTTTTGTTAACATAAAGTGAAAATAAATAGTCTTTTGATCCCCCTTTTGCAATTTTAAAAAATGTCTGTTTGAAAATTTAGTTTTAGAAATGGTGCAACCCTCATGTGAGGTGGATAAACTGCCATTTTCTAAAAAATAAATAAATAAATAAATAATAATAATAATAATAATAATAAAAACATTATAGCACTATAACACAGTAAAATATAGATCTAAATGAACAATTTAAAAGGGGTTATGTACCTTTGCTTTAAACTTTATTTTTCCATGGTATGGTTGAAATTTTCGTGGAATTGCTCTTTGATTAATTGTGCATTCAAACATTCATTTAAACCAATGGTCTAAAGATTACAACTCAAATGTTGTAGTTAACACTACAGCAACGTTGTAATGAAAAAAAAAAAATTTGCACTGTATCAATACTATTTCATCAGTACATGTAACAAAAACCATGTCTGCGACACAAACAGTTTTATTATTCTAAATGTTTTATATATATATATATATATATATATATATATATATATATATATATATATATATATATATATATATATATATTATTTAGGTGTATTTCTTATTTTCCATGACTTTTCCATGACTGGAAAACTGCATTGCAAAATTCCAGGTTTTCCAGGACACATGGGAACCCTTTACATTTATATTGTGTATATTGGAGATTAATCTCATATTGTATCGAGGCACAGATCTGGGGAAGGGTACAGAAAAATTTCTGCAGCATTGAAGGTCCCAATGAGCACAGTGGCCTCCATCATCCATAAATGGAAGAAGTTTGGAACCACAAGGACTCTTCCTAGAGCTGGCCATCTGGCCAAACTGAGTGATCGGGGGAGAAGGGCCTTAGTCAGGGAGGTTACCAAGAACCCGATGATCACTCTGACAGAGCTCCATCATTTCTCTGTGGAGAGAGGAGAACCTTCCAGAAGAACAACCATCTCTGCAGCACTCCACCAATCAGGCCTGTATGGTAGAGTGGCCAGACGGAAGCCACTTCTCGGTAAAAAGGCACATGACAGCCCACCTGGAGTTTTCCAAAAGGCACCTGAAGGACTCAGACCATGAGAAACAAAGACTGAACTCTTTGGTGGTGGCAGCATCATGCTGTGGGGATGTTTTTCAGTGGCAGGAACTGAGAGACTAGTCAGGATCGAGGGAAAGATCAATGCAGCAATGTACAGAGACATCCTTGTTGAAAACCTGCTCCAGAGCGCTCTGGACCTCAGACTGGGGTGAAGGTTCATCTTCCAACAGGACAATGACCCTAAGCACACAGCCAAGATAACAAAGGAGTGGCTCCAGGACAACTCTGTGAATGTCCTTGAGTGGCCCAGCCAGAGCCCAGACTTGAACCCGATTGAACATCTCTGAAGAGATCTGAAAATGGCTGTGCACCGACGCTCCCCATCCAACCTGATGGAGCTTTAGAGGTCCTGCAAAGAAGAATGGGAGAAACTGCCCAAAAATAGGTGTGCCAAGCTTGTAGCATCATACTCAAAAAGACTTGAGGCTGTAATTGGTGCCAAAGGTGCTTCAACAAAGTATTGAGCAAAGGCTGTGAATACTTATGTACATGTGATTTTTTTTCCCGTTTTTTTATTTGTAATAAATTTGCAAAGATTTCAAACAAACTTTTTTCTCGTTGTCATTATGGGGTATTGTTTGTAGAATTTTGAGGAAAATAATGAATTTAATCCATTTTGGAATAAGGCTGTAACATAACAAAATGTGGAAAAAGTGAAGCGCTGTGAATACTTTCTAGATGCACTGTACTCTAAAAATATAGCCTACTTCTAAACTGATGCACAAAACAGGCAAAACATGTAAAAAAAACTTAATCAAATAAAAAAGTAAAAAAAAAAAAAAAAATAGTTGTTCGTCAACAAACTTTTGTCCACACATACTTTGATGACCTTTGAGCCAATTTTGTGGGAGCCAGTACTCAGTTTTTGTAGGGCACGATATGCATCCTGTCGATGCACCATACTGATGTAGGCACAGCCTCCGGGAGGAATCATCTGGAAAAAATGTTTTTAGTTGTTTAGTAGTTGTCTAAATGAGGCATTGAAAACTTTATCTCCAGGTTAACACTCTCTCTAAAAAAGAATGCCTGAGAACCTGTTGAGGTGTCCTTAAATACTAAGCGCTTTTAGGGCACTTCTAAACATGCCAAAACGTGCCTCTTGGCTGAATTGCACTAAACCTCTCTAATTAAAAGGTGACCAGATCTTAGGTTTATTGCAGAGCTGGAGTCTCCAAGTGAACAGGCTTACAGAGACTCAACTTACATTGATAGATTCAATTTGCCCAAACTCTTCAAAGAGGTTTGTAAGATCTTGCCGGGTGGCGTTCTTGTCCACTTGGCCAACCCATAGAGTAGTGCTGCAAACTGTAAGAGGAAAAAGGAAAACAAGCTGAAACAATATAAGAGTATGATTCTTAAAAATCACATTACTTTTCATATTTATTACAAATATTTTTCCTTCATAGGGCTGTCCATTTAACATGTTAATTTGGTGCGAACAATTATATAAAATATAGCAATAAAGAAAATGTAAAAATAATTATGCCCCCTGACCTGTAGATAATTTCCATAATAAAAGTACATTTTCCTACCATCTGAGAAATTTAAGCATGAAGTACATGTAACAAGGGCCAGTCAGTGCACCTCAACAAACCTCACATGCAGCACAGAATGAAAGCTGTCACACAGGGCGGACAGCTGGACAAAGCACAACAGAACGCAGAGGTCTCAAGTCCCAATTTTCAAAGTTTCAACCACTTTTAACTTGACACAGCATCCTAAAAAGGCAACATTTATGATGCTAAAACAAGTGAGACCATCCAAAGCATTGCAAAAAAAAAAACAAAAAAACAAAAAAAACAAAAAAACAAACAAACATAAAACATATATCAAGACCAACAATAAAAATAGCACAGCACTTGCTGTGAGAACAGGACAGATTTATAAACTCAATTGTTAGGCTTTTGTTTGACTCTATGGTAATATTACAAACAATATATTGAATTCTAAAGCCACTTTTGTGTTGTCTGATCAATGCGTTATTTGTCTGCCACAATAATACAATATATTTCAATATGATTATCTAAATTATTTTATTATGTTTATAATTATTTTATGTATTATTTACATTGAATTATCTTTATTTGGGGGCCTTTCTAAGTCAATTTTAATAAGCGATTAATTAATCGGCACATCATAATTAATTCGATTAAAAATTAACTGATTGACAGCCCTAATTTCCTACGGACCTTTTCGTTGAGCCCAGACCAGATATTTTGTAAAAGAATTTCCCTTCAAATGAAATGTATTCCATTAAACTAGATTTGAACTTTTTTTGAAGACAATGTGAGTCATGCTTGCTCATACAAACTGCCAGAGACAGGGCATCCCAATGTGGTTGATAAAGTGTTCTGATCACTTGTTAGCATGTTGTGGTTGTTTGGGTGTTCTAAGGTGGTTGCTTGCTGGCTCTAAGCAAAAGAGCCCATACCCAAATCTGATGCAATTTTATGGGATAAAAAAATATTCCTTCCCCCCCCAAAAAATTGCTACCACTGAGAAACTTTGAGCGCACGGGAGGAAGCCCTATTTTCTGTCATTCCTTTTCTCTTTCCCATGCTCGTTCTTCACTGGAGTAAGAACGGGAGGACTTCCTTTTTCTGTCTTTTGAACGAGACTGAGACCGCTTCCTGTGATTACGCTTATGAGCCAGAGCGTGACCTTGACCTTCTTCTTTTAGGTGACCTGGGGTTAAAAAGAGATTGACATGAAAAAGTATCAACCTGTGGTTAGAAGATGGAAAGGGGGCAACTCTGACAAAGCAAATGAGGTCTATTTAACAAAATACCTAGAGCGAGATCTCGAGTGGGTTTTTGAGCAGGTGCTGCTGGTTTTCATCTTTTCAGACTCAAAGATCTCCTCATCTACAGAATCCTGTCCCTCATCAATATCCATGTCCTGCAATGCACATAACTGTTAAACTACTGCCAATTCATGACTTCTAACAGGCATTTCCCCTCAACTAAGGTTTGATATCTGGACTTGCCTGTTGTTCGGTATCAATGGAGTCATCCAATTTTACTTCTTGTTCAGGGACCTGTGGTGGGGCACTGTTCTGGCCTGGAGGGGCAGAAATTTCAGGACCAAAGATGGTATCCTGGCCCTCAATGGTCATGGACTATCAGAAATTTAGAAGTGCATTAATATAAATATAATTTTTTTTTTTTAAAGTACTTGGTATCCGATCGAAAAGAAAATAAGTGGTATTGCCCAACCCTACGTTGGATGTTCTTTATTCACAAATAATTTAGGGACTGTTTCTAAAGATACAGGCAACATTGGAGCATACATATCCAAAACATTTACAAACATTTCCATAACTTCAGTACATTTCAAATTACTTGCAGGCATGCAACCAACTCCAAAGTGTGCATGTAGGTGTCAGCAATAATGCACACCTTTTATATTTTTGATATAATAATAATAATAAAAAAAGTCAAATTAAATGTAAGCATTTCTATATTCATCAGTATTGTAATAGGCCTTGGTGTCGGGATCTGGATTTTATTTCATGGAAAAGCGGATCAAATTGGGTTCTGAACTCACAACTACATTGGTACAGCTAGTAAAAACATGCATCAAACATCCACACCAACCCAGCCTTGTTTTTTTTTATTTTATTTAATTTTTTTTATATGCAGCCAATAACCTACAAACAAGGAAGTCTTAAATAATGCCTAAACTAAAGACTCTGCTAACTAAATTCAGCTGACTCGATACATGTGTTAAAAGACTATGATGATGGCAAAATGCCTCCAGGTCATGCAAAGTCTTTGGTCGTCTTGCATGAACCACACGTTTGAGATCTCCCCAGAGTTGCTCGATGATATTAAGGTCAGGAGACTGTGATGGCCACTCCAGAACCTTCACCTTTTTCTGCTGTAACCACTGGAGGTTCAACTTGGCCTTGTGCTTAGGGTCATTGTCGTGCTGGAAAGTCCAAGAGCGTCCCATGCGCAGCTTTCGTGCAGAAGAATGCAAATTGTCTGCCAGTATTTTCTGATAACATAATGCATTCATCTTGTCATCAATTTTCACAAGATTCCCCATGCCTTTAGAGGTCACACACCCCCAAAACATCAGTGTGCCACCACCATGCTTCACAGTGGGGATGGTATTTTTTTCACAATAGGCCTTGTTGACCCCTCTCCAAACATAGCGCTTATGGTTGTGACCATAAAGCTCTATTTTGGTCTCGTCACTCCAAATTACAGTGTGCCAGAAGCTGTGAGGCATGTCAAGGTGTTGTCGGGCATATTGTATTTTTTGTGGCACTGGTGCAGTAAAGGCTTCTTTCTGGCATCTCGGCCATGCAGCTCATTTTTGTTCAAGTATCTTCGTATTGTGCTTCTTGAAACAACCACACCGTCTTTTTCCAGAGCAGCCTGTATTTCACCTGAGGTTACCTATGGGTTTTTCTTTGTATCCCGAACAATTCTTCTGGCAGTTGTGGCTGAAATCTTTCTTGGTCTACCTGACCTTAGCTTGGTATCAAGAGATCCCCAAATTTTCCACTTCTTAATAAGTGGAGTTCCATTACCTTGTTACGCAGGTCTTTTGACAGTTCTTTTCTGCTCCCAATGGCTCAGTATCTAGCCTGCTCAGTGCATCCACATGAGAGCTAATAAACTCATTGACTATTTATACACAGGCGTGGGAAATTAAACTTTAATTGCCATTTAAACCTGTGTGTGTCACCTTGTGTGTCTGTAACAAGGCCAAACATTCAAGGGTATGTAAACTTTTGATCAGGGCCATTTGGGTGATTTCTGTTATCATTATGATTTAAAAAGGAGCCAGACAACTATGTGATAATAAATGGCTTCATATGATCACTATCCTTAAATAAAAGACAGTTTTTTTGCATGATCAGTCATATTTTCAAAATCAATGCCAAAATTTCACAATTTCTGCCAGGGTATGCAAACTTTTGAGCACAACTGTATATATATTATGTATACATTTAATTTTAACAAAGAGCATTATCGGGGGGGGGGGGGGGGGGGGCTACCACCCTGGAGTCGTGGGTTCGAATCCAGGGTGTGCTGAGTGAATCCAGCCAGGTCTCCTAAGCAACCAAATTGGCCCGGTTGCTAGAGAGGGTAGAGTCACATGGGGGGACCTCCTCATGGTCATGATTAGTGCTTCTCACTCTTAATGGGGCATGTGGTAAGTTGTGCATGGTTTGTGGAGAGTAGCATGAGCCTACACATGCTGGGAGTCTCCGCGGTGTCATGCACAACGAGCCACAAGATAAGATGTGCGGATTGACTGTCTCAGAAGCGGAGGCAACTGAGACTTGTCCTCCGCCACCCGGATTGAGGTGAGTAACTGCGCCACCACGAGGACCTACTAAGTAGTGGGAATTGGGCATTCCAAATTGGGGAGAAAAGGGGATAAAATAAAAAATAGCATCATCCTGGACACTTCCATTATAAACAATTGGCATAATGTTAGTGGACATTTCAGGGGATTAAAGCTGCCAAATAATCACAGATGCAAAAATATTAACAGAACTTCAACTAGAAGGTAATTATTTTACTTAACCAATCTGATGTGGTTGTTGAACTTTGAATGATACTGTAGCAATTATTAAACTGCTACAACACAAATCTGTCATAGAAATGCAATTTTGGTGAACATAAAAAAGTGGAATTGGAAAGTGAAGTGATAATTATATTACGGACCTATGACGTTGCAGTTACGTTGCCAATAAGTCACAGAATTACCCAAATATTACGAATACATTATGCAACTGGACCATTCTGGGTAAGCTTGGGACATTTGGAGGACGTGAAGATGATGTTGTAAATTGGTAATTTAATGGTAATGAAATTATGGGCTCATGACATTGCAGTTACTTTACAGTAAGTAATGGAATTACCTAAATATTACAAATATATTACCTAACTGGGCCATTCTGGGTATGCTTGCAATATTAGTACGACGTAAAGAGGACGTTGTGAATTGGTCATATAATGGTAATGAAATTACGAGCCTGTGATGTTGCAGTTACATTGCCTATTAGTAAATCATTAAATTACAAAAAAGGAATAAATTACGTTACTGGTATGTCGTGTGTTAGCAGGGATATTACCATTTTACCTTATAAGTTTGATATACTGTAGTTATGAATTACATTTTTGTACAATTGTATAATGTAGAGCCTTTATTGTCCAGAAGATGGTTTCAATGATATACTATATGTAATTTTATATTGTATAATGTGTATTCTATATTGTGTGTATTGTACACTGTACATTGTATGTTATTATTTGTATATTGTGTTGTGTAATTATGTGTATATTAGATTTTAAATTGTGTTGTAAATCTGATGTTTATTGTAAATTGGTATATGTCCCATCACTGTCACGAGTACTATGTTGCTCGGAACTGCACCCAAGAATTTCACACACTATTGCACTTGTGTATATGGTTGTGTGACAATAAAAGTGATTTGATTTGATTTGATTTGTTGTGGTGTTTTGGCATAGGGACCCTTAGTGTCACTACATCGACACAACGTCGAGTGAGTGACAGAAGGGAAACGTCTTGGTTACGGTCGTAACCTCCATTCCCAGATGGAGGGAACGAGACGTTGTGTCCCTCTTGCCACAACGCTGTACTACCCGCTGGAATGTCCGGGACCCTGTCTCGGCTCCTCAGCACAAAACCTGAATGAGTGGTTGCGAGCCAGCTCCTTTTATACCCGTATGTCCGGGGGAGTTGGATGCAAATTCCACTCGCCAATTCTCATTGGCCTTTTCTCAAAGATCAGAGGTGTTTGGGGCTCCCAAGAGTGACCCCTAGTGTCACTACATCAACACAACGTCTCGTTCCCTCCATCAGGGAACGGAGGTTACGATAGTGACCAAGACGTTTTCATTGTTTGGATATACTGAGATTGATTAATTTGGTTTGTTTTGGTTTGTGCCTTTTATGAATTTGGACAGACAGAGTACAGGGGTGGAGTCCTAACTGTAGAAACTGGAAACCATTTTTAGACTTTGTTTGGTTAACAATGCGGGTGGTGTTTTCCCTTTTGTTTTCCTTTTATTCCCTCCAACTTTTATGTTATTAAATACATTTAAAATAAAATCTACAATGCCCACGGATTACAAATGAACCTGTATTTTATGTTGTCTGGGTCAAATTTTACTTTTCCTTACAGAGTTCTTTTCATGATTTTCAATGATGCCATGCTACCTCCTTTTAAAAGCTGATGATTCTATTTATTTTGCTATCCTAACTATACATTATTTTATGGTTAGTTGCATATTTTTATTTGCATTTAGCATTGTTTGTTCCCTGCTGTCTAGGACCCTATCAGGACAGATCTGCAACCAATTTTTGGGTTGCAATACACCAGTCAAGAACCACTGCTCTAAACCATAATGTGACAATAATTAGAAACTTGAAGTTAGTACATAATTCATAAGCATAAAGACAAGGCAAGGCCACATACACTGTGCAGAACTGTGAACTTACCTGGTACCCAGTGCCTGAAGGACCATATATACTTGCTACAGCTTGGATGTGCTCATAGATATGGCGGAGGAGGTGTGTCAGTAGACTCTGCTTCCTTATGATCACTGGCCTCACTGTAGCATTCTGTGTAGTAGAAAACACAAACATGCAGAAAATAAATGCAAGGAATGTCCACTAGTGCAAATATTTCTATTTTGCTACACTTTTTATAATTAAAATATTTTCACTACAAATTAAATCAATATTTTGGGTTCAATACAAGTTAAGCTCAATTGACATCATTTGTGGCATAATGTTGATTACCACAAAATATAATCTTCACTCACCCCTCGTTTAAACGGTTACAGTAAGGTTCTTACAATAGAAGTGAATGGGGCCTGTCTATAAACATTAAAATACACTCTGTTTTTAAAGTATAGCCACAACATGTAAACACTATATTTGTTAATATGATTTTAGTGTGATAAAATTGCTTACAATCCTTAACTGTGTAAAGTTATATCCAGTACCGGGATTACAGGGTTTCATAATGATGACAATATTGGATTGTAATATTGGATATAACTTTCACAGATAAGGTAAGTTAATGATTTTATCACACAAAAATCATGTTAACACGTATAATGTTTACGTTTTGTATCTATACTTTTGAAACCGTGTGTATTTTTATGTTTTAGGACTGGCCCCATTCACTTCCATTGTACTATGTTTCAATGTAACTGTAATATTTGCTTTTTTATTATTATTAATTATTATTATATATTATTTTATTTATTTATTTATTTTGTGGAAATCAACATTATGCAACAAATTCTGTTAACTGAACTTAACATGTACTGAACCCGGAATATTATATAACAAGTAAGAGACATTTGCATTTTTATATGGTCAATGTCAAAAATGTGCTTACATTTAATTAGTGACCTAGAAATAGTGCAAATCTAACGTATTCTTCTTTTTACATCAATTGTATTTGTTAAATTATTATTATTATTATTTTTAAATACACTATTTGGACAGTAACTATTTAAATATAGGCATATTTGTGACATTGAACATGCTATTGTAGCTCCTTTGTACAAAGTTCAGAATTCTTTGCTTAATTCATAATGAAAATGTTTGTAATAAATTATAAGAGTGCAAAATAAAAGCATTTTCACTAATGGACACAAACTTTTGCAAACTTTTATGAATATTTCAAAAGTACTTGCTTCATACAATAACTCACCAGCTGTATGACCTTCGTGTTCATACTGAATAGATGCCAAACCAAGTTTATTCAACCATCTTAAAACACAAGACATGTTACGGCAACTACACATGATACTAAACAATCATCTATACTTATTATTAATTATAACCTATTAATGAATATTCAGTATCAGTAGTTTATGCAAAACATGTACTGTAACTACTGTATATTCAATTTCCAGTACTACAAAAAAATATATATTTTCAGTCAGTGGTTTAAATTTCTTATGTCAGTTGACTTACAGGTTCATGTCCTCACTGTTGTCAGCTGCGAAGTAAAACATCATGACATAGAGGTGGCAAGCTTTGATCGCACTGTGTGAAACAAAGATAAAAAAACAAAATGAGTATAAGAAAAATGATGAAGGTTGTTCAGTTGAAAAATATTTTGTAATCAACATGATGACATCAGTGTGAAAAACCAATAGAGAAAATAGTCATACTATGTTCGATTTGCATTTGGACAACAAGTAGCTGTCCATTCAAAAATGCTTACATTAAAGCCAGAATTAACAAATATAAAAAATCCATTTACTATTTTTTCTTACATTCCATTGCCCTGTCAATTACAAAATTAGTCAAATTTACGAAGCCCTCTGCTTTTTCTGCCTAAAAAAAAAAAAAAAAAAAAATATATATATATTTTATATTTACACAGATCCTCTAGATTTACATATTAAGGCACACACATTCAATATTAGGCTGTTTTTTTTTTAATTGTTTTTATTATTATTTTTTTTTTTTTAGGTTGATCTAACTTGCTTACATAATTCTTTAAAGTTTGTATTATAACACTGATACAATGGCTGAAACAGTGATAAAGTATTGGATTCTAAAAATGTAAAATGCTACTCTTAAAAATGTATATCTCTATGTAACATAGCCACATATGGACATGTTTTAACATTTT
The DNA here is from genome assembly GCF_019703515.2 of Myxocyprinus asiaticus. Taxonomy (NCBI): domain Eukaryota; kingdom Metazoa; phylum Chordata; class Actinopteri; order Cypriniformes; family Catostomidae; genus Myxocyprinus; species Myxocyprinus asiaticus. The sequence continues at coordinate 7,841,827 of NC_059360.1, read as the reverse complement.
ATACTATGTACAAAAGAATGTTTTAAGGTTGTAATTGTATTTTAATATTATGTTTAACATGTTCTCATATGTCCATTTTATATCTCTTTTAAAATTACATAGAATGATGGGGGCCTGGGTAGCTCAGTGGTAAAAGACGCTGGCTATCCACCCCTAGAGTTCGCTAGTTCGAATCCCAGGGTGTGCTGAGTGACTCCAGCCAGGTCTCCTAAGCAACCAAATTGGCCCGGTTGCTAGGGAGGGTAGAGTCACATTGGGGAACCTCCTCGTGGTCGCTATAATGTGTTTCGTTCTCGGTGGGGCGCATGGTGAGTTGAGCGTGGATGCCGCGGTGGATGGCGTAAAGCCTCTGTGCCAATGTGACTCGTCCTCCGCCACCCAGATTCAGGCAAATCACAATGCGACCACGAGGACTTAAAAAGAATCCATACATTGGGAATTGGGCATTCCAAATTGGGTGAAAAAAATAAAAATAAAATAAAAAAATTACATGGTATGTCTTTAAGAACTTTGCAACCAGTTGTTGGAAGGAAGTGAGTAGGACTGGATAAAAAGGAGCCAACATGGCATTTTTTTTTTTTTTTATAAAATGTTTATATACGTATATATATATATATATATATATATACTGCTTGAGTGAAAATGCGAAGAAGCCACAGCAAACGTAAAACTTAATAGTAAAACGTAAAAAGCAATATTTACCTACAATTATTTATACAAAACACTTTTTTTTCTTTTTTTTTTTTTTTTTTTTTTATGAACAGGGTGTGCAAAACCTACTACTTCACTCACTAACATTTTGGAATTCAGTTGTTATTTTTTTATTATTATTATAACCTAACAATTGTTAATTGTTGTCCAGTTTTTCAGTATAATACAGTATTATTATTAATGATTTGTTGTATACAATAGTAATATATTTCTGTCTTATTTACTTTCACCTGGATCTTATATTCTAATGCTGCAGTGTATTGTTCATCAGGGACATGCACAGACATTTTGGGGGGCAGGGGCTCAAGTGGAAAAAAAGGGCACTTCTCATAATTATTTATTTAAAAAATTTTTTTTAAGCAAAACATATTAACACAACTCTGACTTCCTTACCAGTTTATTTTAATTCCCTCACACTGAGTTATGTGTTCTCTCTTGTGTTTTGCTTCTGATACCTGGTTTTAACCATGCATTTAGCGATTTGCTGCTCTTGGCTGTTTCCTGGCTCTCCCTCTCCTTCCTTTTCTGTATCCTTTCTTTTTTTGCCATTGTGCTGCCAAGCAACAGAATACTGAATTGCCTGAATACATTAATGTATTGATCAAATACATTATTATTGCTATTATAATTACACTTACCACGCGCGCACACACACACACACACACACACACACACACACACACACACACACACACACACACACAATAACTGATGGTGACAAGGACTTAGTTTCACATTTGAGGGAGGGCTGTCTGTATCATGTAAAAATCTATCAGCATACAACAAACTAATAGAATGGATAGTTCCCCATCTGTCACTCACTCGACGTTGTGTCGATGTAGTGACACTAGGGGTCACTCTTGGGAGCCCGAAACACCTCTGGTCTTTGAAAAAAGGCCAATGGAAATTGGCAAGTGGTATTTGCATACCATTCCCTCGAATATACAGGTATTAAAGGAGCTGGTATGCCACTCATTCAAATTTTCTCTTCGGAGAAGAGTCAATGCTCACTGAGCTGAATTCTCACGGCTCTCCATTCACCTCATCTGGATCTGATGGCGCATTTCAGCGGCCTCTCCCCCTCTGCACTGGTGCACTGCAGAGAACGCCCTGGGTGCTTCGGCAGAAATGAAAGCGTATATTCTAAAAAAAGAGTATATTTCTAAAAGAGCGGCACACATGGAACGTCTTTTTAAAGATGCCCTTCCGTTTGTATGTTATTCCTGGTTGCGGTCATTATCTCTCGCCTTCTGGCGGTCACGATCGCTGTCTTTTGTGTCTGGGCGCTACCCACGCGGAGACAGCATTCGTGGATGGGTCATGTACTCATTGCGAGAACATGACCATGGCAAAGTTGCGGTCGCGGCTTGCCTTCATAAGAAAGCAAGCTACCCCAGTGGCTCCCCGCCTCGGTCCTTCTACCTACGGGTATGAGGCCAGTGCGGCTACCACTGGGGGCGATTTGGGGACCTCAATGGGACCACCTCCACTGGGTATCCCCCCACAGACCTCCCATTCCCCGGCACGCTCGTCTGCCCCGATCGGGCTTCTGGATAAGTCTGCCGGCTCGTCTCACGGTGAGTTCGACCTCTTGTTCAGAGCCCGCAAAGGTGATGAGCTCTTGAGCGCAGCATCGGAGAGCGGGATCGTTCAGTCGGACGCGGAAGCCTCAGCTGGGCTTCCCCTCTCGGGTACGGTCGCCCAGTCACAGGCTGACGCGGAGATGACGGATATACTTTCCCAGGCAGCCACGAGCATCGGGCTAGAGTGGAACCTTCTGCTCTCCCCTGAGACCTCACGGCTCGATGATTGGTTTCTGGGCCGCTCACAGCCACGCCCCACCCCAGTTCCTTTCTTCCCGGAAGTGCACGAGGAGCTGACAAGGTCGTGGGAGGCACCTTTTACTGCTTGGTCCTGATCTTTCAGCTCCCCTGCCCTCACTACCCTCAGTGGTGGGGCGGCCAAGGTGTATTCAGTGATCCCCGATGGATAAGTGCTCGTGGTGCACCTATGCCCACAGAGCGCCGCCACCTGGCGCGGGCACCCGAAGCTCCCATCCAGGGCCTGTAGGTTTACGTCGTCCCTGTCGGCCAAGGCCTATGGTGCCGCTGGACAAGCCACCTCCGCCCTGCACGCCATGGCTCTCCTGCAAGTCCACCAAGCCAAGGCGCTAAAGGAACGGCACGAGAGTAGTTCTGCCCCAGGATTGATGCAGGAACTGCACTCGGCGACCGACCTCGCCATTCGGGCGACGAAGGTCACGGCGCGGTCTCTCGGGTGGCCGATGTCCACCTTGGTGGTCCAGGAGTGCCACCTTGGGTTCAACCTGGTCGGGATGGGAGAGGCAAGATTCCTTGGCGTCCCCATTTCCCATGTTGGCCTGTTCGGCGACATCGTCGAGGACTTTGCCCAGCAGTTCTCGGCGGTGAAGCAGCAGACGTAAGCTATCCAACACATCCTGCCCCGGCACGGCTCAAGATCCCGCATCCCATCTGCTCATCGCCAAGGGCATCCTCCGGCCCCGGCAGGAAGCATACGCCACCCGTCTCACGGCCTCTGTAGTTTTCCAGGGTCTACAGGGAGCCCCCTTTGAGCCCCTGGAGTCAGCTGAGCTTAAGGCACTCTCTTTAAAGTCTGCCCTCCTGACTGCGCTCACTTCCATCAAGAGGGTAGGAGACATGCAAGCGTTCTCTGTCAGCGCAACGTGCCTGGAGTTCGGTCCGGGCTACTCTCACGTGATCCTGTGACCCCGACCAGGCTATGTGCCCAAGGTTCCCACGACCCCATTTAGGGATCAGGTGGTGAACCTGCAAGCGCTGCCCCAGGAGGAGGCAGACCCAGCCCTGACATTGCTGTGTCTGGTGCATGCTTTACGCATCTATTTGGATCACGCGCACAGCTTTAGAGTCTCTAAGCATCTCTTGTCTGCTTTGGTGGACAGCGGAAAGGAAGCACTGTCTCCAAGCAGAGGATCGCCCACTGGGTCATTGACGCCATAGCAATGGCATATCACGCTCAGGACGTGACGCCTCCTGCAGGGCTACGAGCCCATTCTACCAGTAGTGTAAAAAAGAGGATTAGAGGCCACAACTGGGCTAGCCTGTCCCTATCTTTTGGGCAGTCGACTTGTCCCTGAAGGGCCTTTTGACACTCATAACAGCATTGGGGGAGGTTATTTGTTGGCCTGGTGCGCTGGCTACGAGGCACACAGTGGTCTGCCCATCTTGCATCGCCAGTTCACGTAACACAGTTCAGCTAGTTGTGCATTTTGATTAGGGACCCCTAGTGTCACTATATCGACAAAACGTCAAGTGAGTGACAGATAGGGAATGTCCCGGTTACTTTCGTAACCTCCGTTCCCTGATGGAGGGAACGGGACGTTGTGTCCATCCTGCCACAACGCTGGACTACCCGCTGAAATGGCCGGGACCTTGTCTCAGCTCCTCAGCACAAAACCTGAATGAGTGGTTGCATACCAGCTCCTTTTATACCCATATGTTCGGGGAAGTGGTATGCAAATACCACTCACCAATTTCCAGCGGCCTTTTTTCAAAGACCAAAGGTGTTTCAGGCTCCCAAGAGTGACCCCTAGTGTCACTACACAACGTCTCATTCCCTCCATCAGGGAACGGAGGCTACGAAAGTAAGCAGGACGTTATTAGATGGGGAGCCTATGAACAAAATTATGAAATTACTGTTTAATGCTGGACAATTTTTTCATGTAGTGGTCAATTTTGAGATTTTGGTCTATTTTGCTTCCATGTCTTCTTTTACTCTAATGGAAAGAAAACTTCCAAAATACACATTTAGATGGTGTTTGTTTTAAGCCAACTACCCTTCATCTGTTTGCATCTGTAGATTTCTTCTAAATAAACCAAAACAAGCTAATTTCAATTTAATTTAATATTTAAACATAATATTTCAGGGGAAAAGACTGTTGATGTAAGTCATTAACTGGGGAAGTTCTGTGGTGACATGCTTTTGTTATTTTGTTTATCCTATTCACCTGCAGTGCCTTGTCAAATGTCACATTGATATGCAAATTAGGCGTTAACTAATTAAAATGTGCTAATTTGCATACCAATGTGGCGATTGTGATGACGTTATTAGACACAAATTTTACTGTATTCACCTTGAGTGTCTCCATTAAGTACAGTACATTAGCCTGTATGACCATGATATATTGCCTTAGCTAAACTTTAGCTAACTTATTACATTAGCTAGTAGCTCATGAGTCATGCATGTTAGCAAGACACAAGTTAACTATATTTGTCTTTTGGCTAATTAGCTGTAAGTCGAAGCACTGGTAGCTTAGTCTTTTGTTCATCACCACTCACCTCCTCACAAGCCATGAAAAACACAACTGGTATAGGAGCTGGGAGGGGCTGTATGAAGGTATTTTTGGAGCAAATCAACTGAGCACCTGTGACAGTGGAATTTGTAGTTGTAGAGATTAGCCACACGTGTACCAGTAAATTTGAAGTCACAGAGAGATATGTTTTAAGAGTTGCAAACTTGTAGATTTTTTTTCCTCTCCCACAAACACAACACAACAGTTACACCTTCTCAAATTCTTCATTGCAGGTGCACAAATCCTATTCTACAAATGACAAATTAAGAAACAGAGAATATGGTGCAAAACACATTCACACATCCACAAAATGTGAAGTCACGGACAAATTTTGCTCATCCGCAAATCAGTATGTGAATTCATCCAATGAGATTTGCACACTTGTAGAATATTTTCGCACAAATACATTTTTTTTTCTTGGATATTTTTCTTGCACAAACACAAGTACATAACTACAACTGCTTGAATCTGCTGCTACAAGTCTCAAACACTGTTTTTCGCATGCAAATGACAAGTTTCACGCGCTCTCCCTTTTGCACCACATATCTATGTAAAATATGGAGCAAAAGTGATTTGTGCATCTGTAGAGGCAGTGGCGGGCACTGTTCAGAGATCAGAGAATTTTGGCCAATCAGAAGAGCAAGTTATATCAATAAAGGTATGTTTTTTCTTTCTTTTTCTGAAATCACTCACCATTATACATTTGTTTATAGTTTAAATATGCGCGCTGGTCAGCTACTTTGGTAATCAGTGTTTCTTAGTTAGGTTAGCCTTTCTTGTTTCACGAAAGGTAAGCTAACGCTAGACTACCTGTACTGTTAAGTTTGCTATTCAGTCATCTCATATTAAATGATACCCTCATATTAAACCCTCAAATTTATTCCTTATATTCTCTTCTGCTTTACCTTCTAGAAAAATGACAGAACACGGTGGGTCTTCGCAGGTGAGTATCATATCATAAGTATGCACCTAATGTAAGATTACCCTTATGAGAATGTACCATGGTAAGAAAACCATGGGTAGCATGTTTTTTTCTTTTTGTTTGTTTTGTTTTGTTTGTTTTTGGTGGATAGTAATTTTCATAGGAATACCATAGTAAAGTAAAGGGATGTCAGAGTTTGCACTACAGTAGGCAATTTGCCCAGTAATTATTACTCCCATAGGGAAGCAGTCCCGAAATTGGAAGCTACAAATAACATAATCTTGATCCTATAGGTATCCAAGAATTGAGCGAAACTAACCAAGTAAACTAAGGGGGCTGGAAGCACCAGTTTCCAAGTGATTAAAGCCTCTGTTGCAGGTCAGCAGAAGTGATTTAGTGGGACACTGCAGGGCACATGGGAGTGAGATAACTTACTATTCTTAGACTATGTAAATATTGATTTTTTATTATATGGAACACCTATTTGCAGTGACGTTGGATGAAAAACATGCTTTAAATCGCCTATAGGCATTACTGTGTGCAGCTTCCAATTTCGGGACTGCTTCCCTGTGGGAGTAATAATTACTGGGGCCACTAGAGGCCGATGCCTCTACAGATGCACAAATCACTTTTGCTCCATACTTTACATAGATATGTGGTGCAAAAGGGAGAGCACGCGAAACTTGTCATTTGCAAGCGATAAACAGTGTTTGAGACTCGTAGCAGCAGATTCAAGCAGTTGTAGTTATGTACTTATGTTTGTGCTAGAAAAATATCCAAGAAAAAAATATATTTGTGAGAAAATATGTGTGCAACTCTCATTGGATGAATTCACATACTGATTTGCGGATGAGCAAAATTTGTACGTGACTTCACGTTTTTTTATGCGGGTGTGTGAATGTGTTTTGCACCATATTCACTGCAGCAACTGTAGCAGAAATGTGAGTGTATGAGTTTCTTAATTTGTCATTCATAGAATAGGATTTGTGCACCTGCAATGAAGAATTTGAGGTGTAACTGTTGTGTTGTGTTTGTGGGAGGGAAAAAAAAAATCTACAAGTTTGCAACTCTTAAAACATTTTTCTCTGTGACTTAAAATTCAGTGGTACACATGTGTGGCTAATCTCTACAACTACAAATTCCACTGTCACAGGCGCTCAGTTGATTTGCTCCAAAAATACCTTCATATGGCTGCTGCCTGCCTGTGTGTCTGATGTGCCCATATGTGCTGCACTGCTGTGCGGAGACGGGGAGAGAGAGAGAGAGAGAGAGAGAGAGAGAGAGAGAAATAAAAATTTTATAAAAATAAAAAAAAGCACCCTAGAAAAAAGGGCACTTTCTCTCGAGGAAGAAAAAGGGCAGGTGCTCAAGCCCCCTTTGATGTCTATGTGTGCACGTGCCTGTTGTTCATCATGTTGCAAAAGGCTGTATTTTATGTAAGCATCGTAGGCAACATTCCTAACAGTAACAGTAAATATGCAAGGCATGGCAGCCCCTCAGCAAAATAGAGCAGAAGGAAAAATATACATTGCTGTTTATCAAGTGCTGAAACTTTGCTTGGTGCAGAATCATTGGGAATAATGTTAAACATTGCAATCTGAACTTCAAATCAAATCAAATCAAATCAAATCACTTTTATTGTCACACAGCCATATACACAAGTGCAATGGTGTGTGAAATTCTTGGGTGCAGTTCCGATCAACATAGCAGTCGTGATAGTGATGAGACATATACCAATTTACAATAACATCAAATTAACACAACACAATTTAAAGTCTAATATACACATAATTACACACAACACAATATACAAATAATAACATACACTGTACAGTATACAATACACACAATATAGATACACATTATTCAATAATAAATAAATAAATTAAAAAAAGTATATATAGTAGTATATATAGAATGTACAGTAGGTTGTATTGTACTGTATTGACATTCATGCTGTCAGTTGATAGTAAGTTGTTAAGAGAGAATATAATGTAGTAATAATATAATTTATGACAGTCCGGTGTGAGATATGAGTAATAAAGTGCAGTGCTGATGTATTTTGATTGTGGGAGATCAAGAGTTCAAAAGTCTGATTGCTTGGGGGAAGAAGCTATCATGGAGTCGGCTGGTGCGGGTGGCTGGAGTCTCTGATGATCCTCCGAGCTTTTTTCACACACCGCCTGGTATACAGGTGCATCTCAATAAATTAGAATGTTGTGGAAAAGTTCATTTATTTCAGTAATTCAACTCAAATTGTGAAACTCGTGTATTAAATAAATTCAATGCACACAGACTGAAGTAGTTTAAGTCTTTGGTTCTTTTAATTGTGATGATTTTGGCTCACATTTAACAAAAACCCACCAATTCACTATCTCAAAAAATTAGAATACATCATAAGACCAATAAAAAAAAAACTTTTTAGTGAATTGTTGGCCTTCTGGAAAGTATGTTCATTTACTGTATATATACTCAATACTTGGTAGGGGCTCCTTTTGCTTTAATTACTGCCTCAATTCGGCGTGGCACGGAGGTGATCAGTTTGTGGCACTGCTGAGGTGGTACGGAAGCCCAGGTTTCTTTGACAGTGGCCTTCAGCTCATCTGCATTTTTTGGTCTCTTGTTTCTCATTTTCCTCTTGACAATACCCCATAGATTCTCTATGGGGTTCAGGTCTGGTGAGTTTACTAGCCAGTCAAGCACACCAACACCATGGTCATTTAACCAACTTTTGGTGCTTTTGGCAGTGTGGGCAGGTGCCAAATCCTGCTGGAAAATGAAATCAGCATCTTTAAAAAGCTGGTCAGCAGAAGGAAGCATGAAGTGCTCCAAAATTTCTTGGTAAACGGGTGCAGTGACTTTGGTTTTCAAAAAACACAATGGACCTACACCAGCAGATGACATTGCACCCCAAATCATCACAGACTGTGGAAACTTAACACTGGACTTCAAGCAACTTGGGCTATGAGCTTCTCCACCCTTCCTCCAGACTCTAGGACCTTGGTTTCCAAATGAAATACAAAACTTGCTCTCATCTGAAAAGAGGACTTTGGAACACTGGGCAACAGTCCAGTTCTTCTTCTCCTTAGCCCAGGTAAGACGCCTTTGACATTGTCTGTGGTTCAGGAGTGGCTTAACAAGAGGAATACAACAACTGTAGCCAAATTCCTTGACATGTCTGTGTGTGGTGGCTCTTGATGCCTTGACCCCAGCCTCAGTCCATTCCTTGTGAAGTTCACCCAAATTCTTGAATCGATTTTGCTTGACAATCGTAAGGCTGCGGTTCTCTCGGTTGGTTGTGCATCTTTTTCTTCCACACTTTTTCCTTCCACTCAACTTTCTGTTAACATGCTTGGATACAGCACTCTGTGAACAGCCAGCTTCTTCCTCAGTGATGTGGACACCCAGGAACTTGAAGCTGCTGACTCTCTCCATTGGTGCTCCATTGATGGTGATGGGACTGTGTTCTCTGTCTTTTCTTCTGAAGTCCACCACAAGCTCCTTTGTCTTACTGACGTTGAGGGAGAGGTTGTGCTCCTGACACCAGTGTGTCAGAGTGTGCACCTCCTCTCTGTAGGCTGTTAAATCAAAACATTAAATCTTTGTGACACAAAGATGGCACTAAAAACAATCTAGACACAGCGCAACGAATGAAACAGAACTCAGGTGTTTCGACTTGCATTTTTGAGACCTGAAGTTATATTTAACTTGACACAATGTCTAAAAACATGCCGCTCCTGCGTGAGACACTGAAGAAACCGCGAGATGCGATTCAGCAGTCAAGGACGTTTGTCTAGCACGTTTACATAGGAAAACAATGGAAAAACAGAGCAGACACACGCAAAAACGTGTTCAGTGTGAACAAGCCCTAAATCATGGGTGAAACAAGCTCGAAAGTCCTGTATATTTTTTCATAAATTACAAGCCCAAACTCAAAGTCCTACTTGAAAAACTGAGCTGAACCCGGCCTACCTCTAACGTGAACCGCTCTAAGAACTGTGCAACCACATGTCATGTGAGAGGTCACATGATAGCAAGTGAGTGAGTAGGACTGGATAAAAAGGAGCCAACATGGCATGTTAGGGAAGGCTAAGTGGCATCACCTATCCCTGGGATATGCTTGGACTCTGGAGTACTTATGTGGATTATACACCTTGAATTTACTTACCTTTGCCAAGACTATTCGCACTGTGGATTATGGTCACCTCCTTCACATATTATATCGGATTGTAAATACACTGGTGAGCTAACTTTGGGACTTCAGACACTAAAACAACACAAAAGACTGTTGTTCGTATATACTTCAAATTTGTATATACTCTGGTGTTCATTTTAACAGTCTGTGGATATGTTTTAATATTGTGAAGTGTTTGTTGCCTGTTGTTTATACTTTTGTGAATACACCTTAAACTGGTATTTCTCTTTTGCCTCACTTTTATTTTCACATAAGCACCCTCACTCAGTTCAATCAGTATCCTCATTTTAGTTTGTGTAACCCGGTCGAGAGAGTGTTACAACTTGATGTGGCATTTTGTTGTTAAATGCAATTAATTCTGTAACATGGTTAAAACGGGAAAGGAGGAGGCGGGAACCGGCTAAACCGTCAAAATAATTGTTTAATGAAAACTTAAACAAAAAGACACAGAACACAAATGCACACACTGCAGCTGCATGTGGCTCTCTCTATCCCGAACTGCCGCATTCCACTGCACTTATCCCTCTCCTCGGCTGATTAGCCTGACTGGGGTCCGGGCATGCATAGCCCTTCTGACCCCGCCTGCCGGCAGGTGTTTCCCCACCAACCTAGGGCTGGGGAGGGGGACGAGGGGAGGGAAAAAAAAAAATAGGAGAGGGAAAGGGCAAAGCGGAGCGACAGCGAGAGAGAGAGAGGAGAGCGAGGAATAACCTGGTTCACCGGCGCCCAGATACACTGTCACCTGGCCCTCAGCAAACTCTCCCCCGGTGGACGGTAGTGGGTCCTCCGGCCCCGGGCAGACAGTCACGCTCCTCCTCCTCTTTTCTCTCTTTTCTTTTCTTTTTTTTTACTTTATTCTTTTTTTTTCTATGGGGGGAAATGGCAGCCTGCCTTAGATCCTCGGTGGCCGGCAGTGACGTCTCCGTCCCCGGATGTATGGCCGTGGCTGCTCCTCGGTTGGCTGTAAGTGGTGAGGACTCCACGACAGCACCTCCCTCCTCCTTCCCGGGCTTCGGCACCAATGTAACATGGTTAAAATGGGAAAGGAGGAGGTGGGAACCGGCTGAACCATAAAAATAATGGTTTAATGAAAACTTTTTTGGGGGGTGGGGATTTTTCCCCTTTATCATCCAATTTGGAATCCCCAACTCCCTATGCGCTTTTAAGTCCTTGTGGTCGTGTAGTGATTCGCCTCAATCCGGTTGGCGGAGGATGAATCCCAGCTGCCTCCGCGTCTGAGACTACCAACCTGTGCATGTTATCAAGTGGCTTGTTGAGCGCGTTGCCACGGAGACACAATGCATGTGGAGGCTTCACGCCATCCACCGCGGCAACCACGCTCAACTCACCACGCGCCCCACCGAGAATGAATCACATTATAGCGACCACGAGGAGGTTACCCCATGTGACTCTACCCTCCCTAGCAACCGCGCCAATTTGGTTGCTTAGGAGACCTGGCTGGAGTCACTCAGCACGCCCTGGGATTCGAACTAGCGAACTCCAGGGCCCGGTTTAATGAAAACTTAAACAAAAAGACACAGAACACAAACGCACACACTGCAGCTGCGTGTGGCTCTCTCTCTCCCGAACTGCCGCATTCCGCTGCTTAATGACTTCAACCTAAATGTATGTAAACTTCTGACTTCAACTGTATATATATATATATATATATATATATATATATATATATACAGTTGAAGTCAGAAGTTTACATACAGTTAGGATGAAGTCATTAAACCTAATTTTTTAACCACTCCACAGATTTCATTTTAGCAAACTATAGTTTTGGCAAGTCATTTAGGACATCTACTTTGTGCATGACAAGTAATTTTTCCAACAATTGTTTACAGACAGATTGTTTCACTTTTAATTGACTATTCCAGTGGGTCAGAAGTTTACATACATTAGGTTAACTGTGCCTTTAAGCAGTTTGGAAAATTTGAGAAAATGATGTCAAGCCTTTAGGCAGTTAGCAGATTAGCTTCTGATAGGCTAATTGGCTGACTGCAGTCAATTGGAGGTGTACCTGTGGATGTATTTTAAGGCCTACCTTCAAACTCTGTGCCTCTTTGCTTGACATCATGGGAAAATCAAAAGAAATCAGCCAAGACCTCAGAAAAAAAAAACTGTGGACCTCCACAGGTCTGGTTCATCCATGGGAGCAATTTCCAAATGCCTGAAGGTACCACGTTCATCTGTACAAACAATAGTACGCACATTTTCTTTCCTAGAGATGAATGTAGTTTGGTGCGAAAAGTGTAAATCAATCCCAGAACAACAACAAAGGACCTTGTGAAGATGCTGGAGGAAACAGGTAGACAAGTATCTATATCTACAGTAAAACGAGTCCTATATCGACATAACCTGTAAGGCTGCTCAGCAAGGAAGAAGCCACTGCTCCAAAACCACCATAAAAAAGCCAGACTACAGTTTGCCAGTGCACATGGGGAAAAATATCTTATTTTTTGGAGAAATTTCCTCTGGTCTGATGAAACAAAATTGAACTGTTTGGCCATAATGACCATCATTATGTTTGAAGGAATAAGGGTGAGGCTTGCAAGCTGAAGAGCACCATCCCAACCGTGAAGCATGGGGGTGGCAGCACCATGTTGTGGGGGTGCTTTGCTGGAGGAGGGACTAGTGCACTTCACAGAATAGATGGCATCATGAGGAAGGAAAATTATGTGGATATATTGAAGCAACATCTCAAGACATCAGCCAGGAAGTTAAAGCTTGGTTGCAAATGGGTCTTCCAAATAGACAATGACCCCAAGCATACCTCCAAAGTTGTAGCAAAATGGCTTAAAGACATCAAAGTCAAGGTGTTGGAGTGGCCATCACGAAGCCCTGACTTCAATCCGAAAATTTGTGGGCAGAACTGAAAAAGGCAAGGAGGCCTACAAACCTGACTCAGTTATACCAGTTCTGCCTGGAGGAATGGGAAAAAATTCCAGCAACTTATTGTGAGAAGCTTGTGGAAGGCTACCCAAAATGTTTAACCCAAGTTAAACAATATAAAGGCAATGTTACCAAATACTAACAAAGTGTATGTAAACTTCTGACTCACTGGAAATGTGATGAAAGAAATAAAAGCTGAAATAAATCATTCTCTCTACTATTATTCTGACATTTCACATTCTTTTATTTATTTTCATTTTTTTTCCCCCAATTTGGAATGCCCAATTCCCAATGTGCTTTTAAGTCCTTGTGGTGGCGTAGTGATCTGCCTCAGTCCAGGTGGCGGAGGACAAATCCCAGTTGCCTCCATGTCTGAGATCATCTACCCTTTCTAGCAACTGGGCCAATTTGGTTGCTTAGGAGACCTGGCTGGAGTCACTCAGCACACCCTGGGATTTGAACTAGTGAACTTCAGGGGTGGTAGCCAGCATCTTTACCACTGAGCTACCCAGGCCCTGATGTTTCACATTCTAAAAATAAAGTATTGATCCTAACTGACCTAAAACAGGGAATGTTTTCTACCATTAAATGTCAGGAACTGTGAAAAACTGAGTTTAAATGTATTTGGCTAAGGTGTATGTAAACTTCTGACTTCAACTGTGTGTGTGTGTGTGTATGTATGTATGTATGTGTGTGTGTATATGGGTTGGGAGGGATACTTTTGAAATGTATTCCACTACAGATTACAGAATACATGCTATAAAATGTAATTTGTAACATATTCCATTAGATTACCCAAGGTCAGTAAGGTATTCTAAATACTTTGGATTACTTCTTAAGCACTGGTAGATTTTTTCACTTGTTTTGACTATAAAAACTCTGCCAGTACAGTAAGACAAAATACACATATTAAAAATACATTCTCTGAAAAACCTAAAAATCTTATGCAGTGTTGCTTCTAAAACAAGATAAATCAAATTGATCTTGTTTTAAGGATTTTTATATATTTTACATGAAAACAATACAAAAATTATTATCAAGAATACGATTTTTGCAGTAAGATCAAAGGTCTTACTAGAAAAAAAGAAATTATGATCCAACGTGAATTTTCTTGATAAAAAAAAATATGATCGTGCCTGGTAATGTGCATGTAAAATAGCTAGAAATAGCATTTTAGCTTAGCATAAGCTTACAATTTATGTTTATTTCTATTTCCGCTGCTCCAAACTTACTTCAAAACATACTGTACTTCTCTGTCTGCTCGTATGAATGTAACATCTTTAAGTGTTTCACCGCTGTTCAAATGCACTTTGGATCGCATCATTTATATGTCTAAATTTTTCCACCTGAAAGGACTAAATATTAAATGAAACAAATGACAATAAAATGCAAAGTAATCTCTTCAGTAATCAAAATACTTTTTGAATGTCACTGTATTCTAATTACCAATTATTTAAATTATAACTGTAGTGGAATACAGTTACTAATATTTTGTATTTTAAATACGTAATCCCGTTACATGTATTCCATTACTCCCCAATCCTGTGCATATGTGTATGTATGTGTATATATATATATATATATATATATATATATATATATATATATATATATATATATGTGTGTGTGTGTGTGTGTGTGTGTGTGTGTGTGTATGTATATACACTACCGTTCAAAAGTTTAGGGTCACTTACTCATTCTTTATTTAATTGTATTTTTTTCACATTTTAGAATAATAGTAAAGTCATCACAACTATGGAATAATAGAAACGGAAATATGGGAATTATGTTGTGACTAAAAAAATCCAAAATAAATCAAAACTATGTTATATTTTAGCATCTTCAAAGTGGCCACCCTTTGCCTAGATTTTGCAGAAATGTACTCTTAGCATTTTCTAAACCAACTTCTTGAGGTATCACCCTGGGATGCTTTTTAAACAGTATTGAAGGAATTCCCATCTATATGCTGGGCACATAGTGGCTGCTTTTCTTAATTATTCGGTCCAAGTAATCCATTTCAAATACTTTTTTTTGGTGTAAATAAAATTTTAGTTTTGTAATTAAAGAAATTATTATGTTGGCACAATTATATTTTTGTCTACAAAACTAACAACATTTAAGCATACGCCTTCAGATCAAAAGGTTTTTAAGATCATGAGAACATTTTCAGGCAAGTGACCCCAAAATTTTGAACAGTAGTGTATATGTATGTGTATATTTATGTGTATATATATATATATATATATATATATATATATATATATATACACACACACACACACATATTTACATACATATATACTCCACTTTGAAGATGCTAAAATATAACATAGTTTTGATTTATTTTGGATTTTTTTAGTCACAACATAATTCCCATATTTCTATTTCTATTATTCCACAGTTGTGATGACTTTACTATTATTCTATAATGTGAAGAAAAAAAAAAAAGAATGAGTAAGTGACCCTAAACTTATGAACGGTAGTGTATATACATATACATATATATATATATATATATACACACACATATACACAGGGTTGGGAAGCTTATGCTAAGCTAAAATGCTATTTCTAGCTATTTTAC
The DNA here is from genome assembly GCF_019703515.2 of Myxocyprinus asiaticus. NCBI lineage: Eukaryota > Metazoa > Chordata > Actinopteri > Cypriniformes > Catostomidae > Myxocyprinus > Myxocyprinus asiaticus. Next base: position 7,826,166 of record NC_059360.1, on the reverse strand, counting down.
ATGCACATAATTTCTTTTTTCTAGTAAGACCTTTGATCTTACTGCAAAAATCGTATTCTTGATAATAATTTTTGTATTGTTTTCATGTAAAAATATATAAAAATCCTTAAAACAAGATCAGTTTGATTTATCTTGTTTTAGAAGCAACACTGCATAAGATTTTTAGGTTTTTCAGAGAATGTATTTTTAACATGTGTATTTTGTCTTACTGTACTGGCAGAGTTTTTATAGTCAAAACAAGTGAAAAAATCTACCAGTGCTTAAGAAGTAATCCAAAGTATTTAGAATACGTTACTGACCTTGAGTAATCTAATGGAATACGTTACAAATTACATTTTATAGCATGTATTCTGTAATCTGTAGTGGAATACATTTCAAAAGTATCCCTCCCAACCCATATACACGCACACATACATACATACACTGTGTGTGTGTGTGTGTGTAAGTCAGAAGTTTACATACACCTTAGCCAAATACATTTAAACTCAGTTTTTCACAATTCCTGACATTTAATGGTAGAAAACATTCCCTGTTTTAGGTCAGTTAGGATCAATACTTTATTTTAAGAATGTGAAACATCAGGGCCTGGGTAGCTCAGTGGTAAAGACGCTGGCTACCACCCCTAGAGTTTGCTAGTTCGAATCCCAGGGCATGCTGAGTGACTCCAGCCAGGTCTCCTAAGCAACCAAATTGGCCTGGTTGCTAGGGAGGGTAGAGTCACATGGGGTAACCTCCTCATGGTCGCTATAATGTGGTTCGTTCTCAGTGGGGTGCGTGGTGAGTTGAGTGTGGTTGCCATGGTGGATGGCATGAAGCCTCCACATGCGCTATGTCTCCGTGGCAACATGCTCAACAAGCCACTTGATAAGATGCGTGGGTTGGTGGTCTCAGACGTGGAGGCAGCTGGAATTTGTCCTCTGCCACCTGGATTGAGGCAAATCACTACGTGACCACGAGGACTTAAAAGCGCATAGGGAATTGGGCATTCCAAATTGGGTGAAAAAGGGGAAAAATCCCCAAAAAATAAAAAAGTTTTCATGAAACCATTATTATTATTCAGCCGGTTCCCACCTCCTCCTTTCCCATTTTAACCATGTTACATTGGTGCCGAAGCCCGGGAAGGAGGAGGGATGCACTGTCGTGGAGTCCTCGCCACTACCAGCCAACCGAGGAGCAGCCGCGGCCATACGTCCGGGGACGGAGACGTCACTGCAAGCCACCGAGGATCTGAGGCACGCTCCCCCCAGAGAAAAAAAGAATAAAGCAAAAAAAAAAGAAAAGAGAGAAAAGAGGAGGAGGAGCGTCACCGTCTGCCCGGGGCCGGAGGACCCACTACTGTCCACCGGGGGAGAGTTTGGAGAGTGGCTGGTGACAGTGTATCTGGGTGCCGTATTCCTCTTTCTCCTCTCTCTCTCCCTCTCACTGTTGCTCTGCTTTGCCCTTTCCATCTCCTATTTTTTTCCCTCCCCTCGTCCCCCTCTTCAGCCCTAGGGTGGTGGGGAAAAAACTGCCGGCAGGCGGGGCCAGAAGGGCTACGCATGCCTGGCCCCCAATCAGGCTAATCAGCCGAGGAGATGGATAAGTGCAGTGGAATGTGGCAGTTCGGGATAGAGAGAGCCACATGCAGCTGCAGTGTGTGCGTTTGTGTTCTGTGTCTTTTTAAGTTTTCATTAAACCATTATTTTGATGGTTTAGCCGGTTCCTGCCTCCTCCTTTCCCATATATATTTATATATGTATGTATATATATATATATATATATATATATATATATATATATATATATATATATATATATATATGCATACAGTTGTGCTAAAAATTTGCATACCCTGCCAGAAATTGTGAAATTTTGGCATTGATTTTGAAAATATGACTGATGATGCAAAAAACTGTCTTTTATTTAAGGATAGTGATCATATGAAGCCATTTATCATCACATAGTTGTTTGGCTCCTTTTTAAATCATAATGATAACAGAAATCACCCAAATGGCCCTGATCAAACATTTACATACCCTTAAATGTTTGGCCTTGTTACAGACACACAAGGTGACACACACAGGTTTAAATGGCAATTAAAGTTTAATTTCCCACACCTGTGGCTTTTTAAATTGCAGTTAGTGTCTATGTAAATAGTCAATGAGTTTGTTAGCTCTCACGTGGATGCACTGAGCAGGCTAGATACTGAGCCATGGGGAGCAGAAAAGAACTGTCAAAAGACCTCCGTAACAAGGTAATGGAACTTTATAAAGATGGAAAAGGATATAAAAAGATATCCAGAGCCTTGAAAATGCCAGTCAGTACTGTTCAATTACTTATTAAGAAGTGGAAAATTCAGGGATCTCTTGATACCAAGCCAAGGTTAGGTAGACCAAGAAAGATTTCAGCCACAACTGCCAGAAGAATTGTTCGGGATACAAAGAAAAACCCACAGGTAACCTCAGGAGAAATACAGGCTGCTCTGGAAAAAGATGGTGTGGTTGTATCAAGGAGCACAATACGACGATACTTGAACAAAAATGAGCTGCCTGGTCGAGTTGCCAGAAAGAAGCCTTTATTGCGCCAATGCCACAAAAATGCCCGTTTACAATATGCCTGACAACACCTTGAAACGTCTCACAGCTTCTGGCACACTGTAATTTGGAGTGACGAGACCAAAATAGAGCTTTATGGTCACAACCATAAGCGCTATGTTTGGAGAGGGGTCAACAAGGCCTATAGTGAAAAGAATACCATCCCCACTGTGAAGCATGGTGGTGGCTCACTGATGTTTTGGGGGTGTGTGAGCTCTAAAGGCACACGAAAATTGATGGCAATATGAATGCAGCATGTTATTAGAAAATACTGGCAGACAATTTGCATTCTTCTGCACGAAAGCTGCGCATGGGACGCTCTTGGACTTTCCAGCACAACAATGACCCTAAGCACAAGGCCAAGTTGACCCTCCAGTGGTTACAGCAGAAAAAGATGAAAGTTCTAGAGTGGCCATCACAGTCTCCTGACCTTAATATCATCGAGCAACTCTGGGGAGATTTCAAACGTGCGGTTCATGCAAGATGACCAAAGACTTTGCATGACCTGGAGGCATTTTGCCAAGACGAATGGGCAGCTATACCACCTGCAAGAATTTGGGGCCTCATAGACAACTATTACAAAAGACTGCACACTGTCATTGATGCTAAAGGGGGCAATACACAGTATTAAGAACTAAGGGTATGCAGACTTTTGAACAGGGGTCATTTCATTTTTTTCTTTGTTGCCATGTTTTGTTTTATGATTGTGCCATTCTGTTATAACCTACAGTTGAATATGAATCCCATAAGAAATAAAAGAAAGTGTTTTGCCTGCTCACTCATGTTTTCTTTAAAAACGGTACATATATTACCAATTCTCCAAGGGTATGCAAACTTTTGGGCACAACTGTGAATATGTATGTGTATGTATAATATATATATATATATATATATATATATATATATATATATATATATATATATATATATATATATATTAGTGCTGACCTCTATAAACAGTATTCATTAAGAAAGCAAACAATAGCGTGGTAAGATTCAGGCAGACAGATGGTGTTCAGATGACTCACCATTTGATTTGTTTACCAGTACAGAGAGGTTTTCTTTAGCACAAACCAATACTTCTTCCACTTAATACTCCGGAATCCCTTTCCTCTTTCTTTCTATAGAGCCAGCCCTGATGGTCTGCTGGGTCCAGATCTTTCACTGAAACTGTCCTTCTGCTCATTCTGAGGCTTCTTGTTCGAAAAAACGCCACACATTTCACACATGCATATTAAACAAAAATTACGATACAGGACAAAATTTCACACTTGATCACAGCATGGATTTGACTCCCAATATGACTCCCACCTCTATGATTCTTCTTCTTTGACTTCTGTCTGAGGGACACCTGCACAACAAATTAATATGGTGTTTTCACCATGAGCGAATCATCTCTTAAAATCATGCTTTCTGTCTATTTCATATTCTCTCAATGTAGACCGATTTAATAATGTACAAAAGGTTCATAGATAAATAAATATTATAATGGACTGTACTCATCCGTGGCCATACGGGGAGCAAGAGAAATCAGAAATGAGGCCTGTAAGGAGACCAAAGCAAACATATAAGCGTCAGTTTCAGTAGCCCTTTAATACGTGAAACTGCAGACAAAACCAACACACCATTATCTGGTGTTATCATTTTCACAAACAGCCTCTGACCAGTTATACAATTAATGCTGAGCATTACTATCATAAATTACAATATTTTGACATTTAATCTTATCCAGGATATGAATTATAGATATTTACAGTTCAATTTTCAATAGTAAAAATTCAAATTTTTGGCAAATCATATAAAAAAAATGAATTACTCATGGAGATACCCATTCCTGATATAAAAATATGGAATTTAAACTATTAAAAACAATTATTGTTATCTGTAAATGCATTTTCACTAGCAGAATTTCACAGTGATATATCATTCACTCCTGTTTAAAATGCAATTAATGATACAGTATCTATAATTAATTTCTTACTAGTTGAAATTCCAAATACACAGGGCCTTATTTCCCAAAAGCATAGTAAAATTGTAGAAAAAAAAAAAACGAACAAATCATCTTATAATTATGGGCTGTATCCGAAAAGCATCATAACTTTAGTACTTGAAAATGGCCGTAGATCCATGCGTGCTCTGGAGTAATTGTAGAGCCCTAAGAGCATCATTAGGCCATAGCCTAATGCAGACACCTATATACAGTGGCAAGAAAAGTATGTGAACCCTTTTGAATTAGCTGGTTTTCTGCATTAATTGGTCATAAAATGTGATCTCATTGGGCACACTGCAGAATGCTCAGTGAGATTAAAAAAGAACCCTAGAGTGACAGCTAAAGACTTGAAGGAATCATAGCAACTGGTTAACATCTATTTTCATGAGTCTACTATATGGAAAACATTAAAAAGGCATAGTGTCTATGGCAGGACACCACGAAGCAGGGGCAGACTGAGACAAAAAAATTGCCCTGGACTTTCTGGCCCAGAGCGGCCCACAAAACCCGGCCCACAACACACCACACCATAACACACCGGCTCATTGATTCAATTTTACAACTCAAATAAAACAATTTGTGTTGAAAAAAAAAAAAACAAAAGAAAAAAGAAATTTCTAATGACTGCTAGTCATAACAACGACCCCACAGTGCAAAATTTTTAATAACTTTAAAACATATAAACCACTGTAAATGTGATGAGTGGATCTTTTTAGAGAAAGCACTAAAATAAGCACTTTATAGTTCAGACAAATAACATGTCCGAAATTGTTTTTCCCAACATACAGATGTAAGGTTAAAATGTACATGAAAGTACAAGGGAAAGTGTGTATTTTAGGTGCTGTGACAAGTCAGCATTTCTTCAAAGTTTTTAAAGATCTTAATCACCTTTCAACTTTTTTCTATAAGTGCAAATAAACTATTGTCTTAGTTAATATGAGGTTGTGGAAACAACAAGTATAATAATAACATATTATACATGTACTGTATAGCTATACAAGATCATAAAATGTTGTTTAAAATAGTTAGATGAAGAAAGTTTCACACAGCAGGACACTGATGACAATTTTTAAAATGTCCTCAATTACTCACATAACTATGCGTAAATGTTTTTAAAATAAATAAATAAATGAAAAAAAGTTGGTCAGAATATGTACATATATAAATATAAACAAATATAAATATATGTAACAAAATAAACATACCTCTTAAAGTGTAGATCTTTGCAGATATTTTGTAGATTAATTGCTCATATTTTCATTCTATGTGAGTTTGTTGAGTTTTTATATCTGAAGTGTTTTAATTCCTTCTCCAGATTATTCATGAAAAAAGTGAATATCCCATTGCTTTGACAAGCACTGTTTCTGCTATCCTTTAAACAAAGTAATCCTCAAAGACTCAAATAGCCACAAAGTAATATTTTTCATGACTTATTTTCAGCATTGTTATCAGTCATGAGCATTATTCAGCAAGTTGCACTTCAGCTCCAACTAATGCTTTGCTGTATGAATAAATTATGCAAATTAATATATACTGCTCATAGCTTTACTGTTTGCAGATTTTATATATGCTGCTGTTATTGTATTTGTTGTAATTTGCAGTTATTTGTCATTTTGTGATTATTCAGAGCTCATCTTATACTTAATATGTTGTCTTTAGTTGTCACCATTATTGTGATTAGTATGTCAAATAATTAGGTCCAGGATGCGTTAGTAATTTTAGCCATTTCAGTTTTAAAATTAAAAGCCTTTCCTTACAAAGTTTTGAAAATACATTCTGTAATGGGGTCTGTGGGGGCATGTTGGAGCTAAAGGCAGCTGCCTATATCACCTGGAGGATTTGCGTTGGGCTGGCCCAAATTACCCAGAGGCCCAACGGGGAAATGCCCAGTTCACGCCCCTGCCGTGAAGAAAGTGTTGCTTTCCAATAAAAACCTTTAGTTTGACAAAGACCACCTTGACATTCCACAACACTACTGGGAAAGTGTTTTGTGGACTGATGAAACTAAGGTTGAATTGTTCGGGAAGAACACACAGCACTATGTATGGCATAAAAAGGACACCACATACAAATATGAAAACATCATCCCAACGGTGAAGTACAGTGGAGGGAGCATTATGATTTGGGGCTGCTTTGGGGCCAGACTGCTTACCATCACTGAGGTAAAAATTAATTCCCAAGTTTATCAAAATATCCTAAAGGATATTGTAAGGGTGGCTGTGCGCCAGCTGAAATCCACTAGAAGTTGGGTGAAGCAGCAGGACAATAACCGTAAACATCAAAATAAATCCACTACTACAGAATGGCTTGGTGACAGAAGCTTCCAGAATGGCTTCAAAAAAGAAAATCACCTTTTGGAGTGTCCCAGTCAGCGCCCAGATCTTAACCCAATAGAGATGCTGTGGAATGACCTGAGGAGAGCCGTTCACACCAGACATCCAAAGAATAAGAATCGCGATTGATTGATTCATACAATCTTTTCCAGGATCTACTTAGGCTTCCGATGTTTTGGGAAACGAGGCCCAGGACATTTTCTTGACAGATTTTGTGAGAATCACCCCAATAACCTACAAATTACCACAAGTGATGCATTCAAATTCTTAGGCACCCATATTTGGTCTTCTCTAGACCACACATAAATTTGAAGTTAGTTTGTGCCTTCTTGTCAAATTCTTCACATCCATTGTATAGAACATTCCATCAGTGTTTGGTATGAAAACACATCATCCTACAAAGGTAAAGAGCCAGAATGTTTTGTAATAATGATTTAAAAATCATTGGTATGGATCGCCGCTCAGTGAAATCCCAGTGTGATACATGTCTACATTGTATGTTGTCTGTTGTTGATTGTCCAGTGTTTAGAAATTGCTGGTTGCAAAGCTGTTCCTACAAGAATTTCTACTGCCCCACCATTCTATTCTATTTTATTCTATTCTATACTATTTCAGAATGTGGCTAACATCTTTTTTTTCTTTTGCAATTAGAAAAATAGTCAAATTCGTAAAACTCTCTGCTTTATCAGCCTGGAAGAATATACACAATGTAGAAGCCTATCAAAAGGGTAGAAGATTAGATTCAATAAGGGTTAGGGTTAGGTTAGGTTAGGGTTAGGGTTATTAACACTGTGGAAAAAAATAAATAAACATTTTTAAAAATGGCAAGCTAAACGAAACCATCTATTGCCCAGTTTCCTCAAACTGTCCATGTTCCTCTTTCATAGAATGACAGAACTTGAAAGAACAGTATTTTCTTCACTTGCAATCTTATCAAAGTTTCTAACATGGATTTTTACATGATTTTAGTCCTGATAATCAACCATAGAAGGTAAATAGAAGGTATATTTCCATGGGTTATGAATATCAAACACAATTTACCTATATTCTTGCTATAATAAACAATATAGCCTACCAACAGTAAGTGTTACAAGCAGGCACTAAAACATATGACTATTTATATAGACTATTTTCTGTCTATAAATAAACTGTTGTAAAGCATTATTATATTAAAAGATGATTGATATATATAAAGCTCTCTGAGTCCCCAGTTATTAATAAGATATTATATTCTTCACCTGTATATTATATATAAATATATTATCTGCTTTACCTGTTCACCAGATGGAGTGTCTCTGAACATTTAACTGTTCTCCTATCATGTGTAAAGTTAAGAGGTCAAGCCCACACTCGGCTCATTTAAGACAAAATATACATTTAAAAAAAATAAAAATAAAATAACAAAGACTTCTGCTTATGGAAGAAACATTTCAAAACACCCTCCAGTTCTTATTCTACACATAACAACTTTTAAAATGAGGTGAACTTCTGCAATAGAGTGTGGCAGCAGACATGCACTCTCTGCCCTTTCTGACGTTAAATGCACTCTCTGCTAGCACTGTTCATAATATTCACAAATGAACTAAATCAAGAGAAAACATAATTGGAATTGAAAACAAAATAAAAGCAGATTATAACTTAGTGTACAACTATATGCAATTGCACTTTTTTTGTGTTATATTTACAGTATGTAACCATATCTATGTTTTATCTGTTTTGTGCACAGCTCTCTGTCATACACTGAAAAAGAGTCTTGTCATGTTACCTAAAAATGTGCTTAATGTGGTCATTTAAATTAATTGGTTTTATTCAAGTTAAACTTATAATTTGATATGACTAAACCTGACTAAATAAGGTTTTATCAAAATAAATGTTAAGGGTTAGATCAAATAGAAATAGAACCTTAAAATAAACTGAAGGTTTCCACTTTTTAAAGTGTAGGCTATTTAATATTGCATTACTGATTATGCTATTGATGTACCACTCAATGTCATAACAGCCCTAAATCTTACAACTTCTGTCCAAAATGTAATTACAGGCCTAAATGTAAAAACTTTTTGCCCTAAATAATAATGGCCCAAAATGTAACAACTTTTTGTCCTGAATGTAATGAAAGCCCTAAATGTAATTTTTTTTTTTGTTTTTTTTGTTTTGTTTTTTTTGTCCTAATTGTAATGAAAGCCCTAAATGTAACAACTTTTTGTCCTAAATATAATGAAGTCCCTAAATGTAACAACTTTTTGCCCTAAATGTAATAACAGGCCTAAATGTAACAACTTTTTGTCCTAGATGTAATGACAAGCCTAAATGTAATAACTTTTTGCCCTAATTTAACAGGCCTAAATGTAACAACTTTTTACCTTAAATGTAATAACAGGCCTAAATGTAACAACTTTTTGTCCTAAATATAATAAAAGGCATTCATTACATCTGTCCTAAATGTAATGAAGGCCCTTATCGAAATTAACACAAGAGGCACTACAACAACTGTGCGTTTTATTCACTTTCACACAAATCACAAGTACAACGACTGATTATTTATATACTTTATAAACACTTACTTTTCACACTATTACTTACACGCTGCTATGCTATCATATTGAAACACATGTAATCTTGCCCCAAAAGTAACAACTTTTAGTCCTTAATGTAATAACAGGCCTAAATGTTACAACTTTTTGCCCTAAATGTAACAACTGGTCTAAATGTAAAATAAAATAAAATAATAATAATAATTAAAAAAATGTTGTCCTTATTGTAATAACAGACCTATATGTAACAACCTTTTGTCTTAAATGTAATGAAGGCCCTAAATACTGTCATTACTGTACTGTCATTGTACTGTCATAGTACTGTCATTGGCCTCATCCAAGATGACGATGAGTCTGTATACAGAAGGAAAGTTGAACGGCTGGCTCACCGGTGTAGTCAAAACAACCTGGAGCTGAACATGCTTAAAACAGTGGAGATGATTTTGGACTTTAGGAGGAACACCCCAACATTGACCCCCTCACCATTCTAAACAGCACTGTGGCAGCAGCGGAGTAATTCAGGTTCCTGGGCACTACCATCTCACAGGACCTGAAGTGGGAGACCCACATTGACTCCATTATGAAATAAGCCCAGCAGAGGTTTTACTTCCTTCATCAGTTGAGGAAGTTCAACCTGCCACAGAGGCTGCTGATACAGTTCTACTCAGCAGTCATCGAGTCTGTCCTCTGCACTTCTGTAACTGTCTGGTTTAGTGTAGCTACAAAATCAGATATCAGAAGACTACAAAGGACATTTTGGACTGCTGAGAGGATTACTGGTTGCCCCCTGCCATCCCTTCAAGAACTGTACACTTCCAGAGTGAGGAAAAGGGTTGGAAAAAGTCACTCTGGACCCCACACACCCAGCCCACTACCTTTTTGAACTGTTGCCTTCTGGTCGGCACTACAGAGCACTGAGCACCAGAACCGTTTCCAGGAACAGTTTCCCTCAGGCTATCCATCTCATGAACAGTTAAAACTTCCCCATTGAGCAATAATTAATGTGCAATACACAGCTTAGTCTATTTATATTTATCCAATATACCACACCTCTTCTGCCATTACATTCCCTTGCATCTGTACATAACAGATTTGTATTTGTATATTGTACACACCCATATATATATATATATATATATATATATATATATATATATATATATATATATATATATATATATAGATATAGATATATATTTGTCCTATTGTGTATTTCTATATATACTTTATTTTCTATTCACTTTTTATTTTCATTCTATTTATTTTTTTATTATTATCTCTGTCTTGTTGCTGTATTGTTTGTGCACTGGAAGCTTCTGTCACCAAGACAAATTCCTTGTATGTGTAAGCATACTTGGCAATAAAGCTGATTCTGATTCTGAAATGTAACAACCTTTTATCCTTAATGTAATAATAGCCCTAAATGTAACAACTTTTTTGTTCTAAATGTAATAAGGCCTGAAAATGTTACAACTTTTTGCCCTAAATGTAGTAATAGCCCTAAATGTAAAAACTATTTGGCCTAAATATAATAACAGGACTAAATGTAACTTTTTGTCCTAAATGTAATAACAGACCTAAATGTTGCAACTTTTTTCCCCGAATGTAAAAATGGCCCTAAATGTGACAACATTTTGTCCTAAATGTAAGAACAGGCCAAAATGTAACAACATTTAGTCCTACGTGTAATGGAGACCCAAAATGTAATACCTTTCTGTATTAAGTGTAAGAAAGGCCCTAAATGTAATGGCTCCATGAATAATTTATTAATGAGTTATGAACACTAGTGACCTATGAAAGTGTACCTTTATATAAAATAGACATCTGTGAACCATTTATTAATAAGTTATTTGAGTTATCAAAACTAGTAACACATGAAAGTGTACATTAATGTAAAGTAATGGGTTAAGTGTTAATAACTCATTACAAAATAGCAATTTATAACATTTAGGACCATTTATTGTATTTGTGGTTTGCTGTATTTTAATGTATTGCAATTCTAATGCATTTTCACTCATAGGCCTATTTGAGATAGGACAAACTGGTGTATAGTCTTCTTTTATCATTTCATTTTCATTTAATTTTAAATTAGTTATGATAACAAAGAGAGTAGCTGGTGAATTATCTTAAAAATGCAAATCAAATATTCATTCATTGTCAACTTGTTTCAGCAATTTTGCTTTGATGTTGCTGAGTTGAGTTACCAGAATTTTTCCACTGGATGTCACTAAAGTTATAGCCTATCCAATACTGGGATCACAGGGTTTCGATGTCATGGAAAGGAAGTCTTTATGGACTTGCCCCATTTACTTCCATTTTAAGTACCATTTTTTTTTTTATATATATAAATAATGGAGGGACTAGTCAAAATTATTTTGTGGAAATCAACATTATGCCGCAAATGCTGTTAATTGAACTTAACTTGTATCGAACCTGGAACATTAACTGTTTTGGGTCAGGTGAGGCTCGCATGTGGACTTTACTACTAACTTTTTGACCATATAATGGATACATGATCATTCAGTGACCTCCATTCATTTAGCTTCTTTGGATACAAAATAAAAATCAAACATTTATGTCATGGCTGAAATGCTGTCCTTTTGAGTGACCCATTTTCACTGCCAGTGTTCATTGGATTCATTTAGGGGATAATTTCCAACCAAACTCTGCACAGGTGATTGTCACATAACTTAACTAAATACCCCCTTGGGGGCCAAGTCATGGAGCTGTAAGGCACAGAGGTTCATTATTTTCCTGCTTTGTCTGTGTACTGTGTTCTCTCCTAATGTGTCAGCAACAAAGCAAGAGCTTCTTCTTCAACAGTGTTTCTTACTGAGTAGTAAAGGAGGCTGGCACCAGTATTGTCATCAGGCATTGTCTAAGAAAGCCCAGTTGCCTTTATATGCCATAGTCTTCCTTTTCAGGAAGAACTGTATCATTCAAATGATCATTTACAGTACAAATAAGTTATATAGGAAAGCATAAAGAAACATTAACAGGTCCCCCCTTTTTTTGTCCTTGTATACAGAGTTGGGCAAAACTGAGAATTTAACAATTGGCTCTCTAACAATTCATGATTTAGAATTTAAATTGAATAGGCCATGCTCGAAAGGATGTTGAACTGAAATGACAGGAAGGGAAATTTACCGAATTGCATTTCGAGATAAAAGTCTGAGAGATGTTCACTCTTGCAGTGTATATGGATTATGCACTGGAGGAGCAATAAAATGTGTTGATTAAAGGAGAGAAGATCTCCACTGATTACAGTTCATACAACAGCTATGACTCTGACATCAGTCACATCCTTACTGTAATTTTCTCGGGTTATGAAAACAACTCATAACTTCCTGTGATATGAGTGTGCATGTATGCATGCATTTGGTGGGTGGAAAGGAAAGTAATCCAGAGTGTAATAGTAAGTAATCCATGAAAGTTCATCACACACAACTGCTATGTTCCATGCTTGTTTTACTGACATTGACAAGCATCTGGAAACAGCACATTAGACAACTGTAACTATATAACATTGTCTTCATATAAAAACAAGGCACTCAAAGACATCACTGAAAAGGCAACAATCAATGTAAAACTGAATGTTTTGGTGGGGAAATAGGAGATTTTACTGTGAAGTTAGAGTAAAATCTGGTTTTGTAGCAAATTATAGACAGACAGTTTGGAAAAGTAAAAAAAAAAAATGTGTGTTTGTATTAGTGTGAGTGTGTTTGGACATGTTTTATATACACCCAGCTTCATTTCTGAAATGCATTTTCTGCATGGTTCTGTTATTCTGTGACAGAATAAAGTGAAACGAATTAATCTCATTAATCTGACTTTCAGCTCACTGCAAACTAAAATGCAAACTAAAACAATTCTTGCAAAGGAAGATCTAGAAGTGGTTCTTACCGCTTGAGAGAATGATCAGGATCGCGTGGCAGTGTTGCTGTACCTGCTAAACAGATAATGTCAGAAATCAAGCATGTTATACAGTTTATGGCAAATTGATGGTAAACTGTACATCTGAATCTAAAGCAACATTAGCACACAAACATTAAGTAATTTCAAGGGGGAAAAAAATTAATTATAAAATGTTCCTCAGAAAAACTGATTACAGAATTCAATGATGTCACCTGATATATATATATATATATATATATATATATATATATATATATATATATATATATATATATATATATATATATATATCTCGATGGGTTTACAGTAACCATAGTTCAACCATGTTATTTGTTTATTGTTATACAAAACCACATAAACCAAAATTAACCTTGGTTTCTTACAGTCATGTTTACTACAATACTACTACAGTAAAACAATGGTTAGCCTATATGAATAGTAAAGTATCACTAACTACGTTTCCATTCAAGGATTTTTTGCGAAAAAAGTTTTAGCGCATCAAACTAAAGCTGATGGAAACGCAAATTATCGCTAAAATTTCACAAGTGTGGACATAATATTTTTCCGTTTAACTCTAGCGCATAAACTCTATGTCGATACATCAAATGTCGCGAAAAACTGGTTTGGAAACACTTTTTGTCGAGAAAATTGGCATTAACGCAAAAATGTAGTGTAACATGGCAGAATTTACCCCAATCGTTAGCCTATGTTAGTCATGACGACATACATCCTTGAAAGCCAATTTATTGTATGCGATTATGGATTGATATTAATGGAATAAAGATCCGATCACTGCAAACATGACACTTCCAGGAGTGCCAACACAAATATCTCGTATCAAGACATGCACATTGACAAGTGTACGGAGAACAAATTAATGGCCACTCTTTACGATTAATTTAATCGCGGTAGACATCCGTTTATTTATTAAAGTTGCTTTTACACACCATTCAAAATAATAGACGGCAGTCGCAGAATTAGCCCACAATAAAAATAAAAAAATAAAATAAAATAAATTCTGTGCACAAATATGTTTAAAATTAAACATATATGCACAATACTAGAAGAAAAGCTTCAGTGTGCTTTTTTGGAACACAAACAGCCCAATTCTATTAAATTATTGTTTAGCTTATTTTTGAAGAAATGCTGGCAAAATTCACTATATTAAAATAAATAAATTACCAAACGAAAAACGCATTAAATTAAAAAATAAATTACCAAACGATTTTTTTTTTTTTTTTTTTTTTTTTTTAGACCTATATACGCCTTTTCTTTACACAAAGTTAAATTATCCGTACCCTGTTCTGTAGACGAATAAAGTCGGCTGAATGACATTTTCTACACTTCAAGACTATAAACTATCAGAACTATTTGTCCAATGCGGAGTTCACTATCAGAAAACGAGCTTTTGAACCTTTTAAATATTTTAAATATTTTAAATCTAAGCCTCTTTACCTCAGATCGCATTTGCTGAACTTCTTCGGAAAATGTAAATTGCATTATGACGCTAAAATTAATTTTAGATGATAATTAAGTTCAGTTGGTCGTTAAAAGTTGTGGGACAAATATACGGGACATAATGCAGTTGTGATGGCAGCGCTTTAGATTAGATGATTGTTCAAAATAGCCTATTGAATATCAGGAATGTGTCATATATGTAAACCCTGATATTACACCGCATCAATTTTTCTTTAATAGCCGTGCACACCGCATATACACATCGATGGATGGTCCTTTTACTAAGACCGAAAATTTCCCCACTACTTGGTGCAGGTTGCCAGCTTGAACAGGGCCATGACGATTCGCTTTCGGGTCGGAACCGATGGCAACCTGTTATAGGCGCAACATCAGGACCAATATTACAGTCCGATCAGAAGGGCAACTGCTCCCTTTTGACTGCAATTCCTCGTCTTATGATTGCATTTATTTGTGAAATTAAAATGACAGTTAGCTGGTTAATTTCAATGAATTGTCTCAATACTCTCCCCATTTTTCCAAAACTTAGGAGGAAAAAATTAGGGACATCTGGGAGGCGAATTAGCGATAAACACACATTTCTGAATGGAAACGGCTTAAGGGCAGATTTCTTTTGCGCTAAACCAAAACTTATGAGACAAAGTGTTTTTTTAGTCATGACGTCATCACGCACAAATGGCCATTTGAATGGAAACAGGCAGGTGAAGACACATTTTTTTTTACGCATTTTCACTTTGTCGATAACAAAATAGCGCGGAAAGTGGATGGAAACTAGGCTACAGTAGTAAAACCATGGATAATTGTATAAAAAACCTACATGATCACACGTTAAGTTGGCATGTTGTTTCCGAAAGTTCCGGTACCCTAGGATCAGCGACATTACGCCGACTCATTGACAAGCGCCACTGACCAGCGGATATTGCAGTCACTGCAGTTACTACAGTCATTGTAACTACTATATTACAATAGTAAAACCATGGTTTCCGCCAAAAACCATTGTTACTACAGTCATGGTTATGACAACTGAGTATAATTATGATTTATTTTCATAAGGATAAAAAAAACAACAACAATAAAAAAAATAAAAAATAAAAAAAACAGGGTAACAACATTTAATTGAACACATATTTATAAAATACACTAATAAACTAGAAAACACCCCATGTTATATAACTAAATCACATAGTGATAAACAGCAGCAATTAACAAATTATTTCAGCGTTTTTAAGGCTGTGCAGGGCTTAAGTGAACACTTTATATTAACTAGTTCAGAACTGACTTACTAAAATGAATTGGAGTTCACAATGCTAAATATAAGGTAATGGTATACTTTGAAGGATCTAATGATTAATGTGAGTTTTTAATGGCAACCTGAGTATTTGTGTGGCTTCAACTGAGCAAACATACATCTGTGTTTTACTTCTTTTGTTTCTTTAAAGGTGCACTCAGTAACTTTTGTCTTTGTGTTATATTGGACTTACACTGACACCTAGCAGCTTGGGTGCAGCATCATTTAAAATCAATAGTTTCAGATGCCATTGCAGAAATTTTGTATTCACAGTCAGCCACCATTACTTTAAACAATGAATGAAAGTGTCAAATAACAGGACAGTTACTGAGATTAATCGAGTAGTATTTGGCTGGTCATGTGATTCTAAAATGGCAGCACCCATGTGCTTTTCATGTAGAATTAAAGAGCTTTTATAAGGTTACTAATATTACAAAATTACAATTAATTTCTTTATGAGTTAAACTTTTTTAATGAGTAAAAAATTACTGAGTGCACCTTTAATTCTTTCATATTACTTACAGTATATATTTACTCATTTTCTTAATATTCATTTTATATAATCAATTTTATTGTTTCTTGCTCTTACTATGCATTATTATATCTGTTAAACCTTATGTTGTATGCTGTATTGTCTTCACAATTTAGAGATAAAGAGTTGTCTCCAATTCAAGGTCTTTAACGTCATAGGATGATATTGTGAAGTAGTAATTTTTGATTGTCTTTTCCTTGGTATAATAACACTTGTTGAACTTGTGCCGGTCAGACAAAGTCAGACTGAGCATTGAGAAAGATGCAACTAAGATTATTCAATAAACTCTGCTCATTGTTTTGATAACTTACCATCCTTAATAAGCAAAATTGAATATCAAAAATGAATAGAAAGAAAATTAGTAAATATATAAGTTATATGAAAGAATTAAAGAAACAAATGACGTACAACACAGATGTATGTTTGCTCTCTTTAAGCCTCCCACACATGTTACCATTAAAAACTCAAATTAATCATTAGATCCTTCAGTTTTAACTGGTTCATATATTAAAAACTGTATACCGTATATAATATATGAACCTGTTAAAACTGAAGGATTTTAACACTAGATATAACACTAGATTACTGTGCAGACTTTGCATCATATCATGTACTGTATGTCACACCAAAACACTATCTCTGGTCTCCAACTGCTGTTGTATATTTGGCATGTAACTTTGTACTACTGTTTTACTCTAGGCACGAACATTTAGCCTAGAGACATTTAAAGGTAAGGTATGTCAATAAGTTCTCAATTATGAAAGAAATTCTTTAATGGTTGAAATCAGGCTTTGAAAATTTTACTCTGCATTTTGTAGATCTATCTGTGATAGATTTATGTTCCTGGTCGTTTAAGTCCCGAGGTATGTAAAAACATTTGCCATGCATTGGAGGGTTAAAGTGTCCAAATACCTTTTTGGGACCACTTTATTATAGTAGACCTTAACACATAATAAGATTGGATGTGCACTGAACTAAGAGAGTGGGATGGACGGCAATACATCTAGAAGTGTCATTTAGTTCTGCACCCACCTGTTAATGAATGCGTTGTTGGAGGCCAAGTCAGGATCCTGTGGCAGGACATAAAGAAGAGTATGATCCTTACTGGTTTCATTTGTTCTGCTATGGTTCAGCATTTACAACATCTCATCATTTGAGCATTCATTTATTGCCTAGAAGTAGAAGTAAACCTAGTAGTAGTAGTTGACTTAAATTTTGGAAAGTTAACATGTTCTGCTGTGTGGCATGCGAGAGAAAAATTCATAAGAAGAGCAACGGCAAATCTGGCTAATGCAAACTTTCTAAACTCCAAGGAGGACAAATGGCTGAGAAACAGACCAAGAGAAAAAGGTCAGACAAATATAAACTAAAAAATAAGGATTATTATAAATCGAGGGCTAGGAGCATTATCAACATTGGCAAGGCTTTTCAGCGTTGGAAAGACCTCCGAGAGGTAAAAGGCTTGAAGACGGATGCATAAGTTGTTATTTTTCTTCTCAATAGGTGGGTTTCACAGAACCCATATGCTGTTGTTGTGATGTTAGATTTAGTAGCAGGAGAGTTGTGAGTGTCTGGAGCTGATGTGCGTAAATCCATCTCACGTGCATGAATTTGGGGGGCGGAGCTTCTGAAGGAGCACTGAAGGGAGGGGTGTGTTTGTTTTGGCAGTTGAGTTCAACAGTGTTTCTCAGGAATCACTGAGTGCATCTTTAAGAGATCAAAATACATTTACTATAGCGTTATAGTGCATGATTTGTAAGGTGATATATTTTAATCTTTGCATTACATAACCAATTACATTTACAAGCTTATTTGAACATGAGTAAAGGTGCACTCAGTAATTTTTTTTATGTCAAAGTGACTACATTAGCTTACACTGACACTTAGTGGCCTGGATGCTGCATCATACAAACTCAGTAGTTGTAGTTACGAATGCCATTGTAGAAATTCACTATAGAAAGTAGATCAGGATTAAATTAATCAATGAATGAATGTGTCCAATAACATGGCAGTTACTGAGATTAAGCGAGTAGTATTCAGCTGGTCATGTGATGCTAAGGTGGCTGCCCCCATGAGGCACCCCTCCCCCATATAGAATAAACAAGCATTTAAAAGGTTACTTATATGACTGAACTCTTTATCACACGAGTGGTTATGATTTTATACATATTTTTCAAAATCACTATTAATTTCTTTAGAAGTTTAACTTTTTAAATGAGGAAAATAATTTCCTGATTGAACCTTTAAAATATGTGGCAACTCAAATGAGAGAGCGTTGCATATATAATGCAAAGCACTGGGTCGATACGCAAGCCAAAAGTGTCATAGAAGCACCACAAAATGATGTGCCTTCTTCAGCAATTTCATCTCATATTTGCTTTTTATGACAATATCGGTTAGGTTAAGTTCAAGGTTTAGGGTGAAGAGGACGGTTTTGTTGATTTAAAACTCACAGTGGACATTTCACGTCGGAATTGCCAAAGTATGTTTTACGAACCACGAAATACACACTTGCAAAAATGTCACCACAGTTTCTGAATTTCCTTAAGATCAGACAGAAAAATATTTTAAAAAGCATTTTGCCAAAGTCTCTATGCATTATACATGCAGCCTTTATGACTTCTTATTAATTGAGACTACATTGAATATTTGTATTTATAAAAATTTATTTTTCAGATTTAAAATTAACTAGTGGTAAAAAGATAAAAAGTTATTTAAAATGTAGAAAAACAACATTTTCCCTAATATATCCATATACATTTTAACCTCCAGTTTATCCATTAAGGTCTCGTGTAAAGATACAAGAGAGGGTTAAGAGGAAAGTAATGATTAGATTACAGTGTCTAAACAAAAAGTGTTGTATTCCCATGCATCCGTGGGAAAACAGGTCTCTAATTTATTCATGCTGAATATAATCTAATATGAAAAGAGTAAATTCACATTCCATGCAAAGTTAAAGAATACAGTAGGCCGTAAGTTATATTGCAGTCAGTATTACTGCTTATTTGATATTTCACTCAAGTAAAGACATTAGCATAATGCATTTCTTCAATAAAAATGAAGTACAAGTCATTCAGCATTTTACAGACAAGCAGAGTTTAGTCGTTTGTGAATAGGGGAAACCAACAAATATGAGGAAACTGAAGAGGTTACTATGATAGGATTATTAAGTGACACTATAAGAGTAAGATGTTAGAACAAGGCAGAGCGAAGGTGCGAAGAGAAGAAAAGAGAAAAAAAAATCAGAGGTAACAAACTCATCATTTCTGGACAAAACCACTACTTTACAAACTTTTGTTTGCATTAACTCACTGTATGAACCTTATACCCTGTTTCTAGCGTAAACCTTATAGTAAAGCAGTTTGTTAAACACTTGTTAACACTGTTTTACAGCTTGAATTATTGTAAAATGTACAAAAACAATACATTTTGCCTAGTGTTGGGGAGTAGCTAACAAAACATTTTTTATTTTTTTATTAATAAAAAAAGTTGCACAACAGTAGCTCAGCTATTTTCACAATAGTGCAGTTTTCCAGTAATGAGCTACATTTTCCAACGAGTAGCGCTGTAGCATCCTAAAATGCTACATTTGTTAAATCATATTGCAAACTCAGCAATGGAACACGATCAAAGAATAAATAAAGAAAAATATATCAGCTCTGTACTTTCATAGAAAGTGAATGGTGGCCATAACTTTGAAGGTCCAAAAAGCAGTTTATAGTAAAAAAAAAAACTTAAATATTGATCTGTTTCTCACCCACACCTATCATATAGCTTCTGAAGATATGGATTTAACCACTGGAGTCGTATGGATTACTTTTATGTTGCCTTTATATGCTTTTGGACCTTCGAAGTTATGGCCACCATTCACTTGCATTGTATGGACCTATACTGAGCTGAAATATTCTTCTAAAAATCTTTGTGTTCTGCAGAAGAAAATCATTTTTGGGTGAACTATTTATTTAAAGAGGATTTGTCATCTTTTTTGAAGCAAAATATTTAGTTAATTGCTGCTGTTTATAACTATATTTTGATTCTGTTATAAAAATTAGTGTTTGATTTGTATACATTTATGTTTAATTTAATGTTGTAACCCTATTTGCTTAACCCTCACTAAAATAACCATGGTTTTACAATAGTAACATTGTAGTAACCATGTTTTCTTTTGTTTTTGGCAGAAACCATTGTCATACAACGGCAGTTTATGGTGACTACCTCTTCAAGCTTCATAAAGGATGCAAAAGTATAATTCAGAAGTCTAATAATTTATTGTATGCGACTCATATGTCTTGCTCCAAAGGCATACAATAAGGTTTGGTGAGAAACAAATGGAAATCTAGTGTATTATTTAGTGAAAATCTTTTGTTATTAACAATTTTTATTGATTCCATTCACAAAATTAATAAACATAACAGAAAATATGGAATCAAATTATATTTGATCACCCGACCACCTGACACAAACATGCGCTACCGTGGTCATAAATAATTAGAACATAAAAATAAAAAAAACCCATAAAAAAAGTATACTTTCAAAAAACAATAAGAATGCACATACACATTTAAAACTACAAATCCCTCTCCACTACCCCTCCCAGAGAACCCTCCAAAAAAGCCAAAAAACTACCCCACTTGCTGTTAAACAAATCCCATTTTCCCAGCCTTCTATATATTACCACCTTGACTGCTGCCACCCCGCCCATCTCTTTGCACCACTCCTGAAATGAGGATGCTCCAGTCGACTTCCATCAGCTAAGAATGATCCGTCTGCCGAACATAAATCCGGCTAGGACCCAACTTTTTATATATCTATCCCCTATATTAATGACCGCCTCATCGTCTAAGATACAGAGTCTGGGGTAATTGAAAATGGAGTGTCCAATACGTCACACATAAAGCTCTGAACCCTCAACCAAAATTCTTGGATCTTAACACACCACCAAAAAACATGGGTTGTGTCCCCATCTTCTGATGGAAGGTGGGTGTGTCTTTAAGACCACACCTATACAATCTAGAGGTGGTCCAATAGAATCAATGTAAAATCTTAAATTGCACCAGGTGCACCCTTGCATCTCTAGATGTAGACTTTTTTCCCCCTCCCCTTTTCTCCCCAATTTGGAATGCCCAATTCCCAGTGTGCTCTAAGTCCTCGTGGTGGTGTAGTGACTCACCTCAATCCGGGTGGCGGAGGACAAATCTCAGTTGTCAATCCGTGCATCTTATCAAGTGGCTTGTTGAGCGTGTTACCATGGAGACATAGTGCGTATGGAGGCTTCACGCTATTCTCCGCGGCATCCACTCACCACGCACCCCACTGAGAGCGAGAACCACATTATAGTGACCACGAGGCATAGCTATAAATACCTAAAGAACTGAGATCTGGGAATCCTAAAATGTTGAACCATATTTTCAATGGATCTCAACACTCCACTCTCATATAGGTCACCAAGTGTATTAACCTCCCTCACAATGCACTCTGACCAGCAGAAAGGGGACTTAATACATAATTTTGGGTTTAGCCATATGCGAGGCAACATTTAAATAAATGTCCGAAATAAACACTCTAAACACTTTTGTCCATACCGAGTGCATATACGAGATAACGGGGTGTAAATTAACTTCTCCGGTTACTTTAATAGAAAGGCTTTGCAATGGCGAAATAGGGGCAAGAACTTCCTGTTCAATACAAAACCAGGGAGGGGCTCTCTCAGGTGGACGCGACCAATGAGCCAAATGTCTGAGACTGAATGCATAATTATAAAACTAAATCTTGGGTAGGCCTAGCCCACCTTTGTCAATCGGCCTATGTAACTTATTGAAATGTAATCTGGGACATTTACCATTCCAAATGAAGAACTTATGCTACCTATGCTATCAAATTGCTTGAAATATGAGAGGGGAACATCTACAGGGAGAGATTGTTGCAGGTAGTTGAATTTTGGAATACAATTCATTTTAATAACATTAACCTTCCCAATCATAGATAAATGTAATGAGCCCACCTGCCCACATCGCTCAAAAACCTTTTATTAAGGGGTCAAAATTAACTAACTAAATCACACAAATTTCCTGGAAATAAAATGCCCAAATACTTAATGCCCTATTTGGGCCACTGGAAGGCACCCGACTGAAAAGCCATTACTGGGCAGTACGCTGTCAGAGCCAAAGATTCGGATTTAGACCAATTGATTCTGTATCCTGAGAACTTAGAAAAGGTATCAATAATTCTGTGGAGGCAAGGCATAGATCTAGTGGGGTCGGAGACGAATAATAAAATATCATCTGCGTAAAGCAAAAGCTTATGCGCCATACCTCCCGCCATCACCCCTGGAAAATCATCCTCCTTTCTTATCATGGCTGCTAATGCTTCCAGGGCAAGACAGAACAATAATGGGGAAAGAGGGCAACCCTGCCGGGTGCCCCTATCCAGAGTAAAATAATTCAATTGTTTGTACCACCACTAACGGGTGTCTATAAAGTAATTTAATCCATCCAATAAAAGTATTCCCGAACCCGTATATTTCCAAAATCTTAAAAAGATAATCCCATTCTACCATAACAAATGCCTTTTTGGCATCAAGTGAGACGACAGCGACCAGAGTCTAATCATTCACCACTGACCACATGATATTGATGAAACGCCTAATGTTATCAGAAGAGCTGCAGCCCCGAATAAACCCCACCTGATCTATAAGAGATGTCATAATTCTACTTAATCAGTAAATCGAAAATTTTTGACAATATTTTAACGTCTAGCTGGATCAGGGAAATTGGATTTTAACACTTACACTCGTTTGGATCTTTGTCCTTTTTAAGAATCAGACTGATCCGGCTTGTGTCATGGTTGGCGGAAGCTTTCCATTCTTCAATGATTCCATATAAACTTCTAAAAAAAGTGGTGCCAGTTCTGTAATATAAGATCTAAAAAAATCAGCAGCAAAGCCATCTGGCCCCGGAGTCTTGCCTGTAGGCAAGGCCTTAATTACCTCGCCAAGCTCCTCCAAGTTTATCTCAGAATCAAGAGAATTTTTTTGCTCAGTCGTCAGTTTAGGGAGTTTTAATGGTTCCACAAAGTTTCTAATATCTTCATCAGTAGATGAAGACGTGGAACTATAGAGATCAAGATAGAATTCTTTAAAAGCATTATTAATATCAATGGCCGAGGTAATTATTTCACCACCAGCAGATTTCAGGGAATGGTAGAAAAAGACTCTCTCTGCTTTATATATCTAGCCAAATGCTTCACTGATTTGTCCCCCTACTCAAAGTATGACTGTCTTGCCCTGAATAGCCAAAACTCCACCTTCTGTGACAAAATAGTATTATATCTGTATTTCAATTGGGTCAATTCTCTGAGGCCATCAGATGACATTTGGTGCTTCAGCTCTGCCTCGGCACTTTTAATATTCCCTTCCAACTCCACGAGTTCTCGTGCTTTGGATTTTTTGATGAATGAGGCATTCTATATGATCCGGCCCCTAAGAACCGCCTTAAGTGCCTCCCAAGCCACACCCACAGAGGATACTGAGGACTAGTTGGTCTCCCTCAACCTTTAACATTTGTTGGAATTCAGGATTTTGCAAAGGGGATACATTAAAGCGGCAACTATATGATTTCCTCTTCTCTATATGTGACAACACCTCTAAACTCACCAGGGCGTGATCTGAGACTAAGATGTTCCCAATTGAGCAATCAACAACAGATGATTTGATATATGTATGTATGTATGTGTATATATATATATATATATTCTAGAATACATTTTATGGACTGATGAAAAAATGTATAGTCCCTACCAGATGGGTTCAAAAGTCTCCAAATATCTGTAAGACCAAGATTTTTACACATCCTATGAAGCATCCATGTTGCTCTAGGGGGCTTACACACTTTTGCTTCACTATGATCAAGGACTGAGTCCATCAACAGATTAAAGTTTCCTCCCAATATTATATCATGAGGGGTGCCAGCGGCTTGCAACATCCCTTCAAGATCTATAAAAAGCCCTCATCATCAGCATTAGGTGTGTAAATATTAGCCAAAATAAGACTTTGCCCCTGAATTTCTGCTAAAACAATAATGACTCTTCTTAATTGATCTTTAATCTGTTTGAGACATTTGAATTGTAGATGCTTACTTATCAGTGTAATGACTCCCCTGCTCTTACTTGAGCCAGCACTAAAGAAAACATGTCCACACCATATCTTCCCAAATTTTTCAGCTTCCTGTGGGGAAAGATGCATTTCTTGAAGAAACACTATATATTTCTTACACTTAAGAAGAGAAATTCTTAAGCCATCCTTAGCATCTATTCTCAATTTGGCCGGGAACATCAGTGCAAAAGCGACCTTCTGTTGACGTAAGAGTTTCTTGCATTCCTTGAATCGATCATGTTTCTCTCTTGTCGAATTCGCAAAGTCTGGGAACAAGAAAATGCTGTGGTTCTTCCAAGAAAGCCTTTCTTTATTCCTCGCTTCGCGTACTACGAGAACTTTATTGGATGATCTCAGAAATTTGGCTAGAATTGATCGGGGCCTGTCTCCCTCAGCTCGCTCGATTTCCAGCTTATGGCCTGTTATGTTAAGCAGATTCGGAAAGAGCCCATCCAGGAACTTCAACATATCCTGTCCCTCTGCTCCCTCAGGAACTCCAACGATACACTCATTTTTGTTTTTATTAGCATTTTTCATACTGCCCCAACTGTTTCGGAATTGGGGTTGTATATTATTATAATTTTTTAAAACAAAGTGATGTAACATTGTTTCCATGTCAAGTCAAGTCAAGTTGTTCATGTTTATGTTTTGTTTTGTTCACGTTTATAGTTAGGGTTTCTGGTTATCACGATTGGAAATAAACTGCACTTGGGTTTCTCACTTCATCATCGTCTTCGTCTGCCTGTCAATGCCTGCTGAGCTTCGTTACACATTTAGCCCAGCAGCCAGCATTGTTTTGGATGTTTGGCATGTTCCGTCACAAAATATACTTCATAAAAGCTGTCCAATCAGGTTATGACCTTATCCTTATGCCTTTTGTTTTATATCTTTAGGTTCGGTGTTAAAAATGCCAGTGTGAACGCTAAATGAATCAGGACTAAATGTATAATTTTCTTTTTTTGGTCCGGACCAAGAGAACCAAGAGAACAGAACTATTCTATGTTACTGAGCTTTATTTCCATATATTCCAGAGTTGTTGCAGTGTTTGTTTCCTTACCTTTTTATTGCGACCTGCAGCGGAATTGCACTTCAATAGTGGGGTTTCCCTTTACGTAAAACTCTGGAATTCCCTCAGTGTACGAGCGCATATATACATGAAAGTGAGGGACCGTCGATATTTTACATTGGTGTGTGTAAATGGGTATAGTTTATAGTGTATTTGCTTTTCTCACAGTACTCCCATAAATGTTTTGTTGACTTATTGTTGGGCTCCATCCTATGACTTTTGTTATTTGATCTGTTCCACACACATATGCATATGTGTTAAACCGCTTTCTCTTAATCCCTTAAATGGTGTAAGGAAATCAGCATTCTCGTTTACGTGACATTTCAGAATGCCGCTTTCTGCAAAAACCCTGGGATAAACCGCTTTCTTAAGTGCGTGTAAACGTCGTCAGTAACTGAAATGAATTTGAATGAATTTGAAAAAAATTATATTGTCATAATTTACTTAGCCTAAGGTTGTTTCAAACTCTTTGACTTTTTGTCTTATGTGAAACACAAAAGCTAGGCAGAAGGATAACCACAATCACATTTTACTTCCATTGTATGGAAAAAATATGCAAGTGAAAAGTGACTGAGAAAGTCATACAGGTTTGTAGGAACACAAGTATGGAAAAATGACAGAATTTTCCATTTTCATTGGACTGTAATGAAAATGTCTTACTATTTAACCATTCAAAGACATATAAATAGTAGGAGGAATAGAGCGCAACAGTGCCCACCCACATTTTTAGACATCTTGGTTCTGGAAGTATTTTTCCCATTAATTTCTTCCAAGTTTACTGCAAAATATTCAGATATCAGCAAATATTTGACTGGAATGCGTAATTCAAAGTGCATCATGCAAGTAGGCGGTTGCTGCATAGCTTTTTTGGCGTGCTTTGGTTGGCGTGCTTTGTTGCCCGCAATTCTCTGATTGGTGGAGCATTTCTTTTCAGGATCATGGATTGTGCAGTTCTTCACAAAGAAATTCAGCTATTAAACATAATTTATAAAAAATAAGGTTGAAATAACACAGACTGATGTCCTTAACAAAGCATATACCTTCGATTAACATCCTTGGAGCTCATGGTTTGTCTGTCTTTTAAGGTTTATATGTTATCAGATATCGTTAAACTGGTATTTTTAATATCGGAACCAGACTACTGCCCTTTATTGTCAGAAAAGTGGCCTATGGTTAGTGTGAATGCTCTGATCCCGTTCCCTCCTGTTCTCCATATCTTTTTCTGTCTCCTCTTTTATGGTCCCGGTCATTAAACTGGCAAAAAGGCCAAAAAAAAAAAAAAAAAAAGAGAAATCTGAAGATATATCAGCATATTAAAGTCAGTCATTAAAGCATTCCCATCATCATGCTTATGTAAACACATGTGGCATCCATCACTTCATCCGCCTCTCAGTATCTCTGATTATGGCAGCTATGAAATCACCCAGACACAAGCCCCCCACTGATAACATCTTACAGAAGGCGAAACGCTCTACACAGCCAGAAAGATGACAAGAAGGAATGCTGGCAGCCAACTTTAAAAGAGCATGTGGGCTTGTTTAATTGAATTGTAAACTCAGAACCTGTGACTTGAATGTTGGAGGGTCTGCTTATTATTGTCTGAGGTAAGCCCCCCGAACCAAACACTGCAAGACAACATATGGACAGATAACTAGCTTCAGGCCTGGATTAAATTCAGGTTTCCAGTTCTAAATCCCCCACTGGGAAACATGCAAGAGTTTAAGATAAACGCATCCCAGAACGGCCTCATAACAGAGTTTTAAGAAGGTGAACGTTAGCATGTTCAGTGTGTCTGTCCAAAAGTTATTTGAGGTACTGAAGCAGGAGATGGTATGCTGACCTGTTGAACTGTAGTGGTGAGTTCCAAACACAGTTGAATGATTTTGTTCTTGGTGGTTGTGAAATCGCTGATCCCCATCAACGGAGTTCTACATAGAGAAGAAGAATGAAAGGTTTAAAGTCAAGCCACATACACATCCTACAGCAACATATACACTAAATAGCACATTACTGTCAGTGCACCCAAAAATTCAGTCATTATTGAAATTATATCTAAACATAATCTATGCAGGGCGAGCTAAGTACGTGAACGCAAACGCATCTTGCATCGCAAGCTCTATTTCACGTGCCATGAAATGTGTCAAACTGCAGTTCATAACTTAAAGGAATTTTCCGGGTTCAATACAAGTTAAGCTAAGTCAACATCAGTGGCATAATGTTGCTTACCACAAAAATTTATTTCGACTCATCCATCCTTTTCTTTAAAAAAACAAAAACGTCCTTGCGTAACCTCCATTCCCTGATGGAGGGAACGAGACGTTGTGTCGATGTAGTGACACTAGGGGTCACTCTTGGGAGCCCGAAACACCTCTGGTCTTTGAAAAAAGGCCAATGAAAATTGGCGAGTGGTATTTGCATACCACTCCCCTGAACATACGGGTATAAAAGGAGCTGGTATGCAACCACTCATTCAGGTTTTGTGCTGAGGAGCCGAGACAAGGTCCCGGCCATTTCAGCGGGTAGTCCAGCTTTGTGGCAGGAGGGACACAATGTCTCGTTCCCTCCATCAGGGAACGGAGGTTACGCAAGTAACCAGGACATTCCCTATCTGTCACTCACTCTACGTTGTGTTGATGTAGTGACACTAGGGGTCCCTATACGAAACGCCACAACTGGCTGAACTGTGTTACGTGAACTGGTGGTGTGTGACGGGCAGACCACTGTGTGCCTCGTAGCCGTGTGGTGTGCTGGCTATGAGGCACACAGCAAGTCTGCCCACCATACACCGCCAGTTCACATAACACAGTTCAGCCTTGTGGCGTTTTGTATAGGGACCCCTAGTGTCACTACATCGACACCAATGTCGAGTGAGTGACAGATAGGGAACGTCATGGTTACTGGTGTAACCTCCGTTCCCTGATGGAGGGAACGAGACATTGGTCTCTCCTGCCACAACACTGAACTACCCGCTGAAATGGCCGGACCTTATATCAGCTCCTCAGCGTAAAACCTGAATGAGTGGTTGCATACCAGCTCCTTTTATACCCGTATGTCCGGGGTAGTGGCATGCAAATACCACTCACCATTTTCATTGGCCTTTTATCAAAGACCAGAGGTGTCTAGGGCTCCCAAGAGTGACCCCTAGTGTCACTACATCGACACCAATGTCTCGTTCCCTCCATCAGGGAACGGAGGTTACACCAGTAACCATGAAGTTTACCTCCATTGTCAGTGCCTTTTTATAAATAAATTTAATTTCTATGTTCATAGACATAGCCACAAATTCTATCAATCGAGCTTAAATTGTACTTAACCCGGAGCATTATTTTAACTGCATGGCAAAGTTGTTCTATTAAATGTATTGTATGCGTAATGTCATTAACACATTTTAGTTCCGTTCCAAATCCTAGAGAATCACCTACCTAGACAGCATTTTATGGCATTGATAGACTGTTATGTGTAGGCCATTCCAAATGGTAGGTGATATCATTATTTTTAGAAAATAATTGATTAAGGGAGCCTGGGTAGCTCAGCGAGTATTGACGCTGACTACCACCCCTGGAGTCGCGAGTTCGAATCCAGGGTGTGCTGAGTGACTCCAGCCAAATTGCAACCAAATTGGCCCGGTTGCTAGGGAAGGTAGAGTCACATGGGGTAACCTCCTCATGGTCGTGATGAGTGGTTCTTGCTCTCAATGGGTGGTAAGTCGTGCATGGATCGCAGAGAATAGCATGAGCCTCCCATGCTGTGAGTCTCCGCAGTGTTATGCACAACGAGCCACGTGATAAGATGCATGGATTGACTGTCTCAGAAGCTGAGGCAACTGAGACTTGTCCTCTGCCACCAGGATTGAGGTGAGTAACCACGCCACCATGAGGACCTACTAAGCAGTGGGAATTGTGCATTCCGAATTGGGATAAAAAAAGGGATAAAAAAAAGATAATTGAGTAAATGCACACCTTAAATTCAGAGGTGCAAGTTATGGCAAAAATGTATAGAGGAAAAAATATAATAAATATTATTTAACAGTTATATATTTTTCCTATATAAAAGGCTACATAATTATGCCAACATAAAAAAAAGCTTCTTTTGGACAAAATCTAAAGTAGCACTACATATAGCCTTTGTGGAATAAGCAATCCCAGAATGCATTGCAATGATGGCGGGTGAGTCAAGAGAAATGTTAAATATTGAGATAAATATTGACCAAATGCAATTAAAATTGACTACTTTACTCACTATTTATGTGTTATGTTATTATGCTTATAAGACTATCACGTTATTAGCTTAGCAACAAGCTAACGTCAAATTCTATTGGGGGTCAAGGGTATTACATTACTAGCTTAGCAACATGCTAATGTCAGACACTATTAGAATTAAGTCAACAGAATCACATCATTAGCTTAGCAACATGCTAACATCAAACTATTGAATGTGTTTCACATAAGAAGTGCAATTTAGCTTGTGTGATACACTGATGGCAGCATTAAAGGAATATTCTGGGTTAAATACTAGTTGAGCTCAATCGACAGCCTTTGTGGCATGTTGATTACCACAAAAGATATTTTTGATTTGTCCCCCCTTTTCTTGTTTTTTTTTTTTTTATTTTTATTTTTTTTTATCCCCTTTTCACCCCAATTTTATATGCCCAATTCCCACTACTTACTAAGTCCTCTGGGTGGCACAGTTACTCACCTCTATACGGGTGGCAGAGGACAAGTCTCAGTTGCCTCCTCTTGAGACAGTCAATCCACGAGGCTCACTGTGCATGACACTGCGGAGACTCACAGCATGTGGAGGCTCATGCTATTCTCCGCAATCCATGCACAACTTACCATGCGCCCCATTGAGAGAGAGAGCCACTAATTGCGACCACAGGGAGGTTACCCCATGTGACTCTACCCCTCCTAGCAACCAGGCCAATTTGGTTGCTTAGGAGACCTGGCTGGAGTCACTCAGCACACCCTGGATTCGAACTCGTGACTCCAGGGGTGGTAGTCAGCGTCAATACTCGCTGAGCTACCCAGGCCCCCGTCCTCCTTTTCTTTAAAACAAAAAACAAAAATTGAGGTTCAGACCCCTTCATTTTTTCACATTTTGTTATGTTGCAACCTTATGCTAAAATGCTTTAAATATTTTTTTTTCCACATCAATCTACACTTCATACCCCATAATGACAAAGCAAAAACCAGATTTTTGTTAACTTTGCACATTTATTAAAATAAAAAATGAAATATCACATTGACATAAGTATTCAGACCCTTAACTCAGCACATAGTTGAAGCACCTTTGGCAGCGAGTACAGCCTCAAGTCTTTTTGGATATGATGCAACAAGCTTTGCACACTTAGATTTGGGGATTTTCTGCCATTCTTCTCTGCAGATCCTCTCAAGCTCTGTCAGGTTGGATGGGGACTGTCGGTGGACAGCCATTTTCAGATCTCTCCAGAGATGTTCGATTGGGTTCAAGTCCTGGCTCTGGCTAGGCCACTCAAGGACATTCACAGTGTTGTCCCTAAGCCACACTTGCGTTGTCTTAGCTGTGTGTGTAGGGTCATTGTCCTGTTGGAAGGTGGACATTTGGCCCAGTCTGAGGTCCTGATCGCTCTAGACCAGGTTTTCATTAAGGGTATCTCTGTATCTTGCCGCATTCAGCTTTCCTTCAACCCTGACCAGTCCCCCAGTCCCTGCTGCTGAAAAACACCCCCACAGCATGATGCTACCACCACCACGCTTCACCGTTGGGATGGTATTGCGCAGGTGATGAGCAGTGACTGGTTTCCTCCAGACATGATGCTTGTAATTGAGGCCAAACAGTTCAATCTTCATTTCATCAGACCAGAGAATCTTGTTTTTTCACAGTCTGAGAGTCCTTTAGGTGCTTTTTTATGTGTCTTGCACTGAGGAGAGGCTTCCGTCTTGCCACTCTGCCAAAAAGCCCAGATCGGTGGAGTGTTGCAGTGATGGTTGTCCTTCTGCAACTTTCTCCCATCTCCACACATGATCTTTGGAGCTCAACCAGAGTAACCATTGGGTTCTTGGTCACCTCTCTTACCAAGGCCCTTCTCCCCCGATTGCTCAGTTTGGCCGGGCGGCCAGCTCTAGGAAGAGTAATGGTTGTTCCAAACTTCTTCCATTTAAGAATTATGGAGGCCACTGTGCTCTTGGCAACCTTCAATGCAGCCCAAATTTTTGGTAGCTTTCCCCAGATCTGTGCCTTGACACAATCCTGTCTCTGAGCTCTGTAGGCAGTTCTTTCATGGCTCATACCTTATGGCTTAGTTTTTGTTCTGATATGCATTTTCAGCTGTTAGACCTTATATAGACAGGTGCGTGCCTTTCCAAATCATGTCCAATCAATTGAATTTGCCACAGGTGGGCTCCAATCAAAGTGTAGAAACATCTCTAAGATGATCCAGAGAAATGGGATGCACCTGAGCTAAATTTCAAGTGTCATAGCAAAGGGTCTGAATACTTAAGTCATTGTGATATTTCAGTTTTTCTTTTTCTTTTTTTTCTTTTTGTGTGTGTGTGTGGGGGGGGGGATTTTCCCCCTTTTTCACCCAATTTGGAATGCCCAATTCCCAATGCGTTTTTAAGTCCTCGTGGTCGCGTAGTGGTACGCTTCAATCCGGGTGGCGGAGGACGAATCCCAGCTGCCTCCATGTCTGAGACTGTCAACTCACGCATCTTATCACGTGGCTTGTTGAGCGTGTTGCCACGGAGACATAGCGTGTGTGGAGGCTTCACACCATCCACCGCGGCATCCACGCTCAACCATGCACCCCACTGAGAACGAACCACATTATAGTAACCACAAGGTTACCCCATGTGACTCTACCCTCTCTAGCAACCGGGCCAATTTGGTTGCTTAGGAGACCTGGCTGGAGTCACTCAACATGCCCTGGGTTCGAACTAGCGAACTCCAGGGGTGGTAGCCAGCGTCTTTTACCACTGAGCTACCCAGGCCCCCTCAGTTTTGTTTTTGCAAATTAAAAAAAAAAAATCAAAAATCTGGAGCGTACATTGATGTGAAAAAAAATAATTTGAATAATTTTATCATAAGGCTGCAACACAACAAAATGTGAAAAAAATGAAGGGGTCTGAATACTTTCTGAATGCACTGTAAATAGAGAAAAGGTTGGTAAGCGATTTTATCACACTAAAATCATGTTAACGCATATTGTTTGCATCTTGTGGTTATACTTTTGAAACAATGGGTGCATCTCAATCAGCTCCCTAACTCCCTACGAATTCAAGCACTGGCAAGGGTGTTCATCCACTGAACGTTGGAACACTTATGACTCAATTACCTGCGACACAATAACGAGCTTGCGCATTCAAGCGCCGTTGTGGTATAAATGAAACTATCATTCATTTTTGTTGAAGATATTCAAATGTACAGTTTTATTATGAAAGATAAATTACATTAAATAAAGAAATAGAAAATATAAAGGAGTGTATTTTACACCTACTTTTAAAAACTCTAATATATAAAGGATTGTTTCCCTTTCAGTGTGATTGTGGATGAAAGACAATAAAAACAACATCTCTTTTAAAGAGAAAATAAGGCTTTGACATCATACATTCATACTTGTGCTCGTCTTCTAACAACTTCAGAAACTTTAGAAGACATGACGACGTTTCCGGTAAAGGAACATAGTGAGCGATTTTGCGTTTGCGATTGAGACAGCACTTAAAATGGCCGACTCCCTGATCAATGCCCTGACTACTGAACTAGGGAGCTGATTGAGATGCAGCCAATGAGTATTTTAATGTTTACTGATTGGCCCCATTCATGTCCATTGTAAGTGTCTCATTGTAACCCAAATTTTTTGCTTTTTTAAAGAAAAGGAGGGACAAGTCGAAATAAGTTTTTGTGGTTATCAAAATTATGCCACAAATGCTGTCCATTGATCTTAATTTATATCGAACCCAGAATATTCCCTTAAAGACATGGTGTGTCAGCAAAATACATCCGTCTAATCTAGCGTATGTTCATAGAACAGCGGTCCACAGTCTCCAACCATTGCCTGTAAGTAGTAGACAAAAGCTCACTAAGTTTAAGAACAGAGCTTTTGTTCACAAAAGTCACTACTTCATGTGAGAGATATGGTTAGTTATGCAAAGTGGGGTAAGGAAGGCAGACTGGATCTGGTTTCAAGTCTCTGTCCTTGAGTTTTTCTCTGGAAAAATCTTATAAATGCAAGTGCTGCTCATGCAGGTTTGCCTGAAGTCTGAGTCTGTGCTGTGCAGTGAAATATATGACCTTACAGATGGTTAAAGCCAGCTTTAAGAATTAACACCCCTTATAAATCATCTTTGCTCAACATATAAGAGCCCTTTACATGCATTTATTCCCTGTACAGCATGTCCATATATGCCTCCTTTACATTAACCTTGTGTGACCCCGCGTCCACATGCGTGGATGTTGTATTTTGACTTTGCTATACACAAAGCATAATTTAAATAAATAAAAACTGACTGAATACAGTTCACAAAACTCTAGACTGTCATTTAAAGTGTTAACTTCTGCTGCACCGAGTCATGTGACACAACAGCATGACGTCGATTTCCTTGAAGCACTCCTACAGACGCAGTGCCAACAAAAGTGCCTCTGGTAAGAAATTCTTTACGTTTTTTAATTGGTTGTTAAGAGTAGAGTCTCTAGTTTTGTTTGATATGCTGCATTAAAAAATCTGTTAATTTTTCACGCATCAGCACCCAGATAAACATATGTCCACACATGTAGAAACTGATTCCGCATTTCCTCAAAAGTAGAAAAAACATGTTCAGTATTTTTAATAACTTTCAACTCTAACACATCTGTGGGTCATTTTGCTTCATTTTAATATACATTTTGTTATATTTTATTTTGTTATCACTGTGCAATATGATTATATTCATTAACATTAGTTAATGCATTCCTATATATTTACTATGCATTTTCACATTGAGAATAAATGGGTTCATCCAAAAGCTGAACAATGTGGCCTTCAGAGGCTTTACGTATATTGACTTAGGATGAAAATAAGGTGCATTTCAGACTGTTCTGAGACCAGTGAAGACACTGGAGGCTAAGCAATTTACTAAATAGGGAGAAAGTGAGCAAGAGAGCATCCTATAGCTCTCAATGCAGCTAAGTGCATTCACTCCTAAAATCCAACCAAAAGTTCAGTTTCAGGCTGCAGATGATGTTTGGCAGACATGGGACAAAGGTAATCAGTATCACTTTAACATGGTTGGCAGTGATTGGATGATACTGGACATTACTTTGAATACAAATTATTTATTCAGCTTTACAGAAAATCAGCTGTAATGTCTGTAAAGTCTCAAAAACATGAATAACCAACACTCCTGGTAACATAATAAACAATTTGATGAAAAAAATAGCTTAGTGTTATTTCAAATTTCACAATGTCTCGCTGTCCACATATGTGGACATACATTTTTAGGAAAACTATTTGCTCTAGAAAAAAAAAAAAATTATAATAATAATTGTATATATATATATATATGTGTATATATATATATATATATATATATATATATATATATATATATTTTTTTTTTTTTTTTTTTGTGTTTTTTTTTTTTTTTGCTTGTTTATTAGGTGCTACTATTTACAAATCAAAAAGGGAAACTGCACACAGCAGTCACACAGGGGTCTCAGGAGGTTAAAAGCAAATAAATAAACCAACAAATAATAAGGATGTTTGTACCTGTCTAGCCATGCCAAGAGGTTTTTGGCTGCACCAATAAGTTCAACCACAGATGAAAGGAATTCATTTGGAAGTTTGATAGATGTGCTGTT
The DNA here is from genome assembly GCF_019703515.2 of Myxocyprinus asiaticus. NCBI lineage: Eukaryota > Metazoa > Chordata > Actinopteri > Cypriniformes > Catostomidae > Myxocyprinus > Myxocyprinus asiaticus. The sequence continues at coordinate 7,790,500 of NC_059360.1, read as the reverse complement.
TTCAAACGTAGGGCTTTTCCTGCATTCTGATGTTGCAGTGAGAAGGCTGTTGGTCACAACTCTCATCTTTACCACCAGGTTCTTCAAGTTATCCGTCTCCACACCATAGTTCTGAGGAAGAGGCGGAAAATTATATACTACAGGTTTGTAATATTACCACAATTCTCTAGATGCTGCCATGCAGGTATTTCTAAGTGTAATGTAAATACATTTATTCATATTAAACTGAAGTTTAAATAATGGCAAAATTGATTCAGGGAGCAATTTACTGACTGATCTTAAAAACCTTTTGATATAAATGCTTATGCTTAAATGCTTAATATTTCTTTTGTAAACATTATTGCTCTGGTTGCATTCCACCTGCTGTATATGAAATAAACACATGCCACTGCTAAGACTTCTCTTGTGTCCTCACATGGCATTGATTCACAACACTTTCAAATATGCTAATAGCTTGTTTACTTTGTAAGTAAGAACTTTATGCTTGAATTGCCCCAATTCAAATAGTTTAATACACAGTTTCATTTCATTTCTTGCATAAAGTGAATAAGTGGCTTGTCCAATAGATGCAGCAGAAAGCAAAACAGAGTCTATTCAGAGAGATTTTTTTGCCACATTGCATATGATATTCAACACCCGGTGCTAAAATGTTTCATGATGCTAAGTAATTGGACTGTGTAAATTTTTAGACTCTAATCAATCCATCCATCCATCCATCTATCTCTTTTTCATCTTCATTAACTGGTGATGGTAGCCCCACAGTCTTCGATTTTTCTCAGTCCAAAAATGCTACAACACAAATTATCCACCTAAATCCTCCTAAATTAACTTTTTGCTGTCTGCTGATCAAAAATTGTTGATTCAGAGTTTGATAATGATTCTACATCACTGTAATGTCAGTGCATAAATATCACACTGGTGACAAGTTAATGTTTATTCCAGAGATCTGAATGATCTGAAAGAGGTCAAATGATATTGGTTTTGCCAATTAATCAGTGCCATTATTCAATAATGGTTAAAATAGTTAAAAATACATTGTTACTTAGAAAGAAATTCACATTCAATTAACTGATTTTAAAACTATAAGCTTATTAATTGGTTATTGGCTTTTACCACCTCCAGTTATTGGTATCTGCAAGACCCAATAACAGTCCACCTATAATCTAAAATAGTGTGAGAAAGGCATGAAATGAGACAATGTTATGACTTCCTGGGGTTCTTTGAGAGTTCTGCTCACTTGTTTATAGGGTTGCTTTAAACTGACAGGGTTAGTGGGATCGGACAGGAACCTGAAAGTGTTTGGTTTCCCCATTTGTCTGTCCATTAGGGCTTAGAGAGGTCTTAGTGTAGATGGAGGAGGGAATTTGTTTCCAGTCCAGCTTGAAAAAGACTTCAATACATTCCATTATGGAGAGTTGGTAACACTAATCTGTAGCACTTTCCACCTCTAATACTTGGCATAAGTGCCTTTAATATCTTTTCCAGAGCTGTGAGACAAGAGGAGGCTCTTTCCATCAAGGAGGCTGATAGATGTTAAGGCCAAAACAGACATATAAGGTTTTGGAAGAAACCCTGGAGAAACAATCAAGCTTCTTCAAACACAGCTGGACGGAGCGCAACTATGAATACAGGGGCCTCGAAAAGTGTTTTCCTAAGTTTCAAACTACATTTAAATTGTCACAAGTTTATGATGCGACATAATCAAAGTGAGCCACTTCAAAAGCATAAGTCTGATGCATCAAGTCTACTGTAAATGTAATTATACCAAGCTATTGCTGAACGCTTGATTCTGATTGGCTAACAGATGCTCCAAGTTGTTGATTAATTTTCTGAACTGCATTGCTATGAAGTAGTTCCAAGTTTGTTGACTGCATTTCAGTTCTATATCACTTCACCATAGTGAGAATACAGCTCTTTGATGCTAGGGAAATCTAATAAAATCGACAAACAATTTAGATTATTTTTTTATTTTTTTCAAAGTCTCTTTCAATATCTGGAAAGCATGGCAATTTCAGCAAACATAATCAATACAACTTTTTTTCCCCCAGTGTCTCTACTAGTCACCTTGCTAATGATAAATGTAATTACAAGTAGGGCTGTCGATTTAATGTGTTATTTTGTGTGATTAATTAAACAAAATAATTACGGTTTAACAAATTAATGCAATTGTAACAGGTAAAGGATGGGCAAGGAGGTGGCGGGAACTGGCTGAACAGTAAACAACGTTAAATGATAAAACTCAACATAAAACAGACATAAACAAACACAGATACTCATGCAGTGCGGCCATGTGTATCTCTCTCTCCTGAACCTGCGTCTCCAGCTGCCCTTTATCTCGCACTCCCGCTGATTAGCTGATTCAGAAGAATCAGAATCAGCTTTATTGCCAAGTATGCTTACACATACAAGAAATTTGTCTTGGTGACAGGAGCTTCCAATGTACAACAATACAAAAACAATACAAAAACAGCAGCAAGACAGATAATAATAGAAAATAAAAATAATTATACACATACGTATATACACACACAGACACACACATACATACACACACACATATGTAGTGCAATCTAATACAAATCTACGGAAGCCCTGAATCGCAAGGTGGAAAAAAAAAATTACAGTGAAAAAAATAAATCGTGTCTCAGTTCCTTCCTGAGCCTAAGTCTTACATTTTCTCTCTTCAAAAATATTAGTTTTTTCTCTCTTCAAATTTTTTTTCTCTTCAGATTTATTTTTTCTCTCTTCCAAATTATTATTTTTTAATCTCTTCAAAAAAAAAAAATAAATAAATAAAAAAAATTTGTTTTTCTCTCTTCAAAACAACTGGAGTTAATTTTTTGTTTGAAATTGTTGGTCTTTCTAAACCATCTATGCTGTTTGCTCAGTGTTACATGGTGGAAGCAAAGGAATGTATTGAGGAAAACGGGAAACATGGGGAAATTATTATTATGTCTGCCCTTTTGAAGTGTTCATCTGGTAATGTTAATATTGTTGTAAGTAATCTAATTTCTAGAAGAAAAGATAATTTATAAATTAAATCCTCGAAACTGAACGGGGATGTCATGTGCAAACTTTCATGGTGGAATTTAATTATAATAATATATTTTAATATAACAAATTGTCTATGCTTTTGAAACACACTGTCTACTGCAGAAGTGATGCAGTATGTAACCTGATTATGTAACCAGTTACATATGTAACCTGATTTTGTCTTGATTAAGGTTTGCAAACCCTTAAATAAATAATAAATGTATTATTCAGCTATATAGCAACAGAGTAAGCATTAAAGGCATAAGATTGCATGTTTACTGATAGTGGCACCTGGTGGCCAAGGATGGTACCGCATGCATTTTTCTGAAGAGAAAAAAAAAATTTGTTTTGAAGAGAGAGAGAAAAAAAACGCACAGAGTCTCACACACTTGTGAGACACACAGTTTCCCCTGTCTCACAAGCTGCTGATTGTCCGTCAGAAAGCTGGTAATCCACTGACAGATAGACATGGGAACAGAGAGTTGGTGTAATTTATTCTGGTGTATAGCTGGGATGATGGTGTTGAAAGCCAAACTGAAGTCCACAAAAAGGATCCTTGCATATGTTCCTGGTCTGTCCAGATGTTGCAGGACATTGTCCCTGCAATCCCATATTGACTGCATCATCCACAGACCTGTTTGCCCAATAAGCAAATTGAAGGGGATCTAGAAAGGGTCCAGTGATGTTCTTCAGGTGGGCCAACACCAGTCTCTCAGATGATTTCATGACCACAGACGTCAGGGCGACAGGTCTATAGTCATTAAGTCCTGTGATTTTTGGTTTCTTTGGGACAGGAATAATGATTGAGCATTTGAAGCAGCATGGGACTTCACACTACTCCAGTGATCTATTGAAGATCTGTGTGAAAATGGGGGCCAGCTGGTTAGCACAGGATCGAAGACACGCTGGTGAGATGCCATCTGGGCCTGAAGATTTCCTCGTCTTTTGTTTCCAAAAGACCCGGATCACATCATCTTCACAGATCTTAAGTGCAGGTTGAGTAGCAGGAGGGGGGAGGAGGGGGGTTGCAGGAGATGTTGGTGTTTGTGTGAAGTGAAGGTCAGAGTGGGTGTGGGGTGTGAGATTGGGCCTTTCAAATCTGCAGTAGAACACATTCAGGTCGTCAGCCAGTTGTTGGTCCACCACAGGGTTGGGGGTAGGAGTCCTGTAATTTGTGAGTTTTTTCATGCCACTCCACACTGATGCAGGGTCGTTAGCTGAAAACTTGTTTTTCTGCTTCTCAGAGTATCTTCTTTTAGCCACTCTGATTTCCTTGTTCAGTGTGTTCCTGGCCTGATTGTACAATACTTTATCCCTACCCCTGTAAGCATCCTCTTTGGCCTGACGAAGCTGCCTGAGCTCTGCTGTAAACCACGGTTTGTCGTTGTTGAACTTTAAATAAGTTCTAGTAGGAATGCCCATACCCTCACAGAAACTGATATATGATGTAACAGTATCTGTGAGCTCGTCCAGGTCTGTGGCTGCAGCCTCAAAAACACTCCAATCCATGCAACTGAAGCAGGCTTGCAGTTCCCGCTCTGCTTCATTGGTCCATCTCTTTACAGTCCTTACTACTGGCTTGGTTGATTTTAATTTATGCCTGTAGGATGGAAGAAGATGAACCAGACAGTGATCAGAGAGTCCCAAAGCTGCTCTAGGGACAGAGCGATATGCATCCTTTATTGTTGTGTAGCAATGATCCAGTATGTTCCAGTCTCTGGTGGGGCATGTAATGTGCTGTTTGTATTTGGGTAGTTCACGTTTGAGATTTGCTTTGTTAAAATCCCCAAGAATAATAATAACTGAGTCCGGGTATTGTTGTTCCGTCTCTGTGATTTGATCAGTCAGCTGTTGCAGTTCACACGAGCTTTTGGCACGATATACACACTCAGAATAAACGAGGAAAACTCCCGCGGTGAGTAGAACAGCTTACAGTTAATAAAGAGCACTTCCAAATTAGGACATCACATCCTCTTTCACGTTGTTACATCTGTACACTAACTTTCATTGATGTAAAAGCATGTTCCACCACCTCTCGTTTTCCCCGTTAACTCCGCGATGCGATCCGCTCTGAACAGCTGAAAGCCTGGCAGATGTAACGCGCTGTCCGGAATGGCTTCACTCAGCCAGGTTTCTGTGAAGCACAAGGCAGCAGAGGTTGAAAATCCTTGTTTGTGCAGGTGAGGAGATGTAGTTCGTCCATTTGTTAGGAAGAGAGTGGAGATTCGCAAGATGAATGCTCGGCAGGGCTGTTCGAAAGCCGCGCTGACGGAGTTTGACCAGCGCGCCTGTGTATCTTGAACAGCAAAGCTGCGCCTCAGACTAAAATGTCCAGCAAAAAGTCTGAATATTCAAAAACTGGGAAAAGACTGTCTGGTATAAGCTGTCGAATGTTCAGCAGTTCGTCTCTGGTAAAACTGACTGGAAAAAGATTACTAAACACAGGACAAACAAACAAAAACAACAAAACAATAGGAGTGCTCTACACCGAGGCAGCCATCTGCGGCGCCATCATGATGGATCAATCAGTGGTGGCCATGCTCCTCGTCACAGAAATTAATTATGCCTTTTGACCCATACATAAATTTGGTAATAAGCATTGATGTTTTTTCATTCTGAGTCAGCAGGTGGCAGTCAGCACAGCCTCATTAAACCAGTGAGAGCAGGCAGCACAAAATAAACAACAAGACTTTCACAGGTGACATGCTTTTGCATTTAAAACCAGCCTGACAAAACACAAACTTGACAGTGTCCTAAAACGGCGCATTTATGGCAAAATGCTGAAACGCGTCTTATCCAAAAAGAGCATCTGTCTGATGCATGTGTACATAAACAAACAGCACAGGCAGAAGACGTTCTGTGAGAGATTGACAAACCAAATTGAAAATAGGTGCTGTCAGGTAATAGGTATAATAGGTAATAAAATAGGTATGTTCAATTATATGGAAATAAAAAAATATATTGACTTCTAAAGCCACTTTTTGTATTGTCTACTCTAATTAATGCTTTACTTCAGACACAATAATGTTATGTATTTTGAGTTATATGAATTGATTTATATATTTTATTTATATTTATAATTATTTAAATTACTGTATATATTGAATAATTTGGGTGACTTGCTCAGCAATAATTGACATATACAATCAATTATGATTAATCGAATTAATAAATCTGCACATCATGTTATAAATGTGAATAAAAAATGTAATTGATTGACAGCCCATAGTTACTAGCGAGTCTTTCAAATTAGCAACAAGGGCTTGGGGGCCTCTTTAGAACTAGTATTACTTGAACGAACATTGGTTGGCCAAAATGGTGGTCCAGCCCTAACATTACATTTTATATTATATCAGCCACCAAATTATGAAGACTGAAAATGCATGAAAAACATACAGGAATTACTAACAAATAAATGAAGGAAATACAAGGACAGATCTTTGCATCTTGCACTAATATGCTTGCTTCCCCTACAGAGAAGAGATCCTGTTTTGTGCCTCAGTTCTCATCCATCAGAAAATCCAAACAAGAGAAGTGGAGTTTATAAACAGAAGCACAGAGTCAATGGTTGGAATCTATTAATCACTTTGTTTCAAAATGTGTTGACCTGTACCACAGTAAAAAGTTACAGCAACAAGTTGGCTTTGAAGAACTTTGGAACTAGTAAGCTTAAAAGAAGTAGTTTATTAGAAAAAGTGTTGTAGTTCTTTGATGAACTTTTCCCATAGCACCAGTGTCATGTCCAAATGGGCTAAAGACATTCAGAAAAATAATGAAGTCCAGACATCTGAGGAAGACTTAAGAGCACCTCATACAAAAAAAAACTGAGGATTTGTGGCAACTGTCAGCTTCAGATGCAAGGGGTCTGGTGCTAATTCTCACATGCATAATGTTAGGAATGCTGGACACTGGGATGTACTGTATGATTAATAAGCAATGACATAACCATCAGTCAAAGCCTCCAAGACTTTTTACCTATGCGTTTCCATGTGTCCATATCAGGTCTTTGTATTTTCTACTCCATGGGATATCCATAGACAACACAGTCTGTCTAAGCAAGAATCTCTTCCCTTGTAAAACCTTTAGTAGTAGTAGCTTAACATCTCATTTAAAAAAAAAAAAAAAGAAAAGAAAGAAAGAAAGAAAAAAGCTTTGGCTGAAACTAATTCAATTGTGGACAGTGGTTCCACGTGTTTGAAATGAGTTTTCTTAACTTAAAATTACTATGTAATCTCAAAACAAACACTTTGTGTAGAAAGAACCTAGTTGAATTGGTTAAACCCAACAAAATTAGATGAGTTTTTGAATGTAACTCAAATAAATCTCTTTTATTTCTTTATGTACTCACTAGTGAAATGGAATGATGTCCAGTTTGTGAACAAATCATTCTTTTGAACCAGTTCTTTTCAGTAAACGAATTGAACCAGTTCACCAAATCGGACTGAATCGTTTGAAACAGTTTGTGTCTTGAGTCAACACTGATCCACAAGTTACTCCATCTTAACCTGTCTATCGTACACACCTACACTCCGACTTGAAATGAGCCTAAAACCTGGAGTAATATGTTTATATAACTGGTGATATCTGCTTTTCCCAACTCTTATTTGCAATGAACCGTTCCAACTAGTTATCAAATCGGACTTAACACTCCGGTCACAACAGTTCTCCACTCAGCAGTACAATGAGTCACTCGCTACAGTTCTTGAGTCAACAGTACACTAGTCTCACATAGCCAGACCTTTGACTTTAACTTAGCAAAGGACTGGGATCTATCGCAGCTAACATTGGCAAAGAAACGGCCACTTAGGTAGGAAAAGCCAACTAACTGACATGTAAAGTGACCAGTCACAGTTGTGTTTGTCATCACGTGATGGAAGGGTTAACTTGGCAAATTCAGTGATTAATTAGTCCTCAAAAGTGCTCATTGTATAAACACAGAACTCGACTCGTGCTTCCACCCGGATTAACGCAAACTAAGCTCTCAGAAATTCTGTACAAGTCAGCCAATAAGATTTGGTCTGACTGGAGTGAAAAAGTTTTTCCAATTTTGTGTGCTATAATCATCAGACGGTTAGTACACAGACTGTGGATGTGCCATATCCAAGAAACATATCCAAGATGTAATCAATAGCTGTATTTGACGTGCAGGATCACTGAAAGAAACAGATGAAAATAAACACCCTTATTATTATAATTTAATTAAATAAAATGTAATAATCAGCAATATGCACTTACATATGGCTTTATTTGAAAGTGTTTGAGTGTGTATTCCACAACGCCGGGTTGATAGTATTAAGAACTAATGACATCATTATGCGATGATGTAAGAGAACTGTTGAATTTTTTTTTTTTTTTTGCCAGTTAATTTAAACGAACTGTCCGAAAGAACCGGTTTGTGGAAAAGAATCAGACTTCCCATCACTAAAGTGAATGTTAGCATGCAAAACACAATGCTGGATGGAAACACTACATAGTGTAGTATAGGAACTATGCTGTGGTTAGCACATGAATTGTTCAATGAAGTGAGCAATCAGTTTGATGTGTGACATCTGCCTGTCCACATCGTTAGCTCAAGATCCACTCTTCACCATAATACCAACCCCCAAAACTTCAACATAACAGAAACTCTAATAAATCTAAACTCACTAAACAAATCATACAAAACTTGTTATCAAAACACTAACAAGTACCCCCTTTATATCTGTCTTGCACAAAAACACACAGAAAAACAACAACTGAATTTTAACATTTACCCACCCTATTGAGTCCCATTCAAAGCATGCTGGGAAATGGAAATTCCCTGCAGAGTTTCATCAATGCTACATTAACAAAAAGTATTCATGTAATCCCAACTCAAATGGATTGAGTACATTTCCATTTTACAAATTTAAATGGATAGAATGCAATGAAATCAAGTTGTGAAAAAATGTTCTAGAATTGTGTTGCTTTAGTTCATTTTAAGACAATATGTAAATTGAACAAGCAGCAAAAATCCTTTTTTTTTGAGTGCATAAAAAAATAAAATAAATAAATAAACATTTTGGAGAATACTGCATGCCTTTCTCAAAGCCTTAAAGGGGATTTTTGGGTGAGGGCTCAACCTCTATGTGACTAATATTATATAAAATTAGTGGGTCAACAGAGAAAAAATTATGGGGAGAGATTATATTGTTCAGCATTTTTGCTAAGGAAGGAAAGGCCACCAGAAAAAGAGGATGGAGAGATCACATAAAAATGCGTAAGCCTAAATTAAAACATTTAAATGCAATGTAATGCAATGCACAAAAAATAAGTAAATAATTTAATTGATCTTTGAGATTTTTTTCCATCTTGTTCTCCAGCAAAAAAAAAAAAAAAAAAAAAAAACTTAAAACAAGATAAAATTTACTTTTTTTAAAAACATTTAGATTAACTTGTTTTCTAAGAATATATCTTAGTTCATTTTTATTAGCCCATTGGCAATTATTTATTTTAATTTATTTTTGTCTTGTTTTAATAATAAATATAACACAATTCAGTGAGGTTTGTGCTTAAAATAATAATAATAAAAATTACATGCCAATGGGTTAAGATAATACAAAAATAAAGGTAACAAAATTAAGATATATTCTGTGTTAAACAAGTCTTATTATTTTGCACAAATTTGCTTTACAACTCATTCACACTGGTAACAAGAATGAAACCTGGGAGGACAGCCTGGTCATTAAGATGTTTGAACAAGAGTGTTTGTAGGCCTAAAATGTATGTCTGACATCAACATGCAGTCATAGGGAAGCATGCACATCCAAAGTTCACTATCAGATACTCGACTGCAATAACTTTCAGCATTACTCTCAACATGTCATGTTATGGCAAGATTAAGTATACTGAGAAGCAACCCCATGCTAACTTTTTCATGCTTTATCAATATACCAGCCTGATCTCATGAAAATAATGTGACTATTAAGTACAAACTCCAAAACTGGCATTTCTCTGTGCGGTCAGCGCCGCTTCTATGAGTCACGTGAAGTGACCCGATCTAAGGGGAAGCAATTAAAACTGCACCCGGCTGATGCACACTCTGGTGCGGGGACGCTCGTCTCTCATGCGCATGGTGACTCATAATACATGTGTTGCGGTGTGTATCTTATTGTGAAGAAAATCGTCAATACGCAGATTTTGTTTTTTGTAATTTAAAGATGGATCGAAATCAAGAGAGGGCAGTCTTCGCCCATTTACGTTTTTTTATTTGTTAATGTTTTGGCTTGTTTTCCAAAATAAATATCTAAAACTCCTTTAAAATAATGTACATTTACTTTATGAGCTATACTGCAGAGGAAAAATATTTTATCTGAGAATGTTGAATATAGTATTAAATATTTTAATATTTTAAAATACTTGCTTTCAAGAGACTTGCTTTCAGAGAATATATCTTGAATATTAGTATATTTTGTATTTACTGCACTGACAGAAGTATGTTATATAAATATCTTATATAATGCTTCTCAAGTAAATGTATCTTGTTTTAAGGATTTTTAGATATTTTTAAAAGGAAAACAAGACAAAACACTTGATAACAATAGGATTTTATCAGTGATTTTTTTATTTAATTAAATTGAATAAAAAGTAATTATTTCCCTTTTAATTATGTGAATGTCATTTAGAGGTAGTTTTAAAAGATGATTTTGTCCTCTTTATTGTTAGTAAGCACGTTAAATGCAACCTTTTAAGTTGAGGCACAAGCTGAACAGTCGGTTAAGAGCTAACGATTAATCGTTGCAATAGCCTGAATAGTAGAATAATCGTTCTAATAATAGTTTGATTAGTCGATTATCAAAATAATTGTTAGTTGCAGCCCTAGTGTTTATAGCATTGTGTGAGGAACAGAGCAAAAATTGTTTCTTAAACGATAACCTGCTTTTGTACTCATGATTTGTGTGAAAGTGAATAAAACTGTTATTGTCTCTAGTGTTTATTTCAACAGGAACTGCCGTGATAGATACAACAAGCCATGTATAACTCAAAAATTTAAGTATTGACCTGTTTCAGTAGTCAATTTTTCCCTGCAGCCACCATATTTGTGACCATCAGGTGGAGGAAACAATGGCTGTGAATGGAAAAACACCCGTAAATGATCTCTAGAAAAACATCAAAAAATGCTTTTGATCCATGCAAAGTCCCAGGAAATGTGTATACAGGTCTGAGGTCAGCACAAATATTGGCAAATTTGACTTTCGCTGACATTTAAATATTTTATCCATGATTTATCTCCGTATCCCTGCAAGTCTGATGTGTGACCGGCGCGTTCTCACACCTACCGTTACATCACCGTAAACATCTCTCATTCAGAAGTTACACATGTTTGTGTTGTTTTCTGCTCTAATTTGATCACAATATTACAAAACATCTGTGATGATATGGTCTGTATGAATGTAAGAGCTGCTTTTAACTTATGAAGAATACACAGAAAGCAACCGAGGCATATTAATGTTTTACATTGTAGTTTAGTGGTGTGAATAAAGTTTGTGCTTCATGATTTTATGGTGTGTTGTTTATTGACTGACATTATACAGTTAAAATATGTACTACATATTCACATTGCTTTTAATTTATTACAATGTGTTACAATTGCGACATACCTTTTATACAGTCTGGATGTTATGAATAGCATCGTCCTATGTGCATTTCCAGTTTAATTGTATCCGACTTGATTATGTTATAAATAAGTGTGAGGAGGAGGAGGGCGGGCCGAGCCGTGACTTCGCTTGCCCGGCCCCCAATCGGGCTAATCAGCCGAGCAGAGGGATAAGTGCAGCGGGATGTGGCAGTTTGAAAGAGAGAGAACCACACGCAGAGTTTATGTTTTGTGTCTTTTTAAGTTCTTATTAAAATATTTCTCTGACTGTTCAGTCGGTTCCCGCCTCCTCCTTGCCCATTTGAACCGTGTTACAATATAGTAGACGTGTATAGATAACTGACATGTCTAAATTAATGAGCAAAGACTGTGCTCTCTCATCTTTCAACTTTATTGAAAGAAAAATTAAATTAAACAGCAGTATCACCTTTTCAAGATTTATAAATAGAAACAAAATATTTGTTGGCTTTTGTTGCATCCCACAGCGCAGCACATTGAAGGTATATGGAATTTTGGTCACAAACATATCGGTGCGGTCATACAGGTCAATAAAAACATGATTCTATGAGATCAGGTTGCAATATACAATTACACAGTGACATTGTAAGCGATGTACACTTAAGTGGCATGCGGTGCATAAACCGGATACCCCTTCAATCCTTAACAACCCCCCAAATTTTATTCTGCACAAGAGATCAACATGACATCATGAAGAATTAAAACAAAAGTACACAGTCCAAGGACACTCTACAGAGCCCCTTTAGAGGACAAGGCGGGATTTTTTTTTTTTTCCTGAAATAGTGTTGTGTGCCCTCTTAATAGTTTTGCATTCCCTTGCATGCCCTCGCAATAAATCTACCATGGTTTTACATGGTTTTACTACAGTAACCATATTTTAACCTTCATATTCGTAGTAAAACCATAGTAATACAGGAAAATGAAAACTATGGTAATAGAAATAATAATTTTGTTATTATGGTTTTAGTACAAATACTATGGTAAAACCATAGTAACCACAAGATTAACCATGGTTAACCAATAATAAATGGATACTATATGGATACAGTAAACTGTATTAAAACCATGGTTTCCGCCAAAAACACATGGAGCTGTCATGGTTACATACAGTAAAGCCATGGTTAAACTACAGTAATCATAATTAAACAAATGTTATTTGTATAGTAAAACCATAATAACTAAGATTTTGATAAAACCACAAAATTATTATTTTTATTATCAAAGTTTAGTTTTCCTGTATTATCGCTATGGTTTTACAACGGATATCATGGTTAAAATATGGTTACTGAATGAAAACCATGGAAAATGTATTGTGAGGGAACATAAAACTATGTCGAGGGCATGCAAAACTATTGCGAGAGAACGCACAACTTTTTGCGAGGGAATGCAATCCTTAATTCAGAAAAAAAATTCTACTTTCTATAAAGACCATATTTATAATGCATTGTAAAGACATTATTATGCATAAATAATGTCTCATAATACACCTTATAATATGTTATAACTTCTCATAAATAACAGTAACCACAACTATAATACATTATAATAATTACCTATTCATAGTTATACCTTAGAGTATTATAACACAAACATTTAATTTTATTTCCAGAAGTTATAATGTCTTTATACATACATATATATATATATATATATATATATATATATATATATATATATATATATATATATGCTCCCCATGGCTCAGTATCTAGCCTGCTCAGTGCATCCACGTGAGAGCTAACAAACTCATTGACTATTTATACACAGACACTAATTGCAATTTTAAAAGCCACAGGTGTGGGAAATTAAACTTTAATTGCCATTTAAACCTGTGTGTGTCACCTTGTGTGTCTGTAACAAGGCCAAACATTCAAGGGTATGTAAACTTTTGATCAGGGCCATTTGGGTGATTTCTGTTATCATTATGATTTAAAAAGGAGCCAAACAACTATGTGATGATGAATGGCTTCATATGATCACTATCCTTAAATAAAAGACAGGTTTTTTTTGCATGATCAGTCATATTTTCAAAATCAATGCCAAAATTTCACAATTTCTGCAAGGGTATGCAAACTTTTGAGCACAACTGTATAAGAGGTATGCTTTAAGTAAAGTGACAAAAGCAATGACTTCTAAACATCCATAAGACATTTTTAAGTGGTTATAAGACATTACAAGTCATGTTGGAAGTTATATACAGTACACATGCACAAAATACAAAATAACACGCATTCAATTTAAATTTTAAGGTATTACAAAAAATACTTGTAAAGCTACTAGGTTCAAATATATCAGAAGCTCAAATTATGTCATGTTAATCATACATGTAGCCAATCTTCTTGGGTGTAAACACACCCATGAATAAAAAAACATCAGACTGATTCTATTCTGGTCTCTATTCAATAAACTTTAATGTTTTTGCATCTTATTTGGAGACTTATTTTATAAATAACTTCCATTATATAAGTCTGACTTGTAAGGTATTGTATGTTGCAAATTTATATTATGGCTGTTTAAAAGAAGATGTTGCTTTTGTAACTTAAAGCAGGCAAAGACCACTTATAGTATGATCACATCATTAAGCCTTTTGACTGTTTACACTATGCAGCTTTTGCATGACAGCACTTATACAATTAACTTCATCTTCTGCTGCATTAAAATTGGATGTTGCTTGTGTTATAATGCATTATACTCTAAAGTATAACTATGAATAGGGGAAGTATTATAATGTATTATAACTGTAGTTATAATTATTTATGAGAAATTATAACTTATTATAAGGTGTATTATGAGACATTATGAATGAAGTATAATGAATTTGTAATGCCTTTACAAGGCATTATAAATACAGACTTCATAGAAAGTTTTACCAAAATTCCCACCATAAGGGGCTCCGTTGACAGGGTTGGGGAGTAACGAAATACATGTAACGGGATTACGTATTTAAAATACAAAATATAAGTAACTGTATTCCACTATAGTTACAATTTAAATAATTGGTAATTAGAATACAGTTACATTCAAAAAGTATTTTGATTACTGAAGAGATTACTTTGCATTTTATTGTCATATGTTTCATTTAATATTTAGTCCTTTCAGATGGAAAACATTTATACATATAAATAATGCGATCCAAAAGTGCATTTGAACAGCGGTGAAACACTTTCTTATGATGTGTTACATTCATACGAGCAGACAGAGAAGTAAGTTTGAAGTTACTTTGGAGCAGAAGAAATAGAAATAAACCTTAATTAAGTAAATTGTCAGCTTTACGCTAAGCTAAAATGCTATTTCTAGCCATTTTACATGCACATGTTACCAGGCACGATCATATTTTTTTATCAAGAAAATTTACGTTAGATCATAATTTCTTTTTTCTAGTAAGACCTTTTGATATTAGGGCAAAAATCATATTCTTGATACTAATTTGTATATTGTTTTCCTGTAAAAATATCTAAAAATCCTTAAAACAAGATCAATTTGATTTATCTTGTTTTAGAAACAACACTGCATAAGGTTTTTCAGAGAATGTACAGTATTGTGCAAATGTCTTAGGCACATAAGATGTTTCACAAAACCATTTGTCTTAAGATGGTTATTTATATCTGCTAATTTAGTGTGTCAATAGGAAATATACATTTTATACTCCCAAACATTCCTTTTGCAAATATAATAGAATAGAAGAACAGGGCGCCCTGCAACAGATGGCATTGTCCCCACAGAGCCCCCACTGAACATTGAGTCAGTATAGGATTACATGAAGAGACAGAAGTAATTGAGACAGCCTAAATAAATAAAATAACTGTGGCGAATTCTCCAAGAAGCTTAGAACATCCTATCTGCCAACAACCAAGAAAAACTGTGTCCAGGTGTAAGTAGGAGAATTGGTGCTGTTTTAAAGGCAAAGGTGGTCACACCGAATATTGATTTAGCTTTTTTATGTTTACTGGACTTTGTATGACGTTAATTGATTAATGAAAACTATTTATGTCATTATTTTTTTTAAGAAATCCTCATTTTGAAAGTTTTTCACAAGTGTCAGTACTGTATTTTGTCTTACTGTACTGGCAGAGTTTTATATAGTCAAAACAAGTGAAAAAATCTACCAGTGCTGAAGAAGTAATTCAAAGTATTTAGAATACGTTACTGACATTGAGTAATCTAACGGAATACGTTACAAATTACATTTTACAGCATGTATTCTCTAATCTGTAGTGGAATACATTTCAAAAGTAACCCTCCCAACCCTGTCCGTAGATCACTGTACAATTATGAAGAAATTACAGACATTTACACAGCAAGAAGTAACACTGTAGGCTGCTATGAGAGCTCAAGAGGACTTCTGGAAACAAATTCTGAAGGTGCTAAAATATAAAAGCAGCTGATATATCTATGTGTAAGTGAATTCAAATAGGTCCACTACAAGAATACACAGGCTTATTAATTTTTAAGTTAAAAACTTCACTTAAAATATAAAACTTCTTATATTAATTTAAATTATATGCTTAATATCATTTAATACTATTACAAATTAGGCTAATATTGAATAATTAAAAAGTGAGCACTCGGAATAACCTACTGTATGCAATAAATGTATTTGTTCTTTTTTTAAAGACGTATTTTGCTTAACGCTTGTATTGAATTTCTTTTTAAATACTCTATTTTCATCTCTAGTGCATGAAAGAAGAGGTTTGGGAGGCATTCATTCCTTCCTATAGCCATCTTATGAAGTGAATATGCTTTAATAAATAATTGATCATTAAGAGTCGGTTTTCTATGATTTGTTCTGTGAAGTGCGTTTTAAGAGAGACGGGGGAGTGACTTCATTGTATCAGAGATGTCACTTTACTTTATCTGTTAGCAATCTGTTACCCAGAACATAACCTAATATGGAGCAGGTAAGCCATGGAGCGTAAGTTTCTATGGCGATGAATGCCGGTAAAAGCCGACCCACTTTCATGGTACCTAAAATCAAGGGTTGATGCAAACTTAAATAAAACGTAACTGGCTAGCCACCGAAACTGGCTTCATGGTACCCCTTACAAAAATCTTGAGGTCATGGCCAATTTGCAGCAAACTTGCATTAAATTCATCACTAAATTAAGTGTAACCCAATCACAAGTTAGTACAAGTTGTAAACAGGGCCTAAGAGGCACAACAGATGTAAAAATGAACTCTTACCAGAGAACAGATGAGATCTACAGCCTCCAACACCAGCTCCTGATGGCCAATGCGGGCCACACCCAGTTCCTCAAGGTCGTGATTGGAGATCTTTAGTAGCTGCTCTCCATTAATCTTCTCTCTCTCAAAATTGTGAACATACTGTTGGAGGCTTTCATCCAGACTTTCAAACGAAGTACAGGAAAGAGAAAGAGAGAACAAAGAAATAAGATTATTGAATAAGCAATTATCCTTCCCACATTTCCTGACTAGTCTGTAATGTGAATTAAAAATAAAAAACCCACTCGCTGACTTAAACATACTTGAAATACTTGATTTTTAGACCACTGCTTTGCAGTTGCTAAGGTGTTCTGAGCACTTTTTAGATCATTACTAATGGTACCATCATATGTATCCTTCCGATGAGCTTGGTTGAAAAACAAATTCAAGATGGCGGACAAACTGAGATAAATTTTATTATAAATAAACGTATAATCCATCCAACACTGAAAAGTATCGATAAAAATTTGTTTAATATGATAGAAAATTACCCAAAATATTTACCCAAAATGTGTGTATGCTATCAGGGACTGAAAACGTTTCAAGGAACGAAAACAAAAAACAAAAATGAATGAAACGGTTTTGCAGAAAGTAACTGAAAACGGGAACAAAGTCATTTTCAATTGTTCCAGAGTGAAAACTTTATTTTTTAACTCTGGTAACCAGCTTTAACCAGTTAATTTTGTCCCGATACTTTTTTCATGAAACAGTCTAAAGGGTTTATCACAGTAAATTTTTGGAATTACACTACTTCGTGTTGTCTGAAAAATGATACAAGAGCAAAGAAAACCACTGCATCACACATTTCTTTGCCTAACTGCCCATTGTGGATGTAACATTCTGCGAATGAAAACCATTTTTAAACAACTATGTATAATTACTACATATACATGCATGGCTAATCTAGATACAAGAAAAAAAATTTAGAGGTAAAAAGTACATTTCTGTCTTCACTGAATTATTGTTAGATATGATGCTGCCAGGTTTTGACTGAGAAGCAGATCTGTCATTAAAAATACACTTAAACGGTATGCTTGTTATGATATGCTGATAAACCCACCACACAGGAAAAAAAATTAAATACTTATTTTAGCTTATTTTGGTGAGGAAAGTGGCTTATTATGGGCTTATTTTTCCAGACCAAGTCACTTGTTTCTCTTGCGAGATCTGGCAACACTGCAACTGGTATATCTCCCACCCTTAGCACAGAGTACTGTCATTTTAAAAAGAACGTTATTAAATGTTCTTTTATTTCGTACTAACCGGTTACCATTTGGAAAGAAGGCTGCGGAACACCTAAATACGGAATGAAAAAATAAAATTTCTGCTCAGAACAAACCAAAATGAAAAACATTTCGTTTTCAGTCCCTGTGTGCTATGCAGCTTTATGCTAATTACAGTATCGCGTCGTTCCTCTCGCATCACCTGTATCGATGTTGCGAGTCGAGTTTCCCACACGCTGCGCGCGAGGAGCTTTTTTGAATGATGTGTGGAGTTGCCGTCTATGAAGTGTGTTCCAAATTCCGTGTGTTCCGTCTCTTATGATGCTCCATTTCTTTTAGATAGCCATGGAAGAGAGCTGGCTATGTAGGCAGGAGACAGAGAGGCAGCTCACCAAGTTTTGGAACAGACCATTTATGTCCTTAGTACTGTTACACCTGCGGCGCCTGCTACCTCTCCTGTACGCTGCCAGAGGTCGCCATCCCCTGAGTATTAACATCTCATGAACTATATCTAATCATCAAAAATCAAATCACTTTTATTGTCACACAACCATATACATATACTCCATATACCATATACTCAGCACACTAGAGCAGAAGGAAAAAAAATACATTGCTGTTTATCAAGTGCTGAAACTTTGCTTGGTGCAGAATCATCGGGAATAATGTTAAACATTGCAACCTGAACTTCAAATCAAATCAAATCAAATCAAATCACTTTTATTGTCACACAGCCATATACACAAGTGCAATAGTGTGTGAAATTCCTGGGTGCAGTTCCGAGCAACATAGCAGTCGTGACAGTGATGAGACATATACCAATCTACAATAAACATAAAATTACTCAACACAATTTAAAATCTAATATACACATAATTACACACAACACAATATACAAATAATAACATACAATGTACATTATACAATTCACACAATATAGAATAAACATTATACAATAAAAAATAGAATATATAGTATATATAAAATGTACAGTAGGTTGTATTGTACTGTATTGACATTCAGGCTGTCGGTTGATAGTCAGTTGCCAGTGTGTTGTTAAGAGAATATAATTTATGACATTCCAGTGTGAGATAATATGATTAATAAAGTGCAGTGCTGATGAATATTGATTGTGAGAGATCAAGAGCTCAAAAGTGTGATTGCTTGGGGGAAGAAATTGTCATGAAGTCGGCTGGTGTGGGTCCTGATGCTGCAATACCGCCTGCCTGATGGTAGCAGTGAGAGCAGCCCATGACTCGGGTGGCTGGAGTCTCTGATGATCCTCCGAGCTTTTTTCACACACCGCCTGGTGTATATGTCCTGTAGGGAGGGAAGCTCACCTCCAATGATGTGTCTGGCAGATCGCACCAGCCTTTGCAGGGCTTTGCGGTTGTGGGTGGTGCTATTGCCGTACCAGGCGGAGATTAAGCCAGTCAGGATGTTCTCTACAGTGCTGGTGTAGAACCGTGTGAGGATGTGGCGGTTCATTCCAAACTTCCTCAGCCGTCTCAGGAAGAAGAGGCCCTGATGAGCCTTCTTCACAACGGCCTCAGTGTGGACGGACCATGTGAGTTCCTCAGTGATGTGGACACCCAGGAACTTGAAGTTGCTGACTCTCTCCACTGGTGCTCCATTGATGGTGATGGGGCAGTGTTCTCTTTCTATTCTCCTGAACTCTCCCACAAGCTCCTTTGTCTTACTGACGTTGAGGGAGAGGTTGTGCTCCTGACACCAGTGTGTCAGAGTGTGCACCTCCTCTCTGTAGGCTGTTTCATCATTGTCAGTGATCAGAACTACCACCGTTGTATCATCAGCAAACTTGATGGCATTGGAGCTATGTGTTGCCACACAGTCATGTGTGTACAGGGAATACAGGAGTGGACTAAGAACACAGCCCGGGGCTCCAGTGTTGAGGGTCAGTGATGAGGAGATGTTACTGCCCATTCTAACCACCTGGTGTCTGCTTGAGAGGAAGTCCAGGATCCAGCTGCACAGCGAGCTGTTTAAGCCCAGAGCCCGCAGTTTCTCATCAAGCTTGGAGGGCACTATGGTGTTGAATGCTGAGCTGTAGACTACAAACAGCATTCTCACATAAGTGTTCCTTTTTTCCAGGTGGGAGAGAGCAGTGTGTATTGTAGATGCAATGGCATCATCAGTGGCGCGGTTGTTGCGGTAAGCAAACTGCAATGGTTCCAGTGATGGAGGCAGCACAGAGCAGATGTAATCTCTGATTAGTCTCTCAAAGCATTTGCTGATAATGGGGGTCAAAGCAACAGGACGCCAGTCATTTAAGCAAGTGATTTTGGATTGCTTTGTTACAGGCACAATGGTGGACATTTTAAAGCATGTGGGGACTATAGACAAAGAGAGGGAAAGGTTGAAAATGTCCGTAAAAACACCAGCCAGTTGGTTCGCACACATTCTGATGACGCGGCCTGGAATGCCGTCTGGACCCACGGCTTTACGGATATTCACCCGTCGGAAGGATCGGGTTACATCCGCTACAGAGACGGAGAGTGAACTAACCTCTGTAAGTTCGGCCGCGGGAGCTCTCTCTGTGATGACAGTGTTATTTCCCTCGAAACGAGCATAAAAAGTATTTAGCTCATCCAGGAGTGAGGCAGCGGTGTTCACGGCGAAGTTTTTAATCCCTTTAAAGTCCGTGATGATATTAATTCCCTGCCACATGCTTCTAGAGTTGGTGGTGTTAAACTGTCCTTCAATCTTGTCCCTGTACTGGCGTTTTGCTGCTCTGATAGTTTTTCGGAGGGCATAACTGGCTTGATTATGCTCCTCCGTGTTCCTGGAATAAAAAGCGAGGTCCGCGCATTAAGTGCCACGCGAACATCACTATTAATCCAAAGTTTCTGGTTCGAGTAAATCCGTATTGTTTTGGATGGAACAACATCCTCTACGCACTTTCTGATGAAACACGTTACGCTATCAGTATAAACCTTGATGTCGTCATCAGAGGCGGACCGGAACATCTCCCAGTCCGTGTGATCGAAACAGTCTTGTAGCGTAGAGTCTGATTGGTCCGACCAACACTGTTCTGAGGGTGGGTGCTTCCTGTTTCAGTTTTTGCCTGTAAGCGGGCAGAAGCAGAACGGAAGAGTGGTCCAATTTGCCGAATGGTGGGCGGGGGAGGGATTTGTAGCCATCCCGGAAGGGAGAGTAGCAATGGTCCAAAACCCGGTCCCCTCGTGTGTTAAAACTGATGTGTTGGTGGTATTTTGGTGCAATTGATTTAAAATTGGCTTTGTTAAAGTCCCTGGACACAATGAACGTGGCCTCAAGGTGCGCGGTTTCCTGCTTGCTTATAATCCCGTACAGTTCCTTGAGTGCCCGGTCTGTGTCGGCTTGTGGGGGGATGTACACAGCTGTGATAATGACCGCTGTGAATTCCCTCGGTAGCCAGTATGGTCGACACAGAAGCATGAGAAATTCCAGATCAGGAGAGCAGAAAGACTTGATAGAATGTACATTCCTCTGATCACACCAGGATTTGTTGATCATAAAACATACACCACCACCTCTGCTTGTACCTGAGAGGTCTTTCGCTCTGTCCGCTCGGTGCACGGAGAACCCCGTGGGTTCGATGGCTGAGTCTGGAATCTCTGCAGACATCCAAGTTTCTGTAAGGCAGATCATGCAGCAGTCCCTCGTCTCTCGTTGGAAAGAGATCCACGCCCTCAGCTCGCAGAGCTTGTTGTCCAGAGACTGAACATTTGCTAGTAGAATACTGGGTAGCGGGGGTCGATTTGCACGACATCTTAATCTGATGAGAACGCCGGTTCTGTTTCCCCTTTTCCTTCTGCGTTTTCACGGCCGGGTAGCCCAGACCAAGGGCTCCGCTGGCGTGTTTGTAAACAGCGGGTCAGAATTTAGGAATTTGAAGTCCGGTTTATGGTGTGTAATTGCAGAACCAAAGTCCAAAATTGTTTGTCTGTCATAGACAATAAGGCAGACAACATCCAAGACAAAAAACATAAGAATTGTAAACAAAACAAACAAAAAACTACAATGTTTTTCGGAGCTCGCAATGCAGCAGCCATACTCGGCACCATCTTGAGTCCATTTGCCATAATCCCATAATCCCACATTTCCCATAATTCTCCGCTCAGACTGATTACTCTCACATCTGTTTCACATTAACTCTGGTTATGTAAGTTCCCTGTTTTCTTGCATTCAGTGTGAAGTCTTGTTTGCCTTGTCAACATTTCTGAGTGTTATTTACCTATCCTGTTTTCCCTGTGTTTTGAATCCTGCCTGTTCCTCGTTTTCCCCAGCCTGCTTGTGAGTTTTGTGGATGTATTGCCTGTTTATTGGATTACCCCTCTGCCTATCGGATTTACTTAGTTTGCCTTTTTGGACTGTCTGCTTGTGTACCGAACCCTTGCCTGCCTTTTTGTTTACTATTGCCTGCCTTTTTGTTTTTCCTTATTTTGTTACTTTGTTTTACTATTTATTCTGTTATTAAAACTGCACATGGATCTTAACACACCTGCCTCGGCGTCCTCGCTACAGAAGACTTCGCCAAACTTAGATCCAGCAGCTTTCCAACAATTACACAAGCTTGTTTCAGCGCAAGCAGCCATGCTTACCAGTCACCATCAACAGCTGTGCAAGCTCACCTCTATCACGGAAGAAATCTTTAAATCCATGCAGCCAAACCCGCAAGTATCTCCGAAGGGGGTTTCCACTAACAACTCAGCCTGCAGCACAATGCTCTCTACAGCCATTGTTAATCCTCAACTCTCGCTTCCAGAGAAGTTTGACGGATCACCCAGTAAGTGTTGAGGATTTCTATTACAATGTGAGCTTTTCCTGTCTCAACTACCTCTAATGTATCCCAATGGTGATGCTCGTGTTTCCTTCATTGTTTCACTGCTGTCAGGAAAAGCACCAGACTGGGCTACGGCAGTTTGGAGTCGTGAAAACATATTAAAGTGTTCCTTGTCTCACTTTCTAGCTCGTTTACGGGAGGATTTTGGGCACTCTGAGGGTGGGAAAGACCCGGGAGAACATCTATTGAGTTTAAAACAGGGTAAGAAGTCTGCTGCTGATTTCGCCTTATCCTTCCGCATGCTAGCAGCACAAACTGTATGGGTTGAGGACACTTTGAAGCTGTTGTTCGGTCAGGGGTTAAATCCTGACCTTCAAACGGAACTAGCATGTCGTGATGAGGGGAGATCTCTTAATGAATTCATCAAACTCGCCATTCGCCTGGATAACCTGAACAAAGCCCGTCGTCCAGTCAGTTCTCTATAGTCACCTCACTTTGACATCGCTGCAACCAGTCATCACGAGCCCATGCAAGTGGGTCGTTCTTCTCTCTCCGCCGAGGAACGACGACGCTGTCTCCGGGAGAGACTATGTATCTACTGCGGACAGTCGTGACATTTACTGGCTGCCTGCCCAACTCATCCCCCTAGGAAGGGGGACACGGCGGTGAGTTTATAACTTTCCAATATAATTCATATTGATCAATTTTAACTTTCTGTCACGTTGCATGTTCAAAACTGTGAACATCAATTGTCTGCCATTTTAGATTCAGGGGCTGCAGGTAACTTCATTGACCTGGCTCTTGCCATGAATTTAAATATGTCTTTTGACCCTTGTGTCCCTCCTTTACATGTCTCAGCACTAGACAGATGACCCCTGGGCTCTGGCAAGATTCAACAAACCACCCAACCCATTCGTCTTCTAGTTGGACTCTTTCATCATGAGGAAATTCAGTTCCTAGTTACTCACTCTCCTAAGAACCGGATTGTTCTTGGCCTGCCATGGCTGAGACTTCACAACCCTGAGATCTCCTGGAGAGATGGACAAATCACTCGTTGGAGTGCTTCCTGTTTCCAGTCTTGCCTCAACCTTCCTGAATCCATCTCTCTCCCTCCTGTAAGCACCACGACTATCTTTCCTGAAAAGGAGATTTCGATCCTACCACATTGTTATTCGGATCTCCAGGAGGCATTCAGCAAAACCAAGGCTACACATCTTCCTCTTCACCATTCCTGTGATTGTGCCATTGACATACTGCCAGACTCCTCTCCTCCACATGGAGGGATATACCCCTTATCTGAGCCAGAGACTAAAGCTATTATAGGGTTAGAGCAGTTACGAGACGCCAAGATCTACACCAAACTGGATCTTCATAACGCCTACAATTTAATCCGCATCTGGGAGGGGGATGAATGGAAGACAGCCTTTTCTACACACACACTGGCCACTACGAATACCAGGTAATGCCTTTCGGACTTTCCAACTGTCCGTCTGTTTTCCAAGCCTTTGTGAATGACATACTTTGCGATATTATTGGTAAATGGGTTATAGTCTACATCGATGACATTCTGATATACTCTTCTTCCCTTGATGAGCACGTTCAATACGTCAGAGTGTGCTCAACTGCCTCATTCTACATCAACTATACACCAAGATGGAGAAATGTGAGTTTTACCAGTCGACCATTTCTTTCCTGGGGTATGTCATCTCCCCCAAGGGGGTCACCATGGACTCTTCCAAGATGCAAGCCATGCTGCAGTGGCCACTACCAATGTATGTCAAAGAACTACAGCACTTCCTTGGTTTTGCTAATTTCTACAGACGGTTCATCCGAGGTTTCAGCTCGGTGGCTGCCCCACTCACCTCACTGCTCCGTGGTAAAACCCAGAAACTTAACTGGATGCCTCATGCCCGTCAAGCTTTCAATGACCTCAAACGTCGCTTCACTACAGCCCCCACTCTTCGTCATCCAGACCCACTCGACCCTTCGTTCTGGAAGTGGATGCCTCTGATTCAGGAGTTGGTGCGATACTCTACCAACGACAAGGATCTCCTGCCAAACTCCATCCCTGTGCTCACACAAGTTATCTGCTGCTGAGAGAAACTACGATGTCGGCAACCGAGAACTCTTAGCCATGAAGGTGGCTTTTGAGGAGTGGAGACATTGGCTTGAGGGAGCTCGTCATCCTTTTCTGGTAATCATGAATCATCGGAACCTAGAATACATTCAGTCTGCTAAGCGCTTAAATCCTTGTCAGGCTCGATGGTCCCTATTCTTCTCCAGGTTCGACTTCACAATCACTTTTCGACCTGGCTCCAAGAACATCAAAGCTGACACCCTGTCCAGTATTTGTGGGTCCACTACTGGCAACAACCCTGTGTCTTCCATTATCCCACCTACTCTCATTGTCGCTCCTGTAAAATGGGACATAATGGGTGACATCACCCAAGCTCAGAACCAAGAACCCACTCCCGTTGACTGCCCTCCAGATAAGGTCTTTGTTCCCAGCACCTTACGCAACAGAGTTGCTCGGGACATCCAGGCACTCAAGCTACTTGCAGGATAGTACGAAACCGGTTTTGGTGGGAGAACCTAGCTACTGAGGTCGCTGATTATGTAAAAAACTGCAATGCCTGTGCCACCTCTAAGTCTATTCGACAGCTTCCATCTGGTCTCCTTCAGCCTCTACCTGCCCCTCGATGTCCTTGGTCCCATATTGCAGTGGACTTAGTCACTGATCTACCAAACTCTCAGGGTTTCACTACCATCTTAACAGTGGTGGACCACTTCTCTAAGGCCTGCAGATTCATCCCTCTGCCCAATCTCCCCTCGTCTATGGAATGTGCTGAGAACCTGTTTCAGTTCGTCTTCTGCTTTTATGGCATACCCGAAGACATTGTCTCCGACAGCGGCCACCAATTCACCTCCCAAGTCTGGTCTGCATTCTTCAAACTGCTCAATGTTAATGTGAGTCTAACTTCTGGTTAACATCCTCAATCTAATGGTCAAGCCAAACGTCTAAACCAGGACCTTGGTAAATTCCTCCAGGCCTACTGTCAAGTCAACCAGCACGACTGGAGCCGTTTCCCACCATGGGCTGAATATGCTCAAAACTCATTGTTCAAACCAGCTACCGGAACCACACCTTTCAAGTGCATCCTAGGTTTTCAACCCCCACTCTTTCCCTGGTCCGTGGAGACGTCCGATGTACCTGCAGTCAACGACTGGATGCAGCGCAGCGAGGCTATCTGGGATGAAGCTCACATACACTTACAGCATGCCATTCGCCGACAGAGTGAACAGGTCAATCTCCATCGGCGCCCTGGCCCCAACTATGCTCCTGGACAATGGGTTTGGCTATCCACCCGAGATCTTCTTCTGCGACTCCCATGCAAGAAATTAAGTCCCAGGTATGTTGGCCCTTTCAAAATTCTTCATCAAATCAATCCTGTATCATTCAAACTTCAGCTCCCTGCTAATTACCATGTTTCCCCCACCTTTCATATTTCCCTGCTTAAACCCGTGGCGCCTCCAAGAGAGGAGGGCTCTCAGGAACCCCAGAGACCCCTTCCATTCCTCATTGATGGAGAAGAAGACTTTCGGGTACACAAGCTCCTGGACTCTCGACGCCGGGGTCGGACACTTCAATACTTGGTGGAGTGGGAGGGCTATGGCCCTGAGGAGCGTTCCTGGACTAATTCTGAGGACATTCTAGATCCAGCTCTCATCGCTGAATTCCACCACAATTTGGAGTCCCACTCCCAGAGGTCGAGGTAGACCCTGTCGCAGACAACCTCCTCACGTCAGGAGCCGTTCGCAGGGGGGGAGGCTCTGTTACACCTGTGGCGCCTGTTACCTCTCCTGTATGCCGCCAGAGGTTGCCATCCCCTGAGTATTAACATCTCATGAACTACATTTCCCATAACCCTCCACTCAGACTGATTACTCTCACATTTGTTTCACATTAACTCTGGTTATTTAAGTTCCCTGTTTTCTCGCATTCAGTGTGAAGTCTTGTTTGCCTTGTCAACAATTCTGAGTGTTATTTACCTATCCTGTTTTCCCTGTGTTTTGACTCCTGTCTGTTCCTCATATTCCCCAGCCTGCTTGTGAGTTTTGTGGATGTATTGCCTGTTTATTGGATTACCCCTCTGCCTATCGGATTTACTTAGTTTGCCTTTCTGGACTTCCGAACATTTGCAAGAGTAATAATGGTGCTTGCCTTAGCAAACTCCCCTAATAAATGTTATTGTGACTCTTTTGAAAATTAAGCTGAAATATGAAACATTTCAAAGTGCTGCCTTTTAATTATGGATAAGTATAAATAGAGAGATAAAATATAAAGAGATCACTTTGTTCATATGAACAGGTGTCTTGATTTCTCTAGAAACATGGTTCCTTGTGTTGACACTGCAACAGGTGTGTATGGAGCTTCCAGATACCATAAACATCGTGTTGTTTCCACCTGCCACAGTGTGTACATGTGTGTATGTGTGTCAAGCTGGTTAAACAATCCACAGGATACTTTTTCTGCAAAGGGTCAAATGTGACTACACCTACCCAGATATATAATACACTCAGTCACTCAGGCTGCACCACCGGTGAAGGACAGTGAAGGATGGTGCTGTGGGTTGAGGGGGATGGGTCTTCATCCAGTCAAAGGCACTACAGAGACACGGCAGCTGCAAAGATTTGGCCTCATGCCCTCGGCCTCATCTACTTGACAGCCAAGACAAAACCACTGGCCTTAACATTTAATACACCATCCTCCTCCATCTATCTTTTCAAAACTCTGTCAAAGCTCAGCTATATCTATGAAGTTGGCAATAGACAGAGGTGGACTGGGAAGAGAAATCAGCCCTGGATTTTAAATAAAAACCTGCCCGGACCCGTTTTCCTGGTTCTCCCTATGGCCAGTCCGCCCCTGGCAATAGACATGAATTGCCAGAAAATAGTGACAAATTTCTGGATGAACTGGACAACTTTTGTAGTCCAAATGTTAGCAACTTACATTTTAAAAGCACACAACAGTTTCAAAATTCATGTTTTAAGGTATGACAGTGTTATTTACATTGTAGAAAATGAACTACATGGCATGAACTACAATCCAATTAACTATTGCGAATGTCATAATCAAAAAACAATGGAAAATTATAAAATTGTTTATTTAAAGTTGTTGATTATAAGCACAAACTATATCTAATTTTTATTGCAAAATATCTAGGCATTTCCACAAAAAAAAAAAAAAAAAAAAAATATATATATATATATATATATATATATATATATATATATATATATATATATATATACTGTATATACACTGGCGGCCAAAAGTTTGGAATAATGGACAGATTTTGCTCTTATGGAAAGAAATGGTACTTTTATTCATCAAAGTGGCATTCAACTGATCACTATGTACAGTCATTACATTAATAACATGAAAAATTACTGTTACAATTTGAAAAAACAAATTTTTCAGAACTTCTCCAGTTTTGCAGATCCTTGGCATTCTAACTGTCAGTTTGTCCAGATACTCAGGTGACATTTCACCCCACACTTCCTGTAGCACTTGCCATAGATGTGGCTGTCTTGTCGAGCACTTCTCACGCACCTTAAAGTCTAGCTGATCCCACAAAAAGCTCAATGGGGTTAAGATCCATAACACTCTTTTCCAATTATCTTTTGTCCAATGACTGTTTCTTTGCCCACTTTAACCTTTTTTTTTTTTATGTTTCAAAAGTGGCTTTTTCTTTGCAATTCTTCCCATAAGGCCTGCACCCGAGTCTTCTCTTTACTGTTGTACATGAAACTGGTGTTGTGCGGGTAGAATTCTATGAAGCTGTCAGCTGAGGACATGTGAGGCGTCTATTTCTCAAACTAAAGACTAATGTTCTAATCCTCTTGTTTAGTTGTACATCTGGGCCTTCCACATCTCTTTCTGTCCTTGTTAGAGCCAGTTGTCCTTTGTCTTTGAAGACATTCAAAGTTTTTATATCAGTAATGTCGTATACTTTGTGATCAGCTGAATGCCACTTTGGTGAATTAAAGTACCAATTCCCTTCCTACAGCAAAATCTGTACATTATTCCCAAATAAAAAAAAATAAAAAAGCTTTTTGCTTCAAAACAAACGCTGTAATGTTGTGATACATCTCGAAGCTGGTTCAAGGCTTAAAACTCTTGAATGTTTATTTTTTTAAATGCCAATGGAGAAAATTAATTGAGAAAAACACTTCTAGAGCCCATGCTGCTCAAAAAGTGGACTGTAACTGTTGTGATTTCTTTTGGAGAAACCTATAATTATTATTATTATTAGGGCCCAAGCACTGAAAGTGCAGGAGGGCTCTGTGGCACCACCTAGAACATGGGCATGTTCGGGGGCTCTATAGCACATCCCTTTTAGCTACAGTAACCAAACTTTGTACACATATAGATCTCATCAAGCCGGACAACTTTCACGGTGACAGTTATAAGCTCTGCCCAACAGGAAGTTGGCCATTTTGGATTGTTTGAAAAATGCATGCTCTGGAATTTGATATACTCCTCCCAGGGATTTCATGTTACAGGTACCAAATGTGGGCGACATCATGCCAAGACATTGACAATGCTAACTTGAGAAAGGATTTTTGATATATCAAATGGTATTACCATGGCAACGCGATAAAATAACGTCAAAAAATTGGAATAAGGAAATGTCTCATATCTTCTATGTTCATGGTGAGTTTAACATCAAAATTGAGCTGAATGTTTGTCCTTGCAGGCTGATCACCTTGATGTGGATATTGTGGGTCACGGTCGTAGTGCCACCAACTGGCGGAAGTGTGTCACTTTTAACAGACTTTGAAATATCCCTATTATGTTAACCTGAATTGCTTCAAAATTATTATTTATTTATTTATTTATTTATTTTTTTGAATAATGTCAAGACAGTGCAGATTTACAATTCAGAAGGGATTCTTGATATCTTAAATACTGTTGCCATGGCAGTGCATTAAATTTCATCATTCTTTTTTGTGTATATTCACATGTCTTGAGGTATTTGGCATGCTTGAATTTTAAAGTTTATTGTTAATAAACATATTTCTTATTTTTTATATAAATAAAATATAATAAAAATATCAACTGAAATGTAAAAATACTAGAAAATCTTGCCATATTTCTAACCCAGTTCTGAGTGGCAATTACAAGAAATGTCCAACAGAGGGCAGCCAAGCTCCATTGTTGAATGATTCCCAAAATAACACTTGAGAAGATTTTTCATGTCCTGGCAGAAGGGATCCCTCTTTCTTACGTTATGTATATGAAGTATGTGTAACTATGTTCTTCAGTTAACTATATTTCTCATTTCATGTGTTTAACATCTCCAGTTCTTGAATTTCATCTGATCTGTGTACGTTTTGATTGCCGATCCGGCACTGGAATGTATTATTTTGAATTTATGATAAATGTTTGTTCTGGCTGTTATCAGTGTCATTTAGTGTAAGCAGTTTTTTCTGCAGCTCATGCTCTTTTCCAGGAAATAGAAAAGCGAAATATGTCCCCCATTGTGATTGCCTTCTCGGCCGTATTGTTTGTGTGTATGTAGAGCATGTGTTTTGTCTTTTGTCTTTCTCTCTCTCTCAGTTGCTCTCAGGTGTGGGGTAACTATGCACGCAGTGTGTTTCCTTCCTATATAAACCGAGTGTTTCATGGCTGGGTTGTGCGATGGGTGTTCATGAGCTGTGCCATCTTGGTCACCGACGCTCTCGTGCAGATTCCGCTGCTGGAGCGGAGAGTTTGTGTTTGCTGTCTGAACTTCGGAGTTCGCTGGGGTTTTTTTTATTTTTATTTATTTCTTTATTTTTTAATATAGAACAAATGTGTCTGCGTTTCCGCTACTCTCGTCTCCCTGCATCTTTTACTGCATTTTATTTTTAAAGTGTAACACCCATTCACTTACATACAGATGCAATCTTGGTTTATTACAATAACACTTTATATTTGGGTGAATTTGAAACCAGAACCTCTAAAAACTAGATGCAAAAAGTAACCACTAGACCAATCAGTCATATTCTTGATTAAATTGCTGATATATGTGTTCATCCCAATTCTGATAGTGGCAGACGTAGAGATTAAATTACCATATAATGTGAAATATCTATTTGAGTGATTGAATAGATCATTAAGAATGACTGTTTATCAAAATAGGTGATTTAAAATAATCTCTTATTGTGCATAAAATAATTAATATTATATTATAATATTGCTAACTGCATATTCAGTAACTTTGGAGTGGTGCCAGTCCGTCATGACGACACTGTGGCAACATCGAAGAACAATAAATGGTTACCAGTTGATCATCTTTGCTTTCAATGATTATTCTATAGGCGGACATGCAGTAGTCTAACCTAATTTATGTCCTTATTTTCCCAAAATAATTTAAAGGTGTAACATTTAAAGATGGGAAAGGAGGAACCTGGGACCGGCTTGACAAACAAATAGACATTTAATAACACTTTTCAACGTCCAAAGAAACAAAAACACGTGCTGCTTTTCAGCCAGCTGCGTCAAATCATAACGACATTCAGACACGTGGACAAGCTTCATCTCTCTCCCGTCTGCCGCTGTCTCTTCTCCTTAAATACTCCCGCCTCCCCTCGCTGGAACGCGAGGCTGGTGTGGCGCGCAGATGGAAGTCATTCGCCACTTATCTTCCCGGCCTCGCTCTGCCTAGACGCCGCTTGGCTCTGCCCTGCTCACCACAAAAGGCTATTTAAACAGTTGCGTATGAATAACGAATGCAGACTAAAAGTTAACGTACTTCATTTATTTTGAAAGTGAACAGAGAAAAAATGCAACAATATAAGAAACTGAGACCTATTGCCATATACAGGTGCATCTCAATAAATTAGAATGTCGTGGAAAAGTTCATTTATTTCAGTAATTCAACTCAAATTGTGAAACTCGTGTATTAAATAAATTCAATGCACACACACTGAAGCAGTTTAAGTCTTTGGTTCTTTTAATTGTGATGATTTTGGCTCACATTTAACAAAAACCCACCAATTCACTATCTCAAAAAATTAGAATATGGTGACATGCCAATCAGCTAATCAACTCAAAACACCAGCAAAGGTTTCCTGAGCCTTCAAAATGGTCTCTCAGTTTAGTTCACTAGGCTACACAATCATGGGGAAGACTGCTGATCTGACAGTTGTCCAGAAGACAATCACTGACACCCTTCACAAGGAGGGTAAGCCACAAACATTCATTGCCAAAGAAGCTGGCTGTTCACAGAGTGCTGTATCCAAGCATGTTAACAGAACGTTGAGTGGAAGGAAAAAGTGTGGAAGAAAAAGATGCACAACCAACCAAGAGAACCGCAGCCTTATGATTGTCAAGCAAAATCGATTCAAGAATTTGGGTGAACTTCACAAGGAATGGACTGAGGCTGGGGTCAAGGCATCAAGAGCCACCACACACAGACATGTCAAGGAATTTGGCTACAGTTGTCGTATTCCTCTTGTTAAGCCACTCCTGAACCACAGACAACGTCAGAGGCGTCTTACCTGGGCTAAGGAGAAGAAGAACTGGACTGTTGCCCAGTGTTCCAAAGTCCTCTTTTCAGATGAGAGCAAGTTTTGTATTTCATTTGGAAACCAAGGTCCTAGAGTCTGGAGGAAGGGTGGAGAAGCTCATAGCCCAAGTTGCTTGAAGTCCAGTGTTAAGTTTCCACAGTCTGTGATGATTTGGGGTGTAATGTCATCTGCTGGTGTTGGTCCATTGTGTTTTTTGAAAACCAAAGTCACTGCACCCGTTTACCAAGAAATTTTGGAGCACTTCATGCTACCTTCTGCTGACCAGCTTTTTAAAGATGCTGATTTCATTTTCCAGCAGGATTTGGCACCTGCCCACACTGCCAAAAGCACCAAAAGTTGGTTAAATGACCATGGTGTTGGTGTGCTTGACTGGCCAGCAAACTCACCAGACGTGAACCCCATAGAGAATCTGTGGGGTATTATCAAGAGGAAAATGAGAAACAAGAGACCAAAAAATGCAGATGAGCTGAAGGCCACTGTCAAAGAAACCTGGGCTTCCATACCACCTCAGCAGTGCCACAAACTGATCACCTCCATGCCACGCCGAATTGAGGCAGTAATTAAAGCAATAGGAGCCCCTACAAAGTATTGAGTACATATACAGTAAATGAACATACTTTCCAGAAGGCCAACAATTCACTAAAAATGTTTTTTTTATTGGTCTTATGATGTATTCTAATTTTTTGAGATAGTGAATTGGTGGGTTTTTGTTAAATGTGAGCCAAAATCATCACAATTAAAAGAACCAAAGACTTAAACTACTTCAGTCTGTGTGCATTGAATTTATTTAATACACGAGTTTCACAATTTGAGTTGAATTACTGAAATAAATGAACTTTTCCACGACATTCTAATTTATTGAGATGCACCTGTAATTGCAACAAAATTACAAGGCTACATGACTTCTGTGCTCATATTAAACTCTACCTAGACCAACTTAACACCTAATGTATTGAATTACATTTGTTAATTTAAAGGAATTTTAGGGATATATAAAAATGGTAAATGACTTCATTACAATATAATCTTCAGATCTACATATTTTTTTCAATAAATAAATTATAGCAAAAATGTAAAATTAATCACTTAGCAATAAAATAATTAAAAATGAATATATATATATATATATGTGTGTGTGTGTGTGTGTGTGTGTGTGTGTGTGTGTGTGTGTGTGTGTATGTGTGTATATATACACTGCCTTTCCTATAGAGGGAGCGGGAGCCGGGTGAACAATCCACATAAGACTTTAATGCCACACTTTTCAGTGTACATAAACATAAACGTGCTTTTCTGCACAATAAACAAACACATTCAACAACACTCAACAGCCGTGCTTTTCAGCTGTCACTGTGGCACAGTCACACACAGCTCTGTGCGTCTGTCTCTCCCGTCTGCTGTTGTCTTCTCTCCTTAAATACTCCTGCCGCTCCTCCCTGGAATGCGAGACAAACAGGTGGAAATCGTTTACCACTTATCTCTCCGGCCTAGTTCTGCCCTGACGACGCTCGGCCATGCCCTGCTTGCCACAGTATAGATAGACAGATAGTAGTAGTGTAACAGTTCAAATTTCTCACTGTTCGGTTTGTATCATGGTTTTAGGGTAACGGTTTCTGTACGGTTCGGTATTTGTTATGTTCAGAAAAAGAAATATTACCAAACCCAAAATAAATATATTCTATTTGGTAACAGACACTTCAAGAGATTTGCCCTCACTACAAATCACTATGGTTTTACAACAGTAACCATAGTTTAACCATGGTATTTGTAGTAAAATCATAGTAACCACAAAATTAACATAGTTACTGTCATGGTTACAATACTATAGTAAAATCAAGGTTACTATATGGAAATTACAGTATTACTATTGTAAAACAATGGTTAATTGTATCAAACCTATGATTTCTGCCAAGAAAACAATGATGACAGCAGTCATTGTTACTTCAGTCATGGCTACTACAATATTACTATAGTAAAACCATAGTTGCTATATGGCTACTACAGTATTACTGAATAAAACCATGGTTAATTTTCATTAGTGTCCTTAACTAACAAAAAAATAAATAAATAAATAAAATAAAAATTAAAAAAACACAAAAAAATGCTCTAATTACTAACTCAGCATTTAACTTAATACCTGCATTTATGCTATATGCATCAACATAATATGCATTTCATACTCAAATCAACATATATTCAATATTCAGAAGTTGTACATCACTATAGTATGAATAACCTTGCTGTAAAAATGTATGCTAGGAGGGATGTCATAATGCAACATGAGTGTTTTAATCATACGTGGAAATACAACATCTTCATCAACAGAGTAAGGGCAACACGACTTTGGCAATGAACACCCCGAGCACTTTAGTTTTTGTTTCATGTCTGTCTGAACTAGCAGTGAGTGCCTGTTTAAAGACGGAAGGGATTGTGTCTGTGTGCAGTTTCGGGCTAAAGTGCGGCTCTGTGCGCACCGCGCGCTATATATTCCCAGATGATATCAGCGTAAATAAATAATCAAACATCGATGTGTTACCAGTATATGGAACTCACGTCAAGCAATGTCTGCAAACAGTGCCTGTTTTGTAAATGTTTTTAGACCATCACTGTTTTGATTGACCACAAAAAGAAAAAGTTCCCAGACAGGAGACTTGAATGACGCAGGGGCTTCTATCTTGTGGCATGTTTTCTCAGCTTGTCATTTACAACTTCACACCAATGTGTGCAGAACTGCGAATCATCAACTGATTTAACATACTTACAGTTAATAGGACAACTTCTCCCTGTAGAAAGTTGACCCACGTGAAACACAGGCGAAATGTGTCCACCTACAGAGCCATACAGGTGCATTAGCGGAGGTTAGAACTGCGCATGTCTATTTGGCACTTTATTTTCTTTACCAAAGTGTATGATCCAGATGCATTATTAAACTAGAGATGAACCTCAGAGCAAATGATTACCAAACCGTGGGTGGTGAACCATGCGTTTTTTTTTTTTTTTTTTTTTTTACCGAGAACCGTTACACCCCTAATAGATAGATAGATAGATAGATTCACATTTATATTATATTATGTATACATTTATTTTAACAAATAGCATCAAACATATTTACATACGTAAAAGCTTTTCCTGTATAATACACTTCCATTATAAACAATTGGCATAATGTTAGCAGACATTTCAGGTGAATAAAGCTGCTAAATAATCACAGATTCAAAAATATTAACAGAACTTCAACTAGAAGGTAATAATGTTACTTAACCAATCTGATGAGGTTGTTGCATTTTCATCAGTGGACCCTCACAATGAAATGCATGCTGTTTTTTCTTCAGTCATTGGAATGGATCATAAGCAGAGAACATGAAACCTAAGTACTGTTGCTCACATGACGCATGTTTTAAAAATGCACCCTTAACATTTTTAAATGTTTTCACTGTAATGTTCTAATTGCAAAATAGACTTCAGAAGATGAAAGTTGAGTTAAGCTTTAATTTGACACCAAGTTTGTGAACATTGGAGTTTTTTATATAAAACAAAGCATTTCTTTATGGCCACATTCAAACGGCCCACCTGTTGGTCAGTGACAGTTAACAGGTTTAAAATGGGCGTGCTACAGAGGGTGCTACAGAGTCACCTACAGTCACAAAAATTGGTACTTATATAGTTCTCATCAAGCTGAACAACTTTCTGACAAAATTGCTGACAGATTTTGAAATATCGAATGTGTTACCATAGTGAGGCATGGCAAAAATAATGCCTAGTATATAATGCGTTTGCATAGTAATGGCAAAAAATGGGAAACAGCAGTGTCTCACATCTTCTGTGTGCAATGTGTGATTTAGATCAAAATTGAGATGTATGTTGGGGGCTAATCACATGGATTTGACTATTTTGGGTTATGGACATAGTGCCACCACCGGGCAGCAGGGAGTGTGGCTCTTACAAAATACTTATATTTACCCAAGTTGCTTCAAAATTGTTTAGAATAATGTCAAATGCCAAATGCATGTGTCCACCGAAAGCCAACGGGTGGAAATGGACCCATGGAGCTTGGGCCCGTCATTGCTGCTTGCAGCTATATTTATTATTATTATTACCTATTATTAATGTTGTCCTCCATACAAAAAATTATTTCCATTTACAGAAGCTTTCAAAAATTAAAACATTTCTCAGCAGAAAGAACTTGGAATTTCAGGGAAATAAAATACCTGCCTACTTTTCATCAGCTCTTCCCATCGGTCAACCACCAGTGAGCACAAATGAGACTTTACTGAGAAATAAAGTCAATGATCTATTCAATACTGATCTTTAGTTATACTGCTTTCAAATGTTCACATGCTTATTTGAGCGTGTGCTGTTAAACATCACATTTTATGAGCATCGTGCACATTCACTGTGAAGCGCACAGCGCCTGGAGATATATTTATATAATAAGTTGCAGCATTTTGCGCTTTAATAATCACACTGGGCCATATCTCTAGCATCTTACCCAGAGGGGTGAAATTATCATCCAAAACACAGAAAATGGAAAAGCTTTTACGTCAAAATAAAAGCTTGATGGGTGAAATTGAAGAAATTGCGACATAAGTATATTACTACTGTATAGTATAATGTAATATTTACTGTAATAATATAGGCTGAATTTTGAAAAAAATAAAACGGATTTCATAGGGTCCGACTTAAAACTTTAATTGCAATGTTTATTTGAGAAAAACTTGAAACATGCTATTGTTTTAATTTACTATTTACTTTGTTAAATAGGCTAAAGGAGTCTGTTCAATAGCATATTAACTATTAATATATTAATTACATTTCAAAATAAAATATTAAGTCAGTGGAGTTTCCTTGATTTGAAAGCAGTTAAATTATTTAGCCTCAGTTTTTCAGATCTCAGCAGCTTTTTCCAAACAGATATTGTCTGTGTGAATTTTTTTTTATTTGAAAAAGTTATGATTTAGTTTTCAAATAACCATGAACAAATGTGTTGCCCACGTCTAAAATTTCCTACACCTCCATGTAAAACAGTGAATTTTAGAATCTATAAAAGATTATATAAATGTAGTGCTTTGATTTACTGATAACCAGATCCTATGTTATAAAACTGACACTTAAGTGAATTTCTGCGACACTAGCACCACTGAATGGAACTGCTAAAATAAACAACGTTTTCCAAACAGCTTTATGAATACGCCCCTCATTTGCTGTTGGTCAAACAAACAGTGTCTAAACAGGTCACTCAAAAAAACAAAACAAAAAAAAACAGGAATTTTGATAGTGCCACAGAGACTAGTGGCACACTGATCAGGAAATTTGAGGCCAATACCGATCTCCGATTTTTTAACACCAAGATTGGCCGATACAGATTTTTTTTTTTTAAGTGCCCTTTGCCATACTTTTGCAAGTTATATTGTGCAGTTGTAAGTTTACGCCCCACACAGTAAAATTATGGTAACACTTTACAAAAAGGTTCCATTTGTTAACATTATTTAACAACATTACTGTAGTTAACATGAACTTAACGTTAGTTACAGCATATACTATTA
This sequence comes from Myxocyprinus asiaticus, assembly GCF_019703515.2. Lineage (NCBI taxonomy): Eukaryota > Metazoa > Chordata > Actinopteri > Cypriniformes > Catostomidae > Myxocyprinus > Myxocyprinus asiaticus. The sequence goes on along the minus strand of NC_059360.1, from coordinate 7,752,487 downwards.
CATTTTTTAAATCAAAAGTTGTATTAGTTAACATGATATAGTTAATGCACTATGAACTAACATGAAATAACAATGAACAATTGTAATTTTATTAACTAACATTATAATTAATAAAGGCTGTAAAATATATTGTTCATTGTTTGTTTATGATACCTAATGCATGTTAATGAATGGAAACTTTTGATAAAGTTACCAAAATTACATTAATTGTGAATTGCTAACTGTAATGAACTGGCCATGGAGACGGTGTCAGGATCCATGTGCTGGAAGTTTATTAGAACACAAGCAAACAATCCAAATCGTCAGGCAAATAGAGATAGTCGTTATGCAGGCGGTATAATCCAAATAAACCAAAAAGACAGTCCAACAAGGCAAACAAAACAAAGGGGTATCCAAAAAGCAGAAAATCCAGGAATCAGGCAAAGGTCATAACAAAGAAAGAATCAGTAATTGCAATGGAAAAATGCTTGGTAAGGCAGGGTAAGCTGGCAATACTTTGCAACGTGACAGTGGAAACAGCATGGCATTTATATAGTTCAGACAGGAAGTAACCAATGAAGAAACGGTACGGAGTTAGTATTCGGGAGAGGGCTCCCTCTGGTGGTTGGTAGGAGGGGTAACAACCTCAGATGTTACAGAACCCCTCCTCTACGAACAACTCCTGGTGTTCTTCTGCTGGGACATCCCCTTGGTCGTGGTGCTGGACAATCAGGATGGGCATGATTTGGACTTGCTAACACCCCCTTTATTTTTCAGTCTTTCATCAATGAGACTTTCAGAGACTTACTGAATCATTGTGTGGTGGCTTACATTGACCACATCCTCATCTACTCACAAAACATGGAACAACATATCCAGCAGGTCAAGACAGTCTTGTCACATCTCCAGGAACATCAACTATTCGTCAAGGCAGAGAAATTTGAGTTCCATACCTCTCATACCACCTTCCTGGGTTCAGGTGGAGGCTCAGAATCCGTGGTTCCGGAGCCTGACGCTGGGTGGATGGGTTTCAGCAAGGACACATGGAAGGAAGGAGAGATACGGTAATTAGCAGGAAGCTCTAAATGGTAAGTAACTGGGTTTATTTGAAGGATAATTCTGAAAGGACCCACATACCTTGGACTGAGCTTCCTGCAGTGTAGCCGCAACTTGAGATTCCTTGTGGACAACCAGACCCTCTGTCCCGGCTGATAGTTGGGATGGGGACGCCTCCATCGGTCAGCCTGGAAACGTTGAGCTCTGACAGCTCGCTGTAACCGGACATGTGCACTGTCCCACACCCTCTCGCTTCGCCTAATCCAATCGTCCACCGCTGGCACTGTAGAAGGTTCTCCTGACCAAGGGAACATCGGGGGTTGGTAGCTCAACACGCATTGGATGGGGGTTAGACCCATGGAAGTATGGGTGAGGGAGTTCTGTGCATATTCGGCCCAGGGCAGGAAGTCGCTCCATCTCTCCTGTTCATGGCTACAATAGCTTCCAAGGTATCTGCCAATCTCTTGATTCAGACGTTCCACCTGTCCATTGGCCTGAGGGTGATAACCACAGGTGAGACTCACATTAATGTCCAACTGTTTGCAGAACGCCTGCCCAACTCGTGACGTGTACTGTGGACCTCGATCGGACACGATGTCCTCTAGTAATCCATAGACCCTAAAGACTTTCCATGGCAGTGGGTAAACCCTTGAGAGGGACAAGTCTACATGATTTGGAAAATCAGTCAATGATTACCAGAATGGTAGTGTATTCATGGGAGTTTGGCAGGTCTGTGACGAAGTCGATGGACAGGTGAGACCATGGTCTTTGAGGTATGGGCAGTGGTTGAAGCAACCCTGTTGGAAGTTCACTGGGGGTCTTGGATTGAGCACACACCTGGCAAGACTTCACATAATTAGTCACATCATGAATCACAGATGGCCACCAGAAGGAATTACGTACCAGAGTGATTGTTCTTTGGATGCCAGGGTGTCCTGTGCTCAAGGAAGTGTGGACCCAATGGATCGTCCTCTGACGTAGAGCTTGGGGTACGTAGTGCTTGGTTGGGGGGCAGTTAGGTGGTGATGGTTCATGCTGTTGTGCTCGTTGTATTTCTTCCATTATGTTCCAGCTAATTGGTGCTATGATGACAGATGGTGGTAGGATGGACCCAGGGTAAGGTTGGGGGTGAGGTGGATCGTGTCTGCGTGAAAGAGCATCTGCCTTGCTGTTCTTGCTGCCAGGGCGGTAAGTGACTGTGAAATTGAACCTGGTGAAAAAAAAAAGACCATCGGGCTTGGCGTGGATTCAATCTCTTGGCTGCCTTGATATATTCAAGATTCTTGTGGTCAGTGATAACTTGGAATGGGTGGACTGCCCCTTCTAACCAATGACGCCATCCTCAAGTGCCGCTTTCATGGCAAGTAACTCCTTATTCCCCACATCATAGTTACGTTCAGCTGAGTTCAACTTTCTGGAGAAGAAGGCACAAGGGTAAAGCTTGCCTGGTGTTCCGTGACGTTGTGACAGGACTGCTCCAATCCCACAATCTGAAGCGTCTACCTCAATGACGAAGGGAAGATTGGGGTCAGGATGTTTCAGTATTGGAGCAGTTGTGAAGCTTGACTTGAGAGAGATGAAGGCTTGGTATGCGGCATCGTTCCATGGCAACTTGCTTGGCTTTCCCTTGAGCAATGACGTGAGTGGTGCTGCAATGGTACTGTAGTTCCTAATGAAACGGCGATAGAAGTTGGCAAAGCCCAGGAACCACTGTAGTTCCTTGAGCTTAGTAGGTCGAGGCCATTCGGTGACAGCTGTTACCTTTTAGACATCCATCTCTACACCTTGATGGCTGATGTTGTAAACCAGGAAGGTGGTATGAGAGGTATGGAACTCACATTTCTCTGCCTTGACGAATAGTTGATGTTCCTGGAGACGTGACAAGACTGTCTTGACCTGCTGGATATGTTGTTCCATGTTTTGTGAGTAGATGAGGATGTCGTCAATGTAAGCCACCACACAATGATTCAGTAAGTCTTTGAAAGTCTCGTTGATGAAAGACTGAAAAATCAAGGGGGCGTTAGCAAGTCCATACGGCATGACTAAATATTCATAGTGCCCCCTGGTGGTGATGAATGCAGTCTTTCACTCATCCCCTTCTCGGATCCTGATGATGTTATAAGCACTCCTTAGATCCAGTTTGGTATAGAAACGGTACAGAGTTAGTATTCGGGAGAGGGCTCCCTCTGGTGGTTGGTAGGAGGGGTAACAACCTCGAATGTTACACTAACATTTATTTGTTTTGAAACAGTTATGAATTGTTCTGTTGTCAATATCAAAAGGTCATTGTGACATAATGGTAAGCAGTAAAAACTATGAGAGCATCACACACAGCAGAGATATGTATAAAAAAATAAAATAAATATATATATATATATCTCCATTACGTTTACATCACATATACTCATATTTGTATATGCATGTTAATTTGTTGTTTAATTCATTTTTATACCAGTTTGCAGTCTCTTTATCCTCTCTGTGCTCACAGTGCAGCGAGTCAGAATTACAACCATAATGACTCTAGAAAATGGGAACTTAATATTGCATACACGTTAAATTCTTACATATTTTTAAAAACAAACCTGCAGATTCATCTGAATAACAGCAGGTCTGAAAGTTTAAATTCGTAAATACTTAGAATTGGCAACAATTCACCCACCAGAGGCCACACTGTCATGCATCAAGGGCTGAAAAAGCTCTCATTCATTAAAGTAGTAGCATGTGGAGCGGGACGTGGTCATGTGTCTGTCACTGGGGAGAGAGGAAGAGGTAAGGGCCATCACCTGGTGGTTGTTAATACTAAACACCTGTGTCTTGTTTCAGTGACGACGGAGACGGGCTTAAAAGGCCACCAGAGCCACGGACCGGGGGAGAGAGTTGCGTGAAGCTGTAAAGCCACTTCTTTATCTGTGAAGCTGAAAAGCCTATTCTATGTGTGAAGCTGAAAAGCCACTTCTTTGTGAAGCTGAAAATGCTTGAATAAAAGCTGATTTACCTGGACTGCCACCCCGCTTCCCGCTTCCTTCTTGCGAGAACGTTTACACAGTGTATGTGTGATTCCCTGCCTGCTGCAAAAAAGATCGGCCCTGATTCTAGGCACGATCGCCGATCACAGACTTAAGACGAAGATCGGCCGATTTAGATTGGTGGCTGATCGATCGGTGCACCCCTAAATGAGACAAATGTTTACTATTTTTGAGAAAATAAACCTAGGTCAAACCCAAGCTAGGTTGAACCCAAGGTCGCTTTACATGAGAGCAAATACATGAAATACAGCAAACGGACAGATAACACATACACACACACACAAAAAAAAATCCCTAACAAGCAGACGAGAGATAACACTGAGTGAAGAGATGAGTTTTTAGATGTAATTTAAAGGAGGAGAAGGTTCTAAAATGTCTTTCCTTCAGCAAAAAAAAAAAAAAAAAAAAAACAGTTTTGGAGATTAAACCTGATTGGCAATCAGACATCTTGTGATGCAGGGCCCATCACCAGGCCAGGCTTAGACTTTCATGGCAGTTTCAGCTGTGTCACTCATTTGGCGCCCAGCCTTTCAATGGTTCCACTTTTAATTACAACATTTCCTGAACAATATCCTTTTGGACGCTGAAGCAGAAGTTCTGCTTCTTCATGTTTTGCCCAAGACACTGTAGGAAGCATCAAGGAACGTTGGGGCTGTTTGGAATATTCCTGATGTCACATAGCACAGAGTGTTAATTCCAGAGCAGATGGGGGGGCATTTTCTTATTGAGTATTTTGTCATATTTTCCGGTAAAATATCTATACATCACTAAAACAAGAAGAAATTACATTATAATGCACTCATAAAGTCTTATAATATGTTGCAACTTCTCATAAATAATTGTAACCACAATTATAATACATTATAATACTTACCTTTTCATAGTTATACCTTATAGGGTAATGCATAACAACATGACTACAACCAAATTATATCTGTAGAAGATACAATGCATTATATATATTTTTATTATATATAAGTAAAGTGACAAAAGCAATGTCTTCTTATTAACATCCATTAGATTACATATGTTTTAACTACCTTGTAGTTTTACAAGTGTTTTTCTTACCGTCTCAAAATTTACATCAAGAATCCTTTTGTTCCTTGTGTTCCTTTTGTATTCTGTGCATTTTTCTATACATTTCATGATATAAGCTTGACTTGTAATTTATTGTATATTACAAATGTATGTTATGACTGTAGTTAAGACATTGCTTTTGTAACTTAAAGCAGGTCAAGACCACTTATAATGGTATATGATCATGTCAATCCTTACAGCTGTTTACAATATGCTGCTTTTGTAGAAAGCACTTTTACAATACCTAATATACAGTATGCTTTAAATAACATTACAACTTTTGAGGATAAAATTTGATGTCTATTGGGTTATAATGCATTATACTCTTTTAGGTATAACTATGACTTGGTTAAGTATTATAATATATTATAAATGTAGTTACAATTATTTACGAGAAGTTATAACATATTATAAGATGTAGTATGAGACATTATGAATGCATTATGATGACTTTACAATGCATTATAAATATGGGCTTCAAAGAGAGTCAACAGTCAAAACTACCCAGTAAGAAAATAATTTTTGCAGTACATACAGTATATTTGATAGATTGTCCAGCACTAACATGTTCATTTTTTTTCAGCTTCTTTTGTCAACAGAGATCATGTTTTTGAAACCACCCCACCCCACCAAAACTCCATGTCAACAGAATGGCAGGCTATGATTCTCAGGGGTTTGATTACATGAGAACCAAAGCCCTTCCAGCATCCATAGAATGAAGGACCTCCCTGTGGGAGTCTGACCTCCCTCTCCACACATACTCTATGCCCCCATGAGCAGAAAGTGGGAAAAGCAGCATGCACAATAGCCACTGCTGCTGGTACCCTCTTTCTTTCTATTGGAACTTCCAGTAAACCTGTGGGTACTAATGGTGTCTTCTTGATAGACATTTGTTATTGTGAAGGCAATACTTACAAAAAAATAAATAAATAAATAAATAAAATAAAAATAAAAAAAAAAAGGAAAGAAAAAAATCCTTTGTGTGCAAATCCTCTAATTAGATGCAAAACAAAACGAGGAAAGTAAACAGAGCACTTTGAATCAGATCAGAGATGTGGTATGTCTAAATTCTTGTGTGTTTACATGCACAAGTATATTCCTATATTAATACGAATTTGGTAATATTTCAATTATGTACAGTATGTCATCTAAATGAAATAAGCAGATTGCCACTATTGCAGTTTCTAGAATTCCAAATAAGACAGCTGGCTTACTCTATGCCGGTTTTCATCTGAATTTCTAGTCTTGTAAAACACCTTATTTGTAATTTGTCCTATAATGGAAAATTCATTTAAATCTGTGCATGTCCAAACAAAAGTAATTCCAGTTGCTATGTGATACTGGCAGTTGTACAATGCCATGCATTAAAAGAAACACAAGATGTAGTCTCAGCCTCAGATGGCACACCCACGGACCACCCACAGTCCGTTCTCTAGTCATAGGTACACAAGACCACACAAGAGGTGACAAATATTACAAGAAATCAACATTAAACAATATATAGACAGTTGAAAGTACTATAACCCACATTTAGCAATTTATTGTGCTCTTGTGTGCTGTTGTCAAGGATATGAAAGAGAACTAATGTTAAAATTAGAATATAACACTCATATAATGATTAGCCTAATATTTCACATTTTTCATGCAAATTTGCTTGCAGTTCAGCGTAAGAAATTCTAAAAGAAAAGGCAGTTGAATTAAGCAAACCTCCCCTCGCCCTCCTTTATACTAAATGACAGACAAGGGAGACAAAGGCTTTTTGTTGACTTTTTAAGTATGATTGATAAGCAGGTGTCGAGAAGATGCTCTGGGCCAGAATAAAATTAGGCATCATGGGATTGATCACAGAATTGTCTTTTGCCATACTGCTAGTGGTTTTAGCTGACATAGGCAGCAACAGAAGAAAAATACAGTGTGAAAGAGAAGGGAAAAAACCCTTTAGTGATAGGAAACTTATCTGACAGGTTTGCTGAGGGTCACACACACCCTCTACATCAAGATTAACTGACAGGAATAAGGACTAGTTCTGGGTCAACGAGTTAAAGCATTGCCAACCTCCTGATGTTTAGAGAATCAGGCCCTTCTCTAGGCTAATACTTCACATTTCTAAAGCCTCTTGTTTTCTAATTAGGGCATCTACACACTAGAGAAATTGCTATTGTTTAAAGGATATGAATGTGTAAGCTCCGGTGCAAGGGTGTGGAAAGCGCCAGGTCAGATTGAAACCAAGCCGAAATACAGCAGATTGGAATTTCGAAAGTACAACTTCTCTGACATCAGTGTATGTCTACCTCGGAAATGCTCTGAACTTCTGGTTGCATGACAGAGTTACTTTCACACAAAAAACCTTTCATAAAGCATAAACTAGGGCTGCACGATTGCATCGAATTTATAGAAATATCGCAAACGTACATATCACGATATCCATTTCGCATGACTTGGACTTGACTTGGACTCCAGTCACAAATTCGATGACTTGCGACTCAACATAATCAAAGAAACTTGCGACTCGACTTGGACAACAATGACTAGCGACTTGACTAGGACTCTAGCCCTCTGACTTGGAAAGACTTGATACCTTCTACAACAAAATATCAGAATTGTACATTTAAAAATGTGCAGCAAATCAATGATTCATTTTACCCAATAAACAATTCATTTGATTTTCAAATATGCATTTCCACGCTCCACATACAACCAATCATACAACCAACCAATTAACTTCCCCAAGAGTAGGACCAAGTTTGAAGATCGCGCATTCAGGGACGACACAGCCAAAATGATACCAAAGGTAATTTCATTTGGATATAAAGAATACAATAGTTTTCTTTACGAAGGTGGTTCAAAAATTACAGACGCTTTATCAACAATGTCCGATTTTGTGAGGCATCTGAAAACCCACAGACTGAGGTATGTTGAGATTGTTAAAGAGACCATATTATGCTAATTTATAGGTTCATAATTTAATTTTGGGGGTCTACTAGAATAGATTGACATGCTTTAATGTTCAAAAAACACATTATTTTTCTCATACTGTACATTTCTTTTCCCCACTCTTCATACTCTGGCCGAAATGCTCTGATTTACCTCCTGTCTCTTTAAAGCCCCCCTTTCCGAAAAGCCCAGTCTGCTGATTGGTCAGCTGGCCTAGTCTGTTGTGACTGGTCAACCGCATAGAGCGTGTCGGAAATATAACGCCCCTTACCATAACCGAGTTTCAGCTCCCGAGTCTTCCTGAGCAGCTGTAAACACTATTGTAACATGGTAACAGTGGCGTTGGTTTTTGCCATACCAGCTCTAGCCCAAGTCCGATAATGAATGAAATAATGAAAGTTTGGAAGAACAAGCTGATCGATCCGAACCACCTTCGCAAGCACGACTTGAGCATTACGTTTCACAGTGGTAAGTTTTAATTTTGTAGCTTTCTTACAAGAACATTGTTGATTATTGTGAACCTAACAAGGCTTCAAGTAAAAGACACATAGTGCATCTTGCTGGAATGGGTGTAGTCGAACTTTTTTCATCAGAGATATGAACGGCGAACAGAGGCTTACTCCCGGTTGGACATTACCGGGTGTATTAGAGAGTTAGTGAGCAAGTTAGCCGTGGACTACCAAGGATAGCGGCAGTAACATTACAGCTTGTAATTATATAATTATATAAGACTATTGAGATCGACCATTTTGTTACACAGTTTTAGATAAAAGCCGGCCCACAGCTGAATAGTAAATCCTTACCAAAACAATAACATTACATAGCAAGTTTGCCGAGCACTTGTGGATTGCAGACATAAAATGACCATTTGTAAAAATAAACCCAACACTTGATCACTATTCATGATAGTAAGAATGACAAACAATCTGCATAATTCTACACAATTGTAGGTAAAAGTGGGCCCGCAGCTGATTAGCAAAACTATTTCTACACAATAACATTAGCTAGCATGTTAGCAGAGGCCTATAGCTGTGCACTGGGTGTATACCGTAGCTACAACACAAAACTCTGCATTTGAACTCTCAGTAGCAGATAAATCCACAAATAATCAAACATACTTACAGGTTGTGATGCTGAAGCGCCAGACTGTCCCAACAAAGTGGGAACTGCACCATCTTTCAGGAGTAACCGACTTGAAAACCCAGCATTGGTTGTGCTGCTGAGGAATAGTGGTAAAAATAAATTTTAATGTTGATACTTTAGGGAAGAAATGGCTAAACTACAAACAGCCTGTTTCTTGTAGTTCTTGAGTATAATGATAGCATAGGAATATGTTTAGGTTATATTTGGTAATATAGAGAGTGACGTATATTTGTTTGTGACATGCACAGCTAATATGGTGAATATGGAAATGAGAGTCAGCAGATGTAGAGATGAAGCTGTGAGGGCCTTCATGTTGTTTAAAGCTGTTCTCACTTCTAAACTCAGCAAAAAAAGAAACGTCCTCTCACTTGCAACTGCTTTTATTTTCGGCAAACTTAACATGTGTAAATATTTGTATGAACATAAAAAGATTCAACAACTAAGACATAAACTGAACAAGTTTCACAGACATGTGACTAACAAAAGTAACAGTCAGTATCTGGTGTGGCCACCAGCTGCATTAAGTACTGCAGTGCATCTCCACCTCATGGACTGCACCAGATTTGCCAGTTCTTGCTGTGAGATGTTACCCCACTCTTCCACCAAGGCACTCGCAAGTTCCAGGATATTTCTGGAGGGAATGGCCCTGGCCCTCACCCTCCGATCCAACTGGTCCCAGACATGCTCAGTGGTATTGAGATCCGGGCTCTTCGCTGGCCATGGCAGAACACTGACATTCCTGTCTTGCAGGAAATCACGCACAGAACGAGCAATATGGCTGGTGGCATTGTCATGCTGGAGGGTCATGTCAAGATGAGCCTGCAGGAAGGGTACCACATGAGGGAGGATGATGTCTTCCCTGTAACGCACAGCATTGAGACAATAAGCTCAGTCCGATGATGCTGTGACACACCGCCCCAGACCATGATGGACCCTCCAGTTTACAGGTCTCGGTGTAACGTTCATTCCTTCGACGATAAACATGAGTCTGACCATCACCCCTGGTGAAACAAAACCGCAACTCGTCAGTGAAGAGCACTTTTTGCCAGTCCTGTCTGGTCCAGCAAAGGTGGGTTTGTGCCCATAGGCGACATTGTTGCCGGCGATGTCTGGTAAGGACCTGCCTACAAGCCCTCAGTCCAGCCTCTCTCAGCCTATTGCGGACAGTCTGAGCACTGATGGAGGGATTGTGCATTCCTGGTGTAACTCGGGCAATTGTTGTTGCCATCCTGTACCTGTCCCGCAGGTGTGATATTCGAATGTACCGATCCTGTGCAGGTGTTGTTACATGTGGTCTGCCACTGCGAGGAGGATCAGCTGTCCTTCCTGTCTCCCTGTAGCACTGTCTAAGACATCTCACAGTACGGACATTGCAATTTATTGCCCTGGCCACATCTACAGTCCTCATGCCTCCATGCAGCATGCCTAAGGCACATTCACGCAGATGAGCAGGGACCCTTGGCATCTTTCTTTTGGTGCTTTTCAGAGTCAGTAGAAAGGTCTCTTTAGTGTCCTAAGTTTTTATAACTGTGACCTTAATTGCCTACCATCTGTAAGCTGATAGTTTCTTAACCACCGTTCCACAGGTGCATGTTCATTAATTGAAAACATTGTTTAAACCCTTTACAATAAAGATTTGTAAAGTTATTTGGATTTTTACAAAATTATCTTTAAAATACAGTGTCCTGAAAAAGGGACGTTTCTTTCTTTGCTGAGTTTAGATGCCGCGAGCGGATTTTTTTGCAAATTCCATTAGAGAGAGAGAGAGAGTGCTCGACTCACCAATTTATCACACCGTTTGGGAGGTATTTCTTCCATAGGCTTCCCTTCAGTATTTCCAGCATGCCTGAAATATTTCAGAGAGAAATGAACAACCTCTTAAGAGATCATGAAGGCACAGCAGCGTACATGGATGACATAATCGTCTATGCAGAAACACAAGAGATTTATGATCGTCGCTTACAGAGAATCCTGAAAATCCTTTCCAATGCTGGACTGAAGCTCAATGATGACAAATGTCTGTTGAGACAAACACAGATACAGTTTCTGAGTCACATCATTGATGCTCATGGTGTAAGGCCAGATGTGGGAAAAGTTGAGGCTATAATGAATATCCAACCACAGAACGTGACGGAAGTGAAAAGGATATTAGGAATGGTCCATTATCTAGGACAATATTTACCTGGATTCGCAGATATATCCCGCCCACTCAATGATCTTCTGAAAGCTGATACAGTTTGGACTTGGAGTCATGCACAGGAACAAGCGCTAGCAAGAGTTAAGCAACTCGTATCTGAAGCACCAATTCTTTCCTTCTTCGATGTGAATAAACCAACCACCGTAAGTGTGGATGCTAGCAGCTATGGACTAGGAGTTCTCTTTCAGCAGCAGGATGGATGTTTGAGACCTATAGCTTACCTTAACCGATACTGAAACAAGATATGCACATATCGAAAAGGAATGTCTCAGTGTGGTTTGGGCATGTGAAAGGTTTTCCAAATACCTGTACGGTCGACAATTTTGTAATTCACACGGATCACAAGCCGTTGATTCCACTCATCAATAGCAAGGAGATTAACATGGATCCTTTAAGATGCCAGCGGCTCTTGATCCGACTGCTGAGATTCAATGCTAATGCTGAGTATGTACCAGGAAAATTGTTGGTTGTTGCTTATACTCTTTCTAGACACCCATCTTCAACACCGCAACTGGATTCCATGGGATTTATTGATGACATCACAGCTCTGTAGGAGTCCACAAGAGCGGCTTGGCCAATGTCAGGCTCACGGCTGAACGAGGTAATAAAAAGCACAAAGACTGACACTGAGTTGAAGGTGGTAATGAAGTATGTTACACAGGGATGGCCAAAGTATTCTTCACAAGTACCAGAGCACATTAAGCCTTACTTTGCTGTGAAGGATATGTTATCTGTGTGTCATAATCTTCTGATTTACAGTGACAGGATCATTATTGCAAGCATCATGAGAGCCGAGGTCAAGAAAAAAAACTTCATGGTAGTCACATAGGAATCGTCAAGTGCAGAGAACGTGCTAAATAGAGTGTTTGGTGGCCTTGGATTAGCAAAGAAATCCAGATATACACAGAAAACTGCACATACTGTCAAACAAATAAGCCAGCACAACAACGAGAACTTCTGATAACTACTCCGTTACCAGATGCACCATGGATGAGAACTGCAGCTGATATTTGTGAGATTGACAAAAGAAACTACCTCGTATTGGTCAATTAATTTTCTAGATTCATTGACATTGCTTTTCTTCCAGACATGTCAGGAAAGACAGTGACATTGAAATTAAGCAACATGTTTGCCAGATGGGGTTGTTCTGATACCCTTGTTACTGACAATGGTCCACAGTTTGTTGGTCAACAGTTCCAAGATTCTGCAAAGCGTACGGGTTTCATCACATCACCACGAGCCCGTATTTTCCACAGTCAAATGGAGAGGCCGAAAGAGCAGTGAGAACCGCAAAGCACATTCTCAGGCAGGAAGATCCTTTTCTAGCTTTACTTGCCTACAGAGCTACACCTATTCAAGCAACAGGATACAGCCCTACACAGTTGATGCTAGGATGTCAGTTGAGAACACCGGTTCCTGTTCTGGAGAGGAAACTGATGCCTGAGTGGCCTGATTTCTCAAAAGTGAGAGCGACAGACAATATAGCGAAATCCAACTATAAGCTATATTATGACAGACGTCATGCTTGTAGACCATTGCCTAAGCTCAAACCTGGAGATCCCATTACAGTCAAAACAGACAGCAAAAAAAGATGGAACAAGACTGCTACAGTTGTTCATAAACACACTTCTCCAAGATCATACATAATTTGCAAAGAAAATGGAAACCTATGGAGAAACAGAAAACATTTACGTTTCTTCAACTCACTTTCACACCAATGTGAGTCAGAGGAGGAAAGGAGTGTGAATGAAGAACAGACAAGTTGAACAGCAACAAACTGCTCAGATTCAAAACAAAGGGCAAGATGTTCCAGAATAATTAAAAATGTCATCACATCCAGAGGAAGAGTTGTTAAACAGCCTGGATACTTGAAAGATTTCATAGTTAGTACATAGATTGCTACATGGGGCAGAATAATCCTCAGCATCTATGTGGGTGACTGGTAGTCTACCTGGAATCCCTAGATACTTGTTTGTGGTTCTAAACAAGATTTAGTTTCTAAACATTGTCTGAATAAGAAGTTTGATATTACACTGATATAGTGAAAGAAAAAAAGACACTGAATAGCTGTTATATTTGTTTACTGGTATTATTGTGGTACTCTCACATGTTTAATACAGAATAATATTGTTAAAGCTCAAAAGGGGGGAGATGTAATGATAGCATAGGAATATGTTTAGGTTATATTTGGTAATATAGAGAGTGACAAATCTGTTTGTGATATGCGCAGCTAATACGGTGAATACGGAAATGAGAGTCAGCAGATGTGGAGATGAAGATGTGAGGGCATTCACATTGTTTAAAGCTGTTGCACAGTGGTTAATAAAGGAACAGAAACAGAGCTACGCTTGTATCGCCTCATTAATATATGCCGTCCTAACATTACATTGAGCAGTGTTGTCTGTGGAAGAGAATAACTTCCTTTTTGCATGGACTTTGTGCTTTGTAACTTTGCAGACCTTTGCCTGCACAAAGAGCTATGTTACACACTAAAGGAAAGGTAAAATCCCCAAAAGCATAATAGGGCCCCTTTAATGTTTCCATGTCAGCTATGGTTGAGTAGCATTTGACTTACCTTGTTAGCTGGGTTAGCTAGCTACTAGGGATGGGACAATATATTGAATTTTGAAAAATCGCATACCAAAAAAATGACAAACCATATCAAACAAAGATCAAACATCATAACCTCTTAAACATCATAATTGCTTGATTTGACACCTACTGTGCTTTTATCTACACTGTTTATAGGGTTTGCACAAGGTCCTTGAAGTGCTTACAGTTAGCTTTTAGAAATGTAAGTACTTGAATACCTGGAAAATCGCCTTTTTTGTTGAAAAGTGATTGAGATTAAAACAGAACATTTCTTCCGTGTAATGTGACATCAAAGATGAGATCCCGCACTCCACTTTCATTGAATAATGTGTCTTTTAATATCCTTCCTTTTCTTTACAGTCAGATAAAAAGTAAAAAGAAATATTAATTTTAATCACAAATTTCATGGATGCACAAAAAAAAGTGAGACTTGTTTCTCGTTAATAAACCGGGGCACCTGCACGAGTCTGTGAGATGCTCGTTGCTTGTTAAAGTGACAGTGTCATTTTTGCACTTGTTAAAGGAATATTCCAGGTTCAATACAAGTTAAGCTCAACTGACAGCATTTTGTGGCATAATATTATCAACAAAAGTAATTGACTCGTCCATCCTTTTCTTAAAAAATAATAATATTTGAACGTTAAAATACTAACTGTTTCAAAAGTATAGCCACAAGACAAACAATGTGTGTGTTCACATGATTTTAGTGTGATAAAATAGCTTAAGCTTTTCTTTTATAGCGAATAGTTATAGCCAATTTAACAACTTCGTTGCCATGACGATGTAATGTCAACAAACCCTAAATCCCTAACATGACTGTAAAAATTACAATTTAAACAACTTTACAGCTCAAATAATACATGAGTTTTAAAAGTAAGTGCTTTTATAAAATTATAATATTCACTTTTCTGTTTAAACCCTTCAAAAATTCACCCCATTCACTTCCATTGTAAGTGCCTCACTGTAACCTCGATTTTTGCTTTAAAGAAAAGGAGGGATGAGTCGAAATTAATTTTTGTGGTAATAAATTGACCATT
This sequence comes from Myxocyprinus asiaticus, assembly GCF_019703515.2. Lineage (NCBI taxonomy): Eukaryota > Metazoa > Chordata > Actinopteri > Cypriniformes > Catostomidae > Myxocyprinus > Myxocyprinus asiaticus. The sequence goes on along the minus strand of NC_059360.1, from coordinate 7,737,446 downwards.
ATGCCACAAATGCTGTCAACTGAGCTTAACTTGTATTGAACCTGGAATATTTCTTTAAGACTGTTGGGCCTCATGTATTCAGATAGAAGACAAAGGCAGGCCTAACAGTCGTAAAACCTAACTCAGCCCCCACACATTCCATGTCGTAAATTATACTGATAAAAATCGCGCCAAAATCAAACAAAGGGAGTCCAAAACAGACTACAAATCCATGAAGCCTTGCTCACTAAAGGATCGATCTCTCAACTCCTATTGGATGAGGCACACAACAGAACGTCCCTCAAACATGACATCATCAGGAGTTCAAATAATTCTGAAATGCTTCCAGAATTCGCTTCCAGCGACTTAGTTCACCGAATACGGACGTAGCTTTTTACTGCTCTCCGGTGCAACCTCGTGGCATAAGGAAGTAATGTCCGACTTGAAACTGTAGCCATACAATCTCCATCTCGCTGGACGAGTTGAGATTACTCTGTGTTCAACCAAACACTCTAACGGATCCGAAGGAGACCGCCAAGCAATTCGCATCTTCACCCGTTTGCCTACAGAAGTGAAGAGATTAAAGATTTCTCTTCCATCTTCAATCAAGTCGACATTTCTGAGTTCTCCGCCAGCCACCGAGAATCAACAGCCGTACCGCCCGCCGACAGAGCGAGGAAACGGCCTCCCGTCATCAACCAAGCCTCAAGGAACCGGGTCAAAGTTAAAGGACGGAGGAAAACACATTCTACCTGTGTCCTCATGCGATTCAAGTAAGAGGTTACGTCTGGGCAGAGATAGAATATTATAGTGTGTTATTCTTGTGTTTCAAGGTTTTTGCTTGTACAGTTTACGGACTGCCATGTCCGCTCATTATTAATACTCAGGGTATTAATTATCACAAATTTGTTTTGCTGTATTGTGGTCCAACCAAATTGGATTGTGCAATTTCGCCATCGCGGGTGAAACAGAAACTGAGTTCATCCATTAAAGAGTCAAATAATGCAGGACTTTTACGAGCCCCGCTCGTAAAACCGCGTCTCTGAGTGATGAGCACAGCTGCTTTCTCTCCAGCTATCGCGAAATCAGCTTTCGGGCTGTCACTTAATCATCTCTCTCTCTCTCTCTCTCACTAACCACACTGACACACACACACACTGTCTCACACACACACCTTATGTGTTATAGGATTATTTTTATTTCCATATCGAATCACATCACTGTTTAGTTTGTAGTTGTAAATCGGAAGTTTATTTGCTGCATTGTATTAATTATTAATTGATATTACTGCATAAATAAACTTTGTTTATATTACAAAGAGAAGTGTTTTGGTTTGTTTTGGTTTTGCATACACCTGTGTCATGCTGACGGGATGTCAGTGCTCAGATTCAAACCTTCATTCATTGTTTTTTTTTCCCGAAAATCGATATTCTTCAGATGCCGATTTTCCTAAGAAAACAATCTAATATTGAGACTGTTTTAATATTCGGTTATTAGTCCCTGATTTCAGGGTGGTGCCCCGTCAATGTTAATCCTTATTAATATTCTATTGATTTTTGATAATTGATAATTATCTTTGATGATTGTTGAATTTGAATGATCAATAAGCTAGTGTTAATTTTAATTAATGTTTCATCGATGTTAACAATTGACGATTATCTTTGATAATTGTTGATTTTAAAGGATTATAAAAAGCTAAAATTGATTCTCATCAATGTTCTATTGATTTTAATAATTAGTAATTCTCTTTGATAATGATTAATTATTGCTAATAACCAAACTTGCTCCTAAATGTAGCACACTACATTTACTGGAGTCCCATATGAGGTTTTAATGAATTAGATCCAATTAATTAATTTAAATATTAATTAATAACTACAGAAATAATTATTAATTATTTCTGATAGTAACACTGATCTAAACAACCAGTAAAGCCCTACAAGACACACTTATAACTTTCAAGCACATCCCTATGCAGACAAATTAAACTGAGATAGCTCAGTGCCCTTAGTGAAAATATACAGTATGTCTCACATGAAATTGAACTGGGAAGTGATGAACATACTTTAAAAGCCTTCCTGTTATAAATTAATATTAATTTAATATGGTAATTAATAATCTTACACTAATTTAGAGCACTTGTTTATGACTTGAAGCTTAAAGTTGAGGACTTGGGACTTGACTTGGACTTGCCTGTCTTGACTTGGGACTTGACTTGAGACTTGAATGCAAAGAATTGAGACTTACTTGTGACTCGTAAAACAATGACTTGGTCCCATCTCTGTAATACAGTAATGTTCAGATAATGAGACCAGGCCCGTAGAAATGAGAGGTCGGTCCAAGGGATGAAAAGACGGTGACAGACCGGCGTGATGACCACGTGATGTGTCCCGTGGCGCCATGCCCATCTCGGGACTCGAGTCTGGAGCCAGTGCTGAAGTGGCCTCATATGCATCAACCCGTGCGGGGTGGCCACCGCCGAAGAGGCCATATGCCCCAGGAGCCTCTGAAAACGTTTTAGTGGAACTGCTGTTTTCTGCTTGAACACCTTCAAACAGGCCAACTGGGCACGCTCATTCGTAAGCCATGCCATCAAGGAGACTGAGTCCAACTCCAAACCGATAAAAGAGATGCTCTGAACCGGGAGGAGCTTGCTCTTTTCCCAGTTGACCCGAAGCCCTAGTCGGCTGAGGTGTGAGAGCACCAGGTCCCTGTTTGTGCACAACATGTCTCCAGAGTGAGCTAGGATTAGCCAGTCATCGAGATAGTTGAGAATGCGAATGCCCACCTCCCTTAACGGGGCAAGGGCAGCCTCTGCGACCTTCGTGAAGATGCTAGGAGACAGGGGCAGGCTGAAAGGGAGGACTTTGTACCGATATGCCTGACCCTCGAATGTAAACTGCAGGAAGGGTCTGTGTCGAGGAAGGATCGAGATGTGGAAGTACGCATCCAGGTCTACCGCCGCGAACCAATCTTGATGCCGGACACTCGCCAGAATGCGTTTTTGCATCAGCATCTTGAACTGGAGTCTTTGTAAGGCCCGGTTCAGTACTCGCAGGTCCAAGAAGGCCGCAACCCACCGTCTTTTTTCGGTACAATGAAGTAGAGGCTGTAAAACCCCTTCTTCATCTCGGTTGGAGGGACAGGTTCTATCGCGCCCTTCCGTAGGAGGGTAGCAATCTCCGCGCGCAAGGTAGCAGTGTTTTCACTCTTGACCAAGGTGAAGTGAATACCGCTGAACCTGGGTGGGTGCCTGGCGAACTGAATCGTGTAGCCGAGTCGGACGGTCTGGATCAGCCATCGCGATGGATTGGAAAGCGCGAGCCACGTGTCCAAGTTCCGTGCAAGGGGGACCAAGTGGACAAGGGAGGAAGGAAGACGCTCTTTTGCTGAACTGTTGGGTACCGCAGACACTTGCATGCAGCAAAATCCGGCTGTGAGACGGGTGGTGTCTGCTTCCTGCGGTGGGCTCCACGCCGGGGCCGGACCGAAGGGGCGGGCTGCGGCAGAGCCAGTGGTGATGAGCAGATGGGGTGCTCCACGAGTGCCTTATCCACCAGGGGAATCGCCGTATAGCCCCTGGCTGCCAGGCCATCGAGGGTAGTGAGAGCGGGGGAACTGCGGAATCGGGGCCGGGCAGTAAAAGGTGCCTCCCACGATTTCGTCAGCTCCTCGTGCACTTCCAAGAAGAATGGCACTGGAGCAGGGCGTGGCTGCTTTGAGCGGGTTCCACTCAAACCCGACGCTCGCGGCCGCCCGGGAAAGCATGTCCATCATTTTGGCATCGGCCTGTGACTGGGCAATCGTCCCTGAAGGGGGAAGCCAAGCTGAGGTTTCTGAATCCGACTGGACAAGCCCGCTCTCCGATGCTGTGCTCGAGAGCTCATCATCTTCGTAGGCTCTGAACAAGAAGCCAGACTCGCCATGAGAAGAGCCGGCGAACTCATCCAGAAGCCTGATTGGGGCAGACGAGCGTGCTGGGAAATGGGAGGTCCGCGGAAACTGTAACGACCAAGAAACAGCGCAACAAAATCATTTTGCGTAAAGTTAGTCCAGTCAGCCTAACTTGGTAACACCCCCAGGCAACTATTTTCTTGCAAGTACAGTTTCTAGCTACTTAAATGACGAAAATCTGAAATCTACAAAACTGCTGGCCAAGCTTAGGTTTCAATAACGTGTAATCACCAATAAAATCTGACAACAATAGTAAAAAAAAAAATTGCTTAAATCAGGGGAAAACCTGTTTATTTTTTAATTTATTTGGATTTTTCCCCTTTTTCTCCCAATTTGGAATGCCCAATTCCCAATGTGCTTTTAAGTCCTCATGGTGGCGTAGTGATTAGCCTCAGTCCAGGTGGCAGAGGATGAATCCCAGTTGCCTCCGCATCTAGGATCGTCAACCCATGCATCTTATCACATGGCTTGTTGAGACACGTTGCCATGGAGACATAGCGCGTGTGGAAGCTTCACACCATCCACCGCGGCAACCACGCACAACTCACCACGCGCCCCACCGAGAACAAACCACATTATAGCAATCACGAGGAGGTTACCCCATGTGACTCTACCCTCCCTAGCAACCAGGCAAATTTGGTTGCTTAGGAGAACTGGCTGGAGTCACTCAGCACGCCCTGGGATTCGAACTAGCGAACTCCAGGAGTGGTAGCCAGCGTCTTTACCACTGAGCTACCCAGACCAGTTTATTGAGCTTTGTGATTTCTTCTCATGTTTATTTTTCCTTGAAGTTTATTTGAGTCATCTTTGACAAGTCAGTGCTTCTTGAAAGGACTGTAAGAATTTACATAACAGCACAATGCTAGTGGTTTCACACATTCTACTTGTTTACACAAAGTATGGTTTCTGCCCTGCAGTCATTCATAAACAGACCTGTAAGAGCAGCCATTATCTCACACTTCCCAAAATCTCTTCATTACTCATTACATGGCAATTGTTGTGACTAAATGGAGGATGAAAGTCAGTCTGAGAAACCTGTAATCAGAAGTAACTAGGAAAACAAAAAGGCATCTGTGGTTGGATCTACTCTCCCCATTCTCTGCTACATCCCCCTCTGCCAAACCACAATTACAGAGGCAAACCTCACATTACCTTTATTTTAGTAAAAATATACACTGAACCAACACAAAAAGTGCTTAATTATGAACTTGTTGGTTGCATACAGACTCATTATTGAGTCAGAAATTCAATGAGAGCCAGATGATGATATAAACTTCTCATAAGAAAAATGAAGCCCTCTCTTTGGGTGGTTGTGGACCAACCACAACCCTATGGTATCTTTCTGCTGAAAGGACTTTAAATGTAGCCATGAACATTAAAGGAATATTCCAGTTTTTTTTTTTTTTTTTTTTTTTACCTAATGTCTACATACCATATGTGTGGAATGCCAAATATAATAATTTTAACACACCTTTTATGGAGTATAGACTTACATGAAACATGTTTACAGTAAACACACTTAAAATGGAAGCTTAGCAGACAAGCGGGCATCAACATCAAAAATCTAACAAACAACCTTAAAAAAAAAAAAAGAAAAAAAAAAAAGAAAACACATATATCCTGGCAAAATAAATATTTCTACAAATGAGTGCTCATGATGCAAAGATGGCAGCATCCACGCCGTGTACTTGTGGAATAGGTATACTTTGCTTTTTTGCATGCCAGATCATCTCGCACACAAAATAGAAAATTCTATTGAACGTGTTCGACACATGCACACTACGACTGCTTTGTAATAATCTTTAGTACAGTTAACAACAGGCACATGGCTGATGATGCGCACAGATGAGGACTGTCCGTGCGCGGCCCGGATTTTCTCAACACACAGACAGTCCTCATCTGTGCACATCATCAGCATCCGTGAAGACTGTGCTGATGACAAAATCTGCGTCATGCATTCTGTGCATGATCCGATCCTGAATGCAGAAAACCGAAGTATACTTTTGTCTTTAGACCTTCTTCTAACGCGTACCCAAGTTCCTCCACCTACAAATGTACCTCAAAAGAACTATTTAGACCAGTGTTTCCCAGCCACTGTACTGTGGCACACTAGTGTGCCTTGAAAGATTGTCAGTTGTGCCATGGAAAATTATCAGATTCCACAAAATAAATAAATGCATGAAAAAATAAATAAATAAATAAATAAATAAATAAATAAATAAAATCAGGGATCCAAACTCCTCACCTTTCGGAGAAATGCGCCGTTTTGAAACCATATTCAGTCACTTTTGTGATTGTGAAGAGCAATGATTAATGTGCAAAAGTGACATATTTATACGCGTTAAGGGTCTTTCACATGACTCGCGTCAGCGCTGCAGAATACACTGAAGTGATGCCACTTTACACCAAAGTGTTTTTCACACACACGTTTTTGCTTCACCAATAATGTCTTTGAGAGTACTAAGCAACAAGAAATATTTAAAAACTGTCCAAATTTGTGAAGAGACATTGAATGTCTCATAATTTCTTTTAATTAAATATTACCTTATTGTTTACGAATATCAGAGACCCCAGTTATTGAACTAATTTAAATTCACCAAGAAAACGCTCAGACCTAAACATAAACGAGTCCTTTTATTACTTTCTGCTATCAAAGCAACTGCAAGCTTTTTTCTCTCTTCCAAATACATGTTTTCAATGTTTATTGTGCACACCTCCCGCTTTTTTATGTGGCAAACTCGTAAAATCGCCCTCTGTGATGCTTTCTGCAACTCTTGTCATGTGGAGGGCAATGCGGCGCTTGATGCTTGGCGTTGAACGGAGCCTTGACGCCTCGACTCAACTAATGTGAAATGTGCTTTACAATGACGAAAGAAAATTATTGAAACTCAAAATTATTATTATTTGTCTATTATTGTGGTCTTTTCTGATAAAAGTCATGCTCAGCAGTTTAAATAGGCTACTGTAGGAAAATAATACCGTAGATCTGCTTTGTGTTTATAATTCTTATACTGAAGTCAATAGATTTGTAGCCATGCAAATTTTAATAAAAGAGAAGGTAAGGACGTTATTGAAACTCACTATTGTTAGACTATTATTGTTGTCTTTTTGGATGAAAAATAATGCTCAGACTGAAGGAAGACTATAGATCTGCTTTGTACTTTTAATGCTTTTTAATTCTTTTAATGGTAGATTTCGGTCATGAACGACTCAAAATGATTCACTGACTCACTCATAGCACATAAGATGCTCATTTGTCGCTGCCTAGTAATCAGTTAATAAAACTGAACAAATTTGTGAAACAGAAGCAAGCCTCACCAAAATACTCTCTAATTTGCAGCTAATTCTGCACAATTGTAAACTTGAATAAACTTGAATCACTAATATAGCTGGAATTGGTGCTTTTAGCTTATTCTTTTAAAAAAAATATCCCCAGAAAAAAATGTTCGTGTACCAGTGATTGTCTTACCTTTTTCACCCCTCATGAGTTTGCATCTCTGTAATTTGTTGTGGCATTGCAAGAACAAATCTACAAATTAGAAAAGAAGCAAATCAGTTGTTTTTTCATTACCCATTTAGCGCTCTTGCCACCTGTGACCTCACACAGCATAGCTTACCTATATGACTTGTTTTTTTTTTTTTTTTTTTTTTGCATAGCCGAATTTCAAACATTACAAGTAAACACGCTACTAAGACGGACAGAAAACATGGACAAGTTCTTGAAAAGGAAAAATATTGACGATGGTTAGCCTATGTGGGATAATGGTGTGCCGTAGAATTTTTTAGTCATAAAAAGTGTGCCGTGGCAGAAAAAAGGTTGGGAAACACTGATTTAGACAACTTAACTGCTCAAATAATAAACATTTCACTTCACATTTAGTTTTTTTAATGGTCCGGCCCACCTGCCTGTGAAGCTGCAATTATTAGCATATACACAGCAAATAGTAAAGTAAAACTACACATTCGGTTTGAATGTAGATGGGTCATAATTTAGTTATCTCACTCTACTGTTTTGCCAGCAGTTGTTTTATATTTCCATTAAAATGACAGAATAAAAAACTTTGTGCTGTTTAACAAACTTTAGAAGCAACACAATTTTTCAAAGCAATTTTTATATGGTTATTCTGTCAAATCAACCAAATTTCAGAAACGTTCCTGGCTGAAATTTTATTTTGTTAATACTTAATCTGAAGAAAGATAAACATCAATGATGATCAAAGCAAAATAATACATTATTTTGTAGAGGGGGATCATAACAATTTTCGCCTAGGATTTGAACAAAATTACATGTTAAAAAATAAAAATAAAAAATTAGAAAAGTGGCAGTGTCATTATTTTATTTTTTTCACAGAACAAGTATAGGTGCTTTTCCCAAAAAAAAAAAAAAAATAAAAAATAATAATAATAAAAAAATAATAATAATTTGCTTATAACTCCAGAAGTATTAAATAGCCTATTTCTTTAATATCCTTTAAGATTCTGGTTCACAACAAACTTTCCTTTTGGTATTTCCTTAAGGCCCTATATGGTTAAATCCCAGAGATATGGGGCTCTCAGTGTGGCTACAATGCATAAATTGTTGAAATGTACCCATTTTCAATGGTCAAAAAAACTAAATGTGGGTCACATGATATTAAACTAGTCCGACAAAAAAAAGATCTGAAGTATAAATAATGTTGCAACTAGAAATCTACCTTTATTTGTTCACATAAAAACAATACTGTCAAAATGTCCAATTTTCAAGAGTCCAAAAATAGACTATTGCTCTAAAATAGCGACAAATGTGGCTTTTCATGTAGTCCAATACCTTTATCTAGTTTCTGGATTTTAGAAATGTACATCTGCAAAGCAAATTTGGTGGGAGGGTCCAAAAGGCTGTAATAAAAACTTAGCTTTAGACACAACAATGTAACAAAGGAAAAGTGTTATCATTTATTAATCGATTTTAGAGCATGAATGAAGCACTTCAGGGACATATTACATTTCACTTCAGTTATGCAAGTTAGCTTACACTTTAAAATAAAAATATTGTAAATCAATACTGTTACACCTGTGGCACCTGCTACCTCTCCTGTACACCGGCAGAGGTTTCCATCCCCAGATTACTAACTTCTCACTAACTACATTTCCCATAATCCTTCGTTCAGACTGATTACTCTCACACCTGTTTCACATTTAATCCTATTATTTAAGTTCCTGGTTTTCTCACATTCAGTGCTAAGTCTTGTTTGCCTTGTCAACATTTCTGAGTGTTATTTACCCATCCTGTTTTCCCTGTGTTTTGACTCCTTCCTGTTCCTCATGTCTCCCAGCCAGCTTGTGAGTTTTGTGGATTTATTGCCTGTTTACCAGATTACCCCTCTGCCTATCGGATTTACTTGGTTTGCCTTTCTGGACTGTTTACCTGTGTATCGAACTATTGCCTGCCTTTTGTTTACCCCTCTGCTTATCGGATTTACTTGGTTTGCCTTTCTGGACTGTCTGCCTGTGTACTGAACTCTTGCCTGCCTTTTGTTTACTATTGCTTGCCTTTTTTTTTTAATTCCCTTTTTTTATTTTGTTACTTTTTTTTTTTTTACTATTTATACTGTTATTAAAACTGCACGTGGATTTTAACACACCTGCCTCGGCTTCCTCGCTACAAGTACAGTATGATGAGACTATTTATTTGATGTTACTTGATACATGAATTTTGATTAGATCCTGAGTGAATACTGAGAGAATGAATAAAAGACATTGTGGTGGGTGTCTTCCAAAGCATGTGAAATTTTCTGATGCAGATGAGTCACAACAACCATGCAGGCTGTTATGAGTGAATGACTGACTCAACCCTGTGATCCACACACACACACACACACACACACACGAAATGGTGGACTAGAATTTAAAGGCTGCCTTTCTGCCATATACCTGAAGACCCCATGAAATGGTTTGACGAGTGCAGTTTTCTTTCTTGTTTATCAGAAGTTTGGACAATACAAATCGAAGGGAAATACATTTTGTTTTAAATAAAAGTGGTTGTAGCATCTCTAGTGTTCATTTCACCAGGAAACTGCTACAATTCATACAACACGCCAGTTAAAAATAATTTAACAAAACTATAGTTAGTAACGTGATTCTATGACACAAGGCTGATTCTGTCAACATTGAGTAAATAGCATATAGATGGCCTCAAATCTAACACAAAAAAAAAGACTGCATAGCCAAACTTATATTTCATGGGGTCTAAAGGGGTAATACCATAACTGATTTGTTCACTTATGTTAGTAAAGATTTTAGCACCCAAAAACAGTAGTTTTGGGGGTTTTCATGACCGTTTCCCACCCTGTATCTGACACTTAGCATTAAAAAGTAATTTGTTTGCTGATGTGCTGCATTTAAGATACACCTTCTTATGTGAAACCCACAGCGTATGTAGTCTGCTAATACACGGGATGTGGGCTTACTGTTAGGTTCAACATAGTTTGTAGCTGACTCAAAAATAACATTGGAATAACTGAGCTCACTCACTGATCATGCATATGCACGTATTTATGCGTAAAATCTGTGTATGATTTTTTTTTTTTTTTTTACTAGGGCTGTCAATCAATAAAGAATTTTATCAAATGAATTACATATGATGCTGATTAATTAATCAAGTTAATCACAACTAATCACATTTTCAATATTTGCTGAAAAAGGCCCCAAAATTAAAATATTTAAATAATATAATAATAATATATAATAATATAATCAAATTAATAATCAAATTACAATCAAAATAATCAAATTATAATAACATTTAAATAATAAATATAATATTTATAACAATTCAGTTAGAATCATTTAAAGACATTACATAATTTGTTGCAGAAAAGTGATTAGAAAATGCAAAAAGTGGCTTTAAAAGTCAGTATATTGTTTGGTTTATTTCCATAACACTGGCATACACTCCACAGTAATCCATTTTGCAATGGAGTTCGACAATGTCCAAGGTAGACACTGTTCGCACAGGATGCGTTTTTGCATCTGTCAGTGCTATTTTTGTTGGGCTACATACAAATGCATCAGGCAGACGCTTTTGGAGCATCTCACTGTGATAGCGTTGCATTTGAATGTTTTTTTTTAGCGTCTTTCTCATAAACAATGCATTTTTATGAAGCTATGTCAAGTTAAATGCAATTTCACAAGGCTCGAGACCTCTGCGATCGGAGTTGTACTCCATCCGTCTTTGAACACAAGAACGTGTCCTGTTGTGTGAGGCTCCTTTACTCATTTTGTTTATATTAAGTGTGGTTTGTGGATGACCTTTACAGCTGGAGTTGCGCTGACTGCCCCCTGCTGACTGTGACCCAATTAAACATGAAAGTGTTGCTTCAAGCTTGAATTCCTTATTACAAATTTTTATTTAAAGCATTTTTTTATTTATTTTTCATAATCACACTGAATTTACGTGTTAAATTGACAGCTGTCATTTATATACAAAAATCACAATTCAACAATAAGTTTGCATTAGTGTTGTCATGGTACCACAGTATAAATATGCTAATATGACAATGTGCTATTGAACACACTTGATTAGCCTATTTAAAAAGTTACAATGTAAATAATAAATTAAAAGAAATGCATGTTTCCTTCAAGTGTTTCTCAATCAATGATGCATTGCTTAAGTGTTTTTAAATAGCACCCTACTGAAATATGTTTTATTCTTTACCAAATCAGGTTTTCCTTTTTGTTATTATTATTATCATTTTCCAGAACTCCATGTTTTAGAGTTTATTTTAATTTCATCATCAAAATGGTGTCTAATTCATTCATTCTTAAAACTTCTAACAAGTGAAATTAGAACTTTTCAACATGCCATTGCATTTTTTTGCCAAACTTTTATTTCACAGCAGTCTTGCTTGTGATATATTTCTTTATTATTATTATTATTATTATTATTATTATTATTATTTATCATTACAGTGAATATTACATTTTATTATACAGTTGTAATAAATTTCTGTCACAATTTCTTCAATTTCAGGGCTCTAGGTTATATTTTGAAATGTGCTTTTATTATGACGTATATTTTTTGCCTGAAGCTTCACTTTCCATATAAAGAGTTTGCAACACAGAGACTTTTAAGTCATGTCTGAAATCTCTTCTCTTTACACCGGCCTTTGAGTCTGACAAATGAAATGTAGGACACAGTTTTGGAATGTTTGTATTTTGTGTTTTAGATAACTGGTATTTGTGTATATGAAGCACTTTGGTCAACTTTGTTGTTTAAAATGCTATATAAATAAAGTTGAGTTGAGAGATTAAAGCGCAAATGCTGTGAATTAATTATATAAATACAGTATATACGTAGTTTACATGTTCTGCATGGTTCACAGCAGATTGGTGCTCTGCTCTGTCATCTGATACAACGTGTCATGAATTAATCTCAATATCTGTGGAGTTTCCAGTGTATGAGCAGTCGGATTTAAAAATTCATTCAAAGTACGCATCTCTTCCACACTAAGATTGCAGCCTTTGGCGGATTAATAAATCAAACTAGGACATGTCATGATTTTAATTTGATTAATTGTCCATTTCATTGTAAGGAGTAACAAAGTACATGCTCAAAATGAGCATTTTAAAGCAGTCGTGTGTCAGTCATACGGAGCGCTGGTACCGGATTGAGCCTGTGCTCGGTACTACCAGTACTGCAGAAACACTGGTATCGTTACTTCTTTTTTATTTTAGTATCTGTACTTTTGACAACACTAGTTCGCATATACATTTTTTACAGCTTAGTTTTTAAAAATGGTCTATTTGCACTGGGAAGTCCTAAAATTTACAGTATGTTTTCATAGTACAGTGCACTCTTATCTCCAAAGATCAAGGAAAATTAGATTTTTCCTTGGCCAAACTAAAAAATCATTTATAACCTTGCCGAGAGACAGGTGTCATTTACATAACTGATTCTACAAAATAATATATAAAAAAAGACCCCATTAACTAAGATTTGTTTTTAACGCAGTGGTCAAATGAAGGCAAGGGCAGGATTTCCCATGATGCCCTGATGTGGTTAAGACCCTTTGTCTTTGCTTGCACAGTAACACCCTTCCTCTGTTTACCCAACTGCAGGTGCTGCATGAGGATTATTATAATGTGACCTTTACACCATGCAGTGGGAGACCCGATTCTTAAATTATATTTGAAGGTGCTGAGTGTGACTGAGATTTTGAAGCTACAGCAAAGAAGGAACTTTTCAGTGAATGACAAATTTAGCTTTTTTCCTCACACAAAAGTTATCATATGGCTTCAGAAGGTGTTTTTAGACTACTTTTATGGTGCATTACTTTCAAGTTTGCATGCGCCTTTCATTGGTCCGCTTGTGTGTTTAAGGCATTCCATTTGTTCCTGAGGATTAGTCCTCTGCCACAACTGAGATTGCCGTGTCCCGTCCACCTTTCTGCCTGGCTATGCACCCTTGGTGGGCTAATGAACCATGCTACCTAAGGTTGCATTTCCCCCATTGCGTTAAGCTGTGTTTATAAAGATCACTGCTCTTATGCTGGCACTACTAAGCTCCTGTGATCTGACGGCTTTGTATTGGGTGGTTCAGCTTTTAATGCAAAAGACAGTGTTCCCACCCCTTGTCACCTCAATGCTGTTATAAATGGAGAATGGCTTCATGCAAATATCAACGGATTGTCAAATGTGATCAAAGATCTTTTGTGGAAAGTTGGAGTGTATTGGAACTGAAATGTTTGAGGAAAGTGCTGCAGATGTTGTAATAATCAGGAACTAGTAAAGTTTGTTCAGTTCTTAACGTTCACCAAAATGTGTTTCATTGTATTTGTGCCTATCATTTAACTTAAAGCTTTCTGTAATGCTCTATCGTGTACCAAGCGAAAATACAGTCCCATAAAATTAAAGAGGAAAACAGGAAATGCCAGGAGTCGTTTCTTTAAACCTTCAACAGCAAGTCTCCATTAAATATTTAAAAGATTCCTAATAAGACGACATATGGTGATGTCATGGATCTAAGGGTTGACATATGGCGTTGTGATGGAGAAAATTATTAGATTGTAGCATAATAATAATTAACAGAACCAACAGAAAAAGTAAAGTCTTGATTTAGTGGTAACACATCATGGGTAGGCCTGTAACACACTCAACTTGGCAAATTAGCATTATTTTTAAGATAACAGATCTGACTTGTGAAACAGATACTTGTGAAATAGCTTGTTATAGATTCATAACTGAAAGACAACAATGCACTCTGTAGTTTTGAGAAAATCTATATGTTACTTTTATTGTAAAAATAAAGATTTTCTGATGCATCGTGATCTTCATTTGAACAATCCTGATATCGATTCTTAAATCCCAAGAGTGATCCTTTACTATATGCGCAACTCTCTACTATACAAGTAAATCACTCACATATGAGACCAATCTTTGCGCTATGCGACTAAAAATGTATGTGATTAGCCACTAGCTGGTAAATGTTCGGATTTAGTAGAATATTGGCTAAGAAGTTCAGCATCCTTTCTTCGCGTTTTGAGAGTTAAAGTTTGATTTGACTCATTCCATGTGATCTGTGTCCAAAGACAAGATCCACACAATCCATTTGTTATTGAATAATGTCTTTTTTAATATATTTTCTGTTCTTTAAAATGTTTTATAAAAAATAAATAAATAAAAAACATTTAATTATCACACATAGCACAGATGAGGTAAAGTAGCCATTCAAGTCCTCTCTCATTAATATGTGCTCATTTACAAATACTCTTTACAGAACTGCTGGTTTTATTAAAGAGACAATACAATGATTTTTAGCTTGTGTTCTACAAATTAATATAAATACTTGAAAATAGGGCTGCACGATTATGAAATTTGGCTGACAATTAATTGTCAAACAAATTATTGCAATTATGACAATTAATTGTCTGTTTGAGGGCTATGACAATTATTTGTCTCTTTTAGGGCTTTCACTATTTATTGTATTGTACATTGTCATATATGTGTGCTTCATACACTTTAAGAAGTAATTCTTTACATATTTAACTTCAAACATATAAAACAAATAATAAAATAGTGATATATGATTTCCTTTTAAGGTTTTAAAAACTTAAGAATGACATGAAAAATAATATTTAAATATCAAAATATTTCTAAATTCTTAAACAATGTCTCTCTTTTTGGTCAACTTTAGTTTTGACATGTACAATTGTACATGTACACTGCTGTTTTTGGAACTCATAAAAATATATATTTTATTGTTTTATATTAAAAAAAAAACTTTATTATGTTTATATAATATATTATATTATGCAATAGTAAAATACTTCTGTCCTAATTTCTTCACTTCCATACATTATTTTAATACTCTTTGATTAAACCCACAAGTCCTTATTTCTCATAAAGCAAAGCCTTTTAAGATTTTGTTTCATCATTTAAGTAGGTAGTAAGTAGGTGTCTCCTCCTCTGTGTCACTGTGCATCATTAACACTGTGTGTTTGAATCCCCTTTGACCAGGAACATTTGCCATTACATGATTTTTAAGTTAAAAAGAAACCGGGGCGCTTTGCGTTCCCTATCAAAGTTTATATTTGTTGATATTTTTGCGGGAGTTTTGCGAGCCTCTGCTGACGGGCACGCGCATCAGAGCACTTGAGAAGTGCTTCACATGCTCTTCCTGACAGAAGTGGCTCTGGTTGACATCCGATCAGACAATTATTCAATAATCATGACAGGCCTACTTGAAAATAGTATAAATTATGCAATAAACAGTAACAAAATATAATATATGCAATTTAATATAATATTTATTGATGAAATACATGGATTCATACATTTTTAAAAAGCTAAACTGTGAACAAAATGATGCAAAACAAATAAAAATACAATTTGTAAAATTTATATTTTTGTAATGTACATAGTTAGAAGGTCCCCTGTATAATTAACAGCATTGGCTAGGAGAAAGTGTTTCATATGTAAGCAAAATTGACATTATAACTTAAATACACCAATATGAAATTGATATCAAATCTAAATTGAAATCGAAAGTTTGTGAATCAGAATCAAATCGGAATGGGAAATCTGTATCAATCCCCAGCCCTAGACTCCTCAAATACCATGGTAGTTTTGCATAGTATATGAAAATAGATACAAGGATAAAGTAGGCAATTGTTGTCATTATTTTAGCAAAGATAAACTTACCAATTCCAACCATCCAAGTTAAATTAAGATTGCCAGCCTGATCTAAGGAAAATTACTTGACTGTGGCCACATTTTTTGCAAAATGACATTACGTGGTTCATTACATGTATCCCAACAGTTCAGTGGTGAAATGTCCACTGTGTGGTGCTAATAAATTTTCTCCCAAACAAATTAGTTTTTGAAGGCTACTGCTCTATCGATTTGAAAATCAACAAAATGTATCTCCCTACCCTTAAACAAAAATGTTATAAAAAGAAAATGTGAGATGAAAAACACAATTACTCAAGCAACCATGTCATTTTGTGAAGCTTAAATGACACTTTTGGCTCAAGTGTCAATCAGTTTGCTCTTCAGGACTTGTCCCCTGGTCCTTTGCATAGCAAGGGCAACGCTCTCTCAGCTGAGTTACAACGCAATTGTAAATGTAGTGTGTCATGTAAAGGAAATGTTAAAATGTATTGCCTTACAAGTAATGTGCTATAGTGAAAGTGTTTTGATGTCATAAGATAGCACTGTGTGAGAAACAGGGCGAAAAGCAAGTGTTTAAGAACTGAAAATTTGCTTGTGATTTGTGTCAAAGGGAATAAAAGTCATTGTTGTAGCACCTTTAGTGTTTATTTCATCAGGAAACTTCTGCAATACGCAATAAGTAGTCACGTAAAAATTATTTTGTAAAACTCTAGGTATAGTAACATGATTCAAGGAGATCATGTTGTATTTTGCCCATTGTGCCCACAATGTTTGACTGGCACGACTGAGGTGTTTTATGCATAGGAAATCCCCTTAAAGGAATAGTTCACCCAAACATTTAAATTCTCTCATCATTTACTCATCATTATGCCATCCCAGATGCGTTTGACTTTCTTTCTTCTGTAGAACACAAACGAAGATTTTTAAAAGAATATCTCGGCTCTGTAGGTCCACATAACGCAAGTGAATGGTGACCAAAATTTTGAAGCTCCAAAAAGACCATAAAGGCAGCATAAAATTAATCCATAAACTCCAGTGATTTAATCCATGTCTTCTGAAGTAATCCAATAAATTTTGGGTGAGAACAGACCACATTACAACTCATTTTATACTGTACATCTTGCCATTGCAGTCTCCACAATCATCATTTCAAGCTTGATTACACTTCCTTTCTATTACTTAAATTATCTTTCGATTACTTTTACGCATGCGCAGAGCATTAGGAAGTGTAATCGAGGGCGAGTAAATGATGAGAGAATTTTCTTTTTGGGGGGAACTATTTCTTTACCACACTCCAGGCACTTTTGACAAAGAGAAGTCTCTTATTGTAAAAACTCATTAATGACCATGATAACATGCACTTAAGAAAGAGGTTTACTCTGGGTTTTTGCAGAATGAGGCATTCTGAAGCATCATGTAAACAAGAACGTCAATTTCCTTACACTGTTTAAGGGATTAAGAGAAAGCGGTTTAACACACCCAGGTTTCTCCCAGAGAAAGCTACTTATGTGGCCATGTAAACACAAAAGCAGCATTCTAACAGCCTTTTGAAGAGTGTGCATGTGCATGGAACAGACCAAATAACAAACGTCTTAGAATGGAGCCAAACAACAAGTAAACCAAAAATGTCTTGGAGTACAGTGGGAAAAGCGCATACACTATAAACAAGCACATACTCTATAAACAATACCATTTATACACACCGATTTAAAATATCGGCGGTCCCTCACTTTTGCGTATATGCGCTTGTAAATTGTGGGATTCCTGGAGATTTACGTAAGAGGGAAAACCCACAATTGCAGAGATGCAGGTCACAATAGAAAGTTAAGGAATCAAACACTGCAACAACTCTGGAATATCTGGAAATTAAGCGAAGCAACAGAGAATAAAATATTGAAGTCTTCCTCAGATACCATGTTTGTTATTTACAGAAGCGTCATGGGGAAATTACGTTGCTGTGGAGAAAGCTGCTTACTGACCGAGCTGCATGTATACAGGAGTAAAGAGTATGCCACTTATACAGTGCTTTCTCACAATACGCCACTTTCTCATAATAACCCACTTTCTGGTGTCCATGTAAACGTAGTCAATGGTATCCACAAAAACAAACACACAGGGCTCTGTTTTCATGGGTGCACAAAGCGTAGTGCTATATGCGCTACGACCGTGCACAACATCTTATCCAATTTTCGTGAGAGCGCTAATTCTAAGTGCAATATTCATGCCAGCGCGAAGCGCAAGTGGCCGTGGGTGGGAGTGTTTGCGCGCAAACTGTGTGTATATTTATGTAAATGAAGTGATGCAAAGCGCCATTTGCTATTTTCCTGAGAAATAGGTCATTGCGCTAAGACGTTTCAATACCACTTCTTATCTCAGTGCAAAGTCCAAATTCAGTTCCGGCATTTGCAGTTTGGAGATTCCACCAGT
The DNA here is from genome assembly GCF_019703515.2 of Myxocyprinus asiaticus. Classification (NCBI taxonomy): domain Eukaryota; kingdom Metazoa; phylum Chordata; class Actinopteri; order Cypriniformes; family Catostomidae; genus Myxocyprinus; species Myxocyprinus asiaticus. The sequence continues at coordinate 7,718,939 of NC_059360.1, read as the reverse complement.
AATTGGTAACAAAGTTAATGTCCAAACTCTAAAAATACAGTGGAGCATCAAATTATGTCCATGATGATCACTGTTGTAGCTGCTTTATGAAACATATATGTTTGAGATTGTGTTAAACTATCTTTAACTAATATATATATATATATATATATAACATTAACCTTCCCAATCATAGATAAATGTAATATGCCCACATTGCTCGAAAACCTTTTTATTACAGGGTCAAAATTAACTCTAACTAAATCACACAAATTTGCTGGGAATAAAAAACTCAAATACTTAATGCCCTGTTTGGGCCACTGGAAGTCGCCCGGCTGAAAAGCTGTTACTGGGCAGTACGCTGTCAGAGCCAAAGATTTGGATTTAGACCAATTCACTCTATATCCTGAGAACTTAGAAAAGGAATTAATAATCTGTGGAGGCTAGGCATAGATCTAGTAGGGTCAGAGACAAATAATAAAATATCATCTGCATAAAGCAAAAGCTTATGCGCCAAGCCACCCGCCACCACCACTGGAAAATCATCCTCCATCCTTATCGCGGCTGTAAATGGTTCCAGGGCAAGACAGAACAATAAAGGGGAAAGAGGGTAACCTTGATGGGTGCCACTATCCAGAGTAAAATAATCTGACATTAATCCATTTGTTTGAACCGCCACTACCAGGTGTCTGTAAAGTAACTTAATCCAACCAAAAAAGTATTCCCGAACCCATACATTTCCAAAATCATAAAAAGATAATCCCATTCTACCATATCAAACATCTATTCAGCGTCAAGCGAGACGGCAACGACCGGAGTCTGATCATTTGCCACTGACCACATGCCTTAATTACCTCACCAAGCTCTTCCAAGGTTTTCTCAGAATCAAGGGAATTGCTCAGTCATCAGCTTAGGATGTTCTAATGGTTCCACAAAGTTTCTAATATCCTCATCAGTAGACGAAGACGTGGAACTATAGAGATCAAGATAAAATCCTTTAAAAGCATTATTAATATCAATGGCTGAGGTAAATATTTCACCACCAGCAGATTTCAGGGAATGGTAGAAAAAGACTCTCTCTGTTTTATATATCTAGCCAGAAGTTTTCCTGCCTTGTCCCCCGACTCAAAGTATGACTGTCTTGCCCTGAATAGCCAAAACTCCACCTTCCATGAAATGACAGTATTATATCTGTATTTCAACATTAGACGACATTCGGCGCTTCAGCTCTGCCTCGGCACTTTTAATATTCCCTTCTAATTTCAGAAGTTCTTGTGCTTTGGATTTTTTGATGAATGCAGCATACTCTATGATCTGGCCCCTAAGAACCGCCTTAAGTGCCTCCCAAGCCATGCCCACAGATGATACTGAAGACCAGTTGGTCTCCATATAGACACTGATTTCAGTCTTTAGCATTTGTTGGAATTCAGGATTTTGCAAAAGGGATACATTAAAATGCCAACTATATGATTTATTTTTCTCCGTATGTGGCAACAGCTCTAAACACACGTTATCTGAGACTAAAATGTTTCCAATTGAGCAATCAACAACAGATGAAATGAGGGACTTAGATATATATAAAAAAATCTATTCTAGAGTAAATCTTATGGACTAATGAAAAAAAAATGTATAGTCCCTACCAGATGGGTTCAAAAGTCTCCAAATATCTGTAAGACCAAGATTTTTACACATCCTGTGAAGCGTCAATGTTGCTCTAGGGGGCTTGCACACTTTTGCTTCACTATGATCAAGGAATGAGTCCATCAAAAGATTAAAGTCTCCTCCCAGTATAATATCATGAGGGGTAAAGTATGATGAGTCGCGTTGTGTTCTCCATGTGTGTTTGTGATGACCTAAGATGAACGCAAATGGACCGGGGTTCGATAGAATCAAGTGAGTGTGAAACCAGACCAGAGCTGCTGGGGGCACCGGGAACAATCACACTCGGAATCGGACCGCAGCAAACGTGCCCAGTGTGAAAGCCCCCTTAATGTCTCCAGAGCCTGAGGATTTTGAATTCTTTGACATATTGTCCTCCTAGAAAAGTTATGGAACAGATTGTATCGAGTCTCACCGGTTTATATCATTAAAAGTGTTAAAACTAGCAAAGTGCGCAGAGCTCAGCGTTCACACGTCTGATCCTCGCATGGCGTCACGTGACTCCCCCAGTGTGTGTATAGTTAATGGGATTCAAAAACATACAATTTATAAGGGAATGGATTATCAATCAATAAGCAGACTAAACTCAGAGGACATGACCCAAAGTGTAATGGACTATAATGTAATAGATATGAGCATGTTTACAAGCATGTTCTTGCCAACATGATCGCACAGGAAGTTAGCATGTTAATGACGAGCAGCATCTCTCGTCAGACATCTTTGCATCCATTCAAATGTGTTTACCTTTTCCTGTGGCGTGACTGATAACGCATTGTCTCAACAGCCTCAGAGACCTGGGTTCTTGTACCGCCCTGAAACCAGGATGATATCGCATTTACATTATCAATGATGGGTCTGAAAAGCAATTTTTCTCATGTTCTGAGTAAAAAGGAATGCAATGTGAAATTTGTACAAAGTTACATTTATCTTTAACAGTGCTATCAAAGTGGATAGCAGGCACAACAACAGCGCTACAACTTGGGCCACCATCTTGATTGTTTTGGGTTGAAGATTAAATGACTGTTTTACATGACAACAAATACATCATCGTTTAAGAATTTATCTGTTTTCCCTGTCCACACTACAACACGAAGATGACTTTTTTAAATGTATCCACTTGGATACATCCAGCGTTTTTTGAAAAGCTCAGTTTTACCTGGACAAAAAAACCCTCTCAGTGTGGACGGAAGTGTGGAAAATTTTGCTAAATTAATGTGTTAATTAGTGTGGACGTGGCCTAAAGCCTGGTTTTTACTTTGGAAGAAGCCAAACTTTTTTCTCCTGGACGAACTAAAGCACCCAAGGCGAACGAAGCCGCCGTTTATATGAAGCACAACGTCGTTTTTAAAATAAGTTTGTTTAGAGTGATGTCACGGTGTTTAACGTACTGTTCCAGCCACAAGTAAAGCCAATAATGCAGGTTTTTCTCGCTGTGGACTGCCGCTTTTAGAGCTGTTCCACTGTTGCTTTATTAAACTTTTCACGGCCCCTTTCACTTTTAAAAACTCAAATCTCTCTCCACTCATTTGTCGTGGCTGTGCTGTCTTTGCAGAGTTTGTGTTGCAAATCATGTAAAAAAGTATATTACCACAAAACCTCTGAGAGAGGAGCTTCAAAGTTATCCATTTTAACGACAGTAACCTAGGCAACAACTCCTCAGCTGGCACGCACAATTATAAATAAAAAGCATCACGTCCAAACCACACCCACGAATAGTTTTAACCAATCATCAACATTCTTCAACCAGCCGAGTTCTCTTGGGTCAAGAATTTCAGAGATGTGCACGAACAGGAGAAATCTCACCAAACGTACACCTTGGCAGAACAAAAACGTCACTGCTTTTTGTCATCATTTATAAGCGAACTAAGCGAAGCCTGTTCGCACAGTAAGTATAAATTAGTCTTTAGGAGCCACTCTGAAGACATTTCACACGGAAACTGGAGCTCACACGTTCCCGTACGTTTAAAAAGACTTCCTGCTTCGGGCAGTGGTTCGAATTACGGGAAGCATATACAGTTAAGCTTAAGAACTTTTTCGCCTAATTCACAGTTGCTGGGTTTCCATCCAAAATGTTTCACATTTTTTTAAGCGCATTTCTAAAAATTTGACTTAAGAAAGACAAATTGTTGCATGTTTCCATCCACTACGTAATGCACATTATCATGAGGGAGACGCCTCGTCATGATGGAGCATGATGACCTCTCCCTGCTTTGGGGACAGTTTTATTTGCAAGATTGGAGCAATTATCTCATTTTATTAAATGCGAAAATAGCTGCGATGCCCACACACAACCAGTCTCCGCATACCTGGGAGCGCCCGCTCTCAAAACTGTTCACTAACCGTTCGTTAGTGTGCGATAGCTTGATGTGACTAGCCCACCGAAAGGTTCGACCTTGGCACACAATTCTTTGAACATAGCGCTTGTCGTTCAGAAGTATTTAACCCATAGCTTGTCGATAAAGTGGGTCCTCACAATCCGCCAGAACAGTTTTGAGAGTGGGCACTCACAGGTATGCTGAGACTGGCGGTGTGTGGGTATCGCAGCTATTTCAGCCCACATTATATCAGATATTACACTTATTCTGGGTGTCTCGTGGATGCATTTAATAAAAGTAGATACTTGCTCCAGTCTTTTAAATAAAACTGTCCCCAAAGCAGGGAGAGGTCATTCAGCTGCTCCATCATGACGAGGCGGCTCCCTCATGATAATGCGCATCACGTAGTGGATGGAAACGCGCAACAATTTTGTATTTTCTTAAGTTGAATTTTTAGAAATGCGCTTAAAAAATGACAAACATTTTGGATGGAAACCCAGCAATTCAGGATTTGCTCAGATTCCAATTTCACTGCTGCACATGAACAAGTGCTTCAGCACTGAATAATAGTCTTTTATGCGTCAATCATTTGTACAGATGACAGGGTATAATTACCTAGAAGTGTTGAAGGGATGAACGGTTTGATAAATCTGTCCACAACAATCCCCAGAACTGTGGGAGTAAAATACATTTATGCGTGTATAACAATGAAAGTTTCTTTCTTTTTTGAGTATTTTAAGTCTTTCTCTGCCACAAGGCAGAAGCATTCGTTTCCTTGAAACATGTACGTTTGTTTTGTTGGTCCTCAAACATTGTTGACACGCTTTGACTTCGGAAGTGCAGATAATCAATACCCCTGATAAATCCCTGCGCTTGGTTTCAATTCAATTTATATTTCAAAATACATTTTATTTAGCAGGAAATGACAATATTGCAACGGTAAACTCACCTCTCATCCAGTCAACAACCTGCTTTGGTGTCCACTTTGTTACTGGATTCATTGCTCTACAACTGCAGTCCAGTCGCTGGAGTTCTTCTCAAGTGCTGGAGCTTTTCAACAACGTACATAAAGCAGCAGTGTGTGATCGTCACTGTCAAAAGAGACCATTCTTACTCTGTCCTCGCAAAATCCAGAAGTATACGCTTGTCGAACTACTGTATCTCCATTTGAACCTGCCAACTATCACGATCACATGGATTGAGCGCTGGTAAATTTATGCGGAGGAAAAGAGTTTATTAGTAGGCAAATGGGTCAGATTTCAGTGCGTGTTCCTCCCTTCTGCCAAACGAAGGAGGAGCTTTATGGACTTCAGCAACTACAACCAAGCTGTAAAGTAGCTACTTGCCTCTCCTGAGTTTGGTTTTATTTATAATTCTACAGTTAGCTTTCAAACAATGCATGAGTCACACGTATCATTATACTCAGGGTTGGGAGGGTTACTTTTGAAATGTATTCCACTACAGATTACAGAATACATGTTGTAAAATGTAATTTGTAACGTATTTCGTTAGATTACTCAAGGTCAGTAACGTATTCTAAATACTTTGGATTACTTCTTCAGCACCGGTATATTTTTTCAATTGTTTTGACTATAAAAACTCTGCCAGAACAGTAAGACAAAATACACATGTTAAAAATGCATTCTCTGAAAAACCTAAATATCTTATGCAGTGTTGTTTCTAAAACAAGATACATTTAATTTATCTTGGTTTAAAGATTTTTAGATATTTTTACAGGAAAACAATACAAAAATTAATATCAAGAATACGATTTTTGCCCTAATATCAAAGGTCTTACTAGAAAAAAGAAATTATGATCCAACGTGAATTTTCTTGATAAAAAAATATGATTGTGCCTGGTAACGTGCATGTAAAATGGCTAGAAATATCATTTTAGCTTAGTGTAAAGCTGACAATTTACACAAGATTTATTTCTATTTCTTCTGCTCCAAACTTACTTCAAACTTGCTCCTCTGCTCGTATTAATATAACACATCATAAGAAAGTGTTTCACTGCTGTTCAAATGCACTTTGGATCGCATCATTTATATGTATAAATGTTTTCCATCTGAAAGGACTAAATATTAAATGAAACAAATGACAATAAAATGCAAAGTAATCTCTTCAGTAATAAAAATACTTTTTGAATGTAACTGTATTCTAATTACCAATTATTTAAATTGTAACTGTAGTGGAATACAGTTGCTTATATTTTGTATTTTAATCCTGTTTCATGTATTCCGTTACTTCCCAACCCTGATTATACTACTTTTGAGCAAACACATTTTTGTAGAGTCCTTGGGAGAGACCCAAACGTTTAAATACTTAAAAAAAAAATAAGATACATTATTTATTGCAGTACACATTGTTGGACATTTATATATAATTACTACTACTTTAAATGTACTATTTATATACTTACAGTATGTATTACTCCAGTGAACATTTCCCATGGTTTATTTCGAACCAGTCACCTCCCACTACCACCATGACCAAAATAAAGTCTGTATATCTGTATATCTCTCTCTGTGTGTGTGTGTGTGTGTGTGTGTGTGTGTGTGTGTGTGTGTGTGTGTGTGTGTGTGTGTGTGTGTGTGTGTGTGTGTGTGTGTGTGTGTGTGTGTGTGTGTGTGTGTGTGTGTGTGTGTGTGTGTGTGACGTACTGAAGTGCCATTTGATGTTGAAACAAATGTCATCTCACAAGTATGCATTACAGTTAACTTGATCAGATTATATACATATATATATATATATATATATATATATATATATATATATATATACGCTTATGTTCGTGCCATTCTAAACTAAAGTGTAAGAGCAGTCCAGATGTCTTAAGAGCCATCTGTCTCTTTACATTAAACCCCCTGCTTGAAGGGCTATTTTTCCACTGAGAAAATAGGATGCATTTCACCAAAATGACATTATCTTCAGAAAGCTGACTAACAGACTACAGCATCATCAACAGGTGATCACACATGCTCCATCTCTCTCTCTCTCTCTCTCTCTCTCTCTCTCTCTCTCTCTCTCTCTCTCTCTACACACACACACACACACACACACACATCCTTGTTTCTCCAATAACATGTTAGAAACAGCCCAAGCTGTGATACTAGTCGTTCTGAATTGATGTTTTTGAGAGGCTTGGATGCATCATTTGATTTGAACCAGCAATGGCAGATTCTGATCCGTCACGTAAGAAAGTAGTTCCATGCACAAATGCGTTTTTTGTGACCGTTCTCAGTTTTTTTTCTAATTCTTTTAAATTTACTTGTTCTTTGAACTGTTGTATATAAGCAATATAATACTCGCAATTGTGCTATATGGCCCTAAATCAGCACTGCTGTGATTACCTACAGCACTCGACCTGTGGCCGAATCACAGTAGTGCTGATGTAGGGCCATATCGCACTCTTGCTGGTGTGATAGTAAATCTGTGTAAATCTGTAAATCTCAAGTATCTGTGCTAACTGTGTTAATTGTGCCAGTCTCCAGTGACTACAGACTCTATTTTGAAAGTGAATACCACCAACTACACCCAGTTAATGGAAACCCCATATTTCTATTTAAGGGTGCAATAAATCTGGGGACTTTTGACATTGGAATTCATGGCAGTATCACAATCATGTGGTGTAGAAGAGCTTGTGTCTGGGAACACCCTGTTCCAGTAGGTCTAGAATCCAGTCTGAGCTCTAGCCAGGGTTTACAGAACTTCCTGATTGTAAAAGCCTTCAGATGGAACATCTAAACACAATTCAACTGGAAGAGAATCTGGAAGGGAGAAAACAGTACATAAACGGATCTATAATCTTCATTTCTATGATCTAAATAAAGGTATATCAAGTCCTCAAATATCTTAAATATTAACTGCTTTAGGTATTTAAACATATTTTAAACAAGAAAGCATCCTAAATTAATGTTTTGTTTTACAATGTTTTTTTTTGTTTGTTTTTTTTCTTTTTTTCTTAATGAAGAGTTGGCAACTGAAGCAACTGGTTATAAAAATGATGATTTGTATGCATATTTAGTTTTGGGGTAAATTAGAAAAACATAGCAAAATTACAATGCTAGGCATTTAGGGCTACACATTTCAACCCATTTTTTTTTTTTTTTTTTTTTTTTTAGACAGTTACAGTAAGTTCTGAATGAAAAATTATTTATTACAAGCAGTGAGGGTAAATTAATGAATGGTTAAGAAATTTGACTATTTTAAACTAATGGGGACTAATAATTTTGATGATATTTTTGCTGTATAAAAATAAAAAAAAAAAAAAATAAAAAACATCTATATGTAATGTAGTATATTTATTATACCATGAATACCATAAAACAAAGATTTTTTTTTTTTCTTCAATAAAGGAAAAGCACAGAAAACTGCTGAAAATAATTTGGAATAGTTTATCTACTGAATAGGCTCAATTGTGAATATATATAAAAAATTGACCACTAATGCCCAACGTTGCTTTTTTTGCTACTCTTAGAAAAAGTCTCAAATTCACGAAAGCTGATATTTTAATTTTGGGTTATATAATCTCTTTTTAATTAGCAAACATTGTAATTATGAAAAAAAAAAAAAAAAATTACTGGGCAATTTGCAATTGTGTAATCTATACTGAACAAAAATATAAACGCAACATGCAACAATTTCAAAGATTTTACTGTTAAAGTTCATTTAAGGAAATCAGTCAGTTGAAATAAATTCATTAGGCCCTAATCTAATCTAATCAATGCGTATGGAAAATTTCTGGGATCTTTTATTTCAGCTTATGAAACATGGGACCAACACTTTACATGTTGCGTTTATATTTTTGTTCAGTGTAGCTGTGAACCTTTTGTGTGACTTTAGCAAGTTGTGACAGTTAATATGTTAAAAATGTTATTTTTATTTGTACCCATATTTAATGGAAATTAGATAATATTTTATTGCTTTAAGCAAATGTTGAAGTTCAGCTTAAGTTCAGAGGGTTAAATAGTCCTGCGGTGAGAATTAAAAAAAAAAAAATAAAAAAAAAAAAAAAAAATAATTAAATAGGGAACAACAGGGCTAAAGGCCCCCCAGGGGCTCCTTTGATTTGATTTTCTCCCAAAACACTAAACAGCAACAAAAACTACCAGAGTACATTCCTAAACACCTGTATGTTACATGCACTGCAAAATATTCCTGATCCATGAGATCATTGCATGCAATGTCTAAAGTTTAATTTTGAGGTAATTTGATCTAATATTTAAATGTTTTTTTAAAATGTTGCAAATTTATGTTGCTAACGGGAATCCCTGAAATTATCACATTTATTTTTAGACAAAATACTTATTTATCATTTTCAGTTTTATTCAAGGTGATTGAATCAAAAGTTTTTAAATAACTGCCTCATAGAGCTGTTCAGCTTGTAGTACAAAATCCCAGAAGAGAACTCGCCATGGGTTCCCTTGGGATTGGGTTATATAACAGGGTTTTTGAACTTCTAGGGAACCGAGGTTACGTACGTAACCGAGATGGTCTGTGGTAAACATTAATCGATACATTGACATTTTGTTCTATAACATAAATTACGCACAGTCATACCTCAAAAGTCAATTTTGAAGCTGTATTGAATTACTTTTTTTTAGAAAACACACGCGGCTTCAAAGTTTACATTTGAGGTATGACTTTGTGTACTTATGTTGTATCAAGTAATGTTTACCACAGACTGTCTCTGTTACGTACGAAACCTCGGTTCCCTGAGACGAAGGGAACGAGACAGTGCATGCTAACGCATATGGGGAGTTGTCCTGCCATATGACCTAGTTGAAACCGCTCTACAATAGCCAATATTCTAATATTGGCTATGGTGTTTGAGCCCCGCCCTTTTAGGCGTGAAGCTGTCCGCTATAAATGCAGGTGCACAAACACCATTCCTCAGAATTTTCTGACTGAGGGACAAGAGCACATCGCTCGCACCTCAGAAGAACTCTGAGTCTTGTAGTGCAGCCAGCGTTCAAAATGTCTCATTCCCTTCATCTCAGATAACCAAGGTTACGTATGTAACCAAGACATTCCCTTACGACTCAGTACACCTGACATTGTGTGCTAACACATATGGGGAACAGAATCCCATCACGCCGCACTACATGACATAACCTTCCAGAGAGGAAACATGACGCCACAGTACCACGGGATGGCGACCGACATAAGTATGCCGCAAGAGAGTGACCAACGTGATGGGACAGGAGGGAAGCACTCAGAATGAATATATGAACTATAGTCATATAGTATGAATTAACCGCTTCATGAACCCAATCGGGAAGGGAGTATATTTATAATGAAAGTGCTTGTGACTTTATGGTACCTTACAACGGCCTGATGCAGGCGCTTGTGTAAAATGATGGGGAGCCCATACTTAAGGGGAGGGGCATAAGTATATGTTTGGCAAATGAAATAGCAAGTGCTCTAAACAGAGAGGACTTGTGAAGAAAGAGACGTTACGTCTAGGTTGTAAAACCTTGCGTATGTGTTTTGAGAAGACCATCCTGCTGCAAAACATATGTCTTGTAAAGACACACTGTTTGTCCATGGCCATGAGGAGGCCATGCCTCTTGTTGAGTGTGCTTTAACATCAATTGGGCAGGTCTTACCCTGCGACTTGTAAGCCAGGGCAAACGCATCAGCGATCCAGTGAGAAAGTCTTTGCTTGGAGACGGACATTCCTTTCATGCATTCTCCATAGCACACAAAGAGCTGATCAGACAGTCTGAACAGGCGGGTGCACTCAACGTATGCATGTAGCACCCGCACAGGGCATAACATATGCAAGGATTGTTCCTCATCCGAATTACATGGAGGAGGGAAGAAAGCTTGAAGGTGAACCACCTGCAATCTGAAGGGCATGGTTACAACCTTAGGCGCATAGCCTTTTCTGGGTTTGACAGTGGCTTTTGAAAGACTGGGGCCAAACTCCAGACATTAATTGTCAATTGATAGTGCATGTAAGTCACCGACCCATCTCACTGAGGTCAGAGCCAGCAGTAATGCAGTCTTAATGGAGAGCATGTGCAAATCAGCAGAATCCAAAGGCTCGAAGGGGGGCCCTGCGAGCACTTTTAGGACCAAAGTTAGGTTCCAAGTTGGAACCGTAGCCGGCAGAGGTGGATTTAATTGTCTTGCTCCTCTAAGGAGCTTTATGATTAAATCATGCTTGCCTATAGTGGCGCCGGCTTCAGGTGCATAATACACAGATATAGTCACCACATGAACTTTGAGCGTTGACGGAGTGAGTCCTGCATCTAATCACTCTTGAGGAAATATGATAATTTCATGTATGGGGCAGTTTACTGGGTCTTTGCCATGTGAAAGACACCAATCAGTGAACACATTCCATTTTAGCACATAGAGGCATCTCGTGGGTGGCGCTCTGGCCTGTAAAATGGTAATGATGACTGAATGCGTCAGTTCTGGTGCATTTAGTGTGCTCCATTCAGGGGCCACACATGCAGGTTCCACAGCTTGGGCTGGGGATGCCAGATTGTGTCTTGCGCCTGAGAGAGTAGATCCCTCCTCAGCGGTATTTCCCATGGCGAGCTGTATAACATTTCTATCATTTCCGGAATCCATGGCTGATTGGGCCATTTCGGCCCACAAATAGAATCGTTTCCTTGTCCTCTCGGACTTTGCATATGACAGAGTGAATTAGGCACACGGGGGAAATGCATATTTGTATTTCGCCAGCCATTTGTGGGCCATTGCGTCCACTCCCATCAGTGCTTGGGACTTTGAGTACCAGAGGGGACAGTGGGCATTCTCCACTGAGGCAAATAGATCGATTTCTTCTTTGCTGAATATTTCCCAAATCCTCAGGACAGTTTGAGGATGAAGTCTCTATTCGCCAGGTATCACCCCTTGGCATGACAATAGGCCTGCACCATAATTCAGACGGCCTGGGACATATGTCGCTCTCAGGGAAAGGAGATGACGCTCGCTCCACAGGAGGAGATGACGCGTCAGTCTTATCAATGGTGGTGAATGAATTCCACCTTGGCGGTTTATATACGCCACCACTGTCATGTTTTCTGAGCGAATCAGAACATAATAGTTTGCTATTTCTGACTGAAAAGCCTTCAAGGCTAGGAATACAGCCGATAGCTCTAGGCGGTTGATGTTCCACACCCTCCTCGCACCTGTCCAGGTGCCGGAAGCCAGGCGTCCATCGCACACCGCAATGCTTTTTGAAACAGCTTCAGTGGAAGTGTTCTCCCCAGTTTGAACTGAGACAGACACTGTAGAATGGCCTAAACGCGCTCTCTCGTGAGGTGCGCGTGTGCGTGCCTGCTCAAGGAGTCGAGGCGGGCTCCCAAAAAGGAGATTTGTTGGCTGGGGGAGAGCTTGCTCTTCACACAGTTGACTTTGAGGCCCAAGCTGTTTAGATGCTGAAGCAGTAAGTCTCTGTGCTGGCATAACAGAGCCTCTGATTGGGCCAGTAACAGCCAATCATCGAGGTAGTTTAAAACAATGCTCAGTTTCAGAGGAACTATCGACGCAAACCAATTATGTGGGCGGACGTGCGATAAGATCCTTTTCTGAGTAATCTTTTTGAATGGGTGCTTTGCAAGTGCACGATTCAAATGTCTCAAATCTAGGATTGGCTGAAGCCCACTGTCTTTCTTTGGGACAAGAAAATAGGGGCTGTAAAACCCTTTTTGGGTTTGACAATTTGGAACAAACTTGATCGCGTTTTTGGCGAGGAGATTTTGTATTTCTGCTCGTAACACCGGCACGTCTTCGGACTAAACCGTGGAAGACAGAACGCTGTTGAAACGGGGTGGCCAGCATGCAAATTGGATCGTAAAGCCATGTTCGATCGTTTTTAGCACCCAATTTGAAATACCCGTAAGGGCTTGCCACGCGTCCGTGGAATGGGACAGAGGGCAATTTGGCAAAATGTCTCATACCCTGTGATTGTTGCTTAGTCACGACGTAACACTCGGCAAACTTATCCACAGAGCTGCCGAAGAGGCCGGCTAGAGACACTGAAACATCAAACAGAACGGCTTTTGTGTCGATCCAGAACTACCAGGTTGCCCATTGACATGCCAATGGCCTGCGCAGTGACTTTTGTGGCGTGCAGTGCTAAATCCGTAGTGGTGCGGAGCTCTTTGAATGTCTCTGTATTGTAGCCTTGCTCGTCCATTTGCTTGAGGAGCTTGGCTTGAAAGATCTGGAGCACCGCCATTGCGTGGAGTGCTGAATCAACTTGGTCCGCCACTGAGTATACTCTTCCAGCCAGTGTGGATGTCAGTCGACAGGGCTTGGAAAGATGAATGGGACATGATTTCCACGCCCTGTTACTCACTGGGCAGAGGTGTGCCACTACCACCTCCTCCACAGGGGTTAGTTGGGCATAACCATTTTCTTCCCCGTGATCAAAATTAAAGAGGATGTAATTGGCGAGCGGGCGAGCGGGCGAGCTGAATAAGGCACGCGCCAGGATTTTGATAGTTCGTTATGAACTTCAGGGGAGAAAGGGCAGATCTATGAGACGCGGTCACTTGACGGTGTCCGGACTGCAGGAACTATTCACCAAGGCAAGATTGTGTAGGTTCTTCTGGAGGAGACCACTTGATTTCGAGCTCTTCGACCGCCCTTGTAAGGACGCGAAGCATCTCCTTATCAGTGGCGCGACAGAGAATGCAGCTCTGTCTGATGGCGGGATGTGCCTCTCGCACAAGGAACACTTATGTAACGACATCTTTAAAAAGACGCGAACACGTAAGTGACTATTTTTATATATATATATATATATATATATATATATATATATATATATATATATATATATATATATACAAACAATATACAATTGCTTTATAAGGATACACAACACCTGCCAATGCACTGCAGGGAATCAGGATGCTCAAGCGGTGAAGCGGAGTGATGCTCGCCGGAGCACTGCAGGGGAGCGCAGAGTCTTCTCGTTGTCGTGAAGATTCCACCCACTGACTCATGTAGTTGATGGCGAAGCAGTAGAGGGCTTCTAGACGAGAGATGAATCGCTGTCTTGAAGGAAGGACTACCTTCTGAGGAACAGTGTTTGTGCACCTGCTTTTATAGCGGACAGCTTCGTGCCTAAAAGGGCGGGGCTCAAACACCATAGCCAGTATAAGAATATTGGCGTTGTTGTAGAGAGGTTTCAACTAGGCCCATATGTGTTAGCAAACAATGTAAAGTGTACTGAGTCTTAAGGGAACTTATTTTACTCACAAGTTCAAAAACCCCATTATAAAAACCCATAAGAAAATCCAGAGGGAACCCATGGCGAATTAGACTGCCAGGTTCGCCTACAAATCAACATAATGGCTGAACAGCCTATAAGTGAAAGGACAGTAGGCTATATGGGTTAAAAAGCCCCCCTGTTGCAGGGTCAAAAGGTCCCTATAAAGCACATTGTACTTCTTAAGTGGGGCGAATAGATTTTATATGAAGAATTTTCAAAGTGGGCTCACGTTGACTGACACAGTGGAGATTCATTTGTTTATAGAATACTTGAGATGTTATGAAATGCCAAATGTGTTTGAAATCCCAAGTGTGGGGTAAAAGGCTCCCTCGTCACCTTTAAAATAAAATAAAATAAAATTATCAAAACAATGTTCCGTTATTTCTATTCACACAGATTATATTGGTCCATCAATATTCAATAAAAAGAAATGTATTTATTTCTTTGTGACCAGAAAAAAAGCAAATTTTTCCTTAAGGTGTGCCTTTAGTCTCATTGTACCCTACCCTCTAGTCTCTCAGTGAGCTAATAAATCTTCATGTACTGAATGATAAATATACAAGAATTAGAAAATATTGCTCAAAATAGTTTAAGATAAAATATAGCATGTAACACTGCAGGACACTGCTTCAAAGTCAAAAACCCCAAAGTAAAAAGAAGAAGAAAAACTATATTAAGTAATTGATGAAGTTCTAAGATTTACAGTAGTTGGACCACAGCTGTTTCTATAAATGCATGAATGTAACCCCTCACCTCTACAAATCCATACTGAAACTAAAAAGTAATGAATGATGATACAAATGATTGATACAAAGTGATGGCTTTGTAAATTGTTTATTTGCCTTTTTGTGTTATAAAGAGCTATATAACGTAGTTACCTGTTTAATGTGTCAGTAAAGCTTTCAGATGCCAACAGTCAGTGAGGAATACGTTGATACATGCAGCACATGACAATAGCAGCAGTATGCAGAATCACATCAGCACTGTTGATTCCTAAAACAGCTTTCCTGTTTACATTTAAAGTTATAAAGGCTAAATTATTATCTATAATATTTATTTATCTACCCAGCTAGAATTAAAATATACTGAGTGCCAACATTCAGTTTTCAACATTCACATTTAGTATTTAGTTCTATCCTGGCTTTGACCCTGGTCCTCTGTGGTATAAACTGAGCTTCAAGAAAGTCAGAGGATATCAAGAAAACACTGTTGCTGAACACACATTGTATACCAAACTGGCTTCTGAACCACTCATATGTCTTCTGAATTATAGCAGTCCAGCCGACATATGCAGTCCCAGTAGTAGCATATCCAAATCAGGCTCCAACTCACTGAATTGGACTTGTACAGGATCATATAAATGTTTGACGAAAATGGACAAATCAAGACACAAATACAGTGAAAAAACCCTGGATTTAGTGCAGCTGGCCAATTTGGAACGCCAAAGGAATCAGACTTTACTGTGCCTTTCACTATGAGGAAATTCATTGATCAGGCTGATTTAAGTTTTGGCAAGAAAATAACTGAATATTAGGAGCTTTCAGGAACAGGGTTCTGGATTTTCTTGTTGAGGTACTCAAGAACAAAGACTTGTAGGATCTTGTTGAGATTGCTGATGGCGTTATGATCCATTTTCTCCTCATTGTCATCAAAGGTGTGCCACACCGCAGGAAAGGGAGTAGAAATGAGATGGAGAATCCGAATCCCTGTGTGAGCAGAGAGATATTAACTCAAATATGTTCTCTAGCAAACATAAGGATCACCTTAATTTGATATGCCTTTTTATATTAACATCCATAAATCCCAGAAAGGATATAATGTTAGGGCACTTTCTATGAATAGGGTACAAATGTTGGTTTATAATTACTAAAAAACTTATATTTCCCATAATTTGAAGACAACATTTTCATTTTCAATCATGTTTCTTAAAATACTTTTGGTAACAGGGTTGAATAGCTTGATGAATGAGGAGCCCCTTAGAGGACAGAGAGGGAATTTATTTTGGGTTCCCTCACAATGTACAAAAAAGAAGAAAAAACACTGCACACCTGATAAATCATCAGCAGGTGTGTAGGAAAAACAACTAAGTAAACAAGAAACAAAATCCTGCACACTGCTGTTGCTTGCGAATATACAATTTAATGAATTATTACAATATTCATGCAACCGTCATCAGGTATTTGAAAAAGAGTGTTTCACATGCGTATTTAAAATATGGAGTAGCCAATCAAGATCAATTACAAAAACTGTCATAGCCAATGACAATCAGTAAAAGAGTGACAACCTATCCCTTTTTTAAATTAGAAAGACAAAAGAGAGGAATGCACCTCCTAGTGCAATGTTTCCCAACCTTTTTTCTGCCACGGCACACTTTTTACGACTAAAAAATTCCATTGTCCGTCTTAGTAGCGTGTTTACTTGTAACGTTTGAAATTCAGCTATGCAAAAAACAAAAAAACAAAACAAAAAAACAAGTCACATAGGTAAGCTATGCTGTGCGAGGTCACAGGTGGCAAGAGCGCTAAATGGTTAATGAAAAAACAACACATTTTCTTCTTTTCTAATTTGTGGATTTGTTCTTGCAATGCCACAACAAATTACAGGGATGCAAACTCACGAGGGGCAAAAAAGGTAAGACAATCACTGGTCCACGAACATTTTTCTGGGGATTTTTTTTTTTTTTTTTTTTTTTAAAGAATAAGCTAAAAGCACCAATTCCAGCTATTTTAGTGATTCAAGTTTATTCAAGTTTACAATTGTGCATAATTAGCTGCAAATTAGAGAGTATTTTGGTGAGGCTTGCTTCTGTTTCACAAATTTGTTCAATTTTATTAACTGATTAGTTCAGTGACCCCTTTTGGAAATGTCACTAGGTGGCGACAAATGAGCGTCTTATGTGCTATGAGTGAGTCAGTGAATCATTTTGAGTCGTTCATGACCGAAATCTACCATTAAAAGAATTAAAAAGCATTAAAAGAACAAAGCAGATCTATAGTCTTCCTTTAAAATGAGCATTATCTTTCATCCAAAAAGACAACAATAATAGTCTTATAATAGTGAGTTTCAATAACGTCCTTTTCCTTTATTAAATCTTGCATGGCTACAAATCTACTGACTTCAGTATTAGGATTATAAACACAAAGCAAATCTACGGTATCATTTTCCTACAGTAGCCTATTTAAACTGCTGAGCATGACTTTTATCAGAAAAGACCACAATAATAGACAATTAATAATAATTTTGAGTTTCCATAATGTTCTTTCGTAATTGTAAAGCGCATTTCACATGAGTTTCACGCTCCGTTCAACGCCAGCGTCAAGCGCCGCATTGCCCTCCACATGACAAGAGCTGCAGAAAGCGTCACAGAGGGGCGATTTTACAAGTTTGCCACGTAAAAAATCGGGAGGTGTGCACAACAAACATTGAAAACATGTATTTGGAAGAGAGAAAAAAGCTTGCAGTTGCTTTTATAGCAGAAAGTAATAAAAAGGACTCGTTTATGTATAGGTCTAAGTGTTTTCTTGGTGAATTTAAATGAGTTCAATAACTGGGGTCTCTGATATTCGTAAACAAAAAGGTAATATTTAATTAAAATAAATTATGAGACATTCAGTGTCTCTTCACAAATTTGGACAGTTTTTTAATATTTCTTGTTGCTTAGTACTCTCAAAGACATTATTGGTGAAGCAAAAACGTGTGTGAAAAACAGTTTGGTGTAAAGTGGCGTCACTTCATAGACCTCAATGCAGCGCTGACGCGAGTCATGTGAAAGACCCTTAACGCGTATTAATATCAGTCACTTTTGCACATTAATCATTGCTCTTCACAATCACAAAAATGACCGATTATGGTTTCAAAACGGCGCATTTTTCCGAAAGGTGAGGAGTTTGGATCCCTGAAAGTATTATTATTATTATTATTCATGCATTTATTTATTTTGTGGAATCTGATAATTTTCCACGGCACACCTGACAATTACTAGTGTGCCGCGGCACAGTGGTTGGGAAACACTGTCCCAGTGGACATTCCAAACCGATATAACCTCTGAAGATACCATTTCAAAATCGACATCAGGAAACAACAAATTAATGAAAATAAAAACTATCCAAAATCAAAAATAATAAAGGCTAAACAGTATAATCACCTTAATCCAATAATTCATCATCAAGATTGCACATAAAACACAATTAAAAATACATTTGTTTACAAGACATATCAAAATTACATTTCCACTGCATAGTATAAATTTGCAAATAATTTTGTGTACAAAACACATCTCAATTTCATCATCACAGCATAACATTAAAAGGAAGCTCATCATTAAAACCCACTGGAGCTAACGTTTGGAGAGAGTAAATCCAAAAGACCTCACGTCTCTGTGTTATACGGTCTATATCTCCACCTCCAGGTGGCACCCTTACTTTTTCAATCCCAATAAATCGGAAAGTTGAAACATCATGATTAAAATTAATAAAATGAACCACAACTGGATAATTCATATCCTTTCATCTAATGGAACTTTTATGTTAACTGATGCGTTGTTTAAGGTGTCTAGATGTTTTT
Source organism: Myxocyprinus asiaticus (assembly GCF_019703515.2). Lineage (NCBI taxonomy): Eukaryota > Metazoa > Chordata > Actinopteri > Cypriniformes > Catostomidae > Myxocyprinus > Myxocyprinus asiaticus. The sequence continues at coordinate 7,700,180 of NC_059360.1, read as the reverse complement.
CCCACATACCCCAACCCGCAAGGACAATGAATTAAATAAACCACATGTGCAGAGGTACCTGCAATGACATCAGATATAAAGGACCGTTTCCCAGTGCGGGGATGGCAGAAATGATTTGTTTTGTTGGTATTATTACATTGGGCACAATTGCCACATCTATAATTAGGAATAGGGCTTAACACAGTCTGGTTAGATGCGGGCTCGTTTTTTTTAAACGGGCATGAACCAGCTGTCAAGTCAGGATCCGATGACGACAGATGCCAGTGTTTTCTAAAAAACGTTTTTTATACAATTTGAAGCAGGGGAATGAGTTGTAGTTAAACATAAAAGAAAACTTTTTTCTCTTTTTGCTTACTAGCTTGCAATAACTCAGTGCATGTTTTTTGAAAAGCTGTTTCATATGCGTCATCAATCCACTTCTGTGGGTAACCGCGCTGTGTAAATTTTTGTTGAATTATCTCCGCTTTTTCCATATAGTCATTATCTGAATGACACAAACGTCTTATTCTAAAAAACTGCCTTTTTAGGAGACCCCTCTTTAAAGGAATGGGGTGAAAGCTTGAAGCAAGAAGGAGTGAATTTCTGTCTGTCTCTTGCATGTACAGTGTTGTAAAAAGACTGCCCTCACTCTTTTGGGCCCACATATCAAGAAAATGGACTCGTTCAGTGCTGTATTCCAAATTGAACTCCAATTTTTTTTTTATCAAAACCAAGGATGTAACCACATATTTAGGGTTGGGGGGTACCAAATCTAATAATTGAATAATCAACCATGGAAAAATCCCATATCAGTAGACCACTTTTATGAATATTGAGGGGGATATGTCCCCCGCAATGTCTATGGTGGTTACGGCCCTGATCAAAACTATTCAGAAGATTGACAAATTCATGTATTTCATTCAAATCACCCAGAAAGATACAAAAAACATTGTCAATATACCAATACCATTTCAAGATTTTGGAAAAATATGGGTTAACATCATTATTAAACACAAAAAAAAATTGTCAGAAAACAAAAACAAACAAGCAACAACAACATAAAGGTTGGCATAGTTAGCAGCAAAAATAGAACCCACTGCAGTTCCGCTCTTTTGCTGGTAGAAATCATTCTCAAAACTGAAATAATTATACTTAAGAACATGTGAAGCCACATCCATGATCAATTCAGTAGGAGAATTTTTTCCTTCCTCATGACCGGAGAGGTAATGGTTTAAAGCCTGAAGTCCACTGTCATGCAAAATGTTGGTATAAAAGCAGGTAATGTCACATGTAACTGGTAAATCATGTATATCAGAAATTTTAACGAAAATCAGTTGAATCACGAATATGCACTGACAAAGAGTGAACAAATGACTTGATGAAGTAATCGACATATTGTGACAAAGAAAATAAAAGAGAATTGGCTTGGGCCACAATTAGGCGACCAGGAGGGTCAATCAATCGTTTATGGATTTTTGGCAAAGTATAAAAAACAGGTCTAATCGGATGTTGACAATAAAGAAAATCAAATTCATTCTGTGAAATCCAACCTTGTTCTTTTGCATTGTTAAGAAATGTAAAAATCTCTCTGAAAAGTCAACGTAAGATCAGAGCAGTGCTCGAATTGAATTAAGTCTTATGGGGGAGACTCACTTGATGGTATCACTGTCAGATTCAGCAGTGACACAGGAATAATTATTTAATAATGTCTCAGAAAGCAATGATAAAGGATCAGTCAGTAACTTCAAAAGGACCTGTTTAAGGACCTTTTTTATGACTTAAACAGTAGCAAAAGAATGGTAAAATACTATCAGGCTGTAATGATACTATAGAGAAGAGATTAGGTATGAACCCAGGTGCGGGAGCTTTATTCAAAGAGTGCAGGACAACTGGGTAAACATTATAAATGTCTTTACTGTCACTTTTGATCAATTTAATGCATCCTTGCTGAATAAAAGTATTAATTTCTTTAATTTCTTTCCCAAAAAAATTAATAAATAAATTCTTACTAACCCCAAACTTTTGAATGGTAGTGTATAATGTTACAAAAGATTTCTATTTCAGATAAATGTTGTTCTTTTGAACTTTCTATTCATCAAATAAATAAATAAATAAAATAAAATAAAAAAAAATTTGTACACTGTTTTCAATATTAATAATAATCAGAAATGTTTCTTGAGCATCAAATCAGCATATCAGAATGATTTCTGAAGGATCATGTGACACTGAAGACTGGAGTAATGATGCTGAAAATTCAGCTTTGATCACAGGAATAAATTACATTTTACTATTGTATTATTATTATTATTTTAAATTGTAATAATATTTCACAACATTACTGGTTTTACTTTATTTTGCAGGCTTGGTGAGCAGAATAGACTTTTGAACAGTAGTGTACATCCAACAGAATAATTCTAGCATTACAGGTGCATCTCAATAAATTTGAATGTTGTGGAAAAGTTCATTTATTTCAGTAATTCAACTCAAACTGTGAAACTCGTGTATTAAATAAATTCAGTGCACACAGACTGAAGTAGTTTAAGTCTTTGATTCTTTTAATTGTGATGATTTTGGCTCACATTTAACAAAAACCCACCAATTCACTATCTCAAAAAATTAGAATACATCATAAGACCAATAAAAAAAAACATTTTTAGTGAATTGTTGGCCTTCTGGAAAGTATGTTCATTTACTGTATATGTACTCAGTACCTGGTAGGGGCTCCTTTTGCTTTAATTACTGCCTCAATTCAGCGTGGCATGGAGGTGATCAGTTTGTGGCACTGCTGAGGTGGTATGGAAGCCCAGGTTTCTTTGACAGTGGCCTTCAGCTCATCTGCATTTTTTGATCTCTTGTTTCTCATTTTCCTCTTGACAATACCCCATAGATTCTCTATGGGGTTCAGGTCTGGTGAGTTTGCTGGCCAGTCAAGCACACCAACACCATGGTCATTTAACCAACTTTTGGTGCTTTTGGCAGTGTGGGCAGGTGCCAAATCCTGCTGGAAAATGAAATCAGCATCTTTAAAAAGCTGGTCAGCAGAAGGAAGCATGAAGTGCTTCAAAATTTCTTGGTAAACGGGTGCAGTGACTTTGGTTTTCAAAAAACACAATGGAGCAACACCAGCAGATGACACTGCACCCCAAATCATCACAGACTGTGGAAACTTAACACTGGACTTCAAGCAACTTGGGCTATGAGCTTCTCCACCCTTCCTCCAGACTCTAGGACCTTGGTTTCCAAATGAAATACAAAACTTGCTCTCATTTGAAAAGAGGAGTTTGGAACACTGGGCAACAGTCCAGTTCTTCTTCTCCTTAGCCCAGGTAAGACGCCTCTGACGTTGTCTGTGGTTCAGGAGTGGCTTAACAAGAGGAATACGACAACTGTAGCCAAATTCCTTGACATGTCTGTGTGTGGTGGCTCTTGATGCCTTGACCCCAGCCTCAGTCCATTCCTTGTGAAGTTCACCCAAATTCTTGAATCGATTTTGCTTGACAATCATAAGGCTGCGGTTCTCTCGGTTGGTTGTGCATCTTTTTCTTCCACACTTTTTCCTTCCACTCAACTTTCCGTTAACATGCTTGGATACAGCACTCTGTGAACAGCCAGCTTATTTGGCAATGAATGTTTGTGGCTTACCCTCCTTGTGAAGGGTGTCAATGATTGTCTTCTGGACAGTCATGGCAGTCTTCCCCATGATTGTGTAGCCTAGTGAACCAAACTGGGAGACCATTTTGAAGGCTCAGGAAACTTTTGCAGGTGTTTTGAGTTGATTGGCATGTCACCATATTCAACTTTTTTGAGATAGTGAATTGGTGGGTTTTTGTTAAATGCGAACCAAAATCATCACAATTAAAAGAACCAAAGACTTAAACTACTTCAGTCTGTGTGCATTGAATTTATTTAATACACGAGTTTCACAATTTGAGTTGAATTACTGAAATAAATGAACTTTTCCACAACATTCTAATTTATTGAGATGCACCTGTATTTACCAAACCCTATTTACTACCCTAAAAACAACTGGATGATTGATGTGACACTTTGTGATAATAATGTTTGTTCCAAAAGACTTGTTTAAATGCATGAAACCAGTTTATTAGATATTAAAAATATAAATTGTGACAAGACAGGCTGTCAGTTAGTGTTGGTGGGGATTTTTCAACGATTTCAGTGCAGTTACATTGTTACGCCAGTAGGTGGAGGCAAGGGACTGTTATGAGTGAGTCAGTCAGCAGACTATTCAACCATTTCAGTCAAAAAGTCCGCTTTATTCAGGAACAAACAATGCTATGGTTATTAATATGTCAATCATTGCTATTTCAAGAGTGAATTCCGCATTTATATGCAGATGTAATTCCCAAAACTTTGCAGTGTGAACGTGGCCGTTGGTCATCCTCTTAGCAGCATGAAAACAAGTTTTATACAAATTCTGAAAGGCTTATATATAGCATAGAAAGCGCACAACTAGCGCTCCCATTATAATCACTAAAAAGCTGTCACTCATCTTTATCGCGATCTCTAGCACCCCCGTAGAACCAGGCCTATTAATAATGAAAAATGAGTACGCCTAAATGTTTCCAATTTATGCAAGGAAAACAAAAGCATTGGAGTGGATAGATATAGTAGAAAGATATATATAGAGAGAAATTTACCCCTCAAAAAAGTCAGTAAGAAGCTTTCTCTTCCCGACTGTGAGTGGAGGTTTATTATTCTCCATTTTTTAGCTAAAGTTAGCTTCACCGGAGCGGCGCCAAGCAAGCAGTCATGTCAACGATGTCATGCACTTAGCGGTCTTTAGATGTGGGGCGGGGCGTTTACATTTTAGAGACATAACAACTAGCTTATAAACAAACTTAATATACATTATTGTAAATAATTAATTCACAAAATTTACCGTATCCACTGCATAAATGTAATCAGATTTGTCATTGTTATTATTACTAAAATATAAGTATCTTGGGGACCCCCCTAAGTCTATTTTTTTTTTACTTATGGGGGGTCCTAATACTAAACCATGGTTAATCCGAGTTTGGGAGGGGGGTCGTAATGTTTCATTACAACACATTGCACAAATCATAATAACAGTTCAAATTAATGCACAGATAAAAAATAAAAAAAAGAAAGAAAGAAATAAAGAAAGAAAAAGTATATTCAACGTAGAGATGTCGCGGTGTGAGTTTTTGACGGTTAGATTACCGTCTGAGAAAAAAATCGCGGTTAACCGGTTTTACAATTATATGCAAATTTTCTTATTATGCAACAACAATGTAAAAAATTCATATCATATAACAACAGTCTAAACGTCTAAGTGGACGTATTTCTGGGGGATATGTGGCCGCTAAGGGAAGCCCTATAATAAGAAAACGGATAAACACACACATACACACACACACACACACACACACACACAAATGAGGTAATAAAAGACGCTCCAACTGCTTATGCATCCCAAGCTCAGTGATGTGCTAATGTAACCAGAGTGCTTCAAAAGTGCGTAAATGTTATGTAAAAGATTACTGTGATTATTACAGTTTTTTTTCTTCTGCATCAGTTTATTAAAGCAATCCGTTGTCTGTCAGACACCCCAACATAACAGACTCTAAATACTGTCCACAATACCTTACAAATAAACCTTTGGACTATGCATAATAACGTGAACATTGCTTACAGGCAATTTAAAGTCCGATCATGACTAAAATTGGCATTTATTGTTGAATGCGGTGAATTTGTACAGAAGCAATGCTTTAAATAATGAGGATTTAAGACACAACTTTTTAAAGTTTATTCGCTGATAGTAACTACGCAATTCACCACGCGTCAGCACGCTTAAACTTTACAAAAAGTGGTATCTTTAATTAATCACTTTAAAATCACCACAGCTAAAAATACTAAACGTACTAGTTTGTTGTTGAACGACAAGTGGATCATCCTTTCCTATTTGTAGAATGTGTTTCTTTCTATGACTTCCGTCTGCTTGTTTTACATCCGCCGTCTGCAGTCAGTCATTTAAATGCTGCCAAACAGCCAAATTAAGTCGCTTTTTTATGGATATGAGTCTAGTAGATCGAATTCTTCTGTTATTTTTTGGAATTCGTGTGTTTAAGCTTAAGTTTCACGTGAATTGAAAGTTCATGTTCAGTCCGACACCTGACCATTAAAGCACCACACCACCACCCATCCACCACCATAGCAACACCTTCAGTACCCACACATATTTCTCATTTATGCTTACAAAATCTTACAAAAACTATTTTATATTATCTGTTTTAATATGTAAATACAGCATTTAACGGTTTTTAACCGTGGATTCTAAATTCTTATGGTTAAATTAACCGTGATATTTTTAATCGCGGTTAATAGTAAAACCGTATAATCGCGTCATCCCTAATTCAATGCATAGGCTACTCTTAAATATTTATTCACTGTATCATATCAAACATTCAGAAAAAAAGCATTAGGGTTAATGTTTCAGAAAATAAAAAAATAAAAAATTACCCTTTCAGAAAATTACAATTCTTACCTGCTCATCTGAAATGCCTGTCTGGTTTGCTCACCATGAAAAACAACTGATCGTTTCTATGGACGCCTTTAACATCTTCACAGACTCCACATATGTCTCATGTGATATAGACAAGATTTCATGTTTTCTACAATTCATATGAAAGTTTTGTGTGGGTAACAGACCTACAGACCGAAATTGCACGTTGTCAGCCACTGACTGTCTCGTGAGTTTTATTCCTGCAGGGGTCGCTTGACCCTTCAAAACCGAATTCTCCATTCATCCGCATTTAAATCTAAGAATACTTTTTATCCATTTGGAGACATTTTACACTGGATAGTTATTTTTAATAAAAACTGATAATTGTAAGGAGTCATACCTGTGAATGTAAATTTGCCTCAGTTTATCTATAATAGCATTTTTAAAAATCCTCATCAAGTAATAATAAGTTATTTTTGTTTGTTTTTCCTGTATTTAGTAATATTTTTTCCAGTCAGTTTTACCAGGGACGAATTGCTGAACATTTGGCAGCATATACCAAACAAACTTTTCCCAGTTTTTGAATATTCGGACGCTTTGCTGGACATTTTAGTCAGAGGCACAGATTTGCTGTTCAAGAGACGCAGGTGAGGGAGACGAGCCGGCACACTGGTCAATCTCTGTCGGCGCAGCTTTCGAACAGCGCTGCCGAGCATTCATCTAGCGAATCTCCGCTCTCTTCCTAACAAAATGGACAAACTACATCTCCTTACCCGTACAAACAAGGACTTTTCAAACTCTGCTGCCTTGTGCCTCACAGAAACCTGGCTGAGTGAAGCCATTCCGTACAGCGTATTACATCTGCCGGGCTTTCAGCTATTCAGAGCGGATAGCACCGTGGAGTTAATGGGGGAAACGAGAGGCGGTGGAACATGCTTTTATATCAATGAAAGTTGGTGTACAGATGTAACAACGTTAAAGAAGATGTGCTGTCCTAAATTGGAAGCACTCTTTAGTAACTGTAAGCCATTCTACTTGCCACGGGAGTTTTCCTTGTTTATTCTGGTGAGTGTGTGTATCGCGCCAAACGCTTGCGTGAATGCCACGCTGCAACAGCTGGCTGATCAAATCACAGACACGGAACAACAATACCCGGACTCAGTTATTATTATTCTTGGGGATTTTAACAAGCAAATCTCACATGTGAACTGCCCAAATACAAACAGCACATTACATGCCCAACCAGAGACAGAAATATACTGGTTCATTGCTACACACCAATAAAGGATGCATATCGCTCTGTCCCTAGAGCAGCTTTGGGACTCTCTGATCACTGTCTGGTTCATCTTCTTCCAACCTACAGACAGAAACTAAAATCTGCTAAGTCTGTAGTAAAGACTGTAAAGAGATGGACCAATAAAGCAGAGCTGGAGCTACAAGCCTGCTTTGATTGCACTGATTGGAGTGTTTTTGAGGCTGCAGCCACCGACCTGGATAAACTCACAGATACTGTTACATCACATATCAGTTTCTGTGAGGATATATGCATTCCTACTAGGTCTTATTAAACGTTCAACAACGACAAACCATGGTTTACAGCAGAACTCAGGCAGCTTCGTCAGGCCAAAGAGGATGCTTACAGAGGTGGGGATAAAGTCTTGTACAATCAGGCCAGGAACACACTGAATAAGGAAATCAGAGTGGCTAAAAGAAGATACTCTGACCCTGCATCAGTGTGGAATGGCATGAAACAACTTACGAATTACAGGACTCGTACCCCTAACCCTGTGGTGGACCAACAACTGGCTGACGACCTGAATGAGTTCTACTGTAGATTTGAAAGGCCCAATCTCACACCCCACACCTGCCCAGATCTTCGATTCAAACAAACACCTACACCTCCTGCAACCCCCCTCCTCCCCCTCCTGCTACTCAACCCGCACTTAAGATCTGTGAAGAGGAGGTGTGCCATGTCTTTCAGAAACAAAAGACAAGGAAAGCTTCAGGCCCAGATGGCGTTTCGCCCACGTGTCTTAGATCCTGTGCTAACCAGCTGGCCCCCATCTTCACACAGATCTTCAATAGATCACTGGAGCAGTGTGAAGTCCCATGCTGCTTCAAACGCTCAATCATCATTCCTGTCTCAAAGAAACTAAAAATCACAGGACTTAATGACTACAGACCTGTCGCCCTGATGTCTGTGGTCATGAAATCATTTGAGAGACTGGTGTTGGCCCACCTGAAGGACATCACTGGACCCTTTCTAGATCCCCTTCAATTTGCTTATTGAGCAAACAGGTCTGTGGAGGATGCATTCAACATGGGATTGCATCATATCCTGCAACATTTGGACAGACCAGGGATATATGCAAGGATCCTTTTTGTGGACTTCAATTCAGCTTTTAACACCATCATCCCAGCTGTACTCCAGACTAAACTACACCAGCTCTCTGTTCCCATGTCTATCTGCCAGTGGGATGTGTGCTCTCCCCACTACTCTTCTCCCTCTACACCAATGACTGCATCGCCAAGGACCCCTCTGTCAAGCTCCTGAAGTTTGCAGATGACACCACTGTCATCGGCCTCATCCGAGATGATGATGAGTCTGCATACAGAAGGGAGGTTAAACATCTGGCTGTCTGGTGCAGTCAAAACAACCTGGAGCTGAACACACTCAAAACGGTGGAGATGACTGTGGACTTTAGGAGGTACACCCCAACACTGTCCCCCCTCACCATTCTAAACAGCACTGTGGCAGCAGTGGAGTCATTCAGGTTCCTGGGCACTACCATCTCACAGGACCTGAAGTGGGAGACACACATTGACTCCATTGTGAAAAAGGCCTAGCTGAGGTTGTACTTCCTTCGCCAGTTGAGGAAGTTCAACCTGCCACAGGTGCTGCTGATCCAGTTCTACTCAGCAGTCATTGAGTCTGTCCTCTGCACTTCAATAACTGTCTGGTTTGGTTCAGCTATGAAATCGGATATCAGAAGAATACAAAGGACAGTTTGGACTGCTGAGAGGATTATTGGTTGCCCCCTGCCCTCCCTTCAAGAACTATACACTTCCAGATTGAGGAAAAAGGCTGGAAAAATCAATCTGGACCCCACTCACCCTGCCCACTACATTTTGAACTGCTGCCTTCTGGCCGACACTTCAGAGCTCTGAGCACCAGAACCGTCAGGCACAGGAACAGTTTTTTCCCTCAGGCCATCCATCTCATGAACAGTTAAAACTGCCTCATTGAGCAATAATTATGTGCAATTCACAGTCTAGTTTTTTTATATTTATCCAACACATCCAACTTCTTCTGCCATTACATTCCCTTGCACTGTCTATAACAGATTTGTATTTAGTTTTGCACTACGTTTGTGTATGTGTGAATGTATGTATGTTTGTGTCTGTGTGTGTATATGTGTATATGTATGTATATGTATGTATATATATATATATATATATATATATATATATATATATATATATATATATATATATATGTATGTATGTATGTATGTATGTATGTATATATACTGTGTTATTGTGTATTCTATATATACTTTTTTTTCTATTACATTTTTATTTATATATTTTTATTCAATATTTAATTCTTTTTATTATTGTCTATGTCTTGTTGCTGTTTTGTATTGTTGTGCACTGGAAGCTCCAGTCACCAAGACAAATTCCTTGTTTGTGTAAGCATACCTGGCAATAAAGCTGATTCTGATTCTGATAAACCACTGTGAGTTCATGCATCCTGGCCACTAGACTCTTCTGTCTAGTTGGGCGATACCAACTCGTACAATGGAGGGGGGACTTCAGTTTTTTGTCTCAATATGACAGACTCACAGCCATGCAATTGCAAGGTATCTCATACAAAATTACAGTTGAAGTCATAAGTTTACATAATCTTAGGTTGAAGACATTAAAACAATTTTTTTTTTAACCACTCCACAGATTTAATGTTAGCAAACTATAGATTTGGCATGTTATTTAGGACATCTACTTTGTGCATGACATGATTTTTCCAACAATTGTTTACAGACAGATTGTTTCACTTTTATTTGACTATATCACAATTCCAGTGGGTCAGAAGTTTACATATACTAAGTTAACTGTGCCTTTAAGCAGCTTGGAAAATTCCAGAAAATGATGTCAAGCCTTTAGACAATTAGCTAATTAGCTTCTGATAGGAGGTGTACTGAATTGGAGGTGTACCTGTGGATGTACCTTCAAACTCAACCTTGACATCATGGGGAAATCAAAAGAAATCAGCCAAGACCTCAGAAAAAAAATTGTGGACCTCCACAAGGCTGGTTCATCCTTGTGAGCAATTTCCAAATGCCTGAAGGTACCATGTTCATCTGTACAAACAATAGTACACAAGTATAAACACCATGGGACCACGTAGCCATCATACCATTCAGGAAGGAGACGCATTCTGTCTCCTAGAGATGAACATAATTTGGTGTGAAAAGTGCAAATCAATCCCAGAACAACATCAAAGGGCCTTTTGAAGATGCTGGAGGAAAAAGGTAGACAAGTATCTATATCTATAGTAAAATGAGTCCTATATCGACATAACCTGAATGGCTGCTCAGCAAGGAAGAAGCCAATGCTCCAAAACCGCCATAAAAAAGCCAGACTACAGTTTGCAAGTGCACGTGGGGACAAAGATCTTCTTTTTGGAGAAATGTCCTCTGGTCTGATGAAACAAAAATGGAACTATTTGGCCATAATGACCATCGTTATGTTTGGAGGAAAAAGGGTGAGGCTTGCAAGCTGAAGATACCATCCCAGCTGTGAAGCATGGGGGTGGCAGCATCATGTTGTGGGGGTGCTTTGCTGCAGGAGGGACTGGTGCACTTCACAAAACAGATGGCATTATGAGGAAGGAAAATTATGTGGATATATTGAAGCAACATCTCAAGACATCAGCCATAGCGTTAAAGCTTGGTCGCAAATGGGTCTTCCAAATGGACAATGACCCCAAGGACAACAAAGTCAAGGTATTGTAGTGGCCATCACAAAGTCCTGACCTCAATCTGATTTTGAAAATTTGTGGGCAGAACTGAAAAAGCATGTGCGAGCAAGGAGGCTTACAAACCTGACTCAAAATTCCAGCAACTTATTGTGAGAAGCTTGTGGAAGGCTACCCAAAACGTTTGACCCAAGTTAAACAATTTAAAAGCAATGCTACCAAATAATAACAAATTGTATGTAAACTTATGACCCACTGGAATGTGATGAAAGAAATAAAAGCTGAAATAAATAATTCTCTCTACTATTATTCTGACACATTCTATAAAAGTAGTGATCCTAACTGACAGGGAATGTTTTCTACGATTAAATGTCAGGAATTGTGAAAAACTGAGTTTAAATGTATCTGGCTAAGGTGTATGTAAACTTCTGACTTCAACTGTATTTTCAGCATTGATAAAAATATATTAACAAGGACATGTGCCCCCCATCTCCCCCAATTCTACACCAGTGGTTTAAAATATCAACATTTCAGGCTAGGTTCATTTTGTGTTATAAAGTAGTTAATATTAAGAGTTCTCACAAAAATGTTTTTTTTTTTTTTTTTGCCTCTAATGTTTTAAAGGTGCACTTGGTAACTTTAGTCTTTGTGTCATCTTGGACTTACACTGACACCTAGTGGCTTCGATGTGGCATCATTTAAAATGAATAGTTTTCAGTTTCAGATGCCATTGTAGAAATGTATTATTCATAGTCAGCCACAATTACTTTAATCAATGAGTAAATGTGTCAAATAACAGGACATTAAGTAGTCAAATATCTGAAATTAAGTAGTATGTGTAGGTCATGTGATTGTAAAATGGAAAGCTCCCATGTGCGTACCTTCTCCATGTAGATTAAAACAGCTTTTACATGGTTATTGATATGTCTGGAGTCTTGTTATTAATTTTTTTTATTGATTCCATTCATAAGATAAACAACATAAAATACGGAATCAATTATATACATTAAACCCCTCCCCTCGAACATCCACCCCCCGACACAAACACGCATTACAGTGGTCACCAACAATTAGATTTACATAAAAAAAAATAAAAAAAACATAAAAAAGTATACTTTCAAAAAACAACAAGAATGCACATACACAAACTAGAAATCTCTCTTCACTGCCCCTCCCCGAGAACCCTCCAAAAAAGCCAAATATCCACACCACTTCCTATCAAACAAATCCCATTTTCCCAGCCTTCTAAAAATCACCTCATCAAATGCTGCCACCACGCCCATCTCCCCACACCACTCCCGAAATGAGGGTGCCCCAGCCGACTTCCACCCCCTGAGGATAATTTGTCTACCGATCATAACTCCGGCTAGGACCCAACTTTTTAAATGACTATCCCCAATATTAATGACCACCCCGTCACCTAAGATACAGAGTCTGGGGCAAAATGAAAATTGAGTGTCCAATACCTTACACATAAAGTTCTGAACCCTCAACCAAAATTCTTGGATCTTAACACATCCCCCCAAAAAACATGGGTTGTGTCCCTGTTTTCTGACTGGCATCGCCAGAGGTGGGTGTGTCTTTAAGACTAAGCCTATGGCTGTGTCTCGTTTGGAAGGCTGCATCCTCCGGAGGTCACATTTGTCGGCCACATATGTCATCAAGGATGTCTCGTTTCAGAAAAGCAAGTAGGACACTTCAAATGCAGCCTTCGAATGCGACCTTCTTTCACGGGAATTCGGAGGATGCATGAGGTGTATCCTTCGTGGGCACTCACAACCCACAATTCTTTGCTTCAACGGAAATGTAAAAAAAAAAAAATGACACCAATTTGCCCATAAATATGATGTTCAAATGCAATTAATGTTAATTCAGCCAGGAGCGGTGTCCAGTAATGGAGGTGGGGACACTGGTCCGGATCCCCGACGCTCCACAGGCTGCCCCTGATCGGGCAGGGGCGTATTGGATACCAGTAAGAGTGAAAGGGGATACACATCAAGCTTTGGTGGATACAGGTTGTTCTCAAACCTCGATCCACCAACGCTCAGTGCAAGGCGGGGCATTGGATAAAAATAAACTGGTGAGGGTGAAGTTTGTGCATGGTGACATTCACAAGTATCCAGTGGTTACCATTGAGATACGATTCAGGGGAAAAAGGCATAGAGTCGAGGCTGTGGTTAATCCCCGCCTCACCCATCCACTAATTCTGGGAACCAATTGGCCCGGCTTTAAAAATGTATTGAGGGAAATGTGTGTGGATGGGTCCTGCAAAATAGTGGGGCGGGGTGTGACCTGCGATACAATGACTGGTGAGGCGGTGCCTGGCACGTCAACGTCAGCTCCGTGTCGGGATGACGCAGACGGGGGAATTCCCGTTCTCAGGGGCTTCCCTGAGGGGGATTTCCCTCTGGAGCAGTCATGTGACGAGTCCCTTAAGCACGCCTTTGACCAAGTGAAAGTAATTGATAGTCAACAGCTCCAGCCTGGTGTTGTGCTCACATACCTGTACTTTTCTATTATCAAAGAGCGGTTGTATCGAGTGACGCAGGACACACAAACCAAAGAGTATACAACTCAGCTGTTAGTACCAAAAAGCCATCGGGAAACACTTTTCCAGGTGGCTCACTATAATCCAATGGCTGGCCACTTAGGTCACAAAAAGACGTTGAACCGTTAATGGCCCGTTTCTTTTGGCCGGGCATTCACGGGGATGTTCGCAAGTAGTGTGCGGCGTGCCGTGAATGTCAGTTGGTAAATCCACCGGCCACCCCAAAAGCGCCATTGCGCCCGCTGCCACTGATCGAGATCCCCTTCGAGAGAATTGGCATGGATCTCATCGGGCCATTAGAACGGACTGCATGCGGCCATCACTTTGTATTAGTTCTGGTGGACTATGCAACGCGATATCCGGAAGCGGTGCTTCTAAGCAACATCTCAGCACGTAGTGTTGTGGAGGCACTCTTCAAAATTATCTCCCGAGTGGGGATTCCAAAGGAAATCCTCACTGATCAAGGCACAACATTCATGTCACGTACACATCGCAAAATCTATGAATTATTAGGTATTAAGTCGATTCGCACAAGCGTTTATCACCCGCAAACCGATGGGTTGGTCAAACGATTTAATAAGACCTTAAAAAATATGATTCGTAAGTTCGTACACGAAGATGCTAAAAGCTGGGATAAGTGGCTCGAACCCCTGCTGTTTGCAGTATGAGAGGTCCCGCAAGCCTCCACCGGGTTTTCCCTGTTTGAGCTACTGTATGGGCACTGGCCGTGCGGCGTGCTTGACGTCATACGCGAAGCTTGGGAGGAAGGACCTTCAAATAGCAAAAAACAAATTCAGTACGTTCTTGATCTTAGAGCAAAACTCCACACTTTGGGGCGGGTAACACAGGAGAATTTGCTCCAAGCGCAAGAACGGCAACGCCAATTGTACGACAGGGGCACTCGACTATGGGAATTCGCACAGGGAGATAAGGTGCTGGTATTGCTTCCCACCTCGAGCTCCAAATTACTCGTCAAGTGGCAAGGACCCTTTGAGGTCACACGACGAGACGGAGATCTCGATTATGAGGTTAGGTGAACGGATAGGAGAGGGGCACGTCAAATCTACCACATCAACCTCCTCAAACTATGGAGGGAGGCGGTACCTGTAGCCTTGGCGATGGTAGTTCCGGAGAGGGTGGAACTCGGGCCGGAGGTATTTCCCAAATCAAGTTCATTCACCCTGGTCCCTTAAGGAGACCACCTCTCACTGTCGCAGCTTACAGAGATTGCCAGGTTGAAAGCAGAATTCGCGGATGTGTTTTCACCCCTACCCGGTTGCACGAACCTCATAGAGCACCATAGCGAGACCACCCCGGGGGTGGTGGTTCGTAGCCGCCCCTATCGTCTTCCTGAACACAAGAAAAAGATTGTTCAGGAAGAATTAGAGGCAATGCTTGAAATGGGCGTAATACAAGAGTCACACAGCGATTGGGCCAGCCCGGTAGTTCTGGTACCGAAGAGCGACGGCTCGGTCTGCTTCTGTGTCGACTACCGGAAAGTGAACGCGGTGTCCAAATTTGATGCTTATCCAATGCCACAAATTGACGAGTTACTCGATCGGTTGGGCACGGCTCAGTTTTACTCGACGCTGGACTTAACAAATGGTTATTGGCAGATCCCTTTAACTCCAATGTCCCGAGAAAAGATGGCTTTTTCCACACCGTTTGGATTACAACAATTTGTGACGCTTCCATTCGGTTTGTTCAGAGCCCCGGCCACATTTCAGCGCCTTATGGACAAGATCCTCAGACCGCACATGGCATATGCCGCCACATATCTGGACGACATCATCATTTACAGTAATGATTGGCAGCGGCATATGCAACATCTGAGGGCTGTCCTGAGAACGCTGAGACAGGCGGGACTCACGGCCAACCCGAAGAAATGTGCAATTGGGCGGGTGGAAGTTAGGTATCTGGGGTTCCACTAGGGTCATGGGCAGGTGCGTCCACAGGTTGATAAAACGGCAGCGATCGCAGCCTGTCCGGTGCCCAAGACCAAAAAGGGGGTAAGGCAATTTTTGGGGCTGGCTGGCTACTACCGAAGGTTTGTGTCTAGTTATTCTGATGTCACCAGCCCGCTGACTGACCTTACTAAAAAGGGGGCTCCCGATCCGATCCAGTGGACAGAGTCGTGCCAACAGGCCTTCCTTAAGATAAAATTTGCACTGTGTGGGGGGTCGCTTTTACATGCACCTGACTTCTCTCTCCCCTTTGTTTTGCAGACTGATGCATCTGACAGGGGGCTGGGCATGGTGCTCTTGCAGGAGGTGGGGGGGAGGAACGGCCAGTGCTGTTTATTAGTCGCAAGCTCACCTTCAGGGAGACAAAATATAGTACCATCGAGAAGGAGTGTCTTGCGATTAAGTGGGCTGTTCTCACCCTCTGCTACTACCTGCTGGGGCGGGCCTTTGCCCTCTGTTCTTATCACACTCCTCTGCAGTGGCTCCACCGCATGAAGGATACTAACACGTGGATCACCCGTTGGTATCTGGCTCTCCAGCCCTTTAAGTTCAAGGTGATCCACAGACCGGGGGCGCAGATGGTTGTGGCTGACTTTCTCTACAGGGATGGTGGGGGAGTGGGCAGGCCGGATGTTTCCTCGGCCTGAGTCAGCGGTGGGGGCATGTGGCATGGGGGGCGTGGTCATGTGTTGGTCTGCGAGAGAGGGAGAGTGGTAAGGCTCGTCACCTGGCTCATAATTATCTCTAACACCTGTCTCTCATTATAGTGATGGTGGAGGGAGACTTAAAAGGCATGCCAGAGGATCAGAGAGGGAGAGAGAGTGACCGACAAGTCCAGAGACAGCCACGAGTGTTTTGTTTATTATTTAGTCTGTATCAATGGTTACCATCGATTGTGTGAGTGTGAAGCTGAGAATTAAAAGACTAACCTTGAATCTGCTTCGCTGTCTCCTGACTCCTCCATTTCCCCCTGAACTAAGAACTTGTTACAAAATAAAAGGCCATTCAGTTTCCTCGGACAGTCAAACGAATGTTCAGTGAGCCGGCCCATTCAACTGCTACATGAGTGCAACCGATGACCCAATCACTCCAATGTCCTGCAAGAAATACTCCACAAAACAAACTCCAACCAATAGGAGGTGTAAGCATAAAGAACGTGCAGATTTATCCACAACACTGTCCCGAAGGAGTGCTGCTACACAAAACAAACTCCAGCCGCTAGGTGGAACCAGCACAAAAAGAAACAAAAAAGGCGCTCAGCTTCCTCGGACGTCGGTACTTGGCTGCAACATGAGAACCACAAAATAACTTACTCAATCATTGACATTATGAAGGATATTGCTTGCTGGGGACATGTAAATACTTTACAGCCATCCTTAGTATCTGTTCTCAGTTTGGCCGAGAACATCATTGCAAAGGCGACCGTCCGTTGATGAGTTTCTTGCATTCCTTGAATCGATCACATTTCTCTCTTGTCATTTTCTTGTTCCCAAAAGTCTGGGAACAAGGAAATGCTGTGGTTCTTCAAAGAAAGCCTTCCTTTACTCCTCATTTCACATAACATGAGATCTTTATCAGATGATCTCTGAAATTTGACCAGAATTGATCGGGGCCTGTCTCCCTCAGCGGATCGCCGAGCTGGGACCCTGTGAGCTCGCTCAATTTCCAGCTTATGGCCTGTAGATTCGGAAAGAGCCCGTCCAGGAATTCCACCATATTCTGACCCTCTGCTCCCTCAGGAATTCCAACAATTCTGACGTTATTCCACCGGTTACGATTCTCCATATCCTCCAGCTTCTCCCAGACGCACTCCAAATCCGCCTTGGTCCCTAGCAGATTAGCGGCTAATTCCCTCTCCGATGACTCCAGATAATCGATCTGTGTCTCAACATCCCCAACTCTTGTAACCACCTCAGTGAATATCGTCTCCATGGCCGTAATCGATCGATGTATTGCAGCAAGATCCTCCAAGTCACCAACGACCTTCATCAGCATTGCCGATACGTTCAGCAATTCTCGAGGATTTTGAATTCTTCCTAGAACAATTATAGATCAGGGTGTTTCGATTCTCACTGGTTTATGAAACTAGCAAAGTGTGCAGAGCTCGCCGTTCACACGTCCGAACCTCACATGGCGTCACATAACTCTCCTCGATATGACTTGAGTCTTCATTTTAATGTGTGGTCATGATTTTCTACGTATATTACAGAATTGCAATTAATGTCTTTAGGAGCTAACATTTTTTAATGAAGAAAAATGAGAGCACCTTTAAAAAAAAGTAACGGGACACCGAAGTGTACACTATTCGTGGAAAGTGCATTATATTATTCATTTATTTGTTTACCTTGGCTGAGGAATGGTATGTGGTTATCCAGAATTAGACCCACATGCAGGCCGGGCCAGAAGTACTGAACCTCATTAGGGTGATTCTCTAGTTGACCGAGTGCATGTAGTCAATGCTCAAAAAAACAGAAAGTGTATGACTTTCTGTCTTTGCAGAACACAAATTAAGATTTTTAGAAGACTATCTCAGCTCTGTAGGTCCAAACAATGCAAGTCAACAGGGTCCAAATATTTGAAGCTCAAAAAGTATATAAAGGCAGCATAAAAGTAATCCATACAACTCCAGTGGTTAAATCCATGGCTTCAGAAGCGATACGATAGGTCTAGGTGAGAAACAGATTCATATTTAAGTCCTTTTTTACTATAAATCTCCACTGTCAAACAGACCTCCTAAGCGCTCTTCTCTTAAGAGTTCTTTTTTTGTTTTTGGCAATTCGCATTCTTCCAGCATATCGCCACCTACAGTAAAATAGTGATATACATAATACATATATATATATATATATATATATATATATATATATATATATATATATATATATATATATATAACAGTACTTAACAGTACTTAAGATGCAGTAAGTGGATTTCTAGAGCACTCTGCATGTCTGTCAGTATCTCAACTACAGTAAATTTGTGTATCACTCAGGGAGAACTGTACAATGCTGTCGAGCATGCTGATGTTGGTGGCTCCGGGCGGGTGTGCTGTTGTCGCCATACTGTGGGCGAAATGCCAGGAGCCGTACAGCGAGTCTTCAGAGGACCATTGGTAGAGTGCCCCCTCTCCATCAAAGAACAACAGCTGCAGAGACAGATCTTAGCCAGAGTCCTGCCAGAAAAATCAAAACAAACACTACCATCTACTGGTAACAGTGCAGAATACAGCATACATTATGTCCCCAGTGTGATTTAAATTAATACGTAATCACATGAACACTTTTGGCATGAAATTATGCTACAAGCTGAAAAAAAATAAATCTGAACTATAGAATAGGGATGGGCACAAGTACTTGATCATGCGTTACGTGACTTTTTGCTAAACTCGAAATTCAGTATACAACTATACAAAAACATGTAAAAGAGAATGGCATTATATTTGTGCCACAATTGTACACGCACAAGATGATATTTTGAGCACACAAAAATTTTCTGCGTGCATAAGATGATATTTTGAGCGCACAAAAAGTAATTTTGCACGTGCGTGAAGAACAAAAGGTGAATAAATTTTGAGCAAATGAAAATCTATTTTGCGCTCATATAAAGTTTATTTGAATGTCAATTTGCAGAGAATTCTGACATTTATGTTACTCCATAGTATTAACCTGATGATTTCAAATCTCATGTAAACACGATTTTCTTTTTTGTTTTTTTTTTTGTTGTCCGACTTTTTAAATAAGCTGATTTTTGCTAGTTATCAGTGTATTGGTGTACATATAAACATGTTCATTAAGAAACTAAAATTTGCATTTACAAGCACAGTCTTACACCGGTTAATGTGTGTAGTCATGTAAACACCTTAAACGGATTTCCTTTATCGGGGTAAGGACATAAACTTTAAGCCTAAACTGACTGACACAGGAATATTTTTGATACTCACATTTTCTTTAAACAATGTGAAAATTTAGTTACTACTTCCCTCAAGAAGATATTACATCTTCTTACAATAACAATTTTAAAGGTAAAGTGTGAAATTTCTGTCCACTTGCCAAATATATTTGAAATATATTTATCCTTTTCATTATCATTTAATCCTTATGTTAATTGCCAAACCTTTAGAGTCTTCAACTCATTATCTTGGACTTTTGCCAATTCCAGAATCATTGAGCAGGGCACAGACGAATTTGTAGCACTGAGAAACTCTCTTCCATCCCACTGCAGAGGGTAGTATTTGGAGTCAAAGTGGCAGGCCAGCACTAACTGACGCTTTGCAGCAGGGTTGAGAGTGGCAATGATGTTGGTGAAGGGAGGTTGTCCTTAAGGAGTGTGAGCATAGAAGGTATCTTCAGTCACTTCCCACCCTGCTTTCAATGAGCCGAGGGTCGATTTACTATGCTAGAGAAAGAGAGAGACTCAGACACTGAACACACTGTCGAGTTTAAACATCAGCTTTCATACACAACCTGACCTGCTGAACATCTTGGCTTCCAGCAGAGCCTGGGTACCGCACAACAAGCATGGGCTTCAGGTCTTTCTGCCACATCCGGTCCAGATCAGTACGAGCTAAAGCACTACTCAGTTCACTATAGCTCAGTGTGGTTGATTCATGTTTCAGCTGAAGAGAAAAAAGAAGAAGAAGAAGAAGAAGAAACATCTGTGCTCTCATGTTCTGCTTCTACTTCTCTATTTATGTATATTTGTGGGCATTCACTGTATTCTGCAAAGAGCATTGGTGTAGAGGCAATCTTCCACTACTCAGTGTCTTTCTTTCAAGGATCACAAAAAGAAACATTTAGCTGACACTGCTTTACACTGAACAGGAGCTGTCTAGCTCCAAAAAGGACAGAAATCTCCATAAAGGCACCTTAAAGGTATATATGTCCATATGCACCATTTTCCAAATCTTATATTGCAAGCCCTTTCAGGATATGAATTATACAGTAGATGTCAACAATTCAATTTTCACTAGTTAAAATGCTTATTCTTGATATCAGGAATATAATTTCTACTAGTGAATATGCTCATTGTGTATATTAAGTTTGCACTAGTAACAATATTCATTCTTGATATAAAAAAATATGTCATTTCTCATGGAAATGCCCATTCTAGATATCAAATATGGAATTTCAACTAGCAGAATTTCACAATGATCTGTCATTCAATGGCAAGCAGAATATACTTTTAATCATGTGCAGGATATGAATTAAAGATATCAACAATTACATTTTCACTAGTTGAAATGTTATAAACTTGATATAAAAAAATGACAACACTCTCAAAGAAATACACATTATTGATATCAAATAAGGAATTTCAAATAGTATCTTAAAAGCCATAATTCTTGATTTTTTGTAATTTCATTTTTACAAGCAGAATTTCACAATTTCATGTCATTCACTCCTTTTCAACACACAATTACAGATATCTATAATTAATTTCTTACCAGAAATTCCAATTTTATATATCAGTGATGTACTCCTTACTAGTAAAAATTATATTTTTTTATATCAATAACTACATTGTTACAATAACAAATATCCATTCCTGATATCAGCAATTGAATTACAACTGTTGAAAATGCAAATTGTTGATATTTATAAATGTATTTCAACATAAAAGAAATTATATTTCAGATATCTGGAAATGGATTTCAGATATCAATAAATTTAAGAGTAAAGACATCTTAAAAGGCATTCTTGATAGTTGCAATCACATTACATAAATATTAAAGTAACATTGCTACTAGTTAAAACCATATTACAGCTATCAAAAATTAGCATTTTCACACAAAGACACATTGTGGCAAGTTTGACATCAATGATGCCAAACACCATTGGTTCTTGCATGCTTTGTATCCAATTTGTAAGCATAAGATCTGAGAACTACGGTGGAGGGCACAATTTTCGTTTAATAGAAAAAAGTAGGCAGAACATTCTGCAAAAAATCTCCTATTGTGTTCCAAGGGAAAAAAAAAATAATAATAATAATAATAATAAAATAAAAAAAACATATATATATATATATATATATATATATATATATATATATATATATATATATATATATATATATATATAATTTTTTTATTTTTTATTTTTTTATTAATAATTATAATGTATCATTTGTGGGTGAAATATTCCTTTAAGCTATAATCAGCATTAATTAATGTCCTTAGTCAAAACCAGACTAGCTATTATTAGCAATTATTTCCTCTTTTAGAGGTTTCTTTAACCCAGGTAAAGTGCTTTGTTACTCTGTGATATTGAAAACTGAAGTAGATTAGATTCATTTTGGTGTATTTTGATATTATGCATGAGCTGAGCTGACTGTAACATGAAACACTTGAATGAAAAAAACTCTGTGAAGTTTTTTTGTTCTAAATGAATCATATGCCAATGTCTACTCAATGTCTACATGATTTACGAAGCAAACGAAGGAAACACCCAATTTACATGGAATGTTGAGTGAGTCCTAGATAAACATATGTTAATTATACTCTTGCTTAAATGGTAATGTTGCAGCCAAACTAGTACAGTCTTGTTTGTAGGAGACATTATACACTGTATTTGTCTAGAGCATAATTATGTATTCAGACTAAACCAAACATGCCAACAGATAGTTTTTAAAATAAAGAAACACAGCTCTAACCAGAAATGAAGTCACATTTAAGTACGAATCCCTCATGATATTGATTCTTTGATGACAAATGCATGTTTTTATTTGGTCTCAAAGTGTTCATGTGCTGTAATTATTGATTCTTTATGTGTTATTTGAAAATACAATGACATGACTAACTCAAGAACAATTTCCTGTTGTTATTGATGAGGGATTAGTGGACATGATCATCAAGGATTCACAGCCATTTTCAGTGGTGGAAGATGAAAGATTCAGGGCATTTGTCAAGAAGCTTGACCGAACATATGTGCTTCCTACAAGGCATGCACTGAAGGACATGATTGCTTCAAGGTCCAACACAAAAAAGGCAAAGAAATACCTGTCGAGACCAGCAACAACTCTGCCATGCGAAATATTTTTTTCTAAAGGAGGAGAAGTTCTTTGTATACATATACAGTACATATATATATATATATATATATATATATATATATATATATATATATACAGTGTAACGGAATACATGTAATGGGATTACGTATTTAAAATACAAAATATAAGTAAATGTATTCCACTACAGTTACAATTTAGATCATTGGTAATCAGAATACAGTTACATTCAAAAAGTATTTTTATTACTGAAGAGATTACTTTGCATTTTATTGTCATTTGTTTCATTTAATATTCAGTCCTTTCAGATGGAATACATTTATACATATAAATGATGCGATCCAAAGTGCATTTGAACAGCGGTGAAACACTTTCTTATTATGTGTTACATTCATACGAGCAGACAGAGAAGTAAGTTTGAAGTCAGTTTGGAGCAGCAGAAATAGAAATAAACCTTGTGTAAATTGTCAGCTTTACAATAAGCTCAAATGCTATTTCTAGCAGTTTTACATACACATGTTACCAGGCACGATCATATTTTTTTAACAAGAAAATTCACCTTGGATTATAATTTCTTTTTTTCTAGTAAGACCTTTGATATTAGGGCAAAAATCTTATTCTTGATAATAATTTTTGTATTGTTGTCCTGTAAAAATTTCTAAAAATCTTTAAAACAAGATCAATTTGATTGATCTTGTTTTAGAAACAACACTGCATAAGATATTTAGGTTTTTCAGAGAATGTATTTTAACATGTGTATTTTGTCTTACTGTATTGGCAGAGTTTTTATAGTCAAAACAAGTGAAAAAAATCTACCAGTGCTGAAGAAGTAATCCAAAGAATTTAGAATATGTTACTGGCCTTGAGTAATCTAACGAAATACGTTACAAATTACATTTTACAGCATGTATCCCAACCCTGTATATATATATATATATATATATATATATATATATATATATATATATATATATATATATATATATATATATATATATCATAAAACAATTTGTTTAAATGCTAAAAGAGTTTTTCCTAAATAAAAATTCCCAATGACACTGCTTTTGTCCTGTTTTGTCCTCATCACAGTCAAATAATTTCCCTTTCAGAAAAGGCCTATACAATTTAAAACAAAATGTATACAACTTTGTGTGAAGTTCTTATAAACTGTACAAATAAAACTTGAAATAAAAAAGAAATACAAAACATTTATCACAAAAATGATGGCATTCTTTTCCTCACTGGTAACACTACCCCTTTCACTTTGACTGCTAGTTTTTATAGATGTTTTCAATGACAAATAAATGTGTTCATAATGAAAAAGGTAGAGTGATAGTTAATTGTTTCTAATTGACCTGATTAGCCAAGCCTAAAACTCACAAAACAAGAAGTACAAAATATTAAAAGAACACATAAAAGACACTTGGACATTTAGTTTATTGGTATTTAATTATTTGTAGATTACATTTAATAGATTACACTTTCACGAAAACATTTGCAAGTGTCATTAAACATGTTTGGGCTGTGTACTGGTTGCAGTTACACAGTTTTGACCAGCAGGTGTCCTGAGCGTGACGTGTTTCGAGCGCTTCGAAACAGGGAATCATTTTATGAAGCAATTGGTTCAATTGATTCAGAGTTTCGAAAAGCTTCGTTTCTGCCATCACTGCGCCTTGTACACATCCTATGCTACACAGTCCTATCAGAATAAATGTAATTAGATTTATGGTAAAATCGCGAAATACAAAGGGGCACTGAAGTAATCACGTGGTACGTGCGCCATAGTGGTGGTACGCACGTGGAAACCCAGAAGACTTTTGCAGCATTATTTCAACTAGTTGTTTAAAGTGTATTTTATATAGCTAGCTATAATGTCTGCTTGTTAATAATAGGTTGATATCGTAGTGACTTTTCGTGATGGATGACACAGTTTCAATCTCTCCGAAAAAGAGGTGGAGATTGCATATTTGAAGAGGAAACATGATCAAATGGAAAAGGTCTGCTCTACGTTACTATTCACAATGCAAAAATTAAACTTAAGTTCAACAATTTATAGATTTTCATTCTAGCACCATTCTACAAATCCGGTTTTCATAAATAATAACTTTAAAAAATAGTAGTTGATGCCAACTTTAACTGTTTGATATAATGCTTTTTCAAAACACAAAAAACAGCAACTTTAAAAATAAATAAATAAATAATAATAATAATAATAATAATAAAATTATTATTATTGTTTTAACCAGGTAAATAAATATCTCCTTTGTAGATTTTTGTAGAAATGTTAGCATTAAATCTAAGCACCTGCAGTTACATACTCTTTTTCAATAAACATTTTTATTGATTCATAAACATATAACAAAATAAAAAATAAAAAACACAACATAAATACACTGAATCAACATTTACCATTTAACCCCCCCCTCCCCAATCATCAAACCCACCCTAACCCCCAACGAACACACCTGTGGTCACAAATAGATACACACACAAACACACACACACACAAAAAGAAAACAAACACAATAATCATATATAATTAAAACTACATTTTAAAACTACATCTCCCTCCCCGAGAGTCATCCAAAAATACCAAGTAATTGCCCCACTTCCTGTTGAACAAATTCTGAACCCCCAGCCTACTGCTTGACACCCCTTCAAAAGCAGCCACACTCCCCATCTCCGCACACCACTGCGGAAATGAGGGCACCCTATCCGACTTCCAGCCCCTTAAAATAACTAGCCTGCCAAACATAATGCTGGTCAAAACCCGATTTTTTATGTGTTTATCCCCAAAATTGATGATCGCCTCATCGCCCAAAATACAGAGTCTGGGGCAGAGTGAAATTCAAGTGCCAAAACTCTGAACTTTCAACCAAAGTTCCTGGATCTTAACACCCCCCCCCCCCCCCAAAAAGCATGGGTTGTGTCTCCATCCTCTGATTGGCATCGCCAGCAGGTGGGTGTGTCTTTAAGACCAAGCCTATTTTAGTGGGGTGTGTGCCACTCCCAAAAACAATACAGAGCAGGTGGTGCAGCTGTAAATACCTATAGAACTGAGATCTGGGAATCCCAAAATGTTGAACCAAATTTTCAAAAGATCTCAACACTCCACTCTCATATAGGTCACCGAGTGTATTAACCCCCCTCACAATCCACTCTGACCAGCAAAAAGGGGACTTATTTATACATAATTTAGGGTTCAGCCATATGCTTGAGGCAACATTTAAATAAATGTCCGAATTAAACACTCTGGACACTTTTGTCAATACTGAGTGCAAATGCGAGATAACGGGGTGTAATTTAACTTTTCCGATTAGTTTGATAGAAAGGCTTTGCAATGGCAATATAGGGGCAAGAACTTCCTGTTCAATACAAAACCAGGGAGGGGCTCTCTCAGGTGGAACCAACCAGTGAGCCAAATGTCTGAGACTGAATGCATAATAATAAAACAAAATCTTGGGTAGGCCTAGCCCACCTTTGTCAGTCGGTCTATGTAACTTATTATTAAAATGTCATCTAGGACGCTTACCATTCCAAAAGAAGGACTTTGCTATGCTATTAAATTGCTTGAAGTAAGAGAGGGGGACATCTATAGGGAGAGATTGTAACAGGTAGTTCAATTTTGGAATACAATTCATTTTGATAACATTAACCTTCTCGATCATAGATAAATGTAATGAAGCCCACCTGCCCACATCGCTTGAAAACCTTTTTATTAAGGGGTCAAAATTAAGTCTAACTAAATCAGACAGATTTGCTGGGAATAAAATGCCCAAATACTTAATGCCCTGTTTGGGCGACTGGAAGGCTCCTGGCTGGAAAGCCGTTAATGGGCAGTACGCTGTCAGAGCCAAAGCTTCTGATATAGACCAATTGACTCTGTGTCCTGAGAACTTAGAAAAGGAATGAATAATTCTGTGGAGGCAAGGCATAGTAGGGTCGGAGACGAATAATGAAATA
The DNA here is from genome assembly GCF_019703515.2 of Myxocyprinus asiaticus. Lineage (NCBI taxonomy): Eukaryota > Metazoa > Chordata > Actinopteri > Cypriniformes > Catostomidae > Myxocyprinus > Myxocyprinus asiaticus. The sequence continues at coordinate 7,673,259 of NC_059360.1, read as the reverse complement.
TAATCTGAGTAAAGCAAAAGCTTATACACCACACCTCCTGCCACCACCCCTGAAAAATCATCCTCCTTTCTTATTGTGGCTGCTAATGGTTCCAACAGAACAATAATGTGGAAAGAGGGAAACCCTGCCGGGTGCCGCTATCCAGAGTAATATAATCTGAAATTAATATATATAAAGTAACTTGATCCATCCAGTAAAAGTATTCCCGAACCTGTATGTTTTCAAAATCTTAAAAAGATAATCCCATTCTACCATACAGCGGCTGGAGTCTGATCATTTGCCACTGACCACATGATATTGATGAAACGCCTAATGTTATCAGAAGAGCTGCGGCCCCGAATAAACCCCACCTGATCTATATGTATAAGAGATGTCATAACTTTACTTAATCGGTTAGCCAGAATTTTTTACAATATTTTTACGTCTAGCTGGATCAGGGAAATTGGACAGTAACTGTTACACTCACTTGGATCTTTGTCCTTTTTAAGAATCAGACTGATCCAGGCTTGTGTCATGGGTGGGGGAAGCTTTCCATTCTTTAATGATTCCGTATAAACTGGTGGAGCCAGTTCTGTAGCATAAGATCTAAAAAATTCAGCGGCAAAACCATCTGGCCCCAGAGCCTTGCCTGTAGTGTATATACTACAGTATGTCTCCAGAGCCTGAGGATTTTGAATTTTTTGACAAAAAATATATTTTTAACTTATATTTTTAACTTATATTGATGTATTAACTTATATTGATTTGTTAACACTTTATACAATTATTTTTCTGATAAAATGTTTAAAGAAATTCTGTCAAAAAGGAAGGCACAGTTTCATAAAATGAAATATGGTAAAATATGTAAAGAGCAGAGCACTGTCTTGTCTGAAACATACCCTGCGTGTTATTTCTCTCAGGGAAACTAAATATTAATGGAGTTCCAGGAGAAAGTCACTGATCTTTCACCACTGAAATCAAATGCAACATTGAGCAATGATGACATCATGAGATACAGCAGGCAGCTACTTCTAGCAGAACTGACCATTAAAGGTTATACAATAATTCTTCTTTAACATTACACATTTATCTTTCCTCTTCTCAATGTGTTGTAAACATAATTCTCTTTTCTCCACATGCCAAGTTGCCCTGTCTAATATGTCTGTTCTGGTTGTTGGATGCAGAGGTTTAGGTTGTCCTCTTGCCCAGTATCTTGCTGCAGCTGGAATAGGTAAAGAGGCTGGCTGTGTTTAATATGTAGTACATAGTGTTGTTCAAGTTTAGAGGTGATTTTATCTATTGAAGGAGTAAATTACATCAGTCTGTGGCAGTACAACAATAACAACATTCCTGAGTATTTTCTTTAATTACACCAAGTTAGTTGTTAAGGGAGGATGTGTTGTAAAAAATTAACAGCTGAAAACCAGCAGCTGCAAGTAATTCACTGTAAAAATAAATATATATATATATATATATATATATATATATATATATATATATATATATATATATATATATATATATATATTACAGGATGACATTTTGGTGCCTTTTTATTTTGCGGTTAAAACGAAATATATTTCATGAACTTATCCAATGTAAACATACACTGAAAAAAGTACATTAAATAAGTTAGTGCGCACTTTTATCATACCATTTAAGTACCATGTACATCAGATTTGTAAGTAAAAGTTACTGTATTAACTAAAATGTTAAATTTACTCACTTTAATAAATATTAATGAAGTTAAATAGATTTTACTTAATTTTATACCATTAAAATTTACTTAGAAAAACTGTGTGCAAAATCTTGCAAAATAAAAATAAAGTAAATCTTTCTAGTAATTGTTTTCATTGTACTACTTTAACTACTTAAATCTGCTCTGTACTTGACAATAACCTCCATAGTAATACAGGTGGAAAGCAAGAGGGCCACATGATGATTTAAAGTTCATCAAAATTGGCCAAAGATAATGAAAAACTATCAGGTTAACACAGATGGCACTAAATCAATACAACAAGCATGAATTGAACAAATATGAATGCACATAACTGATAACAAAAATATGAAGAAACATAATGTCAGGGTTGTATGTGTTTTGTTCCATGCCATGTTTGTTCCTGTTTCCTTGTCATGTGATCTTGTCAAGTGGTCCCCTGATCATGTGATTTCATGTTTCCATCCATGTTCATGTGTCTTGTTTTCATTGGTTTATTGTCTAGTTACCTTGTTATCAGTTCTGTCTTGTCATTGGTTATCATTGTCCTGTTTCTCCCTTGTCCATGTACAGTGCATCCGGAAAGAATTCACAGTGCTTCACTTTTTCCACATTTTGTTATGTTACAGCCTTATTCCAAAATGGATTAAATTCATTATTTTCCTCAAAATTCTACAAACAATACCCCATAATGACAACGTGAAAGAAGTTTGTTTGAAATCTTTGCAAATGTATTTAAAAAAAAAACGAAAAAATCACATGTACATAAGTATTCACAGCCTTTGCCATGTCACTCAAAATTGAGCTCAGGTGCATCCTGTTTCCACTGATCATCCTTGAGATGTTTCTACAACTTGATTGGAGTCCACCTGTGGTAAATTCAGTTGATTGGACATGATTTGGAAAGGCACACACCTGTCTATATAAGGTCCCACAGTTAACAGTGCATGTCAGAGCACAAACCAAGCCATGAAGTCCAAGGAATTGTCTGTAGACCTCCGAGACAGGATTGTATCGAGGCACAGATCTGGGGAAGGGTACAGAAAAATTTCTGCAGCATTGAAGGTCCCAATGAGCACAGTGGCCTCCATCATCCGTAAATGGAAGAAGTTTGGAACCACCAGGACTCTTCCTAGAGCTGGCCGCCCGGCCAAACTGAGCGATCGGGGGAGAAGGGCCTTAGTCAGGGAGGTGACCAAGAACCCGATGGTCACTCTGACAGAGCTCCAGCATTTCCCTGTGGAGAGAGGAGAACCTTCCAGAAGAACAACCATCTCTGCAGCAATCCTTGGAATAAGGCTGTAACATAACAAAATGTGGAAAAAGTGAAGCGCTGTGAATACTTTCCGGATGCACTGTATTTAAGCCTCATGTTTGCCATTGTCCATGGTCAGGTATTGTTAATGTAACATTGTTTGTTTGTTTGTGTAACGTCGTGTTATTGTTTATCAGAATCAGAATCAGCTTTATTGCCAAGTATGCTTACACATACAAGGAATTTGTCTTGGTGACAGGAGCTTCCAGTGTACAACAATACAAAAAGAGCAGCAAGACATAGATAATAATAAAAAATATAAAATAGTTATACACATACGTATATACACACACAGACACGCACATACATACATACATACACACATACACATACGCAGTGGAATCTAGCGTTGGCCAGAAGGCAACAGTTCAAAAAGGTAATGGGCAGGGTGAGTGGGGTCCAGAGTGATTTTTCCAGCCTTTTTCCTCACTCTGGAAGTGTATACTTCTTGAAGGGGGGGGGGGCACAGGGAGCAACCAATAATCCTCTCAGCAGTCTGAATTGTCCTTTGTAGTCTTCTGATGTCTGATTTCGTAGCTGAACCAAACCAGACAGTTATTGAAGTGCAGAGGACAGACTCAATGACCGCTGAGTAGAACTGTATCAGCAGCGCCTGTGGCAGGTTGAACTTCCTCAGCTGGCAAAGGAAGTACAACCTCTGCTGGGCCTTTTTCACAGTGGAGTCGATGTGTGTCTCCCACTTCAGGTCCTGTGAGATGGTAGTGCCCAGGAACCTGAATGACTCCACTGCTGCCACAGTGCTGTTTAGAATGGTGAGGAGGGTCAGTGTTGGGGTGTTCCTCCTAAAGTCCACAATCATCTCCATGATTTTGAGTGTGTTCAGCTCAAGGTTGTTTTGACTGCACCAGACAGCCAGCTGTTCAACCTCCCTTCTGTATGCAGACTCATTGTCATCTCGGATGAGGCCAATGACAGTGGTGTTGTCTGCAAACTTCAGGAGAGGGGTCTTTGGCGATGCAGTCATTGGTGTAGCGGGAGAAGAGTAGTTGGGAGAGCACGCATCCCTGGGGGGCACTTAAGGTCCCAATGAGCACAGTGGCCTGCATCATCCGTAAATGGTAGAAGTTTGGAACCAGCAGGACTCTTCCTAGAGCTGGCCGCCTGGCCAAACTTAGCGATTGGGGGAGAAGGGCCTTAGTTGTGGAGGTGACCAAGAACCCGATGGTCACTCTGACAGAGCTCCAGCATTTCTCTGTGGAGAGAGGAGAACCTTCCAATAGAACAACCATCTCTGCAGCACTCCACCAATCAGGCCTGTATGGTAGAGTGGCCAGACGGAAGCCACTCCTCAGTAAAAGGCACATGACATCCTGCCTGGAGTTTGCCAAAAGGCACCTGAAGGACTCTCAGACCATGAGAAACAAAGATTGGACTCTTTGGCCTGAATGGCAAGCATCATGCCTGGAGGAAACCAGGCACCGCTCATCACCTGGCCAATATAATCCCTACAGTGAAGCATGGTGGTGGCAGCAGCATCATGCTGTGGGGATGATTTTCAGCGGCAGGAACTGGGAGACTAGTCAGGATCGAGGGAAAGATGAATGCAGCAATGTACAGAGACATCCTTGATGAAAACCTGACCTCAGACTGGGGCGAAGGTTCATCTTCCAACAGGACAACGACCCTAAGCACACAGCCAAGATAACAAAGGAGTGGCTATGGGACAACTCTGTGAATGTCCTTGAGTGGCCCAGTCAGAGCCCAGACTTGAACCCGATTGAACATCTCTGGAGAGATCTGAAAATGGCTGTGCACCGACGCTCCCCATCCAACCTGATGGAGCTTGAGAGGTACTGCAAAGAAGAATGGGAGAAATTGCCCAAAAATAGGTGTGCCAAGCTTGTAGCATCATACTCAAAAAGACTTGAGGCTGTAATTGGTGCCAAAGGTGCTTCAATAAAGTATTGAGCAAAGGCTGTGAATACTTATGTACATGTGATTTTTTTCGTTTTTTATTTTTAATAAATTTGCAAAGATTTCAAACAAACTACTTTCATGTTGTCATTATGGGGTATTGTTTGTAGAATTTTGAAGAAAATAATGAATTTAATCCATTTTGGAATAAGGCTGTAACATAACAAAATGTGAAAAAGTGAAGCACTGTAAATACTTTCCAGATGCACTGTAGTTATGTGTAACGTAGGCGAAGAGACGATGATGTGAAGATGAACCCATGTGCAGCAAAAACTCCAAACGTGAACAAAACGAAAACATGATCTTGACTAAACTTGACTTGAACAAAACATAAACATGAACTTGACTTGACTTAACATGATTTGACTATGAACTTGGGGACATACATCATGATGGTGCCGCGGATGGCCACCTCGGTGTGGAGCGCTCCTATTGTTTTGTTGTTTTTGTTTGTTTGTCCTGTGTTTAGTAATCTTTTTCCAGCCAGTTTTACCAGAGACGAACTGCTGAACATTCGACAGCTTATACCAGACAGTCTTTTCCCGGTTTTTGAATATTCAGACGTTTTGCTAGACATTTTAGTTGGAGGCATGGCTTTGTTGTTCAGGAGATGCAGGCGAGGAAGACGAGCCGGTGCGCTGGACAAACTCCGTTGGCGCGGATTTCAAACAACGCTGCCGAGCATTCATTTTGCGAATCTCCGCTCTCTTCCTAACAAAACGGACGAACTACATCTCCTCACCCGCACAAACAAGGACTTTTCAACCTCTGCTGCCTTGTGCTTCACAGAAACCTGGCTGAGTGAAGCCATTCCGGACAGCGTGTTACATCTGCCGTGCTTCCAGCTGTTCAGAGCGGATTGCATCGCAGAGTTAACGGGGAAAATGAGAGGGGGTGGAACATGCTTTTACATCAATGAAAGTTGGTGTACAGATGTAACAACGTTAAAGAGGATGTGCTGTCCTAATTTGGAAGCGCTCTTTATTAACTGTAAGCCTTTCTACTCGCTGCGGGAGTTTTCCTCGTTTATTCTGGTGAGTGTGTATATCGCACCAAACGCGTGTTTGAATGCGGCGCTGCAACAGCTGACTGATCAAATCACAGACACGGAACAACAATACCCGGACTCAGTTATTATTATTCTTGGGGATTTTAACAAAGCAAATCTCACACGTGAACTGCCCAAATACAAACAGCACATTACATGCCCCACCAGAGACAGGAACATACTGGATCATTGCTACACAACAATAAAGGATGCATATCGCTCTGTCCCTAGAGCAGCTTTGGGACTCTCTGATCACTGTCTGGTTCATCTTCTTCCAACCTACAGGCAGAAATTTAAATCAACCAAGCCAGTAGTAAGGACTGTAAAGAGATGGACCAATGAAGCAGTGCGGGAACTACAAGCCTGCTTCGATTGCATGGATTGGAGTGTTTTTGAAGCTGCAGCCACAGACCTGGACGAGCTCACAGATACTGTTACATCACATATCAGTTTCTGTGAGGATATGTGCATTCCTACTAGGACTTATTTAAAGTTCAACAACAACAAACCGTGGTTTACAGCAGAGCTCAGGCAGCTTTGTCAGGCCAAAGAGGATGCTTACAGGGGTGGGGATAAAGTCTTGTACAATCAGGCCAGGAACACACTGAACAAGGAAATCAGAGTGGCTAAAAGAAGATACTCTGAGAAGCTGAAAAACAAGTTTTCAGCTAACGACCCTGAATCGTGTGGAGTGGCATGAAACAACTCACAAATTACAGGACTTCTACCCCCAACCCTGTGGTGGACCAACAACTGGCTGACGACCTGAATGTGTTCTACTACAGATTTGAAAGGCCCAATCTTACACCCCACACCCACTCTGACCTTCACTTCACACAAACACCGACACCTCCTGCAAACCCCTCCTCCCCCATCCTGCTACTCAACCTGCACTTAAGATCTGTGAAGATGATGTGAGCCACAAAATATGGAACAAAAGACGAGGAAAGCTTCAGGCCCAGATGGCGTCTCACCAGCGTGTCTTCGCTCCAGTGCTAACCAGCTGGCCCCCATCTTCACACAGATCTTCAATAGATCACTGGAGCAGTGTGAAGTCCCATGCTGCTTCAAACGCTCAATCATTATTCCTGTCCCAAAGAAACCAAAAATCACAGGACTTAATGACTACAGACCTGTCGCCCTGATGTCTGTGGTCATGAAATCATTTGAGAGACTGGTGTTGGCCCACCTGAAGAACATCACTGGACCCTTTCTAGATCCCCTTCAATTTGCTTATCGAGCAAACAGGTCTGTGGATGATGCAGTCAACATGGGATTGCATCATATCCTGCAACATCTGGACAGACCAGGGACATATGCAAGGATCCTTTTTGTGGACTTCAATTTGGCTTTCAACACCATCATCCCAGCTATACTCCAGAATAAATTACACCAACTCTCTGTTCCCATGTCTGTCTATCAGTGGATTACCAGCTTTCTGACGGACAGGCAGCAGCTTTTGAGACAGGGGAAATTCACTTCCAGCACCTGTACAATCAGCACTGGTGCACCCCAGGGATGCGTGCTCTCCCCACTACTCTTCTCCCGCTACACCAATGACTGCATCGCCAAAGACCCCTCTCCTGAAGTTTGCAGACAACACCACTGTCATCGGCCTCATCTGAGATGACAATGAGTCTGCATACAGAAGGGAGGTTGAACAGCTGGCTGTCTGGTGCAGTCAAAACAACCTTGAGCTGAACACACTCAAAATCATGGAGATGATTGTGGACTTTAGGAGGAACACCCCAACACTGACCCTCCTAACCATTCTAAACAGCACTCTGGCAGCAGTGGAGTCATTCAGGTTCCTGGGCACTACCATCTCACAGGACCTGAAGTGGGAGACACACATCGACTCCACTGTGAAAAAGGCCCAGCAGAGGTTGTACTTCCTTTGCCAGTTGAGGAAGTTCAACCTGCCACAGGCGCTGCTGATACAGTTCTACTCAGCACTGTCCTCTGTCCTCTGCACTTCAATAACTGTCTGGTTTGGTTCAGCTATGAAATCAGACATCAGAAGACTACAAAGGACAATTCAGACTGCTGAGAGGATTATTGGTTGCTCCCTGTGCCCCCCCCCTTCAAGAAGTATACACTTCCAGAGTGAGGAAAATCACTCTGGACCCCACTCACCCTGCCCATTACCTTTTTGAACTGTTGCCTTCTGGCCAACGCTAGATTCCACTGCGTATGTGTATGTGTGTATGTATGTATGTATGTGTGTGTCTATGTGTGTATGTATGTATGTGTATAACTATTTTATATTTTTTATTATTATCTATGTTTTGCTGCTCTTTTTGTATTGTTGTACACTGGAAGCTCCTGTCACCAAGACAAATTCCTTGTATGTGTAAGCATACTTGGCAATAAAGCTGATTCTGATTCTGATAAACAATAACACGACGTTACACAAACAAACAAACAATGTTACATTAACAATACCTGACCATGGACAATGGTAAACATGAGGCTTAAATACAGTGCATCCGGAAAGTATTCACAGCGCTTCACTTTTTCCACATTTTGTTATGTTACAGCCTTATTCCAAGGAGTGCTGCAGAGATGGTTGTTCTTCTGGAAGGTTCTCCTCTCTCCACAGGGAAATGCTGGAGCTCTGTCAGAGTGACCATCGGGTTCTTGGTCACCTCCCTGACTAAGGCCCTTCTCCCCCGATCGCTCAGTTTGGCCGGGCGGCCAGCTCTAGGAAGAGTCCTGGTGGTTCCAATCTTCTTCCATTTACGGATGATGGAGGCCACTGTGCTCATTGGGACCTTCAATGCTGCAGAAATTTTTCTGTACCCTTCCCCAGATCTGTGCCTCGATACAATCCTATCTCGGAGGTCTACAGACAATTCCTTGGACTTCATGGCTTGGTTTGTGCTCTGACATGCACTGTTAACTGTGGGACCTTATATAGACAGGTGTGTGCCTTTCCAAATCATGTCCAATCAACTGAATTTAAAACAGGTGGACTCCAATCAAGTTGTAGAAACATCTCAAGGATGATCAGTGGAAACAGGATGCACCTGAGCTCAATTTTGAGTGTCATGGCAAAGGCTGTGAATACTTACGTACATGTGATTTTTTTCGTGTTTTATTTTTAATAAATTTGCAAAGATTTCAAACAAACTTCTTTCACATTGTCATGATTGGGTATTGTCTGTAGAATTTTGAGGAAAATAATGAATTTAATCCATTTTGGAATAAGGCTGTAACGTAACAAAATGTGGGAAAAGTGAAGTGCTGTGAATACTTTCCGGATGCGCTGCATTTAAATAAAATATAATCTAATGTAATGTCACACATGGACAACCGGAAATGTCCTTTTACAGTTTTACACCACAAATTATAAGATGACTTGTATTTTTACTTACAGAAAACATAATTTTAACGATATTTTATTGTAAAAGTAAAATGTATTGTGAAAATCTAATATGATTTCTCACTCTATATTAGATCGACCAATAGTGACTTCTTAACTACCCATACCATCAGGGCCGTAGCTGGTGGGTTGAAAGGTGGTAACGATTCTAGGGGCCCAAAGTTCCAGGGGGGCCCACGACAAATTCAAAATTTTATTATTTTAATAGGTAAGGAGCCCAGAGCAATATATAGTCAGGGGGCCAGAATTACTTGCAACAGCCCTGCATACCAATTATTTTTGTGCCTGATAACCAATATGCATAACCACCATATATTAACGTATTTATTACTCTAAAAAATGCTGGGTTCTTTTTTCTACCCATTCGCTGGGTTAAGTATTTTAACCTATTTTGCTGGGTTATATTCTCGGTAATGGCTCATACTGACCCAGCTTTTGGGTTCCTTGGTTACCACAAAGTGCACTTGGAATATTTGACCCAGTGTTCAGGTTATCTCCTCGTCTCCTCGCGCTGTTCAAAACCAAAACGTAACGGTCAAGAGGAGGACGACGTTGGGCAGTATATGAGTAAAGGTGAGTGATGATATTTGTTTTGCTATAAATCTATAAAACTAGCTTTATTTAAACTAGTGAGAAGTATGATATTTACATAAGTAAGGAAAAAGTGACAACGGACCATTCAATTATTAAAAATTATTAACACCCTGAGGTTGTAATCGCGTTGTGGCTGTTAATCTTAGGGTGCCCGTTAATGACAATAATTCAATTGGCCGGCATGAATTATTCAGTTTAAACCATGGTTACTACATTTCCAGACGTAGTTTATTTATTTATTTATTTTATTTATTTAGACATATTCATGTTTTCGTCTTAAATGCTCTCGTGGTTGTATAAACAGGTTATTTCCATAGTGTTTTTCAGCCTTATCAAACGATGAAATTATACCATGATAAGATGAAAAAATATCAGGCCAAAATGAAACTGTTAAGTAAACCAAAGAAAGAGGATTCAGTAAAATTTAGGTGTCATGATGTACAGAGCAGACGACTCACTACAACCAAAGTGCGGAACCCGCCCCCGTAACCTAGCAACCCCAGCCCCTGCTGTGTAACAAAAAATGACCAGCATCGTCATATCCACGTCATATCATCACAAAAATGGTGTAATATGTTTTATTAAAAACAAAATAATAAACTTTGATAACAACAGTTACAATATCCATGTTGTTTCTTTCTCATTTTCATTAGCTCTGCAGACTCCACCAGACATATATATTCCATCCTACACAGATGTGTATGTGCCAGCCTGGGTAAAACTTAAGGGAACAACATATAGACCAAGTATGACAGTGTTTGTGTCTTACTGTTCAAGTGGTGACCCGCAATTTGGATGAATAAAACACTGCTTGGCTTTTAACTCCAAATTCAAATTAGTGATTGAGAAGTTAGTCACTGTTGGATTTGAAAGGAATTTATTTGCCTTTGCTGTGCAACACACTCGTGCAATCACATGTATTTATGTCACTGACCTGACTGATCCTCATCCTGTTCATATAGTTCAGTCATTCAGAAAGAATGATGACTGTTTTTATGTGTCTCTCCAATACAGGGTGTTGTAATGGCCTGAAAAAAACTGAAATCAGTTATTGTTTAAAATGGTCAAATATAATGTCATTTAATTCCATGTAATCTAACCTTATCTTGTTTAATCAAAATAAAATTTTCTTAGTCATTAGTGTTATTTAAGGCTTTTCAAAAATTATTTTGAAAATCAGTTTACATTTTGTCAAACAAAAACAGTCTAGGTAGGGAAAGATATTTTTAGTTGTAGGCAAGCTTCATCATTATCTGGCTCCAAGCATGCATAGAGTTCTGTGAAACCAGAAGTACCTATCAAATCAAATCAAATCACTTTATTGTCACACAGCCATATACACAAGTGCAATGGTGTGTGAAATTCTTGGGTGCAGTTCTGATCAACATAGCAGTCGTGACAGTGATGAGACAGTACCAATTTACAATAATATCAAATTAACACAGCACAATTTAAATATCTGATATATACATAATTACACTCAACAATACACAAATAATAACATACACTGTACAGTATACGATACGCACTATATAGATACACATTATTCAATAAAAATAAAAAATAAAAATATATATAAAAAAAGTATATATAGTATATATAGAATGTACAGTATTGTCCTGTATTGACATTCAGGCTGTCGGTTGATAGTCAGTTGTTAAGAGAGAATGTATTATAATAATAATATAATTTATGACAGTCCGGTGTGAGATATAAGAGTAAGGGTAATAAAGTGCAGTGCTGATGAATTTTGATCGTGGGAGATCAAGAGTTCAGAAGTCTGATGCTTGGGGGAAGAAGCTGTCATGGAGTCGGCTGGTGCGGGTCCTGATGCTGCGATACCGCCTGCCTGATGGTAGCAGTGAGAACAGCCCATGACTCGGGTGGCTGGAGTCTCTGATGATCCTCCGAGCTTTTTCACACACCGCTTTGTATATATTTCCTGGAGGGAGGGAAGCTCACCTCCAATGATGTGTTTGGCAGTTCGCACCACCATTTGCAGTGCTTTGCGGTTGTGGGCGGTGCTATTGCCGTACCAGGCAGAGATGCAGCCAGTCAGGATGCTCTCTAAAGTGCAGGTGTAGAACCGTGTGAGGATGTGGCGGTTCATTCCAAACTTCCTCAGCCATCTCAGGAAGAAGAGGTGCTGATGAGCCTTCTTCACAACGACTTCAGTGTGGATGGACCATGTGAGTTCCTCAGTGATGTGGACATCCAGGAACTTGAAGCTGCTGACTCTCTCCACTGGTGCTCCATTGATGGTGATGGGACTGTGTTCTCTGTCTTTTCATCTGAAGTCCACCACAAGCTCCTTTGTCTTACTGACATTGAGGAAGAGGTTGTGCTCCTGACACCAGTGTGTCAGAGTGTGCACCTCCTCTCTGTAGGCTGTTTCATCATTGTCAGTGATCAGACCTACCACTGTCGTGTCATCAGCAAACTTAATGATGGCATTGGAGCTATGTGTTGCCACACGGTCATGTGCGTACAAGGAATACAGTAGTGGGCTGAGAACACAGCCCTGCGGTGCTCCAGTGTTGAGGGTCAGTGATGAGGAGATGTTGCTGCCTATTCTAACCACCTGGCGTCTGCTTGACAGGAAGTCCAGGATCCAGCTGCACAGCGAGCTGTTTAAGCCCAGAGCCCGGAGTTTCTCATCAAGCTTGGATGGCACTATGGTGTTGAATGCTGAGCTGTAGTCTGCAAACAGCATTCTCACATAAGTGTTCTTTTTTCCAGGTGTGAGATAGCAGTGTGTATTGTAGATGCAATGGCATCATCAGTGGAGCGGTTGTTGCGGTAAGCAAACTGCAGTGACTCCAGTGAGGCAGGCAGCACAGAGCAGATGTAATCTCTGATTAGCCTCTCAAAGCATTTGCTGATGATGGGGGTCAGAGCAACAGGATGCCAGTCATTTAAGCAAGTAATTTCGGATTGCTTTGGTACAGGCACAATGGTGGACATTTTAAAGCATGTGGGGACCACAGACAAGGAGAGGGAAAGGTTGAAAATGTCCGTAAAACACCAGCCAGTTGGTTCGCACACACTCTGATGACGCGGCCCGGAATGCCGTCTGGACCAGCGGCTTTACGGATATTCACCCGTCGGAAGGATCGTGTTACATCTGCTACAGAGATGGAGAGTGAACTAACCTCTGTAGCTTTGGCCACAGGAGCTCTCTCCATGAGGGCAGTGTTGTTTCCGAAACAAACATAAAAGTATTAAGCTCATCCGGGAGAGAGGCAGCGGTATTCACGGCGGAGTTTTTATTCCCTTTGAAGTCCGTGATGATTTTAATTCCCTGCCACATGCTTCTAGAGTCGGTGTTGAACTGTCCTTCAATCTTGTCCCTGTACTGGCGTTTGGCTGCTCAATTCTCGGAATTAAAAGCGGAGGTCCGTGCATTAAGTGCCGCACGAACATCGCTATTAGTCCACGGTTTCTGGTTAGGGTAGATCCATATTGTTTTGGTTGGCACTACATCATATATGCACTTCCTGATTAAACACATTACAGTATCAGTGTAGACCTCGATGTCGTCATCAGAGGCGGATCGGAACATTTCCCAGTCCATGTGATCAAAACAGTCCTGTAGCATAGAATCTGACTGGTCTGACCAGCACTGGATCGTTCTGAGGGCAGGTGCTTCCTGTTTCGGTTTCTGCCTGTAAGTGGGCAGAAGGAGAATGGAAGAGTGGTCCGATTTGCCAAATGGTGGGTGGGGGAGGGATTTGTAGCTATCCCGGAAGGGAGAGTAACAATGGTGACTTGAAGTTGTCTTTGTTCCTGTCCCTGGGACCAGTCCCTGGTCACAATGAACGCGGCCTCAGGGTGCGCGGTTTCCTGCTCACTTATACTCCCATACAGTTCTTTGAGTGCCTGGTCTGTGTCGGCTTGTGGGGGGGGATGTACACAGCTGTGATAATGACCGCTGTAAATTCCCTCGGTAGCCAGAATGGTCGACACAGAAGCATGAGAAATTCCAGATCAGGAGAGCAGAAAGACTTGATAGAATGTACGTTCCTCTGATCACACCAGGATTTGTTGATCATAAAACATACACCACCTCCACTGCTTTTACCTGAGAGGTCTTTCACTCTGTCCGCTCGGTGCACTGAGAACCCCATGGGTTCGAGTCTGGAATCTCAGCAGACATCCAAGTTTCTGTAAGGCAGATAATGCAGCAGTCCCTCGTCTTTCGTTGGAAAGAGATCCGCGCTCTCAGCTCGCAGAGTTTGTTGTCCAGAGACTGAAAATTTGCCAGTAGAATTCTGGGTAGCGGGGGTCGATTTGCACGATGTCTTAGTCTGACGATAACACCGGCTCTCCTTCCCCTTTTCCAGATGCGTTTCCGCGGCCAAGCAGCCCAGACAAAGGGCTCCGCTGTCGTGTTTGAAAAATTATTGTTGATGTGTGGGACCTATAACAAAATTGTCACACCAGCTGAAAAACTTTCTCAAAATGCGACCATTTAGTTGCAATCTGCAGCCCTGGAAAAAAGAAGTTACATCTTGGTCTGTTTCTTACCCAAAAGCTATCAAATCAGAAGGCAAGGATTAAACCACTGGATTCTGGAAGGTATGGATTACCTTCATGTTGCCTTTAGGTCAGTTTTGGGAATTTAACATTTTGGAGCCCATTGACTTGCATTAAAAATACAAAAAGACAGTATAAGGATGCGAAAATTATGAAAGAATTAGATCTTTTTGGTGAACTATTCCTTTAAAGCCACACAGAACTAGCAACGTTTAAAATTCTTGTTAGCACAGTGGTTGTTTAGGAGCTGAGAGGTGTACTTTAGCTACTGTCCAGGGCGCATTGAGGATAGATTAGTGTTTACACCTCAAATGTGATGTGCTCACTTGTGTTTTTGATGACCTCCATACAGTATATGCTTTTTGTGATCCAGTTACAAAACATTTTGGACCCCATTTACACCTGTATTTAGTGCTGATCACTTGATCGGATCACTGAAATTAACTTTCATCTCCTTTTAGATGCCAAAGGCACCATGACACTGAAAATGTTACCTCAGATCATTCCGCCATCGGCGTACAAGATTGGCAACAAAACCTTTCGGGCAACTATTGAGGAGGCCAGAACCTCTTTCATTGATGTACAACCAGTAAGTAGAACATGTGAAAACAACACCAGAGCAGGCTCATTTATTTACTTTAAATTACAGCTGTTCATCAAGTGCACTACACCTGTAACTATTTTTTGGTAAGGAGTACATGCACTTTAATGTTTGATGTTATTTTCTTATTTAGTCTGGAACCAACATGGTGCAGTACCTACTAAAACAGAGGGAGGAGAAGCCCTTCCCATTTGTCTTAGAACTTGGAGTTAGTGGACAGTTTTTCATGGTGGTGAATGGGGAAGCCCTAGAAGAGCAGACTCTCCTCAAGGCAGTAGAGGTTTGTTTCAAGTCCTATTTTTGCTTTGACATTCACTTCCCAAAACAATGTGCCCCTGCCTGGGAGTTTTTGCAGCAGGTAGTTTATGAGTTGTCTGGTTCAGAAAATTAAACAATTCACTTTTTGCATGCATCCATTTATGCTGCTGAGGACTAAATTGTTAATTAAAGGTGCATATGTAAGATTCAGAAACCCTTGTTATTAATGACACCTGTGGCCTTTAAGTGAACTGCAGCCAGCTACCTGTTGCTCATGCTCATGCACACACTCCATAGGGACGCAAGGGAGCGAGCATCGACCAAAACAATGACGTAACGTTCAAAGAGACTGAACGCGATTCACCGACATCATGCTGACAGATGAGGTAGCATAATTAAAATTACACAGTTATGATTGTTTTACTACAAACTTTGAGACTATATATTATATCTGACTCACCAGTGCTGGAACAGGGCTAAAACAAAGTGTGGATATAGGTCTGACTAATGCGAGATTGTAGTTTGAAGTAATCACTTTTCTTTGCATGATACATTGACTGCATTCATACGATATCCTATGTCGGTGTTAGCTTGCTAGCCTGCTTTATCTATAACTGTCAGCTAAATTTGGTGGATGATGACAGTAGCTGTTTATAAAATAGACTGTACATTATAAATATGTTGACACAATTCAGTATTGATGTGATTCCATCACAACTGTCATTTTGATATCAATACGCTATTGTTTTATAATAATAGAGTTGTGCTCAAAAGTTTGCATACCCTGGCAGAAATTGTGAAATTTTGGCATTGATTTTGAAAATATGACTGATCATGCAAAAAAACTGTGTTTTATTTAAGGATAGTGATCATATGAAGCCATTTATTATAACATAGTTGTTTGGCTCCTTTTTAAATCATAATGGTAACAAAAATCACCCAAATGGCCCTGATCAAAAGTTTACATACCCTTGAATGTTTAGCCTTGTTACAAACCTACAA
The DNA here is from genome assembly GCF_019703515.2 of Myxocyprinus asiaticus. NCBI lineage: Eukaryota > Metazoa > Chordata > Actinopteri > Cypriniformes > Catostomidae > Myxocyprinus > Myxocyprinus asiaticus. The sequence continues at coordinate 7,656,889 of NC_059360.1, read as the reverse complement.
GGTGACACAAAAAGGTTTAAATGGCAATTAAAGGTTAATTTCCCACACCTGTGGCTTTTTAAATTGCAATTAGTGTCTGTGTATAGCCAATGAGTTTGTTAGCTCTCACGTGGATGCACTGAGCAGGCTAGATACTGGGCCATGGGGAGCAGAAAAGAACTGTCAAAATAATTATAATTTATAATTATATTTATCACACATTATACATTTTTGCACATATACAGTGAAATTCTTTTTAAATAAAAGACCTGCGTAACAAGGTAATGGAACTTTATAAAGATGGAAAAGAATATAAAAAGATATCCAAAGCCTTGAAAATGCCAGTCAGTACTGTTCAATCACTTATTAAGAAGTGGAAAATTTGGGGATCTCTTGATACCAAGCCAAGGTCAGGTAGACCAAGAAAGATTTCAACCACAACTGCCAGAAGAATTGTTCGGGATACAAAGAAAAACCCACAGGTAACCTCAGGAGAAATACAGGCTGCTCTGGAAAAAGATGGTGTGGTTGTGATAATGAATGGCTTCATATTATCACTATCCTTAAATAAAAGACAGTTTTTTTTGCATGATCAGTCATATTTTCAAAATCAATGCCAAAATTTCAGAATTTCTGCCAGGGTGTGCAAACTTTTGAGCACAACTGTATATATTTTCTGTATAACCAAGTTACATTACACTAATGAATGGGTCTTTTTGCATTATCTTGAACATTGTCTAGCATTCATTTCATGTGTTATTGTAGTTTACCTTGCTGAATAATTACAGATTATCACTGTTTATGTCAGTTACTGTGAATCAGCATACCTGACTTTTAGTATAAAGAGAAGATCGTTGAAATTATTTGAAAGTTACGAAGCAAGGTATCTTGCAATTCGTCAGCGTTAGCAGGCAAGATCAAGTTAGCTAAAATTACACAGATCAATCCTTATGGCACTATATTTCACATGCTTTGCAGTTATGTAAGCTTACCTGTCCAATAAGAAGAACGCCAATTCAGGGTCGGTTTTAATCCCCAAAACTGAACTGAGGTCCCTCCAGGAATCAAATGCCCTGCTGATGTTCACTCTAGTTTTCGCTCAACCACGATCACGTTCCCACTTAGCCAGATTGGATTCAGTAGATAAATTTTTTTTTGTTGCTTACACTGAGTTTGTGTATGAGTCGGTGTTGTGCTGGGAGTCAGCCGTTTGCTGGATTCCATCTCTAAAATAACATTACCTAGTGTTGTAGGCAGTTGTCACTGTTGAATAGCAGAAGAGAAGCACTGAGGCAAGGCTCTCAGGAGCGCACATTAATGTCACATCCATTGGATTTTCCCTGCAAAAGCGACCCACTCCCTTTGCATAAAAATCAGTCTACAGGCTTTAATAGGCAACCTAGGAAGTCCAGGAAGGGCTCATTTTTTAAGTTGCATTACAAGCCGTTCACACATTGGCAAAAAAATGTGAATTACATGAAAATTGTTACATATTGCACCTTTAAACTAACTAATGCAGGTATTTTGTATCCATGTATGTATCTATTTTTATTTATTTGGTGTATTGTGAATTGATTTGCTACAATTTAGTAATTCATGTACATTCTTAATAATTAAAGCACTGCCTTGTTCAGAAAATGTAATTAAACATTGTTTGAATTATTTTATGCTGGACTAAATAAATTAAATGTTAAATAAAAATACTGATAGTATTTATTTAAATTGATATTCTGTAAAATAACTATTTGCTATTATTTTGTCATCCGAAACATAATTTTTTATTTTCTGCCTGGTTCAGAATAAAATGATAATTTTTGCTCACCGTTTACTAATTAAATAAAATGCTTTCATGTTGTACATGTATACTGTTTTGTTTATTTGGAATTTTGTGAACCCTTTTTTTTTTTTTTTTTTAATAAGCATAACATGCTTATTATTAGAAGTAGTAGTACTAGTAGTTGTAGTATATGATTATCTAAAATAAAGAACCTTTAAAAGTATTCGTTTTAACCCAGCATTGTGTCAAGAAACAACCCAGCACACTGGTTAAAGTAAATAACCCAGCAAGCTGAGTCAAAAATAACCCAGCATGTGTTCTATCCAATATTTACCCAGCACTGGATTACCAAATAACCCAGCAATGGGCATTTTTAACCCAGCATTTTTTATATTGTATATGGCTTTTTTTCCCACAATGGTAACGAAATAGTCATAAGACTACAACAATATAAATCAATAGCTTTAGCCAATTAATATACAAGTAAAACTAAACTACACATACATATACAGTATTAGACACATATATGTTGTGTCAAATGTCATTTTTCCACCCACACATTTCCCGGTCTGGTGGGCTATTAGCTGCTTTTTCAATGCATCTGACAAATCACAGACAACGGAACTAATTTCCAGGAGAGTCGGATGAGGGCTGATGTGGAAGTTCCTACCATCTGCGGATTATGAATTTTCGGATCCGATTTGAGCAATTGGCTTTGTTTAAATATTTCAATTTGTGTGACTTGACCACGACCGCATGACCGGATGTGATATGTTCATTCAGAACAATGAGCGCGAAGTGAAACATTTCAATGGATTTTGTCCCAAACATTATTCTAAACACCTGCTACTTCTGTATATTGAACGATTATTAAAGTAAAAGTTAGAAATAATAATTTACGTTGCAAATAACAAAAGGTTTTTGTAATTACAGTGAATGTGTGATTTAAATGTGTACCGTATTTTCCGGAAAGTCACGTTTTTAGTTTTTTTTCATCATCTGAAAGGTCCTGCGACTTATAGGCCGAAGTGACATATCCGTTCAAACGCACGAACACTATTTGATCACATATGCTTACGCACAAACAGTTGAAACTTAAGTCAAAGAGTTGGTAGTAGTGATTTAAAGTGGCCAATCCAGAGTTTTTTGCCTTTAAAAAGTATTTTATAAAACCATCTTATATATTCTGTCCCATTAACATTCGAAAAAACTCTAGACTACTGACAAACGCAACTCCTCACATGCCCACGAAATTACGTTTCATCACACTTGTAGTAAATCCATTTAGTGAACCGGATAGTTAGTGCAGAGCAAAGTTTGCTAATATCAAAAATATCCACAAATCCTCAGACAGTCTCTAACATTAATGAATGAATAGAATACAACAGGCATGCTGTTTTACTCACAGACTAAAAGCTGTTTATTTGTGCACAGCATAGAGTTGCAACGCATATATGATAGAGAAGCGTAGCATATTTGCTGAGGTAATGTTCATAGTGGAGTGCGTCTGACGTTGAGCAACTGAAGGGAAGTCGGGACTCGGGCGGCAACTCCCGGGTCCTAGTGCCTGCCGGATCTAACCTAGTGCCACTAAAAAGATGCGACTTATCGGTAGGTTTTTTTCTATTTTATTATTATTATTATTATTTTTTTCTCTGAACAACGCGATTTTGACCAGGTGCGACTTTATTTTAATTCCGGAAAATACGGTACATGTTTCTTGTATTTCTGCACAAGCAAAACCTTCATATTTAAAATCACACTTTTTGCTGAATTATGGTTGTTGCTGTTAATTATCACAATAATAACTATAAAAACAATATTAATAATAAATCAAAAATACTGAGTGAATATTAATAATGAATTTCAATGAATTCATCCATCTGCTTAACAGAATAGCACACAGTAATGTCATTCTGACGTTTGGTGGCAAACCTTTGGTAGCTTCTACCTTACAACGAATGAAATAAATTACGAGCAAATTGACAGTTCATTACGACTACCACTAGGGGGACAAATACGACAGTTGTATGTCAATGTCGAGAAAGTGAAAAGGGTGCTTTAATCATACCTGCAAACTAGTTACTTTTCTGCTAAATTCATTGTTTTGATTAAAAAAAAAAAAATGTGTCATTTACGTGATTTGCACCAATCCGGTGAACTGACAGATGTGAACCTGCGTGTGTTTTAGTGAGTGAGGGAGGGATCATGAGTTTTAGAAAATCACAGAACAGAATGACAAATTTTAATGTCAAAATGAATATATGCATTAGTACAGCATTAAAAAAAATAACAGAGTTAAACGTTTTATTTAATTAATCGCATGGTTTTAAATGAGACCCCTCAAGAATGTGCAAATTTGCTTTCAAGGGGGTCTCCAGTTGTATTGAGGGTGTCTGAGACCCCCCAGACCCCATAATTTAAAGGCGACCCGCGGGTTGAGTGCAGCAGACATACATTTTGAAGCCGGAACCTTTATGTCCCCCACCAAAGCGGCTGAACTCCGATGTGTGGGAATAATTTGGGTTTGTCAAAGTCCCACAAGTCTCTCAGTTACCCAGTTTGAAAGGTGTAATAAGGTTCAGTAATGAAGAGGGAGACGGCACAGGGCCGGCCCGTGGCATAGGCAGAATAGGCAAATGCTAGGGGTGCCGTCCATCCATAGGGGGCGCCCAAATGAGTGAGTGATATTTTATTATTTTATTTTATTTTTTATTTTTTTAATTTTTATTTTTTTTGCTAATACTATTTTAATACCATTAATTTGAAATATTACAAAAAAGCGAAAAGCCCCCACAACAACATAACTACATAGCTTATAATTTCTGTTCAATTCAAATCAAATCACTTTTATTGTCACACAACCATATACACAAGTGCAATAGTGTGTGAAATTCTTGGGTGCAGTTCCGAGCAACATAGTAGTCGTGACAGTGATGGGACTTATACCAATTACAATAAACATCAGATTTACAACACAATTTAAAATCTAATATACATATAATTACACAACATAATATACAAATAATAACATACAATGTACAGTATACAATACACATAATATAGAATACACATTATACAATAAAAAAGTATATATAGGATATATAAAATATACAGTAGGTTGTATTGTACAGTATTGACATTCAGGCTGTCGGTTGATAGTAAGTTGCCAGTGTGTTGTTAAGAGAGAATATAATATAATAATAATATAATTTATGACAGTCCGGTGTGAGATATAAGAGTAAGAGTAATAAAGTGCAGTGCTGATGTATTTTGATCCTGGGAGATCAAGAGTTCAAAAGTCTGATTGCTTGGGGGAAGAAGCTATCATGAAGTCGGCTGGTGCGGGTCCTGATGCTGCGATACCGCCTGCCTGATGGTAGCAGTGAGAACAGCCCATGGCCCGGGTGGCTGGAGTCTCTGATGATCCTCCGAGCATTTTTCACACACCGCCTGGTATATATGTCCTGAGGGAGGGAAGCTCACCTCCGATGATGTGTCTGGCAGTCCGCACCACCCTTTGCAGTGCTTTGCGGTTGTGGGCAGTGCTATTGCCGTACCAGGTGAAGATGCAGCCAGTCAGAATGCTCTCTACAGTGCAGGTGTAGAACCGTGTGAGGATGTGGCGGTTCATTCCAAACTTCCTCAGCCATCTCAGGAAGAAAAGGCGCTGATAAGCCTTCTTCACAATGGCTTCAGTGTGGATGGACCATGTGAGTTCCTCAGTGATGTGGACACCCAGGAACTTGAAGCTGCTGACTCTCTTCACTGGTGCTCCATTGATGGTGATGGGACTGTGTTCTCTGTCTTTTCTCCTAAAGTCCACCACAAACTCCTTTGTCTTACTGACATTGAGGGAGAGGTTGTGCTCCTGACACCAGTGTGTCAGAGTGTCTACCTCCTCTCTGTAGGCTGTTTCATCATTGTCAGTGATCAAACCTACCACCGTCATATCATCAGCAAACTTAATGATGGTATTTTAGTTGTGTGTTGCCACACAGTCATGTGTGAACAGGGAATACAGGAGTGGGCTGAGAACACAGCCCTGCAGGGCTCCAGTGTTGAGGGTCAGTGATGTGGAGATGTTGCTGCCCATTCTAACCACCTGGCGTCTGCTTGACAGGAAGTCCAGGATCCAGCTGCACAGCAAGCTTTTTAAGCCCAGAGCCCAGAGTTTCTCATCAAGCTTGGAGGGCACTATGGTGTTGAATGCTGAGCTGTAGTCTACAAACAACATTCTCACATAAGTGTTCTTTTTTTCCAGGTGGGAGAGAGCAGTGTGTATTGTAGATGCAATGGCATCATCAGTGGAGCGGTTGTTGCGGTAAGCAAACTGCAATGAGTCTAGTGATGGAGGCAGCACAGAGCAGATGTAATCTCTGATTAGTCTCTCAAAGCATTTGCTGATGATGGGAGTCAGAGCAACAGGGCGCCAGTCATTTAAGCAAGTGATTTTGGATTGCTTTGGAACAGGCACAATGGTGGACGTTTTAAAGCATGTGGGGACTACAGACAAAGAGAGAGAAAGGATGAAAATGTCCGTGAAAACACCAGCCAGTTGGTTCACGCACACTCTGATGACGCGGCCCAGAATGCCGTCTGGACCCGCGGCTTTGCGGATATTCACTTGTCAGAAGGATCGGGTTACATCCGCTACAGAGACGGAGAGTGAACTAACCTCTGTAGCTTCGGCCGCTAAAGCTCTCTCCGTGAGGGCGGTGTTATTTCCCTCGAAACAAGCATAAAAAGTATTTAGCTCATCCGGGAGAGAGGCAGCGGTGTTCACAGCGGAGTTTTTATTCCCTTTAAAGTCTGTGATGATATTAATTCCCTGCCACATGCTTCTAGAGTTGGTGGTGTTGAACTGTCCTTCAATCTTGTTCCTGTACTGGCGTTTGGCTGTTCTGATAGTTTTTTGGAGGGCATAACTGGCTTGTTTATGCTCCTCCGCATTCCCGGAATTAAAAGCGGAGGTCCGCGCATCAAGTACCGCGCGAACATCGCTATTAATCCAAGGTTTCTGGTTCGGGTAGATCCGAATTGTTCTGGTCGGAACGACGTCCTCTACGCACTTTCCGATGAAACACGTTACACTATCAGCGTAAAGCTTGATGTCGTCATCAGAGGCAGACCGGAACATCTCCCAGTCCGTGTGATCAAAACAGTCTTGTAGCGTAGAGTTTGATTGGTCCGACCAGCACTGGATCGTTCTGAGGGTGGGTGCTTCCTGTTTCAGTTTCTGCCTGTAAGCGGGCAGAAGCAGAATGGAAGAGTGGTCCGATTTGCCAAATGGTGGGCGGGGAAGGGATTTGTAGCCGTCCCGGAAGGGAGAGTAGCAATGGTCCAAAACTAATGTGTTAGTGGTGTTTTGGTGCGACTGATTTGAAACTGGCTTTATTAAAGTCCCCGGTCACAATGAACGTGGCCTCAGGGTGTGCGGTTTCCTGCTTGCTTATAATCCCATACAGTTCCTTGAGTGCCCGGTCTGTGTCGGTTTGTGGGGGGATGTACACAGCAGTGATAATGACCGCTGTGAATTCCCTTGGTAGCCAGAATGGTCGACACAGAAGCATGAGAAATTCCAGATCAGGAGAGCAGAAAGACTTGACAGAATGTACGTTCCTCCGATCAAACCAGGATTTGTTGATCATAAAACATACACCACCACCTCTGCTTTTACCTGAGTGGTCTTTCGCTGTGTCCGCTCGGTGCACGGAGAACCCCGCGGGTTCAATGACCAAATCTGGAATCTCAGCAGACATCCAAGTTTCCGTAAGGCAGATAATGCAGCAGTCCCTCATCTCTCATTGGAAAGAGATCCGCGCTCTCAGCTCGCAGAGCTTGTTGTCCAGAGACTGAACATTTGCCAGTAGAATACTGTGTAGCGGCTCTGTTTCCCCTTTTCCTTTTGCGTTTCCGTGGCCGGGCAGCCCAGACAAAGGGCTCCGCTGGTGTGTTTGTAAACAGCGTGTCGGCATTGAGGAATTTGAAGTTCGGTTTACGGTGTTGCCCTCAGCGTCATCCCGGCCTGGTGCATCAATTGCCCCCCCGCTCCCTGCTCTCATAGTTAGACTACCTGATTGTGGGGGATGGGCGAGTCAGTTATCTGAAGTGACAATGTCACTGAACAAGATAAATTAGCATCAGTAGCCTTCTTCAAACATGTCGAAAAGAACAAAGCCCTCTGGTGCCCAGGGAAGAAAAAGAAGAAGAGAAGAGAAACAAAAACGGGAAAAGAACAGAGGTAATGTGATATGATAGTTTATCTAATTGCGTAGTAGTTACCGTTGGATCAGTGTTACTACTAGCTAGCTTACTTTGGACGATATTAGTTACATTTGCTAATTTAAACAGCTAGCTAGAATTAATGTCAGTTACTTTTACCTTAAATTCATTATGCTCACGAAGATGTGTGTGTGAACAGTGAACCTGCCGTTACGGAATGTTGGAAAGACTATTCAGGTGTTGTTTGGGGAATCACCTAACCTATAACATAAATAATTTTGAGAAATTAAATTAAAATGCTTTTCCTTTTTTTTTTTCATCTCCTTTTGTAATTAATAGTTGTAAGCCATTGCATTTTCATTATTGATTGTTATATTATTATTATATATTATATTACGTATTATATGTATTATAGCAAACAGCATGCTAGAGAAATGCTCACTGAATACATGTTTTGTGCATGAATGCTATGTGTAATTACTCTTGCTATTTGTGTTTAGGCTATAATGTGGCTTAAGTGCTATTGTTGTATATTGTTTCACCATCAGCAGCTTTTTTATTAATATAATGTAACAACCATATACTCCTGTTCTCTCTTCAGATGCACTTTTGAAATTTTTGAATCCCACCCCTGCAAATCCTGGGCCACCTGCAGACACCTTCTCTACCTCAAGTGCACTTGTCCCCTCTACCTTTGCACAGCCCAGTGATGCAGCATCAGGTGCACCTGTCCCCTCTACCTTTGCACAGCCCAGCATTGCAGCATCAGGTGCACCTGTCCTCTCTACATTTGCACAGCCCGGCGATGCAGCATCAAGTGCACCTGTTCCATCTACCTTTGCACAGCCCAGCGATGCAGCATCAGGTGCACCTGTTCCATCTACCTTTGCACAGCCCAGCGATGCAGCATCAGGTGCAGCTGTCCCCTCAACCTTAGCACAGCCCAGCGATGGAGCATCAAATGCACCTGTCCCCTCTACCTCAGCACAGAACAGCGATGCAGCATCAAGTGAACCTGTACCCTCTACCTCAGCACAGCACAGCCCCAGCACAGCATCATGCATCTACAAAAAGGCTGCACCAATAGACCCTGCTGACTGGCCATCTGTTTTAAATGATAAGGTAAGAACAGAATTTGTTCTCAGAGGACCATATCAAATAAAAAACCGTTTCAGGTTTCCGAAACAAAAAGACGGGAGAAGGTGTCAGCATGACTATTTTAACAGAGTCTTAGTCAATGGAGAAAAAAATCAAAAGAAGCTGGCTAATGTACTCAAAAAAAAAAAATGATAGTTTGCACTGCTTCTGCTGCAAAATATTTTTTCAGATTTCAAATTGAATAGAGAAGGGCTAAAAGATTGGAAAAATGCAAGCCACTTGCTCTAGGCCCATGAGGATATCCAGGAGCACAATACACACATGGCAACATGGAAGTCATTGGAGGTCTGTCTTGCAAAGGGGCTAACAATAGATAAGAATGGTGGTGTGAAGTTCTTACCAGATTGGTGGCAATAATTCAGTCCTTAATTGAAAGAATCATGGCTTTAAGGGGATCCACAGACACATTAAACAAACCAGACAATGGCAATTTTCTCAAAGAAGTGGAGCTTATGGCCAAATTTGATCCAGTAATGAAGCAGCATGTTGGTAGAGTGGAAAGTGGAGCTGGCAGTCACATACATTACCTGGGCAAAAGAATACAAAATGAACTGATAGACTCCATCAGCGCAACAATACTGGATAAAATAGTGGAAGAGATCAAAACATCAAAGTATTTCTCCATTATTTTAGATTGCACCCCTGATCTGAGTCATAAGGAACTGCTCTCTGCCATTGTCAGGATTGTGTCACTGGAGAACATTTCATGGGCTTTCTTGTGGCAGAGGAGTCAACAGGGGAAAGTTTGTCATCTCTCATCCTCAAATGTCTGGAGGAGCTGAACATCCCCTTTAAGGACTGCAAAGGACAATCCTATGACAATGGCACCAACATGAAGGGAAAGAATAAAGGTGTTCAGGCTAGGCTGCTTCAACTGAATTCAAGAGCATTTTTTGTCCCATGTGGTGCCCACACTTTGTGGTAGCTGATGCTGCTAAGAGCTCACCAGATGCCATTGGCTACTTTGGATATTTAGCAAAACTATTCAAACTCTTCTCAGCTTCCACCCATAGATGGGATATCCTCCTGAAACATGTCAAAACCACCCTGAAATCTTGGTCAGAGACCAGGTGGGAAAGCAGGATAAACAGCATTCAGGCAGTAGAGGCTCTTTTGGAGGTGAGGGAAACTACTGCAGACCCTGTGGTGAAAGTTGAAGCCCAGTCTTTGGCTGAGGAGATTGGATCCTACCGCTTTTCTGTTTGCACAGTCATATGGTATGACATCCTCAACAAGATCCAGCATGTGAGTAAACGGATGCAGTCACCCTCCATGCAGCTAGATGTGGCTGTCGACTTGCTGGAGAAAACCAGAGATTCCCTCACCTGCTTCAGAAACACTGGATTTTCTGATGCACAGAAAACTGCAAAGGAAATGTGCGAGGAGATGAACGTGGAGACTGTACTCAAACAAAAGGGTTGAGAACCACAAAAAGGCACTTTGGTTATGAGGCACCAGATGAGCCTATTTGAGATGCACTTTGAAAAATGGAAACTACATTTTTTTATGTGGTAGTGGATACAGCCCTCTCCTCACTTGATGAGAGATTTCAGAGCTTGGGAGAGGTGAATGACAAATTTGGAATGCTCCTCAACTTCCCCAACATGTCAAAAGAAGAGTTGCTAGAGCACTGTCAAACCCTGAGCACTGCTCTAAGCCATGACGGACAGCAAGATATTGATGGCAGGGAACTTGCTGTGGAAATGCAAAACTTTCCACATTTGCCATCAAAAAACATAACAAACATGGAACTGTTGACCCTTCTGCATGAGAAGAAGCTAACAGAAATTTACCCCAATATGTGGGTATCTCTGAGAATCACTGCCACTCTTCCTGTGACAGTGCTGAAAAGGAGAAGCTGCTGAAAGGTGCTTCTCTAAGCTCAAACTGATTAAAACCTACCTGAGATCTACTATGGTGCAAGAACGTCTCAGTGGACTTTCCATATAAATCATGTGGTCACACAACAGCTGTCTTATGATGATGTCATAGATGACTTTGCTGCAAGAAAGGCAAGGTGAGTAAGGCTGTAATGCTACATTATGCATATTGCACTGAGGTTTCTGTACTATAGTTTGTTTTTTGTGCAATACTCTTATTTATAATTCATTTTATGTTACTTGTTTGCTGCAAGAAAGGCAAGGTGAGTAAGGCTGTAATGCTACATTATGCATATTTAGTTTTTTGTGCAATACTCTTATTTATATTGTATTTATAATTTGTTTTATGTCACTTGTTTTTTAATACTGTTTTTATTTTGTGGGGGGTTTTGTTTCTAAAATAAATAAAATCTCTAAGACATTAAAAAAATTATGTTTCTGTGTGTGTATGAACACAATGATCAATGGTGGAATTGGCTGCGTTGCCAGGGGCACCAGCTAAAATCTTGCCTAGGGCACCAAATTGGTCAGGGCCGGCCCTGAGATGGCGATTCCAACTCAGGAATGTCACTTTATTTCCGCACTGTCAACACGTTCGCTCACAGCGTAATGGTGAAGCTTCTAAACAAAACTCAAACAGTTGTGACACAGCACCGGCCAACACACGAACAGCTTCTCAGCTGGGCTCTCTCTCTCTCTCTCGACTGCCACTGTCTCCTCTTCTTAAAAGCCCAAGTCACTCCTCACTGAAACACAAGACAGATGTTAAGCACAGGTGGCAGTTATTCACCACTCATCTCCCCCACTTCACTCTCCACAGTACGGCGCTCAGCCACGGCCCCGCCTCCACAGAACGTTTGTCACAAAAAATTGTCAGTTCAGGCAGGAAACACTTAAAACCTGAAGCACCATATCCGCGAGCAGCATCCCACAGAATTTGCAGAGATGAACGTTAGTGAAAATACAGTACATATAGAATAATAAATTATAGACCTCCTTAAAAAAAACACCAGATACAATACAGTTTACATTTTTTTGTAGTGACTCATTAGGAAGGCTAACGTTATGTTTGTGCTTTCTGCCACACTCCCAAAAGCAGCAAAATGATTTAAATGCTCATGAAACGTTAAGATGGACAGACGTTTAATTCATGCATTTATTTGCTTAAATGCAGTGCAACAGTAGGCCTAGAATGGGTTTAATATTACTACTAATAAAATGTTTTTATTTGTTATGGTTTACAAAGTGCTTTAGGCATACATGAAATTATACTGTGACAGAAAATAGTAATTTTCAAAAATAAACTGCAAATGAATAATCATTTATTTTTTTAACTAAATTACAAAAGCAACCTATTGCTGAATTAAATGCATATCTGAACTGTTAACCTGGGCAGTAATCATTACAAATAATAATAATAATAATTATTATTATTATTATTATTATTATTAATATAATTTTTTTGTTATTGCTAAATTCAATTTCATAAAATTTAGATTTTATTTTTTGATTATCTAGACATTTTGTTTAAATTTAGCTATAATTAAATATGAAACGGCTAATAATATTAGCAATGCATCTTAATACTGTGATACTGTAATACCATGGTATTACATGGGGCATTTTTTTTAAAAAGTAGAATAGAATAACATAGAACAACACTATTAATGTTAATAGATACACATTAAAAAGCACTAATATTACATTGCAGTGCTTTTAAGTGACCCCCCCTTTATAATACGTCCATACAATGTCAATGTCAATGTCAATGCTGCCTTTGTCATTTTTGGAGCTTGAAAGTGTTGATCCCCATTAACTTTCAAATATCAAAATATCTTTGTTTGTGTTCTGCAGAAAAAAAGAAAGTTATATGAGATTGAGATGACATAAGAGTGAGTAAATGATAAAAGAATAATCTTTTTTGGGTGAACTATTCCTTTAAGAAAACAATAACAGATTTAAATATCAGTCAGAAACATTCGTAAAACCGTTCTTCGGTTGGTCTCTACTGTAAATGGTAAGGTTACTTAAGGTCAACTTAAGTTTTTACTGTAGAATTTTTCCTTTATTTTTTTCTTTAAAATTACAGACAGTTTTAAACTGTAAAAGACAAGCAGTTTCAGTCATTACACATTCATAATGGGTTCAGCAATAACCTTCATACCTAATTCTGACACTTATTGTGGTTTGTGCCCCAGGGCTTACACCGGTCTACACCATCCAGACACATTCTACAGCTGTTATTGTGGTAACTGTGGCATTAGCTGGCAGTTTGGTTAATGTAGATTGTGTTTTCAGGGCGTTTGGGTCTGTTGGACTGTGATGTGCTGGAACTGAGAAACCTGCACAGATGGGTTCTTCACACAGGACTGACTCAAGGTCAGTCCAAAGCCCTGTCTGCTGCCAAAGCTATTAGCAGGTACTGTCCTTCCAAACCTCCATGTAGTTTTATTCTGTCAAACTTGAAAGTAGAATTTGAAGAATCTTCATCTTGTTTTCCATACAGCGGCAGTTTTTATCCAATGTGTTCCTAAAAAAGCACCATAAAAGTTGTCCATACAACAATGTTCCAAGTATCCTAAAGCCATGATGGTGTTTTGTGACAAACTGAATAATGGCTCATATTTCAGTCTGATCGTCACAGAAAGCTATCGGATGGACCCTTTTCACAGACTGTGATGATGCGTTTTCACCTTATTTAGCAGCATAAATCTAGCAAACTTTTTATATTTGTAAATTTATAACATTATTCTTTGTAGTATTTTAACCTGAAATTAGATTTAAAAAACAAGCTATCAGAGCTGCTATGAGGTTTTTTTTATACAGCTGCTGAGGGAGTGACAGTAAATTTGATATCTTTTCTGCTGTAATCCACCGCTCTCTATTTGTTTTTTTTATTTTGGAAAACTGTGATAGCATAATAGTGAATTTTTATTTAGCTGTTGAAGCAAAGAGGTAAGCAGAAATTATATCTGCTGTGGTCTCCCTTTCACCGCTATACAAGTTTACCCTGCTATACTTTTACTTCCTCATTCCAAACCAGGTTGAGTGAAAAGGGTCAACTGGTTAAGCAGACTTGGAATATAGCACACAAATCATATAGACTACTTTCATGGTATTTTTATGTTGTTGTTTTATCCTTTATGTCACTTGATAGCTATGGTCTCTATCAGCTGTCATTGTATAAACAAAAGCTTTGAAAATATTTTAAATTATCTTGTGTTCTACAAAATACCAGCATACAGGTTTATAATGACATGAGGTAAAAAATAATAATAATAATAATAATAATAATAATAATAATAATATATATATATATATATATATATATATATATATTTTTTTTTTTTTTCTCCATATAGTGTTATGCTAAGTACATTTGTGTGGGTTTTATGTCAATAGTGTCGTAAATGTCTTTGGTTTCAGCATGCTTTTTGTATATACAGTGCTGTGAAAAAGTATATTCTGATTTCTTCTGTTTTTATGTGTACCTCATACTAAATAAGTTTTATAAGTTCAAACAAAATCTAACATAAAACAAAGGCAATCTGAGTAAACACAAAATATAGTTTTTGAATGATAATGTTATTTATTGAAGCAAAAATGTTATTCAATACAAATTGGGCCTGTGTGGAAAGGTATTTGCCCCTTAGTTACTAAATCCCCAGATCTATGAAACTGCGTTCATAATGGGGTTCAGCTGGACTAGACACACACAGGCCTGATTACTGCCAGCCCTGTTCAATCAAATCAACACCTAAATAGAACTTTTTCAGCAGCATGAAGCTGGCTAAAAGGTCTTACCCAGTAGCACACTATGCCAAGGTCGAAAGAAATTCCAGAAATGATGAATACATCAGTCTGGTAAGGGTAACAAAGATATGTTTAAAGGCTCTGGGACTCCAAAGAACCACAGTGAGGGCCATTATCTCCAAATGGAGAAAATTGGCACAGTAGTGAGCCTTCCCAGAAGTGGTCAGCCTTCCAAAATTTCTCCAAGAGCACACCGACGACTCATCCAGGAAGTCATAAAAAAGCCAAGGACAGCATCCAAGGAACTGCAGGCCTCTCTCGCATCAATAAAGTTCACTGTTCATGACTCCACTATCAGAGAGACACTGGCCAAAAATGGCATCCATGGAAGAGTGGCGAGGCGAAAACCACTGTTTATCCAGAAGAACATTGAGGCTCGTCTGAATTTTGCCAAAACACACCTTGATGATCCTCAAACCATTTGTGAGAATGTTCTGTGGACTGATGAGTCAAAAGTGGAAGTGTTTGGAAGACAGGGGTCCCGTTACATCTGGCATAAATCAAACACAGAATTCCAGAAAAAGAACATCATACCTACGGTCAAGCATGGTGGTGGTAGTGTGATGGTGTGGGGATGCTTTGCTGCTTCAGGGCCAGGGCGACTTGCAATAATTGAGGGAAACATGAATTCTGCTCTCTACCCAAAAATCCTAAAGGAGAACATCTGGTCATCAGTCCGTGAATTGAAGCTCAAGCGCAACTGAATTATGCAGCAAGACAATTATCCAAAGCATGGGAGTAAGTCCACCTCTGAATGGCTCAAAAGAAGCTAAATTAAAGTTTTGGACTGGCCTAGTCAAAATCCTGACTTAAACCCAAGTGAGATGCTGTGGCAAGACCTTAAATGGGCAGTTCATGTTCGAAAACCCTCCAATGTGGCTGAACTAAAGTAGTTCTGCAAAGAAGAGTGGGCCAAAATCCCACCACAGTGTTGTGAAAGACTGATCTCGTCGTTCTGTTTTTCACATGTGTGATATAGGTAAAATTTAATAAAAAAATAAATAAAATTGCAAAGGTAATGTTTTGTAAAGATATAAACCCAGTTGCAAATGTAAGGTGTCTCTGCATGTATGACATTGTAGCAGATTGTTCAGACAATTTTCCTACACGGTACCTTGTAAATGATGCCTGTGTTCTAACCAGCAAGCCTTTAGTGTCAATGAGTGCTTTACGAATGGAAGGACAGGTGAGATCAATAACAAACCTGCAACCATTGAGCTTTACACTTGCATTTGAGGCTATGTCCATATTAATCCGGATACGTTTGAAAACTGTGTTTTCGAAACACTCTCTGTCCACACTGACGTTTACAAATTTGTTCGTCCAACTGAAACCTAAAAAACCACTTGAATCCCCTTACTGCTTCCTGTTGCTGATGGCACGCTGCATGAGCGTTTGTAGCCTGCTAGCCTGCATAGCATTGCACTACCACAACGGGAACATCGCTTGTGAACGTCACTGGACTTCCTGTTCCTGTTGCTGACGTCACGCTGCACGAGAGTTTATAGCCTGCTAGCCTGCTTAGCATTGCTTATTCTTATTCTCATACTTTCGTTTTTTTATTCTTTGTCATTCGTGTTTCGGGTGTTTCTGCTTTACTACTGTTTCATCTGTGTGTATTTTACCTGTTGCTGCTGGCACCTAGCTCGAGTCTGTGTTTGTAGCCTACTAGCTTTTTTAGCATCGCTTATCTATCTGCTTTCAGCTTTTAATCCTTAACATCTGCCATTTTTCAGTGCGCATCAGGTTTTCCCCCGCATTATTCTCTTATCGCGATTCAACTGCGTGCATTTTACAGCGCGCACCCGTTTTTCTCCTCTGTTACACGTATTATCGCATCAATCGCAAAGCACCGCTTATCAAGAACAACCATAACAACAAACAACTGCGTGAGGGATTCACATCGATCTCAAACCCTCACCGCTCAGCAACAACAAACAACAACAACAACAATCAATTGCGGTAATTCATGGCATCCGCTCATCTTATTTTTTCCTGCATTGCATGTCACATGTTTACAATAGCTTCTTCCGTCAGCAGTGAGGGATTCACATGTGATAAATGTAAGGAATTAGTCAGGCTGACAGAGAAGATTAATGAGTTAGAGACACGCATCCGAATGCTAGTGGAGGTCAGTGAGAAAGAGAAGCCGGTAGATACTGTTTTGGATGCGGGCAGTACAGAGAGCAACACACACACTTTGGTTCCGGCTGTAGAGCCCCCGCAGCAGGGCGTTTGGGTGATGTCTTGGCGGCATACTCGCTCAGCAAAGTGACACAACTCTCTCGTTCCTGTTAGGATTTCCAATCGATTCTCCCCACTCAGTGATGCACCCACTGAGAATCATTTTGAAAGAGCCCTTGTTATTGGTGATTCTATTGTAAGGAACGTGGAAATAGAGACTCCAGACACAAATGTTAAATGCATATCAGGTGCCAGAGCATCTGACATCAGATCAAATTTACAAGTGCTGGCTAATGCTAAACGTAGATTTTCTAAAATTGTTATTCATGTCGGCACTAATGATGTCCGGCTTTGCCAGTCGGAAATCACTAGAGATGATGTTAAAGAGGTGTGTGAATTTGCAAAAATGATGTCAGACACTGTAATATGCTCTGGCCCCCTCCCTGCTTGTCGTGGTGACGAGGTTTATAGTAGATTAGTGTCACTGAATGGCTGGATGTCTGAGTGGTGTCTGGAGAATAGAATAGGATTTATAGACAATTGGAAGAGTTTTTGGGGTAGACCTGACCTGCTAAATAGAGACGGACTCCATCCCTCCAGGGAAGGTGCTGCTCTCCTCTCTAGTAATTTGGCTCATAGTCTTAATAATGATAGTGTTTGACTAACTGGGGCCCAGGTCAGGAAGCAGACAAACTGGTTAATCCGAAAGTCTGCTAGCTGCCTTGAGATGTCACACAGGTCACATTAACTACAACACATAGAGACTGTATCACCTAGATATCACATAGAGACTGTGTCTGTTCCCCAAACTACCAAACACAAAACTCTCACTAAATCATTTAGAAAAAATTTGATTAAGGTCAAACTTGAACAAAACAAACAAATTAAAGATAAACATCATATGAAGGTAGGGCTACTAAACATTAGATCTCTTTCTACCAAAGGCACTAATTGTAAATGAAATTATTACAGATCATAGTTTGGATGTGCTCTGTTTGACTGAAACCTGGCATGAACCAGATGAATATATTAGTTTAAATGAATCTACTCCCCCCAGGTTATTGTTATAAACATGAGCCTAGTCTGAAGGGAGGAGGTGTTGCTACAATTTACAGTGAAATATTTGGTGTTACTCAGAGGACAGGATATAAATTTAAGTCTTTTGAACTAATAATGCTTAATATGACACTGTCAGATATAAATAAATAAAAAACTCTGTCATCTTTTACCCTTGCTACAGTATATAGATCACCCAGGCCTTATTCTGATTTCCTTGGTGAATATGCAAATTTTTTATCAGATCTTGCAGTTACTGTAGTGAGGAGTTAATAATATTAAGAAGTTGGTTCTAAGATTACAGTGAATACTTATTTTAAGTGCTTGGTTGGTATTGGATCTAACATACATATTTTGGCTTTTGATGTTTCGATATTTTTGTTAGCTCTTCATGAACTATGACAGCGAAGGATTGAAGTTGCACGTGAGGAAAATTATGAGACACTGTTTTCTGAGGTACTGTGACAGATGATTGCATAATTCCAATTTTATTTATGATTATTTCAATTTTATCAGTAAAGAAATTCATGAAGTCATTACTCTTGTGCTGTGACAGAATATCTGGTTCTGCTGAGGCTTTATTCCTAACCAATTTAGCCACAGTACTGAATAAACACCTAGGATTGTTGTGGTTATTTTCTATGAGTTTGCTAAAATATGCTGACCTGGCAGCTTTTAGTGCCTGTCTGTAGCTACAGACACTATCCTTCCATGCACCGTAAAATACCTCTAATTTTGTATTCTTCCACTTGTGCTCCATTTTCCGAGCTGCTCTCTTAAGAGCATGAGTGTGATCATTGTACCATGGTGCACGGCTTTTTCTTTAATTTTCTTTAATCGAAGGGGGGCGACACTATCAAGAGTGCTAGAGATGACTGTATTTATATTTTCTGTTATTTCATCAAGTTCTTCTAGGCTTTAGGGTTTACTGAGTGTATGAGATTGATCTGGAAGATTATTAGTGAAGCTATCTTTAGTGGTCGAAAGAATAGTTCTACCTGAACGATAGCGTGGTGTAGATTGAGTAACATTAGCTGATCGCAGCATACAAGAGACGAGGTAATGATCCGAGATGTCATCGCTCTGCAGCAGAATTTCTATAGTATCAACATCAACTCCATATGACAGAATTAAAACTAGCGTATGACACTCACTCAGTTTAAGTCTAGACTAAAGACATATCTATTTAGCCAGGTATACACCTAATTTATCCTTCAAATCACAATTAGGCTGCTTTAGTTAGGTCTGCCGGAACCAGAAACCAGAAACATTGATCGTGATCTATAACTCTGCAATAAACTGAATGGCATCTATGCTAATATTATTCTATTTGTTTCCCTGTCTCAACCTCGGGACTCCTATCCTGAGGTCACCAGAACCGGCTGGATCCAGCTCCATTCCTGCTTCGTGTTGGACTCCGCTGCTACGTGTCACTGAGTGATGATGACTAATAGCAGCCGCTGCCAGCCAAACATCACTTCAGTCTATTACGATGGACTTCAGAGGATGAACTGATGCCAACTCCAACCATAAGACATGGGATACTTCATATTCCATTGCCTGAACCTTGGAGTTAGGATAGACCTCACCGAAATTACCAGCCAGGTTGAACTGCGATGCACCAACTGACCTCTGCTTACATCACCTCGGTCTAATGATGGACTACACTCTTGAAATGGAATACATAGACTATCAATTAATTGCCAACAAAACCCTTCATCAGCCAACTAACAAGGACAATTGCATTTATGTGAACTTCTGCAGTTAATCCAGGATGGACTTCAAAGACATTAGTCATTAATCTTACAGTTCATACAAAATCTTTGTTTTAAACACTGACCCTTAAAACTTACTTAGTTTAATAATTTTAAAGCATGACCTGCACTACACATAAGTAATATTGGCATTATATTCATAATGTTAGCCATAGGGGAACTGGCACCCACAGTAAGCCTGGTTTCTCTCAAGGTTATTTTTTTCCATTAACCAACATCTTATGGAGTTTTGTGTTCCTTGCCACAGTCGCCTTCGGCTTGCTCACTGGGTTTATACATTCAATTATTATTTAATTACTTATTTTTAAACACAATTCACAATCGTATTTGATCAAACTACACAATGGCTGTGTCTCATTTGGAAGGCTGCATGCTAGGTAGGACGCGTCCTTTGAAGGCTGCAGTATACCGAGTGTCCTCCTTTAAACAAGCCTCGTTTTAACGAGACGGACTTCGCAGGACAAATGGAAACGGAACGGAACATGGTTGCTATGACATCACGCCACTCTTTAACAAGCGCAAGCGCTTTGAGTGAGAAGGGAACAAAGTCCCTCTGGAAGGGAATGCATGAGGTACATTTTAGGAGAGTTATAATGATGTAAAGAGAAAAGAAAATAGATTTTACAGGTGTTCTTTTAGTCTAATACTTTATTTTATTTATATATTAATATAATTATACATATTATATACTCTGCACCCATCTACTGAGGTACTTCAACTTGGGAATTAACATTCCTTGCATTTGAACATCATATTTTTTTTTAGACATTTCCGTTGAAGCAAAAAATTGTGGGTTGCGAGTGCCCACGAAGAATACACCTCATGCATCCTCCGAATTCCCGTGAAAAAAGGTGGCATTCGAAGGCTGCATTCGAAGTGTCCTACTCGCTTTTCTGAAACGAGACAGCCTCGATGACATATGCGGCCGACAAATGCGACCTCCGGAGGACGCAGCCTTCCAAACGAGACACAGCCAATGATGACTCTAAGACATTATAGATATTAAAGTTTCATTTTATATTAATGCATGATCTGTAAAGCTGCTTTGAAATAATTAATAATAATAATTTTCTTTATTCATCACGCATTAAACATTTGCACATATACAGTGAAATTCTTCTTTTTCACATATCCCAGCTAGGCTGGGGTCAGAGTGCAGGGTCAGCCATGATACGGCGCCCCTGGAGCAGATAGGGTCAAGGGCCTTGCTCAAGGGCCCAACAGTGGCTTGAACCCTCGACCTTCTGATCAGTAACCCAGAGCCTTAACTGCTGAGCTACCACTGCCCCACAAATGATGTGTGTTGTGAAGGGCTCTATACTTATAAAAATGACTTGACTTGACTAGCACCCCAAGGAAAAGGGCATAAGTTATATCTTCACCCTCTATGCGTAACATGCCTTATTAAAAAAAAAAAAAAAAAAAAAAATTGTGAGTGATATGGCTGTGACAGGATTACTTTTTCTCTTTGTTTACCTTTATTTTTATGTAGTGCTTGTGGTGTGCAAACTTAGCAATGACTCTCAGAAGATGGTTTTGCTCCTGGAGAAGCTGTCTGGACTTGAGATCGAGCAGATAAACTGTGAAGGACATCACTGGAGGATTGATGACCTGGGCTAACAAGATCTCTTTTCCTCAATATTGACTGTCACTCAGTGTGGAAACACAGTTGCTGTTGAATAACATTATTACATGATGTTGGTATTAATTAAAAGTTATTATGAATTGAGGTAAATTACATTAATTTTAATTACTTTTTATTTTCACTCATTTTTTTATGTTCAGAAGTGTCAATTACTGTGTAAACAATGAGACAGATTTTGTCTTTAAATAATCTTCTTGTGTACCATTTCTAGACTAGGCTTCTCAAATAAATAAACAGTACAGTTGATCAGTGAGAGTTTGTTGGTTTGCAGCTGAAGGTTTTCTGCTATTGTTGTTCAAGGTTTTTGCATCTGTGGTAACATGTTATAATAACATTAACTAATAAGTTATAACAATCATTAATAGGTCATTGTCAAACATTAGTACATAATATAATGTCCATAGAAGAAAGGAAAAACACTGCGGTTCAAGTTTAATGACAATGTTTTTACCCTGAATGGGTCTTCTTCAGGTCAAACAGCCCATTTAGGGTCGAAACGTTGTCATTACACTTTAGCTCAACCCCCCTAATGGATATACATTTTTAGCTGTATACCTGCTTCTATTAGATGTGCATATACTACTGTTAGTTTACATAAAGTAATGTCATATAACATGACAGATAATTAATCAATGGGCTAATAAATTGCAAAAAATGTATTTATGTATTTTCATATATTTCAATGTACTGTACAATAATTACTTCCATAGTGATCTGTTACAAAAGTGTGACCCTATCTTTTTAGGAAAGGTCCTACCAAAAAACAAAAACAAAACAAATGTCTTTGTATTGTGACTTAAAACATTTAAACTAAGCAATTGATTATAATCGTATTAAATGTGAACAAATTTTCATATTTCAAAAGTTAGATGGACACCAACGATTTGTCTTTTTCTTTTAAGTTTGGTAGTTAATATTAAAAGTCAGCACAGTTAAATCCAAGCAAAATGATAAAAACTACAGGAACGCACACGATGAGTTTTGTGTACAATCACACATCGCACAACGTAATTGTAACATTCGGAACGTTCTATATGCGTCATAATGAATTTAGAATGATGCCGATAGAGGGCGCAAACACACACTCAGAGCTCACATAACGGAAACTGCGCGTGAGAGACATGCGCGTCAGGCAGAGAGAGAAAGATAAAAAAACATTTCTGCATTTATCAAGCTCAAATTCACACCTTCTGATCGGCAGCCCTGCCGTTTCCTTCAACTTTTACCTTCTCTAGCCATGCAGCGTTTTGAGCGGAGATGCGGAACAGATAGTAAAACGCGTACAAAGTAGCAATGCGAAATGAAAAAAGTATAGAATGTTTTCAAATCCAGCTGAAGGAATGGAGTCTATTACAGACCATTGCTTTACTGGCCATGTTTAAACTCGAAAACTTTGAAGAAGAAACCTCGAGGAGTTTAAGTCTTTTTTATTGATAGTAAGCTTTTTGTCTGCAGTTCAATTGTTAGTGAAACGCCTTTCAGCATTAAAGGTATGTTTCCTCTCTTTTCCTACTCCGGTTAGCGTATGTGTAAAAGCATTGAATGTTTTTAAAAAACATTTTTTTTTTTTTTTTTTTTTAGATTCGGTTGTTCCTAACGTGTCACGATAAAGCTTGTACAAAGACACTGTATACTTGTTTTGCTGGTATTTGTGGTCTTGTGCCAGTTATGTTATCCAGGGTGTGAGGGTCCCCAGATGTGCTTCCAGATGTGAGTTCTTCATCGCAAAAGACAAAAATGTGCAAAACTCTTCCGAACACACGTAGAGATTAAGCTGCACCCTTAGTCTTATAGACAGGGTTCCCATGGTCATGGAAAATCTGGAAATATCAAGGAATTTTAAAATTGTGACTTCCAAGCCTATTGGCTAGATATTGCTCTTGTATTGAGAAGCGATTCCCAAGCAGGGAATCCAGGAAATATTTTGTTTTCGCATTGTTACAGTAAATGGACTCACTTCATATTAGGTGTCTACTATGTACTTAATACTTTTATACAATGTACCTATTATGTACATACATGTTGTTGCATTGTACTTACATTTAAAGTCCCTGCATTTAATTACATCTGTGATTACACCATTAACCTTACATCTAACCCTAAACCTAACCCAAAACCCTAAACTTAACCCTACCTTTACTTCTAAACCTATCGTACCTCAACCTCAGTAGTAGCAAATGTAAGTCTTGTGAGAATTTTGTAGAACAACACAATAAATACATGTACAGTATTGTATGTATTTTAATGTTAGTACATATAGTTGATTAAGACCCCTAATATAAAGTTGGACCTAGTAAATCTATAAAACAGGAACTTAAAATAAAGAATATTAAGGCTGTCAAAAGGTCAAAATAATAACTAATTAAGGACATATTGTATTTAATGAGTTAAAAGGAACAGATTTCAGGTTTGCTGTCAATGAAGGTTGGGCAACAATAGCTTCATAAATTTGAATTTGCCTGAAATTATTTTTAAAATTAATTAGTTGAATGGTGTGGAAATTCTTGTAGGACCTATTGTACCCCTATTCAGGGAATGAGGATATGATCTAAAATTAGTTTTGTTTCAAACAGGAAGGAGGAACTGGTTTAAAATGCCAGTCACTTTGTCAAGCATCATGCTGGCATCCTGACTGCTCGGCTATGGAGTGACACTTTTAACAATCCAACATGTGCAGCATATGCTGGATACTGCAGAGACAGCAGTGAAGTATGCTATCTGGACTGCACATTGTTCATATTCCTTGTACCAATTTCATTACTTCATTCATCATGGATTGCACATGCCTGTGACAATTGTCTTCACCTGCGTTAGGACAGAAGGATTCCATGTTTATTTTAAATAGTGGCTCAGTGGACATCAGGCACGTTTTCCAAGCTTGTCACCTCCAGTTTTACACAGTGGCCCCTTCGATCTGCGGTGAAAACTAATGTCTGCCAGTAGTAGCACGTCTCCTGTGACTTTACCAAAACCCTTCATCCACTGTCAGCATCAAACTGCACCTCCTACCCACTCTCCATCACCCAGCCCACCGGTGCCACTCTGCGTCCGCCTCTCCAATGGGAATCACAGTGTTCCGAGCCCCACATACTCCATCCATGGAGTCTCCTTCCTCCTTCAGATTGGACTTACCAGGGAGATGGTCACCCTGGAACCGCACGATCTGTCGCTCAGCTCTGTGAAAGATTTGGTCTGCTCCATAGTCGATCAAAAGGTAAAAAAGAAAGGTTAAATGATATTCTTTATTTTCATAGTCTTTTTTTTGCTTTAATGACACCCCATGAAACCAGAATGAGGTCCATGTCTGTTATTTTTGAGGCCATCTATATGCTACCATCCTCCAAAAAGTTCACAAAGTGAACTTTTAGCTGATATACACATTTTAAATGTGTCGCTTTCTTTGGGGAAAACTGTAAACATTAAACATTAGTTTTTTTCCATAGGGATTTTATGAAATTCTTCATAAAATAGTTCTAAGCCATGAAACAAACCAACCAGCTCCCAGGTGGATCACAACATTAAAAATTTAGATTTAAAGCCAAAAGGTATTTGAAAATTGGA
Organism: Myxocyprinus asiaticus; assembly: GCF_019703515.2. Classification (NCBI taxonomy): domain Eukaryota; kingdom Metazoa; phylum Chordata; class Actinopteri; order Cypriniformes; family Catostomidae; genus Myxocyprinus; species Myxocyprinus asiaticus. The sequence goes on along the minus strand of NC_059360.1, from coordinate 7,631,836 downwards.
AAAAAAGGCAAAGGTACAAGACTGTGTACTTAGCGTCTTTCATGAGGAAATGAACTACAATCACATGAAGCATTGCAAACCGAAATGATGGGAGAAATATGCCAATTGATTTTGACTATTGAAATTGGCACATTTGGCGTGCTTTGTTGGCTGTGATTCTCTGATGGATCTTTTCTCTTCAGCATCACGGGTAGTGTAGTTCTTTACCAGCAATTATGCTATTAAACATACTGTATATATATATATATTTTATATATATTTACTTCCGGGACTAGAATGCTGCACTTTTTAATCACCTGCCTCCAATTAGCAATAGCAGTAAGCCAATCATTGTTCATGGCTATGATGTAAACTAAAGACTATTGTCTATATAAACACTGGTGACCAAAAGTTTGTAATAATATCCAGATTTTGCTGTTTCGGAAGGAAATTGGTACTTTAATTCACCAAAGTGGCATTCAACTGATCACAAATGGCACTTTTCCACTGCACGTTACGGTTCGACTCAACTCGACTCAACTCAGCTCGCTTTACTTTTCTGAGCTTGCTTTTCCACTGCAGTGGGTGGGAGTATAGGCTGATCGTCATTGTTGCGCCACCTCTACTGCTGTGACACCATCTTAAACGCGACACAAACATTACTGACCATAAACAATAACATGACCACTAGCTGTTAGCTACTAGCTCATTGTGCTGCATAAAGCAGTTGTTGCATGGTGATTTTTCCTGGTTGTTTTAGAAGCAAGCTTTCCAGTAGCTGGTCAACTAAATAAAGTGAAGCTTTCAAGCAGAATATAGAGTTAATGTAACAAAACGTACCATCCTCCATCATGGACTCCAACAACGCAGAGTCCAGGGCACTCTCCCTCCCATTGCTCGCCGGTCTATTGCCATAGATAGTGTCCATTTGGTCAAACCACTTCCACTTTCTTCTGTTTGAACCACTCCGGCTGTTGTGGTCCTTGATGGTTCTGTAGTCACTTTTACGTTTTTTTAACTTTTCCCTATACTGTTGGTAGGTCCGGTGGTAGCTGTGTGCGGCCAACAGTTGAAACACTTCCTGAAAGACTTTTTCGTTTCGCGTCATTTCGTTAGTTGCTAACGAGAGGAACGTCTGCACCTCGTTTATTGACCACGGCATGGTTTTGTGCACAGCCATTTCTTTTTACAATTCAAAAGTCGCATGAACAAATGATACTGCTATCGCTGTTGCTAACTTTAAAACTAGCTGGTTGATGTCCCGTTTCGCAAATCCAGTGACGCTGGTAGTGACGATTCTGCAGGGTTTTGACATCACATTTAGTATCGGCTCGCTTGGAACCTCGACCGAGGTGGTACTAAAAAAAGTATCAGGTACTAGGTACTATCCACAGTGGAAAACCCCCAAAAAGCGAGCAGAGTCGAGTCGAGTTGAGCTGTACCGTGCAGTGGAATGTAAAAATGATGTAAAAATCAGCACCATCCCTATTTGAAAAAAGTCATTTTTGATCAAATTTAGACAGGCCCCATTTCCAACAGCCATCACTCCAACACCTTATCCTTGAGTAATCATGCTAAATTGCTAATTTGGTACTAGAAAATCACTTGCCATTATATAAAACAGTTGAAAGCCAAATAAAGCTTAACATTGTCTTTGTGTTTGTTTTTGAGTTGCCACAGTATGCAATAGACTGGCATGTCTTAAAGTCAATATTAGGTCAAAAATGGCAAAAAAGAAACAGCTTTCTCTAGAAATTCGCCAGTCAATCATTGTTTTGAGGAATGAAGGCTGTATAATGCTTGAAATGGCCAAAAACCTGAAGATTTCATACAAAGGTGTACACTACAGTCTTCAAAATCTAAGGACAACAGGCTGAAACAAGGACAGAATGAGATGTGGAAGGCCAGATGTACAACTAAACAAGAGGATAAGTGCATCAAAGTCTCTAGTTTGAGAAATAGATGCCTCACATGTCCTCAGCTGACAGCTTCATAGAATTCTACCCGCACAACACCAGTTTCATGTACAACAGTAAAGAGAAGACTCGGGTGCAGGCCTTATGGGAAGAATTGCAAAGAAAAAGCCACTTTTGAAACAGAAAAACAAAAAGAAAATCTTAGAGTGGGCAAAGAAACACAGACATTGGACAACAGATAATTAGAAAAGAGTGTTATGGATCTTAACCCCATTGAACTTTTGTGGGATCAGTTAGACTGTAAGGTGCGTGAGAAGTGCCCGACAAGACAGCCACAAGTGTTGGACAAACTGACTGCTAGAATGCCAAGGATTTGCAAAGCTATCATTGCTGCACGTGGAGGATTTTTTGATGAGAACTCTTTGAAGTAGTTTAAGAAGTTCTGATTTTTTTTTTTTTTTTAATTGTAATTGCAAATTTTCATATTATTAATGTCCTGACTATACATTATGATCAGTTGAATGCCACTTTGGTGAATAAAAGTACCAATTTCTTTCCATAAGAGCAAAATCTGTACATTATTCCAAACATTTGGCTGCCACTGTGTGTATATATATATAAAGCCTTGCAATAAGACTCATCCTGGTTTAAACTTCCGGTTTCAATAGAAAATACATCAACACAGGAGAGAAAACGGTGCTCACAAGCCATTTCATGGGGTCTTTAATCAACATTTGTGTAGGAATCTAGATGCTAACATGATGCTGGTTGGTTTTCTTGGTCTTGATGACAAATTACACATCACAATCTACTAACACAAGGCAGAGTAATCACTTTTCGTTAAAAAGTTGTAACATTCAAAATCTAGAAGATCATCATGGAAGAATGTTATTTTATAAGGCCAAAGTATACTTCGGTTGTCCATGTTGCTTACCGGAATGTTCACAGTATGTGTGATGTAGATTTCCTCATCAGCATAGTATGTGTGGACACACAGTCTGTGTGCATCGTTGCGCATGTTCCTGCCGTTGACTGTACTAAAAGAGTAGCACAAAGAAGTTGTAGTGTGCATGTGTCGAATGCGTTTGTATTTGCTCACGGTCAAAAGAGTATACCACGAAAGGCTGAGCGCTCGACCGTGTGCAAGGTGACCCAGAACACGAAAAAATTATACCCAAGCCTTTATTCTGCGATATATAGGCTAGACCAAATTATTATGTTTCTATTTGAAGTGGAATTCAATTAATTTCTATAAAAGGGTGAGACTAATTGACTGAGGTGTGTTATTTCCTGTAATCTTCAGGAAGTTGATTTAGATGAATGAGCATGAGGAGTATTAGTGACTGATTAAAAAACAAATTTTCATTCAATCACATCTATGTCTAATCAGATCCACATAAGGTGGGATGCTTGCTGGTAGCCGGACATTTCTGCTGGTCATGGGGTTAGAGTGGAAAGGTGATGAATGTGATTTTTCTGATCTCAGTCATAAACTTAGGGGGAATATAGCATTACTTTCCATCAACATGGACTCTATCCTCAATGACAAACTAAAGCATACACACAGGTAAATTAGGCATTTATCAGATGCCTTTATCCTTTAGGGGTGAAACGGTTCAGATTTCTCACAGTTTGGGTAGTATTACGGTTTTAGTGTCAGGGTTTCGGTATGGTTCGGTACTTGCTATGTTCAGGAAAAAAGGTACCACTGCCAAATCAGAAGTAAGAATACTCAATTTGGTTACAAACACAACTGTTGAAACAGGTTTGCCCTTACAAAAAAATCACCACAGTTTACAACAGCAACCATAGTTTTTTTTTTTTTTTTTTGTAAAACCATAGTAACCAAAATATTAACCATGATTCATACAGTCATGTTTACAACAATATTACTATAGTAAAACCATGGTTACTACTGTATATGAATACTACACTATTACTGAAGTAAAACCATGGGTAATTGTATCAAAACCATGGTTTCTTCCAATAAAGGTTATTTCAGTTATGATTACTATAATATTACTATAGCAAAGCAATGATTAATTTCTGTTAGGAACCTTTTTCTCTAATTACCAAATCACCATTTGAACTTCATAACTGCATTATTATGCTTAATGCATCGACATAAAGAGCATTTCAAACTCAGCTCAACACATATTCAACAATCGGAAACTGTACATCACTATAGAAGGAATAACCTTGCTAATAAAATGGATATGAGAAGGGATGTTGTAATGCGGCTCGAGTGTTTTAATCACATGTGCGATTTTAAATCTTCATCTACTGAGTAAGGCAACTTATCTTTGACAATGAACACCCCACACACTTTAGTTATTGTTTTACATATGTCTGTCTGAATTAGCACTGAGTGCCTGCTTAAAAACAGAAGGGAGTGTGTGCAGTTTTGGGCTCAACTGCGCGCTGTGCGCTAAGGAGCCTTTTCACAAACCTGTCGTGATGCGTTTCCGCCTTCTTTAACAATGTAAATGTAGCAAACTTTTTAAAAATCAGTTACCATAGCTGCAGTGAGGCTTCTAACAACAGCTGCTGAGGAAGTGACTGAAAATTTTGTCTGTTTCTCTCTTCTTACTGCTGTTATCCAGTGCTGTATTTTTATCTTCTTTTTCAAAGCTGTGAAAGCATAATTGTTGATTTTTTTTCTTTTGCTGTTGGAGCAAATTGGTAAGAAAAAATTACATTTGCTGTGGTCTCCGATTTATCGCCATTCAAGTTTACCCTGCTATGCGGCTACAACTGGATACGTGAAAAGGGTCCATTTATACCAGAGTGATGTTGTCGTAAATAGCTATCATGTTTGATGTATTACCATAAGTTTACGGCACTTACGTTGATCAATGATCTGCAAACTGACTGTTTCGTCAGCATTTTTTTTTTTTTTTTTTACCATTGCTGGTGTAAATGACTGCAAATTAAAAATGTTTTCCAGACAGGAGACCTGAATGACACAGGGAGCTGCTCTTTCATTGGCTTATCTTCTCCGCTTGCCATTTTCAACTAATCACCAACACGTGCAAAACTGTGATGTCATTAACTATTAATATGTTAAATCAGCTAATTGGAAATCTACTCTCTGTAGAAAGTTGACCCACATGAGACACAGGTGGAGAGTATACAGGTGCATCTCAATAAATTAGAATGTCATGGAAAAGTTCATTTATTTCAGTAATTCAACTCAAATAGTGAAACTCGTGTATTAAATAAATTCATTGCACACAGACTGAAGTAGTTTAAGTCTTTGGTTCTTTTAATTGTGATGATTTTGGCTCACATTTAACAAAAACCCACCAATTCACTATCTCAAAAAATTAGAATACATCATAAGACCAATAAAAAAAACATTTTTAGTGAATTGTTGGCCTTCTGGAAAGTATGTTCATTTACTGTATATGTACTCAATACTTGGTAGGGGCTCCTTTTGCTTTAATTACTGCCTCAATTCGGCGTGGCATGGAGGTGATCAGTTTGTGGCACTGCTGAGGTGGTATGGAAGCCCAGGTTTCTTTGACAGTGGCCTTCAGCTCATCTGCATTTTTTGGTCTCTTGTTTCTCATTTTCCTCTTGACAATACCCCATAGATTCTCTATGGGGTTCAGGTCTGGTGAGTTTGCTGGCCAGTCAAGCACACCAACACCATGGTCATTTAACCAACTTTTGGTGCTTTTGGCAGTGTGGGCAGGTGCCAAATCCTGCTGGAAAATGAAATCAGCATCTTTAAAAAGCTGGTCAGCAGAAGGAAGCATGAAGTGCTCCAAAATTACTTGGTAAACGGGTGCAGTGACTTTGGTTTTCAAAAAACACAATGGACCAACACCAGCAGATGACATTGCACCCCAAATCATCACAGACTGTGGAAACTTAACACTGGACTTCAAGCAACTTGGGCTATGAGCTTCTCCACCCTTCCTCCAGACTCTAGGACCTTGGTTTCCAAATGAAATACAAAACTTGTTCTCATCTGAAAAGAGGACTTTGGACCACTGGGCAACAGTCCAGTTCTTCTTCTCCTTAGCCCAGGTAAGATGCCTCTGACGTTGTCTGTGGTTCAGGAGTGGCTTAACAAGAGGAATACTGTAGCCAAATTCCTTGACATGTCTGTGTGTGGTGGCTCTTGATGCCTTGACCCCAGCCTCAGTCCATTCCTTGTGAAGTTCACCCAAATTCTTGAATCGATTTTGCTTGACAATCATAAGGCTGCGGTTCTCTCGGTTGGTTGTGCATCTTTTTCTTCCACACTTTTTCCTTCCACTCAACTTTCTGTTAACATGCTTGGATACAGCACTCTGTGAACAGCCAGCTTCTTTGGCAATGAATGTTTGTGGCTTACCCTCCTTGTGAAGGGTGTCAGTGATTGTCTTCTGGACAACTGTCAGATCAGCAGTCTTCCCCATGATTGTATAGCCTAGTGAACCAAACTGAGAGACCATTTTGAAGGCTCAGGAAACCTTTGCAGGTGTTTTGAGTTGATTAGCTGATTGGCATGTCACCATATTCTAATTTTTTGAGATAGTGAATTGGTGGGTTTTTGTTAAATGTGAGCCAAAATCATCACAATTAAAAGAACCAAAGACTTAAACTACTTCAGTCTGTGTGCATTGAATTTATTCAATACACGAGTTTCACAATTTGAGTTGAATTACTGAAATAAATGAACTTTTCCACGACATTCTAATTTATTGAGATGCACCTGTACATCTACAGAGCCATACAGCAGGTGCATTAGCGGAGGTTATAACTGTACCTGTCTATTTGATGCTATGTTTTCTTCACCAAACGGTATGATACAGATGCGTTGTTAGACTCGAGATGAACCCGAGATGCAAATGCTTTTACCGAGAACCGTTACACCCCTATTATCCTTACACTTACATTTATGAAAGAAACAATTTCCCTGGAACAACCTGGCGTTAAATTACTCTCTCAAGGGCACAGTGGTATGATAGCATATAATATATGACAGCACATACAATGGTCCCCATGGTCACAAAAATAATTTGTTAGGTTTGAAGTGATAAACAACACACATTTGGACACTTTCTGGCTATCAAACATGTGGAACATGGCCATAGTTAATGTGAGGAACTACACCTGTGGTCACATCCACTAAAATTCACCGTAGTTGGTTAAAAGTCATGCAAAAATGGTTTAGAAAAATGTATTTATGAGATCTAGAAGATCTGGAATTGTTTGTTGCAGATGACATTTGGTTTGATATTTTGTTATCTAACACCATAAAATGGCAGCAAAACATTAACCTTCTGATTGATAACTTGAGTTTTAATCAGTAACAAGTTTTAATCCTAATCTCAGGTTTTTTTTCAGCAATGCAGTGAATCTGTATAAATAAGATCAACCCAATACTGATTTATGTTTATATGTCCGATAACTGATATACAGATCCAATATTTAATAACTGTCTAATATGTTATGTTAATATGTTAATATGCATAACAATATATATCAAAATAAATCATTATATTATGTTTATAATAGTATATATATATATATATATATATATATATATATATATATATATATATATATATATATGACACTAATTGCAATTTAAAAAGCCACAGGTGTGGGAAATTAATCTTTAATTTCCATTTAAACCTGTGTGTGTCACCTTGTGTGTCTGTAACAAGGCCAAACATTCAAGGGTATGTAAACTTTTGAAAAGGGCCATTTGGGTGATTTCTGTTACCATTATGATATAAAAAAGGAGCCAAACAACTATGTGATAATAAATGGCTTCATATGATCACTATCCTTAAATAAAAGACAGTTGTTGTTTTTTTTTGCATGATCAGTCATATTTTCAAAATCAATGCCAAAATTTCACAATTTCTGCCAGGGTATGCAAACTTTTGAGCACAACTGTGTGTATATAAAATTAATTTTATTCCACAGATTTCATATTAGAAAACTATAGTTTTGGCAAGTCATTTAGGACATTTTATGGAGTTTTGTGTTCCTTGCCACAGTCACCTTCAGCTTGCTCACAGGGGTTCTAAATACAATTATTATTTATTACATTTTTATACACATTTTACAATCATATTTAATCAAACTACACAATGATCACTCTAAGACTTTATAGATATTACAGTTTAATGTTTTGTTAATGCATAATTTTCTGTAAAGCATCTTTGAAACGATGTGTGTTGTGAAAAGCTCTATACATATAAAAATGACTTGACATCTACTTTGTGTATGACATGAATAATTTTTCCAGTAATTGTTTACAGACAGATTGTTTCACTTTTAATTGACTATATCACAATTCTAGTGGATCAGAACTTTACATACACTAAGCTAACTGTGCCTTTAAGCAGCTTGGAAAAGTCCAGAAAGTTATGTCAAGCCTTTAGGCAATTAGCTTCTGATAGTTTAATTGGCTTATTGGAGTCAACTGGAGGTGTACCTGTGGGTGTATTTTAAGGCCTATCTTCAAACTCAGTGTATCTTTGCTTGACATCATGGGAAAATCAAAAGAAATCAGCCAAGACCTCAGAAAAAAAAATGATGGACCTCCACAAGTCTGGATCATCCTTGGTAGCAATTTCCAAAGGCCTGATGGTACCACATTCATCTGCACAAACAATAGTACGCAAGTATAAACACCATGGGACCAAACAGCCATCATATCGCTCAGGAAGGAGATGCATTAAGTCTTCTGGAGATGAGTGTAGTTTGGTGCGAAAAGTGCAAATCAATCCCAGAACAACAGCAAAGTACCTTGTGAATATGCTGGAGGAAACAGGTAGACAAGTATCTATATCCATAGTAAAACAAGTCCTATATCAGCATAACCTGAAAAGGTGCTCAGCAAGGAAGAAGCCACTGCTCCAAAACCACCATAAAAAAGCCAGACTATAGTTTGCAAGGGCAGATGGTGACAAAGGTTGTACTTTTTGGAGAAATGTCCTCTGGTCTGATGAAACAAAAATTAAACTGTTTGGCCATAATGACCATCGTTATGTTTGGAGGAAAAAGGGTGAGGCTTGCAATCCGAAGAACACCATCCCAACCGTGAAGTGTGGGAGTGGCAGCATCATGTTGTGGGGGTGCTTTGCTGCAAGAGGTACTGGTGCACTTCACAAAATAGATGGCATCATGAGGAAGGAAAATTATGTGGCTATATTGTAGCAACATCGTGCGAGCAAGGAGGCCTACAAACCTGACTCAGTTACACAAGTGCTGCCTGGAGGTATGGGCCAAAATTCCAGCAACTTATTGTGAGAAGCTTGTGGAAGGCTACCCAAAACGTTTGACCCAAGTTAAACAATTTAAAGGCAATGCTACCAAATACTAACAAAGTGTATGTAAACTTCTGACCCACTGAGAATGTGATGAAAGAAATAAAAGCTGAAATAAATCATTCTCTCTACTATTATCCTGACATTTCACATTCTTAAAATAAAGTAGTGATCCTAACTGACCTACAAGATTAAATGTCAGGACTTGTGAAAAACTGAGTTTAAATGTATTTGGCTAAGGTGTATGTAAACTTCTGACTTCAACTTATATATATATATATATATATATATCACACACACACACACACACACACACACACACACACACACACCAGGCGGCCAAAAGTTTGGAATAATGTACAGATTTAACTGTTTCAGAAGGAAATTGGTACTTTAATTCACCAAAGTGGCATTCAACTGATCACAAAGTATAGTCAGGACAAAAAACATCATCACTATTTGAAAAAAGTCATTTTTGATCAAATCTAAGCAGGCCCCATTTCCAGCAGCCAACACTCCAACACCTTATCCTTGAGTAATCATGCTAAATTGCTAATTTGGTACTAGAAAATCACTTGCCATTATATCAAACACAGCTGAAAGCTATTTGGTTTGTTAAATTAAGCTTAATATTGTCTTTTTTTCTTCTTTTTTTTTTTTTTGCGTTGAGTTGCCACATTATGCAGTTGACTGGCATGTCTTAAGATCAATATTAGGTCAAAAATTGCAAAAAAGAAACAGCTTTCTCTAGAAACTCATCAGTCAATCATTGTTTTGAGGATTGAAGGCTATACAATTCTTGAAATTGCCAGAAAACTGAAGATTTCATACAAAGGTGTACACTACAGTCTTCAAAGACAAAGGACAACTGGCTCTAACAAGGACAGAAAGAGATGTGTAAGGCCAGATGTGCAACTAAACAAGAGGATAAGTACATCAGAGTCTCTAGTTTGAGAAATAGACACCTCTCATGTCCTCAGCTGACAGCTTCATTGAATTCTACCTGCTCAACACCAGTTTCATGTACAACAGGAAAGAGAAGACTCAGGGGTGCAGGCCTTATGGGAAGAATTGCAAAGAAAGAGCCACTTCTGAAACAGAAAATCAAAAAGAAAAGCTTGTGGGCAAAGAAACACAGACATTGGACAACAGATAATTGGAAAAGAGTGTTATGTAAGGTGCGTGAGAAGTGCCCGAGAAGACAGTCACATCTATGGCAAGTGCTACAGGAAGCGTGTGTCACCTGAGTACTTGGACAAACTGACATCTAGAATGCCAAGGTTCTGCAAAGCTGTCATTGTTGCACGTGGAGTATTTTTTTATGAGAAATCTTTGAAGTATTGTTCTGAATTTTTTTCCCCAATTGTATTAGTAATTTTTCACGTTATTAATGTCTGACTACACACTGTGATCAGTTGAATGCCACTTTTGTGAATAAAAGTACTAATTTCTTTCCATAAGAGCAAAATCTGTACATTACTCCAAACTTTTGGCAGCCAGTGTGTGTGTGTGTGTGTAATATATATATATATATATATATATATACACAAACTCAGCAAAAAAAAAAACGTCCTCTCACTTTCAACTGCTTTTATTTTCAGCAAAATTAACACGTGTAAATATTTGTATGAACATAAAAAGATTCAACAACTAAGACATAAACTGAACAAGTTTCACAGACATGTGACTAACAGAAATGGAATAATGTGTCCTTAACAAAGTGGGGTCAAAATCAAAAGTAACAGTCAGTATCTGGTGTGGCCACCAGCTGCATTAAGTACTGCAGTGCATCTCCTCCTCATGGACAGCACCAGATTTGCCAGTTTTTACTGTGAGATGTTACCCCTCTCTTCCACCAAGGCACTTGCAATTTCCCAGACATTTCTGGAGGGATGGCCCTAGCCCTCACCGTTTGATCCAACAGGTCCCAGACGAGCTCAATGGGATTGAGATCCGGGCTCTTCGCTGGCCATGGCAGAACACTGACATTCTTGTCTTGCAGGAAATCACGCACAGAACGAGTAGTATGGCTGGTGGCATTGTCATGCTGGAGGGTCATGTCAAGATGAGCCTACAGGAAGGGTACCACATGAGGGAGGATGATGTCTTCCCTGTAATGCACAGCATTGAGATTGCCTGCAATGACAACAAGCTCAGTCCGATGATGCTGTGACACACCGCCCCAGACCATGACGGACCCTCCACCTCCAAATTGATCCTGCTCCAGAGTACAGGCCTCGGTGTAACACTCATTCCTTCAACGATAAACATGAGCCTGACCATCACCCCTGGTGGGACAAAACTGTGACTCGTCAGTGAAGAGCACTTTTTGCCAGTCCTGTCTGGTCCAGCGAAGGTGGGTTTGTGCCCGTAGGCGACGTTGTTGCTGTTGATGTCTGGTAAGGACCTGCCTTACATCAGGCCTACAAGCCCTCAGTCCAGCCTCTCTCAGCCTATTGTGGACAGTCTGAGCACTGATGGAGGGACTGTGTGTTCCTGGTTTAACTCAGGCAGTTGTTGTTGCATCCTGTACCTGTCCCACAGGTGTGATATTTAGATGTACTGATCCTGTGCAGGTGTTGTTACACGTGGTCTGCCACTGCGTGGACCATCAGCTGTCCTTCCTGTCTCCCTGTAGCGCTGTCTTAGGCGTCTCACAGTATGGACATTGCAATTTATTGCCCTGGCCACATCTGCAGTCCTCATGCCTCCATGCAGCATGCCTAAGGCACGTTCATGCAGATGAGCAGGGACACTGGGCATTTTTCTTTTGGTGTTTTCCAGAGTCAGTAGAAAGTTTTTATAACTGTGACCTTAATTGCCTACCGTCTGTAAGCTGTTAGTGTCTTAACGACCATTCCACAGGTGCATGTTCATTAATTGTTTATGGTTCATTGAACAAGCATGTAAAACATTGTTTAAACCCTTTTCAATAAAGATCTGTAAAGTTATTTGGATTTTTACAAAACTATCTTTATAAATACAGTGTCCTGAAAAAGGGATGTTTGTTTTTTTTGCTGAGTTATATATATATATATATATATATATATATATTACACATACACAAACACAAACACACACACACACAGGGTGCGATTTGCCAGGGGGGTGGGGGAGATTTCCTTGTCTCTGCTTTTGATATTCCCCCTTCTGGTCATTAATTTTTTATCTCCAGAGGCCAGTTGTTCAAAAAGTTTAATCTGGATCAGAATGATCCAGATTTGGAAATCCCATGTTTTGCTATCCAGGATCAGGTAATCCATCTTACTTTTGTGTCAGTTTTTCAAAGCAACATTGGATTGGATCACCCTGATCCAGATACAAACTTTTCAAGATTACCAAATCTGGATTACCAGTGCTCTAAATGGGACTACATATCACAATGTAGGCTACTAGCTATGTAAAGAGCAACAGGTAGAATAGCCAGAATGGGGTCACTTTAAGTGTTTTTATTTGAAGAGACAATAAACAATACAAACATCCCTTTCCTTTTTCAATTTCTTTTAAACAGTCAGACCCTTCATCTAAGCCACAACAAATAAATACAAAAACAAATATACATTATTCACAAATACATGGTGGATATTTTGAACGTGTTTTAAATCATTAAAAGGCCAAATGTCCAATAGTTAACAAAATAAAAAATGTTTAGAGCTCTTTATTTGTAGAGAGTCCAGCTTTTTGAAGCTCTGCTTTTAGGAGTCGGATCTCAAGTCTTGCTTTGGTTTGCTGTAGTTGGGTAAGAGTGATTTATTCCTCTGCCAGACGAATCTGTACTTCTGCTCTTTAGGTTTCTTGTTTAACAAGTGATTTATGGGCATCATCATCTGTGTTTGGGAAAGAACGCTTCTGGCCTCTTTTCGGAGCTCCTGTGGCAATAACTACTGGCTCTACCAGTGAGGATCCACCTGCTTCCTCAATAACAGGGCTGAGATCCAGAATAAATACTCCTTCTGCATTAGAAGGATCTGTGTCACTTTCCTTTTCAGTCGTGAACTTACCGTCCCCAACAACACCTTGAATCCCATGCAGAGACTGAGAGTTTCTACCTCCAATAATGTCAAGAACTACATCTGTGTAATCACCTCTCCTAAAGGGCATGTTGCCTGTCTGGGTGCATTTTGCTTCAGCATGGTCCTTTGTTGCCCTGGCCTTCAGATTTTTACATCTAAATTTCACTTGCTCTGTAGTCCTCTTCTGGCCACACCCCATGGCATTCACATTTTGGGCGATTTCATCTCAAATAGCTTTTTTCTTTTTGTTAAACACGTCTCCACCCTTAGAATTAAAACAATGGTGCCTAACACCCTCCAGCAATGCGTGGGTTTCTGCAACTGTGAAATTAGGTCCTTTTGAGTGCATTGTACCACCTTTTTGGTGGAGTTTATAGGCCTTGGTCTTGATTGATTTAAGTGAACACAAGCCAAAGCACATCAGCTAATTGATGTTTACTGGGTGTGTGATTGAAAAGACCAATCATAGTCATCTTATTCAGCCTTTCTCAGAGGACTTACAGAGAGTCACTGACATGGCAGGCATTGTCCATCGCCACCGTCAGTTTGGAAGGAGAGAATTTAAGTACATTGCAGACCTTATCAGGCCAAAATTTCAACGCAGAACCCGAAGGAGTCAAGCTCTGTCTGTGGAAGAACAGGTCCTCATTGCTCTGTGCTTCTATGCAACTGGTACTTTATACCAAGATGTTGATGACAATATAGGAGTGAACAAATCAACTGTCAGTGATGTGGTGAAATCTGTGTCAATCACATTGACGAGCCAAGTCAATCAATTTGTTTAATTTCCAAAGGATGACCAGATTGCCCATAGCAAGCACAAGCTTTTTCTTTTAGGAAACATGCCCAATACTATTGGAGTTATTGACTGTACTCATGTGCACATACAAGCACCTCATGAGAGGGAGTGGGAGTATGTCAATTGAAAGGGGAGGCACAGCATCAACATCCAACTTGTGGGCAACGCTGACCTCATCATCACAAACTGCATTGTGAGGTGGCTTGGGTCTGTCCATGATGCACGTAGCCTGAGGGAGAGTGTTCTATACAGAGAGCTCCAAAACAGCAGACCGGATGGCGTAATATTAGGAGACAGTGCCTATCCACTCCTACCATGGCTGTTGACCCCTTTTCTTGCAGCAAACACACCTGAGCAGGCATGCTTCAACACTGCTCATTGCAAAACAAGTGCTTAAATGGAGTCCTCAAGAGGCGCTTGCCTTAACTACTTGCGAGTGGAACCACAGGGAGCATGCAACATAATACTTGCATATATTGTCCTGCACAACATTGCTAGAAGGTGCAATGTCCCTCTCTGTGATGAAGATAATGATCCACCTGAGCCTGCTGAATACCCAGACCAACCTCCGGCATTTTCTCAGAGTGAGGAACTGACTGGACGTGCAGTAAGAGATGCAATCGTTAAAAACTACTTTTGACTGGTTGATTTCTGATGATTGATTTTAATTAATATACTGTGACAAATGACAGTTAAAATTAAATATTTTTCTTTGATTGACATCTGTTTGGGGGATTATTTATAGGGGCAAAATCTTTTATTCTTTTTCACTTTACTGAAAGGCTTAATTGGTAGCCCAATGTGTACTTTATACTTGTATACTTTATCACTATAACGGTTAAACTAATCAAGAGCAAAATAAAAAAATCAAAATTTGTGTATATTACATGATACAAATGGTATATTTTCGACCAATTTTAAAGTTTTATTACATTTTTGTTTTTGAAATCCACCCTTCTACTGGGATCAGTATAATCCTGATTTTTTGGATCAAAAGTATCCCAATCTTACTAAAAAGTTTTGAACAACACAAACTGACGATTTGATCCAGATCAAAACCAAGATTGGATTTTGTGATCTAATCCGATTTCAGAATCCTTTTTTTCTTTTGAACAACCCATTTTCAAGATTTGATCCAATCTGATAGCCATAATCCGATCAGATTACTTTTGAACAACTGGCCCCAGAGGATACGTTTTATCCGTTTCTAGTCAGACTGAATTCATTTACCATATCCAACAGTAGATGGTGCTATTAAGTAAAGCCGTTTTTGGATGTGGTTAGTTTTCTGGACAAATGTCTGACTGTAGATTAATTATTACTGTGAACATCTGTAATGTTAACTTCCTGATTCGCACAGGATAAGGGATGTCTGTAGAGATCCCAGAGATGGGTGTGTCAACTCACTGCATTTACACACTGACGTCACACGTAAATAACCCATCAGAAAATGTATAGCTGTGCTGATTATTATCAAGAAATATTAATCATGATCATATGCTGTAGCCTATATGGGATTATCGAAGAAATTGATTGGAATGTGTAATAACTACCTAAATACAACACAACTGGTGACATTTGCGAGCCTGTAATCCTATATTACACTCTTGAATTAAAAATATGGACAATCCGTTTACATGATTTAATTTTTTTATGACGCTCCTGAAAATATGTCCAGAAACAAGAGGCTGCAGTGTCCGAACAACACTTAAAAACACAACTTCTTCCCTACACTCTGTTCAAATAACAATATTACATGCTTGTGTACTAATTACCCTAATCAAAAGAAAATATGCAAGTTTGTTTCTCTTTTACATGGGTAAATAAACACTTAATTGCATTTAATGTTTTAAGAAAAACATGCATCCGTCCATATGAGAAACAGTCTTAAGTTGTGAACGCATCTTTTTTCTGGTATATTCTTACATGACCAACATCTTCAGACACACGGAGAATTTGAGAAACAACAATAATTAAAGCCAAGGGCTCACAGACAGTTCAGATTCACAAAATTTTACCCTTAACCTGGGATTATTTTGCCGGGCATTTTGTAGAAGGTAAAAAACGCTGGAATCTTTATTCCACCGCGTCCAGAAAAATAACTAACAGATGATTGGTGATCATATTTGTGATTTTTTTAGCTAATGTTAGCCCTGCAGCAAATATTTGAGAGCTTATCCTAATGCCTCTTGTTAATTGTTTAACATAATTTACCGTTAACAAGACCGTTAGTAAGTTAATTGTCAATACAGTTAATTATTTTGATTAAATTAATTTAATTTATAATGATTATTTTCTGTGGTTTTAGTCTATAGTTTAAGAATTTGAGACTGCTTTTGATATGAATTACACTGTCATCTGAGTTTCTACATTGAAATTTCAATGACATTCACAGTCTGTGTGTGACTGCAGCCTCAGTATTCTGTTCTAGTGGTACTGCTGTAGCCCATCCTCCTCAATGTTCGATGTGTTGTACGCTCAGAAATGCTTTTCTGCATAGCACTGTTGTAACACGTGTTTATTTGAGTTACTGTCACCTTCCTGTCAGCTTGGACCAGTCTGGCAATTCTCCTCTGACCTTTGTCATTAACAAGCCATTTTCGCCCACAGAACTGCCACTCGCTGAATGTTTTTTGTATTTCGCACCATTCTCTTTACACTCTAGAGACTGTTGTGTGTGAAAATCCCAAGAGATCAGCAGTTACAGAAATACTCAAACCAGCCCGTCTGGCACCAACAATCATGCCACGCTCTAAATCACTTAGATAAAAACATTTCCCCATTCTGACGGTTGATGTGAAAATTAACTGAAACTCCTGACCCATATCTGAATGATTTTATACATTACACTGCTGTCACACAATTCGCTGATTAGATAATTGCACGAATATGTAGTTGTAAAGGTGTACCTAATAAAGTGGCTGGTTGTGTATATATTATATATTTTAGATTACAAAACATTATTTCATAAATATAATGGTCCATTTTACACTAATCATGTGTCCTTTTTTTTTTTTTGGATTTTCTCCCCTTTTCTCCCTAATTTGGAATGCCCAATTCCCAATGAGCTCTAAATCCTCGTGGTGGCATAGTGACACGCCTCAATCTGGGTGGCGGAAGACAAATCCCAGTTGCCTCCATGTCTGAGACCGTCAATCCGTGCATCTTATCATGTGGCTTGTTGAGTGTGTTACCGCGGAGACCTAGTACGTGTGGAGGCCTCACACTATTCTCCGCGGTAACACGCTTAACAAGCCACGTGATAAGATGCACTGATTGACGGTCTCAGACGCGGAGGCAAGTGAGATTCGTCCTCTGCTACCTGGATTGAGGCAAGTCACTACGTCACCACGAGGACTTATACCGTCAATCCGCATATCTTATCACGTGGCTTGGTGGGCGTTACCGCGGAGACGTAGCGCGTGTGGAGGCCCATGCTATTCTCCGTGATATCCACGCACAACTCACCACGTGCTCCACCGAGAATGAGAACCACATTATAGCGACCATGAGGAGGTTAACCCAACGTGACTCTACCCACCCTAGCAACCGGGCCAATTGGTTGCTTAGGAAGCCTGACTGGAGTCACTCAGCATGCCCTGGATTCGAACTTGCGACTCCAGGTGTGGTAGTCAGTGTCTTTACCTGCTGAGCTACCCAGGCCCCCCAACTATTCATGTGTCTTAAAAGATTAAAGTTTTGTTTATAAGGCACACAGCTTTCTTTTTCCATGGAACTTAAAAGATGTTAGGCAAAATGTTAGTTTCTGTCACCATTCACTATCACAGCATATATATATATATATATATATATATATATATATATATATATTTTTTTTTTTTTTATACAATGAAAGGGAATGCTGACTGAAACTAACATTCTCCCTAACATCATCTTTTGAGTTCCACAGAAGAAAGTGATACAGGTTTGCAACAACATGAAGGTTAGTTAGGAATGATGGAATTTTCATTTCTGAGGAACTATCCCTTTAACACTCTGGGGTCGACGGATGCGCCAGCGCGTCCTGCTGGATGTTTTCCTCATAAAAGCAGAAACAACTTAAAATACTCTGTAATTTTTGGGCATACAGATAAGTGTAAGACATCATTAGAGATTATAAAGGGTCTACTTTTATTTGTGTACACTCACAATAACAAAACCTTGTGCTTTTGTAAAATAAAGAAAATAAACAGGGTGCGCTTTCAGCCGTCTCTGTCTCCGCGAGCATCTTTCTGAAACACGTCACAAAAATGAACTGAAACCCCGCGAATACTTAGACAAACATGAAACATATGTCTAAAGAAAGCTTAAAATGTCTACTTTTAAATAAAACAATTCAAATTTAAAACAAATATTCTCCTGCAATGTAATCTGTATGAAATAAAGTGATGTACAGTTTCTCCTGGCTCAGCTAATTATGGCTAATGTGATCACACCCACAAGCAGAGTGCGCTATTCATACGGTAATGTGCTGAGGCAATCAATGCAAATGGTAAACACCCCCCAACAGTGCCTTAAAAAGCATCAAGTTCATTCACTTTCCTGCACGTTTGGAAGATAGCACTCTACATAGGTGAGGAAGCTCTTCAGATGGTCCTGGATAGTGACGAAGAGTTCACATTTTCCACAAGAAGAAGAGCAGGAGTCCAACGAGGAATGTTTGAAGAGCGACTTGATCCAGCCGAGGATACAATTTCGGATGAGTAAGTCATTTAGTTTTACGTACATTAGTTGACATGCTATTTTATATAAACGTACATATTTTCCTAGTTGGACTATTTCCAGACATGCCAGCCAGGATTCAGAGTATTGAAATTTGAAATATGTCCTAATAGGCAAGTTTTAATTACATTTAAATGTTGTTTCGGCTAAAGCAGGTATTTAAATTATATGCTCTATGATATAAATATGATATGTAATATGATATAAAAATAATATGAATGTTTAGATTATATTTTAACTAGTATTTATGCTGCCTCATTATCATTAATGAAGTTTGTGCTTGCAAATATCTGTTCGGGTGTAAATGTGTAAAATGTGCTGTGAATATGCCCATATTAGAAAATCAGCATATTAGAAAGATTTCTGAAGGATCATATGACACTGAAGACTGCAGTAATGATGCTGAAAATTCAGCTTTGATCACAGGAATAAAATGCATCTTACAATATATTCAAATAGAAAAGTTATTTGAAATTATAAAAATATTTCACAATATCACTGTTTTTGCTGTATTTTGGATCAAATAAATGCAGCCTTGGTGAGCAGAAGAGACTTCTTTTAAAAACATTAAAAAATCTTACAGATCTAAAACTTTTAAACGGTAGTGTAGGTCTAAAGTTTTTAAGTGAAGTCTTTATGTAAAGAAAATGTATAGTCAGATTACTTCTTTTAACTTAAACTACAAAGAATACATTCAATCATTAAATCTCTTCACATTCATTCTCTCTCTCAGGGGAGGGGTCTTTGTCTCCTCAGGTGTGAAACACATCAATATTCATGATCATCCACGCCTCCTCACATATGGCCTTTCTAACACTAAAAGTGTCTTACAAAATGAATGAGTGATCAGGATGGTTTTCACATAATTTTTGTAGCAAAAACTCTAGGCTACAAGATCCAGTTCTCAGAAGTCTTGTGAACAAATGTTTAGTATGTGTGATATGACCTTATTTCAGTGACTTTAAATATTTGTTTTTTCAAAAACCACGCATAAATGTTATTTTCTCAAAAATGTACATAGATGTTGTTCACATATTATTGTAGCTCAGTTTGTGCTGAATACAGTGTTATCAGACTATATGTTTTTAAGCAACTGAAAAAAGCACATGTCAAGGCATGTCAAAACTTTTCCAGGGCCCAAAACACCCCTCAGACCCCAGAGGGTTAAGAGTACAAGTCTCAACAGTTACAATACAAATGGCTGTTTAATGTAGACAAAATGCATTGAAAATCTTTACAGATTAAATCCTGAGAATATTGCTTAGCCTATATGATGTTGTGACGAGGAGGAGGGCGGGGCCGGGCCCCAATCTGGCTAATCAGCCGAAGAGAGAGATAAAGCTGAGCCGGATGCGGCAGTTCGAGAGAGAGAGAAAGCCACACGCAGTTGCCGTGTGTGTTTATGTTTGTGTCTTTGAAGTTTTCATTAAACATTATTTTGATTGTTCAGCCAGTTCCTGCCTCCTCCTTACCCATCATAACCCTGTTACATTGGTTCTGAAACCTGGGAGGGAGGAGGGATGCGCTGTCGTGAAGTCCTCGCCACTGCCGTCTGCCGAAAGGAGCAGCCGCGGCCATCCGCTGGGGGATGGAGGAGTCGCTGCCAGCCGCCTGGACGCAGAGGAATGGCTGCCATCCACGAGGGGAGGAGGGGCTCGCTGCCGGCCACCTGGAACGGTGGAGCTGCTGCCAGGGGCAGAGGGGCTCGCTACCGGTCGCCAGAACGTGGAGGGGTTGGAGGAACAGCCGCCGTCTGTGAGGGGAGGAGGGGCTCGCTGCCGGCCACCTGGAGCGGTGGAGCTGCTGCCAGGGGCAGAGGGGCTCGCTACCAGCCACCAGAATGCGGAGGGGCATTCCATCCCCCAGAGGTCGGAGGACTCGCTGCCGTCCACCCAGGGAGGAGTGGCTGTCGTCCTCCAGAAGGTGGAGGAATGGTCGAGGACCAGGCAACGGCGTGTCCGTGAACCGGCGAGCAATTTTTTTTCTCTCTCTCCTCTCTTTCTCTCACTGTCGCTCCACCTCACTCTTTCCCTCTCCCCTTGTCTCCCTCCCAGGTCTTGATAGAGGTGGCCGGAAGGGCAATACCAAAAAACATGGGTTGTGTCTCCATCTTCTGATTGGCATCGCCAGCAAGTGGGTGTGTCTTTAAGACCAAGCCTGTACAATCTAAAGGGGTCCAATAGAATCTATGTAAAATCTTGAATTGCATAAGGCGCATCCTTGCATCTCTAGTTGCAGACTTGATGGTTTTTAGAGTCCTAGCCCACACTGCCTCCTCCAATACCAAGTTTAAATCTTTCTCCCATAATCTCTTGAGAAGTTAAAGCTCTGTCCCCCAGACACTGAATTAGCAGGGAGTAATTCACTGATGCCACATGACCTTTTTCATAAGCAGTAATCACCACTCCCAGAGTATCTGCTCCTTTAGGGGGGATGTATGCTACTCCCAAAAATAAGTACAGAGCAGGTGGCGCAGCTGTAAATACCTCAAGAACTGAGATCTGGGAATCCCAAAATGTTTAACCAAATTTTCAAAGGATCTCAACACTCCACTCTCATATAGGTCACTGAGTGTATTAACCTCCCTCAAAATCCACTCTGCCAGCAGAAAGGGGACTTATTAATATATAATTTTGGGTTCAGCCATATGCTCGAGGCAACATTTAAATAAATGTCCGAATTAAACACTCACACTTTTGTCCATACTGAGTGCAAATGCGAGATAATAGGGTGTAACTTAACTTCTCTGATTAGTTTGATAGAAAGGCTTTGCAAAGGCGAAATAGGGGCAAGAACTTCCTGTTCAATACAAAACC
Organism: Myxocyprinus asiaticus; assembly: GCF_019703515.2. Taxonomy (NCBI): domain Eukaryota; kingdom Metazoa; phylum Chordata; class Actinopteri; order Cypriniformes; family Catostomidae; genus Myxocyprinus; species Myxocyprinus asiaticus. Next base: position 7,610,314 of record NC_059360.1, on the reverse strand, counting down.
AGGGAGGGGCTCTCTCAGGAGGAAGTGACCAATGAGCCAAATGTCTGAGACCGAAAGCATAATAATAAAACAAAATCTTGGGTAGGCCTAGCCCACCTTTGTCAGTCGGCCTTTGCAATTTACTGAAATGTAATCTGGGACGTTTACCATTGCAAATGAAGGACTTCACTATGCTATCAAATTGCTTGAAATAAGAGAGGGGGACATCTATAGGGAGAGACTGTAGCAGGTAGTTGAATTTTGGAATACAATTAATTTGAATAAAATTAACCTTCCCAATCATAGATAAATGTAATGAAGCCCACCTGCCCACATTGCTCAAAAACCTTTTTATTAAGGGGTCAAAATTAACTAACTAAATCACACAAATTTGCTGGGAATAAAATGCCCAAATACTTAATGCCCTGTTTAGGCCACTGGAAGGCGCCTGGCTGGAAAGCTGTTACTGGGCAGTATGCTGTCAGAGCCAAAGATTTAGACCAATTGACTCTGTATACCGAGAACTTAGAAAAGGAATAAATAATTCTATGGAGGCAAGGCATAGATCTAATGGGGTCAGAGACCAATAAAAAAATATCATCTGCGTTAAGCAAAAGTGCCATACCTCCCACCACCACCCCTGGAAAATCATCTTCACTTCTTATCGAGGCTGCTAATGGTTTTCAGCGTCAAGTGAGATGGCCACGACCGGAGTCTGATCATTCACCACTGACCACATAATATTGATGAAATGCCTAATGTTATCAGAAGAGCTGCGGCCCCGAATATACCCAACCTGATCTATATGTATAAGAGATGTCATAACTTAATCGGTTAGCCAGAATTTTTTACAATATTTTTACGTCTAGCTGGATCAGGGAAATTGGACGGTAACTCTTACACTCCCTTGGAACTTTGTCCTTTTTAAGGATCAGACTGATCCAGGCATGTGTCATGGTTGGCGGAAGCTTTCCATTCTTTAATGATTCCATATAAACTTCTAACAAAAGTGGAGCCAATTCTGTAGCATAAGGTCTAAACAATTCAGTGGTAAAACCATCTGGCACCGGAGCCTTACCTGTAGGCAAGGTCTTAATTTCCTCGCCAAGCTCTTACAAGGTTATCTCAGAATCAAGAGAATTTTTTTTGCTCAGTCATCAGTTTAGGGAGTTCTAATGGTTCCACAAAGTTCCTAATATCTTCATCAGTAGACGAAGATGTGGAACTATAAAGATAAAGGTAAAATTCTTTAAAAGCATTATTAATATCAGTGGCTGAGGTAAATATTTCCCCACCAGCAGATTTCACTGGGGGAATGGTAGAAAAACTCTCTCTGCTTTATATATCTAGCCAAAAGCTTCCCTGCTTTGTCCCCCAACTCAAAGTATGACTGTCTTGCCCTGAATAGCCAAAACTCCACCTTCCGCATCAAAATAGTATTATATCTGTATTTCAGTTGGGTCAATTCTCTGAGACCATCAGATGACATTCAGCGCTGCAGCTCTGCCTCGGTACTTTTAATATTCCCTTCCAACTTCATGAGTTCTCGTGCTTTGGAGATTTTGGTGAATGATGCATACTGTATGATCCGACCCCTGAGAAGCGCTTTAAGTGCCTCCCAAGCCACGCCTACAGAGGGTACTGAGGACCAGTTGGTCTCCATATAAACATTAATTTCAGCCTTTAACATTTGTTGAAATTTAGGATTTTGCAAAAGGGATACATTAAAGTGCCAACTATATGATTTCTTTTTCTCTGTATGTGGCAACACCTCTAAACTCACCAGGGTGTCTGAGACTAAGATGTTTCCAATTGAGCAATCAACAACAGATGAAATGAGGGACTTAGATATAAAAAAAATCTATTCTAGAATAAATCTTATGGACTGATGAAAAAAATGTGTAGTCCCTACCAGATGGGTTCAAAAGTCTCCAAATATCTGTAAGACCAAGATTTTTACACATCCTGAGAAGTGTCAGTGTTGCTCTAGAGGGCTTGCACACTTTTGCTTCACTATGATCAAGGACTGAATCCATCAATAGAGTTAAAGTCTCCTCCCAATATTATATCATGAGGGGTGCCAGCGGCTTGCAACATCCCTTCAAGATCTGTAAAAAAGCACTGGTCATCAGCGTTAGGTGTGTAGATATTAGCAAAAATCAACCTTTGCCCCTGAATTTCTGCGAAAACAATAATGACTCTCCCTAATTTATCTTTACTCTGTTTGAGACATTTGAATTGTAGATGTTTACTTATTAATGTAATGACTCCCCTGCTCTTAATTGAGCCAGCACTAAAGAAAACATGTCCACCCTATATCTTCCCAAATTTTTCAGCTTCCTGTGGGGAAGATTTCTTGAAGAAACACTATATCATATTTCTTACATTTAAGAAAAGAAATAACCTTCCTTCTTTTTATGGGGTGCCCCAGTCCATTCACATTCCACTTGGAGAGAGACAATCCACTCATATTAACATTTGACATTTTGACATATGAGAAAAAAAAGACTGTCAAAAACAAAATTATAAAGACCACATTCCAACATTAGTGCAACAATCCAACCCCAAACTTCCCCCAGAACCAAACAAACAGAAAAAAGAAAAACATGTGAATTAACCCCGTGCACAACAGCGCCAACTGGCGTCCATCCCTCTAAACTCAAACAGTCCATGTACGCCTACGAGAGCCCCCACAACAACATCGGATTGCTCAGGTTGCGTGTTTCTATACAAATGTTGTGAGACAGAATTACACAACATAAGATAATCTATAAAACAAACTCCAGCCAGTAGGTGGAATAAACACAAAAAGCGTGTAGTTGTGTTACTCCACAAAACAAACTCCAGCCGCTAGGTGGAACCAGCACAAAAAGAAAAAAAGGTGCTCAGTTTCCTCGAACAGTCAAACTAATGTTCAGTGAACCGGCCCACTCGGCTGCTACATGAGTGCAACAAATGACCTAATCACTCCAATGTCTTGCAAGAAATACTCCACAAAACAAACTCCAGCCCAATAGGAGGCATAAGCACAAAGAGCATGCAGATTCATCCACAAAACTGTCCTGAAGTAGTGTTATTCCACAATACAAACTCCAGCCGCCAGGCGTAACCAGCACAAAAAGAAACAAAAAAGGCGCTCAGTTTCCTTGAACAGTCAAGTTAATTTTCAATGAGTCGGTACCACAAAATAACTTATGCACTCCATTGACTTTATGAAGGACATCGCTTGCTGTGGTCATGTGAATGTTTTACGGCCACCCTTAGCATCTTTTCTCAATTTGGCCATGAATGTCATAGCAAAAGCGACCTTCCATTGATGTAAAAGATTCTTGCATTCCTTGAATCAATCACGTTTCTCTCTTGTCGAATTCGCAAAGTCTGGGAACAAGAAAATGCTGTGGTTCTTCCAAGAAAGCCTTCCTTTACTCTTCGCATAACACAAGATCTTTACGGATGGTCTCAGAAATTTGGCCAGTCTCCATCAGCGGATCGCCGAGCCGGAACCCTGTGAGCTTGCTCGATTTCCAGCTTATGGCCTGTTATGTCAAGCAGATTCGGAAAGAGCCCGTCCAGGAATTTCACCATATCCTGACCCTCTTCGGCCTCAGGAATTCCGATGATTCTGATATTATTCCGCTGGCTACGGTTCTCCATGTCCTCCAACTTCTCCCAGACATGCTCCAAATTCACCTTGGTCGCTAACGGATTAGCAGATAATTTAAATATTTTAAATGGATATCTATGGTATCGAATAAATTAAATTATTGCTAAATGACTGCTTAAATTATTAGTCCACGTACAGTAAATAATATGACATTCAATATTCAAACTTATTTACAGCCTATTTAAATTGACCAAGTTACTCTGATCGGTGAGCCCTTTGGTGGTGAGACAGGGGACCATTCATCCTGTTAGATCTTTAATGGTGATCTTGTGCATGTAAGATCATCGTTAGATCATTTTTGGCCTCAGTAGTTGCACTTTGGAAATTGAAAACATTCATTTGTAATCAGAGTTTGTGCAATTTGCGAAAATGTTAAATCTACTAATACCAGCTGCATGGCAAATGGGTCTTATTAGAGCAGACTCGATAACAACGATGGTGATTCCTGAAATATGCTATTCATGCCATATTCTTTAAGCTGAATTGCTTTATTGCTATTTTGTACAAATCAAATTGATATTGGCCTACTTATTAACATGTCAAAACAAAATTATTATTACATTTTTAATAAATTGTACACAGAAATCGAGCAACGCGACAAACTCTCCCATTACAATGACTGCTGTCACACAGTGCAAGTTTACACTGTTTGAGACCTGCATTTCGACGCAAGCTCAGTGATGCTCCGCACAAAGTTCTGCACTCTTGCTAATGCTCTCATTAAAAACAAAGCTGTCTAATCAGCATAATCAATTATTTACACTGCGCCTGTGTCTTGATTAGAACAGGAGTGTTTTAGTTTTGTTGTGTTGCTCATTTGCAGTGTATTTAACATCTACATTCAAAGCGAGTGGTGCAATATGCAATGAATCCAAAATAATTCCAAAGTGCTTTTTGCTTTTGTTCTACAGTTTCTTTTCGAGTGTCAGGTGATGTTTCTTTAGTATTAATTTTCGTGTGCCACTGCGAACAGAGGTGGAACATAAAGCAAGCATCTGGGCATTCAGAAGGTTTAAAACTTGCGCATTAGGATCAATTGTCATTACTGATAGGACGGAGGACTAATTTAAGCGGCACTGATTGGCCATTGACGTTTCATTGCTCATCGGACATGTTAGCAACTGGTTAGAATTAGAGCCCAACCGATATGGGATTTTTAAGACCGATACTGATACTGATTTTAGAGGGGGAAAATTCACAGATTACCGATATGGTGACCGATATAGCAAATTTTTGAGCTGGAATGAAAACAGACCTTTTCTATATGGATAGTGCACCGACTTTGTACCGATATGACTATGCAAAGGTACTCAGAAGGCTGCTTTCTTAAACAAATATTTTTATCAAAGAACATTTGACATTATTATAATACATTGTCAAAAAATTCTAGAAATGAATACTGATAAAATAAAGAATAAATAAAAATACAATAAATAGCTTAATAAACATCTGTACTGTTAGTATAAGTCAATTGCTGACCATTTAAATAAAGAATAAATAAAATAAAATAAAAATCAGTGTTGTATGTTTAGTATCATTCAATTGCTGACCATTTAAATAAAGAATAAAAATGCAATAAATAGCTCAATAAAAATAAGTACTGTATGTTTAGTATGTCAATTGCCCACCATTAAAATACAGAATAAATAAAAATACAATAAATAGCTTAATTAACATCAGTACTGTATGTTTAGTATCAGTCAAATGCTGACCATTAAAATAAAGAATAAATTCAAATAAAATAAATAGCTAAATAAACATCAGTACTGTTTAGTATCAGTCAGTGGCTGACCATTTAAATAAAGAATAAATAAAAATAAATAGCTAAATAAACATCAGGGGCTGGTTACACCAGCTATATGTACATTACAACTTAGCCTAGTTGTGGTGTAAATGGTACTAAGTCACAATTTATGCTATACTAAATATTTGAGCGTTGCAACATTAAATTTAGGTAGAACATAACCCAATGTATTAACTAAATATATACGGCAGCCTCTGACCAGGAGTAACTGATGGAATAAAAAAGCAGACTCATTTAATTACATCAATGAGCTCATGTTTTGGTTGACAGGCATCAGTCCTTTTGACATATATGATGGTGTTGGCATTTACACTCATTTACATTTATGAGAGAAAAAAAGCTTACTTTTAAGCAGCTCTTCAGCATGAAACAGTTCAAACAGTGCCGTTTGTAGGGTGCATCGCCCAGTCAAGTTTCAACACATTCAAAATATATATATAGGATATTAAAATTAACTAGATAGTAAAATTTGAAGACAGACTTTATGTTGGCTTGACAAAGTCTTAAAATAGTTTGAAGTGTTGGAAGTTTGAAGGTCTTACAGTCAGACAGACAGAAGGAACATCATACAGATAGACAGCCAGCTGCAAGAAGTCCTATGCAAACCTACCCCTTGCTTGTTTTTCTGAATGGTAAATTTGTTGCTCCATTTGGTTGCTAGGCAGTTACCAAGGTGATACTGAAAAGGCTCCTTGCTACCCTGATTCAAATGAATGAAACCAGAAGTCTCTGCGATGTTCTGGTGTAGAGATATGTGATTTGTTACATGGTTGCTAGGGTAACCCCATCTGGTTTCTAGGCATTTACAAAGGTGATACTTAATATGGCTCCTTGCCATCCTGAGTGAAATAAGTCAACCCAAAGTCTCTACGATGTTCTAGTGCAGAGATATGTGATTTGTTACTTGGTTGCTAGGGTAACCCCATCTGGTTGTTAGGAAGTTACCAAGGTGATACACAAAAGGCTCCTTGCCATCCTGAGTGAAATAAGTCAACCCAAAGTCTCTACGATGTTCTGGTGCAGAGATATGTGATTTGTTACTTGGTTGCTAGGGTAACCCCATCTGGTTTCTAGGCATTTACAAAGGTGATACTTAATATGGCTCCTTGTCATCCTGAGTGAAATAAGTCAACGCAGAAGTCTCTGCGATGTTCTGGTGCAGAGATATGTGATTTGTTACATGGTTGCTAGGGTAACCCCATCTGGTTTCTAGGCATTTACAAAGGTGATACTTAATATGGCTCCTTGCCATCCTGAGTGAAATAAGTCAACCCGGAAGTCTCTACGATATTCTTGTGCAGAGATATGTGATTTGTTGCTTGGTTGCTAGGGTAACCCCATCTGGTTGCTAGGAAGTTACCAAGGTGATACTCAAAAGGCTCCTTGCCATCCTGAGTGAAATAAGTCAACCCGGAAGTCTCTACGATGTTCTGGTGCAGAGATATGTGATTTGTTACTTGGTTGCTAGGGTAAACCCATCTGGTTGTTAGGCAGTTACCAGGGTGATACTTATCAAGGTTCTTTACCATCCTGAGTGAAATAAGTAAACCCGGAAGTCTCTACGATGTTCTGGTGCGGAGATATGTGATTTGTTACTTGGTTGCTAGGGTAAGCCCATGTGGTTGCTAGGCAGTTGCCAGTGTGATACCAAGAAGGCTGCTTGCTGTTCTGAGTCATACAAGCCAACAATGAAGTCTCAACGACATTCTGATCCTGAGATACCCATATAAGCTATTTTAAACGGAAGTCAGTGGGGTTTGGTTGCTAGGGTGCTCTAAATGGTTGCTAGGGCATGGCTAAGTAGTTTCCATGATAATACTTGAAGACTGATTGCTCACCCAATTCAAACAAGCCAACTCTCATGTCTGTAGGACATTCTGATCTGAAGATATCACACGCAGCCTTTTTGAATGGAAGTCAAAGGGATTTGGTTGCTAGGGTGCTCTAAATGGTTGCTAGGGCGTGGCTAAGTAGTTTCTATGATGATACTTGAAGACTGATTGCTCACCCAATTCAAACAAGCCAACTCTCATGTCTGTAGGGCATTCTGATCTGAAGATATCTATCTAAGCCATTTTGAATGGCAGTCAATGGGTTTTGGTTGCTAAGGTGCACTAAATGGTTGCTAGGCTGTATGCAGTTGCTAGGGTGTTAAAGTGATGGAGTGAAAGAAAGAATAAAAAAAGTGGAGTGATGGAAAGATAGAAAAGAGTGATAGAAAGTATGAGTGGTAGAGTGATAGTTAGTAGATTGAATCCTCTTTAGGAGTTAATACAGAGAAAAGTTTTCACACCTTGAATGGGAGTCAATTTAAAATCAGTCCTGTTTGGAAGCCTGATACGGGAATACCGGAAGTCCGATCAGTTAGAAAAGAGACAGCAACCAGAGTCAGACCAGTCTGAAAGTCTGTGGTGAGTTTGGTGTTTGTAGCTTGAAAGCTCTAGGAGGAGATACTGTTTAAATTTTGGCTCAGAAGAAGCAGCAGCAGCAGCTTAAATAGTAGATCAGTATGTTGGCTTTGTCAAGCTAACATAATAAATGTCTATTTTTCCAGCCTGTTGTATTAGTATTTATCACCCCTCATTTATTTTAGATACAGTTCCTATATATTATTATTTACACAGGGCAAATATACTATTTATTAAATCTACTTTTATTACGTATCCTATTTTAATGTCTGGAAAACCAGACTTTTAAATATTACATTTTATAAATGCAATGACTGGAATTGTTCAGTTGAAGGGGTTACCAAACTGTGAATCCTGAACAAAACAGTTTGGTGAATACATGTTTACATGCTGACAAGGTATGAAAGTAACTATGTGGTTAGCATCAAATGAAATATCAATCATTTTATAATGATAAAACAAGTTTATACTGAACATTACATTTTTTTGAGTCAGGATTATTTAAGTGGGTAATTATGTTTTGCTTATGCCAGATGCCCAAGAAACCAGCAGTCGACAGAGATTCCATTTTCACTGTCCTGTGTTCATCAAAAGAGGTCATAGTCCAAAATGGCAACATAGCTACTCCTAATCAGAGCATCTGGACATCAGCTAGAAAATAAGATCACTGCAAAGGCTCTATACACTTTTGTTAAATTAAATAGACACAACATCTGGACTGCTTTAGGGTTTACTCATGAATGTGATCATGAAACAAATGGCAGTAGTGATGACACTAATTTTGAGCCAGTGTCCCTTTCACCCAGACCAAAAGATTGCTGGACTTTTGATCCTGAAGTTCCATTTCAGAAATGGATTGAATTCATGCCTGAAATGGTTAAATACAACAACAAGTTCTCTAAAATACAAAAAAGGGAATACACAATTTTAAGCCTGGCATCTGGACACGTGATAAATCATCACGTTTTAAGTTTTTAAAGGCCCATTATTTGTATTAATGGATGTTCGATAGTACACAGTAATTAAATTTCAAAAGTAAAATCTTTTTGGCTTCATTCTTAATTCATTCACACATACAAACACACACACACACACACACACACACACACTATATATATATATATATATATATATATATATATATATATATATATATATATATATAGTACTAGTCAAAAGTTTGAAAACATTAAGATTTTTTAATGTTTCTGAAAGAAGTCTCTTCTGCTCACCAAGGCTGCATTTATTTGATCAAAAATACAGTAAAACAGTAATATTGTGAAATATTATTCCAGTGTAAAACAGTTGTTTTCTATCTGAATATATAGTAAACTGTCATTTATTCCTGTGATCAAAGCTGAATTTCCAGCATCATTACTTCAGTCTTCAGTGTCACATGATCCTTCAGAAATCATTCTAATATGCTGATTTGCTGCTCAAGAAACATTCATTATTATTATCAGTTGAAAACAGTTGTGCTGCTTTTTTTTTTTTTCTTGGAACCATGATACACAACCATTCAAAGGTTTGGGGTAAGTAATTATATATATATATATATATATATATATATATATATATATATATACATAGTTATATTATGATATTTTTTTATTTTATTATAATACATAGACAATTCAGTGTCTAATATTTAAAAAACCGAAGCAGCACAAACGAAACTTTTACTGGCACAAACCAGCACAAACGAAGCACAAACGATTGAGCCTATTTTGGGTGAATTTAGAGCATGTGGGGGGGCTGGTGACGTCATCGCCTATAATTCAATGTCTAATATTTAAAAATCCGAAGAAGCACAAACGGAAATTTTACCGGCACAAACCAGCACAAACGAAGCACAAACAAACGAGACTACTTGGGGTGAATTTGGAGCATGTGGGGGGACTTAGTGACCTCAGAATGACCTATAAATATTCTTTTAATATCTAAAAATCCAAAGCAGCACAAACGGAAATTTTACCGGCACAAACGAAGCACAAACAATTGAGCCTATTTTGGGTGAATTTAGAGCATGTGGGGGGGCTGGTGATGTCATCGCCTATAATTCAATGTCTAATATTTAAAAATCCGAAGCAGCACAAACGGAAATTTTACCGGCACAAACCGGCACAAACGAAGCACAAACAATTGAGCCTATTTTGGGTGAATTTAGAGCATGTGGGGGGGCTGGTGACGTCGTCGCCTATAATTCAATGTCTAATATTTTAAAATCTGAAGCAGCACAAACGAAACTTTTACTGGCACAAACCAGCACAAACGAAGCACAAACAAACGAGACTATTTGGGGTGGATTTGGAGCATGTGGGGGGCTGAGTGACCTCAGAATGACCTATAAATATTATTTTAAGTCTATGTGCCGGTATGCACACGTCGGTGATCACCGGTGATCGGTTCTGCGCAGAACTTGCTCATCTCAAACAAGCCTAATAAAATGCATGCTGTTTTTTCTTCAAACAAGCCAAATGAAATGCATGCTGTTTTTCCTTCAATCATTGGATTGGATCATGAGCAGAGAACATGAAACATAAGTAGCCTACTATCACTCACGTCACATGTTTTAAATGCACTCTTTTAGCATTTTAAAATATGTTTTTCGCTGTAATGTTCTAAATGCAAAATAGACTGCAGAAGATGAAATTTGATACCAAGTATGTGAACATTGATGAAATTTTTGATATAAAACAAAGCATTTGTTTTTTAGCCACACACAAATGGCCCACCTGTTGGCCAGTGACAGTTAACAGTTTAAATTGGGCATGTAAGATGGCCTCTGTAGCACCCCCATTTTTTCCTACATTCACCAAAATTGGTACATATATAGTTCTCATCAAGCTGGACAACTTTCATAATTATACACTGCAAAAAATGATTTTCAAGACAAGTGTTTTTGTTTTGTTTTCCTGTAAAATTATCTAAACATTCTTAAAACGTGATTTATTTACTTGTCAAGCAAAATGGGATAAGATATTAAGTCTTGTTTTAAGATATATCTGACAAAATTTTAGGGCTGCCCCCTGATAGTTGACCAAACATTAGTCGATGAGAAGAGTCTTGGTCGACCAAGTTTTGATTGGTCGGTTGGTTGCAGAAAAAAAAAAAAAAAAACAGCAGGAAAATGACGAACACCGTATTGTTCGTACGCCAGTATTAGCGCTGGTTGGAAACTAGGTGGTACTATGGGGTGATTTTCGTTAAGCAGGGTTAGGGTTAAGCCTACACAATAAAGCAAGACACCTTGATTTCAAACTCTGAACTTTGTTTTTATTTTAACAAAATAATTCAAAACAATTCAAATGAAACTGGAAAAAAAATACGTGCATTTAAAATGTGTGTTGTTCAAACAGTTGGTTTTACAACGTCATGGTTACTGGTGTAACCTCCATTCCCTGATGGAGGGAACGAGACGTTGGTGTCGATGTAGTGACACTAGGGGTCACTCTTGGGAGCCCGAGACACCTCTGGTCTTTGATAAAAGGCCAATGAAAATTGCCGAGTGGTATTTGCATGCCACTCCCCCGGACATACGGGTACAAAAGGAGCTGGTATGCAACCACTCATTCAGGTTTTACGCTGAGGAACCGATATAAGGTCCGGCCATTTCAGCGGGTAATTCAGCGTTGTGGCAGGAGGGACCAATGTCTCGTTCCTTCCATCAGGGAACGGAGGTTACACCAGTAACCATGACGTTCCCTATCTGTCACTCACTCGACGTTGGTGTCGATGTAGTGACACTAGGGGTCCCTATACAAAACGCCACAAGGCTGAACGGTGTTACGTGAACTGGCGGTGTGTGGTGGGCAGACTTGCTGTGTGCCTCATAGCCAGCACACCAGGTCGACACGTAACCTCCCCCAACACAGTTATGAGTGTCGAACGGCCCTTTTGGGGACAAGTCGACTAACCAAAGATAGAGACAAGCTTAACCCAGTCGTGGCCTCTTTTCCCCTTCTCTTTTTCCACTCCCTAAAAAAGAAGGGGGATTATCCGACTGGGCCGCCAGGTCTAGTCGGGGGGTGTCCCTCCCAAGGGGAGGACACCGCGGAGACCACACCTTGCCCCAAGAGAGAGGGGGATATTTTTAAGTGGAAAAATACATCACATGGTCTTGCCAACCAAGTGGAGAGCCTTCAAGGTAGATCCTGCCCAATGGAGGAGGAGTTACTGCAAACATGGAGACTGGGGCAGAGGGGCTCTGCCCAAGGAAGATGCAGTTTGCCAGCAGGGAAACGAATTAGTGGAAGATACAGATCGCATGGGGTTAGCCTTACAGGGAACCGCCACATGCGGAGCACCTACCCCAGAACCGGGCTCTTAGTTAGCGCTTGTACTGGGCCGGCAGCGAGTCTCTCCGAAAACTCGACTGCCACAGGGCTCAGAGGAAGTCAACCAGGGAACAAATTTTGTGAACACTACTGGGAATTAACAGCGCACGTCTTCAGCTCAAAAGGAGGTGGAAGGCGCTATGTGCAAGCGATACACCCGGCCGGTTATCACGGACTTATCCGCTTGTGTTGCGTGCCACTACCTGGGATGAAACCGGTTCCACCCAGAGGTTGTAGAACCTTGCAAAGGTATTGGGTGTTGCCCAGCCCGCTGCTCTGCAAATGTCTGTTAGAGAGGCACCTCTGGCCAGGGCCCAAGAAGCCGCTACACCACAGGTAGAATGGGCTCGTAGCCCTACCGGGGGTAGCATGTTTTGGGCGAGATATGCCATAGTTATGGCGTCAACAAGCCAATGGGTGATCCTCTGCTTGGAGACAGCGCTTCCTTTCCGCTGCGCACCAAAGCAAAGAGCTGCTCAGAGACTCTAAAGCTCTGCGTGCGATCCATATAGATGCGTAAAGCGCGCACCGGACACAGCAACGACAGGGCTGGGTCTGCCTCCTCCTGGGGCAGTGCTTGCAGGTTCACCACCTGGTCCCTAAAAGGAGTGGTGGGAACCTTGGGCACATAGCCCGGTCGGGGTCTCAGGATCACGTGAGAATAGCCCGGACCGAACTCCAGGCATGTTTCGCTGACAGAGAAGGCTTGCAGGTCACCTACCCTTTTGATGGAAGTGAGCACAGTTAGGAGGGCAGTCTTCAGGGAGAGTGCCTTAAGCTCGGCTGACTGCAAAGGCTCTCTGTAGACCCTGAAGAACTACGGAGAGATCCCATGAGGGAATGAGGCGTGGTCAGGAGGGATTCAGCCTCCTGGCACCTCTTAGGAACCTGATGATCAGGTCGTGCTTCCCTAAGGACTTACCGTCAACTGCGTCGTGGTGTGCTGCTATGGCAGCAACGTACACCTTCAAGGTGGAAGGGGACAGCCTCCCTTCCAACCTCTCCTGCAGGAAGGAAAGCACTGATCCGACTGCGCATCTCTGGGGGTCTTCGTGTCGAGAAGAACACCACTTAGCGAATAGACGCCGCTTAAAGGCATACAGGCGCCTCGTAGAGGGGGCCCTAGCCTGAGTGATCGTGTCTACCACCGCGGGTGGTAGGCCACTTAGGTTTTCCGCGTCCCGTCCAGGGACCAGACATGGAGATTCCAGAGGTCTGGACGCAGGTGCCAGAGGGTGCCCCGTCCCTGAGAAAGAAGGTCCTTCCTCAGGGAAATTTGCCAGGGGGGGCTGTCACGAGGAGCGTGAGGTCCGAGAACCACGTCTGGGTGGGCCAGTAGGGTGCTACCAGGACGACCTGCTCCTCGTCCTCCCTGACCTTGCACAGGGTCTGTGCAAGTAGGCTCACTGTGGGAAACGCATTTGTGAATGCCAGGGGGCCAGCTGTGTGCCAGCGTGTCTATGCCGAGGGGAGCCTCGGTGAGGGCGTACCAGAGCGGGCAATGGGAGGATTCTTGGGAGGCGAACAGGTCCACCTGTGCCTGACCGAATCGACTCCAAATCAGCTGGACCACCTGAGGGTGGAGTCTCCACTCTCCCCTGAGGGAAACCTGCCGTGACAGCGCGTCTGCTGTAGTGTTGAGGTTGCCCGGGATGTGAGTGGCTCGCAGCGACTTGAGGTGCTGCTGACTCTGGAGGAGGAGATGGCGGGCGAGTTGTGACATACGGCGGGAGCGCATACCGCCTTGGCGGTTGACATATGCTACCCCTGCTGTGCTGTCAGTCCGAACTAGCACGTGCTTGCCCTAGATCAACGGCCGGAACCTCCGCAGGGCGAGCAGAATTGCCACTAACTCGAGGCAGTTGATGTGCCAACGCAGCTGCGGACCCGTCCAGAGGCCGGTGACTGCGTGCCTGTTGCAAACAGCACCTCAGCCCGTTTTGGAGGCATCTGTCATGACCATGACGCGCCTGGAGACCAGTTCTAGAGGAACACCTGCTCGTAGAAAGGAGAGATCGGTCCAAGGGCTGAAAAAATGGTGACTGACCGACGTAATGGCCACGCGGTGAGTTCCCGTGGCGCCATGCCCGTCTCGGGACTCGAGTGTGGAGCCAGTGCTGAAGCGGCCTCATATGCATCAACCCAAGCGGGGTGGCCACCCCCGAGGATGCCATATGCCCCAGGAGCCTCTGAAAAAGTTTCAGTGGAACCGCTGTTTTCTGTTTGAACGCCTTCAAACAGGCCAGCACCGACTGGGTGTGCTCGTTCGTAAGGCGCGCCGTCAGGGAGACTGAGTCCAACTCCAAACCGAGAAAAGAGATGTTCTGAACCGGGAGGAGCTTGCTCTTTTCCCAGTTGCCCCGAAGCCCTAGTCGGCTGAGGTGTGAGAGCACCAGGTCCCTGTGTACGCATAACACGTCTTGAGAGTGAGCTAAGATTAGCCAGTCGTCGAGATAGTTGAGAATGCGAATGCCCACCTCCCTTAACGGGGCAAGGGCGGGCGCCTGGCGAACTGAATCGCGTAGCCGAGTCGGACGGTCCGGACCAGCCACCGCGATGGATTGGGAAGCGCAAGCCATGCGTCCAAATTCCGTGCGAGTGGGACCAAGGGGACAACGTCGTCGGATGTACCGGCAGGTGGGGCCACGCAGCAGGGCGGAGCGCGAGGTGCCACAGCACGTCGTGGCCGTGCTGAGTCTAGGGACATCAAAGCACTTACCTGGCTCCTTGTGACCACCCCCGGAACAGCCTGGGACGGGGGAGGAAGAGGCCTGTCCTCGCGACCCTTGGAGGCTGTCACATCGGGGGTGGATTTGTGCCACAGCTGGGCGCTCAGGGGCGGAAAGGGCACCGCTGGAGCGCCAATCCTGAAAGA
Organism: Myxocyprinus asiaticus; assembly: GCF_019703515.2. NCBI lineage: Eukaryota > Metazoa > Chordata > Actinopteri > Cypriniformes > Catostomidae > Myxocyprinus > Myxocyprinus asiaticus. Next base: position 7,595,247 of record NC_059360.1, on the reverse strand, counting down.
AAAAGCCCGTGGACGGTAGTCGGGAAAGCATGTCCGTCATTTCGGCATCGGCCTGTAACTGGGCGACCGTCCCCGAAGGGGAAAGCCCAGCTGAGGCTTCTGCGTCCGACTAGACAAGCCCGCTCTCCGATGCTGCGCTCGAGAGCTCATCATCTTCGCGGGCCCTGAACAAGAAGCCAGACTCGCCATGCGACGAGCCGGCGAACTCATCCGGAAGCCCGATTGGGGCAGACGAGCGTGCTGGGGAATGGGAGGTCCGCAGGGGGATGCCCGGTGGAGGCGACCCCATTGAGGTCCCCAAATCGCCCCCAGTGCTAGCTGCGCTGACCTCATACGACCGCAACGTTGCCATGGTCATGTTCTCGCAGTGAGAACATGAACCATTCATAAACGCTGCCTCCATGTGGGTCGCGTCCAGACACGAAAGACAGCGATCATGACCATCCGAAGTTGAGAGAAAACAACCGCAACCAGGAACACACGATCGGAAAGGCATCTTTAGAAAGACGTGTCTTTAAAAAGACGTTCCGTGTGTGCGTTCTTTTAGAGAAATATACTCTTTTAGAGGGGGAAAAACGCTCTTTCAGAAGATATACTCTCTAGTTTTTCTGCTGAAGCGCCCAGGGGCGTTCTCTGCAGTGCACCAGTGCAGAGGAGTGAGAAGCTGCTAAAATGCGCCGTCAGATCCAGCAGAGGTGAATGAACAGTACTATTCAGCTCAATGAGCATGACTGTTTGGCTCCGAAGAGAAAATCTGAATGAGTGGTTGCATACCAGCTCCTTTTATACCTGTATGTCCGGGGGAGTGGCATGCAAATACCACTCGCCAATTTTCATTGGCCTTTTATCAAAGACCAGAGGTGTCTCGGGCTCCCAAGAGTGATCCCTAGTGTCACTACATCGACACCAACGTCGAGTGAGTGACAGATAGGGAACAGTTGTTAACATCTCTCTGGCAAAGAACCTACTTCATCTGTGCATTCTCTACCGGTCGGGTATTTCATTGTCCGGGAATATACAGGTGCATCTCAATAAATTAGAATGTCGTGGAAAAGTTCATTTATTTCAGTAATTCAACTCAAATTGTGAAACTCGTGTATTAAATAAATTCAGTGCACACAGACTGAAGTAGTTTAAGTCTTTGGTTCTTTTAATTGTGATGATTTTGGCTCACATTTAACAAAAACCCACCAATTCACTATCTCAAAAAATTAGAATATTTTGACATGCCAATCAGCTAATCAACTCAATACACCTGCAAAGGTTTCCTGAGCCTTCAAAATGGTCTCTCAGTTTGGGTCACTAGGCTACACAATCATGGGGAAGACTGCTGATCTGACAGTTGTCCAGAAGACAATCACTGACACCCTTCACAAGGAGGGTAAGCCACAAACATTCATTGCCAAAGAAGCTGGCTGTTCACAGAGTGCTGTATCCAAGCATGTTAACAGAAAGTTGAGTGGAAGGAAAAGGTGTTGAAGAAAAAGATGCACAACCAACCGAGAGAACTGCAGCCTTATGATTGTCAAGCAAAATTGATTCAAGAATTTGGGTGAACTTCACAAGGAATGGACTGAGGCTGGGGTCAAGGCATCAAGAGCCACCACACACAGACATGTCAAGGAATTTGGCTACAGTATTCCTCTTGTTAAGCCACTCCTGAACCACAGACAACGTCAGAGGCGTCTTACCTGGGCTAAGGAGAAGAAGAACTGGACTGTTGCCCAGTGTTCCAAAGTCCTCTTTTCAGATGAGAGCAAGTTTTGTATTTCATTTGGAAACCAAGGTCCTAGAGTCTGGAGGAAGGGTGGAGAAGCTCATAGCCCAAGTTGCTTGAAGTCCAGTGTTAAGTTTCCACAGTCTGTGATGATTTGGGGTGCAATGTCATCTGCTGGTGTTGGTCCATTGTGTTCTTTGAAAACCAAAGTCACTGCACCCGTTTACCAAGAAATTTTGGAGCACTTCATGCTTCCTTCTGCTGACCAGCTTTTTAAAGATGCTGATTTCATTTTCCAGCAGGATTTGGCACCTGCCCACACTGCCAAAAGCACCAAAGGTTGGTTAAATGACCATGGTGTTGGTGTGCTTGACTGGCCAGCAAACTCACCAGACCTGAACCCCATAGAGAATCTATGGGGTATTGTCAAGAGGAAAATGAGAAACAAGAGACCAAAAAATGCAGATGAGCTGAAGGCCACTGTCAAAGAAACCTGGGCTTCCATACCACCTCAGCAGTGCCACAAACTGATCACCTCCATGCCACGCCAAATTGAGGCAGTAATTAAAGCAAAAGGAGCCCCTACCAAGTATTGAGTACATATACAGTAAATGAACATACTTTCCAGAAGGCCAACAATTCACTAAAAATGTTTTTCTTATTGGTCTTATGATGTATTCTAATTTTTTGAGATAGTGAATTGGTGGGTTTTTGTTAAATGTGAGCCAAAATCATCACAATTAAAAGAACCAAAGACTTAAACTACTTCAGTCTGTGTGCACTGAATTTATTTAATACACGAGTTTCACAATTTGAGTTGAATTACTGAAATAAATGAACTTTTCCACGACATTCTAATTTATTGAGATGCACCTGTACATCATGTGTGAATAAATTAGTTTTGTTCCCTCCTTCATGATATATATATATATATATATCGCAATATCCAATTACATCTGCAACCCCCGGGCTGAGGGATCAGTGAATATTCTTGCTTTAGTGATTTTGCATTGAAAATTAAATTAATTTATTTAAAAAATGAAAAACTTAAATCAAATACATTTCTAAATTCAAATTGCACTCCAAATAAAATGAAAAAGCAAATAAATAAATAATAAAGTGATAAAAGAATAATATATATAGAAGTAACCACCTTTCCATTTACCGTCAGGCAAGTGTCCGTTTAAACATGCAGGCGGAAAATTACTTACACAAATGAAGACATAAAAACAATTATAAATGTAAAAATAACAATTATAATGATGATAATAATCACGGTTCAGGGTGAACGTGTTTTTGTATTACTTTATGTTTTAATGACTGATGTATAGGCTGCAGATTTTTGGTCACAATGAACTGTTCTGTGGAAATAAAGTGAACTGAACTCAAAGCACCTCCTGAGTTGAGATGTCTGAGGTCATTTGCATCACTTATAGACAATACTGTGCTTGCAAAAAAAAAAAAAAAACCTCAGAAGACAGAAACAAAGAAAGAGTGAGAACCTTTTACATGCGCGTGTTCCACCAGACTGCATGCCTCCATATCAGCGCGTCATACATGCGCATAGGCGGCTTTTCTGTCATCTGCTCTTAATAATATAATAAAGTGTGTTTCTTCAAGTGCATGTCTGTGTGTCAGTGTGCCAATGGGGTAAACATAATAAATGTGTTTTCTCTTTAAATTAAGTTTATTTTTCTTACTCCATTGGCAAACAGTTTTTTCTTGTTTTAAGCATAAATCTCACTAAAGACTTCTGTAGTGCCCCCTTGAAATTCCAAACAACTTTCATACAGTCATTAGCACTGCCCAACAGGAAGTCGGCTATATTGGATTTTCTGAAAATCGTAGGCTCTGAACTTTTAACTACTCCTCCAAGGGGATTCATGTGACTGGCACCCAGTTTGTGCAACATCATGCCAAGACATTGTAGATTCTAAATTGCGAACAGATTTTTGATGTTTTGAATGGTGTCGCCATGGCAAAGCAATAAATGGCGAAAAATGGTAAACAGGAAGTGTCTTATGTCTTCTGTGTGCATTGTGTGATTTTGATGAAAATTCAGCTGTATGTTTTGTAATGAGGCTGATCACATTGATGCGGCTATTATGGGTCACGGTCATAGTGCCACCAACTGGCAGCAGGAAGTATGGCACTTTTAACAGACTTTGAAATAGCCCTCATGTTTACATGAATTGCTTCATAATTCTATAGAATAATGTCAAGACGCTGCTGATGTAAAATTGTAAAGGGATATTTGATATCTTAAATATCGTTGCCATGGCATGGTCTACTTCCATAGAATAATTCTGGCCACTGTAATGCATCCAGCTAGGATCAGGCCAAATTCCAGTTGAGTGATTCCTGGGGGTAACACCGATTTATCCCCCTGCAGACATAGTTGTGGAGATTCTGGGAGTATATGTCCAACCCACTTTCCCTGAGTATATAACATTTCTCTCCAGAAAGCATGCACATATGAGCAGTCTCAGATAGCATGCATGAAGGTACCCGTTACTGAATTACATTTCCAGCACATATCGTTCTGTAATATACCCATTTTACACAGTCTGATATGCATAAAATAAAACCTGTTTACAATCTTATAATATATAAATTTAATTCTGACATCTCTAGTGGCCCACCCTACTTTCTAAATAATTACATTCCACACCCCAATTCCAAGATCCTCCCCTAGATCCCTTTGCCATATGATTCGAAGGATTTTACATCAATATTCAAATTAAGTAGACATATTTTATAGAAGTCTGATGCTGATTTGCATTGCTGCTGAACCAGAAAAATATTCCACAAGAGAGTTTTTACTCTCTCCTTTATCTTTTACTACCGCACCAAGGCTGCTCCTCAGCTGTAAGTATTTTCAAAAATCTTCTTTTTCTAACAGACCCTAGTCATTTTTTAGGTTCTGGAAGGATTTAAATATATTACCATTATACAAATTCCCCAAAGTACGTGTCCCACTTCTAATCCAACTGTCCTAAAATACATTTTTCTCCCCCAATATTAATTTAGGGATTATTCCACAATGATGAGTACTTCTGATTATATTGGGAAATACCAAATAATTTATGCACCCTTCCCCAAATCCAGTGTAAGTGTTGTAAAATCAGATTTCTCTTTTCATCAGGCAACTGTTGCATAAATTCTCCAAGGGGTTAAATGGGGCCTCTAGTGAACACCCTATATTAATCCAGCCAATTTCAGATTTCTCATCTGACCAGAGTTTAGCCATTTTAGACATCCCAAAAGCCATATTATATATTTCAAATTGGGGAGAGCCAAGCCTCCCCTCGATATTTGATATCTTAAATACTGTTGCCATGGCAACACATTAATTGTTATTATTCCTTTCTTCCTATATTTGGGTGTTTTTGAGGGACTTGGCATGCTTACAATTTCATGAAATTTTGCACACACAGAGTCGTTGGCCATTAAGTCTGGGCATAATTTCACACATGGGCGTGTAGGGGGCTCTGTAGCACCCCTTTTAAAATGGGTGTGTAAGATGGCCTCTGCAGCGCCCCGATTTTCACCTACAGTCACCAGAAATGGTACATATATAGTTCTTATTAATCCGGACAACTTTCATAATTATAGTCATTAGGTCCACCCAACAGGAAGTCGGCCATTTTGGATTTTGGATTAATATTGCAGTCTCTGAACTTTTAAATACTCCTCCTAGGTGATTCATGAGACCGTCACCACATTTAGACAACATTATGCCAAGACATGTTTAGTCTTGGGGGCTAATCACATGGATTTGACTATTTTGGGTCAAGGTCATAGCACCACAACCTGGCAGCAGGAAGTGTGGCTCTTACAACAGACTATAAAATAGTCCTCTTATATTTACCCAAATTGCGTAATGTCAAATGCACGTGTCCACTTTGCATTGTTTTCTAAAAGCCACGGTGGAATTGGACCAGTTGTGCTTGGGCCCGTCGTCACTGCTTGCAGTTATATTTACGTTTTTTCTTTTTAATAAATTTACAAAGTTATCAAAAACCTTTTTTTTTTGCTTTGATATTATTTTTCTTTTTTATTTGGTATGGAGCGTAGATTGATGTGAAAAATGTAAAGCATTTTATCATAAGGCTGCAACATAAAATGTGAAAAAAAAGTATACAGTGCATTCAAAATGTGTGCATGTGATGGAGCATTGTCCTGCATAAATATCATGGCCTTCTTGAATGCTGAGGACTTCTTCCTGTACCACTGCTTGAAGAAAGTACTTTCCAGAAACTGACAGTAGGTTTGGGAGTTGAGTTTCAGTCCATCTTCAACTCGAAAAGGTCCAACTATCTCATCTTTAATGATAGCAGCCTATACCAGTACCCCTCCTCCACCTTGCTGGCGCCTGACTCGAAGTGGTGCCCTGTGTCTATTAGTGATCCAGCCACAGGCCCAGTCACTCTCATTTCATCTGTCCATTAAACCTTTGAAAAATCTGTCTTCAGGTATTTCTTTGCCCAATCTAGAGGCTTCAACTTGTGAATCTTATTCAGTGGTGGTCGTGTTTCAGCCTTCTTGACCTTGGCCGTGTCTCTGAGCACTTGACACCTTGTACTTCTGGACACTCCAGGTAGGTTGCAGTTCTGGAATATGGTGGCACTGGAGGGTAATGGGTTCCTGGTAGCTTCACGTTTAATTCTTCTCAAGTCTTTTGCAGTTTATTTGCGCCTTTTCTTCTCCATTTGACTATATGCAACAAAATGTTTGATTGTCCGGTGGTCACGTCTCAATAGTTTAGCTATTTCAAGAGTGTTGCATCCGTCTGAAAAGCATTTTACAATTTTTGACTTTTCAGTGCCTGTTAAATCTCTTTTTTGGCCCATTTTACCTGAGGTAATGAAGCTGCCTAATAATTATGCACACCTTGATATAAGGTGTTAGTCACTTTCGCCACACCCTCCCTTATTACACAAGTACGTTTGACTGAATCCAATAAGCATTCAAGTTTATATGGTTTGGAGTTGGAAAATGTGCATGGAAATAACGATAAGATCAGAATACTCACTTGCCTTATAATTGTGCATAGCAGAGGCACGTGAAGCGACTGAGACATGTAAACGACCAGTCACGGTTCATTTTGTTGTGACTTGCCATCATGTTACTACAATAATAGACCGGTGTGCAACACAGTGTCATTTATACGGTCTGCATATCAGAGCTGCGGCAGATGTGTTTGAGCTCATAATGTTAAAGTGCTCGCCTGTTTCATTTTCCCTTTCTCTCCGGTTCCCTGTAACTTTTAACTGTCTTGTCTAATGATAAAAGGCAAATATCAATAAAACTTCTAATATATACCATCTGCAAATATGTCGATACATCATTTAAAACGATGTAATCATCTAATATCTTCCTCTGAAGTGCGTATATTCTATCAGCCAGGATCAAAATTTCCTCTGATTCACAAATCATGACAGAGCTTGAGAGGTTCTGAAGAGAAGAATGGCAGAAAATCCCCAAATACAGGTGTGCAAAGCTTGTTGCATCAAGATTTGAGACTGTAATCGCTGCCAAAGGTGCTTCTACTGTGTTAAGGGTCTGGATACTTATGTCAATGTGATGTTTAAGTTTTTTCTTTTTTAATAAATTTGCAAGGTTATCAAAGCATTGTCCTGCTGGAAAAACCAATCCTCAGAGTTGGGGAACATTGTCAAAGCAGAAGGAAGCAAGTTTTCTTTCAGGATAACCTTGTATGTGACTTGATTCATGCGTCCTTCACAAAGACGAATCTGCCCGATTACAGACTTGTTAAAAGCACCCCCACTTCCTCATCGATCCTCCACCTAGTCGTCTAATGGTTAGATGGACACCTGGAGAGGCCTTCAAACCACAGTGTCTTGCACCCACTGTGAAATTTGGTGGATGATTGGTGATGATCTGGGGGTGCTTCAGCAAGGCTGGAATCGGGCAGATTCGTCTTTGTGAAGGATGCATGAATCAAGCCACATATGAGGTTATACTGGAAGAAAACTTGCTTCCTTCTGCTCTGGCGAACATTTTTGAATTGATGCAAAAATGTTTAATGGGGTATGATGCTTGTCAGTAATTCGGCCGAATGGGACCGATTTCAGGGTACATGAATTTTTGGAAGACCTGATAAAAGTTGATGAATATAAGTTCAGTATGACATAAGAGCAGTGCAGTAAGTTAATCGCATGCTGCATGTGGCCTTTTAAAGTTTGTCTGGTGCAGTTCGGGTCGAGTTTACATTCCTGCAGGCCAGTGTACCGCTGTTGTTGTTGTCATGAAGATGATGGGTGCTAGTTATTTAGAGGGAAAAATTCTCCATTGATATTGTCTGGAATCTTGTTAGATGTTGGCGTCAAAGCAAAAATTTTGGACAGACACACAGTACAGGAGTTCTGGGCAAACATCTTTCATTGATGAGTCACACCCTCCAGTTGACCTAAAAACAGTCCTGGTCACTTGTGGGGGTGCAGGAATGTTGCTTTCAAGTCTGTCTAGGCGGCTCCTACTTATAGTAGTAAAAATGCCTTGCAGAGACTTCTGTGAACATTTTTGAATGATTTCATGTAGGTGTATTTCAGTTATAATGTCCATTTTGCTTAAATATGAAAGAAATTCTCTCTCAGCTAATGCTGTTCATTTAGCTTTTTAAAAATATACAAATCCATGTATTCCATAAATAAATATGATATTGTTACATTATTTTTCATAACATGTTTTTTTCTGCATAATTCATACTATTTACAAGTATTTACGTACATGCTTTTTATTATTATTATTTATTTAGAAAAATCTGTACTGTCTCTTTAAGGAAACCGGCAGTTCTGGACTCAAAAGGCTTCTTTACCTCAGCCTTGCTATTCGTGATTAGAATTAAGTTTATTATTTGTTGTTTTATCAACAACTGACTGTTAAGAACAGAAAGGATATTAAGAGACATTATTAAATGACAAATGGATAGAATGATCTTGTCTTTGGACACACTTTACACGGAACGTGTCAAATCAAACTTTGACTGTCCAAAAAGATGCTGAACGTCCTCACCACTGTACTACTCAATCACTGGTGAGTGAAATCTGAACATTTACCAGCCAGTGGCTAATCACAGGCATTTTTAGTCGCATAGCACAAAATTAGGTTTTATATGCATGTGTTTTATTCGCATTGTAGAGAGTTAGTAAAAGATCAATCTTGGGATTTAAGAATCAATATAGAGATTGTTCAAATGAAGATTGCGATGCATCGGAAAATCAGTGTTTTTACCCAATACACAAAACACGCATCTGTGTATCAGTCTGCCTCAAACTCACTTATTGAGCATGTTTACTTGCATACACAGCAATAAACTGATAACTACAACAAATCAGTTTATTAAAAGGCATCAACAGTACAGCCTAAGAAACACACATTTACTTTTAAATTTGAAGTCATCGGATTATACTCTGCTTTCTACAAGTGATAGGGCGATTAATTGGCTGATATTTGGTCATTTTGTGATTATCGGCATCGGCCCATAACAGTGTTTTCTTGGCTGACTAACAGAAGTGTTCATTATTATTTTTTTATTATGATTTTTTTGCATATCTACAATAGGCTTGTCAATGGATAGTAAACCATTTCTGTTTTCAAGGTTTTTTTTTTTAGTTTAAGGGAATATTGTATAAAATAAGTGTTATTTTGTATACATCTTATTTGCGGTTAAATAAGAACATTTGTGAAGATGTTTACATGCAACAGAAATCAGGATAAATGGCAAAAAATGTACCTGTGTCAATCTGTTTAAGCTTAAATCGTTTATGACTTTACCTCGATAAAGGGACACGTTTACATTCAAGTTGTTTACATGACCAGTGACCACACACATTGAAAATGCATATTGTCATTAGTGGTTTAATTCAAATGCCTCCAATTTGCCATTGCATTTATGTGCACAATATATACACAAAATGCAGAAAGCTGCGATTGTTTACAATGCTCAGCTTCTAAACCCTCCCAAAAGAAACTAGTAAAAAGAAAACCGTGACAGAATGGGAGTATACCTAAATGGATTGCTGTAATCGACACGTTTGACAATGAGTTAATTGCAGCAATCACAATCTCAATTATTTATTTGATTAATAGTGCAACCCAAATGCAAGGTATTGAATGTTTCAGTAAGCCGAACATTAAATCAAGCAAAAGAGAAGGTTGTTTTTAAATTGTTCCCAGTTGTGGATTTATATTCATTTGCACCTTGGTCATTACAACAATAAATACATTTTCTGATATGATCTTGGAAAAGTTGAATAGAACGCAGGCCAGGACCGTTTTTCAGAGCTGTTCCGCATCACTCACTCCAAACCCAGGAGATGAACAGCAAATGCTATCTGCTGAGATCCAGACGTGCAGGATCATATGGCTTTGATATTGGTGGAAAATATGACTTTGGTTTCTCCCATCATCCTGGCCATCTTAACACACACACAGTCACCCAGCCTCCCTAGTGCTTGCTGGAGGAATGTGACCTGTCTTGGGAAAGCATGAATTCTAGCACTCAGTGAAACGCAGCGCTGCCACAGTCAACAGCGAGCAGACAGGAAAAGTGTTTTATATGCTGATGCCTCATTAGATATGCTTTTGGATGAACTCTGTCTCTGGTGACTATTTACATGACTGGAGGACACTCTGGGAAGTGATTCATCACCAGCCTTTACACAATGCATTTATTCACAAATACACTTCGCCAAACTCTCCATCCCAGCTACTTTTTAACAGATTCATATTTTGAGAGATATAGGTTTCACAGAGCTGTATTATAAATTTTGCTTGAAAGAAGATAAACATTAGAAAAATGTAACAGTAATGCTGATTAAATGATTAATATCTGTTTTAAACAATCTTTGAGGATTCTTTATGATAACATGATCTTTTAGAACCATTGTGAGACACAGCACAAAGGTACTTTATTTGCTTTACATCTTTATGTCCTATCTCTGAAGCACTCAAAACATTTAAAAAGGTAAAATGTGTCTAAATTACTGTGCCACTAGCTGCACCAAAAATAATTGCTAAATAAACTACATTTTAAAAATTTTCTGAAGAAAATGTGAACGGTGCAAAATGTGCTGCCACAGTGCTAGGGTGTCGTTGTGCGATGGGGGGGGGATTTTCTCCCCAGTTTGGCATGCACAATTCACAGTGCACTCTAGGTCCTCATGGTGGTGGTGACTCGCCTCAATCCGGGTGGCGGAGGACGAATCTCAGTTACCTCCACGTCTGAGACAGTCAATCCGGGTGGTGGAGAGCGAATCTGAGACAGATTCCACGCATCTTATCGCGTGGCTTGTTGAGCACATTACAGCGGAGACCTAGCGTGTGTGGAGGCTTCGCGCTATTCTCCGCGGCATCCACGCACAACTCACCACGCGCCCCACTGAGAACCACATTATAGCGAACACTAGGAGTGACTGACAGGAGTCACTCAGCACCCCTGATTCGAACTTGCGACTCCAGGTGTGGTAGTCGGCGTCTTTACTCACTGAGCTACACAAACCCCCCCATTGTGCAGTTTTTAAGGTTTCTGAGTGGTTGTTGGTGCATTGCTATGCAGTTGTTAGGGTATTCTGGGTGGTTGCTGGGGCTAGATATTCTGACTAACTCTCAACTAGGGCTGGGTGATATATGAACAATGATTTTGTGGACAATATAAAATTAAGCAATATCGTGAATATGGTCATGGTTTTAACATGCTTTTTATTTGGCCATTAAGTTTCAAAAAGAGCGCATCAGTAGTATAATTTCACGATTCTTTATGGCTGCACAATTAATCAAAATAACATCAAAATGCCAATATGGTAATATGCGATTAGTAAATTGCAAAAATGTTGATTAAAGAAAGATAAACATGGTCTGTGTTCGCTTCAGAATAAGCGGGTGATGCACTGTTCTGTACACACGCGAGGCTCATGTTTTTAGCGTTTTTAGAGCAGTTCACATGCATTGTGAAAGAAAAGTACTGCAGATTCAAGCAAACAAGTTATACAAATTTAAATAGGAATAGGAATATTTCAAGATCAACTCATCATATTATGTTATGTTTGGGCTTGTTTGAATCGGGATAGTCTGCTGTAGTTACGATAAGTGTTTGGAACCGAGAACCGTTTTTTGTTCAGAATCGGTTCCATTCTTTAAAAAATACCGGAATCGTATGATCTACATGACTTTCGGTTCCGTTAACGGTTCCCCTGCGTGAATATTCTGCCGATGCAGATGGAACACTGCACTAAAATACTCTGACAGTTTGACAGCACTGCCCTCTACTGACTCTGCTTTGTAAAAAACACAAATTAATGACTCTTATGAGCCGGCTCTGTTGAATCTACAGTGCGAAACATACGACGCTTCTGATATAGTCTGGTATAGTATTAATCTTACACTGACTCAAAATTGAATAAGAACTGAAGAAGTCTTACAAGCTTAAAGTACAACATTAGACAACAGAACACAGTCTAAACTGTCTCTGGAATGGTTACTGTTATGTCATGTTACTAGTGCCCGACGGATATATAGTTGTTAACTAGTCTGTTAAATACATACTGGAAACTTAATAAATAATGACCCCATCATTTTCCCTTTTCAATATAACTAATATAACGTTAACCTTGTCCCTGACAACCATGTCACTCATGTCTGTTTGCTGTTAGCCAGCTATAGTTTGTCAGTGCAGTCAGTAATGTAGCAGATTGAAAGGTAAACATCAGAGCATCTTTTTGCAGCTCAGCAGACAACGGTGCGGTGGTGGATTTTGTCTGTTGAGTGTTGATTTTTGAGACACAATGCTGGAAAGTAAAATAAACAATGTCTGTCTTTTACTCTCCGTGACAACGAGCTTATAGCTAACTAGCTAATCACGTAGCTGCTTTCATTGTTGTCAGCTGAGTGGAAGCTAATGAGTAAACATGTATTCACCAAACTGTTTTGTTTAGGATTCACAGTTTGGTACCCCCTTCAACTGAACAATTCCAGTCATGTCATTTATAAAATGTAATATTTAAAAGTCTGGTTTTCCACTGCTGAAAGTTTCTCCTAAACTTGTATAGCAGAATACAATGTAACACCGCTGCTGCTTTTATCTCTTGTCTCGGCAGTATTAAAATAGTCAGCATTTCACTGATACTAAACAGTAATACTGATGTTTATTTAGCCATTTAATTTATTTTTATTTATTCTTTAATGGTCAGCATTTGACTGATACTAAACATACAGCACTGATGTTTATTTAGCCATTTATTGTATTTTTATTTATTCTTTATTTTCTCAGTGTTCATTTCTAGAATTTGCATGTATAATAATAATAATAATGTCAAATATTCTTTGATAAAAATATTTAAGAAAGCAGCCTTCTGAGTATCTTTGCATAGTCATATCGATGCAAAATCCACATAGAAAAGGTCCGTTTTCATTCCAGCTCAAAAATTAAATAATCAGTAATCTGTGAATTTTCCCTCTCAAAAATCGGTATCAAAAATCCCATATCGGTCGGGCTCTACATGTTACTTTAGACCTCTGTGACTTTAATCAAGCAGTGCAGTTACTGACTGGTTGTTCATATGACAATATTTAATTGAAGATACACAAGTTTTATAATACAAGAAATTTTATTTTTTATTTTTTTAAATGGCTGAATGAAATATGCCACATTTCTTGTTTGTTTAGATTTTATAATATATATTATATATAGCCAAGTTAGGATCAATTGTTGGATTGGATTTATGTCTCTAAAAAGTCAACAGACACACCTTTTACAAGAATTGTATTACATTCATTTCTGATTTGTTATATCTGCCCTGTAGAAATCTTAAAGGATCTTATTATTTGGCAACAAACTGCAGAGTATAGTAAATACAATAAGAACTGTAATTCGTTTTCAAATAAATCTTCCTAAAAAATACCAAAATAATTACTGGAATAGTTACTGAAACCGTTAAGGAACCGGAATCGTTAATATCCTTACGATTTGTCATTTTCTATGTTATATGTATGTGTCAGGAAGTAATAAGGAAAAACTTGACAAATAGACACTCCTGTTTATTATATTTATGTGTCTCTGTGGGAATTCATACACATTATTTAAGAATTGGTAGGATCAGCTCTATTCATTGTAAAGTCCAGATTCCAAGCTTTAAAATGACACCTATTTTGTTCAGATCCAGCAAGTGGTTATTAATATATCACACACACATACACACACACACACACACACACACACACACACACACACACACAGTTGTGCTCAAAAGTTTGCATACCCTGGCAGAAATTGTGAAATTTTGGCATTGATTTTGAAAATATGACTGATCATGCAAAAAAAAAACTATTTTATTTAAGGATAGTGATCATATGAAGCCATTTATTTTCACATAGTTGTTTGGCTCCTTTTTAAATCCTAAAGATAACAGAAATCCCCCAAATGTCCCTGATCAAAAGTTTACATACCCTTGAATATTTGGCCTTGTTACAGACACACAAGGTGACACACACAGGTTTAAATGGCAATTAAAGGTTAATTTCCCACACATGTGGCTTTTTAAATTGCAATTAGTGTCCGTGTATAAATAGTCAATGAGTTTGTTAGCTCTCACGTGGATGCACTGAGCAGGCTAGATACTGAGCCATGGGGAGCAGAAAAGAACTGTCAAATGACCTGCGTAACAAGGTAATGGAACTTTATAAAGATGGAAAAGGATATAAAAAGTTATCCAAAGCCTTGAAAATGCCGGTCAGTACTGTTCAATCACTTATTAAGAAGTGGAAAATTCGGGGATCTCTTTGATACCAAGCCAAGGTCAGGTAGACCAAGAAAGATTTCAGCCACAACTGCCAGAAGAATTGTTTGGGATACAAAGAAAAACCCACAGGTAACCTCAGGAGAAATACAGGCTGCTCTGGAAAAAGACGGTGTGGTTGTTTCAAGGAGCACAATACTTGTTGAGCCCTCTCCGAACATAGCGCTTATGGTTGTAACCATAAAGCCCTATTTTGGTCTCGTCACTCCAAATTACAGTGTGACAGAACTGTGAGGCGTGTCAAGGTGTTGTCAGGCATATTGTAACCGGGCTTATTTGTGGCACTGGCACAGTAAAGGCTTCTTTCTGGCAACTCGACCATGCAGCTCATTTTTGTTTAAGTATCGTCGTATTGTGCTCCTTGAAACAACCACCACCGAGATGCTATTCTTCTCACCACAATTGTACAGAGCGGTTATTTGAGTTACTGTTGACTTTGTCAGTTCGAACCAGTCTGGCCAGTCTTGACCTCTCTCATCAACAAGGCATTTCCGTCCACAGAACTGCCGCTCACTGGATGTTTTTTGTTTTTGGCACCTTTTGGAGTAAATTCTAGAGACTGTTGTGTGTGTGAAAATTCCAGGAGATCAGCAGTTACAGAAATACTCAAACCAGCCCATCTGGCACCAACAATTATGCCACAGTCCAAATCACTGAGATCACATTTTTTCCCATTCTGATGGTTGATGTGTACATTAACTGAAGCTCCTGACCCATATTTGAATGATTTTATACACTGAACTGCTGCCACATGATTGGCTGATTAGATAATTGCATGGATGATTGTTGGTGCCAGACGGGAATGATGTCAAAAACAAAAAACAAACAGCGAGGGGCAGTTCTGCAGATGGAAATGCCTTTTTGATGAGAGAGGTGAACAGAGAATGGCCAGACTGGTTTGAACTGACAAAGTGTACGGTAACTCAGATAACTGCTCTGTACAATTGTGGTGAGAAGAATAGCATCTCAGAATGCTATTCTAAGATGCGGGTTGGCGCTATTTTGGCGGCACGAGGGGGACCTACACAATATTAGGCATGTGGTTTTAATGTTGTGGTTGATCGGTGTACCTTCAATTCAATGTGAAATAAAAATTGATCATATTATGGAATTTTTTCAGGAAAAAATAAAATACAAGTTTAGGGTTAGCAAATAATGACACTATTTTCATGTTTGGATAAACTTTATTATTAAGAAAAATGCAGATGTAGCAGATTACAGAGAGCAGAGCACTCATTAACCTTACAGCACGCATCACATGCAGACTATTTATATAATTAAACCACAGCCTTTCGCGGTTGAATAAGCACATTAAACCATATAGCAAATTTCTTATCCAGATATGAGAAGCTACCGTCAAAAACAAACTGAAAGGGCTTCACTCCAAAATAAAAGTTTCCACCGAAATAAAAGCTCAATTTAACTAGACATGTGAAATTGAAGAAATTGCAACAGAAATATATCACTATATTGTAAAATGTAATATTCAGTGTTGAAGTAATGATAATTAATAATAATAATAATAATAATAATAATAATGTATAAATAAAAATTACATTATATTTAAGCAGTTTCTCACAAGCAAGAGTGCTATTGTATGGAATGAAAGCTTTTATCAATGCTTTCATTAATATAGTGATGCTCTGCTGGGAAGCACTGCATCTGACAAAGAATAACTATAATGTTGTGTTTTGCATTCTGCTTTGAGGATCTGTATAGAAGCACTTCATTTGGTGAAAATAATGTAATGGTATATTGATAAGTAATTGTTCTATTTTCATTTGATTAAACAGTTTTTTGATGATAAAATTTAATTAAACTTTAAAACACAGAATTCAGAATAATGAAACGGAAAACACAGAATTTGTAAAATAAAACAGAATTTGGAAAAAATAAATAAAACTGATTTCATAGGTCCCTACATTGAATGTCCTGTTTCACTCTGAAATGTGTCACAAAGTGGAAATAAAATGGATTGTGAATTAGTGATGGGCATTTTGGTCAATTTGTCTACTCGAGTACAGTATGTACTGTCATACGTATTTGGCTACTGCATTGTGTCTCATTGTTCTAACGTCTTAACATAGGCTGTTATAATGTTGTCTGTTACAATAAGTAAAAAAGAGGGCATAATCAAAATATAATGCATAATATTGTCATTATGTGAAGACTCACTGGTCAATTCAATGAAACTATGCTCAGAACGTGCGTCTCTGTTCTTCCTTCAGGTTAATGTAATAAGTTTAGTAAGTGTGCACCACTGTTTCTGAACCGTGTATCTGCAAACCATGGTTTCCGTGACGCAATAATCATCAAGTTTTTAAAACGCAGTGTTAAGTTGAAAATAGTTTTTAAGACCCTGCATTCTGTTACATTCAGCTGTGCTCCATCTAGATGTTTGAAAGAAAGATTTTGCCTTGTGTGTGTGTGCACGCTTCTCCAGTGTAGAGAGCCATCTCTGCCCTGGACAGAAAGTCAAGCTGCCCTCTGTTAGAGATTGTTGCTGTGAGGATTCACGCTTCCTCACATTTAACTTGGAATTTTAAACTGCATACTGGGAAAACTGTGATGGAACGCCACTTTATGTTGGACTTGCAACTCGTGCGGAAATCTTCAGCTTTGATTTCGCTGAGATGCGGGTGTGTCACGCAAACATAATGGCACCGAGGGAGATTTACAGTCAATGATAAACCTTCACGTTTATTAAATAATATACATAGTTTACATACGAAGTTTCTACATTATATGACAATAAAACCTGTTTAGCAAATGTGTGCAAGAGTCAGAGGTTCAAAACACGGTGGATTAAACTTTCTTTTGATTATCGTAAACCTGTAGATCAAACGTTAGCATTGCAGCATCGTTTATCAATTTGGTTGCTATGAGACGTCTCTGTTGACAATCAAGGTACCGCTGAAAAGGACAATGTAATCAATAAAAATAAGGCCCCTCTTTGATATGTAGTGAGTGTATTGTTGTCAGGTAGTTGTCACTGAATTTCGAATTCAGTGAAAAGTCATGTCAAGCATTTTCATTTTCAATCATCGTTTTCATGATCGATCATTGCTGTCACTTCCGAGTACTTAGGTACTTGAGTACTCGTGCCCATCCCTATTGTAAACGCTGTTTCATGTATGCATGGTTGATTTTGTAGAGTAAAAGTTTACAGACATTGACAGACTTTGAAATGCTTTTTAACCCAGCTAGTGTGGGATGTTAAAGCAATTCTTAGTCTAATAGTTTTAAGCACATCTGGTCATTTGAATTTCCATGGAAAATTCCTGCAGATATATCACATCAGCAGCTGACAGGAAAGAGGGAAAATCTGCCTAGTGTTTTCTGAGATTCGCTTAATCATTATACTTTTACAGGTTCATCGGAGGATAGAGTAATCAATATTACAGTTTACCATGGTAACAGAGACCTGGATGTGGACTGCAAAAAGCTCAAAAAGGAGATGGAGAGAGAGGAGGAGGGGAAATAGTTAAATAGAAGGTAACATGGAAATTGGAGTGTGCCGTGATCACACTGGCCAAAACTAAATTCAAAATATGCAGGAAATAAATTTTCCCCAGCCCAACCCCAGTGGCCCATATAGTGAGCACATATGTGCTCCCTTATATGCAAGAAACTTATTTCATCTACTGGCCAGAGTGATGTACAGTTCCTGGAATCATCCATATTGAGACGGTTCTTAGACATTTGGAAGTTTTGGAAATTAGCAATAGAAGTTTTCTCTGATAATGATAATGTTACCCTCTTTTTGAAGATTTTTCAGCCTGCATATATATGTTTGACAGTCCTATATATTAGGACCGTCATACGATTACAATATTTAATCGTGATTAATCGCATATTCTTTGTAGTTAACCGCAATTAATCGCAATCTCTTTATATACATGAGTAAACAAAATATGCTTCACCCAGATGTATTTTTCAGTCATCCACACAAAACCTACCCAGCCAATAGAGTTGAACAACAGAAAATGAGCACAACTCAATTCAAATTATGTACAAAATATGGTAGTTGTAAGTGTATTATGACAGAATTTATTCACTTCTTTTTATGGAGTTTTGACAGACATAATTTTTACAGGAGCACAGTGGAATTAAATAGCTCTGGTCATGTTACTACTGCACCACTCATGCAAAAAAAAAAAAAAACTCCTTTTAGACCATTGTAACCAGTGGGATTAAATGGGCTAATGACTGTGTAGATTACCTCCAGGGTTTCAGCAATGTCTCCAACTTCTGCATTGGCTAGTGCACTATCAACCAGAGACACTGTGACAGAACCTTGGAGGCAGCAGCATGGTTTCCATTAGCCGGTAACCAGCACCGCCTTCTATATGCATAAAACACAGTCTGCATAGGGCAACAACTCCCTAGGGGGGCACCAGAAACTCCACGGGCTGCCTTTACTGGCACATTATACGTTATTCAAGGACCCGGTAGCAGTCATGGAACACAATCGATCACCTCGCGCTCACACTTTCACTTCGCGCCAGCACCGTGCCTCGCAACTTTCATACCGCTACTTGCAGTGCAAGGCAGGTGTTCAAATGGCAGCTGTCTTGCCACTGCAGTCATGTTACAAAGTTCCACGGGCATGTTCTACATTGATAAAATGCTTGCTGCAGGTATCAGCATAATGTCTCTCACCATCTGTTTCCCGACAGTCTATGCATGTGATGTTAGCGGTGTTTGCGCGAATTGACTCGCTTCTCGTGAACTATGGGTTATTAAAAGGGTCATTAGTGCTGTCGAAGTTAGGTAACAGTTAATAACAGTTGAAGTCAGAAGTTTACATACACTTAGGTTGAAGTCACTAAAAATAATTTAACCACTCCACAGATTTAATATTAGCAAACTATAGCTTTAGTTATAATATGCCTTTAAGCAGCTTGGAAAATTCCAGAAAATGATGTCAAGCCTTTAGACAATTAGCCAATTAGCTTCTGATAGGTAGTGTACTGATTTGGAGGTGTACCCGTGTATGTATTTTAAGGCCTACCTTCAAACTCAGTGCCTCTTTGCTTGACATCATGAGAAAATCAAATCAAAAGAAATCAGCCAAGACCTCAGAAAATAAATTGTGGACCTCCACAAGTCTGGTTCATCCTTGGGAGCAATTTCCAAACACCTGAAGGGACCGTGTTCATCTGTACAAACAATAGTACGCAAGTATAAACACCATGGGACCACACAGCCATCATACTGCTCAGGAAGGAGATGCATTCTGTCTCCTAGAGATGAACGTAGTTTGGTGCAAAAAGTGCAAATCAAT
This sequence comes from Myxocyprinus asiaticus, assembly GCF_019703515.2. Classification (NCBI taxonomy): domain Eukaryota; kingdom Metazoa; phylum Chordata; class Actinopteri; order Cypriniformes; family Catostomidae; genus Myxocyprinus; species Myxocyprinus asiaticus. Next base: position 7,575,425 of record NC_059360.1, on the reverse strand, counting down.
CCCAGAACAACAGCGAAGGACCTTGTGAAGATGCTGGAGGAAACAGGTGGACAAGTATCTATATTCACAGTAAAATTAGTCCTATATCGACAAAACTTGAAAGGCTGTTCAGCAAGGAAGAAGCCACTGCTCCAAAACCACCATAAAAAAGCCAGACTACAGTTTGCAGGTGCACATGGAGGCAAAGATCTTACTTTTTGGAGAAATTTCCTCTGGTCTGATGAAACAAATAATTGAACTGTTTGGCCATAATGACCATCGTTATGTTTGGAGGAAAAAGGGTGAGGCTTGCAAGCCAAAGAACACCATCCCAACCGTGAAGCATGGGGGTGGCAGCATCATGTTATGGGGGTGCTTTGCTGCAGGAGGGACTGGTGCACCTCACAAAATAGATGGCGTCATGAGGAAGGAAAGTTATGTGGATA